>NC_135323.1:20811389-23468222 GCF_048772815.1 Callospermophilus lateralis
CTCTCCCTGTGCCGGCTGGTTCCCCTCCCTTTTCTTTTGTTATGTTTTTTTAATATTTATTATTTTTTAGTTGTAGGTGGACATAATTTCTTTATTTCATTTTTATGTGGTACTGAACCCAGTGCTTCACATGTGCTAGGTGAGCACGCCACCACTGAGCCACAACCCCAGTCCCTTCTCCTGGTTTTGACCATTCATGGAAGCAGGACCAATAAGGGACCTTCAACTAAAAAAACAAAAAACAAAACAAAAAAAGAAATATGAGTACAGATGTATCTTTGATTTACTGGTTGCAATACACTATTCTATCATCAAATAGGTAATTTTTTTTCTTTAAAACATCCAAATCCCCTTACTAGCCTTACTAGATGGTAAAATTTGTTTTGTTTTTAAGAAGGACCTGCCTAATTTATTTATTTTTTTCTTAATTTTTTTTATTACACTAAAAATGTACATAGAATGTAATCTAAGTATTAATGAACACTTAGATTATTTTCACCTTTTGGCTACTGTGAGTTATGTTGCTATGGACATTGGTATTCGAGTATATATCTGAGTCTCTGTTTTCAAATCTTTTCGGTAGATTCCTAGGAGTAAAATTACTGGATCATAGTTTAATTGTAAGTTTAGTTTTTTGAGAAACTACCAAAGTGTTTTGCAAAATGGCAGTACAATTTTACATTCCCGTCAGTAATGTACAAGGGTTCCAATTTCTCCATCTTTATCAACACTTTTCCTTCCTTTCTCCCCTATCCCATTTTGTTTGTTTGTTTGTTTTTTCCACTGGGGATTGAACCCAGGATCTTCAGTCTGCTAGGCAAGTGTTCTACCACTGACACACACACACCCAGCCCACTTATCATCTTTTTGATAATATCCATTCTAGTATACTGGAAATAGTATCTCATTGTGGTTTTCATTTGCATTTCCCAAATAATTAATTATATTTAACATGTTTTATGGGCTTATTTATCATTTGTTTATCTTCTTTGAAGAAATATCTATTATCTATTTCTGTTCCTTTGGAGAAGTATCTATATCCTGTGCCCTTTGTGTGTAGTGTGTGTATATGTGTGTGAGGGGGTGTTTTACTGGAGATTGAACCCAGGGGAACTCTACCACTAATCCACTTTTCCAGCCCTTTTTAAAATTTTTATTTTTATTTTTTTATTTTGATACAGGATCTTGCTAAGTTGCTTAGGGCCTTGCTAAGTTGCTGAGGCTGGCCTTGAATTTGCAATCCTTCTGCCTTAGCCTCTCATGTCATTGGGATTACGGTCATGTGCCACCATGCCTGCCTGTGCCCATTTTTGAGTTAGGTTATTTGCAATTTTGTTGTTGAGTTATAGGGATCTTTATGTATCATGCAAATTAGTCTTATCAGATATATAATTTTCAAATATTTACTCTCATTTTATGAGTTGTCTTATTCCTAAGTATTTTATTTTATATTTTTATTTTTTGTAGTGCTGGGGATCAAACACAGGACCTCCCACATGCTAGGCAAGCAAGCACTCGACCACTGAGCTACACCCCAGTCCTATTTTATTCTTTTTGATGCTATTGTAAGAGGCATTGTTTTCTTAATTTTCTATTTGGATTTCCTGTTCCAGATAGGTCTTTTAATGAAAGCTACTGTATACTAAACACAGAGCTACATGCCTTTCAGGAATTATTTAATTTACATCTCAAATGAAAACCTCATGAAAAACCTCCTATTATTATCCCCACCCCCTACCCCTTTTTAGATGTAGAAAATGAGAGGAATTTGCAAAATTCCTGTCTAATAAGTGGCAGAGCAAGTATTTAAACAAAGGTCGTCTAAGTCTAGAGTCTATGCTCTTAGTTTCTATAATATTTGAGTCCAGGTAATATGTTTAATATAAAATCTAGGTTCAGATTTTCCAGGCAGCCCAGAACCAAGTGGCCAATGATCTGTAGAGCAACAGGCCCAAGTTTTATTGCAGCTACGGTGATATATTCCTCACCCATGATGCTCTTCTGTGAGAAAGAAACATGGCAATGGTAGGAAGCACAAGAGAATATGAAAGTCTCCTATCAGAAATGAATGGAGGAAGCTGGGCATGGTGGTGCAGGCCTGTAATCCCAGTGGCTGGAGAGGCTGAGGTAGGAGGATCACAAATTCAAAGCCAGCCTCAGAAACTTACCAAGGGCCTAAGCAACTTAGAAAGACCATGTTCCAAAATTAAAAATAAAAAGGGCTGGGAATATAGTTCAGTGGTTAAGTGCCCCTGGGTTCAATCCCCAGTACGGAAAAGAAAAAGAAATGGATGCAAGAGTAGGCTCAGAGCCTGATTGACGCAGCAACAGCTGTATTCAACAACAAGGAAGCGTTCTCCTACTCCCTTCTCTGCAATTCCTTTGGGAGATCCCACCTCCCACCAGTCCTCCTCAGCCTGGTAAGATGCCAGCACCCCACATGGAAGGCCCTGTCATGATGTCAGTGATGGGCCCTCCGCCTCCTGGGATGATGCTTATGGAACCTGCTCCTGGAATGAAGGCATGCATGGGAGTCACATGCCACTGATGCCTGTCCTCCAAATGATGAGACCTCCTGCTTGTCCCATGATGGTGCCCACTTAGGCAGGAACAATGATCAGACAGCAATGGAGGGAGGGGAGCCTATTTATTTATTTACAAATAAATACAGGGACACTTTACCACTGAGATACATCCCAGTCCCACCCACCCTCCTTTCTTTTTCTTTTTAATATGGAATCTTTCATGGATTTGCCTGTCATTCTTGCCCAGGAGCCATGATAATCTTTTCTGTATTGTTCCAATTTTTGTATATATGCTGCTGAAGTGTGGATCCAGTCCTTCTCTCTTTTAAGGGAGGGCCTTATGAAATTGCCCAGGCTGGCCTAGAACTTGTGATCTAACTGCTTCAGCCTCCAGAGTCTCTGGGATTACAGGTGTGGGTCACCATGCCCTGCAAGGGAACCCTCTTTATATTATGTATTCTACTTCACTAGGAGATCATAGGATTAGGATTCGGGAAGTTTTCTAACAGCATGACAACAAAGACTTGCTCCCCATTCTTATCAGACAGAGAATGGTTTTGGAGGGGATAAATTAGAAAGGAAAAGTGCAGTTTTATTTGTATTGTGAAATGTAAAAATGAGGTCAGGTCTTTTAGTTAAAAGCCTCTTCCCTTTTTTACTTCACTCTGTATTCTTTGTGTATTGTAAAGGAGATCAATAAACCAGATATAAATATTTGCTAATGTGGATAGATCTCCAAAATATACATATTGAATGGGAAAAAAGAATAATTTGCATATGTTATGGAGAAGGAGAAAGAGGGTCTGGAAGGGCACACAGGGCCTGTCATTAAGCTCAGGAGGCAGGTAGGAGTTAGAATTTTGCTTTCTCCTCAGGTATGGTGGCACATACCTGTAACCCCAGCAGCTTGGGAGGCTGAGGCAGGAGGATCACAAGTTCAAAGCCAGCCTCAGCAACTTAGTGAGGCCCTAAGCAACTCAGGGAGACCCTGTCTCTACATAAAAAATTTAAAAGGGCTAAGAATGTGGCCATACACTGAAGCCAAGGTCAAGGTTAATATTTTTAAATGGCTACTGAAAAGCTCCATTTATTTAACAAATCATTTTGGAGGGTCCCTGTGTGCTGGGGAATCCAATGGCAAGCATAACAGTTAGCCTCAAGAGCTGGTCTACACTTTGTGTCATAGAGACACCGGATTTCATATGGTTGAAAACAGTGCAAAAGTCGGAGTAGAGAGGCTGGGATTGTGGCTCTGGGCTAGAGCACTTCCCTAGCATGTGTGAGGCACTGAGTTCGATCCTAAACACCGTATAGAAATAATAAAATAAAAGTATTGTGTCTATCTACAATTTTAAAAAAATATAAATCAGAGTGGAGACTTTTTATAGCCTATTCCTCCCTAGAACTGCCAAAAAACCTGGTGAAAAAAGATGGGATGTAGCCAGGTATGGTGGCACATACCTTGGGAGGCTGAGGCAAGAGGATCATGAGTTCAAAGAAAGCCACAGCCACTTAGTAAGGTCCTAAGCAACTCAGCAAGACCCTGTCTCAAAAATTTTAGAAAATAGCCAGGTATGGTGGTGCACTCCTGTAATCCTAAGCAATTCAGTGAGAGTCTGTCTCTAATAAAATATTAAAAAGGTCTGGGGATGTGATTTGGTGGTTAAGCATCCCTGGGTTCAATCCCTAATATAAATAGATAGATAGATAGATAGATAAAATCCTTGTCCTTTCCTCTCCCACCTGTCCCTCTCCTCAACCCTCCCGTCCTCCCTCTCTCTCTTTCTCCCCACCTCATAATATTCAAAATATTCTGTTTGGGGAGGAAAATAGGAAGTATACAGGAAGAATACAAGAAAAAAAAATAAGTAGAAACTGTACCTGAGGAAGCAGAGATTTGGGGCTTACTAGACAAAGACTTCAAGTCAACTGTTTATAATGTGCTCAAAGAGCTAAAGGAAATCATAGACAAAGAACTGAGGGAAACCAAGAGAAGAATGTCAAAACAAATAGAGAATATCAGTAGAAAAAAGTTATAAAAAGGAGCCAAATAGAAATTTTGGAACTAAAAAAATACAATAACTGATATTCAAAATACATATAAGATTTATATAAGATTTGTTTTAATCAGTTAAGATATACAGACATGGAAATGACTGTCAGGAAGGAAGAACTAGGGCTGGGACTGTAACAGTGGTAGAGTGATTGCCTAACATGTGTGAGACCTTGGGTTCAATCCTCAGCACTGCTAAAAAATAAAAGAAGAAGAAGGAATAAGTATGTTGCCCAGGAGGGTCTCAAACTCCTGGGATCAAGTGATCCTTAACAGGAGGGCACCAAATACCACATAGGGGAAGTTCTCAGGTCATTCATGAGGCAGAGAAAAGAGGAAGACAATGTGGGCAAGAGCCTTTATTATAGATTCTTTTTTTTTTTTTTTTTTTTTTGGTATTAGGGATTGAACCCAGGGGTGCTTAACCACTGGGCTACAGCCCCAACCCCTTTTTTTTAAATTTTGAAATAGGGTCTCACTAATTGCCTATGGCCTCACCAAGTTGCTGAGGCTAGTCTCAAACTTGTGATCCTCTTGCCTCAGCCTCCTGAATCACTGGGATTACAGCTATGTACCACCACACCCAGCATCTACTGCAGTTTCTATGGGAAGGACTAGGCAAACTGGGATAAACAGGTTTAGGACTGGCAAATTTGAATAATTTCAGCATGCTCCTGGGATTGGGAACTGTCCCAAGTTGTCTGGTATCTGGCCAGGGTGTGACTATTACAGGGGTATTGTGCCTTAGAATGTAAAAGTTCAATAAAGGAATTGGTTTCGAGTATGGGTTTTGGACCATTTGTTTTGCATATGAAAGGCACACTTGCAGATGAGTCATTTATCATTTCTAGGAATTGCCTGTCCCAGATCACCAAGGCCCCAAGATACCCAAATATCAGGAAATACATAAAATAAAAAACAGAATTAATGTAAGAAAATGAAAAAATGAACAAGATATATTCAATAGCAGACCTATAAAAGAAGCAATGAACTTGGAGATAGGTCAAATGAAATGAAATTACCCAATCTTAGGACTAGAAAGGAAAAAGAATGAAGAAAAATTAGCAGAGCCTGAGAGACTTGCTAGACATCATAAATCATACCAATATTATCATAATTGGCATCTTAGCAGGAAAGGAGAGAGATTGACAATCTGAAGAAATCATATTTGAAAACTCCCCAAATTTGATTTAGAAAACAAAGAAACAAACAAACAAACAAAAAAAATATGAACTCACACATCCGATAAACTTAACTCCAACTAGGGTAAAGCCAAGAGGTCCACACTGAGATGCATTATAATTAAATCATCAAAAGTCAAAGCTAAACAGAGAATCTTGAAAGCAGAAAAAAAAAAAAAAAAAAGAAGCAACTTCTAATGTACAAAGGATCCTCAATAAGATTAGTGGCCAATTTCTCACCAGAAAAGTGACAGTGGGGTGACATACTTGAAAGTGCAGAAAGAAACTGTCAATCATGAATTCTGTATTTGGAAAAACTGTCCTTCAAGAAGGAAAGAGGAATTAAGATATTAACAAGGGAGTGTGTCACTTGTAATCATGCCCTCCAGGGAATGTTAAAGGAAGTCCTTCAAGTGATGTGAAAGCACACTAGATAAGTAACTCAAAGATGGGGGTGGGGGGTGGGGGGGGAGGTGGTGGGTGTTGGATGAAAACTAACACATAGGTAGCTGGCCATGGTGGTACACACCTATAATCCCAGCAATTTGGGAGGCTGAGGCAGGAAGATCACAGGTTCAAGGCAGCCTGGGCAACATAGCGAGATCCTGTCTCAAAATAAAAAAATAAAAGGAACTGGAGATGTATCTCAGTGAGCACCACTGGCTTTGATCCCTAGTAGCAGGGAAAAAAAAAAAAAGACAACTATATAGGTAAATATAACAGCCAGAATTTTTGTATTTTTGTGTTTGTGATATCTCTTTTCTTCCACATATAAAATATGAAACAATAATTATGTCTATGTTCTTGGGCATATAGTGTATAAAGAAGTAATTTATGACAATAACAATATAAAGGATGAAGGATAGAGCTATATAGGAGGAGAATTGGATTTTTTTTCACTAGTGGGAATTGAGCATAGGGTTATTCCACACTGAGTTGTATCCTCAGCTCTTTTTATTTTTCATTTTGAGGCAGGGTCTTGCTAAGTTGTCCAGACTGACCTCAAACTTGCGATCTTCCTGCCTCAGCCTCCTGTGTTGCTGGGATGACAAGTATGTGCCACAGGAGGACAGTTTTTGAATAGTATTTAAGCTATATTGATAGTAGTTTAAACTAGGTTATTTTAACTTAAGATGTCAATTGTAATTCTAAAATTAACAGCTAAGAAATTAATTATAAAGTATACAAAAAGGAAATAAGAGAATAAAAGTGTACACTATAAAAAACAAACACAAAAGAAGGACATAATGGAGGAATTTAGGGGAAAAAAGGACATGAGATTCACAGAAAACAACAAAATGGTCAAATGAATCCTTATCAACAATTGCTTTAAATGTAAATGGTTTAAACTCTTCTATTAAAAGGCAGAGTTTTGGGCTGGGGTTGTGGCTCAGTGGCAGAGCGCTTGCCTCACACATGTGAGGCACTGGGTTTGATCCTCAGCACCATATAAAAATAAATAAGTAAAGATAAAGGTATTATGTCCATCTACAACTAAAAAAAAATTGTAAAGGCAGAGATTAACTAGTTCTAGTGGTACATGTCTTACATATATATATGTGTATGTAGCTCAGTGTTAGAATGTGGTAGAGTACTTGCCTAACATGTTGAGGTTCCATCCCCAGCACAAAACAAACAAAACAAGCACACAGAAAAGGCAGAGAATAGCAGAATGACTCAAAAACTAAAAGAAAACAGGATTCATCAATATGCTGTTTAGAAGAGACTCACTTTAGATTCAAAGAAACAGAGAAAATTAAAGTAAACGGATAGAAAAAAATGCTGCATGAAAATTGTATCCAAAAGAGAGCAGGGGAGGCTATGCTAATATCAGACAAAATAGATTTTAAGTAAAAAATGGTTCAAAGAGTAGCCAGGCACAGTGGCATATACCTTTAATCCCCACTACTCAGGAAGCCAAGGTAGGAGAATAACAAGTTCTAGGCTAGCCTGGACTACTTAATGAGGCTCTGTCTAAAATGAAATTAAAAGGGCTGGGGATATAGCTCAGTTGTAGAATGCTTGCTTAGTAAGTACAAAGTCCTGTGTTTGATCCCAAGTGTTTAAAAATTTGGGGGTGGGGTACAAAAGAAGAATATCATATGTTTTTGAAAGGGTCAATTCATCAAGATGACGAATTATAAACATTTACACAAAGCTCCAAAATAGAGGAAGCAAAAATTGACACAATTGAAGGGAGAGACAGTTCTGCAATAAAATTTGGAAACTTCTATGTGGGAGGCCAACCTTACCAGTGACTTGAGTTACACTCCCCAGCTGGGTGCTGAGGCGCTCAGTCACAGAAATGGGTGTGTCTTGCTACAGCCCCATGGGTGAAGCTATGCTCACCTGTTCCTTTGTAATATAACCCCTTGCCCTGTTTAGGATAGAATCTTCCATGGAAGTGCCTGTGTGTGTCCCCTCCTCTTACTGTGCCCTTGGGTGTGGCCTACCCAGGTGTCAGTCAACCTGCTGACAGTGGACATCATGAAGATAGACTCAGCCCCCTGAAACCTGACCCCTTGCCTCATTTGAATAGCTTTTCCTCAATAAAAAGGGTCAGTGCGTGCTCTCTCTCTGTCTCTTTCTGTGGACCCTTAAGGTCAGAGGAGCGTCACAGTAACCCCAAAGAAAAAGGTATTTGTTTCTCTTGTGTGGTTATTTCGTGCATCCCAGTTAGCCCAGTTTAACTAGAGTGACCCCTGAGCCTTTTAGTCTCGAGAACAGAAACCCAGCACTTCTATACTTCACTTTCAATAATGGATAGAACAACTAGAAGGAAGATCAATGAAGAAATAAAGGACTTGAACAATGCTATAAACCAATTAGACCTAACAGGATTTTAGAGAACATTCTACCCAACATTAGCAAAATACATTCTTCTCAAATACAAAGGAAGTGTCTCCAGGATAGACCGTTAAAAGAGGCATAAATCAAATCTCAAATTGAAAAGATTAGAAAAATACAAAGTATATTCTCCAACCACAATGGTGTAAAACTAGAAATCAATAACTAGACAAAAACTGGAAAATTCACAAAGTGGAAATTAAATACCAAACTCTTAAACAACAAATGATTCAAAGAAGAAATCACAGGGATATTAGCAAATACTTTGAGACAAGTTAAAATGAAAAAAGTCACATACAAAAATATAAAGGATGCAGAGAAAGCAGTGCCCAGAGGGGCATTTATAGATGTAAACATCTACATTTAACAAGAAAAATTGATAACACCTGAAGAAACTAAAAAAGAAGTAAACTATATATGAATTTATATATAAAACTATATTATAAATTTAGTAAATAAAAGAAAAAAATAAATTGTAGGGATAAACAGAGAATAGAAAGAGTAGAAAACCAACCAAATCATAGTTAATTCTTTGAAAACACTAACAAAATTTACAAACCTTTAGCTAGATTGACAGAGAGAGAGAGAGAGAAAACTCAAGTTGCAAAAATCAGAAACAAGGGAGGGACATTACTTCTGACCTTATAGAAATAAAATTTTATCAGAGAATATTATGAACTATTGTACACAAACAAATTAGATAACCTGGATGAAATGAATAAGTATTTGTGTCTGAAAATACATAAAATACCAAAATTGAATCAAGAAGAAATAAAAAAAAATTTGAACCATCTTATAACAAGAAATTATATTAGTAATAATAATTTTAAAAAGCTTCCCTACACAAAAAGTTTTTGTTGGTGAATTCTACCAAACACTTAAGGAAGAATTACCCAATCTTTCATAAACTCTTCAAAAAGAGGAAAGGAACCAGGCGCCATGGCACATGCCTGTAATCCCAGCAGTTTGGGAGGCTGAGACAGGAGGATCATGAGTTCAAAGCCAGCCTCAGTAACGGTGAGGTGCTAAGCAACTCTAGAGAACACTCTACCCAACAACAATAGGTAGGTCTGGGGATGTGGCTCAGTGGTTTAGTGCCCCTGAATTCAATCTCTGATACCCCCCCCCCTTAAAAAAAAGAGAGAGAAAAAAAGAGAGGATACTTCTTAGCTCATTCTATGAGGCCATGGTTACCCTGATACCAAAGATAGAGACATCACAGGAAAAAACAGAAACCACAGAATTATGAACATAGATACAAAAATCCTGAGCAGTATTCTAGCTAACAAAATCCAGCAGCATATTAAAAGGATTGCAAACCAAGACCAACTGGGATTTATCTAAGGATGATTCAACATACAAAAATTAACTTTTTAAAAATATTTTTTAGTTGTCAATGGACCTTTATTTAATTTATTTATATGTGGTGCTGAGAATTGAATCCAATGCCTTACACATGCTAGGCAAGAGTTCTACCACCGAACCACCACCCAGCCCCCTAACATTGATTCTTATAATACACCAAATTAATAGAATGAAGGAGAACAAACCCATGAGCATTTCAACAAATGCACAGAAATCTTTGACAAAACCAACACCTTTTCATGATAAAAAGTACTCAATAAACTAGAAGTGAAAGAGAACTTCTCCGGAAAAATAAAGGCCATAGATAGGTTTAAAAATATATATAGCTAACATAATATCTAATAGTGAAGACTGGAAGCTTTGTCCTTAAGATCAGGAACAAGATAAAATGTCTGCTCTTTCCACTTCTATATGACATAGTACTGGAATCTCTAGCCAAAACAGTCAGTCAAGAAGAAAAAATAACAGTCTGACAAATTGGAAAGGGAGTAGTAAAATTATCTCTTTTCACAGGTAACATGATCACATGAAGAAAAATCACAAATCTACAAAATAAATTTAGAACTAATAAATTCAGCAAAGTTGCAGGACATAAAATCATCACACAAAAATCAGCTGTATTTCTATAAATTTACAATAAACAGCTAAAAGGGAACTTTTAAAAATAATTCAATTTGCAGTAGCATCAAAAGAATAAAATAAGAAGGAAGAAATTTAACCAAGGTGGCCAAAAACATGTATACTAAGAATTTTTTTTTCAAAGAGAGAGAGAATTTTTTTAATATTTATTTTTTAGTTTTTAGTTTTCGGCGGACACAACACCTTTATTTGTATGTGGTGCTGAGGATCGAACCCAGGCCGCACGAATGCCAGGCAAGCGTGCTACCGCTTAAGCCACATCCCCAGCCCCAAGAATTTTTAAAAGACCTAAAAAAGGAAAGATATCCCATGTTCATGGATTAGAAGACTCAATATTGATAAGTACTACCCAAAGTGAGCTACAGATTCAATGCAAATTTGTGTCAAATCCCAATACTGGTTTGTATTTTTTATTTGGTTTGGTTTGGTTCTGCAGTGCTTGGGATCAACCCCAAAGCCTTGTACATGCTAGGCAAGTGCTCTGCCACTGAGTTATATCCTCAACCTTCCAATGGTGACTTTTAAAAGTAATTGAAAAATCCATCCTAAAATTCTTACAGCATTGCAGGGGATCCAGTGTAGTCAAAACAATTTTGAAAGAGAAAAAATGTTGGAGGACTCACTTTACTGATTTCAATTTTTACTTTCCTTTTTCAACGATACAGTCTGGTCCTTACACAAGGATAGACAGATAAATCAATGGAATAGAATAGAAAACCCAGAAATAAACCCTTATTTGTATGGTTACTTGATCTTCAACAAAGGTGTCAAGACCACTCAATGGGGAAAGGATTCATCTTTTCAACAAATGGTGGTAGGGGAAGAATGCCAAATAATGAGGATAGATCACATGAGTACCAAACCCCAAATTTAACTCACATAAAAAAATCAACTCAGCTGGGAGCTGTAATCCCAGCGGCTAGGGAGGCTGAGACAGGAGAATTGCAAGTTCAAAGCCGGCCTCAGCAAAAGTGAGGCGCTAAGCAACTCAGTGAGACCCTGTCTCTAAATAAAATACAAAATAGGGCTGGGGATGTGGCTCAGTGGTTAAGTGCCCCTGAGTTCCATCCCTGGTACGCACCCGCCCCCTACAAAAAAAATAAACTCAAAGATCAGAGATCTAAACTTAAATGTTAAAACTATAAAACGCCTAGAAGAAAACACACAAGAGCAAATCTTCATAATCTGTATTTGGTGATGATTTCATGGATATGAAGCAGGCATAGGCAATAAAAATAAAAATAGACAAATTGGGGCTGGGGTTGTGGCTCAGTGGTAGAGCCCTTGTGAGGCACTGGGTTCAATCCCCAGCACCACATACACAAACTAAATAAACAAAATAAAGGTATTGTGTCCATCTACAACTAATTTTTTTTTTAAATAGACCAATTGAACTTTATCAAAATAAAACAAATTTTTGTGGGCTGGAGATAAAGAACTTGCCTGGCATGCATGAGATTTGGGTTTAATTTCCAGCACCTCAAAATAAATGAATTGATAAAATACTTTTGTGCTTCAAAGAATACCAGCAATGAAATAAAAAGACAACCCCAAATGGGAGAAAATATTTGTAAATCGTATGTCTTATAAAGTGTATGTATCTAGAAAATATAAATAACTCTGACAACCCCATAGCCCAATGTAAAAATGGGCAAAGGCTCTAAATAAACATTTCTCCAAAATGATATACAAATGGCCAACAATCATATTTTAAAAGTTCAACATCATTAGTCCTTAGGGAAATGCCAGTCAAAAGTACAATTAGATAATACTTCATACCCACTAGGATGGCCATAATTAATTTTTTAAAGGAAAACAACAGGTGTTCACAAAGAAATGGAGAAATTGGTGCATTCATATATGACTGACGGGAATGTAAGATGTTACAGGTGCTAGGAGAAAAGAGTTTGGCAGTTCTTTGATAAATTAAATATAGAAATATCATATGATCCAGCAATTTCACTCCTAAGCATAGGCTCCCAGAATTTGAAAACAGGTGTTCAATAAAAAACATGTACATTAATGTTTACAGAAACTCTATTCACAATAGTCAAATGATGGAAATAGTCCATGTGTCTGTCACCAGATGAATGGATAAACAAAATGTGGTGTATACATACAATGAAATATTGTTCAGCTTTAAAAAGAAAGGATATTCTGGCACATGCTATCATATGAATTAACCTGAACATTATTATTTTTTAAAATTATTATTATTATTTTAGATATGGGAATTGAACTCAGGGGCCCTCAACCACTGAGCCACATCCCCAGCCCTATTTTGTATTTTATTTAGAGACAGGGTTTCGCTGAGATGCTTAGCGCCTCACTTTCCCTGAAGCTGGCTTTGAACTTTCGATCCTCCTATCTCAGTCTCCCAAGCTGCTGGGATTACAGGCATGTGCCACCGCGCCTGGCTCTTCTGAACATTATTTAATAAGATACGTCAATCAGGAAAAGACAAATGCTTTATGATCCCACTTCCATGGTGTACCTAGAGGAGTCAACCTCAGAATAAAAAAACAGAATGGTACTTGTAGGTGGTTAGAAGGAGGGGAATGGGAAGTTAGTGTTTAGTGGGTATGGAGTTTCAATTTGGGAAAACGAAAAACATCTGGAGATTGATAGTGGTGATGGTTGTATAACAATATATACATATGTATTGTCAATGAACCACATACTTAAAAATGGTTGCAAGTGATAAATTTTATGTGCATATTTTACCACAATAAAAAAACATGGAGACATGGAAAAAGAATGAAATCCTGATGCATCCTGTGTAGATGAACCTTGAAAACATTATTCTAAGTGAAAGAAGCCAGCACAAGGAGTCACATATTGTATGATTCTATTTAAATGAAATATCCAGAATAGGCAAAACTATAATCAGAGAAGGGAACAGGAAATAACTGCTTAATAGGGTTGGGGTTTCTTTTGAGGTAATGGAAATGTTTTAGAACTAGATAGAGGCAATTGCACAACACCATGAATGTACTTACTGCCATTAAATTGTGTCATTTGGTGCCTATTTAAAATGGGTAAAATGGTAAGTTGCATGTTATGTGTAATTTACTAAACTTGCTTAAAATATTGAGCTTATAACTTTTTTTTTGGTACTGGAGTTTGAACCTAGGGGCACTGAAACACATCCCCAGCCCATTTTTTATATTTTATCTAGAGACAGGGTCTCACTGAGTTGTTTAGGGCCTCACTAAGTTGCTGAGGCTGGCTTTGAACTCACAATCCTCCTGCCTCAGCCTCCTGAGCTTCTGGGATTATAGGCATGGGCCACCACACCTAGCTGAGTTTATGACTTTCTCTTAAATATTCTCCTCTTATCATATCTCCATCTTAGGTAACAGTATTACCATCTCCCAAGCAAGAAAATTCTGAGTCACCCTTGACTCCACCCTCTGTCCTTCTCCCACACATCACATCCATTATCAAATTATCTCTGAAATCATCCACCCTCCCTCCATTTCTACTGCCATTGCTTACTTAAGGTTCTTATTAGCTCACATCAGAACTACTGCAGCTGCCTCCTATCCTCACTGCCTCCAGGTTCTCCTCCCTTCAATGCATCCTCCACATTATCTACTGGTTTCATTTCCTAAATGAGTAACCTCGAGATTCTGCTGCTGTGCCTAAAGATCTCTGCTGACTTCAAGAGAAAGTCCCAACTTGGATACAGACAAGATCCTTCAGAACCTGGCCTGGACTTCCTGCATCGTCTCTCATTTTTCACTCCAGTTACATAAATGTCTTGCAATTCTACAAATTCTTCACCTCCATATTTTGGGCTAGCACTAGGTTCTCTTCATGGGATGCTCTTACTTACTTCTGCTTTTTACACTCTCTCTTCAAGACCAACTTTAAAAGTTACTGACTGCCTCAGTTGAATCCAGTGGCACAGGTCTGCAATCCTAGCAGCTGGGAAGCTGAGGCAGGAGGATCCCAAGTACAAAGCCAGCCTCAACAACCTAGCAAGGCTCTAAGAAACTTAGCAAGACTCTGTCTCAAAATAAAAAAATAAAAAGGGCTGGGGATGTGGCTTAGTGGTTATGTGCCCCTAGGTAATGCTCTCCCCCACTCTCAGGATTGAGCCAGCAAGGAAGGTTTCTTTGTGAAGGTGACATGTGAGCTGATTCCTAAAGGTGGGATATGTTTGCTGTGTGAAGGAGGTTTGCTTATTTGTGTTTTATATGAAGAACTGAACCCAGGGACATACTACCACTGAGCTACATCCCCAGCATTTTTTATTTTTTATTTTGAGATAGGGTCTTGCTAAATTGCTAAGGCTGACCTCAAAATTGGAATCCTCCTGCCTCAGCCTCTAGAGATGGTAGGATTAGAGGTGTGTGCCATACCTGGCTGCCAAGGAAGATTTTTAAGGAGGAAAATGATATAAGATATTTAACTAATTTAATTTTTTTAAAAAATATGCATTTTTAAAAGCTCGCTCAGCTTCTAATTGGAAAACAGTCTAAAAGGGTACCAGAGTAGGAGATGGGAGACCAGTTAGTTAGGAATGATTCTTAGGATGCAGGGAAGACAGGGCAAGCTAAAGACAGGGGCATCATAGTGGAGTTAAGAGACAAGTGGGTGAACTAAGACATTGTGGAGGCAGAGCCAAAAGGATTTGGTGACAGAGAAGGAAAGAGAAACCAGATTCCTTTCTAATAACTTTAACTAGCAACTGGGGACTAATACTAATCCAACATCACAAGCACAAATTTTTGGCCAATATACGCAATTTCCACCTACATGGTGGACAGCTCCACAGTCATCTCCAACTCAGATACCTAAAATTGGACTTATAATGAGCTCATGTTCTGTCTCCAACTTATAACAGCTCACCTTCTGCATCCTCTGTCCCTTGTGTTGGACAGCTGCATCATCTGGACTCTCAAAAGCCCAAAACCTAGGAATCAGACTGGGCACATGGCACATGCAGGTAATGCCAGCAGCTTGTGGGAAAAGAGGATCGCCAGTTCAAAGCCAGCCTCAGCAAAAGCTAGGTGCTAAGCAGCTCAGTGAGACCCTGTCTCTAAATAAAACACAAAATAGGGCTGGGGATGTGGCTCAGTGGTCAAGCACCCCTGAGTTGAATCTCCAGTACAAAAAAAAAAAAAAAACAAAAAACCTAGGAATCAACCGGGTGCAGTGGCATACACCTGTAATCCCAGTGGCTCAGGAGACTGAGGCAGGAGGATCACAGGTTCAAAGCCAGTCTCAGCAACTTAGCAAGGCCCTAAGCAACTCAGCAAGACCCTGTCTCTAAATAAAACACAAAAAAGGGCTGGGGATATGACTTAGTGGTTATGTGCCTTGGGATTCAATTCCAGGTACAAAAATAAAACAAAATAAAAACCCAGGAATAATCCTCATCGCTCTTGATTCCTCAGCTCCTTGTTCCCAATCTGTCACTGAAATATCTGTCCTGCCATACAGGTATTCCTAGCCTAGTCTTTTCTCTCTTTTTCTGCTGCCGTTACTTTTGCACAGCGCCCCCAACATGCCTGTTGCTTGGACTGTTGAAACTATCTTCTCTCAGAGGCAGAATAATCATTCCAAAATATCGGTTTGATCATTCATTGCCCACCACTTTCAAGGTCAGGCTGGTTTCCTGGTTTGCTCCATGAGGCCCCCAGAGGTCCTACTCCTGCTTACTTACCTCTGCAGCAGCAGCCACATTGCTATGACCCTTCTTGCACTTGAAGCTCCAACGAGAGAGCTGGACACTTATGTTCCCCAAAGACAAGCTGCTGTTTTCAATTCCGGTGCCTGTGCTCAACGGCTCCCTTCACCTGGGTTGCTCCCCACTCTGACAAACTCCTACTCATCATCCACATGCTGAATTTATACCTCTAGTTTCAAACACCAGATTCATATATTTCACGAGCTACTTGACATCTCCACTTTAGATGTCTAATAGACCTCAGAAACTTAACAGATCCAAAACTGAATTCTTGATCTGTCCCCCTAAAAACTCCCATTTCTTCAGTATTTCTTTCTCAATACTGATAACTCCGTTTTTATCAGAAGGTCAGAAGCAGGAATTCTTGAGGTCATTCTTAATTCCTCTCTTCCTCTTTCATCCCTCTTCCATTTTTATAGCTATACCTTGAAAATATATCCAGAAATATGTGGGTTTTTTTATTATTATTACAAGAGCAAAGTCAGACCTGTCTGATTCGTTTCTGCATTTCTTAACAAAAGTACAATGAGTTCGATGAATAATCTAAGTGACACCAAGATTAAAAATCTGGAAATAATACTTATTGGGGAGGATATGGGAAAACAGGCCCACTCATAAGTGTCTATGGGAGCATAAAATGATCTCAGCTCAGTAAAGGACAAAGTAAAAATAACTATCTAGTGGAACATAATCTTTGACCCAGCAATTTTACTTCTATGTATTTATGTGACAAACTTATTTATGTGTTCCAAGAAGTATTACAAAGATATTAATTGCAGCCTTGTTTATCCTAGACCATGTTATGGTTTGGATATGAAGTGTCTCCCTCCCCCTGAAGCTCCTGTGTTAATGCAGGAATGTTCAGAGGTCAAATGATTAGATTACAAGAGCTGTGACCTAATCAGTCCATCCTAGTTTGAACAGACCAACGGGTTGGTAACTGTAGGCAGATGGGGTGTGGCTGGAGGAGGTGGATCACTGGGGACATGCTCTTATCTTGGCACCCTGGATACCGCCCCCCTTTCCTGGCTACCATGAGGTAAGCAGTTTTCCTCTTCTATGCTTTTCTGCCATGATGCTCCACCTGACCTCAGGCTTAGAGCTATGGAATCAGCCAACCATGGACTAAACCTCTAAAACTCTGAGCTCAAAATAAACTTCTCCTCCTCCAAGTTGTTCTGTAGGTATTTTGTTCACAGTGACAAAAAGCTGACAATACAGACCAGAAACAACCTAATCAGCTTGCCACTGGGGTTTTAAACAAATTATGACATATTCATAAGAGAATACTATACAACTGCTAAATAGGATGAGACACATCTACATGTACAAATAAGAGCAAAGATATATCAAGTGGAAACAATTTAATGTAGGGAAACAAAGTATGCTGCTATTTGTGTTTTACAAAGGGATTAAATACATACATGCTTCTATGTGCATAGGATGTTTTGAAAAGATAAACAAGAAACTCTGAACAGTGGTTGCTTCTAGAGGGGAGAATTGGGACCAAGGACCAAGGTGGGGGAAAACTTTATTGTACACTGTTTGAGCTTTGTTTTGCTTTAAACCAGGTATATTACCTTTCAATAAAATTTAAAACTTTAAAGAAATAACAAGTGATCTGGATATGGAGGTTTACGCCTATAATCCCAGTGGCGCAGGCAAGTTCAAAGCTGGCCTCACAACTTAGCGAGGTCCCGTCTCAAAAAATAAAAATGGCTGGGGATGTGACTCAGTGGCAAAGCATCTCTGGGTTTTATCTTCAGTACCAAAAACAATGACGACGGCAACAACAACAACAAAAAAGAGCTTATTGGGGGCTGGGATCGTGGCTCAGTGGTAGAGCTCTCCTCTAGCACCACATAAAAATAAATAAACAAAATAAAGGTATTGTGTCCAGCTACTTCTAAAAAATAAATTAAAAAAAAAAAAAAGCTTATTGGATAGGAATCGAAAAAAAGAGATTCAGCACTCCATTATGATTTAGGGGACTGACTGATAGAAAAATGTCAAATCTTTAGTAGTCTCTGTTATTTCTGTCTCCCTGTCCTTCTCTCATCTTTCTATCTCTTTTTTTTGACCATCACTTCCTAAATGGGCAGCTTGGCCAGAGAGGCATGCAGGGATCTCAGGAGTATGGTTAGGTGGGAAAGGGGACATGTCTGAGACTAGAGGCCCAGACTTTGAATCTGATTCACTCCATGACACATGTGGCCATGGCCTATAGGGCTGTGTCCAAAGCGGCTTAAGAAAGGCTCTTAAGATTAATATAAGCCCGGTGTGGTGGCACACACTGTAATCCCAGTAGCTGGGGAGGCTGAGGCAGGAGGATTGTGAGTTCAAAGCCAGCCTCAGCAAAAGTAAGGCTCTAAGCAACTCAGTGAGACCCTGTCTCTAAATAAAATACAAAATAGGGCTGGGGATGAAGCTCCATAGTTGAGAGCCCCAGAGTTCAATACCTGGCACTCCCCCTGACTCCAAAAAAAGATCCACATAGTATGTCAGAGGCAGTCAGAGAATCCCTGGGTGGCTCTAAGTAATCAGTTTCTTCTACAACAAAGCCTGGCATAGATTCCATGAGCACAGGAAAATGGTGGGCTAGCATTTATCCAGGGGACTTTAGGATGACAAGGGTCAGAACTAGCTCCAGTTCCAGGGACACTGCATTGTCAGGTTGGGAAAGTAAGGGAGGCATCTTGGCTCACAGAACAGAGGAAAGGGGAAAGGCAGGGGTGTATGGGCCTCAGGTTTCCCAAGACTCAACTGAGGCAGTCAGAGGAAGGCAAAGTTCCCAGGGTGTGGCTTTTGGGAGAACAGAGTGAAAGACATATTGTGTGGGAAGTGTCAGGGATGCAGAAAAGAAGATGAGTTAGAGGGGAGTCTAAAGCTTTTCCTGTTCCCTCCTGTCTTCAGAGGCCAAAGCAGCCATCATCCATTTGGGTCCCTTGCTCCTGATTCTGGGGCTGCAAGTGTCCCTAAGGATATTCTAGCCAAGCATACTAGAATTCACTCTATATTCTAGGTTTGAGTCACACCCTCACAGAACCAGTGAAGCCTTCAGAGACCGGCTACCCAAGGCCTCTCTCCTGCTTTCATCTCAGGGAAACTATCCTAAGGGAATTTTCCCCACAGCTTTCCTTTGCTTGGCCAAAATCCCAGCTCCTAGTAAGAAGCCCATACCTGAGAGAGTTCCACTTTCTCCTCCTCCTGAGCCAGCTTAAAGCCAGGAGGTGGCCCAGTGCTGAGAAGCTCAGAGAGTCCCCCAGATTCCTCTATGGTCAGGCCAGCAGCATTCAAATGAACTTTGTTCCCTGAGGATTTGCTCATGGAGGAGTTATTGTGTACTTGATCACAGTTCCCATGGCTACAGGCTCACAGTGAGAAGGGAATGGGTATACATCAGCATCTCCTGTAAAATGGGGGTTTTGACCTCATTTACAATCAAATTTGCAGCAGGAAACCTTGCAAATGGCACAGCATGAACAGAGTTTAGAGAGAGTTTTGAATGACTTAGAAGGAAAGAACATTAAATAAATAGTACATGTAGAAGTATGTATTCTATCCCTGGCTCAACCTAGGTGCTTAATTGCCTCTGATTGTTCATAACAGTATACATTTTTATATCCAGAAGGGAGGCCATCCAATCGAAAAGTTGCCAACTGGTAGCTCTCAAGCTAAATCCAACCCATAGACCTGTTTTGCCCAGAGTGTTTAAAACTTGTTTTGAATATATAACTTTCACTGAAAAAAAAAAAAAAATCCAATTCTTACCCACTGAATCACATCCCCAGCCCCCCACTCCTTTTTTTTTTTTTTTTTTTTTTTTTTTTTTTAAGTTTGAAACAGGTTTTCACTAAGTTGCTGAGGCTGGCTTGGAACTCATGATCCTCCTTCCTCAGCCTCCTGAGCCACTGGGATTACGAGCATGTGCCACCACTCCTAGCTGAAAAATCCAATTTCCAATGTTAATATCCTCTTGTCAAAGGCCACCAAGAACACATATAAAACTAAATAAAGTTGGGTTTATTGATTTATTACAATGAGGGAAAACAATCTGAGAAACTGTGAGGTGACTTGATAAGAGGGTGCTGAAAATGACTTACTATAGGATTTATGTTGTGTTAAGTTTCTGGGAAGAATTCAAGAGAAGGGCCTTTGCTCTGCTTAGAATGCTGTGGGGAAGCTGAGATAATTCTATGATGGGGTATCTGAATAATTCCTATCTAAAAGGTGGGAGGAAAAGAGCAAGACTAAATAGTTTGGATAAGGTTCTTGGTTTTGTCTGCGTTCAGACTTGAGTACAGAATTGTCTTGAACCATGGCAGTCACAGCGTGACCTTGTCTATGTGATACTGGTATTCCATAAAATCGTTTATGTTCAATAAGAAAAAAACAACAACCTAGTGTCGTTGTAGTACCTTCAACACCAAGGCCTGGATGATAGTGCCAGGCTAGATCTGGGCTCCCAGGGTCTGCTTTCTCTTGCTCATTCTCCCCACTTGGCCAAGGCAAATGGATTGAGGCTCTAGGACTTTATTATCCAGCTCTTTACCATTGACAAGGCTTTGCTTACCAGGAGATTGGAAAGAAAACATCTTTAGTTGGATTAAGTTTAGTGTCTCCTTCTCCTTTTATTGCAGGATGAGTTCTTGAATCCTCTGTCATGAGAATGATTGCACAGTAGCATTTAAGACTCTGGACAGAATATATCAACCAACTCTATCACGGACAATGACGAGAAACAAAAATGGTTATGATCCAGGAGTACTGACACATGCCTGTTAATCCCAGCAACTCTTGGAGGCTGAGGCAAGAGAATTGCAAGCTTGAGGCCAGCCTCAGCAACTTAGCTTGTCTCAAAATAAAAAAAATAAAAAGGACTGGGGATGTAGCTCAGTGGGAGAGTGCCCCTGGGTTCAATCCCTAGTATCACATCCCTCAAATGGTTATGGATCCTTGCAAAAGACCCATTATCAAACCCAGGCAATGAGAATATGTCCAAACAAATCCAGCTCATCTTTTTTAGAGATCCAAGTAACTTTTTCTTTTAGCACAAACCATTCTACCTGATCTGTAGTATTTAAATAGATGCAACAAGGAATATTTACTTTAATACAGATTTCCCCTTGGTTAATGAATTTAAATTTGAATTTATTTATCAGGCTTAAGTTGTATCACTTGTGATGTCTGCTGGGGTTAGAGACAATTTTGGGATCACCTTTTCTAATAGTGTTATCTCTACTCTGAGAAACACAGGACAGATAATATGCATAATAAAGGGACTCAAGTATCCCTCCTGGAATTTTTTTGAGTAGTTTTTTTTTTTTTTTTTTTCTTTTGGGGCATAGTTTGAATTGGGAGTCTAAGCATCACTATTGACAAAAGGAGCTGCCTGATTTTCAGTTTTTGAGATGGACAGATTTCTAGAGTAAATCCACACAGTTCTTACAAAGTAGGTTGGAGTTTCTCAGAAGAGAACAAACTATTGTAGTGAGGATAGCCCCCAAATTTAGTCCCCATTCCTGATGGATTAGGTTTTACCAATAGGTTATTAATGACCTCAACAGAAAGAAACATTTTGTTCAGGTCCAATTTTTATAAAACGAAAGTTTGGAATTAATCATGTAAAGAAAATTTTAGATGAGAAAATATCTGTAGAAGGAAATCTAATACCTGAAGTGTTTAAAGCTGTAAGACTGTTGTCAGTAGGATTAGATCATGGTGGTAGGGGTAACAGATCCAACATTCAGTTGAATTCTGAGAAGTAGAAAGATCTGAAAAATACACACCAGTGTATTTTTTTTTTTTTTTTTTTTTTTTTTGTCTTGAATAGCAAAAGACCACAGGAGTCAAAATTAACAGAATAGCTGGGCGTAGTGGTGCAGGCCTGTGGTCACAGCAGCTTGGGAGGCTGAGGCAGGAGGACAGGAAGTTCAAAACTAGCCTCAGCAATTTAATGAGGCCATAAGCAACTTAGGAAGACACTGACTCTAAATAAACAAATAAAAAGAGCTGGGATGTGGTTCAGTGGTTAAGTACCCCTGGGTTCAATCCCCGATACCAAAAAAAAAAAAAAAGAAAGAAAAAAGTAACAGGATAAAGATAAGGATGATCATACTTTTAAAAAAAATTAATTAAGGCATTACATATATACTAGGCAATATAAGTAATAGAACAAGGGAAAGAAAAAGGTTCTGCTGTCTTCAGTGGGAGAAAGTTATGTATGTTTTCTCAGTTGGAAAACACAAATCCAATAAAACATGGAGTTTTATTGTTGTGTCTGTTGCTTGTTAAGGTACTTTTTCTAGTGGTTCAAGGGTAGTTTTTTTTCCCAATTATTTTCCAAAAGACCAAACCTCCAGGTTTCAGATCACACAGAGCTGCTTAAGTGGGTGTTTTGGAAATGCAGCTGGTACTTATTGGTGATAAATCTGGAGGTTTTGTGGTAGTGCCCTGAAGTAATTACTCATATAAATTTATAACAGCATTGAACAAGGATTGGAAGGAATTTCTAAATTCATGGGGCGGGGCTGCGGATGTGGCTCAAGTGGTAGTGCGCTCGCCTGGCATGCCTGCGGTCCGGGTTGATCGTCAGCACCACATACAAACAAAGATGATGTGTCCGCCGATAACTAAAAAATAAATATTAAAAAAATTTCTCTCTGTGTCTCTCTCTGTCTCTCCCACTCTCTCTTAAAAAAAATAAATAAAATAAATTCATGGGGCAATCTGTTATTAACTCAGAAGGAGATAACTTGTGGGTCTCAGAGGGAATTGATCTTATTGTCATCAAGGTCAGTGGCGAAAGTTTGGATTTCTGAGAGTTTTGATAAACTTCAATAATTATATAATAATTTATCACTAAGCAACATTCCCAGACCTTTTTATTTTTTATTTTGAGATAGGGTCTTGTTAAATTGCTGAGGCTGGTCTCAAACTTGCAATCCTTCTGCCTCAGCCTCTCAAATCACTGGAATTACAAGCATGTGTCCCTATGCCTGACTGATTTTCTTTTTTTTTTTTTTTAAATCATATACTGTGGAACAAATGAGCCAAGGGATGTTCTACCACTAAACTACAACCCTGTCCTTTTTACTTTTTGAGATAAGGTCTCACTAAGTTACTGAAGGTCTCACTAAATTAACCTCCAATTTGCAATCCTCCTGCCTTAGCTGTTGAGATTATAGGCATATGCTACCACACCTGGCTGTGTCCTGATTTTTGACAAACAATCTCCTCATGAGCATTTCTTCCCTTCTGGTTTTAAGATACCTCCCAAATCAACAATCTTGTTCTTACCAAAAGTTCCCCCCCAAAGCCACTGCAGTTCCAAATTGTTCCTGGTGAAATTTTAAGGGTACAAATTAGTGTAGTAATTAGAAAATAGGCAGGGAGAAGATCTTTGGCTCAGTGCTAGTTGAGACACAGACTCATAAGGACAGTGCTCGTGCAACTGTGGGTCTCCAGGATGTAGTCAAAGACTGATTATCACTGATCATGGCCAGAGAGACTTCCCGATTTTTGACAGAAGAAATGAAACAAAGCAGTTTGCAGAGATACAGACAAAACTACGAACTAAGATTTTTCTTAGTTTTCAAAACCTTGGAAGAGCAACCTTGGAATAATTTATCCAAAGGACACTACTAGTGTGAGGATACTTTTTGAACTGGGGCTGGTTGCAGGACAGTCTTATAGATCTTTGGTTGATGGAGAGATTTCTCCATTAACTCTGAAAACAAATCAGACTGTGAGATGCTAATAAGTTGCCCAATCCTGGAGCAGTTAACAGCCCTGCAAGAAACAAACTGAATGAAGGAAATAAAGAAAGAAGAGAGGGGGCTCAATGGTAATACAGGTTTATTCAGGACAAATCTGCAGATGGGGGCCCAATGGAGACTGAGACCCATTTTCCACTTACAGTCTACGGTGGATATAGGGGAGTGAATGAAGGGGGACTTTTTGCCCATTGCTGGGGGACTGACTCCTTGTGGTGTTGGCCGTCATAGGGAACCAGATGTTTTTTCAGAATTTCAGTCCTAGATTACAATTGTTTTGGGTTTAGGTCAGACTGAGTCAGAGGACCATGAAGTGATTTTCATTCTAAGATGGAGGATATGTTTCAAAATGATGTTGCCTCTGTCAAGTTCTTCCTAACAATCCCCAGCTTCTTGTAGAGACAAATAGTGTTTGATCACCAGAGACTGAACATTTGTAATGCCCTTAGACATCCAGGGCCACACACTTGTCCATTCAGTTTAGATTTTTCCTCTTATAGATGAGCAACATTTAAAACACTAGACAAGCAGATAAACTATAAGAACAGGTATAGAAGCCCAGAAGAGTTTCACCAAGGGAAAGTAAAAATCTGATAACCAAAAAAGTCCAGAGAGAACTTACTCCAAGGGAGGAAAACAAAAACAAAATAAACCCAATGCTTAAGGATCCCAACCAAATATCAGAACTCAATTCAGCAAAATTCACCTCTAAGCCATGAGCAGAATGGTGCCTCACCCAGAAACACATGAGGTTTCAGCTGTGCAAGATCTTGTGCTGTGCTCCATGACTAAACACCTCAGGTCACTCCAGGTGAAGTGGGTTGACATGAAATAGTCACACAGAGACAGAGAAATACCTTTCTCTTTGGGTTCTGTGATGGATCCTCTAACCTTAGGGGTCCGTGGAAGGAGAGAGAGGAGCACATGCTGAACCATTTTTTGGGGGGGAGAAGCCATTCAAATGAGGCAAGGGTAGGATTACAAAGAAACAGGTGAGTGTAGCTCAACTCTCTGGGTGCCACCTACTCCTGGGGCCACTCCTTGTTATCCAAGCCAGGGAAAAGTCCAAGTCATAAGTCATGGCACTACTGAGCGATCTTTCAGATCCCCGTGGTGCATCAGACTTAAAGGGGCGTGCATTTGGAGTGGCTCCCCGAAATCTTGTGCAGTCAATTGTATTTCACACACAATTATTAGAATTGAGGATTCCAGTCCAAGGCAATGAGGGCTTGAGTAGAATTAGGGTGAACCTTCTATTTCTGACAATGCCCTCCAGCCACAGGCTACCAAGAATGCACCCATAGTTGAACAAGGAAGGCTTCAAACACTAGGGAACCACTTGGGAGCCCTTTGCTGGACATCTAAGCAAGAACATATTTGAGGAGAATTATTATAGGATTTGGGCTCATGTTAGGTGACTTCATAGGTGGATTCAAGAAATGAGGGATTAGGCTGGATGCTGTCAGGTGGCAAGGATAATTATTTTTTGTTATCTTGATAATTCTTATCTGTAAGATGGGAAGAATGAACCAGAGTTAACATCATACTAGGTAAAGCAAAACCAGTCACATTGTGAGAGAGGGAGTTGTGTTTGGTCATTTTTGTGACTTGGACAATATTTCTGTTTTGGGTTCACACAGATTATGAAATTTTCTTTTTCTTGATCTATCAGTCAGAATGTGACCTTGTCTGATGCTGGTGTTTTGTGAAATTCTGCTCAACCGGACAACACCACAGCTTCACGGTTGGTGCCAGGTCAGTTCCTAGCAACACCAAGGCTTGCGGAGGGGGAGTGAAAGCCAGCTCTCAGCTGTTAGGAGCTTTTTTCTTTTTTTTCTTTTTACAGTTACACTTGAAAAGCCAGAATTGACAATCCCTTTTGGCAGAACATGAGCACTCTATGTTACAACATGCCCATCTCTCTCCAATACCTTATCAATGATCCACTTCACTCGTTTCCACTCTTGTCTACTGAAAACGTTTAAATTTGCACCCCTCACTCAATGGGAAAAGAATCAATTAAGCCCAGAGAGAAATGACTGGCCTAGGATCTCCCAGTGAATTGGTAGAAGGACTGTGGATTTCCCTCCAGCAAAACCCTTTGCTATACATTAAGGGAGACTGTTAACCTCTGAGGTATCAGCCTCTAAACTGGTCATTTAAAAATACTTCTCACCACTTTATCTACAGTGGATTCCTATCTTAGTGCTTCTTTCTTTCATGACTTTAGCTGGGATTTTAAGATCTTTGCTCAGTTGCTCCAGCCACCCCTGACATTCTCTCTGCCCCTCCAATTCACCAGGCATGATCACTGTATTTAATTTTCTCTCTGCCTGGACTCTCTTCCCTCTCATTTCCACAAGGCTACTTCTCCTCGGCGAACACTGACAGCATCACCTGCTCAGCCAGACCTTCCATCCTTGGCGCACTAGTACCACTGCTACCTCCTCTGGGATCTCCCAGCCCTTGGCCTCCTTTGAGAGCTTCCCTTGAATTTCTGTTGGCTGTTCTCACAGTCGGCCAAAGGCATCGGGGCTGCAGGCGGGAAACCTTGCCCAATGCCCTGCCCACTCTGGGCTTCAGTGAGCAGAGACCCAATCATGGGTCGTGGGAATCCGCCTTCAACATCCACAGCGTGCAGAGGCCAGGCGCCCCCTCCGTCTAGACTCCGGGACGCGCGGTCAGACCGCCCCTGGCACTGCCAGGCCAGCCTCAGTCAGCACGTGACCGGCCAACGCCCCCAACTGCGCGTATTCTGCACTTGTGGCCCCGCCCTGCGTCCGTGGGCGGGGCCTACGCGCGCCTGCGCAGCTGCTCGGCTTCCGGGTGGCTGGAGCGCGAAGAGGCGGAGGGCCAGTGTTGCAGGGTAGCGGCTTAGAGTGGGCGTGTTTGCCGAGAGCTCCCACCAGGGGCCTGGGGTCGGGGGTCTTTAGAAGCTAGAGACAGCGGGCGGAGAGGGCCTGGGATTTCCGCCACCGCCACCTGGCATGTCGGCCGAGGCCTCTGGCCCGGCGGCAGCCGAGGCCCCATCTCTAGAAGTCCCTAAGCCCTCGGGTCTGGAGCCTGGCTCCGCCGCTTACGGTTTGAAGCCCCTGACCCCGAACAGCAAGTATGTGAAGCTGAATGTGGGTGGCTCGCTGCACTACACCACGCTGCGCACCCTCACGGGACAGGACACCATGCTCAAGGCCATGTTCAGCGGCCGCGTGGAGGTGCTCACAGACGCCGGAGGTATGCGCGCCACCCTTTCACGTGCCCCCCGCCATCCCCCAGATTCCCAAATCCCTTTCCCCCAGTTTTCATGGCCAAATCTCGTCATGTCCGTTCTCTAGCCTCACTGTAGTCCAGTCAGTTCGTTCTCATCTCCCTCCAGTCCCCGCTTCCAGTCGTATTTCTCTTTTCTCATTCAAAATATTCCTCCTGCCCCAGTCCTTTATCCCTAGCAATAACCAAATTTTATGAATCCCTAACCCTGCCAGGCGTTGTGGTCAGTGATTCAATATGTCCCTTCCTAGTCATTGTTATCGATTCTTCTACCCTTCATCCCTCAAAAGACTTGGGGACCAAGCATCTGCCAGCAATACCCCTTCAGGCAACCTCCATCAGTTTCTTCCAACTTGCTTAGTGTTTTGTTCCCTTCTCTTCTTCCGAACTGCTAACAGACAGCCTGGAGAAGTGGGAGATCTTGGCCGCCTCTCTGTTCCCCTAACGCAAGTTCCTGTACACGGAGGAGTCATCTGTAAATGCACTGTAGAAGGAGAAAGCTGCTTTGAGTTTGTCCAGGACAGCAGAGTGTAGGGTGGACAGTCTTGGCATGTGAACTATCTTCTAGGAGCGTTGCATTTAAGTTTGAGACCCATATGCCCTTAGTAGAACCTTGAAGTTTGCAGGAAAATAAAAATTTGGGAGGAGTTCAGCCATAACTACTAAAAGTGAAGAATTCATTTATTCAGTAAGTATTTGCAAAGTACCAGTTACTCCTGGAGACCCTTTGGTAAAGGAATCTGACAAGATCAGTCTTATGGAGTTTGCTTTTTTTTTTTTTTTAAATATTTATTTTTTAGGTGTAGATGGACACGACACAATGCCTTTATTTTTATGTGGTGCTGAGGATCCAACCGGGCCCCACCTGTGCTAGGCGAGTGTTCCACAGCTGAGACACAATCCCAGCCCCTGGAGTTTGCTTTTGGGGGCAGGGGTAGGGAGAGTCCAATAAGCAAGTAAACAATAAAATATATGTATATAATCACAGTTAATGAGTCCTATGAATAATTTAAAGTTTAAAATGTTAGTGAAGGGAAGTAGAGGGTAGGGGTAGATATTTTAATTAAATAAAATGATCAGAATCAACACCAGGAGTTATTGATAAGATGAGAACTTTGTCATGATGAAGCCTTCAGAAAGATTTGTTAGCTCTAGGGACCCCAGCAAAGCCATCCTTTTTTCTGTGTCTGCCCACCCCATTAGGTTGGGTGTTGATTGACCGGAGCGGCCGCCACTTTGGTACGATCCTCAACTACCTGCGGGATGGGTCTGTGCCACTTCCTGAGAGTACCAGAGAACTGGGGGAGTTACTAGGAGAAGCCCGCTACTACCTGGTACAAGGCCTGATTGAGGACTGCCAGCTGGCACTACAGGTGAGGGTCTTCCCCTACTCCTCAGTTCCTATGTCCATGTGCCTCTTGAGAGTTTTGCCCAGGCATTTGGCTGTTAGGCAGGAAAATGGAGATACAGGGTCTGCCCTGGAGAGCCTGACTCTGGCTGGCAATCACCCCAGAGAATATGGGGGTGTGATCCTCTTCATTCCTGCTTCCTCAAGCACAGCCCCCTCACCACCTCATGGCAGGACTGTTGCAATGATAAATACCTGCTCTCTACTTCTTGCTGGTCTTTCCCAGACAATCCAGCTATTTAACCACCTAAGTAATTTATCCTTGAACACAACCCCCATCTATTTTCCTCCTTGCTCAGAAGTTCTCAATAGTTCCCTGTGCCACTGGGGAAAATATATAAATTTAAATTGGAATATAATAACCTCCATGATCTGGTCCTATCCTGGGAGGCAGCATTTTCCCATGTCTCCCATCTCCCTAGGGTTTGTTTTTGTTTGAGTGAAATTCTTTTGTCAAATTAAATCTCATGGAAGCTGCAGAGCTGCATCTGCTGGGCTCCATTTCTGTGGATCCCTTAGGGATCTGAGAACAGGACTTGGAAAGCACAGTCAGGACCCAGAGGGGTCCTTGTCACCTCTGCCGCAGCTAACTGAGCAACCTTGAGCAAGTCAGTTCCTACAGCTGGTACTCTGTCTCTGTGTCCCAAAAGATAGTCAGGAAAAATAAGTACAGTGTAATGAGTTTTATATAAAGCCTTTTATTCTGTTCAGTTTTAACAATGTTAAAATGTCTTATCTTTTATGATACAATAATAATAGGAGATTATAAGAGTTTCTCTTTTATGCCCTTTATAGATTAAAAAGTGGTGAATAACTTTCTCTTATCTTAGGGAGTATTTACTGCTTCTTGAAATTCAAAGGTATAAAATCCCTTTGAACGATGTCCATGGTTTTCAAACTTTTTGACTGTAGCCCATAGGGAAAAAAAATACTTTATACTCATTCATGTAACTGAAATAAGAGTGTTATGAAAGGATACTTTTAGTGAAATGTACTTGGATATATTGTTTCTTTCCTCTCTTCCTTCCTTTCTTCTTCCTTATTCCTTCTTTCTTCTTTAATACAGTTTGAGACACATTAAACTTATTTCATGACCCATTAATGAGTTACCACTTGGCAGTTGGAAAAACATTAAACTAGATCTTAGAAATACATTCCTGCTCTATAATTTTAAACTGAGCTATTGTTATTGTATACCCACTATGCATTGGGAAGGATTTTGCTATCTGGTTCTGTGTACATTTTGTACCCTTGGTTGACGTAAGAGAAACATGAGGTCAATGAGCAACCAAGGTCAATGAACCAGTAAGCAGCAGAGCTCAAATTCACCCCCAGGTTGTCTGACTCCCAAATGCTTTTCCTTCGTGCTCCATCTGCCTCCTTTCTAGGTTTCCTGAGGACCCCTCTCAGCTCCACCCCCCACAGCTCAGCACACTCCTCAGGGTATGGCACACAGTCATCATTGGTTTCTGCAAATATTTTCTCTTTTTAGTTTTTCCTCATCATTCCCAATCATCTACTCACTTCCCTTTTCCTCAGGGGTATCCATCCATTTCTGATGTGTTGATAACATATGCTTGGATTATATTTGTACCCTGGAAAAGCTAAAGCATTATTGGTATATACATTTTAAATTTTCATAAATGGCATTGAGTAGTGGTTTGTGTTGTTTCATAGTTTTTCATTCAACACTTGTTTTTTTAAATCTATTCATGCTGTTGCATGTACATCTAGTTCTTTGCTTCTAACAGCTGCACAGGAATCTGTGGTGTTCGCTTGCTATCTTTTATTTATACATTCCCCTGAGGTTGGAGACCTAGATTGTCCCCACAAATAGTGCCACTGTGAGTATCCTTGTATATGTCCCCTTTCGCTCCTAAGCCAGAGTTTCTTGTGACTGTAGCTGAAAGAATTACTGGGACATGGAACATATGCAATCTGAATTTCAGTAAATATTGTCAGATTGCTCTCCTAAATGGTTCTAGTGCCTTATTCTCATGATCTTCAGTGCATAAGAAATCCCATTTGTTCAAATTCTCAACACGTGGCATCCTCCTTTCTAATTTTGCCAGTCTGATGGATATAGAGTGATCTCATTCCACTTTGCATGCCTCTTGATTACTAATGAGATTGAGCATCCTTTCATATACATACTCACTAGCTTTTTTGGTGTCACTCTTCTGTAAATTGCTTATTCATATTCTTTACCAAATTTTCTAGCGAGTTTCCTATCTTTCTCTTGTTGCTTAGCAGGAGATGCTTGCCTATTTTAGTTTAGTTCCTAGGGAAAATTAAGCCCTATTATGTAATGGCATGTATTGTACATGCTCTAAGGCATGTTATAGATAATAAATTAAATTTTCTTCTAAGCATCTAGGATAGTACTATTTTTCTATCATGCTTGAGAGGATTCAGAAAATAACACAAATTATTTTCCAGGTTTTGAGATTTACATAAGAAACCCCATCTAGATATTAATTTGTAGTCAATTTTAGATATTGTCAGTATTTTCTCTTAGAATGTCACCTGTCTGTAGCATCTGGTGTTGATTTTTTTTTAAAATTACAAATAACCACTCATTATATTTAAAGCAGTGTTTATAATATCAATTGTAGAACTTTAGTAAACACAGATAACCAAAAAAATATGAGCAACAGTTTTTTTCCAGGTCTTTTGGTGTGTGTGTGTGTGTGTGTGTGTGTGTGTGTGTGTTGTGTGCATGCAAAATGTGTGTCTCTGCCACAATAAGATCATGCTGTGTGTACTGTTTTATAATCTGCTTTTTAAAATTATTATTAATAATTGTCATCTTTCTGTATCAATAAAGTTTTTATGTAACATCCAGGGCATATTCCAGTTTCTCCAGTTGTTCCGGAAATGTTTTTATACCTGGTTCATCCAAACCAGAATCCAGTCTAGATCCTCACATTGCATCTGGTTATCATGTTCTTTAAGTCTTGTCCAATCCAAAACAGTCCTTTTTTCTCATGATGCTGACTTACTAGAGACTGCCAGTTATCCTATACAATGGACCTGCTTATCAAACCTGCCTGATTATTTTCTCCTGATATCATTTGTTGTATTACTCAGCCCTGTCTTGAATTTCCTGTAAATTGAACCATAAATTTTAAGGCTTGATACTAAGCATTTTGGTTAGAATACCTTATAGGTATGTTATACATTTCATATTTGGCTACATCAAAAGATCCATAACATTGCTAATATGAGCCCTCATTAATGTTGCTCATAATTGGTCCCTGGATTTGGGTATTGGTTTGATTCTTTTATTATGTTTACTTTCCTTGTTGCCAACTGTAAAGCCATCTGTATAGTATTATTTGGGCATTACAGGTAGCAATTACCTATCAACAGTAGACCAATTGATAATCCTTGCCTGAATCAATAATTTTATTATGGTTGTAGAATAGTTATAATTCTATCATTTCTTCAACACTATTCCATGGGAATTCCTTACCAAGTTGTCTTCCATTGTCAACTGAGGCATTCTTGAATTAATGTAGACAAATTATCTTTTTTTTTTTTTTTGCTTAGTAATATTTTACTTATTTAAGATATAAGAAGTTTTTTCCTGTTCTACATTTTTTATTAGCTTGTGTAATTCTGTTTTTATAGTTTCATATATGGACCTTTTACTCTTGGTAGTGTACTCAGTTTTTAAAGTGTGAATTATGAAGGGATGTGACTCTTTTTTTTTTTAATCCTCCATAGAGTAAGCTAGTTTTCCTCTCCCATACTGAGTAGGGCTAACATGTACCAAATAGATTGTTGAAGGGATATGGTGTGACTTTTGAAGCTAGGACATAAAAGGCATTACTACTTCTTCTGCGCCTCTCTTGGATCATTTATTCTGGGAGCCAGCCATTTTGTGAAGACACTCAAGCAGCCTTCAGGAGATCCATTTGGTAAGGAACTGATGCTTCTTGCCAACCACCAGCACAAACCTTCAGCCATCTGGATGAACTATCTCGGAAGCAGATACTCCAGGCCTGGTCAAGTCTTCAGTGACATACCCTAGCCAACATCTAAAACTATAACTTCATGAAAGACCCTGAACCAGGACCACCCACCTAGGCCAATCTTAAATTCCTGATCCATAGAAAGTATATGGATTAATAAATGTTTATTTTAAGCTGCTAAGTTTGTAGTAATTTGTTACCCAGCAAGAGATACAGATTTTGGTTCCTGGAGTGGTGCATCTGCTATAAGAAAAACTTCAAATGTGGAAGTAGCTTTAGAACTAAGAGGTAGGGAGGAATTCAAACGACTGAGGATAATGTTAGTAAAAACCTAAAGAGCTTTGAAGAGTTTGTTAATAGAAGATTTATGACGGTGAGGCGGCAGCAGTGAGGGCTTAACAGTTAGGAAAATGTTCTTGGAAACTGATGGAAAGTTATGTACTAGTTATATACTGCCAGAAAGCTTAGCAACCTTGTCTCTGGTAATTTAGAAAGTAGAAAATATACCTAGTGAACTTGGTTATCTAGTTATGGAGGTTCCCAGATAGAATGCTAAAGGTACCACCTAGTTTCTTATTGCTTATGGTAAAACAGAAGAGGAGAGAAAACCTAAAGAAAAAGCAGTGGAACAACAACAACAAAAAAGTCATAAATTGTTCCATTTAGAAATTCCCAGCCTTCCAAATAATAAATATGTTCAAGTTAACAAGTGACTGCCAGGCAAGATTAAAAACAGGGTGTTCTCAGGAAAACATGGTCTAAAGATGAACTGGGAATGGGATTATAAAGTCCTTTGATTATAAAGTTCTCAGAAATATCCAAGAAGATGTCCCGGAGAATCATTTGATAAATAATAGCACTTCTAAGAAGTGCTTAGGATGTTGTCCCTCAGGAGTCTGAGCACAAACCTAAAGTAGAGAAGGGCATATCTTACAGATTTGTGAGTATGTTTTTTTCTTGGGAAGCAAACCCCAAGACTTATAAGATGATAAGTATTAAAGATAATTATATTGACAGAAACACTACTAGCTTGAATCAAAAGAGACAGAGACAGCAAAAGAAGAGGCCTTTGGACTCCCAAACTTCCACAGGCAGGAAGCAGGCTGAGGAAACTATGGAGCTGCAAACATCTTTCATGGAAAAGGAAGGCTGACTCAGCATAGGAGCCTGGGAGAATTGTTTCTGAACAGGGGTGGGCATTAAAGAATTCCCAGCCTGTGTCCAGAGAATCACAGAATCTCTAGGACCAGGAATTTCTCTGTGCCTTCTGTTTCCCCTACCCCCTTTTGAACAAGAGTGTCCCCCATAGTCATCCTGTGCCTGTTTGGCCATTGCATGTTGAGTATGTGGAGGAGACAATTTGTTTCTTATTCCCAGGTCTTTAGGGAAAGTCCTTCAGGAGCTATATTTAGAGAATTATACCCAAGTAGCCTCATCCCCACCCGGACCTGATTGAGATGTCAGCATTCTGTACTTTTGAGTTGATGCTGTAATGGGATGAGACTTTGAGGGATGTTGGGAAGGAGCGAATGGGTTTTGCATGTGAATCATCAGAGGGTGGACTTTGCAGCCAACCTCCAGGGCAGCCCCAGTGATTCTGATCCTCAAGTAGTCATTCCTTGTGTCACCTCCTTGCACCTTGAGTAGGGCTCATGAATCTGTATCAGAGGACAATGAGGCTTTTACCTTGCTCTTGCTTGGATTATTTGCTCTGGAGAAGCCAGCTGCCATGTTACGAGGTTTCTCAAGCAAACCAGTAGAGAGGTCCATAAGGCAGGGGTTGGGTGTTTCCTGCCAACAACTGTTACCAGCCGTACAAGAAAGCTTCCTCAGAAATGGATCCTCTAGATCCTCTAGATCTTCAGATGCCAGTAACTCCTGCTGATCACAACCATGTGAGAGAACTCATGCCAGAATGGTCTGGTGAAGCCACTTCTGATTTCCTGAATTATACAAACTGAAATAATGAATACATTTTGTTAATTGAGGCTGCTAAGTTCGAGGGCAGTTTGTTCAGCAATAAGTAACTAACGTACTCTCCATACTTACCCCCGCTCATCTGTGGTGTCCTTTTTCAAATATCAGTTCTCATACACACCAGTCTGTTTCTGAGCTGTCTATTGTGTCCCATTTGTTTTTTTACTTCTGCGCCAGAACTACACTGTATTTATTATGGTTTTGTAGTGTACATAGTGTCTCCACTTGGCTCTTAAAAAACTAACCCTGAGGCAGGTGACATGGTACATGCCTTAATCCCAGCAACTTGGGAGCTGAGAAAGGAGGATCACAATTTCAAGGCCAACCTTAGCAACTTAGCAATGACCAGTCTCAAAAAATAAAAGGGGAAGGGTGTTTAGTGATAAAGTACTCTGGGTTCGATCCCCAGTACTTCCCCCAACTCCCTGAAAAAAATTCAACTCTAGTTTTAGACTTTTATTCCATTTACATTTTGTTTTATTTATTAATTCACTTACTTATTTTGAGGTGGGGTCTTGTTATGTTGCCCAGGCTGGTCTTGAACTCCTGGTCTCCTGCCTCAGTCTCCCAAGTTACTGGGGCTACAGCATATGCTACTATACCAGCCTTCCATCTTAATTTTGAAGAAGCCTTAGGGGGAAAAAATAGGGAAATTGGCTGAGCACCATGGCGCACGCCACTAGACCCTGTGACTCAGGAGCCTGAGGCAGGATTACAAGTTTAAGGCCAGCCTCAGCAACTTAGTCCCTAAAGCAACTTATCAAGACTCTGTCTCAAAGGATACAAAGCGCTAGGGATGTGGCTCAGTGGTTAAGCAAACAGGAGGCTGCTTTAGCCAGGGCCCTTAGTGAGCAGGGCTGGCACTATGAAGATACACCTTTGAGCCAAGATCTGAATAGTACAAAGCAGCCAACAGTGCAGGCAGCAGAGTGGAAACCCAGGGCCAGGATGGACACAGCTGGAAGCATGAAGGAGCAAGGCTGCAGAGCCAGCAGAGATGGGATCCTGCACAGCCTGGTGGACCACTGAGTCTGGATTTTACTCCTCCCCAGGGCCACAAGCAGCATTTATCTATTTATCTATTTATCTATCTATCTGTCTATCTATTTTTGGTGCTGGGGATTGAACCCAGGGTCTTGCACATGCAAGGCAAGCACTCTACCAACTGAACTATATCCCCAGCCTGCACAAGCAGCTTTTGAAGGCCTTTAATTGAAGGAGCTAATGACCTCTGGTTATATTGTTAACCACCTTCCACTTCTTCCCCAGCAAAAAAGGGAGAACCTGTGCCCGCTGTGCCTCATCCCCACGGTGACATCTCCCCGGGAGGAGCAGCAGCTCTTGGCCAGCACCTCTAAGGTGAGGCCCCTGAGCTCTGTGGGGTGGAGGCTTAGGGCCTCTCCCTGCAGCCTGATCCCATCCTTCTCCTCCTCTCCCCCAACAGCCCGTGGTGAAGCTCCTGCACAACCGCAGTAACAACAAGTACTCCTATACCAGGTGACTGCTGTGGTGGGGCAGGGTGTGTGTGTTCACGTGCAAACCAGACAAAACCCTGGGGTGTACAGCCCTGCTGCGGGTCCAAAGGGAAGGCTCTGGCCACACAGGGGCAATAAGGACGCCTGCCTCAGTGCACATTCCAGCTCTGCCACTTGCCCACTGGGTACTTTGAGCAGATCATCCCCCATTCAGAGCTTCAGTTGTATCCTCAGTACACAGAGGTTTAGATGAGGACTACATGATGGCTGTCGTGGACTAAGTGCTGATTTTCAAACCAGATTTCTCTAAGTGCTCTGTTAACTTAGACAACTCTCCCACTGTTTTGAGGTAGGTGTTGTGAACTCCATTGACAGATGAGGAGATTGAGGCACCAAGAGGTGTTAAGTAACTTGCCTAGTGTCAGTCAGTTAAAAAGTGGCAGAGCTGGGGTGCCTGATGTGGCAGCTTGGTGAAGCAGCCTGGCTCAAGAGCCTACATGGGGAGCTGAACGGCTATGCTTGCTGGGATTTACCCAGCAAATGCTACTTCCCTTTTGAGGCCTGTTTGGCTGGAAGATCCTGCAGAGTGCCTTCAGGAGGGGGGGCGGAGCAGGAAGGGGAAGCCAGTCATGCTGAGGCCTTGCTGCCCGCCCCCCCCCAACCTGGTCCTCAGCACTTCAGATGACAACCTACTTAAGAACATCGAACTGTTTGACAAATTGGCCCTGCGCTTCCACGGGCGACTGCTCTTCCTCAAGGATGTCCTGGGGGATGAGATCTGCTGCTGGTCTTTCTACGGGCAGGGTCGCAAAATCGCCGAGGTGTGTTGCACCTCCATTGTCTATGCCACGGAGAAGAAGCAAACCAAGGTCAGAGGGGTTCCAGGACTGGTCAGGGAGGCATGAGGGTGGGTAGAACCAGGACCCTGGACAGAGGCAGCTTAGCTGATGGGGCAGGGAGAGTCCTTCAGTTGGAGTCAGGGGCCAGAGTTCTGGGACCTTGGCTGTGTAACTTGGGCAGGTCATCTTACTTCAGTGGTCTCTTTCTCTCCCTGTAAAATGAGGGTGTTGGTTTAGAGCAGGGTTGTCTTCTGTGCTGAGGATTGAACTCAGGGCATCTCATAGAGCAGGGTTCTTAACCTCTGCATCCCCGGCAATAGTTTGCAGGTTAGGAGGTGTGTACATTTTTCTGTCTAGAAGGTCCATGGTTGTCTTTAGAATTTCAGAAGGATCTATTACAAAAGTTTCTTAAAACCTGAGGACCACATGGTCTCTTGGAACACATCTGAGTTTGTAGATTCTGAGTCATGAACATGACAATCATCAGCAAATGTTTCTCAAGCATCTGCTCTGCACTAAACACTGCCCCAGACTTGGAACTGCAGAGGAGGATAAGCTGAGTAATGAGCAAACCCTTCTTCACCTGTTTCTTCTGAACTTAATATGAGGCTATGCCCTGGGTACTCCCCAAAGCCACTTCAACACCTCCCATCTCTGCACACATTCTTTTTGGAATTTTTTTTTCCCTGTCCCTTTCCACTTAATGAACCTGTACCTACCATTAAGACCCAAGCCAAGCATCATTTTCCTTGGGATACCTTTGCTCATGAACTTTGAATCCAACCATCTCAAAGTTGGTCACACTCCCTTCTTAGCTGCAGATAGCATTTATGATAGTGTATGGGTGTGGAAATGGGGGCTGCTTCAGTGGCCAGGCAATTCTTTGCCTTTTTCTTTCCTGTCTCCCCAACACTAGCCTGGCCCTTGTCACACAGGTAGGAAACATTGATGGAATGCATGAGTGAGTGAATGACTCAGCTTCTTGAAGGTTTCTTCTCAATTGGGAAGAAAGGAAGATAAACCAATAATTAGAATACAACTTGTTCAGAGCTACGTATATTATATCCTTCCAAGGCCACACGGGTGGAGTACCCCAACAACTTCTTGACTTTGTTTCTGTGTACTTCCGTTCATCACTCTGCCTCAATGGCATTGGCCTCCTTGTTGATCTTTGAATAATCCACTAGGCAAACCACTGACCTGGGTGCCATTGCCACTCCCCAGCCTGCTTTCTCTAGCTGTCCCTGGTCTGCCTCCCTCCCCTGCTTTGGTTAGATATACCCTCCAGTGATATCCCTAAACTCCCTCTTGAAAGATGTCACACTGGCCATGGCCAATCTCCTTCCCTTTTCTTGATGTGTTTCTGCATAACATTTGTCATCATCTGACTTAGGTTATGTTTTGAGTTATGTCTGAGTCCTCCTCCTAGAATGGAGACATGCCAAGGGCAGGCACTTTTGTGTTCTGTTCGCTGTCATATTCCCCATTCCTATAACAATACCTAGCGTAGTGCAGTCACTCATTAGGCTTCAGAGCTTGGAGTATGAGTTTGCCAGGTAAAGAAGTTGCAGAGGGGAAATTCCAGGCCCGAAAACCTGACTGCAGAGGCTGGGAGGCACATGAGTGCAGGAGCTGTGGGGGACAGGGACTATGGGACTGGACCAGAGGGTAGGAGTGGGGAGATTGATGGCCTTTTGCAGGTGGAATTCCCAGAGGCCCGGATCTTCGAGGAGACCCTGAACATCCTCATCTATGAGACTCCCCGGGACCCAGACCCAGCCCTCCTTGAGGCCACAGGGGGTGCATCTGGAGGTGGTGGGGCAGGCCGAGGGGAAGATGAAGAGAACCGAGAGCACCGTGTCCGCAGGATCCACGTCAGGCGCCACATCACCCACGATGAGCGTCCTCATGGCCAACAGATTGTTTTCAAGGACTGACTTTTGACCCTTCCCCTGGCATTTGACCCTTCCCCTGCCTTCCTCCTGGGACCCATCCATACCTCTTATTTTTCTCCTGTCCCCAGACCTTTGCCCCGGCTCTGCTGGCCAAGTCGTGGGTCTTCTGTCCCTTTGTTGCATGGTACTGTTCACTTGCACCCTTTTCCGTTCATGTTCACTCACTGCTAACAGTTGTACATTCCAGCCCCTCCCCTCAGGCAGAGCCCTTCAGAAGGCCCCTCCTCCCCATTCTTGTCCTGCGATCTTTCCTTCACCAGATGGTTTAGAAGGACTTAGAATCCCCTTTCTCTTTTTTTAGTACAGTGTACACACCTAAGTGTTGAGCCAGTCCTTAGCAACATCCACCATGTTCTGAGCCACCTCCCACCATTGTGCAAGGTACTCTGCTTCCCTCCCTCCCCACCATTTTCCCTATCTCCTTAACTTTGTACTAGGCTGGCCTGGGCTGTTGCCAGCTTGGCTATCTTCTTGATCTGTTTCATATTATTTATTATTTTAATTTTATATTAAATTATTGGAATAAAGTTGAGTTGAAAGCCTGCTGCTGGTTCACCCAGGGAGAGGAATGGGGAGACGGCTTGTGTTAGGTGATGCCTGGCTAATTGTATGGCAGAAGGCAGGAGTTCCGCCCCAAGCCCTCTCTGAGGCTGGTAGCTGGAAAGGAAGTACACAGGAGTTAGGAACGGGTTCAAAATTTATATTTCAGCACTTACTGGCCATCCACAGCCCCCTCCCAACCCTCACAGAGGAGGTGGTCCTGGCTGCCACTAAAGCATCTCTCCAGCCAGGTGTCTGAAGGGAACACCTTCCTTCAAGGGTCTGGTGCGAAGACAAAGTCGAGGGCCTGACGTTCAGCCCCAGCCACATTGGGGTGCCAGAGGTCCACAATGAAGACTACTCTAGGCCCATCTTCAGGGGAACCTAGGGCACATGAGGATAGAAACAGAACAGCAGCTGACATGAAGCACTCACTAGAGACTCAAAAGAGTATATAAGTGCGAACCCTGTTCTAACCCTTTATATGTATGAACTCTTAATCACCAAAACAAATTATGAGGTAGCTCCATGGTTATATAAAGCAACTAAGGTATAATAAGCTTAAGTGATTTTCCCAATATCTGACCCCAAAAGGTAGAGGGAGGAGAGAAGCCCAGGTGATCCAGACCTGAAGTCCTGTGCTGTGAGCTATTTTGTATGCACCTCCATTAACTTATTTAACCTGTGATTGCTTTATTAAAAAATAAAAAGGCAGTTTATAATCCCAGCAATTTGGGAGACTGAGGGAGGATCACAATTTGAAGGCCAGCCTCCACAACTTAGTGAGACCCTGTCTCAAAATTTTAAGGAAGAGCTGAGATATCCATCAGTGGTAGAGTGCCCCTGGATTCTATCCCCTGTACCAAGAGAAAAAGGAAAAAAAAAAGGCAGTTGCCACACAGGTGATGGGAGTTATGTGACTCACTCAAGATCATGCAGTTGAGAATTGGTGGTGCTGGGACAGGAAGTCAGCTGGGCCTGATTCTGCAGCCCTCTAAGTCTCGTTCACTCTTCATCCTCACCCCTACCCTCAGCAGAGAGGAGGCCCCATTACCATTATGAGCCACTGTGTACAGGAAGGAGTCATCCACCAGGAGGCAGTGCCCCTCAGCCCAGCACTGGGGCTCACCCCCAACCACCAGCTCACAGCCAGAGGGGATCTTCACACCTGTGGGAACAGACCAGGCATTTAAGTCCCCTGCTTCTGCCCAAGGCACCCACTCTGCTCAGTCAGCAGATCTAAAGGCCAGGTTCTGTGGTGGTCCCTCCTTGCTCTCTGGGTGGTGACTGGAGTATAATCGACAAAGCGCCGGATGGAAGAAGTGCCAGGAGATCACAGAAGTGCTTCTGTGGGAAGCATAATCTGTCATCTTTACAGAATAAAGAAAGCTTCCTGGAGCAAATGGCATCTCCTTCTTGGTTTCCTGACAATTCGCCTCAAGAACCCACTATCTGCAGGCACAGTCTCCTCACAAGATACAACTAAGGAGTCCATCCTGGCCCAAGGATCATACAGTTGGGCATGGTGGAAAAAATGAGACCTACTTAAATGATGGACAATAGGCAGGCATCCCAGAGGAAGCCCAGGATTTGAAAATACTCCCAAAGGCTGGGTAGGAGTCTTCTAGGCAATGATAAGGAGGAAGGCTTTCTAGGTTAGAAGTTCAACAGTATGTGACATCTGCCTGAATCAGCCAGAAAGCCTTCATGATTTACAGTATGGTGGGAGGAAGGAGAGGAAGGATCTGGACTTAGTCCTGAGGCCAGCCTGCCCCAAAGTATAGGACACATCCAATTGGCTGCAAGGAGATGCTTTTGGGTGAAACAAGGTCATGGCATAGAGTAACAATCAGAAAGTTGATTTCCATTTTCTTTCAATCTTCAAAACATCAAAAAGAAAGTCTCAGAGGCTGGGGTTGTGGCTCAGTGGTAAAGCACTTGCTTAGCATGTGTGAGGCCCTGGATTTGATTCTCAGCACCATATAAAGATAAATAAATAAAATAAAGGTATTATATCCATCTACAACTACAAAAATATATTAAAAATCTCAGGTTGGTGCTACTGGAGCTTTAACACCTCACTAATATTGATACATTTTCGATGAAGAAAATAGAGGCCCCAGGCTTGGAGTGACCTGAGTATTTAATAAAGTATTTAAGGCTTTCTTTTTTCTTTATTTATATTTTAGTTATAGGTGGACACAATATTTTATTTTTATGTGGTGCTGAGTATTGAACCTGGTGTCTCCAAAGTGGTAGGCACTGAGCCACAACCCCAGCCCTCTTTTTTTTTTTAATTTAAATTTTATATTATGAGTACTTTCTATGTAGAGTAAGAAATACTGATGATCACTTACAATTCTATAAAGATTGCTTTTCATTAAATAATTAAAACCAAAGGTGGGAGTAGAGTCAATGTGAAGAAACATCATACTGGGGCTAAATGACTATGGTAGAGATTATGAAGATGGTTTGCATAGAAGTGAAGCTCAGAAAATGCTACTGTAGCCGGACACCACAGTGCATGCTTGTAATCCCAGCAGCTGGGGAGGCTGAGGCTGGAGGATCGCAAGTTCAAAGCCAACCTCAGCAACTTAAACAATTTAACAAGTCCCTATATCAAAATAAAATACAAAAAAAAAAAAAAAAAGACTGGGAATGTGGTTCAGTGGTAAAGTGCCCTGTGGGCGATAATGAATAATAGAAGATTCTGAGAAGAAAGGTATGAGGAAAATTCATAGCAGAAAGGTTCATCAGCTGAGAAGCGGGTCTGGATGAGGCATTGTAGAAGCAAGGAAGTTGTATAAAGGAAGGATTTACTTACCCAGATGGCATCTAACCCGAGCATTGGTGGGCCCACAACGGCCCTCCAGCCGGGCCCCAGGTAGAAGGACAGAAAAGCCAGCATTGCCGAAGGTGTTGGCACTCATAAAGCTCCGCAGCCCTCTCAGTGCCCTATAGGCTCCCGGGCACCGTCGGCAGTTGCTGGGTTGGCACCGGCCTGCTTGGTACAGCAGGAGCTGGTAGCACCCAGGGGCTAGGGGTGGGGACCAGCCCCGAGGCAGAGGGGTAGTCCCTGAGAAGTCCCAGCTCACAGCCCCAAAGTCCCGCAAAATGGCAGGGAAGCTGCTTTCTAAGAGTTCCACATCATGCCGTTGGGCATCCCGTGGCACAAAGGGGGCTGAAGGCAGGTCTGGTAGAAAAAACAGGCCTGGGCGCTGAATGCCCAGGATACCTGGCCCTCCTCCGGGGCCTGGGCCACCCTGAGCTGCCCGCCTCACCCTACCCATGCCAGCCCATGAGTAGCGCCTGGCATAGGCCCGAAGTCGACGGCTCACTAGGCCTTCTGCTCTGGGTCCTTCTCCAGGCTCCCCAGGGCTCCTTGGGCCTGGTCTGCCAACCTCAGGGCATCCCCTAGGCCCACCACTAACACCTCCAGCCTGGCTCCCAGCCCCCAGGGCCTGTATGTCTTGGGAACCCAGCCGGTAGCAGTACCAGAGGAACAGGGAAGTGAGGGCTCCGAGGAGCAAGGTAAGGGCTGAGGAGGCCAGGGGCAGAGGCCATGGAAGCATAACAGGCAGGGAGGCCCTGGCCAAGAGGCCTGGGGCATCTTCCAGACCCCAGTTTCCTGGTCCCCCCAGCTCTCCACCTGGCCCCTCAATGGCTGCTTCCTGGTCGCCCGCTGGGCAGTTTCCCTTCCACATGCCCTTTCCTGGTTCGTTGGCCCCTCTGATGTCTCCTCTCTACTTTGCACCTCTCTCTCCCCTCCTTCAGGTGCTAGGAGCCCTCTTAGCTCGCTCTCCCCTCTCCTCCTACCTCTCCTTCCTCCATTCAGTTGTCTCCCCTCCCTCTATCGCTCTCCTTCCTTCTCCTCTATGGCTCTTCTCTCCCTCTCTCTTCCTTCTCTTCGGGCAATCTCCTCTCCCTCTGCCTCTCTCCACCCTCAGTCTTCCACTCTCCCCCCTTTTCTTCTTCCTCCACCCCCGCTCCTTCTTTAGCTCGCCCTCCCTTTCCCTTCTAGCTTCCCCGGACAGCCAGCCGTTCCTACCCCGCCTGGACCCGCAGCCCAGGACCCCGCAGCCTGTCCTTCTCCGTGGTGGCCTCTCTCTCTCCTTCCTCCCTCTTCTCTCCTTCTTGCCCTCGCTCCTCACTCGACCCGACCCGCTGGTCTTGCCTCTCTCTGGTTCCCTCTCTCCTACTCGCTCCTTCCTTGGCTCCCACTCACCCTGACGTCACTCCTTCCCGCAGCCCTCCCAGCTTAGCTACCTCCGACCCCTCCCAGTGGCAACGCGACTCAGCTCTGGGGGAGGGGTAACTCAGCTCTGGATTTGCCTCCCTGCCCCCCACAGCCCGGACCTGGCGCCACGTGGGGCACAGGGGGCACTGTGCCAACCTCCCGCAGCCCCGCAATGCGAAAAGGAGGGGCGGGGTCTGGATAGGGGCGGGGCTAACCCAGGGGGTGGAGCAAGAGCAGGGACTGACTGACTCTACCGGGGCTCGGGGACTGCAGGCAGGGAGGCCACCGCCAGTCAGTGGGTCTGCGAGTCCCTCGAGTAGTCAGCCTGTGACTCCTCCTCCCCCTTGGCCTTCACAAGAGCCAGCCCACGGCGGGAGCCCGAACGTTAGTGAAAGCGGCTTCAGCCAATGCCTGCCAAGCCGAGGGCCGGCGGACGCAGGCGGGGCCGAGAAGAGCTGTCCGCGCGCTGGTGGTGCTGAAAAGGGCGCTCCCTAATCGTGGCGAGGGAGACCAGTTGAAGCTGCCTGGCAGCTGGCCGGGGTCGTGTTGTAAGAGAAAGGGTCTCTCCTTTCCTGGTCACCCCTTAGACGTTTCACCAACATGGAAACTCGCCGTTTTCCTGCGGGAGGGGAAGGCCCATCTCATCTGAGTTTTTCTGTAAAATGCAAAGGGGAAAGTCCAATGGGGAATCGGGTCGTGGACAGAGGGCATATTGGAGGACCAAACAGGTGCGAACCAAGCTGTGCCGCTCCTTGGCGCCCTGGGAAGAGGAAATTCAGATTCCAGATGTGCTGGAATGGCGGGGGGAGGGGGCCTAATTACTGCTGGGACTGGAGAGTTTCCTTTGCCTCCCCTAGGGGCCGCGGGAGTGAGTATTACGGTCTTGGCTCCTGATCCCTCCTTCCACCATCTGCACTTCCTCCTCCTCCCTCCTCCGCAAATAAATCCCAGGCCCCTCCCTTCTCCCGTCCCCAGGATCTGACGTGGGCTCGACACCTTTCTCAGCTTCTCCCTCCCGCAGCTTCAGTGCCCGAGCTTCGGCTCTCCGGGTTCCGCAACCCCTTCCCCTCCCCGACAAACCCCGCTAGAGCCCCGTAGGGACCCTCTGCATCCTCAACCCCACCCTAGACCCCCCGGAAGCTGTATTTCCCCTCCCCACTCCCCCGCTTGCGATACAGCCAGCCCAGTGGACCCAGGCGCCCGAACAAGAGGGTAACCTTCGGCCCTCTCGGCCCCACCCCCTCCAGCCGGAGCCGCGCCCCCCTCTACCACGGATCCAGGAGCAGAGGACAGAGATTAAGCAAAAAGGGGTGGACTCCAGGCAACCTCTAGCCCAATTCTGTCCCTCCATCTCAAGGAGCAGAGAAATTGTCTTCCATTGCTGACCCCCAGCAGGAAAACAAAATTAAGGAGAAAGATAAAGGACACGGAGAAAAAGTGGCAACTAGATTATTTAGGAGAGGCACAGAGGAGAGAAATTGGGGTGAGTCGCCATGGGGACTCCCAAGGCCCAGCACCCACCGCCTCCCCAGCTGCTGTTCCTAATTCTGCTGAGCTGTCCCTGGATTCAGGGTAAGGACAAGAGGGGGTGGGGGTGGACTCCGGGAAGGTCCCCAGCAGAGTCCTCCACCTTCTTTCTCTGAACATCTTGCGTCTTCTGAGCTCGCGGGGGGAGGGGAGGGGCACAACTGATTGGGAAGGGGCAAGCCAGAGCTTTCCGGCTAGTACCTTTAGTCCCTTAACCCTCAATGTTGAGGAGGTGGTGGAATGAACAAGGGAAGCTTTTAGTAGCATCTTAGGGGTTAACCACGGGAAGGAGGGCTGGGGAAGTTGGGGGGATGTCTGCGGAGGCGGCAGAAGCATACAGGGTACCTGGGTGGGAGATGGAGGGGCTGGGAGAGACGCCAGTTGCTGCACACACAAATGTTCTTGGACATATGGACAAAAACAGATGAACAGAGAGGCATAGTGAGAGACCAGATATTCATATTCAGTCCCCTACTTCGCTCTGACCCCCAGTCAGATTCTAGGGAAAGAGGCAGCGACTGCAGAGAGAGAGAAGAGAGAGAGAGAGAGAGAGAGAGAGAGAGAGAGAGAGAGAAGACAGCTACACTGCAGAGACAGAAACCCAGAGAGAAAGCTGGGCACTGCGGAAGCAAGGGCTGCAAGGTGCCGCCAGACCCTTCACAGAGCCCCAGGGTTGGGGAGAGCGCCACTGAGAAGTAAGAAAGGCAGCCTCAAAGCCCCTGCTTGGCCCTGTAGGCGCTGTCCAGGGTTCACAAGAGCTGACATGCTCATGAAGGCCCACACAGCCCTGGCAGTGGAGAGAGGAGGTGTAGGAGTGTGAGGGGCAGCTGGCAGCTGGGAGTTTCTCCCCTGATCTTGGCTCTCAGCCCAGTCTGGGACCCTCTGAGCCCGTGCAGGCCCATCTGACAAGGAAGCTCTGGAAAAGATCTCTCTGGAGAAGGAAGGGATGTGGGGGAGTGGAGAGGCTCACACAATTTCACCTCCTAGGTCTGCCCCTGAAGGAGGAGGAGGCGCTGCCAGAGCCTGGAAGTGAGACCCCCACAGTGGCCTCTGAGGCCCTGGCTGAGCTGATCCATGGGGCCCTGCTGAGAAGGGGCCCAGAAATGGGCTATTTGCCGGGTGAGGCCTGCAAATGGGCAGAAATGACATAAAGGCAAAGTGAGAGACATTGGCTTGGGAAGATGGGAGCCAGGACCAAGAAAGAGAAGCAGACAAAGAGAGACTGCAGAGACCCCCCCAAAAGATGAGTGAAACACAGAGGCAGGCAGTTGAAGAAAAAGTCAAAACTTGGCATTGACAGAACCAGAGAAATAGAAACAGGACGACTAAGAGACAGAAAAAAGACACACAGAAAGACAGATGGAATTCAGAGAACTGAAGTTAGAGAAATGGTAGAACAGAAAGAGGAAATACAAAACTAGCAGATTCCAGTAGATCCAGGATCGTAAAATCAGAGAACATTAGTAATACTAATCAGAAATAAAGAGCTCCAGAGAGAGCAAGACACAGAAGAGAGAAAGGGGTAACCAAGAGAACCAGATTTGAATGGGGGACAGGGAGAAGCGCTAGGAGACTAAGGGGGGCGGGGCCTGGGTGGAGAGAGAAAGAAGGGTCAGCTGTGAAAACTTGGGAAGAGGTGGGGAGTTTGGGTGGGCAAGGTTAAGGGTGGGGGCTTTACTTTGTGGTGGAGTCCCTTAGGGTTCATTACGGGAACCCCTGTTTCCCTCAGCCTTGCTCCTGCCCACCCCCCAACATCCTCCCACCCCCCACAGCACCCCACCCTTCCGCCAGCCAATTTGCTGCTCCTGTGCCTGACTTCCCTTGCACTGTCCCAGGATCTGATCCAGACCCCACACTAGCCACCCCTCCAGCCGGCCAGACACTTGCAGCACCCTTTCTGCCACGGGCCACAGAGCCGGGGACAGGGCCTCTGACAACAGCTGTAACCCCTAAGGGGGTCAGGGGGGCAGGCCCCACTGCGCCGGAGCTACTGACCCCGCCCCCAGGAACTACGGCCCCACCCCCTCCCGGCCCCGCCTCCCCAGTCCCGCCCCTCGGGCCGGAGGGAGGAGAGGAGGAGACCACCACTACCATCATCACCACGACAACTGTTACCACTACAGTCACCAGCCCAGGTGAGGCCATGGAAAGGGGCTGGGGGTAATGTCCAGGAGCACGGATGTGGGAAGGAGGATGCTGGGATGGATGGGGAAAGGTCGCCTGGAGCATATGGATGAAGGGGCTCTGGGTCCAGATGGGAGAGGAGCTTCTGCTTAATAATGACAAAAGCTAATATTTATATACACTTACTATGTGCCAGGTGCCATTCTATGTCTTCTGTCTATATTACAGTTGGGTAAAGGAGCTCTCAGTACAGGTGGGAGAGAGAGCATTGAATAAAGATGGTGAGGGATGCTGGGGAGAAGACAGATGAGGACCTATGGAGTTACTTAGCTGGGAGGGCAAGAGTACAGAGCCTCTCTCAATCCCAGCCACTTATATCTCTTTAGTTCTGTGTAATAACAACATCTCCGAGGGTGAAGGGTACGTGGAGTCTCCAGATTTGGGGAGCACTGCCAGCCGCACCTTGGGGCTCCTAGACTGCACATACAGCATCCATGTCTACCCTGGCTACGGAATTGAAATCCAGGTAACTGGACCGAAGCATATTACTGTGAAACTTCCAATCCCTTTTCTCTGGGCTCAGTGGTGTGCATCGTTTTAGCTGGGAATCCAGAAAACCAGTATTCTGACTCAGATGGCCTGTTTTCTGACTCAGATGATCTCAAAAACCCTTCTAGAGTTCTACAAAATGGGCAGCATCCCTGTGGTCTGGGTGGGGTCGCTACAGACTGGGAAAGGGAAGGCAAGGGGAGAGGGCTTAGGGAGTCACTTCCCCAGGCTGACTTGCCCTGGCCTATGACTGGCTTTTCTAGGTGCAGACACTGAACCTGTCTCAGGAGGAGGAACTCCTGGTGCTGGCTGGTGGGGGGTCCCCAGGACTGGCCCCCCGACTCCTTGCTAACTCCTCCATGCTGGGAGAAGGACAGGTTCTTCGAAGCCCAACCAATCGACTGCTCCTGCACTTCCAGAGTCCACGGGTCCCAAGGGGTGGTGGCTTCAGAATCCACTATCAGGGTGAGGAGTCTGGGGATGCTGGTGGAAGGGCAGGGGCCACATTGGGTATAAGGGACATGTCTGGTGGCCTCTAAGCACAGAGTATTGAGGAGGAGGTTTCCTCTTGACTAGGACACTAGGTGGGCAGAGTCCTCAGAAAGACCCATGCACACTTATCTCACACACTCATAGATATGTGCCTAGGTGTGCACATATCCAAGTAGCAATTGATCCACTCAACTTAGGGGAAAGAATGAATGAATCAGGTATAAATCTGAATTTAAGGAACTCGGAATCTGTCTAGAGAGATAGATAAGTAATCAGAGTTATTATGATTCAATGAAATAAGGGTTATGATGAGATAGGAGAAGCAAATATCAAAAGACCTAGAGCAGATGACTAAGCTAGGACCCACCAGATGAGTTAGCAAGGGGACAGGTGAAGGAAGAAAAAGAGGGAGACAACTGTCTTTGAAAATAGATGAATGTAAAAGTACACCCCAGGATTCAGAGAGGAGAGAAAATTGATCTCTAGAGAAGATGAAGTCATTTAACATGGAAGATAGAATTGTTCTAGCTGTCTGACCTGAGACAATATACTTAAACATTCTGTGATTCATGGTCTCATCTGAAAGATAGGGATCAGAAAATTTAACACATGATATTCTTGGGAAGATCCAGTGAGTTGATACAGTACTTTATAACAGTGTCTGGTACACAGTGAGAGCTCAAAAACATCAGTCATTTCCAGGTGCAATGCCATACTCCTGTAATCCCAGGAATTTGGGAGGCTGAAGCAGGAGGACTCAAGTTCAAGGTCAGCCTCAGCAATTTAGCAAGGCCCTAAGCAATTTAGTGAGGCCCTGTCTCAAAAAATAAAAAGGGCTGGGAATGTGGCTCGGTGGTTAAATGCCCCTGTGTTCAATCTCCAGTACAAAAAAAAAAAAAATCATTCATTACTATTATAGTCAAAGCACAAAAAGTAGAAAGGGAGAAATGGGTTAAGAGACCAGGTTGGGAGTCATGTTGGGTTCAGATCATAACCTTATCAGCTCATAAGGAATTGAGACCACTTTAACCTGCAGGTGAGAGGGAAACACTAGAAACATTTTAAGCGGGGAAATGACAGTCTCATGTTTGTGATCTAGAAAGTTCCATCTGACTTCTGGGAGCAAAGACAGAGAATATATCATGTGTGAATGCATTCATGAGCATCCATCCACAGATCTCCTATACATGTGGCATCCATGCTAACCTGTGTCTACAGGGACCTTCCCACAGTGCAAGTGTATGTTCTAACATACATGCACGCACCAGGCAAAGGGCTCAGCCAGTGTCCCCATTCCAAACACTGCTGTCTTATTCAAGTTCCCTCCCTGTGCTCCTCAGGAACAGAGAGAGAACTGTCTGTTGGACCAATTCCACCATCATATCATTTCACGGTTTTACCTGGCTGCATGTACCATACACACCTTATGAGCTTTGCTGACCCCAGATATTTTGTACATCTTACAGGACACAACCCATATCCCTTCCTTATGTCCTCTTCACAGGACCTGCCCCAGGGCACTTTGTGCAAGGTAGAAGCGTCCACCACCACCAGGCCTATTTGTGGAGAGATCAGGGAGCTAGGGCACATACTTGGTGGTAGGAATTCGGTTATTGGGGAACAAGAGCACACCTGAGATGTTACAGAAATGGCTCCCCAGTGGCTCCTTTAAACATCCACTTCCCGGGAGCTTTGAAAATAGGACTCTTTAGGCTAAATGGAACATTTGGGGAAGCAGGGCTATTGCATAAATTGGCCTTCATTACCTGCCTCCATCTTCCCTGCTTTGCAATTCCTCCAGGCACCTCTGGGAATGAGGCCCTGTTTAAGTCCTTCCCTAACTGCATTAACTGGGGCCTGTAGTCCAGAGTGGCCTCATTATCAATTCCAAAAGGGTCAAAGGCTTTATCACCCTTCATCCAAGTCCATCAGACTTTCTGTGTAGCTGGGTATGGTGGTGCATGCTATAATCCCAGCAACTCAGGAGGCTGAGGCAGGAAGTTCAAGGCCAACCTCAGCAATTTAGCAAGCCCCTAAGGAACTTAGTGAGACCCTGTCTCAAAATTAAAAGAATAAAAAGGGCTGGGGATGTAGCTCAGGGGTTAAGCACCCCTGGGTTCATTTCCCAGTACCCTCCCCCATAAAAAATGTGCTAAGTACAAACCCCTTTTACCTACCATTGTTTCATTTACTCCTAAGAGCAACCCTGGGAGTTGACACTGTCAGTTCAATCTCTCAGGAAAGAAGGTTTATATGAATTTATCACCCACCTGCAAGTTCATCACAGAGTCAACAATCAGATCTCTAAACTCTTGACTCTCAATCATACATTAATTGAGGCTAAGGGAGAGGTGACTAACATTTTCTGAGTGCCAGGGGCTTTGCATGTTTCTTTTATCTAATTTTCAAGCCAATTCTCACTGTTAACAATTATTACCATTAATGAGTGAGAAACCCCCGGTGGTGAAGTCACTTGCTCAGTCATATAGCTATAAGCTGTGGAGCTGGAACTGGAACCCAGGTCAGCCAGTCTCCAAGTTGATCAGTTAGACTAGGTTTTTATGTGTCTCTATAAATAAGACTTGACTCAGGCTGGGGTGGTGGCTCAGTGGTAGAGTGCTTGCCTCGCACATGTGATGCACTGGGTTCAATACTCAGCAACACATAAAAATAACTAAAATAAAGATATTGTGTCCATGTGTAACTAAAAAAAAATAAGAAAAAAAGACTTGACTCAGTCTCATAGTAACAATAGACAATGGCTAATATGATGGTAAAATTGGAATATGAAATTGTGTATAGGCAAGAGAGAAAGTAAATGTTGGAGGCAAGAGGGGTCAGAAAGTCTTCCTGGAAGGGGTGGTACTTAAGTTAGTTTTTCTTTTTCTTTTTTTTTTTGGTAACAGAGATTGATCCCAGGGGCACTTAACCACTGAGCCACATCCCCAGCCCTTTTTATTTTTTAGTCTGAGACAGGGTCTCGCTAAGTTACTGAGGTCCTCACTAAGTTGCTGAGGCTGACTTTGAATTTGGAATCCTCCTGCCTCAGCCTCCTGAGCCACTGGGATTATAGGTATACACCACCATGCCCGACTTAAGTTACTCTTTGAAAGATAAGAGCCCAGAATGGGCTTTGTAGGTAGGGGCACAATTGTGAGCAAAAATATGGTGGTGGGACAGTAAAGAGTCACAAAGGTGTTGAATAAGACACCTGGGTCTCAAGTGCTGACACAAAAGTGCTGAGCAAGATGCAGCCATGGAAGGGGTTTGGATGTCAATCTAAAGCACATGGACTTGATTCTGTTGGTCACGGAGACCAATACAGAAGTTAACAACTATGAAAGCCACCGTGTTCTAAAAGATGGTTTTTATAACTGTCTATCTCAGTAGACTGTAGATTCCTGAAGGGCAAGGACTGGATCTTTTTCTCCTCCTTTCTGTCCCCACAGCCTGGCCAAGAAAGAGCTTATTGAATTTTGAAATATGGAGGGGTAGGTCTCTTACAGAATCACTGAGGGCTGGAGGGTCAAGAAAGGCAAGAGCTCAGGCAGGCAAACTGGCATCTCCCAAGCCCTCTGCTCACCAGAGACTGCCCCTCCAGCGCTGGCTCACTTCCTCCAGGAAGCCCTCCTTGATGATCTCTGCTAAGTTTCTGTCAGGATCAGATTCAGAATCATTGACTAAAACTGACTTTCTATTAAATTCTATTTTATTCTTGCTTCTGTAAGAATTTCAAGTGACTTTCAAAAAGAGTGCAAGCAATACAATTATATAGAATAAGTAAAGGGAAAACAGCATCAGAGAATGATTATTAGAGTTAAAAAAAAATAGGCCAGGCATGGTGGCACATGCCTGTAATCAAAGTGACTGCAGAGACTGAGACAAGAGGATGGCAAGTTCAAGGCCAACTTAAACAACTTAGCAAGACCCTGTCTCAAAATTAAAAGTTCAAAGGATTGGGCCAGGTGCTAGCACATTTCTATTATCCCAGCAGCTGAGGAGGCCGTGACTAGAGGATCACCAAGTTTGAGGCCAGCCTTAGCAACTTAGCAAGTTCCTGTCTCAAAAGGAAAATCATTTTTAAAAGGGCTGGGAATGTAGAGTACCCCTTGGTTCAATCTCCAGTACCAGGAAAAAAGAAAACAGAACAACAATGTGAGTTGACAAGTCAGTGTTGCTAAGGACAAGCCTTAATCTTGTTCCAAGCTTTCTGGTAGCTAGTGCAAAAAGGGAAGTTAGGCAGTTCTTACTACAAGAAAGGAAAACCAGATTTTCAAAGAAAGCAAAGCCTTCCATAGCACTTCATTTTCATTAGAGAATGTATTCAGGGAACACTGAGTTAAAGATCTTTAATGACCAAATAGTCAAGATTCTTAAAGAAATTTCATGTCACTTAGTAACTTGGAGCCTCAATTTCCACATCTGGAAAATGGGTAACACAGTTTCTCTGTCTACCTCAAAGGTACTGCATGTAGTTACTTGGGAAGCTAAACAAGCTCTGCAAATATTGTTTGTTATTCTTAGAGCTGGACGGAGTTTGGAATAGTCAATTGATATACCTGAGGCCACATAGCCAGTGGGTCCAGAATAACATCTTTGTTTTTTTAATCTTTTATTTTTTACTCCAATTTGTTATATATGACAGCAGAATGCACTACAGTTCATATTACACATATAGAGAACAATTTTTCATATCTCTGGTTGTATACAAAGTATATTCACACCATTCATGTCTTCATACAGTACTTAGGGTAATGATGTCCATCTCCAGAGTAACATCTTTGAGCCTCAGTTACCTCATCTATAAAATGGAGGCCAAAATGGGCAAAATACAAAGACCAGAGGAGATAAGAGCTGTTGAAATGGCTTCTTCATGAGACAGGGAACCTGTGTAAGGAGCTCATATTCTTCAGTGTGGACCCCTGACTGTGTCTCCTGGGAAAGTGCTGGGGGACTGCTGTAGAGGGTGACATGAACAATGGATCCTCCTTCTCCCTGTTCTTCCTGGTTCAGCCTACCTCCTGAGCTGTGGCTTCCCTCCCCGGCCGGCCCATGGGGATGTCAGTGTGACAGATCTACACCCTGGTGGCACTGCCACCTTCCACTGTGATTCCGGCTACCAGCTACAGGGTGAGGAGACTCTCATCTGCCTCAATGGCACCAGGCCAGCCTGGAATGGAGAGCCCCCTAGCTGCATGGGTGAGTCTCTGCCATAATAGTTGGGGGCTTCTTTTCTGGGAACCTTATTGGGAGAGTCTGTTTGTAGAAGTCTCTGTCTTTAGGAAAAACTCATCCTGAAGGGGTTTCTTTTCTGAAGAGTCCCTCTCCTTTGGTGTCCCTCGGGAGTTCTTCCCACTGAGGATTCTATCCTTAGAGAACCTCCATTCTTGGGTATTCTCCCTCTTGGGATGGCTCTTCTTTCTTTGGAGAGCCCTCATCCTGGAGGAAACCATTCTTGGGGTCCATCTCTGGTGGTTCTCTCTCCTGGAGAGTCTTCCTCCTGTGATCTCCCATCCTGTGGAGTCCTTATTCTGGGAATTCCCATCTTGAACGTCTCTCATCTGAGAGTTTCAATTTGGGGGATTCCCATAACTCACAATCACAGGGTGTCCCTGTTCAGGGAATCTTCATTTTAGCAGACTCTTCGTTCTGGAGGTCGTCCAACCAAGGAGAATCCATCCATGGGGGGAGGGGTTCTATTTCAGGCCTGGTTCCCCTCCTCAGTGATGCCCTGGAGAAGGTCCCGCCCCTGGAGTGCATTCATGGGGCAGAGACCATCCCTGGCCCAACCCAAAGATGTAGATGCAAAAGCTCTGAAGATGCCCTGAGAAAGGCTGAGGCCCCAAGGAGAAGGACAGGTCACCTTCAGCTGGTCTTAACCTGCCCCTCCTCTGCCCATAGCATCCTGTGGTGGCACCATCCACAATGCTACACTGGGCCGCATCGTGTCTCCTGAGCCTGGGGGAGCCGCAGGGCCTAACCTCACCTGCCGTTGGGTCATTGAAGCAGCTGAGGGACGCCGGCTGCACTTGCACTTTGAGAGGGTCTCGCTGGATGAGGACAATGACCGGTGAGGGTCTGGGCCTTGAGTCAGAGGTCCCTACCTGGGGGAAGTAGGGAGGCTACGGTGGGGAGTCAGATCTGAGCTGGATCCATGTTGAAATATGTATGAAACAGAGTTTAATCCTAACCATTTCTTAGGGAATGTAGCTGGGCAACCTTGGATGAATCAGCTAACTTCTGTAACTCAATTTTTTATCTGTAGAATAGAGATGGTATCACTCTACAGGCATAATTAATAAATTAATTAAGACATGCAAAGTAGCTGGTAACCGTGGCACATACCTGTAATCCCAGTAGCTTGGGAGGCTGAGGCAGGAGGATCACAAGTTCAAAGCCAGCCTCAGCAATTTAGTGAGGTCCTAAACAACTCAGCAAGACTCTGTCTCTAAATAAAAAATAAAAAGGGCTGAGGATGAGGCTCGGTGGTTCAGCGCCGGTGGGTTCAATCCCTTGTGCCAAAATATATATATATATATATATATATATATATATATATATATATATATATATATATATATATATGTATATGTATATATATATAGTGGGGGGGGGGCTGGGGATTTATCTCAGTGGTTAAGCACCCCTGTGTTCAATCCCCAGAGAGAGAGAGAGACAGAGAGACACTCAGACAGACAGTCAGAACTTGGGATGGTGGTGCCTACGACACAATAAGCACTATAATATGAAGGTGTTTGCTCTCATAGTCTTCATTATCATTCTTTATCTAGTATCCTAATATCCCAGCTCTGCCACCACTTGCTCTGTGCTCTTGGGCAGGTTACTTAATTTGTATGACTCCATATCCTCGTCTATAAAATGAGGGGTAATAATGGTATCTGACTCAAGGGTTCTTATGAAAATTAAACAAGATAAAATGCATAAGGGCTTAGAAGAATGCATGGCATATGGTTAATGTTTGATAATGGTGGCTGTAAAGATAAGCTTGGAGAGCAGATAAGAGGTGGGGTAGCTGCTGAAGTTCCTGGCCACCTTTTGTTCATCCCAGGCTGATGGTGCGCTCTGGGGGCAGTCCCCTATCTCCTGTGATCTATGACTCTGACATGGATGATGTCCCAGAACGTGGTCTCATCAGTGACGCCCAGTCCCTCTATGTGGAGCTGCTCTCAGAGACGCCTGCTAATCCCCTGCTGCTCAGCCTCCGATTTGAAGGTAATAGTCCCGCTTCCCCACTGGACTCTAACTTCCGCACCTTCTCTTTCTGGCATAAGCGCATACTCCCTCCCTGCTCATCTCAGTGGTTAGATCCATGAAAACTGACTCATCTTTCCACCCCAAAACTACAAGGATCCCTTCATAAGAATCCCTTCTCACTGGGCACGGTGGCACACACCTGTAATCCCAGCAGCTCAAGAGGCTGAGGTAGGAGGATCATGAGTTCAAAGCCAGCCTCAGTGAGACCCTATCTCTAAATAAAATATAAAACAGAGATGTGGCTCAGTGGTTGAGTGCCCCTGAGTTCAATCTCCATTACCCCTACCCCCAAAAAAGGATCCCTTCTCATTCCCTGAGGTAGCCTTTTCTGATTAAGCTTCATATATGGCTGGATCCAGTTACACAGCCAAGGAACCAGTTATCTCAGTCTCTCAGTTCTTTGCTATTTTGCATTGGCTTCATTCTCAGGCAGGCTTTCCCTGTGATGGACCTAGCTGCAGACTTTCATACTGCCTACCTAGTAACTCCATCAGAGAAAGTGGAAGCTCATATCTTTCCTGAGAGCTTCAGTAACAATGCCAGAAAAGGCTCTCATTGACCTGGTTAAGGTCCTGTGCCTTTGCCTGAGCCAATCACTGTGGCTAAGGGCAGATGGTGTTATGATTGACAGATTAGCCTCATGTGGCCATTTCTGGTTGGCTCCAACTGAACTGCTTGGGCTGGAAGGCATGTTTTTCAAAATGAAAATAAAGGTGACTTTAAGAGAAAAAGGAGGAAAGGGGTGCTGGACAGGTAGAAACAAGGTCAGTGGCTGGCCATGGGAGAAGAGGCATTTAATCTTAGCCTTAAAGGATGGAAGGTAATTTAGAAGAAGCTGGAGGAAAAAGCAGCTCAGGTGAATGGAATAGTGGGGGCAAAGGGGAGGAGGTAGAGAAGTGCTTGGTATGTTTGGGAAACAGGATTTCGAGGTGGCTGCAGCAGAAGATTTCTCTGAACAGTATCAGGAGAGAGATAAGGAGAAATGCTCAGAGATGTGGGGGACTAGTTTCTAGTATGAATCATGAGAGAAATGAAATTGGCACTGGCCCTGATGGATCGGTAAGATTTGGACATGATTCCTTATCAGTTCAAGTAACATTGAAATAAAACAGTGAATCTGCAGGAAAAAAAAAAAATACAGGATAGATTGTGAAAGTACTGAAGTGCAAAGATCTCTGTCTTTTGGTGACAGTCTCCAGCTGTGAGGTCTGCCTCCACAGATGTGAACCATTGCTGCTCCATGAGAGTCAGATCCCCCATCTGTATCATAAGGCTCTGACGTCATACCTCACAGGTAGTTTTGCAGCTAAGATGTCAGATGGACAGAAACAAGAATGTCCTACAAATATTCCTTTTTGCTGACTTAGTCCAAAGTAAAAACTGAGCAGCTTTTGCCTTAGCTGCAATTTTGGATTCTAGCAACAGCATGGATGATCAGAATCCAACTGTTATTTTTGAGAAGAGAACACACCTACGCAAGCCTGTTCCCCACCCCCACCCCCTTGCAGTTCCAAGAGCCACGTGTCTGTGGCTGGGAACCAAACCATCTGGGTTGGAGACTTGGTGCTGCCATTACCTGCTGAGTGAGTGACCTTGGGCATGTGGCTGTGTGGCTGTGGACCTCCACATCTGTAGAATTGTGGCTGGGATTTGACTAGTCTAGAGGTTTCCTTCCAAAGGCCATTGAGGTAATATTAATGTGTGAGTGAAGAATGTTCTGGGTTTTGACATTGGGGACTGAAAGCTAAGCCCAAGAGCAGTTCATTTTTAAAAAAAACCACTGAGTAGCCAAACACCTGAATTCAGTCCCAGTTCCCAGATCGAGGTCTGAGACCTATCCTAATGCTTAAATTTCTTTTCTTTTCCTTTCCTTTCCTTGTGGTGCTGGGGACAGCACCCAGGTCCTCACACATGCTAGGCAAATGCTCTACCCCTAAGCCACATCTCCGGCCCACTCACTCTTAATGATTGATTTTTGTGATGAACTCCTCCCTAGCCTTTGAAGAGGATCGCTGCTTCGCCCCTTTCCTGGCACATGGCAATGTTACTACCACAGACCCTGAGTACCGCCCAGGGGCACTGGCCACCTTCTCATGCCTCCCAGGATATGCTCTGGAGCCCCCAGGCCCACCCAATGCCATCGAATGTGTGGACCCCACAGAACCTCACTGGAATGACACAGAGCCAGCCTGCAAGGGTGAGCCCTCCACACCCCACAAGGTCCTTCAGACTACCCCCTGAACCAGGGTCCCCAGGAAGTCCATTTGGGAAGGAGACCTGCATATTCAAACCTAGTAAAGCCAAGCCCTGAGGCAATTCCTGTCCTCTCAGAGGCTGTCTTCCAGGCTGAATAATTGTCAGGCTTGTGACTAAATTCAGAGCTCATAAACCCAGATGTCTTCAGCAGCTGGAACCAGAGTTGGACTGAGTTATGGATTGGGTGTGTAAGTTTGTGAGTGTGCAGGGTTAAGAGCAAGGCTGAAGATTGGGTGCAAGATCTAGATGTGGCGAGAAACAGGTGGGTCATCGATACTGGGAAACTTGAGTGATCTGGTGGTGCACACTCCTGGGAGCGGTGAGGACCTTTGCAAATGGAGACTGTGTGCCCTTGTGGGTCCTAAACCTCACACCTCTTCTGCCCTAAGCCATGTGTGGAGGGGAGCTGTCAGAGCCAGCTGGTGTGGTCCTCTCTCCCGACTGGCCCCAGAGCTACAGCCCCGGCCAAGACTGCGTGTGGGGCATGCACGTCCAGGAAGAGAAGCGCATCTTGCTCCAAGTTGAGATGTATGTTTGGGTCCTGGAGAGGGTATGATGGGGGTGGGTTCCCTAAGCGCGGCACTAGCATCCTGAGCCTGGCTGGCTCTTCCATGTCAACATGGATTATGGTCCTGTGAAAGAGACCACTAAGGGTTCAGGATGGGATGGGAAACCTAGGGCCAAATCACTTATTAGCCAGGTGACCTTGGACAACTAGAGGGGTAATGTAGCCCTCCTCAAGGGCTCTGCCTGGTGTCTGTCACTCTGGAGTTGTCTGAGGCTGCCCTGGAGCTATTTCCAGAGACCCAGGGCCAAACTGTTGGATCATCACTGCCACCCAAGGTGGGTGTGGGTGCGGGGAGAATCCAGTGAGCTGATTTGGTATGAGGTGGTCTTGTGAATGGACAGAACCAGAAGTGGGTGTGGCCCCCGAAGCAGGTACTTAGGCCCACCAAGCGGATTGAGGAGTAGCAAAGAGTGTGGTCTATGATTCATCATAGCTGTAGCTGGGCGTCCCACGGTGATGGAGGAGGGACTGGAGAGTGGGTGGAACTAGTAATGAGCAAGGCTGGGGATTTGGAAGAGGGAAATGGGAGAAGCCATAGAACAGGTGGGACCTAGAGCGACTAGCATAGAAGAAATTCAAGATTGCTCAAAACTAAGTCTGTGCCAGACCTGGGAGAGGGGAATATGCAGCAGGGCTGGAAAGTAGGCGGATTACCAATGAACAAAGTTAGGGATTGGGCAGAACCAGATGGGAGGGACCAGTCGTTGCTCCATCTTATATTCTGATCCCATTCCCTGCAGCTTGAATGTGCGTGAAGGGGACATGTTGACACTTTTCGATGGGGATGGTCCCAGTGCCCGTGTCCTGGCTCAGTTGCGGGGACCTCAACCACGTCGTCGCCTCCTCTCCTCTGGGCCCGACCTCACACTCCAATTCCAGGCACCTCCTGGGCCCCCAAATCCGGGCCTGGGCCAGGGCTTTGTATTACACTTCAAAGGTACACAGGGATAGGGACCCCGAGATGGGTAGAGTTCCGGGAGGTCAGAAGTCCCAAGTGAGGGCACTGGACTCAAGCCACCCAGGCTGGAAAGGGCACCCTGAATCAAAGGGCAGCCCCCAAACTCAATCTCTCCCCTGCAGAGGTCCCGAGGAACGACACTTGCCCTGAGCTGCCGCCTCCCGAGTGGGGCTGGAGGACAGCATCCCACGGGGACCTGATTCGAGGCACGGTGCTCACTTACCAGTGTGAGCCTGGCTACGAGCTGCTGGGCTCTGACATTCTCACCTGTCAGTGGGACCTGTCCTGGAGCGCTGCTCCACCTGCCTGCCAAAAGAGTGAGCTAGACCCTGCCCTGTCCTCTGTGGGCCCCATCCCAACCTCTGGGTTTCTCCCCTTGGCTTGGACCCTGCTCCCTCCCTTTCCTTTTTTGGGGTCTCTGTACTGCCTGGGTTCCACCCTTGGCTCCTGCCTGAATCTTCTTCAGGCCCCACCCCTGTTCAGGTCCAACGCCTCCATTCAGGACCCCTCTGGTTCCTGCTTTTATTTTCTCTGGGCTGCATCTCTCTGTTTCACAGACAGGGACTCTGCCGGGGTTTCCTGTCGACTTTATTGCTTCACGGCCCCACCCACTTCCTCTCTTGATCCCACCTCTGCCGAGTCTGAGTCCCACCCCTCCCAGGTTCTGCCTGGGCTATCCACCCTATCCCCTCTTGGTTCTGTTCTAAGGTGGCCACAGGCTCTCAGTTCCAAACAGATGACATTGTGGGAAGTCCCATTGCTAAGACCAAGGCTTGTCCAAGTACCTGGTTTACTTCAGTGCAGTCACTGAGGCCCTCTGCTGGGTCAGGATTATGGGATTCTGGTCCCTCCCTACCCTGGCCACGCTCTCAGCCTGGGAGGGGGACAGATACCTAAACAACTGAGGACATTATAAAGTAGTAGCCAGAGGGTGGCTCGGTCAAGTACTTACCATCTCTGAGCCTTGGCTTCCTCATGGGTGAGGTGGGAGTGGGGTTGGGAAGAGCATGTGGAGGTCAGGTTTTCACCCGGGGCTGTGGGGTAAACTGTGAGTGAGTAGTAGTGGCTTTAAGGATAAGGCAGCTTTGTGGGAAGAGTGGTGGGTTAATTCTCCCAGGGATGGTGCCAATTTCAGAGGAGGTGACATTTAAAGAAGCTGGGAGTGTGCATCTTTTAGAAGAGCAGAAAGGGGTGGCTTTTTTTTTTTTTCCTTTTTTAAAATTTCAGACAGGGCCTTGCTAAGTTGCTGAGGCTTGCTTTGAACTTGCCATCCTCCTGCCTCAGTCTCCCCAGCTACTGAGATTGCAGGTTTGGGCCACAGTGCCCAGTAAAGGGTAGCATCTTCTCACTTTTTCCAAATTTTGGGAAGCCTGCTACAAAGATGTAGGATTGTTGGTCTTCCACACGGCCCCTGGGATGGTGGATATGGTGAGATCAGTGGACTGGACACAAGGAAAACTGTCTAGTTGATGTGGCACCCCAGATCTGGAAATCTGGGCATACAGGCTGAGGTGGGCTGGCCCAGCTGACTCAGGAGAGCCTCAAGCTGAGACCCACATCTCTGTATCTCTGTCCAGTGTTTCATGGCTGTGTCTCTGAGCAGATTCCAGCTCAGATGATTCTGGCTAGAGTGTTAAGTTCTGGACCCCAAGAGAAAGGACAGTGACATTGACTTGTTTAGATTAACTGGGTTAAATATTATGTTTGTAAAATACTTATTGGGGTGCCTGGCACGAGTTTTTATGTATAATAAATGACTATGGTTATGATCTTACACAATGGGGTTGTAAACTCAAATGCAAGCAGTATAAGTGAGCAAAGCCACTGGGCATAATGAGAATGTGGGGAGCCAGGTGTGGTGGTACAAGCCTGTAATCCAAGCAACTCAGGAGGATCACAAGTTCAAGGCCAGCCTCAGCAACTTAGCAAGGCCCTAAGCAATTTAGTGAGATACTGTCTCAGAATCGCAGAATAAAAAATAAAGAAGACTTGGGGGTGTAGCTCAGTAGTAGAGCCCCTCAATTTAACCCCCAGTACCATAAAAGAAAAAAAAAAAAAGAAACTGAGAGATAGGCTGCTGTCCTGCCTGGTGATCTGCCACGCTGGGTTGACAGTGCTGGGATTTAGCTGGCATGTTCTGGTGTTGTGATTAAATATTTTGAATTTTACCCCAGGATTGGGTTGCCCAATCACCCTGTTTTCCAAAAAAGCCCAAAACATATGGAATTAAATTTTTCTAATTCACGCCCTCTTCCTTCTGAGGAATTCACAGGAGGTGGGAGGGGGTTGTTTAGCGGAGATGGCCTGACGTGCAGGCCTCTCCCAGCCCTAAGTTCCAGGTAGATCTTTTAAGGTTCTCATTCCCCGGATCTTGCTCTTCTGCCACCAGTCATGACTTGTGCTGACCCTGGTGAGATCACCAACGGGCACCGGACGGCCTCAGACGCTGGCTTCCCTGTTGGCTCCCATGTCCAGTACCGCTGTCTGCCAGGGTACAGCCTGGAGGGGGCAGCCGTGCTTACCTGCTATAGCCGAGACACAGGCACACCCAAGTGGAGCGACCGGGTCCCCAAGTGTGCCTGTGAGTCTGGGCAACCTCCAGGAAGGGGGCTGGGTAACTTTGGCATCAGCCTGCAGGCCCTTGCTGGGCCTGCGCAGTAACACCAGTGGCATATTGACTGGCCTGCTCCCTGCAGTGAAGTACGAGCCGTGCCTGAACCCTGGCGTTCCAGAGAATGGCTACCAGACCTTGTACAAGCATCACTACCAGGCTGGCGAGTCTCTGCGCTTCTTCTGCTATGAAGGCTTTGAGCTCATCGGCGAGGTCACCATCACCTGTGTGCCGGGCCACCCCTCACAGTGGACCAGCCAGCCCCCGCTCTGCAAAGGTGCCTGGGCAGACAGAGCAGGAGGGGCACGTCAGTGTCCAGGGACTGACAGGGCTGGGAAAGTTGGATAGAAAATTCAAGACCAATGGGTGACCCCACTGAGCTCCCTCTTCTCTTCCTGTGGGCTCATCCTCACAGGTGTGTCCAGAAGTCCTGAGGAAATCTAAGGTCACAGAATTATCTTAAGGGATGTAGTAGAGGGGGCCTTGGTTTGGAAGTCCTTTGCCCACTCTAGATAGGTCTTAGTGTCCCCATCGCTGATGAATTCTAAAGACCTGGTTGGCTCAGAATGTTCAGGAACCTTGAACCTTAGGGGTCTGGAGAAGGAAGACGGCCCTGCCAGGATCAGTCCTCTCTCCCCCACCAAGGGAGCAAAGGGCAGAGAACCAGGCTGTCCAGCCCAGCCCCACTGGGCTCTGACCCTTTACCCAGCCTCCTTCCCTCCCTGGCTCAGACCCCGTCCCCCTCCCCCTCCTCTCCCTGCAGTGGCCTATGAGGAGCTCCTGGACAACCGAAAACTGGAAGGTCAGTGAGGGCAAGGTGGAGGCCCAGGCCTGGCCAGGTCGGGAGGGCAAGGCAGAGGCCGGGGGTAGAAGGCCAGGCCCCGGAGGGGTGAGGCCCAGGGTTCAGGGCCCAGGGCAGGAGGCTGGGAGAGCCCAGGACTGGGCCCAGCATCTGCTCACTGGCCTCTCCTCCTCCCCCAGTGACCCAGACTACAGATCCATCACGGCAGCTGGAGGGTGGGAACCTCGCCTTGGCCATCCTGCTACCCCTCGGCTTGGTCATTGTCCTTGGCAGTGGCGTTTACATATACTACACCAAGTAAGTATCCTACCCAAGGAACTGCCCTCTGGGGCAAATGTCATGCATGCAAGCCCAGGTGAGAGGAGCTTAAGGTCTCACCTGCTGATAAAACCCTCTCTGTTCCCTCCCTTTTCTAGGCTCCAGGGAAAATCCCTGTTTGGTTTCTCAGGCTCCCACTCCTACAGCCCCATCACGGTGGAGTCAGACTTCAGCAACCCGCTGTATGAAGCTGGGGTGAGCCCCTCCGCTTCCCCTGCAGTGCCACATCTCTCAGCTCCCCCTAGGACTCTAAAATCTCTATGATCTCTTTTTTGGGAACTTTAAACTCAGCTGCCTACAAAAGGCCATGCCAATGAGCAAAGCAAGCTGTGTGTGAACAATAGGGAGTGGTGGGGACTGTGGCCAACTGGAGAAATGGTGGCCATCCAAAGGCTACAGCTATAACCCATAGTGGACACTTAGGCCCAGTTGCCAAATCCTCCAACTGTTCAAGACAACTCAGAAATTCAGATTTTTATGTTTTTTTTTTAAGACACGAAAGGATGAACCAAACAAATCCATTGTCCAGATTCAGCCTCATTCTCACCTTTGTGACCCCTAAGCCCCCTGTGATCAATGTTACTTTAAAAACTAAGGGTCTTTCGCCCTCCCTGTCCATGCCTCCTCTCATTTTTCCACCCCTTCCACTTCCTTGTCACCTCAACAACTGATCTGATCTCTCTGTCTTCAGGATACACGGGAGTATGAAGTTTCCATCTGAATGCCAAGACTAAGGCTGCAGGACCCAGGACACCCGTTCCCTCCTCATTCAGGGCAGTGGGGAGCACAGGACCTGGTCTCTGGCTCCTGGCTTCCCTCCTCCCTGTTGTGTAAATAATCTCCCTGTCCCACAAGGGGGTTTTGATGGCCCTGGAGACCCTACAGTAAATAAACCAGCATCCTGCCGCCCAAAGGCTCCTTTTCTCAGTTGCCAAACAAGGGGCCTGCCCCCTGCCCTCCTGGCTTTTGGACCCTGGGAGGGGAACTCAGTGCCCTTGCAACTCTTGGGACCCCCTCCCACCCAGGGCACCCCTGAAGGACTGCCCCAACTGCTCTACCGTTCCCTTGGCCTTGTAGACTTCTCTCCTCCCAGATGCCTAACTCCTGGGCCTTGGAGAGTGAGAAGAGGAAGGATGAGGGGGACAGCTGGGCCAAAGCCCCTCCCTGTTCCTGCTGTGTCCCGAACCCACAATTTCTCCACCTTTGCTTCTGGATTTTTGTTTTTGAGCAATAAATGGAAAATCATCACTTGTAACTGGGCTGGTCAGGGGTATGGGAAGGTGGGCCACAAAATATTAGAGATGGTGATGGCGATCTTTCTGGACAGAGGCTTGGGGAAGGGGAAATATTTGAAAAACAGACAGAAATCAAAACTTGGCAGGTCAATGTCACAGGCACTGGCCTGGCCTCAAAAAGTCCTGACTTTTGGCTCAGCCTCTGGAAGACTGGCTGGGACTTCTAGACTCTCCAGCAGGCCTTGAGGTTACTGGACAGGTGACAGTAGCTACCCCTTTCTGCTCACTGTAAGGCAGGAGGCAGACAACTCTGTTTGCTTCATGACCGATTTATCTAAACTTCAGTGCCCTTGAGAGTTCACGTAAACCATTACCTCTGCATTTGCAGAATTCCTGCTGTGACGTGCTTACTTAGCCTGAGTTTATGGTTATTCTTTTCTTCTATAATATCCAATCTACTTTTGAACATTCTGAGCAATTCACAGCATTTTTGTTTTTTGTTTCTATGCTGGCAAACAAACTCAAGGGCTCTACTATGCAAAGCATGCGCTCTACCACTGGGCTATACCCCCAACCCAATTTTATTTATTGTAGTAAGGGAGGCTGAACCCAGGGGCACTATTCCACTGAGATATATCCTAAAGTCTTTTTGTGGAGGATGGCCTCAAACTTGTGATCTTCTTGCCTTGGCCTTCTGAGTGGCTAGGAATGTTTTTTTTTTTTTGGTACCGGGGATTGAACCCAGGGGTGCTTTACCACTGAGCGACATTCCCAAGCTCTTTTAATTTTTTATTATAAGACAGGGTTCTCACTAAATTACTCATAGCCTCAGTAAATTCCTGGGGTTGGCCTCAAGCCTGTGATCCTCCTGCCTCAGACTCCTAATTTGCTGGGATTACAGGTGTGCACCATCATACCCAGTGGGAGTTGCTAAGATTACAGAAATGTGCCAACATGCCCAGCTCCCCAGCCCAATGTATAGCCTATTTGTCTAAAGGGCCTTTCTCCAAATTAACTGACTTTTACTAATTAAATTTATATATCTCAGTGCAACTGAACATTTTCAGGACACTTAAAAGGATGCTAAAATATTCAAAGGGAGGTGAATGAGACAAACTGACTTGATAATAGCCTGTTAGCTGTTGAGCCAGCCGGGCACTGTGCTAAGCACTTTGCATTCATTATGTTTTTTAACTCTTATGAGAATCCTGTGAAAATGGTCAACTTATTCCCATTTTTTAGATAAGGAAACTGAGGCTCAGGGTGGTCAATCAACTTCTTCAGGAGGCCCAAATAAGTGGCCAAGTTGTGAGTGAAATGTACAAAGCCGCCTGCAGTGCTTTCTGGCTAGTAATGTGTGTGATATGTTCCTGTAGGTGTGAGGCCCCAGGGTCCAAGTGAAAGGTCATGGATGAGGATCCTCAGCACCAAAGGTCGCTGAGGCTGCTCCTTGGAAGCAAGAGGGGACCCTCCCAGATGTCATATCCTTAGACTGTAAGAGTCTAGCTGTAAGGATGGGTGGGCATCCATGACATCAATTCCGCCAACTGGCTGACAGAGAAGCATCTAAATGAAAACCATCCCAACTGCATGCTTATATCCAGCAACCATATCTGGACCTTCACCCCAGAGAAGCAACACCAGAGCACTTCCTGAATTGGGGGGAAGGGGAAGAACCCCATGACTTTATTAAAGCCTTTTCTTCCTGGTGGTATCTTTGTTGGCTGAAGATGGAGATCTGTGCGATGCATCCAGAACATTTCCTTGGCTTCCAGGGTGGCACTGCTCATGACCAGGAATCCCCCCACCCAAATGAAGTATTTAACAAGTTTTGAAAGAGGAGTTTTGAGGCATGTTCTAGAGGGGAAAATGGGGGAGGGCATGAGAGACAAGAACAGCACCAAAAAGGGTTGGGCTAATAGAATGTCAAACTGTGGGGGAGAACTCTCTGGAAGAGAGTTCTCTTTAGACCCAAAGCTTATGTCTTACCATCTTTCCATCCTTTAACCATCCATCAAACCCATGCACCACCCACCCATTTATTCATCCACCATTTCCTATCCATCTCTCCATCTCCTCACCCACCCACATTCTCCTTCCACCCATCCATCTGCATATCTATCCATCATTCTCCATCTGCCTTTCCACTCACTCATCCATCTACCCCCATCTATCCAGCCACCCACTCACCTCTCTTTCATCTACTCACTCACTCTGCCCCTTTTAAACTCCTTACCAGTAGGGATTCTGTTTTGTTCACTGCTATACTTCACCCTCTAGAGAAGTACTAGAACACAGTAAGTGCTTAATATATGTTCAATGAATATATCCATTTACCCATTCACCATTTACCTACCTCCCCATCTACTCACCCATTCCGTCTCCTAACATTTTTGATTAGCCACAATGCCAACAATTCAAAGGGCAATTCAAAGTGTGTAGGCTTCCAGGTTCTTCTTTGAAGGTAAGCAAGAAAATGTCTCCTGAAATCATGGGGGGCTGGCAGGTGGATGAGGGAAAGATGTTTACTCAGGATGAAATCCTTAATCAAGTGTCATCTGGGAAGGAGGGGAAACCACTGTACGGACTGGCAGGTCCTCACAGAGCATCTTAGGATGGAGGAAGAAGGAAAACAACTTACATAAGTTAACAGATAAATTATTAAGGCCGGGGCTTTTCTGATTATTCAAACTATTTCTAATACCAGCCCTGTTACGAGAGATCTAATGTCCCAAAGGCACTAAAAAAATCAGCTCCTTAAGGACAAGAGAAGTGGCTTATTCTCGGCTGCATTTTGCCTCAAGTTTGGTGATTAATACTTGAAGTAGTGGCCCAAGTCAGAAAAATGACTTGTCCCCATGGGGGTGATGAACCTGGCACATCATACTCAATAAACATCTGTTGGCTTCAGTTCCTTCTCCCTGAATCCTTCTTTCCTCTTCTGCCAACCCATTATAGGGAGTTCTCCAGGGCTCCACCCTTAGGGCCTTTTCCTTTCTTACTCTACCCAAAGCCTCACAGGGCCACCACATACTCTCCCTTCAACTGCCAGCTCCCTCCTCATAACCTCAGGGTCAACTCTCAATCACCAGCCTAGATCTATCCTTTGAGTGTAGAATCCATATTTCCAGCTGTCTGTCTATAGAATATTTCCACCTGGAGTCCCCCATGAGGACGATAAACACACTTAAATAAAGTAATAAAAACATTTCCTGCCTAAAGTCGGAAACATGCTTGCCATGTTCCAGAAAGAATGAGAAGGCCCAGGTGCAGAGACAGGGAAATAAGTGGAGAAGTTACAGACAATGAAATCACAGAGACAATAGATGTGAAGTGCTCATTCTGGGCCACGTGAGCACTGAAGGACACTGGCTTTTACAAAAATTGGAAGCTACCATAGAGTTCCAAGAGGAAACATGACATGATCAGACTCAGGATGCCCAAGTCAGAAACTTGGCAGTCATCTGATTCCCTTTTTCCCTCTACCATTTCTAATCAGGGCTCCTCCTCCCATCTTTACCATTACTGTCCGGATTAGGACCATCATCTCCAGTTTGGTTTCTTTGCAGTAATTCCTAACTGGCCTCCCTGCCTTTGGTCTTTCCCCCTTTCCAGTGACTATGAAAGTGACTGATATAAAATTCCCACTTCATACTCCAACTCTTCAATGGTTTCTTACCTATAGAAAAATGTCTATGATCTTAACAAAGCACACACAGGTCTCTTGGTTAGTCCCTGTCTACCTTGCCTGCATATTCCAGGGGTTAAGCTGCTTCAGGCCCTATCCTTCAACCTCAGTGCACATGCATCTGCTTACACTCACCCTTCTAAGACATATCTCTGCCTTTACTCATGGAATCTCTACTACTGGGAGGACTCCTACCAGCCCTTGTTTTCTTGCAATTTTTTTTTTTTTTGTACCAGGGATTGAACCCAGGGGATTCACTGAGCCAGACCCCCAGCCCTTTTTAATTTTTATTTTGAGACAGGGTCTTGCTAAGTTGCTTAGGGCCTCACTAAGTTGCTGAAGCTGGCTTTGAACTTGCAATCCTCCTTCCTCGGTCTCCCAAGCCACTAGGATTACAAGCATTGCACTACCATGTCCAGTATTCTCCTGGAAAATTCATTAGGTATCTCCAGGAAGCTCCATGATTCCTTTCCTTCCTGTCCTAATTTAAGTTGGGACAGAAGTATTCTTCTCATTGTTTCCATTTCTCTTACACGTATGTGTCCATACTATATTGTGATTAGCCATTTAATTGTCTGTCCTCACATTAAACTGTGAATAATTCAAAGGTTGAGACTCTATTATATATTTCTGTGACATGGGGACATGTCATTTTAGGACATTTCCTAAAGCAAGTACTGGTACATAGTGCAAACTCTAAATGTTTTGTTAATACTGAACAGCCTCATAGATACCTTATCACGAAGGGATAGCCGGTGTGCCTTGGTGTGGATATGGTCTCTGTCAGAGCTGGAGATGGCAGAAGAGAAAGGAGAAGGTTGAATGAGAACTCTGAATTTGAGGATCAGAGCAGAATAAAATAGAACTGCATGGTTCAAAAATCCCTCTACCCCGCTGGAATGTTTGCCAAACCCTTGCTCTCTCCCCTACAGGTTCCTTATCTTTTTCCCAGGACAAAGGACATCTCCATGAAGCCTCACTCACCAGGTGTCTGTGCCTCCGGTCATGGTGAAGAGCACTGGAAGCAGAGGCCCCAGTTAGAGAAATGACTATGCCCAACCCAAGGGCAGCAAGAGATACGGCTAGGGCAGAAGGGGCCAAGGGAATTTCTGGCCAGCAGTGAGGAGTGGGTCCTGGGTTAGGGTTTATGGGGCACTGTGCCTAGGACCAGCTCTGAGACAGGCCACTCAGGCATAGATTCCTGGCGAGGTCAGCTATGGTCAGGAGAGGGTCAGGGACTGGAACCAGGCATATGGGAGGGCCTCTAGACACAGCAGTCCTGAGGTGGAGGTCACCGTGACTGGATATCTGAGTCCCTTGGTCTTTTGTCTGCTTTTCCTTGGTGGGCACAGGATTCATGTGGCAGCCAGCTATAAACAAGGCCTCCTCTGTAAGTTCGTTGCTGATCCGAGTCAGGAATTCCTCAGAACGAGATATTGAAACCTTCTGGGAAAGGAAGTCAGAAGATCTGAGTGTGAAAACTTCTGTACAGCCTCAGAATGCTGGGTCTGGGGGCTTCCCAGCTGGCGGCTCTGGGGCTGAAGAGTCTGTTTTGGAGGGTTGAGCCTTGAGATTTGACTAGAAGGCCCTAGACCTGTGAGGAGCAGTCTGAGGGAGGCTCAGGGCTCAGGATGGAGGTTAGTGTCCCAGGGCTTGCAGCTCAGACCAGCTGCCTCTGCCTGGGGGTTCCTCACCTCATTACACTCCCACCTCCAGAGCTCCCCTTAGGTGCTCACCTGCCCTCCACTCAAGGAGGACACAGTTTGAGACAGCCAGCTGCTCTTTTTTTCGTCATTCCTGGTAGGAGTGGATGCCATCCCCTGTGAACAGTCAAAGCCTGTGTTAGGCTGAGAAGCCAGTCTGCTTTCCCAAGAACTCAGCCGACCTCCATTCCCAGAGCCAAGGTTTAATCAATGCTCTTGGAAGAAACATCCCACAGTCTCAATTTTCTCCTCTCTCTGGGTGGGAGAGGGTATATGTATATATGTAATCTCAGCCCTAAACTTTTTTGTGGGGGAGATGACTCTCACAAAACCACAAGCCCAGACAGTCTCTTCCTCCATCTTTCCTCCCAAGGCCCTTCCCAAGCCAAGGCAGCCTACTCGCCGCCCCAGACCTGGCAGATAGGTTGAAATCTTGGGGTACTCAGCAGGAGGGGGAGACGGAGAGGTCTAAGGGGGCCCCTATTATGGATCAAGGGGGAAGGGGAGGAGTTGGGAAGGGGAAAGTGGAAAGAGGGGGAGCCCGGGAGGCGCCGCTACCCGTTGCTATAAAAACCTTAATGTTTGTGAAGATTCTACAGCCCCGTTGCTAGGAGATTAGGGATTCTAGAACCAAAGATGAGGACATTTTCTTAGCATGCAAAGTTCGTTCCTCGACCTCCCCTCCAGCGTCCTCCAGGTCCCTCACTGGAGGGGGTCACCCCAGCGCTAGAGGCTTAAGTTTGGGAGGATAACGTAGGGAGGGCCCGATCCTCCCACCACTAGGGTGTCCCTAGAAGCCAGAAGCAAGCCAGTCCTGGGCCGCTCTGAAGCCTCTCTAGCCTCTCTCCTCCTGGAGCCGGCGAGAGCGAATGAGGTCAGGGAGTTAGGGGGCGGGGAAGGAGAATGTGGACTGTACCAACTAGCCTTGTTTCTAGGGGAGGCGAAGACTCAGGAGGGCGGAATCTTAACCCTTTATCTTTGCCGTCAGGAAGTCATATCCTTCGTAAAAAGGAAAAAGAAGTGATATTCATTTAGACTGCCTCTCTTTTGCCCTTTTCCTCTTCGGTTCCTTCTTTGGCTCGGCGCCGATGGTTCTTTGCTCCCTCTTCTTCCTCTGTGCTTTGGTACGATCCGATGCAAAGGGGCGGAGAGAGGAAAAGGAAAAGGAAACGGGCAGGTCTTAAAGGGGCCGCAGCCATTTTTTAAAGCTTCTTCCTCCTTTCTCTGATCTCCAATTTTGCAAGGACGAGCGCAGAAGAGTAGGTTTCCGGAAGCCGAGCACAGCTGGAGCAGCCGGGATCTCTGCTGGGTCGGCTGCGCCTACGGGGTGGGCGGAGGCGAGGCTCTGCCCATTGAAAGGGCGGGTTGCTCGCGCCCCCTGCGCCCAGAGCACATCTGGTTGGCCCATGCTCCCGCCGGTTGCGAGCTTTAACATCTGGGGCCGGGCGCAGGCAGCGGGGTCCAGGGCGCAGGAGAGGCGGCCGATGTGCCGGGCCGGAGGGTGAGGCCGCGCGGGTGGGGCTGGGACAGCGTTGGCACCACCGGAGCTGGTCCGGGGCGGCAAGTGGAACGCCGCGATGCCAAGCGAAAATATCTTCCTTTTCGTGCCTAACCTTATCGGTGAGTGCTGCCTGCGGCCCCGGGAAGAACGTGAAGGCGAGGGGCCTCGGACAGGCTCCCTGATCCCTCGCTGTTCACCCACTTCCCTTTCCAAGGTTATGCCCGGATTGTCTTCGCCATCATTGCTTTCTACTTCATGCCCTGCTGCCCCTTCACGGCCTCCTCCTTCTATCTGCTCAGCGGACTTCTGGACGCTTTTGATGGACATGCTGCTCGGGCCCTCAATCAAGGTGAGAGGCACCCCCTACCTGCCAGCCTTGTCCCCTTTCCCTGTCTCCTAGGACCTCACCGAGGGCTCTTGTCATTCCCTTCTCTCTAGAAAGCAGAACAGGACGGCCTGGTTTCATAGTAGACCGGATTTAAGCTAGCTCTTGAGAATTCCCTGCTATGAGGGTTGGATAAAGGGCAAGCCTGGACTTGGCTCTGGTACTGCTAAAGATCTCCCTGAATAAATTTCCATTCAACAAGTGTTTACTGGGGGCCTACTGTGTGCTGGGCACATGCAACAGGGAGTTCAATTTGAGATGGGGGATGGGGAGGGAAGGGTGTGGCTTCTGGAGGGTAATTAATTTTCTCTCCAGACCCACCCTAAGACCCACCTTAAACTCCTGTTTTGCCCTGGAGCCTGGGTTCTAGGGCTGAAGAGTTAAAGATATAGCTTCCCCTCCCCCCCACACACTGTTTTCTTCTAGCTCGTTTCATGCCATGGTGACCTTTGCACACTTGTCTCACACCCCACCGCTAGCAGCAGTTCTTGTCCCTAGGTAGTAGATATTTTCCACCCTTTTAGACTCTGCATCAGAGTAATATACCAGATATGGGCACCTAACATGGGTCCACTGCTCCCTTCCTACCTAACAGTCCCCATTTTTCAGGAACCCGGTTTGGGGCCATGTTGGACATGCTGACGGACCGCTGCTCTACCATGTGTCTATTGGTCAACTTGGCCCTGCTGTACCCTCGAGCTACCCTTCTCTTCCAGCTCAGCATGAGCTTGGATGTGGCCAGTCACTGGCTGCACCTCCACAGGTCTGCTTCAGTTCTGGGGTGTTGACCACTTGAAAACACTACCAGTGGGGAGGGTGTCTCTGGATGGCCTCAGGCTTTTCAGAAGGTCTCCTTGTAAACTCTGCTCTGTTGAAGGACCCTGGGCAAACCATGTGTGTGTGTCTCTCTCTGAATTAGTTTCAGTCTTATTTACAGTTGGAATTAAGCAATTCCTTAAGGCACTTTTGGCTTGCTATTGTAGGATTCCAAATGCGCACCTGGGCAGGGTGATGCATACCTATAACCCCAGCTGCTGGGGAGGATCACAAATTTGAGGCCAACCTCAGTAACTAGGAAGGGGCATGGAAGCTTTCAATGAGGCATTTGAGTTTTGATTGCCACCTCCCCCCTCCACACACACACACACACACACACACACACACAATTTGTAATTGTGTAGCTTTGGGAAAGATCCTGGTTTTCAGCCCCTCAGCTTTACATAGCATCTTCCACATTGGAGTGATGTGAGGGTTAGATAGACATTAAAGGAAATGAATGTTCATGGATTCCTCCTATTTTCTCTCCAAGTTCTGTGGTCCGGGGTAGTGAGAGTCACAAGATGATCGACCTGTCTGGGAATCCAGTGCTTCGGATCTACTACACCTCCAGGGTGAGCATTCCTTGCCCCTCAGCTTCTGGGTGAAGGAACTTTGGTGCGGGGTCAAGAGAGGGCACAGTGATAGGGAGGGACAGCGAACACCCTCTGGGAAGGAGGGACCTCTAGGCTGAGGCACGAAGGAGCAGGATTGGCGGGGAAGGCTTGAGTGGATCCTCCTGGCTGCATTGGGAATGAGGCCTCTGTGCACCCATTGGGAGTAACTGGCTGGAGGAAGAAGAGGGAGGGAAATAGGGTAGGGCGTGGTTGGGGGTCAGGCTGAGCATGGACTTTTAATCTGTGAACCAGAAGTTTTGTAAAGAGAAGTGATTTGCCGAAATGCACTGCCCCCTCCGTGGTAGAGAGCCTTGTGGGGTGTGGGGTGCGTGAGACCCTGCTGGCTACTTAAGCGTTCTTTGTGTGTGCAGCCTGCTCTGTTCACCCTGTGTGCTGGAAATGAGCTCTTCTACTGCCTCCTTTACCTGTTCAATTTCTCCGAGGGACCGTTAGGTAGGAGAGGATGGGCTGGGAGGCAGGTGGGAGAGGGGCCCTGCCCTGCCAGTGGGAGATAAAGGCCTCAGACATCTGGGCGCATCAATCTCCTGTTCCTATATTCATTCCCTCTCTCCACACCCCCTTCCCCTGCTGCCTCTCCGCAGTTGGCTCTGTGGGGCTCTTCCGAATGGGTCTCTGGGTCACCGCCCCCATCGCCTTGCTCAAGTCCCTCATCAGTGTCATCCACCTGATCACAGCTGCCCGCAACATGGCTGCCCTGGATGCAGCAGACCGTGCCAAGAAGAAGTGACCCTGACAACTCCTGGAACCTCCCACCTGATTGGTCATCTTATTGTGCCACATGGCTTCCCTCCCCCTCCCAGGAGGCCCATTCTCATGTCTTCCTAATGTGTTCTCCAACCTGCTGGGATGGGGGTCAGCCTCTCTTTGGTGTTGTCACAATCTCTGTAACCCTGAAGATTAGGCCCACCCTTGTGATCCCCAAAGACCTGGTCTACAAATCAAAAAGGATGCTCAGGAGGCCCCTGTGGTACCAGGCAGCCTATTTGAGGATTACGCTTCGCCACACATGAGGTTGGCTCAGCCCTGACTTCTGGCCTGGCCTGAGGTTTTAGGGACACTTGAGATGGTGCAGGAGCCATGTTTCCCAAAAGGCAGGTGAGTCAGATCTCTGCCCCCTGCCACAGGAAGCCTGGGGCACCGTGCCCAGGAGGAAAGGGCCGTCTAGATCCTTCCTATGGCAGTCTACCGTCCGGTCTACCCTGACCTTGAAAGCCTTGATAATAAAGGCAACAGCTTCTCTTCTGGACTTGGTTTCCTTTTGGACATTTTTGGATCAGGCCCTGGATTAAGGGGAGATTGGGAAAAAGGAAGATCTACCTGGATGTTTTATCCCGGTTTGCGGCTGGCTCCTATCATTCCAGAATGACAGAAAAGTCCTTCCGACCACCCACGCTCATGCCACATCTTCTCAACCCACCTTCTTTATGTCCCTGATGGTCTGCTTTGACTCATATTCTTGATATTTCTACCCCCACTAGAGTGTAAACTCCCTGAGTGCACAGACTTCCTGTTCCTTTCTCTATGGTTAGATGGATATTTACCTTAATCTGAAATGAATAGTTACTTAATAAATATTCCAGAAAAGATTAGTTGGTTTCTCAGAATGTGGCCCTTAGACCACTTATAGGTTATTCTCAGAATGCAACCTCTCGGACCTTCAGAATCAGTCTGTCTCTTGGGGCTGGGGTTGTGGCTCAGAGGTAGAGCGCTCGCCTCACATGTGCGGGGTCCTGGGTTTAATCCTCAACATCACATAAAATATAGGTAAGTGAAATAATGGTATTGTGTCCAACTACAACTAAGAAATAAATTTAAAAAGAAATCAAGTCTCCAGAGATGAGCCCAGAAGTCTGCAATTTTAATAAACTCCACTTGATTCTTCCTCCCAATGTTGAGAATCACTGTTTGTTCTTAAACAATTTTGGGACACCTGTTATATACCATATGCTGGGCATTGTTCTGGGCCTCTGTCCCTAACAGCTACTCCTATCATTAGCTCTCCTGCTCTCTAATGCCAGCTTTCTTTTTAAAATTCTATTGGAACTACCATATGCCAGAGCCTGTGCTGGGTTCTTGGCAAATCTTACTCATTTCATCTTCATAATAGCTTAGTATGTGGCCCCAAAGGCCTTCACATCCAGGGGAACTAAAATTCATCAGAGCTGGGCGTGGTGGTACCTATCTATAATCCCAGCAGCTTGGGAGGCTGAGGCAGGAGGATTGCAGGTTCAAAGCCAGCCTCAGCAACTTAGGGTCTTGCGGAGTTGTGTGTGGGGCCTCCCTGTCTCTAATAAAATATAAAAAGGACTGGGGATGTGGCTCAGTTGTTAAGCGTCCCCAGATTCAATTCTGCGTACCCCTCCTATATATATATGTTTGTATATACACTCACATACATATGGGCTTTAACTCCTAAGCCCAGGAGACAATTGGCTTCCCAGCCCTCTTTAAGATCATGGGTGGGCAGGGCTGGAGGACGTAGCAATAATCAGGGAGGTGCTCATGGGGATAGGAGTAGAAGACCTGCAGCACCTCCCTTAGGTTTTGGTGAAGAGGGTGGGTATCTTAAGTAGAAAGCTGGTGGGGACTGGGGAAGGGGCGGGCGGACAGCCTGCAAAGGCAGGGAGACCAGAGAGCTCCCAGGCAATGATGGCATTGATAGACCTCAACTGATGTGGCTAGAACACCAAGTGCTGGGGGTGTTTGGGGAGCTGGAGAGATGAGGCAGAAGCAGCCAGCTGGAGTGGCTGAAGGAACTCAGTAGGACATTAGGACTTTATTGTCCATATTTTAAATTTCATTCTGTATGTGGGCTGTGCCACTGCTAACTGTGCTTTTTATGTGTATTATCTTCATCATCTTAACTGAATTCCACTGTGTTCTCTGCAGTAGACAATCCTATTAATGTGCTCATTTTCCAGAAGGAGAATAGAGGCCCTGAGAGGAGGCCAGTTTGGCCCTGGATCCTGTCCTCTTAGCATTGATCACCAACATCAGTCCCAAGTCAGCAGACTTCTTAATGGTTGCATAGAATGCCAGCGATTATCGATTTAACCAGGTCCAGCCACCGTGAATGATGCTGTGGCAAATCCTCTCACACTTCTTCCTGGAAACACTTGTGGCATGAGTGTTGAAGGGCTTTACTCAGGGCAGGGGCAGATCTGTGCTTAAGGAAGGTATAGGGACTGCCCAAAACCGAGTTGTGGTTCGGATGCACAAGCCTCGCCCTGCCTGGCCTGCTTCCGGTGTAAGAGGAGATCAGATAAGATGTCCTCCCAGCTCCTGCACCAGAACCCTTTCTTCCCCCTCATCCTTCCAGAATTAACTGTCCCTTCAGCCAGATGGGTCCTCTGAGCACTGGACCAAACCTGGAGCAGGGAATCCTCTGCCCTCCTGGCTCCTACAGCCCTGACTGGCTACTGGGCTCTTTGATGCTAACCATTTACAGTGCCACCAGAAGTCTCCACGCCAATCCAACTGTAATGTGATCTGAAAAGAGGGGGAGCGGGGGAGGAGAGTGTGTGTGCTTCTACTTAAGACTCTGCCTAGAGCAGGCTTTCTGGGGAAGGCTGGGTACCTTAGCACATATTGCTCCACTTGCATCCACTGGTTACAGCTCAGTCCCATGGCCACTTCTACATGCAAGGGATGTTGGGAAATAGAGGTTAGTTGTGGTCTTAAGAGGAAGAAGAAAATTGATATGGTAAAAAGCATTTTGCCGTACTGGATGTGTTTGCTGTTGACAGATTTTTCTTACAGAAGGCTCCCTTAACAAATCAATTACTTTATCAGGTGTTCAACCAAAGAAAAACTATTTGTTCCAGTGCTGGAGAAAAAAACACTGTTGATCATCATCAAACATCACACCACACTGTTCTACATATTATGGGCAATTTAAGGGTAAAATTGGAACTGACTTGGAATTGGCCTCTGATGTGGGGGCTCTGCTCTATTTCCAGCAAGGTTCATTTTCCTTTTCTTTGCAGGGAGGGGGGAACTGGGGATTTGAACTCAGGGGCACTTCACCACTGAGCCATATCCCCAGCCCTATTTTGTATTTTATTTAGAGACCGGGCCTCACTGAGTTGCTTAGCACCTCGCTTTTGCTGAGGCTGGCTTTGAACTCATGATCCTGCTTCGGCCTCCCAAGCTGCTGGGATTACAGGTGGGCACCACTGTACCTGGCTAAGGTTTATTTCCCTAACACTGAGGTATACCCGTCTCCCCATGGTACGATTCATGCTGGGCTCACCTTCATGAGTATGATTTGGAACAGTCTCCCTGTTGCTTATTGGATCACACAACCTCAAGAAGTACATGTAAAAGTCAGGATAGGCTATGTTGTGCTCTGGTTAACAAAACCCCCAAAGTCTATTGCTTCACGTGGCAAACATTTCTTGCTCCTGCTACATACCTATTGTGGGTCACTTGTGGCTATATTTGCTGTTTTCTCCCTGGGATCCAGGCTGATGGAGTCATTTCTAGGTAGAACATTACTGATCACCCTCTTTTGGAAAAGGGAAGAGGGAGTATAGCGATTATGTCATTCTTACATTTCATTGGCTACAGCAAGTCACATGAGCAAATCTGATGGCCACTGAGCATTCATGTGGAGAAAGCAATCATCAATTGGAACCGTGTCCAGAGTGCAGGAGTGAGGTTAAGGCTGGAGCAATGAATTTTGAAGTCAGGAGTGTACAGACATGATCTGATGTCATGAGACTGTCTGAAAATGTCAGTAGGAAGAAGAAACCTGGGGGACTGTTCAGAGACTGAGCAGGGAGGGTGAGGTCAGCCAAGGAAACAGGAGGTGTAGCCCAAAAGGCAGAAAGGAAAGTAGAGGTGATGTCCTGGAGCCCAGTGTGGGAGGAGGGGCGGCCACCTGTGCCCAATGACAGGCAAGGCTGAACAAAAGGTGACCTACCTCCTGGATTTACTAACAGAATGTCACTGCAGATGCCTATTAAAGCAGTTTCCAAAAAGCAAGGGCTGGAGACAAGCTAATTGGAGTGGTTTGAAGAGGTTCAGTTAGTCAGCTTTGTGTCACTGTCACCAAAATACCCAACAGAAACAACTCTAAAAGAGGAAAAATGTATTTTTCCTTCTGAAATCCTCACAGTTTCAGAGGATTCAGTTTATGGTTGGCCATCTCCATTGCTCTGGGCATGAGGTGAAGAAGAACATCATGGCAGAGGAAAGCTGTCAGCCAGGAAGGAGAGAGAAAGAGAAAGACAGAGGAAAGGACTGGGAGAAAATAAACCTTTTCAGGGCATACTCCAGTGACCTACTTCTTCCAATGAGGTCCCATCTCCCAGTAGTCCAATCAGCTGTTAATGAATTAATCCATGCAGTGGATTAATCCACTGATGAGGTCAGAGCGCACCTGATTCAAAGCCCCACCTCTGTACAAATGAGACTTTGGTGGACATTCCAGATCAAAACCACAACAAGAGTTGAGGAATGGAAACAGACTGGAGAACTCTGGAGAAATTTGTCTCTAAAGGAAAAAGGAGAGATGGGAGTTGGAGAAGGTGGGGCGCTAAGGGATCATTTACCTGTTTTATGTGGCAGAAAAAGTAGGGTGTTTTTCTATACCGATGACAGTGGCCAAGGACAGAAGGGTGTTGGGGGTAGAGGTATAGCTCTGGAGGACATGATAGGTGAGATCTAGGGTCCAAGGGGAGGAGTCCTTGCTGGGAACAGGAGGGAGGACAGAGTCCAGATGCCCACACTGTGTTGATTTGCTACTGGGAAGGGAGAGGCTTCCTGCCCAATTGGCTTCTATTTTCTCCAAGAGGTGAGAAAAAGTGGGCAGGAGTGTGGGAGTCGAGAACAGAGGAGGTGTGAATGGTTGTTTTGAAGGGCATCTCATTCTAGATAGAGAAACACAATTAGAAGAGGGAGGCCTCCCCTGAAGTCTGGGCCATGAGTTTAAAATGAGACCAGCAGGCTCTGTGGGGTGTCCCTCCTCCAATAATAAGCAGTTGGTCTGGGGCTGGCAGAGGGAGCCAGGGGGGGTTAAGAAAGGATGGATGGAATGGGAGAGAAAGAGTTAGGGGAGGTTTCACATGAGTGAAGTACTTGGACAGATCACAGATGCTAAACTGGGTACAACGGAAATGAGAAGGGATGAGGGCTCAAAAAGTGGTTGGAGGGGCTGGGGTTGTGGCTCAGAGGTAGAGGCGCTCGCCTAGCATGTGCAAGGCCCTGGGTTCGATCCTCCGCACCACATAATAAAGATGTTGTGTCCATTGAAAACTGAAAGATAAATATTAAAGAAAAAAAGTGGTTGGAGTCAAGGTCACTGAAGCTTTAAGTGGAGGTTCCAGAGGTGGTGTGGTTGCTAGCAATGTTAATTAAGCAAGGTGGAGGGATGGCCATGGTCAAGGTTGGCCATGTAGAAAGGAACATACCCACCATGCATAATCTTACTTGCTTCTGTCACTTGTCCCCAGAGGCCCTTGGTAATATACAGCCCTAACACAGCAGCACTTAATACGTGCCAGGTACCAGATGAAGAACCTTAATTATCCCTTGAGGGAAGAAGTTGGGGGGGGGGGCGGCTGAGTCACTTGCCTGTTCCACAGACACAGCCAGCTTCACCTTGCTGTGAGCCGAGGATGTACTCCCTTGGACTCAGCACACTCAGGCTTGAGTGGAGCCACTGATCCTACAACGCAACTCAACTCGGAAAGAAATGAGGCTCAGGGGGTCAAGCCACAGAGAGGAAATAGGAAGAAGACCTTGAAAAGGAATCATTCTTGTATTTGCGTCAACCCCTTTTCAGTGGGGGATTTGCTGGCCCACTGCACAGACAGGGAGAGATTAAAGAGGTTGTGCAGCCTTAATCTAGCCACACAGCCCAAGCTTTCCTCTCCATCCCTAGGATCTTTTAACTTCCTCAGTGGAGATGTGGCGGGCTTGGCACCTACAGCTCTACCTGCCACAAAGAGCTGGTATGCTTAGACTGACTGTGCCTGGATCCTCCCAAATAATGGGCCCTTACTGGTTGTGGGGGAGGTTCGGAAAAGGGTACCCTTGATGCTCCTGATTATCCCAGACCAGGAACTAGTTCCTACAACCCCTGGGCAGGGTCCTCTTCCTCAGTGCAACATAACCATCTCAGAAGGGAAACATGTACAGGTGCTGGCACTGGCCTGGCACACCTATGGGTGCTGTGGACTGCTGGTATGACCAGCAGGTGGCGCCAAAGGGGAGTTGCCTAAGTAGGCTGGGGGTGGGTGGGGGGGCGCTCCATGGTGGCTGGGGGTAGATTCCAGAACTGCCAGGCCACCCTGGGTTCTTAGAGGCATGAATGGACAGAGAGGTTGCTAGTCCCAGCCATCCTAGAGGGCTTGGCAGGCAGACTGCGTTCTCCCACAGGTGACATCTTCCTGACCTGAGATCTAGGAAAGTTGACTCCCTAAAGGACAGACAGCTTGCTAAGGCTTTGGGGATCCCATTGTGATCAGGGCAACTTTGGGCTCATCTCTGACTCCATTTCCTCTCCTCTTTACAGATGTGCATAGTCTCTAGTAATTATCTTCCAGATGTCAGGGGTACACTTCCCTCCACCAGTAAGCTCCTCATAGCCCAGGCTTGAGATTAAGAATTTAAATGCCCAGATATGTCCACTTTATTGGTCAGTTGTGAGTATGAGTAAGAGCTAAGGCACAATTTGGTTGCCTCCAGCAGTTGGAGAGGTGGGAGGACCCTGAATATGTAAACCCTCCTGGGGGCTGAGCCCACTAGCCGCCTTTCGGGCCTGGGGCTGACCATCAGACTCTAGCCCCAGCAGCCCAAAGGCTGTGTTGAAGAGGTTGATGGGAGAGGAGCCATCAGTGATCAAGGTGGATTTCAGACCCAGGGACTGGAGCAGTTTGACCTGGAGGTGAACAGGAGGAGGAGGAAGGAAAGAAGACAGGGTTAGATGTTGGTCACTTCTTGCACTTCCAAGTGACCCTCCTGAAACCAACTGATTTGAAGTGTCAGCTCCCCTTCATCCCATCACCTGGCCTGCCTTCCTTGGAAGCATCGGTCACAGACCAACACCCCAGGTATTCACCATCTCCCCCAAGAGTTCCAGCTCTCTGCTGAGGCTAATACAGTGCCTGACGTTGACACACGTGACACCTTGCTCAAGTGACAAGTGATAAAGTAACGTCTGCTCACTCCCTCTCCATGACACTCTAGGTGTTATTTCCTTTCTGCTTTCTTAGTTCCAAGGCTGGTCCCAAGACGAACACGCCTCACCAACCTCCCCCTAACCCTCACCTGCATCTCTGGCCCGGCCACAGCCAGGTCCCTGATGGTGCTGGGGCCTAGGGCCTCTGTCATCTGCTTGAACTTCGTTGCCTCCACCTCAGCCAGTTGCTGGGCCTTGCTTACTTCCAGCTCCAGCTGAGCCCGGGCATAGACCAGTTCCAGCTCTCGTACTTTCTGGACCCGCTGGAGCTCAGCCTCCTGCAAGGGAAGAAACGTGGCTGGCTTAAGATCATGTGGTCCCTGGGAACTGTCCAGAAAGTCACCCTAGCCAGTGTTCCTGAAGGAACTGAGGCAGAGGGAACACAGCTCTAATCTTTTAGTCAGCAGGGTGTGAATCCTCGCTCTGCCACTGCTCAGCTAGTGACGCACAGGCGCTCCTTCATCTGAGCATCAGTGCAGTGGTGCTCATGCCTGTGATCCCAGCTACTTAGGAGGCTGACACAGGAGGATTGCCAGTTTGAGGCCAACCGGGGCCACTTAACAAGATCCTGTAGAAAATAAAAAAGGGCTGGGATGTAGCTCAGTGGTAAAACACCCCTGGGTTCAATCTCTGGTACCACAAAAAAAAAAAAAAAAAAAAAAAAAAAGATAAGACCTACCTCAATGGGATTTCAAGCACAAAATAAGAACATGAATGTAAAGCACATGCTTCACATAACTGGCACAAAGGTGTCAGTGTTTGAGTACTCATCTGCAAAATGGGTATAATAATCCTTATTCAAGGAATGATTAAATGCATTGTTATAGGGCAAAGGTCTTTGTAAACACAAAGTACTTGAAGAAGGCTTTATATTAGGGTGCTTGGTATCCTGCTTGGCTTCAGGGACCATAATGAATGGGCCTCTTCCAGGTTCCAAGGCCACACCCTTCCACAAGCAGTCCCCAACTCACCGTCTCAATGGCCAAAGCCTGTGCCTTCAGCTTGGCCTGCAGCACGGAGCCTTCGCCCTCAATCCGCGCAGCCTCTGCACGGGACTCGGCCTCGGCCTTGGCAGTCCCGGTGCTCTTTACCACCGTGCTGGAGAGGGAGGCAGAGTCCCATAAGACTCAAAAGAAGGCCCCAAGTGGTCAGGGCTTTGATTTAGGCCATGCAACATGCTGTTCCAACTCAAACACGCCCTGGTGCCCCCACCCACCATTTCCCAAGACCATCCTCCTCTGGTTCTCCACCCACCTCAAAGCTTCAAGCTCCAGGAGTTCTTTGCGAGCTTTTTCAGCTTCTGATTGGTCCAAGATCTTCTGCCTCTCTAGTCGGCCTCGGGCTTCTTGTTCTAGTCTCTGGGCCTCGTGCCTGAAGAGATCAGGGACAGGCTGAGATGCTGGCATGGGGCCACAGCTGGAGAGGACTGCCAAGGGCAGAGACTGCCAAGCCTTAGGGAGCCAGGACAGACCCTGGCCTCCAGAAGGCACTGGACACGCACCTCCACTCAAAACAGCAGGCACGCTGTTCGCATCCCCAGGGTGGCTCTAGACCTGGGGAAGGCAGCATGCTCAGGGCCCCTGCTTCACCCAATATCCCCTCCAGTGGGAAAAACAAGTAAGCAAGGGCGATTTCAGATAGAAACAAGCACCTTGGAGATGGTAAAATGGGTGTCTAGGCAAAGAGGGTGCTACTGCAGTCAAGGGAGAAAGAAAAGGATCTCAGACTGAGATCAAGAGGAGGAGCCTGACTTGAAAATGCTCTAGGGGAAGCGCTTTCTAGGCAGTGGATCAGCCTGTGCAAAAGGATGTTGGGCCGGGCGCAGTGGCGCACCTGTAATCTCAGCTGCTCAAGAGGCTAAGGCAGGAGGATCACCTCAGCAATGGCAAGATGCTAAGCAACTTAGAGACCCTGTCTCAAAACAAAATCAAAACAGGGCTGGGGATGTGGCTCAGTGGTCGGGTGCCCGGGAGTTCAGTCCCCAGCACACCGCCCCCAAATAAAAGGCTTCAGATGGGGAAGCCCTTAGAAGTTCATTTGCAGTGCCAGAGACGGAACCCACGCTAGGCAAGCACTCCACTGCTAATCCGTACCCCCTGCTCCAGGAGCAAGGTGGGAAGCTAAGGGAGTACAGGTGACACCTTAGTCACATTTTTAAGTGGGTCACGTTATCCACAGTGTAAAGAGGTCCTAGAGGACAAGGATGCAGCAGGTGGACATAATGGATTCCATGCTACTCATGCCCTGGGAGTAGAAGATGGAGACCCCAGAGAGGCATTCTAGGCAGCTGAGCCCCAGGTGTCACTCACTTGGCTGCCGCCTCCTGGGAGTTGGTGGTGATCTCAATGGCCAGCTGGACACTGCGCTGCAGGGCGTCCCGGGTCCTCTGATCCACAGGCTCCACTGACTGCACATCCACACTGCTCACTACCAGCCCATTCTGGGGGAAGACGGTCTGGTCCCGGGGCTTGGGCAGGGTCATGCCCTCAGAGCCCTTGACTTCTGAGGTCTCAAAGCCAAAGACGGCTGTGCGAATGATGCGAGCCGAGTTCTTATGGAAGTCATCGAAGGTGACAGAGGCCACAGTTCCTCGCACCCGGGAGGCGATGGCCTTACAGGCATCCCCCACAAAGTCAGGCACCGAGAAGAGCTTGGCTGCCTCCTGAGGATCATTCCAGTCACTCAATTCAAAGTGCCTGTGGACAAAGAGGCCCAGAAGAGAAAGCCGTTTCCTTTTTTCTTTTCATTTTTTTTGAAGAATAGTTTTTTTAAAAAAAATTTATTTTCTTTAAGTTTTCGGCGGACACAACATCTTTGTATGTGGTGCTGAGGATCGAACCCTGGTCACAGGCATGCCAGGCAAGCGTGCTACCGCTTAGAGCCACATCCCCAGCCCTGAGAAAGCTGTTTTCTTAACCAGTCACAGTGACACAAGCCGGTAAACCAGTGGCTCAGGAGGCTGAGACAGGAGGATGGCACATTCAAAGCCAGCCTCAGCAACTTAGCAAGGCCCTAAGCAACTCAGCAAGAGCCTGTGTCTAAATGTCCAAATAAAAAAAAAGGGCTGGAGATGTGGCTCAGTTCCCCCCCGCCCCCCCCCCCAAAAAAGGAAAGACTTTCTCTGAGTAGAATTTCAACACTCATCCCCTATAGCTGGGCCGGGCCCCTTACAATAGATAATGCTAACTTGTACCAAGTTAGGTCCCAAGGAACGTATCATGTTTCCATTTAATCTTCTCAGCTACCCTAGTAAGCGGGATAAACATTCTCCCCATTTTATAAAGGTTATCTGACTCGCCCAAGATCATACAGTGTGTGGCAGAAAGGAATTCTGAATCCAAACAATCTGTCTCTTAATGATTATGCCACAGTGCCCTGGAATATGCCAGAACCATCCACCTCACATGGTACTGGCTACTCTCAGCCAAGAAGTGAGAAACACACTTGGGAGTTGGTGAGCATTAGTTCCGCAGGTAACTTATCTCACCCTAATTCTAAGGGCTGCCATTGGAACTCTCATCATATACAGGGACTGTTCTAATTCTCTCAGCACCCTGTCAACAGCCCTGTGATGTAGGTGATGCTGTTACACATAGGTAAGCTGAGGAGAGCACCAAGTGGTTTGCACAGGTCCATAGCTAGGGAGAAGCAGAGCTGGGCTGTGGTTTCAGAACAGGTGCTTTGGCCACATAGTCTGCCCACTCCTGCCTGCTGTATCCCATTCATCTTTTAATAACCTTCAGTTGTGTTGTGTTAAATGTATTCGGGAGTCTCCCTGGGGTAGGGTTCAGCTACTGATTCCCTAAGTCCCAGAATGTGAGTGAGCCCACAACTTCCCTGGATTTGCTAATGCCTGGCTTCCCTCTGCACCAGGCATGGAGTCAGGCATTCTGCCCTCATTAGGAGGCATCTCTCTTTCTCAGGGCTTCCCAGGGCTGCACCCAACAGACCCTCACCCAAGACTCCCAGCCCTTACCAGTTGTAGGCAAGCTGCAGCTGCAGTCTGGCATGATCCGCTGTTTCTATGGTGATGACATCTGTAAAGAAGTCAGGTCCCAGCAGCAGACAGAGGGCTCGGCGGGCATGGGGACGCTTGGGCCGCCCCGCCGACAGGGACAACACTGTGAACTGCTCCTCAGGACCCAGCGACACCAGCTCTGGCCCAAAGACCACCCTGAAGGGAGAGCCAGAAGTCAGGTGGGGGGAGAGCCAGAAGTCAGGTGGGGGGAGAGCCTCCCCTACCACCCCGCAGGCTGGGGCCAGCTGCTCACCGGGCTCTCTTCTCTCTGTAGTCATACACCTGCACGGCTGCGTTGTGAGGGACGCGGTAGCTGACCACACGCGTCTTGTTCCGGGGAGCTGAGGGCTGAAGGGTCTTAGCTGTGTCCTCCTTGCCCCTGTCTGCCAGAGGGTCATGCCTCTTGTTCAACAGCTCCTCCACCCCAGGGGGCAGCTCCTTCTCCCACAGGACTTCATCCTGCGTCAGCATGTAGGTGCTTCCGATCACAGCACGTACCTTGAGAGGTGGGGACAAGCAGAGGTCTTATCAGTGAGGGTTAGAGCCGTCTTGAGCAGAGCTGATCCACCGTGGAGCAACACAGCAGGTCAGCATGGTCCATGCAGCAAAGCTTCATCTGGGCAAGCTATTCGAGCCTTTGCTTTCAGTTCCTCATCTGTAAATGGACATGACAGTGGCCACCTTGTGGGGTCAAGGGCCTGTTTCATGTGTCCAATTCAAAGAACACTTGGCATACAGCAAGTGCTTAATATTATTCCTGGGATGCTCGGATGGCGTCACAGAGAGATGCAATGCTAGGAAGGACCTCCTCATATTCTAAACTATTTCTAGGTTGGATTCTTAGAAAAAGAGATGGGAGATGTGGTCCTCAGTCAAACCAAGGTTGAAAGTTTTAGGTGAAGCAGCAAAAAGGAAATCTTTCACTAGCATACAGGCATATTATTGCTCCCAGGTCACACTCCAGTGAGGCGTTCAAGCTAGGACCAGATTTGCAGTGGGGCAGAATCACCATCCCAGTACCAGGCTCATCCCCGCAGTTTGAGGTTTTGGGTCTTTTTTTTTTTTTTTTTTGTGGCACTACCAGGGATTGAACCCAGGGGGCGCTTTACCTCTGAGACACATCTCCAGCCCTTTTTGATTTTTGAGACAGGGTGTGACTAAGTTGTTTAGAGTCTTGCTAAGTTACTGAGGCTGCCCTCAAACTTGTGATTCTCCTACCTCGGCCTCCCAAGTTGCTGGGATTACAGGCGTGTGTCACCATGCCCGGCTTCAGTTACAGTTTTGAAGTAAGATATTTTAGACAAAGAAATGGCAAATATTCCATGGAATGCCCTCGAGTCCACCAGCAGCCCACGCAGATGCTATTATAGACATTGCTGGCATCCCCTCCCCCATGCCCACCATGTGCCTCTCTCCAGCAGCATCAGATGTTTGCTCAGAGGAAGTCACCACCATGGTCACATAGCAGTGACAGCCGCCCATCCCTCAGCAGTTACCCTTCCAGTCTTGACGTCCTGCACATAGATGCCCTCATTCTCGTCCAGAGGGATGGCCTGCCGCTCCTCCACCACCTCCACCTTGGCAGATGGCACATACTCCAGGGGCCCTCGGATGAGCCAGCGGTCCCCCGCCTGGTGGGAGACCTTCTCCTCCTCCTCCCCCTCCTCCAGGGACTGCAGAGCCCTCAGCAGCAGCCCCTGCTGCTCCGACAGCACATACACATCTTGAATGCCTCGCTCCAGCCTCTCCCCTGGCTGCAGGAAAAAAGACTTCTCTCCCTGGTGGGGAGACAGGTGAGGAGAGGGTTAGGAGCAGTTGCCACCCAGGGATACAGGTGCCTCCAGTGGTACCTCCCCAGCCCTGTGCTATCCTGGGCTTGTGCTGAGTACAGGAGCCCCAAAGCATGCCCCACCCCCACATTATAATACTGTGGTGCACTCTCTGGACTGTGAGGTCTAAAGGCTATAGAATCTCACTTAGTCAAACATGTCTCTGAAAGATTCTGTGAACTGTCATACCCGAATCCTTACAACTTTTTTTTTATAGCGGGGATTGCACCCAGGGGTTCTTCATCACTGAGCCACATGCCCAGCCCTTCTTATTTTTTTATGCAGTGCTGAGGATCAAACTCAGTGCTTCACATGTGTGAAGTGAGCACTCTACCACTGAGCCACAACTCCAGCCCTTTTTACATATATATCTTAATTTTTAGACATGGTCTTGCCAAGTTGCTTAGGGCCTCGCTAAGCCGGTGAGGCTTACCTCAAACTTGGAATTCTCCCGTTTCTGCCTCCATAGCTGCGGGGATTACAGGCATGCACCACGACCTCACCCAGGTATAAGTTAAACCTTTTAGAGTTAACCTATTCACAAAAGTTACAAAACTGGATACGTGGTGCATGCCTGTAATCTCAGCAATTCAGGAGGATGGTGCAGGAGGATCACAAGTTTCAGGCTAGCCTGGGGTCATTTAAGCAAGATCTTGTCTCAAAATAACTCAAAAGGGCTGGAGATATAGTTCAGGAGTAGAGGCTCCCAAATTCAATCCCCAATACCAAAATAATAAATAAAAATAAATAAAATGCAATATTCTGGGAACATGGTGGCTTCCTCTGTTTATGCCTTGTCTGAGCTCCATTTACAAGAAAACAGCTGAACCCCTGGGCTTCAACAGTAACCCTGTGCTATAGGCAGAAACTACCTTCTGCGCAGCCCTTTAGAGGAAGTATGCGGTCCCTGGAATCCCCACATAAAGTTCATGGAGCGGGGGAGAAGGGTAAACTGGGATTTGTTTTACACAAGATGACCAAGGTTCCAGAACACAGAAGAGACAGGGTTTCAGGGTCTTCGGGCATGGGGTGAGGGGGCAGGATGCAGAGCAGGAAGCACGTCCCTGAGGTTCCCTGGAGGCTGCCCGGGTTTCAAATGGGAAGGGTCCTAGGCACACAGAACTAAGTGTGCAAAGGCACCAAGGGTGTTTCTAGACTGTGGAAAGGGTGGAAGTCAGAAGCCTCCTGTCACTCAAGAGCATTTACCCTCATAGGACAGGCTCTGGGGTAAAGGAGGAACTCACCTTGATGACCCGCTTTTGTCCCAGCTGGTTCTTGCCATCTGGTCCGACGGGGTCAAGGACCACACAGTAGTTTTGGGGGCCCAGTGTGGTGATGGGCACGACTCCTAGTACTTCCTCATGAACATCGGGCACGTGAGCTGCTGTGTCCTGTACTGTCACCAGCCACTCCTCCCCAGTGCGGCGGGTCACTCCACGCAAGTCCTGGAAGTTCTGCCGAGCCCGGAGGTGCAGGGCTGTCTGCAGAAGGAGACGCTGGGTGTTCAGTAAGTCTCCCTCCAACTTCCTCCTACCACTTCCTTGGGGGATTCTGGGAACACCACTGGCCACTAACTCTGCTCCCAGGTCTGAGTGACTTTTTAACCCTTCCAGATAGCCCAAGAGAGTCCTCAGTTGATGTGCCCTCTGGGGGTTTTATAGTGACCCTAGTAATGTCTTCCTTTCACTCTCACATTGTCTGCTGCTATTCTTTGCCACTTTTGAGCATTCCCTAGCCCAGGGTCCCTTTTCTCATCCCCAGGCCACAGACCTTTTCCGTAAGGATTACAGCATCCACCAAATCCAGAACCTCCTCGAACACTGCTGGGAGATATGCACCCACAGAGCAGACCAGCCATTCTTCTCCTGGTCAAGGGCAGGAGGTCAAGGTCAGAAGTTTTGCAGCCTCCCCCAGATGTCTTTTCCACAGCTTAGATAACAGGACAACAGGACTACAGGACTTCAAAGGTGAAGAGAAGTCACTGCGCCCAGATTCAAAGGTTCAAAGGCCTGACAGGAGCCCCTGGACTCATTCCTTTCTCCCCAGAATTAAAAAAACAACAGCAGCAGCAACAAAAAAACTTCTAGAATGCTCAAGGTGTTGCTACATGAGCAACCTGTTATTCCTTCTCTATGCCCCAAAGACTAAGTTTTTCCCTCCCCTAAAATGGGCAGGAAAAGTGCCTCTATTAGCCAGGCACGGAGGTGCACGCCTGTAATCCCAGCAGCTCAGGAGGCTAAAATAGGAAGATCTGGAGTTCAAAGCCAGCCTCAGCAAAAGCAAGACACTACTGGGCTGGGGATGTGGCTCAAGTGGTAGCGCGCTTGCCTGGCATGCATGCGGCCCGGGTTCTATCCTCAGCACCACATACAAACAAAGATGTTGTGTCCACTGAAAACTAAAAAAAATATTAAAAAATTTTCCCTCTCTCTCCTCTCTTTCTCTCAACCTCAAAAAAAATAAAACAAAATAAAAAAACAAGACACTAAGTAACTCAGTGAGACCCTGTCTCTAAAATACAAATATGGCTGGGGGTGTGGCTCAGTGGTTGAGTAACCCCGAGTTCAATCCCTGGTACCCTGGTGCCTCTAGTAGAGTTGTGGGTATCCTTTTGTTTTCTGGAGCAGCAAGGAAGCCCAAGCCTCAGTCTTGCCCCATCTGGTCACATATCCTGGGCAAGTCACCGGATCTCTGTGCCTCAGCCTTGCCATATGGAAGACGGGAAAGTCACATCAAGGTTGTTGGTGGACTCAATAAGCCACAATTTGTAAAGCATTTTGATCCACATCCTGCAATGTACTTGGCTGCATTTGTTCACTGTATTTGAACCTCTGCATTGTTGATCCAGAATCAGATAAGACCTGGCCACTGCCCACCGCTCATGGTGAAAGGTGGGAGAGGGAAAGGCCACGCCCAAGTGCTTATAATCACAGGATCAGGGCTGGGGCAGAGCCAGCGCTAGACAGCCCCTCCACAGTTCTCAAGAAATACTGATGGCTGGGGATGTGGCTCAAGTGCTAACGCGCTCGCCTGGCCATGCGCGTGGCGCTGGGTTCGAGCCTCAGCACCACATAAAAATAAAGACGTTGTGTCCACTGAAAACTGAAAAATATTTTAAAAATTCTCTTTCTCTTTAAAAAAAAAAAAAATACCGAAATACCAGAGTTTTGTCAAAATGAACTCAGTTACTATGCCTAACTATAATGCTCTATTAAAAAAAGGGTATGTATTTTTTGGTGCTGGGAATCAAACCCAGGGCCTTGAGCACACAAGGCAAGCACTCTACCCACTGAGCTGTAGCCCAGCCCTAAAAAATGAAAAGAGAAACCAGGGAAGCACTGCCCTCTGGCTACAAGTGGCTTTCCTGCCTCCCCTGCAGGCAAGGTCCCTCCTGCCCACCCACCATCAGTGTCCCTTGGGGTCCCCACCTGTCACCCTCTCCTTGCCATCCCGGTCCACGCACTCCTTGCGGGCCCTCAGCCTCAGTGCCTGATTCTGTCTGATGACAGTAGCCTGAATGATCTCCACAACCTCCACCTCCTTCCGGGGGATGTACGTGCCTGGGAAAGGGGAGATGGAACAGAAGCTGAGGATAGAAGAGGTCAGGGCGATGGTGGGAAGGCAAAGACCCCGACCTCTCCCAGTGGAGAGTTAACTCACCCGGTCCCTCAAATAGCCATTCGTCTCCTGCTACTATCTTGTATCCATCCTTATCCTCAAAGTCCAGCAGCGCCTTAAGATGCAGGGCAGTGTTGGGCAGGACCACTTGCAGTGGGGTGATGTCCTAGTGGGGGATGAAGAGGCCATGGGCACTCAGTGCTATGACCTTGGGGGTTAAACCTCATAGTATGAAGGTCAGAACCTATGGCATCAATCTTTATATGTCCCAAAGTAAGACCCAGGTGGAATACCCAAGGTAGAGGTGGTCCCAGGGACATCTGATCTGAAGAACTAAAGAATGGAGTAGATCAAGCAGATCAAGCAAGAGGATGCTATCACTGATAGATTATTAAGCTCAGGAGATGTTTAGAGCTAATAATCTAAGAGGGAGACTGAGTAGAAGGCTTGAGATATTTTAGAAATATCTGGGAAGCTGAATCAATGAAATTTCCTGGTCTGTTGTTCACGGGTGCTCTCTAGGGATTATATGAAGGTGGGAAGATATAAACCTCTATAACATTAACAGGCAAGTTTTAAGTATAGCTTTGCCTCATGGTTATAAGATAGTTATTGTTGTTCCAGTCATCACATCTTCTTCAGACAAGAAGGCAAAAAAAGTAGATGCACCTTCTAAAAATTTGTAGAAATGTCTCCACAAACATGAATTCATTTGATATTTGACAATGTTCTGAGAGAGAGAGGAAGGAAAGAAAAAAGGATCACAGACATTCTGAGACACAATCAAGGTCACACAGCCAGTAAAGAATGGAATCAAGACTTGAATCCTAGGGAATCTTGCCTGCTCTCCCGACTCCAACTAAACTGGCCCTGGGCTGTGAAGATGGAGTAACCACTCTGCCCTCTGGCCACACACTGGCTAGTCTCCCTTTCCCTGTTCACCTCCCATACACAGGATACTCTGGTCATCGTGACTGAGGACATAGCCTCTGTCTTCATGAAGTTTCAGTTCCAGCAGGGAGATAAGGCAGGACTATTCTCCCCAGACTGCAGATGTCAGGGAGGGTGGTTCTGCAGAAACTCACTTGAAGGAGAGTTTTGGGAACTGTTGTTTTTTTTTTTGGTATTGAGAATTGAACCCAGGGGATTTCTCCCACTGAACCACATCCCCAGTCCATTTTATATTTTATTTTGAGAAAGGGTCTCACTAAGTTGCTGAGGGTCTTGCTAAATGCTGAGGTTAGCTTTGAACTTGTGATCCTCCTGCCTCAACCTTCTGAATTGCTGGGATACCCAGCTAAGAAGTTAGAGATGAAAAGGAGAGAGAACTGAGAGGTGAGGAGCAGAGCCTCAGGAGACAAAGGATGGGTTGGGCTCCATCAGATGGAGGGGAAGCTCCCCAAGGCTCCACAGTGTAGACAGGAGAGGAGGGTAGGTTGGGGACACAGAGGAGGAAGCAGGGGACAGGAAAGGTGAGTAGAAAGATGGGAGTCAATTTTGCCCTGGTGAGAACCAGCAAATGTCCCTCCCAGCCCTTCCCACTGTCCCCTCAGAAGACAGTGCAGAGCCCTAGGACAGGCAGAGTTGGGGATGGGGAAGTAAGCCAAGTACCTTTTCCAGCACTTCCCCTGGGTACAAGGGAAACGGGTCCTGGGCCAACCGGATCTCTTGGTCAGCGTGGCGAAGCCGTACTTGCCCTGTGACATCGAACAGCACAGAGCCCTGGGCATCCCGGGACACAGGGTTGGTCACTATGCAGTAGTGGCGTGGGGGAACTGTTACCATGCGCATGGGGGCAAACAGCACCCTGTTAGAAGGCGAGAAGGGTGTGAAGACTCAGGTCCCTGTTCCCAGAGAATACAGCAAACAGGAGAAAGCTCCCTGCCACCCAAGTTTGCGAACAGGGCAGAGACCAATGCACCCTTCTTGGCCCGGAGGGCCCACACCAACCTCTCATTATCCTGCCGGATGTAGGTCTTTGGCCCGATCTCCACCCGGGACACGTTGCTGTTCAGGTCCAGTACATGGATGTAGTGGTATGGGGGGATGCGGATGATGGACTCTTCAGTTGCCATGGTGACTCCTAGGCACAGGGCTATGACAGACAGATGGGAAGAAGACACAGGATAAGCACAGGGGACCTGGGATGAGGCAGGCCCCAGTCTAAAGATGGCCTATGGGTGGCCCTTCATTTTTCAGCTCAAATGACGCCTCCCATTTCCTGTCCCCACTCCCACGTCCCCTTTGTTTTTCCCACCCAGGACACCAGAGCCCATCCACAAAAGGTTAGATCAAAAGGTTCCCCTCTAGGTGCACAGAGTTAGAGCTACCTCCAGCTGAAGTGTAGATCCGTCTATGGGGACAGAGATGTAGCCTCTCCCAGCACACAGTGGAAAGCAGCCACTCTGCAGGGCGCTCTGGCTCCTCCAGAGGCAGGCAGCTTTTATTTCAGGGGATCCCAAAGGCCAGGCAATATAAAGTGTTAGCCCGCGGCCAAAGAATATCTGCATGATCTTTTTCTGCCCCCTCCCCTTCCTTGTGCGTTAAGCAATCCTGGGGTGAACAGGTGAGACGTGATCCACCAGGGAAGGGATCCCTGACCGAATTGATGCTCCCATAGAATCACCCAGATTGGTAATAGCCAATCATTCTAGCGTTTGCCTCTAGTTCCCTTTCTGGTTTGTTGTCACCCTGTTGTTATGGGATCGGGGAAGGGAAAAGGGGGCAAATAATTTTTGTATTCCACCCACCCCAGTCTACCTGCCTCCATATCTGGGTAGTTTCATCCAGAGGCTGGCCTGTTCAGGAACATCACACACATGACCTAATGCCCATCCCTACATCCAGCACCCCTTGGACTCTGGGCATGTTTTTGTGAGTCAGCAAAGGAAATCAAGTTTACTATGCAACTCTAAGCCTTGTCCTTAGAAGGAGGAAACGTCTGACTGTAATCTGTTTTTATTTTTTTTGGGGGGGGATGTGGATATTGAGTGGTAGGTAACAGATAAATGTGAGCCTTGGGAACATGAGGTTAAGGGGATAATTCTATAAACTGGGTCTATCATGCTAACCCCACATGCTTTCTTTCAAAGAGTAAACTACAGGCAGCCCCACCTAGCTTAAGAAATGCTACATTCCTCAGCAAATACCTGTTACCTGAAGGAAGAATGCTGAACACAGTTACCCTGGGGAAGGGGCACTTCTGTGACCCTTACACAGACCAGATCCCTGACCTCAGGGAGATAAGGAGAATTCCCCCTATCTGGTTCCAATACATCTGGTCAGTGTGGGCCTAGCTCACTCAAAGTTGCCTCTAGATCTTTAGCAGGTCATTATAATGTAAAATCTCCCCTCTAAAGGTAAGACCATACAAAGTATGGACATCTGGTGCAATCCTGCCTTCCCTGGGGCCCCCATTAAAATTGGTGGGCGGCAGGGGTATGTCATTCTCCTGAGAGGACCCCCAGTCTCTTGAGAGCATGCCCCCCTTTACCTTTTCCTATCCCTTCTAATAAGCTCCTGCTTGTTACTCTGAGCAACGTGTCTGAAATCATACATACAACAGGGCCCTGGATTCCACCCTGATATCTCAGAGCTAAGACTCTTCATTCCTGAGATGATCCCAGGAATGGCGAGTCTTTGCTCTTTGATATCAGGGTGGAATCCAAGGCCCTGTTTGTAAGTACTCTACTGCTGAGCCGCACCCTCAGCCACCACATATTTCTGAAGTCACCACCAAAAGGAGTGGTTCTTCATTTATTCACTCAGGCAATTTTCCATTTGGGGAACAATGAAAGTAAGATGGTTTTGAATGGTTTCTCACAGGACAAATAGGCAAAAGCCCGGAAATTACAGAATCAAAACTGGAAGAGAAACCCAAGAGAACAGTTTTACTTGATCCACACAACCTATAAATTGTCAGTTTGTTTGTGTCACAATTATGAGGTTTTAGCTGGGCATGGTGGCACATGCTTATAATCCCAACAACTCAGGAAGCGGAGGCAGGCAGATTGCAGTTTGAGGCCAGCCTCAGCAGCACAGTGAGATACTATCTCAAAAAATAGAAAGGACTGGAGTGTAGACCATCCCTGGGTTCAATCCCCAGTACAAAAACCAAAGTAAGACAAAAAACCCAAAACCAAATCATGAACTTTTACAAGCTCTGAATTCGTGCTTCTCTTGAATATTTTGGAGACCAGCAATGTTAGAGTCTATAAACAAGTCTGGATGGCGCCTGGCAAAATGCCAGAGGGAGTGGTTTGTGAAGTAACTCCAGGGAGCCATTAAGTGTGGAGATTCCTTATTGGTTGACTGCTGTATCTAGTTTATGTTAATTAGATCAGCTGTGTGGAATATATAAATACCGCTTCTGTCCTACAATAAACGGCTCCCACTCCTGCTGTATCAATGTACACAAGTTGTTCGTCACCCCCCCCACCCCCCCGTTATTCTGCTGCAGCCGGACTGCGGCACAGCAACACAACATCCACATTTCCAGGTGGAAAAGTTGGCAAGAGCCAAGTAGCAGCTACACCCTGTTCTTTCTTTTGGTGGTATTGGGGACTGAACCCAGGGTGCTCTACCACTAAGCTACATTCCCAGTCCTCCATCCCCAGTCCTTTTTTTTTTTTTTTTTGGAAATGCTAAGTCACTGAGGGTCTCTCCCTAATTTGTTGAGGCTGGCTTTGAACTTGTGATTCACCTGCCTCAGCCTCCCCGAGTTCCTGGGATTACAGACTTGCAGCAGCATGACTGGCAAGCTGCATCCTTTCAATGAGACAAACATTTCTGCTCACCACAGTCCCCAGCACTTCCTATTATCTTATACCTGAGCAACTGCATGCATATCAGCTGCCTGGCTCCTATTTAAAATCCTTTAACCTGGTCTAGGGTTGTGACTCAGAGGTAGAGAGCTCGCCTAGCATGCGTGAGGCACTGGGTTCGATCCTCAGCACCACATACAAAAATAAAATGAAGATATTATGTCCACTTATAACTAAAAATAAATATTAAAAAATCCTTTAACTCAGCATTATCAATAGAACTTTCTACTATTCTAAATCTGCTCTGTCTTTGGATTAATCACATGTGACAACTGAATACTTGGAATGTGGCTAATTTTATCTGCTGGGTGTAGTAGTGTATGCCTGTAATCTCGAGGACTCTGGAGACTGAGGCAGAAGGATCCCAAGTTTGAGACCAGTCTCAGGAACTTAGGGAGACCCTAAGCAACTTAGTCAGATCCTGTCTCAAAAAATAAAAGGGGCTGAGGGTGTGGCTCAGTGGTAAAGCATGGGTCTGGCTTGTATCAGAGCCCTGGTACTCCCCAGCCATTTTGTTTTTATACCGGGGTTTGAACCCAGGGGTGCTTACCCGATGAGCCACATCCCCAGCCCTTTTTATTTCATTTTTATTTTGAGACAGGATGTTCCTTGCTAAGTTGCTGAGGCTGGTTTCAAACTTGCAATCCTGTGATTATAGGTGTGTGCCACCATGCCCAGCCCCTCGAATTTTTTAAAATTATAACTTAAATAGAAAAAGGAGACTAGCTGATCCCATAATGAACAGTATAGCTTTAAGCAGTTGAGACCCAGATAGGGTCAATGAGTCACTCAGAGCCACAAAACAAGTTAGTGATACTATCAGGAGTAGATGGCTTTTGAAGGTCTAGATTTCAGGCCTGGCCCTACCTCCCCAGATCTACTCCCCCACCCATGTCCCTTCAGTCCCTTTGAGACCTGTCCTCTAGTTGGCTGGGTTGGGGGTATGAAGAACATGCTCAGCCTGGTCTGACCACAAGTGCCTCAAATGTCATGAGGTTTTCTGAAAACAGCCAACATTCACCTGAAATCTCAGAGACCACTGTTCCCCTAACAACACAGATAATGAATGTCAGGATGGAGGGGCAGAGAACTAAACAGCCTGTCCCGTCTTCAGCTGAAGCTGGGTTCATCCTCTATTTTTAAAAGGGTCTCCTGGACTGGGGAGTAGCTCAGTGGTAGAGCACTTGCCTAACACGTGCAAGGCCTAGACTTGAATCCCCAGCACTGTGAAGACAAAATAAAAAGGAGGGGCTCATGATCCCAAGATCCTATCTTTAAAATAATACCAGGCTTCAGACAAAATTAAAGAGTCCTGAATCCCTACTTATCAGGGGCCTTCAGAATCACCTGGTAGATGCAGTAAATTGGAAACAGCAGATGCCAAAGTTGTGTATGTGGTGTGCAGTGAGCGAGTGGCAGAGCACCAACTAAAAGCTTAATAGTGATGCAGAATCTTGTCCCCATCCCCTAACTGTAGAATCAACCATCATTTTTACAAGATTCTCTGAGGATTTGGGCACATTTCAAAGTATGGGGAGAGCAGGTGCTTAGCAGCCACACCCAACCCAGGAGGCACAGGAGAAGTACCTGGAGATCTTCTAAAGCCACCCATTTCTGGGCTGGGGAAGGGTCCAAGCACTGGTTCTAATATATAGTCAGGACTGAGAACCAGTGGGGAAGTATCAATCTGGCAGGTTCTGGCATCACCAGCACGATCTTGGGTCACTTACTAGCACCTGAGCCTTGTTCTACTCAACTGTGAAGTGGGAAAAAAAGGATGCTTCCTGAAGCTGCAGGCATTAATTAGAGAGAAGGAAATCTGGAATGCATAGTAGAAGCTCAACAAACAGCTAGGAGCAAGAGTGAACCTGAGATCAAATCAGAATGCTCCTGGAGGGCAGGGAATTTCATTTATTCTCCTTCAGCCCTTCCCCTGTCCCAGCTCTAAGCAGCCCCTTTGTCCCCACTCCTGGGGTCTCTATCCAAGTAGGCCTGAAGTTGGAGGTGAGGATGGTCACCCCAGCTCTGGCACTTGATCTCCATCAACCTTAGGTTTAGAAAAGTGTGTGAAGTTCAGTTTAAACAGGGATTTTTTGTCAACGGAGTTTGCCTACATGATTCTGAGTTAAATTTTCTAGTTTGTGAGTCACATGACTCTAAAATTGCAGAGAGCTTGTTTTTCATTTGGTGGTTTCCTGGTTTACCAAAACCATTTCCTGCTTTAGGGGACTATTAATGGGAATTGAGAATGTGTGGCTGAAGTTAAATCACTTTAAAATTTTTTTAGTGGCAAAGCCTTGGGAGCTTTTCTTAAAATCCTGAGATCTAACCCAACTGGGCCACTTTGGGAGAAGTGGAGTAGGGCCTCATGAGGGGCAGAGCAGCTCTACCAGCCCAAAACCCTGCTCCTTTGATCTCCTGGATGCTGCCAATAAAAGACAATCACTGAAGATAAGGATTGTAATCTACAAGTGACCCAGAAACCAGGATTCAGACTCTAAGCTAGATCAATATTTTCTTTTTTGGGGGGTGGGGTGGGGATTGAACCCACGTGTGCTTAACCACTGACCAACATCCCCAACCCTTTTTTATTTTGAGACAATCTCACTAAGTTGCTGAGGCTGGCTTCAAACTTGCCATCCTCCTGCCTCAGCCTCCTGAGTCACTGGGATTACAGGGCTGCACCACCCTGTGATAAACAGCCTGTCCTGAACCCACCTTCAGGTGAAGACAATACTTCCTAAACACTCCCAATCATAGGACTTGGATGCAAAGGGGTCCTGTCTGTCACTCAAGCTGGCCTTGAGCTCCTAGGCTCAAATGGTCCTCCTGTCTTAGTTTCCCAAGTAGCAGGAACTACAGGAACATGCCACCATGCCTGGTATCTGGCTGGGATACTTAATCTTGTTCATGCTGTTTCCCTGCATGAACCCACTGGGTCAAGGTTTCCAGGAGAGACTCCCCAACTTGTATTTGAGAAAAGTACCCTCACATAATAGCTCTTAACTTGAATCCTGGTACAGGTAAGGTTTGCAGTAAGTTAAGTGCCTTTAATCAACTCATTTTTCCTTCCTAAGAACTTGGAAGTTAAGGAACTTGCTCAGGATCACACAGCTCTCAAAGGCTGGAGTCAGAATTCCACCTGGGGCATTGTGACCAGAGGACTCCAGTTTTCCAGGCAGAAGCATGAAGATTTGAATCCTACATTGAGGACTTAAGAGCCCAAGTAAGGCTGGGTACTTCCCAGGAAATAGTTTGAGTGGGGGTTCATAAGTGAGCATTTTCTCGAGTGCAGGCAGGATCAGCGCCCACTTCTGCTCCTTCAGAACCTGAGAGAGCAACACCAAACAAGGAGGCCTGAGCACCCAGTTTCCTTGGAGCCCCGAGGTCATCTCTAGGCTATCCACTCAAGGTTACAGAGAACTGTCCTAACCAAACAGCCCCACCCCAGGGCAGGCCAGGTGCTCTGGGTGCCAAAGGCTGTTCACAAGTGGGAGTTTCCAGGGAGAGCCACCAGCACACTCCACAGGACATATCTTTCCCCTATATCCCAGGGGTTTCCCCCAAGCAGAGTACACAGGGGACATGTGTCAACTGCCACCCCCACCCCCTCCTCTGCTCTAGAGAAACAGCTCCAAGATCCCCAGAATCACAGACTGGTGGGTCCAACTGAGCTTTCTATTTTTCACTTCCTCCTCCTCAAGAGAAGAGAGCCTCTCTTACCAACTCCACCTTTTGGAAATCAAGCCCACCTTAAGATCACTCTGCCCATGATCTGTCTAATGACTGGCCAAGGCTCCCCACTGGCACAGCCCTGCAAAGGGCAGTAGGAAAGCCTAACATTTGGCAGAGTTAAGGAACCTTCAACGGGGACAAATCACATTCTAGGAACTTGAAGGGACAGGCCAGAACCCAGGTCCCTACAGGGTGAAGGATGAGGGCAGCCAAATCAGTCTAGCTCCAAGATGGAGTCTGAATGGACCCTCATCTTTGCATGTGTGTGGGGGTGGGGTAGTGGGGGTGGGGTGGTGGGGGTTTGGTGGTGGGGGTTTGGTGGGGGGGGTGGGGTGGTGGTGGGGGTGGGGGGGTGGGGTGGGGGGGTTGGGGGTGGTGGGGTGTGGGGGTGGGGGGGTGTGGGGGTGTGGGGGTGGGGGGATGGGGGGTGTGGAAGAAACCCAGGCCTTTGTGCATGCTAGGCAAGTGCTCTACCCCAGAGGTACAGCCCTAGAGAAAAGTACCCTCACATAATAGCTCTTAACTTGAATCCTGGTACAGGTAAGGTTTGCAGTAAGTTAAGTGCCTTTAATAAACTCATTTTTCCTTCCTAAGAACTTGGAAGTTAAGGAACTTGCTCACCTTTTAAGAAAGTGTGTATATGGGGGGGTGTGTCTCACTATGTTGCCCAGGCTGGCCCTGAACTCTGGGACCACAGCCACATACCACTGTGTCTAGTAAGGTCCCCATCTTACTTTGGGAGAGAGACTTCTTACTGAAGTCAGAGAGGCCTGAGATTTGAAGAGTGGGAGTGGTGGCCCTAATCTACCTTCACTCCCAAAGGCAGCAAACTCCAACAAACAAAACCTCCCAAAGCAGCATCCTTGCTCCTTTCTTCCCTAGGTTCAGGGAGGTCTTAGCTACCCCAGCAAAAGGCCCTAGAAAGCAGGACAGGGTCAAAGAGAGCCTTGGAAGGGACAGATACCCACCACTGGTTTGGGGACCAGTGTGATGTACTCACATCTAGAAGCCAGGCTAGCAGCAGCACCCTCAGATCAGGAGACTCCCTCACAGTCCAGGGAACCCTTCTAGGCCACCCAGGGCAGGGCTGGGCTGGGCTGGACGAGGGAGGCGGGGCAGGAGCGGGCTTGGATGTTTATAGGGCCCCTGCCACGGGGCTCATTTTGTCCCCGGGGCTACTTTGGCTACAGCTGGTGGCACCACAGTTCATTCCACACAGGAATTTCTGCCTTAGAGCCAGCTGGCGGCACTGGAATGAGACTAGGAGGCTCAGAAGGCCCGAGATAGGAGGGCAGATGGTGACTGAGTTCTCCTCTGCCCCATGTGGCTTTCATTGTCCAATCTGGGTGAATAGGATTCTCCCTTTCTGCTCAAGTGTGGCCAACTGTTTGGGCTCTAGCTGCAGCCCCCTCGAGAGAAGGTAAGTTTAAGTATTTTATTTTGGATTCAGAAAATTTCACCCAGGTCTCCAAATAGACATTCAACCCAATATAGCACTGAATAGCAACAGCCTTGGGAAATTTTAAAGCTTAATTTTGGATATAGATGGTAGTGTGTGGTTCTCTTTTGGAATTTTTTTTTCAGGTGATTTAATGTTACTTAATACTACTATAGGAACTTCAGAGCAAAGGAAGTGGCTCAATGATCCTGAAGGGATTTCTTCTGATGGTAGCTTTTATATTATCAAGTAAGATCCTATTTTCAGTTGTGTGTGAGCAAGTTTTTCTAGTGTAGGAAAAATTTTTTCTTTGACAAAACAAGATGTAAATGTATGAAATTTTGTGAATTGTATTTTAAACTTATATCATTATTTCAACACCCAAACCTGAAAATTATGACTAAAGGTTAAAATGCCTTAGGCATGAGATTTCTGCTCAGAAAAGCAGTTTTCCCTGTTCCTTCCAGACCTCAGCCAGGACTTATGTTGAAATGCATATTGGAAGAAGCCTGCAAACTCAGTAGGAGACTGATCTGAGGCTCAAGAAAAAAAAAAAAAAAAAAGGAGTAAAGGTGTCTCTTTACCTGAAATCAAACTAGTCTAAATCAAGAGGTAAATTGTATGGTATTTACTAATTACTGGCCAGTCATTTTTTCTAGGACTCTTGCTTTTTCTTAGATTCTGTTTTTTTTTTTTTTGAACTCATGATTTGGATCCTACAGACCTAGGTTAATGTTTTTCTGATCAGTTCTATTTTTATTCAGCTGTGGAGTTTTTAAACATTGCAGTGGAGATTTCACCTGAGTAAAGCTATAAGGCCTTTACTGTTGAGTTATGTATGCACACTGTGTTATGTGTTGTATGTCTGTATGTGCATATGCCCATATATCATGCACATGATATGAAATTGGCAGATATATGAGGAACGCTCATAAATTAAAAAAATGGATCCAAATATCTTTGATTCATGTGATTTAAATGGTTCAATTTAAATTGGGTAAACAGATGGAAATAATGACGTCTTTAAAATTAAGCTTACAAGTTTTTCTAGGTGTTCAAAGAAAACTAATAAAATGTTTGTCTATGAAATGTCTGATATGCTTTGGTTCTAGGACTTTTTTTTCAACAAGGAAAAATGGCTAACACTGTTCAATACACTTCTGAAGTTTTGATAAAAATAAGTATATTTGACATGGGATTATTCATTTATGAGTACTTTTGTTAGATATATGATTGATTTACAAGGTTAAAATGCTAAATGTTAAATATACCATTGAGTACTCCTAACTCCTTGAATTGCATTGGGTAACATTATTGATGTTTTTGTAAGTTGGTAAATGAAGAAAAAAAGCTTTAAAGTTTTTCATCACTGACACTTAGATGTTGTGTTTTCATGAAATGGTAAACAGATGTGATTCCAGATACAAGGGTTTATAGAAGATTTCTATATACAAAGATCCAAAAGTTTCACCTGTTCCAATTAAGAGTACTGTAAGTAAAACCAAGTATTTCTTTTTATTAAAATGAAATAATCTATCTAAATTCAGAAATTTACAAGGATAGTTTCAAAATGTGAAGAGAAAAGGAGGTTAACAGATGGAAAGGAGAAATTAGAAGGTTCTAGGTATGGAAATCATATTTAATAGAAGAAAAGCAAATGTTCCTGGATAAGAAAGTCTTTATGTGATGAAGTAAATAAGAGCGTTTAAGTGATAAAGAAGGTCTGTGTAAGTTTGTTTTTACAATCAGTCATATATTAAAAGGACAAAGATTTCTTAAAACATGAATAAAACACAATGTTATGAGTAAACTAAGTTTTGTTTCTTGTTCCTAGAGCAAATAATCTTGAAGGAATTAAACAGCTGGTTAAACAAGAATTGTTGTTTTAGAGAATTGTGCTATATTATGTCTTTAAAAGCTAAACTTGGTTAATATAAAAACATCAATGTAATTGTGTGCTATTAATGTGTTCATATCTCCCAGGTATACAAGTCTGTAAGGTAGAAGCTTTAAAAGAGCATGATATCAAGCTGGTGTGTGAAGGCCATCCTTGCACGTGATTTGAGTTACCTCCCTGGCTGGGCAAGAGGCGCTTAGACACATCCTTGTGTCCAGAGCTTTCCCCACCCTTCTCAGGTCCCAGGGCTACTCCATGTGGAGGCGTGTCTGGCCACTAGCCCGAAGACCCAGTCATCGCTCCTGACCTTGGGACACTGCCCCCCTTAATCTTCATTGGATGGGATTTTCCCCAGAATTTCTTGTTCCCCAATAAAAGTCCACTCCCTGGCGTGTTCTCTCTCTCTCTCTCACTGGCCTCTTCAGTAAACCTCGCTACCACAGTAGGTAGCTGGAGACTGGAGCTAGGAGAAGGCGTCCTGGAGCTGGTTTAAAGGTAGAGTCTGTCTCTTTAATTCAAAACTCCCTAAGGATTTCTCACATACTGTACCTTCATCTATGAAGCCTGTGCTGGCTGCGGGCTAAATTTGCCACCCAACGTGGGGCATGTGAGTCAAATCCTCTAGGTTTAGCAGGGAAGCGCTATAGAAATTTAGCAAATTGTGAAAGGTCATGGAGGTATCAGGTAGTTTGGGGGGCTAAGGACATTAAAAATTAATAATGGGAAATTCAACTTCTATTGATAAGGACATGTATTTGACCATTTTAGAGACAATAATTAATCAGAAGGGAAAGCAGGTCAGAAGGACCCAGCTACTACATAAAGACTCTTGGTGAATTCTGTCCTTGGTTTTGTAACCAAGATTCACCGGATTTACATACTTGGGACAAATTAGGAAGGAAATTACATAAAGTTTGTCTTTCTAATGAATTACCTGGCAATACTGAAAATATTCAAAAGGCTTGGACTGCATTAGAGATTTGCCTTTTTGATTACATGGGTCAAAATCCTTGGCCCCCTGAAGATCTATTGAAAGGTATTCAGAGAGCCATTAAGTCTATACAAATGGAAAAATTGCCTGAGGCTAAAGGAAATCTCTCTTCCTTTACCGAGTTTGAGAGCAAAATCAAATTCCATGCAGGTGGAAAACCTTGGTGCCAAGCCCAAGACAAAAAAACAGCTTGGACTGGGGATGTGGCTCTAGTGGTGGCGCGCTCGCCTGGCATGCGTGCGGCCGGGGTTCGATCCTCAGCACCACATACAAACAAAGATGTTGTGTCTGCCAAATACTAAAAAATAAATATTAAAAACAAAAAAAGATTAAAAAAAAAAACAACTTAGCTTTACCTGACCAGACCATATTAGTAGGGAGGAGAACCATAGAGAAGAAGCCTCCGGAGGGATAGATAATCCCTCTCGGAGAGAGGAAAATCAAGAGAAAATTCATAGAGAGGCAGAGAGTCCTCTTCCTCCTAGAGGCTTTGGAGGACAAAGTCAAGATGGCGACGGGGAAAGGCTCACAGGTGGGTCTCAGACTGAGGGAGAAAATCAGACAATGAAGTCCAGGAATTACCAGGAAATTTTAACAGATTATGCCTAACAGGACTTACTATGGCCATTCAAATTCAGCCGCTTCCTGTTAGGAGGACAAATTTTAACAATTATTCTGAACTGGCGATGACCTTTCTTACGCTATTACTGTTACCACTATTGACCAGTGACGCGTCCTTGCTTCCCCAATGTTGAAGAATAACACCAGAGAAGCACGCCGAGGCAAGGTCAGAGTAGAAATTAGAAGTTTATTAAAGGACAGCAGAAAAGACTTCTCCCGGAGGAAGAAGGGGACCCAGGAGGTGGAATCCGTGGAAGTGCAGTTGTCTCTCCATTTTATAGTTTTTGGTGATGGAATGTAGGTGGGAAGGCCCAAAGGGTTGGGACACAGGTGGGCCAAAGTAGTAATCTGGGCAGGAAGGACTTCATTAACATTTCTTTGGGATGGACTTTGGGCCTAGGGCTTTTCTTGGGACTTCATTAACATTAAGAGTTGCTCAACTTTTCCAGAAATTCATTCTCAACATGGCCTCCATTTTAAATTTCACTTGATATTAGATCCGATTTACCTAACTACACTGACTGCCTAATTTTAAATCTGGCTTCATTCCCCCCTCTAATTTTGGGAACTCCTTACTGCTGTAAGGAAAGATCGTTCTGGCTTTTTCAGGCTGAAAGGGGACGATGTTGGGCAAGCTGTTTGGAGTCCCCTTTAAAAAGCGGGTCTATCGAGTGGTCCATGATAGAAGTCCGATTGAGAAGTAATAGGCTGGAGGGCCATTTGAGTGATGGGTGGTCTATAAGAGTAACAAGAATTCATTAGTACTGGAACCAGATTGATGCAGCAATAAATGCCACAGCACAGGAATATGCCAATGAGTATGATACCAAAGACAGAGACTAACAATGTTTTTCACCAGGAAGTAACAGAGAACCAGGAGCTAAGATATTGTTCCCATGACAAAGTTGGTGAGGACTTGGCTTCTATCTGAGCATGTAAATCTTTAAGGATATTTGTCACATTGCCAGAATTGTCAGGGATATAAACACAACATTTAACTTTTAGGGTTATAGATATCCTTTTTCTTAAGATACAGTTTAATAATTTAATGTCATCTGATCTTACAAAATCTTTTTTCTAGTATGACTTCTGTGTCTAATAGAGAAACCTTTAATCTTGTTACTCAGGGCTGGATAATCATACTAGCAAACACCAAGCCTACCTGTGTAGGTTAGAAATAGCTGTAGGCCTTAAACTAAAAACTACTCTGGCAGTTCCTTTTGATAGTTATCAGGCATTTCTGTCTGAGAATCCTTCTTTGTAGCCTCCAGTCTTACTTATTTTGGGAGGCTAACATAAAGTGTATACCTTAAAATATTATTATTATTATTATTATTTAAAATGTCCAGGGGGCTGGGGATGTGGCTCAAGTGGTAGCGCGCTCGCCTTGCATGCGTGCGGCCCAGGTTTGATCCTCAGCACCACATACAAACAAAGATGTTGTGTCCACCGATAACTAAAAAATAAAATATTAAAAATTCTCTCTCTCTAAAAAAATAAAAAATAAAAAAATAAAATGTCCAGGAATGGCTGTGTTTTGGTTTTAACTGTCTTTGCTAAGTGTTTAAGATGAAGCAGTCAAACTGACTTTTGTTTCTATCTATTGTTAACAGTCAGCTGAGTTTTTTATGGGAGTCATTCCTGGGGAAATTTGAGAGCGGCTTCTCAGTTCTGCTAGTGCCATTTGTGCAAGGATGGGTCCAGGCCTTGCTTGACCATGTGGCTTCCCTCAGAAGCATCAGGGATGTCTCCCTTTTCTGATGACCCTCCTCTTCATAGCAAATTCACTGATTGGCTTTCTGTTCTCCAGTGGTCTCATTAATCTCCCTGATCGAGTGGTTATGAGGCCCAGAGTTGCAAAGTTCTTTGGAGAAGTCCCCTGCTCCCTGTATTCAGACTGACTCAGAGGGCAAGAGCCAAATATTGGCTTTCTTGGCCCTTTTAATTTAACTTTAATTTTAAAACTTAATCTTAAACATCCAGCAAATAAATTTCAACAGCCTTATATTAAGAGTACTGGGCTTTAATGTCTATCTCTCTAACCTGCAGGTGATAACTCATTATCTTAAATCAATCCAGGTTGTGTGTTCTTAAATCAGTGTTCTTAATCTCTGCAAAACATTAACAGGCAATCTTTAGACCATTTATAAGAAAACTATAAAATAAAATTATCAAGAATAAAAACATATTTAGTTCATATAATAGCTACCCTGAATTTTGGCAGAGTTATACATTATATCCCCTGTTTGAGATCCAAGTAATCTTGACAAAAACCAACTTTTGGACACAACTTTAAATGTACTGAAATCTGGCCTACTTCTTTCATAGTCATTTTCACATGTAGTGAGATGGGACATAGAACCTTTTCTCAGGTAAGGCGGGGCTCTTTATAAATCTTAAGTACTATAGTTCTGAAGCTGATCTTTGTTTTTTAGACATTATTTTATAAAGCCTACATAAATTGTTGCTCAAGTTTACAAAAATATTAACACAATATAATATCACATCTAAAACATGAATTAGGGCTGGGGATGTGGCTCAAGCGGTAGCACGCTCGCCTGGCATGCATGCGGCCCGGGTTCGATCCTCAGCACCACATACAAAGATGTTGTGTCCGCCAAATACTAAAAAATAAATATTAAAATTCTCTCTCCCTCTCTCTCGTCTCTCTCACTCTTTCTTTAAAAAAAAATGAATTAAAGAAAGACTGAAAGATTTTAACCTTTTGTAGAAAAGTAGCAAAGTACTTTTGTGTTTTGCAATAAAATCTTTACATAGATTAGGCTCTCATTAACTTAAAAATACTTTAAAATTGTATCTTAGTGTAAAAAGTAACATAGAATTTTACATATCTTATTGATAACAAGTCCAGTTATAGAACACAAATGATATAAATACACCTCCAACATGTTTTTTTTTAAGCCTAAAATTACCATACAACTTTAGAACACCAGCTTGATATAATGCTCTTTTAAAGCTTCTACCTCATAGACTTGTATACCTGGAAGATATGAACACATTAATAGCACCACAATTACATTGATGTTTCTATATTAACCAAGTTTAGCTTTTAAAGAATTAACATAGCACAATTCTCTAAAACAACAGTACTTGTTTAACCAGCTATTTAATTTCTTTAATATTACTTGCTCAAAAAACTTACACATATAACCAACTTACACAGCCTTCTCTATCGCTTACTAAAACCTTTTTCTTCTATTAAATCCATATCTAGAACCTTTTAATTTCTCTTTTCCATCTCTTAACCTCTTTTTTTATTCACATTTTGAAACAATCCTTGTAAATTTCTGAATTTAGGCAAATTATTTCATAGACATCAACATTTATTAGTTGTTTTTTTTTATCACCTAGGAAAAACTTATGAGCTTAATTTTAAAGACATCTTTACTTTTATCTGTTTACCCAATTTAGATTGAACCATTTGAATCACGTGAATCAAAAATATTTGGATCCATTTTTTTAAATTTTTTATGAGCGCTACTCATATCTGCCAATTGTCATATCACTGCATGATATATGGACATACACACATACAGACATACAACATATAACACAAGTGTAACACATAACATAATAGTAAAGGCCTTGTAGCTTTTCTCAGGTGAAATCTCCATTGCAATGTTCAAAAAACTCCACAGTTGATCATAAATAGAACTGATCAGAAAAACATTAACTTAGGTCTGTAAGATCAAAATTATGAGCTCAAAAAAATACAGAATCTAAGAAAAAGCAAGAGTCCTAGAAAAAATGACTGGCCAGTAATTAGTAAATACAATACAATTTACTTTTTGGTCTAGTTTTGAGTTCAGGTAAAAGACACCTTTACTTTTTTTTTTCCTTGGGCCTCAGATCAGTCTCCTACTGAGCTCACAGGTTTCTTTTATTGCATTTCAACTTGAGTCCTGGCTGAGGTCTGGAAGGAGCAAGAAAAACTGGAATTCTGAGCAGAAACATCATGCCTAAGGCATTTTAACCATAAGTCACAATTTTCAGGTTTGGATGTTGAAAATTATGATACAAGTTTAAGATACAATTCACAAAATTTCATACCTCTATATCTTCCTACACTAGAAAAACTTGCTCACACAAAACTGAAAATAGGATCTCACTTGATAATATAAAAGCTACCATCAGAAGAAATTCCTTCAGGATCATTAAGCTACTTCCTTTGTTCTGAAGTTTCTAAAGTAGTGTTAAGTTACATTAAATCACCTGAAAAAAAATTCCAAAAGAGAACTACACACTACCATGTATATACAAAATTAAGCTTTAAAAATTTCAAAGACTGTTGCTATTTAATGTCATTTCCAATAAGCCAGACCAACGTCCCAATCCAACACTTTTCTTTCCTAAATCCTACACACTGAAGAGAACAGATACCAAATCATAATTTACTCTCCTTGCCCAAATTAGTGCACTGGTACACCTAGTGAAATCTTCTCAGGCTATCCAGTTCAAAAATTGATGAAAAAAAAAAAATAAAACTAAATGATTGGGAGTTACTCGCCAACTTGGAAGTAGAGTTTTTTAATTTTCCATCCTAAGTATTTAAGTTCTCTAGCATGAACTATCTGAAATCGTAAACTAAACAATTACCTAAACCCAACTTTTAACTGCAAGATTATGCAATGTTTCAAAAACATTCAGATACCAGATTGTTACAATAAAAAATTGTCTTTTAGACACACATTTAGCCTAGATTATCCCCAAGAACAATTTATAATAACCTTTAAAACAGACAGATCAGATAAGAGAAAATCTCCCCAGGTTTCTAACTCCCATTTAATTATGACTCCTACATCAGTGGCACCATAGATTTCCCCACGAGTGGACAAGATGTTTTCACATAGGGGCAACTATAGGTGTAAAATCAAGGGTCTCGGTGTGGCAACTTTACTGCATTCAGTGTACCCTTCTTTGTAAGTAGACAGAGATGGAGCAATCCTTATAATGCAGGGAAGAAATAAGGGAGGTTCCCTGAAGCACAAGAGGCTTCGGTAGCTGCTGGGAGTCTCTCAGTCTCTCCTTTTACTTACAGGATTAGCTCCTTTGGTTAGGTCCAATTCCAGGCAATCTGGCAAATCTCCTAACTTTCCAGTAGTCAGTTTTTATCTGCCTTAGGTCTTGAAGGGAGAAGGGGGGTATGTACTTTGATCGGCCCAAATTTTCTTCCTGGCATCTCCTGGAGAGGTAATATATTTGGTTTGCCTGTTGGGGCAGATGCAAAGAGGCCAGCAGATGGAGATTTTGTGGGTCCTCCTGATTCTTTTTCCTCAGTGGGTCCTCAAGATTTTCTCTCTTCATGGCAGATATCATAGCTAAGTCTACTTTACACTGTTGGCATAATTTAGGATTTTCTCTTAGAGCAAAGAAAACCTGAACACACGGCACCTCACACCATTTCCCTTCCTTTTTGCAAATTTTATCAAGCTGTAAAATTGTATTAAAGTTGATATTTCCCTCTGGTGGCCAGGTTTCTCCATCAGAGAGTTTGTATTGAGGCCAGGCCAAGAAAATGAGGCACTTTTTCTTGAGTGTCTGGGGGTCAAATCTATCCCAATTTTTCAATACGCAGGTTAGTGGTGCACCTCGTTAATTGGAGAGAGAAGCTCCCATTTGAGTGAGAAGAAAATAGGACTCAAGCGCCTGCGCTGCGCCAGAGAAAACTGTTCTCATTAGGGATGTCTCCCTAAGCTTGAGCTTCCTAAACGGTCCAGAAAACCCGTTTCTCACCTTGTTTTGCCAAGGGTGTTTTTGGTCCCCTTTGGCAAAGTGCTAGGGTCTCAGTTTGCCTTGTGCCAGAGACCCTGGGAGGATTCAGACTTAAGGGCATTACTATTTATCCTCCTGGCCACTAAAAACCCATTGCAAAAGAGAATCGTGCACTCTTTTGTTGCCTTTGCTCTGTAGACTAAAGGAATCGCCTAAGGGTAAGGGATATCTACTGGTTGTAAGGTAGAGCTTTCTATCAGAGAGATTACTGGAGGAGTTGATTCTAAAAATGCCTCTCTAGCAGCTTAAAGAGAACATAGCACATTTTAAATATGGGGGGGGGGGTAAAACAGACTAGTGAAAGTTACCTATGCACCTTATGGAACCTGGGCAGATTTTACTAATTATCTCATGCTTTTCTCTCAGTCCTACAACCTGAATTGCTAATATTTCTGACCTGCGAAGTAAGGGGAGCATCCAGAAGGGAATGGATGCGGGGTTGGGAGTGTTGCGTAGCCCATACGGAAGCAAATGTAATTGGGGCTTTCCCTCAGTGCCATTCATCTACCTATCACCTAGATACCAATTAGGGCTGTCCGGAGGGGGCTCAAGAGAAAGGAACCTTAGGAATATGTCTGAGTGTAGCCCAGACCGGAATTCCGCAGTTGTTCCAAACTCTTTCCTCCACCTCCACGCATCCGAGGCAGATAGGGATTTAGGGACACTGTGTACTCATGCCAATTGCTCTCTGGGCCCAGACAGAAAAGTTGGAAGCGGCTTTGGCAAAACTCAACATGCCTGCTCTGTATTGAACAGGTGATTGAGAGCTGCCTAGGCCGGGAAACCTCTCACCCGAGTCTTGAAGAGTGGCGGCTGCACTAATTGCATTTAAGTAGCCGTCGGGTGCCCACCTTACCCTCCAGAAAGAGAGAGAAAGATGCACCTCTAGATGTAGGGTGCGTGGAGAGGCGCTTACCTCGGTGTAGAATCTCGGTGGAACCTCCAATATGTTACTACTGTTGACCAGTGACGAGTCCTTGCTTCCCCAATGTTGAAGAATAACACCAGAGAACCACGCCAAGGCAAGGTCAGAGTAGAAATTAGAAGTTTATTAAAGGACAGCAGAAAAGACTTCTCCCGGAGGAAGAAGGGGATCCAAGAGGTGGAATCCGTGGAAGTGCAGTTGTCTCTCCATTTTATAGTTTTTGGTGATGGAATGTAGGTGGGAAGGCCCAAAGGGTTGGGACACAGGTGGGCCAAAGAAGTAATCTGGGAAGGAAGGACTTCATTAACATTAAGAGTTGCTCAACTTTTCCGGAAATTCATTCTCAACATGGCCTCCATTTTAAATTTCACTTGATATTAGACCCAATTTACCTAACTACACTGACTGCCTAATTTTTAAATCTGGCTTCATTACAATGAGATTTTAGAAAGGCACAGGAAGCTGGGGAAGACATTAATGGGTTTCAGCTTTTCCCAATTTTGAACACGTTAACGATCAAGACCAACATGTTCATGTCCATGCAGTAATTCCATTTAAAACTATTAAGGAGTTAAAAAATGCTTGCGATGTTTATGGTCCTAATTCGCCATTTATGCAAAGTTTGCTCAAAACAATTTGCAATCAGCCACTCCCACCCCCCCCAGCATTTGGGTCTCCATCGCTAGATCCTGCTTGAGTGGGGGGGATTTTTTTGCTTTGGCAATCGTACTGGACTGACTTTTTCTCAGAACAGGCAGAAAGAAATCGAAGGCAAGACATTCAAACACCTGTGGACATGTTTTTGGGAACGGGCAAATTTATCAATTTGGAAAAGCAGCTAAATTATGAATTTGCAGTGTATGGTCAGATTACTGCGTGTGCTAAACACACCTGGTGCCAAATTGCCTCCAGGGACCAATCTAGCTTAGTTCTAACTAAAGTTAAGCAGGGTGCCAATGAACTCTATTCTGACTTTGTCTCAAGGCTCTACCAGACCTGGAACTGGACAATTGGAGACCCAAGTGCTTGTAAATTTATTGTTAAGCAGCTAGTATGTGAAAATGCAAATAAATTTTGTCAGGATGTTCTCAGACCTCATAGGAAAAAAGGAACAGTTTCAGAATTCATTGGCTTGTGTTCTGATATTGACTCAGCTCATTTACAAACTTTTACTCTTTCTGCGGCTTTAAAACAAACATTCCAACCACAGGAATCCTTTAAAACAAACATTCCAACCACAGGAATCCGTACGCTGATCCTGCTTCAATTGAGGGAGAAATGGCCACTTTGCGTGCAACTGTAATGTCCGCCATTATAAATCCAGAGCTCCCCCTGTTTCAGGTAATCAATATTACAGAGTTAGATACCACGTGGCAGGGGAAGAAGATGACCAAGATGACATCCACCTGCCTGCATTTTGGCCTTCACTTCCGCCTAGTAGGAAGTCAAAAAACTTCCGGTCAGCCCCTCCCTGGGCCGGAAAGAAAAGGGAACCGGAAGACAGGTCGCGCAGCCTAACATCATCATGGCCAACCATGGGGAGCCACCATTTTCACTGGTGCAAGCCACCCAAAGATTCTTTTACAACTGTCAATGATATTTGATCTAATTCCTGAAAAACGACCACAACATATCCCTACTGGGGTGTTCAGGCCACTCCCTACAAAAAATATAGGATTAATTTTGGGAGGTAACAATTTAAAAGAGGCACTTGAGGTGATACCTGGAGTGGTGAACTCTTGTTTTAAGGGAGAATTAGCAGTCACTGGAAAATCAAATTATGCCATCCGGCTTTCTCCTGAAATTATAATAGCTCAATTAATCCTTTTACCCTGTAATTCCGCTGAATGTCTACGAAAAACATTTAGCTTCCCAACCACCAGGATAGAGTGCACTGGTCTCAATTAGTGCAGAATGAGTGCCCCCTACTGGACTTTAAAATTAATCATAAAAAATCCAAAGGTGTGGTGGACATGGGAGCCGACAAATAAGTTCTGTTCCGTCATTTCTGGCCTAAGAACTGGCCCTTACATATAGCTCCAGCTAATTTAGAAGGAACAGGACAAGTCTCAAAGCCTGCTCAGAGTGCCCAGTATCTTTGCTGGGAGGACCAAGATGGAAATAGTGGAGTTTTTAAACCCTATGTGTTCGAATCTTTACCAGTAAATCTATGGGGAAGAGATATATTAAGCAAAATAGGATTATTATTAATAACTCCAAATTCTATGAGATCATTTGAAGAATTTAATCAAGGGTTTCTTCCTGGAGATAATGAAAGATTATCAGGACGAGTATCTGCTTACAAACCAGTCTCCTCAACAAAGATTATTAAATGCTCCAGACCAAAATTTTTACTAGGGGCCCTGAGTGTCTCCCAGATCCAAAACTCAGCAGAAAAACATCAACTGGCTCACAGAAGAGCCTATATGGATTTCTCAGTGGCCCACATCAGGGGAGAAACTTAAGATAATTCATATGTTGGTTGAGGAACAACTTCAGGCTGGTCATATAGAATCAACGCTTAGTCTTTGGAACACAGCTATTTTTGTTATTAAGAAAAAGTCAGGTAATTGGAAGTTACTACAATATTTAAAGGCAATAAATCATGCAATTCAGCCTATGGGACCATTGCAGCCTGGACTTTCTTTTCCTATGGCAATTGCTTTAAATTATAGCTTAATGGTGATAGATCTAAAAGATTTTTTTTTCTCAATAAAATTGCAACCCTAGGATTGTAAAAATTTGCTTTCAGTGTCCCAGCAATTAATTTTAAAGAACCAGTTAAAAGATATTGCTGGAAAGTTTTGCCTCAAGGAATGTGTAATAGCCAATTTTGTCAAAAATTTGTAGGTCAAGCAATAACTCCTGTAAGAAATAACTTCCTGATGCATATATTATTCATTTCATGGATGATATATTATTGGCTCATCTAATCCAGAACTACTTTCAGAAATTTTTACTCAGTTAGAGGCTTCACTTATAGCAATGGGTTTGTGCATTGCTCCTCAAAAGATACAAAAGATGCCTCCCTTTCAATATTTGGGTCAGATAATTCAAGGATGTACAATCCTTCCTCAAAATCTACAGATAAAAGTTAAGGAGTTACGTACCCTTAATGATTTTCAAAAACTATTAGGAGATATCAATTGGCTGAGGCCATCCTTAAAACTAACTACTTCTGATTTAAGTCCTTTATCCCAGGTATTACAAGGAGATACTTCTCCAACTTCTCCTTGTCAACTGACAAGAGGCTAGAGCAGCTTTAAAAAAAGGTTGAAATTGCAATTAAAAATACACAACCTACTAGAATTAATCCTCAAGAACTGGTATATTTATTAATATTTCCAACTGCTCATGCCCCCACAGGAATTATATGGCAAAGATTGAGAGTTATTGAGTGGATTCATTTAGCCCACTCTCCCCAAAAGACATTAATTCCTTTTCATGACTCTATTGCTCAATTAGTAATTAAAGGTAGAACGAGAGTTTTACAACTAGTTGGATCTGAATCTGATGTAATCATTCCATTTTCTCTTCAACAGAATAATTGGCTTTTTTAAGCTTCTAGTTTATGGCAAATAGCTTTTGCTGATTTTCCTGTTAGATAGAAAGTCATTACCCTTGTGATAAAGTTATTCAATTTGCATCAATAACACCACTTATTTTTCCAAAGATTGTACATGCCCAGCCCATAGGTGGAGCCCTAACGGTGTTCACTGATGGTTCAAGCTCGGGTAAAGCAGGTTTTTATAGCCATGTCCACACAGAGGTAATACAAACCTCATATACTTCTGCCCAAAGAGCAGAGCTACAAGCTCTCATTTGTGCCTTAAAATTACTTTACAAATGAGCCTATTAATATTTATTCTGACAGCTTATATGCAGTTGGAGTTACCAAAAATATTGAAACTTCACTTATTGGATATACATCATCACAAGAGCTATTTAAATTATTTCATAATCTACCAAAGGCGGTGCAAATGCAAAAATACCCATGTTTCATAGGACACATATGAGCTCATGCTAATCTTCCAGGACCTTTAACTTCAGGTAATGAGATTCAAGAGACTGAAAATCGACCTGAAGAAGCCTTCCCTCAAAAGGAAGAGATATCGAAGAAGAATGAAGATGACCCAGCAAGACCCAGCTGAAAAGCTGATCTCATGGGAAGACGTGAAAAAGCTGACAACACATGCTTCATGAATGATTCAACTCCTAGGGAGAAATAAGACCCCATTGATGATGATAGCCCTGCTGGACTGACTGGTAAAAGGGAGTCGAGCAGACACCTACTGGACATATTTCCCAGGTCCACCCTTAGTACACCCAGCTGTGTGGACTGGAGAATTTATTCCAGTGTTTACTAATGACACCCGTATTACTCCTAATCATGTGACTAGATTTAATTATTCTGATTACAGTGCCCAATTAGCTTTGTGTTGGTCCCACGATTAACATGCTATCTCAGAATATCATTTGAGGAAAAGACAGCAATTGGGAGACCTAGACTGATTAAACGTACAATTGATAGAGACTTAAAACCTTATACTAGATCAGTGATCAAAATGGGAGTTTCCCATAACAAACCAGTCATTTCTGCAAAACCTTCACAAATTCCTCATTGTCCTAATAGTTCTACAATAGAAATTGGCACCTTTCCTAGATGGATAGATTGTGTAAATACCTTTCCAGTGCAACATACAGTGTCTAAATAGTGGGTATATTTTGGTCTGGTCTCCAAAAATTGATAAAAGACAACTGCGAAAAAGTTCTGTTATGACACCTACAGGATTTTGACCTACAGTGAGAGTGGTATTCAAAAGGATGTTTGGCACTTTATTGCTGCCTCAGAATTCTTACATTTTACAGATAAGCCTTTATGGAAATTTGTTGGCAAGAGCTGTAAGGAAGGTTCTTGCTATGGCTTACAAGCTGTGTACAATCTCCTTTCATTTTAATCACTGGAAATGTAAAAGTTAAATGGATAGATGACAGATATATTGTAACATGTAACAAATGTAACCTAACCAATTATATTACTAGATATAATAGAGGAAAAGGAGTGCTGGTACTTCATCAGCCTTCTTTTGTTTTATTGCCAGCTAATATTTCAGAGCCATGGTACGCTGATGCTGGTTTTCAAGTCTTACAACAAATTCATACCCAGCTAGTGAGACCTAGACGTGCCATCGGAACATAATTGTGGGAGTTATAGCCTTGGTTTCTTTCAATGCATCCACAGTCACAGCATTGGTGACTTTATCTCAAAATATTCAACATCCAAAATTTCTTAATAATTTAGCTGAAAATACTACCAAGGCCCGGCACAATCAAGTAAATATTGATGAAAGGATTGAGACTAAGTTAAACACCTTAGAGGCGACTGTTACAAATATAGCTAATGAACTTTTGGCTTTAAAGAAAGGCTTAAATGCCACACAAGTTATAAATATGTGTGTGTTGCAGCTGCCAAGTACAATGCTTCTCTCTGGGATTGGGAGAAGGTTAAAAACCATTTGTTGGGTATTTGGCAAAACAACAATAATAGCTTGGATCTTTTGGAACTCCATCATTATATCCAAGATATTCAAAATAATAGAGCTGATTTTTCAGATCCTTTTTCTTTAGCTAATCAAATATTAACGGAATTAAGTGGATTTAATCCTGGAAACATTCTTAAACACTGGTAGACAAGGAGTTAAGGGAGGTTTCATATGAATGAATTACTTGGACAGATCACAGATGCTAAGCTGGGTACAACTGAAATGACAAGGAATGGGGTCTCAAAAAGTGGTTGGAGTCAAGGTCACTGAAGCTTTAAGTGGAGGTTCCAGAGGTGGTGTGGTTGCTAGCAATGTTAAGCAAGGTGGAGGGATAGCCATGGTCAAGGTTGGCCATGCAGAAAGGAACATACCCACCATGCATAATCTTACTTGATTCTGTCACTTGTCCCCAGAGGCCCTGGTAATGTACAGCCCTAACACAGCAGCACTTAATACGTGCCAGGTGGGCTGGGGATGTGGCTCAAGCAGTAGCACACTCGCCTGGCATGCGTGCAGCCCGGGTTCGATCCTCAGCACCACATACAAACAAAGATGTTGTGTCCGCCAAAAACTGAAAAATAAATATTAAAAAAATTCTGTCTCTCTCACCTCTCTCTTTAAAAAAAAAAAAAAAAATGTGCCAGGTACCAGATGAAGAACCTTAAATTATCCCTCGAGGGAAGAAGTGGGAGACTGTTGGGGAGGGGTGCTGAGTCACTTGCCTATTCCACAGACACAGCCAGCTTCACCTTGCTGTGAGCTGAGTAAGTAGTCCCTGGTCTCAGCACGCTGACTTGAGTGGAGACACTGATCCTACAATGCAACTCAACTCAGAAAGAAATGAGGCTCAGGAGGTCAGGCCACAGAGAGGAAATAAGAATAAGACCTTAAAAAGGAATCATTCTTGTATTTGCGTCAACCCCTTTTCAGTGGGGGATTTGCTGGCCCACTGCACAGATGGGGAGAGATTAGAGAGGTTATGCAGCCTTACTCTAGCCACACAGCCCAAGCTTTCCTCTCCCTCCCTAGGATCTTTTAACTTCCTCAGTGGAGATGGGGCGGGCTTGGCACCTATAGCTCTACCTGCCACAAAGAGCTGGTATGCTTAGACTGACTGTGCCTGGATCCTCCCAAATAATGGGCCCTTACTGGTTGTGGGGGAGGTTCGGAAAAGGGTACCCTTGGTGCTCCTGATTATCCCAGACCAGGAACTAGTTCCTACAACCCCTGGGCAGGGTCCTCTTCCTCAGTGCAACATAACCATCTCAGAAGGGAAACATGTACAGGTGCTGGCACTGGCCTGGCACACCTATGGGTGCTGTGGACTGCTGGTATGGCCAGCAGGTGGCGCCAAAGGGAAGTTACCTAAGTAAGCTTGGGGGGGGAGGGGCCTCCATGGTGGCTGAGGGTAGATTCCAGAACTGCCAGGCCACCCTGGGTTCTTAGAGGCATGAATGGGAGGAGAGGTTGTCAGTCCCAGCCATCCTAGAGGGCTTGGCAGGCAGACTGCGTTCTCCCACAGGTGACATCTTCCTGACCTGAGATCTAGGAAAGTTGACTCCCTAAAGGACAGACAGCTTGCTAAGGCTTTGGGAATCCCATTGTGATCAGGGCAACTTTGGGCTCATCTCTGACTCCATTTCCTCTCCTCTTTACAGATGTGCATAGTCTCTAGTAATTATCTTCCAGATGTCAGGGGTACACTTCCCTCCACCAGTAAGCTCCTCATAGCCCAGGCTTGAGATTAAGAATTTAAATGCCCAGAAATGTCCACTTTATTGGTCAGTTGTGAGTAAGAGCTAAGGCACAATTTGGTTGCCTCCAGCAGTCTGAGGGGCGGGAGGACCCTGAATATGTAAACCCTCCTGGGGGCTGAGCCCACTAGCCGCCTTTCGGGCCTGGGGCTGACCATCAGACCCTAGCCCCAGCAGCCCAAAGGCTGTGTTGAAGAGGTTGATGGGAGAGGAGCCATCAGTGATCAAGGTGGATTTCAGACCCAGGGACTGGAGCAGTTTGACCTGGAGGTGAAGAGGAGGAGGAGGAAGGAAAGAAGACAGGGTTAGATGTTGGTCACTTCTTGCACTTCCGAGTGACCCTCCTGAAACCAACCGATTTGAAGTGTCAGCTCCCCCTCATCCCATCACCTGGCCCGCCTTCCTTGGAAGCATCGGTCACAGACCAACACCCCAGGTATTCACCATCTCCCCCAAGAGTTCCAGCTCTCTGTTGAGTCTAATACAGTGCCTGATGTTGACACACATGACACCATGCTCAAGTGACAAGTGATAAAGGGACGTCTGCTCACTCCCTCTCCATGACACTCTAGATGTTATTTCCTTTCTGCCTTCTTAGTTCCAAGGCTGGTCCCAAGATGAACACACGTCACCAACCTCCCCCTAACCCTCACCTGCATCTCTGGCCCGGCCACAGCCAGGTCCCTGATGGTGCTGGGGCCCAGCGCCTCTGTCATTTGCTTGAACTTCTTTGCCTCCACCTCAGCCAGTTGCTGGGCCTTGCTCACTTCCAGCTCCAGCTGAGCCCGGGCATAGACCAGTTCCAGCTCTCGTACTTTCTGGACCCGCTGGAGCTCAGCCTCCTGCAAGGGAAGAAACGTGGCTGGCTTCAGATCATGTGGTCCCTGGGAACTGTCCAGAAAGTCACCCTAGCCAGTGTTCCTGAAGGAACTGAGGCAGAGGGAACACAGCTCTAATCTTTTAGTCAGCAGGGTGTGAATCCTCGCTCTGCCACTGCTCAGCTAGTGACGCACAGCGCTCCTTCATCTGAGCATCAGTGCAGTGGTGCTCATGCCTGTGATCCCAGCTACTTAGGAGGCTGACACAGGAGGATTGCCAGTTTGAGGCCAACCGGGGCCACTTAACAAGATCCTGTAGAAAATAAAAAAGGGCTGGGATGTAGCTCAGTGGTAAAACACCCCTGGGTTCAATCTCTGATACCACAAAAAAAAAAAAAAAAAAAAAAAAAAAGATAAGACCTACCTCAATGGGATTTCAAGCACAAAATAAGAACATGAATGTAAAGCACATGCTTCACATAACTGGCACAAAGGTGTCAGTGTTTGAGTACTCATCTGCAAAATGAGTATAATAATCTTTACTTTCAAAGAATGGATTAAATGCATTGCTATAGGGCAAAGGTCTTTGTAAAACACAAAGTACTTGAAGAAGGCTTTATATTAGGGTGCTTGGTATCCTGCTTGGCTTCAGGGACCATAATGAATGGGTCTCTTCCAGGTTCCAAGGCCACACCCTTCCACAAGCAGTCCCCAACTCACCGTCTCAATGGCCAAAGCCTGTGCCTTCAGCTTGGCCTGCAGCACGGAGCCTTCGCCCTCAATCCGCGCAGCCTCTGCACGGGACTCAGCCTCAGCCTTGGCAGTCCCGGTGCTCTCTACCGCCATGCTGGAGGGGAAGGCAGAGTCCCATAAGACTCAAAAGAAAGCCCTGACCACTTGGGGCCTTGATTTAGGCCATGCAACATGCTGTTCCAACTCAAACACGCCCTGGTGCCCCCACCCACCATTTCCCAAGACCATCCTCCTCTGGTTCTCCACCCACCTCAAAGCTTCAAGCTCCAGGAGTTCTTTGCGAGCTTTTTCAGCTTCTGATTGGTCCAAGATCTTCTGCCTCTCTAGTCGGCCTCGGGCTTCTTGTTCTAGTCTCTGGGCCTCGTGCCTGGATGAGATCAGGGACAGGCTGAGATGCTGGCATGGGGCCACAGCTGGAGAGGACTGCCAAGGGCAGAGACTGCCAAGCCTTAGGGAGCCAGGACAGACCCTGGCCTCCAGAAGGCACTGGACACGCACCTCCACTCAAAACAGCGGGCACGCTGTTCGCATCCCCAGGGTGGCTCTAGACCTGGGGAAGGTAGCATGCTCAGGGCCCCTGCTTCACCCAATATCCCCTCCAGTGGGAAAAACAAGTAAGCAAGGGCGATTTCAGATAGAAACAAGCACCTTGGAGATGGTAAAATGGGTGTCTAGGCAAAGAGGGTGCTATTGCAGTCATGAGAGAAAGAAAAGGAGGCGACCTTCAGACTGAGATCAAGAGGAGGAGCCTGGTTTGAAAATGCTCTGGAGGAAGCGCTTTCTACGCAGTGGAACAGGCTGTGCAAAAGGATGTTGGGCCGGACGCAGTGGCACGCACCTGTAATCTCAGCTGCTGAGCACAGTGGCGCACGGCTGTAATCTCAACTGCTCAGGAGGCTGAGGCAGGAGGATCTCGAGTAAAAAACAGCCTCAGCACTAGCGAGGTACTAAGCAACTCAGGGAGACCCTGTCTCAAAACAAAATCAAGGGGCTGGGGATGTGGCTCAAGTGGTAGCGTGCTCGCCTGGCATGCGTGCGACCCGGGTTCGATCCTCAGCACCACATACAAACAAAGATGTTGTGTCCCCCAATAACTAAAAAAAATAAAAATATTAAAATATCTCTCTCTCTCTCTCTCTCTTTAAAAACAAAACAAAACAAAAAAAATCAAAACAGGGCTGGGATGTGGCTCAGTGGTCGAGTGCCCAGGAGTTCAGTTCCCAGCACAACTCCCCCAAATAAAAGGTGGGGAAAAGCTGCATATGTGGGGACGAGAAGGGAGTCAGTGAGGCAGGAACATTTCCGTCCACTAGGGAGGCAGGCTGGGAGTTGGGATGCATGGAGGCCAGACTTGGAAGCCCTTAGAAAGGAATTCATTTGCGGTGCCAGAGACGGAACCCAGGGCCTCATGCACGCTAGGCAAGCACTCCACTGCTAATCCGTACCCCCTGCACCAGGAGCAAGGTGGGAAGCTAAGGGAGTACAGGTGACACCTTAGTCACATTTTTAAGTGGGTCACGTTATCCACAGTGTAAAGAGGTCCTAGAGGACAAGGATGCAGCAGGTGGACATAATGGACTCCATGCTACTCACGCCCTGGGAGTAGAAGATGGAGACCCCAGAGAGGCATTCTAGGCAGCTGAGCCCCAGGTGTCACTCACTTGGCTGCCGCTTCCTGGGAGTTGGTGGTGATCTCAATGGCCAGCTGGACACTGCGCTGCAGGGCGTCCCGGGTCCTCTGATCCACAGGCTCCACTGACTGCACATCCACACTGCTCACTACCAGCCCATTTTGGGGGAAGATGGCCAGGTCCCGGGGCTTGGGCAGGGTCATGCCATCAGAGCCCTTGACTTCTGAGGTCTCAAAGCCAAAGACGGCTGTGCGAATGATGCGAGCCGAGTTCTTATGGAAGTCATCGAAGGTGACAGAGGCCACAGTTCCTCGCACCCGGGAGGCAATGGCCTTACAGGCATCCCCCACAAAGTCAGGCACCGAGAAGAGCTTGGCTGCCTCCTGAGGATCATTCCAGTCACTCAATTCAAAGTGCCTATGGACAAAGAGGCCCAGAAGAGAAAGCTGTTTTCTTAACCAGGCACAGTGACACAAGCCTGTAATCTCAGTGGCTCAGGAGGCTGAGACAGGAGGACGGCACATTCAAAGCCAGCCTCAGCAACTTAGCAAAGCCCTAAGCAACTCAGCAAGATCCTGTCTGTAAATGTCCAAATAAAAAATTAAAAGGGCAGGAGATGTGGCTCAGTCCCCGCCCCCCCCCAAAAAAAGACTTTCTCTGAGTAGAATTTCAACACTCATCCCCTATAGCTGGGCAGGGCCCCTTACAATAGATAATGCTAACTTGTACCAAGTTAGGTCCCAAGGAACATACCATGTTTCCATTTAATCTTCTCAGCTACCCTAGTAAGCGGGGATAAATATTCTCCACATTTTAAAGAGGTTAACTGACTTGCCCAAAAATCATACAATGTGTGGCAGGAAGGAATTCTGAATCTAGGCAATCTGTCTCTTAATGATTATGCCACAGTGCCCTGGAATATGCCGAACCCATCCACCTCACATGGTACTGGCTACTCTCAGCCAAGAAATGAGAAACACACACGTGGGAGTTGGTAAGCATTAGTTCTGCAGGTAACTTATCTCACCCTAATTCTAAGGGCTGCCATTGGAACTCTTGTCATATACAGGGACTGTTCTAATTCTCTCAGCACCCTGTCAACAGCCCTGTGATGTAGGTGATGCTGTTACACATAGGTAAGCTGAGGAGAGCACCAAGTGGTTTGCACAGGTCCATAGCTAGGGAGAAGCAGAGCTGGGCTGTGGTTTCAGAACAGGTGCTTTGGCCACATGGTCTGCCCACTCCTGCCTGCTGTATCCCATTGATCTTTTAATAACCTTTCACTTGTGTTGTGTTAAATGCATGTTGGGAGTTTCCCTGGGGTAGTGTTCAGCTACTGGTTCTCAAAGTGGCAGAATGTGAGTGAGCCCACAACTTCCCTGGATTCGCCTGGCTTCCCTCTGCACCAGGCATGGAGTCAGGCATTCTGCCCTCATTAGGAGGCATCTCTCTTTCTCAGGGCTCCCCAGGGCTGCACCCAGCAGGCCCTCACCCAAGACTCCCAGCCCTCACCAGTTGTAGGCGAGCTGCAGCTGCAGTCTGGCATGATCCGCTGTTTCTATGGTGATGACATCTGTAAAGAAGTCAGGTCCCAGCAGCAGACAGAGGGCTCGGCGGGCATGGGGACGCTTGGGCCGCCCCGCCGACAGGGACAACACTGTGAACTGCTCCTCAGGACCCAGCGACACCAGCTCTGGCCCAAAGACCACCCTGAAGGGAGAGCCAGAAGTCAGGTGGGGGGAGAGCCAGAAGTCAGGTGGGGGGAGAGCCTCCCCTACCACCCCGCAGGCTGGGGCCAGCCGCTCACCGGGCTCTCTTCTCTCTGTAGTCATACACCTGCACGGCTGCGTTGTGAGGGACGCGGTAGCTGACCACACGCGTCTTGTTCCGGGGAGCTGAGGGCTGAAGGGTCTTAGCTGTGTCCTCCTTGCCCCTGTCTGCCAGAGGGTCATGCCTCTTGTTCAACAGCTCCTCCACCCCAGGGGGCAGCTCCTTCTCCCACAGGACTTCATCCTGCGTCAGCATGTAGGTGCTTCCGATCACAGCACGTACCTTGAGAGGTGGGGACAAGCAGAGGTCTTATCAGTGAGGGTTAGAGCCGTCTTGAGCAGAGCTGATCCACCGTGGAGCAACACAGCAGGTCAGCATGGTCCATGCAGCAAAGCTTCATCTGGGCAAGCTACTCAAGCCTTTACTTTGGGTTCTTCATCTGTAAAATGGACATGACCGTGGCCACCTTGTGGGGTCAAGGACCTAACTGCTTCATGTGTCCAGTTCAAACAACAACACTTGGCATACAGCAAGTGCTTAATATTATTATTCCTGGGATGCTTAGAGGGCATCACAGAGAGATGCAATGCTAGGAAGTACCTCCTCAGATTCTAATGTGTATTTCTAGGTTGGATTCTTAGATAAAGAGGTTGGAGATGTAGTCCTCAGTCAAACCAAGGTTGAAATTTTAGGTGAAGCAGCAAAAGGGAAATCTTTCACTAGCATATGGGCATGGGGGAGGAGGGTGTTATTGCTCCCAGGTCACACTCCAGTGAGGTGTTCAACCTAGGACCAGATTTGCAGTGGGGCAGAATCACCATCCCAGTACCAGGCTCATCCCCGCAGTTTGAGGTTTCGGTTTTTTTTTTTTTTTTTTTGCTACCAGAGATTGAACCCAGGGAGCTCTTTACCCCTAAGCCACATCTCCAGCCCTTTTTAATTTTTGAGACAGGGTCTCACTAAATTGCTTAGAGTCTTGCTAAGTTACTGAGGCTGCCCTCAAACTTGTGATCCTCCTGCCTCAGCCTCCCAAATTGCTGGGATTATGGGCATGTGCCACCATGCCCGGCTTCAGTTACAGTTTTGAAGTAAGATATTTTAGACAAAGAAATGGCAAATATTCCATGGAATGCCCTCGAGTCCACCAGCAGCCCACGCAGATGCTATTATAGACATTGCTGGCGTCCCCTCCCCCATGCCCACCATGTGCCTCTCTCCAGCAGCATCAGATGTTTGCTCAGAGGAAGTCACCACCATGGTCACATAGCAGTGACAGCCGCCCATCCCTCAGCAGTTACCCTTCCAGTCTTGACGTCCTGCACATAGATGCCCTCATTCTCGTCCAGAGGGATGGCCTGCCGCTCCTCCACCACCTCCACCTTGGCAGATGGCACATACTCCAGGGGCCCTCGGATGAGCCAGCGGTCCCCCGCCTGGTGGGAGACCTTCTCCTCCTCCTCCCCCTCCTCCAGGGACTGCAGAGCCCTCAGCAGCAGCCCCTGCTGCTCCGACAGCACATACACATCTTGAATGCCTCGCTCCAGCCTCTCCCCTGGCTGCAGGAAAAAAGACTTCTCTCCCTGGTGGGGAGACAGGTGAGGAGAGGGTTAGGAGCAGTTGCCACCCAGGGATACAGGTGCCTCCAGTGGCACCTCCCCAGCCCTATGCTATCCTGGGCTTGTGCTGAGTACAGGAGCCCCAAAGCATGCCCCACCCCCACATTATAATACTGTGGTGCACTCTCTGGACTGTGAGGTCTAAAGGCTATAGAATCTCACTTAGTCAAACATGTCTCTGAAAGATTCTGTGAACTGTCACACCTGGATCACTACAAGTTAAACTTTTTTTTGATAGCGGGGATTGCACCCTGGGGTGCTTCATCACTGAGCCACATGCCCAGCCCTTCTTACTTACTTGTTTTGTTTGTGTGGTGCTGAGGATCAAACCCAGTGCTTCACATGTGTGAAGCGAGCACTCTACCATTGAGCCACAACTCCAGCCCCCTTTTTATATATTTTTTTTAAATTTTAAGACAAAGTCTTGCTAAGTTGCTGAGGCTGACCTCAAACTTGGAATTCTCCTGTTTCAGCCTCCAGAACTGCTGGGATTACAGGCATGCACCACAACCTCACCCAGCTCCAACTTAAACTGTTTGGAGTTAACCTATTCACAAGAGTTACAAAGCTGGATATGGTGGTGCATGCCTGTAATCTCAGCAATTCAGGAGGATGGCGCAGGAGGATCACAAGTTTCAGGCTAGCCTGGGGCCATTTAAGCAAGATCTTGTCTCAAAATAACAACTAAAAAGGGCTGGAGATAATAGTTCAGGGGTAGAGCGCCCCTGAGTTAAATCCCCAATACCAAAATAATAGATAAATAAGAATAAATAAAATAATGCAATATTCTGGGAACATGGCGGCCTCCTCTGTTTATGCGTTGTCTGGGCTGCATTTACAAGACAACAGCTGAACCACTGGGCTTCAACAGCAACCCTGTGCTATAGGCAGAAACTACCTTCTGCGCAGCCCTTTAGAGGAAGTATGCGGTCCCTGGAGTCCCCACATAAAGTTCATGGAGCGGGGGAGAAGGGTAAACTGGGATTTGTTTTACACAAGATGACCAAGGTTCCAGAACACAGAAGAGACAGGGTTTCAGGGTCTTCGGGCATGGGGTGAGGGGGCAGGATGCAGAGCAGGAAGCACGTCCCTGAGGTTCCCTGGAGGCTGCCCGGGTTTCAAATGGGAAGGGTCCTAGGCACACAGAACTAAGTGTGCAAAGGCACCAAGGGTGTTTCTAGACTGTGGAAAGGGTGGAAGTCAGAAGCCTCCTGTCACTCAAGAGCATTTACCCTCATAGGACAGGCTCTGGGGTAAAGGAGGAACTCACCTTGATGACCCGCTTTTGTCCCAGCTGGTTCTTGCCATCTGGTCCGACGGGGTCAAGGACCACACAGTAGTTTTGGGGGCCCAGTGTGGTGATGGGCACAACTCCTAGTACTTCCTCATGAACATCGGGCACGTGAGCTGCTGTGTCCTGTACTGTCACCAGCCACTCCTCCCCAGTGCGGCGGGTCACTCCACGCAAGTCCTGGAAGTTCTGCCGAGCCCGGAGGTGCAGGGCTGTCTGCAGAAGGAGACGCTGGGTGTTCAGTAAGTCTCCCTCCAACTTCCTCCTACCACTTCCTTGGGGGATTCTGGGAACACCACTGGCCACTAACTCTGCTCCCAGGTCTGAGTGACTTTTTAACCCTTCCAGATAGCCCAAGAGAGTCCTCAGTTGATGTGCCCTCTGGGGGTTTTATAGTGACCCTAGTAATGTCTTCCTTTCACTCTCACATTGTCTGCTGCTATTCTTTGCCACTTTTGAGCATTCCCTAGCCCAGGGTCCCTTTTCTCATCCCCAGGCCACAGACCTTTTCCGTAAGGATTACAGCATCCACCAAATCCAGAACCTCCTCGAACACTGCTGGGAGATATGCACCCACAGAGCGGACCAGCCATTCTTCTCCTGGTCAAGGGCAGGAGGTCAAGGTCAGAAGTTATGCAGCCTCCCCCAGATGTCTTTTCCACAGCTTAGATAACAGGACTTCAAGGGTGAAGAGAAGTCACTGCACCCAGATTCAAAGGCCTGTCAGGAGCCCTTGGACTCATTCCTTTCTCCCCAGAATTAAAAAAAAAAAAAAAACTTCTAGAATGCTAAAGGAGTTGCTACGCGAACACTCTGCTATTCCTTCTCTATGCCCCAAAGACTAAGTTTTTCCCTCCCCTAAAATGGGCAGGAAAAGTGCCTCTATTAGCCAGGCACGGAGGTGCATGCCTATAATCCCAGGAGCTCAGGAGGCTAAAATAGGAGGATCGGGAGTTCAAAGCCAGCCTCAGCAAAAGCAAGACACTGAGCAACTCAGTGAGACCCTGTCTCTAAATAAAATACAAAATATGGCTGGGGGTGTGGCTCAGTGGTTGAGTAACCCTGAGTTCAATCCCTGGTACCCTGGTGCCTCTAGTAGAGTTGTGGGTATCCTTTTGTTTCCTGGAGCAGCAAGGAAGCCCAAGCCTCAGCCTTGCCCCATCTGGTCACATATCCTGGGCAAGTCATCGGACCTCTGTGCCTCAGCCTTGCCATATGGAAAACGGAAAAGTGACAACTCAAGATTGTTGGTGGACTCAATAAGTTACAATTTGTAAAGCATTTTGATCCACATCCTGCAATGCACTTGGCTGCATTTGTTCACTGTATTTGAACTCTGCATTGTTGGTCCAGAATCAGATAAGACCTGGCCACTGCCCACTGCCCACAGCTCATGGTGAAGGGTGGGAGAGGGCAAGGCCACGCCCAGGTGCTCATGATCACAGGATCAGGGCTGGGGCAGAGCCAGCGCTGGACAGCCCTCCACAGTTCTCAAGAAATACCGAGGGCTGGGGATGTGGCTTAAGTGGTAACGCGCTCGCCTGGCATGCGCGTGGTGCTAGGTTCGATCCTCAGCACCACATAAAAATAAAAAATAAAGACGTTATGTCCACTGAAAACTGAAAAATAAATATTTAAAAAATTCTCTCTTTTCTCTCTCATTAAAAAAAAAATACAGAAACACCAGAGTTTTGTGAAAACAAACTCAGTTACTATGCATAGCTATGATGCTCTACCAAAAAAAGGGTGTCTTTTTTCTGGTGATGGGAATCAAACCCAGGGCCTTGAGCACACAAGGCAAGCACTCTACCCACTGAGCTGTAGACCAGCTCTTAAAAAGAAAGGAGAAACCAGGGAAGCACTGCCCTCTGGCTACAAGTGGCTTTCCTGCCTCCCCTGCAAGCAAAGTCCCTCCTGCCCACCCACCATCAGTGTCCCTTGGGGTCCCCACCTGTCACCCTCTCCTTGCCATCCCGGTCCACGCACTCCTTGCGGGCCCTCAGCCTCAGTGCCTGATTCTGTCTGATGACAGTAGCCTGAATGATCTCCACAACTTCTACCTCCTTCCGGGGGATGTACGTGCCTGGGAAAGGGGAGATGGAACAGAAGCTGAGGATAGAAGAGATCAGGGCGATGGTGGGAAGGCAAAGACCCTGACCCCAACCAAAGACCCCGACCTCTCCCAGTGGAGAGTTAACTCACCCGGTCCCTCAAATAGCCATTCGTCTCCTGCTACTATCTTGTATCCATCCTTATCCTCAAAGTCCAGCAGCGCCTTAAGATGCAGGGCAGTGTTGGGCAGGACCACTTGCAGTGGGGTGATGTCCTAGTGGGGGATGAAGAGGCCATGGGCACTCAGTGCTATGACCTTGGGGGTTAAACCTCATAGTATGAAGGTCAGAACCTATGGCATCAATCTTTATATGTCCCAAAATAAGACCCAGGTGGAATACCCAAGGTAGAGGTGGTCCCAAGGACATCTGATCTAAAGAACTAAAGGATGGAGTAGATCAAGTAGGAGGATACTGTCATTGATGAGCTCAGGAGTTGGTTAGAGCTAATAATCTAAGAGGGAGACTGAGTAGAAGGCTTGAGATGTGTTAGAAATATCTGGGAAGCTGAATCAATGAAATTTCCTAGTTTGTTGTTCACCGGTGCTCTCTAGGGATTATATGAAGGTGGGAAGATATAAACCATTATAACATTAACAAGCAAGTTTTAAGCGTGGTTTTGCCTCATGGTTATAAGATAGTTATTGGTGTTCAGTCATCACATCTTCTTCAGACAAGAAGGCAAAAAAAGTAGATGCACCTTTGAAAAATTTGTAGAAATGTCTCCACAAACACGAATTCATTTGATATTTGACAATGTTCTGAGAGAGAGAGGAAAGGAAAAAAAAAAAAGGATCACAGACAGTAGGAGACACATTCAAGGTCACACAGCCAGTAAAGAATGGAATCAAGACTTGAATCCTAGGGAATCTTGCCTGCTCTCCCGACTCCAACTAAACTGGCCCTGGGCTGTGAAGATGGAGTAACCACTCTGCCCTCTGGCCACACACTGGCTAGTCTCTCCCTTTCCCTGTTCACCTCCCATACACAGGATACTCTGGTCATTGTGACTGAGGACACAGCCTCTGTCTTCACAAAGTTTCAGTTCCAGCAGGGAGATAAGGCAGGACTATTCTCCCCAGACTGCAGATGTCAGGGAGGGTGGTTCTGCAGAAATTCACTTGAAGGAGAAGTTTGGGAAAGCCTTTTGAACTGGGGCTTAATGGAGGAACGGGCTCTTTTTTTTTTTCTTTTGGTACTGAGAACTGAACCCAGGGGAGTTTTCCCACTGAACCACATCCCCAGACCTTTTTATATTTTATTTTTATTTTGAGACAGGGTCTCACTAAGTTGCTGAGGGTCTTGTTAAATTGCTGTAGCTGGCTTTGAACTTGCAATCTTCCTGCCTCAATCTTCTGAGTTGCTGGGATATCCAGCTAAGTTAGATGGAAAGGAGAGAGAAGTGAGAGGTGAGAAGAGCCTCAGGAGATAGAGGATGGGTTGGGCTCCATCACGTCCACTTGATGGAAGGGAATCTCCGCAAGGCTCCAAAGTGGAGACAGGAGAGGAGGGTAGGTTGGGGACACAGAGGAGGAAGAAGGGGGCTGGCAAGGCGAGTAGAAAGATGGTGAGTCAATTCTGCCCTGGTGAGAACAAGCAAATGTCCTCCCAACCCTTCCCACTGTCCCCTCAGAAGACAGTGCAGAGCCCTAGGACAGGCAGAGTGGGGGATGGGGAAGCAAGCCAAGTACCTTTTCCAGCACTTCTCCTGGGTACAAGGGAAAGGGGTCCTGGGCCAACCGGATCTCTTGGTCAGCGTGGCGAAGCCGTACTTGCCCTGTGACATCGAACAGCACAGAGCCCTGGGCATCCCGGGACACAGGGTTGGTCACTATGCAGTAGTGGCGTGGGGGGACTGTTACCATGCGCACGGGGGCAAACAGCACCCTGTTAGAAGGCGAGAAGGGGTGTGAAGACTCAGGTCCCTGTTCCCAGAGGAGACAGCAAACAGGAAAAAGCTCCCTGCTACCCAAGTTTGTGAACAGGGCAGAGACCAATGTGCCCTTCTTGGCCCTATACCAACCTCTCATTATCCTGCCGGATGTAGGTCTTTGGCCCGATCTCCACCCGGGACACGTTGCTGTTCTGGTCCAGTACATGGATGAAGTGGTATGGGGGGATGCGGATGATGGACTCTTCAGTTGCCATAGTGACTCCTAAGCACAGGGCTATGACAGACAGATGGGAAGAAGACACAGGATAAGCACAGGGGACCTGGGATGAGGCAGGCCCCAGTCTAAAGATGGCCTATGGGTGGCCCTTCATTTTTCAGCTCAAATTTCCTGTCCTTACTCCTGCGTCCCCTTTGTTTTTCCCACCCAGGACACCAGAGCCCATCCACAAAAGGTTAGATCAAAAGGTTCCCCTCTAGGTGCACAGAGTTAGAGCTACCTCCAGCTGAAGTGTAGATCCGTCTATGGGGACAGAGATGTAGCCTCTCCCAGCACACAGTGGAAAGCAGCCACTCTGCAGGGCGCTCTGGCTCCTCCAGAGGCAGGCAGCTTTTATTTCAGGGGATCCCAAAGACCAGGCGCAATATAAAGTGTTAGCCTGCAGCCAAAGAATATCTGCATGATCTTTTTCTGCCCCCTCCCCTTCCTTGAGCATTAAGCAATACTGGGGTGAACAGGTGAGATGTGATCCACCAGGGAAGGGATCCCTGACCGAATTGATGCTCCCATAGAATCACCCAGATTGGTAATAGCCAATCATTCTAGTGTTTGCCTCTAGTTCCCTTTCTGGTCTGTTGTCACCCTGTTGTTATGGAATCGGGGAAGGGAAAAGGGGGCAAATAATTTTTGTATTCCACCCACCCCAGGCTACCTGCCTCCATATCTGGGTAGTTTCATTCAGAGGCTGGCCTGTTCAGGAACATCACACACATGACCTAATGCCCATCCCTACATCCGGCACCCCTTGGACTCTGGACATGTTTTTATGAGTCAGCAAAGGAAATCAAGTTTACTATGCAACTCTAAGCCTTGTCCTTAGATTACAGATTTTTTCCTTCTTCTGTTTGCTTTTTTTTTGGGGAGGGGTGGACATTGGGGGGGTAGGTAATAGACGTGAGTCTTGGGAACATGAGGTTAAGGGGATAATTCTATAAACTGGGTCTATCATGCTAACCCCACATGCTTTCTTTCAAAGAGTAAACTACCCACCTAGCTTAAGAAATGCTACATTCCTCACGAAATACCTGTGATCTGCAGGAAGAATGTTGAACACAGTTACCCTGGGGAAGGGACACTTTTGTGACCCTTACACAGACCGGATTCCTGAATTCAGGGAGATAAGGAGAATTCCCCCTAACTGGTTCCGATTACAACTGGTCAGTGTGGGCCTAGCTCACTCAAAGTTGCCTCTAGATCTTTAGCAGGTCATTAAAATGTAAAATCTCCCCTCTAAAGGTAAGACCATACAAAGTATGGACATCTGGTGCAATCCTGCTTTCCCTGGGGCCCCCATTAAAATTGGTGGGTGGCAGGGGTATGTCATTCTCCTGAGAGGACCCCCACTCTCTTGAGAGCATGCCCCCCTTTACCTTTTCCTATCCCTTCTAATAAGCTCCTGCTTGTTACTCTGAGCAACGTGTCTGAAATCATACATACAACAGGGCCCTGGATTCCACCCTGATATCTCAGAGCTAAGACTCTTCATTCCTGAGATGATCCCAGGAATGGCGAGTCTTTGCTCTTTGATATCAGGGTGGAATCCAGGGCCCTGTTTGTAAGTACTCTACTGCTGAGCCGCACCCTCAGCCACCACATATTTCTGAAGTCACCAGCAAAAGGAGTGGCTCTTCATTTATTCACTCAGGCAATTTTCCATTTGGGGAACAATGAAAGTAAGATGGTTTTGAAGTGGTTTCTCACAGGACAAATAGGCAGAAGCCCAGAAATTACAGAATCAAAACTGGAAGAGAGACCTGAGAGAACAGTTTTACTTGATTTTAGCTGGGCATGGTGGCACATGCCCATAATCCCAATAACTCAGGAGGCTGAGGCAGGCAGATTGCAGTTTGAGGCCAGCCTCAGCAGCACAGTGAGATACTATCTCAAAAAATAGAAAGGACTGGGGTGTAGACCACCCCTGGTTTCAATCCCCAGTATAAAACCAAAATAAGACAAAAAACCCAAAACCAAATCATGAACTTTTACAAGCTCTGAATTCCTGCTTTTCTTAATGCTTTTGGAAACCAGCAACACAACATCCACATTTCCAGGTGGCAAAGTTGGCAAGAGCCAAGTAGCAAGTACACCCCTGTTCTTTCTTTTGGTATTGGGAACTGAACCCAGGGTGCTCTACCACTAAGCTACATCCCCAGTTCCCAGTCTTTTTTGTTTTTGGAAATGCTAAGTCACTGAGAGTCTCTCCCTAATTTGTTGAGGCTGGCCTTGAACTTGTGATTCTCCTGCCTCAGCCTTCCGGAGTTCCTGGATTACAGACTTGCACCAGCATGATTGGCAAGCTGCACCCTTTCAATGAGACACAAACTTTTCTGCTCACCCCAGTCCCTGGCACTTCATATTATCTTATACCTGAGCAGCTGCATGCATATCAGCTCCCTGGCTCCTATTTACAATGCATTAACTGGGGCTAGGGTTGTGGCTCAGAGGTAGAGAGCTCGCCTAGCATACGTGAGGCACTGGGTTCAATCCTCAGCACCACATACAAAAATAAAATAAAGATATTATGTCCACCTATAACTAAAAATAAATATTTTTTAAAAATCCTTTAACTCAGCATTATCAATAGAACTTTCTACAATGATGGAAATATTCTAAATCTGCTGTCTTTAGACTAATCACATGTGACAACTCAATACTTGAAATGTGGCTAATTTTATCTGCTGGGTGTAGTAGTGCATGCCTGTAATCTCAAGGACTCTGGAGACTGAGGCAGGGGAGGATCCCAAGTTTGAGACCAGTCTCAGGAACTTAGGGAGACCCTAAGCAACTTAGTCAGATTCTGTCTCAAAAAATAAAAGGGGCCGAGGGTGTGGCTCAGTGGTAAAGCATGGGTCTGGCATGTATCAGAGCCCTGGTACTCCCCGGCCATTTTGTTTTTATACTGGGGTTTGAACCCAGGGGTGCTTACCCGATGAGCCACATCCCCAGCCCTTTTTATTTCATTTTTATTTTGAGACAGGGCTTTCCTTGCTAAGTTGCTGAGGCTAGTCTCCAACTTGCAATCCTGTGATTATAGGTGTGTGCCACCATGCCCAGCCCCTCAAATTTTTTTAAAATATTAAATAGAAAAATGAGGCTAGCTGATCCTATAATGAACAGTATGGTTTTAAGCAGTTGAGACCCAGATAGAGTCAATGAGTCACTCAGGGCCACAAAACAAGTTAGTGATACTATCAGCATTAGATGGATTTCTGGTCCTTTCTTCCTCAAAAGGTGCAGTGGGACACGAATTCAGACTGCCTGGGGTTACAACTTGTTGCCTGTCTCATCCATTTCCTGCTGGTCTTATCTCCCATTTCTCCCAGCTGGTGGCTTTCCACATCATATGGTGGTTACCCTGCTACTTAATCTTTTCTTTTTTGGTACTGGAGATGTAACCCAGGGGCACTTTACCATTGAGCCCAAATCCCCAACCCATTTTTGCTTTTTATTTTGAGATGGGGGTCTCACTAAGTTACTAAGGCTGGCCTCAAACTTGGGATCTTCCTGCCTCAGCCTCCTGAACTGCTCGCATTACAGGCATGTGCCACTGTGCTGGGCTTCTCATTCTTTTATCTTGTAATTTTGTATGGAATATGACTTTGATACTTTCTCTGGCTCATTTTTACTTGATGTTAATTTCCCTAACTTGTAGGAAGGTGGCTTTTTCAACTTCAGGGCTCTCTTTCCTGTGTTTGGAGAACCAGGGGCTCCATTTTCAATCTCTTGGCCCTGTTCTCCAACGGGCTCTTATCTGAGCCTTCTTTGCTTTCTCTTGCTCATTCTGCTAGGCTTTGCTTCCATTTTCTAGTTGTTCCACAACATGATCTGGGCCCTACCCTGGAAGGACTCTTTGCAGGAATCCACCAGCTAGCACTGCCTGGACCCTGGACCCTGGATGGTGGCTCTAATCCCTTATTCAATGGGTGACCTTATGTGAGTCCCTTTGACCTCCCTGAACCAGCTTCCTTGCCCACAAAAAGTGGACAGATAATAGCCTCTTACTTCAGCATCCTGAGATTAAGTTTATATACAAAGTGCTCAGAGCAGCTCCAGGTTCTCCTTAAGCACGGAGTATTTTGCTGTGGAGGGACAGTGTCCAAGGCCCAATTTCCTTACCCAGCACCGCAGGTCCCTTCTCCACCTGGCATTCTGGCCTAACCCACACTTGTTTGCTGACCAGGAAAGTGACAAGTCTTGTGTCACCCCAGCTGCAGGACTAGAGGCTTAGCAAAGTAGGGGCTTCTGACAGACAGGGACTGCTTTGCCAGGATCTCTGCAGGGTGGAATCATGGCCAGGAAACCAGATGGGGCAAGAGGAAGTGCTCCGGCTGTAGGCACGAAGGTGCGGCAGGGTTCTGAGGCCCCATAGGGAAGATTTGAACTCTAGAAGGCCACATAGGCTGGAAGCAGGCTGTGGGAGCAGCCTCGATTGGCTCCTTATTGGGCCATCTCCCCCTCCCCGAGGGCTGAGGCCTCTTCACCATCTGCCACTCCAGCTGGGCCCAGTCAGGGGGGCCAGAGCCTCGCCCAGCTCAGTGACTCAGCAAGAGTCCTCCTCATAGCTGATCGTGGGCTCCTGCCTCACTGGGAGAACAAGCCTGGGCTTCAGTACCCTCAGGCCCCCATCTTATCCCTGACCACCTCACATGCCCTAAAACTGTGCCTTTCACCTAGACTGCTTGCCAAATTCTTTCAGAGCAGGTCTTGACATTATACTATGCCTGCGATCACATTTGTGACAAGTCTCAGATTTAGACTTTTGTGGCTTACCAGATGACATGCACAACACGTTAGAGCATTTTATATCCATATATCAGGGTCCTCAAAAGTTAATGGTAGGTTGGGCGCAATGGTGCATGCCTGTAATCCCAAAGGCTTAAGAACCTGAGGCAGGAGGATCATGAGTTCAGGGCCACCCTCAGCAACTGAGCAAGAACTTGAGTCAAAATAAAAAAAACTAAAAAGGAGTGAGGGGGCTGGGGTTGTGGCTCAACAGTAGAGCGCTTGCCTAGCACGAGTGAGGCCCTAGGTTCAATTGTCAGCACCACATAAAAATAAATGAATAAAATAAAGACATTGTGTCCAACTACAACTAAAAAATAAACATAAAGGGGGGGAGGGCCTGGGGATATGGATCAGTGGTTAAGCACCCCCAGGTTCAATCCCTGATACAAAAAAAAAAAAAGGTCAATGGTGAAGGATGGTATTGGCTTTTGGAAAGTCTAGACTTCAGGCCTGGCCCTACCTCCCCAGATCTACTCCCCCACCCATCTCCCTTCAGTCCCTTTGAGACCTGTCCTCTAGTTGGCTGGGTTGGGGGTATGAAGAACATGCTCAGCCTGGTCTGACCACAAGTGTCTCAAATGTCATGAAGTTTTCTGAAAACAGCCAACATTCACCTGAAATCTCAGAGACCAGTATTCCCCTAACACAACACAGATAATGGATGTCAGGGATGGATGGGCAGAGAACTAAATAGCCTGTCCCGTCTTCAGCTGAAGCTGGGTTCATCCTCTATTTTTAAAAGGGGCTCCTGGACTGGGGAGTAGCTCAGTGGTAGAGCACTTGCCTAGCATGTGCAAGGCCTAGGCTTGAATCCCCAGCACTGCGAAGACAAAATAAAACAGAGGGGCTCGTGATCCCAAGCTCCTGTCTTTAAAATAATACCAGGCTTCAGACAAAATTAAAGAGTCCTGAATCCCTACTTATCAGAGACCTTCAGAATCACCTGGTAGATGCAGTAAATTGGAAACAGCAGATGCCAAAGTTGTGTATGTGGTGTGCAGTGAGCGAGTGGCAGAGCACCAACTAAAAGCTTAATAGTGATGCAGAATCTTGTCCCCATCCCCTAACTGTAGAATCAACCATCATTTTTACAAGATTCTCTGAGGATTTGGGCACACTGCAAAGTATGGGAAGAGCAGGTGCATAGCAGCCACACCCAACCCAGGAGGCACAGGAGAAGTACCTGGAGATCTTCTAAAGCCACCCATTTCTGGGCTGGGGAAGGGTCCAAGCACTGGTTCTAATATATAGTCAGGACTGAGGATGAGTGGGGAAAGTGTCAATCTGGCAGGTTCTGGCATCACCAGCACGATCTTGGGTCACCTACTAGCACCTGAGCCTTGCTCTGCTCAACTGTGAAGTGGGAATAAATGATGCTTCCTGAAGCTGCAGGCATTAATTAGAGAGAAGGAAATCTGGAATGCATAGTAGAAGCTCAACAAACAGCTAGGAGCAAGAGTAAACCTGAGATCAAATCAGAATGCTCCTGGAGGGCGGGGAATTTCATTTATTCTCCTTCAGCCCTTCCCCTGTCCCAGCTCTAAGCAGCCTCTTTATCCCCATTCCTGGGGTCTCTATCCAAGTAGGCCTGTAGTTGGAGGTGAGGATGGTCACCCCAGCTCTGGGGTGACCATCAACCTTAGTTTTAGAAAAGTGTGTGAAGTTCAGTTTAAACAGGGATTTTTTTTTTTTTTTTGGTCAATAGAGTTTGCCTTCATGATTCTGAGTTAAACATTCTATTTTATGAGTCACATGACTCCGAAATTGCAGAGAGCTTGTTTTTCATTTGGTGGTTTCCCGGCTTACCAAAACCATTTCCTGCTTTAGGGGACTATTAATGGGAATTGAGAATGTGTGGCTGAAGTTAAATCATTTTAAAATTTTTTGGTGGCAAAATCTTGGGAGCTTTTCTTCTTAAGAAAACCCTACTTGAGATCTAACCCACTTTGGGGGAAGTGGAGTAGCTCAGTGGCCTCAAGGGGGGCAGAGCAGTTCTACCAGCCCCAAACCCTACTCCTTTGATCTCCTGGATGCTGCCAATAAAAGACAATCACTGAAGATAAGGATTGTAATCTACAAGTGACCCAGAAACCAGGATTCAGACTCTAAGCTAGATCAATATTTTCTTTTTTGGGGGGTGGGGTGGGGATTGAACCCACGTGTGCTTAACCACTGACCAACATCCCCAACCCTTTTTTATTTTGAGACAATCTCACTAAGTTGCTGAGGCTGGCTTCAAACTTGCCATCCTCCTGCCTCAGCCTCCTGAGTCACTGGGATTACAGGGCTGCACCACCCTGTGATAAACAGCCTGTCCTGAACCCACCTTCAGGTGAAGACAATACTTCCTAAACACTCCCAATCATAGGACTTGGCTACAAAGGGTTCCTGTCTGTAGCCCAAACTGGCCTTGAGCTCCTAGGCTCAAATGATCCTCCTGTCTTAGTTTCCCAAGTAGCAGGAAAACTACAGGAACATGCCACCATGCCTGGTATCTGGCTGGGATACTTTTTTTTTTTTTTTTTTTTAAATATTTATTTATTTATTTTTTAGTTTTCAGCGGACACAACATCTTTGTTTGTATGTGGTGCTGAGGATCGAACCTGGGCCGCAGGAGTGCCAGGCGAGTGTGCTACCGCTTGAGCCACATCCCCAGCCCCTGGCTGGGATACTCAATCCTGTTCATGCTGTTTCCCTGCATGAACCCACTGGGTCAAGGTTTCCAGGAGAGACTCCCCAACTTGTATTTGAGAAAAGTACCCTCACATAATAGCTCTTAACTTGAATCCTGGTACAGGTAAGGTTTGCAGTAAGTTAAGTGCCTTTAATCAACTCATTTTTCCTTCCTAAGAACTTGGAAGTTAAGGAACTTGCTCAGGATCACACAGCTCTCAAAGGCTGGAGTCAGAATTCCACCTGGGGCATTGTGACCAGAGGACTCCGGTTTTCCAGGAAGAAGCATGAAGATTTGAATCCTACATTGAGGACTTAAGAGCCCGAGTAAGGCTGGGTACTTCCCAGGAAATAGTTTGAGTGGGGGTTCATAAGTGAGCATTTTCTCGAGTGCAGGCAGGATCAGCGCCCACTTCTGCTCCTTCAGAACCTGAGAGAGCAACACCAAACAAGGAGGCCTGAGCACCCAGTTTCCTTGGAGCCCTGAGGTCGTCTCTAGGCTATCCACTCAAGGTTACAGAGAACTGTCCTAACCAAACAGCCCCACCCCAGGGCAGGCCAGGTGCTCTGGGTGCCAAAGGCTGTTCACAAGTGGGAGTTTCCAGGGAGAGCCACCAGCACACTCCACAGGACATATCTTTCCCCTATATCCCAGGGGTTTCCCCCAAGCAGAGTACACAGGGGACATGTGTCAACTGCCACCCCCACCCCCTCCTCTGCTCTAGAGAAACAGCTCCAAGATCCCCAGAATCACAGACTGGTGGGTCCAACTGAGCTTTCTATTTTTCATTTCCTCCTCCTCAAGAGAAGAGAGCCTCTCTTACCAACTCCACCTTTTGGAAATCAAGCCCACCTTAAGATCACTCTGCCCATGATCTGTCTAGTGACTGGCCAAGGCTCCCTACTGGCACAGCCCTGCAAAGGGCAGTAGGAAAGCCTAACATTTGGCAGAGTTAAGGAACCTTCAACGGGGACAAATCACATTCTAGGAACTTGAAGGGACAGGCCAGAACCCAGGTCCCTACAGGGTGAAGGATGAGGGCAGCCAAATCAGTCTAGCTCCAAGATGGAGTCTGAATGGACCCTCATATTTGCATGTGTGTGGGGGTGGGGTGGTGGGAGTGGAAGAAACCCAGGCCCTTGTGCATGCTAGGCAAGTGCTCTACCCCAGAGGTACAGCCCCAGTCCCCACCTTTTAAGAGAGTGTGTATGTGGGGGGGGGGGGGGGGGCGGGGCGGGGGGTGTCTCACTATATTGCCCAGGCTGGCCCTGAACTCTGGGACCACAGCCACATACCACTGTGTCTAGTAAGGTCCCCATCTTACTTTGGGAGAGAGACTTCTTCCTGAAGTCAGAGAGGCCTGAGATTTGAAGAGTGGGAGTGGTGGCCCTAATCTACCTTCACTCCCAAACGCAGCAAACTCCAACAAACAAAACCTCCCAAAGCAGCCTCCTTGTTCCTTTCTTCCCCAGGTTCAGGGAGATCTTAGCTACCCCAGCAAAAGGCCCTAGAAAGCAGAACAAGGTCAAAGAGAGCCTTGGAAGGGACAAATACCCACCACTGGTTTGGGGACCAATGTGATGTACTCACATCTAGAAGCCAGGCTAGCAGCAGCACCCTCAGATCAGGAAACTCTCTCACAGTCCAGGGAGCACTTCCTGGCTGCGGAGGGTAGGGCAGGGCAGGGAAGGGCTGGGCTGGACAGGGAGGCGGGGCAGGGGCGGGGCTTGGATGTTTAAAGGGCCCCCCCGCCACGGGGCTCATTTTCTCCTTGGGGCTACTTTGGCTACAGTTGGTGGCACCACAGTTCATTCCACACAGGAATTTCTGCCTTAGAGCCAGCTGGCCACACTGGAATGAGACTAGGAGGATCAGAAGGCCCGAGATAGGAGGGCAGATGGTGACTGAGTTCTCCTCTACCGCATGTGGCTTTCATTGTCCAATCTGGGTGAATAAGATTCTACCTTTCTGCTCAAGTGTGGCCAACTGTTTGGGCTCTAGCTGCAGCCCCCTCGAGAGAAGGTAAGTTTGCATATTTTATTTTAGATTCAGAAAATTTCACCCAAGTCTCCAAATAGACATTCAACCCAATATACAGACATGCATGCGCGCCCGCACAGGCACACATACATACATACACACACACACACACACACACACACACATACACACCCTCTTTCCTGCTGAAAAACTGATGTGACTCCATTTTTTAAAATAAATAAATAACAGCAGCTTCTACCTCAAGGCCTGTCCTAAGGAAGGGGACGTGACCCTTGTCCTTGGAAAAACCCACAGAGCACTCCTAGGCACATACCCAGCCTGCTGAGTTGTTTGTCTACAAATAACAGGAGAAATCTGTGGTGCCAGGTGTCCCTGACTCAGTTAAGCTAGGTGAGGACCCATAGCAACCCCCAAAGGGCTTCCAGTCAGCAGGAGATAGAGAAAATACCTGGGATGCCAGATGACCCCCGTCTCCCGCCCAGTAGTTTATGGTGGTTGATAACATGTTGGGAAACCATGTAGTTTAGCAGGTACACCCCTCGTGGCCTAAGCCAATCAGTTCAAAGGACACCCCCCCCAGTACTAACCAATCACCCCTACCCAACTTGCTCCCGCCAGTGAATGTGCTAATCAATATTAAGAGCTGTTGTTTGATTTTCCCGCGATATGGAATGATTTGCTATGTGATGTTGTGACACATAGAGTATCCCCTCAAAACCTATAAAATCTCACTGAACTCACTCCCTGGGACCATTGCGCCGGAAACGGTTGTGAGTCCAGGCTCGAGCTTGCAATAAAGACTCTTGTGTGATTGCATTGGATTCGGCTCCTGGAGGTCTATTGGGGGTCCCACGAATCTGGCATTACACTGCAAGGTGCTGTGTTGGGAGCTTGGGGTTCTTTCTCCCAAGTTTCCCAGCATCCTGGGTTAGGAAAGTTAGGAAAAGAGGGCCCAGGCCCTAGCAGATACAGTCTCTGCATCATAGAGGCGGTAAAAACAACAGTCAGTATTTCCGTTGTCGAGGGAAGAGACTACTCCCCGATGACCGGAGTGGGGGGCTGGCTGGGCTGGGGTCCTCTGAGTCCAAGCTGAAGAGGTCCCTCCCAGTACGAAGAATCTGCTCCTCCAGCTTCTTGTGTCGCTTCATGTCTGAGAGGACCTTGTCCAGGCGGGCCTCCCGTTTTTGGCTCCGGGCTGAACTTCCTAAAGAGGAAGGTAGGAAATGTTGAAGAAATTGAGGGAGTGGATCTTACTCATCACTTGGGGAGCTTCCTTAATACCCAGGTTTCCAGGCCTCAGCATGGGGATTCTAAGGTCTGAAACTGGACCATAAATGGGGAGAAGGGCACAGCAATGAAAGTCTTGAGTTAAGAGAAGGCACCACTAACATGATGAGCAAGCGTGATGGCCTTGGGGCAGGAAGAAAAGTTTGTTCAGAGATGGTAGGGGGAATCTCAGATGCTCTCCCCCCAACCCTTGCAATAGAATCCCTGGAGATGTTAAGCAGAAAAGTGACATGAATTCTGTTTTAAAAGGACCACTCTGATGCTGAGACTGGAAGCAGGGAGGTAAGTTAAGAGCTACTGTAACTGTGGCAAGGGAGATGGTGGCATGGATGAAGGTATGGAGCTGAAGGCAGACATTAACAGATGGACTTGGAAACGTTGTGGAGCAGAGCTGGTGGTACTTGCTGCTGGCTTGAATGTTCAGGTAATAAAAGAGAAATCAAGAATGACTCAAGAGCCAGGCGAGGTGGTGCATGCGTGTAATTCAAGAGGCTCAGGAGGCTGAGACAGGAGGACCTCAAGTTCAAAGCCAGCCTCAGCAAAAGTGAGGTGCTAAGCAACTCAGTGAAATACTGTCTCTAAATAAAATACAAAATAGGGCTGGGGATGTGGCTCAGTGGTCAAGTGCCCCTGAGTTCAATTCCTGTTACCCCCTCCCCTCCCCAAAAAAGAATGACTCAAGAGTATATTCTAGAATGTCATGGAGGTGGGAAATTGGGTCAGATTAAGTAATTTACACAGTAGTACAGGGATGTGGCACTAGATAATAATGAACAGGACTTGGACTTTTGAGGAGAGGATAAAAGGAACGGGAAACATAATAGAACTATCTGTAATAGTCTATCAAAATAAGACAAGGACAGGCATGGTGGAGCACGCCTGTAGTCCTAGGAACTCAGGAGGTTGAGGCAGGAGGTTCACAAGTTTGAGGTCAGACTCAAAAACTTGGTGAGGCCCTAAGCAAGTTGGTGAGATCCTGTATCAGAATAAGAAGGACTGGGATGTGACTCGGTGAATGCCCATTACAAAAGAGAGAGAGAGAGAATGAGAATTAACCTAAGCTCACTGGAGCAGCTACAAGTTGTATGACAATTGAGGCACCCAGCAAAGGCCTCTTCAGGGGAGTCATTTTTGATGTAACTGGGAGGAGAGGCCCTTCACCTCCTCCCCAAACTTTTCCCTCTTGTACCTGGGGTGCGTCTCCGGTCAATCAAGGAGTCCTTTGGTGTCATTGGCTCATCATCGAAGTCAAATTCCGTAGGCATGTGAGGTCTGGGACAGGTGGACAAAGAATGAAGGGTAAGAGTAGTCCTCCCAAACACCCACACGTTTTTCCCCAACCTGTCGGCTCTTCCTTTCCTGTTCCCTTCTTCCACTTTCTAAGCTCCTGGGTCCCACTTTTTTTCCCCTCCCTATTTTTTCCTGGCATCAGGAGAAAAGTCCCAGTGACAAGGTGTAAGATTGCGTTCTCACTTTTCCTCTTCTTCTTCCTTGGCCTCCGGCTCCTCATCAGATCTCTCCTCTTCACTCTGGGCTTCGGGTGTTGGGGGCCGTCGGGGCAGGATCTCCGCTTGAAGCTCCAAGGTACCTTGGACAGCCAGCAACTCATAGAGCCGCTGGATTTCAGAGGGCGGGGGCATCCAGGGCTGTCCGTCCGCGGGCAGCTCCACCTCCTCATCGCTGCAGGGCACGCACCAGTCCTCGGATTCTCCCTCGACACGCTCCTCCCCCTCGGCTCTGGGTACTTCTGTTGCCTCCTCAGTCCCGGGCCCGGCATGCTCGGCCTCCTCCTGTCCTCCTTCCCCCTCTTCCTCGGCCTTGTTGGCCAAGACAGAGGGACCTCCGGTATCCTCCACGGCCAGAGCCTGGAGGCCGGAAGTCACTTCCCCTTCTTCAGACAGAGGCGCCGCCGTGGTGGACGCAATGTCTCCCTGACCCCGGGCAAGGGACATAAGCCACTAGGGAAGGGGCCTAACAATATAGGAAATGCTGGAGTACCAAACCAGGTCCTCCCGCCCCAAGTGATTGGGATCCCCAGGGTTTTAGGAAAATCTCTCTTCAACCAATCAGGCTCCAACAGTATTCTAAGTGGCCAGAGCGCCTACCCCCAGGAGGGGGCGCTCAGACCCCTGCAAGGTAGGGTCCCACCCCAAGGATCGAGATCCGGCACTCTGACGGTCCCGAGGACCCGCAGAATCCAATTTCCGAGCCAGAGAGGGGCGGAGCCACTAGTCTCGCCTTCATATCACTCCTCTCCACAAGTGGACCCCGCACCCTCTCGCCTGACCTCGCAGTTGGGGGCCGTGTCAACTCAGCGGCGGTACGCACCTGGAGCTAAGACCCGCCTCCCGGGCTGCGCAGAGTCACAGTACGCAGGCGCATAGAAATGGCGCGGGAGGCTCCGCTCTAGTCAAAGCTACTTGGGATAGGAAGGCAAGGGAAGGTTTGCACATGCGCAGGTAGGCCTCTGGCATAACAGGCTTTGGCCCACAGTAAAGATGGCCACCACGACGGCGCATGCGTATACCATCCTTTGGGTTCTGCCGGGAGGCAGTGCTCTGGCCGGGCAGACGAACGCAGGGACCAACAGAGACTGGAGGCGAGTCTCATGCAGTCTCCGTTTATTGGTGTTTCAGACTCAGACTCATGCAGCATTCAGCATACAAAAAGGGAGAATCAGTTTGATATATTTTTCTTAAAGGAGTTTTAGGGTTTTTTCCCCAGACTTTTTTTTTTTTTTTAAGAAAACAAAAAACCCGCCAACTCTGAACCTCGTCGTAGCTGGCTCCCTGCCTCCTTAGTGGCTGTCGCGTGCAACCAACCTCCCTGTCCTCTTGGAAAACAATTATAGAACTCACCCGCCCCTCCCTCGCTCTGGGCTGCTGAGAGCTTTGGTCCTATTTTTCTTTCTTTTCTTTTTTTTAAAATTCTTTCCTTACAAAGCACGCAAGTGGCCCGAGCCCTTACACCTTCAAGCAAGAAGCTCGTGGGCTGAGGTTAAAAGACCCAGGTGGGCCGGTCAACCCCGGCTGACTCCTCTACCGCCGCGCCTCTCCCTACTTCCCTGTGTTCAGAATTGCTTCCACCATTGCACAAGTCCCCAGATGGGGCCTGGCTTGCAGCTCTGCGACCCAAAAGGCGCCCGGTGAGGGGGTGGTCTGAGCCTGGGTGGTCCCAGCAGAGAACAGTCGGAGCCCCAGGCTAGGTAGCCCTCTCCCAACCCTGCTCCCTTTCCCCCACCCTGATCTAAGTGCTGGAGCTCTTGCAGAATAAATGATGGCAGGAGGGTGGAGGAAAGGATGCTAAGGGAAGATGAGGAGGCAGAAAGAGGAAGGGGGTGGGTGATGTAAAAAGGGGAGGGAAGATGATAAAAGAATGGAGAAAAGGAACCAGGTTAGATGCCAAGACAATGAAAGTCAGGAGAAGGAAGACGAGGATGAGGTTCAGAGAATTCAGAAGGCTGGGAGAAGTGCAGGGAGGTGGGGAGAGATGCAGGGAAGCTGAGAGCTCAGAGAGTTTGGGAGATGTTCAGGGAGGCTTCCAGAAGTAGGAAGGTTTCCAGAAGTGCAGGGTTAGGGAGGCCAAGAGGCTGGAGGGGCTATCCACAGGCAGAAGTGCAGGGAGGTTGGAAACAGTGCAGGGAAGAGGGAGGCCTACGGTTGGCAGAGGAGCCTGGCAGGATGCAGGAACAGAAGAGAAGCTGTAAACAAGGCCGCTCAGGCTCCCTTGGTCCCTAGGGATGGGGGCCAGGGCCATCGATTGGGCTCCCCTCAAGGGAGGGATGGGCCCAAGGCAGCTCCCAACAGGAAGAAAAGTCTTGGAATGCAGGGCAGAGCCCCTCACTTATACACTGTGGGAGAGGAGAGGGAGGGAGAGACAGAGACAGGGTCAGGGAGAAAGGGGAGACAAGGAGAGACAAAGGAGAAGTAGGGAGGACAGACAGGAGAGAGCAGGGGCAGGGGTTAGTAAAGCTGCCCTTGTCAACCCTTCCACTCCTCCCCTGCGTGTCCCTGACCCCCACTCACCGCCCAAGTTGATGACGCAGGAGGCGATGATGATGAGGACCCCCCCCACCAGCGCCACGATGCTTAAGAGCTTGGCCACACGGCCCAGACGCTGGGCCCCATCCACGTCCCCCTGCTGCAGACTGTTCCGGGACTGGGGTTAGGGTGTGGGGTGGAGGTGCCATGGCCCAGGTCAGGAGAAGCCAGCCCAGCAGGGATCAGGTGAGTCGTCCAGAGGCCAGCCCCATGAGGTTACGGGAGGAAGGGGGAAGAGGGCACAGGTCAGTGAGGCTGTGTGACATAGGTCTCCATATTCCTCCCACCAAAGGGGTAGGGCAGTGGTGGCTCAGAAAGTTAGATCCTGGGCAGGACCAGCAAAGGCTATATAAGTGGGGCAGTGGGAACCATGCAGAAAGGGTAGGGAAAGTGTGGTTTATCCTGGGGCTCACCATGACGGCATAAGCGAAGGCCACGATGTTGACAGGCCACATGGGGCAGAAGCAGGACAGGATGGCAAGGATGATGTAGTCACGAGGTTTCTGGGTGTCTTCACCTCCCTCCACCCCAGGACCTGCCAACTGGGAGCTGGGGTGGCGGCTTAGGCTACCTCGGGGAGATCCTGGATGCCCACTATGGGCCCTTCCTATTCTGTCCTCCTCAACCAGCTGCTGCAGCACACGGGGGGGAGCCCCATTGGCTGGGGGCGTTTTTGTTGAGGGTGAGGAGTGAGGCTGGGGTGCTGGGCCCTCTTCCCCATCCCCAGCCTGTAAAGGGATCACTGCCCCATTCTCTTGCTTTTCCCCTACACTTTCTGTCAGGACCTCAGGGGTGGGGTCCTCCTGGGTAGGGGGCTCTATTTGAAGGGCTGGTTTGGGGGTGGGCTGGGAAGCTGGCTGAGGGTCTGACTGGGAGTCTAGCTGGGAAGCAGGCTCTGAGGCTGGCTTGGGAGGGGCTGCAGACTCCTGCTCAGACCCCTGGTCTGTAGGGGCTTCTTTGTTCATTTCTGGTTTGGATGCTGGCTCTTTGCATGCCTCTTCAGGGATGGAGTTGGCTTTTGAGTCCCCTCCTGGGCTTAAGCTAAGGTCTGTGGCCTGAGCTGTTTCTGGGGCCCCAGCTGGGGTGTCTGTAGTTTCTGGAGCCAGCCCAGCATCAGGCCCTGAGTCCACAGGGGCTGCAGTGGTGTCTGGGCCTGGCTGTGGGGCCTCTGGCTGGTCTGGGACCTCTGCTAGGGCCTGGAGAGGGCCAGTTCCAGCTTCAGAATGGCCAGGCCCTTCTCCCTGGGTCTCCGGACAATCCTCGACCCCCTTCATCTCAGAGCTGCTGGCTGCCATCTTGAGATGGGAGAGGGGAGAGAACCCCTGTGGGAAGGAGGGAACAGCAGACAGTAGCAAACCCTGCAAGAGGACGAGACAGGCTTGGTGTGAGGAGAGAAGTGGGGCTGTCAGCACTGCAGACCCAAGAGGGCCAGGCTCCTGTCTCAAGGCCAGCCTTGCGCTGTCTCTGGGATGAAGAAGAAAAGTTGGGGTTTCCTTTGTTTTGGGGTGGGACATCTGGGGGAGAAGTGCTCTACTCAAAGCTTCCAACATGGGCGCCGGTGGAAGAAAATTACTTTTATAAACAAGATTTTCCTCAGGGTCTCATCTTTGGTCTGCCCAACAGAATCCAGTCTCTCACATCCCAGCAGATACCCCAGCACCCCCAAATCAACAAACTGTGCAGCCGCCACCAGGAAACTCTGACAAGCAGATTGGGCAGGGGATCGGACACACACACATTCCACTCCCTCGGCATCCTTCTCTCCTCCCTGGTGCAGGTATTCTTGCTGCGCGTTTGGGGCGCAGACACCCCTGCCCTTTCCTAGGGGACCTGGGCATCTCCTGAGTTGCTTCTGAGCCCCTCTTAGGGATTCCCTCGCCCTCCGCGGGCTGGCACCTCCTCCTCCCCATGGCGCGGGGCACCCAGCACCACCTTCCAGCTCTCCAGGCGCCCGCATTCCCGTGCAATCAGGCCGTCTGTAGGTCCACTCCTACCCGCAGCCTCAGTCCGTCCCAGTCTCACCTCGACGCCGGCCTTCAGACTGCTCCCGCCGCCACCGCCACCGCCACCGCCACCGCCGCTGCCGCCGCCGTTGCAGCAGCCGCAGCCCGGGAGGGAGCAAGTCAGCTTAGGAAGGAGGGAGGCGGCGGGTCTCCCCTCTTCTCTCCTCGCGTTTGCTCGTCCCCTCTTCTCTGGTCCCCTCCCCTGCGCTCCACTGCCGCCGCGCGCCCGCCCCCGCCCCTTGCACGCCTCCGGCCCCTCCCGGCCAGCCCAAGGGAGCCTCGCGTGCCAGGCCCTGCGTTACCAAGGCAACAGACCCAGGGACCACTCGCGACCCCTCCCTGCCCCTTCCCACGCGCGCCTCCCTCGCCTCCCGGCGGGACGCCCCCTTCCTAAGTCCTCGGCCCCTCCCGCCAACGGTCACCGGGGGTCCTGGCATTGACGGGGGTCTGCGAGGAGACGGAACTAATGAGGCAGGCAGGAATGGGTGGAGGCACCCCTACAGCAGAAAGAGGGCAAGGGAGATGGGGCAAAATTTGGGGAGGCTGCAGAAAAGTAGGGTGGGGTTTCAAGAGACGGGAGACTGCAGAACAGTAAATCTTCCTATCCCCAGGGAAGGAGCAGCAGAAAATGGATATTGGAAGGCTCAGGAAAGGGTTCTTGGAAAGGACGGAGCTAGGCAAGGATAGGGAATTCCAATGGAGCCTGCAGGGACAGCTTGGAGCAGGAGGGGTTAGGACAGAGGATCCACCGCAAATGCAGGGCGCCCGATGCGGAGATCGTGCAGTTATTCTGAACCTTCCTGCTCCTGGCCCCAGGGCTCAGGCCCCCTCAACCTTTCTGCACCTACATTAACCATGATGGCTTTTCAGGGCTGTGCAGGTATTTGTCCAGGGTCCTGAGCAGCTGGCAATGAGTACAACCAAGGGAGAGCAGTGTTTATGTTCAATAGCTGTTTGGATGCCTAACCTGGGCCTCTTCAAACCTTTAGTGGTTATTCTGGACCTGTCCAGATTATTTCCCCAGAGACCTGGGAGCCCTAGAACTTGCTTTCCACATCCATTGGAGCCTTGGCCACACCCTAAATTTGTGCTGCCACCCGGAGGGCTGTCCTTGGGAAAGGAGGAGCCAGAGCACAGAGCTATATACAGCAAAGCAAGGTTGGGACTGATACCAGGCACAAGAACCACCCCCTAGGAAGTAAGGACAAGGGGCTTAGTGAAAGAAATTCATTGAACCCAGAGCCAGAACCAGGTTTTATTTAAAATTTATTGTAATAGGGTCCGCGCAAAAGGAGGGGGGTGGAGGGTGAAGAACATGCAGGGGACACAGGAACACGATGACATGGCCAGGGCCACAGCTTCTGTCATGGGGAAGAGGGATGAAAAGAAAAGACCAGGGCAGGAGCTGGGGTGGAAGAGGGAAGGGGGAGACACTGGTTGCATTCCCCCTGCCCCCAGGAAGCACCTCTAGTCCCTGGTTCCCCTTGTTTACCCTGGGCCCCTCAGATTCCATCTCCTGTTCTGCCTCTGGCACTAGTGGCTCCTTCTTTTGCCCCCTTTGACTTTCCCCACCCCCACAGATTTTCAAGTAGGATGACGTTTAGGGACTAACCCCAACAACCCTACCTAATGAACTTCTGCCTTCCCTGCTTCTGCCCCTTCTCTAATCTCAACTTTCTCCTTCTCTGGGACAGAATCTTTGACTCCCCTCCTTCCTCTCCTCCCTCCCCCTGGAAAACAAAACAAAAGAAAAAAGAAAGAAAAAAAAAGCACCAACTCCCCAGGGAGGGGCAGCAGACAGAAGGGAGAGGACTGGAAGGAGGAGAGCAAGGACCACGGAGGGAAAAGGCTCACAAATCCCTGGGAGGGCAGGGCAGGGGATTACAGAGAGGAGAGGGGGTGAGGGCAGTGGCTGCTCCTGTCCTCTGCCACCCCTGCCCACTGTCCAGGGGACTTCAACACAACCAAGGGAACAGGTGTGTATAAGGGTCAGCTCTGGTAGGGAGAAGAGAGGAGCAGGAGAAACAAATCGTTAAATCTAGTGAATTCCCCTAAGAACACATTTCTCCCTCCTTTCCTTCTGGAGGCTCCTTGGTTGGTGAGGGAGTAAAGAGAGTTGGTGGGAAGAGAGGGGGAGAGGAGATTGTACCAAGGGGCTTTTCTCTGCTCTCCCTTCTCCCCCCACCAACTTGGAGCTCACCAGGGCTGGGAGGGAAGTGGCTGAGAGCTCACTGGCACCCCCTCGGGCCCAGAGAGGGAGCCCACAGCTGTGGGAGGGGCTGCCACTGCTGCCGCTGCCGCTGCCGCCGCTGCTGCTGCCGCTGCTGCCATTGGACAAACCTCACCAGTACCTGCACAGTGAGAAATACCAAGGATCACAGCGCGACCTGAATGGCAAGAGCCATACCCCTTAACCCAGACTCTTTTTCCAGACTACTTCCCCTGGGACACAGCCGTTGCTAACTTCCTATCTGGTCCCCAGAGGCTTTGGCCTGACTCCTTACCCAGACAGAGCAGTTCTCCTGAAGGGCCCTCCCTGGCCCTGGAGTCTCCCTAACCTGAGTGATAGATTGGCATCCCTAACCTTCCTGAGATCCCCTATAGGGCCCTTTGAGCCCTCTTGTCCCACACACCCCATCCCGCCCCCCAGCCATGCCCCACGCCTTGCCTGGTGGGTGCGGGGGTCCCCCTCAGCAGGTGGGCTGTGGCTGGGGGGCATCTCCCGGGATAGGGGGGACGGCCCCCCCCAGATGGGTCTGCATGTGGCCGGCCAGCTGGGCAGGGGTCTTGCAGTGCACGCTGCACAGCTTGCACAGGATGCGGTCAGCCCGCGGGGCCTGGAGCCCATGGTCCTTCACCGCGTGGATGCGCAGGTATGCTGCTGTGGTGAAGCCTATGGGGGGGTGGATTGGGATGGGGGGTGGGGGTCAGCCAGATGGAGACCCCAGAGACGGGGCTGTTCTCCTAGGCTGGGGACGCCCTTCTCAGATGGCCCTGTCCTCCTCCCACCACATCCTTGGTAGCCTGGGGCCAACTACTCTGCTGGGGCTGGTGGGGCACAGGCAAGGCCCCTCCCTGAACCAGGGGCCTGATTTGAGTGGTGCCTACTTCTCAGTCTTGGAAAGCACAGAACTCATTCTTTCTTCATGGCTGGGAGATCTCTCCAGGGACAATAGGACACTGATTCCTAGCTACTTTAAGGGTTGACTCTCAGGAAAGACGGCTGTGTCCCTTCCCTCCAGTGTCCCACAGTCTAAGCCCAGTTACTGAGTTAAGTGCATTTAAAAGAAACTTTTTCTGCTACTGGGCCAGGATGTGTGCTTGTTAAACTCCTGCCAGTGTACTCCATTTGCCCAGGAGCTGGAGACAAGAACTTGTGGCTACATGGCTGAACCTTGCCTTCTGACCCATGGGGACTGGCTCTCGACTAATTCTTTCCCAAAGCAGCCATATCCCACTTCCAATTCTTCCCCCACACACCCAGGAGGTTGAATCTTTCTGGTAGATCGTCTCCTCCAGCTATGGCTTCTCAGAATTTAGCAATGTTCAGTTGTTCCCAATGCTGCTTGGTTTGCCTCCCAAAGGGCTCTAGATGCCACGAGCTCTTGGCTACAGCACCTTTAACCCACATCTGTGGAAAAGCCACCAGCTTTGTGCCTCCCCTTTTTCCCTGGCCCTCTTGACATCCCTGAGCATGTACCTTTGTTGCAGAGCTCACAGACATGGTGAGGGCCCTGGCTGTGCACCTTCATGTGGTCCGAAATATAAGCCGAGCTCAGCATCTTGCCACACACATGACATGGCACCTTCTCCTCGTGTCGTACTGTGTGCGCCCGGAGTCGATCCTTCGTAGCAAAAGCTGCCTCACATTTCTGGGGAGGGGGGAGGGGCGTGGGGGGGTGTCACAGGAGAGTTAAAGTTTCGGGGAGTAGGGAGAAGGGAGCAAGAGGTTAAAGGGATCAGAGCCTTGGGGATCTTTGATCTGTAGGAAATGGGAGTGTGATGACGAGGCCTTGAGGAAGAAATGAGAAAATGGAGTGAAAAGGCAAAAAGAAGAGAGAGAAAAAGGGGGTCTGAGAGGCTGAACTCAGACAACTACAATGAGGCTCAAAATCATGATAACCAGGACAGGAGGAGGCGGGCTTCCTACCTCACATTTGAAGGGCCGCTCTGTGGAGTGCACTTGTCTGACGTGACTGTTGAGGTGATCCGGCCTGGGGATATGTTCGGGTCGGGGGGTTAGGGCCGAGGCCCTGAGATTGGGAGGTGCTGCCTCAAGTCTGCCTAGCTGCCCATCGCAGGCTGTTTAAAAGTCCCTGCGTTTTCTCCCAAAGACTCATGGTCCTACACAAGCAGGAAATCCCTCCCATCCAACCCGGCTTCCTCCTCCTCCTCCCACACGAAGCTATCCTTCCACCCAAAGACCCACCTCCTTTGCAAAGTACCACCCCCTGCTCCCTGGTAACCAGGAGAGGCTTTCCTCCCTCCTCCCTGGGAGTGGCTCCCCTTCCCCATCCTCGGAGCCGCTTCCCTCCCCGCCAGCCAAGGCCAGGCCACCTCTGTAGGCGTCCCTCCCTCCCCACCGGCCTAGTGGGCGACTGTGGCCCCTGCACACCGGGAGAAGCTCTTGCCACAGTGGGAGCAGTTGTAGGGCTTGTGCACAGCGCCGTCATGTGAGCGCACGTGGTAGCTCATGCGGTCCTTGCGCTTGAAGCGCTGCTGGCACACCGGGCACTGGTAGGGCTTCTCGTCCGAGTGCGACAGCTTGTGTCGGTTCAGGTGGTAGACGTCGCGGAAGGCCTTGCCACACATCTCGCAGGCGTGGTTCTTCCGGATGCGCTTTCCCGAGGCGGTCGTGGTCACTACGCCACCGGCGGCCACTGCAGCCGTGCCGCCGCCGGCACCCGCTTCTCCCCCTCCCCCGCCGGCTCCGCTCAGCTGGGGCACGCTCAGGAGGCTCAGGGGCACCATGGTGGGCATCTTCATAGCACCCGAGGGGACCCGGCCGGCCTTGGCTCCGGTGTGGATGGCTTCGTGCCTCCGGAGATTGTAGCCGTTCTTGAACTCTTTGGCGCACAAGGCGCAGATGTAGGGCCCCTTGCTCTTTGTCTTCTTCTCCAAGGCAGACGCAACAGGGGCCACGGCGACCGTCGAGGTTGGGGAGACAACAGCGGTGGCCGCCGCTGCGGCGATGGTGGCGGCAGAGGCGGGGGGCGCGGCCTCGGCAGCGGGCGCCGACACAGGCGGGGGTGGCGGAGGGGGCGCTGGGGGCTGCTTCAGGGCCGCTGTGTCCACTGTGGAGGCGGCGGCGGGGGCCGGGGGTGCAGTAACCACGGCGGCGGCCGCAGCCGCGGCGGCCGCAGCAGCCGCTGCGGATTCCTGGGCGGCGGCAAGGACCGGGAGCAAGTCCACCTGGAGGGGCTCGGCCGCCGGGGCCTGGGGCGTGGGTGGGGGCGCCGGCGCGGCCTGCAGAGACAAGGACCGTGTGGGCCGCGGCCGCGAGTCGGCGCCCTCCCGGCCCGCCACGGCCCGCCACGGCCGGCCCCTACTCACCTGGAATGGACTCTGGGCGCAGCCCTGGGAGGCAAAGAAGCGGGACTGGAGCTCAGCCCCGACCTGCAGGGGGTTCTGGGCGTGACCCTGAGGTGGCGGGAAGGAGTTCATGAGGCCGCCCACCCCCCGGGAGTCCAGGCCCAGCACGGGGAAGGGGGGGGCCAGCAGCGTGCAAGGGAACACGGGGAACATGGCCTCGGCCACGGTGGGGCCCCCAGGGCTCAGCGGGGGCCGGGGGCGCGGGCCGCGCGGGGCCCGGGCTCGGGGCGCCGCCCCCGGCCGGCCGGGCTGGGCCGCGCCGAACGCATGGCCCGCGGGCCGCCCCGCCGCCCGCGCACCCCGGCCGGCGGGAGGGAGGGAGGGAAGGAGGGCGCCTTGCGGGCCGCGGAGCGCGGCGGCGGCGACGGCGGCGGCGACGCCCCCTGGGTGGGGGCGGGAGGCCCCGCGGGGCCGGGGGCCGGGGGCCGGGGGCGGGGGCCCGGCGGCGGCGGCGGCGGCGGCGGCGGCGGCGGTTGGAGCCTGGCGGGGCGGGGTGGGGGGAGCGAGGGAGCAGCCTCGGCCCCCGCCGCGCGCGCGCCCAGCCGGCGCCTCGGGGAGGGCGGGGGAGGGCGCGAGGGAGGGAGGGGGACAGCTGCGCGCGCACCGGGCGCGCGGAGGGGGGGTGGGACGGGAGGGAGGGCGGGCAGGAGGGGGTGTGAGAAGGGGGGCGGGGGGAGGGGGGTTGTTACCTGGAAGATGAAGCTGCTCCAGTTGCTGGGATCCATGGCGAAGGGAGGGAGGGAGGTGGCTCGCGCTCACCCTGGGGCGGGAGGAGGAGGAGGCGGCAGTGGGGGAGGGGGAACCTGGGGAGGAGGCGCGCGGGGCGGGCGGGAGGGGGGAGGAGGAGGAGGAGGGTGGGGGGAGCGGAGCACACTGCGCGCGGGGAGGGCGGGCGGGGGGCGCGAGGACACACAAGAGGCTGGAGCGGGCGCGAGCGCGAGCGCGCGCGAGGCCAGCGGGAGGGGGGAGGCACGGGAGGGACTCTGGCAGGAGGAGGGACGGGGGAGCCACCCGGCAGCCCAAGTCGCCCCAAGCGCGAGACCCCTGAGACGGCTGCTGATTGGCTGACGATGGTGCAGGTGGTGGGCGCGCGGGAGACAGGGCGGCTTCTCTTACCCCCCTTCAACGATCCCACCCCCCCCACCTCCCTCCGCCAGCGGCCGTTATTTCGCGCGCACGCGCACACAGCACCGCTGTCGTTGCTGAGCGGGAGAACAGGGGAGCGCGCGCCGGGGTACGGATGGGGCGGAGCCAACTTAGGCGCGCGCCCGCCTAACGGTCGGCATCCTCCGGCTTTCGCTTAAGTTTTTTGTTCCTTTTCAGCCACCGTCCACTCCCCTCCTCATTCCAGCGGTTTATTTACAAGCCGGTCCTGGTTCGTGGCTTCCCGAAGATGGCGTCCAAAGAAGTTTGCCGGCACAGCTCCTGTCCGACCCCAAGGGCAATTATACCTAGCCCCCCTCCCCCCAAAAAAACAGGCTGAAGCACGGGAGGAAAAGCTGTATTTACAACACGCGGTGATACAAGGACTTAAAATTATATATATATATATATAAAAGGCAGCGTGAGGAGTTGGCTGTCAGGAGGGACCACAGCGCTGGCCAGCGGCCAGGCCCAGGATGTTCGCCTGCAACACAGGAAAGAAGGGACAGCAACGTTAGCGCCTAGGGGCAGAGCAGAGGCCAGAGAGAGCGCGCGCGTGGGTGTGCGTGTGGGTGTGCGTGTGCGTGTGCGTGTGCGTGTGTGTGTGTGTGTGTGTGTCTGTCTGTCTCTGTCCACGCACGCCAGATTACCTTCAGGAAGGACTCCATCTGTTTCCCGGAGATGCCCTCCACGCGTTCCAGGTCCTCCACCTGGCAGGGCAATAGCGATGGCGAAAGAGGTCTGGGGGCCACCACTCACCTTGCCCCACCCCCAACCCGGCAGCCCACCCTGGGTTGTTACCTGAGTAAAGGGGCCATGGAGCTCCCTCCAGCCCACGATGAGCTGGGCCTTTTTCTGGCCAATGCGCTGCAGGCTGCGCAGATCCCGAGCTGAGCCTTCGTTCAGCAGATCAAGTATTTTTTGGCGCCCGTGGGCCAGCAGCTCTGGGCTGATCTGTAGCTCCCAGCAGTCCTCAGTCTTCTCCTGGGGCTCTGAGGCATCCAAGGACTCCAGCTATGAGGCAAGGGGAGGTGAGTGACAGAAACAGCAGCAAAGCGCTTTGGACTCTGCCAAGACTAGGAGCCTAGCAGCAGCTACCTCCCCGCCCTCTCCAGACTCTTCTCTCTAGTCAAGTGTCTGACCAAAAATCCTTCCCTAATCTACTTCTTATTTTAGTCAATTTTTAAGAATGGTGATACCAGCACCTTTCTCAGAATTATGGTGATCCAATGAAATTAGTGATGATCCAATGAAATTAGTGAATGTAAAGCACAAAGCAAGAATGATCTTTCCTTTACTGCTGGAAGAATGCATGGGAGAAAGCCATAAACACCTCCTCATAGTCCTCTCAGTTTGTGGGTAGTTCTAGTGGTTTTTCATTTTGGGCACAGGAGCTTGTGTGTGTTTGAGTTTCTTGCGACCTTAGGTCATATTCCTTTAAGTGGGCTCTTAAATATGTAAAGGGCAGGAGCAAGGCTACACATAATCAGCAGCTGAATGAGGGAGGGAACCATTCAGAAGGAAAAAAAACCTGCCACCTGTCAACCAATATGATAGGGACATCAACATTGTTGCATTTCACTCTTAACTGCCTTAACAGGTACCATCACCACACACAGGGTAAACAAGCTGGAAGGTATCAGCCAGGATGTATAATTTCAAGGCCAGTGCTCTGCCCACTACAGCTCACTCCCCTTTACCTTTGTTAGATTTGATGTGCATCCTAAACCTCCAGCTAGTCTCACCTTTCTCTTCTGGCCTTTCTTCTTTAGGATATGGATCTCAGCACTTGGGGATGCTGTCTGTTCCTGAACTGAAAACAGGAATTGTGAATTGGAATCAGGGCAGAGGCCACTTCCCCCCTCTACTGGAAGCCACCAGGTTCTCCCATCTGATTGCCCACTTCCCTTCCACCCTGGTTAACCATTTGTTGGGTTACCACATGATCTTATTTCTGTATTGGAAAGTAACCTCAGTTAGTCTTATAACACTAATCTCTCAACCCAATGTACTAAACACCTGAAGGCAAAGCACCCAGCACTGCTTCATATCCTCCCCAAGGCCAGTATATGCTGGAAAGACATGAATGACATGGTGGCTACTCCTTCCTTATGGGATTACAGTTATCTGGCGCCTAGATCCAACTTACTGAGTTGTAGGGGCATCACTACAGCCTTTTTCAGGGGTTTTGCTGTTGTGACTGTGCGACGGGGAAGGGGTCGGAGCATTGTGAGAGAGCAGTTCTCCTTCTCCTTTGTGTCTGAGGCCTCCTGAGCCAGCACCTTGGCCTCCAGTTCTTTTTGCTTCATCTTAAGCCTCTATTGGAAAGGTTCAGAAAAAGATATGAACCAGACCCCACCCCAGAGCAGCAGATTAGGAAGAGGAGGCAGAAATTGAAAAGAAGAAGCTACCAGGAGACAACTGGGCCTAAAATAATTAATGGCTTTCAAATGATCAAGAGGTGGAACAAGACTATAAATACTGAAGGGAAGACTGTTCAAATAGGGTCCTCACTTAATGTGAGCTGTGTTTTTAGGAAATACAATGTAAAATTTATTTGGAATATTTTCCTCTTACCTCCTCACATCTCATCAAAGTTGTTTGAAAGTTCAATCATATTAAGGATATTCAAGCAGAAGTCTAAGAACTTTCAGTTGAGAGTGAAAACTGGACTCTAGTTTAGCCTGAGTGTCCTGCCCTGTCTGGAGATCCTGGGATCACTTCTCAAGGCCATTAAAAACCCTAGCCCAGGGCTAGGGTTGTGGCTCAGTGGTAGAATGCTTGCCTAGCATATGTGAGGCACCACATAAAAATAAATAAAGGCTTAGAAAATAATTATTAAAACACACACACACATCATTATTATCACACACATTAAAAACTTACCTCAATCTCCAAGTCCTTCTCCTCCACTGTCTTAATAAGCACCATCCGCTCCCGCTTTGGGGTATTCAGCAGAGGGGTCCCTTGGGTCCCGTGGGAACCCAGCAGGCGGTCCAGGCTCAGGAGGCGTTCCAGCATGGCTGGATCCATGCTGCTTAGCTTCTGCAGGGGGCTGAGCAGTCAAAGAAGTTATTCCCCATTCTCCCGCCTTTCTCATCACTTTTTCCAGCAACAAGATTCTTCTTGTTGCTTAATTTGGTATATCTGTGACTCCAGAATCCTGATGTTTAGTTGCTAGACAATCCTCAACAAGTCATCCAGCCTGACTAATGTTTTCATTAGGCAAAGTAACCTCGAAGACATGTCAGTTAAGAACAATCATTTAATGAACACTTGAGTGCCAGGTATTAGAGATTTATGACAGTGCCCTGCCCTGGAGACACTGTCTAATAAGTAAAGAGATCATAATAGGTGACAGCAAGGGCTCAGGCGGAAGTCATCTTTAGCAGGGCTATAAGAGCCCCTAAAAACCTCAAATGCCAAGGCTTTATCATGTGGGAAGCAGGAAAGGCCTATCTTCAGTCCTGGCTGAGCACACAGATGTCTATCACTCATTTCTGCCTGGAATATCACTCCTCATCTGTCACTTCTGACCTGAGTTATCTTTCAAAGTTAGTCTGATGCTGCCTTTCCTATGATGTTCAGTTTGATTGTTCATCATCTTTACTACACTAAGAACTAACTCATCAAGGACAGAGACTATATCCTGTTCTTAATGTGCAAATGCCTTAGAAGACGAGGATCACAATACATGGGGGCAAACGCTAAAAGTTATTTCTTCCTTCTTTGCTTTCACAGAACAAGCAGCTTACTCTCTGTACTACATACCTGGCATCATACGCTAACATTCCCATCTTGTTTACCCCTTTTGAAAAGTGAGACCTCAGGTCTGACTATGATGTGCTGCATCTCTGAGCCTCCCCTTACCAGAGTATCTATTTGGGAGACAACCTTCCTGTTCATATAATACACTTGTGTAAGTTTCTCTAAGTCTATGCACATAGGGGAGGGAAATGCTAACATATGGCTTGGGAAAGACAAGATTGAGAGATGGGACTCTGAATAAGCAAGCACCTTTTGTGTGTAGCATCTTCCTCAACTATAACTGCTCCCTGGGGTGTGCAGTGATCCTTGGCATTCTTAGGTCACCTCTGTTCAGTAGTCTTAGCACTTACATAGAGAGGCTCTATTTGGGCTAGGGGTCAAAATGAGGCAAAGTGGCTCCTTGGGATCAGGAAAGGTTAAGTGTCAGAGAGAATCCAAGGCCACTGAACAGAAGTGATCTCAGAATTGGTATATATTGGGCATGAGATAAGACAATCCGAAATGGGGAGGATAGATAGCAACTAGTTCCCCAGAGAGTCCTGGAGAGGCTTGCCCCTAACACACAGACTGAGAAGTCTCAGTGAGGCATCTGTCTTCATCTTATCTCCTTTACTTTGCTCTCATTCTCTGAACCTGAAAAATCTCATTGATTATTCTTGAACAAAAAGTAAAACTGCTCATCCTTCAAACAGTTGCCCCCAAATTTGAAGTTTTGCTGAAGTCATGTAAAGGGACTGGAAAATGGAAAGGGAGGGGGCCATAAGCCCAAGAAAGAGGCTTTCATAGTTCCCAAGGCAGTGGCACCAAGAATAGACTGATCTGAGCACTTCAGTATTTCAACAGAGTATGATTTTGTGTGAATTCACTGGGAGAGGAACAAGTTCACAGCTATCTTTGCTCAAGGATCTGACAAGATAAACCCACTGCTATTCTGCAGCTGAGACCCAGCAGGAATTGGGGTACATCCAAGGGCATCACTTCTCACCTGAGTTTCTGGGAGGCAGAGACTGGAGCTACTGTGGGCTCAGGGCTTCTAATCTCCTCTTCCTCAGAACCTTGGGCTTGCTTCACCTCTGATGGGCCTAGCAGTTCTTTCTGAGACGGCTTAACAGGTGCCAAGACTAAAAGATTGGGGCAAGGTGTAAGAGGGGTGAAGTGTGGCTTCAGCGAACTTCCCCAACTGTCCAGACCTGGCCTTTCCACTCTTGCATCCCCTAGTCCTCACCATGAAGCTGTAGGCTCTCATTGGTGAAAGGCCGGTTGATGACCTCCTTGGACCTAGCAGCAAAGTTGAGTGCAGAGACTGTATCTAGGTAGAAGCGTCTCTCAGGGGCAATGTTGGCAATGAGTATGCTGTGGGCAGAGCCACCCAGAGAGTCCTGACAGATTGGGATTAGAGTAGATGGGTCAGAATCTTAGCCTTCCCATTCCTTTACTACTATTCCCCCAAACCCCAGCAGGCCTAAGAACCTCCTTTCTTGGTCCCTTCTGGGCCTGACCTGCAACAGGCGAGTAAGCTTGCTGTCCCGGTAGGGTACACGAGGGAGGCCCTGGTTCAGCGCATCCACCACCTTGCCCAGTACAAACAGGGAAGTGTTGATGGCTCCACTCTCTTTGAGCCGTAGACCCTGGTTGCCTGTGCGCCGGTTGTCCTCTGAGCCAGCCAAATCAATCAGATAGAGTTTTCCCTCCCGCTGCCGAAATGGGGCCAAACGTTCCCTCTGATCCACCTGAAGGGGAAGAGTAAGGACAGTAAGCTTAGCTAAGGCCTCCAGAGCTTCCCAGGGCCTCCCCTTTGTCAATGGCTCTCACCTTAACCAGGAGCACGGCATGACTGCGGGAAGAACGCTGGTTGAGACGGGTGGCTCCTACAGTCCGATTTCTACTGGCTGGCAGGAAGTGCCGCTCAAAATCAGCAAAGCTAGTGATGGGTTTCTGTGTGAGGCCTGGAATCAGGATGTTTCCTCTACAGTCTTCTCGGATCACCAGGTCTCCTGATGCAGGGTCCAAGAGGTCTAATACCTGAGGAGTAATAGGTAGGGCCAATTCTCCATGCATAAGTTGCTTATTTCCTGGGGACCAGTCTCCTTTTCTCTGTTGGATTCTCAAAGTTATGCAATCTGCTACTCTGACCAGAGTAGAGCTTCACATTCTAGAACCCTGTCTTGGCTCTTTGTTTCTTCCCTCCCCAACCAACGACAAGCCTCACCTTTTCCTGGTAGATCTCTAAGTAGGACATAGTAACAGAGAGGGCCCATGGCCGGCCCTCAGCACCTTCCTCCCTTGTCATCTGGAGGAGGTCCACGAGAGCCCGGGGAATCACTCCAGGTAGCTCTGGGCTACCCAGCATTGTGTGAGTCTTCCCTGGGGAAAGAGTGGAGGAAGCTATGAGGTTTCCCTGTTTCCTTAGCCCTTTCTGACCCACAGCTGTTCCCCTCTGGCTCCCTCACCTGCCCCAGTGGGTCCATAGGCAAGCACACTGGCATTCTGTCCTTCTAGTAAGTGCCTCAGGATGGGCTGCACTGAGCCTGCATAGATGTCCTGCTGAGAGCTCTTCTCCCCATAGAAGGCATCAAATCTGTAGGCAGGAAGAAAGGAGTTTTAACAGGGTGTTCTGATAACACCCAGAACCAGAGCATACTGATTTTAGATTAAAAAGAAAATCTCTGTCCCTTTTTTTTTTTTTAGCTCAAAGACCTTAAAAGCATCCACTGAAAAGCTCCTTTTTCCCAGTCTTTGTATTGGTGTTTGAAAAACTGAAATAAATCTGATGTTGCTACTCTTGGGATTTTGCAATCTAGTGGGATAGACAAATACCCATACTTTGCTATGAAACAGAAAACAAAGATCATACTGGGAGTTAATTAATTCTACTGAAGGAAGATTTTGCCAGAAGAGAAAGAAATTTGCCAGGCATAGTGGCACAGGTTTGTAATCCCAGCAGCTTGGGAAGCTAAGGCAGGTGACCACAATTTCAAAGTCAGCCTCAGCAAATTAACAGGGCTGTAAGCAATCTGGTAAGACCCTGTCTCAAAATTTTAAAAAATTGGAACTGGGTATGTAGCTCAGTAGTAGCTAGCATGTATGAGGTTCTAAATTCAATCCCCAGCACCACCACCACCACCAAAAAAAAAAAAAATTTTTTAAAGGGATGGGGATATGGCTCAGTGGTTGAACACTCTTGGGTCTAAACCCTGGCACAAAAATAAATAAATAAATTTAAGTATAAAGAGTAGCACATAGACAAGACACGATGTGAAAGGGCTCAGCTTCCCATCTGTTTCATATGGCAGCACATATAGAATAGTATTTGTAGGGGTACTTAAGAGGATGCTGTTTAGGAATTGACTGAACACACCTGCAGCTCATTTACTTGCCCTGGCAGAGAGGCTATGGCTTAGACTACTTACATTTAGTACATATTGACAGGATATGCCTGCAAAGAAACTTAAGCCAAATTATTAAGGGCCTAGAATAGGAGACAGCAAACTTCTGTAAAGAGCCAGACAATAAATATTTTAGATTTCATGGGCCATGTGGTTCCTTTCACAACCACTTAACTCTGTGACTGTTGTCCAAAGCAGCTAGGACAATATGTAAATAAGTGATAAAACTTTACATAAAGACTCCTTGTCAGATTTGACCTGTAGGCTTACCACCCCTACAGGCCAAGGAGTTTGAACTTTGAATCCCCAATGGAATTTTCAAGTAGTTGCCTTTATGAGTTCCATTTCCCAAATCTGCTTGATCCTCTCTGACACTGCCCAGCTATACCTTGGTTGGCCTATATTCTCATATCCTCATATCCCCCAAACCCTACTCAAGGATCCCCTGCTCCCCTTTGCTATTTCTTCCTCCATTTGTGCCAGTTTCCCCTATAAGAATGAATAGTAATATATGTCAGATTCACCCTCCAGTCTTTCCCCCAGAGTCTTTCCCTGTTAGCATGTACATCCATGAACATTTCCTGAATAAACAAATGAAGGTTTAGAGAACAAAGCTGTGCTGAGGAGGGAGCAGGATCCTGGGGAGACAGATCTAAGAAACTGACTAGGAAAGTGATATGATCAGGCCTAGGAGAGGAAGGAGGAGTAGCCTGAACCTTACTGGTATTTTAGAGTCTCTTGGTAGTTCCTCCAGTTGGCAACCTCAAGAGAGCAGCTATCTATGCCTCGCACACAGGGGGATTCACTTGTTCCAGATGTTCCATCCACAAATGGCCGCAGCCGCACAGCCACCCTTACTCGAGCTGGAGGTGGGCGCCGGCCAGACCCCATCTTGCTTAGCCGACAGCGACCAGCTCCTGGAGAAGAGAAGGTATACGCATAAAGTATGGTGGTAACACAGAGGAAACAGAGACCAACTTTGCTGGGGACCACAGCTCACTTAGAGGAAAACTCTTTCCATGCTTGGTTGTGCTGTGGGTTCCCCCCACCCCCACAAGCTCAGGCCCAGTTCCTGCCCTCTCTACAAGTTCACCGAGGTGCAGAGGCTTCTCAAACTATACTGTGTATATAAATAACCCATATTTCCTGGTTAAAATTCAACTTTGGCTTCAGTCCATAAGGTGATGCCTGAGATTTTTCTTTTTTTTCTGAGGTGCTGGGGATCAAACCTGAGATTTTACATTTCTTAAGAAATTCCTAGGCACTCTTGCTGTTGGGGCTAATGTTGAATTGTCAAGGTGTAGTAGACTAGTACTTCACAGGGTTGTTCTAAGAATAAAACACTTAATATCCAGGCTGGGGATATAGCTCAGTACCTCCAGTAATGGGAAAAAAAAAAAAAAAAAAGAAGAAGAAGAAAAAAAGAAACAAACAAACAAATTTGACATCTGAGCCCACCTAAAAACAGTTTTAAGTTCTCTGTAATTTTTTTTTTTTTTTTTTTTTTATGGTATTGAGGATTTAACCCAGAGGTACATTATCGTTGAGCTATATCCCCAGCCCTTTTAATCTTTTGAGACAGGTCTCGGCAAGTTGCTGAGGCTGGCCTTGAATCCTCCTGCCTTAACCTCTCCAGCTGCTAGGATTACAGGTGTGTGACACTGCACCCATCTGGGTCTCTATTTCTTATCTGAGGTTATAATATACTCACATGTTTCCCTAAACTATTAATAGAGGTTTTCTCCTGGTGGATGATTATGTGGGTTTATTTATTTATTTTCTAATGGTACTTACTTCTGTAATGCTGTATCACTGACATTTAAAAAAAAAAAAACAACAACATTGTGGATGTCTTTCTTTGGAAGGAATCAGGTTGAAGAGCAGCCCCTAGTCCCCTTCTGTCCTAGTTTAGTCTGAAAAAGGTACTGATATATAATTCTTCTCTCTCATAAGCTTTTCATCACTTGCTTCTGATGATTAAATCTAAGTTATTTGAGGAAAAAATAGCAATTATGAATTATTTTTATCATTAGAAAACACAGTGACAAATCTGAAGAGGGTATTACTCTATTTTATGTTGGAGGATAGAATAGTAAAGCTGATAGCTAGTAGCAGAATTCAAACCTAGATCTCTTCACTCCCAAAATTCTGTTTTTAACAAGGATGCCATATTGCCTCCTTTTTATGTACTACCATGGAAAGCTCTTGTCAACTCTGAATTTCTCTTCCTTCCTGGTGGTAGCAGCTGGTTGCCCAGAGCCAGAGGCCCCTAAGAGGGCAAAAGAATGGTTGGTGTATGCAGTCATCATTACCCCTGGAAAAATTTTATACATAAGTAAGGCATGCCCATAAGCAGATGGCCTGTTTGAAAAACTAGCCTTCTGTTTCTTCATCTGACAAATGGGGTCAGTAACTCTGTTTCCACTGCATGGTTCACAAAGCACTTGGCTATCAGTCCTCATTTGTTCCTTGTGGCAATCCTGAAAGTCAAGAGGCAACAGGTAAAAACCTTCAATTGCATGTGTGCAGATACAAAATTGAGGTGCAAAGAGCTTTACTGTTTTGTCAAAAATGTATGCAATAGCCTCCTGTATGATTTTTTTGAGAGAACAGAGAAAGAAAAAATACACTTAGGGAAGCTCAGTGATCCATATAAGAAGAAGTCAAGTCTACAATGAGGAAGAGTATAGATTTTGGTCAGACAGCTGTGTTTAAATTCCAGGCGCAGTGGCATATGTCTATAATCCCAGCTACTCAGAAGACTGAGACAAGAAGATCACAAATTTGAGGATAGCCTGGTGAAACTTGGTGAGACTTTGTCTCAAAATAAAAACAGCTGGGGATATAGCTCAGTGGTAGAGTACTCCTGGGCTCAATCACCAAGACCATTAATAAAACAGAGGTGGGGGATGTAAGGATTTTATGAGAATTTAAAGGAATAATTGCAAAATGCCAGTACAGTGATTAGCATGTAGACAGGAGATTCATTATTCAAGGTACAGTGGCCTGGGTTCAACAAATTGAATAACCTAGGGAGACAATGTTCCACTTCTGTGCCTCAATTTCCTTAATCATATAATGAGAATAAATTAAAAATATCTATTCATGGGTTGTTAGGGGAGAAAGTAATTCATGAAAGTGCTTAAAACAACATCTGGCACTTGATTTTAAAAAAAAGACAACTCAGTTTTTGAGGCTGGGGCTATAGTTCAGTGGTAGAATGCTTGCCTCCCACATTTGAGGCACTGGGTTTGATCCTCAGCACCACATAAAAATAAAGAAAGAAAGAAAGATGTTTTGTCAACCTACAACTAAACTAATAATAATTTTTTAAAAAAAGCTCAGTTGTCTTATTTTATATTCATCCCCCATTCCCATTTTCCAAATAAGGAAACCTCAGAATAGAGAGGTTAATATATTTGCCCATGTTCAACAGCTAGCAAGTAACAGCTTCAAATGAAAGTCTAACTTCAAAGTCTATATGTGAATCTCTCCTCTGTCCTTCCATCTTTGTATCCCTGTGGGACTTTGAGTCAGAGGCAAGTTCTACCTATTAACTGTGTCATCTTGGAAAGGTTACTTAACCACCCCAAAGTTCAGTTTCTCTTTGTAAAAATAATAACAGTAACTATCCACATAAGATTGATTCAAAGTAAAAATGTACATGTTTAGCAAAGTGCCTAGCAGTCAAGTACTCAATAAAAGTTAGCTGTCATTATTATAATTATTATATGTTCTTGCTACTCACACTTCAACCCCTGCAACTTGCTTCTGCCCTTATTATTCAGCAGTGTCATCAATAACCTCTCTACCACAAGATACAGTAGACACCTTCAGTCCCAATCCGATCAACATTCTTTGGAGACACACTATTCTCTCACCATGCCATCCACTCCTCTGGTTTTCTTACTACCTCTTAGTTCACTCCTTGGCCATTCTTAAATATTTATCCTCTCTCTAGACCACGGTCTCTCATCATTGACATTATGGGCTAGATAATTCTTTGCTATGTAACTGTCGGGTTTTCCCCCGCTCTCCTTTTTATTCCCAATGCCTGGCATAGAATAGGTTCTCGGGAGTACTTGCTGAAGAAATTAAGATTTGATGATCTGGCTCGTTCATTTCACATTTTCATCATTAAAATGTCTCACTGCTATCCCTGCCCCAGAGCTCACAATCTAGGGGTGAAGGGGAGGCACATGTTAAGAACTGCTTACAGTACAAGAATCTCTCTCTCTCATCATAAAAACAACTCTGAGATTGGCTGATGCTAGTACTTCTTTTAATTTTCTCCTCTCCTACAATTCCCAAGTTTCATCAACTTAACTCTTCTCTCCTTTATGCATGAGGAGACTGAGCCAAAAGAATGTCTTTGGCCTTCTTTACATTACAAATAACACTTGGTGCTCTTTTCTTATAAATACTTAGCAAACTACTATTCAACCTTTAAAACTCACTTCAAATATCACATCACATCTTTAGTGGGGCACCTGTAATCCCTTATATTTAGGAGGCTGAGGCAGAAGGATTACAAGTTTGAAGCCAGCCTGGGCAGCTTAGACCCTGCCTCAAAAACAAATTAAAAAATAAAACCAATAAAACAAAAAAGGCTGTAAATGTAGCTCAGTGGTAGAGCACTTACTTAGCATGTTCAAGGCCCTGGATTCTATCCCCAGTACTGCCCTCCCCCCCAAAATTAAACTCTTTAATGAAGCCCTCCCAGAACAGAATATCCAAGGGTTTATTACAGATTCCACACTATCTGTAGCAGTTTATACATATCTCTCATAGTACATCTGTTCATGTTACTACTGAAATAGACTGAAAGCTCTCTAGGGAAAAAGCAATTCAAGTATTTTAATATCTATTAAGTATCAGACACAATAGGTTTAAGAAGGGTGAAGGGAAGTATTGCCCAGACAGGAACAGCAGGTACTTGGGCATAATGGTTAAAGGCAGAGACCCTAGAATCAAATTGCCTGAGTGTGAATTCAGACCCCACCCACATTTACTAGTTTTGTTAACTCTGAGCAAGTCATTTAACCCACTTATGCTGCAGTTTCCTCATGTCAGAAACAAGGACAAAAACAGTAACACTGTGTGAGCATTAAATGGTTCACCACCATAAAATGCTTACAACTGTGCCTGGCGCAGCACAGTAAGAGCTCAACCTGTGTTAGACACTCTCCTAAATGCCTTTGTTTCCCTGACAAACTAAGAAGCTCAAATAATTTGCTCTAATATCCACCATAATCACGGATCAGAAGAGAGGAGAGGAACATGTAAACAAATACTTGTATACACGTTTCTAAATATCCTAACAGTCTTTCAACCCTAAAACAGCATTCACGCTGGGCGCGGTGGTGCACGCCTGTAATCCCAGCAGCTTGGGAGGCTGCGATAGGAGGATCGCGAGATCCAAGCCAGCCTCAACAAAAGTGAGGCGCTGAACAGCTCAGTGAGACTCTGTCTCTAAATAAATAAAAAATAGGGCTAGCATGTAGCTTAGCAGTCAAGTACCTCTGAGTTCAATCCCCGGTCCCCCCAAAAAAACAAAACAAAAACTGCATTCACTTCCACGATTAGAGGGAAAGGAAACAGTCTTTTAATTCCCTTTTCTGTGATCTCGGCTCATTTTGTGCTGTTAACTCACAACTAGCTGCAGCCTGGTGCGAACCTCAACCAGCTCGCCTGCATCTCCAGGGATCTCTCTGCACCCAAACACCATGTCCTGCACAGAAACGTTCTCCTCAGACGACCAGCCCCTTCCTTCTTGTCCTTACGATCAGAGCGTTAGCCACTTTTCCCTTGATTACTCAAGTAACCCCCAAGGATGGGGTCGTTGTTTCTATTTTTCAGACAAAGAAGTTGAAGCTCAAAAAGGAAAAATGCGCCAGGCTCAAACCAAGCAGTTAGGTCTAGGTCAGGTCTCAACCTGAATCTATTGACCCGAGCCGTAAGCAGGAAGCAGAGAGGACCAGGGCCTGACGCTCGCAACTCCCACTCCCGCTTTCTCTCTCTCCCGGTCCCTGCGCCATCAAGGACTCTCCCTGGCAATCCAGGGAGCCCAAGCCAGACTCTGACGCATTACCCCATAAAGCTCCAGACCTTGTCGGGTCTGTATACCTGAGGTAGCCGCCGCCATCTCGCGTCGCCTCAGCAGCGAGGAGGACCCAGCAACCATTCCACTCCCTCCTTCGGGCCCGCCTCTCCCATTCGAATTGCCCGGTGACCCGCCCCTCTCCCAGGATCCACCAATCACGGCTACTCGCTGCCGGAAGCCTCTGCCTGTGATTAGTAACTAACCCGCCTTCTAGAGTTGGTCTGTGGGTCCCGCAAGTAAAAGTTTCCCCTGGCGGAGGACGCATGCGCACGCACGTCGGCCGCGCAGCCGTTAACTTCGGGCCTGCGCTCGGGCGCGAACCCGGATGCAAAAGGCATAAATGACAGTGGCTGATGCCGGTACTGGGAACCGAGCCCGGCACCACCTTCAGGCTTTCAGGTTTCCAGGCATAGATTTGCGTGAGTATTTTCTTCTCATTTTTTTTTCCTCCTCAGCTACGAATCAAGTAGACAGTGATCCAAGGCACTTGATCGATTCCTCCAGAAATGTCCTTGTGTTGAATACAATATTCACTATTTTAGTGGTGATTATAGGTAAGAAAGGGAAACAGGACAATTCTGTCAACGATGGCAGTGATCCTCACTTTGTACATTTTATTGCCTCAGAAGTTGTTTCACACGTCTGTGTGGTGGGAGTGGTTTTGTTAATTGTGGGACTTCGGTGGGAGTTAAGGGTGCTGCAATATCCAGTCAGTTTTATAGATGTGGACCACCCTGTGTTCTGGACAGTCACATTGTATTCATCTCTTGCTGATCCCAAGGCCACTGTATGTCCCCTTGTGTCACATGTCTGAACTGAGGAGATCAGTTCGATGTCCTTATTTTAGAAGTTGGCACATCGAAGTGAACTGTAAAGCTCTACTTGTTACTCCCAAAATGTATCCTTAGGGGTTCAACAGCCTTAAGTAGTTTTCCATCTCTTCTGGAAGCTTATCCAGGGATGACCATCCCATCAAAAATACCGGTTAGGGATGAGGATATAGCTTAGTTGCTAGAGTGCTTGCCTCACATACACAAAGCCCTGGGTTCAATCCCCAGCGCTGGAAAAAAAAAAAAAAAAAAAAAAAATATATATATATATATATATATATATATATATATATATATATTTATTTATTTATTTTATTTTTATTTTTTTTTTAAAGATCTTGCAATTCTAGTGAACAGGAAAATTACCCAAAACAGATCCAGTGGGCCACAGGAGAAGAGAAGTGGAAGTCCTCACACCGAGATAGTGGTCATTTCAGCTTCCGAAACCAGGCTCCCCACCACAAGCTTCCTGCCCTATCCTAGCTGCTGTTCTGGCTTGAACAACCCCTACTTGCATACCTACCTATTAGAACCCAGTACCACTTTGTAACCTGATCTCCTGCACTGCCTTATCTCCTTGTAACCTGATCTCCTGCACTACCGCTGTAATCCCATGGTTTGGGTCCCAGAATTTTCAAGTGTGAGCTCATCTGTGTCCGCTAGCATAAATAAACCCAAGTTCTCCTACTTCAAGTGTCACTTGGTTTCTTGTCAGTCTATTTTTCCACATTTCTCGAGGCACCAGCAAGATTCCAACCATTGATTCCTCGAGCCAACAGCCAGTGGCTGGACTGCACTGAGTAGGAAGGGACTCATTAGGTGGTGCACCACCCATAGGTATTCTAGTTCCTCCTTCACCCTGGAGTTCCAGCCCTCCAGTCAGCCTTGCCCCAACCAGACTCCAACGGCAACTCCAAGAAGAAATCTACCAACTCACCTGGCAACTCGTCCGGACCCAGTAAGACCCTGGAAAAGTCAGTCCCCAGTCAGGTCCCATCCCACTGGGCGTAAGGGGAGCTTGATCAGTCCCCAAAAGAAACTCTACAGGTCAGGGACCTCCCAAAGTGGGGAGGAAATCCAATAACCTTTGATGTGTGAATGTGTGAATGAGTGATCTGATTTGCTGGCATCTCAGATTTGAGTTTATTGCTCCATGGCAGAAAGCGACAGAGTCTGAATGGGTCTGTTCTGCAATTCCACAGTGGCCCTCATGTAGCTTAAGGTGGCATCTGGACAACCGGATCCAGAGTCATGAGGCTGACCCCACCATTGATGCTAAGAGGCACCTAAGTTCTTTTTGAAGGCAGCCAGGCAGACATCTGGTTGCTCTCTTCTCTTGAAGGGGCACCCTCCCTTGTTTGTCTTTGTATCACCAATTCAAAGAGGGGACCACATAGGGTGGGAAATAGAGAGCACTACCTGACTACCATGGGTGGAAGTTCCTTGAAACCTTAGACTTAAAAATTTCAAGAAGGGATTCTCAGGAGACTATGGGATCAAATGTCTCCAGGAAAGTTGCACACACTGTGCAAATTGTAATGGCCCTCTGAAGAAGTACTGTTAGGGCCGTCTATCAGGTTGTAATAGGGATCCCCAGATACCCAAATCAGTTCCACTGTATCTTGGCTTCAGATAGCCCAAAGCCTGCCTCCTTGGGTCTGATGTGCTAACAAAAAGGGACAAAGCAGCTTTTTTTTTTTTTTTTTAACCTGCAAATGCTATGATTTTATTCTCTTTTAATGCTGGGTAATATTCCATTATTTAATTCTTTTTTTAATTTTAATTTGTTATATATGACAACAGAATGCATTAAAATTCATATCACACATATAGAGCACAACTTTTCTTATCTCTGGTTGTACGGGCAAAGAAATTTTTGTGGCCCAGGTAAAGAATCCCAAAGACCATGAGCTGATCAAGCTTGTTTTGCAAGAGGACCCAGAGGATGAGCCAGCTGTGCTGCCCCCCAAACGCTCCTAGCATGCTGCCACCATCAAGGCAACCAATACTGCATCTCCCAGACACCCTGCTGCCTTCAGTGAGTCCCCCTCAACCTTTTCAGCACCCCAAGCTCTCCTCTGGCCTGGAGGCCAAGTCCACAGCCCATGAGGCAATGCCATTGTTCATCCCAAGCACCATCCCCTTTGACTGTGACCCTCAAGATGCCACTCCAGGAAACGCAGGGGCTACCACAGATCAATGGGACAGACAGCATTGTCCAGCCCAGGTGCTCTATCCTGTATTACCAATCTTTTAGTACCACAGATCTCCTAAACTGGAGACCCTGCACACCATCCTATTCAGAGAAGCCCCAAGCCATGATCAGCCTTCCAGAGACCATATTTCAGAACTACCAAGCTACTTGGCATGATTGTCACCAGATCCTTCCATATTTCAACATGGAAGAGTGACAATGAATCTTTTTTTTTTTTTTCTGTGACAATGAATCTTAACAGATGTTCACAGCTGGCTCCAAGGGGAAAGCCCCAGCAGGAACCCTAGATGCAGAAGCTTGGGCAACTGAGGCATCCCTGATGCTTGGCCTGCCTGGGACTTCATTATAGTGGATGGACAAGGAGCCCTCAGTCAGTACTGTGGTGCCCTCCTACAAGCTTGGCAGGAGCTAAAAAGCCAATTAACACGTTCAAAACCGCAGCAGTTATCCAGAAACCAAAGGAGTCACCAGCTACTTCTACGAGAAACTGCATGAGGTCTTCTGAATGTACACTCTTTTTGACTCAGAAACATCAGAAAACCAGTGAATGGTCAACATAGTGTTTGTGTGGCCCAACCTACACTGATATTCACTGGAAATTCCAGAAACTTGAGGGCTCACTGGAATGAATGTCATCCAGCTGATAGAAGAGGCAAACAAGGTCTTTGTGAATCAAGACCATGAGGCCAAATGGGAAGCCGAAAAGAAAATGAAAATCAAGGTATCTTTATTGGCTGCAGCTCTAGCAAAACCTGACCAGGTAGTCAGCCCCACCATGAAAGGGGGGACCCAATAGAAGAGCCCTGCTCTGACAAGACCACTGAGCCTATTGCAAGGAGACTGGCCACTGAAAGAATGAATGTCCTCATCATAAAGGACCAATATAAGGACCCAAACAAGACTGCTCAGGGAAGAAGACAAAAATGGCAACCTAAACCAGAAACCTAGAACCTCATTGGTCTGGCCAGAATCAAGGCAGACTAGGGAAAACCAGGCTCCTTACTACAGAGCCCCTGAGAACCCACAGTCAAAATGAAAATGGGTAACCAGTTAGTGACTTTCGTGGTTGATTCAGTCACTGAACACTCCATGGTCACTATACCTGTGGCCCTACTCAGCACAGTAGTCGGTACCAACGGCACCTAAATTACCCAGCAGTTGTGTGAATCCTGGATGTGCCAGCTAGGAGGACACATGGTGACTCGCAAATTCTTGTACCTACTAGAATGCCCAATTCTCCTGATGGGAAGAGACATACTAACAAAGCTCAGAGCCCAAATCACCTTCACCCAGGGAGGGCTCACAAGTCTTACATTGAGGGAACTAAACATCCTTATCATGGCAGGACTGTACCTATAGAAGATGAATAGCAGCTTTACCTCCAGGAGAGGGGGAACCTGATGAAGCCCACCTGCCTGTTGGAGGAGTTTCCTGATGTCTGGGCTGAGAAAGGGCCCCCAGCTTGGCTCACAACCATGCACCCATAATCGTAGATCTCAAACCTGGGGCTCTCCCTGTGAGGCAGAGATAATATCCAGTGCCATGGGAAGCATGTCTGGGGATTCATACCCACTTGCAGTGGCTTAAGGATGCAGGAATACTGTTTGAATGTCAGTTTTCATGGAACACCCCACTGCTGCCTGTCAAGAAGGCAGGAAGAAGTGATTACTGACCTGTCCAGGACGTAAGGGCAATCAACAATGCCATTATCATGCTGCACACAGTGGTTCCCAACCCCTATACTCTCCTGAGCCTCCTGCCACCATAAGCAAGCTGTCTGGACCTAAAAGACACTTTCTTCTGCCTCTGCCTGACTCTGGCTAGCTAGCCTCTATTCACTTTCTAGTGGGAATACCCCCAAAGGGGGAAAAAAACCCACAAATGACCTGGACTAGACTGCCTCAGAGATTCAAAAATTCACCCACCCTGTTGTGAGAAACCCTAGTAGCAGACCTGTAAACTTTTTTGAAAGAAAACCCAGGCTGTACCTTGTTCCAATATGTGGATGACCTTCTCCTGGCAAGCCCCAACTGTGAGAAATGCTAAGAAGGAATAAAAGCATTGTTAGCCTGCCGGGCAGGCTACAGAGTTTCTTGGAAAAAGGCCCAATGTGCCAGCAAGAGATCCAGTACCTCGGGTTCATCGTTTCTGAAGGATGACACACCCTAGGTCCAGAAAGAAAACAGGCCATCTGCTCCATTCCACAACCAAAGACTGAAAAGGACGCCTAAGAATTCTTTGGAGCAGCAGGGTTCTGCCACATCTGGATACCTAGATATTCTAGCCTGGCCAAATCACTCTATGAAGTCACAGCAAGTTCTGAAAAGGACCCTCTGAACTGGAGACAGGACCAAGAAAAGGCTTCCCAGGAGGTAAAGAGGGTGTTAATCGGGGTCCTTACCCAAACAGTGGGTCCATAGCAGCAGCCAGTGGCCTACCTGTCAAAACTCATGGGCCCAGTTGCCTCAGGGTGGCCACCATGTTTTCAGGCCTTGGCTGCTATGTATGGTAACCTTAAATGAGGAAGTCAAAAAGCACACCCTGGGATAGGATTAATGTTGAGATTCCCCATGCTGTCGTGACACTAATGAATGGGCAAGGACACAAATGGTTAACCTGTTCCAATGTAGCTCATTATCAAGGACTACTATGTGAAAACCTATGAGTCAGGTTTGAAACCATGTGAAATTCAAACCCTGCTGTTGCAGGGAAACAGATGGCCAGAAACAGCAAGCAGCACTCAGAGAGGAGAACTCCAAACTTTATTTTACACTGGCAGGCCCAGAGGAAAACAAAAACCGAATTCTGAGCCCTGGTCCACAGTTTTTCACAATATTTATAGGTTATTTGACATCATCTTAGACCCATCCTATCACTGGGGCCTTCCTCTTTAAAAAAAAAAAAACAAAAAACAGTTCCTAATCTATGCAGCTGAAGGCCCTGTGCAGGGTCTCCAACATAAAGGATGCTTACAGAAACAGATAAGAAGAACAGCTCTTTTCACAGGCATCTGTTACATTTCAAGATGGAGTAGTCAGATTCCTTGGGCAGTTATTTACAACCCAAAAGGTAGGGGCCCCTGGTTAATTAGGCTTCCTGGAGATAGGCTGAGAGAGGGGAGCAGAACTGACCCCTTCCCCGGGTATTGGTTCCTTATTGTAATGTTTTTGTAATTTCATTTCATAACCAGGTCTGTTTTTGCCATCACACTGCTACTTTCCTGCCAACAGACAAAGGGCCTCCAGATCACAACTGTGAGGAAATGATGGATGGAGTTGACTCTAACAGACCAGACTTAATGGATGTCTCCCTCTCAGATTCAGAACTTGAACTCTTTACAGATGGAAGCAGATTTGTCCAGAGAGGACAGTGGAAAGCTTGGTTCACAGTCACTGCTGCTAACGACATCATATAGGCTGAAGCCCTGTTGCAAGGATGGTACACATAGCTAGCTCAACTTTGGGCATTGGCCCAGGCATTATGATGGGCAAAAGGGAAGTAGTGAACCTCTATACTGATTCAAAGTATGCCTTTGCCACCCTGCATGTGAATGTAGTGATCTACAAGGAAAGAAAGCTACTGACATCAGAAGGAAAAGAGATTAAGAAGAAGGAAGAAAAATCTTCAAATGTTGGATGCAGTCTGGGAGGCATCCCAGGTGCAGGGGCCTGAAAAGGGCTCAGACTGTGTCAGCAGGGGAAATCACCTGGCTGACCGGGTGGCAAAGGAGGCTGCAGAGACACTAATTTCCCTCAGAGAGCTGAATCGAACCGCCAAGCTCTTGACAGCCCCAGAGCTGCCTCCTACCCCTAATTATACTAAGGAAGAGGAACAGTGGGCAAAGGAATAAAGGAAGAAGGTAGCTGGTGGAAGCTGCCTGACCAGAGACTCTTTGTCCCCAGTATTGTAGCACATGTGCACAAACTAATACTAAATTAAGCCCCAGGGTACAAACAACAGGAACCAGGCCTTTCAAGGATGTGCAGATAGATTTCACAGAGGTCAAGACCTGTTGGGAATACCAATATCTCCTGGTCCTTGTCTGTACTTATTCAGGGTGGGTTGAAGCTTTTCCTAGATGCACAGAAAAGGCAGAAGTAGTAAAGGCCCTTTCGAGAGAAGTTATTCCCAGATACAGGCTTCCGCTCTCTATCGGATCAGATAACAGACTGGGCTTCATTGCAGAAATAGACCAAGGCCTGGCTCAGATGTTAAAAATAAAATGGAATTTCCAAGCAGCATATAGACCTCAAAGGTCAGGTAAAGTAGAGCACATGAATTGGATCTTAAAAACCACTTTAGCTGCGCTCTGCCAGGAAACTCAGTCCCCCTGAATGGAAATATTACCATTAGCCCTACAAAGAGCACACTGTACCCCACGACCCTCTGGTTAACCACTCACCCTTTGAGATTCTTTATGGCAGATCCCCATCTCAGGCTTAGGGGAGACCTCAAGCAGATTGGAAACTTGGAAATGTCTTGACATCTCCAAGCCCTGGGAAAAATCCTACACCATACCTTCCAAGAAGTTTCAGAAAGGACCCCCATCACCATGGGTAACTGGGCTCATCCCCACCAAACAGGAGACATGATTTGGGTAAAGGATTGGAAAAAGGAGCCATTCCAGCCCACTGGTCCCCATCTGGTAATATAGGCAACTCCCACTTCTGTTAAGGTTGCAGGTGTTACTCCCTGGATCCATCATTCCTGGATGAAGAATGCAATTCCAACAGACCCTAACAATTGGCAAACAGTATGGGACCCAACTACCCCTATCAAATTAAGCACAGAGAATGACCCAGGAATCCATAGCAAATAGAACTCCAGCCCTGCTCTGACCATACTCCAGAGGCTGGTCGGTCAGTGCACAGCGCAGAAGCTTGAGGATTCACCTATCAAAATATAAATGAACCCCCTCTATTACATCTATCCCTTGCTGCTAATAAGCACTGTTGCTATATGCCTTGCTGTTGGATTAGATGTCACTGAACCCCAAGATTGGAGCATGGGTCAGAGATTGTGACTAGTTTCCTGCTATCTCCTTAGAGTAGGAAGTTGTGCTGCTGTCTGGTTGTCTGTAGCCTGAACACACTCCCCTCCCCATTCCTTTCAGCTATTAATGCTCCTGGATTACACTTTGCCACCTCTCTTTTATGGGTTACTATAACCCTAGCAAATTGACAATGGGAAAAGGGGCTTATGATGTTACCTATCTTTCATACTTTGTTATCATAAAATACATACCTCCCTTTCCACACGCTACACGTGCTCCCAGTACACTGACCCCAGCACTCATTTTACACCCTGCCTCTCCACAGACAACCATGCAGACATAAGGGGACAACTTATGTTTATGGAATGGCTACTGTGGAACTTGGGGAACTACTTGTACCTTCAACCCAGGCCTCATCATCCCTTCAGTCTCTTGGGTGGGCCCGGACTTGTGCACCCACTCCCCACTCCACCGGAAGGCCCCCTTATTCCATACAAACCACCCACGCCTCTTAATTTGGACTCCCAGTTGGACCTGTTGCTAAGTGCAGCCCCCCAACCTTCAGCTGGCCAAGTATTGCTAGTTGTGCTTATCCATGGAAACCCCGCATTACTTAGCCTCGCCAATACTATTGGGAAATTTTACAGCCACAGAGCCCCCTCCAAATTTATCCATGAGGCCCATTTAGGGGCAGTCATACTGATTCAACAGGCTCCTGAATGCATGACAGCAATGAAGGGGCAGAGCCTTCATTGGCAATTTAACTAGGGACCAACGTGACCAAGCATTAACAGGTGGATGGCCCACAAGCACAACATGGTGCCACCCCCGACAAGGCCTATTTATTATATGTGAGACAGATGGCTTATGTATGCCTGCCCACTAATTAGACAAGGACCTGTGCTTTGGCCTTCCTTATCCCTCAGATGAACATAGTACTTAATAACCAAACCCTCCCCATAACCTCTGTCGGCCCGTCTACAATCAAAAGAGAACCATCCAGTTCATACTGCTGCTAATTGGATTGGGGATAATAGCCAGAATAGGTACAGGCATAGGAGGAATCACTTCATCAACCACCTTTTACTACAAACCATCTAAGGACTTAACATGATACTGAACAAGTGGGCCAAATCATTAGTACCCCTACCTGGCTGAGGTAGTTTTGCAAAATCGGAGGGGAACAGACTTAATAACAGCTGAAAAGAGAGGAATCTGTCTCTTCCTAAATGAAGAATGCTGTTATGCAAACCAATCAGAGATCATCAGGGATATGGCCCAGCAACTATAGGACTGAGTCTCACATAAATGACAGGAATTAGCAGATTCCTGGAGCCACTGGAATAACATCTGGAGGTGACCTTCATGGCTCCTCCACGTGACTGGCTCCCTCCTCATAATCCTATTGGCACTTTTATATGATCCATGTATCCTCAATCTCATTACCCGCTTCCATCCATGATTAGAGTCAATCAAACTATAATTATTGGTAACCCAATATAGGCCCCTTGGCCAGGAGGAACCTGATGAAAATGAGGGGTTTCACTTTCCCAACAGGCCTGAGGTTGATGCTGATCCACAAGTTGGAAAAAGCACCAAAAGGGGGGAATGAACAGGAAAAATATCCAAAACAGACCCAGTAGGCCACAGGAGAAGTTATCAGTTAAACCAGAGGTGGGTCCAGAACCAACTGGAAGTCTCTACACAGAGATAACCGCCATTTTTGCTTCTGTAACCAGATTTACTTACTGCCCTGCCCTAGCCGCTGTTCCCACTTGAGCAACCCAAATTTCAAACCCACTTGTTAACAGCCAGTACCACCCTTATAACCCGATCTCCTGCACCGCCCTATAAAAACCCTGTAAGCTCACTGCTTAGGGCCCAGAATTTTCAAGTGGGAGCCCATTGAGGTCCGCTGAGTGTCACTTGGTTTCTCACCAGTCTGATTTTTCCATAATACAAGAATCAGGCTAATACATAGAATAATATTCCCATGAGCTCAATGAAAGGGGTTGGTTTTATAGACAGGCTGAAGAAAGCAGAAACAGAATGAAGAAGGGATTGGTCATTTCAAAGTTAATTTCCTCTCAAAGTGGGGATAAGAATATGAAACCGTAGGAAAATAATTGATTAGTTATTCAGATTACCCTTTGCAAGAAACTTCCTTATCATGTCAATTGAAACTGGCTATTTAGGAAATTTGAGGTTTTTTCTCTCCTGATTTCTTGGAAGGCTGGCTTCATTTTGGGTGTAGAACTTTAGCACAGATTACTTCATTTTAATTTTTAGTGTGGACTGTTAAGGCTTAGTCCAAAACAGTGGACTTCTATAATTTTTATTATTTATTTAGTTAGGTACTGGGGATTGAAGCCAAGGGTGCTTTACCATTGAGCTACATCCCGAGGCCTTTTTGTTTTTTATTTTGAGACAGGGTCTCAATAAGTTGCTGAAGATCTTGCTAAGTTCCTGAGCTGGCCTTGAACTTGACAATCCTCTCGCCTTAGCTTCCCCAGTAGCTGGGATTATAGTCAAACCCTACCCCCTGTGACTATAATTTTATTGAACACAATAAATTCCTGTATGCATATGTAAGCATGTCTCCTACTGGTCCTGTTTCTTTTAATATCTTTATTTTATATTTATGTGGTGCTGAGGATTGAACCCAGTGCCTCACGCATGTTAGGCGAGTGCTCTACCTCTGAGCCACAACCCCAGCCCCTGGTCCTGTTTCTCTGGTAGAATCTGACTGATATAGCAAGTAGCCTTATTTATTTAACTGAACAAGTAAAGGTTAGCTATGAATTCCCTTGTTTTAGTTTGTATACAAACCAAGCTGTAATCCCATTAATTATAATTTCCCCCCCCTTTTTTCCCCTCAAAGTTTCCTGCTTCATTATCTTCATAAATTATCCTCTTCAATCTTTTTAAAGACTAGATCCCATCATTTTTCTCCTTTTTCCAGAATCTTCAGCCTCTTCTATTTTTCCTTCCTCTTTATCTTATAAACATTGATGTCATTCCTGCCTAAGAAAAAACAAAACCTCCTTCCTTGCATCCCCCTGTAACTTTGACTTACTAGTTTATCTTCTGTCATTCTATAGCCAAATTTAAAATATTCAACTCTTGCTGCCAGCATATCCTCACTTCCCATTCATTTCTTAACTATCTGCAGCCTGGCTTCAGCTTCTCCCAATTGACTGCAATTTTTTTTTTTTTTTGCCAAAATAACTAATAACTGTATGGTTGCTGAAACGTCAACAAACATCAAAGGGAGGAAACTGAAGTCTCTTCTTGACTTCTCCGTGATATTAGCCACTCATTGAAATTTCTCTCTTCTTTTCCAGTGTATTCTCTTTACCTCCCAAAACACTCCATTCTCTAGTTCTTTAAATGATTCCACTTCTTTGCACCATGCATCAAATGTTGGTATTCCCCAATCCTCTGACTTCAGCCTTTTTCTTAATTTATATACCCATAGTTTTCTTGAGGTTATTTCTTTCACATTCATCACTTGAATGTCATTGTTTCTATGCTAATGACTCATGAATCTGTTTTTTAATTTTTTCTTTTGGTACTGGGAATCTTACCCAGGGGTGCTTTACTACTGTGCTGCTGAGGCTAGCTACAACTTTTGATCCTCCTGCCTCAGCCTTCCAAGTTGCTGGGATTACGTATGTGAATCACCTCATGTGCATGACTCATGAACTTAGGTTGCTCCATTTAAAATCCGCTTCAGGGCTGGGGTTGAGCTCAGTGGTAAAGTCTAACATGCATGAGGAACTGGGTTCGATTCTCAGCACTGCATATAAATAAAAATCCATCGACAACAAAATATTGAAAAAAATCTGCATCAGGGTTTATTCCTGGGGATAGGAAGGGCAGCAGAATAAAATAGACATTATTATTGCTGTATGTATATAGGTGACTGTATGACCAATGTGATTCTGCAACCTGTACCATCAGAAAAATGAGAAATTATACCCCATTTGATTCAAATGTATGATTTGTCAAGATCATTGTACTGTCATGTGTAACTGATAAAAAATAAATAAATAAAGAAAGAAAGAAAGAAAGAAAGAAAGATTTATTCCCAAATCCTGTCATTTGAGATAACATGGATGGACCTGGAAGACATTGTGATAAGTGAAATTAGCCAGACAAATACTGCATGGTCTCACTCATATGGGAAATCTAAAGGTGTTGAAAAGTGGGAAGTGGGATGATGGTTACCAGAGGCTGGCAGAGGGTGGTAGATGAGGAAGGGAAGAGATTGATCAAAGGATTCAAAGTTTCTGTTGGACAGGAGAATAAGCTTTATTTATTTTTAATTTTTTTTCTAAACTCTTTATTTTTAAGAGAGAAAGAGAGAGAGAGAGAGAGAGAGAGAGAGAGAGAGAGAGAGAGAGAACTTTAATATTTATTTTTTAGTTTTCGGCAGACACAACATCTTTGTTTGTATGTGGTGCTGAGGATCGAAACCGGGCCGCACGCATGCCAGGCGAGCGTGCTACCGCTTGAGCCACATCCCCAGCCCAGAGAATAAGTTTTAGTAATCTGTTGCAGGAAATGGCAATTATAATTAGTAAGAATGCATTGTATAGGGGTCGGGGTTGTGGCTCAGTGGTAGAGCTCTTACCTAGCATACATGAGGCAGAGGCACTGGGTTTGATCCCTGGCACCACATAAAAATAAAAATAAACAAAATAAAGGTATTGTGTCCATCCACCACACACACACACACACACACACACACACACACATATATAATGCATTGTATATTTCAGAATTGCTAAAAGCAGATTTTAAGTGTTTTCATCACAAAAAAAAAAAAAAAAATTAGCACATGGCCAGGCATAGTGGTGCACACCTATAATTCTAGCAACCCAGAAGGATGAGTCAGGAAGATTACAGGTTCAAAGCCAGCCTCAGCAACTCAGAGGCCCTAAGCAAATTGGTGAGACTTTGTCTCAAAAACAAAAACAAAAACAAAAAATATAAAAAGGTCTTGGAATGTGACCCAATGGTTAAGTGTCCCTGAATTTAATCCCTGATACAAAAAATATATATATGAGGGGTGGATTTTGTTAATTAGCCTAATATAATTATTTCACATCATGAACATGTCAGAACATCCTATTGTACCTCTTAAATATAAATAGTATTTGTCAAAAATAAAATCTTAACAAAAACTTTATTCTTCTATGCTACTTTGCGTAATAATGTTATATCTCAACCAGGATGTACCAGATACCTCAGAATTCAACAAGTCTAAGAACTAATTAGTTTTTCCTTTTTTTATTCCCCATCTCAGAGGATGATACCCTTCTCTTCCCAGTTGCCCAAACTACATCCTCAGACCTTTCTTTAAATTTTAAAAATTTTGAGAAGTTGCTGATGCTGGCCACAAATTTATGATCCTCCTGCCTCAGCCTCTCAATTTGCTGGAATTACATGTGGGAATCACCATGTGCAGCATGACTCATGAACCTAAGATCCATTAAAAATGATGAAAGTATCTTTCACTCATCCTCAAATGTTTAGTGCTGGGAGCCATCAGCCAAGTAGGTATGACAATCTCCTTGCCAGCTTACTCCCATGCTGTCTAGTGGAAGGACTTCTGAAAGGTGACCTTGCTCAAGGACCAGGGCAGTTTAGCATAATAGGAGATTAGGGTGTTCCCCCTTTAGAATAGGGCGTATCCTGCTGCTGAGTTCCTCTTGAGTTCTTAGGGTCAGACAGTATATTTTGGGAGACAGAAGCCCATGTGGAGTGGATTTGGGCAGAGTAGTGGATTTGGGCAGAGAGTGGATTTGGGCAGAGAGTGGATTTGGGCAGAGAACGTGGATTCCCCCAGAATGTGTTTGTAGACAGCCGGTGTGAGATCGGGAATAAAAAATTGCTGTTTGAATCTACAAGCTGTGTGGAGACTCGTGATTCGTGCCCAGCCAGAGACTGCGGCATTTGGTGGCTCGTACGCGGAACACCTGAAACTTGGGGGTAAGTGAAATTGCTCGCCCCTGAGGGAAGGCGAGAGAATGGGTGACCATTTCAAAAAACAATGTGTTCTTCTTTTGATTTATTTTGTTTTTCTTTCAAGCTGCCTATCCCTAGAAATTTCTCAGGCAAACTGGAAAAAATGGTTGACTAAAGGCTTGAAGTTTGTCGGCCCTGAGGAAGAGAAAATTGATACTACGATTTTTTATTCCGTTTTTGCTTCATTCAGTTTCGGTTTTGTTTTGTGTTATCTTATTGGGTTGCGTTATCTTTATAGTAGATTAAAACAAACTGAAAAGATGTTAAGTAAATTGTTAGAGGTTCAGAACATGGAGAAAGACATTTTAGATCAAGCAAAAGAGAAGGTCTCTCGAGCTAGTCAGACAGAGGAAGAAAATTTAAAGGAAAAGGGGTTGTTAGGAAAAAGGCCACAACAGGAGGCTGTTACTAACTCCGTTTTATCACAAGAGGGTTTAATTCAACCAACAGCCCCACCGATAGAGACAGCTGAGTGGCCCTCAAACCCCGTAGTTGATAATTGGGATCCTGAGACAGGACCTCGAAGATTAGCATGCCCTGTACTTGAGCAGGCAGGAGGGCAGCGAATTCACCGTGCTTTAGATTTTAAAACAGTGAAGCAGTTAAAGGAGGCTGTAACAACCTATGGTCCCCAAGCTCCCTTCACGGTGAGCATGGTCAAGTCCATTACTAACTTGGACATGACGCCAGCAGATTGGGCTAGCATGTGTAAATCTGTGCTAAATGGAGGACAATATTTGTTATGGAAGGTTGCCAATGAGGAATTTTGTGCAGAGACAGCTAGGCGAAATGCAGCAGCCGGTTACCCTCAAAGAAATCTAGAAATGTTGCTAGGGAAAGGACCTTATGAGGGTCAGCGGCAACAAATTGAATATGATCCTGCTATATATGCACAAATTGCTGCAGACGCAGTTAGGGCATGGAAGACTTTACAAGGACATGGAGATTTACAAGGTCAGCTATCTAAGGTAATACAGAGAGCTAATGAACCTTACGCTGACTTTGTAGATAGGCTAATTCAAACGGCTGCCAAAATATTTGGGGATACGGAACAAGCAATGCCATTAATAAAACAACTGGCTTATGACCAAGCAAATCGTTGCTGCAGAGAGGTTATTAGACCATGGAGACATGAAGATTTAAACACATATATTAAATTATGTAGAGATATTAATGAACAAGGGCAAGTCTTGGCAGCTGCAGTACAACAGGCTTTAGATGCCAGGCCAAAAACATGCTATGATTGTGAACAAACAGGACATTTTAAAAGGAGTTTCCCCATAGGAGGAGGATTTAACAAAACTAGGTATCAAAGAAATAGAATACCGGGTATTTGCCCACGATGCCGTAGAGGGAGACATTGGGCTAATGAATGCCATTCTCAAACCACCATAGAGGGTACTCCCTTATCAAAAAACGGACAAGGACCAGGTATTTACCCATGATATCGTGGAGAAAGGCATCAGGCTCCATTGCCAAAAAACGGACAGCCGGGCCCAATGCTCCGGGGCCCACAACCACAAATATACGGGGCAGTGGAGGAACCCAGCAACACCATCAGAGTAGTGCCCAGGACACATTGTCCATTAAATCCCTCATCAGACAAACCCGAGGGAGCGCAGGGTTGGACATCTGCGCCTCTGCCAGAGCAGTACTAACTCCAGAGATGGGAGTTCAAATCATTCCCACAGGAATAAAAGGACCTCTTCCCCAAGGGACAGTAGGCTTATTATTGGGACGTAGTTCATCTACATTAAAAGGACTTATGATAAGTCCTGGGGTAATTGATCCCGATTATGTAGGTGAAATAAAAATTATAGCTAGTTCTCCAAGAGGTATATCAGTAATTTCACCTGGAGATAGAATAGCACAGTTGTTAATAATACCCAGCCTACATAATAAATTTCCTAGTCATAGTGTAAAAAGAGGTTCTAGGGGATTAGGCTCCACAGGTGTAGATTGGGCTATGCTGTCTTTAAATTTAGATTCTCGCCCAATGTTAAAACTAAATATTCAAGGACACGACTTTAATGGGCTACTGGACACAGGTGCAGACCTTAGCATCATATCTAGTAAGGAATGGCCAAAACATTGGCCATTACAACAAGCCACTCAAACGCTTCGAGGCCTAGGAGTGGCTACTAATCCCCATAGAAGTGCAATGGTATTAGATTGGAAGGATCCTGAAGGATGTGAGGGAACTATACAGCCATATGTATTGGATCATCTTCCTATAAATTTATGGGGACGAGATGTCCTAGATCAATTAGGTTTGACGTTAACAAATAACATCAATCCTAATGCGCCCACTACTAGGGCTAGACAAGGTTTTAGGAAAGAAAAAAGATTAGGAAAACAAGGACAAGGTATAGCAGCACCAATTCAAATAGATCAAGGAACAGACAGACATGGGTTGGATTTTCAGAAAGGGCCACTGAGACAATAAAAATTACTTGGAAATCAGAAAGACCAGTGTGGGTTCCTCAGTGGCCCCTGACTAAAGAAAAGATACAAGTAGCCCATGATCTGGTCAAACAACAATTAGCAGAAGGACATATACAACCTTCCATATCTCCCCATAATACTCCCATTTTTGTCATTAAAAAGAAATCTGGTAAATGGAGATTATTGCAAGATTTAAGAGCCATTAATAATGAGATGGTTATTATGGGACCTGCTCAATCAGGGATTCCTCAATTGTCTGCTTTGCCAAAAACCTGGCATGTTTTAGCCATAGATATTAAAGATTGTTTTTTTTTCAATTCCAATTCATCCCGAGGATAGTCCACGTTTTGCATTTACTATCCCTGCATTAAATCATGAAGGTCCTGAATGGAAAGTACTCCCTCAAGGGATGGCTAACAGTCCAACTATGTGTCAAATATATGTTAATAAAGCAATCCAGCCACTTAGAAATCAAAATCCTGAACTACAAATATTTCACTATATGGATGATGTATTATTGGCACATAAAGATAAAAACATATTGCTGGAATGTTATGCCACACTTACAAACTTATTAAAAAATTATAATCTAGAGATAGCAATAGATAAAGTACAATTAAATTTTCCAATTAATTATTTAGGAGTTCTATTATCCTCAACCATGGTCCGTCCACCAAAAATTCAAATACGAGTAGATCAACTCAAGTCATTTAACGACTTTCAAAAGTTATTGAGAGACATAAATTGGATAAGGCCTTATCTAGGCATACCAACAGGAGAGTTGGGACCTTTATTTGATATTCTAAAAGGTCCATCAGATCCAAACTCACCTCGCATGTTAACTCCTAAAGCAAGAAAGGCATTGAAAATTATTGAAACATATATGGAAAATATACATTTGGATAGAATTGATATAAGTTTGCCTTTATTATTTATTGTACTACCAACAAAAAATATTCCTACAGGAGTATTTTGGCAAGAAGGTCCATTATTGTGGATACATTTATCTTATTCTCCTAACACTATTCTTACTAGGTATCCTGAGGCTGTAGGACAATTAATACTCAAAGGAATAAAAGCAGCGAAGGGAGTGTTTGGAATTTCTCCCAATAAAATTATTACTCCATATACTATGGATCAAATTGATGAGTTAGCTAATGAGTTAAATACTTGGGCAATAATCATGTGTAAATCTAATGTTTCATTTGATAATCACTTACCATCTAATCCTTTGTTGTCTTTTTGGTCTAAGCATCCTGTAGTTTTTCCAAAAATGACAAGAAAAACCCCTATCATGAATGCTCCAAATATATTCACTGATGGGTCAAATAATGGTACAGCAGCAGTAGTTACCCCTGATCAAACTTTTACGTTTTTAGTACCCAAACAATCAGCTCAAAAGGTAGAGCTTAATGCAGTATTACAAGCTTTTGTGATGTTTAAAGATTCTGTATTTAACTTATTTTCTGATAGTCAGTATATAGTTAATGCTATACCATCCCTTGAAGATGCTGGTAGGATTTCCCCTTCTTCTACTGTTTTCTCTTTGTTTTCCACTATACAAAGTCTAATCTGGCACAGAAAAGACCCATTCTTTATAGGACATATTAGAGCACATACAGGATTGCCTGGAGCCCTTAGTTTGGGCAATGATTTAGCAGATAAAACTACACATGACATACATATTTTCTCTACACTAGAAGAAGCTACGAATTTTCATAAAAAATTCCATGTTAATGCTAATACTTTACAAAAGCATTTTAAAATAACTAAGGAACAAGCCAGACATATAATAAAACAATGTCAAAATTGTGTGACCTTTTTACCACAAGTTAATCTTGGAGTCAATCCTAGAGGACTGATATTTGGCAGATGGATGTCACACACTTGCCAGAATTTGGAAAATTAAAATATTTACATGTTACAGTTGATACTTCTTCCGGATTTTTGATGGGCTCCCTTCATGCCGGAGAAAAAACTAAAGATGTTATAGCTCATTGCTTACAAAATTTTGCCACTGTGGGCGTTCCTAAACAGTTAAAAACTGATAACGGTCCTGGCTATACCTCTACCTCTTTTAAACAATTTTGCTCATCATTTGGTATTACTCATATAACAGGAATTCCATACAATCCACAGGGACAAGGCATAGTTGAAAGAGCTCATCAAACTATTAAAACGTACTTATTAAAGCAAAAAGAGGGAATTGGAAAGGGGTATATATCCCCCAAAGATAAACTTAAAATAACGCTTTTTACTCTAAACTTTTTAAATTTGGATTCATCAGGACTTAGTGCTGCGGAAAGGCATATGTATCCAAAAAATGTGCATAAGCCTAAAGTTCTTTGGAAAGATATTCTAACAGGACAATGGAAAGGTCCTGACCCAGTAATTGTCTGGAGTCGGGGCTCTGTTTGCGTGTTTCCACAGGGAGAACAGCAGCCAATTTGGATTCCAGAAAGACTAACCAAAACGATTTCTACAGATCAAAAAGAAGATAATTTGACTCAAATCCATAACAGCTGATATCCAGAACTCCAGCTTGGCCATTCTTACATCTGCGACTGTGATTAACCAGGATGCTTTTTTCAATATCTATTTTATTATTGCATTTTTCCACATCATAAGGCTCTATTTTTATTTTTTGAGTTCATACAAACCTAGGTTAATGTTTTTCTGATCAGTTTTATTTTTTTGACTGTGGAGTTTTTAAACATTGCAATGGAGATTTCACCTAGGTAAAGCTACAAGGCCTTTATTATTATCTTATGTGTTGTACGTTTGTTTGCACATTTGTGTTTTGTGTTGTATGTCTGTGTGTGCATATGTCCATATTTCATATATGAGGAGCGCTCATGAGAAAATGGATCCAAATTATTATTTTTTTTATTCACGTGATTTAAATGGCTTAATTTAAATTAGGTAAACAGCTGTTAAGGATTGTTTTTAAAGGTGGTTAACAGATCTGCTTGTTTACTAATTTAAATCAGGTAAACAGCTGTTAAGGATTGTTTTTTAAGGAGGTTAACAGATCTGTTTGTTTACTTTCACCTTTCCTTTTCATTATATTTAATAATTCTTTTCAGGATAATGTCTTTTTAGCATCATTGCCAGAATTCCTATCTTCATCCCAATGAATATAACTCAACAAGTATGCTCAATCAAGGAGTCAACTTACTTTGGGAGGCAACGGACTTTGGGAGGAGACAGATTGATAGATTCCTCCACTTTGAACTGCTTACAGAACTTGCCTAGACTATGTAACTACGTTTAGTGCAGCTAATTGTGGTAATGCTGGCATATCTTTGCCGATAGTGTCACCAATAATGCAATTTTTCCAAAGGAACTGTCAATTGGCTTGGTGTCGTGACATTTCTGTATCCTCCTCCCTTCTGCTAGTGATGGTCTAAATTTGGGGGCCAATGGCTATATGCTGGACCGGTAGTCAGTGACGGGTATGATCCAATTGCAGTGGTATCAACCTAAGACAGGAGGCTGACGCCTAAAGGTCAGTTGCCTAAAGGTCAGTTTTCCGATGACGGGTAAGAACCATATGTTGAATTGGACAACCTACCAGGCACGGTCCTTAAACCACATTAACCTCACTCCCCCACTGGCACCAAGGCCAAATTTGGGGGCCAACAGAGGTGGGGCAAAGAACCTCACCCCCCCACTGGTGCATAGACCTATCCACAAGTATGGCTGTATGCTGGACCGGTAGTCAGTGACGGGTATGATCCAGTTGCAGTGGTATCAACCTAAGACAGGAGGCTGACGCCTAAAGGTCAGTTTTCCAATGACGGGTAAGAGCCATATGTTGAACTGGACAACCTACCAGGCACGGTCCTTAAAGCCACGTTACTTGTTGTTTAATTAATCAGAAGGGGGGAGATGCTGGGAGCCATCAGCCAAGTAGGTATGACAATCTCCTTGCCAGCTTACTCCCATGCTGTCTAGTGGAAGGACTTCTGAAAGGTGACCTTGCTCAAGGACCAGGGCGGTTTAGCATAATAGGAGATTAGGGTGTTCCCCCTTTAGAATAGGGCAGTTTAGCATAATAGGAGATTAGGGTGTTCCCCCTTTAGAATAGGGCGTATCCTGCTGCTGAGTTCCTCTTGAGTTCTTAGGGTCAGACAGTATATTTTGGGAGACAGAAGCCCAGGAGTAGTGGATTTGGGCAGAGTAGTGGATTTGGGCAGAAGTGGATTTGGGCAGAAGTGGATTTGGGCAGAGAACGTGGATTCCCCCAGAACGTGTTTGTAGACGGCCGGTGTGAGTTCGGGAATAAAGAATTGCTGTTTGAATCTACAAGCTGTGTGGAGACTCGTGATTTGTGCCCAGCCAGAGACTGCGGCAGTTCAGTGTACCTTCCCTTCTACCCCCAATCTCTCCAATTCTTCCTCTTCTCTCGGTAACTGCCTTTGTTCAAACATTCATTATTTTTTATCTAAACTTGGTTTCTTAACTTTCTTATCTCATTCTGTTCACCTGCAGTTTTTAAAATTTAACCTTTATTGTTTATTTATTTTTTAATGTGGTGCTGAGGATCAAACCCAGTGCCTCACCTGTGCTAGGCAAGGGTTCTACCACTGAGCTATAGCCCCAGCCCTCACCTGCAGTTTATTTTCACCACTTACAACAGAAAAATGATGCATTCATATAAATCCTACTAGTCTTCTGGGTAAACTCTTGGTTCAATGCCTCCCTATAGCCCATAAAATAAGGGTTAAATTATTTAGCATGACATTTATGGGCCCTGCCTTTTCATAGGTCTTGTGATCCTTTACATTTTAGATGTATTTAACCACTTGTGGTCTTCTTTTTTTTCTTTTTCTTCCCCCAAGTATTGGATCCAGGACCCAGGACTGAGTTCATGCTAAGTGTGTGTTCCACCATTTGAGTTATATCCACAGCTCTGTAATTTTCATATCTTCTTATTCCTGTGTCATGTGGGCCCTAGTCCTGCTTACCTGCATCCACACATACACATATGCGCACTCCTTCCTACACAAAGTCTTTCCCGACATCCCCAGCAAAAATTAGTTGCCCTTTTTGTGCTCCTTTAGCATCCTCTGGAAAATATGTTTGTAACAGCATCAATAAAGTCATTTGACTAGCTGCACAGTGTGGCACTTGCTTATAATTCCAGCAACTTGAACTGCTTTCACAAGTTTGAAGCCAGTCTGGGCAAGTTAGTGAAACCCTGTCTCAAAATAAAGAGAAAAGAGCCATATTATGGTATTATTCCATCTGTATGTGTAAAATCCAGAATAGGCAAATCTGTACAAAGTAGATAAGTGGTAACCAAGGACAACAGAATAGAGAGTGACTGCAGATGAGTACTGGATTTCTTTTTTCTTTTCTCTTTATTTATTAATTTTGGTACTGGGGATTGAACTAATGGGCATTCAGCTACTGAGCCACATCCCCAGCCCTTTTTATGATTTATTTTGACACAGGGTCTCACCAAATTGCTGAGACTGACCTCAAGCTTGTGATCCTCCTGCTTCTACCTCCGGAGTTATTGGGATTATAGGCATGTGCCACCAGGCCTGGCTGGATTTCTTTTTGGGGTGATGAAAGTATTCTAGAATTAAAGAGTGGTGATGATTACATAATCTTTTGACTATACTAAAAAAAAAAAAAAAAAAAAAAAAAAGGCTGGGGTTGTGGCTCAATGGTAGAGCGTTTGCCTAATATGTGTGAGGCTCTGGGTTCAATCCTCCACATATAAATAAATAATATAAAGGTCCATTAATAAATAAAAAATATTTTTTAAAAACTACTGAATTGCACACTTTAAAGGGGTGAATTTTATGTTTTGGTTTATATCTCAATAAAAATAATTACAAAGGCATAATATTCTGTTCCATGGAATTATTGAAAAGCAAGGAATTATAAAAACAGGCTAGTCATGAGCTCATTTCTAGAATGTGAATATTTATAAAATTACATGTGTGAAACTGTTATCTTTGTCTAGTTGAAAAGAAATGGGACTCTAATTGAGAAGAAATGTGACTCTGACATTTCCTGTGATATGAATAAATCTGTCAGAAGCAATGTGTAACTCCCCACCGCTACCAACAAAAAACTGTTAGTATTCTAAGACTGGAAACTAGAGTCCTAAAAATTATTTCCATAGCAACTTTATATCCTTCCTTAAAGCATCCAGTTACCCTGATGCTTCCCCTGAATTCTAACCAACCCTTATATTCATGGCAACCCACAATGAAAATCTTTCCTCTTTGGAATTTCCTTTTTTGAGCATGGTGCTGACAAGCTTCTACACTGTTGGGGAGGTGGTTATTGCCTGAGGAAAGAGTCCCAGTTCTGAGAGAGGTAAACAAGGATATCAGGGCTTATGGGTAATGGTAAGAAGAACTGGGGTGAAGTAATAGGGCAGAGTCCTTCAGCATAAACTTAGGCTAAACTTCAGGAGTTAGGTGGATTCTAGAAAAGGACAAAGGATAATGGTCTAGGATTACTACATACATTGACTGGGTTTGGGTCAATAGAGTAAGGTGACATTCTTATACCAGATAAGCACTTTTTTTCAAGAGAAGGACCACGGGAGAGGAGAGCTGGAAAATAGGACATCTCAGGTTTTGGCAGTAAGCCACAACTAGGCCTTAGCCTAGCCTCAGACCTCCTATTTGGGTAAACATTCTTAGGATCTATCCTTGAAAAGAGTTGGCACAAGCCAGAAAATATCTCCTCTTGATAAATTATAAAGAAAAGTCCAGTATTTTATAATTCCCTTCCTCATCCTCCTACTTTTCCCAGATTAGTATCCAACAGAGAGCCAGAAATGTGAGTGGCATGTTCTTATCAAAATCAGGAGGTAGATCCCAACCACAGACACCCACATACATGCTAGTTTTAACCTTTTATTAAGCCAATTGGATGGGGGTTATTATAAGGGAGTTCTCATGCCCCACCGCAGTGCCCTGTGCCCCATGGAGGAGGCTGGAGCTCAGCTGCTACTGCAGTCAGCAAGGGTAGACATCCCAGTGCAGGCCGATGGCATCAATGACAGAACCAGCTCGGCCACTGATGAATCGAAGGACGGTGTTGGGGTGCAAGGGGACAGCATTGAAACTTGTGCCTGTGTCTTTCCCAAAAGGCAAGTAGCGGCCCTTGTCTGTCACAAAGACCAGCTTCCTCAGATAGTTCTTGTATTTGCCAGACACCTGAATCACTGATTCACCAGGGTGCAAAAAGATCTCCTCCAGGTCTCCTGATTTGCCACCCACATAGTCACTCCACACCTTGCCATAGCGTACCTGGAGACTGGGGACAAGTGGAGAAGGAAGGGAGTCATTGAATAAGGTTATCACAACTCAGGACCTCTGGGCCTACATGCTGAGACCTTCAAACTGGTGACATGACATTTTTAGTCCCATGGAATGTAAACCACATGAGCTCTAGAAGATCATACAGGGAATTTCAACTCTTCATTTTGCCAACAAACAGCCTCAGAGAGAAAAGAATTTGCCCAGAATCACCCAGACTACAGTGTTAGAACTTGAATTTGGAGTCCAGGGTTCTACTATGTCCCCACCCCCCACCCCCCATTTGAAAGAAGCAAAAGAATTTTCAAGCTGTTGAAAATCACCTGGATCAGAAGGAAACACATTTTGGCTCTGCATATCATAGTTTCCCAACTCTATGAAAGAAATGTGGCTGTCTCAGGAGGGAAACAAGGCAAAGATGGAGGATGCCTGAAAGGAATATTGCACAGGAGCCCCCTCGGATGGGGGGTAGAAAACTTCCAGGCCCCTGAGAGTTCATGGTTATATGATTTGCCAAGGTCACATGTGTTGGGAGAGTTAAGGAACTGTGACAAGTCTAGAATCCCTGTCCTCTAACAAGTTTTCACCATATCATGTTTTACCTCTGACTTACTGATTGAAACAGAAGTGATCCAATGAGAACTTGCCAATTTGATAAGATCCTAGAGAGTCCCCAAACCACAGAAAATCAAAGAATCTTACCCTACAATGTAGTATCGACTGACACGGACACGGAGGGCAGTGATGGGGCCATCCAGCTGGTTGCCAGAATGGGAGAAGCGCTGTCCTCCACCACCTCCATACTCTCCATTATAGGAGGAGGACCTAGCCTGAACTGGAGAGAGGAGAGGAGTTGGAGGGAGAAATCCCCAGGGAACTCAGCTGCTCCCCACCACCCCTGTTCCTCCCACGACTCTGTGCCCACCACCCCAAGCCAGCCTGTAAAACCCTTGGCCAACAGCAGTTTAGGGGCTGCCTTCCCATGATCCCATTCCCAGGCTTGTGGCGTCACACTTACTGGCATTGGCAGAGGCTGAGGCACAAAGAAGGGCTAGGATAGCAATCGTCAACATTCTGGGGCTGGAGTGGGAAGAAAGGAAAAATGAGGCTGTATCCTTTTCCCATTGGACTTCATTTACCCAGGCATCCCTGGTCTCCAGTGTAGACTTGGATTTTTCAGAACTTCAACTCAGATCTTGCCGACTCAGTCTTGAACCTAAAGAGGACTGTTCATCTATGGTCTTGTTCCTTCCTTCCAAACAGTACCTTCTGGGTTTCCCTGGTCTGCCTATAGCCATTCCTCTTTCTCCCTTCCAAACCAAAAGATCAGTTCTGACTCTGTCCAGATTTTAAGCTGTGTCAAGCCCCATTCCATCTTGGCACAAAGCAGTGTTCTAAAGAGGAAGTAGAGTACATCTCCAAAGCATAGAGAGGGGTGAATTTACCAAATAAGAAGCTGAGCAAAGCCTAACTGCACTTAGTCAGTTAGTAGATTAGCCTGGTTTATGGAGCATCTGGGGCATGGTTAAATCCCTAGCTTTACCCTGGTCTCAAATCAGAAGGAAAGGAACATTTTAGAGGTGCCTCTGTCACCTGGGCTGAAGTGGTAGTAGAAGAGATTGTGCTGGTACCAGCATCTGAGCAGTTTTGGTGGAACTGAGAGAGACTTAGAAATTACAGAAAGAATTGTGATGAGCTCAAGACATTAGATCCCAGGTACCTGGTCTACTTGTCATAATCCTTTCTCCAATAACACAAACCTGACCGTTTTCATTTCTCTGAGCATCACAAGTGTCCCCATTCCTTCAGTTGAAATCAGGCATCTTTGCACCTCATGTAGATCAGATTCAGGTGCCCCACTTAACTGACATTCAAATGCCCCCGTCACTCAATCCAGGCATCCTCTTATCCAGCTTAGATTTGAAAAACTCCCAACTCAGATCCAAGCATCCTGTCACCCCTCACCTGGCAGTTTCAGATGCAAAATAATTCCCCAGAAACTTTCAGATCTTTTATACCAGGTCCAAGCCTTTCCCTTGCTCCTTATCGTGTGAACCTCACCTCCTGAACAAACATGATCAGCCTCTTAGGATCAGGTGTCGGGCAGGGTCTGGAACATCTTATCCTGCCCTTCCCCCAAGGGTTACAGGTGGCAAGGTGGGGTCCACTCTGGGCCAAGTGCCAAATCTCTGAGGGGCAAGATAAACTTCAGAAATGTCACCAAAAGGCCAGAAACTTTGAGTTACTGCAAAGTAGCTAGTCACCTCTGGGGTGTAATTTAAGGAGCTCTGTGGAAGGTTCTCTCTCTCCAAAAGGTTTGAGAGGCTCTCACCTGAAATCTGCCCTTTGTCAGGATAACCATTGCCCTCTCTGGGCATTTGAAATGTACTTTATACTGAACAGTGAATACTATTTTCCTGACAATTTTCTCTCTTCCTTCCCTGTTATTTTATTACAATAAATTCAAACATGGTAAAGTTCAAGGAATTACATAATGAACACCCATATGACCAACATATGGATTAATATTTTGAGTTAGTTGCTTTTTTTAAAAAATATTTATTTAGTTGTAGATGGACATACAGTATCTTTATTTATTTTTATGTGGTGCTGAGGATCGAATCCAGTGCCTCACACACACATTGCCTTGTTCATTCATCTATTCATCCTCCATCTATCTGAGAAAGGTCATTTGGGGCTGGAGGTGGACCTTGAACTTACAGAACCCCTCTCCCAGACACAGTCAATCTAGTGGGCAAATGGGACCCTGAGGAACCAAGGGTATGCAGGTCTTCCTCTGTGGGTAGTTCTGCACTTTGGACTCTCAGCATTCCTGGACACCAAGGCTATATAGTCCAAACAAGGCAATTGCTACCCTTTTTAGGCCTGAAATAGACCCAAGAACAATATCAGATTTCTTCTCTTTTTAGGCCTTCTGTTCTAGAACGGAGTTCTCTAGACCTAAAATCCCCAGAACCAACCCCTAGTGCCTGACCCCTCTAGGGCTGACCCTCTGACTCCTGAGAGTCAGCAGGGTCTTCCAAGTGGAGAGAAGCATGGAGCCCGGGTGAGGGGTTGGAGGGGGTTAGAATATACCCACAGCCCTCTTTATTTATGTATTTGATTTTTTACCCTATTACCAGAGTTCAAACCCAGGCCCTCATGCATGCTAGGCAAGTACCCTACCTCTGATAAAGAACACCCCAAACCCATTTTTTATTTTATTTTTTGACAGCGTCTGGCTAAGTTGCTGAATATCTGGCTCACTGAGTTGCCAAGGCTGGCCTTGAACTTGCAATCCTCCTGCCTCAGTCTCCCAAATTGCTGGAATTACAGTCTAGTGCCACTGCACCCAGCTTGTGTCAGTACTTAATGACATGGGTGGGCGTTCAGCACACCCCACCCATCCCTTACAGGCTGACCATCTGGGGCTGAGGAGTTGTCCACTTAGCAAAGGGAGACCTGCCCGAGGAACCGGAATTAGGGTGGGGCTCCTAATGGCGAGATTCCTGGAGTAAAGTTGTTTCATGTCTCTTCCCGTCTCCTTTTCTCCAGGTTGAAGATAAGCATATCCTGATATCTTAACTTTTCCCTCATTCCAATTGTTTTATTTTGTTGTCCCTTACTCTCTCAATTTGCCTTTGTGCCTAAACCTTTGTTACTCATTTTGTAAAGCTATATATAGTTTCTTTACATTTTGAGTTTAAGTGCTGAGGTGGAATGAATCTACACCTTGTTTGTACAAGTAAACAGCTACCATCTGCTGGGCACAACCATAAGGCATAAACTGATAAATAAATGAATCATGCTAATAAGAATGTCCACCTGTGAATTCATCAAATTAATCAGAAGCACGTGGATACATGGGCATATCAAACTCATGTCAGAAAAACCAGACCCAAGAGCTTATCCAACACACCAGACCACCAGGTGGTGGAAACCTCTCACTTAAGACCCATAAAAGGAGGAGCACCCTAAGACTGGACATGACAGCACTTTGACCCCCCATCACCTGGTCACTTGTCACAAGCCTAGCCCAGGAAAATTGCCACATCAACAAACCTCCGAATCTTGGTCCTCAGGCTTTAGCAGAGTATGGTTTCTCCTTCCCTTGACAACCACACAAGTCCCACTGCAAGTTGACACCTCAAGCTGACATCTCAGGCATACACTGAAACTGCCATCCACCCCTCCATCCAAACCTTGGCCTAGAATAAGTTCCTGTGCTTTGACAGCTCTGTGCTCTGAACAAGTTCTTTGGCTGGTTAGTAATTTTATCTGACCACCTACCACCTCTTTGCATTCATATCTACTCTAAACCTTTGTTCTCAGTTCAGCCTTCAGAACCCCTGTGGCTGCCTTAGCCCTTTCTTAGCCTTTTTGTAGTGTGTGTGTGTGTGTGTGTGTGTGTGTGTGTGTGTGTGTGTAAAACCATGATCCACAGTAAACTTTTCCTCCTCTAGTTTGTTCTTGTTGGATAGTCTTGTTGTGATACAAAACTGTGTGACTTAAATGTTATAGATATTAGAAATTAAGATTGGAATAAAAGAACCTGTGATTGTCTGATTTATGACTACCAAGCGACCCACAAGTGTTCAGTGAACTGCCACTGATAAAAGTGGTGTAGCCTGTGAATTTATTGTTATTTAATAAATTCTGACATTGTGGAAAGACACAAACATGTTTGGTCTATGTTAATGACATAGTACACTCACAACACCCTTTATGTCCTGATCTTTACTGGCATCTCCTGCTCTTGAGGATTTTCTTATCTCCCTCCCTCCCTCCCTCCCTCCCTCCCTTCCTTCCTTCCTTCCTTCCTTCCTCAGCACTGGGTTAGGCAAGCGTTCTATCACCAAGCTACAAACCCAGCCCTTTTTTGCCTTTTATATTGTGACAGGGTCTCCCTAAATTGCCCAGACTGGCCTTGAACTTGTCATTCTCCTGCTTAGGAGTTTAGCTGGGATTGCAGGTGTGCCACCACACCTGCTAGGTTTTTTCCTTTATATTTCTTCTCTCCACGCCTTTCCCCTGTCTCTCTTCCTTGCCTCTGTGTCTCTCCCAGGTCCTCCCTGTAGCTCTTTCCTCTCTCTAACTGCCCTCTGTCTCTCCTTATTAGGGGCACACCACACAGTCTGTAAGCAAACTCAGGAAAGTCCAAATGGCATCCCAGAGAGGTGTGAGGTGAGCACCTCAGGACAATGCCCTCATGTTTCCCAGCATGACAGACCCAGACCCTAAATCTTCACAGCTCCTTTTCTAAGTGCAAAAAATATTCCTCCAGTGAAGGGATCTCAGCCCCTGTCCATTCCAGAGAACAGGAAGGCCACTGTATAGCTACTGTGGGTACCTCCAGAGTCTGCTCTTGTCATGGGAGAAGAGATGTCTCCAAAGAAGGGTCCAAAGGAATTGCCAGAGAGATGGGGAAACTTGGCTCCGGAGTAGGGGGTTCTTGGCTTACATGATGGAAAAGAATTTCAGTGTGTGCTTGTTAGAGGCATCGATAGAGGTTTACTAAATAAATAGGATTAACACATTCAAGGGAGAATGGGAGGTGACCTTACAGAGAGACAGCTTTGGGAGTAAAGCAAGGAATACACACTTAAGGAAAAATGTGGGCCATCTTGAGAATGAGAGATGTGGTTTGGGGGTTTCCTGTTTCCTTTTTTTGTGTATAAATAAATATATATTTATTCATATGCATTCTTTCTTTTTTGGCGGGTATCAGGGATTGAACTCAGGGGCACTTGACCACTGAGCCACATCCCCAGCCCTATTTTGTATTGTTTTTAGAATCAGAGTCTCACTGAGTTGCTTAGCACCTCACTTTTGCTGAGGCTGGCTTTGAACCCTCAATCTTCTTTCTTACCTCAGTCTCCCAAGCCGCTAGGATTCCAGGTGTGCACAACTGTGCCTGGCTCATACACAGTCTTTTTTTTTTTTTAATTTTAAATATATATTATTTTAGTTGTAGATGGACACAATGCCTTTATTTCATTTATTTATTTTGTTATGTGGTGCTGAGGATTGAAACCAGTGCTTCATAATTGCACAGCAAGCTCTCTGCCACTGAGCCACAATACATGGATATATTACTTCAAAATGGGAGTAGTGAGAAAGCAGGATTTTTTAATGTTTAATATATAGAGATATATATGTATATATTATTAATTAGTTCATTATAGATATACATAATATTTTTTTATTTTTTTATTAGTTGTTCAAAACATTACAAAGCTCTTGACATATCATATTTCATACATTTAATTCAAGTGGATTATGAACTCCCATTTTTACCCCATGTACAGATTGCAGAATCACATCGGTTACACATCCACATATTTACATACTGCCATACTAGTGTCTGTTATATTCTGCTGCCCTTCCTATCCTCTACTATCCCCCCTCCCCTACATAATATTTATTAGAGCTTTATAGTTATACATAGTAGTTGGATTCATCCCAACAAACGCATAAATGCATGGAATTCAATTTCAGCTAATGATCCCACCCTGTTCCTCCCCGTCCTGGCTCTTTTAAAGGAAACTTGGTAGGGGGGTGGGTAGGGCAAGGTAATGGAGGAATGATGTAAGTCTGGTGATTTCAAGATGGTTTCTGGTGGTCTGATCAGTGTCAGGATCCTTAGGCTGGCATGGTCTTTCTTATCCAATCAATAGATAGCACAGGAAAGTCTCCTAAATAATAGATTTCTTAAACTATAACCCCCCACACACACACTTAATCTATTTATTGGGAGTTCATTAACAGTGCAAAGGTAGATTTACAAATTCCCTAGAAATTTGGGAGTGACATTCCCAAAAGAAAGACTGGCTTAGGGGATGATAGGTCTGGACAAGTATGCAGAACTACTAGATTAAAATCTTATTTCCTTATCCTTCCTTTGTGTCTCCTATTTCTTGTTCCTTCTACCTACTTCACTCTGATGCAGTATCTGAAGAGCCAGAAGTCAGGGGCACCAGGCTTCTACTTCATCAGCTCCTGTAATAGGCCTTAATTTAACATATGTGCCAACCAAGACTTACCCATCCACTAAAATCTAGATGAAATTGTCTTAAACCTCTTCCACCCCCAGGCCTACAGGCAATGAAGATCCAAAGCCCTTCAAAACTTTCTGCTTCTACAGGGCAACTAATAACTGGTATTCTCTTGTCTCCTCTGCATCTTTGGCAAAGAGATTCACTCGACACATGTTGAGCTCTGTTTTCGAGACCCTTCTATTAGATGCTGTAGATCTATGTAGATGAGCAAGAGAGCCAACAGTCTACCTCAAAGAGCTTTTCACTCCAGAGGGAGAAGAATTGGATAAATTGACAAAAAGTTTCTACTTAATATGTCAGGGAGCAGTGAGGACTATGACATAAATAGAGTGAGAACATGAAAGGAGATAGGGAAGCTGCTCTTGAAGTTGGAAGGTTTCTTGTTTAACATTTGGAAGAGACCAGATTAAAGTAGTGGAGAGAAATATGGGTATTTGGGTGAACAGGGGCCAGGCAAAGGGAACACCAAGTTCCGAAGCTCTGAGTGGCAAGTGTGTGTGTGATGAATTTGGAAACAGCAGGGAAGGCAGGGTGGCTGGTGGTAGTCAAGGGAAACCAATAGGAGATGATACATGGCTAGCCATCAGTGGGCAGATGGTACAGGGCCTGGGAGGCCAAGGTCAAGAGTTTGACTGGTATTCTGAGAGTGAGGAAAGTTACAGAAGGGAATGGTTTTGAGCAGGGGAGTACATGAACATATTTATATGTTAGATTTGCTCTCTGGATTTGTTTTTTATTTTGGTGGTACGTGGGATTGAACGCAGGGGTTCTATACTACTGAGCTACATCCCCAGCCCTTTTGATTTTTTCATATTGAGACAGAATTTCACTAAGTTGCTGAGGCTGGCCTTGAACTTGAGATCTTCTTTGGAGTCACGAGGATTTTAGGCATGTGCCCCCTTGCCCAGCTACTCTGTATTTTGATTAGGTACAAAATGGACTTGGGCAAGGGTGAGAGTGGAAATTGGCAGCCACAGCAGGAGTATGTGAATATTCCCTCATTTCACTGGATCTCTCTTTTCTCCCCTCTCAAATTGCCCAGAAAGCTACTCAGTCTCTCAGGTGAAGCAACTTTGCCTTCTCAGTGTCTTGGTGACAATTTAGACCCCACAGTGGGGATCTGCCTCTTCCTCCTGTCAAAAGACATAATTATAATAAATTTAGTATAAAGATCTTAACTGGATTTTTAAAAAATTGGCTTTTATTTGCAATTCTAAAATCAGGCAGTCCTTCATTTGTAAAATATTGAGTGTTTCAATGAGCTAAGCAGAGGAAGTTGGTTTGATAGACAGAAAAGGACTGAGGAAGCAGAAAGAGAGAACAAAAAAATGGATCGGTTATTTTGAAATTACTTTCTATGTAACAGACTGAAACTGCTCTTTTTGGGAGTTCAGCTATATTTATCTATTCTGATTTCTTGGAAGGTCAGATAAACAACTTAGTTTTGGCTTGGTGATGTGGAACTTCAGCATGAGTTCCTATATTTTGATTTAGTTTATTGGGCTTAGTACAGGAGCTCAGTCCAAATCAATAGTCTTCTGCAAATTTTATTTAACAACCCCATAAAGAATGTTTCAAAATATCTGGTGGAGCACAATGGTACATGCCTGTAATCCCAGTTACTCAGGAGGCTGAGGCATCAGCATCCTTAGTTCAAGGCCAGCCTGGGCACTTAGTGAGACCCTGTTGCAAAAAAAAGAAGAAAAAAAAAAATTAAAGAGACATGATGTAGCTCAGTGGGAGAGCACATGCTCAATGTAAAAAGGCCCTGGGTTTGATCCCCAGTAGGACAAATAAAAAGTTTCAAAATATTTTCTGAACAAAGGAAGATCTTTATCCTTTTTAAAATTTTTTTCCTTTTCTTTCATTCTTTTCTGTGTGTGTGTGTATAGTGTGTGTGTGTGTTGCTAGGCATTAAGTCTAGAACCTCACACATGCCAGCTGAACTATATCCCCAGCCCTGTATCCTGTTTAGAAAAACAAACAAACAAACAAACAAACAAATGTGTTGTTGTGATGCTGGCCAGAGGATTGCACATTGGAGCTCAGCCTCAGCAATTTAGTGAGACCCTGTCTTTTAAAAAGAACTGGAGATGTTGCTCAGTGCCCCTAGTAACCCACCAATTCTCTACCTCACTTACATACTGGGCTTCTGTGCAGGGTTTCACTGGAACAAGGGGGTCTCACAACAAAAACATTTTTTTTTCCTTGAGTACTGGGGATTGAACCCAGGAGCGCCTTACAACAGAGCTACAACCCCAACTCTTTTTATTTTTTATTTTGACACAGGATCTCAATAAGGTGCTGGGGGCTGCCCTCTAACTTGCAATCCTCCTACTTCAGCCCCACCAATTGCTGGGATTACAGGTGATCACTATTGTGCCTGGTTTATGAAAATAAGTTTGAACATGGCTTTTCTGTTCATCCTTGTCTGCACCAATGAATAAACTGAAGTCTAATAGAAGAGACTTCACCAAGTTGCAAATGCCCCTAAACCCTGTCTTCTAAACCCCACAGCCCAGTACCCACTGTAGCCTGCAGTTGTTCATCTTCACTCCAGATATCTAAAAGTCTTTCCTCTACCCACTTCAGGTCTGTTCAGAGGATCCCACCACCACCCCGCACCCACCTTGTCTCACAAAGGCCTCAGCTCTCATCTCTTCCCAACCCCCTCACTTCCTTCCCCTGGCCTCCTGCTGTGCTTCCTACATTCTATCATGGCTCTAATTACCCTGCACTATAATTTATCTGTTTACATGGAAAACCCTAAGAACTCATTCTAAGGCAGGGACCAAGTCTGATGTACCTCTGAATTCCCCACCCCTAGCATCACACCCGAAACTGAATAGGCATACCATATAAATGATTGTCGAATGAATAAACAAGACAGATCTTTGACCTAGGCTTCACCGAGATGTCTACTAAATTTCCTCCTTGGCTCTTCCCCACAACTATGTCTATCTTCTTGCAGGGTTTGTTTCTTATTTTTAATTCTTTCTTCTGTATTGGGAAAAATACTGGACATAAACTCACAATTCTGGATAGAAGTCATCAATCCAATATTCTTAGCTATGTGAACCTAGAAAAGTCACTTCATTCTCTGGAGCCTATATTTCTGCATTTGTAAAATGAGATGGAAAAATTAATTCTACCTCTCTTAAAGGGTAAGATTCAGATGGGCACAGTGGCGCACACCCGTAATCCCAGGAGCTCAGGAGGCTCAGACAGGAAGACTGTAATATTGAGCTGGTAATTTAGTGAGACCCTCTCTCAAAATGAAAAATAAAAATGGCTGGGAGTGTAAGGCAGTGATAGAGCACCACTGGGTTCAATCTCTCCTTAAAAAAGAAAGGAAGTTTTAAATGCAAGTTCTCTAAATAAAAAGGCTCCTTGTTCAAAACTGTTGGGTTATGACACCCCTAGGGCATCTTGGTGGCTATAGCAGTACTAGAGTGGTTCCAGAGACCGGACTAAGGCCAGGTAAATAAGTGTAAATCATTAATCATTTTTAAAGTCAAAAACCTATGACAGGGGGTGAGGTTGTGGCTCAGCGGTAGAGAGATTGCCTAGCACGTGCGAGACCCTGGGTTCGATCCTCAGCACCACATAAAAATAAACAAATAAAATAAAGGTATTGGGTCCAACTACAACTAAAAAATAAATAAATAAATCTTAAAAGAAAAAAAAAACTATAACAATATAGTAACAAGAATTCACAACAGAACCAGCTGTGGTGGTGCACCCTTGGCTTTCAGAAACTAGAGAGGCTGAGGAAGGAGGATTGCAAGTTTGAGGCCAAACAGAGCTATCTATCTATTTATTTATTTATTTATTTATACCAAGGATTGAACCCAGGTACACTTAAACACTGGGCCACACCCCAAGGCCCCTTCACTCCTTCTATTTTATTTATTTATTTTTTGAGACAGGGCCCCGCTAAATTGCTAAGGCTGGCTTTGAACTCGAAATCCTCCTGCCTCAGCCTCTGGAACCACTAGGATTACAGGCATGGGCCACTACAGTTGGCTCAACCTGAGCAATTTAGCAAGACCCTGTCTCAAAAAATAAAAAGGACCAGGATATAGTTCAATGGTAGAGTGTCTCTGGATTCAATCCTCTGATTTGAAAAAAAAAAAAAAAATCATGAACAGAATGTCTCATGAAGAGACATGGATTTAGAGTTTGGCTGTGGCCCTTACCCACTGTGTAACCTACTACGCTTCAGTTTCTTCATCTGTAAACTGGAGGTAATAAGACCAACCAATTTTTGTCAAATCCCTGGAACAAGTGTGGCCTGAATAAATGTTTCTTCTCTCCCTTTAGAATTCACAAATCATAGTACCTCAGATAAAGTTATCTTGCTCATCCGCCACTAGCTATATTTTGTGGTCTAGTTTGACTTCAGATGATAGAGATCAAATAATAGAGAACTGCAAAATAATTTTATGTAAGTTAGTGTAGACAATATAAAGTTATTTGTGAACCAACCTGTCTTTATTTCCTTTTTTTAAATTGAGATGCAATTTGTATGATAGCTTTCTTAAAAAGAAAACCTCTGTGATTTTTTTTTTTTTTTTTTTTTTTTTGGTACCAGAGATTGAACCAGAGGCACTTAACCGCTGAGCCACATCCCCAGCCCTTTTTGTATTTTATTTAGAGACAAGGTCTCAATGAGTTGCTTAGGGCCTTGCTAAGTTGCTGAGGCTTTGAACTGAGGATCCTCCTGCTCCAGGCTCTCAGGCCGCTGGGATGCACCCACCGTATCTGGCAAACCTCTGTGATTTTGCTTTCACAGACTCCTCATCTCTTACTGAATCGCTTGATAACTGAAATTCCTATTTTTCCTTTGAGTTTATTTCCCCTCTGTTCACTTATATTATGTGACAATATAATATCCTAATTAGAATCAGCCACATCTAGTGCTCATCTATGCTAAATAAGCTGCTGTCAAAGTGGGACTGAGGTGAAGTCCTTCCTCTAGGATGTACTTATTCTTGCTTTGTGTCAGGGAAAATTTATCTAAAAATATGAGCTGATTTGGCTTCCTTTATATATCACACAAAATTTAAGTAGTCTGTATTATTCTGTTCTCTGTTGCTGAAACAAAATACCTGAAGCTAGATAATTTGTAAAGAAAAAATGTTTATTTAGCTCACAAGTTTAAAGGCTAAGAGTCTATCGGTCAGCATCTGGTGAAGGGCCACTTGTCTATATCACATCCTAATAGGAACATGTGTGAGAGGAAGAGAGCAGTCACATGGTGAGATAGAAAGCCAGGGACAATCAAGGGACACGTTAACTTTTTGTTTTTGTGGGTTTTTCTGGGGTGGGAGCCTCACTCTTTTTATAACCCACTCTCATGGGAACTAACTGGGGTTCCTAAGGGTATGCCCCAAATGACCTAATCAACTTCCTCTAGGCCCCACCTCCTTAAAGTGCCACCACCTCACAACATTACTCTTCTGGGCACCAAGCTTCAAGCATAAGAACCTTTGAGGGACACACTCAACCCATATCCAAACCACAGTCAGTCATTGCTATAATGTGTGATATATTATGCACATGCCTTAATACAGAAGCAGTATTGTTCTGGTTAAGGCAAAGACTCTGAGCCAGGCTGTGTTAAAATCCAAAAACTATGTGCTTTGGCCAAGTTATTTTACTTCTTTGGGCTTCTGTTTTCTCATCTTAAAAAAAAAAAAAAAAAAAAAGACAAACATGTTAGCTTTGCTGTGATAATTTTTCTTTCTGGTTGTTTTTATTTATTTATTTATTTATTTGGTATTGGGAATTGAACCCAGGGGCACTTTACCACTGAGCTACATCTCCAGCCCTTTTTATTTTTATTTTGCTATTTTGAGACGAGGTCTTTTTAAGTTGCTTAGGACTTCATGAATTTGCAGAAGCTGGCCTTGAATTTTCCATCCTCCTGCCTTGGCCTCCAGAGTCATTAGGATTACTGCCATGCATCACAATGGCCATTGTTGAGAGAATTAAATTATAAACATGAGTGAAGCTCTAAAACACTACCTGGTGCCCAGCTAGTGTGAAGGAAGTGTTTCTATGTGACCTGAGTCACAAGATGAACAGTATAGCTTTATGCTATAAGGAGTGCTTCTATCCTTGGAAATGAGAAAAATCATAAAATTCCTAATTCCCCCCTCATGTTTTAGCTATAAACTTAATGATATATTTTTAGAATTCTATATATATGCTGTGACATTGTTATTTCCCTTCTCCAAATGAATACACTGCAGACAAACTAAAGTCCTTGTGTGTCCAGCAGAAACCGAAGTCACTGATTTCAGCATCCACGGTGCTTCTGAACTCTGTTCTTATTGTACCCAGTTTATGAGATCTCCATCTTTTCTCTAGTATCATCACTTTTTCATGTCCATTCTTTTTTATGAAAGGCTCTACTAACCACAGGACACTATTAAACAGGCAAAGACAGCCTGAGCTTAACATGATCCAAAGCACTTACTGAGTGCACTTGGAACATGGAAATGGAGTCCACGTTGCCCCCTCAGAGCCAACAGAAACACTTCTTCACAGCACACTGAGAGTACAGTAGAGGCACGTCCACATACAGTCAGGCACAGAGCGGGGAATGCAACCCTACCTGTGGCCCAGGAAGTGTGGCCACCAATGCCAGAAGAGCAAAGTGAAAGGATTTCAACCTTTGATAGCAGAATTTGTACTGACTATGTACGAAATTTTTATGATTTTCTACAGTCTTGTCATCCATATTGAATATAAATTTAATTTTCTCATTCCAGAAGCAGAACCTAGTACCCTTGACCCAATATCCAGTTCTCCACCTCCTCTAGTTCCTCAGAGTTGTCAGTCCAAATATCTGCCTTTTATACGGGCATCCTGGTGAACTTTTGGCAGTTTTGAAAGTTTGGCAGGCACTGCAATAAATGACTGAAGGAGCTGCTGCAATGGTGCACACCTGTAATTCCAGTGGTTTGGGAGGCTGAGACAGGAGAATTGCAAATTCAAACCCAGTCTCAGCAATTTAGCATGGCCCTAAGCAACTCAGTGGGACCCTAAATAAAATACAAAATAGAGCTGGGGATGTGGCTCAGTGCTTGGATGTTTGCCTAACATGCTACTGGAAGAAAAAAAAAGTCAGTATTATAGAGTTTGGGGAAGATGGGGAGTCAGAGATGGATTCCCGGGTGTGGACTCCAGGAAAAATAATTATCAATAAGATAAGCAGATGGAGTGGAAGAAAGGGAGGCTCCAAGCCTCAGGAATTGATGACCAAATGTAGAACAAGCCTGAATGGTAAGAATGTGGGTGCCCTAGAGTGGAGGCACAGAACCTTTTATGGTCTTTCAGAGATGACAAGCAATTCTGGATTTATGGTGCAAGAAAAGTAAGTGTTGAGTGCCTTTTTTGTGAGGTGCTTTATGTAAACGATATAATATTTAATATGAGGATTAGTGAAAAAATGAAGTCTGACCCAAATTAAGCAGGTTCCCAAGAGTCTTACAACTATAGAGCAGAGAGGCTCAGATGTAATCCCAGGGCAAACTGGCTGCAACCCCAGACTCTTCCCACCCCAGATTTCCCCCAAAGAGGAGATACTTTCTTTCACATTCTCATTGTTTTTATCAGCTCTCAAGTTTGGCATGTTGACAGCCAAATAGATGACAGATCTGGCAGGCCTTGAGTGGTGACAAAACTCTGCTGAGCTCAGCTCTATTCCTTGCTGGCAGCAAGATGACTCTGAGTGAGGGACTCTCAGCTGAATTAGTCTCAACTGCAAAGAGGGAAAGAGCAAAGGGAAGAACAACAGGAAACACCTGGACTCTCTTGTTGAAGATTTGAATGTTTCATATGATTGACAGCTTGATAAGTGATTGATTCAGCAGAGGGAGGACTTTGGAGATGGTCACATCTGGGTTTAGTGTGTACTTCAGGACTTGCTAGTTGTGTGACTTTGGATGTCATTCACCAACTTTTTCAGTTTGCCCAAGATTTTAGAGGGTTTGGTGCTAAAACTAGAATAGTGCTAGGCCAGATGGGATAGTTGGTTAACCCCGACAGACCACATACTCCCTGTAAGCCTCAGTATATAAGTATGAAGTCTGGCTGTCTACTTACTGCTTGCTTGCATTTAACTTGGGCCTGCTCTCAGGGCTTCTTCCTACCTGGAACATAAGGGCTGGAGCACCACTGAATTCTGTCTGGAAGGAAGCAGCTCAGGGTTGGCCACATGCTATTTTGTCTATGAAGCTAAATTTCTGAAGTGAAAAGCAACTCCCGCCCCCCCCTCGGTACTAGGGATTGAACCCAGAGGTGCTTAACCAACCCCCAGTCCCCTTTTTACCTTTCAAAACAGGATCTCACTAAGTTGCTGAGGCTGGCTTTGAACTTGAGATCCATTTGCCTCAGCCTTCTGAGCTGCTGGGATGGATTATAGGTAGACACCACAAAGCAGCTTTTCAACAACATTCTGTTTGGAGACCTTGGGTTTTGCTCATATTGTGATTTGAACCACAAAACATGAATCTCTCCCTTTGAATCTGTCTCCTACCGTGCTTGACTTTTGGTTTTGTCACCAAGTGAACTTGGCAAGGCTCAAGCACATAAAGCTCAGTAAGGAGTGTGAGATGGAGGTTGGTTATGCATGGATAGAGGTGGCTTGAAAAATAAGATAGGACTCTGGTCACAGCAACATTGCACAAAAAGAGGTGTTTTGGTTTCAGCCAAGAAGGTGGCATAAGTGTGACAGGCAGAGAGCCAGACAAAGTCTCACGGAAGGATTGTTCTCCACTCCCCCACCCCATGCCTGATGTCAATTCTCATCTCACATGAGACTGGTGGCCTCCACATTATGTCTAGTAATGATCATCAGGTTTCTGGGGTTTTCTTAAAAAATGTGGAGGAGGATGGGTGGAAGCTATCATTGCTGTAGAAGGGTGTATTCTGAGCAGAAAGGAAGAAGTGGGTAAACTTAGCCATTGTAAATCTGGCCACCCACAGTTCCTCAAAAGTTAAAAATAGAGTTACCATGTATGTGACTCACAAATTCTACTCTTAGGTATATGGCCGAGACAAATTGAAAACAATATGTCCACACAAACACTAGCACATAAATTTTCATAACAGTATGACGTATGATGGTCAAAAAGCAGAAACAACTCCCATGTCCACCAAAGGATAAATGGATACACAAAATGCAGTAGACCATACACTAGAATACTATGCAGCTATAAAAAGAAATGAAAATGGGAAAAGGAATGAAGCACTAGTATATACTACAGTATAAATGAACCTTAAAAACCTATGTTTGGGCTGGGGTTGTGGCTCAGTGGTAGAGTGCTTTCCTGGTGCTGAGAATCAAACCCAGTGCCTCCCACATGCTAGGCAAACACTCTACCACTGAGCCACAACCCCAGCCCGAGTTGTAAAAGCCCAAATTCACTTTTGAAGGGTGAATTTTATGGTGAGTTATTGCCCAAGAGAAGCAATAACAAAAAATTTGACCACCTCAGTCCTGCTGCATATACAAGATCCAGCAGTAGCATAATGTCTTCAGGATCCGCTTGATATCTGCTTGGCATCGGAATGAACAGAATTCAGATGAACGAGTCCTTGAGAGCCAGGTTACATAGGTTTCCCAGTTGGATCTCAGGTGACTATTGTCCATGGAGAGAGTAAAACTTCCTGAGAAATGGGGGCAGTGATGACCAGGTAGGTTGTTGATATGGTTTGGATATGAAATGTCCCCCAAAAGCTTCTGTGTTGAAAGTATTGCCCCCTGTGCAGCAAGATTCAGAAGTGGGGCATTTAGGTAATGATGAGATCATGAGGGCTCTGACTTCATTGGTGGATTAATCCAGTGATATCTGAATAGACTACTGGGGGACGGGGGACTCATTGGAAGAAATAGGTCACTGAGTATGCACCCCAGCCTCTTCTCACCCACTTCCTGGCTGCCATGAGCCGAGCAGCTTTCCTCTGCCCTTCTGCCATAATGCCTCTCTGCCGTGGAGTCAGACAATCATGGACTGAATCCTCGAAAGCACGAGCCAAAATAAATCTTTCCTCCTGTAAGTTGTTCTTACCAGATGTTTTGGTCACAGCGATGAAAAGCTGACTAACAGAGTTGTAAAGGGTATGAAACATGAAGTTTTCTTGAGAGAATCTGTCTCCACCAAAATCAGGCTAAGAGCCTGAGTATGGTCAGGCCCTTTGTGCATAGGAGTCTGGGAAGGATGCGGTAGTCCCTTGGGCCTTCTTGCTCCTGGGAACACCTCATAGACAGCTCTGCAGAAGAGGGTTAGCTAGATGCTGGCCACTGAAAGTTTCAATCTGCAGCAGCCCTCAGTGACTCTCCAAGTGGGACAATGGCAGAGAATGTGGCCATGTGAGTAGGGTGTGCCTACACATACTCAGCTCAATTGGTTGCTTCTTTCTTGGGGGGCAGGTCTCAGGTCCTGTTGTCACCTGATAGGGTGATATGCTGAGATTAAGATATTTAAGATAATTAAGGTATGCTGAGACCAGTAGGAGCCTGGGCTGTATTTGTTTCTAGGGCTCAATATACTAGATTATGATTGCTTGGTTCCTTGTCTGTCTCCCCCAACCAAACTCCACAGAGCCATCTCTGACTGTTCACTGTTCACTTTTGAATCCTAGTGCCTAGCATGGGGTGGGGGGCACCAGGGATTGAACCCTGGGGTGATTTACCCCTGAACTACATTCCCAACTTTTTTTTATTTTTTGAGATAGAGTCTCACTACGTTGCTTAAGGCCTTGCTAAATTGTTGAGGCTGACCTTGAACTTGTAGGCCTCCTCCTGAGTTGCTGGGATTATAAGCCTGTGCCCCTTCATCCACCTTAGATTTATAATTTGATTTGTAAGTAAAATGTTTTCAGCTCAATTTAGGATTGACAGTGTATGCTTTTCCCAGCAAATAAGATGCCCTTAAGGCAGGGATCTATATCTGAAAGTAGCCAGTCTTCTTTCTAGAGCATAATCACTGCTACCCCCAATTGTAGCTCCATTCAGTTGGCATCACCAGGGATTCTGACACCCAAGGCACATGCAGGAACAAGCATGTGCACACACAGAAATGGGAGCACACTCATCTGCACACATGCCCCAACCCACGTTTTCTCCTCTTCCTGAAAATTAGGTATCAAGCTTCACTTCCAGGGGCTGGGGTTGTGGCTCAGTGGTAGAGTGCTTGCCTAGCATGCTTGAGGCCCTGGGTTCAATCCTCAGCACCACATAAATGTAAAATAAAGATATTGTGTCCACTTAAAACTAAAAAATATATATTTTTTTAAAAAGCTTCACTTCCAGCATGATGTATCTGCTAGTGAACTTGGCATTGCTGCATTTTTTTGGAAAACCTGGCCAATTCATCCTGGGTGGTTCCTGATGAATTTTCTTGGAATCAAGCCCAGAGTGGAGTCATTCCTTAGGAGATCCTGGGTGAATAGTCAAACATCACTTATTCCTGGAAGGCTTCCCTGCCATAGCCTTTCTGCCTATCAAAGAGAGAACTTTGTATTTTCTTCATCTTTAGAGAAGTCATGGAAAACTTCTAAAGACATAAAGGCATGATGATTTACATGAGTCTTTTTTTTTGGTGGGGGGGCGCTATTGGAGATTGAACCCAGGGCACTTTACCACTGAACAGCATCCCCAGTTCCTTCTTATTTTGAGACAGCATCCTGCTAAGTTACTGAGGTCCTCGTTAAGTTGCTGAAACTGGCATCAGACTTACAATCCTCCTACCTTAGCCTTCTGAGTCTCTGAGATTATAGGTGTGTGCCTCCACAATTGACTAGATAGTGAGATTCTAACCCAACCTCACTGCCTGATAGAACTTTCTATAATGATGGAAACTTTCTGTACCTATGCTGTCTCAGATGGTGGCCACTAGCTGCATGTACCTGTTAAACATTTGAGATGTAACCATGAAGCTGAGCATGATGATACACAACTGTAATTCCAGTGACTTAGGAGGCCGAAACAGGAGAATAGCAAGTCTGAGACCAGATTCAGCATCTAAGTGAAATCCTGTATCAGAATAAAAAATTAAAAGGACTGGAGATATAAAGTGGTAAAGTGCCCTTGGTTCAATACCCAGTATACCCAGTACCAAAAAAAAACCAAAAAACACACACAAAAAAAACACACATATGTGTGTGTGTGATGAGACCAGGAAACTCAATTTTTATTTTATTTTAATAAATTTTAATTTAAAGAACCACATGTGTCTGATGGCCCCTGTATTAGACTGAGCAGATTTAGAGGACCTCAATTATGGAGAGGACATTTTTGAATCTTCGTCAAAATTTCTGAACAAACTCCACTGTTGTTGCTGTTATATTTCTCCCCAGCCTACCCAATTCATACCCTAAAGTGGTGTAATAATCTAGCAAGACAGGGTGGGGGGACATTGGAATTAAGTGTGAGCCCTTGAGAAGATCTCACATGTGATACAGGGCTACTGCCCTTAACCCACCTGGTGAGAACCTTTGAAGTCAAGTGTGCCAGTTATCTATTTTTATGTCACAAACCACCCCCAAACATAACTCCCTAAGATAGCAATATTTTTTTTCCTCAGTCTGTGTTTTGGGCAGGGCTCCAGTCAGGTAGCTCATCTCTGCTTTGCTTGATATCAGCTGAGGTGACTCAAATCCTGGGGCCAGAGTCATCTGAAGACTTGCCCATTTACATGTTTGGTAGTGGAGGTTGGCTATTGATTGGGACCCCAGCTGGGACTTTAGCCAAGGCACCTACATGTGTCTTGGGCTTCCTCACAACATGGTGGCTGAGTTCCAAGGGTGAGTGGAGTGGGAGTACCAGGTGGCAGCTCTATCCTTTTAAAAAATTTTAATTAGTCTCAGAAGTCATGTCGTGTCACTTCTGCTGCATCCTGTCCATTAGATATCAGCATGAAGGCTCCCTGCTTCCTTGTTGCCATATCCTGAGCTGATTTCCTCCTTCACAACTTCTATCATGATCTGCCTCACTTCCAGTCCAGAGCAATGAAGTCAGCCAACAATGGACTATGAGCTACAAATAAAAATTTCCTCATCTGAAAGAGAGAGAGAAGAAAAGAAAAGAAATCAGCCACTAAGGTCAGCCCATATTCAAGAAGAGAGAACTTAAAAACTCAACTTTTTTTTTTTTTTTTTAATTGAGATGGGATCTGGCCCCAACTCCTAGTCTTAAAAGATCCTCCTGCCACCTCACCTCCTGAGCAGCTGGGACTATAGGTGTGTACCACCATGTCCAACTTTAGCCTTTGTTGATAGGAGTATTAAAGAATTTGTTGTGGTGCACATCAGTGATTCCAGTAATTCAAGATGCCAAGGCATGAGGAGCTCAAGTTAGAGGCCAGCCAGGGCAACTTGGTGAGAACTTGTCTCAAAATAAAAAATAAAAAGGGCTGGAGATGGAGCTCAGTGGTACCACCTCTGGGTTCAATCCCTGGTACTGGGGGCGGGGGCAGGGGGGACAGGGAGAAAGAATTTGCAGACCACATTTTAAAACCTCCACATAGACCTGGGAGTGAAGAGCACCAAGCACAGAACTCTAAGGAGCTTCACTGTTTTGGGGGACAATGAGCCTCTTCCTACTTAAACCTTCAGTAAGTCAGTAAATAGCAAGCACACGGAAAATCACAAACCAGCTCCCCAGTCAATTAAGAAATTTTTCTGTGCTCCTTCCTGAACACCTGGCCCCAGGAGCAGCCACTTGTCCAGAGTTACCCCCAAGTGCCTATTTTCTAGGCCTCTGATGCAGAGACTTCTCTATTGCACATACTCCTTGAGTAAAATCCTGATTCCTTTTTTCAAAAATTCTTGCATAGTAGAGTGGGAGGAGCCTGAGGCCAGGACACCTGGATTCTGATTCTCCATCCTGCACAAACATATAAAAAAGGAAAGGTTATTGCAAGAGAGTAGACTGTGGGGAATGATTTCCTTCTTCACAGTTTAATTTTCTATAATATTAGTTTAGATAGGCACTGTGGCATAAGACTATAATCCCAGCGACTCAATAGGCCAAGGCAGGTGAACTTCGAGTTTGAATCCAGCCTCAGCAATTTAATGAGGCCCTAAGAAAATTAGCAAGATCCTGTCTCTAAATAAATAAATAAATAAATGAACTGGGGATGTAGCTCAGTGGTAAAGTCCCCCAGGGTTCAATCCCTACATTAATAAATTATAATATATATATATTTTTTCATATAAAATATAAGTTTAAACATATTGTGGTAAAGTAAATATAGCATAAAACTTACCACTTTTTCAAATTTTTTTGCAGTGCTTGGGATGAAACCCATGGCCTTGCACATGCTAGGCAAGCCTCTATCACTGAGCCAAACCCCCAGCCCCATTTTAACCCTAAGTGTACAGTTTAGAGGAGTTAAGTACATTGATAGTGCAGTACAACTATCACCATTATCCATCACCAGAAATTTTTCATCTTAAAAAAAAATACTTTATTTATTTATTTATTTTTTATATGGCGCTAAGGATCAAACCCAGTGCCTCACAAGTGCTAGGCAAGTGCTCCACCACTGTGCTACAACCACAGTCCCTCTTTCATACTGAAATCTGTACCTATTAAACATTAACTCCCCACTAACTCCCCACAAACATCCTAATTTCTGTCTGATTTTTGACCATTCTAGGCAAAATGGAATTCTACAGTATATGTCCTTTTGTAACCAGTTTATTTTACTTAGCACAACATGTTCAAGTTCATCCGGGTTGTAGCATATGTTAGAATTCCTTTTAAAAGCTGAATAATATTCCATTGTATATATAGATCATTCAACAGCCAATGAACATTTGGGGTGGCTTCCCCTTTAAGGCTATTGTGAATGATGCTGCTATGAGTGTGAGTACAGAAATAACTGTTCACGTCTCTGCTCTCAGTTCTTTGGGGTACATATATAGAGGTGGATAAAATAATTTGGTTTTTCATTTTTTGATAAATCAGTTAAAATTTCTTAAGCTTTGTTTGTGGGGAGGCAAAGTGGGGGGTGAAACCAGAGGTGCTTTACCACTGAGCTACATCCCTAGTCCTTTTTTAAAAATTATTTTCTATATTGATACGGGGTATTAGTAAGTTGCTGAGGGTCTTGCCAAGTTGCTGAGCTGGCCTCGAATTTATGATCCTCCTGCCTCCATCTCCCTAGTCACTGGGCTTACAGGTATGCTAAATTGTTTTGTTTTTTTTTTTTTAAACAACAAAAAATAAGAATCAAAACAGCCTCCAGGCACAGTGGTGCCTGCCTGTAATCCCAGTGACCTGAGAAGGCTGAGACAGGAAGATCACAAGTTCAAGGCCAGTCTCAGCAAATTAGCAAGACCCTGTCTCAAAATGAAAAATAAAATAGGTTGGCGATGTAGCTCAGTGGTAAAGCATCTCTGGGTTCAATCCCTAATGACAAGGAAAAAAAAAAAAAGAATCAAAATAGCCAGTTTGATAGTAGCAGAAAAATTCTGCCATGTCTAATCATCCTGATTTTTAATGTTTACTTATCTAAAGTCTTTTCTTTTCTCCCCCTCCCTGTCCTAAGGATCAAATCCAGGGCCTCATGCATTCTGCCACTGAGCTACTTCCCTAGCCCTTGACTTTTTTGTTTTTATTGTTGTTAGAAAGATTAATTATAAGAGAGCACACTTAATTTTTATGTTTTATTTATTCGCTTATTTAGATTAAAAATATAAACATAAAACTTAACCGTCTTAACTATGTCAAGTGTACAGGTCAGTGGTGTTAAGTCTAAGTTTTATTTTAAGGCTGGTAATCTCATCAAAGTCTAATCCCATCAGGTTTCTGCAGGTGTCCTAAGGCTCAGAGTCCTGGGATCCTCCACTTCCACCACTCCCCCCACCCCCACAGTGCCCTGTTCTCTTCCTGTCTCCTTCCTCAAAGCCACCAACAGAACTGTCTTGAATCAGGCTGCCCTTGCACCGTCTTTGTAGGGACACTAACACATCAACTTGTTCTTGTAGCCTTTCACATTAATTGGTTGTGACTTTGCAAAACAAAATATTGGTGCCTAATGAGCCGTGTTGTGTGCAAGGAGCTTGTCAGACCAGGTATTTATAACTATGCTCCCCCTCCATCTCACCAGCCCTACCACCCCCACCCCACACACCCACACAAAAGCATGTGGCTTGTGTGACTTTGGGTATGTCACCTCCCTTTTTTAGGCCTTTTGTCATCTGTTGATGAGTGAGTCAGAAATCTCTGGAAGATTCCTGGACTCCAGACTCCCATTATACTCCATCACACTGTGCTGCAGTCTGCTCTGACCATTAATACCAGGAGAAAGGAGCAGAGATGGCAGAAGGCTGAGGCCTGAGATGCAGGCCTAAGCCTATTTTTATGCTCTCAATCTTTCCCAGAGGCCTGACACTTTTACTACTCAAGCCCCACCTCACAGATATTTTCCAACCAAAATTGAGGTTAAATGGTCCGAAAACAAGGAGAGTTGTGTTAATTAAAAGTGGGAAGGCAGATGGGTCAGGCAGGCATGAGGGGTGTAGGGGGCCAGATGGCAGGAGCAGTTTTGTAGAGGCCAGTGGGCAGAACAGGGATGGGGCAGCCTCCCAGGGGCCAACAGAGGATACACCATGGTGCTCTGGGAGTAGAATGGCCAGAATCTCCACATCCTATTTCCTGGCCTCTGTGTGAAAAGTTCTGGGGGCTGGGGGCTGGCTCTGAGGTGACACTGAGTTCAACAGAGCCACTGCCCACTCCCGCCCCACCTTACCAGGAAACGCCTTCTTGCCGCAGTGACCACATCCCCTCAGGTTGCCTTGGCAACACTCCACGGGCGCTGGAGGAGTTGGGTCACAGTTGCCCAGCAACAGGTGGTGGCCTCCCTTCCGCCCTTATGTGAGGCCAGCCCTCTCTGTGCCTTCAGGCCTTTCAACAACCGCTGGGCACCAACCGGAGGCATGCGAAAGGCAGAGCGGCTCTGAAGAGAGGAAGAGGAGCCCAGGGCTGACTCGAGGAGGTGAGAGGAGAGGTGCAGGAGGTCCCCCCAGAAGGAGGACCTGGGGTCGAGAGAAAAGCAGGCAGAGACAAACGAGGGAGATAGAGACAGGCCCCAGATAGCGCAGCTGGAGAGGCTGGGACAGGTGCAGAGGTGGCACCAGAGACCTGGCACAGCAGCAAATATGGTGGAGCCCTGAGACGAGACCACCTCCAAGGAAGGAGGTGACTCAGTAAAGGAGCACTGAGGTGGCCGCAGCGACAGCCAGAGAGGGGTGCCCATGCAGGAGAGGGGGCCGGGAGGGAGGGAGGTTCTTCATTTCCTCTCCTACTACTTCCTCTCTAGGCCAGAGGACCCGAGGGGCCTAGGAAAGAAGCCCTTGTGGCCCTGAGGCTTTTGTCTGGGAGGAAATGGGGCTTCCAGAAGGGGACTGGAGGGCCTGCAGGAGGAGGTCCGCCTGTCCTCTGGCCTCCCCTGGCTTGTTCTTGTCCCCTCTGGGTTCCTTTTGTCCCTCTGTCTGCAAGCTGGATCCCGAGTCCCCTTTGCCTTGTCCCTTGTTGTTTCCTGGACACTGTGTCCCTGTCCACCTCTTGGTTGTGCTGACGCAGCCTTACTTGCTCCCTCTTCTCACCTCTGTGTCTCCAGATGCCTGCAACTCGTGGGCAACCATCTGAGCACATGGAGGTGGCCAGCACGTCCGAGACAGCCTTGTGGCCTCCGCTGCCCTGTGGCCCCTGCATCCCCATCATGCTGGCCCTGGCCTCCCTCGCCGCCTTCTTCATCCTGACTACAGCCGTGTTGGCCGAACGCCTGTTCCGCCGCTCTCTCCGCGCAGACCCTGGGACCCACCACCCACCCACCCTGGTCTGGCGCCCCGGAGGGGAGCTGTGGATCGAGCCCACAGGCACTGCCCGAGAGCGCTCTGAGGACTGGTATGGAGCAGCAGTCCCCCTGCTGTCGGGCAGGGCCCCAGACCCTCCCACCCCTGGGGGCACTTTGGAGGCCCAAGCAAGCGCCCCTCTTGCCCCTTTAGCCCCACACTCTGCTCCCAGTTCCTTGGTCCTCCAGACCCCACCTGAGGTCCCAGCCCAAAGCACCTTCTGGGGGCCTCAGTCCCAGGAAGAGAGGCCCCATGCCACGGGCCTGGTGAGTTGGGCTGAGCCTGAGCTGAGGTCAGAGGTCAGCATGCAGCTGGGGAGCCCTAAGGTCTGGAGGCAGAGGTCGGGGAGCTCTGAGCCTGACTGGGGACTCCAGCCTCGGGTGACTCTGGAGCAGATTTCAGCATTCTGGAGGCGGGAAGGCCGGACCAGTGTGGGGTTCTGAATCCCCAGAGCCTGTGCGACTGGCCTCCCAGAGACCCCTACAAAAGGCCCCATATCCAAGGGACCATGAGATCCCAGGCTTCAGCCTCAGGACTGGTCCTGAGGCTGCCCCAGAGAAGATACTCTCTCAGGCCTTCTGTCTGTATTTCAATTCTCCTGAGCCTGGACAGTGGGCAGCCTGAGTGTGGACAGAGTCTGTGCTCCAGGGAACCCATAGGTGCCTCTGCTTAATACTCTGAGCTGTGGCTCAGAGAACCGGAAGTGCTGCTGACAGAAAGCTCCAAGACTGATTTCCAGAGTAAGAACTCAAGGTAACAGACAGGAAATAGTGTCAACCCAGCCACTTCCACCTTCTAACAGTGTGTGCCTAAGATGCCCTATGAAAGCAAAGGATGGTGACTTGTGGCCTGGATGTGAGATGTCAAGAGACAGTTGTGTTGGCAACAGATGACAGGAATCCAGCCTCCCGGAGCCACAAATCTTATCCCTCCCGAGCCATTCTATCCCTAACTGCTGTGAGGTTCTCAGGAAAACACAGAAGACAAGATCAACCAAAGGAGCCTTTTATTACATATGAACTATGACTTTGACTCTCAAATGGCAAAGGAACTTGCTGAGCCAAGCTGAAGGGCCCTTCTCTTGCCTGGAGTTGGGACTTAAAGTCAAAGAACAGCTCCTCTGCCCATCTGCCTATGGCTGCCGCATCTCAGCCCTCTCATCTTACTCCAGGGTGAGGAAAACCTGGGCCAAGAAGAATCCAATCTGGTCAGACTTGGAAAGGAGACTTTCCAAAATGCAGTCTCTGGCCATCGTCCCTCTCAGCTTTCTGCATAGTCCACAGAGACAGGCTTACATATGACTGACCCCATAGAAACGGTACCCCAAATGCCTGTGGGTCTACTAACTGACCTCCCTACTAGGAGAAGAGCTATGGGTGGCAAGTTTCTATTCCCTGGTTTTTCAATTTCTCAAATTTCTGTAAGGATTATTAGGATTTTTGCTACATTAGCTTATCAACCTGCACTGTCATTGGCTTTACATTTTTCTTTAAGTTGGTTCTTAATAAATTTACTTTTAAAGGAATCTCTTTTTGTATCACTTCTATAAATGGAAAACCAGTATCACTTGCCATAAATAGAAGGTCAAATGTGAAAATAAATACAATGTAAATGAAGTTATTAAGTTTCAAGTAGACATTGTTTCCTGTTAAAGGCTTTGACCCCAAACTCTGCTCTTTGTTAAAAAAAAAAAAAAAAAAAAAAAAGCATCTAATGGATCAGCAAGTTGGAAAAGTGTCAGATTCTAGCACCAAACAGACCTTCTCCTGGAGTGTTGAGGTGGATGGAGTTGACAGTGATACTATGTTGTTATTTATTTATGGTGGTACTGGGAATGTGCTGGGCACTGAACTACATCCTCATCCCTTTTTATTTTTAATTTTGAGACAAAGTATTGCCAAGTTACTGTGGCTGGCCTTAAACTTGTGATCCTCCTGCCTCAGCCTCCCAAGTAACTGGGATCACAGGCAGGCACAACCATGCAGGGAAACCTGTATTGTGGCTGGGAGCCTCTCAAGTGCAGCCATGCCCAGGGAACCACTCTGTACTTCCTGCTCAGGCTGCTGAGGAGCACTTGGAGACTCCCCTCTAGTCCCTCGCATGCTAGAAGTTGAAGGAGCAGTCAAGCAACAAGTAGCCCCCAGGCAGAGGGACCAAGAACCCTGCGAAGCCTCTGTCCCCAGGTGTCCTCATCCACTTGCATCTTGAACACCTTCTTCTGAGCCAGGTGTTGGAGGAATGAGACCTGCCCCTTCCCTCAAGGAACTCATAGTATAGGTTGGGGGATGAAGGTAGGGGTGAGATGGGACACAGACTTGAAACTGATGCAAGGTAGAAATCAGGTCAAAACTGACACAAGGGCCAGGAGTGGTGGCGCACACCTGTAATTCCAGCAAATCAGGAGGCTGAGGCAGGAGGATCACAAGTTCAAAGCCAGCCTCAGCAACTTACGATAAACTGTCTCAAAATTTAAAAAATAAAATAAAAAGGGTTGAGGATGTAGCCCAATGTTTAAGTGTCCCTGGGTTAAAAGAAAGAGAAAGAGAAAAAGAAAAAGAAAAGAAAAGAAAGGAAGGAGGGAAGGAAGGAAGGAAGGATGGAAGGAAGGAAGGAAGGAAGGGAGGGGCTGGGGTTGTGGCTCAGCAGTAGAGCGCTCGCCTCACACATGCGAGACCCTGGGTTCTATCCTCAGCACCACATAAAAAAACAAGCGAAATAAAGGTATTGTGTCCAACTACAACTAAAAAATAAAATATTTTTTAAAAGAAAGAAAGAGAAAGAAAAGGAAAAACTGATACAAGATGGAAATCTTGTCACTCATGAGCTGGGTAACTGTATCAGTTGTCATGGTCATGGTCATCAGCTGACAAGATGGTTGTGGGGACTCTGCTCACGAGGAGTAACAGTCTACCAGGGGAAAAACAAAGAGAGACACTGGGGTTCAGAACTTAGGAGCTCCCCTGCCAGTGCTCAGGAGAGACAGCATGCGCTAGACAGGAAACCAGGGTAAGGTGTCTGGCTTTCAGTTTGACTTTATTTCCCATCACTTTAGAGATTAAGAAAAGTGTTTTTTGTTTTTTTTTGTTTTTGTTTTTGTTTTTATTTTAGGGCCTCATGTTCTTTCTCTGTACAACAAGAGACAGGAAATAAAACAAGATGTTCTATTGCAAATTTTTTTTAGCTGTGACACTGGAGGATGCTATAAAATGAAAGGTGACTGAACCAATGGATGGGTGGATGGAGGGAGAATAGATAGCTGGGTGAGCAGAGTTGTGGCTGGTGGATAGATGAACACGTGAACAGGTACACATGATCTTCCTGAGGCCAAGTCCAAAAACTTGCTATCCCCAGAATCATCTTCCCATTCCCAGACCCAGAGCATGGGGTTCCAAGACATAACAGAAACCTCAATTGAAGGAGGATGAATAAGTGGATGGATTAATAGGTGCATTCGTTTTCTTTTTTCTCCTTTCTCTTTCTTTTAAACCTCTCTCATTTTTAACACCACATTTAACACCATCTTTCTCATGTTGGTTCACTCTTTTACATCTTTAAGCATTTAAATTGTACTTACTGTACAATAACTTTAATGTCTGGGGTTCTAGGCCAAGGCGAATCCTGTTGGATGTTGTGTCTGCTTTGTCTCATTCACCACAGATTTTTTTCTTACATTTTGTAATTTGAGGTATGATCTGAGCTTCATCAGAGTTTTATCAGTAGGAATTGACATGACCAGGTTTGAGGATGCTATACTTTGGATCTTCAATGTCTCCCAAAGGTCCCATGTATTAATGGCTTGGTCCTCAGGGTAGTACTATTGGAAGGTGAAACCTTTAAAAGGTAGGGCCTTGTCTATGACCATACTACCCTGAATGCACCCAATCTTGTCTATAAGATAGGGCCTAGGGGGAGGCATTGGGCCAGGTCCCTGGGGGAGATTTTGGGACCCTGGCCCATCCAGTCTCTCTCTGCTCTCTGGTTTTTCTTCCACCATGTACTCCTATCACGAGGTGCTGCCTCACCACCGGTCCAAAGCAAAGGAACCAACCTGTTATGGACTGAACCCTCCCAAACTGTTGCCAGGTATGGTGGCTTATGCTTGAAGTCCCAGCTACTTGGAAAGATGAGGTAGGAGGATCACTCGAGCCCATGAGTTCAAGACAACATAGTGAGACTCCATCTCGATAAATGAATAAAATTATGAGCCAAAATATACCTTTTATCTTTAGAAGTTGTCTCAGTCATTTTGTTATATTAACAGAAAGCTGACTAACAAGGATTAGTCTTTCTAGAGAAGTTTTGTGTTTGATTTTTGCCTCAGATAATTCAGGGGTATTACCAATCCTGGACCACAATATTTATTAAATGTATTTGGGTTTCCCAGACCATGAAGATGGTGTAAATTTAAACCTCAAATCTAAGTGAGAACAAACTGTTGGTTATAAAATATCAGGGGACACTTTTTATTGTTGTCAGATCTCAGGGTGAGACAGACAAGCTCTTTTATACTCCCTGGGCTGGGAGTCAGATGTCATCCTTTAAAGGTCTAAACTTTCCAACAGGATCTCAGTTTTTAATTCCCTAGGGAAGTGGAACTCACTAGCCTCTGGAGGCTGAGTCACAAGGATCCAAGTTTGAGGCCAGCTTTGGCAATTTAGTGAGATCCTATCTCAAAATAAAAAGGACTGAGGATGTGGCTCATAAGTAAACTGCTCCTGGGTTCCATCCCCAGTACTGGTACTGAAAAAAAAATTCCCCAAGCCTCTTTTTTGCCAAGAGCCTCAACCACCCAGCACCTCCCACAGCTATGGTTTTCTGTTTCCTCTTCATGTACTGCTTCTGGGGAGGTCTCTTACTTTCTTGTGGCTTGGCTATGCTTCTCCCCTCCCCCACCGCCCCCATACTGGGAATTGAGTCCAGGAGCACTCTACCACTTAGGTACACCCCCCAGCCCTTTTTATTTCTGAGACAGGGTCTCCCTAAGTTGCCCAGATGGGGTTTGATCTTGTGATCCTCCTGCCTCAGCCTCCCAAGAAGTTCAGATTAAAGGCATCCACAACACACCTAGCTTAGCTGTTCATCTTAAAGGACGTTTGCTTAATTTTATAAAGTGCTTCTGGATGTTTCATGGTAGACATGCTTGGCAAGTTAATCTATTTATAATATCATAAACCCACACACACTGACACAAAGCCAGACTATTTCCTCATATAAATGAATTTCAGATCTCTTTCACCAGGTGCTGGGTGTGGTGGTACATGCCCATAGTCCCAGCTCTCAGGAGGCTGAAGCAAGAGGATCACTTGAGCCAGGAGCTGGAGGCCAACCTGAACAACAGAGTAAGTACCCTGTCTCAAAAAGCAAGCAAACAGACATCTCCTGCATCTTAAAACACAGCCAACCATGAGCCAGGTACTATGGTGGTGCATGCCTATAATCCCAGCGGCTCAGAGGGCTGAAGCAGGAGGATGGCAAGGCCAAAGCCATCCTCAGCAACTTAGTGAGGCCCTGTCTCAAAATAAAAAAGAAAAGGGCAGGGATTGTGGCTCAGCGGTAGAGCACTCGCCTAGCATGGGCAGGACCCGGGTTCAATTCTCAGCAACACATAAAAATAAAGGCATTGTGTTGTGTCCATCTACACCTAAAAAATAAATATTAATAAATAAATAAAAATAAATAAAAAAGAAAAGATACAAAAAGGGCTGGGGATGTGGATCGGTAGTTAAGTACCCCTGTGTTCAATCACTGATACTTAAACACACACACACACACACACACACACACACACACACACATACACACACATATACACACACACACAGCCAACTAACAATGAATTCTCTCTTTCACATATAGCATGACTTCTCATCTCCTTCATAGCCAATTCTGGAAAGAGTTATCTAACCTAACAGTCTCAATTTTCTTGCCGGCTTTTCCAGAACTCTACAGAAACTGCTTTTGCCAAAATCACGCCTGTATATTTTAATCAAAGGACACTTGTAAGCCTCTTGCAGGCAGCATTAGACATGGTGATTCACTCCTTGGAACTTTCTTTTCCCTCGGCTCCTATGACTCCACAGAAGCCTGACATCCCTTCTTTCTCTCAGTGGTCACACTCCCTGGCTCTCCTTGCTGGGTGGCAATCTCACCCGTGACTTCAATTGCTGTCTCAGACCCTGCTGATCTCCAAGTCTGTACCTCCAGCTTGTACATGCTGTCTTCCCAAACTGATGATTATAAAGCAACACAGTATGATTTCTATATTAGTCAGGGTTTCCTAGAAAAACAGAATCAACAGGAAGTATGATTATTAAAAGGGGATTTAGCCAGGCACAGTGGTGCATGCCTGTAATCCCAGTGCTTGGGAGGCTGAGGAAGGAAGATGGGGAGTTCAAAGCCAGCCTCAGTAACAGTGAGGTGCTTAGCAACTCAATGAGACTCTGTCTCTAAATAAAATATAAAATAGGGCTGGGGATGTGGCTCAGTGGTCGAGTGCCCCTGAGTTCAATCCCTGGTATCGGAAAAAAAAAAAAAAAAGGGGGCTGAGATTGTAGCTCAGTAGTAAATCACCTCTGGGTTCAATACTTAGTACCAGTAAGTAGTAAGTAAATAAGGGCTGAGGATGTAGCTCAGTGGTAGAGCCTTCATTTAGCATGTATGAGGCCTTCAGTTAGATCCCCATCACTACCATCCCAATTGCTAAAAAGGGTTTCTGACTCCCATAATTTCATGAACAGTTTTCTTTTAATGACAAAGCAGTCAAACATGAAAAGACTTATCAACTGCTCAGATACAAGGTGTCTGATTAGAAAGTCCTAAAGCTCCAGGAGTTTCTACTAGGACTCCCAGTGCACCAGGGAGATATAATATGGGTTTTCCCCTTATACTAACTCTGGCATATTTAACTCCATTATAGGAATCTTGAGAATGAAAGACTAAACTAAGCACTTTTCTGTTTCAAACTCAGCAGTGATATCCCATCAACTGCAGGCCCAAACCCCTAGAGGTCTCACAGAACCAATCACCATGTTTTGTTTCATTTGAGGTCCTAGGGATTAAACCCCGGGGCTCTCTACCACTGAGCAACATCCTTAGCCCTTTTAATTTTTTCTTTTTTTCTTTTCTTTTTTTTTTTTTTTTTTTTTTTGAGATAGGGTCTTGTCTCTTGATTTGTACCTTGCGAAACCCAGAGCAGACAAAGAGCTGATGCCTGATGTATGTGAGTTTCTTACACAATGTGTGAGATAGCAGGTGCCGGTTTAAGCCACTAAGTTGGTAGTATTTGTTATCACAGCAAAAGGAAACTCATACAAGCTCTCTATCTCCTCTGATCATCCTTCCCTGCCTTAGCTCAGGCTTGGCCTTCTCTAAACTCCTGTCATACTAAACTTTTTTCTTTCCTTCTAGTCCCCTTTGCATATCCTGTTCCCCTCTTATAATAGTCATCTCCCTCCCTCCACTTTGTCTTGGTTATTTTCTACCTTTAGATCTTAATCAAACCGTCATTTTCTAGGGAGGCCTTCTTCAGAGGCAGCACTATTAGAAAAACAGATACTATTTCTAAAGTCTAATGTGGCTCTTATATCATCAGGAACATTCTAGGCTTAAAGTAGCAGGGCACTGGTTATTTAAATCCAGTCTTAAGGGATAGGGAGCAGATACACTGAGCATTGGGGGACTAAAGGGTTGGAAAGAGTGTTGGGGCTTCAAAACATTGCTGAGCCTCCCTTCCAACCCTAAATGGCCTTCAAGAAACCTCTTAGCAGACCCTTTACCATTGGTCATAACCATGTCACAGGGGCATTAACATTTACAAGGGAGTTTGAGAAACCACATAGCTAGCAGTAAAAAATGGGTTTGTCACAGGGAACCCAGGCCAACAGTGATTCACCCCCTAGGGCTAAGTTCACCCCAAACAAAATTAGCACTGTGTTAGCAAGAAAGAAGAGTAGGAGGTGAAATGAAGAACATTGGGTAGGTAATGAACCATGAAGGGTGTCTGCCATAAGGAGATATAGATTGATGATAGATGATAGAAGGTTCATTTTGCCATATATCACAAAGCACATCACTTTATTAATAAAAAATAGCATTTCTTTCAATAAAACTAATCAGTTGATATATAAATCAAATGGAAAAATCTAAAATAAACTTTGATAACATAATAAACAATGAAAATATTCTATCAATAAAAATAAATGTGCCGGGCATGTGGCACAAGCCTGTAATCCCAGGGGCTTGGGAGGCTGAGACAGGAGGATCCTGGGTTCAAAGCCAGCTTCAGCAATGGCAAGGTGCTTAGGAACTCAATGAGACCCTGTCTCTAAATAAAACACAAAATAGGGCTGGGGATGTGGCTCAGTGGTGAAATGCCCCTGAGTTCAATCCCCAGTACCAAAAAAAGGAAATAAAATAAAAACTAAAAACATACGATATGGGTGCAGTGGCCCACGCCTGAAATCCCAGCAGCTCTAGAGGCTGAGACAGGAGGATCGTGAGTTCAAAGCCAGCTTCAGCAAAAAGCAAGGCGCTAAGCAACTCAATGAGACCCTGTCTCTAAATAAAATACAAAATAGGATTGGGAATGTAGCTCAGTGGTCAAGTGCTCCTGAGTTAAATCTTCAGTATCCCCAGAAAATAAAAATAAAAATAAATGTATTCTGGGCATGGTGGTGCATGCCTGTAATTCCAACAACTCAGGAGGCAGGACGATTGCAAATTTGAAGCCAGCCTCAGCAACTTAGTGAGGACCTAAGCAATTTAATGAGACTCTATCTCAAAATGAAAAATACAAACGGCTGGGGATGTGGCTCAGTGGTTAGGTGCCCTGGGTTCAATCCCTAGAACTAAACCAAACAAACAAACAAACAACAACAACAAAAAAAATGTGAAGCTGGGTGCAATAGCACACACCTATAATCCAAGCACTTGAGATGCTGAGAAGAAGGATCCCTTGAGCTCAGAAGTTTGAACCAGCCTTAGAAACACAGTGAGACCCCCATCTCAAAATAAATAAATACATAAATAAAGTAAAACAAAAACAAACGTGGACATTTAAAGTAAAGCAAAATACTTCTTTAAAAAATTGATATTAGCAAATGATTTAGGAGTAACTTCCTTTTTTTCCTCCTCCAGTTATTGGATTTCTCTGGAAATAATGCTAATATTTTATTAAACACTTGTCTCAGACTGTTCCCTACAAAGTTTCTAGTTTTAATTTTGGAAAAGAACATTCTGTGGTAGATAATGAGAGAAAATTCAAAAGCATAAAATAGTAAGATTTACTTTTTAGGAAAACTTAGATTCATGTTGTAGAGTTCTATATTAATTCTAGAAGTCCAAGTTCCCAGAAGTCCAAATCTCAAGCAAATATTAAATAACTGGGCATGGTGACATTTGCCTATAACCCCAGTGACTCGGAGGCTGAGACAAAAGGATTTCAAGTTCAAGGGCAACCTCACCAATTTAGCAAGATACTGTGTCAAAATAAAATAAAAGGGGATGAGGATGTACCTCAATGGTAAAAAAACACCTCAATACTGCAGAGAAACAAAAACAAAAACAAATGTATTAATATAAATTTAAAACAGTGCTGAGAGTGGAGGGGACATCAGCAGCTCATACATTAACATGAATTTCTACAAGACAGAAAATAAATGGTATCATACTGACAAAGAAACTAGAGCAGTAGAACCTTTGCCTAGAACCTACCCAGGAGGGGCTTGGGATGTGGCTCAATGCTAGTAGAGGGCTTGCCTAGCACGTATCAGGCCTGGGTTCATCCCTAGCATTGCCAAAAAACAGAACAACAGCAACAACAAACAAACAAAACCAAATAGAACCTACCCAGGAGAGGTGAGGGGCTACAAATAGAAGGCACTGGATTTGCAGAGAGGAGTGGGAAGTGGGAGAGAAAATGAGATGATTAATTAAAGGACAATCTCATAACCACTCCGTGGCTATCCTTGTGTATAGAATCAAGATTTCTTCCCTGGACAAAAAAAAAAAAAAAAAAAACCCAAGCACATGGCACAGGTGAGGGAAGTGGATGGGAGGTTGTAGGTAAAAAGAGACCACCTGCCTGACTCTAAGGGCAGCTTCACTCACCTATCTGTTTCTATTCTCTGAACTTCCAGGAAAAGCTAGAAACCTGGATTTTTAGTTAAAAGTAACCGAATTGTTAACAACTTCTTGAATATATATGTAAATCTCTGTCCACAAAAGCTACATGGGGCCCATGGACCACCAGATGGAGGTTTCTTCTAAACAAAATTGAATGAGCAACCCTGGAAGTTTCCAGAAGTGAGTGTGTGTGTGTGTGTGTGTGTGTGTGTGTGTGTGCGCGCGCACACGTGCATGTGCATGTGCGTGTGCGTGCATACCTGCATGCATATGCACATGCATGCACGCATGCACACCGGTGGGATTGAACCCAGGAGGAAATATTTTTAGACACCTCTAGGGATGTAGAACAAAATGATAAAGAAATGGGAAAAAAGAGTTAAGCGATGGAAGATCAATTCATTCAGTGTATAACATAATTTCTAGAAAGAGAGTACAGGGGAAATGGAGCAAAATAAATAATCAAAGACTCTATTTGATGGAGAAAAAGGTGGCTCTCACCTTGGCTGCATGTTGGAATCACCTGAGGAGCTTTTCAACCACTGCTGGAGGACTCCCACTTCTGGCAAGATGGAGGAGCAGGGCCCCCACGGGAAACAACCGCCATCACCATCACAAAGACATAACAAAGACAGACAAAATACAGGAAGACAACAGTGTTCCAAACAGTGCATCAGACAATGACAAACAATAAGGAAGGCAATGAAATCCCAGAGAGAAAGGAAACGTGCAAGGTTTGCTCTTCTAGGATTGGCCACTTACTCTCTCAAAAGAGTTCCCAGTGGCAGAGCAAGGAGGGAGAAGTGAGGTGGAGCCCAGAGGACTTTCTGAGCTGAGGAAATGGAGCTGAGGGTCTGAGGAGACCACAGCAGCTGGAGCTGGAGATGAATACTGGGGAAGAGAGAGCTTCAGAGAGAGAGCCCCAGAGACCTTCAGAGGGTTCCCTCAAGTACTCAGCAGAGAACTAATCAGCACATGTGTGTGAGGAAACTACCCAAGGACAGGGAAAGAACCATCTGAAAGGATTAGAGGGAACAGTGCCCAGGACTCACACAAGGCCAGGGCCAGGGTATTTTTCCACCACCCAGGCTGCTAACGTTCAGATTCACACAGCACTGGGGAGGGAATAATTAACCCCAGACTGATACTGCTCTGGGCCTGCCTAACAAGTCCTAAAGATTATGCCAATATCTGGTGCTCTACAAAGTTAGATTTACAATATTTGGAAATCAAAGTATTATTAGGCAAAAGAAACAATGCAGAGACAACATACAGGTTGGGAAAAACTATTTACAAACAACACACCTGATGAAGTGTTAATATCCAAAATATATAAGAATCTCAAGGGCTGGGGTTGTGGCTCAGTGGTTGAGTGCTTGCTTAGCATAAGTAAGGCACTGAGTCCAATTCTCAGCACCATATATAAATAAATGAATAAGACAACTAACAAATATATAATTTTTAAAAAACTCAAAAACCAAAAACAAATATCCTGATTTTAAAATGGGCAAAAGACCTGAACAGACATTTCTCCAAAAGAAGATATACAAATGGCCATCAGATAATGCCAGACATGGTGGTGTGTACTTGTAATCCCAGCAACTCAGAAGGCTGAGGCAGGATGATTGCAGATTTGAGACCAGACTGGGAAATATAGCAAGACCCTGTTTCAAAATAAAACATAAAGATGACTGAGGATGCAGCTCTGTGGTAAAGCAGTCCTCGTTTGTCAGGTAATAATTAGCAGTGAGCAGTGAAATGCATGCCAAGGTCACAAGTGTTCTTTAAATTGCTATAGGGTTTTTCTTTAAACACTTTCAAGATGGACAAGAAAGCAAAAGATGGTCGTTAATTTGTAGAAAATAAATGAAAACAAAGGAGTTAACTTGGAAAATATGTCAGGAGAAAAGAACTAATGTGACTAAATCTTGACAAGGTCCATTGAGGTTGATATGAAACTCGGGATTGTGGCTGTAAGTGTTTCTGTTGTCTGGGAAGGAGGATTCCTTCAGTGGTGACATGCTAGGATAACCTCTGACCAGCTACTGGCCCCAGTGTCCACATTAACGGGATTGACTTGTAGATGAAGCCCTCCTAAATAGGATGGCCACAATGACAGTTCTGGAGAGGACCAACTAAGGTCAAAAACTCCACCATCTGACGTGAAGGAGGAGTTGGGCACCTGATTGGTGAAGGGTTGCTGGAAGAGGACCCCAGTTCTCCTGGTAAACTTCAAACAGTAATAAATTTGGAGGCAGCATTGTAACCCTTGTCATTCTCTGCTGAGAGATGTACTCTCTCTCTCTCTCTCTTTCTCTCTCTCTCTCTCTCTCTCTGAGAGTGCTCTCTGCTTGAGCCTCACTTTGCTTTCACTTTACTTTCATCTCAATTTCACTTATAATAAAGTTCTCTCCTATGGATTTGGGTGTCTGACTAAATTTTTTTTGTTGTTGGAACATAAGAACCAAGGTTTGGAGTTTTAGCTCTCTGCTTTCCTGTGACAGTTTCAATACCGGTACCCACACCCTCAGAAAGAAAGAAAGAAGTGGCCGGGGGGCGGGAGGTAAAGAGGGGAAAAGAAGGAAAAATAATACTTGATTTCAAAAGAAAGCAGAAAAAAGGTAGTGTGGTGGCACATGCCTGTAATCCCAGCAACTTGGGAGGCTGAGGCAGGAGGATCGCAAGTTTAAGACCAGCCTCAGTGAGACCCTGTCTCAAAAAAATAAAAACAAGTGAGGATGTAGCTCAATAACAGAGCATCCCTAGGTTAAGTCCCCAAATCCCCAGTACCCAAAAAAAAAAAAAAAAAAAAAAAGGAGGAAAAAGGGACCAAAGAACAGATGGGACAAAGGAGAAATAAATACCTTTGGTAGTGGCTCTTGCTATAGAGCCCCCTCCTGCTGGTGCGTGAGTACATGTGTATGCATGTATGTAACTGTGTACCCCTCTGGGCACCTGTAATGAGCCCAGTCAGGTTTGTGTGTATGTATGTGGAGATGGAAACCAATGGGCCAGAAAAAGAAATAAAAGGCATCCAAAATGGAAGGCTATTTTTTTTTTTTTAATGCAATAGTGAATATTGAACCCAGGTCCTTGCACATGTTGGGTGGCGAAGACAGTTGGGGGCCGTCTTCTCTTCCTCATGGTAGCCTTGTCGGGAGGATGATACCAGCGCAGAGGCAGTTTGCAGAGCCAAGCGGTCAGGACAGGTAATCCAGATGTTCACTGCAGGAGCGTCTCCGTCTTGGCCCTGGAAGAATTCCGGAGCAGAATAAGGAAGGGCACAGAATGGGCCCAGGTTTGGGGTCAGCCATGACCCTGCGTTCTGCTCCTTGCATATCATAGGCAGCATCCAGCAGAATGTTCTCAAGGTTAAGGTCTGATGGACAGTGCCCTTCTGGTGGCAGTGGTACACAGCAGCTGTCACCTGTGTGAACTACCTTTGTCACACTACCTTTGTCACACTTTTAACTACTATAGATTCATATACTTTAGCGTTAAGAGAAGAAACTCTTGTTTTTAAAAAAATAAAGAAGAAAAAAATTAAAACATAAGGAAAAATAAGAGAAAAAGTGTGAGTGAGATAAATTCTTTGTCCTTCACATCTCATTATTTGGGAGGGGGGATACTGGGATTGAACTCAGGGGTATGCGACCACTGAGCTCCATCCCCAGCCTTATTTTGCATTTTATTTAGAGACAGGGTTCACTGAGTTGCTTAGTGCCTCGCCATTGCTGAGGCTGGCTTTGAACTGTGATCCTCCTGCCTCAGCCTTCCCAGTCGCTGGGATGACAGGACTGTGATTTTGTGTGTGTGTGTGTGTGTGTGTGTGTGTGTATGTGTGTGTGTGTGTGTATGTGTGTGTGTGTGTGTGGTGTAGGGGCTCAAACCTAGGGTCTTGTGCATGGGTGGCAAGCACTCTATCAACTAAGCCAAATCTCCAACCCACAACACATTCTTAAAGCTATAAAAGATCCGTCTTTACAATCCGAGAGGAAGCTTCTGGAAGAATTAAAAGCAGAGCCCCTTAGAAGTGGTTATCTCAGGGGGATGGGAGTGGATGGGGATTTTTTTTTAACTCTCTTCATTTTATATGCTGGTAAGTAAATTAACTAACTGGGGAGTGAATTAAACATGTCAGAAAATTTATGATGAACTTTTTTGGGGAATTCTGCTTTAATTCTTATACTCAGAGCGTCACCAGATCGTTGACTCATAGATTGTGTAAACAGTTCTTCCGAATGTTCTATGTTTTCCCCAACAGACTTTTCATCCAATGGAATTAATTAGTCAGGAATAAAATGTGTAAGACTTGATTTGGCCCTTGAAATCTTACATCCAATTTAGGTAATTACTATACCAACAATATAAAAATATATTAACTGTAATCCTTCATCTAAAAAAACTGCAGAGTCTCAGTGAGTTCCCCTTTTGGGCTCATAACAGATTGAAAAACAAAGCAGATTGTACAAAAATTCAAATTAAGTATTGTTTTGGTTTTTAGTGAGATTTACCAGGACTTTATTGCTTATTATTTTTTAAAGCGGGAAGCATGTTTTGTATTCAGCTTTAAAGAAAGGAATATTTTGGATGAGTGCGGTGGAACAGGCCTATAATCCCAGGAAATTGGGAAGCTGAGTCAGGAGGATCACAACTTTGAGGCCAGCCTTAGCAGTTTAGCCAGGCCTAAGCAACTTAGCAAGACCCTGTCTCAAAATTAAAAAAAAAATAAAAAAAATAAATAAGGGCTGGGGATATAGCTCAGCTGGTAGACTGCTTGCCTTGCATGCACAAGGCCCTGGGTTCAATCCCCAGCACCAAAAAATAAATAAATAAATAAAAATAAAAAGGGCTGGGAATGTAGCTTAGTGATCCCTGGGTTCAATCCCCAGTACCAAAAATAAATAGAAAGAAAGAAAGAAAGGAAAGAAGAAAGAAAGAATGAACCTTTCTTTTTAAAACTATATCAGTTACTTAGGTTCTTGGTAAGAAATTTAGAACACCAATTTGTGAGGATTTTTTGTGGAGACGGTGATAACAGATTTGTGGTGTGTTCTATGCAGAGGAACTCAATTGAGGGACAGAGGTCCGATCACAAATAGCAAGCCACTGCTCAAGTGCTTCTGGAAAACTGCTCTCTTCCTCTGTGGCACTCACTGAGGATGATCAAGATGGTCCCGGAGCGATGCTCACACTGAAGGATTTATGCCCAGGCTCCATGACTTTTATTGCCCATCTTTGGTAGGATAGTACCTGGGCATTTTGTGAAGTTTAACCACCCTGGTACCATGGTTTTTGTCACCACCGATTGGTTTTGTGACAGAAGAACCTCCTTCTTTCAATGTTCCATTTAGCAGCTGAGTACTCTATCTTGTATTTCTGCCAATTACTTTAATCAGGACAGGTTTTTGGCTGCACTGGGTCTCCATTTCTTGGGCGCCTTAACCTTAGGATTTCCCTTTTAAACTGTGCCAATGGCATCAGGCTTCTTGGTTCCAAGTTTCTTCTCGTTAGTGTCCGGCTTCTCAGCTTTTTCACCTGTTATTTTGCAAGATGGGAAAAAGAACTGAGTCCCCTGCTTGCTTTTTTCCTTTGGTTAAAAAGTGTCCAAATGGGGCTCCAGGTGTGACTCAGTGGTATGCTCAAAGCTTCCTTCCTAAGCATTGCAAACACCAAAGCAAAAGAGCATCCAAACTGGGCACAGTGGTGCACACCTGTAATCCCAGTGGCTTGGGAGGCTGAGACAGAAGGATCGCAAGTTCAGAGCCAGCCTCAGCAAAAGTGAGGCACTAAGCACTCAGTAAGACCCTGTCTCTAAATAAAATACAAAATAGGGCTGGGGATGTGGCTCAGTGGTTGAGTGTCTCTGAGTTCAATCCCTAGTACCAAACACACACACATACACACAAACACATACACACCTAGGAGAACACAATTTGCAGGACAGCTCTTTATTGGTTCTGTGTGAGGCTCCTGACTTAGGTGAAGAACTGAAAGAGGAAAGAGATGAAAGAGGTTACCAGGAAGTCACCAAACTAAAGATATGTATGATCACTTTGCCTTGCTAATTTTCCAGATGTGCTGTGCTGTATTCTAGTCATCAGAAGAGCAATAATTATCTAAAATAAGGAAAGTTCACATATACTGGGGAGAAATCAATAATAGAAGATGTTATTCATAGCCTGTGGTCAGATGTTTGAGTGTGTGTGTGTGTGTGTGTGTGTGTTTCGGAGGATTGAATCCACAGGTGCTTCACTGCTGAGCCACAACCCCAGTCCTTTTATTTATTTTTCTGAGACAGGGTCTTGCTAAGTTATCAGTACTACCCTGGAACTTATGATCCTCCTGTCTCAACCACTTGAATTATGGGAATTACAGGCATGTGCCACTGTGCCCTGTCTGGGGTTAGATTTTCTTAGGTATTTATAGTTTTGTTTCACAATCCTGAGCTACTTAGGGCTTCAGAGATCTGGCCTTAAATGTTACTGAGTAACTGCCAAAATGATCTATGACTCATGAAGTCATCGGAACAAAGTATAGAGATGCTGAAACATTTATGGAATTTTACCTACTCTATTGTCTTGGAAGGCTAGCGACAAAGTAATGTATGAGTCCCCAGAATAAAACCACAGTGGAATGTTTTTAATCCAAAATTGAATTATTTTAAGATACAGCTTGGTTTGCTAAGAATGTCTGATTCCACCCTTCATTGGCTGTGGCACACAAAATCTCAAGCCTACTGAGGCAGTCCACTGACAACCTGCTTTGACCTCTTTGACCCTGTAGATTGGATGGCCTAGCTTTGGGTGTCCATAGCATCAGTCGGTGGGTGGAGAGGGGTGGGAGGAGGAATGGGTAGATGGAAGCATACAGGGCACTTAGTATATATGGGTAGTCAGGAGGGCCGATGGGGTGGGTGATCAGGCAGGTGGGTAGGTGAGAAAGAGGATGGATAGAAGCTGAGTGGGTAGGTAGGGGAAGCGGATAAGCAATAGATTAATGGAGGGGGTGGGTATTGATGGGCTGGTGAACTTGAAGTTCACAGGGCTTTGAAAAGTAACTGAGGTACCTTGGGCAGTCCGATGAGGATCTGATGAAGAGATTCAGCTGGAAAAGTGGATGAAAAAAAATCCCACTTCAGCTTTCAAGTTGTTCCTCAGCTTTCTTCTTGAGCAGATGCTATACTTGGTATTCCTTGCCACCTTGGCTATTGTCTTAGGAATCCATAGTCAAAAATCAGAGAAGGGAAGGTGGTGTGGTTGCAGTGCCCTCTGGTGGTTATTTGAGGATTTGGCGTTCTATATCTTTTCCTTAAGGATTCTTCATTGTCTGTTCTTCCCCACCTCCACCCCAACCAAACACAAGAATATAATCTCCCTGAGGTCAGATAATTTTGTTTTCTTTTACTCATAGTTTCATATTCACCATCTGGAAAGGTTCCTGGCACATAATAGGTGTTCAAGAAACACTTATTAATGACAGATTTTAAACTCTGCCCCACCCACTTTTTGATGGGTGACCTTGAGCAGCTCTCTTAACTTTATAAAGCTTTAATTTCCTTGTGAGTAAAATGAAGATGCTAACACCCACCCCCCACAAGCATTAACCAAGGGAAGGGGACATGTACTGGACCAGGCCACTCAAATCAGTTCTTGTTTTCTTCCCATCCACCAGTCCGCATTGGTGCATCATATACCGATGGCAGTATATCATTTTCATTTGGCAAATTGATCTGATGGGCACATTTGCCAAATTAGCTTTACATATGGGCTTGGGGCAACTTGGGGAAATGATCCAGGATTAGTCTGAGACTGGCCAGGCAAGGAGGAAGTGTAGCCAGCTAGACAGGAAGATCCCAAGGAGGTGTGAGATTCCTTTCCTGCCACCCATCCCTCCCTCCCCACCCCCACAGCCACACCCCATTGTTCCTCCATCCTGAACCCAAAGGGCTCCCTCTGTCCCTGAGGCTTTGCTTTGCACATTCTCCATCTCCTGCCTGCCTTCCTTTCTCTCCAACCCCATGGGCATGACCTGCATTCAAGCCCTCTTGGACAGCCTCCTCCTGACTCTCTGCCTCCACTCTGCCCCCTCAAATGCACCTTCCTGCAGTGGACTGGATCTAAACTACAAATAGGCTTATCTCATTTTCCAGCTTGACTCTGATTGTTCTTGGGACACAGTCCAAATCCTCTGACCTACCACTTTGTGGTCTGGAGCCAGCTCATCTCCTCGCCATCTCATCTTTCTTGATTCCAGTTTCAAATCTTACACCACACAATGCAAGCTATTTCTACCTCTGGGCCTTTGCCCATGCAGTCTCTTCTGCCTGGAAATCCATCCCTCTGCAAGAAAGGGTGTGTGCTGCTTTTGTTCACCCAAGATCCATTTCCTTTTCCTCTGGTAATGGATTCCTGCCCACCACCCCTCCATCCCCATTCCCCCCTCTAGGTCTCAATTTGGAGATTCCTGTAAGGGCCAATAAAGCGAGGTCCTAAGCAACTCAGCAGAAACCCTGTCTTAAAATAAAATATTAAAAAGGGCTGGGGATGTGGCTCAGTGGTTCAGGACCCCTGGGTTTAATCCTTGGTACCCCCCCCCAAAAAAAAAAGTGACCTTAAGATTCAACCTGGCAGATTTCTTTTTTCATTGCAATGCTGTGGGTGTGACATATACCCTCCACAGCTTATCCTCCAGCCACAGCCACACCCACACCTCCCTCCTGGCCACAGCCCACTGTCTTCATTTCATCCCAGTTTCACCCATTTAGTTTATCCATTTTGGTCCTGGAGGTGTTTTAGTTTGGGACTCCTGGTTCACACTCTGCTGCTCTCCGGCTGATTCTCCCCTGAATCCTACGTGTTTTGCCTTCCAGTTCCCAGATCACCGCTGAGCCCGAATCTCTTGCTCTGCTGCCCAGGAGTGCCCTTGTTCTAAAGGGGTTCAGTTCTCTCCCTTCAAGCATGAGGAGCAGGGAAGGCCACCTTGCTGATGTATCCTTGCTTCTCTTGAAGGAAAGAGAGGAGGACCCAGGGTGGAGGTGGGAGTTAGCGTAGGTACATCGCCCACCTGGCTCTTCTGAGCTGAGACCTATGGGAATAACCCCTTTGGCTCAGCGCTTCACCCAAGGCAACATTTAGGTTAGTCCAGCATCTCCATAAATGAATCTGTCTGCCTCGTGCTTTCTAGGTAAATTCTAGGATTGAGAGGAGTGTGACGGCAGCCATGGAGGTGAGCAGGACCTGGCGGTGTGTGCTTGGGAGCTGGCCTGTGTCCTCTGCTTAGATCCCCAGGTCCTGACGTAGTGAGGAAGAAAGCTTAACATTTGGACATGGACCCTCCGCCTGCCTCATCCTCACTCCCTCACTGACCTTTGCTCTGGCCCCAGCAGCTGTGTCCACCATCTTCCCCACCAAGTGTTAGCCCCATGGGGCCAGATCCTAAAAGGCCCTCACCCAAATGGGAGTCTTTCGTTTTGGGAAGGATGCATAATGGGGTGTTGGAGACCCTAGAAGTGAGGAGGGGACAGGTTCTTACTGCCACCAGAGAGCTTCCAGAAGTAGGTAAGGGGCAAAAATTCCTAATAACTTGTACTAACACAGGCATCGGATGGAATGTTCCCACTGAATAGCAGACCTCGTGCCACATAATCTTCATATAGAAGAAACTATTGATTATAAAACATCTTATTTTTCAAAAGAACACTATCAATTAAACTATGAGCAACACTTTCTTATTGCTTACGGTTTCTATTTTGTACATACGGAAAGAGCTATTTTAAGTCAGGCACGATGGCCCAGCTACTAAGTAGTGCCAGCTACTAAGGCAGCTAAGGCAGGAGGAGCACTTGAACCCAGGAGTTTGTGTCTAGCCTGGGCAACAGAGTGAGAGAGACCCTGTCTCTAAAAGAAGAAAGAAAAAAAGAAAGCTATCTTGGGCTATTTCAATATGGATTTTCTTTTCCCAGTGCTGGGATCAAACCCAAGAGCTTATGCATGCCAGTCAAGTGCTCTAACATTGCAAGCCCCTTCAATATAGATTTTGTCAGGGGAGTGTACTAGGGATTGAACCCTGGGGCACTCTTCCACTGAGTCACATTACCTATTTTTTTTAATTTTGAGACAGGGTCTTGCTAAGTTGCCAGTCCATTTGACATTGGATTTATATTGGGTATCTATGAGCTTCATGCATAGGCCACAGTGGTTGCATGATGACAGGGGTCTTGTTATAAAACACTGTGGACCATCACTGATTAAAGGGGCACCCTGACGTCATAGAAGGTAGCTTGTGAAAAACAAATGTGCATCTTGGAATAGATGAACTATGGTGGTCTCTAATACTTACTGACCACTTGCTATGTGATAAGTATCAAACCCCATAAGCTTAGGTGTTTATTAGGACCATTCTACAGATTACAAATTGAGGTGAAGTCAGTCCCTGGCAGGTCACAGAAGCAGTAAATGGCAGAGCTGGAGCCAAATCCAGCCTAATGCTGAGTGTGTCCTGTTGGCCACTGAACCTAAAGATGTGTAACCTAAGGGTCCCAGCAGGTCAGGTTGACACTGCTGTGGTGGTATCCTCTTTGGCTTTAGGAACGGCGGGAATGGGGCACTGGAGTGGCCCCTTCAGCAAACAACTTGAGGGAGAAGTCAAGGGCCGGGGCAGCCTGGGTCAGCATCCCCAAAGAGATGACATCAATGTGGGGTCCACAGAACTGAGAGATATTGCTCAGTGTGACACCCCCACTGGCTTCCACAGCTACTCTTGGGAACTGGGCCTTCAGTGCCTGGGCTATAGGATGCAGCTCCTGCAAGACACAAGCAAAGGGGAAGTGAGAGCCCCCAAAAGCCCCCTCCCAGGAATCAGAGGCCACCTCACCTCAGGCTTGAAGTTGTCCAGCAGAACCAGGTCAGCCCCAGCCTCGGCTGCACGCACAGCCTCCTGCAGGCTGCTGCACTCCACCTCCACCTTCAGAGCGAAGTCGACTGCCTGCCGGGCGCTCCTGACTGCCTGCCAGGAGGAGGAGAGAGAGGGGGAGGATGGGTGGCCTGGCACCAGGCACTGGGGCCCCAGGGAGAAGGCACTGGCATTCAAAATGGCCCAGGTGGATAACGAACCCGGGATTGATGAGGAAACCGATCGGGGAGGTTCTATGAGGTTAAACCACATAAGAGGACCATGGTTGGGGGTGAAAAAATGGACCTGAGCTCAGCTTGACTCAATATTCAAATTAAAAGGACCGACACTGAGGGTGGCCCTGTGCCACAGCTTTGGAAATAGGCCCAGAGTTCAAGCGATCCTCCCAAGGTCCACCGCCTGCCATTGACAGTGCCATTGACAGGCAAGTCTGTCACCTGTGCAGATGGGACAGCTGGGGGTGGAGGAGTTGTTTCCCTGACCCCCCGGCCACCAGGCAGTGGTGGGGGCGAGGGTCAGATGGGAGCGCGGCAGGGACTCAGCAGACACGCACCTTCTCCACACCACCGGCGGCCACCACGTGGTTGTCCTTCACCATCACCATCCCTCCCAGGTCGTAGCGGTGCGACGCAGCCCCGCCCACCAGCAGCCCGTACTTCTCCACCAGCCGGAAGCCTGGCGTGGTCTTCCTGGTGCCCGCCACGTGCCCTGTCCAGCCAGTGTCCCTGGCGATCTTCACAGCCGTGGCGGCAGCGCTGGCAATGCCACTGCAGCGGGCCAGCATGTTAAGGGCCACCCGCTCCCCCAGGAGCAGGCGGTGGGCGGGGCCCCGCACCTCCGCCACCTGGACCACGGGTACCAGCTGCGATCCCTCGGGGAGGAGCCAAGTGACCTGGCAGTTGAGTTGGGCAAAGATGGCATCGAAGAAAGGCCGCCCAGCCAGGACCCCGGGGGATTTGGCCCACAGAGCTGCCTGCGACGGGGCGGCCCCAGTGACTAAGGCGGCGAAGTTGAGGCCTGGGCAGTCTTCTCGGAGCCAGCTGTCTGCCAGGGCTGCCAGGGTGGTTGGGGGCAGCAGCAGAGATAAGCCTGGGAGGGAAAAAGAGAGACAGCTGTGGCATTGGACTACCTCCCTTGTAGCCAAGGGTGACAGTCAAAATAGTTAACAACTTATTAAATAGGACACTAGCACTCAGGGTGAAGACCAGGATCTCAGGGAAGGGACTGTCACTCAGGGTGGGACTGGTGCGTTTGTACAAGGTTGCCAAATGGAGCAAATAAAAACACATCTAGTTAAACTTCTGATATGCATTAAAGATTTTTTAAAGAGCACATGTGCTCCTTCCTGTCATGACTGAGCTTCCCTTTTTTAAACTTTATTTACTTAATCTTATTATAGATTTAAAAGGAGAGGGCATGAGATCAACACTCTTAACAAATTTCTTTTCTTTTCTTTTTTTTTTTTTTTTTTTTTTTTTTTTTTTTACTGGGGATTGAACCCGGGGCACTTAATCACTGAGCTACACTCCCAGCCCCTTTCCATTTATTTTTTAATTTTTGAAACAGGGTCTCACTACATTGTTGAGGCTAGTCTCAAACTTTCGATCCTCCTGCTTTAGCCTCCTGAGTTGCCACCATGCCAAGCTCTTTTAACAAATATTTTAGTATTCAATGCCATCTTGTTAACTACAAATACACTGTTATATAGCACATCACTAGAGTTTTTTCATTTTGCAAAACTGAAACTCTACTCATCATATAACAATACGTCCTTGATGACATTTAGAACATATTAAACATTATGTATAGTTTATCTGAAATCCAAATTTAACAGAGCACTCTGTATTTTATCTGGCAAGCCTAGTGCTGGGTCAACAGCTAATTACCAACCAGAAGAGGAGCATTTTAATATTTTAGCAACACATACAACCATCCTGCAGGCACCACCTGAAGGTCACCCTGCCTCCATTCTGGTCTGCGTTGCCAGGAAAGATTAGTTATTTATAAACTGAAGCCCTCCGGCAAAATGGGACCTTGTGTGTCCCTTTCATCCTAGTACCTCTATAGTAGCTAGCACTTTAAAGCTGGAAATTCGGAATTTTACTGACGCAAAGGACCATAGGGAAAGGCAAATGGGTGAGGGCACCGGTAAACTGGCCACAGGATCAGAACCAGCCCCCTTGTGGTCATGGCTGGCTGTCCCTCTGCATTTGGACATGTCTCTTAAGGCTGAAGCTTCAACAAACTGTGATCTCTCTAGAGATGAAAGCCGCACAAGGAGAAAACTTGGGATAACTGGTTTGAACGCCTGTTCTGAGAGACACCACTTCAAGGACGTGGGCAGGGTCTATAATGTCCTTAATTGCCTGAACCCAGGGGCTATTCTTTCAGGATTGTTGAACTGCTTGACTGCAGAGGCAGAACCCAGACGCGGTACAACATCGCCATCTATCGGCCAGAAAAAGAGCTTCAGCCTCCTGGGCATTCGCCACCCTTAACTTTGGCTTCCTGGGGTCTAGGAGACAATTAGCTTGTGCTTTCACACACACCCATGCACTTGGGCTTGCTCCACTCCCAGAAGCAGGCGCCCTCTTGTCTAGTCTTTTCCTAAAGCCAAGCACTCAATCTCCACCCCCTCATCGCACCTCTCCTGTGCCAGTCCTCAGTGGCTGCACCCCACCCTCCTCCACATTCTCTCCCACATCTGAGCTGTGAGCTGCCTGTGCCTAGGCTGGGTGCTGAGAGCAAAAAAACCCTTGTCCCCGTGTACACCCTTCACCATCCCTCGAGGAGAAGGCCTGGGAACAAACGACAGCCATGCAGGGACCGGCCCACCCCACTTGATTCAAATTAGTGAAACCAAGCATTGAGGATGTTTGGGTGCTTAGCCGGGTTCTGCAACTAACCAAGGAAGGATATTTTGCAGTCATTGCAGAGAATTTGTAATATGTAACATACAGAGAAAGGATAGTCTTTTCTTTTCTTTTTTAAGTTGTTGATGAACCTTTATTTTATTTGTTTATTTATATGTAGTGCTGAGAATCGAACCCAGAGCCTCACATATGCTAGGCAAGTGCTCTACCATTGAGCCACAACCCCAGTCCTGAGAAAGGGCATTCTTGTTCACTACCAGGAGTTTGATGATCAACTGACAGCTCAATAAGAGGGCCTTGGGGCAGCTAGGCCCATCTCTTGCCTGTCTGTTGTATAACACGTGGCTAATGAGTGGCAGGATTAGCCAAAAGAAATAATGATCATTATTTCGAGAATTGCTGAAACTGAAAAACACCTCATGACTAAGTAAGTAGGATGTGCATCATCCAGGCCTCCTGCTGCAGGAAGGCGCCCACCAGTCTGGGGAACACCCAAAGGCCACCTATAAGCCATCTTGGATCAGTTTCCTGGCAAGAAGGGCTCCCCTTTTCTCTTACTGAGCTGGCTTGCCAAATAGTCACCTTCCGAGACACAACACCTGGCCTCTCAATTTAATTGGCTGATCATGGGAGAGGCAGCCAGACAGTAATTCTGGCAATACAAGATGCATTGTTTTTTTTTGTGTTTTTTTTTTTAAGCAAATTTGAATCCTTTAAATTAATAGCCAAGGAGCTCAGTATCAGATAAATAAACTGTTGCATCTATACTATGGAATTCAACTCTGCAATAAAAAAGTAACCAACTACTGATATGCACAACAATAGGAAATTTTTGTTTCAAATATATAATTATTTTAAGCACAAAAAGCAAGATTCAAAAGGGGATGTAGCTCATTGGTGGCACACATGGGCAAGACCCTGGGTTCAATTCCCAGTATATTAAAAAAAAAAAAAAAAAGGCCACTGACTATATAACTCCATTCATATGATGCCCTAGAAAAGCAAAACTATAGCAACAGAACAAACAAATAAACAAATGGGTGGTTGCCAGGGCGTAGGAGAGATTGGCCACAAAGGGGCAGCACCCAAGGGCTGTTTGTTTGAGGATAGAACCGTCTTATCTCTTATCTGTGGTGGTGGCTGCGCATCGGATGCATGTGTACCCAGAAAAAGATGAATTTGACTATTTGTAATTATACTTCATAAAACTCATCTTTAAAATGAAACAATATAAAAGGAACATAGGAACAGATCACTCAGAGTCTCTCTTTCCAAACCAACCCAGGCTCCCCTGAACTCTTCAATGAGGAGGCCCTCACTTTTGTGTGTTTGTTCTGTATTGTCCAATTTTAGCAAGAATCCTGCTAAGAAAGTTTAGCCAAAATTCCCCCACCCTCTTGATCACTCTCATCATCTGATTCAGTTCTTCTGATCTAATTCCTCATCCTGTCTTCAGCAGTTTTTATTTTGAGACAGGGTCTCATTCAATTGCTTAGGTTCTTGCTAAGTTGCTGAGACTGGCCTCTAACTTGTGATTCTCCTGCCTCAGCCCCCTGAGAAGCTGGGATTACAGTCCTGTAACTCCATTTTTCATTCATTCATTTTTTTTTCCTTTGTAATATTGGGCATCGAACCCAGGGCAGCTCTGCCACTGAGTTTACCACTAGCTCTTTTGTTTATTTATTTATTTTTGGAGACAGCCTCTTGCTAAATTGCCCAGGTTGGCCTCCAACTTGTGATCCTCCTGCCTCAGCCTCCTGAATAGCTTGGAGGACAGGTGTGCACCACCTCACCTTGTTCAATCATTCTTTTGACCCGTCCTTTTTGAGCACCTACTCTCCGCCAGGTACTAATTGTTGGGCCACAATGGTGACAGACCGGGCAGCTCTTTCAGGGGTGTTTGTGCCTGTAAGTGCCTTTGTTGCCATCACCCCAATACACCCCTCCACATCTCGCTCCTCTATGGGGGCTTCTCTTACATATGTTTTATTCAGTGGGCCTCACAGAGCCCTGCACTCAGCTCCCTGTCCTCTTGCCACTGCCATGCTCTGTCACTGTCTTCTTCTCCCTACAGCGGCCTCTGCCTGCTGTTGAGTTTGTATTCTAAGTGCCCTGCATGCTGAACTGTTCAAATCTGCTGCTTTTTATAGGTTAAAATAAAAGGTCCAATATTGCCCATTTTGTGTTAATATTTATTTTTTAGCTGTAGTTGGACACAATATCTTTATTTTTTATTTATTTATTTTTATGTGGTGCTGAGGATCGAACCCAGGGCCTCGCCCATGCTAGGCAAGTGCTCTACCCTGAGCCACAACCCCAGCCCTGTGCTGATAGTTTAATAGTAAGTACTCAGTGATACTTATCGCCTCACAGGGGCCACATGTAAAACAACTCAGAACTCAGACTCCAGGACCACACCACCTGGGTTTGAAAGTATTCACTTTTAGCTGTGGCCAGTGACTCAGCCTTTTGGGGGCCTTAGGTTCCTCATCTATAACAGGGACAATAACAATAATGGCCTCATTATGTTATTATTAGGGAAGAGATAAAGGGCTGTTTGATGGATTGCTTAACCCCCAGGCATAATCTCTGAGCCAAGTCTCTGGACCTGGGGTTAGAAAATAGCAAGAGTTAACATTTGCAAAGCCCAGGGGCATCGTCTGGCACATAGTAGGTGTGTTTGCAAAAGAAATGATTGAAGCATTTCCCAAGTGTGGTGGGGGCCCTGGAAGAAGAGGTGACTAATTGTCCCTGAGAAGGAATGAGTCATGTTTGCCAGACAGAGGTGTGGAGTGGAGGCAAGACATTGGAGGCTGAAAAAAGAGGCATTCGGGGCTCAAAGGCAAAGAGCAGAGGTGGAGAGAGGGCTGAGCAGAGAGTGCACAGGAGAAATGGCAGAGTACAACAGCACTGGCCTATTTAGCTGAGAACCTGGACAAAATCCCAAGCCAGTCGGAGGAGGGGACAGCAGAAGGCAGTAACTGAACAGAAATCCTGTGGCAAGTGGGCACCGTGATTCTTATATGCTGTCTCATCTGAAACTCCCCACCAGGGATTATTCCCATTTTACAAGTACAGAAGCCACACCTCAAAGTTCCCGTAGGGTGCCTGGGCAATAGAGTCTCTCAGCAGCCCAGCTGGGGAAAGGACCAAGTTTGATTCTGCAGAGATTAAGGTTGAGATGCCTGCAAGGGACGTAGATGGCCATTTCCAGACAGTGGGTAAGAGGATGGGTCTGGACTTCCAAAGAGATGGGGGGTAAGGAATAGAGTTGGGAGCCACCAGTAGCACATGGGCACCATGACTGAGTGTCAGTGGAGGAGATCCCAGAGGACAGGAAGAAGAAGTGGGCTCTGGGGAAGATCAGTAAAAAGACAGAGAGGTGTGGCTCTCGCTTTGAGGGGCAGTGCTCAGAGAGAATGTCCAGATGTCTGGGAGGAGAGGGTTCAAGAAGTGGAGTGGGGCCCACTTGAGAAAAAAAGACTGAAAATGGGCCACTGGACTTGGCAAGTAGGAGGTTGTGGCCAGAGCAGTTTCAGTGCATAGTGATGAGGCAGAAGCCACATCACCATGGTCAAGAAGTATGTGGGAGGTGAGAAATTAGACAATGGGTATAAACCACTCCTTTCAGAAGATATAAATAAAGGCCCTCAAATGAATCATGTGGAAATATTTTCAAACTTTCAGATGCTCAGGCCCACTGCAGACCAACTGAATCAGAATTGGGGAGGAGGGTCCCACGCATGGAGGTTCTGGAAGAGTCACCCCCACCCCTCTGTGACTATCACGCCTGAGGGTTAAGAAGCCATGCTCGGGGCTGGGGTTTCATAAAGCACATGATTAGCATGCAAGAAGCCCTGTATTCAACACCCAGCACCCAAGGGGAGAAAAAAACGAGCCAAAAAAACAGTGTTCATCTCAGACCACAACATATTTCTGTACGTCCATTGATTTGAAATGCCGGAAAAGGCGAATCAATAGAGACAGGCAGCAAATTAGTGATTGCCAGGGGCTGAGAATGAACTAAAGAGGAAATGGGGGAAGGGAAGAATAGAAGTTCATTGGATTAGACAAAGGGGAATGAAGGGGAGGGAGGGGGGATGGGACTAGGAAAGACAGTGGAATGAATCGGCCATAACTTTCCTAATAAACCACAGTGTAACCCCACATCAGGTACAACCACAAAAACGGGAAGTTATACTCCGACCATGTTTGATATATCAAAATACTATCACATGTAACTAAAAAGAACAAATAAAAATATCTTTCAAAAAAAGAGGAAACGGGGTTGTGAGGATATCCTATGGGGATTGCTGCATATTAAAATCATTGATTTGCCAGGTGCAGTGGTCCACGCCTGTAATCCAAGCAGCTCAGGAGGCTGAGGTAGGAGGATTGCCAGTTCAAAGCCAGCCTCACCAAAAAAACGAGGCCCTAAGCAACTCAGTGAGACTCTGTCTCTAAATAAAATACAAAATAGGGCTGGGGATGTGGCTCAGTGGTCGAGTGCCCCTGAGTTCAATCCCCCAAACCAAAAAAAATAAATAAATAAATAAATCATGGATTTGTCCTCCCCCCCACCCACTGTGATACTAGAGATTGAACCAGGAGAGCTCTAATACTAATTCACATCCCCAGACCTTTTTATTTTATTTTGAGACAGAGTCCTCGCTAAGTTTCCCAAGCTGGACTTGAACTTTGATCCTGTCTCAGCTTCCTGGATTACAAGCCTGTACTTTTGCACCCAGCCATTGTCTGTACACTTAACCAACAGGAACCAATGTTCTGATACAAGGCATAAACCATTTTGCAGCCCTTAGTGAAACCAATTGATCCAAATGTGCAACATTGAAGGCCAATATCAAGAATCCAGGAAGCCAGACACTGGGCACCTTCTGATGGAAGAACACACCACCTCTCCCAGTGTCAATCTCTTGCCAAAACAGCTGGACAGAGTCAGATCAGACTTCTAGATGCAACTACCCATTTATTAAACAAACAAAAACAAAGGATAAGGGAACATGTTAAACTATACTATGGGACTACTACCAGCAAAATTGAGACTACAGCTGGGCACAGTGGCACACGCCTATAAACCCAGCAGCTCAGGAGGCTGAGGCAGAAGGATTGTGAGCTCAAAGTTAGCCTCAGCAACTTGGTGAGGTCCTAAGCAACTCAGAGAGACCTTGTCTCAAAATTTTAAAAAATAATAATAAAATAAAAAGGGCTGGGGATGTGGCTCAGTGGTTAAGCGCTCCTGGGTTTTCTCTAGTACCAAAAATAAAATAAAATAAATTCAGACCACATGTAACTCTACCACAAAATAGACTAATTTCTTCCACAGATAATTGCAAGGAAAACAAAAGATTAAGAGACTCTTGGATTCTACTGTTTTTTGTTTTTGTTTTTTTGGGGGGACTGGGAATTGAACCCACGAGCACTTTGCAACTGAGATACATCCCAGCCCTTTTAAATTTTACTTTGAGACAGGGTCTTGCTAAATTGCTTAGGGCCTTGCTAAATTGCCAAGGCTTGTCTCCAATTTGCAATCCTCCTGCTTTGGCCTCTTCATTGCTGGGATTACAGGCCTGCAAGAAGGTAGCCTGCATTTGGGGGATTTTATTTTATTTTTTAATTTTTTTTTTAGTTGAGGCTTCATCACCTGGGCGTGATGAACTAGTCACTCATCTCCAGCCCCTTGTCCCTTTCCAGAGCTCAGGAGTGGGAGAGTTAGTGGGCAAACATCACTGACAGTTCCCAGCTTCTAACCATGGCTTGATCTTTCTGGTGATCAGCCCCATCCCATAGTTGCCTCATTCGAGCTAAAACTGTCCCTGTCACCCAGGAAATTTCAAGGGACCAGCAGCTCTGTGTCAGGAAACAAGGGCAAAAACCAAATATTAGATCCAAAGATTCTTCTAGAAGCCCTATTGCTCAGGAAATTACCAAAAGATTCTTTTTTGAAGTTTCGAACACCCCAGGCACTTCCACCCTCAGGGGCTTCCCTCTTGGACACGTCTCCCAGCAGTTGTTCTGGCTGCCTAATGTAGTTCTAGGTGCTCTGCTTCAGGTTCTAGGGATGAAGACCAAAATATGTATTTCTTATTCCAAATCATAATATCAGAATGGGGTGCTGGTTCCGCACCTCAGCCGCACAATGGAACCATGTGGGAAGTTTTACCAAAATGCTGATCCCTGGGCCCCTGAGTCCTACCCCTAGAAATTCTGGTATAATTGGTCTAGCATGTGGCAACCTATATCCAATTTGTAGGAGAGCTGGCAGCATCTGAGTACAAGAGAGAAGAGCTGCCACATATTGGTGCCTACTATATGTCAGGCACTTTCCTTATCACAGATCCTGATGTTGGATCGGAAAAAAAAAAAAAAAAAAAGAAAGGAGACAGGTGCATGCCTGTAATCCCGGCCACTTGGGAGGCTGAGACCAGAGGATCACAAGTTGAAGGCCAGCTTTATTGACTTAGCAAAACGCTGTCTCAAAATAAAATTTCAAAAAAATGACTGGGGATATAGCTCAGTGGTAAAGTGCCCCTGAGTTAAATCCCTAGTCCCAAAGAAAAAGAAAGAAAAGAGACATAAAGGAAGGACAAGAAATAAAATTTTAAGTCAGAAGTTCCGCATACTTCTCCAGGCCTGCAACCTCCTAAATCAGTCTTCTTTCCCAGGCCCAACACTCCCAAATTCCTGGGGAATATGTAAACCTACCATGTACTCTGTTAATTAACCCAACAAAAATGAATTAAGCAAAGAGAGATACAGCTGGGTGCGGTGACACACACCTGTAATCCCAGCGGTTCAGGAGGCGGAGGCAAGAGGATCGCAAATTCAGAGCCAGCCTCAGCAATTTAGTGAGGTGCTAAGCAACTCAGTGAGGCCCTGGCTCTAAGAAAATACGAAATAGGGCTGGGGATGTGGCTCAGTGGTCGAGTGCACCTGAGTTCAATCCCCAGTATCAAAAACAAAACAAAACAAAACAAAACAAAAAAACAGTAAGAAATTTATAATTTAGGGAACTATCCAGTGTAGATATTGATCAGATAATGAAAACCCTGTCAGCCTAAGTGTTAGGAAACAGACAGATAAGGACGGTAGGAACACGAGGTTAAGAGAATAGTTATATAAAATGTGCCCACCGTGCTGACCCCCACATGCTTCCTTTTCTAAGAAGCAATTTATCTGCAGCCTTGCTTGGACTCTATGGACAGGCTTTTATACCCCTTAGCAAACTACCCGTTCACTGCAGAAGAAATGCAGGCCCAAAATAATATTGATAAGAGGAACCCAAGTTACCCTGAAGGAGGAGACTTTTGTGACCAGATCCTGAAACTCTGGGAAATAAGGATAGTTACCCCTAACCGTAAAATCTATAAGGCTAGAGGATTGCATGTATGGTTGAGAATCCAATTAGATTCAGTCAGCATGGGTCAAGGTGACCAGAGTTACCATGACAGTAGGGATTTGAAAGTCTGAAGTCACCCTGCATCAAAAGTCAAGAGATAGACCTGGGCAGGACTCTATGGAAACTTCTCTGGAATTCCCAATAAAACTGGATGCAACTTGGTGAGACCTTGTCTCTAAATAAAATACAAAATAAGGATGGGGATGTGGGTCAGTAGCCAAGTGCCCCTGAGTTCAATCCCTGGAACCCCCCACCCCCCAAAAAATAAAATTGGAGTGCAGGAGAGGCACGTTGTCCCTTTCCTATCTGAGAGGATCCACTCTCTCCCTTAAGAGTGTCCCTTTATCCCCTTTCCTATCTCTACTGATAAACTGACGCCTGCTACTGAATGACATGTCTGAAATCTTTCTGACTTTGAAAGACCCCAGCCCAGCAACCTTAGGCTTAGTTACAAAATTATTAGGGCACGTCACAAACCTGCAGACAATGTGTTTTTCAGATAATCAGTTAAGTGTGACCGATTGAAAAGGGAAAAACAGGATGGTTGGGAAAGAGCAGAAAAACAGATTCCAGGGCATGCCTGAATAAACAGGGGCTAATAAGCAGGAACAGAAAAATCAGAATGCTCATATGTAACTGTCATGTGGTATTGTTCCAGGAACATAAAATGAAAAATAACTTTACCCTTTAGGTAACCTATATGCTGGGTTCAAAATAGCCAATAAGAAACCTGTTGCTTACCGCGCGTGCGAAACCTGCCCCTTGACCCTATAAAAAGCCTGTACCCCAAAGCCCGGTGTGCCAGCTCACCGAAGCTCCGGCTGAGGTTTCGCTGAGCACCCACAGACGTCTGTGTCCGAATAAACCTCATGCGTTTGCAGCCAGTGCCTCGTGCGTCTTTCCTGGACAGGGAATCGGTGGGTCTTTCATTTGGCGAGCCAGCCAGGAGAACTCCTGTAACCCCGTCCGGATCCCTGCCCGAGGAACACCCGATAACCACTGGGAGGTAAGCTGGCCAGTTCGTGTCATTGTGTGTCTCTGTCTATGTCTGATTGTTATCTGTTCATGCGCAGCGTCTGTACAATTACGCGTAATTGCTCTGTATTCTGGGCAGCTTGAGAAGGAGTTGACGAACTCAGACTTCTCCCCTGCCACCCTGGGAGACGTCCCAGGGACTCAGGGAGGCCCATCTGGGGGGGCCTCCAATGTTCTGTAGAGTACACTGTACTCGTGGGTGACGGAGGTGACGGTATCCCTCCTCTCCCTAATCCGTTCGGTTTGTGCTCCAGCCGCGCAGCGTTCTCTGTGTCCAGTCTGATATTTGTGTCTGTCTTCTTGCCTTTGTACTTTCTCATTCCATCTAAGACTAACATGGGACCTTAAAACCAGTAGATATCCCTTAACACTTAGGTGGCTTCTTTAGTCCACAGATCCACCATGAGGAAAAAAAGAGTCAAGAGAGAAATTTGAGCCGATCAAAGTACATACCCTCTTCCCCCTTTAAGACCTAAGACAGATAAAAACTGACTCTGCTGGAAAGTTAGGAGATATGCCAGATTGCCTGAAATTGGGTCTATCCAAAAAAGTTGATCCTTTAAGTGGAGGAGAGACTGAGAAACTCCCAGCAGCTGCCAGAGCCATCTTTGCTCTGGGGAATTTCCTCATTCTTTCCCTGCACTGCAAGGATTACTCCACCTGAATGCAGTAAAGTCAGTCACACCGAGACCCTTGATTTTATACCTATAGTTGCCCCTATGTAAAAACATCTGGTCCACTCGTGGAAAATCTATGGTGCCACTGATAGGAGTCATAATTAAATGGAAGTTCAAAACCTGGAGAGATATTTTCTTATCTAGTTGTCTGATTGTTTCTTGGGGATAATCTAGGTTAAATGTGTGTCTAAAGATAATTTTTTTATTGTAACAATCTGGTACCTAAATAAGTTTGAAGCATTGCATAATCCTGCAGTTAAAAGTTGGGGTTAGGTAATTGTTTAGTTTGTGATTTCAGATAATTCATGCCAGAAAACTTAAATACTTAGGATAAAAAAAATTTAAAAGAACTCTACTTCCAAGTTGGCAAGTAACTCCCAATCATTCAGTTTTATTTTCTCCATCAATTTTGAACTGGGTAGCCTAAAAAGATTTCACTAGGTGTACCAGTGCATTAATTTAGGCAAGGATAGTAAATTATGATTTGGTATCTGTTCCCCTTAGTGTGTAAGATTCAGAAAAAAAATGTTAAATTAAAATGTTGGTCTGGCTTATTAAAATAACATTAAATAACAACAGTCTTGAAAATATTTAAAGCTTAATTTTGGATATACATGGTAGTGTGTGGTTCTTTTTTAAGATTTTTTTTCCAGGTGATTTAATGTAACTTAGTACTACTTTAAAAACTTCAGAACAAAGAAAGTGACTTAATGATCCTGAAGGGATCTCTTCTGATGGTAGTTTTATATTATTAAATAAGATCCTATTTTCAGTTTTGTGTGAGCAAGTTTTTCTAGTATAAAAAAAAAAATAGTAAAAATGTCTTTTTATGGGAACTCAAACTAGATTAAACCAGAGGGTAAATTGTATGGCATTTACTAATTACTGGCCAGTCAATTTTTTCTAGGATTTTTGCTTTTTCCTTAAATTTTGTATTTTTTTTGAGCTCATGATTTTGATCCTACAGACAAGTTAATGTTTTTCTGATAAGTTCTATTTTTGATCAACTATGGAGTTTTTAAACATTGCAATGAGATATCACCTGAGAAAGCAACAAGGCCTTTGCTATTGTATTGTGTTACACTTGTTACGTGTTATATGTCAGTATGTCTGTATGTGTGTATGTCCGTGTATCATGTAGTGATATGACAATTGACAGATGAGGAGCGCTCATAAAATATTTTAAAAATGGATCCAAATATCTTTGACTCACGTGATTAAAATGGTTCAATTTAAATTGGGTAAACAGATAAAAAAAAAAAACTAGAAGGTTCTAGATATAAATTTAATAAAAAAAATTTCTGGATAAAAGTCTATATGATTAAATAATTTAAAAAGTTTAAGTAAATAATATAAAAAAGGTCTGTGTAAGTTGCTTATAAGTTTTTAAACAAGTAATCTTAAAAAAATTAAACAGCTGGTTAAACAAGTGCTGTTGTTTTAAAAAATTGTGCTATGTTATCTCTTTAAAAAGCTAAACTTGGTTAATATAAAAACATCAATGTAATTGTGGTGCCATTAATATGTTTATATCTTCCAGGTATACAAGTCTGTAAGGTAAAAGCTTCAAAAGAACATTATATCAAACTGGTGTCCTAAAGTTGTATGGTAATTTTAGGTTTAAAAAATGTTAGAAATTTATATATATCATTTGTGTTCTATAACTGGACTTGTTATCAATAAGATATGTAAAGTTCTATGTTACTTTTTACACTGAGATACAATTTAAATATATTTTTAGGTTAATGAGAGCCTAATCTGTGTAAAGGTTTTATTGCAAAACACAAAAGTACTTTGCCACTTTTCTACAAAAGGTTAAAAGCTTTCAGCCTTTCTTTAATTCATGTTTTAAATGTGATATTATGTTATGTTTGCTCAAGTTCACAACAATTTATGTAGGCTTTTATAAAATGATGTCTAAAAAGTAAAGATCAGTCTCAGAACTGCAGTACTTAAGATTTATAAAGAGCCCCGCCTTACTTGAGATAAAGCTCTATGTCCCATCCCACTATATGTAAAAGTGACTATAAAAAAGTAGGCTAGATTTCAGTACATTTAAAGTTATGTCCAAAAGTTAGTTTTTGTTAAGATTACTAAGATCTCAAAAAAAAAATTATAATGTATAACTCTGCCAAAATTCAAGGTAGCTACTATATAAACTGAATATGTTTTTACTCTTTGATAATTTTATCTTGTAGTTTTCAAAATGGCTGAAAGACTGCCTGTTAATGTTTTGCAGAGGTACTGATTTAAGAACTCACAACCTGGGTTAATATAAGATAAAAAGTTATCACCTACAGGATAGAGAGATAGACATTAAAGCCCAGTGCTCTTAATATAAGGCTGTTGACTTATTTGCTGGATGTTTAAGATCAAGTTTTAAAATTAAAAATTTGGCTTTTGCCCTCTGAGTCAGTCTGAGTCAGGGGATAGGGGACTTTTCCAAAGGGCTCTGCAACTCTAGGCCACATAACCTCCTGAACAGGGAGATTAATGAGACCAGTGGAGGACAGAAAGCCAATCAGTGCATTTGCTGTAAAGAGGAGGGTCATCAGAAAAGGGAGACATCCCTGATGCTTCCGAGGGAAGCCACATGGTCAAGCAAGGCCTGGACCCATCCTAGCGCAAATGGCACTAGCAGATCTGAAAAGCTGCTGTAAGTTCCCGAGGACTCCCAAGGAAACTCAGCTGACTGTTAACAATAGATGGAAACAAAAGTCAGTTTGACTTGCTTCATCTTAAACACTTAGCAAAGACAGTCAAGGCCAAAACACAGTTATTCCTGGACATTTTAAATAAAATAATAGTTAAATGTAACTTCCATAAATAAATAAACTGGAGACTTCAAAAGAGATTCTTATGTAGGAATGCCTGATAACTATCAAAAGAAAACTGCCAGAGTAATTTTAACTTAAGGTTAAGGCCTTTATTTCTAACCTACACAGGTAGGCTTAATGTTTACTAATATGGTTATCCAGCCCTAATAACAGAATTAAAGATTTTACAAGATCAGATGACATTAAATTATTAAACTGTGTCTTAAAAAAAGGACATCTGTAACCCTAAAAGTTAAATGTTATGTTTACAGTCCTAATAACTGGGGATGTTAAAGCCTGGTAAAAAACTTATGTACAGTGACATGTTCCAGCTGCTGCAACACTTATTCAGTACTCATGGTTTTTGTTTCTCTCATAGAAGCACCCATTCCCAGATGACAACCTGTTTTTCCCCAACCAGACCTCAAATGGAACTGACTTCTAAAAGGAAACTCACGTCCCCCACGTCGCTCCCCAACGTCTTCAAGCCCCCTCATGTTCGACACCCCTTTTCAGCTCTGAAGCAGCAAGAACGAGTCATCGCCCCTTCTCCACACAGCAATAAAGTTTCTAAAATTAGGGGGGGAACAAAGCCAAAAGTAGATAGATAGTATAGATAGGTAAATCGAGTCAGGTTGGATCTAGGAGGTCAATTTTAAGTAAGTCTGGGAAGTTAAAGACTGTCCCCTGAGGATTACTGTTTACTAAGATGTAGAGCCAGCCCAAATAGGCCCCCAACTGAGGGAACCATGATTGGTTCCCAAGTTTCCAGACAAAGGGGGGAATGAAAGACCCCAGCCCAGCAACCTTAGGCTTAGTTACAAAATTATTAGGGCACGTCACAAACCTGCAGACAATGTGTTTTTCAGATAATCAGTTAAGTGTGACCGATTGAAAAGGGAAAAACAGGATGGTTGGGAAAGAGCAGAAAAACAGATTCCAGGGCATGCCTGAATAAACAGGGGCTAATAAGCAGGAACAGAAAAATCAGAATGCTCATATGTAACTGTCATGTGGTATTGTTCCAGGAACATAAAATGAAAAATAACTTTACCCTTTAGGTAACCTATATGCTGGGTTCAAAATAGCCAATAAGAAACCTGTTGCTTACCGCGCGTGCGAAACCTGCCCCTTGACCCTATAAAAAGCCTGTACCCCAAAGCCCGGTGTGCCAGCTCACCGAAGCTCCGGCTGAGGTTTCGCTGAGCACCCACAGACGTCTGTGTCCGAATAAACCTCATGCGTTTGCAGCCAGTGCCTCGTGCGTCTTTCCTGGACAGGGAATCGGTGGGTCTTTCAACTTGACAGCAAGATCAGGGTGTGAAGAGGAGTCTTCACATTGCCTCAGTTTCTTGGAAGGCCCCCAGCTCTGTAACATAAGGATCCTGAGAATGACCAGACCACCAGAAACCATCCTGCAATCACCAGACTGATACCATTCCCACGTTCCTTCTTATACCCACCCCTCACCAAGTTTCCTTTTAAAGAAGAGCCAGGGGCTGGGGATGTGCCTCAGTGGTAGAGTGCTTGCCTGGCTTGTGCAAAGCTCCGGGTTTTGCCAGAGACTCAGGAGGCTGAGGCTGGAGGATGGCAAATTAGAGGCCAGCCTGGGCAATTTAGTGAGACCTTGTTTTGAAATTTTTAAAAAATTAAAAAGGGCTGGTGATGTAGTTCAGTGCCTCTGGGTACCTGAATAAATAAATAGCTGGCAACCCCCAAAATGCATCTCTCACTTTGAGATGGCCCAAATTATCCCACAAATGTATATTCTTTGCTTTCCCAAATAAATCTCTGTGTCTCTACCCACATATGCTGAAATTCTTTTCATCATGTGTGTCAAAGAATCCCATTGGGCCTGAGTTGAGTCCTCCTTCCCTCTCTCTCTCTCTCTCTCTCTCTCTCTCTCTCTCTCTCTCTCTCACACACACACACACACACACACACCCACGTCCATCCCTGAGAATTCCTAGGGACCCCTTTCCCCAGATAGTCTATTCTCCCATACAAGCCTATCTCAGTCTTTCAAGGCAGGGAGCATTCATATTCATACGTGGGAATTCAAGACTCACAAATGTAAGGGGAAAATTACCCAAAAGAGCGGAGCTAGAAAAAATATTAAAACTAGAACTTAATAAACATGGACAGGCCTTCCCCTCTCCACAGCAGGTCACTTTTAGAACACCCTAGCAGCTGTCCCCTGCAGGGTTCCCTCTGGCCCACTTATTGGAGATCAGTTGTTTTGATTGCATAATCTAGAGGCACAAAGTTCCACTTGTGAAAAGTAAATAAACACATCTGGTTTTCTTTGGGCCCTGACCAGCTCATGCATTTCCAACAAAAGGGACTCCTGTGGGTTGCTTTGAATATCCGGGCTGCTAATTAGCAGCTGTCCCTGAAAGGCACATACTTCAGAGAGAAGCTGCTTGTAGGTGGAAGACAGGCATAGAAAGCTCTAGAGAGGCTTCCTCCAGGGAAGATAGTTGTGCCAGCCCAGTCCTGATTTCTGGCCTTGCAGTTATTGCATGTAAAAGTTCTTCAAGATGCCAGGACTTCAGAAGTCATCGTTTTATCCTGAGGGATGTAACCTTGATCTCTCAAGGGAATTCTTGCTTTTTTGTGTTTTATTTATTGGTTGCTATTGGGGACTGAACCCAGGGGCCCTTTACCACTGAGTTATACCTCCAGTCTTTAAATTTTGTTTTTTTTTTTTTTTTTAATTTTGAGAAGGGTCTCACTAAATAGTGAGTCTAAGTTGCCAAGGCTGGCCTCAAACTTGTGACCGATCCTCCTCCTGCCTCAGGTTTCAGAGACCCTGGGATCATAAACATACTCCAGGTGGAGGTGACAATTTATTAAGTGGTTGTCTGGACAGCAATAAAATAAGTATCTCTCTCTCTGAAGTTTCCCAAAGCTTGATATTTTCCACATTCTTCTCTTTATGAACAATGTAAAGCGATACAAATAACTGAATAGATGAGGATTCTCCCCACCTCTGGCCCTTTAGCCGTTGGATTTTGCTGGATCATTGACTGATTTATTGTGTTTCTATGATGTGCCTAACCATAGTTCCCTGCTGGAGGGCCAAGGGATGATGTTGGAATCCAACTTCCCATTCCTCCATCTTTCATTCAATCACTTAGCAAACACTTTTACTGGGAATGCAGGAGCCAGTCAAGGCCTAAAGAGAACCAGATGTTCCAGATGTGCCTTTGTCTTAAGGCCTGGCGAAGCTTCCCAGAATGCACACAAAATAAATAGGGCAAGTTTTGCTCTGTGCTTTCAACAAACAGTGGTGTTAGATGAGGCTGCCAAAGTAAAAAGTGTTCTGTAGTTAAAACCAAGTTACGGTGAGGTTCTATGAGCCAAACCCAGAGCCCCAATGTTCTCTGTCCCGGGTGTACCAGGAAGAGTCCAGATGGGGGGTCAGAAACACCTGGGCTGGAACCATGACTCAACCAACTACTCCCTGGGTGATCTCAGGCAAGTCCTTTGCTCTCTGAGAGTTTTATGGGGATATTATTGGGCTTCCTGCTGTGAGGACAGACTGGTGCAGTTCACAGCAAGCGCCTGAACCAAGTGCCTGTTTTGGAACCCAGGTGTCTGACTCAAAGCTTTGTTCTCATCTATTTATCTGTTGATTTATTCAACAAAACACCAGGTGGAGACAGAGGCTAGGAGGCCTGCATTTTCTTCTGCAGCACAACAGCCTTCTGATGAATGTTCTTTCCTTTTTTTCTTGTCTCCCCAGTAAGAAAAATGACTTCCAAATAAAGCCTGGCATGATCCTCAATCACCCTTATTAAGATGTGGAAGCAAAAAAGAGTCTGGGATAGGTTAGCTCTAGAACCAATTGGAATTTGATGGAGAGGGAGGCCCAGAGCAGAGAATAGAGGCCACAGGCCGCTAAGGAGGCCGAGTCTCAGGCATGGAGGGAGAATCAAGAGAGAAGGTGAGCCTCAGAGGGAGCCAGACTGAGCTGGCCTTGCATGAGAGGCCAGAGTAAGGTTCTACTCTGGAAGCAACAGGAAATCACTATGGAATTTTAATCAGATGTCACAGGATCAAAGGACCTAGGAATTAGACCAGAGACTCTGCACCTAACGGAAGAAAAAGTAGGCCCAAATCTTCATCATGTTGGCTTAGAATCTGACTCCGTTAACAAGACTCCTAAAGTGCAAGAAATAAAATCAAGAATCAATAAATGGGATGGATTCAAACTAAAAAGCTTCTCAGCAAAAGAGACAATGAGGTGAAGAGAGATCGTACAGAATGAGAGCAAATTTTTGCCACACGCCCATCAGATAGAGCACGAATATCCAGGTTATATAAAGAACTCAAAAAACTAAAAAAAAAAAAAATGAATAACCCAATCAATAAATGGGCTGAGGAAATGAGCAGACACTTCACAGACGATATACAATCAATCAACAAATTTATGAAAAATCGTTCAACATCTCTAGCAATTAGAGAAATACCAATCAAAACCACTTGAAGATTTCATCTCACTGAAGCCAGAATTAGACAGTCAGTATAGATAGGTAAATTGAGTCAGGTAAGGAGCCAATTTGGACTGAGTCTGGGAAGTTGGAGATTGTCCCCTGAGGGATTGAAATGTTAATTCCTTCAAAGCCCTTCCTCCACCCTCATCAAGATCCTGCCCCTGCTCCAACCTGTTGCCAAGGTACCCTTAGCATACCAGCCATGGCCCTTCTCCCTCCTGGGAGAAGTCTATGTTACCCCTTTCTAAATAAACCCTGTTTTATACGCTTGCCTCGGCTTGCTTCTCTAATGTTCAAACTTCAACATTTAAGGGAGGGGCTGGTAGCGCGCCCGCCTGGCATGCGTGCGGCCCGGGTTCGATCCTCAGCACCACGTACAAACAAAGATGTTGTGTCCGCCAAGTACTAAAAAATAAATATTAAAAAAATAATAATAATAATAATAAAAACATTTGAGGGAGCAGAACTCGCCACTGGTTACCAGCAGAGTAACCTAGAGTGGTTCACTCTAGGCAGAACGTCAATTATCAAGGATTCAAGCAACAGTGAGAGCCGGAGAGGATGAGGGAAAATGTACACTGACTCATCGCTAATGGGACTGCTAAATGGTGCAACCACTTTGGAAAGCAGTATGGAGATTCCTTAGAAAACTTTGAATGGAACCACCATTTGACCCACTCAATCAGCATACTACAGTGATGCAGCCACCTCAATGCCTGTAACAGCTCAATTCACAATAGCTAAACTGTGGAAGCAACCTAGATGCCCTTCAATAGATGAATGGATAAAAAAACTGTGGTATATATATACAATGGAATATTACTCAGCCTTAAAGATGAATGAAGTCATGGCATTTGCAGGTAAATGGATGGAGCTGGAGAATATCATGCTAAGCAAAGTAAGCCAATCCCAAAAAACCAAAGGCCAAATGTTTTCTCTGATAAGTGGATGCTGATCCATAATGGGGGGTTGGGGGCAAGGGAAGAATGGAGGAACTTTGGGTGGAGCAGAGAGGAGAAAGGGGCGGTGAGGGGGTATGAGGGTATAAAGATGGTGGAACGAGATGGACATTATTCCCCCTCTGTATGGGTAGGATTGCACCAATGATGTGACTCTACATCATGTACAACCAGATAATGAAAAGTTGTACTCCATTTGTGTAAAAAATATAAAATTAATTAAAAAAAAAAAAAGAAGTCACAGGATCAAAAATGAACTTTAAACATTTAAATTGTGTCTTGGTTGGGGGGACTGTTGGGCCTGGACAAGATTAAGTAATGAACTGTGATGGAAGGGTGTCCCTCTGTGGGCCGCCTGGATGCTCCCACGGGCCCTGCCATGCTCACAGCTTGGCCCAGCCTGACCACTCAGCCTTGGCCTTGGCCTACCCCTGCCCAGCGGCATCTGGACTAGCCCCTTTCTTTCTTCCACATCCCCAGCCTGTGTTTGACTTCTCCCTTCTGGCTTAATTCACGTGGGTCAGTGACCCGGGCAGCCCACAGTTAAATGAAACCGGAACGTGAGGTGAGATCAAAGGGGAAAAGACAGAGACAAGGAACTACATGTCCAGCCCACGACCACCAGGTGGTTTCTGTGAGCCAGGCTGTTGTTCCTAATCCTCCCCACAATCCTATGAGAAGGCAGGATTTTCACAGAGAGGGAATGGTGCACAGTGAGGCTAAGCATCTTGTCTGAGATCACACAGCAAGCAGGTGGCAGGGGTGACACCTGAATACAAGTTTCTAACTCTAAGGTCATTTCTAAGCTGTGTGGTGGGAGGCTGAAGAGGTGGATGAAATGTGGATGAGCATCCTTGAGGGTTTTTTTGTTTTGTTTTGTTGCTGGGGATTAAATCCAGAGGCACTTAACCATAAAGTCACATCCCTAGCCCGTTTTACTTTTTTATTTTGAGACAGGGTCTCACTAAGTTGCTTAGGGCCTCACTAAGTTGCTGGGGCTGGCTTTGAACTAGCGATCCTCCTGCCTCAGTCTCCCGAGTCGCTGGGATCACAGATGTGCCCCATCATACCCTGCCCGTGCTTGACTTTCTGAGGTTTTCACTTACTCTTTAGACTTTGGGTCTGATGAACATTGTAGACTCCCTCTCAGAAAAAAGAAAAAAAAACATGCATTACTATGTGCACACAAAGGCATGTAATTTCCCATACGTATTTTGGGGCTCTTGAACTCCCCCAAAGCCTATCCATGTTTCCTCGGTAAAGAACCCCAGCCCCAAAGGAATCAGGTGAAGATACCTTGACATCAGCTAAGGCCATTAATCCTCCCTCCAACCCACAAAGCCAATGCCATCAAGTCCATTTTCCAGATGTGGAAACCAAGGCTCCTGCAGCTTAAGACACTTGCTAGGGTTCCCCCGGCTGATGAGTGGCAGCTGGGACTCAAGTCCAGGTCAGTGTGATTTCAAAAGGGAAAGGCACAAAGGAGACTGGAAGGTAGGTGCTCAGTGAGTCATCCTGAAGGGAACCCCAAGAGCAGATCCCACAGCCAAGCAGAGGGGTGAGTGTGGGGGTCCCTAGGAGGCCTGGATGGGGGTGAGTGGCTGGAGGCTGGGGAAGGAGCCCCCAGGGAGAGAAAGTGAAAACACAGGGAGATCAAGGGAGGACCTTCTGTGCCTAGGCCCTGGGAGGGCACCTGCCAGATGGCCTGTCCTCTGTCCTCCTGTCAACTTCGAGGGCAGGAAACTGTTACTGTCATTTTACAGATGCAAGGAAATGAGTCTCTGAGAAATCAGTGACCTGCCCAGTGTCCCACAGCCTGGGCCTGGTGGAGACTGGACTCACACAGGAGCCCTGTGGCTGCAGAGCCTGGCCCTTGTCACTCTGTATACAGGCTCACTCCCAGGCAGGGACTCACAGACCCCAGGTCCCTTCCCCCACCGAGCCAGCCGCAGACAGGACTTTGCCTTTGTTCCTCCTGAGCCTCCAGCGAGTGGCTATGGAGGGGCAGAGTCCAGAGTGGCTCCCCTTCCCACTACCAGTCCCTGTCTGCCCCCAGGAGACCGGCTTCCTTCAGGGGGCTCCTGCTCTCTAGGACTCCAGGGCCCTGTCTTCTCTGGAGCTCCTTGGGGACCCAACAGGGAAGGAGAAAGCAAGACAGAGGAGGCCTCTGGGTTCCCTGAGGTTGAAGGAAGGTGAAGGGCAGGGGAGTGGATGGGGAGGCCAGAGAAGGCGGGAGGGATGGAGAGAAGTTGGGAAGAGAGGGGGGCAGCCAGCAGTGGGGAGAGGAGTGCGGAGACACTGGGGAGAGAGGTCCCTTCACCTTCAGTGTCCATGGTGACTTGGAGCGGCCGGCTAGAGTGTCCACTGCTCAGATCCCGTGTTCCCAGAGGCCCAGGGTGGGGGTGGGGCTGCCAGAGGGAGGGAGGGGAGGGAGGGAGGGGCCAGGCTCTGGCCGGTCAGCCCTTCCCAAGGAGGCCTCCCTCCCGGCCTCCAGCCCTCCTCCAAGACCAGAGGCCCTGTTCTCGCCCTGCATCCTACTTGGCCCTACTCCCAACCCCCCGCAGGGCTGGAGGCTGTGAAAGCAGGAATATGGCTCCTGGAGAGGGCCAGAAAGCCTTTTTTATTTATTTGTAGTTGTAGATGTACACGATGCCTTTATTCATTTATATTCATGTGGTGCTGAGGATCGAACCCAGACCTCACATGTGCTAGGCAAGCGCCCTACCACTAAGCTACAACCCTGGGGAGCCTCTTGGATGGCTTACTGGGAAAACCATGGTTCCATTTCCTAATTCCGATCTCTTTTACCTCCAATGCTCTTTTCTGTGTGTCAGTTTTCTTAGCTATAAAATGAAATAACAGCCGGGCATGGTGGCGCACACCTGTCACCCCAGCGGACTGGGAGGCTGAATCAAGAGGATCTTTGAGTTCAAAGCCAGCCTCAGCAATGGCGAGGCCCTAAGCAACTCAGCGAGACCCTGTCTCTAAATAAAATACAAAAAAATAGGGCTGGGGATGGGGCTCAGTGGTTGAGTGTCCCTGAGTTCAATTCCCGGTAACCGCCCCCACACACACAAAAAAAAAAAGAAAAAGAAAGAAAGAAAGAATGGCTACTGAGCATCAAGTCAAAACAACTGCAGGTGACAGAGAAATGTCCCCTTCCTTTTCCTTCCCCCTTCCTGGGTGATGGCTTGAATTCCCACCTTCCCCACCCCCCAACTTAACCCCCAAATTCATACATTTAAGGTATATGGAGGTGGGGCCCTTGGGAGGTAATTAGACTTAGATGAGGTCATAAGGAACAGGAACAGGGCCCCAAAATGGCATTAGTGGTTTTATAAGAAGGAGAAGAAAGAGTCCTGCTTTCTTTTTCTCTTTTTTTCTTTTTTTATACTGGGGATTAAACCCAGGGGTGCTTAACCACTGAACCACATCCCCAGCACTTTTTTAAAAAATATATTTTATTTTAAGACAGGCTTTCTCTGAGTTGCTTAGGACCTCACTAAATTGCTGAGGCTGGCTGCGATCCTCCTGCCTCAGCCTCGGGAGCAGCAGGGATCATAGGCATGATGACCCTGAGAGCCCTGCTTTTTTGCTGTTTGATGTTCTTTACCATGTGACAATGGACTAGGAGGCCCTCAGCAGATGCAGGCAGCTTGATAAGGGACTTCCTTGTCTACAAAATTTTGAGCAATACATTTCTTTTCTTTGTAAATCACCCAGTCTATGCTGGGCTCAGTGGTACACATTTGTAATCCCAGAGATCTGGGAAGCTGAGGTAGGAGGATTGTAAATTCAAGGTCAGCCTCAGCAACTTAGCAAAACTCTGTTTCAAAATAAAGGGTTGGGGATGTAGCTCACTGGAGCACCCTTGGTGCTAAATAAATAAATAAACAGTAAATTACCCAATCTTTGATATTCTGTCATATCAACAGAAAATGACCTAAGACACCAAGCCATAGTAAAGGCACAGGGGTAACACATCCCTGGAACACATCCCATTATTGGAAGGAGATGCCTACTGAGAATTTGAAAAGTGGATATCTCCCAAATTAAGGAGTGAATCCTAACACGGGCCGTCAGGGTGCCCTGGGACCCCCAACTAGAGCACACCTGGAATGTGACCCTTGAAGAGTTTCTTTAACAAGCCTCCTGTCCATTCTGATTGGGAGAGTCACAGCCTTTGGGACAAGAATCCCTTGGGTTTCTCCTTTGCTAGCAAAGCAATAAACCTTCTTTTCCCCTTTTCTTAAAACCTTGTCTTCGTTATTAAATTGGTATTGATCCTCATTGGGGACATGGACCAAGCTTTCAGTTACAAAGGCTAATCAGAGCCAGGCTTCTGAGTTAGAAAACTGGGAAACTGTCGATAACCTGTACTGTCTGGGTGCAGTGGCACAGGCCTGTAATCCCTGCAACTTGGGATCCTGAGGCAGCAGGATGGCAAGTTCAAAGCCAGCCTCAGCAATTTCTTGAAGCCCTGTCTTAAAAGGGCTGGGGATGTTAAGTACCTCTGGGTTCAACTCCAGTACCCATAAACAGACACACATACAAAAAACCTGTACTTGGACTTCAGGCAAGTTCCTGTCCAAGAACTTGCAATGTTTCTGTTCTTCAGCAGAAACTGTTCTTGCTAAAGTTGCTCACAGAGCCGGGTACAGGGGCACATGCCTGTGATCCCAGTGGCTTGGGAGGCTGAGACAGGAGGATCATAAGTTGCCTCAGCAACTTATCAAGGCCTTAAGCAACTTAATGAGACTCTGTCTCTGAACAAAATATAAAACGGGTTAGGGAGGTGGCTCAGTGGTTAAGCGCTCCTGGGTTCAATCCCCGGAACCAAATAAATAAATAATAAAATCCCTCACAGGAACCAGTGGTTGCCAAATCCTCTGGTACTTTCCCAGCCCTTTCTCATTTCTCTCTGGGTCTAGGATGAGGCCAGGAGGCATCTAGAGTGTGAAATTTAAGGAGGCCTCATCCTCATGTTCACTTTTCACCTTAAGCATCTTACTCAAGATCCGGGCCTGCTTCTGAAAGACCTTCTCCAACTATTCTTATCCCCCTGCCCTGCAACCAATGCCATCTTCTCCTGGTGTGTCTGTCTGTCTGTCTCTCTTTTCCAGTGCTGAAACTGAACCCAAGACCTTGTCACTGAGCTACATTCCCCAACCCCAGTTTATCTTTTTTATTTTTTTTAATATTTATTTTTTAGCTGGAGTTGGACACAATGCCTTTATTTTCTCTATTTTTATGTGGTGCTGAGGATCGAACCCAGGGCCTCGCACGTGCTAGTCAAGCGCTCTACCGCTGAGCCACAACCCCAGCCCCAGTTTGTCTTTTAATGTTTCTTTTTGGTCTCCTGCAGGCCCTTGTTCCTATATCCAGCTCTCAAATCTTGGTGTTCCCTCACCGTGGTAGAGACTGGTTCTCCTTTCCTCCCGTGCACTCAGCTAAACTGCACTCACTAGCCTTCGGTGCACGGAGGCAGCCATGAGGCTGAATTCTGACCAGTGGAGTGTGGGCAATGTGGCTTCCAGACGTGGTCCATGAGCCTTCACACTTCCTCCTCTCTCTGTCTCTTCTCATCAGCTGATTGAAAGCAGAGCTACAAAAGTGGAAGGAGATGGGCAGGGGTTGTGGCTTAGCGGTACAGTGCTCGCCTGGCATGTGCAAGGCCCTGGGTTTGATCCTTGGCACCACGTAAAAATAAATAAATTAAATAAAGGTATTGTGTCCAACGACAACTAAAAGATTAAAAAAAACAAAATGGAAGGAGATTGGGTCTCTGTATGACCTTTTTGGAAGGTCACCTTCAAATGCCAGGAATGAGTCATTCATTACATAAAGAAGGAGAAAACTTCTCTTGAATTAGACCCCTGAGTCTTGGGGGTTGTTTGTTATAACAGTTAGCCTTCCCTATTACACTAAGCCCCCTCCTCATGTGAATAGTAAATGCTAAAATTTATGCATTTATCTACCAATATCATCAAAATTGTTATTCATAGCTGGGCAGGGTGGTGCACACCTGTAATCCCAGTGGCTAAGGAGGCTGAAACAGGAGGATTACAAATTCAAAGCCAGCCTCAGCATCTAGCAAGGCTCTAAGCAACTCAGCAAGATCCTGTCTCTAAATAAAATATAAAAAGGGCTGGAGATGTGGCTCAAAGGTTAAGCACCCCTGGGTTTAATCCCCGGTATTAATAAAATAAATGTTATTTATGCTAGGCATGGTGGCTCGTGCCTTCAGTCCCAGCTACTTGGGAGGCTGAGACAGGAGAATTACTTGAGCCCAGGAGTTCAAGGCCAGTCTGGGCAGCATAGCAAGACCATTCAAAAAAAAATTTTTTTTTTTTTTTTGCTATTTATAATCATATGACCTTTAAATTCATATCTCCAGCCCCAAGTTCATTCCTAACTCTCTCCAAATCAAATGGTTCCTCCTAAAAGTTCTAAAAATTACATTGTGTGGGGCTGGGGATGTGGCTCAAGCGGTGGCGTGCTCGCCTGGCATGCATGAGGCTCGGGTTCGAATCTCAGCACCACATACAAAGATGTTGTGTACGCCGATAACTAAAAAATAAATATTAAAATTAAAAAAAAAAAGAATTACAATCTTTAAAAAAAAAAAATTACATTGTGTGTTTCCCCACAAACCACTCAATTCCCTGATTTTCATCCACCTTTCTTTAACTTCCCCAAACAGAAACCTTGAATCCTAACCTTATTCTTGTCCCACCATTTCAACAGCCAATTCATTCTAAAATCTTTTTTTGAGGGGAGTGGGGTATCAGGGATTGAACTCAGGGGCACTCCACCACTGAATCACACCCCAGCCCTATTTTGTATTTTATTTAGAGAAAGGGTTTCACTGAGTTGCTTAGGGCCTTGCTTTTTTGAAGAGACTGCCTTTGAACTGGCGATCTTCCTGCCTCAGCCTCCTGAGATGCCGGGATTACAGATGAGCATCTTATTCTCTGAATAAATCAATTTCAAAGCTGATCTCTTATTCCATCATTGACTTTGTCTAAGTTATGGTAGAATAATGTTATCTCGTGGGGCCTCCTGGAGGACATGGTGAATTCCAAAAGACAGATCTGTTCTTGTTTCAAAAAAATAGTTTTTTGTCATTCAATAATTCATTCATGCATGCACGCAGTAACCATAGCAGCTACTGCGTGTCAGACACTGGACTCTGGAGCCACAAAGATGACACATGGCCTTGGAGGGGCTCACACCTTTGCATGCTTATGGCCTGTTGTTCATGATGTCACAGGAGTAGAGACTGTAGGAGTAGAGACTGAACAGAGGGCAGGGGCGGGGGCCCGCTTCACAGAGGCAGTGACATTTGAGCTGAATCTTGACGGTTGAGGAAGAGTTGGTGACAAGTGGAGCTTGAGGGTGTTGTGGGGACAGCTGGGGGTGGGCTGGCTTCAGGCAGAGCGGGTGCGAATGCAAGGGCAAGCAGGTGGCTGTCTTCACAGCCAACAGTCGGCTCTGCTTGAACTGGGATTTTGGCCAAGTGCAGCCAGGCTGTCCTGATGCCGTGAGGCTCAGGGGGCTGAGGGACACAGGCACACACTGCGGCAAGTAGCAGTCTCCAAAATACTCAGGGTTTCCACTGTCTGGTGGCCCCTCCCCAAATCTCCCCCAAACCCACTGAGAAGTTCCTCAACCCAAGCAACACTTTAGAGTTGAACATTTTCTTCTTTCCTTTGTTTCTGCTTTGAGCAGATTCCTCTCTTGGCTCGTTGACAGTCCTCATGTGATCTGCCTCCTGGAACGCACAGTTCAAGCTTGGCAGCCCAGGATGGAGGTCTGTTTCTCACTCCCTCAGCCCTGGGGCTGAGTTGGCAGGGGCCACTGCACCCGAGGGAGTGCCTGGTTCCTTCCCTGTCTTTGCCCAGAGCAATTGGACACATACCACATTTCTGGTCAGGGTCAGAAATGGACATGCAAGGAAAAGTGGTGTAAATATACATTTTCAGCAATGAAATGTCCTTAGCACCGTGTATGGAGCCTCTTTTCCTGTCTGCCTGTCTGCAAAAGTGAACTGCATTGACAGATCTCTCAAGACCTTCCCCATCCAAATCCTTCCTTCTTCATCTGGCATTTTTACTTTAAATGGCAAAGTCTCATTTGTAACCATGATTTTATTTCATTTTTTGTAGCACTGGGGATTGAACCCAGGGGTGCTGTACCACTGGGCTACATCCCTAGCCCTTTATAACAGGGTCTAGTTACTGAGATTGACCTTGAACTTATAGTGCTCCTGCCTTGTCTCTGAATGGCTGGGATTACAAGTGTGTGCCACTTTGCCCAGACGTAACCATGATCTTTATGTGTACTCTTGAGAGTAAAATAGAAACATATATTTCAAAATATAAGATGAAGTATAATATACTGTAAGTGATGATGTGTTTGTATGTTTATGTAAGAGAGAGGAAAATTTTGTTATTTAAGAACCTAGAGGAGCTGGGGTGATGGCTCAGTGGTAGAGCACTCGCCTTGCACGTGCAAGGTCCTGGGTTCGATTCTCAGCACTACATAAAAATAGATACATAAAACAAAGTTATTGTGTACAACTACAAAAAAAATAATTTTTTTTTAAAAAAAAGAAGCACCTGCATAATTAACTTTTGTAAAAGAGGAAAAATTACTAGTTTGATCTCTGAACAAAATAAATATTTTCAATATTTTAAACTATAAACTCTCACTCCTTGAAAGAGCACAGGACTTATTCAGGGAGGAACAGGAGTTTGATGAAGCTGGGGATCTATAATGTGTGGGCAAACGGCTAGTCAGGCAGGGTGGGCACAGGAGGGGCAGGGCTATCTTAAGAGGGAGGGCTTTTGGATGCAGGAATGATACCTGGAGAGCTGCGCCTTTGAGAAGGGTCCTGGTTGATTTGTTATCTTGGCTGTTGTCACTAGTGCTTCAGTAGACAAGGGAGTGTAGGTGTCTCTTTGAAATACTTATTTCCTTTGGGAATATACCTAATTATGAAGTTGCTGGGCATATTGTAGATCTATTTTTAACTTTCTAAGGAACCTCCATACTGTTTTCCATATGGCTGTACTAACTTACATTCCCACCAACAAGTGTATGAGAGTTCCCTTTTCTCCTCATCCTCGTTAGCATTGATTTTTTGTCTTTTTTGATAGTAGCTATTTTATTTATTTTTGTGGTATGGGGCCTTGTGCATGCTAGGCAAGCACTCTACATGGAACTACATCCCCAGCCCTTTTTAAAGTTTTACTTTGAGATGAGGGTTCACTAATTTGTCAAGACCAGCCTTGAACTTATGATCCTCTTGCTTGAGCCTCCTGAGGGATTATGGGCATGTGCCACAGGATGAGGCAGTAGCCTTGTTAACTGGAGCAAGGTGATATTTCTTTGTGGTTTTGATTTGCATTTCCCCTGGTGATTAGTGGTATGAATATTTTTTCATATACCTGTTGAGAAATGTCTATTCAGGTATTTTGCCCATTTTTAAAAATTTTTTTTAGTTGTCAATGGACCTTTATTTTATTTATATATGGTGCTGAGAATCAAACTCAGGGCCTCACACATGCTAGGCAAGCACTCCACCAACCCCAGCCCATTTTGCCCGTTTTTTAGTTGGATTATTTGTTTTTGGAGTTGTTGAAATTCCAATTGCCCATCAGTGAAAGAATGGATAAATAAAATGTGGCACATGTACACCATGGAGTACTTACCACTCCGTATTTGGAATAGCATTACCGTAAATGAAATTCTGTCATTGAGGATAACATGAAAGGCATATGTGATGTGAAATACGTCAGACACAGAAAGATAAATACTGCATGATCTAAAAAAATCTAAAAAAGCCAATCTCATAAAAAGTAGAGATTAGAATAATGGTTATAGAGGCTCAGGAGTGGTCAGAAAGCAGAGTGTGAGGTCAATGAGTACAAAGTTACAGTTAGGAGGAATAATTTCTGGTTTCTAGCTGGGAGCCCTGTTCTACACCTGTAATCCCAGCAACTCGGGAGGCTGAGACAGGAAGATCACAAGTTCGAGGCCAGCCTCAGCAACATATCTATCTTGAAATAATAAATGAACAGGACTAGGGTGTAGACCATCCTGGGTTCAAGCCCCAGTACAAACAAAACAAAACAAAACAAAAAACAACCCCAAAAGAAATCATAAATCTTCACAAGCTCCCTGTCTCAAAATAAAAAATAACAATTTTAGGCCCGGCACAACGGTGCATAACTGTAATCCCAACGGCTCAGGATGCTGAGGCAGGAGGATCTCGAGTTCAAAGTCAGCCTCAGCAATAGCAAGGCACTAAGCAATTCGGTGAGATCCTGTCTTTAAATAAAATACAAAAAAGGGCTGGGGTTGAGTGCCCCTGAGTTCAATTCCCAGTACCCCGCCCAAAAAAAAAAGTAAAAAGACTGGGGATAGAGTTCAGTGTTAAAACACTCCTGGGTTCTGGTGTTCTGTTGCACAGTAGGGCAACTACAGTTATTAATATTATTTTTTTGTATTTCAAAATAAGATTTTTAAGTCTTTCACCAGAAAGATATGATAAATGTTCAAGTTGATGGATATGCTAATAACCCTGATTTGATTATTATACATTCTATATGTATTATTGAAACATCGCATTGTACCTCATAAATCTGAATAATTAATTTGTGTCAATTAAAACTATAATAAAACTTAAAAAAAAAAAAAGAATTAGAAGGGTCTGTGGGCCTTCACAAGCACGGGATGGAAGGAATTAGGATCAGGCAAAGAAGTCTGGACAGGACCCAGTGATGGGTGATGGGGCCTGGAGAGAGGGAAGAAAGAGACCCAAGTTACAGTGGAAGAAGGGTCAGCTGGACTTGGCACCTGAGGAGCAAAAACAGAAGAGATGGTTTGAGGATGTTGCCTAGGCGTGTTGCCTGGACAACCAGAGAAACAGTGGTACCCATCCCTTGCGGAGGCCCGGAAAGAGGCAGGCGCGCACTGCTCTGCTGACTTTGGTGACTCTCTCGCCCTGTCTTCCTGTGTCTGGCCTATCCACCCTCCGCTCCTCCTTGCAGGACACCAACCTGCCCTTCCGGCCTCATCCCCAGCTCTCCTCAAACCAGACGCACCCCCACGTCGCCCTGTGGAACATCTTTTCTGTCAACATTTTTTCTAAATGTCAAAATCTCAGATGTTTATTGTACAAAATTTGGAAAATACAGAGAGGTATAAACAAAATTAAAATCACACTCATCACTTTATAGACAAGCACAGCAAACATTTGGCAAGATTCCTTTTTCTTTTTTCTATAAGTGTATATATGTCTTTTGATTTTTTATTTATAGTGCAGCAACATCCAAATCATGACAGATTTTTGGTTCTGATTTTGTTTTGCCATAGAAATGTGCTCTGCCTTTGGCAACACGCAGTGCCATTAAATAGTGTGTGTGTGTGTATATATGTACATATATATATAGTTTAGTTGTAGGTGGACACAATACCTTTATTTTATTTATTTATTTTTATGTGGTACTGAGGATCGAACCCAGGGCCTCACACGTGCGAGTCAAGTGCTCTACTGCTGAGCCACAACCCCAGCACTCCCAGCCCTTTTTAAGTGCTGTACCACTGGGCTACAACCCCAGCCCCGTATAGCTTTTAAAAACATGGTTTCGAGTGACTATCACAATTATCATTTATAACTATTTTCATAATGGATACATTTGAACCTAACACCATATTTTTATATTTCATTATTTCTCTCAGTCTTTTTTTATTTCTCCTCTAGAAAACTGAAAGGCAGCTGGGTACCATGGTGCACACCTGTAATCTCAGTGACTCAGGAGGCTGAGGTAGGAGGATTACAAATTAGAGGCCAGCCTCAGCAATTTAGTGAGATCTGCCTCAAAAGAAAATGGGCTGGGGATGTAGCTCTGTGGTAAAGCACCCCTGGGTTCAATCCTCATTATATATAAAAAAAAAAAAATTGAAATGCCTCTATGTTTTTGCCTAACATATTTATTGTGCTCTTGCTTTCCCCTCTGCCAAAAAAATGTCCTTCCTTTTTCCAGCCTGGAAAATCCTTCCTATCCTTCATAGTCTCTGAGGGGTCACCTCTTTCATTCATTCACTGAGGACCTGCTACCTGCCCAGCACAGTAGCCACTAGGAATGTCACAAAGACCCTGGGACAGACTCTCTTTGCAGCCTCCCAACCTCCCCTCAGGAGTGAGCGAGCCATGTGTCATTTTTTCCTTTAATGCACTCATGAAATGAGTAACTTGCTTGTGTTTGTGTCTCTATTTTAACCCTCAGAGACCCTAGAGATTTTCTAGACTGTGAAATTACTGTTGGGTGCTTTCCCACTCTGCCCCTGCTCTCTTCAGGATTTGCCCAGGACCTGAAAACCACGGCTCAGAAGATGACTGTATCTTTCCAGTGAGAGGGAGGTGGAGCTGATGACCTCTCCATCTGGTGACAGTGTCTTCTAAATCTGAAATTGGGGCACTTGGTTTGACAAATCTAAGATAGCAGTTGCTGTACCCCTAAGGGGCTTTGGCAACTCCCTTCTGCCATTCTGGGGCTGCAGTTAGTCCAAACAGCAACCTTGGGAAAAATAGGAAAAAGTGCTCAGTGTGGCCCCCAGGTGCCCAGTCTGGCTGCCAAAGGACACATTTCCATGCCAGCTTAGCCCTTCCCCATGGGCCAGGACTAGAAGCAATGGCCCAGTTTAAACAATAGCTAGATGCTGCCACCACTCTTCATTCCCTCCGCCCTCCGACTCCCTCATCCATAGGCCCTCCCCTCCCCTCCCCTCTGGGCCACATGGTGGTCACACTCACATGGCTCCCACATCTCTTTTTTTAATAGGTCAGTCTGTCTGCTTTCAAACAACTGCACTCTGACTCAACAACTTCCTCTTTGCAAATTTCCTCTTGGCTCTGGGGAAACAGCACAACCACCTTTGGCCCCTTTGGGCTGGGGCAGGGCTGCTCTCAGGGGCAGCTCAGCTGTGAGGTTTGTCCCCTCCCTTCTACCCCAGACCCACAGGGGAAGTCCCTGGCACTCCCCTCCCTGGGCATCCCCTCTCCTTATTTGACTCACTCTCACTGATTCCCCTGGGAGAAGGGAAGAAGCTGAGCCCTGAAAGAGGACACAGGACAGCAAATTATACAGGCAACAGCAGGGACCAGTCCCCTCACTTCCAGGCAGACTCCTTTCCACAGCCTCTGAGTGTGTGCATGTGTGTGTGTGTGTGTGTTGGAAATGGTGGCCGAGCTGAAGGAACGGACTTGGTGACACATTTGGTCTTTTTATCAAGTTGGCAAAATTGGCATTTTGGGGGTGGGGGGGGCTACAGAGAGAGTCAGATTTTCTGCTGGGTGCACCCCCTCTGAACCAAGACAAGAGCACATATATTCTGAGCAGTCCCTGGGTCCCCCACCCTAGGTTTGGCATCTCCTTAGTCTCTGCCCACTTTCTGTCCCATCCCTCCCACTGCACTTACTACCACCCTCCGTAAACACCGTGGAATCCTCACCTCTGGCACAAATGGCACCTTGAGTGGACCCCAGCAGGTGTGGGGCCTCTGAAAACTATATGAGGCCAGAAAGTCTTTTCATCTTTGTCCGTGGAAGACGAAATAATGAAATCACTGGCAGCTTCAGTCCATAAGTCGGGGACAGGGTCATGGCTTTGGCTATGGGCCAGCCCAGAGTCCAGTGCTCTGGGAAATGTCACAGAGGACACAGCTGGATAGCCCTGCCCAGTCCCGGCTCCTGGCTGGTCCAGAGTGAATGCAGGTCCCTGGGCTGGCCAGTAGGACCGACCTACCTGAGGGACTTGGGTCATCTACAAAGTTTAATCCTAAGGAATTTGGAGGATTGTCATTTCCTTCTCCAATGTCCTCAAGAGAGATCCTTTGAGAAATCAAGTGAAGGTTGGCATCATGGAGAATCAGCAGCTGGTTCCAAGAACAAAAAGTAATGGGGAAGCTGTGGGGAAAGCGGTGGTCAATGAGAAGGCTGTTTCGGTTGACAAACATTCTATTCTGCAGGTGCGCCCTGGCCCAGGTGACAGATGTGGCACTGGGTAACAATGCTGGCGGGAGGCTCAGGGTTGAGAAGGTAGGTGCAATTCTGAGTCAAGACGCTGGGCAAGAACCCAGAGGGTGCTGAGTGAGTGTGCTGGGTGAGGAAGGGGTTGGAAGCCATGCTAAGGGAGGAGGTGATGGCAGATGACAGGGATCCTCAGAATTGCATTATTTACAAACTTGAACGTGCAACCCCATCCCCCACTTCTGGCCCATTGGAAGTGGGGGCTTCCACCGCCTCATCCTCACTGCCCACCAGTGGCTCCTCTTCCCCCTTTGTGTTGGAACCTGACCCAGACTTTAGTTCCTCCAGCACCAAGGAGCCCTGGCGAGACTTCCGTCTGCTGAAGAAAGTGGTGAGCAAGGGCCGCTGGCCAGCCACCTCCGTCTCAAGGACCCTAGAGTCTTTGTTGCCCCCAGCCCCTCCCCCTGGAGTGGTTGTGGCCTCTTCATCAGGGACCCTGGCTGGCCCAGCCCAGGCATCCACCACTCCATTGCGCTTTCCACCTGTGTTCAGCATCAGGACCCCGGTTCGCCTCTTCTGTCGCCGGCGCCACAGCAGGAGCAGGGCCAGGAGGACTATGACCACCAGCAGGGCCACAAGCACAGGTACCAGCAGCATGCCATTCGACCCTGATTTTTGCGGGGAGCTGGTGCTTATGCTTACAGAGGACTGGGAGGTAGTAGATGCAGAGGTTTTTATGCTAGACACTAGGGGTCCTTTGGTCACAGTGGTGGTCCCCAGAGAGCTGGTTGTCATGGTGACAGAGTGTCTGTTGGTTTCATTGGAAGGTTCCAGAGAGATAGTTGCCATGGTGACAGGGAGTCCACTGGTCTCATTGGAGGGTTCCAGAGAGCTGCTTGTCATGGTGACAGGGGGTCCACTGGTCTCATTGGAAGGTTCCAGAGAGACAGTTGCCATGGTGACAGGGAGTCCACTGGTCTCATTGGAGGGTTCCAGAGAGCTGCTTGTCATGGTGACAAGGGGTCCACTGGTCTCATTGGAAGGTTCCAGAGAGCTAGTTGCTATGGTGACAGGGGGTCTGCTGGTTTCATTGGAGGTCTCCAGAGAACTAGTTGTCATGACGACAGGGAGCTTATTAGTCACATTGGAGGTGTCCAGAGAGTCAAATGTCGTGTTTTCACTTGTCACAGTGAGGTTTCCCGAAGACTTCACTGTGTCGGTGTCAGAAGGGTGACTAGTTGCATTAGAGGTTTGGGGGAGTACTGATGACTTCTCAGTGGACACTTCCTGGGATGTTGTTGGCTCAGGTACAGGGGGCCCAGTGCTGGCGCCAATGAAATTCTGAGGGTGGGTCACATCACTGGTTGTAAAGGTAGTCGAGGAGGGTGGGTCTGAGACCAGGCTTCCAGTGCTACTGGCCTCCTTAGGGTCACCTGTTATTGGCATGGTGGAGTTATCTGATTTGAAGTTCCGGGTTTCAAAGTTACCTGCGATTGAAGAAGCAGAGGATCTTCCTGTGGTATGCGTCATGTTCACCAGAGACTCTTGGCTCACCACCTGGACCCAGAAACCCCCAAAGAGAAGGAGAAGCAGCGCCATTTCCAGAGCGACAGGCATGCACAGGAGTTGAGACCTGCGAGTGGGGAAGTTGGAGAAACAGAACACTCAGGGGCTAGGGGAAGGACCTAGCCAAGCCCTCCCCTCTGCCCACTTCCCTGCCAACTGCCAGTCCAACTTGTGGTTTAACGACTTTTCTACCCTCACTTTTATTATTATCAAAAATAACAAGGGAATGTGCTGGCAGCTCCCCTATCACCCCCCACCATATGTACCCCGCACCCCAAGCCTTGGCAACTGAGACTCCAGCAGTGACTATGCCCTTCGGGCCTCTCCTTATTCTATGTAGCCCAATGGCTCCAGATTCTCTCTTCCCATCACCTGTCAGGATCTTTTTCAGCCATATGCACACTGGGTAGGCCTCTGCCTACCCCAGGTCACACACTCTTACCAGTTCAATTTGATAAGGTGCAGGGCTGGCGCCAGCCACTCCAACTCCTCCTAAGGTTCAGGCAGGACTGGGGCAGACTGGGCCCCAAGGGGAAAGGAAGTGGGCTCTGGCTCCACCCACCCCACCCCTGCATCCTGCCCCACCCGCTCCCGCTCCCATCACCACCGTGGTACTGGAGGACTTGGGGGCTCAGCAGAGGGAGGAGAGAGTGTGGGTTTTCTGGAATGGGAATTTGGGTCTTAATTGGGGTACAGGATGGCAAAGGGTAAGAGCTGGCATAAGAAGATGCATCTGGGGGTGCAGAGGAGGAGATGGCAGGGGAGGGTGGTTTCCTTTACATCTGTGGTCCCCCAAGCTGTTAGGTCAGGACCCAGGGTGGTGCATTTCCTGTCCCCAAGAGCTCCCAGGAAGTAGCAGGGTCAGGGGAAGCCCCAGACTCTGACTGGGGGCCCTGAAAGCCTTTGCAGGCTGATAAGTTCTTGACCACACCACAAGGAATTAAGGGTCACCACAGCAGCCCCCATTAGGACATGCTTAACTAAACCAAGGCCATTACTAAACATTTCCTACACCATGATCTTATTTTTGTATGCTACTAGTAAAGATGTGGGGATCTATATGGAAAATGGTCTGGAAATATATCTATTGAGGGGTTAGCCCAATTGTACTTGGCTGGGTGAGAGTAGGGATTCTCTCCTCCAGCCCACCCAAGGTGCTGGGGATGGAATCCAAGGCCTCGAACATGCTGTGCAGGGGCTTTACCACTGAGCTACACCCCCAGCCCCAAGTAAAGAACTCTGTAAATTTTTTTTTCCTTTGGACAGTTTGTTTCCTGACTTTCCTCTAATTCAGAAGCTTAAACTTTTTGGTATGTGTTGTTTTTGGGGTTTTGCCTTTAAAAACTGATTTTTATATTGTAAAAGCAACACTTGTGCATAATAAATTAGAACAAGTCCCTAGCAGAGTCAGGGAGTATACCCAGTTACAAGCTGATGAGTTAATCTGACCCAAAGACATGAGACTCTTGGGTCAGAGACTTAGGAATTCATTACTCACAGAATAGCAAGAAAAATGAGCATTAGGTTTATATCGATGCCGGGAGTCCCCGGGGGGAGGTGACACAGAAGGGTCCATTTTGTGTGTGTGTGTGGGGGGGGATTGAATCCAGGACTTTGTGCATGCTAGGCAAGCACTCTACCAACTGAGCTATTTCCCCAGCCCAGAAGGGTCCACATTTCCACTGTGTACACAGTAGGCCAACAAGGCAGCCAAGGAACCCTGACCTTGAGACAGGGTATTGCCTCTTTTATAGCCCGTGGTAAGCCAACTACTGCATGTCTTGAAGGGAGACACAGCTTCATCCCTGAGTTGCCCACCACAATACAATGCTGAAAACGACTTGGGTATGGATATCAGGGCCTTGCATCTTTGGCATACCAATAAGAATGTGCAGGGATGCTCAGGGGCCGTGGCTGATGGCTTCTCCCACCAGTCAGCAGAGTATCAAATGAAAATGAAAAGTTTCACACCCACCCCCAGATAAATACTTCTTACAGTGTGTTTACACAAGCATATGTTTGTATATTTTGTTATATACTGTTCTGAACTTTTTTTGGTTTTGTTATTGAAAAATATTTTGGCAATTTATATATCTCCCATGCATACATTCAAAAAAAATTTTTTTTACAGTGCTAGGGTGTCGAGTTCCTTGTGACTAAGACACTCAGGGTTACTCCAGGGGAACTGGGCTGGCATAAAATAACCACACAAGAGACAGAGATACCTTTTCCTTTGGAGTCCTGTGGTGGGTCCTCTGACCTTAAAGGTCCTGAGAGAGAGAGAGAGAGAGAGAGAGAGAGAGAGAGAGAGAATGTGCTGAACACTTTTATTGGGAAGAAGCCATTCAAATGAGGCAAGGGGTCAAGTTTCAGGGGCTGAGTCTACCTTCCAGATGTCTGCTGTCAGTGGGTTGACTGACATCTTGGAAGGCCACACCCAAAGGCAGAGCAAGAGAAAGGGACACACAAAGTGTTTCCATGGAACATTCTATCCAAAACAGGGCAAAGGGGTAATATCACAAAGGAACAGGTGAGCGTAGCTCAATCCATGGGGCAACAGGCCTGTGTCTGAAGATGCGTCCTCAAACTTCCAGGACCAGTCAATGTCCAGGTCATTCGAGATGTAATGACAGTCAAAGCCTCTCTGGCTCAGAGAAGGAGAATGCGAATCATTCAGACTGGCTCCCCACACTAGGGATGGAACCCAGGGCCTCATACAAGCTAGGCAAGTTCTCTACCACTGAGCTATAATCCCAGCCATATGCATTGTTTCAAAAAATACCAATCTATCTATTTATGTTTGCAGTTCCAGGGATTGAACCCAAGTACCATTTTACTACATCCACAGTGCTTTTTCTTATTTCTTTTGAGACAGGGTTTTCTTAAGTGTTCTAGGCAGGCCTTGAATTTGAGACCCTCCTGCCTCATCCTCCCAAGTCACTAGGATTCTTGCTTCCAAATGCATTACATTTCATAGAAAGCACCTCAATTTAAGTATTCCTTATTGATGAACATTTAGATTGTTTTCAATATTTCATCGTTATTAACAATACTACAGCTGGGCGCGGTGACACACGCCCTGTAATCCCAGCACCTTGGGAGGCTGAGGTAAGCCTCAGCAATTTAGCAAGGCCCTAAGCAACTCAGTGAGACCCTCAGTGAACCACTTAGGATGTGACTCAGTGGTTTACCACCCCTGAAATCAATTGCTGGTAGAAAAAAAAAAAACCTGCAATAAATGTTTTTGTTTATTTTTGTGGGATGATCATGTATTAAAACAAAGATTGGGGAAGAAGAGAGACATTGGGAAAGGCAGAGAGGGAAGAAGGAAGGAAAGCAGAAGAAACTTTCCCACTGTTAGACATTTACATCGTTTTGACCTTTTGCTATTGCAAATAGAAAAGCAAGAATAGGCTGGGCACAGTGATTCACACCTGTAATCCCAGCAGCTCAGGAGGCTGAGACAGGAGGATTGCGAGTTCAAAGCCAGCCTCAGTAACATCGAGGGCACTAAGCAACTCAGTGAGACCCTGTCTCTAAATAAAATACAAAATAGGTCTGGGGGTGTGGCTCAGTGGTTGAGTGCCCTTGAGTTTAATCTCCGTTACCTGCCCCCCACCCTCCAAAAGTCAAGAATACTTAGCTGCAAAACTAGGTGGGGTGGCACATGCCTGCAATACCAGCAGTTCAGGAAGTTGAGGAAAGAGAATCACAAGTTCGAGGCCAGCCTCAGCAAACTTGTCTCAAAAAAAAAAATCATAAATAAATAAATAGCTGCAAAGTAAATAGAGGTGAAAAATATTTTAACTGTAGAAAAAGATAAAAAAAAATGATGTAAGACTGCACAAAGACTCTCATCCTTTAAAATAAAACCCACTGAGGCAAAAATCATGTTTGACATGGCCAAAAATAAGAGACCCTAAGGTGGAGGGAGAAATTAAAAACAGGAACTAGGGGTGACCTCAAGGTACCAGAGAAGAGTGAAACTGAGAAAACTGCTGGCAGCAGTGGGGACTGGCACTTGTACCTGGCACTTGCCAGGTACAGTGCCAAAGATTCTCCCTGCCTGATTCCAATTGTTCCTCACAGCGTGAGGAAGCAGAGGCATTGAGAGGTTGACTAGCTGCCCGAGGAGCTTAGGTGAGCTGGGCTCAGAGCCCTGCATGGTCTATGCACATAGCATTTACTCCTGAAATCACCCTGTGACATCCATGCCGTTAACCCCATTTTACAGGTGAAGAAACTGAGAAACAAGTCTGAAAAACACAATGATTAAGAGATTTGCAACTCCTTCAACCAGCAGGTGCTAGAGATGAGATTCAGAGCCAGGCTATTTAAAGGCCAAAGACCAAGGGTAAGGATCTTCATCTGATGTTGCTTATGTAAGAATAATCCAATAGAGGCTAGGTAAAAGAAAAAGAAATAGAAAAAGGGGCTAGATACAGTCTTAAGGTGTGTCTAGGAAGATTTCAGAGAAGCAATATATTTGAGCTGGATCTTTAAAAAACTAAAGGAAGCCAGAGGCCAAGTGCAGTGATGCACGCCTGTAATCCCAGCGGGTCCGGAGCCAGTTCAAAGCCAGCCTCAGCAAAAGCAAACTGCTAAGCAGGTCGATGAGACCCTGTCTCTACATAAAACACAAAAAGGGTTGGGGATGTGGTTCAGTGGTCAAGTGCCCCTGAGTTCAAACTCTGGTACTTCCCACCAAAAAAAAAAAAAAAAAAAAAAAAGCTAAAGGAAATAGGGACCCATCTCTTTCTCTATCTATCTATAAATGCAGTCATTTCTACCTTCAAAATGGACCCAGCATCTGACAGCCAGATCTTGGCTTCCAAATACTCTGTCCCTGTAGGAATCAGGGCTCCTCCAAAAATGACTGATTCCGGGGCTGGAGTAGGCACAGCACGAGACAAGCCTGGAAAATCTTCTTATCTCAAATAAGTGCTTGAAGAATAATAAAGACATGTCCAAAGGACAAGGAACCAGCTTGAAGGAGTTGCCAAAGCCAAAGCAGGAATACTTTGAGCATCAAAAGAAATAATGGGGGCTGGGGTTGTGGCTCAGTTGTAGAGCACTTGCCTAGCAAGTGTGAGGCCCTGGGTTCGATTCTCAGCACCGCATATAAATAAATGAAAAAAAAAAAAAAAGTCCATCAACATCTAAAACAATATTTAAAAAATAAAAAAAGAAAGAAAGAATGGCAAGGCAGGCATGGTGACACACTTCTGTAATCCCAGAGACTTAGAAGGCTGAGGCAGGAGGATGGCAAATTTGTGGCCAGCCTTAGCAATTTATCTAAGACCTAAGCAGCTTAGCAAGAAATAAGTGCATCAAAGAAGAAAAAAATTAAAAAGGCTAGATATGGGCTGGGGTTGTAGCTCCATGGTACAGCACTTGCCTAGCATATGTGAGACACCAGATTTGATCCTCAGTACCATATAAAAATAAATAAAATAAAGGTATTGTGTCTATTTACAACTAAAAGTTTTGTTTGTTTGTTTGTTTGTTTTTTAAGGGCTGGGGGTGAAACTCAGTGGTAGAGCATTCCTGGATTCAATTCCCAACTCTGGGAAAAAAAAAAAAAAGTTAAAAGAATTATAGAGTTAAAAACTGACCAATTACAACCACCATAATAATAATTGGTTCAGATAAAATGGATATTAAAATCACTAGATAAAACTGGAGGTGTATGTGTGTGTATACAGTATTTATACAGTCTTAAAGTATCTCCCCACGGATTTTATATATATATATATAAATAAATATAAATATATAAATATAAATAAATATAAATATAAATATAAATTTATTTATTTAAATTTCAAAGGAAAAATAGTAACTTTAGAGTAGAGAAATCTAACCGACAACTTTCTTTTGCCCCCAGTGTCAGGAATAAAGGCCACAGCATCCCACAAGCTACGCAAGAGCTATAACTAAGTCACATCCCAGCCCAAGAGACCTGTCTTAAATAAAGTAAGAGGATACAAATTAACCTTACAGGCCTGATATGATTCAGTGAAAAGAACACAACATCTCCAACAAAAAAATGCACAACCTGAATTTAACCCCCAAATACCAAGCAAGTTGGGCACAGAGGTGCAGGGTTGTAATCCCAGCCACTTGGGAGGCTGAGACCGGAGGATTATAAATTCAAAGCCAGCCTCAGCAACTTAGTGAGGAGACCCTGTCTTTAAGAAAATAAAAATAAAAAACAAGAGCTGGAGATGTAGCTTAGGGGTAGAGAGCTCCTGGTTCAATCCACCATATGAAAGAAAGGAAGAAAGAAAGAGAGAGGAAAGGGTGTCGTTAGAGACACTGTCAGGATAATTAGAAAAATTTGAATGTAGATTGTAGGTAACAGTGTTGAATTAATATTAGCCTTCCTGGATTTGATCAGTCAATTATGGTTGTGAAAGAGAATATCTCTGTTCTTAGGAAATACATGCTAGAAGTATGTAGGAGGGAACAGTCACAGTGCCGGCTGACTTCCTCTTCAATGGTTCCACTCAAAAAATAATAGCAGTAAAATAATAATATAGGAAGGCAGGTATAGTTGCCTATAATCCCAGCTACTCAGGGGACAGGAGGATTGCAAAGTCAAGGCCAACCTGGGCAATTTAGCAAGACCTGAGCTCAAAATAAAATTTAAAACAAGAGCTAGGGATATAGCTCAGTGGTAGAGTGTTTGCCTGGGGTGTGGGAGGCCCTGCGTCCAATTCCTGGTATGGCAAACTGAATAAGTAAAATAGTAATAATGCAAGAGAAAAAATATAGCATATGTGGTCAAGTGTTCACAGGTAGTAAAGCCACATGAAGGGTCGATGGGTGTGTCCCATTATTCTTGCAACTGTTCTGTAAATTTGCATTTTTCCAAAACAGACAACATATTAGGAAATATAAACTGGGCATGGTGGCACACATTTGTATTCCCAGCATCGTAGTAGGCTAAGGCAGGAAGACCGCAAATTTCAGTTCAGCTTGGAGAATTTTTGAGACCCTGCCTCAAAATTTAAAAAGGTCTGGGAGAATGTTTTCTCTAATATAAGGAGGCTGACTCATAGAGGGGTAGGGAGGGGGAGCATGGGAGGAATAGATGAATTCTAGATAGGGCAAAGGGGCTGGAGGGAAAGGGAGGGGGCAGGGGATTAGCAACGATGGTGGAATGTGATGGACATCGTTATCCAAACTTGTATGAAGACACGAATTAGGTGTTAACCTACTTTATATACAAACAGAGATATGAAAAATGGTGGTAGATATGTGTAATAAGAATTGCAATGCATTCTGCTGTCATGTATTTTAAAAAAATAAAATCAATTAAAAAATAAAAAGGGCTGGGGATGTAACTCTCAGTGGTAGGGCTCTCCCATGTTCAGTCTCTAGTACAAAAAGAAGAAGAAGAACTAGAATCTGACCACCTGACCACTCTTGCCCTTTTTACTGTTTTTTGTTTTGTTTTATGGTATTGGGAATTGAACCCAGGATGCTCTGCCACTGAGCTACACCCCTGGCCCTTTTTATTTTGTTTGTTTGTCTGCTTTGGGTACCAGGGATTGAACCCAGGGGTACTTAATCACTGAGCCCTTTTTATTTTTTATTTTGAGACAGGGCCTCACTAAGTTGCTGAGGCTGGCTTTGAACTTGGGATCCTCCTGCCTCAGCCTGTGGAGCTGCTGGGATGACAGGCAGGTGCCATCATACCTGGGCCTCCTTGGCTCCAAGCTGTTATCATCCCTCCTGTGGATTTGTGGCATTAACTCCGGTCTGGTCCCCTCTGTGTGTGACTCATTCTCCTTCAGCTTGCCACGGAGCAGCCAGAGGAAACGGAATTGAACATCTGATTTCATTCTTCCTCGGACACAGTTCCCACTTCACTCAGGGTAAAAACAGAAGTGGGCTACAGCTGATCCAATCTCGCCCTCCTTCCCAAGCCTCCATTGGTTCAAGGAGAATAACAGATGCCCAGAAAGCTCTTCTCTCAGTCTGGTTTTCTTTTCTCGAATATCACCTTCTCAGGATGGCTTTGCCTGGCCGTCCTACATACAAGTCACACCCCTCCCTCTGGCCTGCACCCCCATCTCATTCCTCTTTCTGCCCATAGTCCCTCTCACCTTCTAAAATACCCTATTACTTACTTTTAAATTTCATTTCTGTTAGGTCCTTAGGCCAAAGTAACTCCATTTTGAAAATCAGCACCTGCTTACCCAGGCATGACCTTCCCGTAAGGCCCACCCCAAAAGAGTCCCCAATTAGAGAAACCACAGCAAAGACGTCAAGTAACAATCACAGGACCAGATGGGTTATTTTTAACGACTCCATTGTACTTGACTATATGGTTTAGAAGTTTTTTTCCAGCAGGCCGCTGCACCTGGCAGGAGGGCAGCCTGCCAGATATTCTCTGTCAATAAACATTTGCTTGACTCAGAGATGTGTCTCCCATGGATATTTGCACAGCTACCCTAGCAGTTTCTGTCTTTCTCCCCTCCCTGAAACCGAAGCTCCATGGCCTGGGGCTACGTGTCTCACACTGCGCCACCAGAGAAAGTGCTTGGTAAACAGTAGGTGCTCCATCGTGTTTATTAACTGAAGACTTCCCAGGCTGAGAGAAAAAAGAGGACAGGAGGCTGAAAACGATTTGGGTGAAGGCAAGGAGGCCACGGAGGGGTTGAGGCTGGGGTGGAGGCTGTAGGGTGCTAGGTGGCCCCAACTGGCCACCAATCTGCAGGAGGTCAACAGAGGCCATCAGTGGTTATTGTTCTTCTACTGAGATAATGACCCTGCCCTCTCCAGGCTCCTAGTTGCCCAGCAGGGTTTTTTTTTTGTGGGGGGGGGTGGGCAGGGGCAGGTAGGTGGGTACCAGGAATTGAACTCAAGGGGACTTGACCACCAAGCCACATCCCCAGACTTTTTTTTTTTTGCATTTTATTTAGAAACAGGGTCTCACTAAGTTGCTTAGTGCCTCAAGGTTGCTGAGGCCGGCTTTGAACTCAAGATCCTCCAGTCTCAGCCTCCTGAGCCGCTGGGATTACAGGCGAGCACCATTGCGCCCCATACTCTGCAGGCTTTTGAGGGGCCCTTTCCTAGCCAGATCCCAAGGCAGACAGGAGCTGGCTGAAACCCAGGGATAGAGAAGCTACAGAAGAGAAGTGGGACTCTGAGCTTGATCCTAGTTACATCATCTGTGTGGCCTTAGGTCACACATTTAATCTGTCTGCCTGTTTCTTTGTCTATAAAATAGGGCCAATGAATATTATTTTTCAAAGTTCTTGGAGTATTAGACAATGTGTGGGGCCCTCAGTAATAGTCTAACAAGATCTATCTGATGATAAAAAAAAAAAAAAAAAAAAAAAAAAGATCTATCTGATGTTTGCAAGAGGGGGCATTGTGACCCAGCACCATGGCTCACGCCTGGAATCCCAGCAACTTGGGAGGCTGAGGCAGGAGGATTGAAAGTTTGAGACTAGCCTGAGAAATTTAGTAAGACCCTGTCTCAAAATAAAATATAAAAAAGGCTGAGATGGATCTAAATGATAGAGGGACCCCTGGGGTCAATTCTCAGTACTGGGGGGGTGGGGTGGGGAAGAGAGATAAAGAGAGAGAGAATTGCAAAAGTCTCTCAGGAGTTGACAACTTCCTCTAAGCCCCTGCACTTAGGAGACATAACCAAACTCTAGCAAGGCTTCTATCATGACAAGGTCCCATCCTCAGGATGACCCCTTACCTTCATTAATAAACCTGCCTGAGAAAGCTCAGTGCTGACACATACCTTGCTAACACACCTGAAGGTAGGCCCCTGACACCTTCTTAGAGCATTTGTGACAAAAGACTTACAACTGTACTGTAAATACAGTTAGCCTCCTTATCAGCAGGTCCCACCTCAGTGGCATTAACTAACTGTGGATCAAAAGTATTCTGGGGGAAAAAAATTACATCTCTACTAAACAGGCTTTATTGTTGTTATTCCAAAAACAATACAGTTTTTGTTGTTGTTGTTTTTGGTACCAGAAATTGAACCTAAAGGTGCTTAACACTGGGAAACACCCCCAGCCCTTTTATTCTTTTTATTTCTAGACATGGTCTTGCTAAATTGCTGAGGCCGGCCTTGAACTTGGAGATCCTCCTGCCTCAGCTTCCTGAGTCTCTGGGATTACAGGCATGCACCGCTAGTGTTGTAGGGACAGACGGGACAAGGCACCGAAGGTAGCAGGAAACAGTTTTATTTGGCTGCAGCCAGGTTCAGAGGGCACAGCTTTTGCTGTATCAATTAATCCTCTGAACCCTAAGTTCAAGTAGTTTCAGAATTTTATACCCAGCATGTAAGGGGAGGGGCTCAGAGGTTCACAGTCTGCAGAAGTTCACATAAAATCAGCTTTTTTTTTTTTTTTTTTTTTCCCTACTGTTTTGGGCTAGTTAACCCTTCAAGGACAACACCTAGAAGGGGAGAGCTTCTTCTCCCCTTTCTTTCCTCCTCCTGCCAGGTGTTACCATGAGCCCAATTGGTAAATTCTCTTATCTTAGAAATGTAGACATCTCTGTGAAGCCCAGCTCAAGGCCAGAGGCCTTGTTTATGCATTTCTACAAACTACTATACTGGATAAATGTTTGTGAAAAACTAATAGGGAGGTGTTCTTCCAGGCTAGCAGCCAAGTAAAACAGGGCAACCCGAAAATAAGAAGTTTATCCACATTGAACTCTTTTGTAGAGACTCTTTTGCTGACAGTCCTAAAATCAGCCATGGCGAAGATTTCTGAAGAAGCCCAGTTAAGATTTTTTGTGGAGGAAGGGGTGCCACTACACTGGGCCTGGTTTAACAACTATATAAATAGCATTTGTTTTGTGTTATTATAAGTCATCCAGAGATGGTTTAAAGTATGAGGGAAGATGTGGGTATGTTATATGCAAATTTACACCATCTCAGGAGGCTGAGGCAGGGGGATTGTGAGTTCAGAGCCAGCCTCAGCAACTGAGTGAGGTCCTGTCTCTAAATAAAATGTAAAAAAGGGCTGAGGATGTAGCTCAGTGGTTAAGGACTCAGAGGTAGAGCTCTTGCCTAACATGCGTGAGGCCCTGAGTTCAATCCTTAGCACACATAAGGATAAATAAAGCTATTGTGTGCACCTACAACTAAAAAGTAAATGTCTAAAAAAAATTAGAGTGGAGTTCATTTCTTTCCACCCCTGTCAGTAGTTATTGAATAAAATCTGTTTCCAAGCTTCACCTAATGTCTGGCTGTGTTTCCTTTTGACACTTTAATTCCCATTCCCATCCTCCAGGGCCATGGGATTTGGGGTTGTCCCTGGCCTGGGACCCTTTCTTCCCACCCACAATCCTCTCAGGAACAGCACGGGAAAGTCAGGCAGTCCCTGTCCTCTGGGGAATTTCTGGCTAGTCATGAAGCCATGTTTATGTACTAATTTCTTCATTGAAAATCATGATTTCTTGATTTTTACCAAAGTAAGGCTCATAATAAGGTTTGTCATAAATGTAAATAGTCCTTCCCCTCCCAAATCATGGTCCCCACTGACAGTGGGGAAATATTTTTAGTGCTTATTTTTTTGGTACCGGGGATTGAACACAGGGGCACTGTACCACTGAAGCCAGCCCTTTTTACATATTTTTTTTTTGTATTTTGAAACAAATATCTCACTAAGTTGCTTAGGGCCTCCCTAAGTGGCTGAGGGTGGTTTTTTAACTTGGGATTCTCCTGCCTCAGCCTCCTGAGCCACTGAGACTATAGGCATACACTAAGATGCCCAGCTCATTTTAAATACTTGTGACTTTTTCTCATTTTGATTCAACCCACCTCCCAAAGTCAGTAAAGTTCCTATTTTCAGTCCCTTCATTACTGCCACTAAAGTTACTTTTATAACTTTTTTTGGGGGGTGGGGTGCCAGGGATTGAACTCAGGGGCACTCGACCACTGAGTCACATCCCCAGCCCTATTTTGTATTTTATTTAGAGACAGGGTCTCACTGAGTTGCTTAGAGCCTCACCATTGCTGAGGCTGGCTTTGAACTCATAATCCTCTTGCCTCAGCCTTCTGAGACTCTGGGATTACAGGCATGAGCCACTGTCTTATTTTTGTAACTGTATCCACATTGTTTTGCAGTACTAGAGATCAAACCCAGGGCTTTGCACCTCCTAGTGAAGCACTAAACACGGAGCCACACCCCTAGACTGCTTTTGTAATTTTAAATTATTCCTCTCTATGGTCAGTTTTGGTATGGGTTAGTGGACCCAGAGAAGCACAGTGGCTCAGGGAGAAGACTCGGGTACCAGTCTTGCTGGGGCCAGACTGATTATTATCCTGCGCCACAAATGGAACCTTTCAGTGTCTCAGTTTGCTCTATGTAAGAAAGGGATAAGGATAATAATCCCTGCCTGGCACTGTCAGTGGCGTCATTAAAAAGTTAGGACATAGTGTGTGGAACCAGTGTCCCTGTGTGACCTGTAAATGTTGGCTGTAAAGAGGGCGAGGGCTGGGGTTGTGGCTCAAGTAATAGAATGCTCGCCTATCAGCACCACATAAAAATAATATAGATATTGTGTCCACCTAAAACTGAAAAATAAATATTAAGAAAAAAAGAATGTCAGTCCCTTTGTGACATAAAGATAGTGGCTTCCCTCCTGTATGTCTCTTCTGCCCAACTTCTTTTATCTGGACATTCACCTTTCAAATGTTAAGTGGAGATAATAGTGGATTTTCTTGTTCACCTCTTCTAGAGGCGCACAGCTGGCCCCACGAGGCTATTTTAATTAAAATTAATTAAAATTAAATGAGACTTAGAATTCAAGGAACTAGAAAAGCAAAAACAAGCCAAACCTAAAATTAGAAGGAAAGAAGTAACAAAGCAGAAATAAACAAAATTGAAACTAAAAAAGTTACAAAAGATGAATAAAACAAAAATTGTTTTTTGAAAAGATAAATAAGATTTTTTTAAAAAATGTAGCTAGATTAAGAAAAAAAGAGAAAGAAAACCCAAATAAATAAAAGCAATTATGAAAAAGGAGACATTACAACTGGTAGAAAGAAATACAAAGGGGAGACTATTATGAAAAACTACATGCCAAGAAATTGAAAAACCTAAAAGAAATGGATAAATTTCTGGATGCAGATGACCTATGAAGAAACCATGAAGAAATAGAAAATCGAACAGAACGATAATGGTAACGGGATTAAACTGATAATAAAAAGTCTTCCAACAAAGAAAAGTTCAGGATCAGATGGCTTCCCTGTTGAATTGGACCAAACTTTTGAAAAACTAAGGCAAATTCTTCTCAAACTGTTCCAAACAATTGAAGAAGAGAAGCTGGCACAGTGACACCGCCTGTAAACCCAGTGTCTTGGGAGGCTGAGGGAGGAGGATTGTGAGTTCAAAGCCAGCCTCATCAACTTAGTGAGGTCCCAAGCAATTTAGTGAGACCCAGCCTCTAACTACAATATTAAAAGGTGGAAGAAGGGCTGTGGCTGTGACTCAGTGGTAGAGCACTTGCCTAGCATGTGTGAGGCACTGGGTTTGATTCTCAGCACCACATATAGATAAAAAGAAAAGAAAGAAAGAAAGAAAGAAAGGTCCGTCAACAACTAATTTAAAAAATTTTTTTAAAAAGGTAGGGGAGGGAGGGGGCTGGGCTGGGGTTGGGGCTCAGTGATAGAGTGCTCCTCCAGCACATTCCGAGCCTTGGATTTGATCCTCAGCACCACATAAAAATAAATAAGTAAAATAAAGATATTTTAAAAAGGGGGCGGTGCTGAGGATGTGGCTCAATGGTTAAGTACCCCTGGGTTCAATCTCATTTGATTTATGGGATTTATCCCAGGGATACAAGGATGTTTCAGCATGAGCAAATTAACACATGATGCATCACACCCAGAATGAAGGACAAAACCCATACAGCCAGGTGGGGGTTGTGGCTCAGTGGTGGAGCACTTGCCTGGCATGTGTGAGGCACTGGATTTGATTCTCAGCATCATATTAAAAATAAATAAATAAATAAAGGAATAAAGGAATAAAAATGCAATAACACTATTAAAAATAACTATACAACTATCTCAATAGATACAGATAGAACATTTCGTGAAATGTAACACCATTCATGATTTTAAAAAAACCTCAATGAATTAGATATCAAAGGAACATATCTCAACATAATAAAGGGCAGACATGACAAACATATTAACAACATACTGACAACATACTAAGCAGGGAAAGGTTGAAAGCTTCTCCTTTAGGATTCGGAACAAGATTAGGATGCCCACCTTCACCTCTTTATAAAGTAAAATATAAAAAAGGGCTGGGGATGTGGCTCAGTGGTTAAGCACCCTTGTATTCAATCCCCAGAACCACAAACAAACAAACAAAAAACCCACATGATACTCTCCAGGCTTTTCCATATTGCTGCAAATTACAGAATTTCATTATTTTTTCTGACTGAATATAATCCATTGTGGGTATGTGTATTTATGTGTGTGTGTGTGTGTGTGTGTACATATTAAATTGCCTTTATCTGTTCATCCAATGACAAACACTTAGGTTGATTCTATTCTTGCCTATTGTGAATAATGCTGCAATAAATATGGAAGTATAACTATCACTTGAACATAATTATTTCCTTTCCTTTGGATTTATACCCACTGGCCTGATTGTCAGATCCAATGGTATTTGAAATTATAGCTTCTTGAGGAACCACCATACTGTTTTCTTTAATGGCTGTACTAATTTACACTCCCACCAACAGTGTAAGAGAATTCCCTTTCTCATCCTCTCCAGTATTTTTTAATATTATTTTTGTCTTTTTGATAATAACTATTTTAACTGAAATATATTTATATGTCTTTTGGGTAATGTCCATTTATATCGTTTGTCCACTTTTTATTATCATTTTATTGTATGTTTTAGTACTAAAGATTGAACCCAGGGGCACTTAAGCAATGAGTCACATTCCCAGCCCTTGTTATTTTATTTTATTTTTTTTGAGACAGCATCTCACTAAGTTGCTTAGGGTCTCGATTGCTCAGGCTGGCTTTGAACTTGTGCTTCTCCTGTTTTAGCCTCCTGAGCTGCTGGGATTACAGGTGTGCACCACCACACCTGGTCTTGCCCACTTTTCAAATCGGATTGCTTTTTTTGCTGTTAAATTGAGTTCCTTATATATTCTGGATATCAATTCCTTGCCAGATGTACAGTTTGTAAATACTTTCTCCCATTCCATAAGCTGTTTTTGCACTCTGTTTATTGTTTCCTTTACCGTTCAGAAGATTTTAGATTGATATAATCCCATTGTCTATTTTTGCTTTCATTGTCTGTGTTCTTGAAGTATTTTTTTTAAATATTTTTTTTAGTTGTCAATTGACCTTTGTTTTATTTATAAGTAGTGCTGAGAATTGAATGAACCCAGTGCCTCACACATGCGAGGCAAGCACTCTACCACTGAGCCACAACCCTAGCCAGTTTTTGAAGTCTTATCCAAGATTTTTTAAACCAAAGAAATGTCCTGAAGACTTTCTCCTATATTTTCTTTCATTAGTTTTATAGTTTCAGGTCTTGTATTTATGAATTTTAATTTTTTAGTTTTAGGTGGACACAAAATCTTTATTTATTTATTTTTTAATGTGGTGCTGAGAATGGAACCCAGTGCCTCACACATACTAGGCTACCACTTGAGCCACATCCCCAGCCCTCAGGTCTTGTATTTAAATCTTCAATCCATTTTAAGTTGACTTTTTTTGTGTGTGTTGGGGGTGGGGGTACCTGGGATTGAACTCAGGGACACTCAACCACTGAGCCCCATCCCCAGCCCTTTTTTGTATTTTATTTAGAGACAGGGTCTCACTGAGTTGCTTAGTGCCTCGCTTTTGCTGAAGCTGGCTTTGAACTCAAGATCCTCCTGCCTCAGGTTCCCAAGTCTCTGGGATTACAGGCCTGCGCCACCACACCTAGCTGATTTTTGATTTTTGATGTTGATTTTGTATCTTGACATTTTACTGAATTCATTTATGGATTCTCATAATTTTTTGGTGGAGTCCTTAGGTTTTTCGATATATGTCATGTCATCTGCAAAACAGGGACAATTTTACCCCTCTTTTTAAAATTGGAGGCCCTTTATTTCTTTCCCTTGTCTAAATGCTCTGGCTAGAACACCCAGCACTCTACCACTGAGCTACAGCCCCAGCCCCTTCACTTGCTCTTAATTGTCTTAAAAATCCCTAATTTTGGCGATCACACAGCTAAGCAGTACCTATTAGTCTCCCCCTAGGTTTACTGTAGATCACACCTCTGACATGTGGGTTATAATAATGGTTGTCTAGGTTACTCCTCAAGCACCCAAGGCCACTTTTGCTGAATACCCTGACTTCACTTGGGCCTACAGACGTCCTATGGGTGATAGTGGAATGACAATGCTTGGCATCTCTGTCTTCATGTTGTGTATATCTCCTTCTTCCCTGAATCTCTGGGTCAGATTCGACTCAGCTGTGTAGACATGTTGATCATTTGATAATTACTCTGTCCAAAGCTATAATAGAGGTTAACTTGACCTAGACCTGCCTAGTCTTCCTATGACAGAGCGAGGGCCCACTGCAGAGCTGAGGCCACCACGGTGGTCTTTGGTTACTGCTTCTTATGATTATACCAGAAAGATTTCAGACATAGTCACTCAGAGTAGCAGGCCTGAGTTTATTAGAAGGGACACTCAAGGGAGAGAGTGGGTCCTCTCAGAGAGGAGGATGGTGCACCCCTCCTGCCATCCAGTTTCACTGGGATCTCAGTCTCACCCAGCTCTACTTCTTGAACTTTGACTGACAGCAGGACTGCATCAGACTTCCAAGCCCCCACAGCACATGGTCTTACCCCATGGTGGGGAGACACACTAAGGATTCAAGGCAACTCTGGGCACTTTGGCCCATGCTGGCCACTTCTGACTGAAACCTGCTCTTACAGATTTTATGGTTAGGGAGCTTGCTTCTAATTATTTTGTCTCCCTGAATTTTGGAAACTGTTCTGTGTAAAATTCACAAAGTTGTCCCTCTGGTAATTCATGTTCTTACTGGCAGGGTGAAGCCTTTGGGGCTGGCATTTCTCCTGCACATAACAGGTTATCTCATGAAAAATGCAACAAATCCTATTGGCTTAAGTCAGGCAGGGCTGCAGGTAAGTTGCTTTTTAAAAGAAAGCATGTGGGGTCAGCAGAGTGGGCCCAGCTTATAGAATTATCTTCTTAGCCTCATGTTCCCACTGCTCACGTTTGTCTGTTACCTATCACTGTCCAATCTTCAAGGTCAAAGATGCCTGCCTGCCGCCATGACCAAAAGATCTCCGCCTATTCCCAGAAAAGAGATGACTATTTCTCTCCTTTGCTAGCTTGTCCCTCTCCCTTATTACCCCTTTCCTGACATGTCATCCCTCAACCTCATGGAGTCAAACAGCTGATTTGCAAACAAAGCTCTTGCTTCTCTATTATTTTTATTTATGTATGTGTGTGTGTGTGTGTGTGTGTGTGTGTTTGTAGATGGACAGAATGCCTTTATTTTATTTATTTTATGGGGTGCTAAGAATCAAACCCAGTGCCTCACACATGCCAGGTAAGTGCTCTACCACTGATTTACAGCCCCAGCGTCTTTTGTCTCCATTCTTTGACCACTGAATAAAGTCTTTTTTTCTCCCAACATTTCTCTCTTCAACATTGATTTGTTTGTGGGATGAGCCTCAAAACTACGGCTTGGTAACAGAAAACCTTTTTTCTTTCCTTCTAAGGATTATGTGAATATTGCTCAATACACAGTCAAAACTTTGTTATGGTTCCTACTGATCCTTTGGGATACACCTTTTCATTTTTCTTACTTTCTGATCACTTTTCCCAATTCCGTGCTCCAGGCTGGCCCACCCCTCCTCACCCCTCCCTGTTGCTGCACAGTTTCATCTTGAGATCAGCAGTTCTTTCCTTTCCTGGATGGATCTTCTTTCTCCTGTACCCCACAACTTCCTATTTCAGGGCTTACCCCATTCATTTTTCTGGAGCACATCCTCAAGTCACTTCCTAAGAAAGTGGTCTTCCTAAGAAGTAGGTTCACTTTTCAAGTAATCACGTGCCTAAATATGTCTTTATTTCATTCTCACACTTAAGATGGAATTCTAAGCTAAATAACCATTTCCCTTAGAATCTAGAAGGCATTGGCTTACTTTCTTCTAGAATCTCGATACATAATTTTGCCAGTGAAAAATCTGATGTCAATCAGTTTTTCTTTTAAAAAAAATAAAAGCAAAAAAGAAAAATGTACAGGTTCAAACTTCATGTAGTCTTTTTTTATTTTTTATTTTTTGGTACTGGTTGATACTAGGAATGGAACCCAGGACCTCATGCATTCTAAGCAAGTGTTCCACAACTGAGCTACACCCCAGTTCTCCAATTAGCCTTTTATTGGTTTACTTGGAAGTATGAAAAAACTAAGAAAGAAAGAAAGAAAAAAGAGCTACAACTAGGAACAGTGACCTCTTTTCCCAGCAGACATAATGATTAAGGACACATCCTACAACCCAGAGAACCAGCCCCAGGATGATGACAACATTGTGGGTGGCTGAGCAAGGGGACAGAGAGCACAAAATAATCGAAGCATCACAAAAGCTGATCAATGGGCCTTGAATCCCACTGGTCCCCTTCTGTGGGCTTCCTAGAAGTTGGGTTTTTAGCTCTTAGTAGCCAAGAGTTTTATAAGTATGCAAAAAATAGAAAAATAATCCTAGAGGAAATAATTTATATAAAGAAAAGAAAAATTTATATTCCTAGAGAAATTTGAGAAGATACTGCTTCCTTAAAATAAAAACAGTGTTTTTTTCTTCTTAATTTTTTTTAGGTGTATATGGATATAATATCTTTATTTTGTTTATTTATTTTTATGTGGTGCTGAGGATCGAACCCAGTGCCTCAGACATGCAAGGTGAGTGTGCTACCACTATAACCCCAGCCCCCAAAAACAGGGTTCTATGACAAAGAAATAGAGCCCCAGACTGAATTCTTAGAAATTAAAACAATAATACTCAATTACCAAAAGTATTGGCACAAATATGTCAAGGAACTATTCCGGAAAAGAGAGGCCCCAAAAATTGGGGGTGGGAGACAAAATATAATAGATAAAATATGAAACTGTGTTACTTCAGGTGAACACAGGCTACTGTAACATGATACACTGAAGTGGTGGTCTGTAGATTACTTTGTTCTGTGTGTGGGGGTTGGGGTGCCTGGGATTGAACCTGTGAGAAATAGAAAGTCTGGTGGTCCATTTTCAAAATATAATATTCAGCCTTAATTGGATACAATTGTAGTCATTTTAATTGTAGCCCTTCTGTTTTGCAGGCCCTAATTCTAAAATTAGCCAATTGCATAGATTGTTATGCCCACTGCATAGGTTAGAAACTGCCTATGTACCAGACTGCCCGCCCTGGTGCACTTGCCAGGTTCGGGCAGCTAGCCCTTCTCAAAAAAGTAACGGTTTGCCTGGCCCACCCACTTTCAAGCATGTTTGATGTCTTGCAGCACCTGGTTATTTCTAACAAACCCAAGGCCACTTTACCACTGAGGTACATCCCCAGCAAAGAAACCCTGCAACATGAAAGGAAAGCACCAAAGTAAACCAACCAAGCCCTTTTAAAAGTTTTTATTTTGTGAGAGGGTCTCAATAAGTTGCTGAGGCTGGCCTTGAACTCGAAATCCTCCTGCTTCAGCCTTATAAGCTATTGGGATTGCTGTGTCACAGAGCCAGCTGATTACTTCTTTGTGTGTGTGTGTGTGTGTGTGTGTGTGTGTGTGTGTGGTGCTGGGGATTGAACCCAGGGCCTTGTGCATGTGAGGTAAGCACTCTACCAGCTGAACTATATCCTTAACCCCTGATTACTTCTCTTTAATGGAACATGCCCAGGTTGAGTATTGTGGCTATGGAGGTATCTCTGTTTGTCATATTATTCAGGGACCCTGGTCCCTTCATAGTCACTGCTCTGCCATCTACTAGGGCCTTGCTGTCATGCATATGTTTGGATATAAGGGAAAAGTAAGTACAGAGGTGGCCCGATCTCTTAAGGCCTAAGCCTGGAAGTCACATAGATGATTTCCATCACATGCTGTTGGGGAAAACAGTTACCTGACCACAGCTCCCTGCAAGGGATGTTGGGAAATGTAGTTCAGCCATGTCCTCAAAGAGAGAAAAGATATTTGGAATTTGGTGAACACTGAGTAGTTCTCACCACAGAGACCCAAAATCCGACCCATAAGATTGCCAGGAAGAGAGAATTGAAAAGGGGAAGAGGAGACTAATCACAGAAATATCACAAGACAACCTCAATCTGCTGAAACCAAGCATCCTCCAGCTGAAAAGCCCAGCGGATGCCTGCCCAAGGGACCCATGGACACCCAAACCCCAAAATGTCATTCATAACTTACATCTAAGGAACAGGAAGCAGCTGGTGATGAAATCAACCTGAATGAAAGAGGATGAGAGAGGCCTAAGGAAGGGCCAATAGAACTGGCTCCACATTTAGCTGGGTGCTTCCTGGGATTAACCCCATAAGGGGAAATTTCTATGCGTTCTCATAGTTTAAAAAAAAAAAAAAGAAGAAGAAGAAGAAGAAACAGAAGTTTCTCAGAGGAGGTCACTGTGTTTCTGGTATTTCATTTTCATGTGAGGACATACCTCGTGCCCACTGATGTCACTGTGATGAGGGCTGAGGAGCATCAGCCCAGAGTAAGGCCGTCCTCACTCACTAACAGGGAGCCCCCAGGTACGTACCTGGGTTTCAGTTTTTCTCCCTTTTAAAGAGGGAATAGGGAATCTACCTCATAGCAGATCCCACATGACTTTAGGTCATCATAAAGACTTTTACTGAGTTAATAAGGAGCAGTCAAAGATTTTTTTCTTTCTTTCTTTTTTTTTTTTTTTTTTTGTACCAGGGATTAAACTCAAGGCCGCTAAACCATTGAGTCCTCTTTTTATATTTTATTTTGAGACAAGTTCTCCCTAAATTGCTTACTAGGACCTCTCAAAGTTGCAGAGGCTGGCTTTGACTTGCGATCTTCCTGCCTCAGCCTCCCAAGTGGCTGGGATTACAGGTGTGCACATCACACCCAGAAAGAATTTGACTTGGTAAAGGATCTTTCCAGTGAGGACAGAATATGGGATCAAGGGGCAAAAGTAAGGAGATTAGGAAAGAAGCTACTGCCACCATCCAGGTGAATGATGATCAGGTCTGGACTCGGCTGATGGGAGATGTGGAAGGAAGAGGTCAGATGCTGAATATCTTTTAAAAATAGAACCCACAGGGTGTCTTAACAGGTTAGATACGGGGGGTGTGAGAGAGAGGGCAGAGAACACCACCATAGTTTTAGCCAGACCACCAGCTGCAGAACAGAATTGCTCTTCTCTGATATGGGAAAACCACGGGAAGAGAGGTTTGTAGGAGAAGATAAAAAGAGTTCATTTGGGGACACATTAAGTTTGATATGCTTGTTCCCAGTAATTTAGAATAGTTTAATAAAAGAAGTCTAGAATGAAGGTCAAAATTTGGGGGACACAAACATTTGGGAAGTATTTAAAGCCATGATTCTTAGTCTGGGTGAGCTCACCTTGAGAGTGAGTGAGTCAAGAGAAGAGAATCAACGCTGATGTGGGTGATGGGTACTATTCTATTTACAGAGAGGGCAACAGCAGCTCAGAGAAGTTAAGTGTCTTGCCCAAGGCCTTATTTATTTATTCTAATTAGTTATACATGACAGCAGAATGCTCTTCAATTCATTGTACACAAATAGAGCAGAATTTTTTCATTTTTCCGGTTTCATCCAAAGTGGGATCACATCATTCGTGCAGTCATGTATGTCCCTAGGCAATGATGACCATCTCATTCCACCATCTTTCCTACCCCCATGTCCCCTCCCTGTTCAAGATTCTTTTTTTTTTTTTTTAATATTTTTTAGTCGTCAATGGACCTTTATTTTATTTATTTACATGTGGTGCTGAGAATTGACCCAGGGCCTCACACATGCTAGGCAAGTTCTCCACCAGTGAGCTACAACCCCAGCCCCTCAAGATTCTTAATACAGGATAGATACTAGTCGTTGTCATGGATATGGAGAGTTGAAGGACCCAGTCACGTTGATCTCAGGCAGTAGAGACACGATTTTGGATCAGCCGGGGCTCCTGCACGTTGATGGAGTGCTTGGCAGGCTTCCCTCCAGTCTGGAAAAATGTCAAGATAGGTGTCACTGCTTGTCCTTGTCCCAGCTCTAAGTTGAAGGTAACGGTGCTGCCCTCTCTGGGACTATTATAAAATGTCAGTGAAATTGCTCAGCTTGTGACAAGGCCTGTTACAGAGTTTAATTTTTCTCTTCTCCTATTTCAGCCTTTTAGAACTCAGCAAATATCCCTCTAAAACAATATGAGCTCCAGAGCTGTCCCCCGCCCCTCCCCATGTATCTGTTCAGTTTGATGGGTTGAACCTAGGTCGTGATCTCAGACAATGTTGCACTGTGGGTTTGTCATCTGGGCTAGTTGTCACCCACCCCTTTGCTCCCCAGATCTATTCTCTGGAGGCTCCCCTCACCTTCTGGCTTCTACTTGGGTTCACTGAAGAGAGGACTGGCTGGAGATCAGGGAAGAAAGGAGAGTTGGAACATTCTTTCCCATTCCAGTGGCCTCATTCCCTGAGCATGTCTGCAAAATCGTGAGATCCCTCCTCAGGAACACAATTTCCTCCCCTTACCACTTCAGTCCTAGAGGTAGTAACAGCTCCCCATAGTCACCAGCCCCTTGTGCTACAGAGTTTCTTGTCGGTTCCTTTAACCATGCTCATATTTCTACAAGGAGTCCCTATATGAATCCTCTAAGAACTGCACTTTCCAACATTAAAACACTAGACACATGTGAATATTTATACTTAAGTTAATTAATATTCAATGCAATTTAAAATGCAGTCCCGGGCTGGGGATGTGGCTCAAGCAGTAGTGCGCTCGCCTGGCATGCGTGCGGCCCGGGTTCGATCCTCATCACCACATACAAACAAAGATGTTGTGTCCACCGAGAACTAAAAAATAAACATTAAAAAAATTATCTCTCTCTCTCTTTCTCCCTCCCCCACTCTCTCTCTCTCTCTCCCACTCTCTCTTTAAAAAATAAATAAATAAATAAAATAAAATGCAGTCCCTTGGTTGCACTAGCCACATTTTAACTGTGTTCCCTGTCCAAAGTGGCTAGTGGCTGCCATTTTGAATGGCACAGATATAGAAATGTCCATCACCCCAGAAGTTTCTATTGGACAGCACCACTCTAGAACCATCTGAATTGGATTCTGTTTCCTGCTGGGACTGACTGTACATGCCCCATGTCCATCAGAACCAAAGCACTTCTGTCTGGTTGACTTATTTGGGAATCTAATTTAAACCACCAATTCTCAAGTACTCTAACAAGTACTCAAGACATAATGTCCAATGCTTACATCATGCTGATGGAAATGTGAAATGGTATAACAACTTTAGAAAACAGACTGGCAATTCCTCAAATGCTAAGCACTGAGTGTCCATGTGACCCAGAAATTCCACTCCAAAGTTTATATTCTAGAGAACTGAAGGCCTGGAGATGTAATTCAGTGTCAGAGTGCTTTTCTATCATATACAAGGTCCTGGGTTCATTCCCTAGCACTGCAAGTGAACAAATAAAGATTGAAAACTTTCGGAGGAGCAAAAATTTGTACCCAAGTATTCATGTGGCATTATTTATAATTGCCAACAAGCAGAAATAGCTTCAAGTGTCCATCAGCTGATGAATGGGTATGTTGTGAGCCAACTATGGGCTGTGTGTGCGAACTATTGTGTACAGTAGCCAAATGAGGGGACAGGCCTGGCACTGCGAACTCCCTGATGCAGGTGAGCCTTCCCCTGTAGCTCTGCCTGAGATCCCACACAGCACCTGAGATGGGTGTGACTTGCCAAGATGTCAATCAATCTGCTGACTAGAGACATTATGAAGCAAGATTTTACCCTTGAAACCTTATCCCTCTCTGATGTTCCCACTATAAAATAAAGGAAGCACAGGCTTACTTTCTCTCTTTCCAGAGAGGAAGCTGACCCTTAAGGTCAAAGATCTGTCCTGCCCTCGATTAAAAAAAAAAAAATTACATTTGTGTGTTGTGTGATTTTTCTTCCCCTTCTTCTTAGCTTAATGTTGTAGCCAGCCTGTTTAAACCCAGTTAGGCTCATCTGCGCAGGTTGCGGGCAAGAGAATAAACGAAATATGCATCTATGCAGTGGGTATTAATTAGTCCACTGATACATGCTATAGCATGGATAAAGTTCCACAGTTATTTTGCTAAGTTAAAGGAACAAATCACAAAGGAGCACATATTGTATGATTACATTTAGAGGAAATGTCTAGAAAGGGCAAATCCATAGAAATAGAAATTGGTTGTTGCTAGGGACTAGGGAGTTAGGGAAGAAATAATATGAGGTTAGTCTGGGTTTTTCTTTGTTGTTTGTTTGTTTGGTTGGTTGGTTTAGGTATTTTTTTTTTTTTTTTTTTTTTTGGTACCAAGGATTGAACTCAGGAGCACTCGACCACTGAGCCACATCCCCAGCCCTATTTTGTATTTTCTTTAGAGACAGGGTCTCACTGAGCTGCTAAGCACCTTGCTGTTGCTGAGGCTGTCTTTGAACTGGCGATCCTCCTGTCTCAGCCTCCTGAGTGGCTGGGATTACAGGCATGCACCACAGAGCCGGGCAGGGGAGTTTGGTTTTGACGTAATAAAAATGGTCTAAAATTGGCCTAGGGTGTGGCTCAGTGGTGGCGTGCTTGCCTAGCATGCATAGGGCACTGGGTTCGATTCTCAGCACCACATACAAGGGCACTGGGTTCGATTCTCAGCACCACATACAAACAAGCAAATAAATAAATAAATAAATAAAGGTCCATCAACAACTAAAAAAATATTTTTTTAAAAAAATGGTCTAAAATAGGTCATGGTAATGATTGTACAATTTTGTAAAAATCATCAAATTGTACATCTTAAATATGTAAATTGTATGGCATGGAAATTATAGACAAGAAAGTTGTTATAAAAAAGTCACAGCTGGAGCCAGGCACGTTGTCGAATGCCTGTAATTCCAGTAGCTTAGGAGGCTGAGGCAGAAGGATCCCCAGTTCAAAGCCAGTTTCAGCAGAAGTGAGGTGCTAGGCAACTCAGTGAGATCCTGTCTCAAAAGAAAGTACAGAATAGGATTCGAGATGTGGCTCAGTGGTTGACTGCCCCTGCCTGAGTTTAATCCCCAGAAATCCCCCCCCCAAAAAAAGAAAAGGCATTGCTGGGAATGCTGGGTATGGTGTAATCCTGTAATCCTGGAGACTTGGGAGGCAGAGGCAGGAGGATCACAAGTTCAAGGCCAGTCTCAGCAACTTAGCTAGATCCTGACTCAAAATAAAAAATTAAAAAGGCTGGGGAATGTAGCTCAGTGTTAAAGCACCCCCTGAGTGTTTAATCCCCAACACAAGAAAAGAAGAAGAAGAAGAAGAAGAGGAGGAGGAGGAGGAGGAGGAGGAGGAGGAGGAGGAGGGAGGAGGAAAGAGAGAGAGAGACATGACTGGGGGTACATAGTTCAGTGGTAGAGAATGTGCTTTGCATGCACAAGACCCTGGTTTTGGTTTGGTTTGGTTAGTACCAGGAATTGAACTCAGGGGTGCTTAACCACTGAGCTTCATCCCCAGCCCTTTTTATTTTTTATTTTGAGAGATTGGGCCTCACCAAGTTGCAGAGGCTGGCAAGACCCTGAGTTTGCTCTCCAGCACCACCCACACAAAAAGACATAATGTCTAAAATTGATGAATTTTTTAAAATGGTATGTTATTAGAAACATGCAATCAAAAATCAAATGCCAGTAGAAACAGCTAAAAAAAAAAAAAAAAAAAAAAAAAGTTTAGAGAAGTTCTCTACAGAAGTGAGACATGGAGGGCTGAGGGTGTGGCTTGGTGTCCTAGCACTTGCCTAGCAAGTGTGAGGCCCTGGGTTCAATCCGTGCACCATTTAACAAAACAAAAATACAAAACACAGAAGTGAGTCTTGAGGAAGGTGGAAATGTTCCTATCTCAATTTTAAACCATGTCATTTGAATAGAAACATTAAAAATAAAAATGACTTTTAAAAGGTATTTACTGCTAAAAAAAAAAAAAAAAAAAAAAAAACAAGTTCAAAACCAACTCTTCTAGCTGGGCACAGTGATGCATACTTGTAATCCCAGCCACTCAGAGGCTGAGGCAGGAGGGTTGCAAGTTCAAGGCCAACCTCAGTAATTGGGCAAGCTCTTGTCTCAAAATAAATATAGAACTGAGGGTGTAGGTCAGTGATAGAGCATTTGTCTAGTGTGTGTGAAGCTCTGGGTTCTATTCCCAGGAGGAAAGGAAGGAAGGATGGGAGGAAGGATGGAAGGAGGGAATTTCTGGCGATTAAACTCAGGCAGGAGCACTCGACCACTGAGCCAACATCCCCAGCCCTATTCTGTATTTTCTTTCCAGACAGGATCTCACTGAGTTGTCTAGCTCTTCACTTTTGCTGAAGCTGGCTTTTAACTGGGGATCCTTCTGCCTCAGTAGTGCTGGGGCTGGAGACTGGGATAAGGAAGAAAAAGTGGAAAACAGGCTGGATTCAGTGCTCCTAGTATTTGGAACAGAGAGAAGTGTGTTGAGGCCTCTTCTACTTCAATTCTCAATTTGTCATGGTTCCTTGGGCTGTTATCTATCAGTTAAGAGGTGCAGTTCCAAGCAGGCCTGGCCTCTGTTCCAGGGCATCTTCTCAAAGCCATCTACCACCCTGGAATCCCTTTCTAAGTGCCCCCCCCCAACTTTTTAATGTTTTTTTGGTTGTTCATGGACACAATACCTTTATTTTATTTTTAAGTGGGTTGAGGATAGAACCCAGGGCCTCCCGCATGTGATGCAAGTGCTCAACCGCTGAGCTACAACCCCAGCCCCTCTAAGCCCTTTATAACAAATATTTACTAAGCATCTACTATGTACCAGACTTAATACTCAGTGCTGTGGATATATATCCTCCATGTGGTTCCAAGCCCTTGTGGAGCTCAATAGGTCACAAAGAGGAAGCATATGGACGTCTGGTGCCAGGTAATGGAGCCCCTATACAAATCTGGGGTCAAGATCTGGGGTCCTAAAGGAAAGATGCCTATGCCTGCTCTTGAAAAAATGAGTAGTTGAGGTCACCCAGGCAGAGAGAAGAGGGAAGAACTGTAGTGAAGCCCTGGAGAAAACAAAGAGTCTGTGAGAAAGAAGCTTCTAGAAGGAGTTCAGTGTGACTGAAGCACAGGGCACTGGGTAATCATGGGAGAAGGAAGCACAGGCTTGCAGGGCCTTGTTAGGGAAGGATGGCAAGGGTGCCAAGCTCTCACCATGCTAGAACCTGCAAAGTCCAGCCACTTGGTGACACCCGCACAGGAGTCAGGTTCACCTGGTACACACTAGTACAGCGGTTCCAGCTGTTAAAATGCTGAAGTAGTTCTGTACCTCTCAGTGAATATTTGCTGGCCCAAGCAATGCTTTGGGTGCTCCTTACCCTAGTCACTCCCTCAGGAAATCCCCAGAAGGCCCCACACTCCAGAGAGAAGAAGAGGACGCTGAATAAAAGTACTGTCCCCCTTATCATGAGGACAAAAACATACAAAACTTAGCCTAGTGTCTAAGTGCACATTACTAGTGCTTAGTAAATGATATTATAGTCACCAAGGCAGCTTCACACACAATCAGATCAAGAATACAAACCTCCAAATGGGCTCCAGGTTGATGTCAAATGTCCCTCCTCCATGGGGATCCCAGATTAGCTGGTGGCTGGAGGATCCCAGGGAGCCCATGATTGACATTGAATGACAGGCTCTCTCAACTTTCCTTGTCCCCAAAACCTGTCTCTAGTCCACACTGCGCAAGTGCTAATGAACACAGAGAATGGAGCCCCCTGCTGACCTCTCTGGAGAACTTCAGGAACATCTGTGAAAAACCAGAAGCTCCTCCAAACCCCTTCTAAATTGGGCTACGTTGCCACACAGCATGGTATAATCAAAAAACCTTACTAGGGACTGCGGATATAGATCAGTTGGTAGAGTGCTTGCCTTGCATGCACAAGGCCCTGGGTTTGATCCCTAGCACCACAAAAAACAAACATCAACAACAACAACAAAAAAAAAAACCTAACTGAGCATGGTGGCCCACACCTGCAATCCCAGCAACTCAGGAGGCTGAGGCAGGAGGATCCTAAGTTGGAGGCCAGTCTGGGCAATTCAGCAAGACTGTCTCAAACGAAAAGAAAAAAGTCTGGGGATGTACTTCATGAAGTGTCCCTAGGTTCAATCCTCAGTACCAAACAAACAAACAAACAAAACCTAACTGGGGATTCCAATATTATACTACAATATGAATTTAATATTAATTCCAATATTATATTATTCCAATATAATATATGTTATGTTCTTATAACTTCAGAATATAGTTATAGGGGCCAGATATAGCTACTTAGTTAAACAAAAAAAAAGCCATACCAAGTCTAGGCCTTTCAGACACTGGACACCCACCTCCTCAGGGCAGTGAACCCTGAGAGAAGAGGAAATGGAGTGAACTCAACAGCCCAGCTGAGTGCCTAGAGAGCATTCCTAGGCTGCTGTAGCACTGGGAGAGGGACCAACCGAGTCCATTATTCTCCCTGAGTTGAAAAGATAGAAGTCAGAGGCGGCTGAATTCACAGAGCAGAGTAATGATTAATGAGAGAGAGCGAACTGCACACACCTCCAGGATGTCATCTGAGCTACGTACTTATTATGGTTTTGTTACCAAACAAAACCTAAGTAAACCCTCTAGCATCCCTTGCTCGTAATTGACTTAAAAAGCACTGATTTTGGAGGTCACACAGCTGGATAATACATTATTAGTCTCCCACGAGCTTTACTGTAGATCACACCTCTGATGTGTGGGTTATGATGATAATGGTTGCCTAGGTTACCCTCCAGGACCCAAGGCCACTTCTGCACAAAATACTGCCTCTTGGCTCCTGCCTACAGATGTCCTATGGGTGATTGCAAGAGGATGAAAATGCGTGGCAGCTCTGTCTTCACGTTGTGTCTGTCTCCTCTGTTGCCTTAGCCTTTGGGTCAGATTCGATTCAGTGGTGCACAGAGATGAGTTGATCCTTTGAGAAATTCTCTGTTCAAAGCTATTAATAGAGGGTTGACTTGACCTAGACCTGCCTAGTCCTCTGAAAGTGAAGATGCCTGCCTAACAGCAGACCATGAAAGGAGTGAAAAGAGGGGGCTCCTGATTTCCTGGAAGATCTCTGCCTATTCCCCCAGAGACATGGATATTCATGTCCTTTGTTAGCCTGTCTCTCTGTTACCCCTCAACTCCCTGGAGTTGAGAAGCTGATTTGTGAACAAAACCCTCTCTCCTCCATTCTTTGGCCTCCAAATAAAGACATTCTTCCTCCCAAGACACCTTGCTCAGACACTGGTTTTTCCACGGGATGAGCCTCTGAACCTGGGTTCACTACAGTTTGGATCTGGACTGTCTCCCAAAGGCTCATGTATTGGAGTCTTGGTCCCTAATGTGACAATCCTCTGAAGTGAGGCTTGGAGGAAGTGATTGGATCCTGAGTGCTCCGATCTCATCAGTGTTTAATTTATTGATGGATTCATAATCTTTTGTTGTTGGTGGTAGTGATACTAGGAATTAAACCTAAGGGTGCTTGGGGCTGGGGTTGTGGCTCAGTGGTAGAGCACTTGCCTCGCATGTGTGAGGCACTGGATTAGATCCTCAGCACCACATAAAATGAATAAATAAAGTGTTGTTTCTATCTACAACTAAAACAAAAACAAAAGAAACCTAAGGGTGTTCTACCACTGAGCTACATTCCCAACACTTTTTACTTTTTTATTCCAAGACAAGTTCTCACTAAGTTGCTGAGGCTGCCCTGGAACTTGCGATCCTCCTGCCTCAGACTCCCAAGTCACTGGGTTTATAGGCATGCACTACCTGGATTCATAATTCGATAGCATCATTGAGAGGTCATGAAAATTTTAGGAAGTGGGGCCTAGTTGGAGTAAGTAGGTCACTAGGGGTGTACCTTTGAAGGCTATATCATGTCCCTGGTCCCTTCAACACATGTTCTCACCCCACCACCACCTCTCTGCTTCCCAGATGCAATGAAGTGAGCTGCTTTACTCCAACACATACCCTTCTACCATGTCAGCCTCACCAGAGGCCCATAAATGTTCAGACCATGGACTGAAACCTCAGAAATGGTGAGCCAAAATAAACCTTTCTTTCTTTCAGTTGATTATTTCAGCTATATTGTCCCTGTGACAGAAAGTTAACACAAGGGTCAAAAAAACCCTAGTCTAAGGACAAATCTCATCCTGCCTAACAAAGGTTAAAAGCAAACCCTGGAAGGATCAAACTGGTGCCAAGACATGAAGAGTTCCCAACACCTCAGCCAAGTAACCTAACTGCTTCCCAGAACAAAGCTCACAATATTTAAAAGTGACAACTTTCATTTATGATTGAGTGAGGAGATCTACAAATCCTGTCCCCAAAAGCAACTACAGTCATGTGCATCACTGTCACAAGGGGCAAAAAAATTGCGACGGATGCAGTCGAGGGGGAGAAATAAAGAATGTCCACACGCTTCTGCTCTTTTCAAAGCTTTATTCACTCAAACCACTCAATACAATTTCACCCTATAGGTTCTTAATCAAGAAAATGACAATCCTTAATGCTAGACACTGCAATAGACATAATCAATTCATAGCAAACAATTCTAGATTAATTCTAAGTACTGCAAATACACTTAATAATGACAGGCTAATGACAAACATTCCTTCTGCGTGCTAAGTCTCAAGCCTTAGGCTCTAAGTCCAGCAGATGCACACTCACTCAGACCGCAGTGACCAGGTCTGGAACCAAGGCAGGCTTTTCCTGACATGGAGTGGATGACCAGTTGAGGAGAGGGTCATAGGGAGAAGTTGAGGCTCTCACCAGGGTCCAGATGAGGCGGTAGAGTTTGAGAGCAGTGAGGATCACACAGAGGATCAGGAAACGATGACAAGTGATGGGATATCAGTCCAGGCTCTCCAGCTCAAGTGCATCCTTGTTTCGGCTGGCTGAATTGGTTCATCAGCTCTATTATTTATACGAAATTTGGGGGCTTTTGATCCCCCCTTTCAATCCTTATCAGCTAACACCAGATTTCTCCATGACATCATTTACTCTGGGGTCAGAAACATCTGGTCTGTTGGTCTCCATCCTGATCTTCTCGCCTTTCCCTCTTATCAGGCAAGGACAGCCTGCCAGAGGCTTCATTCTGTTTATCAGGGTGAGGGGAAGTGACTTGTTTATGTCTGAGGCCATACTGGAGGGCTCCATTAGGTGTTTCTAGTGAGACTGCAGGTTTCAAACTGGAGTTTTTAAAATGGAGTTGCTTAGGCTCAGGCCTAAGGCCATCCTCACAATCATAATCAACCACAAACTGAATACACAACAGTGGTCTCATAAGATTATAATAGAGTTGAAAAATTCATATCGCTAGCCAGGTGTGGTGGTGCACGCCTGTAATCCCAATGATGCGGGAGGCTGAAGCAGGAGGATTACAAGTTCAAGGCCAGCCTCAGCTATTTAGTGAAGCTCTAAGCAACTTAGGTAGACCCTGTCTTAAAATTAAAGGGCTGGGTATGTAGCTTAGTGATAACATGCCTCTAGGTAAATCCCCAGTGCCAAAAAAAAAAAAAAAAAAATCTTATCACCTACCATTTTTACTGTACCTTTTCTATATTTAGTTATATTTATATACACAAGTACTTACCATTATGTTACAATTGCCTCCAGAGTTAAGTATTCAGTACAGTAACATGCTGGATAAGGTTGTAGCCTGGGAGCACTCAGCAGGCAAGTAACAGGTTACACCATCTGGGTTTGTGTAAGTACACTCAATAACCTTCACAAGACAATGAAATCACCTAATGATGCATTTCTCAGAATGTACCTCTGTTGTTAAGCAACACATGCTATAGAAAGTTAGACTAGGATTGTAGCTCAGTGGTAGAGCACTTCCCTAGTACGTGCAAGGCACTGGGTTTGGTCCCCAGCACTGCAATAAATAAATAAATAAAGCTGGACAGCCAGGTATAGTGGTACACGCCTATAAACCCCGAAACTTGGGAGACTGAGGTAGGAGGATTGTTAAGTTCTAGGCCTTTGGGGGGAAGATTCTTCTGCCCAGAGGAATCCAAGCCACCCTAAATAGCCACTCTAAATCTTAATATCTTAAATAATTAAACCACCCTAAATCTTTTTTTTTTTTTAAGAGCGAGAGAGAGAGAGAGAATTTTTTTTTAATATTTATTTTTCAGTTTTCGGTGGACACAACATCTTTATTTTATGTGTTGCTGAGGATTGAACCTAGCGCCCCACGCATGCCAGGAGAGCGAGTTACCGCTTGAGCCACATCCCCAGCCCCACCCTAAATCTTAATATCTCAAATAGTTAGCAAATAATAAAACACAAACACTCAGAAATATATTTACAAAAGCAAAGCCCCTAATAGATCTAGTCCACATGGGTTCTTGAATTAGACAAAGACAAAATGGCTCCGGTGGTTTATTTAAGGGGGTACATCAAAGGTAGGGGTAAGGTTTCAATGGCGGAGTGTTGCTTTGGGTTATCTTGCAGTCAGCAGGTTGATTGAAACTTGGCAGGCCACACCCATCTCAGATGCTGCATGGGATCTTAGGCAGAGCTTGAGGGGGAAGTTCACCTGCATCAGGCAGTCAATCCCTGTGAGGGGTGCCATGGGGAGTTCCCAGTGCCAGACTTCTGCCTCAGGAGGCTAAAAGGTGACAAAGTCCACACACAGCCCACAGAAGGCTCATGACACAGGCCAGCCTCAGCAACTTAGTGAGGCCCTAAGCAACTTAGCAAGACTCTGTCTCAAAATAAAAAGGGGTAGGAATGTGGCTCTGTGGTTGGATGTCACTGGGTTTAATCCCCATTACCAAAAATAAAAAATAAGCTAGACAAAATAGGTAAAACCGTTTCATTACTATGAATTGGACCAAAGGCATAAAACCATCTGAGAAGACTACATGCTTGATCTCTACTCAACTCTAAATAAAAGCAGAGGGAGTCTGGGGTGTCTCCCCTGGGCTCACTCCCTCTCTGCCTTTCCTGCCATAGTAGGTGCAGCGCTGACCTTGAGGATCAGCAGATTCACTGCTGAAGGTGGGGAACTCATTTGATCTGGAAATGTGGATAACACCCGTGTCCAGTGATGTCAGAGGAAATGATGAACTCGGGGACGAGAGTGAAGTGAGCCAGTGGGTTTGCTCAGTCAACTTGATGTGTTTGCGGTTGAGGCAAACACCTTCCTGGGCAAGTCTGTGTATTTTTGCAGCAGAGAGCAGAGAAAGCCCAGCTACCACATGGGGCTGACTGACCGTGAGACTGCCTACACAGAAAAGACCCTCAAGGGCCCAGCAGAAGTTCAGTTCAGACAGACTTGAAAATAGCCTGAACTAATCAGGTGTGTGGTACACACTTGTAATCCCAGCAACTGGGGAGGAGGCTGAGGCAAGAGAATCACCAGTTCAAGGCCAACCTTAACAACTTAACAAGGCCCTAAGCATCTTAGAGAGGCCCTGTCCGAAAATTAAAAAATAAAAATGGCTGGGATGTAGCTCAGTGGTAAAGGGCCCTTAGGTTCAATCCCTGATACCAAACAAACAAAACACACACACATACCAAAAAAAAAAAAAAAACCAGTCTGAACTTTGTGCTCTCCTACCCACATGTAGATCTGTTGGCAGAGGACAGAATTCTCACTAGCTCAGGGTTGTCAGTAAATGAATGACAATTATGCTACATCAACACGAGGTGTTCCTATAAATAGAAACTTAAAAAATTAAGTTTCTATTAAGTTTCTTTCTATTTTTTATTTTGAGACAGCCTCACTAAGCTCCAAGGTTCTCTCTAAGTTGTTGAGGCTGGCCTTGAATTTATGATCCTCCTGCCTCAGCCTTCCAAGACAGTAGGATTGGTAGCGTGGGGGATGATGCAGCAATGCCTACACATCTGGAAACCAAAACCATGGGGTGCTATGGCTGCTCTGATCCTGGGAATTCTAATGTGGTTAACAGGAAGCATGTCAATCCAAACTAAAAACATATGTTGTTACAATGTTCGGGAAATTTCCCAGAATGAGATTAAGAATATGACCAAAAAATGTCCTGAGATTTGTTTTAAGACTAACATTACCAAGAATATAAGTAAACACAAATACATAGTCCCAGACCAGGATTTCTGGGAAAAGCTTAGATTACAAGAACTTTTTGCTCCTCAGTTGATATTTTCTACTAGTTGTCCTGATCCAAAAGCGCAATCTGTGCATAAACCTAATTACAGGAAAAAAATTGTTGTGTGAACAGTGCAAGGCCCACCATTTATAGCTTATTTATTTAAAGGAAGACTATGGTACCCTCCTAGGGGCAGGGAAGCTAATAAGAATACACTCCCCGGGGCTGGGATTGTGGCTCAGTGGTCACCTAGCACGAGCAGGACCCAGATTCGATTCTCAGCACCACTGACGGACCCTCCCTTGCCATTTTTGGGGATGTATGATGAAAATGGAAGGTATGTAGTTAATGGAAATGGAAAATGGACTGACGTGCAGAATCTGCCCTTTAGTCAGAAGTTACAAAGGTTCAAAAATTGGTGTACCTTGACCAAAGAACAAAGAAACTCTTTAGCAGTTTAAAAGGTTAACCATGGTTTATAGAAGATCAAAAGGAAAAGCAAAAATAGAAGCGTGATCTATGTTCCATGTAAAAGTAGAATGCATGCTAGCGGTTGTGGAACTCCCAAGGAAAATATGCAAATCAGGAAAATCAGGCCACAAGGCCACATGTTAACCATCTGAAAAAGTGTATTTAAGAATAAAAGGCTCCACAGGGAGCAGCAGATCTTGCTGAAGACTGCTTGAAGTTACAACCACTTTCCTTGCGGACGCCACTCTTCCTTCAGGACTCCCTGAATCTTGCTAGGGCAGGACCCCGGCATAGGATTACTACAGGTATGCACCATCCGCAACTGGCTACCCCATCTCAAAATAAATAAATAGATAATTTTTTAAAATAAAATTAAGTCCTGACACAATGGCACATGCCTGTAATCCTGTGACCTGGGAAGCTGAAGGAGGAGAATTGCAAGTTTGAGGCCAGCTTGGCAGTTTAATAAAATTAAAAACAAACAAACAAACAAGACTGGGGAATGTAGCCCAGTGGCAGAGCACCCCTGAGTTCAATTCCTACAAAAAAAAAAAAAAAGAGGAGCAGAGACTCTAGTGATCACCAATGGGAAGGCAGATTTAATAAACGAAGAACAAAGGGGCTGGGATTGTGTCTCAGCAATAGAGCACTTGCCTAGCACAGGCAGGACCCAGGTTCGATCCTTAGCACCACATAAAAACAAAGGCATTGTGTTGTGTCCATCTACACCTAAAAAAAAAAGAACAAAGACAACAACCACCCAAGGGGAAGGGGGGTAATCATAAGTATCACATTTACCAAAGGCTTTCAAGCAATTATTTAAAATATGTTCACAGAACTAAAATCAATTGTGTTTAAGAATCAAAGTCTGGGAATGTAGCTCAGTGGGAAAACACTTGCCTCGAATGAGAGGCCATGAGTTTAATCCCCCGTATTGGGGGTGGGGGGAGTCAAAGGAGGAGGGACAGGGGTATATCTCAGTGGTAGATGAGATATACTTAACATGTATGAGGTCCTGGGTTGAATCCCTAGACCAACCTCAAACAGAAGGAGGAGGAAGAAGGGGAATGGGGAAGGAGAAGGAAAAGAAAGAGAAGAACGAAGGAGAAAGAGGAAGAGGAAGAGGCATAATAATGAAATTGAGATTCATACTATATGGGGTGGACCTTGAAAATATATTATGTTACGCCAGGCATGGTCTCAGGAACTCAGTAGGCTGAGGCAAGAAGATCAAATTCAAGACCAGCCTGAACAACTTTGCAAGACCCCGTATCAAAATTTAAAATAAAAAGAACTAGGGATGTGGCTCAGTGGTTAAGCAACCCCTGAGTTCGATCCCCAATACCAAAAAGAAAGAAAATATTATGTTAAGTGAAATAAGCCAAAATCAAAAAGGACAATATTGTTTGATTCCAGTTATATGAGGTATCTAGAATAGGAAAATTCATTGACACAGAAAAAATGGGGGTTACCATGAGCTGAAGGGAGGAAAAAAATAGGTAGAGTTTCTGGTTATAATAAAAAAAATTCTGAAAATGATAGTGTTACTGGGTGAACAACATTATGATTTTACTCAATGCTACATAAATGAACACTGAAAGATGGCTTTAAATGGTTTAAAAAAAAAAAAAAAGGTGAGGTGAGGTTGGGGGACTTGGGCAGAGAAGGATCCCAAAGCTGGAAAGTAAAATAATTACAGTAAATAAAATCACTAGAGGGGCCTAACAACAGAATTGAGGTGAAAGAAGAAAAAAAATCAGCGAACTTAAAGATGAATCAGTAGAAAATAGAAAACGATCTAATTTGAAGAACAGACACAGAAAAGGCAAAGAAAAATGAAGAGATGCCAGTCATGGTGATGCCTGTCTGTAATCCCAGTGACTCAGGAGACTGAGGCAGGAGGATCAAAAGTTTGCAAGCTTGAGGCTTAACAATTTACCAAGTCTGTTTCAAAAAAAAAAAAGGTCTTGGGATGTAATATAGTACCTCTATATTCAATTCCCAGTATCAGAAGAAGGAGAAGAAAGAGATCCCATCAGCTCAGGAAGCTGAGACAGGAGGATCGCAAGTTCAAAGCCAACCTCAGCAAAAGAGAGGTGCTAATCAATTCAGTTAGACTCTGTCTCTAAATAAAATATAAAATAGGTCTGGGGATGTGCCTCAGTGGTGGAGTGCCCCTGAGTTCAATCAGGGGGCTTTTAAAGAGGTGACTCAAAGACTATATTCCACATGTTCTCTGCTGGAGTTGTAATTCTCTTGCTAATTTGAGAGAGAGTCATTTCTGTGATCTTCTGGTACCATCCCCAAAGTCTGGATTACTTCATTCCTATGGTGGGTATGTACTCAAGGAGAGAAAAATCTGCCAATGATGCAGAAGAAAGGTAATTCTATTTCCTCTGAGATTAGTGAGGGGGAAAGATTAGGAGGGAACAGGAAGAGAGGAAAAGAAAGAAACCCGTCCATTTTAAAAATAAGTTGCAGTGTAGGGCTGGGGATATAGCTCAGTTGGTAGAGTGCTTGCCTCAAATGTACAAGGCCCTGGGTTTAATCCCCAGCACCACACAAATAATAAGTTGCACTGGCAAAGCTGCAAGGGCTATATTCAAAGCATAAAGTAGACCACTGTTACATTATCCCACTGTCTATTTCTACATTCCATTTCTATGGAAAAATGGATGACAATATCTCCAAACTGCTTCTGCTGAAAGGGGGCGAAGTTGGGGGAAGTAAACAAAAGTTCTTGTTCTCTATCAGGTGGGTATGGACAGTTAAGGGCATTCAGCATCAGAGCAGTCCAGAGATGCACAGTGGTAGATGGCAGGTGACTGGACAAGGCATACAGAGGGCAGGGATCATGCAAATGGCCAAGGTGTCATGACTTTACTGCATTCAGTTTCCTTTTTCTCAAAGTAGACCAAGATATTTCACGGGAAAGCAGGGAGGTGAAACTCCAAACCTTGGTACTTGTGTTCTGACAAAAGAAGATTTAAAGTCAAGACATCAAAAGTGGGCTGGGGATGTGGCTCAAGCAGTAGCGCGCTCGCCTGGCGTGCGTGCGGCCCGGGTTCGATCCTCAGCACCACATACAAACTAAGATGTTGTGTCCGCCGATAACTAAAAAATAAATATTAAAAAAAAAATCTCTCTCTCTCTCCCCCTCTCTCTTTAAAAAAAAAAAAAAATACACACTTAAAAAAAAAAAAAAGAAAAAAAGACACCAAAAGTCATGCAAGAGGCAGGGTGCCTGTAATCACAGTGGAGGCTGAGGCAGGAGGATAGCAGGTTCAAAGCCAGCCTCAGAAGAAGGAAGGGGCTAAGCAACTCAGTGAGACCCTGTCTCTAAATAAAAGACAAAATAGGGCTGGGGATGTGGCTCAGTGGTCAAGTACCCCTAAGTTCAATCAATCCCTGGTACCCCCCCCAAAAAAGCAAAAGTCATGCAAGAGAACTTTATTAGAAGTGAAAGTGAGGTGAAAATAAAGTAAAAGAAGAGAGAGACTTAAACAAAATCACTCTCGAGAGAGAATGGGCCATCTCCAAGCAGAGAATGATTAAGAATACAATGCTGTCTCCAATTTTATCACTGTTTGATGTTTACCAGAAGAACTGAGGACCACTTTCTGTATCTTCCTTCACATTGGGTGATGAGGGCTTTCTTTGTTTTTGCTTTTTAATATTTATTCTTTAGTTGGACCCAATATCTTTATTTTATTTATTTAATTTTATGTGATGCTGAGGATCGAACCCAGGGCCTCACACATGCTAGGTGGGCACTCTGCCTCTGAGCCACAATCCGGCCTGGGTGGTGGAGTTTTTGATCTTAGTTGGTCCTCTCTAAAACTGTTATGGTGGACATCCTATTTAGAGGGGCTTCATCTACAAGTCAATTCCATGTTAACGTAGACACTGGGGTCAATAGCTGGTCAGAAATTACCTTAGTGTGCTTGTGCTACTAAAGGAGTCTTTCCTCCCAGACAATTGGAGACACTTATAGCCATAATTCCTAGCTTTATGTCAACATCAATGGACCCTATCAAGAGTTAGTTCTATTAATCCTTTTCTCTTGACATATTTCCTGATTAGCTCCTTCTGCTTCTGTTTATTTTCTACAAATTAACTACTACACTTTGCTTTCTTATTTTCTTTAGAAGTATTTTAAAGAAGATCCTATAGTAATTTAAAGAACACTTGAGAACTTGCCTGCATTTCACTGCTCATTGCTAGCTACTACCTAACAGATGGAACAATCCAGGTAGTTCAGGGAAAGAAAACAGGAGTTCCCTGAAGCAAAAGGGACTTCAGCAGCTGATGGGACAGTCCCTCGGTCCCTCTCTTTACACACAGGAATAGCTCCTCTGATTCGACCTGAGTCACATTCACCCATCTCCTGACTTTTTGGCAATCAGTTCTCAAAAAGTTCACCTTACACCCTCAGCATGGAAGTGGGGTTCCTTGGAAAGCCAGGCTTACCCAAGCAAGCTGGAATGGGGACTGCTCTTGGGTCCCGTCTGGGTTGCCAAATTTGTTGTGGAAAGCTTGGTCCTTGTCCCCAATGCCAATTCAGTAATAAGGACATGATTTTGAGAAAAAGATTTATTGCTTTTGCTTAGCAAAAGAGAAACACGGTACTTCTGTCAGCAACTCAGGAGGCTGAGGCAGGAGGATCATGGATTCAAAGCCAGCCTTAGCAATTTAGTGAGGCCCTTAGCAACTCAGTGAGACCCTATCTCTAAATAAAATATATAAAAAGGGCTGGGGATGTGGCTCAGTGATTAAGTGCCCCTGGGTTCAATCCATGGTACCAAAAACAAACTTGTGATCCTCCTGCCTCAGCCTCCCTAGTTGCTGGGATTACTGGGATTACAGGTATGCATGCTATGTCCCAGGCTTGAAAGACTGATTTAAAAAAAAAAAGAAAGAAAAGCTTTGACCGAAATAAAATATTTGCAAAACAAATGGCTCCAGAGGTGGGTGTTTAGCTCAGAGGAAGAGTGCTTGCCCAGTAAGCCCAAGGCCCCAGAGTTCAGTCCTCCACCCTGGGGGGGAGGGGAACAAAACAGACTCATACATGGAATAAAGGGTCTCTCACAATTCAATAAGAAAATTACCCCCCAACACACTTTTTTAAAATATTTTTTTTTAGTTGTAGTTGGACACAATACCTTTCTTTATTTTATGTGGTGCTGAAGATCAAACCCAGAGCTTCCCATGTGCTAGGCAAGCACTCTACCACTGAGCCACAACCCCAGCCCCTCCCCACCATTTTTTCCATTGCTGGTGATCAAGCTTAGGACTTCACATATGCTGGACAAGTACTCTACCACTGAGTTACATCCCAACCCTCCAATTTTAAAACAGGCAAAAAAAAAAAAAAAATGAATTGACACTTCACCAAAAATTCTGACTTTGGAGTCACACAGATCTGGCCACTCCACTGGGAAGGGGTGGTGGATGTGTGGAAGGCATTAAGAACCTGGCAATAAAACAAAAAATCCCAGAGGCCCTCCTTTTTGGTCTGGCTCAAGAGGAAACTCCCCAACACATAGGAACAGGGGAGAATTGGCTCATTTCCTTATTCAGTCATCAGCACTAAATTTGTCCCAGGCTACTGGTGGAGACAGACAGGGAGAAGATACTTTAGGTGTTGGGTCACACATCTGTTTTACAGGGAAAATGGGAGATGCAATCATCAAGCTGGGAAGTAGGGAGCAGGAATCCCAGAAAGGGACTAAGCCACTGTAGGCAGTTAATTGGTCTTTCCCAAATAATCAGAAGAGAGAAAGAGATCTCTGGCTAGGCCTGGAGAACTAAAATCTTCCACCCATTCAGGACTAGGATGGAGCTGGCGTGTGATGGAAAAGGAAGAAGGAAAGCAATGGCGGATGGGACTGGAGGGCAGGCTTGGGCAAGGTTCTGGAAGAGCTTCCCAGTCAGCTTCCGGCTTTTTTCGTTTTTCTTTTCTCCTTTTCAGTACTAGGAATTGAACCCAGGGTTTCTTTCACACTTGCTAGGCAAGAGCTCAGCTACACCTTCAGCCCGGCTTATAGCTTTTAGACCTCAGCTTCAGAATAGTAGGGAGTCATTAAAAGTTTTAAGTGAAAAGCAAGGGAAACCACCTGTGATCCTCTTCTCAAAACCCAGATAAAATAAGAGAAAATATGACAAGCTGAAATTGTAGCAATAATCTACAAAATACCTAACTAGTACTCCTTAAAATATCAAGGTCAGCAAAAACAAGTCAAGACTAAGAAAATGTTTCTTAGAGGAGGCTGAGGCCACATAACAATTAAATGTAATGTGGTAATCTAGAAGGAATCCTAGAACAGAAAACAATAGAGAAAATCTAGTACTAGTGAAATAAAGTGTGAAGTTTAGTTAACAGTAATTTGCCATACCGTGGACAAGTATTAAACAATAAAAAAAAAAATGGAGTACTTTACATGCAACACCACAGATGAGCTTTGAAAACATTATGCTAACTGGACACAAAAGACCACATACTGTCTGAGTCCATTTATCTGCAATGCCCAGAATAAGCCAATCTAGAGACAGGAAGTAGATAGTGGTTGGAGGGTGCTGGAGGGTAAAGAGGGGAATAATGGGGAGGGACTACTGATGGGGCAGGTTTCTTTTATGGTACAAAATATAAAGTTCTAAATTTAGATTGTGGTGATGATTGCAAAACTCTGTAAATAGACAAAAAAGTCACTGAAGTGTGTGCTTTAAATGGGTAAATTCAACCTGGTTTGACAGCACACCTATAGATCTGGCTACTAAGAAGGCCAAGGCAGATGAATTTTAAGTCCCAGTGCACTTAGTGAAATCCTGTCTCAAAAATAGTAATATTGGGCTGGGAATAGATAGTTTCTGTAGCATGTGTGAGGCTCTGGTCTTGAACCCCAACAAGAACTCTCACAAAATAATGTTGGGTTTGTCTTAAGCAAACAATAATAATAATTATTATTATTATTATTATTACTGGTACCAGGGTTTGAACCCTGGGGTGCTTAACCACTCAGCCCATTTTACATTTTATTTTGAGAAAGGGCCTTGCTAAATTACTGAGATTGGCTTTGAATTTACAATCATCCCATCTCAGCCTCCTGACGCTGGGATTACAGGTGTGTGCCAATGTGCATGGCTCACAAAAAGATGTTAATAAGAAAAACTGAGTGAACTCTGGACTACTGTTGTAAATTTTCTGTAAATTGAGAAACTATTCTAAAATATAAAAAGCTTACTCAATAAATAGGAAGGCATCAAATTAAAAAGCTGCATAGTAAAGGAAACAGGAATGTGAAAAGAGAACCATAGAATGGGAGAAAATCTTTACTAGCTACTTTGCTGACAGAGGATTAATATCTAGAATATATAAAAAATTCAAAAAAGTTTACACCTGGGCTGGGGTTGTGGCTCAGTGATAGAGCACTCCCCTAGCACATTTGAGGCACTGGATTCGATTATCAGCACCAATAAAAAATAAATAAATAAAATTAAGCTGCAGGAATGGGAAGGACAGTAGAATGAGATGGATATTATAACCCTATAAATGTACAATTACACTACTGGAGTGACTCTGAACCATGTACAGACAGAGGAATGAGAAGTTGTGCTCCATTTGTGTCCAATATGGCAAAAGGTATTCTGCTGTCATGTATAACTAATTAGAATAAAAATAAATAAATAAATAAAATTAAGGAAAAAACAAAAAACTTTACACAAAAATCAAATAATCCAATTAATCAATAGGTGAATGGATTAAACATTTTCCCTAGTTCCCTAGTTGTTTTCTGTTCCAGGATTTCTTCTAGATTACCATAATACACTTTTCTCAAAAGAAGAAATACAAATGGCTAACAAATATATAAAAAAATGTTCAATATCACTAGCAATTACAGAAATGCAAATCAAAACTACACTGAGATTTCATCTCACACCAGTCAGAATGGCAGTCATCAAGAATACAAATAAAAGCTGGAGAGGATGTGGAAAAAAAGGAACACTTTTACACTGCTGGTGAGATTGTAAATTAATTAGTACAACCACTTTAGAAGACAGTATGGAGGTTCCTCAAAAGACTAGATGTGGAACCACCATATGACCCAGGTATACCACATCTTGGTATTTGTTATGATGAATTAAAGTCATCATACTACAGTAATACATGCATACCCATGTTTATAGCAGCACAATTCACAATAGCCAAACAAAGGAAGCAGCCTAGATGACCATCAACGTATGAACAGATAAAGAAAATTGTTTTCCCTCATATGCAGAAACTAAAAAAAAAAAGGAAAAGGTGAGGGAACATTTTATAAAAATCAAAGGGAGATCAGTTACAGAGAGGGACCAAGAGGTTGGAGGGAGGGAAGGAGGATGTAAGGGATAGTGGTCAAATTATATTGTTATAGGGTGTGCATGTATGAATATGTACAACCAAATGCACCAAACAAAAAATGGTAGCTAGGCATGACGGCATGTGCCTGTAGTCCCAGCTACTCAGGAGGCTGAGGTAAGAAGATCCTTTGAGCCAGAGTTCAAGATCAGCCTGGGCAAAGAGGGCCCCTTCTTAAAAACAAAACCCAAAACTTATTCAAATAAAATTATAGTCACATTGGATGCAGTGACACACACCTATAATCTCAGGAGGCTGAGGCAGGAGGATCAAGAATTCAAAGCCAGCCTCAGCAACTTAGCAAGATCCTAAGCAACTCGGCAAAACCTTGTCTCTAAATTAAATATTTTTTAAAAAGGCTGGGGATGTGGCTCAGTGGTTAAGCACCCCTGGGTTCAATCCCAGGTACGAAAGTAAGTAAAAATAAATAAATAAAATCATAGCCATTAACTAGCTATATACCTTTAATTAATTACACACATGCGGGGCTGGGGATGTGGCTCAAGCAGTAGCGCGCTCGCCTGGCATTCGTGCGGCCCAGGTTCGATCCTCAGCACCACATACTAAGATGTTATATCCGCCAAAAACTAAAAAATAAATATTAAAAATTCTCTCTCAAAAAAAAAAAAATTACACACATGCACACACACACACATTTTTGTTTAAAGCAAAGGGGTGCTCAGTGTGCACCTTGGGTTACAAGGCCCACATGGCAAGAAGCTTTCCCAATCCTAGATGCTAACAGAGTTGTATGGGGCCACAGGGAAAACTCAGTAACTATTAGATGGCTTCCCAGGAGAGGCATGCAGCTGGGTGGGTGCATGTTCATTTCCTATTGGGGCTGTATCAACTGACCACAAACTCAGAGGCTTAAAACAACACCAATTTATTCTTACAGTTCTAGAGGTCAGAAGTCCAGAGTGGTTTTCACAGGGCTAATGTCATGTCAGGGGGCTGCATCTCTTGGTGGAAGTTCTAGAGAAGAATGTTTTCTGCTTTTCCCAGCTTCTCCATGCCACCTGCATCCCTTGACAAATGGCCCTTTCTTCCATCTCTGCAGCCAGTGGCATGAAGTCCTCCCCTCTCTCTTGCTGACCCTCATGACTTCCCTCTTTTACTCATAAATTCCACTGTGATTACATTGGGCTCACCTCAATAATTCAGGGTAATCTCTCTTCTCCAAATTAACTTTATCACATGTCCAAGTCCCTTTGCCATGTAAGGTAGCATTCACAGGTTCTGGAGTTCAGGACACAGTTAACTTTGGGGGCCATTATTTTGCCCAATTCACATCAGTGAGGTGCATTCAGGAGGCTATAAGGGGAAGGGGGAGTCAATTTTGGATAGCTGGAGTCTGAGGTGCCTATAGACATCCAGAGAGAATCGCCCTTAATCTCCACATATTCATCAAATACTGACTAGGCACTTCTTAGGAGCCATTGGCCTGTAAAGGAGAATACTATTTCTTACAGTTTAAGAGACCTGCTTTTCGCTTCTGAAGATTTTTTAAATCAATTACCTTTTAATCAATGACACAACTGTAACTGGCATCTTTTCTTTCTTACTGACACTCAAAATATCCTACTGCCAATGGTTTCTTGGAGCCAAGGAAATTCTGATCTCAGCTGACACTGAAGGAGGCCTTATAGTATAAGTTGGAGGGCTTGAGAGAATATTAAGTGGGCTGTGGGTATGGCTCAGTGGCAGAGCATGTGCCTAGTAATGTGGCCCTGAGTTCAATGCCCCAGCCTCATAGGCAGAGGCAAGCCAGTATCCCCATCCAGTTTGGCCCCTATCTTTTCTAACTCTTAGCCAGGTTCTTGCTACCCTGGGGCTCCTTTTTATCCTGTGCTCTGGTGCTCAGATCCCTTGCAATTAACAGACTCCATCAGAGCCACACAATGCTCAGCTCTGCTGCCCCATCAGGGTGGAGGAACTGGCCTCTCTCCAAGTATGCCTCAGTCAGGCCTGGTGGTTGTCAGCTGAATGAAAACTTCTAAAAGACCAATCACCTAGGCTACAGGCCATCTCAGTCAGTATCTTGGAGAAGTGTTTTACAACTCCCCAATAAATTCCAATGGGCAGCCAAGGTGGAAAAATGGAAAATCAATCTAAGTTGGTTCAAGTGAGGTGAGGTATAAGGCAGCACTGGTGGGGGTGAGGTCATTATATCCAGGCAGTAGAGTGATACCTGTCTCCTCCCACCAGCCCAGTTATCTGTTTTCTCTAAGTACTAGTCCCGGGCAAGACATATGTGGGAGCCCAGGAAATGTAAGCTGTAGAGTCTCAAAGGCCAAGCAAAAAAGGCTTTGTGCCAAGAAAGGTCTGGGAAAAGAAGCCCATTGGGTCTAGGCCAGCTTTCTGGTTCACTGTATGACTTCCAGTAAGCTGTTGCCCCTCTCTGTGACTTTATAAAGCATGACCGGCCCAGGTGGACCTGAAAGGCCCTATAAGCGTCACACAGTACACAGTTCACACTTCACCCAAGTGCAGTGAGAACTGCTACAAAAGATAGAGGAATCAGATGAGGAAAGGTATTGGTGCTTACCTCTGGGACTCTGGATGATCCTGACCTACCCATCCCACTTCTGTCTGACATCTAAGGAGATTAAGTGGGAAGACAGTGTGTAAGACTTCCTGCTCACCTTCAATAGGGTTCCAAAGTCTTCCAGATATCCCCCCCTCCAGGCCTAAAATCTCTGGTTCTGGGGCTCTATGACCTGGGAGATGTAAGGACAGAGAATCTGAGGTCCTGAAAGTCAAAGACCTAAGAACAGGAGAACAAAACTCCCCAGAGAAGACAGGAGAATAGAGTGTGAGAGATTCTTACATGGTGAGCAGAGTCTGGATAGGCCACAGGACACCTGAGAGGTACCAGTTATGCCACTGAGGGTGGTAAACAAAGGTGAGGTGGTCTAAGATATCAGAAACTTCCAAGGAGGAACTTCACGGAAGGAAACACTCAAGGACTGAAGCAAGGCCAAAGAGGCTATGGAAAAGGCCCCTGGCTTTTGGCCATTAGCACAGCCAAGGCCCTAATGCACACTCAACACTTTTATTGGGAAAGGGAAACTGAAAAGCAGCCTTCAATATCCTCACTGCTTGAGGCAGCTGGGCCACCTCCACCAAGTCCAGGGAAAAAGGGACCACCAAATTGGCCCTCAGCAGGCTCAGGTGTAGAGGTCAAAGTCAATGCGTTTGGAGTTATAGAACTGACCACCAGGGGGGTCCAGCTTCCGACAATAAACACCATCCGGGAAGTAGCCTTCATTCACCCAGGTCTGCAGGAAGAGAGGGCAGAACTGGAGAATGTTGATAGGAGTCAGGGAAGGGAGGGACAAGGCAGAAGGAGGTAGGAGGGGCTTACCTGCATCTGGGCACTAGTAAAAGGCCCATATAGCTCGGCATCTCCTGTGTTCTCCCACTTATATTCCCACATCACATCCACCAGACCATCTCCTGGTGATTCTGCTTCTAAAATAACAGGCAAAGCCATTTGGGCCTCAAGTGCCCTGCCTCCTGCCCACAACACCCCTCCTCTGCCCTTCAAGCTCACCTCCTTTCTGGGTAGGGGTCGGGGTCTCGAGCTCTCCCTCTGTTACTTCCTCAGCAAACATGTCCAGGGAGGGTGTAGGTGTGGGGTCATGGGGACCCTGAGTCCGGCACCCCAACCCCTTTAGCCGCATAGCCAATCGCTCCCTTGTTTCCTGGTATACACCAAGGTTGCCTCGGGCCACCATCTGGTCAGCCAACCCAGAGAGCCGGTCTAGGCGCTGGGGGGAATTGGGCCTCCCAGGCCCCTTGCTGCCCCCTTTGCCTCCTCCCCGGGCCCCCAGACGCCTGAGTGCCCCAGCCACTGTCTCTCTTGGCAAGAGTAGCTCCAAAAGTCCCTCCAGGAGGGCTTGGGCACTCATTGGTGTTTGTCCCAGGCCATCCTCCTCCTCTGAGTCTGAGGCCTGGCGCTGATCAGGTGGCCGCTCCCTGATTTTCACCTGTAATAGAAATTATTACCCACCAACTGCCACTGGGGGCCCAGGCCCAGGACTTGCCACCCCCAGGCCTCAGCCATGCCAGCCCCTGGGCCACACCCAGTCAATGTTGTCCAGCCAGCTGTCACGGATCTGAGCATCCCGGTTCAAGAAGTAGTTGCCATCAGCATCAAAATGGCCTTCCTCCATCTCTTCCTGCAGGTTGAAAGGTGTGATCCGCACACCTCCTTCACTGGGGAGTGTGGCTGCTTCCTGACCTGAACCAAAGATACAATTGCTCTATGCTATGTGTGTAAAAGACAGGAGCGCCCTTTGCTCCACACTCCAAAAGCCCCTACTTGTCCCTCCAACACAGTCAATTCTTGGATATAGCTCACCTTCTACATCCTCGGAGGCCAGAATGTCATATTTGCTGGATCCCTCTTCATCATCGTCTTCCTCATCACTGTCCAAGGAGTGTTTGCCTTTGAAGCGGCTCCCAGGACCCCCTGCCCCAGCCACAGGGTCCACTAGCTGTAAGCAAGAATCAGCAAGTTAGAAATGCAGATTACTGGCTAATTACCCATATACTCCAGGATATGGTTCCAAGCTAAATATTTTCCAAACCTATACCTCAAGAATGTGGAAAAACTTTTTTTTTTTTTTGACATCTCTCACTCCCCAGTTCTTTCTCTTCAGGCTTTTAGTTCTTCTTTTTCCTTCATACCTCCCCAGAACACAAGAGTCTGGTCACCTCACCTTCTTCTTGGGAACACTGATTTCATCCTCCTCATCCTCATCGCCCACGCCCTGGAAGGTCACTTTCCTCTTTGGCATGATTGGGCAGAAGGACCTTTCTCCAGCTGAGCCAAAAGAAAGGATATGAAAGTAAGGGAACTGGGGGCGGGGGAAGCTCACCGCGAGTGGGCAAAAAAATAATTTTCAATGGCATATGCCAAGTCGCGTTTGGGAAGGGAGCGAGTACAGAATCAAGAGTTGAAAGGGAGCTGGCAGCCAGGACGTCCCCTTGAAATTTGGTTTGGCTTCTGAAAGAGTTAGTGAGGCAGAAACAGAAGGACAGAAGCGCTAAGGATGCCCCTGTGGACCCTATGGGGTCCCCCATGCCGGATGAAAGGAGCCAGGCTTCCCACGTCATCATCCCCATATCAGTCTAACGCGACCGGGCTCCACTGTCTGGAGACACCCGGTCCCCACACCCGCAGCGTCCACAGAGCCCGGGCGGGCCCAGGACCTGGCGCCCTAGTCGTCCCGTTCCTCCTTTCGCTGAACTCCTAATTCCACGCGGCGACTCCCCCACCAAAAACTAGTCGGCCAGCAGAGCCACAGGGATTCAGGCAGTCTCACCCGCTCGCGCTCACCTGGGAATCCAGGAGAAAAAGGAAAAAAAGGAAAGATGCTTTGGCCAGGGATACATCCGGGGTATCGGCCTCTATCACCCGGAAGAGGACTGCGGAAGGCGCCAGAGGCCGGAAGTGGCTTCACTCCAGTCAGTGGATTAACTGCAAGAGCGGGCGGAAGTGCGCGGTGAGCTAGGGAAGAAACCCTCGCTGTCTTCCCTGTCAGAAGTGACGTAATCCGCGTGGCTGTAAAGACCAGAACAGTGGATATAAGAACGCCTAAACCATGACCCGGCACGAGGGACGACCGGAAGAGACTTTGGTTCCTTCATACAACAGGAGAGCTCTGGAGAGAACGTAGAGCGCATTCTACTTAGAGGGGCGCCTACGGTCTGGATGGAGGGACAAGAGTCCGAGCAGGGACAGTGAGTTCCTGCTCCAGTTTAAATTTTTGCAGGCACAGTTCGAGTCGCCCTTCCCCCAGGACTCTGCGCCCCTCACCATTTCATTAGACACTCTGGCTTCCCACTCCTAATGTCCAGCTGTCAGTCTTCTCATAGTCTGAAAGCCGCGGCCTTGCTTTTGTCCGAGCGGAAGCCCTGCTCACCTAATGGCCCACCTGCGGGGTTTTAATGACCTCTGGGGTACTTATGAACCTAGCTCCCTCTAGGACCCAGGGGAAGTCTTTTGCCCCACCCCTATTCCTTGGACTAGTTCCTGGTTTCTTAGGTGAGAGAGCCATCATAGGAGAGGTGGCATTGGCACCGGTGCCCCGTTCCTGGACAGAAGTCCTCGTTGCTCTCCTCTCAGGTAGGCCTAGAAAAAGACAACAGTTGCTAACAGCAAGCCTGTAATTCCAGCGATGCTGGAGGCTGAGGCAGGATTACAAGTTGAAGACCAGCCTGGGCAAATTAGCGAGACCTTGTCTCAAAAAAAAAAAAAGTGGGGATGTAGCTCCATGATAGAGTGCCTTGGGTTCAATTCCCAGTAACTACAGCTGCAGGAAGAAGCTCATCCCACCCCTTAGCTAACAAGGCCCGGTCACATCTGCCCAGGTGATTGGAATCTGGCCCCAAGAAGAGGTGGGAGGGGTCTTGTCAGGACTACACCTGTTGCTATTGAGGACGGAGCCTCAATCTCCCTAGACCTAGATTGTCCAGACAGAGCCTTCTGCAACTAGAAAGCAGCATGAGGCTCCCTCCAGGCAAACCAGGTGGACCACTCCTCTCTCCCCAGGGTTTTCTCCGTATTGGATCACCATGAAACTACACCGAAAATCTGTGCTCAGTTTCTTCCATGAGTTCAGAACACAGGCACCAGACCAGGAGGGCATCTTGCTAAAGAAAGGAGCCCGAAACACCAGCTACCAGCGCCGCTGGTTTATCCTCCGGGGAAACCTCCTTTTCTACCTGGAACACCAGGCAGACCACACACCACTGGGCCTCATCCTGTTGGAGAACTGCCAAGTGGAGCCATGCCTTAAGGCCACTGAACCCTATGCCTTTACCATACTCACCCCAGGGATACAGAGTGCATGTGGGCGGGCCTACAAGCTAGCAGCAGAAAACCAGGAAGAGCTGGAGGCTTGGCTCTGTGCCCTGGCTGGGGTGAGCTGGAGGCGACTGGATGGGCTGCTATCCCTGTTGGAAGCCCAGTATCGGGAGTTGTGCCAGGCAGCTGGCCAAAAACCCAACTCACCCCTAAAGAACTGTGACTTTGTAGCTACTCTCAGTACCCCCTCCTGCTTCCAGGAATTGCACGAGCGCTTTGGGAAGGAGATCCGGATGCTGAAGGCAGTGCATAGAGGGCTCCAGGCCAGTGACAAAGGAGGCAGTAGAGCCCAAGCAAATCTGGAGCAGGAGCTTAACCAGTGTTTGTTGATCAGTGACTGAATGATGGACCAAAGGTCAGCAGACTGCTTCAGTAGAGACCCAGGTCCTGGCTCTCTACTGACTGCTTCAGTAGAAGACCAGGTCCTTCCTCCTTAATTCTTATCCCCCAAACCCCTTCATCAAATAACAAGGCGGGACACAGGCCCAGGTACAACAGCAGGTTCTTTTTCCGGTTCCTCAAAGCGTCGCACGGGATGGGAGATGAGACAGAAGAGAATGTAAACATTGGATTCCACCCCTTGGAGCTCAAGGGAAGACCCCTTACTCAAGAGCTTGAGGGTTGGAAGGGAATAAAATGAAGGAGGGGGATCCTGGTGGGACAAAGCAGAGGCCTGAGAATATAAAGCAAGGTGGGTAAGGGAGGAGAACAGGATGAGCGTGGGAGGGGAAGTGGGGGACATTTCCTATTTCAGTGCATATCCCCTTAAATAAATTGGAGTGCAGGAGAACTGAAAGACAAAAGACAAAGTGAGTACCCCCATCCTGGGCCAACCTGGTCCTCTGTACATAATTACAACACAGAGATGTTCAGAAGTAGAATGAGGAGAGTCTTGGCCCCCAGAAAGGAAGTGGGGGAGACAGGCAGGGCCAAAGAAGGGAAAAGGAACCCAGCTCCACCTCATGAGTAAAGGGAGCCACTGGAGTGTAAGAATCTGCAGACTGCCAACTGCTATTGCCAAGAATCACCCTGTGGTGACTAGAGGCCAATCAGGACAGCACCTGGGAGGGGACCTCAGAGGGAACTGGCAGGAGTGACAGAGACCCCAGCTGGGTCTAACTGGAGGCAAGAGTCTCCAGACTTGGTCACAGCTGCCCCATGCACTGTGGCTGTCCTGGCTGTGTAGGGATCAGCAGCTGGCAAGGAGATGGGAAGTCAAGCCACTTTCCTCATAAAGAGGGACACCTGCTGAGGGGCTTGGGGAGCACCCCAGGCCAGGCCTTCTCTTGGCTGAGGAGAAAAGAGAGGGGCCATGCAGTCCAGCCCCAGGCAGAGGTCAGAAGTAAGCATCCTGCCGGGCTTCAGCTGCTGAGGACCTGTCCCCACCATCCTGGGGTGCTGGGGGCCCATCTGCCTTTCGACGCAGTGAAATCTTCCGGCCTTGGCCCTTCTTCTCTTGCTTCTGCCTTTCCTTCTCCTGTTTCTGTTGCTCCTTCTCCTGTTTCTGCCTCTCCTTCTCCTGTTTCTGCTGTTCTTTCTCCTGCTCTTTTTCCCACTTCTGCCGCTCCTTCTCCTGCTTCTCCCGCTCTTTCTCCTGTCTCTGCCGCTCCTTCTCACGCTCTTTCTCCTGTTTCTGCCGCTCCTTCTCCTGCCGCCTGGTTTCCTTGCTGGGAGCCAGAGGGGTGCTGTTGCCAGTAGGTGAGGGAAGGGATGGATGCAGTCCCTCGGCAGTGACAACTGGCCCTGGGGCAGGCCCAGCACTGGCCCTGCGGGCAGGAGGGGGTGGGGAGGGGGCCCCTCCAGCTGCCCGGGAGCCTCGGCTCTTGAGGCCGGGGAGACTGAGTAGGCTGGAGGAGGGGCCCAAGGGTGGCTGTTGCCGCCTCCGCTCTTCATGGATGGCCCGGGAGCCATGTAGTCTCCGTGAAGGCCGATATTGTAGCTCTCCCCGGGTTTCCCTCCACTTCTTCAGCTGGGCTGCATTTTCTCGCTCAATTAGTGCTTCTGTCACTGGGAGGTTGGTTACCTAAACAAAGAAGAAATGCGTACCATAATGAAGATCATGGGAATGTGCTCAAGCAGGTGGGGTGTGCTGAGGCTCAATTCCTACCTCGTGTACCAAGAAGTCCTCTTGCATGCACTGTTGGGGCAGGTTGCGCAGTTGCTCCATGGTTTCATACATGCCTTGGCAAGAACGCAGCTTCTCCACTGAGCCTAGTGTGTGTCGCAGCAAGACCAGGGCCACCCGGAAGATGATCTTAACACCTGCAAGATCAGAGAGGAGAACATGGGGGGACCAGGCCTGGGATCTCAGCCTGTCTCAATTATGAGGGACTTACAGACCCTATCTCTGTCTACTGTCAACCTTATAGATGAGGAAATTGAGGTTCCAAGAAGGGAAATGAGTTGCAATGGGTATTATATTCCTGGGAGGGAGAGCAGGCTCTAGGTTGGTAACTTAACCAAGACCAGGCCTGTTTTTCCAGGCTGGGGCAACAAGTTCCTTTTGTCCATGGTCTGCCAGAAATGTAACAGGACCATCTGGTAGCCACCATGCAAACCCCAGTTCCCTCATAAGCTTGGATGGCCATGGAAGTACCTTCACAGAAAAACATGTCCCAGACGCGAAGCACTGAAGCCCAAGGCAGGGTGCGGGCAAAGATGCACATGAACCATTCTGTCATGTAGAGCACGGGGTCAATGCGCTGTCGCCGTAGGTGCCGATGTGCCAGTGGGGAAGCCCGGCGCAAGAGTGCAAAAAAGATTTCTCCATCCAGCTGAATGGCCTCCTAGAGGTGGGAAGAGCCATGAGAAGAAGTCCAGCCTGCTATGGCACCCTTGAAGTAGAATCAACCCTGACAGGGGATCCTCACCTTAGTGATAAGAGGCCCAGAGGAAAGGGATAGAAGGGCCAGGGTGTGGAAGGGCAAGGAGCTCCCTGCAGCCTTAAGGAAAAGTGACAGCCCTGATGCACCCAGCCTCCAGAAACTCACCAGCCCTGCACTGTAGTAACCAGGAAGATACTTGTCACAGATCTGCACCAGGCACCAAAACGCTTGCTGAGAAGGGCAAAAATAAGGAGGGAGGAGTGGGGCCTGAGAGGCATGGAGTAGGCAGCTCCCCCATCACCACTATAGGTCAAGATCCTCCCACCACCCAACCAGGACCACTGTGCTGACCTCAGCAGGCATGTGCATGAGCAGCACTGCAGCCACTGGGGCCTGGGCCTGGCAGTAGCCCTCATCAGGCCGGTAGATGGTGTAGGCCTTCAGAATTCGGTACAGGTCCTGTTGCCTGTGGGGATTGCAGAGGATGGCAGCTGCAGGAGTTGGAAGCTCTGTCCAAAACCAAACCTACTCCCAACAATCCCAGCCCAGACCTCTCCTACATCCAGTTCCAGATGAACCTTAGAGCTTTACCACCACATTCCTCTATCCACCTTCCAGGCCCTGCCTAACAAGCTTAAACCAAAGCTTCAGCCCACAATCAACATTCCAGGCACCAGCCTTCCACCCTCAGCTGCACACCCTACATGTTCTCTACTGATTCCCCAGCACAGGCTGTATTCTCTCCATCTGCCACCAATCAATTTTCAAGGTCATTTTCTCCAGGAAGCATTCAACATCCATAGAATCAGCCTTCCTCTAGCACTATCTGTTTTTTATCACCCCAGAACAGGAGCTCTCTTGAAGCAAGGCCTGCCTTATCCCATCACACTGGATGTCATCAACTCTCCTCTGCACACCCAGTAGGTCCTGGTTCTTGGTGCAGGCTTGGAAGCTAAGTGTGCCTCAGAACTTTCTCTTGTTTCTGCATCAAAAAATAATATCTCTATCCTATACCTGCTCCACTTTCTTACAGATGCCCCTTTGTATCTGGGAATTCCATCCCCTCACTGCTACATCAGAAAAGAGTCTTCCTTGTTCCCTATGGCTAAGTCACCAAGTCCGAGCAATGCTACATCCTGAATTCCATTCATGTCTGTTCTCTCTCTCTCCCTCCACCTCCACAGCCACTTCCAGCCTAGGCCTCCATCTCTTGCCCAGAAAAACGTAACAACCTCCCAGATCCTCTCACTGCCTCCAGTCTCACACATAGACCTAACACTGCCTATAATATCTTTGTCCCAAATCCAGTCATTCATGTATAACATTTGTCTTATCTGCATAGCACTCCTACTATTTAATATTTTTTCTCTACTTTGCAAAAGCAACCATGAAATGACAAGTTTGATATGGATATTTTACCTAATACATATTAAAATAAACACAGAACTTCCATAAGCTCCCACTCTATACCCACCCACCTGCCTGCTTCTGTGTCCCTGCCTTCTCCCCTGTTGCTATGGGTAAATTGTCTGTGATCCTGGCCAAGCACAGCCTTTCCAGTTGGGTTCTGGATCCCACCCCCACTCGCCTACACAAGCCATCAATCCAGCAACACTGCCATCTCTCCTGAATCATCAATTTTTCTCTCACTACTGAACCATTCCCATTGACATATCAACATGCTATTATTTCTTCTTGTTTAAAAACTGTCCCTTGACCACACTGTCCCTCCTAATAGCACACTGTTTTGGTTTTTTTTCCCCTTACCTGATCAGCAAGACAGACTGTCTTCAATTCCCACCTCCCACCCCCAATCCTCTCTGCAGGCTTTTACCCACTGCTGCATGAAAAACTGCTTCTATCAAGTCACTAATGACCTATATAGTATTAATGACCTGGATAGGTCAATTTTTAGGCTTGACTTACTTGACCCCTCGGCAGCATTCCCACAGCAGATCCTTGAAACCCTTCTTCACTTTGCTTCCAGGAATCACACTTTCCCAGTTTTCTTCCTGCCTCTCTAGCTTCATGTTCCGGTCTCCTTTACTGCTTCTTTCTCATCTTTCCATTTTCAAAAACACTGGAGCTTCTGAGCTCAATTCTTGGACCATTTCCTTTTGCATCTACACTTGCCGCCTTGGTGACCTCATCCAATCTCATGGGTAAGAGCCAGTCCCTCTCCATAAGGTGATACTCTCAATTTCCAATTTATCTCCAGTTTAAACTTCTCCTCTGAGGCCGGGCATGGTGGCCCACACCTTTAATAATCCCAGCAGCTTGGGAGGCTGAGGCAGGAGGACTGCAAGTTCAAAGCCAGTCTCAGCAATTTAGCAAGGCCCTAAGCAACTCAACAAGACCCTGTCTCTAAATTAAATATAAAAAAGGGCATTGGTTAAGCACCCCAGTACCAATAAGTAAATAAACTTCTCCCCTGAAATCCAGACTTGTATAGATTATAGATCCAATTTAAAACTCCATCTGGGTGTCCAATGAGTATTTTAAAATTAACATTCCAAAACTGAGCCCCTAACTGAGCCCCTAAACCTATGTTTCCTCCAGTTTTCCCCATCCATGCTAATCAATAGCAGTTTCATTCTTGGAGTCTCTCAGGCCAAAAACCAAGTGAGTACCCTTAACTCCTCTCTCACACATCACATTTAACCATTAACAAATCCTTTTGATTCTACCTTCAAAATAGATCCAGAATCCAACTACTTGTCCTCTTTACTTTCATTGCTACCATCCTATCTATCATCATCCCTCCTGAATTATAGAAATGGCCTCCTGGATGGTCTGGTTTTGCCCTTGTCTCTGTATGTTCTGTTCTCAACACAGCAACCAGAATGATCCTCTTAAAACATTTAAGTCAGACGTGATCACTTTTGTAACCCCACCTCCACTCACATTCTCTACTCTTCTTTCTTGCTTTAAATTCCTCTTTAATACCACCACTTCACATATAGTATACTTTCCTTCTTTTTCTGATATAGTGCCCATTCCCACTAGAACAAACATACCCCATGAGGACCAGAGTTTTTGCCTTTTAGTTCACCTCCATCATTTATGATTAGAACAATACAATAAATATTGTTTGCTTGTTTTAATTCAATAGGTATTGTTAAAAGATGACTTATAGCCAGGTGTGGTGGCATGTGCCTGTAACCCCAGCAACTCGGAAAGCTGTGGCAGGAGGATCACAAGTTCAAGGCCTGCCTCGGCAATTTAACGAGACCCTGTCTCAAAAAGGACTGGGGATACAGCTCAGTGGTTAAGCACCCCTGGGTTCTAACCTCAAAGAGAAAAAAAAAAAAAGATGTACTTATTGATAAAAAAAAAAGTTCATCTGAGAATCTCTTGCATCTCTTGCATACTACTAGGGAGCAGCATACATCATCTTGAGGAAGATAAGCCCACAGAACAAAAATCCAAGTGCTCTGGTCTAATACTAAGAACTTGGCTGTTGATGATCTGGCCGTAAACTTCTTTTTCAGCCTCAGTTCTACCCAATCCCACTGCCCAGACACAACTGATACAACCCCCCAAGCAGGAAACCCCCACCTCACATTTCCCATCTATCCTTCAAAACCAAGCTCAATGCAACCTCTTCAATGTGCCCTTGATGTGCACACAAACAAATACACAACAACATCAGACTTGAGTCTCCCTCCTGGAGGAGAGACTTCCTTTAACGTGACCTGACACCCAAAACATTAAAGATGACTCTTCTATAAGTCCTGGAGGGCAAGAACTGCTTTCAATCCAGTCTTATATCTACCTGGATCCTTCAACGAATATTTGTTGACTGATCCACATAGTCAGGCCACCTTACCCATGCCCCCCTCGAGCAGCAAACATCTCATGGAAAGGGAACTGGCGGTGCAGGTCTTTCTCAATCACATCCAGCCACTTGGGGTCCCCAGGGGCCCGTTCCAGCTCCTGTAGTGGGACAGCAGGGATTATCTCAGGATCTGGAGGAGCTGACACACCTTGCATAGCCACATGTCCCCATACCCTGGAGCTGCACGCACCTCAAATTTGCCCGGGTTCTGCTCCAGGAGTTCCTTGCTATTAGACAGGTATTGCCAGGCCTTGGCTCTGAGGGAGGAGGGGATCCCCTTCCGGCAGCGCAGTTTGACCTAAGGCACAGTGGCAGCCAGGGGGATAGCTTCAGAGGCTGGCACAGCCTCTGAGCTTTCCCCAGCAGTTCCTTAGACTCCCTGAGACAGTCCTCCAAATGTCAGATTTTACTCCACTGGACCTGGCCTGACCTTCTACTTAAGGCCTGACCTTCTACTTAAAGTTTTTCTTACCCCCATGGCCCACATACTACCTATCCCCAATGTGGTCCAGAGGGCACATATTATCAGTTTCCTGAGCTTCCAAGGAACACATGCCCTCCCCAACCCTTATATGTTACCCAGCCCACCACACAACCCTCTCAAACCTTCTGGAAACGCCGTGACAGCCACTTATCCCAGTTATTGAACATCTCCAGCCATTTGAGCTCCCGCTGCCGAGCCACATCCACAGGAATGGAGCTCTCTCTGCAGGATGGGGTAGGGGAGCATGGAAGGGGTCAGTAACAATAGTATAAAACCTGAGCTACTGGGAGAATTGAGCCAGTCACCTTACTAAGCTCAAATGATAAAATGGACTTCTTGTGAGCTACTAAAATCAGAATGTTTGGTCATTTGGCCATCCAAGGCCCTAGTCATACTAATAGGGATTGCTTCCCTATAGGATCTCTATACAGAGGTCATGTTCAAAGCCTATCCATTTTTGGCAGATCAAAATTTGAGGAACAAGTATAGAATATTTAAGTCACATTTTGCATAGCTTTACCACTTATTCATTGTGTGACCTTGGGCAAGTCACTTAATTTTTATAAGCCTCAATTTCCTCATTTATAAGGTAGAGAGAATAACAGTATCTACCTGAAGGAGTTTGTTGAAAGGTTATATGAAATAACACACAGCGAGAATCTAAATAATAGCAATTATTATCTATCAAATAAAAACACAAGATATGTACTTCTTTGTCTCCTTAGGAGCAACTGCCTGAATTTCATTCTTTCAGACTCTTGAGATCCCTTGGACCACCTGGGATTTCCTCTACCACCACCTCACTGAAATCTCCCCAGGTTCCCAAATAAAGTCCTCATTGCCTTGTTTGCTCACCATTGTCAGAGTTTAAAAGTGCCCATCTGTCTTGAAACAGTTACTTGTAGCAGCCAGTACCAGAAGATACTAGAAAGAACCCCAGTCTTAGAAAACAGACAGGCCTAAGCTCAAAACTTAGAAGCTGGGGAGTCTTGGCAATGAAAACCTGTTTAACCTGAGTCTCTTCCTCAGCTATAAAAAGGAATGCTACCAGCTACAAAGTTATGAGGAGACTATTGAGAAAAAATTTATATAAAGTATACTGTTAAAGGGTCTCATTATAGTTTCTTTTGTTCCAGAAGTTCCTAAACAGGGACATCTCTCATTAATTTCTATCGTAAGTCAGTTCCAAATTCTACTAAGAGCTGGGAAGAGGAGGATAACCTTTCTTCCCACAAGAACATCACAACTTAAGGGGAGATACGGAAATGCAATAACAAAGATGCACACAAGAGGCATATAATTGCAGTGGGAGCAGTGGATATCAGGGAAGGCTTCCTACAGGAGAGGACTTCTGAAGTAAATCATGATTGAATGGAAATGAGCAGGCAATGAAGGCTAGCAGATAGGACAACCTGAAAACAAATGACAAGAAGTTCAGCAGGACCACAGCACAAAGTGCCTGAGGAGGAGTGGTGGGAAATCAGAACAGAGAGGCTAGCGTGGCTGGACAATAAGGGGCCTATGTGTAGGCTGAAGAGCTTAGACTTTACCCTGTAGATGACAGGGAGCCATGAAAAACTTCAAGATAATGTGTGCCACAGCTAGCCTTGCCCCTCAAGAGAAAGATTTCTCTGGCATGAAAGAAGAGACTTTGGAAAGACAAAATTACAAAGCAGAGAAAGAGCAACTAGCACAGTGCCCAGCACACAAAAAGAACTCTCTAAAATTTAATTCAACCCAAATTCCTTAGGACAGCCTGGAAAGAACCATTGGTCACAGAGATCTACATTATTTGAGGGAGAGAATTTACTCACTGCTTTGTTTCTTCCTCTATAAGCTGAGTACAAACATGCACCCATAAGTGTTGGAAAGCACCAAAGTCAAACTTCAGTTACCTTCCCCTCATTGGACAAAGAATGTTGGTGCTTAATCAAAAGTTTCCTGATTTTTGTTAGCTTATAAATCCTGTTTGCAATACCCTCCCAAAAGCCTTCCCCCACCCCCAACCCACAGTCATGACTAAATCCAATTCATTCTTCATGATTCAGACCATTTTCAGCTGAATTCCCAGACGAGGTAAGAGACAAGGTAAGAGGCACCTTCCCCAGGTGCTTACAAAACCATATGATGAGCTCTAGGCTAAACCTGATTATATTGAAACCAACTGTTTAAGTTTTCATCTCTACCTCCAGATGAACTCTTTGAAAGGATTACTTTATCCTTAATATGCAGCACAGGGCCTTGCACCTGTGTGCTCAGGCAATACTGTAGGTGAACTGACCAGCAGGTTAAGGGGACACAGGAATAATGGGACAGGATACAGAGAGAGAAGGAAGAAGACAGAAGCCATCACACCCCCACCTCAGGAGTGACTCAGGCCCCTGGAAGGAACTAGGAAAGAGTAAGGCGGGCTGGGGAGATGAGGAAATGGGGAAGAGGCCTTCCCCACCCCTTTTCCTTCAGTAAAAACAAGACAGACTGTCCTGTTTCCCAGAGGGGCCCTGCCTTCAAGGTCTCCCCTCCATCCAGACTTCCCCACCTCACTATGCAGAAGGAGAAAATGCCTGCATCCCTCCAGACTCTGCCTATAAGTGACCAAAGGTCAATACCAAAATGCCCTGCCCAAGTAACTTTCCATAATATATAGTATGTAGCTGGAGTTTCAAATCAAGGAGCTGGGATGAGTTCAGGTATCATTTCATTCAACCCTTCTGAGGAGGAAACTGAGGCACAGAAACCAGGACACCACTAGCTCAAGGACACACAATGCACCAAAGCAAGGTCTAGGCTTAAACTCAGCTGTCCTGACCCCTGGGTCCAAAACTTGAATATGACAGTGTCACAGAAATCCCAGGATGCTCTAGGTGCCACAGCTCCCTTTAACCACCCCCTGGATCCTCAGAGGAGGCTGGGCAGCCAGAGCCAGGCCAAGGTGTATCATTTCCCCTCCCCCAACCTGTTTCCCCAGGTAGTCCCACAGGGTGCCCACTGAGTACTCACAGGCTGCCCGAGTACTGGCTGCCCCCAAGGAAGCCATACTTGTCCGTCTTGCGCAGGGCCAGCCCATTTATCTCCGAGTCTGAGCCCATGGAGCTCACATCATCTGCCAAGGACTCCAAGGTTCCAGACATTAGGCTCACAGAGTCCAAGTAGCTCAGGGTGTCCGGGGCCTGCCCTCGAGGCCCAGAGATGCCAGGTCCCAGGCTGGACGTGGAGCCCAGATCTTGAGAGTTTTCAGCAGGCTCCGGAGCTGGGGTCACTGTCACGACCGCTACCGGAGCTTCACACGTCCCCGGAGGGCCTGTACCAGGCCCTGAGGGGTCCTCAGGAGCCTGTCCTGCTGATGCTGATGTTGCTGTTGCACCTCCATGTCCACTTGTCACCTGTCCTGCTGCACCCCGTGCAGTCACTCCTGAGGCCACTGTGGTTCCTGGCTTAGGGGCAAGCGGGGGTTTGGCGGTCAGGGCCCCAGGTGCCGTTCTGGAAGGGGTCCTGGTGGGGGTCCCAGTGGAAGTTCCTGGTCCTGGAGCTGGTGAGGTTCGAGCGTCCTCCGTCTTCGGAGAGTCTGCACCTGAGGCCAAAGCCACGGACGTCTCGGCTCCTGCTACTGCAGCCGGCATGGGGAGCTCTGGGTCGGGGGGGACCTGCGTCTTCGGGGCTTCAGGTGAGGCCTCCAAAGTAAGCACCCCCACCGTGCTGCCTGCGACCTCTGGAGCCAAGATCGGGGCCGGCCCCGGGACCCAGGCGGGCCGCGCCTCCCCGGGGGCCACCAGGGTGACAGGGGCCGAAGTGGCCGTAGTCACTGGCGGTCCCGAAGCCACCACCACTACGGGCCCGGCCCGGGAACTCCGGGGCGGTGGCGATGGGGCCGCGGGGGCACCATGACGGCGCGGCGGGGCCACCAGGGGCGCCGGGCCCGTCTCCATAGCCGCGGGCCGCCCCTCACATCCCCCCCGCCGGGGAGGCCGCAGAAGGCGCCGCCCCTCAGGCCGCCGGAGCCGCCCGTAGGGAAAGGGGAGAGGGCGAAGGGCGCGGCTCGGCGCGCGCCGGAGGCGGGGCGGCGCGCGGGAAGCAGCCGGGAGAGCGAAGGCGGGGCAAGGGTCTGGGGGCGCCCAGCGCCGGGGTCTTGCTCGCGCCCTCTCACCCCCTCGCGCGCTCTCGCCGCCGCCCCCTCCCTCCCGCTAGGGGCGAGCTGCCGACGCCGCGCTTGCGCACACGATGCAGAGCCGGCGGAGCCGCTAGCGTCTCTGCTTTCCACGCCTGCGCGCGGGTCGGCCCATCGCGCCCCTTTTTTCTCCCGCCTCTTCAGAGGACTTGGACGAATAATAGGAGAGAAGGATCTGGGTTCCTGCCAATCGATGGAGGAGTGGGTGGAGTTGGAGGCGGGGAGGGGGTGGGTATTCTGGAAAGAGGAAACGGAGAAGGTAGACAGCTATAAGACCAATCAGAGGGTGAGTAAGGGAAATAGGAGGGACCAATGAAGTAACCAATAGAAAAGCGGGGACCTGAACCTCCTGGCCAATAAACATGGGTGAAGAGTGAACGACCACGGAAGGGCGGGGAAGGAGGCAGGGCTGTGAGGTATGAAGAGGGGCCCGACAGCGTTCTGGCTAATAGGAATGATCAAAAGGGAGCCAATGAAAAGAAGAGTAAGCGGTCAAATTGACAGTGACATCTATTTGGGCGGTGACAGACAGCATCCACAGTCAATAGAAAGAGCTGAGAAATTCTTTAGGTCTCCCAAAATGGTCAGGAAGGAATGAGAGTTGAGGGAAGGCGGGCCAAGCTTGCGATTTATTCGCCTCGTCAGCCAATAATTGTTTTCTTCCACTTTGCCAACAGTGAAGAAAGATAGATAGCTGTCTCAGCCAATGGTAGCATTGAAGGGGCAGGGATGTTTCCCAGCAGGCGGTACCAGCCTAGTGACAGTCGGTGACAACCGGAGACAAGCGCCAGAGGGGGGTAACAGTTGGTGACAGCGCAGAGAAGGGGCTGGGGGGGTATGAGTGTGGCTCTTAACAAATAAGAGTGCCACGCTGCCCTTCCTGTGTCCTTTCTGGGACCCCATTCTTCTTTGAGCTCTTGAGTTCTCCTCTCTGGTGGTCTCTGGGGCTCTGAGCCCCACCATGGATCCAATGCCCTGATCCAGTACTCTCCACCTCGCTATCTCTAATTCGAATATTCGGAGTTCCCAAATTTTCAAGAGGCCCATCTCTCTACACCTTCCATTTCCTGTAGGAATCCCAAGCCCTAACTCCCTCTCTTCAGCTCCAATCGATCTGAGCTCCTCCCCAGGCCCCAATTCCTCAGATCTCATCCCTCTGGGTACTCCCCCAAATCTATGAATCCCCAGTATCGTAATCTCCCCCTTATGTGTTCCCATTCTTTGAGGAATCCAGGACTCCAGTCCTACCCAATCCCTCTCCCTCATTGTCTCATCTGTGTTCTTCGTTTTCTGCTAAGAACCCCAATCTCATAAGCTTCTCTAAGTTGCCCTTAGACCACAAACATGAAGATCTAATCTTATGTTCTCCAACCTGCCAACTTCTAAATACCCACCCCTCTCTGACCACCATTCTCCTGAGCCCCAGAGTTAGATGGCCTCAATATCCAAACAGCATCTAATATCCTGAATTGCAGTCAGACCTAGCTCCCAATTTCCCAGTTCTTGTTTTCTGAGGCTCCTTACTCCTAACTCAGACCCAGATCCTGTGAACACCCTTTCAGTGTCTGATCTCCTTTATTTTATTTTATTTTATTTTATTTTGTGTGTGTGTGTGTGTGTGTGTGTGTGTGATGCTGGGGATTGAACCCAGGGCTTTGTGCATGCTAGGCAAGCAAGCACTCTACCAACTGAGCTATATCCCCAGCCCTCTGATCTCCTTCTTAACCTCCCAGGCTTGACTTAAGCTTCCTGAGTACTCCCCCCACCCTCACCAATCCCCTTTTTGGATTCCTCACCTCTCAGAATCTACTAATAAGTGGGCTCCTCCCTGGCCAGAACCCCCATGGTAACCATATAAGGTGTGTCAGCTGCCATCTGAAGCAGGGGAGGGAATGGTTCAGGAAGCCAAGGGCAGCTGCTAAGTTTAGGGTGGCTCCTTCTCCCTTCTTAGAGACAACAGGTGGTAGGCCCCGGTGCCCAGAAAAGAAAATGTCTTAGAGGCATTGGCATGGGGCTGGAGGAGGGGGGAAGGGCAGAGGCACCTTCCTCAGGACATCAAGTCCTAAAGAAGGAGGAAGAGTATGAGATGGGTATCCTTCCAAACCTGGGGCTTCCTCTACCACTATTTCCCCAGACATCCATCCACTGCATGGTGGGAACTGGGCACTGAGGCCTAGAAGTCTGGGAAAGGTCAGTCAGTCAAGGAGGTTCTTGCCTAGAACGAAGAAAGAAGCCACTGGCCATTCCAGTTGCCTAGGAGGAAATGAAAGTGGTAGGCAGCTTCCCTCTTGGTTTCTTTGACTCCCCTCCTCTGAGGACCAGCCTCTACACAGGTACCTAGAAAAATGATCTAGAGTCATACTAGACCACATCCTTCTGCTTCAAATCTTTCCATGCTCTCCATTCTTACCTGGCATTGAAGGTCCTCCAGTGCCTGGTCACCAACTCCTTGCATCCTCTGCTATAGCCTCATAACAACTGTGGCAACCTGAACATCTGATCTTTCACTGTCCAGACCGTTGCTTATGGCATGTCTCCTGTCTAGCCTGCCTACCCTTCCACTTTCACCTGACTAGTGCTTCTTCAGGCCTTTAGTAAGCCATTCCTATACTCTTAAGACAGGGTGCTATGCCCTCTACTTCTGGGCTCCTTACCAGATGATATGATATTCTTTGCATTTATTCCTATTGCTAGACTACAAATTCCACCAAGGCAGAGCCTAGTTGTTAATTTTAATGCAACATCTGTGGGATAAGAATTATGTTTCTTTCCATTTTATAGAGAGGAAACCAAGGCCCAGGGGGTTGACACACAAAGCCTGAGACCACAGAGAATCTTTCACAAACTTTCCCCTCTTCTTTTATTGATTGATTGATTTGTTTATTTGGTACCAAGGATTAAGCCAAGGGGTGCTATACAACTGAGTTATAATCACCGGCCCCTTTTATTTTTTCTTCTGAGACAGGGTCTTGCTAAGTAGTCCTAGCTGGCCTCAAGCTAGCAATTTTTCTACCTCAGCCTCCTGAGTAGCTGGGACTACAGGTGTGTGCCAGCATGCGCAGCATCCCCTCTTCATAAAAGGTTGTGAGAGAGCTTCCTGAGACTCCTGTTTCCACAGATGGCTCTCTCCCAACTTTAAGCTCTGCCATCACCCACATACACACACACACTTGACTATGAATCCCACGATAGGGGGTGAAGCAACAAGCATACCCCCAAAGCCCAGCACACTATTTGGCACATTGCAGATACTCAATACCTGCTTACTAGTTTTAGATTTGAGTCTACCCCATCCAAGGGCAGAGGGGTACAGGGGTACTCATTTCTCTCCCAGAACTGAGCCTTAGCTTGGGCCCACTATGAACTCTGGCACATTTCAGGCCCCTTCTGGGAGAAAGATCATCCCTTCCTGCCTAGGTCCTAAGGAGACCTGCATCCCAAGACCCACTCCCTCCTCCCTCTGTGTGCTCCAGCTGCTGCTGGCCCTCCAAGAAAGGAGAGTCTCTGAGCCGGGCTATTTTGGTATCTGGGGTGGGCACCCGCAGGGCTAAGGTTACCCTGGTATGCTAAGGGCTCCCTGGGGCAGGACTATATAACCCCAGAGGGACTACGCCAGGCTGACTCTCTGCTTCTTTCCAGCTGGAGCCACTGCCTTGCCCCCAGGAGACCTAAGACATGGTGAGTGAGAATCCCCAACCCCTGGCCAGATCCATTAGACTCAGGGCAGCCTCACCCTTTGGAAAACAGTAGCAATTTTCCAATCCAACAAAAGATAAAAAAAAAAAAAAAGAGTCCTCACTTCCTTGGTATCACTATTGAAAAACAGATAAAGTGATGGCCTAAAGGATCCAACCAATGCTAATCTGCCCAGATATTCCACTCTTAGGTTTCCAGGCCCTTTCAAAGCCAGCTCCATCACCTCCAGTACTCCATCTTCCTAAAGTTCTGGAACCAGCCAGATGAGGATTCTCACTCCCATTTTATAAATGAGAAAGTAGAGGTTCAGACAAAGAAAATGAGTGGATCAGGGCCAAACAGCAAACCAGGAATTGAAGGATGCAGGCTGGGGGTAGTCTGAAGTGAGAAAGCTTTTACCTATTCGGTAGCATGGAAGTATGGGGACCCAGGAGCTGCAGGTGGAAATTCAGGGGATACAACTAAAACAAGTCCCTCAGTCAAGAAGTCCCAAGGGAGGGAAAAGTTACTTTAGAAGAAGGGATTCAAGGATCTCTGAATCTAGCTGGGCATGGTGACACAAACCTGTAGTCTCAGCTACTTGGTAGGCTGAGGCAAGATTCCTTGAGCACAGGGTGTCAGCCTGGGTAACATACCCCTGTGTTATACATGCTTACTGGGTAACATACTCCATCTCAAATAGCCAAACAAAACAATAACAGTGAACACTGGGTCTAATCCATTGCCTACCAGAGAGGTCTAGGGACTGGCCAATGGACCTCCTTGTCCAAACTTCACCCCTCAGGCACCTAAGAAGGCCAAGAGAAGGGCAGCAGCAGAGGGGAGCTCCAATGTCTTCTCCATGTTTGACCAGACTCAGATCCAGGAGTTCAAGGAGGTGAGTGGGGAAGGCTGGAAGCTGAAAGCTGACCAAAGGCACCCCTGCCATCACCCACAACCCCCTCCCTGGAATGTGCACCTGTTAGGGGGAGGGAAAAGGTTTAGAATTCCTTCTTCCCCTCCCTGCTTGGGGTGGGAGAGAACAGCTGGCAGGAGGCCAGAATCTGATATGTCTGGGGTGGGGATGCTAAAGCCAGGCCATGAGGGAACTCATCTCTCCCGACCCTGCCCTCCACAGGCCTTCACTGTAATTGACCAGAACCGAGATGGCATTATTGACAAAGAGGATCTTCGGGACACTTTTGCAGCCATGGGTGAGTCCCACAAATACTCAAGATGGTGATGGGGGAGGGGAAATTTTCAATGACCTTGGGTTCCAACCCTATCAACTCCATCTTGGGCCTCAATCTATGTTGTAAAAAATGGGCAGGATGGTCTAATTTATGGGAATGTACAGCCCTTGCCCCAGGACCCAACTTCCACCCCTGCTTCCCCGAACCCCCTTCAGGCCGCCTCAATGTGAAGAATGAGGAGTTAGATGCCATGATGAAGGAAGCCAGTGGGCCCATCAACTTCACTGTCTTCCTGACCATGTTCGGGGAGAAGCTCAAAGGTCAGTGAGGTGTCCTGGGTCCACGGCCCCAGCTGCCCCTTCCCAGACCTCTAGGGACCCTCCAGGCTCATGTTCCCCCTGACCCCTCAGGTGCCGATCCTGAGGATGTGATCACTGGAGCCTTCAAGGTCCTGGACCCTGAGGGGAAGGGCACCATCAAGAAGCAGTTGTAAGTAGCCCCTTCCAGTTGCTCCCATCCAGAAAGCCAGGCACTGGCGGAGTAAGGGAAAAATAGGACTGGGCAATAGGATTACATTTCACAGCAAATAGTGGGGAAGGACAAAAGCAATCGAGGAGGCCAGAGTGTTCTGGAAACCAGTGAAAACGAGGATAAAGTGAGTGGGAGTGGACAGGAATCAGGGACCCAATCTTAACTCCTCCTGTCACCTTTCAGCCTGGAGGAGCTGCTTACCACCCAGTGTGACCGCTTCACTCCGGAGGAAGTGAGTTGGGGAGTGGGTGGGAGAGGCTACGGGACGGGGGAGGGGGAACACTGGGACCAGTTCGAGATGCCCGTGCGTTGTCCCGCAGATCAAGAATATGTGGGCAGCCTTCCCCCCTGACGTGGGCGGCAACGTAGACTACAAGAACATCTGCTACGTCATCACGCACGGTGACGCCAAGGACCAGGAGTAGAGGATGTTCTTAGGCTTCTGGTGGCCTAGGCTTCCAGCCAGTCCGTCCCACACCCCGATTCCCAATAAAATTCAACTGGTCTTTGTTTCTTATGGGCGGCGCCTTGTGTTTATGTGAGAGGGACTCAGGTAGGAGGCTGGGCGGAGACACTACCCACCAGGAAGTCCAACAAATGAATGAATGGGTCGGAGTCCGCGGGGGAAGGCTCCACCCCCTAGACCGGTTCCCGCCAGTGAGAAGACTTGCGTGGCGCCCGGGAAGCTAAGTTTTTATTGAAGACATAGTTTGAAGGGGGGCGACACCCCAAGGTGGGGAGAGGCTGGCAGGAACTGGGCTGGAGGCCCCTCCTGGAAGTGAGCCCAAGGCGAAGTGGGGGGCGGAGCTACAAACTCCGGGACTGGCTGAACCTTTAGCCGCGAGAACCTACACAAAGCAAGTGCAAGAGTGGGCGTGGGCCACTCGCTGAGGCTCCGGAATCAGAGGCTGGGCAGTCTAGGGCCCCGGGATTGGACAAGAAACGGACCGAAGGCGGAGCCGAAGTAAGGCCAGGCCGGGCGGAAGCCTCAGAGAGCGTCCGACTGTTCGCCCTGAGCCTGGCTCTGCTGCATCTGGGCCTGCATCTTCTCCAGCATCTCTTGCATGCGGCGCAGCTGTGTGGGGCAAGATTATTGGCAGTGAAACCCGGAGACGCCAGAGAGGGACCTTGTAGAGGATCTGGGGCTTTGGGTGGAGGGGAAGCGAGGTGCTTGCTCACCTCTTCGTCTTTCTCGCGGATCAACTTCTCCGTCTCGGCCAGAGGCAGCATGGGCAGCGGGATCTCTGTGGCGCTCTGGCGGGAAAGTTTACTAGCGGGTAGAGGGAAGAGAGACAGGAATCAGGGACGGGATCTGAAATTGTAGGTTAAGACCCGAGGAATTTGAGTCTAGGAGGCGGGGCCGTGTCTGGGAGGTTAGAGTCGGAGGCCAAGTGGGTGGAGAAAGAGAGCTGGGGGTGGGGTGGGGTGGGGCCATGGATAGGGAGGCGGGGTCAAGAGTGGGAACTGTGCAGTCTCGAACGCTGCCCCAGGAGTGGAGATTTGGAAGCATCAAAATCGTTGGTCCTGGTTCTCACCTGCGGCTGGTTCGATCACGAGCCCCAGGCCGGGCTAGGCTCTGTAGGCAGCGGGCCCGGTAGCCTTCGTAGAGCAGATCGTGTGTCACCTCTTTCAAGTCCTGCAGGTGTGTCTGCACCAACATCCGTCTCAGGTTCAGGAAGTCGCAGTGCTGTGGATTCTCCACTGGGGGGCGGATCGGTGAGCGTCAGGGAGTTTCCGGTCCAAACCCACCCTCAGTCACCTGGGAGTCCTGCTGCTGATCTAGCCAAGGATCCTCAGTTTGCAGCCCAAGTATCCCTCTTTTGACTCTTAGGAATTCCCAGGACTTAGAACCCGCCCCAACTTTACATATTGGGTGCAGCTTCTGCTTGCTGCTGGCCTCAGAACTTGTGCTTGGCCTTACCCTCCACGGTCCCCCAGGAGTAGCGGCGTCCCCTCACTGGTCTGGTCCCACCGTCTCTCACCACCTCGCATGAACCAACGACTGCGAAAGGGATGCTTCCCTAGAGGGCAGGGGTCAGGAGTCACCGTGGGCTGCTTGTGGGCAAAAACCTCAGCCTCCATCTCCACACCTAACCTCTGCTCTGCCCTTTCCTCCTCTTCCTCTCATACCTTCATCTCAGCATCCTGTCTCTTGAAGTCTTCATCCTCATCAGAGTCACATTCTGGGAACTGGTAAATATTGATCTCCTCCTCCTTCAATTGGTCCCGTATCTCAGAGGAGAAAGATGCAGAGTGAGTGAGATCCACAGGCCATGAATGACAGACATTGCATGGCCAGAGACAGTGAGATACAGAGACACCTGGCAGTCAGAGAGACAGAAAGATGGGAATGACAGAGATGGTGAGAGACAGACATACAAGATAACGTAAAAACAAAATCAAGTCACAGTAATGATAAATAGGATTCTAAGAGCAGACATAAACTGACCATGAAAGACCTGAGAGAAACAGTAGTTTAAGGCTCTGAAGAGCTTAGGATAGGAGATCATCAGCATCACAAGGCCAGAGGGATGTCAGGGGTCATCATGTCCATGCCTTTGCTCTTAGGCCTTTGCTAAGTATCTAGCCCTGGGGCTGTATATCCAGCCTGTCACCATCCAGGGATTGAACCCAGGGGTACTTCACCTTGCCAAGGTTATGGGGATGAGAAGTAGTTCCTTTGGCTTTGGAGTTGAGATCTTCCTGCTTCAGCCTCCAGTGTGACACCAAGCCCTGTTTCAGACTGGCTTGTGTGTGTGTGTGTGTGTGTGGTGTTGGAGATTAAACCCAGGGCCTGGTGCACGCAAGGCAAGCACTCTACTAACTGAGCTATATCCCGACCCCCTCAGGCTGTTTTAAACTTCTAAAGAACATGGCTACTTCTGGCAGCTTGCTGCCCACCTTTCCCGAAAACTCTCCCACAGTGTTCCAAAAAGACTACCCCAAGATCAAAGAAGTCAAAGCTGAGATCGGTCATGACTTTTGGCTTCACTTGGGGCCAAGGACACCACGCACACCTTCTGCTTGAGGGCCTGGGTTTCCTTGGGCATCAGGGCATCTGCTTTGCCGATGACTGGAATGATGTTGACTTTCTCGTGCACCGCCCGGAGGAAGGCCACATCTAGGGGCCGGAGCCTGCACACAAAAATTAATCAGGGCCCAGTCCTAGGGGACAAAGCCTCCCTGTTACCCTCCCCAAGGCCCCCAACCCTTAGGATCCCCCTTCAGACCCCCGGCCGAAGGGTGAGATGAAGTAGAGACAGCAGTGGACCCGGGAATCCTGGATGTTCTTCCTGTTCAAGCCACTCTCATCCCTGAGATATTGCTCAAATTGCTCCTCAATGAAGCGCACCACAGGCAGCCAGCTGGGGTATGGAGAGAAGACGTGTCAAAGATCAGAAGTCACAGGACAGGCAAGGAGACAAGGCTTGCTAAGGTTATGGGGATGAGAAGTAGTTCCTTTGGCTCCATCCATATATCGAGGGAAACTGGTGGGGGTGTTGGTGTGAAGTTAAGAAGCATATTTTGGGCCAGATGGCTTCCAGAAACAGGTGCCTCATTTTTGTCAGGGAACCAGGTCAGACCAGCCCTGCAACTGTCCCCTGGGTCTCCACACAGTAGCTGCTTTGAGAGGCTCAGCCCCTGTCCCTTTCCCTCCTCCTCACCATTCTGAGCAGTCCACAGAATCCCCAAAGCCAGGTGTGTCCACCAAGGTCAGCTTCACCTTGACGCCTCCCTCTTCAATCTCCACACCCCTGCGCTCAATGGTCAATGTTTGTGTCAATCGAGCTGTGGGGGCAAGGAGAGGACAGAGGATAGCATAGGGCTCAAAGCAAGACTAATTTCCTTTCCCAGTGTTACAGTTGCCCCATCCCCTTTTCAAGGGAGGAAACAGTCTCAGAAAAGCAGTGGGCACTGAGTGAACTTGAAGGAAGAATGCAACCTAGGGAAGGGGGTCAGGGGCACTGCCTGGAGATGGCAGCAGGATCTTACCACTAGCCTCTGGCACTTGCCGATCCTCATAGAGGTTGGTGAGGAACAGGCTGTTGATAAGGGTGGATTTCCCCAGACCTGACTCCCCTGTGGACAGGACAGGCCAACTGATGAGATGAGGGGACAGCCAGGGTCTTCTGAAGACACCTCCACCCCAAGTCTCTCTCTAGAGCCTCCAGACCTGCCACCATGAGTGTGAAGTCAAACCCCTTCTTGACGGACTTGCGGTGCAGCTGGTTGGGGAGCGCAGCAAAACCCACATACTCCTTGTCCTGTTGGGGGTGGGGGTGATATAACACTCCTGAGAGTGGAAGACAGGACCTCAGTATCACCTGAACCCAAAGACTTGGAAAAGTCAGCCTATTATGGATCCACCCGGGTCTGGGGACTGTGTGGGGGAAGGGGTTAGGCTGGGGATGCCTAGCTTCCTGGGCACAAGCACTCACCATGGCTCCGCTAGCTGTCTCTGCACCTGCTATCACTCCCCACTTCCTCTGGTAGGGCAGGAAGTTGAATGCAGCAAACAAGGGGGCGGGCAGTTGTAGGAAGCTGAGATGCTCAAACCAGCCCAGACCAGAGAGGTGCGGAAAGCCAAATCCAGGAATACCTGGACCCACAGCTTCAACCCCTCCGTTCTCTACATGCCTTTATTCCAAGCCCCTTTGTCACCAGGGTGCCAGGTGAGGTATGGGCAGAGAGGAAGGAAGCAGGCTGCTCTCTTTAGCAGGTGTGACAAAGTCTTGAATCAAGATAACAAAAATGTTCCTAGGGTTTCTGATGGACCAAAACCTATAATGGGATTAGAAGTAGAAGGGGCTATCAGACAATGGTGCACACCTGTAATCCCAGCGACTCAAAGGCTGAGGCAGAAGGGTAGGTAGCAAGTTCAAGGCCAATCTTGCAATTTAGCAAGACCCTCAGCAACTTAGTGAGACCCTGTCTCAAAAATAAAAAATAGGGCTATGGTTGTGGCTCAATGGTAGAGCAATTGCCTGGCATGTATGAGGCACTGGGTTCGATCCTCAGCACCACATAAAAATAAATAAATAAAGAGATTGTGTTCATCTACAACTAAAAATAATTTTGTGTGTGGTGCTAGGATACAACTAAAAATATTTTAAAATATAAAATAAAATAAGGGCTCCAGAAGAGCACTTGCCTTGCATGCTTGAAGCCCTGGATTTCATCCCCAAAACCATCAAAATAAATATTTTATATATATATATATATATATATATATATATATAATTTAAGATAAAAATTCCTGGGAATATAGATCAGTGGTAAAGCATTCCCACATTTAATACTCAATGAAAAAGGGGGGGGGATTACAAAGGGGCCCCAGCACCATAAAACAAACAATATTGAAAGTAAGGGGCCTTCAATTTTTTAGCTCATGTATTAGACTTTTTCCTCCTCCTGCAAAGCTGGAGATTGAACCCAGGACCTCACACACTAGGCAAGTACTCTTCCACTGAGCTAAAACCCCAGGCTGCCATGAACTTTTTGTTGTTTTTGGTGCTGTGGATCAAATTCAGTGCTAAACATTGAGCTATACCCCACCCCCCTAATAGATTTTCTTCTTAGTTGTTGATGTACCTTTTATTTAATATATTTATTTATATGTGGTGCTGAGAATCAAACCCAGTGCCTCACACATGCTAGGCAAGTGTTGTACCACTGAGCTACAACCCCAGCCCCCTTAATAACATTCTTAAGGACTAGGGCTCAGCAGTAGCACAGTTGCCTGGCATGTGTGAGGCACTGGGTGCGATTCTCAGCACCACATATAAATAAATAAATAAAATAAAATAAAGGTCTATCAATAACTTAAAAAATATTTTTAAAAAAATCTTAAAAAACACTCCAGGTCTTTGGACACCACTGTCAGAGAGAACTTACTTCAGAATTTTGGCCAAAGAACCCGTTGATCAAACCCTTCAGAGACTCCCCTAGTGACCTCAGAATCAAATTGGAGCTCTGGCCTGGCAGACAGTTTCTGCCACCAGTCCTCATCACTCCATCTCAGTGGCCCAAACATACTGGCCCTGCCCACATTTTCTGTACCAGGAAAACACCTCTTCCTCTTTCAAGGGGCTCTGCCTCCTGTACAAAATCTGCCCCAGCTACTCCAGACAGAGTACTTCCCCTCCTTTAGACTCCCCAGCACCTTTCAGAGGCCCCTAAAAACCCACATGTAAAGGCTGGGGCTGTAGCTCAGTGGCAGAGTGTTTGCCTAGCATGTGTGAGGCACTGGGTTCTATCCTTAGCATCACATTAAAATAAAGGCATGCTGTCCATCTACAACTATTTTTTTTAAATTTTTTTTAAAAAACCACCTGTGCTTACCTGTCTCTGCTCCCAACTAAGCTCTCTGAGGGCAGAGATCATGTCTTCCCAATTTCTGTATTCCCCAGTGTCTTTAAAAAGATACTGATGAATGATATACTAGATGCATGGATTCTTGAAAGAATGAATAAATGAAGGTTGTCAGAGGCAAAGGCTGGGAGATTGCAGGACACGTAAAAGGCACCTCACCTGGAAGTCAGAAAGAACTCCCCAAACCCCAATGCCTAATATTTACTTGCTGTACAAACTTGGGCAAGCTACTTAACCTCTCTGAACTCCAATTTCCTTGTGTAAAATGAATTACACATATTTAAGTTTTGCTATCAGAATGCCTGTGGGTGCTGGGGGTGTTGGGAGAGGTGTCACATGCCTGTAATCCCAGTAGCTTGGGAAGCTGAGGCAGGAGGATCAGGATCTTTAGTTCAAAGCCAGCCTAAGCAAAAGTGAGGTGCTAAGCAATTCAGTGAGACCCTATCTCTAAGTAAAATACAAAATAGTGCTGGGGATGTGGCTCAGTGGTTGAGTGCCCCTGAGTTCAATCCCTGGTACCAAAAAAAAAGATTCACCCAGATTGTCATGTATATATCTTTTTTATCTCTCTTTTTTTAATGGTCCTGAAACTCAGACTCAGAGTTCCACATGCTAGGCAAGTACTGAACCACATCCCCAGCTGCCATGTGTTTACTTTATCCTTATTTAAAGTTCATTTCTAACACTGTTTCCCTTATGTAACCATAGAAAAGTTGCTTCTCAGTCTGGGGGTGTACTCTGGTAGAATGCTTGCCTAGCATTGCTAGGTCCTAGGTTCAATCTCTTACGACACCAAAAAGAAAAAGAAAAAGAAAAAATTGCCTCTCTGGGTCTTTCTCTCACAGGAACTTCCTTGTAGATTTTTCAAGGTACATATGACTATAGAGACATGCAGTTATTTATAATTATGTGACCTTACTGGCTATGTGACCTTGGATGTCTTACTTTAACTTCTTGGTGACTCAGTTTCTTCATCTGTACAACAGTACTATTAATAATTCTCCCTTAAGCTGGGCTCAGTGGTGCATGTCTGTATTCACAGAAGCTCATTTGGGAGGCTGAGGCAGGAAGATTGTAATTTCAAGGCTACCCTCACAAATTAGCAAGACCCTGTCTCAAAATATAAAATTTAAAAAGTCTGGCTGGGGGCTGGGTTGTGACTCAGAGGTAGAGCACTCACCTACCATGCTTGAGGCACTGGGTTTGATCCTCAACACCACATAAAAATAAAAAATAAAGATATTGTGTCTCTCTATAACTAAAAACAAAAAGAAAAAAAAAAAGGTCTGGCTGGAAGCCAGGCTGATGGTGCACTCCTATAATCCCAGCGGTTCAGGAGGCTGAGACAGGAGAATTGAGAATTCAAAGCCAGCCTCAGCAATGGTGAGGTGCTAAGCAATTCAATGCAACTCTGTCTCTAAATAAAATACAAAATTGGGCTGGGGATGTGGCTCAGTGGTTGAGTACCCCTAAATTCAATCCCTGGTACCAATAAAGAAAAAGGTCTGGCTGGGTGCAGTGGTATATGCCTGTAATTCCTGCAGCTCAGGAGGATGAGGCAGGAGGATTAAGAGTTCAAAGCCAGCCTCAGCAATTTAGGGAGGCCCTGAGAAACTCAGTGAGACACCCTGTCTCTAAAAAAAATACAAAAACGGGCTGGGATGTTCCTCAGTGGTTAGGTACCCCTGAGTTCAATCCTCGGTACTCCCCTAAAAGGTCTAGGGATGTATCTCAGTGGTAAAGCACCCTGCGTTCGATTCCCAGTATCTAAATAAATAAACAAATAATTTCCCTCATGGGACATGACCAAGATTACAGCAAGCCGGACGTTGGTGGTACAGGCCTGTAAACCCAGTGACTTGGGAGACTGAGGCAAGAGAATCCCAAGTTCAAGGCTAGGCTTGAAAACTTAGCAAGACTCTATCAAAAAAAAAAAAAAAAAAAGCCACTGGGAATGTAGATCAGTGGTAAAGTGCTCTAAATTTAATCCCAAGTACTGCAAAAAAAAGAAAAGACAGACTACGGCACATGGGTTAATACGGGTTAATACACAAAACTCTTAGAATAGTGCTTTGGCATATGAGATGAGCTCATGCAGATGCTAGTTATTATTATTACATGAGCTGAGCAATATGGTAGTTCTGCCAGATAATATCCAGTGACTGCTCTTGTGGATTAGTTGCCAAGGATCCAGACAGGGTGAATTAAGTCAGCATTTCAGTCCTCTGGGGAGAGAGAGACAGCCACAAGTAGGTGTGACTCACAGCATTCATGCTAAAAGTGCCAGAAGAGAAACAGTATTTAGATATAAAGGGAAGAGATGATTATATCTTTCCCACTCTATCACAGCCCCTCCTCCTCCATTTCTCATCAGACTGAGCAGCCCCAAAGTCTTAGTTAAAACTCTGGGAGGCTAGGAATGTATTCAGTGGTAGAGCATTTGCCTAGCATCTGGGAGGCCCTGAGTTCCACCCCCAGCACCACAAAACAAAACAAAACAAAAAAACCCTACATCACTCTGAACTCCTCTCATCCTCACCCTCCACAAGTGTATCCAGTTGATTTCCATCAAAAAAATTGGTCTCCTTTTCTCCATACCTTCCAACCCCTGCCCTGGGTTCAGACTCTGATCTTCCCAGAATTATTATTTTTTTTAAATTAATTTTTAGTTTTCGGTGGACACAACATCTTTATTTTAATGTGCTGGTGAGGATCGAACCCAGCGCCCTGCACATGACAGGCAAGTGCACTACCGCTTGAGCCACATCCCCAGCCCTTCCCAGAATTATTGAATAGCCTTTAAATAGCATGCAAGCCACACATGGTGGCACATACTTGTTTAACTCAGGAGGGTGAGGCAAAAGGATTGCAAGTTTGTGGCCAACCTCATCAACTTAGCAAGACCCTGTGTCAAAATAAAAAAGGACTGGGGATATAGCTTGGAAAAGTGCCCAGTACCCAGAAAAAAATAGAAGACCAGTTTTTACCACTTTGTATGTATGTTCTGTGCTATTTTCGGGTGGCGGGGTGTGGGGATCCCAGGGATTGTACACAGGGTTGCTTAAGCACTGAGTCACATAGCACTGAGCACTGAGCCCTTTTTATTTTTTATTTAGAGACGGGATCTTGCTAAGTTGCTTAGGGCCTCGCTAAATTGCTGAGGCTGGCTTTGAACTTTTGATCCTCCCGCTTTAGCTTCTTGAGTCACTGGGATTACAGGCATGCACCCCATCGCACAGCTACTTCACATTCATTTTCTATGTAGCACTCTTCTTTTTGAAATCATTCTATGATTTGATAGACACCAACACAGTCATTATCTACTAAATTTTCCCATGTGATGCTTCTGTGTTGTTTTGGGTATGCAGAAATCCATTCTGAATGTATTCATAGCAGACCACAAATTTGGCAGAAACAATACTGGTGAATGAAAAGCAACACCCATGCTTCTTATCCTGCTTTAAACATAATTTTGTGTTTGTCTTTGTGGTATTAGGGATCAAACCTAGGGTCTCATGTGTGGTAGGCAAGTACTCTACCATTGAGCTGTACCCCTAGCTCTTATAATTATTTTCAAACAAGTCAGTTTGAAACTTAACTAGCTTCTTCAAGCAAATGCAACTTTAATTCATTAGGAGCTCCTGAGGCTAGGCATGGTGGCACACACTTGAAATCCCAGTGGCTCTGAGGCTGAGGCAGGAGGATCACAATTTCAAAGTCAGCCTCAGCAACTTAGTGAGGTCCTAAGCAACTCAGTGAGATCCTACCTCAAAGTAAAAGAGTTGGGGATGTGATTTTTTCCCCTGGTTCAATCCCTGGTGAAAGAAAGAAAGAGAAAGAGAGAAATAGAGAAAGAGAGAGAGAAAAAAGGGAGAAAGAGGGAAAGAGAGAAAGAAAGAGAGAGAAAGAGGGAAAGAGAGAGAGAGAGAGAGAGAGAGAGAGAGAGAACTCATGGAATTTCATCAGCTGGAAGGAATGCCAATACAGACAAATGACTTTTAAACCAAATTTTCCTTCCTTACCATATTACATGGCCTATCAATCTACCCATCTGACTTTTCTGCATTGGTATGAATGGAAAAAATGAACGTTATTGGTAACATCTTGAAATTCACTTTTAGAATGCTTGATCCCACCTAATTCCAAATCTGTCATTATGGTTTGGGATTTCAACTGAATTGGCTCACATGATTGTGGTGGCTGAGAAGTCCCACCACAGGCTGTCTGGAGACCCTAGGATTCCATTGGCATGGTTCAGTCTAGGTCCAGAGGCTTCATCTTGGAACCAGAGACCCTGACTCCCAATAGGAGGCTGAACACCTGAAAAATGCCTGAAGTGCTGGTGTTAAGTCCTAGGGTCCAAAGGTCAGCCAGTCTGGACTTCTAGGGTCTAGATAGCAGAAAAGAACTCTGTCCCAGCTCTGAGAGAGATCACTCACCTTCTGCATTTGTTTCCCTCCAGCCTATGTATGGGATGAGGCCTGCCCATTGAGGGCAGATCTTCCCCACTTAGTCCACTTGGGTTCACACATTTATCTTTGGAAACATCCTCACAGACACATCCAAAATAATGCTTTATTAGGTTTCTAGGTGTTTCTTCTGCCCAACATGATGCAGCTATCCTGCTTATAATATAAAACTGGGTGCAGTGGTGAATGTCTATAGTTCTACCTACCCAGTAGCCAGTACAATGAGGAGGAAGATAAGCTCCTTGGAGCCAAGTTTGGGACCAGCCTGGATAACACACTGAAATTTGGTCTCTTAGGAAAAAAAACAACACACTAATTCCTTCCCAGAAATCAGTTTTTTACTGCTTTTTTTTTTTTTTTTTAATGCAGTCCTAGAGATTGAATCCAGGGGCACTTTATCCTGGTTTTTTTTTTTTTTTTTTTTTTTTTGGTGCTGAGGACTGAACCCCTGGCCTTGTGCATGTGATGTAACTGCTCTATCAACTAAGTGTTTATGTATATCTTGAAACAGGATTTCACAAAATTGTCAGGCTGGCCTTGAACTCGCGATCCTGCTGCTCCAGTCTGCTGGGATTACAGGTGTCTGCCACCAGGTCTGGCTCTTTTTTTAATTGGCATTGCAGTTTTCACGATTTCCACTTTCTTTCATGATTTCAATATCTTGGATTTTAATCTTTTAGGATTGTGGTTTTCAGATTTTTAATTTTGTTTATTTATTTATTTTTGCATTGATGGGGATGGAATCCAGGGCTTCATGCATGCCAGGCAAACAGTTTACCACTAAGCTACATCCCCAGCCCTGATTTTTAGGATTTTAGACTTTAGGGATTTTGATCTTTTGTGACTTCAACAATCAGAAATATGGAGGTGGTTGTTGTCTTTGGGGATTATGATCAATATAGAGCCTCCATGTTTATCAGACAAAGACCCATGTATTAGAACTTTTCCAGCTCTCCTACACTATCTTGAACAGGTTGGTATAACTGTCACCCTTACAGTTCTCTAACACCCCCCTACCCCCCCTGTCCTGGGGATCCAATCTGATTGCATGCTAAGCAAACTCTCTTTATTTTTAAAGATTTGTGTGCTTGCCCATTTAAACTGATAGTACTCCAAGGACAGATCTGGAATTTGTCAACTGCTTATGCCAATCATCTAGTTGAGCACTAAGGTTCATGTGAAGAATATTAAAAAAACAAAAACGTGGTTACCCCTCCTCATCATTGGCAAGGGGCTGTAGACATCTTTCAGTCTCTCTTCCCACAAAAGCAGATCCCGGAAGCATGTTTCCAGGGTCCTGGGTCCCCTAACTAGAACACAGCCCCAGCCAGGGCCCCACCAGGATGGGAAAAGGGTTTATTTCTTCAGCCTTTTTCTGGGCTTAGCTTTTGCAGGGCTGTCAGCCTGTCCCCAGTCTTTCTAGCAGTTTCTTTCTTTGTGTCTCTGTCTTTGTCTCTGCCTGTTTCCACTGACTGCTGTCCTTTGTTTCTCTGACTCTGGGTCTGATTCCCTCCACGCTGCTTGCTTCTTTTTCTTATGGCTCCTAAGACTGCTTCAATGCCTTTATAGCTATCTCTTATATCTTTCTACATCTCGTTTCTGGTGGCAAATCTTTTGCCCCTGTATTTTTGATCAGCCGAGCCCTTTTTGATTCAAGGCTTTTACATTAAGACTGTGTGAGTCTGGTTCAGGGTCTATTTGGGAGCTGCAGGTCTGATTGCATCTGCCCCCTCTCCCTAGCAGCATTTACCAGACGTTCCCGTCTAGTCCCTGCTCCTGCCTCGGTCTCCCCTAGCCCAGCCCCCACCGCGGTCCTCGGCCTCTCGGACCAGCCGGGCTTTGTTTCCCGTGTCTCAATGCCCCGCCCCGCCCCGTCTGGGGTCTCCGCCGCCCTTTGTCTGCCTTGGTCTCTCCCCCACTCCTTTCCCTGGGCCCGTCTCCGGATTCCTCTTTCTTTGTCTCTCCCGGGCTAGGTTGGCTGGCGCTGCCCGGCAGCCCCCGAGGTCTGCGCCGGTGGCCAGAGACACAGAGACATTAAGGAAGAGTCTTCAGCCCTTATCACCCAGCTGCAGCCCAGGAGGCACACGGTTAATACCACCGAGTTCGGGCCACTATCTTCGGCTTAGAGTAGCCCACCCGGCTGCACGCAGCCACCCGCGGGTCACAGAGCTCCCGCCAACACCGGCATCCCTAACTGGCGTGCAGCTCCTCCCAGATCCTAGAGCGGCTCTGTACGCCCCAGCGCTTCCGCTTCCCGTCCCCGCCCCCGGCGGCCGCCCCCGGGACGCCTGAGACCGGGCCCCCTCCCGTGTTGGCGCGGATCCCGCATCTCGGAGCCGCCGGTGGCTCGGGTACCCGCACCCTGCAGAGGAACTTGGGAGGGCACCGGGTGGCTCAGCTGGAGGCGGCTGACGAGGTGAGAGGGACGACTGCGTGCTGGGAGGAGGAGCAGCAGGTGCAGGGGTGGCCGGTGGCGCCGGCGGGAGTTACCGGGAACCGCGCCCGGTGTCGGGTGCCCGCGCCGGCCGACAGAGGGCAGCGGCAAGGTCCGCGGGCCGCACATGGTTGTGGTGACCACAGGATTATGTGTCTGTCCCCTTGCCCAGGGCGGCGTACTGGCGATGGAACGCGCCGTAGAACCCTGGGGTTCGGATCTCCATGGCCCAGAGGAGAGGGAGCGGTTAAGAAGCGCCCGCACAGGTGAGAGCCGCGGCCGTGCGCTGCACAGACAGGTAATAGCTGGGTGGGGACTCCAGTGCTGGGATCTGCCCCACCGAGAAAAATTGGACGTAAGCTGTGTCTCCAAGGAAAGAGGGGGAGGGGAGCAAAAACCAAAGGAAGGAGCCAACGTTTCTGAGTACCTACTGTGTGCCAGGCCTTTATGGGCATCTTCTCAAGGACTCCTCCCCTCCCCCACAGTCTTCACCTCTGCCCTTTTCTCTCCAGTGATGCACTCTGCAGGCAAATTGATCCAATTCCAAATCTAATCCTGTCTTTCTACTCAAAAACCTTCCTAGCTCCCCCCTGGCTACTAATTAAAGCCTTATACTTAGCCTAGCGTTCAGTCCAAATCTTGCATGCTCAAACTAGTCCCAACAACCGTTTCCAGCTTTATCTTCCATTCCTCTCCACGATTTTCTCTTTGCTGTGAATGCCATTCTCTGTCTCCTTGTTTCTTCTGCTGTGACATCGCACAGCAATTGTAGAAGCCCTATAATTGTTCTGAACCCATAGTTATAATTATTGATACTTTATCTCTCCCACCACCCCTAAGCATCTTGAGAGATGTATGTGAGAAGACACAGGAAGACTGAAGTAATAAATTACAGAATAGGCTAATATAACAAAGTACAATAGAAAGAGCAAATACCAAGTTTTCCATATAAAGGCAATAAAACATGGTTGGGTTCAGACAGACCTGAGTTAAAAGCTGGCTTGGCTACTTTCTGACTTAGAACAAATCACTTATATTCTCTACATTTCCATGATTGTAAAATGGGGATAGTAACATAATAGTATTACCTTCTAGGATTGTTTGCAAGGATACAGTATTACTTAGTTATATATATTTGCATATAGTTAAATATATTGACATATATTTAGGACATAGTAAAAGGAAGTCATTACCATTGTTATTGAAAGGCACAAACAATAAGTGCTTCAAAAGTTCAGAGGAGAAAGAGATCCATTGTCAAGGAAGTCTTCCTGGAGAGGTGGTGGGGTGTGTAGCTCAGTGCTGTAGAAGGATTGCTGAAGGCTTTGGGTTTCATTCCCAACACTCCCCCGTCCCCGCACCACACACCAAAGAGGCTAAGTCAAAAGGTGAGAGCTACAATTCCTTTTTCTTTTCCTAGGTCTAGGGAGTGAGAATGTGGTGATTTCTCAGTCAGATGTGTTTGAACACACCCCACCAGAGGAGGATGACTTGGGGTTCAAGGAAGAAGACGATTTGGCCTCAGGTCATGAAGTAGGAAATGATTCTCTCAAACCTGAAGGTATCCAGACCTGGGATGACTTATGGGTTCAGAGAGAGGGACTAGGAAAGCCTCAGCCTCGGAATCGAGGCCCCCGGGTCCTGGGAGAACCACGCTGGGGCCAGGCTAGTAGTGATCGAACTGCGGTGTGCGGTGAGTGTGGCAAGAGCTTCCGGCAGATGTCAGATCTGGTAAAACACCAGCGGACTCACACAGGGGAGAAACCTTACAAGTGCGGGGTCTGTGGCAAGGGCTTTGGAGATAGCTCAGCCCGCATTAAACACCAGCGAACTCACAGTGGTGAGAAACCCTATAGGGCCCGGCCACCAGCCCAGGGTCCCCCAAAGATTCCTCGGCCTCGGATACCTGCTGGTGAGCGCCCCACTATCTGTGGTGAATGTGGCAAGAGCTTCCGGCAGAGTTCTGACCTGGTGAAACACCAGCGAACGCACACTGGTGAGAAGCCCTACAAGTGTGCCATCTGTGGCAAGGGCTTTGGTGACAGTTCTGCCCGCATAAAGCACCAGCGGACACACCGGGGGGAGCAAGCCCCCCGGCCAGTGGTGCCCCGCCGGCAGCCATCTCGAGCAGCCACAACAACTACACAGGGACCCAAGGCCCAGGACAAGCCATATATTTGCACTGATTGTGGCAAACGGTTTGTGCTAAGTTGCAGCCTCCTAAGCCACCAACGCAGTCACCTGGGGCCCAAACCTTTTGGCTGTGATGTGTGCGGAAAGGAGTTTGCCCGGGGCTCCGACCTGGTGAAACACCTGCGGGTGCACACAGGAGAGAAGCCCTACTTGTGCCCTGAATGTGGCAAGGGCTTTGCTGACAGCTCTGCCCGGGTTAAGCACCTCCGCACACACAGTGGCGAGAGACCTCATGCCTGCCCAGAATGTGACCGCACCTTCAGCCTCAGTTCCACACTTCTTCGCCACCGCCTCACTCACATGGAACCCCAAGACTTCAGCTTTCCAGCTTACCCTGTAGCCCCTTTGATCCCCAGCCCACCTCCACCTCCTCTTGGCACCAGCCCCCCACTGACACCTCGAAGCCCTTCACACCCTGGCGATGGGCCTTTTGGCCTGCCTGGCTTGGAGCCTGAGCCTGGAGGCCCACAGGCTGGGGAACCACCCCCACCACTGGCTGGTGACAAGCCCCACAAGTGTCCCGAGTGTGGCAAGGGCTTCCGCCGAAGCTCTGACCTGGTGAAACACCATCGAGTACACACTGGGGAGAAACCCTACCTCTGTCCTGAATGCGGCAAGGGTTTTGCTGACAGCTCAGCCAGAGTCAAGCACCTCCGAACCCACCGTGGTGAACGTGCCCGGCCACCACCACCATCTACTCTCCTACGGCCACATAACCCACCTGGCCCAGCACCCACGGCTCCTCGACCTCGAGTCCGGGCCCAGCCCTCTGGACCCAGCCAGCCCCACGTGTGTGGCTTCTGTGGGAAGGAATTCCCCCGGAGCTCAGATCTGGTCAAACATAGGCGCACACATACTGGGGAGAAGCCATACAAGTGTGCAGAGTGTGGCAAGGGTTTTGGTGACAGTTCTGCCCGTATCAAGCACCAGCGAGGGCACCTGGTTCTGAGGCCCTTTGGGATAGGGGATGGTCGGGCAAGGCCTCTCAAAGAGGAACCACCAGTGGGACTAGAATGATAGGGTCCAGGGAAGGTGGAAGCCCAGGAAACCAAAGGGAGGGTTATCTGCTGCTGAAGCAGAGTAGAAAGGGCCTGGGAGGTGGTGGGAGGGAAACGAAGGGTAAGAAATGGGAGAAAGGAATGAATAGATAGAAATTGGAGACCATAACATTGATGCTCAGGAAACTGTCCTGGCTTGGTGTTAGGACCTTGCCAGTATGGGCTACACCCTCAAATTCTAGAACACTGCCTAGCACACAGTAAGCACTCAGTAAATACTAATTTGAAATTTAGAAACTGGCCTTAGCCTGAAAACTCTTTAAAGAACCCCAAATTCCTGCTGCTTGACTGATAAGAACTACTCCTCCCAAACTTGCCATGGGAGACCAAACACCCTGAATCAGTTTGTTTGACCCTATGAGGTACAGCAAAGGGAAATCTGGAATTTACGGTGTCAAATGAAGCAGGGCATCTTGATCATCATGATGGGGACAGTATTGCTGTGTGGTAGGTAGATCCCACTCCTAACCTTGGGTCACTGGACATGGTCTTAGCCAGGAAGAGCACTCTTGGATAGAGCCCTTGAGGACCTGGACCCACCCTGACACTTGGTCACTGGTGAAATAGCAGGAGGAGTGTTCATGGCATCCAGCCTGAATGCCACATCCAGGTTCTGGTGGCCATTAGCAGAAACCAGCTGATTGGGCAAGGGCAGGACTAGAGAGAGGAGGAGCCCCAGAGGCTAGGGATGCTGCAAGGCCTGACAGCCACATTTTCATGTGTCTCCTTACTAATAAAACTGTTTCTTGTCTGAGGCTTGGACTCTGTAGGGGTGTGTGGTTGTGTATACACGTGTACGTACATGCAGGACAAGGGTTGAAAGAGTATAAATGTGACACCACAGGCAAAACCCTCAAAGGATTTGTAAACTTGTGCAGGTCCCTTGTGCTCTTTGTCCCATTAAATAGGTTATCCTGGCAGGGTCAGCCACTTTCTACCCTTCACAGTGGGTTTTAAAAGGGCCACCAGATTCAGATTCGTCAACAGATGCCAGAGGCCTAAGGTCTAACAGCCCATAGGCACAGCCTGGAACATGATCCTTAAAAGGAAAATTGTGCGACGCTGAGGGAGGGAGGGCAAGCTACGGGGAATGGGTGAGAAGTGGCTGTTAGCCTAAGTGTTGCAGACCCATGTAGCACAGAAAGTCCCAACACAGATGCACGGCCTATGGGGACACTGGGAAACTCCGCTTCCCTGGGGCCCTTTTATGTATCAAGAAACATCATCTGGTTGCAAAGTCCAAAGGGAGGGTTAAACAGGTTGCTTTCTAATCCCTTGCAAAGGACAACCGAATTTACCAGCACCCATCGCATCCTCAGGAGCAGGGCTCCGAAAGGAGAACGCCAATAGGAAGGAAAGAAATAGAGGAACTCCCCTGATTGGCTGGGAACTAAAAACATTACGCCCCTTCATCCTTCTAAGCAATATTTGATTGCTTTGCAAATTCTCCAGTCCGGTTCTCAGCTAATGGTCGAGCGGGAATACTCCTGGGTAGAAGTTCACGCGAGATTTTAGCCACCCGACACGCTGCCCTAGAAAGCAGTGAAAGCTTACTGTAAGAAGGACTCTACCGATCCTTCCACCCCTGCCAAGTAGTGCACACGCTGAATACCCAGAACTTTGCGTCCAGGGCGGGGATTCTAAGCAACTTCCGGCTAAATGTGCACCGGTATCCATTGGCCTGAATGGAGTCTTTCGGAGATTTTGGAAGATCATTCTTGCTGTTTTCCCTGCCTTTTTACTCTATCAGTTCGGCTTCCAAGCTAATTTCAGTGAACTTGGTAAAACTACATCTGGCCAATTTACATCCCCCGCCGCCTCCATGGAAAACATTTGCCCTATCTTCCCATTCCCTCTCTGTAAAGCTTAACACTTGATTGGCATTCACGGCTTAACATTTGTGTGGTTTCAGCTCTATGCCTTTTAAATTTTGTTTCCTTTGTTGGGGGATGTGGCTCAGTGGTAGGCTAGGTGCGGTGGCGGTGCCTGTAGACAGGATGTTCTCTTTTACCTAGGTGTTTGAAGCCAGCCTATGCAACAAAGCAAAATCCCATCTCTCAAAGAAAAAAAAAAATCAAATAATAATAAGAAAAACAAAACTATGGGAGATGATTTGTTTTATGAAGAACGCACGAAGTCCTTAGGGATTCAAGATGAAGTCAAGGGCTGGGTTGTGGCTCAGTGGTAGAACAGGTGTCTGGCATGTGTAAGACCCTGGGTTTGATCCTCAGCACCACATAAAATAAATAAAATAAAGGTCCATTGACAATTAAAAAAAATAATAATAAAAGAATGAAGTCAAGTTCCAAATTCAATTTTCTACTCCCAGTCCTAGGAAGGACCTAGCATCTATAGACTTCACCAAATGCTTTTATGAAGGGTATCCCTGAAACATGATCTGCTCTTCATAAGAGTTTACAATCCCATAAACTCCTTGCCATCGATTGCACTCCCTCTTTGAAGGCCCTTCACATTTATCCCCTTGGCATTTATCTCAGACAGGCCTGCACCCAATGCCTGTTCCTCTCAGGGAGTTGTTCACTCATTCCACTACTCTTCTGCCAGAAGATCTATTGTCCTTTTGCCTATTGTCCTTTTTGTGTGTTCATAGATGATTCATAATTATATCAATTTTGTTTTTAACAGTGCTGGGGATCAAACTCAGGGCCTTGCACATGCTAAGCATTTTTATCACAATCTATGTGACTGTGTGTGTGTTTTCGTTACTGGGGATTGAACCCAGGGTCTCACTAGGAAAGAACTCTGTCACTGAGCTACAGCTACAGCCCTATCACAATCTTCTACTCTATTTATGAGACTCTCAAGAGCAGAAACCACATGTGATTGCAAACAGATAACTGTACATGTTTGCAGAGCAATTGGATGGAGCCCCTTTTCCTTGTGTTAGTAATAGTAGGTGCCTCCTTTCACTTGCTGAGTCTCCTCACTGATTCTCTCTGCCTTTGTTGGAGATGCAGCTATAATCTGATCCCTACTTACTGCATCTTGTCTACTACATTTACCCTTACTAGTACACTCAGATCCAGTAACACAAGTCTTCTATTTCTGAGGCATGTAGAGTTCCTTTTCCTTTTCTTTCTTTTGGTGGTGCTGGGGATTGAACCTAGGGCCTTGTGCATGCAAGGCAGGCACTCTATCAACTGAGATATAGCCCCAGCTCCTCCTCTTTTTTGAGACAGGTCTTGCTATGTTGCCTATGTTGGCCTTGAACTCCTGTATTCAATCAATCCTTCTGCCTTAGCTTCCTGAGTGGATGGGGACTATAGGTGCATAACTCAGTACTTGACTTAAACATGCCAACTTTATGCTTCAAGGCCTCTACAGTTCTGTCTCAAACATTCCTCCAGATTTTCAAATGGTTAACCTTTCTAATCATTCCAGGTTCATATTATTTCTTCAGAGATGCCACATTAAAGAAACCCTCCAACCATAGCCACTCCCTATTGGATCATCTTGCCCTTATTTTTTCATAAATTATCATATTTATTTGCTTATTTATTTATTTTTTTTCATGGTGGAATCCAGAGCCTTACACCTGCTAGGTGAGGAGCTGTATGACTGAGCTACACTCCCTGTCATGTCACATGTTTATAATTTTTACACCTTTTTAAATGCCACATAAACCAGTTTGTTTTATTCACTATGCCTAGAATGATATCAGGCACACAGTAGAACTCATTAAATACTTGAATAGAAAATGAACACAAGGCTGGGCGTGGTGGTATAGGCCTGTAAACCCAGCAACTCGGGAAGCTGAGGCAGGATGATAGCAAGTTCAAGGCCAGCCTCAGCAATTTAGCAAGGCCTTAAGCAACTTATTGAGACACTGCCTGAAAACCGACAAATAAAAGGGCTTGGGGATGTGGTTCCATGGTAAAGCTGCCTCTGGGTTCAATCCCCAGTACCAAAAAAAAAAAAAAGGAAAAAAACACAAGGTAGTTTTGGAGGAATCTTGCATGTGATATTTGGACATTTTCCCTCTTCTCTCAGCTCTGTGGAAGAACTAAAATTTGAGTAGATGTTATTCCAGACTCCAAATTATGCCCCAGGCTTTGCAGATGGATGATCCAGTTGAGTCCTGCATCTGCCACGAATTTCCTTGGTATAATTTCATTCCCAAGATAGAGTTTAATGCAATAGAATAACAAGCTTGAACTCTGCTGCTTACGAGATGTGAGACTTCGAGCAAATTACTTAGGGCTGAGTTTTATCATTGGTCAAATGGAGATATTGATCCCCATAGGACTATTGTAAAGAAACAACATTGTAAATACTTACTGTATGTTATTTCTTTTCTTCCATTCTGAATCTTGGATGCCCCATTCATAAATTGGGAGAATTAGGTACGTACTGGCTTGTTCAAGAGAAGTGGGAAATTTCTGTATGTAATATTCCAACTTTTTCTTTTCTTTTTTACTGCTGGGGATTGAACCTAGTCATGCTATGCAAATGCTCTACCACTGAGCTCCGCTCCCTTATCCCCCCCCCCTTTTTTTTTTTTTTTTGGTTATAGGTGGACAGTGTCTTTATATTATTTTATGTGGTGCTGAGGATAGAACCCAGTGTCTCATGCATGGTAGGCGAGCCCTCTCTGAGCCACAGTCTCAGCCCCCATATCCCCAACATGTTAAATGTTGTAAATTAAAATTTATAAAAGATCTCTCTTCTGTTTTGAAACTAATTTTGTGTGTGTGTGTGTGTGTGTGTGTGTGAGAGAGAGAGAGATACTGGGGTTTGAATCCAAAGATCTTCTACCACTGAGCTACATCCAGAGCCCTTTTTATGTTTTGAGACAGTGTCTCACTAAGTTACCCATGCTGGCCTTGAACTTGAGATACTCCTGACTCAGCCTCAAGAGTCTCTGGGGTATAGGCCTGGGCCACCACGCTCACAAAACTAATTTTTAAAAGTTGCCAGGTGTGGTAGCATGGCCTATAATCCCAGCTGTTCAGAGGCTGAAATAGAAGGATCGTGAATTCAAGACCAGCCTCAGCAATTTTAGGGAGGCTCTAAACAACTTAGTGAGACCCTGTGTCAAAATAAAAAATTAAAAAAGGGCTGGGGATGTAGCTCAGTGGTAACTTGCCTGTGGATTCAATCCTCAGCACGCACGCGCACATACACACAAAAGAAAGGAAGGAAGGAAGGAAGGAAGGGAGGAAGGGAGGGAGGAAGGAAGGAAGAAAGGGAGGGAGGGAGGAAGGAAGGGAGAGAGGGAGGGAGGAAGGGAGGGAGGGAGGAAGAAAGAAAGAAAAATATCCTGAGAGCTTCTAATTCTCCCTCTGGGCTACCAATTGTCAGGAATGCTATGGCACTCTACCATGTAACTTAGGCAAAGCAATTTACCTCCCAGAACTTCATTTAGCTCATCTGTAAAACGGGCCATGATCCTTACTGTTAAGATCAAAGGAAATCAAGCGTGTAAAAACTCTTAGCATAACTGGAGCATAGTAGATACAGCACTCAATAAATAGCAGCGGTAACTTGCATGGTTGTTGCTTCGGGTAGTATGTATTCAAGAAGTAAGGCCAGGGGATAAGGGAAGGAGATGCGGGGAAAGGAAAAAAGGGCAAAGGAAAGAAAGAGGGAAGAGGTGAGGAGGCAACAGGGTCCGCCCTCCAGGCGGGGTGCCAGCGAGAGGCCCAGGCCGGGGCGGGAGCGCACGTGGCCTATTTCGGGCGGTGCAGACACATTTGGCGTAGAGAAGACTAACGAGCCAGGCCCAGAGATTAGCCGTGAGGGTAGGTACCGGTGGCGAGGACCCTGAACGCTGGGCTTGGGTGGCTCCTGGTCCTTAACAGTTAGGATTGGAGGGAGGGATCCAGGTCCCAGCTCGCCGCCCTCCCTTGGCGGTTTGGGCCGGATGCCTAGGTTCTCTGGGCTCCTCCCCTGGAGGCGGGGCTCTGAGTTCGGACCAATAAACGACTGTTTCTGGGGCCCCGCCCCCGCCCCGCCCCCGGAGTCGCGGCCTCGCAGAGTGCCCAACCGCCCCGCGCCTAGGCCTGGGGCAGCGCGAGCGCCGAACCTCCCGCTGGTGAGTGCGCACCTCTCCCTAGGGTCTCCGCCCAATCCCGCCTCCAGCCCTTGCCCTAGCGCTCCAGGTCGCCGACCCAGGCTCTGGGGAGTGACTCAGCGCGGGGAGGGTGGCGACTCGCGGGGGCTTGGAGATTCGAACTGCTCTGGGCCTTGAATGCCGGGATGAGTGGGTGTCTCCGGGGTTGGTCACTGGACAGTGCTGGATCGTGGGCTGGGCAGGGGTGAATGGGAGAGGGCCAGACTCGGAGACCAGGGCAGGGCGGGGGAAGCCACGGCTGCACCGCCTTGCCTGGGCCAGGGCCATGTTGGGGGGGCGGGTCCTGAGCCTCTGATCCAGCTCCCTGCCTCAGGACACCAAGATGCCTGGCGAACAGCAGGCAGAGGAGGAGGAGGAGGAAGAGATGCAGGAGGAGATGGTGCTGCTGGTGAAGGGTGAGGAGGAGGAGGGTGAGGAGAAGTATGAGGTGGTGAAACTCAAGATCCCCATGGACAACAAGGAGGTACGTGTCACACACACACACACAGACACACACACACACACACCCTGGGGCCACAGCCCCCAAATCTAGTCCAGGTTCAGCCTCCCCAGGCAGCAATCAGGGATCCTGCCCTACTCTCCCTTGACTCTCAAACCCAAAATCTCGGGGTTGGCCATCTGCCATCATATAGATGTCTATCTAGCTCCTTGTGTATGCCAGGCTCCATGCTGGGTACTGGACAGTAAACTCTACCGTAGGATTCCCATAGAACTTGGTGTCTGGTAAGGTTAGACCAACAAGTAACATGTAGTCACAATCTTGTGTGATGGGTGTGGGCATAGGGGATGATGAAGCCCAAGGTGGGAACTTAATTCAGACTTGGGGTTGGAGGGGGAGTAAGTTTAGGCAACAGTAACAATGGCTAACTCTTCAATTTACTGTGTGCCAGACACAATTCCAAACACCTCCATTTGATGATACAGGTAGTATTTATTCCATTTTGCAGGGGAGGCCCAAGACAGTTTGGCAACTTGCCAAGGTCTCAAATTTAGAAAAGGGATGGCTTATCCAAGACCAGTAAGAGGCTGAGGGCTGAAATTGGGTCACTATCCCTAGACAGAGGGACTGGCTCTATTAGGGAAGCAGCAAAAGGAGCCTGACTCTGAGCAATGAGGGCAGATAGTTCCATGAAATTGTAGCATGGATAAGAGTAGGTTGGTTGTCAGGCCACAAAGGGAGTCCAAGTTTTATCCTGAGGCTATATGAAGGTTTTTAAGAACAACAGAGTGAACTGAGTTTCCCATTGAAGACACTAGCTGCCATCAGGTATGTTTCCACTTTCCAGAGGTGCACAGTACTCTGGCTACCCCAAGTCTGAGTATCACTGAATCTAGTTGGAGGACTCCTGTACTGCCACTCTCAGGGCCCAGTTATCAGGGAAAGGAAGTTCTGCTGCCCCCTAGTGGGCATGGTGGATCCTAAGGGGAGGGGGACTGGCTCCCTGGGCCTCCAGTTTAAATAACTATCTAGTTCTGTTTTCTTGGGCTTTTCAGGCCCATCATCCTAGCTCAGCCTGCTTCCTCTTGCCCTGTGAATCCCTGATCATCTCCTTTTGCCTGTAAGTTAAGTACAGAGTCCTAAACTTAAGGTGGATTTCCGACTCCATCAATTACCAGTCATGTGACCTTGGACAAGTTTCATAACTTTTTTATGCCTCAGTTTTCTCATTTGTAAAAGGGAAGCCATAATAGCATTACTTCTTGGAGTTGCGAGGATTGAATGAATATGTGTACAGAATTAAAACTGTCTGGCACATAATAAACGTTATGTAAGTAGTTATTATTATTAACTGGTCTCTTCCCTGAAGTTCAGTACCTTGGGCTCAGTTGTCCTTTGGGAGATTTTCCAATTCATTTTTATCAAAGGACTTTCTGGGCTGAACCCTGAGGACTGGGGATGAACAGAGCAATCAACATGGAGGCCTAGATGGAGGACTGAAGGCAGACAACCCAGGCAGTGGAGAAGACTTCACAGAGATAATGTTTGATGGGGGCCTTTAGGCTTAGTGGGTGTTTAACAAATGGAGGAGGAGGAAGAGCATTCCAGGAAGAGGAAACTACAAAAGATAAGCCTCAGAGGTGTTGAGACTAAAAAGGTAGGTGGGGCCACAGCATAAAAGGCATTGAAACAAGCCAGGGTAGCCACCTGCGGGTTATGTGTTAGGTTAAGTGATGCCATTGGAAGCCTTAAATCAGGGAAGGGACATGACTGGATTTCTTTTTTTTTTATTGGTTGTTCAAAACATTACAAAGCTCTTGACATATCATATTTCATACATTTGATTTAAGTGGGTTATAAACTCCCATTTTTACCCCGTATACAGATTGCAGAATCACATCAGTTACACATCCACGTTTTTACATATTGCCATACTAGTGACTGTTGTATTCTGCTATCTTTCCTATCCTCTACTATCCCCCCTCCCCTCCCCTCCCATCTTCTCTCTCTACCCCATCTACTGTAATTCATTTCTCTCCCTTGATTTTTTTTCCCTTTCCCCTCACATCCTCTTATATGTAATTTTTTTTAAGAGAGAGGGGAGAGAGAGAGAGAGAATTTTTTAATATTTATTTTTAGTTTTCAGCGGACACAACATTTTGTTTGTATGTGGTGCTGAGGATCGAACCCGGGCCGCCCGCATGCCAGGCAAGCACGCTACCGCTTGAGCCACATCCCCAGCCCTCTTTTTTTTTTTTTAAAGAAAGAGTGAGAGAGAGAGAGAGAGAGAGAGAATTTTTTAACATTCTTTTTTTTAGTACTTGGCGGACACAACATCTTTGTTTGTACGTTGTGCTGAGGATCGAACCCGGGCCGCCCGCATGCCAGGCGAGCGCGCTGCCTCAGTCTGGCTGGGCACAAATCACGAGCCACTCACAGCTTTGTAGATTCAAACAGCAACTCTTTATTCCCGAACTCACACCGGCCTTCTACAAACACGTTCTGGGGAAATCCACGTTCTCTGCCCAAATCCACACCCACTGGGCTTCTGTCTCCCAAATATATTCTGAATCCCTTGAGAACTCAAGGGGAACACAGGCAGCAGGATATGCCCTATTCTAAACGGGGAACGCCCTAAACTCTGATTATGCTAAACAGGGAACACCCTAAACACGGATCTGGTCCTTGAGCAAGGTCACCTTACATGCAATGTCCTGCAAAATGTCCTATTTCCATGAGTCCTTCCACTAAAGAAACATGGGGGTACGCTGGCAAGGAAATTATCATACCTACTTGGCTGATGGCTCCCAGCAGCGCGCTACCCCTTGAGCCACATCCCCAGCCCCCCCCCCAGCCTTCTTATATGTAATTTTGTATAACAATGAGGGTCTCCTTCCATTTCCATGCAATTTCCCTTCTTTCTCCCTTTCCCTCCCACCTCTCATCCCTGTTTAATGTTAATCTTCTTCTCATGCTCTTCCTCCCTGCTCTGTTTTTAGTTGCTCTCCTTATATCAAAGAAGACATTTGGCATTTGTTTTTTAGGGATTGGCTAGCTTCACTTAGCATAATCTGCTCTAATGCCATCCATTTCCCTGCAAATTCCATGATTTTGTCATTTTTTAGTGCTGAGTAATACTCCATTGTGTATAAATGCCACATTTTTTAATCCATTCATCTATTGAAGGGCATCTAAGTTCGTTCCACAGTCTAGCTATTGTGAATTGTGCTGCTATGAACATCGATGTAGCAGTATCCCTATAGTACGCTCTTTTAAGGTCTTCAGGGAATAGTCCAAGAAGGGCAATAGCTGGGTCAAATGGTGGTTATGACTGGATTTCTATTCAGAAGAATGATTGGCTGCTATGGGAACACCAGGCCAGGTAAGGCTAGTGACTTGCTCTAAAGTAGTAGTGGCAGTGAAGGAGAGAAAGGGTATTTGGAAACCCCAACTAGTTTTGGCTGGAGCTGAGGGGTATAGGGAGGGTTTGGTGTGAAAGTCACAAAGGTATGTTGGGCCAGATTGTAAGTGGTATCAATAGCTCTACCATTTATCAAATTTGCTTCAGCTTCCTCATCTGTAAAATGGGATAATTGTATAAGATCTTTAAATGCCAGAGTACACATATCCCATGAACATTTAGCACTCTGCTCACAAGATAGCTTAGTGGTGTGCTGTGTGACCTCCCAAGAGTCTTGTTTTTTGTATGTTAGTGATTTCAAAAGTGGGTGCAGTGGTGCATACCTGTAATCCCAGTGACTTGAGGCTGAGGCAGGAGGATTGTAAGTTCGAGGCCAGCCTCAGCAATTTAGTGAGACCCTGTCTCGGAATAAAATAAAAGGGGCCGGCCAGGGTGTAGCTCAGTTGTAAAGTACTCCTGGGTTCAATGCGTAGTACCAAAAAAAAAAAAAGCTTTCCAATGCTGTGACTCTTAGCTATCACTCAGACCCATGACCAATCACTGACCAGAACAGACCTTAAAGGGACTAATGTATTTTTTTTTCATCTTTATTTATTTTTATGTGGTGCTTAGGATTGAACCCAGGGCCTTGCCTGTGCTAGGTGAGCACTCTACCACTGAGCCACAACCCCAGCCCAAGAGTGTTCGTTCTGCCTATCTAAATCTAATCTGTCTTTAAGGAGTAGAAAAGATTTTCTCAGGCCTCTTTACACATCCGTCGCTGTCTTGCCCTGGCTTGAACCCTGGAGTGGTTTTCTGTTTCCCTAGGATGAAGTCTCCGTTTCTAAGACTGGCATTCAAAGCTCCTCACCATGTGATCTCATGTCATTCTGGCTTCTCTAACTCTTCAACACTCATCCCATGTGCAGCTTTAAACTGACATAACCCTTTCTCACCTATGAGGTCTTACCTATATGATCTCAGCCTATAAAACCCTCTTCATCTTTCTATCTCCTTTCTCCACGAGTAGCTCTTTTCTCTTCCATATCAAATTGCTTACTTTATTTTTCCTTTTTTTGAGATGGGGTCATGTTACATTGCCCAGGCTGGCCTTGGTCACACTTATGATCTTTCTGCCTCTGCCTCCAATAGCTGGGATTAACAGGTGTGTACCACAACACCTGGCAGATTGCTTAATTTTTAACATGCATACAAATCACCTAGGGATCTTGTTAAAACATTTTTTTTTTTTTTTTTTTTGTAGTGATGGGGATTGAACCCAGGACCTTTTGCAGGCTAAGTAGTTGCTGTAGTACTGAGCTACATCCCATCCTAAAATAAAGATTTTGATTCAGAAAATCTAAGTTGGGGCTTGAGCATTTCTAACAAGTTCCCTGTGAGGCTGATGTAGCTGGTCTGTGGACCATACTTCCTATAGCAAAGAACTGGAGGATGGGGATTGTTTTATACTTTGTTCCCAAAGAAGAAAGATTCTGAATACTAAAAAGGTCCAGAGGAGGGAGTCAAGCTGTGCAGGTGACCTCAAAAGTTAGTAAGATTAAAATTTAGAGAATAGGTGTTTTGGACAATGACAGACTTCTAGTTCAGACCTTGGTTCTTCAGTTTAATAACTCTATGGCCTTGAGTGGTCAGTTAGCTTCTAAGTCTTATTTCCTTAATTATACAAGAGGGCTAAGATACATAACCCAAAGAGTTGTGAGAATTTAAAATGAGAACAAGGAGTACTGGGGGGGGGGGAATATATATATATATATATATATATATATATATATATATATATTGTTTATAAAGTGCTTTAAAAAAATGAGAACATGGGTAAGAATTCCTAGTACAATTCCTAGCACATAGTGAATATTCAATAAGTGATAGTTGTTATTATTAATAATTAGAAAAGTAGTGACTAAGGAAGAAACTGGGATATTTGCCTTGGTTAAAAAATACTTAAGGGGGACTTGGGTTAGGGCTCAGTGGTAAAGTACTTGCCTAGTATGTGTGAAGCACTGGGTGGTTCAAACCTCAGCACCACATAAAAAATAAAATAAAATAAAGGTATTGTGTCCATCTACAACTTAAAAAAGAATTAAAAAAAAATATTTAAGGGGTTGAAATGTGACTGACTGGTAAAGCACTTGCCTAGCATGTTTGAGGGAGGCTCTGGGTTCAATCCCAAGCACTGGAAAAAAAAAATTAGGCATGGAATTGTCTTAATAATTAATTTCAAATGCCTGGATTATTACAATATACTATATTGTATCTCCATGGTTCCTCTTATTACAGGGCAAATATTATTTATTTTAATTTTTAATACAATAGTTGTAGAATTTGAGAACTGTATAGGCCTTTAATGATTGCCTAGTCTGGTATTTGCCAAGTTCCAGTCACATGTATATCACATACATGTTGTAGTCACATTATTTAGTAATACTTTTTAAAAACAGATTCACAATATTTTTGAAATAAATTTGCCTTCATCTAAACAATAATATTTATGAACTTATGGGTTTCATGTGATATATTATTTTTCTAATGTTTATACAGAAAACACATAATGAGTTTATTATTTGCCCACATACCACTTAGAATACTCTTGTGTCTTGTGCTGTGCATGCCTCAAGTTGGGAACTTTTTTTTTTAATTCATTCATTTTGGTTGTTGATGGACCTTTATTTTTTATTTATGTATGGTGCTGAGACTTAAACCCAGTGCCTCACACATTTGAGGCAAACTCTCTACCACTGAGCCAGAATCCCAGACCCAGTTGGGAAGGTTTGATCTTACTCAGCCTACCTAGCCTTCTTGGGATGGTGAGGCAGGGAAAGAGAGTGACTTACCCATGTTCTTAATGAGTTAGACTCAGCTGCTTACCAAGATTCTTCTTCAAGCTGGGCATGGTGGTGGTGGCACACACTTGTAATCCCAGTGGCTCAGGAGGTTGAGGCAGGAGGATTGTGAGTTCAAAGCCAGCCTCAGCAACTTAGTGAGGCCCTAAGTAACTCAGTGAGACTCTGTCTCTAAATAAAATTAAAAAGGGCTGGGGTTGTGGCTCAGTGGTTAAGTGCCTCTGGATTCACTCCCTAGTGCCCCCCCCCCAAAAAAAAAGAATCTTCAGATGGCAGATGCCCAAAGCCTCCCCTTCTGGATTGTATACAGCCAGGATGCTTGTGTGGAAAATTTGGTGAAGCCAGTATAGCAAGTCCTTGGGCTGGCCAAAGTCACCTTAAAGAAGGGTGCCAAGGGCTGGGGATGTAGCTTGGTAACAAGAGTACTTGTCTGTCATGCTCAAGGCCCTGGGTTCAATCTCGAGTACAAAATTTTTTTTTAAAAGTCAGGGGGTTGGTTCGATCCTGAGTACAAAAAAATTTAAAAACAGGGGGGTGGGTTGCCAAGGAAAAAAGGTCCAGAAAAAATGTAGCTATAATGAAAAAAGCTGTCTCCACCATGGCTGACATGTTGAAATAAACCCAAGAGACATCAAAACCAGAGCAAAATTGGAATGTGTGACCTTGCATCCAGACTGTGCCAGACCTGCTGTGGGGAGTTTCTTGATTTAAGTATCAAGTTGTATTTTAACCTTGAATTTCTCTTGGGGAAAGCCAGGGACTTGGAGTCCAGCCTCTGTCATGTCTTGGCTGTGTGAATTCAGGGCAGAGTGCAGCCTCCTGGTGGAGAGTAAGCACTTCAGTCTGTCGCGCCCACCGTTTTGGCCTGTGAATTTATTTTCCCTGTGTCTCAGTGTTCTCTGTTAAGTCACACTTGATTAAGGGGGTGACAGGAAGATTTAATACAATAATGTATATACAGTACTGTTGTCAAAGCTTAACATTATGATGTTGATTACAGTAGTCCCTCTTATCTTGGGGGAATATATTACAAGACACCCCTCAATCCCACCGTGGATGCATGAAACCTTGGACAGTACTGAGTATTCTGAGTTTTTTCAGATACATACATGAAGTTTAAGCACCATAAGAGATTAACGACAATAATAAAATAGAACAACTATATCAATATATTGTCCAGAGTTCCTATGGCTGTTGCTAAATTTCCCAAATTATCCTGTTTTCCAGCTTGAATTCAAAGCTGTTCTTTTTTTGGGAAGTGGAGGTACTGGGGTTTGAACTTGGGGATACTTTACCACTGAACTGCATCATCAGACCTTTTTTTGTTTTAATTTTTTTTTTTTTTAATTTTGAGACAGCGACTTGCTGAGTTCCTGAGGCTGACCTCAAACTTGCAATCCTCTTGCCTCAGCCTCCCAAGTTATTGGAATTACAGGCAAGTGCCACTGCCTGGCAAAGCTGTTCTCTTTTGACAAAGGATTTGGAAGGCCTTGAAGTTGCCCTTGTGCAGCTTCAGAGAGAGAAGGCCCCACTATTCTCTTACTGTCACCTTTACCCTCTCTTAATCTCTATCCCAATATAGATTGATTATTTATTTATTTATTTATTTATTTATTTTATAGAGAGAGGAGAGAGTGAGTTGTTTTTTTTTTTTTAATATTTATTTTTTAGTTTTTGGCGGACACAACATCTTTGTTTGTACGTGGTGCTGAGGATCAAACCCGGGCCCCACGCACGCCAGGCGAGCGCGCTACCTCTTGAGCCACATCCCCAGCCCAATATAGATTATTTAAAATGGGAAAAGTGATAGATTGATTACAGGAGAAGCTAACACTGTCTTGTTCTTAAATGTATCAGGTATTTCCTTTGATAGTGTTTGTTTTTTTTTTTTTTAATGGTACTGGGGATTGAACCCAGGAGTGTTCTACACTTAGCTACATCCTCAGCCCTTTATTTTATTATGTTGCCAGACTGACCTTAAACTTGCAGTCGTCCTGCCTCAGTCTCCAGAGTAGCTTGGAAATACAGAGATGCACCACCACACCTGGTGAATTAATGTTCTTTATTGTTTGGCCTACAGTAGATATTCAACATCAGCTTTGCTGGGGTGAGCACTCTCTTTGCTAAGAAGGGAGCAACGTGCCCTCAATATTACTCTTCACTCTATTAGTACAAAATGTTTTCCTTTCACCTGCCTCTTACAAAGCATTCTTTCCTCTTTCTGATTTTATCTTTAGAAGCTCAGACTTCATGAAACAGGCTCATTTAAAATTTTTTTTTTCCACTTAGGGCTGGCTCAAAATAGCATTTTGGGTGTTTTGTTTTGTTTTTTGCTTTTTCTTCACAGCTTAATAAAAAAAAAAAAAAAAAAAAAAAAAGATAGGTGCTTGCTCTTAAAAGTTTATTAAAGATCCTGGACGTGGTCTTGGCCCAGCTGCCTTGCCTCCTTCTCTAACTGCATCTGGTTGCTCCTCTTCTGTTTGTCTCTGCCCATTCTCTGGGTGAACGCCTTTGAGTCTTAACGACTGAAAAACCGTCTGTAGGTTGACAGTTTTCTATTAACATCTCCAGCTCAGGCCTTGCCTCTGAGCTCTAGATGAGTCAAGAATTTTCCATATAGCCCCAAACAGATCTCACCTCTCAATTTGCTCCTTCCACCTTCCTCACTCAGTGAGGATGTAATAGCCTGTAAATGGCCACTCCACCTTTGCAGTCTCTAAGCCCCCAAAACTTTAAGTTGTTTTGATTCCTCTTTCTTTATATTCCATATCTAATCTGTTATTAAATCTTTTGTCTCAAATTGATAAGTATGTCCAGAAGCAGATCACTTCTCACCACCTCTACTTTTCAGTTGTTTCCTGGATCTAAGACACAATCTTCTCTTGCCAGATGACTGTAGTACCCTCACTGGGCTCCTGCTTCTGCCCTCTTCCCTCCTTCCTCTCCTTCATTGGGTTCTCAACCCCAGCAGCATGAGGGAACCTTTTTAAAATGTGTGATCAGGTCGCTTACTTGCTTATAACCACTGTTCTAGTGGTTCCACATCTCACTTACGTTAAAATATTAAAAACCAAAGTGCTAACTGGGCCTTGGGCCCTAAGCTAAGAGATCCCCTCCACTATTACAATTCCATCCATTTTTCTCCCTCTCAAGTTACAGTTATCAGTAAGTGTAGTCATCCCTGCCCTGCTTCTGGGAATTGAACCCAGGGACGCTCTTATCACTGAACTACACCCCTAGCTCTTTTGGTGGCTGAATTTCAAACATCCAACCTCAGCCTGCCGAGTCAGTAAGGTATCTTGACATTTCTATTTAAATTTGCAACATCTCTCCAACATGGGCAGTCCTTATTTATTCTTTCTGAAAGCAGAGATTTTTTTTTTAATGACTTAATTTTAGTTAATGCTGAATTCCCAGTGCTTAGAATAGAGTCTAGCACATTGCACGTGCCCAGTGAATATTGGCTAAGTTAATAAAAATAACTGGAATGCCACTGGGCATTGTGATATGTGAGTTATGTATACTACCTCATCTAAGGCACACAACCATACTCTGAGGAAGGCACTTTTGCGTTTTCTATTTCACAGATGGGGAACAGAGGCTGAGACAGAGGTAGTGAGCAGAGACCAGGTCTCTGGCTTGGAGGCTTGCTCATCAGGGCTGATCTGTACCCCCTCTCCCTGCAGGTTCCCAGCGAGGTGCAAGTGCCAGTGCCAGTGCCAGTGCCAGCGCCGTCTGCCGACCCGGCGCGCCCCCACGCGTGCCCGGATTGCGGCCGCGCCTTTGCGCGCCGCTCCACGCTGGCCAAGCACGCACGCACGCACACGGGCGAGCGGCCCTTTGCGTGCACCGAGTGCGGCCGGCGTTTCTCTCAGAAGTCAGCGCTGACCAAACACGGCCGCACTCACACAGGCGAGCGGCCTTACGAATGCCCAGAATGCGACAAGCGCTTCTCTGCCGCCTCGAACCTGCGGCAGCACCGTCGGCGTCATACTGGCGAGAAGCCGTACGCATGCGCACACTGCGGCCGTCGTTTCGCGCAGAGTTCCAACTATGCTCAGCATCTGCGCGTGCACACGGGCGAGAAGCCGTACGCGTGCCCGGACTGCGGACGAGCTTTTGGCGGAAGTTCGTGCCTGGCGCGCCACCGACGCACGCACACGGGCGAGCGGCCTTACGCATGCGCCGACTGCGGCACGCGCTTTGCGCAGAGTTCAGCACTGGCCAAGCACCGGCGCGTGCACACTGGCGAGAAGCCGCACCGCTGTGCTGTGTGCGGACGGCGCTTCGGCCATCGCTCCAATCTGGCAGAGCATGCGCGCACGCACACAGGCGAGAGGCCCTATCCGTGCACGGAGTGCGGCCGCCGCTTCCGCCTCAGCTCGCATTTCATCCGCCACCGTCGCGCGCACATGCGGCGCCGCCTGTTTATCTGCGCCGGCTGTGGCCGGGACTTCAAGCTACCCGCGGGCGCCACCGCCGCTAATGCCACCGAGCGCTGCCCAGAGTGCGAGGGCAGCTGAGCCAGCGTGGGGTTGGAAGCGTCCGAGTGGGGAGGGCCATGTTGGAACTTCATCCTGGCTGCGTTAACCTGGATGGCTCCTCCCCGGCAGCCGGGTCTGGGAGACAAGGAACGTACCTTACCAGGGTCCCTCGAAATGGTGCCCACCTCCCCCTCACTACATCCCCTTGGCCCGTATTAGTGAATAAAGTATTATATCTTCACTCCACCCGTGCCTGTGAGTGGAGTGGGTGGGGAGAGTGGAAGATTGGAGTGTTTTCCACTCCTGGTTGTTGTGGAACTAAGTGGGGCTATAAGGCTAAAGATGCTTCCTGGAATTGGGCTGGGGTGGGAATCATCCACACTTGGCTGTTGGTTATCATGTTCTCATAACCTCCGATCTGAAAGGATGCATAGAGCAAGTTCCAGACAAATAGTATTGCATTCTGCAAAGCTTTGGTAAGCAAGGCATGACATTGACGTCTGAGGAGGGAAGAAAAGTATAGCAGTTAAAATTTTTAGTATTTTGTGTTAGCTCACTTTCACCCTTAAAACATCCTTTTGTCTCCATTTTTGCAGATATAGGGAGCAAATGGCAGAGCAGGACAAGTTGCCAGGCTGGTTCAACAGTTGTGGTTTGGTGTCAACTGAAGTTTGATGCAGTTTAGAGGTTCGTGGTTGGAAATAATGTTCAAGCTGGATCTTAAAGGGCAAGAAAAAATTAGGACTGGGGAACATGGAGAGAGCCCCTAAAACTGCATGCAACACTCATAGTTTACAAACATCCCCTGGGTTGGAATGTTAGGAACAAAAAGCAAGGAGGTTGGTGGGAGATGGACTGAGGGAAACCAGGTTAAAGGATCTAAGGCAGTAAAGAAGCCTGGAGAGATAAGGAAAGGATGAACTTGACATCCCTGAGAAGCCATAAGTTCAGGGCTGCAGGGGTGGCTCAGTGGTGGAGCACTTGCCTAGCATGCATGAAGCTCTGGGTTTGACAAAAAACACCCAAAACAAAGAGCTATAATTCAGGACAAAGGTGGTCCTGGGTTTGAGGGAAAGGAGAGATGGGACTATTAGCTTGTATGACCACATGGCAGTGTCTCTGAGAAGGGACATTTGTCACACCTCAGTCTGGACATGTTGAGTATGAAGTAAATGTGGAAGGGTCAGGGAGGTCATTGAAAATAAAGACACCAGGTTAGGTGGCCTTGACACCATGTCCATCTCCCAAAAGGAAGTTTTGTCTGGGAGATCAAGAGGTGAAGTATCATGAAGGAGGGAGTGGTCAGATGCTAGATGCTGCTGTGATATCAAGTACATTCATCTTGTGTGTGATGTCTGTGGGAGAATGAAGTAGTGCAGGTGAATGTAGATAACTCACCTGGAAAATCTGTTGTACAAAGCTACAGGAAAAGTAGCTGGAGGTTTGATGATTTAGTTTTGTCAAAAGGGGAAGATTCAAATATGCTTTATGTACTATTGGGGCATGCTAATGGAAAAAAAAAAAAAAAAACTGGGTAAAAGGGTGGGCACCTATTGTCTCAGCTACTCAAAAAGCTGAGGCAGGAGGAACACTTGAACCCAGGAGTTTAAGACCTACCTGGGCAACACAATGTGACCCATCTCTTAAAAAAAAAAAGAGACAGCTGAGAACTGTGGCACATGCTTATAAACCCAGCAACTTGGGAGGCTGAGCCACAAGATCACAAGTTCAAGGCCATCCCAAGCAATTGGTGATACAGTCTCAAAAAAAGGACTGGAGATGTAGTTCAGTAGTGAAGAGCTCCTGAGTTCAACCTCCAGTACTCCCTCTTCCCAAAAGTTCATTACATAAAAGGGAAGGAGATAATAAAGAAGGAATAAGCTGGGCATGGTGGTGCACTCCTGTAATCCCAGTGGCTCTTGAGGCCGAGGCAGAATTGTGAGTTCAAAGCCAGGCTCAGCAAAAACGTGGTGCTAAGCAACTTAGTGAGACTGTCTCTAATAAATACAAAATAGGGCTGGGGATGTGGCTCAGTGGTTGAGTGCCCAAGTTCAATCCCTGGCACCACCCAAAGAAGAAGAGAGAATAAAATTGGAGACTACTAATAAGATTCCTCTTATCACTGGATAGGGACAGGAAAGATGGGCTCAGAGACATAAAGCTGAAGCAGTTCTAATCTGATGGATTCTGTTTTACTCGGGAAGGATTCACTGGATAAGAGGACAGGAGAGTGGGGCCTTAGAATGAGAGGGATAGCAAGTCAGTGACCATTGTTAAATCTCAATTTTTTTTTTTAAATGGCAATACTGGGGGTTGAAACCAGGGCCTTGCACATGCCAGGCAAGTACTGTATACTTTAGTATAACACTAGCCACAAAAAGTAGTTAAAGATGCTTTTCTTTGTATTACCCTGCTCTGTGAGATGCAGGCCATAGGTATTTCAGATAGGAAAGTGACGTGCCAAGATTACACAACAGATAAACTGTACAAATTCAACAGTGTAATTTACTTGGAGAAGAAGAATAAGAAATTGACCTAATTGATATGTGGTCTTCAATTTTATGAAGGTTCCCATGAGAAGCAGCAGCTCCCTTCTTCTCTACATCAGAGATCTGGCCCTGATTTGTGTCCCTGATGGACCCCTGAAAGCTTTGATTTGAAAAGGCAAAATAGAACTACAAACTAACAGTTATTTAAACTGTGTGCTAGGCTATTATTTTCATTTTACAAGAGATGAAGTAAAATGATGACTATCATCCAGCCCCTAAGTATCCGAACCCAGAGAACCTGGTTCTGAATATGAACTGTTAACCAACACTGTATATAGCCTCTGATGTCCTCTATAGGTCCAGAAGTGGGAAGACTTGCATGAAATTCCTGTAGGAATTTACTAACAACTGGATCACTCCTCGTGCCCCTCTGCAATGCTACTGATAGCCTACCTAGCCACCTCAGAAGAATCTAGAAGTTAAAACCATTTTATTGAGGGAGAAAACACCAGAAGGATATCTTCTGGAGGCTCTTGGGCCTTGAAAACTGGGAAATGGGACCCTTAAGTCCTGATTTGTTAGGAAAGGACTATAATAAGTTCTGTAGCCAGGCCACCCTCTGCTTCTCAGATGCCATGCTGAGTTGCAGGTTCTGATCCCATGTTTCTATGTTGAGGTCTGGCTTGAGGACTCATGGGCAAGGTCTGCAGCACCCATAGTCTGGTCTTCAGAGATGGCCCCATGGGACAAGTCTGTATACTTGCGGGCTGAGCCACGAGACAGATGAACGGGGTAACGTCGCCGGTTGGTATCCATTTTGGAGAGCACTGCTTGGGGCAGATCCACATGGCAACGGGCTGCTAATGCCACCAGATAGATGAGGACATCACTAAGCTCTTCTTGAAGGGCTGCCCGTTCCCTCAGGGGCCAGGCTTTGGGGCCAGGTTCTGCATCAGACTTCCACTGACTGGGGGCAAAACAAAGACAATCACATATAGCTTCTAGCTAGGACAATGGGCTCTATCTCCCTAAGGAGCACCTTCAGTCCCTGCAGCAATGAACTCCTATCTCCCAGAAAGTTCCTCCAAAGATAATCCAGAGTTGGGTTCAACCCTGGTACCAAAAAAAAAAAAAAAAAAAAAAAGATGTCATGATTCTAGATCTTTTAAAATTAGTTAATTTATCATCATCATCAGTCTCCTTCCACTGTGAAGGTTGTCTACCTTGTTCAAGGTCACATATCTTGATTCTGTTTTTGAACCTTAACTATTGAACCAGCCCTACTTACACACACACACACACACACACACACACACCCCACATACATATATATAAAGTTATACATGGACACAATATCTTTATTTTCTTTTTTGGTACCAGGGGTTTAACTCTGGGGTACTCAACCACTGAGCCACATCCCCAGCCCAACTTTTTATATTATTTAAAATGAGACAGGGTCCCACTAAGTTGCTTAGTGCCTCACCATTGCTGAAGGTGGCTTTGAAGTTGCGATCCTCCTGCCTCAGCCTCCCAAGCCACAGGGATTATAGGTGTGCGACACCACGTCTGGCTAATATCTTTATTTTGTTTATTTATTTTTATAAACAAAATAAAGATATTTTTATTTATGGATGGAACCCAGTGCCTTACATGTGCAAGGCAAGTGCTCTGCTGCTGAGCCACAACTCCAGGTCCCGTTTTTATCTTTTGAGCCAGGGTCTTACTAAGTTGCTTAGGTAGGGCCTTGCTATATTGCTGAGGCTGGCTTTTGAACTCCTGCCTTAGCTTCCCAAACTGCTGGGATTACAGGCATGTGCCACTGCACCTGGCTCATGTCTTGATTTTAATTGACTGGTTGATACTAATTAGCCTCTTTATTGGTCTCCCTGTCTCATTCTCTCAGTGATTTAATTCATCCTGCAGGTACAGTTATCTTTCTACTACTCAAATGTGGTCAGGTCTTCTGTCTAAACTTCATCACTCTCAAGCCCCAATCCTACCTTTCTGGGTTCATCTCCAGCCCTGCTTTTGCACAGCTCTCTCACTCATCATCTGGATAAATGATGTGCCAGGCAAATGGACACACCCGAGAACAAAACAGATACAAAATCCCTTATCTTTCTTGAGAAGATGATACTGGAGGAGGATGAGATTCTCTCCAAGTTTAACTTGCCCTTTCTTGCTTCACTACCATTGCAAACTCCTGTCTGGAATACTATACATATGTGTTCTAGACAAAAACCTTGTTTTCAGCCCCAGAGACAAAGGTAAAGGGCTATTACCACAACTCCTCCTTACTATCCGGGTCTATCTTGCTATTTTCACACTTTCTTTCCCTGGAGACTGGGTGCTCCCAAAGGGTTGGTACCTGGGAGTCATCTCAACCCCAGCACCAGGCACAGAGATCAGCAGTGAGGAGGGAAACTGAATCCATGAATGTTTGAGGATCACATAGTTTCGCCCATCCCCCACAATAGATTGTTCCAGAAAGCTTCCCATCTACTCACAAGAGTTCTGCCAGCTCTCCCACTTCCCCGACCAAGGCCAGTAGGAGGTTCCGAGGCTGGTGGAACTGGTCCCAGTCCCGCTCTGCAGCAAACTCTGCATGGAGACGCCGGCTGGAATAAGATAAAGGAGTAGAAGCCCAATTCCCAGGGTTGGGGGAGGAGCTGCAGGGCCCAGGCAGGTATCCCAGTGAGACGTAAAGGGGGCTTGGAGTCAGAGGATTCTGCAACTAAATCCGTGGATGGTCTTGAATAAGTAATTTCCCCTTTATGAGACTTGGTTTTCGCATCTGGAATTCGGCGTGCTTCTGCAGACAATCAACCACTGAGCCACATCCCCAGCCCAACTTTTTATATTATTTAGAGACAGGGTCTCACTAGCCGTACCTAACAATACTTTATTATTCCATTGCTAATTCTGAAATTTCCTCCACTTGGAATATCCCTATCTTTGCACATCTAAGTCCTGCTTATTTTACACTTTCCCTAAGAAGCTTTTCTTGATTTCCTCCAGGAAGAATTAATGTTTCCTACCTCTCCGCCCTTCATCTGCCTCTGTTGGGCGATACACCCACTCCGGAAGAGCGGAGGTAGTATAGACTCCCGGGGCAATTTCCCCGCTTTAGTTGTGAACTGCTGAGGCCACTTTGCTTGAGAGGTTTAGAGGCTCACCAGGGGTCAGCCTACTGCTAGTCATTTTTCCCCACCACGTGGGAGGATCCGTCCCATGGCATAGAGGAAGGGGTCAATCTCTCCACCCGAACCTGGTCGTGGATTGCTTACATGTCCTCCAGCGTGGGTTCCGGGCTGAAGCTGAATGAGCCGGAGGCAGCAGCAGTACCCTTTCTCCCAGCGTCCCTCTGAGTATCACCTCCGGCACTAGACATGCTGCACAACCCACTACAGACGCCACAGCACAGAACTCCGCGCCACGCTTGGAGCCCGCCTCCAGGGCCCCTAGCCAATCACGGGCGAGCTCGATTGCTTCACGGAGTAGTGCCGGCGGAAAAACCAATCACCTGTGTGGAGTTTGCTACAGCCCGCCCTGTAGCAGGACTGGACCAATCTGAGGAGCTTTAATCCTGTAGTCGCTTACTCCGGCGAATTCTTCCGCCTAAGAAGGCCGCGGTACCCATTTGACTCGGAGGAAAGGATAGAGAAGCGGAAGGAGAGAGCGTAGAACGGTTACTCCTTTGTGGGCGCCAGGTGGCGCCAAAGCGAAATGGCAGGTTAGGAGGCCGAGGGTGTGTTTGGCGGGAAATTCCATAAGTGAATGGCTCCCTCCGTCTGCATTAAATTCGTCAGGGTTTAGGGACTCTGAAGACCCTCTAGACCAGCCTCCGCACTATTTGGATGCGATCGAAGGAAAATAATGGAACAAAGTCGGCACTACGACCTAGGTCTTTTGTCCCACTTCTGCTCCCAGCCCCGGCTGATTGCTGTGGTTGGAAGGAGTTAATCCCCATTTCTGTCTCAAGGAACCAGTCGGTCCTCCTCCCTACCCACAACGTAGATTACATGACATTGAAATATGTGACCCATTATAGACTGGCCTCTGCCACCTCTCCAGACCCATGTGTCTCTATCGCGGCCATACCACACACAAAACCACCAAGCTTGCAGGGGAATTTATGAGGTGATCATGGAATTGTTACTTTGGCTGAGACTCGCTGAGTTGTTATATATATGACCAAGGGAAGAGGGTTTTTTTTTCCCTCTCGGCACTGGGGATTGAACCCAAGAGCACTCTACCCTTGAGCTACATCGCTACCTCTTTTTCATTCTTTGAGACTGGCTCTGACTACATTGTCGAATCCGCCTCGAATTGGGGATCTTCCTGCCAGTTGCTGAGATTACAGGCGTTCGCCACTGCACGCAGAGAAAAGAGATCTTTGTGAAACACAGGAACTTGAATTTTGTCGAATCCAAGCTTTATAGAGAATTATTTATTTTCACATACCTATTAAGGTCGCCATGTCTGTTCTCCAGGAGTTCAATGAGACATACAGTTTATTGGAAGTGAAAGACTAAGAAAGTGGAAGAAAAGACAGATTTTAGAAATTAATATTCCAAAGGGGCAGAGGAACTGAGGATGTAGTTCTGCAATAGAGTGTATGCTTAGCATCTCCAGTGCCAAAAAATAAATAAACAAAAATAGGTCCCAAAAGTATGGCAATTCCACCACTAGGCACAAGTTTTATTAGCACCTATGCTATAATACTTGAAATTGTGATAAATATTAAGGTAAAAATTAAATGTTACCATAGTTAAAACACTGTAAATCTGGGGACAGTGGTACATACCTGTAATCCCTGTGATCTGGAGGCTGAAGCAAGAGGATCAAAAATTCAAGGTCAGTCTGGGCAATTTAGTGAAACCCTGTTTCAAAATAAAATTAAAAGAGCTAGGGATGTAGAGCACTTGCTTAGCATGCATGAGGTCCTGGGTTCAGTCCCCAATACCACAAAAAGTGTTTTAAAATATTTTTAGATAAAATAAAGCAAGCCAGTAGCAGTGGTGTAACCCTGTAAGCCCAATGACCCAGGAGGCTGAGACAACAGGAGTGCAAGTTCTTGACAATTTAGTAAGATTCTGTCCCAAAATAAAACAAAACAGAACTAGGGATATAGCTCAGAAGTAGAGTGTCCTGGGTTAAATTCCTATTACCCTCCTCCTGCCCCCCCGCAAAAAAAAAAAAAAAAAAAAAAAAAAAAACACTGTGAAGAGGATGTGACAGCATGCATGAGATCCTGAGTTTGATCTTCAACATTGTCCATACCCCCCAAAAAATAATACTTATGAAAAGTGATTAGGGACATCTGCAGATTGTGTGGTTCAGGAAAGAGGTGATAAACACTATTGGTTAACCTACTTTTTGCCCTCCTCCATGTGCATACACACACACACACACACACACACACACACACAGAGCATACACACACTCTCACACACATACAGAGAAAGTGTTTCAAAATAAGTGGGCATTTGATTTGTGTGCTGCTAAACTGATCAGCAAAATGAGAGTGCTGAATTAGCCACTGGATTAGGCAACACAGATTGGATGTAACAGACAACAAAAAAAGAGAGTTATTGGATAGCTCTGGCTTGAGTAACTAGATGGGCACTTTTGGTATTTGCTGAAATGAAGACATAGAAGACCTGAGAGTTGGGTGGGAAGGAATATAATTAATTGAGATTTAAGACATGTTCATTCCTAGCAGTTTTCTTTCTTTTTGGTGGTTTTGGGGATTGAACCCAGGGCCTCACACATGCTGGACAAGTGCTCTACCACTGAGCTATATCCTCAGCTTATCATTTTTTTTTTATTTTCAGACAGGGTCTCTTTAAATTACTGAGCACTCTGAGTTGCTGGGATTAGTGTGCCTCCTCCGTGCCTAGCCAGACTTGTCAATGGATTGATGATGATGCCAGCTTCCACCACTATGAGACACCAAGAACTAGAAAAGTGGGAAAAGAAAGGGTGTTAAGGTCCCAAAGGTCTACTTCATTTGCTCATTCATTCATTCTTTTATTCATTCAATATATTCTGAGCACTAACTCTGGATCAGACACTGTTGTAGGTGCTAGGAATACACCACATCCCTGCCATCTTGGAGCTTACATAGCAGGGGATAATTTTAAAGCACATCAATACATTCTCAAGATAATTACAGATTAGGATAAGAGCTGTGAAGCAAATAGGGTGATAAATTTGAGAGTAGCTGGGTGTTGGCTGGGAGGTCAGAAATGACTTTTTTGGGGAGTTTTTCCTTGGTTGTTTTGGTTTTGGGTGCTGGAGATCAAACCTAAGGTCTCTGCTCTGCCACTGAGCTACATCCCCAGCCAATTTGATTTTTTATTTTGAGACAGAGTTTCATTAAGTTGCCCAGTCCAGTTTGGAGTTTGGGATTCTCCTACCTCAGTTTCCCAAGTAGCTGGGATTACAGGCATGCACCACCATACCCAGGCATGTACCACTAATTTTTTTTACATTGTCCATTATTATTTCAAAATAAAATTTCAAGCTACCGCTTGAGCCACATCCCCAGCCCCTCCCCAGAGGTCTTTAGGTCCAGTGTGGACTGATTGCTCTCTAAACCAGCCATTCAGCTTGGCTCCCATGTTTTACCCTTTCTCAGTTTGCTCCCCCTTTTTTTTTTTTTGCTGGAGCATATTTTCCAGCTGTTTTTGATTCTGTTGGTTGGTTGGTTTTGTTTGGAGGTGCAGGGATAGAACCCAGAGCCTCATGTATACTAGGTAGGTACTCTACTACTGAGGTTAGCCACAGCCTTCCAGTTGTTTCCTGAAAGTGTATGGGATGAAACCAGTTTTACACTTTGCATATACTAAAAATATTTTTATTCTACTTGTTTGAAAAATGTAGCTTGGGGGGCTATGATGGTGGCTTAGAGGTAAAGTGCTTGCCTGGTACGTGTGAGGCCCTGGATTCAATTCTCAGCACCACATACAAATAAATAAATTAAATAAAGGTCCATCAATGACTAAAAAATATTTTTTAAAATGTAGCTTGGCATAGAATTCTGCATTACAAAATAATTTGCCCTCAAAATTGTGAAGATACTGCTTTTAGCTTCCAATTGGATATTGAGAAGTCTGATACCTCAAACTTTTGTGTATTATTGATTTAGAAGCATGGGTTCTGAAGTCAGATTGCCTGTCTGACACTGGACAGATTTTTTTTTTTGGAGAGAATTTTTATTTATTTATTTTTAGTTTTCGGCGGACACAACATCTTTGTATGTAGTGTTAGGATCAAACCCGGGCCGCACGCATGCCAGGCGAGCGTGGTACCGCTTGAGCCACATCCCCAGCCCTGGACAGATTTCTTAATCTCCCTGTATGTCAGCTTTCTCATCGCACAGTGGGGTTGTTGGAAGATTGAGTTAAAATATATTAAGGACATAATACTGCCTGGTGCAAAGTACATACTGTTTAATCATTTGCTATTTTTTTTTTCCAGAGATACACATGAAAGTTTATTTGTCAGAGTTGACAAATAAAGGCACATCTCTTCATAGACAGCATAGACAGAGAAAGGAAAAAACAGTATTATTGTTAATAGGGCATTTTGTACTTTAATGAAATTTGCATATGTTCTAACATTCACTGCTCTGGGAATTCAAGAAATGGGTGACTTAAAGCTTTTAAGTTTTAGGAAACATGTATTATTCTTTGATAAATTAATTTCTTCCTTTTTTTTTTTTTTTTTTTGTATCGAGGATTGAATGAGGCACTTGACCACTGAGCCACATCCCCAGCCCTATTTAGTATTCTATTTAGAGACAGGGTCTGAGTTGCTTAGTGCCTCGACTCGCCTTTGCTGAGGCCAGCTTTGAACTCTCCTATCTCAGCCTCCTGAGCCTCTAGGATTACAGTTGTGGGCCACCACACCGGGTTTCTTCCATTTTCTTTATTACCTCTTCCGGAAACTCCTCTTCAAGGTTAAACCTCCTAGCTCACCTCTAATTTCCATACATTTCCCCCTCTCTTGTGTATCTTTTTGTCTTCTTATTCTGCTTCCTGAGTTAACTTTATATATATATATATTTTTAACTTCATATTTTTCTGACTCTTGCTGATTTTTTTTTTTTTAGTTGCAGTTGGAAATCATGACTTTATTTTATTTATTTATTTTTATATGGTGCTGAGGATCGAACCCAGTGCCTCACATGTGCTAGGCAAGTGCTCTGTCCCTAAGCTGCAACCCCAGCCTTGAATTAAAAAAAAAAAAAAAGTTTTTTACTTGTCAATGGACCTTTATTATTTTTTTAAAATTTAAGTTATAGATGGACATAATACCTTTATTTTATTACTTCATTTATTTACATGGTGCTGATGATCTAACCCAGCATTCCATGCATGCAAGGTAAGCAGGCTACCACTGAGCCACAACCCCAGTCCCTGAACTTTTATTTTATCTATTTATGTGCAGTGCTGAGAATCGAACCCAGTGCCTCACATATGCTAGACAAGTGCTCTGCCACTGAGCCACAACCCCAGCCCTGAATTTTTTTAAGTTTAGTTTTTCTATATTCTTTTTTTTTTTTTTAAAGAGAGTGAGAGAGGGAGAGAGAGAATTTTTTAATATTTATTTTTTAGTTATCGGCGGACACAACATCTTTGTTTTGTATGTGGTGCTGAGGATCGAACCCGGGCCGCATGCATGCCAGGCAAGCGCGCTACCGCTTAAGCCACATCCCCAGCCCATAGTTTTTCTATATTCTAAGTGTGTTGTTCTCTTAAAGCATTTTTGTTATTTGTTTTGGTTACTAGAGATTGAACCTAGAGACTTGTAGGTGCTAGACAAGCACTCTGCTACTGACCTACATCTCCAGCCCTTTTTGAGATAGGTTCTTGCTAAGTTGTGCAGGCTGTCCTTGAATTTGCTTTCCTCCTGCCTCAGCCTCCCAAGTAGCTGGGGTTATAGTTGTATGCCACCTTGCCCAGCTGTTTCATTCTGTTTACTTGTTTTCAAGTTGGAAGCTTGCCTTCAATGTCTAGTGATCCTTGACTGCTCATATTTAAGAAGGAGGCATTAAAAAGTTTAAAGTACCAAGTGAAGCGTTTCAACCAGGTGTCACAATACAGTGATTTTCACTGGGAGCATCCTAAATGTTTACATCTGTTTTTCTGGGCACGTTCATTTTCTCTGGAGTATTCTCCAGTATTTCACCTGTGCCAGACAAGAAATGGTTTAAGCTTCTTGGCTAGGGTTGCTTGTTTATTGATACTAGAGATGGAATCCAGGGCCTTGCCTATAAGCACATGCTCTACTACAGAGCTACACTACCAGTCCCTTGACCAGTTTAACAACTAAGCTTGGAAAGGGGGTTGGGACTGTTATCATTTTAAAGTTTTTATTTTTCTGTTTTCAGTCGTCACACTCCTTGTCCTCTGCTGTGCCTAAAGTTCCTGACTGACCCTTTCCCTGCAGAAGTGAGAGGTAACTCACCTACTGTGAAATGGATGGAAGTATTTGAGGAGCATAAAAATATAATTACCCCATGTGTAAACTTTTTTTTTTTTTTTTTTTTTTTTAATGGTACTGAGGATTAAACTGAGGACCTTGTGCATGCTAGACAAGTGCTCTATTATTGAGCTATATCCCCAAACTTTTAATTTTGAGACAGGGTCTCACACTAAGTTGCTTAAGGCCTTGCTAAATTGATGAGGCAGACATTGAATTTGTGATCCTCCTGTGTTAGCTTCCCTGCCATTGGGATCACAATTTAGGCGTGGGCTACCAAGCCCAGCTTTAAAATTTTTCTTTTTGAGCAGGGTCTCCCTAAATTCCCAGGCTGGCCTCAAACTTATGAATTTCCTGTATTGGCCTCCCCAGTAGTTGGGATTGCAGGCATGCACCACTGTGCCCAGCTTGGTATATAAACTTTCAAGGTTTTTTTTTGTTGTTGTTTTTGTTTTTTGCCACCTCTTGCCCCCACTGTCCTATGCATCATATCTCCTTGCTTCTTGTTGACATTCCCCCACTTTGGCAGCTTCTTCTGCTAAATCTTTCTTCCTCCTTTTCATCTTCCAAGAATTGTTGACACCTTTCTTTTGCTATTTTCTTTCCTACCCTTAAATCTGTGGAGTTTATGCCCATTGAATCCTTCCCTGTCATCTCAGGGACAAATTTGTGTGTTAAATTCCTTTATCCAGGATCAGGAAAAACACTCTCACTTTGCCAGATACTAAATGTAGCAATGGTTGTTTTTTGTTTGTTTGTTTTGTTTTTTTAGCAATGGCATTTTGACTGTAAAAGATTAGAATCCCAAAGAACCAAACATTAGCCAAAAAGTTTTCCAACAAAGTTACTCTTATTTATTTAACTATAAGAAATTACTCTTTATTAATTAAATCACAAGGAATTTTTAGCACAAAATTTAACATATTAATGACCATCACATCCTGGTCTCTAGGGCTTGCTCTGCCTTTCCCAATCCTTAGTGGAATTTAGAAGGAAAGACATCATTAACAGAGACCAAGACAGATGGTTGCAGGTTCTCCTTTCCCAGTTACTGGACAAGCTGCTCAATTCTTGTCCAGAGAAGGAAAGAGCCAGTTCTTTATAAAAATCTAATAAAGAATTTGACATTGTATTATAAGATCTCTCTTAACAATTTAGATTTATCAACAGTTTTGGTCCAAACTCATTGCTTCTATTTTTTTTTTTTTCATTTTGCAAATTACTTTTTGAGTATGTAATTTTAGTAATCTCATCCCTTGTGCAGAAATGAATTAAACCAGTGCAAAGAAAAATCCCTTAAACTGGAACAGCCTCATCTTGCTTTGGAAAGTTTTTTCTGCTCCTCCTCCACCCAAGAGATAAACACATGTCCCCCCAAAGTCCAAAATGTTACTTCTGGCCTTGGAATGTACATAAAGGCAGCTACTGATTGGCTGATTCAAATCACGGAGAAAGCAGCTGGAACCACTATGCAGGCAGCCTTCTTTGGAAGTTTGTTAATATCCACTCTTGAGAATCCTCCATGATTTTATATAAAGGCTCTAAGTTCCTAACAACTTCTGCAATTCCATTTCAGGAGCTAGGCTCTGAGGAGGCGTTGGAATTATCAGGAGGAAGAGCAGCAGCAGTGGCCCCACGAGGTAGAACCTCAATAACTCGAGGCTTGTCGATGATACGGGCTGTTCGGTTTCCCTTTTCCACGATGCCGACGATCCATGCTTGGTGACCCTCTCCGTACTTGGAAGATTTTATTTCTGAGCAAAATCGAGCTGCCTGTTCTCTTGGCAGACAAATTAGTAATCCCCCAGAGGTTTCAGCTGAGGTTCCTTGAAGTAGTCCAAATCGCCCACTGGCCTTGCTGATGGCAGCCATCTTGGCAATGATCGGCAGATTATGAATGACAAAGGACACCTCATTTCTTTGTTGTTTTGCGAGGTTCTGAGAGTGTCCTAAAATGCCAAAGCCTGTGATATCGGTGGCTGCATGGGCATTAAAGGTGTGCATTAATCCGGCAGCAGTTCTATTTAGGGTAGCCATATTGAACATAGCTTCCTGATAAGCCAGCTCTACCTCTTCTCTAGAGACCACCATTTTTATCTTATTCCATCTTTCAGGATTATCCAGCCATTGGTGGGCATTAGCGGCGACTTGAGTGCCTAAGGGTTTGGTTAACACGAGTACATCCCCTACAACTGCATTGTCAGGCATTATGAATTCATTTGGCTGACATACCACAGTGGCAACTCCCCCGATGATAATCCAAGGGTTGACCACTGTTTGTCCACCTGTCACTGCAGTGCCTCCCTCCTCAGCAGCATCCCGAAAGCCTTTAACCATGAGTGGTGTTACCTTTTCTCGTTCTTCCTCATTCATACTCTGGCTGACACTGAGTAACATTAACATGTTGTCACATTCAGTAATGCCCATGGCGTAGAGGTCACTCAGCACATTTGCACAAGCTATACGCCCCATCATGTACGGATCTTCCACCAAGGGGTAGAAAAAGTCCGTGGTCTGCACCAGTGATAGGCCTCCGTGCCTCAGGGGGATGACGCAGGAGTCCATCCCAATACTCAAGAATGGAAAAGTTGGGCTGGGGCCTGTCCCAGAGGTCAGGCCAGCTTCCTGGGCCGCCTCTTCTTGGCCTCCAACCAGGCCGGAGCCCGGCTGGGGTCGCACGTCCGGCCGTGACAGTCCCGCCAGGAGTTTGAGCAGCGTCTCCTGGGGGACCTTGCAGCCTCAACCCTTCATGCCGGAGAAACCGGTCAGCCGCCAGCTCGGGCTGAAGCCCAACGTCTGGGGATCGAAGGGCCGGTAGCTCGAGAAGCCCCGGCCGAGAGACATGCCCGCCGGGCCCGAGGCGCCTTCCGCGGTCACCAACGCCGCCATCGCCTCTCCGCAGGCTCCCACCGCGGTCTCCGCCATCGCGCCGACCGAGCAGGGAGAGGGGAGGATGGGCGGGGAAACGAGAAGAAGGTCCTTTTATTTTCTACTCAAGCTTAATTATAAGTAACAGTCAGATATTACCGGAAGAGCGTCTCTCGCGCCGCAAAACTCACTGCACACGCTGCCTTCCCGGCTTCCAAGTGAGAAGCGGCCGGCCTCTCTTATTTACAGGCCTTAGTGATTGACAGCCCTGCCATCCAATGAAAATTTGCCTCTGAGAGGCGTGCTTCCTTTACTCCAAAAGGTGCATTACAAATTGGCCACCCACTTTCAAACTGATCCCAGAGAGGTTATGAAACGTCACGTGCTTTAGTATGCTCCGCTCCTAGTATTAAAAAAAAAAAAAAAAAAAAATCTTTCGTAAGTGGTTGGAGGAACACTGCGTCCCTGAAATCACTTTACCAAAGATTAGAATTCTTGCAGGCTAAAGAAGATCGGTCACTCGACAAACCTCGTGGAGGTCAGAATAGTCCTAGGGTCACCTGACAGCGTATAAGATCCAGGATAGCAAAATAGCTCAAGAGAAAAAGCGGGGAAATTAGAAATTAGAAATTAAGTTACTGCCAGTAATTGAGCAAGTTGCAGCATTGATATTATTAAATGTTAATATGGACTTTAATGAAATTTAGGACTCACAGTCCAGACACCTTTATGGGTTGTGATGCTATTAGGGTCACAGTGTCATCACTTTTGGTGTCAGGTTGATTCATCTCTGCAATAGAACAGCTCACCTGGGCCTTCTAAAACGTCTTTATCTCTCTAAGTTAATATTTGTGAGAATCTGTGGTATATATATGAAGGGCAATTTGCCAAAGTCTACTAAAATTACAACTGCTTCTAAATACTTTTGATCCATCAGTTCCAAGTCTAGAATTTTATCTAACAATACTCACCAGTGTGGGAAAGTTTATCTTATTTATTACTGTGCCGTTTGCAATATCAACGTGCTGGAAACAGTTTAGATGCTTATCAACTATGATTTAAATAAATTATGAGGGGCTGGAGCTATAGCTCAGTGGTAAAGTGCTTGCCTGGAAAATGTGAGGCACTGGGTTTCATCCTCAGCACCACATAAAAATAAATATACTGTATGTTCATCTACAACTAAATAAATATTTAAAAATAAATAAATAAATTATGAAAAAATAAAATAAATTGTGATATAGTTATACAATGAATATTATTTATTTGTGAAGTTATTTACAGCTATAAGCAGCATCAATATGGATAACCTTAAAAACAAAATGTTGGGAATAAAAAAGCAAGTTGCAGAAAAATACATAAAATAAGGTATCATTTATATAAATTTCAAAACTAGGCAAAACAATAACATAAAAGATAGATATGTAAGTTATAAAAAACCCTTTAAGAGGCAATAGAATTAATATAAAATTTAGCATGGGGGTTATTTCTGGGAAAGAGTACGTGGGAAGCTTCTGATCTATATTAAATTCTGTTTTCTGGGCTAGTGGTGTGTACATTTTTTTTTTTTTTTTTTTGGTCGGGGGGAGAGTGGGGAGGATTGAACTCAGGGGCAGTCAACCACTGAGCCACATCCCCAGCCCTATTTTATATTTTATTTACACACAGGGTCTCACTGAGTTGCTTAGTGCCTCTCTTTTTTGCTGAGACTGGCTTTGAACTCATGATCCTCCAGTCTCAGCCTTCCTAGTCACTAAGATTACAGGCATATGCCATCACCGGCATATGTGTGATCTTTAAATTATACATGGCTACTGATGTGGCTCAGTGATGGGGTGCTTGCCTAGGATGTGTGAGGCCCTGGGTTTGATCTCCAGTGCCAAAAAAATGAAAATCATGCTTTTTATACTTTCTATAATCTCTTTCTTTCTTTTTCTTTTTCAAGGTTATTACAACTACTGTACCACTGAGCTGCATCACAAGCCCAGTTTATTTTTTGAAAAATTTGAAACAAGATTTTACTAAATTATCCAGGCTGGCCTCAAACTTGTGATCCTCTTGTCTCAGCCTCCCAAATCATTGGGATTATAGACATGGACCACCATACCCAGCTTGTAATTAACTTTTGAATAACGAAAGTGTGCTATATTTCAGAATTTTTTAAAAAATGATGTAGTGAAAAAAATAAATAAATGTCTTTTTGCTAAAAGACCTTTGGAATTTTCTTTTTCTTTTTCTTTTTCTTTCTTTCTTTCTTTCTTTTTTTTTTTTTTTTTTAGTGTTGGTAAAACTAGGACTGAAATTTAGGACTCACAGTACAGACACTTTTATGGGTTGTGATGCTATTGAACCTAGGGCCTCATGCATGTTAAGGAAAGCTATAACCTCAATTCAACTCAATGTCTTCATTGCTTGATAATCAGGCTGTTACCTTGAAAAAGTTATTTCTCTCTGCACTTAGTTTTCAATTCTGTAAAATGAGGATCATAATCTCTGCTTAGGACCTGGCATGAGAACCTTATGAAAACTTCGGCTGTGAAAAGACCTTTGCAGGGCTGTGATTATGGCTCAGCGGTAGAGCACTTGCCTAGCATGTATGAGGCACTGGCTTCAATCCTCAGCACCACATGAAAATAAATAAAGGTATTGTGTCCAAATTACAACTGAAAAATATAAGTTAAAAAAATTTTAAGGGCTGGGGATGTGGCTCAAGTGGTAGCGCACTCCCCTGGCATGCGTGCGGCCCGGGTTCGATTCTCAGCACCACGTACAAACAAAAGATGTTGTGTCCGCCGATAACTAAAATATAAATATCAAAAAATTCTCTCTCTCTCTCTCTCTCTCTCCTCTCTCACTCTCTCTTTAAAAAAAAAATTTAAAAAGACATGACCTTGGCAAATATGTTCATTATATTGTACTGATGAAATATTGCTCATATGACTAAGGGAAAAAGGAACACATTATATAATGTGTGTAATTTCCTGAGTTAAAAAATGACTAAGGTCCTGCTGGTTGTTTGCTCTCAGTTTTTTGAACTTTTCCCTCTCAATTGTGATGTGTAATTATTTACTCAGGTGACAATGTCATGATTATGTCTTCCCCACTAGTTTAGAAGCTCCACACAGCAGAAGCTGCTTTGTTTTCCCTATCATTTTATATGGTGAAATAACATTTGTTGAATGAATCAATCATTTTATGCACTTTATGTGCATAAAAAATCAATCATTTTATCATTTTATGTGCTTTGCTGAGCACATTGGATAAGCCATGGTGCTAAACATTATGCATTGGTTGATCTTTCCATTTCATCTCCATAGCAGCCCCAGAAAATTGGCATTATTCCTTCCATTTTACAGAGAAGAAAACAGGGCCCTTGAAAAGTGAAGAGTCCCAGACAGGGTTAAAAGCTGGGAAGCATGGGCTGGGGTTGGAGCTCAGTGGTGGAGCACTCACCTACCACCAGTGAGGCCACTGGGTTGGATCCTCAGCACCACATCAAAATAAATAAATTAAATTAAAGTATTGTGAGAAGCTACAGAGTGAGATTACAAACCCGAGTCTGACAGACCTACAGACTCCTGCTCTACCTCCCGTGCTCAGGGCCTTGGTAGTAATTCTAACAATCCCCATATCACACCCCTCAAGCAAGCAGGGTCTTTGCAGGGAAGATCTCATCCATCTAGTTCCCTGATGGATAGGACATTGCTACAAGGGAGCAGTGTTTACACAGACCAGTGCAAAAAAAGTGTCAGATCTGCCATGGCCCCTGACCAATCAATCTACTGAACTCAGAAAAACAAGTTTATTTGTCCTTGTGCAAGTGATCCCTATGGATGTCCCAAGAGTGATGTTTGTGACTGTGCGTCATGAGCACTGGAAAGCATCCATTTTATTCTTTTGTTTGTTTTGCACTGAGAGCTCCTTTGAACTATGTTTCTAATTTGGGGTAAAGCATGTGGGTCAGAGATTGCAAAGTTAAATCTGAGGGTGAGGGTGTCCAGGAAGACAAAGGAGTTTTCAAGAATAAAATGATCTGAGACTCAGCCCCACATTTGTTTTTCACCTACAAAAAGTGTTTGGTCTCTGTGCAGTGGCACACATCTGTAATGCCAACGGCTCAGGAAACTGAGGCAGGAGGATCACAAGTTTGTGACCAGCCTTGGCAATTTAGGGAGCTCCTCTGCAATTTAGCAAGACTCTTTCTCAAAATAAAAAATGAAAAGAAGGAGAGGAAAGTAGCTCAGTGGTAAAATGTCCCAGTACTGGGAAAAAAAAAAAAAAAAAAAAGCATTTGAGTTCAAAGCCAGCTTCCTAGCTAATAAAGCATATGACTAATTATGATAATAATATGGAGTCATAACACTTAGATTTTAAGATTCAGTACACTAATTTTTTTACTGTGGCAAAATATATATAACTTCAGTGTACTTTTTTGCTTTCATTTTTGTTTGTGCTGAGGATTGAATCCAGTCTCTGCAAACGCTAAACATATGCTGTACCACTGAGTTGGATGTTTTTTTTTTTTTTTTTTTTTTTTTTTGTGGTACCAGGGATTGAACTCAGGGGCACTTGACCACTGAGCCCCATCCCCAGACCTATTTTTTATTGTATTTAGAGACAGGGTCTCACTAAGTTGCTTAGCACTTGCTCTTGCTGAGGCTGGCTTTGAACTCGTGATCCTTCTGCCTCAGCCTCCCAAGCTGCTGGGACTACAGGCATGCACCTTTATGCCCAGCTCTCTCTCTCTTTTTTTTTTTTTTCCAACTGTGAGACAGGATCTTGCTAAGTTGCTTAGGCCCTCGCTAAATTTCTGAGGATGGACTGGAATTTGCCATCCTCCTGCCTCATCCTCCCCAGGTGCTGGGATTACAGGCATATGCCACCACACCCAGCTTCTCAGTATACTTTTTTTTTTTTTAAGGATATTTCTTTTTTTTTTTTTTAAGTTGTAGTTGGACACAGTGCCCTTATTTTATTTATTTTTATGTGGTGCTGAGGATTGAACTCAGGGCCTCAGGTGTGGGAGGCGAGCACTCTACCACTGAGCCACAATCCCAGCCCTTCGGTACACTTTTAATGACAATTTTTTTCCTACTATAAAATAATCCTGGTGTTTTTATAGACACACACATCTTAGTAAAAAAGGGAAAGTTAAAATAACCTGAAATTCCACTTGGCAGAGAGACATATTATTAGTAGATAGTATTTTAGATATTTTCCTTCATATATGTTGACACAGGCACCACCTCACACTGAGCTCCAGGGGGCAGCCCTGTATGCTCTGTATTTATATGCACACTTCTTTTGTAGCAAAAATAGGATCTTTGTATTTTTCTCTCCCCCCCACCCTTCTTTCTTTTTTTGTATCCTTGGTACAAAAAATCCCAGGGACACTTAACCACTGAACCACAGCTTCAAACCCTTTTTTATTTTTTGTTTTGAGACAGTGTCTCTTGAACCTGCTTAGGGCTTTGCTAAATTGCTGAGGCTGGCTTTGAACTTGCCATCCTCCTGCCTCAGCCCCTTAAGCTGCTGGGATTATAGGTATCTACCACCATGCCTGGCTATCTCATTTATTTCTATAGTTTGAGAATCTTTTAACCTAAATGCTTGGGAGTAGAATTGTTTCAGATTTCAGGTTGTTTTTTTTTTTTTTTTTTTTTTTGGATTTTTAGAATATTTGCATATGTATAATGAGATATCTTAGGGATTGGACCCATGTTTAAACAGGGCATTCATTTATGTTTAAGATATACCTTATACATAAGGTGGAATGTTCTACTTGTGGTTATTGCCAATGCTCAAAAAGTTTCAGATTTTGGATTTTATTTTATTTTTTTGTACCGGAGATTGAACTCAGGAACACTCAACCACTGAGCCACATGCACAGCTTTATTTTTCATTTTATTTAGAGACAGAGTCTCACTGAGTTGCTTATGCCTCATTGTTGCTGAGGCTGATTTTGAACTCATGATCCTCCTGCCTCAGCCTCCTGAGCTGTCAGAATAATAAGCCTGCACCACCGCATCCAGCCTGGATTTTTTTATATTAAAGATGAACAACCCACCCTACACAATGGCGCTCCCCTGGAATCCCAGCAGCTCCCGAGACTTAGGCAGGAGGATAGAGAGTTCAAAGCCAGCCTCAGCAACTGAGAGGTATCAAGCAATTTAGTCAGACCCTATGTCTAATAAAATACAAAATGGGGCTGGACATGTGGCTCATTGTTGAGTGCTTCTGAGTTCAATCCCTGGTACACACCCACTCCAATTAAAAAAAAAAAAAAGGATGATCAACTTGTAGTAAGAAATAATAAGAAATAAAATAATGGCCAAAAATAATCTAGCATGTTCTCTACAGTCCTACTGAATTCATTCAAATTTTTTTTCTGAAGATTTCCTCTGTGCCAGGTGTTGTGCTAAACACTGGAAATATAACACAATATACAAACATCCCTGACCTTATGGAGCTGACATACTTGTGGGAAGAGACAAAAATAAATAAAAAATCAATCATGTGTTGGCAATTGATGCTAAGGAGGAAAAGCAAGAGGTGTAGGAAGTATGGTGAGTATGTATCATGTGGCTGTGGCCAGGATGGGCCTCACTGATAAAGTGCCTTTGAAGAGGCCTGAATGAAATGAGGAATAAACATGAGGATATCTGAGGATGTGAAAGAATGGCAAGTGCAAAGACACTGAGGTAGGACCTGGGGTGTTCTAGGAATGAGGAGGCCACAGTGATTGGCACATAGTAAGCAGAAATAGTTTGAGTTATAGCACAAGGTCAGGCAGATGTGAGGCAAAGTATGGGGAGGTAGTAAGGATATGTGATCTTGGTTGTTTTTGGGGACTATTGGTCTGACTTTCTTACAGATTTTTTTTTTTTTTAAGTGCTGGGGATTGAACCCAGGGGCGCTTGGCCCCTGAGCCACATCCCCAGTCCTTTTTATATTTTATTTACAGACAGGATCTTGCTAAGTTGCTTAGGGCCTCTCTAAATTGCTGAGACTGGCTTTGAAGTCTTCCAAGCCACTTGTGTGCGCCACTGCGCTGGGATTGTTACAGATTATTTTTTCCTGGTTCTGGGATCAAACCTAGGGCCTCATGCATATCAGGCAAGATGTCCACCACTGAGCTATATCCTCATTCTCCTTTGTTAGAGATTTCAATTTGCAGTCAAACTCTGGAGTTACACACTTCTAAGGTGCTTTTCCCACCAGCCTGAACCCCCATGACCTGATCTCCAGCATCCAGATAGTGTCCCCATTGTTGGTCCTTGACCTGGGCCTGACTCAGCGCAGTCTGTTTCCAACCCCCTCCTCCCCTGTGTTTGCCCATGTGACTTCCAGCAACAGGCTATGCCTCAAGGGGACTTAGGGTTGACACCCAGGGCCATGGCCTTCACACCCTCACCAACCTTCCACCAACTTAAGCAACAGAAAGCTTCAGTTTGGTTTCTGGGGCCAATGCGAGAAGCTCTCGCCCGTCATCTCCTTCCATGAGAACAGAGAGAGAGAAAAGGGATGAAAGAACTCAAAGCCACGGCAGGTGGACACTCAGGGAACAGAGGATACACATATTGAGAAGGAGAGGGGGGATTTGAGGGAGGTGAGGAGGGAGTTGTGAGATAATCTGGGGGAGGAGCTTTTGGGTGAGAAACGGCCATGGTGAAGCCCCAGTGGGAGCAGACCTGACGTGTGGGAGGACCGTGTGACAGGTGATGAGGAAGCCAGAGAGAAGATAGGAGGTGGTGTCCAAGAGACCTGTAGGGCAAGGCGGTGCAGGGCCTCGTGGGCCAGGGGATGCCTCTGGTCTTGACTCTGGATAAGATAGGAGGGTTTAGACTAGAAAAATGACCGAGTCTGTATCAAAATAGTTTCTTGAGCCTTCTTGTTGCATGCATTTTGAGGCAGTAGATTTTAGGAGGGAAAATGGAACAGTTGTTCCTCCTAGAGTGGCCAGAGGACTTGAGAATTGGTCTTACAGGAAATTAACAGAGGATGATCAGCCAGGAAGAGAGAAGACTAAGGGTGACATGAGCTTTGGCGAGATTTCTGCAGGGGCTGTCGAGATTTCAGAGGTGCAGGAGATGCAAAAGACCTGCTTGGAAACTCATGAGCATCCTGTCTCTGAAGGTGTATAAGCAGGGGTTGGTTGAACTTGTATTTGGAGGAACTCGTGTGAGGTACAGGAGGGTGGAATTAGGTGATATTTGGAAATCCTTTCAACTTGATATTCTGGTTTTGTTTTGTTTTGTTTTGTTTTGTTTTGTTTTGTTTTTTGATACTGGGAGTTGAACCCAGAGGTGCTTTGTCACTGAGCTTTATCCCCAAGTCCTTTTTATTTTTTATTTGAAATAGGGTCTTGTTAAGTTTCTAAGAATCCCACTAAGTTGCTGAGGCTGGCCTCAAACTTGTGATTCTTCTGTCTTAGTCTCCCAAGTCACTGGCATTACAGATGTCTGCCACTGCACCCAGCTCAACTCTGATAACATGTTATTAGGCCAAAGTATATACAAGATTGCACAGTGGGGGATGGGGTGGTAGCTCAGTGGAGGAGCACTTGCCTAGCACATATGAGGCACTGGGTTCAATCCTCAGCACCACATAAAAATAAATAAATAAAATAAAGGTTTTGTTCCATCTACAACTGAAAAAAAAAATAAAAATAATTAAATAAAAAGGTATTGTGTTCATCTACAACTAAATTTTTTTAAAAAAAATATTACACAGTGAAGTTGTCATGACATTTTAGAGGCTTTGGGATTTTTTAGCAAGTGGTGTTAGGGAATACACTTACAGATTAAGGAGATAGAATAATTAGAGACATTGAGGAAAGAAAGTGGGACAAGAGGCTAAGGAAAAGTTTGGGTCAAGTTATGAAGTTATTAGTTTTCCATCACTGTAACAAAATATCTGAGATAATCAACTTAAAAGGAGAAAAGATTGTTTGGGATCAGAATTTCAGAGGTTTTTCTATCCATGGTGGCTTGGCCTTGTTGCTTTGAGCCTGTAGCAGCACAGTACTTCATAGTAGGAGCACATGGCAGAGGAGACCTGTTTGCCTTATGACAACCAGAATGCAGAGATAGTAAGGAGCTATAGTCCCAATATTCCCTTCAAGGACATGCCCCAGGTGACCTAACTTCCTTCCACTAGGCCACACCTCTTGAAAGTTCCACCACCTCCTAATAGTGCCACAGGCTGGGGACCACATGGCCTTTTCGAGACATTTCAGAATAAGATTGGAAAATGGAGTATCATTGTGTTTTACCTTGGGTGACAAGTTTGATGTGTCTGCTAGCCCTATAACTTTTTTTTTTAAAGAGAGAGAGAGAGAATTTTTTTAATATTTATTTTTCAGTTTTCATGGACACAACATCTTATTTTTATGTGGTGCTGAGGATCGAACCCAACACCCCGCGCATGCCAGGCGAGCGCGTTACCACTTGAGCCACATCCCCAGCCCCTAGCCCTCTAACTTCTACTTGGGAACAACTTCTCCACTCAGGTGAGGTGGCCAGACACTGGATTTATATAATCATGTGACCCTGTTCTTTTGGCCATAGCAGATTCCCAGAAAGTGGACATTTATCTCTATCTGAATCAGTCAGATTTTCCCTCTTAAGGTTGGAAGCTGAGGGCTTGGCCTCCAGGATCTTATTAATGAAGTATGAATGAAGTTAGGAAGGACTGTCTCTTCCCCCTTTGTTGAAGAGATGGAGAAAGATGGCCTGAGGAGAGAGAGAGAAGGATGGAAAAGATGCAGTGCCCTCTTCCAGCCACCTAGGAGGTCACATTGTGTTTGGATTCTTTTAAGGGTTCCATAATATCCTTTAAACAAATATATTCTTTTGGTTTTGGACAGCACAAATGGGTTCCTATATAGTTCCACAATATGAGCTTTGGCCAATACCCTTTAAAGTAATAGAAGGTCCTACAAGGCTTTGAAAGGAACTGTCACAGCTCCTGAAGGAGCTTCGGGAATGTTCAGCAGGAGGAAATGTGGCAGAAAGAGTCCAGTAGGTGGCGAGAACAGGTCTTCCTAATCATTTGGCTATTGGAAAGAGGCTGTGTGCCTCCCCACAGCTTTCCACCTCATGACAGTGACATCCTAGTATTGCTGAAACCTTGGTTCTTGTCCCCGATGCCAACCTAATAATGAGAACATGGTTTTGAGAAAAAGGAAAAAGAAGGTATATTATTTTGCTAGTAAAGGAGAAATATGGGGCCTCTTGTCCCAGAGGCTGTGATTCTGCCCATCAACAGGAACAGAGGGCTTTTAAAGAGGTGACTCAAAGGCTACAGTCCACAAGTTCTTTGTTGGAGTGGGAATTCTCTTGCTAATTTGGGAGATAGTCATTTCTGAGATCTTCTGGTACAATCCCCAAAGTTTGAATTAATAACTTCGTTCCTACGGTTGGGTGTATGCTCAAGAACAGATAAATCTGCCTGAGATGGAGAAGAAAGGTAATCCTGTTTCCCCTGAGATTAGAGAGGGGGAGAGAGGAAGATAAAGAAACATACCTATTTTTAAAATAAGTTGCAGTGGCAGAGCTGCAAGGGCTATATTCAAAGCATAAAGTGGACCACGGTTACAATAGTAACAAATCTGCTAGGTTCTTCTTGATTTTTTTTTTTTTTTTTTAAGCACCAGGAATTGAAGCCAAGGTTGCTTAACCACTGAGCCATATCCCCAGCCCTTTTTATATTTTATTAGAGACAAAGTCTCACTAAGTTGCTTAGGGCCTGGCTAAGTTGCTGAGGCCGGCTTTGAACTCTCAATCATCCTGCCTTAGCCTCCCCAAGCTGCTGGGATAATAGGCATGGGATACCATGCCCAGCTTCCTTTGTTTTCTAGATAGGATCAAGCTGCATAGTTGGAAGATGAAAAATGCATTTCTTTTTTCCCATTGAGAGAGTGGTGGTGGAGAGTTCACTGTCCTTGATGTGATGAGATAAAATAGGCAGGGGTTTCCCATACTCCAGTGTGCAGAGCAGGCCAAATTTAACTTTGGGTTATTTTGGAAGTTCCAGGATGCCTGAGCATGTTTAGAAAACAAAAGAGGTGACCCTGCAGAAGACCTTTTTGAGAGAAAGCAGAAAAACTATAATGAGCTTGGACCCAGAGAATGACAGGACCCCTCTCTGGGCCCTCAACTCTGGTGAGTCACCCTATCTGTTGATCAGGGAGATTAAGTGGACCCTGGAGAACAGGAAGCCAACCAGCACACATTTTTCAAAGAGGAGGATCATTGGAGACAGAAATGTCCCTGATGTTTGTCCTGGGGTCAACCAGACCCTGACCCATTCTGGCAAGTGGCACCACTGATATAGGAAAGCTAAAGAAGCCAGAAGGCTTTGCACAGGTCCCTAAGTGTGATTTCTGAGGAAAGTCTGTTGACTTTAAAAATAAATAGGAACAAAGTCAGTTTTGACCAATATGGCCTTAAATATCTGGCAGGAGAGTACAGCCTAAAAGCACAGTCCTACATGGACATTTAAAAGGAAAAATAAATTCTTTAATATAACTTAAGATGTACACTTGTTTTAGTCCTACCAAAAGTAAGTAAAGCTGGAGGCTAGGGAAAACAACAAAAAAACAAAACTACAATGAGTTTGACCTAGGAGCAAAGTCTTAGTTGTCAGAGGGGAGTAGTGATCCTTCTTATGGTATGATAGTTATTAACTAAATATGTATTTGGCTCAGCCTATGAACATTAATTTGGGTTCAAGAGACGGAGGGAGGGAGGGAAAGTGAGAGAGAGCAGTAAAAACCAAAAGAGCTGCCTCACTAGCCTGTACATGCAGAAACTTAAGCAGTAGATTTGGGACAACTTTACTATGATGTAATTAATCAAAGCAAAGAGAGCTGATCTCCCCCCAACAATCTGGCATTTCCAGGGTTCAGGGCCAACAGTAAGAAGCATGGTTCTCTCTAAAGTCTTGGCTTAGAACTGAAGCCAAACTAGGAGAGGTGGCACATGCCTATAATTTCAGCAGCTCTAGAGGCTGAGGCAGGAAGATGGCAAGTTCAAGGCCAAATTCAGCAACTTAGTGAGACCCTGTCACAAAATTTAAAAAAAGTAAAGGTCTGGGGATGTAGCTCAGTGGTAAAGCACCTTGGAGTCAATCCCTACTGTGAAAAAGAAAGAAAGAAAGAAAGAAAGAAAGAAAGAAAGAAAGAAAGAAAGAAAGAAAGAAAGAAAGAGAGAGGGGAGGAGAGGGGAGGGGAGGGGAGGGGAGGGGAGGGGAGGGGAGGGAAGGGGTCAAGGTATAACACTTGGGTAGATCACACTCCAGGGCATGAAGCACAAGTGAAATAACACTGAGACTTGCCACAATAGCACAGGGCATTTGCAAGAACTAGAGATCTTGTACTGGCAGATGCGGGGGTAATAAGGCAATAACAAGGAGCATGAAGGTTAATATGATACAATTTGAGCTCACAGATTGGTGATCCCTATAGAAGTCTGTGTTGTATGTGAAGGATGGCATCAACCGTCAGAGAAGGGGAAGACATCACAGTAAGGGTATTACCCATCATTGGTTCCTGAACTATATGCTCTTTTGGCCAAAACCACCCACAAGATCAGCCTCACTCCAGAGTCTTGGATACACAGCCCTAGAATGAGAGCACCCAATGGCAATAAGACCCCACAATGCCCAAGAGATGTCACCCTTAGAAAATCCCTACCTGAAGCATGCTCAGCTCAGCCCTCCCACAGAAAATCCAGAGTGAGTTTCTAGAACTTTGGAATGCTCAGGCCCACCTGAGATCACAAGGGTCTTGGAATAGGATGGTGGCCTCCAAGCCCCAACCACTATGATGTCCCCTGGCCTTTTGTGACTTCCTCTCCCATGAGGTACAGCCTCCTTCTAACCTCTTGGCGGGGAGGCGGAATAAGGGGAAGGAGCACTGTTGTGACCCACATACTTCTATCTCTATCCATCCTGACCAATGTGCCTGTGTCACCACGCCCAGGAGGAAGTGGTGGGTAGGGAGCCTGGGCCAGGAGGCAGCAGCTGATGTCAAGTTCTTTCTGTACCAGCTCATCTTTTGGGTGCATCTGGGGAGACCTTTAGCCCTAATTTGTCCCTGGCCTTTGGCCATCAGACCTGGTGGTGTGTGGGGCAAAGGGAGGTTCCTGCCTGCTTTTCTGAACAGATCTTTTCTGCTATACACTAGTCGGAGGCCCACTGGTCCCCAAGCAGAACAAGAAACTCCCTTCTGCCACACCCTTGCTCACTCAAGATCTAAGAGCCATAAGAAAAGTTCAGTATTAGACTGGGACCATTAGGAATGGAGGCTACTCTACAAGTTATTACTCTTCCCATTTATGGATCTCCTGATTGAGTTTTTGGAACATCTCAACATCTATTTCTCTCCATGTTTGTACTGTTCTCTTCTTACCTTTTTTAAAATTTAGTTTTTAGTACCAGGGGTTGAACCCAGGGGTATTTTAACAATGAGCCACATCCCCAGCACTTTTTATTTTTGAATTTGATCAGGGTCTTTCTAAGTGAGGCTTAGGGCATCATTAGGTTTCTGAGGCTGGCCATGAGCTTGCCATCCTCCTGCCTTGGCCTCCTGAGCCTCTGGGATTACAGGTATGTGCCCAATAAGAGGTGGGACTTAAAAGAGGTGATTAGGCCATGAGTGCTGTTCCCTCATGAATGGATTAATGCCCTTATTGAGGGAGTGAGTTAGTTACCAAGAGAGTTGGCTCCTGGTTAAAAATAAACTCAGCCCCTTTCTTCCCAACTCCTCTCACCCTCTCTCACTCTGTGATTCTTTCCACCATATTGTAACCCGGCAAGAAGACCCTCACCAGGTACAGTTCTCCCATCTTGAACTTCCCAGCCTGCAGAACCACGAGCTAAATAAATCTCTGTTGATTTTAATTTACCCAGTCTGTGGTATTCTGTTATAGCCATGTAAAATAGACTAAAACAACTAGGCAGTGGGGAGCTCTTGAAGGGCTTTGAGTAGGAGGACTATGAGATCTCTATGTGATCTGTGCTTACATGGAGGACAAAGGACATGGGTATGATTAAGTGCCCACTGTGTTTACACCAAAGGGGTTAAGGCATTCAGATCCCCATTTTACAGAGAAGAAAAGAGAGAGTGAGATGGTTTGGAGAACTTCCCAGAGTCATTCATGAGATGCCTTTGCAATAGTGGGATTAGTCAGGTGCCAGAGTCCAGGCCTTGACATGATTGTTCCTTGCTTTGGGAAAAGGATTGTGGAAATAGATAAAAAGAGTTGGAGCTGATAAGCTCCAACTGTAGGGGAGTTGTAACCACAGGGGAAAATCGATGAGGACATGGATCAAGGTGAAGGGTGGTGCTGGAGAGAGGGGGTGGGTTTAGGAGGCATTTCCTGGGTGCCAGGCTGCTCTCCCTATGACCATCCCCTCTTTTTTAAAAAAAAAAAATATATATTTTTAGTTTTACATGGACACAATATTTTTATTTTGTTTGTTTATTTTTATATGGTGTTGAGGATCGAACCCAGAGGTCTCACACATGCGAGGAGAGCGCTCTACCGCTGTGCCACAACCCCAGCCCTGACCATTTTCTCTTAATGAGCTCTCAAGCCCCCCTTAAGTATCCCTAAAAGACATTTGAATCTCATCAGCAATGTTCCCAGTAGCTGGGCCTAAATCCCAGAAATCTTTGCTGAAGGGACCTTTATCCTTATCTATTTATTTATTTATTGTCCCAGTGATGGGAATTTCAAATCCAGGGTCTTGTACATGCTAGGCAAGCAATATACCAACAAGCTACAACCTCAGTCCAAAAGGAAAGTTCCAGAAGGACCCTCCTCTGAGTGGGTGGTGATCACCTGGCAGTATCCATTCTAATCTATTTGTTAAACTTTCATGGATCTTCCTTTTGACTCAAGGACCACCTAAATGACTGTACAAAGGTGGTCTGTTGTGGGGAGCCACTCCAAATGCACGCACCTTTAAGTCCTGATGCATCACAGGGATATGAAAGGTCACTGTAGTGACCTGGGCTTTTCCCTAGATCAAATAACAAGGTGTGGCCCTAGGAGTAGGTGGCACCCAGAGGGGTTGAGCTACACTCACCTGTTCCTTTGTAATCCTACCCCTTGCCTCATTTAAATGGCTTCTCCCCAATATAAGGGCTCAGCACATTCTCCTCTCTGTTTCCATAGATCCTTAAGGTCAGAGGAGCTGTCACAGGACCCAAAGAAAAAGACATTTCTCTGTCTCTGTGTGATTATTTCGTGCCAGTTCACCTGGAGTGGCCCTGAGTGTTTTAGTCAGTGAAGAACAATATCCCCTGAGCCCCACTGTCCCATCAGGAGCTTCTAGTTCATGATGTCATTTAATCCTTTGAACTGAAGTTTGAGACAGTTATTGTTCCTTTTTGCAGATAAAGAAAGTGAGGCTCAGCCTCTTTATTGAACTCACCTGAAAGGGAAGTGACCCCTACACTTGGAGGGACCAAGAGATCTTTATTGCTGCGGTGTCAGATTAACAGGGAAGGAAGACCGGCAGGGGCTAGATATGGGTTTCCTTTGCATCAGATGGCTGGGGGTCCAGTGTTCAGCCTTGAGTGGGGTTGAGTGTTCAGCCTTGAGGCAAACAAGGGATAAGGAACCAGACAGATAGGGTGGAGTGTTCAGCTCACCCTGCAGCTAACATTTGTTCAGTCTGCTCTGTAACTATTCACCCATTGTCACACAGCTACCAAGTGGCAAAGTGAGGTTTTTGAGGTTTTGTTTGTTTTTGTTTTGAGACAAGGTCTTGCTATGGCTTTTTTGGGGGCGCGGGGGGAATACCATGGATTGAACTCAGGGACACTCGACCACTGAGCCACATCCCCAGCCCTATTTTGTATTTTATTTAGAGACAGGGTCTCACTGAGCTGTTTAGTAGCTGGCTTTTTGCAGAGGCTGGATTTGATCTTATGATCCTCCTGCCTCAGCCTCCTGAGCTGCTGGGATTATAGGAAGGTCTTGCTATGTTGCTCCGGCTGGCCTCAAACTCCTGGGCTCAAGGGGTCCTCCTGCTTCAGACTCTGGGTGTAAACTGGGACTGCAAATGTGTGACACCAGGTCCAGCTCAAGGTTAGGATTTAAACACAGGTATAATTAACTTCATTGTCTAGATTGGGCTTTTTTTTTTTTTTTTTTTCCTTTTTTGGCACCAGGAATTGAATCCAGGGGGCTTTATCACTGAGTCACATCCTCAGCCCCTCCCTTTTTGGTACCAGGAATTGAACTCAGGGGAGTTTAACTACTTAGCCACATCCCAGTCCTCTTTTGCAATTTATTTAGAGACAGGGTCTCACTGAGTTGCTTAGGGCCTTGTTAAACTACTGAGGCTGGTTTTGAACTCTTAATTCTCCTGCCTCAGCCTCTTGAGCCCTGGGATTAAAAAGGTGTGCTGCACCTGGTCCCTCTTTTTAAATTTTTTTTTTTTTTTTCTTTTTTTGAGACAAAGTCTCACTAAGTTTCTTAGGGCCTCACTCAGTTGTTGAGGCTGGCTTTGAACTTGCAATACTCCTGCCTCAGACTCCCGAGTTGCTGGGATTATGGCATGTGCCACCAGATCAAGCATTCTTAAAGTTTGGCCCAGCAGTAGCAGTACCTGAGAACTTGTTAGGAAAGAATATCCTTGGACTTCATCTAAGACTTACTGAATTGGATTTTTTTTTTTTGTTTGTTTGTTTGTTTTGGTACTGGGGATTGAATTCAGTTGCACTCAAACACTGAGACACATGCCCAGTCCTATTTTGTATTTTTCATTTAGAGACAACGTCTCACTGAGTTGCTTAGAACCTCATTTTTGTTGAGGTTGGCTTTGAACTTGTGATCCTCCTGTCTCAGCCTCTAAGCCTCTGGGACTACAGGTGTGCACCACTGCACCCAACTAGACTTATATATTAAAAAAAAAAAAGGGGGCTGGGGATGTGGCTCAAGTGGTAGCGTGCTTGGCTGGCATGCGTGTGGCCCGGGTTCGATCCTCAGCAGCACATACAAACAAAGATGTGTCCTCCGATAACTAAAAAATAAAATACTAAAAATTCTCTCTCTCTCTCCTCTCTCACTCTCTCTTTAAAAAAAAAAAAAAAAATCTCTCTGACTGCTTATTGGATCAGGGTCAAGGTTGGAAGAAGGGAAGCCTGTTAAGAGACCATCACAAAATCCAGGCAAAAAAAATGATGGTGGCTTGAATCAGGGATCACAAGTGAAGTTGAGAGGTAACTGGACATAAAGTGTTGTGTGCTCTCTTGAGTGGGACAGAAGAAAATCCCCTCTAAGTATTTTCAGGACATGGAGACAAAATTAAGATCATTTTACTTCACTCAGAGGATACAGAGGACTTGAACAGCCAGGATGCTGGCTCCATCCTAGATGCTCAGATTCTCTAAACCTTCAAACTTCCCAGTCAAGGATGTCACTTGTCATTCATTCCCCCTGTGACACCATATGATTGGGCCCATGTTCATGATCCTATATGTCACCACTCATATTAAGCAAAGCAAGGAAGCCATTCTGAAGAGAACTAACATTTGTCAGGTTCAGACTACGTGTGGCTCCTTTTGCCTCAGACACTGAGCTGGGTCCTGTGAGCCACAACCACGCAGCCACGCCAGCAGGTGAGTTTCAGACTATTCATTTGCAGCAGGCAAGATGATGTCATGCAGAAAATCCCCTACTGGGCTCTGCAGAAAGAGGACCGTGTGGCCAATGCTCCGTGTTCCATGGACTGTTCTCCAGGACACGTGGCCTAATTGAACACTGATGAGATGTGTGGTAGAGCTACCATTGGCGTTTAGAGAAATAATGACTGAAGGCCCTGAAAGCCACACCAAGGAGTTTGGACTTGATCTTGTGTGCATAAAAGAGAAATCATCAGAGGATTTCAAGAGACATTTGTTTATTTATTTATTTGAAACCAGGGATTGAACTCAGGGGCACTTGACCACTGAGCCACATCCCCAGCTGTATTTTGTATTTTATTTAGAGACAGCATCTCACTGAGTTGCTTAGGGCCTTGCCATTGCTGAGGCTGGCTTTGAACTTGTGATCTTCCTGCCTCAGCCTCCTGAGCAGCTGGGATGACAGGCATGCACCATGGTGTCCAGCTCAAGAGAAATCTTGAAATTTCAAGAGAAATCTCTCTCTTGAGAGAGGCATGCTCAGGTTTCTTCTCAAGGGTAATCTGGCAGTACCCGTCGGGGAGAAGAGTGAGCAAGGGATGAGCTGCAGTGACAATGAATACTTCCGGTGAGAAGTGGCGGAAGTTCACACAGTAGGGATGGAATTGAGAGACATCTGAGAACTGACAATCTGAGTTAAGAGGCATCAAGGCCAGTGACTAAGGAGAATTTCTGTGTGTGGGTGGGTGTGAGAGAGAGACATCTTGCCTCGGGACTTCCCCCGTGATCCCAGCCTGAGATCTTTGCAGCTCAGTTCCTCAGGGGAATTACTTACTGTCACACATTTAAGATCCTGACTTCCTTTAATCCTTAGGCTCACTTGAATCTTATAACTTCCTTAGCAGTAACGTTCTCAAATAGGAAAAAAAAAAAAAGAAAAATAAAAAGAAAGAAAGAAAGAAAAAGAGAGAGAGAGAGAGAGAGAGAGAGAGGGGGAGGGAGGGAGGAAAGGAAGGAAGGAAAGGAAAGGAAAGGAAAGGAAAGGAAAGAAAGAAAGAAAGAAAGAAAGAAAGAAAGAAAGAAAGAAAGAAAGAAAGAAAGAAAGAAAGAAGAGGTATTTGCTGTTGTTTGGATTTTATGTTCCTCCAAAATTTATACATTGGAACTTAAACACCAAGGTAATGGTAGTAAAAGGTGAGGCCTAGGCTGGGGATATAGATAGGTAAAACACACGTTTAGCATGCATAAGGCCCAATCCCCAGTGTGCATGGACACACACACACACACACACACACACACACACATACAGGAGAATTTTGGAAGGTGACTATCGCATGAGGGATCCACCCTCATAAATGGGATTAGTGACTGGGCATGGTGGTGCTCACCTGTAATACCAGTGGCTTGGGAGATTGAGGCAGGAGGATTGCAAGTTTAAAGCCAGCCTAAGCAACTCAGTCAGGCCCTAAGCAACTTAGCAAGACCCTGTCTCAAAATAAAAAATAAAACATAAAAAGGGGTGGAGAGCCAGGCACGGTGGTGCTCACCTGTAATACCAGTGTCTCGATAGGCTGAGACAGGAGGATCGCAAGTTCAAAGCCAGCCTCAGCAATAGCAAGATGCTAACTCTTCCAGCCTCTGCCCCTTATCCAGTTTCAAAGCTGCTTCCACAGTTTTGGGTAGTTGTTAACAGCAATACTCGACTTCTCAATACCAATTTCTGCTTTGGTTTGTTTGGGCTGCTATAACAGAATACTTTAGTCTGGGTAATTTATATATAATAGAAATTTATTTCTTATATTTGTGGAGGCTGGAAAGTCCAAGGTCAAACAAGGCTCAGTGAGACCCTGTCTCTAAATAAAATACAAAATAAGGCTGGGGATGTGGCTCAGTGGCCAAGTGCCCCTGGTACCAAAAAATAAATAAAATAAAATTTTAAAAAATGGAATTAGTGTCTTCAAAAAAGGGCTCGAGGGACAGAATCTGTTCCTTTTGGCTTTCTGCTACACAATAACACGGTGAGAAGGAGCCATTTCTTTGGAAAAATAAAGAAAGTCCTTAACAGATACCAAATACCATAGAGCCTTGTAAGGTAAAATCATTCTTGTTATAAAGGGCCAAAAAACTTGGCTGAATTGTGTTTGGGACCTAGTGTTTTGTGGAAGGCAAACTTAACAAAGATGAAATGGAATATTTAGTGAAGAAATCTCTAAGCAAAGTGTTGAGGATATAGCATGGCTCCTCTTGATTACAGTAAAATTTAAGAAGAGAGAAATGAATCAAAGGCAGAATTACTGGACATGGTGGCATGTGTCTGTAGTCCCGGGTACTCAGGAGGCTGGGGCAGGAGGATCGCTTGTGAGTTGGAGGCCATACTGGGCCACATAGCAAGACACCATCTTAAAAAAATGTTTAAAACTTTTTTAAAAGACAGAATTTATAATCAAAAAAGGAAGCAGAACTTAAAGATTTAGAAAATTCTCAGCCTGGCCGTGTTAAGAATGGAATACCATGTTTATGAAAGAACATTGAAGACATTTAAAAAGGAGATTGATATGGATAGAAGGAGACATGATATTCATCAAGACATGGAAGAAGGATTTAGAAGCCATTTCTAGAGACCTTTGATGCTGCCACTCCTATCGCATGTCTGGCCTTGAAGGCAAACTGGTCTCAAGGGAAGGGCCCAGGGTACCAATGAGACCTCAGGATTTGTTGTTATAATCTCAAGGTCCTGCTTCATGCATTCCAATGCAGTTCTCCTTAGCTGCCCCAGCTGTGACTAAAGTGGCTCCAGGTGGCCTTGACAGCATGCACAAAGTACCATATCCATGGGTGAACAAGGTGCATGAGTTGTGGGGCATGGTTTCCTCCTATCAGATTTCAAAGGGTAACACATAGATCCCTGAGGCCCATGCAGAGAGCAAGCTGAGGGACTGGGCCATTTCAGAGTGTCACAACTAAAGCAATGCCCAGGAGAGTTGCAGGGACAGGGCTATGAAGAAAACCCCACAAGGGCAATGCCTAAGGGGGCTGTGAGGGTAGGTCCACCCCTGAGAGCCCCGACTGGTACTACAGCCACAGCATATTGTTTCAGCTGCTATTCCAAGAGCTGCTATTCTTGTGCCCAGCAAAGCCATGGGGCCCCAACATCCACTCCCTGTGTCTGAAAGGTGGCACATGAAGACAGAAGAATATTCTGCCAGCCGAGCTATCACATGCCTGTAATCCCAGTGACTTGGGAGGGTGAGGCAGGAGGAGCACAAATTCAAAGCCAGCCTCACCAATTTAGCAAAGTCCTAAGCAACTTAACAAGACCCTGTCTCAAAATAAAACATAAAAAGGGCTGGGGCTCAGTGGCTAAGCACCTCTGGGTTCAATCCCTAGTACACACACACACACACACACACACACACACACACAGAATATTCTGGAACCTTAGGAGTTAATGTTTGTCCTGTTGGATTTGCTTAGGATCTGTTTTCTCTTTTCTATTTCTCATTTTTTGAAATGAGAATGTCTGTCTCATCCTGCCATTGTATTTTGGAAGCACCTTAATGTTAAACCACACACAAAGAAATGACCACTGACTCTAATTTAAATCAAATAAAAGCAAGATTGTAATTGGAGCACAGCTTTATAGCACAGAAAGTGGCAAAAAAAGGGGGGTGTCTTAAGAATTTACAGATAACAGGATTTTGACAAGCATAACACAAAGGCATGTAGTAGGTTAATGGTCTAAATGGTTCAGCACTTGGGTGATAAACCAGGCCTAATTCCCTTTTAAAATTGGAAACTATCTCAAAGGCATGAAAAGCTAATTTCGGCTTTACTATAAATTACTGCGATTTCTAAACTTACTTGAAATGCCTGCCTGTGCCTTGAACTCACTCATCCATGCCTGGCTTTCCCTGACCAGATAACAACCCTCTCTGAAACATTAGTGGCCCCCATAAATTCTGGCTTTCCCTGGCCAGATAACCATCCTTTCTGAAGCTCTAATGGTGCCTCATAAATTCCGATGTTTGGATCTAAATTTACTCCCTAAGTGCTGGACCATTAATTTACTACCTGCCTTTGTGTTATGCTTGTCAAAATCCTGTTATCTGTAAATTCTCAAGACAACCCCCCCACCCCCACTTTTTTGCAACTTTCTATGCTATAAAGCTCTACTCCTAGAGAACTGCGGGACTGTCTTCTATTCCCAAGGGTTTCGGGAGAGACAGCCCCAGCCCGTGGAAATTACAAGCTTGCTTTAATTTGATTTAAATTGGAGTTGGTGGTCTTTTCTTTGTGTCATGGTTTAACATTAGGGAGTAAATTTAGATCCCAACATCAGAATTTATGAGGCGCCACTAGAGTTTCAGAGAGGGCGGTTATCTGGCCAGGGAAAGCCAGAGTTTATGAGGTCATTAAAATTTCAGAGAGGGTTGTTATCTGGTCAGGGAAAGCCAGGTCTTGGTGAGTTCAAGGCACGGGCAGGCATTCCAAGCAAGTTTAAAACATCAAAATATGGCCAGGCTAAATAGAAATCCTAATATTTTACAGAAAACAGAAATGAATCTTTTATAACTTGTGACAAGATGGCTCTTGATCTTAAAAGAGAATTAGACTGGGTTTGTCACTTAACTTGTTTGACTTCACAGGATGACAGCTGCAGAGGGAATCTGCCTCAGGATAAATTATATCTTAAGATTCACTCAAATCTGAATTAAATGACATTTAGATGAGACTTTAGAGTTAGACTGTAAAGTTGATGTTGAATCAAGTTAAGACTTTTTAGATTATTGGGATGGAATGAATGTATTTTGAAGTGAAAAGGACCTGGATACTCAGGGCCCTGAGGGTGGAACTCTTTGGTTTGAATATTTATGTCCCTCCAAAATCCATGTTGAAACTTAATCCTTAATGCAATAGTATTTAGGGGCTCAACCTTTGGGAAGCAACAGCATTGTAGTTGGACACAATACCTTTATTTCACTTATTTATTTTTATGTGGTGCTGAGGATCGAACCCAGTGTCTCACGCATGCCAGGCGAGCGCACTACCACTTGAGCCACATCCCCAGCCCCAAGAAGGCACCATCTTTGAAGCAGAAAAAGCCTTCATCAGACAAAATATTTTGCTGCAGCAGCTAAAATGGACTGAAATAGTATTAGTTTTCCTTTTTGTAATGGGAATTGAACCCAGGGGTGTTTAACCACTGAGATACATCTCCATCCCTCTTTATGTTTTTTATTTTGAAACAGGGTCTCACAGAGTTGCTTAGGGTCTCACTAAATTATTGAGGCTGGCTTCAAATTTGCAATCCTCCTGCCTCAGCCTCCCAAGCTGCTGGGATTACAGGCATGCACCACCATGCCCAGTGGCTTTTACTTTTTTAAAATCTGAAACCAACTATGATAAATTTATAAATGAGTATACTTGGGTTAGGGTTGTGGCTCAGTGGTGGAACACTCGCCTAAGCATGTGCGAGGCTCTGGGTTCAATTCTCAGCACCACATAAAAATAAATAAATGAAGATATTATATCCAACTACAACTAAAAAATAAATATTTTTTAAAAATGAGTACAATTGCCTGCTATAATATATACTTAAATTGTGAATAAATAAATGAAGATAGTATGTCCAACTACAACTAAAAAATAAATATTTAAAAAAAAATGAGTACACTTGCCTGCTATAATATATACTTAAATTGTGATCCACGCAATGGATCATTTATTGAATTCCTTTTATCCCAGCTGTCTTATTCATTGCTGCTTAAATGTTTGTAAACATTTGAAGTTAAACACTTAACATTTCTATAAATTCAGAGCCCTAATCCAAGCATTTCAAAGATGGCTTTAAGGAAAATTTTCACACTGGGGATGGCTGAGTTGACTATCAATTCTTGGTTTAGATGTTCTGTGGTGAGATCATTGCAGTTTTCCCAAACAAGTAAAACCTGTAGAGTTAACTATTAAAATGAACCTTTTTTAGTTTTCATGGAGAATGTGTGGCTCCAACTGTTAACAATGGTTATTCTTGGGACTTAGGAATGGTGTGGGGAAGGGCTTTCAAAAGTGTTTTTATCCTTTTTCTCTGCATACTTCTACAGTGTTTGAATTTTAAAATGTATATTCTTTCTGAAATTTTAGCATAGAATTTGGTTAGTTGTAAATAAGAATTGCTATACAGAAAATGAAAGAAATCAATCTGAATCATCTGATCTTTTTTGGCTTAAACCCAGAGGCCTTAACCACTGAGTCACATTCTCAGCACTTTTTAAAAATTTTTTATTTTGAAACAGGGTCTCACTGAGTTGTTTAGGTCCTGGCTAAATTGCTGATGCTGGCTTTGAACTCGCAATGCTCCTGCCTCAGCCTCCCAAGCCACTGGGATGATAGGTGAGCAACAGCCTGAATCACATAATCTTAACTGAAAAATTTTAAAGAGATTGACATCATCTAATTACCCGAGGCAACTTGTCATGACATAACTAATTGGCAGTAGAGATTACAGATAATCTGTCTGCAAAAGCCTTCCTTCCCCTGGGCAGTGGCCTTGCAACTAACCTTGCTGATTGAGAAGGATTTCCTCACAGCACAGGGAGAAACTGAAAGTTCTTCCCATTTGCCCAATAACATATACAGTTCCTGTATTCTGTTGTGTTTTTAATATTTCTGTGCTTTTTTTAAGAATGTAAAGCTATACATCCTCATTTAAGAAACAATTCAGATGATGTAAAAATGTATAAACCCTGGTGGTAGTGAACACCTATGATTCCAGGAAGTTCAGGCAAGAGGATTACAAATTAAAGCCCAGCCTGGACAATTTAGTGAGAACCTGTCTAAAAATAAAAATTTAAAAAGGATTAGGGCTGTAGCTCAGTGTTGGAGCCCTGGCCTGGCATGCACAAGGCCCTATGTTCAATTCATACACACACACACACAGAGAAATGCATAAACCTCATTCTGTAGAAACAACCACTATTTAGAGTTTGGTTGTATATCATTTTAGATTTTTAAAATACATACACATACAGCTTCATTATTATTATTATTTATTAAAACATAATTCACATATAAAAATCTTCATTTCCACTCAGGCACAGGAGTGCATACCTTAATCCCAGTGACTCAGAGGTTGAGGTGGGAAGATCATAAACTCCAGACCAGAGTGGGCAATTTAGTAAGATTCTGTCTCAAAAATAAAAAAATAAGAAATGCTGGGTGTGTAGCATGGAGGCAGAGCAGTTGCTTAGTATGCGTGAGGCCCTGAGTTCCATCCCCAGTACAGAAAAAGAAAGAAAAAAAAAATTTTTCAAATTGCACAATTCAGTGGTTTGTTTTGTTTTGTTTTGTTTTGTGGGGCTAGGGTTAGAACCCAGGGCCATCTCTATGCTAAGACAGTTTCTACCACTGAGCCACATCCTTGGCCCTATCAGTAGTTTTTAATATGTTCATGAAGTTGTACAATCATTCCAACCATCTAATTCCAGAGTATTTTATCACCTCAAAAAGAAATCCTATATCCATTAACAGTCAAGCCTCCATTCCCTATTGTCCCCCATCCCTGGCTACCACTAATCTACTTTCTGTCTCTATGGATTTACATATTCTGGATCTTTCTCTTAGATGAAATTATATAATATGGGACTTTTTGTTCTTGGCTTCTTTTACTTAGCCTGTTTTTATGATTTATCCATATTGTAGCATGTACAGTATTTCATTCAATTTTATGGGTAAATAATGTTACATTATATGGATATATTATATTTTGTTTATTCATTCATTAATTGTGGCACATGAGGATTATTTCCAGATTTTGACTGCTATGGATAAGGCTGCTATGAATAATTTGTGTATAAGTTTTTGTATAAACATGTGCCTTTTGGGGGGCTGAGATTGTAGCTCTGCGGTAGAACACTCGCCTAGCATGTGTGAGGTGCTGGGTTTGATCCTCAGCACCACATAAAAAAATAAAAATAAAAACAAATAAAAAAATAAAGGTATTGTGTCCAACTACAATTTAAAAATATTTTTTTTTTAAAGTGTGCCCTTTTTTTGTGTGTGTGGTACTGGGGATTGAACCCAGGAATGCTTTACTCCCGAGCTAGATCCCATCTCTTTAATTTTTTTTTTTTTTAATTTGAGACAAGGTCTAAATTGCTTAGGGCCTCACTAAATTGCTGAGGCTAGATTTGTAATCCCTCTCAATGGGATTACAAGTGTGAGTCACCACACCCAGCTAAGTTTTCAATTTTGGGGGATACATACCCAGGAGAAGAATTTCTGTGTTATGTGGTAACTCTATTTTTGTTCATTTTATATTGCTGAGGATTGAACCCAGGAGCACTCTACCACTGAGCTACATACAGCCACAGCCCTTTCTATTTTATTTTATATTTTAGTGGTACTAGGAATTGAATCCAGGGGCTATCACTGAGCTACAGCCCCAGACTTTTGTATTTTATTTTGAAATAGATCTTGCTAATCTGCTAAGGCTGGCCTCAAACTTGGCAATCCTCCTGCCTCAGCCTCCATAATAGCTGCACCAGATTTATCTTTAACTTTTTTGAAGGACTGTCACATTGTTTTCCATAGCAGGTGTATCATTTTACATTCCCACTGGCAGTGTTTCAGGGTTTCAGTTTTGGCCTCACCAACAGTTATCTTCCTCCTTCCTTTCTTTCCTTTTTTAAAAATTCTAGTCATCTTGGTTGGTGTGAAGTGGTATCTTATGTGGCTTTGATTTTCATTTCTTTTTATTTTAAATACTTTTTTTTTTTTTTTGTAGTTGTAGGTGGACAGAATGCCTTTATTTTATTTGTTTATTTTTATGTGGTACTGAGGATCGAACCCAGGGCCTCACAGGTGCTAGGTGAATGCTCTGCCGCTGAGCTACAACCCCAGTCCCTGATTTGCATTTCTTTAATGACTAATGATGCTGAGTATATTTTCGTGTGCTTCTTGACCTTTTATATATCATCTTTAAAGAAATGCCCATTCAAAACCTTTGCTCATTTAAAAAATAGTTTATTCGGAGACTGAATAACAAGGACTGGAGGCGTAGCTCAGTGATAAGGTGATTGCCCAACATGTAAGACCTTCAATTCAATCCCCAATGCCACAAAATGTCAATCAATCAATTAATTTAATTAAATAAAAATAGATTATTTGTCTATTGTTAAGTTGTGAATCATATGTTCTGGATACAAGTGCCTTATCAGATATGATACATGATATATGATTTGAAAATATTTTCTTCCAATCTCTGGATTTTATTTTTGCTTTTTAGGACCAAAAGTAATTACTAAATACTCCATTCTGCAACTTGTGCTATCATGAACTTGTGTATCATGAACATCTTCCAAAGTCAAGAAAAAACGACCTCAAATTTCTCTCTTCATTTATCTTTTCCACCCCCATTCTTTTTCATGGCTACATTGCATTCCATCACAAACGGTTGTATCACAGTTTGTTTGACCAGTCCTCCTCTGAGCTTTTTGAAGAGTCTTCAGTTGGTGACTGGTGAGAGACCATGATGCAGCTGTTCAACCAAACCACTCTGCTGTCTGCTTTTGGATGATGTGAAAATGCAAGTAGGCACAGGAAATGTTTCTAACCCGCTTACACTTCCTCTCTGAACCTATGAGGTTTCACAACCCCTAAGGCACCCCCTCTCACCCTCCTCCCACCCAGTGTCACCAGCCTGGCGCCTCTGTGAGAAAGTTCCACTGCAAGAGGCCCCTTAGGCATTATCATTTCCCTCTTTCACCCTGTTCAGGTTATCAGCAAATCCCAAGAGCCTTCGGAGACTGAGCCTGGACCCGGGGGTCCCTCCAACATGGGAAAGATGAAGAATTCCTGCATCATCGTAATGAGGCTACTGCTGTCTGGACCCTTTTTCTTTGGTAGGAAAATAGGGAGGGGTGGGGGAAGGGACATGTGTCTGTGACCAGGGAAACTGAAGGAGTCTGTGGAAGGGGGTAAAGAGGAGTTGCTCTAAGGGTGGGATTGGCCATAGGTAATGTGGGGCCAGGGAATCTGAGAGGGTAAGAGGGGAAAAGAAAGAGAAATAAGGCCAAAGCCCAAAGTATGAGCAAAATATGGAGACAAAGACAGAGAGAGGGCTGGGGATGTGGCTCAATCGGTAGCGCGCTCACCTGGCATGCGTGCAGCCCGGGTTCGATCCTCAGCACCACATACAAACAAAGTGTTGTGTCTGCCGAAAACTAAAAAATAAATATTAAAAATTCTAAAAAAAAAAAAAAAAGACAGAGAGAGGTGACAAAGGCAGTCCAGTGAGAGAGGAGGAGAATGCAGCCTTAGAAAGGGCATGTGGGGTTAAAGGAGACGGTGGAATTCAGTTGCTGTGCCTGGTCTTAGGCAAATCCTTTTCCTTGTGGGTCTCTATCCCTTCATCTAAACAAACAAAAGGTACTAGCATCCCTGACATCCCAGGATGCTGTGAACTAGTTCTGATACCCATAAGGAAAACAGGGTGGGAAAGAACCATTTGGTTTGCAGGTGATGCCAAGTTGCCTGATATGGGAGATGGGCTGGGCTGGGGGGAACCTGAGACAGAGCATTTCAGGAAGAAACCCATCTCTGGTGGGGTTGGGGAGCTTGAGATGAGTGAGGAGGCAGCCTCCCAGGATTCAGAAGATGTTGAGTTCCCGAGGCTGGTCTTTCTTGGGTACCTGAGGCCCCTGGTCATGGAAGAAGTGGGTGTGTGAGGAGGCACAGCCTGCTTTGGGAAATCCCCATCTTGGTTCCTGCCTATAAGCCTAGGCACCCCTGTACCTTGGGGCCCCCTTTGACCTGCTCCTCTCTCACAGGCCTCAACCTCTTCATTCTTTCTTCTTTGCTGATAGGCCAAAAGGGAAGTGGTGTCCTTCTCACGCCTTGGGAAGAGCTGCCAGAACTCTGGGTGGCAGAGTGTGCTGCTTTCCTGTTCCCCAGAGTCAAGGACTTTGAGGGATAGTCCAAGAACATTTTCTAATTCTGTCTGGATATCGGTGGCCTGGGGAAGGTGGGCTGAGTTTTGGGGACCAGAAGTGTGATCGGTGGCCAGTCAGTTCCTAGGCTCTTGATGTGTGGGGGACATTGTGGGAGCCCCGGTCAGAAGCAACTGAGCACCCTTGCCTCCCTTAGCTCCGGCCTCCAGCTACAACTTGGACGTGCAGAATGTGCAGCACTTTTCCACCCCACACGCCGGGAGGCACTTTGGGTACCGCGTCCTGCAGGTTGGAAATGGGTGAGCTGATATCCCCCCCCCACCCCCGCCAAATCCTCCCTGCCTGGCACAGTACACAAGACCAGGTGCTTCTATGCCCACCAAGAGACTGCCCCTGCCTCTGGGGCATGCTTCACCTACCTCCTGCCGGCCAGTCAATGAAACAGGGAAGGTCTCCTTTCTGAAGGCGTTCTCTGGAGACAGGAGCAAGGCTATCAAATAGTAGGAAGGGGACAATCATTAAGGCTCCACCTAAGTATCTAACAGAGGAGACATTACAGTCCTTAAAACACGTTGCATCCCATCCTGGGCTTTTGACTCTCTCTGACCACACAGTGAACTCCTTGAAGGCAGAGATTTTGTCCCTCCCCCTCTTTCTAGTACATTCTCCAGCCTGGCACACAGTAGGTAAGCCATTAATGACTTTTGAATGGATGGCTGAATGAGTGACACTCTGGAAGATCATTCTCTGGGCCTCAAGTTTTCTAGACTGTAAATGGAAAGGATCTTTGATCTTCTAGCATTCAGGCGTGAGGAATTATTTCTCTGGGATTCAGGAGAGAAGAGGTGGGGGCTGAGGAGTGTCCCCAGAGGGGTGTGGTCACATGGCTTTGAGATATGTAGTGGGATCTGGTCCTGCTTAATAGGCAGGAGTGGGTGGGTAAAGACCTGGACAGCTCCATCTCACAAATGATATTTCTCACCAGGGTTATTGTGGGAGCTCCAGGTGAGGGGAACAGCACAGGAAGCCTCTATCAGTGCCAGTCGAGCAGTGGACACTGCGAGCCAGTCAGCCTGGGAGGTGAGTAGCTGGTAAGGGAGCAGGGAAGAATGGGATCTTAGGGAAATTGAGGCTGACCCCAATACATCTGGATTGCCTGAGTTCCTTCAGACCAACCTTCTGGTGCTTACAGGTTCCAACTATACATCCAAGTACTTGGGCATGACCTTGGTGACAGACCCCTCAGGTGGAAGCCTTTTGGTAAGAATTTTGTATAGTGGTGATCTCAGAGAATATGTTAGAAGAGAGAGAGATTGAAAAGAGGGGGAAAGAAAATAATGAAAGATTCCATAAAATGTTAAAGGCACCAGAGATTCAGATTCTATGCATATTTATCAAGAACCAGTTATAAATCACTTATTTCAAAGAATCTACTTACTTCAGTTACTTTTACAAAGATGAAATATCTATGCCTATTGATATATAATATGACCTTTAGTGGTATGCCTACTTTTTTTTTTAAGAGAGAGAGAGAGAGAGAGAGAGAGAGAGAGAGAATTTTAATATTTACTTTTTAATTCTCGGCGGACACAACATCTTTGTTTGTATGTGGTGCTGAGGATCAAACCCGGGCCGCACGTATGCCAGGCGAGCGCGCTACCACTTGAGCCACATCCCCAGTCCTGTATGCCTACTTTTAATGTTTTAGTAGTTACATGTATTTTTTTTAAAGAGAGAGAGAGAGAGAAATTTTTAATATTTATTTTTTAGTTTTCGGTGGACACAACATCTTTATTTTATCTTTATGTGGTGCTGAGGATCGAACCCAGCACTCCACACATGCCAGGCAAGTGCGCTACTGCTTGAGCCACATCCCCAGCCCAGTTACATGTATTTCAATTGCTTATTAGAAATATATAAACAGGGCTCGTCTGTAATCCCAGTGGCTCTAGAGGCTGAGGCAGGAGAATCACAAGTTCAAAGCCAGCCTCAGCAAGTAAGTGAGGCCCTAAGCAACTCAGTGAGACCCTGTTTATAAATACAGTACAAAAACCGGCTGGGGATGTGGCTCAGTGGTTGAGTGCCACTGGGTTTAATCCCTGGTACCAAACCAAAAAAAAAAAAAAAAATTTAAATAGGATTGGAAATTTTTTAAAAAGTTTGTCTCAGTGGCTAAATGCTCTGGGTTCAATCCTTGGTACCAAATAAATAAATAAATATAGAGGAGGAAGCTAAAGTTAAAAAAATTGTAAGTTTAAAAGAAAGCATTAAATAAGTATGCCAAATGTTAGAAATCATAAAGTGTTATACAAATGCCTAAAGGTTGGGAAGCATTGCTTCATTTCTTTTAACCCTCAAGACTTTGGAATGAGATAATGATCAGTATATATATATATATATATATATATATATATATATATATATATATATATATTTTTTTTTTTTTATGTGAGGAAAGAGAAACCAAAGAATTAAGAAATTTACCTGAGATCACATGGCTGCAAAGTAGTAGAGCTAAGATCAATCAAATTCTCAACTGATTTCAATTCTATTGTTCTTTCTGGTTTTTCCTATGCAGTATCCTTCTGACATGGCTGTGTGAGAGCTAGATAGACTGGTGACATACTGATCCATTATTTAACTGTAGCTAGTTTACTGAGCTGCTATTATGTATCAGGCATTGTGCTAGGTTCTAAAGAGGAAAGGAAAGTGAATAGAAAGTTGATCTTGATATCTGATACAAGCCCTGTCTGGAAATGTCAGTCTGGCAGGAAAGATAGTCATAAACAAAAGAGGCAGTATTGTATATTCTGGGAATAGTGAGTTTGTGATTTGGGCTTACACAGAATGTGTGATTGGGCATGGGGAGGAATGTGCCTGGAAATGTGCCCAACTGTACATAGCGTGAATGCCAAACTAAAGCTTTTAGACTTTATTTCATAGGTGGTGACTATCCACTGGCATAGAGTATTAGTTTTAGGAATGGAGAGATGGACATGAGAGAACTTGCAGAGGGAGAATTCCTTTGCTTTGGAGTAACTATTTGGATGTAGAGAGTGAGGAAGGTATACAGGATTCTGTAGGCTCTTATTCATTGTGATGAAACCTAAAAGATACACAGCAAGAGGAAACCCCAACCCTTTTGCTTTTGTTTCCTTCAGGCCTGTGACCCTGGGTTGTCTCGGACATGTGACCAGAATTCCTATCTGAGTGGCCTATGTTACCTCTTTCCTCCAAGTCTAGGGGAACCTGTGCTACAAGGGCATCCTGGTTATCAGGGTAAATGAACTGGGGACCCAGTGGGTAAAAAAATATCTCTAAGTAGCTGCCCCTACGTGGAAACCAGCATGGTGGCCCAACTACTGGAGACACTTCAACAGACCCCTTTCCATCCGGCCTTTGCAGAATGTATAAAAGGTAATGTAGACCTGGTGTTCCTGTTTGACGGCTCAGGAAGTTTGCAGCAAGATGAATTTCAGAAAATTGTGGACTTCATGAAGGATGTGATGAGGAAACTCAGCAACTCTTCCTACCAGGTAAATATGCTGGTTAGAATTCTTGATTATAGGCAGTAGATGCCTACCTGACCCAGCTAAGTCATTAAAGGAAAATTTGGTATGAGTTCTCTGTAGCCTATGGGCATGGCTATAACTAGCCTCTGGAAGGCACAAGAACCCAGGAGTAGAAAGCTTCTAGTATTCTGCCTATTTCTTTTCTTTTCTTTTTTAAGTTTTTAGTTGTCCATGAACCTTTATTTTTTATGTATTTATATGCAGTGCTAAGAATAGAACCTGGTGCCTCACACATGCTAGGCTCTGCCACTGAACCACAACCCAGGCCCTAATTTTCATTCCTGTTTCTTTCTGTATTCTAGCTTCCCTCTTTTCTTTCTTGCTGTCTCCATAAACTAACTTTTTTTTGGATCACATGAGCCAATGGGGGCCTGTGGAAAGCTCCCAAGTCACATGTTAAAGTTCCTCTCAACCAACTCCTCACTCTGAAAATTCTAAATTTTCAGAGAAGAGATTCTGACTGGCCTAGAGTCAGTTCGGTGGCCATATGTTTTAGTCAGCTTTGGGGAAGAAAAGTTTATTTGGGGATCACAGTTTCAGAGGTCTCAGTCCACAGATGGCCAACTCCATTCCTCAGTGTCTTAGATGAGACCTAACATCACGGCAGAAGGGAGTTGTGGAGGAAAGCAGCTCAGGACCTGGTACCCAGGAAGCAGAGAAAGAGCTCTGATCAACAAGGACAAAATTTAAAGCTCAAAGGCACACCTGCCTATAGTCACCCCTCGGTTAATCCCTATCAGGGGATTGATTCACTGATTGGGTTAAGGCTCTCATAATCCAACATTTCACCTCTAAACATTATTTCATCATCTCACACATAAGCTTCTGGGGACACTTCACATCTAAATCATTATACTATCCCTAATTAATACATCCACTTTAGCAAGGTTCACTCCACAGAAATATGGCTACCAGGAACCATCCTAACTGATGAGGTAGTCAGGCCCAAGAACAAGAGTTCATCATACAACACTGCAAAAGAAAGCAGAGGCTCATTTTGTTTTATGTCTGCATTTATTTACATATTATTGCTTCATTTCAAAAGAATGATTTTAAGCAGAGGTGCAGAGTTGGGTTACCCAAGTCCTGCATAAGAAGTAGAGGTTAGAGGGGACAAGTAGGAAGGGATACATAACTACATATCATTTCTTCCTTCCTTTCCTAGTTTGCTGCCGTTCAGTTTTCCACAAGTTACCAAACAGAATTTAATTTCTTGGATTATGTGAGACTAAAGGACCCTGATGCTTTATTAGACCATGTGAAACACATGCGCCAGTTGACCAACACCTTTGGTGCCATCAACTATGTCGCGTGAGTTCCCTTTTGAGGGGAGAACATGTCCATTCATGTGTTCTGTGGGAGCAAGCTTTCAAGGTGTGGGAACTCAATAGATAGGTACAACAAGGGGCAGTTTATTGTAGGGATTCTAGTGGAGCAACTTTAGTCCAGTTACTTTTTAAAATACACACACACACAAAAACCCTTTATTTATTTATTTATTTATGTGTAATGCTGAGAATCGAACCCGGTACCTCAGATGTGTTAGGCAAGCACTCTACCACTGAGCTACAACCCCAGCCCTAGTCCAGTCTAGTCTTTGGTTATAGTAACAGTAATCTATTCTGTACTTTATAAATCCAAAGAAAAATTCTTGAGAGGATACAGGAACAAGAAGTATTTCTCGATCTCATGAGGGACTAAAACCAGGACTTGGAAAATAATTATGAAACCCAATAATCATGAAGAGTCACATCTTAGATGGGGATCAGCTTTGGAAATCAATATATGAACAAAAATCTCAAATAGTCAAAAAGAATCCTTGAAGAATTTCTTGAATTGTTCATAAAATTTGATATACTCAAGTCCCACATTAGAAACTACCATATCTGCTAGGGATATAGCTTAGCAGTAGAGCACTTGCTTAGGATTTAATCCCCAATACCACCAAGGAGACACAAAAGAAAAAGAGAGAAAGAGAGAAAGAGAGAGAGAGAGAGAGAGAGAGAGAGAGAGAGAGAGAGAGAAGAGAAGAGGCGAGAAGAGGCGAGGCGAGGAGAAGAGAAGAGAAGAGAAGAGAAAAGATCATATCCTACCCAGACAAGATGGTGCACACCTGTAATCCCAGCTACTGGAGAGGGTGAGTCAAGAGGATATTAAGTTCAAGGCCAGCTTTGGCAATTTAGCAAGACCCTGTCTCAAAATAAAATTATTTGGTGTGTTGTTCAGTGGTGGAGTGCTTGCCTATCATGTGTAAGGCCCTGGGCTCAATGCTCAGTACTAAAAAAAAAAAAAAAAGAAAAAAAGAAAGAATCAAATTACCATATCCTGATTTCCTGGGTCCAAAGCAGAGATTCTCCACGCAGCTATGACCAGGAACTACTTTATAGTAGTGTGCCAAAGCAAATGGCACAAACATGAATGCTAGAGCCCCACCTCTGCAGGAAGTTGTCTTAGAAAGTTTGTCTCTAAATTCTTAGAGAAAGAGATCACCATATAATGAGTAGACCCTCTAAAAGGGTCAATTGTGGGAGCAAAAAGAAAGTCATGAAAATGTCTGTCATAAACACTTTTTTTTTTTTTTTTTTTTTTGGTACTGGGGGTTGAACCCGGGGTGTTTGACCACTGAGCTACATATCCAGCCCTTTTTTGTTTTTAGACAAGGTCTCACTAAGTTGCTTAGAGCCTCACTAATTTGCTGAGGTTGGCCTTGAATTTTCGATCCTCCTGCCTTAGCCTCCCAAGCTTCTGGGATTAGAGTTGTGCGCCACCACACCCTCCCGGTCATAAACAGTTTTGTCTCATTTAAATCTCATCCCTTTGGGCCAGACAGTGTTCTATCAGGAATCTGACGACTCTCTGGAAAGGGCCAGATAGTAAATATTTTTAACATTTTTGGCTACATATGGCTTCTGTTGAATATTCTTCTTTGCTTGATTTTATAATTCTTTAAAAATATACAAACCATACAAAACAAGGTGCAGGTTGAATTTGGACCACAGATTATTGTTTGCTGTGTTCTAAATACTGGGAAACTAGCAGTGAATGAAACAGAGAAAAATCCCTACTCTCCTAGAGCTACCCTTTTAGTAGGGGAGAGAAATGTCACAAACAGGATAAATAAGCAAATTAGATAATACAGTAGAAGACATAAGTTATTCAAAGAAAAATAAAGCAATATTCCATAGGCAGATCAAGGAGGGTTACTTCTGACCAGAGACTTGATGAAGGAGAGGAAGTGAGCCATGTGGGTACCAGGCGCAGAGAATAACAAAGGCTCTGAGATGTACACAAACTTTGTATTACTCAGTTTTCTGTCACTTTAACTGTGACAAATGCCTGAGATAATTAACCTATAAAAAGAAAAGTGTGCCTATAGTCCTAGAAGCTCAGGAGGCTGAGACAGAAGGATCACAAGTTCAAAGCCAACAGAGAGGACCAGGGTAGAAGAAGAGAGGCCCAGTATGAGCCTGAGAAATCCAGATAAGTGACATGTGGATGAAAGTTGAAAGACATTTTCCATCCAAGATAGAACCAGAGGTCTTGAAGCGCAGGCATTCTCAGTCAAATGGTTCACAAAGAGCTGCTATTGCAGCAGGAGCTGTGGGCAAGCTGACTTGTTCAGAAGGAGGCTGTGGACATGGCAGAACTTTGAACTTTGCCAAATACACAATTCTTTCTTTTCCTTTTTTTTTTTTTTTTTTTTAATGTGCTGTGAAGGGCTGGGGTTGTGGCTCAGCGGTAGAGTGCTTGCCTATCAAGTGCAAGGCCCTGGGTTCCATCCTCAACACCACATAAAGATAAATAAAATTAAGTATAATGTCCAACTACAACTAAAATAAATAAATAAATAAATAAATAAATAAATAAATATTTAATGGGCTGTGGATTGAACCCAGAGACGTGTTATTACTGAACTACATCCCCAGCCCTTTTTACTTTTCATTTTGAGACAGTCTTGCTAAATTACTTAGGTTCCTGCTAAGTTGCTGAGGCTGACTTTGAACTTGCTATCCTCCTGCCTCAGCCTCCTGAGCCACTGGGATTACAGGCGTGTATCACCACACAGGGCTCCTTTCTTTGATTCTTTGATCTCAAACACATTGAGCCTCTATGCTGTACTGGGAGCCATAGATAGGGCAGTGGATGAAATATGGTCCTTTCCATGAATATTGATGGTGCAGGGCGAAAGCTGACACAGAAACAGGTCTCTAAATTCACTAGGTTATCTGCTATGGTAGAACTTTCTAGATAGCCTGGGGGAGGTAGGGAAAGAAGGCAGAGGAGCTGCTTGCTGTGTGAGCTTACTCGTGAGAGTGACTTCCCAATTTTCTTTGTGCAGCTCTTTTGTCACATGGGATATCACCTAGATCAACATCTTTAGCTGATGAAAGCGTGGTTGCTACATGGTTGAAATGGAGGGTAGGAAGCCCTGAGTCACCCTGCACAAAACTTCCCCTGTGGACTCTGGAACACCCACCAGGCTGCCCAGAATAGAGCAGTGTAAAGATCACTAGTCTAGAGAGAATGGGTGGCAGGAAAGACGAGGTCAAGGTTTAGAGGAGAATGTTGAATGCTTGGGTACCTGCCTGGGAGATTCAAGAAGGGCTTTTGCATAACTGATGAGCAGAACAGTGGGGAGACCTCAGGCTCTGGTTTGTGGGAAATCTCTAACATCCCCCTCTCCTGGACACAGGACACAGGTGTTCCAGAAAGAGCAGGGGGCCCGTCCAGATGCCACCAAAGTGCTCATCATCATCACCGATGGGGAGGCTACTGACCTTGGCAACATTGACAAGGCCAAAGACATCATCCGCTATGTCATTGGGGTATGGGTCCTGGGCTCTATCTGCTTCTTACCTCTCCCCTTTCCTTTTCTACTCCTGACACCCGATTCCTTTTCTCCCTGGGGCCAAAGTCTTGGTCTGAGGTTTGGGGGTGCCAGCTCTTCACTCTACATTCCCTTGCAGATTGGAAAGCACTTCCAGACCAATAGAACTCAGGAGACCCTCCACAAATTTGCCTCAAACCCCACAAAGGAGTTTGTAAAGATTCTGGACACATTTGAGAAGCTCAAAGATCTATTCACTGAGCTGCAAAAGAAGATCTATGACATCGAGGGTGAGTAATAGTCCCTGGGAGAGAATTTGAGAGGATGTATTCAAGAACTCCCCAGGACATTAGATAAAAGACGCTGAACAATAAAGAGCACTGGGGATCCTCCAGGGTGCTGGGAGCTCTCCAAAACCAACAAGCAATTAACAGCCACAGGAAGGAATTTAGGAGACTGCAACTTAGGAGCAGGCTCTGATAAGATAGTTCTCTCTGAAATTCCATCTTCCTCTGGGAGCTCAGCTTGATTCAAAGTGGAGCCTAAATCTGACCTATATCTGGGGTCATGGGAGCCCTGAAGGATTTCCGTCTAAATTCTTTCTCCTCTTGGTCAACTCTTTCATTTTCACCTAGCGTAGGCCCTACCTTACTTAAGATGGGCAAAGTGCGACATGGTGGCACACACCTGTAATCCCAGAGGCTCAGGAGGCTGAGGCAGGAGGATCACAAGTTGGAGGCCTGCCTCAGCAATTTAGCGAAGCCCTAAGCAACTTAGCAAGATCCTATCTCAAAATGGGAAAAAAAAAAAAAAAAAAAAATGTGCTAAGGATGTGATTCAATAGTTAAGTATCTTGGGATTCAATCACTGGTACAAAAAAAAAAAAAAAAAACAACAGGTTAAATTAGTGGAAACAAAGTGTGAGGAACCCACAGATGTTCTTCCTTGGCCTAGAATAAAAGAAAGTTCTTATTGCAGTAGTTAGATGGAGGACTGGTCATAAAAGGGCATTACCTCAGGAAGCCCACTCTGCCTCCAGATATATGGTTTCAAAGGGGAAGTCCCCTAGGCCAGGACACAGCCTTGGTGTCTGGCTCACTTGAAGATGCAATATGATGGCTAGAACGGAGCTGGGCAGACTTGATCCAGAATTCACTCTGCCTAAAGCTGGGCGCAGTGACTCACAGCTGTAATTCCAGCAGCTCAGGAGGCTAAGGCAGGAGGATTGCAAATTCAAAGCCAGCCTCAGCAATGGGGAGGCGCTAAGCAACTCAGTGAGACCCTATGTCTAAACAAAATACAAAACAGGTCTGGGGATGTGGCTCAGTAGTTGAGTGTCCCTGAGTTAAATTCCCGTACCAAAAAAAAAAAAAAATTCACTCTACCTCTTACCTGCTGTGTGACCTCAGTCAGGATACTTCCGTCTCTGAGGCTTGTTATTCTTTCTTAAATGGGGGAATAATAATACCAGTCTTACAGTGCTGTAAGGTTTAGCTGCTTTAACGAAGTACTAAAAACCAGGTGGCTTAACACAACAGAAATTTATTGTCTGAATATTCTGGAAGCTTGAAGTCCAGAAGAGCAGGGAGATGCTCTTTCTGATGGTTCTAGAAGAAAGCCCTTCCTTAACAATTTCACTTCTGGTGTCTGCCTACAATCCTTGGCATTTCTCCATTTGTAGGTACATCATTCCAATCACATGGCCACCTTCTCTTGTGCCTCTTCATGTCAATTTTCATCTCTGCACATTTCCTTTTTAATAAGAACACTGGTCATATTGGATTAGGGTCACCCTAACGTCCTCATTTTAACTTGATGACCTCTATCAACACCATATTTCCAAATCAGCTCACATCCTGAGGTACTGGGGATTAGGATGTCAATATATCTTTTTGGAGGACATAATTCAATTCAATCCCTAACCTCAATTTAGTAATGTACCCAGTACATTGTGGGCTCTCTGTAGATTGTAGCTCCTTTTTTTCCATTTTTTATTATTATTATTATTATTATTATTATTATTTGCTGGGATTGAGCCCAGGGGTGCTTAACCACTGAGGCACATCCCCAGCCTTTTTTTATATTTTATTTTGAGACAGGATCTAACTAAGTTGCTTATGGCCTCACTAACTTGATGAGGCTGGTTTTGAGGTTGCAATCCTCCTACCTCAGCCTCCTGGGTCTCTGGGATTACAGGCATGCACCCTAGCTCCCAGCCCTATATTTTTTCTTGTGCATAAGTCATAGCTCTTATCACTAGTTGTCATCATCTATCTTAACCTGCTCTTGCTCATCCTTCTGCTCTTGTTTAGATTTCACTTCCTCCTATTAGATGTCACAAGTGTGGGTTATGTGCTGTGTGCTACTGTAACTGCTGCATGCTCCCTGCCATGGCCCCTATAGCATATGTTGGCTTCTAAATTTGTGGATTTCTGTCTTCGACACTGCCCTCTGAGGTACCTGTCATGGCAAATGCTGTGCCTGCTTTCTCACCACTGATATCCCTGGTGCCAGATACTTATTTTTGCTAATTACTTATTCAATTAATGAATGAATTATCGTAATATTTGCCATGTTTCTTGAAAATTTACATGAAACAGGCCCTTTGGCTACAATATTTAAATATTTATCTCAGCATCATTGTAAGGCTGATGTTATTATTTCCATTTTATTGATTCATGCTTGCAACAGCTATATACCAGACTCTGTGATTAAGACAGGGATTTTCTGAAAGTAGAACTCATATTCACATTGGATAAAGAAAAACAGTGATCAATTGAACAAATGAGATCATTAAAGGTTGTGATAACTGCTATATAAAGGATGAATAAAGCAATGGGATAAACTGGGTGTGGTGGCGCATGCCTGTAATTCCAGTGGTTTGGGAGGCTGAGGCAGGAGGATCACAAGTTCCAGGCCAGCCTCAGCAATTTAGCAAAGCCACAAGCAACTTAGTGAGACTCTGTTTCAAAATAAAAAAATAAATAAGGGCTGGGGGTGCAGCTCAGTGTAAAGTGCCCCTGGGTTTAATTCCCAGTACTTCCAAAAAAAAAAAAAACAAAAAAAAACAATGAGATAGACTTATATATAGGAAGCTGGGCTGGGGTAGAGCTCTATGGTAGAACACTTGCCACTTTGGATTGGTTTTTGGAGATGTTGAAGGGACAAAGGAGGCAAGGCACCGAAGATAGTAGGAAACAGTTGTATTTGGCTGCAGCCAGGTTCAGAGGACACAGCTTTTGCTGTAATAAATCAATCCCCTGAATCCGAGTTCAGGGAATTTCAGAATTTTATACCCAGTGTGTAAGGGGAGGGGCTCAGAAGTTCACAGTCTGCAGAAGTTCACATAAAAGCAGCTTTTTCTTTCACTGTTCTGGGCAAGTTAACTCTTCAAGGACAACACCTGAGAAGGGGAGAGCCTCTTTTCCCCTTTCTTTCCTCCCCCTGCCAGCTGTTACCATGGAGCCCATTTGTAACTTGTCTTAAAAATGTAGACATCTCTGTGAAGCCCAGCTCAAGGCCAGAGGCCTTGTTTGCACATTTCTACAAAGAACTATACTGGATATGTTTGTGAAAAACTAGTAAGGGGTGTCCAGCACCTGGAGTGTTGGTATCTTCTCAGCCAGTGGCCAAATAAAACAGGGCGACAGGAAAGTAGGAAGTTTATCTACATTGAACTCTTTTGCAGAGACCCTTTTGCTGACAGTCCTAAAGGCAGCCATGGTGAAGATTTCTGGAGAGACCCAGTTAAGACTTTTCAGTGAAGAAAGGGGGTGCCACTTCAGAGGAAGGCCTGTTCAAGATGACTTTATTTATTTATTGTTCGTACTGGGAATTAAACCACTGAGCTACATTCCCAGTCCTTTTTATTTTTTATTTTGAGACAGGGTCTTGCTAAGTTGCTGGGGTTGGCCTCAAATTTGCAATTCTCCTGGCTCAGCCTCCCAAGTTGCTGGCATTACAGGCATAGTTGAGATTACTTTTTAAAATTGTTTAAAATACACTCTAAAATGACTTTCAAGCTGAGACATGAAGGATGAGAATCAAATGGCAATTGAGGAATGTAGGTGAAGAGCATCCTAGTTAGAAAGAGGAGCAATCACAAAGCCAGGATATGCGAAAGGATTTGGCATGTTGGAGGAATAGAAAAAAGGTCGACTGTCTGGAGCTGACACATAGGAGCTGAGCACCCTTAGCTTTGAGCTATGGAGGTGTGAGACTGGTTTCCACTTTGGCAGAAGCAGGTGGATCTCACCTCCGCTTGGCAGAGGAATGAAGCTCTGGGAGTGGGCGTCACCTAATGAGATTGGGCTACACCACCCTGAAACCCAGTCCCTTGCCTCATTTGGATGGAACTTTCTCCTCAATAAAAAGAGTCTCAGGTGTGCTCTCTCTCTCTCAGTGTGACAAGCAATGGCACGATTTTATCATATATCAAGATAGGGTCTGATATACATTTTTGAAAAAAAAATAGATTACTCTGGCTTGCTCTGTGGAAAGAAAACACAGAAAGAATAGAGTCAGAGACCAAATCAGTAAGATGTTACATAATTTTTGGGGGGTGTACCAGGCATTGAACTCAGGGGCACTTGATCCCCGAGCTTCATCCCAGCCCTATTTTGTATTTTATTTAGAGGCAGGGTCTCACTGAGTTGCTTAGTGCCTCACTTTTGCTGAAGCTGGCTTTGAACTTGCAATCCTCCTGCCTCAGCCTCCTGAGCCATTGGGATTATAGGCATGCACCACTGCACCCGGCCACTGTTACATCATTCAGGCAAAAGATGAATATGGCTTGGACCCATGTGGTGTCAGTACAGACTTTTCAGAGGAGGAGGTGTTATCTTGAGGCAGAACCATCACGATTGTGATGATTGGTGATTCTTAGAGATGATACAGGGGAATAGGAAGAATCAAGGTTGGTTCCTGATTTCTTAGCATTATTCCCTAGGGAGTTAGGGATGCTCATCATTGACTGGGGGAAGCCTGAGTAAGAGCAAAGTAAGACAAAGTAAGAGCTGACTTTATCCAGCGGCAGTGGGTCTGTGATCCCAGCTACTCAGGAGCATGAGGCAGAAGGATCGAAAATTCAAGGCCAGCCTAAGCAACTTAGTAAGACCCTTTCTCAAAATAAAAAAATAAAAAGGGCTTGCGATATAGCTCAGTAGTAAAGTGCCCCTGGGTTCAATACCAATAATATGTGTATATATATATATATTTTTTAAGCTGTACCAAGACATGCTCAGGTGGAGTCACTGGGCTCCTGGCATTGTACAGAGAGAGCTGACTCAGAGCATCAGGCAACTTCCCTAATCTGTCCCACTTTGATGTTCATGCTTTCTACTTTGCACTAAGGTGAATGCTGGGCTTCTTCTGAGTCTTCCCGAGTGTCACTGTTTTTACTGCTCTTTGGGTCTCAGCCTGATCTCCTCTACTTTGTCCTTCAGGCACAAACCAGCAGGACCTGACATCCTTCAACATGGAGCTGTCCTCCAGTGGGATCAGCGCAGACCTCAGCAAGGTGCTTGGTGGCCTGAAGCAATGAACAGAGGGATGTGGGGATGGATCTGGATCAGGGAGGGTCCTGACATGATTCCCCTCCTTCCCTGAGCAGGGCCATGCAGTTGTGGGGGCAGTTGGAGCCAAGGACTGGGCTGGAGGCTTTCTAGACCTGAAGGCTGACTTGCAGGATGACATATTTGTTGGAAATGAACCATTGACACCAGATGTGAGAGCAGGATATTTGGGTAAGTATTTCTCTTTTTTGATGGGTTCTTCTGTTTGAGATGCTGAGAGTAACTCAGATTGGCTTTCCAAATAATAGTGAAAGCAATTAAGCAACCAGCTTGAGCAAACTCAGGGTTTAAGTATGATTATAACACTCTTAATTTCCCCCTTAATAACTTTTTACCTGTGTATTAATTATGTTTTTTTTTTCTTGATTTTTTTTGGTGCTTTGACTTCTTGGGGCCTGGATAATCCTAAAGAAACTGCCCCTCCCAGGGCTGGCTAATTCCTAGAGCTAGTGAACTCTTGCCTGTGAACATGACTTTCATATGCATACCAGTCATCCAGGGCCCAGAGCACCAATCACTTATTTTATCCAATTCACACACCAAGCCAAAAGTTCCCCTGCCCTAAATTGCCTCAGTCAAAATAGAAAATACCTCTACAGCCCCTGAGCTTACCAAAATTCTTCAGTCTGTCCAATCCTAAACCCTTCTTCCCCATCCTTCCCACGAAAACCACAATCTTGTCCTTCTGCCTCCTCACTGAGCTGATGCTTCTCCACTGACTCTTTTGTGGTGAGCAGTACATCCTGCTTCTCGGGAAACGAATAGGAAACTTCTTTCAATGTCGGTGACTCTCTGTCATCATTCAGTAGTAACTAAACATTAAATCCCAGGTCTATTTTAAAACAACCGGCTTTATTAATAGGAGGACTACTTGTTCTTTTTACAAGAATTCCTTTTCTTGATTTGTTGAAGAATTCTAGAGTTTTACTCAGTTTCAAGATTTTTTTTTTATGCTAAACAGAGGAAATGAGTCTGCTCAATCCACAATTGCTGCTGCTTATCTCTGCCACGTGGTGTCGCTGTTGAAGTCTGGGCCTGCACAGTTCTGTATGTGCAAGTCTACCTAAGTGATGCCATTTTTAGACTTAATCCATGGGCTCTGAGGTTATAGGGTTTTTTTTTTTTTGTTTTGTTTTGTTTTGTTTGCTTCATGTAGTCAGCGTGCCCCAAGGTATGAACTGGCTCCAAGAGCCTGGGATAGGACTGCTTCCAAGTTTGATCTTCTCAGGGATTTAGAACCACATTCTTCCACACTCTCTCATCCATGCCCTGTGCTTAGAAATGGATCCATCCTTGTTAAAGTCTCAGAACACAAATGTCTTATTGAATTTTTCTCGGAAAATTAGTGCTATTTATCTTATATCAGGTTACCTGCAGTGATTATTTTTCTTTCATTTTTTTGGACGGTCTTTACTGAGCAAATATTATGTTCTAAAGGCTTTACCTGTGTTAACATACTTTATGTCATTTCATCTTCACAACAACACCATGAGAAGAACTTATTAAGTGAGTTTTTATTTTGGAATATTTTTTGTTTCTTGTGGTGCTGGGGATTGAAAGCAGGGACACACACACACACACACACTGAGCTACCTCCCAAGGCCAAGAAAGTATTTTTATGATTTCTCGATGAAGAAATCAAGTCAACAACAGTTTAAATAACTTGCTCAGGGTTACATCACTAGTAGGGGAACTCAAGTAGATTGTTCTATTATCCACGACACATTACTGCTTTTCAATATACTGTAAAATCCTTGGCAACTTTGCTCACTAAAGAAGAGGCAGTCAAATTGTGCACAGTGGTGAACTCCCATGATTCCAGGGACTTGGGAGACTGAGGCAGGAGGATTGCAAGTTCAAGACCAGCATCTGCAATTTAGCAAGATCCTGTCTCAAAAACAAAATTTAAAAATGGAGCTGGAGATGTAACTCAGAGGTAGAGTGCCCCTGAGTTTGATCCCAAGTAACATTTTTTTAAAAAAGAAGAAAAAGAGGCAGGCACATCCCTACTCTCTCTCTCTCTCTCTCTCTCTCTCTCACACACACACACACACACACACACACACACATACACACAAACACACACACACACACACACACATATATATATATATATATATATAAAACATTGAATGTTTATTCTGCTACTCACCTTTATCTCTTATTTTAGTTATTAGCAAAGTGCTAGCATTTTATATGCTTAGCCTGATTTCATGCTCAAAATTACCCTATGAAGTTGATACTTTTCCCATTTTTATTTATTTGTTTATTTTTCATTTCAGGAGAAGGTCTTCTGGCCACTTTGATGCATCTTTGCTTCAAGTTCAATTTCTGTGAACAGCTTCTGCCCTTTCCTTGGGGTTATTTCCTGACTCCAGCTTCCTTTGCATTTCCATGCTCCTCATTCTCTCTCCTCAGGTTACACTGTGACCTGGCTGCCCTCCCGGGGGCCCACATCACTGCTGGCAGCTGGAGCCCCTCGATACCAGCATGTGGGGCGAGTACTACTGTTTCAAAAATCAAAGGACACAGGACACTGGAGCCAGGTGCAGAAAATAAATGGGACCCAGGTGAGCATGGGCCAAGAGGCATCTTCAGGATAGGGACATGAATGATGTTCTTTATGTCCTTTCAACTCTCTTTCCCTTATTGTGTGGCAGACCCTAGCACAAAACCCTCTGAGGTAAGCCCTGTGTCTCTACAGTTTAAGAAACTGAACTTTCCAGAACTCAGCTTGTAAGAAGATGGACATGGTGCAACTACAGGGGAGGTAACCTGCCACCTCCTGCTGTCCCTATGGGCTCTTCCTTTAACATCTTCCTCTCCCTGCAGATTGGCTCTTATTTTGGTGGGGAGCTATGTGGCATCGACATGAACCAAGATGGGGAGACAGAGTTGCTGCTGATTGGAGCCCCCCTATTCTATGGGGAGCAGAGAGGTGGCCGGGTGTTTATCTACCAGAAAAAAAAGGTGAGAATCATGACCCTGAGCGAGGTGGAAGTGGAGAGGCAGAGATTCTCAGGCCTACTTGGGTCCTAATTATTCCAAAGGGCTTTTCCTGTCTGATCATGTATAAATCAAACCTTTAGAACAATAAACAACAGCTAGCACTACTTGGGGGTAGACAGTGTGCAAGGCCCAGTGCCAGATGTTTTATATACATGACCTTATTTCATCACCTCCTGAGATCCTGCAAGCCTTATTTTGTAAATAGGATGCTATTTCAGGGAGGTCAGGGAACTTTCCAGAGCCATGCGATCACCCAGACAACACAAGATCGGGCTGGCACTAAGGGCCAGATTAGTTTGACAGCATCATTCTGACTGCGAGGGACCACATCTCACATTTCTTTAGTGTTTTCCACTAAACTGTTCTTCACAATGCCGTGATGGAGTTGTGATTTGTTTCCTTGTTCCTTCCCAGCTGGAGTTTGAAATGGTCTCAGAACTTCAGGGAGATCCTGGTTACCCACTTGGGCAGTTTGGAGCCACCATTGCTGCCTTGACCGACATTAATGGGGATGGGCTGATGGATGTAGCTGTGGGAGCCCCTCTGGAGGAGCAGGGGGCTGTTTACATCTTCAATGGGAGGAACAGTGGACTCAGCTCCCGGCCGAGTCAGGTGAGATACCGACTTGCCCATCAAACTCTGTTCCCAGGCTCCTTGAAGCCTTGAGTCCCCAGCCTGCCTCTACAGATCCTGTTCCCATTTTAGCATGAATTTTTTCCTTGCTTACAGCGTATAGCAGGGTCCCAGATGTTCTCAGGAATTCGTTGGTTTGGACGCTCCATTCATGGGGTGAAGGACCTTGGAGGGGATGGCCTGGCAGATGTGGCTGTGGGGGCTGAGGGCCAGGTGATTGTACTGCGGTAAGATGGATTCCTAAGTCCCTTTGATAACTTCAGCTCTTATCCTTTGAGTAGTGAACTGTGCAGTATGCTGAATGCCTGACAGCACCGGCCCATTTGGTCTTCACCCCAACCCTGGGAGATGGGTTCTCCATTTTTTCTCCCTGTACTGAGGAATTGAACACAGAGTTGCAGCCAGGTGTAGGGGTACATGCTTATCTATAATCCCAGCAGCTAGAGAGGCTGAGGCAGGAGGATTGCAAGTTTAAAGCCAGCCTTAACAAATTTAGCAAGTCCCTAACCAACTTGGTGAAACCCCATCTCTAAAATAAAAAATAAAAAAGGCTGGGGATGTAGCTCAGTGATAAAGTACCTCTTGGGTTCAATCCCCAATACCCCCAACCGAAAAAAAAAAAGAAAGAAAGAAAGAAAGAAAAACCAAGGGTACTCTACCACTGAGTTACATCCCCATCCTTTAAAAAAAAAATATATATATATATATATATATATATTTCTTTTAGTTGTCAATGGACCTTTATTTATTTATATGTGGTGCTGAGAATCGAACCCAGTGTCTTGCACATGATAAGCAAGTGCTCTACCATTGAGCCACAACCTCAGCGCCCCCATCCCTTTTTATTTTGAGACAGGGTCTCACTGAATTTCCCAGGCTGGCCTGGAACTAGTGATCCTCCAGCCTCAGCCTCCAAAGTCCCCAGAATTACAGGCATGTGCCCCTGTGATTGGCTGGGTTCTGTTTATAGAGGCTTCACGTCTTACTCCAAGTCACAGCTGCCGTTCAGCAACAGAACCGATTTGAACTCAGTCCTATCAGATACTTCCTAGGGAAGACCTGTCTATCTAAAACATCCTAGAGAAGCAACACGTGTGATAGACAAAGGCATGGCTTCAGGACCTGGTGTCCTGGGTTTCTGGGACCTAACTTTTCTCACATTTGAAGTGGTGGGGACATTTTCTGCCTTATCCTCTCTTTGTGTTGATGGTAGCTATTTATTGATCACCTGCTATGTCTTGAACAATGAGCCCGACATTGGGTCCAGAGTTTCTGAGTAGTGATAGATATGGTAAATTAAACAAGCCAGGTGTGGTATCTCATGCCTATAATCCCAGCGACTCAGGAGGGTGAGGCAGGAGGAACACAAGTTTGAGGTCACTCTGGGCAACTGAGAGACCTGCCTCTAAACCAAAAGGAGAACATGCTGAGAGTGCAGTCCAGTGGTAAAGCAGCCCTGGGTTCAATCCCCAGTATTGCAAAAAAGTAGTAAACAAATAAATAGATAATTACAAATTGTGGTAAGTGTAGTGAAAGAAATGAACAGGACACTATGGGAGAAAATAGTGGAGGAGGCCTCTTGAAGATTGGATGGCCAAATAAGGCTCTCTGAGAAGGTGATGTTTGAACCTGGAATTGAAAGATGAGAAAGAACTGGGCTTGCAAAAATCTAGGTTAAGAGCATTCTGTGTAGAAAGCCCAGGGTGTGTCAGGGCCCTAGGAGGCAAAAGTGGACTGATGTGGCTCGAATGTGGTCAGCCCAGAATCAGGGGACACAGGGTTAGAGATAAGAGTAGGGAGATAAGATTGGTGATACAGGAAGTATGACTGGGATTGTAAAATATCTGAATTTTATTCTAAATATCACATGTCATCATTGGACAGTTATACGCATGGAAGTAGCTCAATATGATTTCTCTTTTCATTTTGTTTTTATTTTTGTAGTGCTGGGGATCAAACCCAGGACTTTGTACATGGTAGGCAAGCACTTTACCACTGAGCTACATCCTTAGCTGCTGTGATTTCTCTTCTTATAACTCACACTTTTTTTGTACTGGAGATTGAACTTAGGGGCACTTGGCCACTGAGCCATATCCCCAGTCCTTTTTATGTTTTATTTAGAGACCGTGTCTCACTAAATTGCTTAAGGCCTCAATAATCTGCTGAGGCTGGCTTTGAACTTGTGATCCTCCTGCCTCAGCCTCCCGAGCTGCTGGGATTAGAGGGGTGAGCCACTGAGCCTGACATAACTCACTTTTCTTTATAGAAAATGGGTCACAGGGCTACCAGAAGCAAACTAGGGAGGCCTAATTAATTGTCATGGTCATTGTTATCATTGAGAGGTGACAATGACATAGAGTTCAGTTTAGGGAAGAAGAGTCCTTTGAGAGACTTGGTGGCTTTCTGTCTGTCAGCTCCCGGCCTGTGGTAGACGTTATCACTGTGATATCCTTCTCCCTGGCGGAGATCCCAGTGCACGAAGTGGAGTGCTCCTACTCAGCCAGTCACAAGAAGAAGGAAGGTGTCAACGTCACAGTCTGCTTCCAGCTCAAGTCTCTCATCCCCAAGTTCCAGGGTCAGTGCTGTTCTCCTGCCAGCCCCGAATCCCAGCTATGGCCTCAGGATCCTCTATAGTCTAACTCCTGCCTCTTTTACCCTCTCAGGTCCCCTGGTTGCCAATCTCACCTACATTCTGCAGCTCGATGGCCACAGGACCAGGAGCCGGGGTTTGTTCCCAGGAGGGAAACCTGAACTCACTGGGAACACCTTGGTTACCCCAGCCAGGTCCTGCATGAACTTCTGGTTTCACTTCCCGGTAAGGGAGCTAGTGCTGGTGTTCTGGAAAGGTGTGGATGAGCCTACTGTGGTGAGAGGGTGTGGGCTCAGCTCTGCTGTTGTCCAGCTGGGTGACAAGTCATGCTGATCCTCAATACTACCATTTCCTATGCTGTACAATAGTGGGGATAATACCCTAACACATATTTGCTTCTGGTCCTGACTATGTTCACATAAGCATTTTTAACATGGTGATGACTGTAATGCACTTACCATTTTCCTCTATTATTTTCTCACATCTTATATTCATGCTGCTACTCAGCTTTCACAGTTTTTTTATTGTTGTTTGTACTAGGAGGGGTGCTTTACCACTGAGCCCCATCCCCAGCCCTTTTTTTGTATTTTATTTAGAGACAGGGTCTTGCTGAGTTGCTTAGGACCTTGTTAAGTTTCCCAGGCTGGCCTTGAACTTCACCTCTGTCTGCCTCAGCCTCTCGAGCCTCTGGGATTATAGGTGTGCACCACTGCACCCAGCTCTTTCATATTTTTAATAGCTAGAGAACATTCAATCATCATGGTATGTCATTATTTGTCAGATACATGTAATAATTTATTAACGTATATCCGAGAAAAAGATTCTTTGTGTTTTTGTCTCTGTTTATTTTGTTTTTAGGATTGAACCCAGGAGTGATCTACTACTAAGCTACATCTATGGTCCCCTTTTTTTTTTTTTGCGACAACATCTCACTTAGTAGTTCAGGCTGTCCTTGAACTTATGATCCTCCTGCCTCAGCCTCCCCAGTAGCTGGGATTACAGGCACTGCATGGGGCTGCAGAAAGTTTTTTTATATTAGTTTGAACAAGTACTGAAATACTCAAATGCAGTTTGCTTATAGCTATCCTGTGCAAAAATGGAATTGACATCAAATTATTATATCTCTTAAAGTGTTTCAAAAAGGGCTGAAGATAGGGTTAGGGTAAAGAGATTTTGAAGTTTGTTTTACATTTTTTATTATGGGGAGTGTCTAACCTGAAAGTAGAAGCAAATAGTTTAATGATCCCCCGGTAGCTTTCCAACAGTGTCAACTCAGTCTTATTTCACTCATGTCTTGCTCCTCCGCCTCCTCACCTCCCAGCCCTTACAAGAGCTGAACACTTGAACTTTAATTTGCCAGAGAAGATGGCATAAAGACCTTGGCTTTGGTTTTGGACAGATGTGGATTCATATCTTGGCTCTGTCACTCCATGTTCTAGACCTTTGAGCAATTGGATCACCTTTTTAAGTCTAATTTTCCTCATTTTGAATATAAAAATAATAATGCCTACCTCTCAAAATTAGTAAGAATTTTAGGAGAAGTATGATTTACATCCTGTGAAGTGCCAGTGTCAGGCACTGGTAATAACAAACGACTAAAATACATCCTTGGAACTGGGGCTGCAGTTCAGTGGTAGAGCACTTGCCTAGCATGTGTGAGGCACTGGGTTCAATTCTCAGCACCATATATAGATAAATAAAATACAAATATTGTGTCCATCTACAACTAAAAAAATACAAAAAAACCCCCCAAAACTTCCCAAAGGGACTAATATTCTAGAATTAGGATAGTCCTATTATTCTAGAATAGTCTCTCTCTCTCTCTCTCTCTGTCTTTTTGGGGTGTGGTGTGTGTGTGTGTGTGTGTATGTGTGTGTGTGTCTAGAGATTGAACCTTGAACCCAGGGATGCTCTACCACTGAGCCACATCTACTCTTTTTATTTTTTATTTTGAGACAGAGCCCCACTAAGTTGCTTAGGCCTTGCTAAATTGCTGAGGCTGGCCTCCAAGTAGCAATCCCCCTGTCTCAGCCTCATGAGTGAAATTACAGGTGTGTCCTACCATGCTCAGCTTATTCTAGAATATTCTTGAGCAAACATTGATAATGACTACCTAGAACCGTTTGACTGATTCAGTAGCTTTCATTAGGACTCAATGGCAAACAGTGCTGTGACTGATTAGTGATGTCTCCATGGAATTGGGGCTGGGCAATTAGAAATTTGTGCTGAGAAGTACCCTGAGCACAATATCAACATATGCTATATGGCATATTTATTTATTACTAGTAAGCAGTGAAAAAAAAATGTTGACTTCTGTTAAGGTCTTAGACAACTAACTACTAGCATTTGATTCTTGGTAAAATGCAAGCAAGGCATGCAAATGCACTCAATTGAAATGTTAGATTCAGGACAAAGATTGTGCTCTTTTTTCACTTTCAGGTGTGCATTCAAGACCTTATCTCCCCCATCAATGTCTCCCTGAATTTCTCTCTTTGGGAAGAAGAAGGGACACAGAGGAATCAAAGTGTGGTAAGAAGAGACTGGCTGGGGACATTAATGGGTAATATGGAAGAGAAGAAATTCTATTTAGCAAGAAGTCACTGGAATATATAGGAGTTTGTGATTCTAAGCAACATAAACCAAATATGGCTTACTCAAGCAGGAAAGGAATTTTAAAATAGATATTTTAAAAAATTCAAAACACAACTCTGGGAATAAGGGGGGCCTGGGTAGTGACTCTGGGTGCTCTCAAGAGGAGAAGATAATGGATAGATTCTCCAGGTCCCCTTCAGTGAATCTGCTCTGGGTCCCTACAAGGTATTAGCTCCAGATTACACCAGGTTCTAACACTGTTCAACCTATAAATTCCAGGGAGAGAAGTTCAGAAGGCCTAGCTTTGGGCCCAGGCTTGTCCCTTCTTGGTGAAAGAACAGGGTACCTTGATTAACCTTCTCACCTATGCATGTTCAGTTGGGGACAGTTTCCTCAAAGTCAAATTGGGACATTGTAAAAGTAGAGGGCAACAATATCCACCCCCCATTCCCAGATCAGACACTCCCTACCCAGTGCCAAGAGCCTGATGTCCTTTTCTGAGATCCTTGGCACTCAATGGATGGTTTGGTTGGATCTAGAAGATAGAACCTGGGCCTGGTAGCCTGAACATGTGGATTTCTTTCCTGGCACAAGCATGAGCAGGTTCTGTCCCTCCTTGGAACTGTTTCCCCACCTATGAGGGGAGTCCAGCCTTGTGAGGCCCCTTCCAGAGCTGGAGGCCTCTCGCTGCTGACTGCAAGTTCCTGTGGCTTTTGGCAACAGTCAGCAGAGCACCCTGCCCACTTGAGATTTGAAGATACCCGTGGTAGAAATAAAGCCCTGCCTACCGGATGGTCACCACGCACCTGAGCAAAGCTGACTGAGCCCCTTTCCTGTGCTAAGACCTTTTCTGGGCACTGGTTCTACTGAAATCAATAGGCATGACTCCACCATTGAAAAGTCCACTGTTGGAGAAGCGGGGGGATCAGCAGTGACAACACACTGCCATGATGCCACCGTCAAGTTAGGTTCAGGGCAGCAACAATCTATACCAGAGATTTGAGGGGATAAGGAAAGTCTGCCCACAGAGGTGACCAGGAAGTCCCCAGGTAGAGAGGTGGGCATTCAGGAACTGTTTTTTTTTCATATCATCACTTACTATCTTTGTGTTGGTATCATTGTCTGAGGTTATCTTCACTACTTGGCAACTCCAAGTAGAAAGCAGAGATCTTGTGGTCATGATCATGGCCATAGTCACACCCCTAAACTAATCTGTTGGACCAGGCCTGGGTAGAATGTGTACCCAGTAGGTGGATATATGGGGACAATCAAAGCCCTTGGTGGGACCGGGCATGGAAAAGAGTTGGGAAAGCAGGGAGTAGATATTTTAGGAAGCTAATTCCAGCAGTCATAAGGAGTCTGGCTTGCAAGGACTTGAGCCTGGGATCAGGGAGACTGCTCTAATGATTGGTCCCACTGGGGGATGGTAAGCTCTGACCCAAGGCATTTTCTGAGGAAGTAGAGAGAAAGAGATGCATTCAAGAGAGTTTAAGAGGCAGCATTGTCAGAGACTGAGATGTGGGGAGAGAGGCAGAAGATTATACTCATACTAACTTGCATCTGGGTGGATGACGGAGCCCGCCCCCAAAAGGAAACGCTGATGGAAACACAGATTTGTCAGGAAGGCGAGCTGCAGAGTTCAGCTTTGAACTTCTTTGAACTTGGTGCACTTGGGGTCTGTGCATCATCCAAGAGGCAACTGGATTCATTATTGGCAGAGGCAAAGTATCATTAAATTAGCTCAGCTGCAAACACAGAAATTTACATGGAAAGTAAATCTTTGGTTCCATTGAGATCAAGAGCCCCTTTTAAGGGCTGAGACTGTAGCTCAGTGGCAGCGCACTTACCTAGCATGCTTGAGTCCCTGGGTTTGAGCCTTAGCACTACATAAAAATAAAAAATAAATAAATAAAAGCATGCTGCCCATCTACAACTACATAAAGAAAAAAGAAAGTACCTTTTAAAAAGTCTTTCTGTAAAAGACAGGTTGGAGTTGGTGTGGCAGTTCTGAGTTTCTAAATCAGGAGTTTAATGTGTTCGTCATCTTTTCATTACTGTAACAAATACTTCCCAGACTTTATCTGGGAAGAGCCAAACCATCAATGTCCTTGGCATTGAAAGCCAGGTGGTTTCTGTTGCTATTCCATTCTGCCCTTATAGCATCAAAGCAGCCATAAACAACAGGCAAATGAATGGGTCTGTCTGTGTTCCTGAAGCACTTTATTAACTGAACAGTGAGGGCAGGATTTGGCCTTCCTGTTATAATCCAGTTACTCCTTCTCTAAGTCAGCATCCTCAGTTCCTTCTGAATTGCTTCTTCATCTTTTTTCTTCGTCACCTTCTTTGTGCCTTCTTGTGCTCAAAGTTGCATGGACTCTACCCATCCCATTTGTGACTTGCCAAGGAAGACAGAAGAAATATATCTTTAAGAACAGTTCCTCAAAAATCACAAAATACTTTCACTTACATCTCATTGGTTGGAACTAGGCCATGTGATCTAACAAAAAGTGGAGGCTTTGTTTGAAAAGCAACAGGTGAGGAAGGATATGTGGGTACCACCAGCAACCTCAGCCGTAGGTATTAATTAAATGCCAAACTATGTAGTGTAGATACTCAGGGAAAAAGAGACATGAGGTCAGTCAAAGTCAAAAAAAAAAAAAAAAGACTTCCTGGAGAAAATGACATTGGTACTAGGTCTTGCAAAATGAGTAAACTTTAGGTAGATGGAGAAGAGAGGAAAGGTATGGTGGAGATATCAAAGGACATGAAGAGATGGACTTCACTTCTGGCGGCTGGTCAAGTTCAAGGTCTGGACTACCATTTGGCGCATGGCTCAAGTGGGTGGTGGAGAGCTGTTTGTGAATGTTGAGGGTATATGGGGAGCAGTCAGCAGAGACCACTAGGACCCCAGACCCTCAAGGAAGAATCTAGAGATTTCATGGCAGGTGATCTGAAGTCAGAGGAGGCTGGCTTTCTGGGGCCCCCATTACCTTTAGAATAAAGTCCCAACTCTACCATGGCCCACAAGGCTCAATGGAACCTGGACCCTGCTCTGCCTCCCTGCCCTTCCGATGCATGGCGCTCCAGCAAGTCTGAGCACCTTTCTGCTCCTTGAAGGAGCACAGTCTATCTTGCCTCTGGGCCTTTGGATACACTCCATTCTCTCCATCTGGCTCCCTCCTTTAATGTGTCAGTCATCTTTCCGTTACTGTAACAAATACTTGAGACAATCGACTTATAAAGAGGAAACATTTATTTTGGCTTGTGGTTTTGGAGGTTTCAGTTCCTGATCCGTTAACCCTGTTGTTTTGGGCCTAGGGTGAGGTACCACATCATGGTGGAGCACACAGCAGAGTGACCTATTCACCCTCATGATTGCCAGAATCAAAGAAAGAGAGACAAGGGGCTGGAATCCTAATATCTCCTTCAAAGTCACACTCCCAGTGACCTAACTGCCTCTAACCGCCCCCCAGTTGCTCTATGGACTTTAACACATGGCCTTTGGGGGACATTTCAGGTCTAAACTATAGTATTTAGATTTCAGTCAGAATGCAAGTTTCAGAAAGTTTCAGGAACTTCAGGAAGTTTCCTTGATCCCCAAGTCTGAGATAGGAGTCCTTTCTCCACGCTCTGAACATACCCAGAACTTGTCTGGTCATAACTTTGACTCATAGTTAAAAAAGCGGGGCGTTTCTCCTTCCAGAACAGGAGGACAGGCAGCATGTCTGTTTGTCCTTTGGTATATAACCAGTGACCAGCATGGGGCCAGGTCTGGAGTAGAAACGCAGAAAATGTTGGAAAAATCAGCCTTGAACTTCTAAGAGCTGGAGAGTCACTTTAGGGGGAGAAGGAATTGGCAGAGGAGAACCCCAAGAAAGGGCCATTGGCAGGCAGGTAAATTCTGGGGCTCTGCAGCCAGGATCCCCTGTCAAGGAAGAAATGGTGAGGCTGCTTTGGCCTCGATTTCTTGTCCGTAGGAGGGAACGGGTCACCCCGAGCCTCAGGCTCCCATTAGGTAGCTGCCGCCTGACAGCTGCACACACAGGCAAGGGCTGAGGCTGGAGTGAGGCCAGCCCCGCCTTTACTAGTCCTGCTGCTTCAACTGAGCTCCCCTGTCCTCCTCCCTCTGTGCACAGCAGGACAAGGACTTGCAGCCCATTCTGAGACCCGCCCCACACTCTGAGACCAAGGAGGTAAGAGGGGAGGAGGGGCAGATGCCAAGGCCTGGGGTCGGGCTCCAGCTGGGTCTGGAGCCAGAGCCTCTCAGTCCTTTCTTCTTGGCCTTTCAGATCCCTTTTGAGAAAAACTGCGGGGAGGACAAGAAGTGTGAGGCTAACCTGGAACTTTCCTCCGCTGACAGGTCTGGAAGACTTCCTCCCACTCCCACCTCCAGCCTTCCCTTCAATTCCGTCTGTGTCTTTCCTTTTCTTGGCACCAAGGAGTGAACTCAGGGGTGCTCAACCACGGAGCCACATCCCCAGCCCTTTTTAATATTTTATTTAGAGACAGGGTATTGGTGAGTTGCTTAGGACCTCGCTAAATTGCTGAGGCTGGCTTTGAACTCCCCATCCTCCTGTCTTAGCCTCCGAAACTGCTGGGATGACAGGTGTGCACCGCTGCGCTCTCCTGGGCTCATTCTCCATCTTTCTGATGCAGCAGCTCCCATGTGCTGGGAAAAAAACATGTGCTGGACTTAAGACACCCCTCTCCCTGCACACTGCCTCTGAGAAATGCGGGTACCTTGTGGAGAACTCAAGTGCATAGGAGCTCATTTTGTGTGGCCTTACAAATCTTTCAGTTCTGAAGTCCCCACCTCCATCCTATTTCCTTCATCTTGGTTCCTATAACTTTTCCCTGATCCCCCCACCCTCAGACCCACAGTCCTGCGTCTGACGCCGTCTGCCAGTCTGACTGTGGGGTGGACACTGAGTAACTCGGGAGAAGATGCTTACTGGGTCCAGTTGAACCTGAGCTTCCCCAGGGGACTCTCCTTCCGGAAGGTGAAGGTGCTCAAGGTGAGCCTGAGCGCAGCACCTACCTGCTGCTCTGATTCCCACTGCCTCTACTCCATCCTATATCCTGAGCAGTTGGCAGCAGCTGGTAGCGGAGGGAGTGAGTGTCATATCTGTGTTCCCAGCCTGATGTGGTCCCCCTTGAGCTCTGTGATCTGAGGTACAAAGTTTACCCTCTCTGAACCTCAGATTTCACAACCAAAAATGAGACTGGGGACACTCAGGGGGTTAGTGAGAGGGTCATACAAAAGGAGCATGTGGAAGAGACTCAGGGGCCATTGTCCCCCATGCAGTTGGTGAGTAAGATGTACAGTTGAGTGAGATGGATCCGCCTCCCTGGTAGAGGCAAACCAGAGTGATTTTGAGCAATGTCCTGGAGTGTTTCACATATAATGTTTACTTTTAAAGGACTATTATAAGAGCAATATATGATCACAATGGAAATTTGAAAATTACAGAGAAGTTTAAAGAGGACCATGATATGTACTTCTACAACTCAGCAATTGCTACCCTTCCCCCGCCCCTTTGTCCCAGGGATTGAACCCAGGGATGCTTAACCATTGAGTTACATCCCCGGCTCTTTTTATTTATTTTTTATTGGTTCTTTTTAGTGAGACATTTTGATAAAATTATACATTCACAGAATATATCTTATTCTAATTAGGACCCATCCCAGTCTTGTGGATATACATGACCTACGTCACTGTGGTATATTCATATATGTACATGGGAAAGTTATGTCAGATTCTTTCCACTGTCTTTCCTATTGCTATCCTCCCTCCCTTCCTTTCATTCCCCTTTGTCTAATCCTCTGAACTTCTGTTCTTCCCCTCCCCACATTGTGAGTTAGCTCCCACATATCAGAGAAGATATTCACTCCTTGTTTTAGGGGGATTGGTTTATTTCACTTAGCATGATAGTTTCCAGATTCATCCCTTTACTGTCAAATATCATCAAGTCTTCTTTATGGCTGAGGAGTATTCCATGGTGCATATATACCACATTTTCTTTCCTTTTTGTTTTTTATTTTAAGACAGAGTCTTGTTAAGTTGTTGAGGGTCTCACTAAGTTGCCGAGGCTGGCCTTGGAATTTGTGATCCTCCTGCCTAAGTCACTGGGCTTACGGGTGTGTGCCACTATGCCTGGCCAATTACTACTTTAATCTTTTAGTGTTCATTCTTTTTACTTTTCTATATATAGTTTCATATATGCATATGTACATAGGTGTATATTATATATTATCTGTTTATTTATACACATACACAGTGCTGTGTACTTATTCTTTTTTTTTTTTTTTTTTTTTTTGGTGGTACTAGGGATTGAACCCAGGGCATTCTGCATGCTATGCAAGTGCTCTCCCACTGAGCTATACCCCCACATTGGGTACTTTTTCTATTTCTATATTTATTTTAACTAATTGACATTTTTGCCCTCCACATAGTTATTCCCCCGCCCATGTTTAAAAAAAAAATTTATGGTGTTAAATATACACAATATGACTCTGCCCTTTAGGTCTGGGTTATTTCACTTAAGATAATGTTTTTGTTTGGAGTTGGTTTTTGTTTTTTCGAGACAGGAGCTCACTGTGTTGCCCAGGCTCCTCTCCACCTCCTGGTCTCTAACAGTCTCCTGCCTCAGATTCCTGGGTAGATAAAAAAAACTACAGCACACACCACCATCTGACTCTGCCCTGATTCTTTGGCTCTGCCTCTCTGGGAATGTGCTATGACAGGGCAGGGGTCCTGGAGGAGGTTGATGACCCCTGGGGAACCCTGACCCCTGGTCTCCCTTCTCACTCCCAGCCGCACAGCCAGATGCCTGCAAGTTGTGAGGAGCTTCCCCAGGAATCCAGACTCCTGACCAGGACCCTTTTGTGCAACGTGAGCTCTCCCATCTTCAAAGCAGGCAGCTCGGTGAGTGAAGTGTGTGCTTGAAACCCAGCAGCCAGGGGGCCCTGAGCTGGAGGAGGGGAGGTAGCTTTGGCTCGGAGGTGATTAACCAGGAAGCCGGTCCCTACCCCAGGGAGCATGTGTAGGAGCTGTTCTCTGTCATGTTAGAAAGCCTGGACCTTGGACGCAGACAAACTGGGACTGGGTTATTCGTTTTGTGACCATGGACACAAGACTGAACCATCTGGATCCTTGGTTTTCTCATCTGTACAATGGGGATGAAACACTTAGCCAAGTGTTTGGGATGTAGTAAGCACCTGCGGTGGTCACTGCAGTCGTGGTGACTATGCTGGGGGCCATGAGGTGCTCAGACTGCTCCTGAGGCCCCCTGTCCTTCCCTGCTAGGTTGGTATCCAGGTGATGTTTAATACGCTGCTGAACAGCTCCTGGGAGGACTTTGTCGAGCTGCACGCCACTGTGAACTGGTGAGCAGGTCCTCAGAGGGCCCCTGCCAGCATCGCCACCACCCAGGCCTGGCCAAGCCCATCTAACCCCCTCTGCCTTGCCCTGATGTAGTGAGAATGAGGAGCCGGGCCTCCTGGAGGACAACTCGGCCACCACCAGCATCCCTGTCCTGTACCCCATCAACGTGCTCATCAAGGAGTGAGTCCTTCTGTGTTGTGTTGACCCCACTCCCACCTCAGCCTCCCCACCCAGTCTTGATGCCCATGAGTTCCCCGCCCACGCACCCTTCCTTTTATTTTTATTTTTTTCTTTTTTGATTCTGGTGATAGAACTCAGAGGTGCCCTGCCACTGAGCTACATCCCCGGTTCTTTTTATTAATTTGAGACACCGTTTCTCTAAGTTACTGAGGCTGGCCTCAAGCTTGAGATCCTCCTGCCTTAGCCTCCCAAGCTGCTGGAATTACAGGCATATGCCACTGTGCCTGGCTTCTCTTCCTTTTCTAGAGCTTGGGGCAGCACAGTAATTAGAACTGATCCCAGCCACAACCCCTGTGGTTTTCCACATTCCAAAAATGGAGGGTCCTCTAAGAACTCAGGTCAGCATTAATTGATGGAATTTAAAACTCCACAGCAGTTGCCTGGTGTCAGATGCTATGCCAGAGGCACTGCATGGCTGTTTGCTTTCCCTGGAGCTTTTGACACCTCCATGGGGAAGCTGTACCTCTCTCTCCATTGACTAGTAAACAAACCGAGGCTCAGAGAAGAAAGGCACTTGCCCAAGGTCATATAGCCAGGAAGCACTGGAGCCAGGGTCTCAACTTTGTCTGGCTCCAAAGCCACAGCTCTTAGCTGGTATTAGCTGTTCTAGAGTCTCTCTCTTCCTGGGCTCAGCAGTGCTGGAAGAGATTAAAGTCCCCACCATGACCCCTGCCCTCAGGGAGCTTACAGTCAAGCCAGAGAAACCAAACTCCTGCACCCCTAGAACCAGTGAATCTTAGAATGCTGGGCAGGAAGGACTCACAGGGAACTCTAGTTGGACTTGCTAGTTTATAGAGAAGAAAATTAGAAAGGTTGAGGGGATTTTTCAGATTGGCTCAGTGAGATAAAGACAGGTACAGTATCTGAGTTCAGGTCTCTGATACTTTTGACCATAAATTCCAACTTGATATGAAATTATGAGCCAGTCAAGGTCAGGGTAAGTGGGGGAGAGGCAAAAGATTGATGAAGATGAGGCTTGGACTGGGGTCTGGAGGATAGGGCAATTTGGATAAGGGCCAGAAAGGAGGCAAAGATCATAGCATAGGCAAAGGGATGAAGGCAGGAAGCAGAGGGACCCATGTTGGGAATAGGGACTGGGCAGGTGCCACCAAGGGCAGGTGTGTGCAGGGGAGCAGAAGGAAGGCAGTCTGGATATGGGAGCTTGGCCCTGATCCTCCCAGGCAGCAGGGAGCTATGGACGGGTTCTGAGTAGTAGCATCAGGATCAGCGAGATATCAGGAAGAGCCAGCCACATGCACTGGAAACATGGGTTGGAGGAGGGGTGCAGAGGCTGACGTGGTTATCAAGATAAGCAGAGCTCAGAGGATTAGGGAGACACTGATGAGGTGACACTCAGCACAAAGACCACAGCCCCCAAAACATGGCCTTGCCCACCAGGCACCTGTCCTATCTCTCCACTGTGGGGCTTTGGGCAAGAGGCTAGCCTTAGTTTCCAAAGAACTCAATGAGATGGTGCCCTTGTAATCCCTAGCCCCCCGTGCTGACAGTTCAGAGGCTTCCTAGAGTTCTGGATGACATCTCCTCCACCCTCAGTTTCTGCTCTTCTCTCTCTACAGCCAGGAAAACTCCACACTCTATGTCAGTTTCACCCCCAAAGGTCCCAAGATTCACCAAGTCAAGCACATCTACCAGGTATGAACCTCAAAGGGGGAAGGGTCCTTATAGACCTGAACATACTCGTTCAGGCCTGCCCTGGGGATGGAGGTTGCACATGCCAATTAGACACAGTCTATCCTCAGTGGATCCAAGTCTGTCATCCCACCTACAGAGCTTCACAGCCTCTATTTAAATGCTTCCACCCGCAGCAGACTCACAACTGCCTTTCCACCACTGGACACATCATTTATGGGATCAGAACTTGAGAACAAGGACTCTGAGAGAGAACCTATATTTTTGCTCAAGCATTTAATGAACTGCTGTTCTACTTTAGGTACTTTGCTTGGTGCTGGGTCCCATCACCAAACCTAAGTTCTGCGACTGGTGCCTTATTCATACACCTATGTCACTCCCACTCCAGCCTGTAAGGCCCTCCCTATTTGATAGTCATTGCCATTCTCATTGAACAGATGAGACAGGTCAGTAGCTTGCTCAGGTCACATGGCTCCTAGGGGAAAGGATCGGATTCAGGCTTGCATTTGAATACCCAAATCCATGTGCTAAACCTCCAAATTCATGATTTGTCATTCCTCCTGCAATATGGTCATTGCCAGGCAGTGATTCCCACCCCCAACCCTCAACCACACCCCACCACCCCCATTTAGGGTTTCCTTATAGGTGACCTCAAAGGGAGTAGGAGGCATTGACTAAGTCAAGAGCATTTTCATTTTACTTTGTAGGATAAATATAATCCAGTACAGTACAGTGCAGAGGAGTGTAGTAAACTTTGCATAGAATTGCTCTCTTGCAGCTTTGGTCTCCACATGTTCCAGGCCAAATTTGTCATCTTCCCCTAAGTCAGCATTTCCTCTGACTTGCTCGGAATCCTTTTAAAGCACCAGCTTTTCCTCAAGTAGAATTGCCAAGTCTGCATGAATTTCTCTTCCTCTATGCCTGGTCCCACTGTTCTATAGTCTGTATCCCTTTTCTATTTGCCCCCTGATACTGTTCAGACTCAGTTTCTCATCTTCTTGCATCTGGATTGTTGAAACAGGCTCTAAGATTTCAGACAGGGAGATAGAGCTCTGTGGTAGAGCACTTGCCTAGCATATGCTGAGCCCTGAGTTCTATTCCCAGCACCACAATAAAATAAAATGAAATAAAGTTGCATATAATTTCAATGTGGCTAGTAAGGCCTAAATAGCCCAGCGTTAAGAGTTATTAAAAATTTTAAAAATTTGAGGGTCTGGGGATGTGGCTCAAGCGGTAGCGTGCTCGCCTGGCATGCGTGCGGCCCGGGTTCGATCCTCAGCACCACATACAAACAAAGATGTTGTGTCCGCCGAAAAAACTAAAAAATAAATATTAAAAATAAAAATTTGAGACAGGCCCTACATGGGGCCTGACCTGCCTTTCTGAACTTCTTCCATTCTACTCTTTCCTCAGCTACCACCATGATTCTCCATCACGTAGTTGATAGTACCGTGACTCCTCATGCTCAGGCCTTCTGAGTCCCATAGTTGGATCCCAATATGATGGCAGGATTCTCCCCATGTCTCCTTTCCACTCTCCAACCAATCACACTCACCTGGTATAGTTCTGACTCTCTGTATCTTCTCCTTCTGGATACCCTCCCATCTTTACCTATGAAAACCCTGGCAGACTCTCACAGTTAAGTTCAATTGCTGCCTCTGACATTAGGCCTTTTTGAGTTACTTTAACTGATATTTTAAGTGCCCACCAATGTTTGTTGAGTGAATAACAATAGAACCCTTCATACTGGATATATATTTCCTTGCTTGACCTCCCTGAGACATATTGGTGCGACTTCTGTGTCACTTTTTTATGCATTCTGGGTCTCCAGCATTAGCACAAGTAGCTTGAGACAGGTCAGTAGCTTGCCTACGTCACACAAAAGCATTCAAGAGCTGGTCCTGGTAGCATACACCTATAATCCCTATAATCCCAGCAACTCAGGACACTGAGGCAGGAGAATCACAAGTTCAAGGCCAGCTTGGGCAATTTAGCAAGACCAGCAGCAACTTAACACTTGGTGTCAAATTTAAATTTAAGTTTAAAAAAAAATTTTTAAAGGCCCAGGGATATTGCTCAATGATAAAGTGGACTTAGATATTCAATCCCCAGGACCTAAAAAAGTAAAATAAAATAAAATAATTAAATAAAAGTCAGATATTTTAGTCAGCATTTTTGGTGCTGTGATCAAAAGACCAGACAAGATCAAAGTGGAGAAGGAAAAGTTGATTTAGGGTTCACGGTTTCAGAGGTCTCAGTCAGTAGACCGCCAACTCCACTGTCCTGGGGCCCAAGATCAGGTAGAAGATCAAGGCAGAAAAAAGGAAAGCAATCCAGGACCTGACAATCAGGAAGCAGAGAGTGCTCTGCTCACCAAGGTCAAAATGTATACCCTGAGGGCACACCCTCAGTGAACCACATCCTCCAGCCACACCCTGCCTGTTGTTACCACAGTAATCCCTACCAGTGGGTTAAAACTCTCATAACCCAATTATTTCACCTCAAACTCTCTTGCATTGTCTCATGAGTTTATTTGGGACACCCTAAATCTAAACCAGGCAGCTCCTGCCTATAATCTTAGAGATTTAGGAGGTTGAGGCAGGAGGATTGAAAGTTTGAAACCAGCCTCAGCAATTTAGTGAGGCCCTAAGTAATTTAATGAAACCATGTTTCAAAAAAAAAAAAAAGATTTGGGGATGTAGTGTTAAACCACGATGCAAAGATAAGACCACCGACTCCAATTTTAAGTCAAATTAAAGCAAGCTTGTAATTCTGACTAGCTGGGACCGTCCCTCTCCCGAAATCAATGGGATAGAAGACAGCCCTCCAGCTCTCTAGGCACAGGTTTTATAGCACAAGAAGTTGCAAAAGGTGGGGTGTCTTGAGAACTTACAGATAACAGGATTTTGACAAGCATAATACAAAGGCAGGTATCGAGTTAATGAGTAAATTTAAATCCCAACATCAGAATTTATGAGGGGCCATTAGCGTTTCAGAGAGGGTGGTTATCTGGCCAGGGAAAGCCAGAATTTATGAGGTGTCACTAAGGTTTCAGAAGGGGTTGTTATCTGTTCAGGGAAAGCCAGGCCTGGGTGAGTTCAAGGCATGGGCAGGCATTCCAAGCCAGTTTAAAACATCAAAATACAGCCAGACCAAATAGAAACCCTAATATTTTACAGAAAACAGAAATGATTCTTTTATAACTTTTGACAAGATGGCTCCTAATTTTAAGAATGAATTAGGCTAGGTTTATCAATAGCTCGGTGGTAAAGCCCCTGGGTTCAATTCCCAGGATTCCCCCCCCCCAAAAAAAAAAAAAAAAAAAAAAAAAAAAAAAACAACACCCTACTTTTCTGGCTGGGGTTGGCTAGTTCAGTGGTAAGAACATATACTTTAGCATGTGCAGGACCTTGAGTTCAATTCCCAGCACCTAAACAAAAGCACAAAACTACCTTTTTTTTTCAGCCTGTTACGTACTAGACACCACGTCAAGCAATAAGGAATAGGAGATGAAATAAGACATTGCCTCTGTAGTCAGGAAGTTCAAGGTCTAGTGGAGTTTGAGACACAGAAACAGACACTTTGCCATCCTGCCAGGGATGACCAGTGCTGTGGGACACAGGAGGAGGAAACTGCCCTCTCTTTGGGGCAGCAGTAAAACCTTCAGAGATGATGATGGGGCAGGGCCTGGCAGGTGTGTGAGGGTTTGTCTTATGAAGAGCAGAGAAGCCACACTGAAAAGCTGTGAGGGCGGCCCAGGTGTGGGTCATCAGTGCCCAGTGCCCACAAATAGTAGGCCCTTGGGACTCAACCAGTGAGGACTGCAGGGCACTTGGGTGGAGGGGCAGTTGGCGTGTTTGATATTCAGGCTCTGAAGTCCCTGTCCTCTATGCCAGGTGAGGATCCAGCCTTCTGTCCATGATCACAACATGCCGACCCTAGAGGCCTTGGTTGGGGTGCCACAGCCTCACAGCGAGGGGCCCATCACACACCAGTGGCACGTGCAGATGGTGAGTGCTGCCCGGAGAAGGCCTGTGGGTGAACTTATCCTGGGTTCAGAGCTTGGAGCTGGATATGCGAAGCCGGTGAGGATGGAGGGATCCAAGTCCCATAGACTCAGTGATGTCTAAAATAACTAAGGGCCAGTGGGGGAAGAAAACTGGAATGCTAATGTCTTTACTCGGGTGGAAAGAGGCCCCAGACCAACTGGAGACCCCACATCTTCATTCCTAGGATCCTCCTGTCTCCTGCCATCGTGAGGAACTGAGAAAGTTGCCCAGTGCAGCTGAGGTATGAGCATGTGAGCTAAGAAACTGGGCTGGGGCCAGGCACAGTGGTACACTCCTGTAATCCCTGTCACTCAGGAAGCTGAGGCAGGAGGGTCGCAAGTTCAGAACCAGCTCTCAGCAACTCAGCGAGATCTTGTCTCTAAATAAAATATGAATACAAAATGTAAATAAATAAATATAAATTTATAAATTTTACAAATATGAAATATAAATAAAATAAAATATAAAATAGGGCTGGGGATGTGACTCAGTCTTTAAACACCCCTGTGTTCAATCCCCTGTACTGCTCCCCCACCCCCCAAAAAAAAGAAATAGCAAGGGAAAGAAAACAAATTTAAAATTTTTTAAAACTTTAAAAATAAGAAAGGCTGGGGATATAGCCCAGTGGTAGAGAACCCCTGAGTTCATCCCTGGTAACACAAAAATGGGGGTGGGGGTAGGGGTATAGCTCAGTGGTAAAGCCCCCTGGGTTCAATCTCTGGTACAAAAAAACAAAAACAAAAAAAAAAAGAAAGAAATCAGTCTGTGGTTGGGTAGTATGCAAAGAGACAATAGCCCTCTCTGATACCCCTGTATTCCTGACCCGGTCAGCCTTGTCTCCCAGGAGTCCTGTTCCACTGCCCATTTGTCTTCAGTCAGGAGATCCTCGTCCATGTTACCGGGACTGTGGAGCTGGTGGGCGAGATTGAGGTACCACCTATTCAAAACTGGTGATGGGGAGTAGTCAGGGCCTAGGAGCCTCTGTGGGTGGTAGTGCATGGGAACTCCCCCAAATGTCTACTTCTATTTTTCTTTCTGTCTAGATGAAAATTCCCCAAGTTTAGACAGTTACAGATGAAAGAGAACTATGATTTGCTTGATATTTGCAGGGCTGTTTTTGTGAGTCTACGGAAGGGGATGTTCTTTATGGGAAAAACCTTCCTTCCAGCAATGAGGAGGTGCCCATGGTAGAGAACTGGGTAGAGGAGGGTCACCCCACTGGTCCCACTCCCCTCTTCTCCCCTTTGTGTTGAAGTGGGGGCAGAAGTCAGTGAGTTCTCCATCCTTGTTCTCCTGGTCCTGATGTCTTCCCACCCTTCCAACAGGCCTCTACCACGTTCAGCCTCTGCAGCTCGCTCTCCATCTCCTTCAATAGCAGCAAGCACTTCCACCTGTATGGCAGCAACGCCTCCATGGCCCAGGTATCTTCCCGCTTAGAAGTCCCAGGAACAGGCAGCAGAGGGTTTTCAGGCCAAGTACACACACCCACAACCCCAGTCAAAGCCATCTGCCCTGGGGAATTTCCCACCCCACTTGGGTGCAAGCAGACCCCAAGGTCAACCCTCTGAGATGAGGTAGACTCAGGTGTCAGCTAAAGATCAATCGGATGGCAGTTTAGCAAAGGGTCACCAGTCCAGCAGTGAACATAGAGAGCAGTACAGAGGTTCAGAGAGTGATCAATGAGAAATATAGACAGCCCCACAGATGAATCTTAAAGCAGAAGCAGAAGCCAGATTCAGATTTGAATGCTGAGCTGAGATTCTGGCACTGTGTGCTGGGGCTAATGGGAAGCCATGTAAGTTTTAGGGAAGACTGTGGTGTAGGTTGACCAAGCCAATGTGGCGACTATAGTGGGTGACACATTTGAGAGAGGGGATCTGGAGCCAGAGTCCAGTGCTCCAATAAGCCCAGAAGGACATGGTGAGACTGGGACTGGGTGGTATGGGAACTTTTAGGGATGGGAAGGCTTGCACTCAGCTGCCCCTCCTCCCCCAGGTCCTCATGAAGGTCGATGTGGTTTACGAAAAGGAGATGCTCTATCTGTATGTGCTGAGTGGCATTGGAGGGCTGCTACTACTGCTGCTAATTTTCGCAGCGTTATACAAGGTAGGAACTTCTGGGAGGAATGGGCATCGCCAAGACTGGGGGGTGCCCTTTGGCAGGAGCCAGGGAGGACACCACTGTGTTCAGGGAGCATTAGAGCCAGAAAAGGTGTCAACTTATCTCCTCTTTCTGCAGATAAGGCTACTGAGGTCCAAAGAGCATGTGAGGTTTTTTCCCACTATTGCTCAGTCCAGCACTGGCAGAGCCAGGACTAGGTACCCTAGAAAGGAGGGACAAGGATGCCCATGTAGCAGGGCCTCCTGGTGCCAAGTCCCATAGTACAGAGGCATATGCCAAAATATGGTCCCTGTCTTCCCAAAGGGAAGGCATAATGAGTGCCATACTGGGGACCTGTCATACAGGGACCTCACTCAGGCTGGGAGGGCCTGGGAAGTCCTCCTAAGAGAGGTGGCATTTTGTTGGGATTTAAAGAATGACTAGAAGATAGAGATGAAGAGTGAAGGGCATATGATCCAGGTAAAGAACCTCAAATATTACAGAAAAGAGAGCACAGAAAATCAAAGTTTCTCTCTAATTGCATTCCTGGAGGATTGTCATAAACTCCCATTTTGTTTTTATTCCTTCAAATTCCGATTTCATTGTTAATATATGTGTGCATGTGAGTGTGAGAGAAAAGAGAGGGCTGGGGTTGCGGCTCAGTGGTGGAGCACTTGCCTCACATGTGTGACACACTGGGTTGGATCCCCAGCACCACATAAAAATAAATAAATAAGTAAAGGTATTGTGTCCATCTACAACTAAAAAATATTTTAACAAAGAGAAAAGAGAAATTTTATGTGTGTATAGATGAAGAACATAAATGGAGTAATAACTATAAAGACTTCTTGGGAGCTTGTGTTTTCCACTTAACTCTCTCTCTCTCTCTCTCTCTCTCTCTCTCTCTCTCTATATATATATATATATATATATATATATATATATATATATATATATTTTATTTTATTTATTTATTTATTTTTTTTTTTTGCGGGCGGTGGGGTGGGTACTGGGGATTTAGCCCAGAGGTGCTTTACCACTGGGTCACATTCCCCCAGCCTCCAGCTCTTTTTACTTTTTATTTTGAGGCAAGATCTCACAACTAAGTTGCTTAGGGCCTTGCCAATGGATGAAGCTGGTCTTGAACTTGCAATCCTCCTGCCTCAGCCTCCCAAGCCACTGGGATTACAGGCGTGCACCACTGTGTCTGGTATCTACTTGATACTACATCTTGATGTTCGTCAGCTTTACCTCCTGCTTTTGAACTTGGCTAGTTTTTTAATATCTGGATGTCCCATTTTTTATTTAACAAGTTCCTATTTTGTTTTTATTTTTAGTTTTCTCATACTGGGGATTGAACCCAGAGAAGCTCTACCACTGAGTCTCCCAGCCCTCTTTGTTTTTTTGTTTGTTTTGTTTTGTTTTTCAATATTTTGAGATGTGGTCTTGCTAAGTTGTCCAGGCTTGTCTAAACCTCCCAAGTCACCAAGATTAAGCAAGTTCCCTATTGATGAGCAATGAACATTTGGATTGTTTCTCATTCCCGTCTGTTTCAACCAATGTGTCAAAGAAAGACTCTTTACCAATATCCTTGCACATTCATTCAAATATTTTTTAGACTTAATTCCTAGAAGTGAAAGCACTGGGAAAAATATATGTATGTTTTGAGCTTTCAACAAGTGTGTACATATAATAAGCTCTATATAAGTGTTGGCTCTTCATGTTTGTTACTAAATACTGTCAAATAACTGGTCAATGGGCTGGGGAATAGCACTTGCCTAGTGTGTGGGGGGCCATGGGTCAATCCCCAGCACTGGGAGGAAAAAAAGACACTCATTTAAAAGATTGAAACATCACATTTTGATGAGCCAAAAGAATGAAATACTAGTGCTGGAGATGTAGCTGTACTGTAGCTCAATGGTAAAGTGCTTGCCTAGAACTCATGAGGCCCTGGGTTTAATCCCCAGCACTGCAGAAAAAAGAGTGAACTACTAAACTTAAAGGTTTTAAAAGTATTTCCAGCCAGGCAGGGTGGCACACACCCGTAGTCCCAGCAACCTAAGAGGATGAGGAAGGAGGATCACAAGTTCAAGACCAGCCTGGGCTATTAAGAAGACCCTGTCTCAAAATAAAAAAATAAAAATTGGTTGGGGATGTGGCTCAAGCAGTAGCACGCTCGCCTGGCATGCGTGTGGCCCGGGTTCGATCCTCAACACCACATACAAACAAAGATGTTGTGTCCGCCGAAAACTAAAAAATAAATATTAAAAAAAAATTTAAAAAAAAATAAAATAAAATAAAAATTGGGCTAGGGGTGGCTAGGGTTATGGCTCAGTGGTAGAACACTTGCCTCAAATGCATGAGGTACTGGGTTCAATTCTCAGCACCACATATAAAATAAATGAATAAAATAAAGATCCATCAACAACTAAAAAAAAAAAAAAATGGGCTGGGGATGTGACACAGTGGTAAAGCACCCTGGGTTCAATCCCCAGTATCAAAACAAAACAAACAAACAAACAAACAATATGAAGGGCTGGGCATGTAGATCAATGGTAAAGTACTTGCTTAGCATGTGTGAGCCCCTCGGTTACATTCCCCAACACAAAAAAAAGTTTTTTCAAGATTTATATGTACATATATTTTCCCCCACCAAAGAACCAAGCTTGCAGATGACAGAGTGTCTTCACATGTTGTTGGAACTGACTGGTCCAAAATGCTGCCTGGACTTTTGCTCACTCAATATCTGTCTTCCTTCAGGTTGGATTCTTCAAACGGAACCTGAAGGAGAAGATGGAAGCTGATGGAAATGTTCCAAATGGAATTGCTGGAGAAGACTCTGGAGAAGCATCTCAGGAAAAGTCCATGGAGCTGGATTGTTTAGAGCCCCTCCAGGGAGAGGAGGCCCAGGATGGAGGTGACAAGGACTGAGGTCCAGGCTTGATGCACAGAGGACTCAGAACTAGACTTAAGATGCCTGGGGCTAGTCAGCCTCTGCCTGCATTGCAGGCCTCTGTTTCCTGGTTTTGAGCATGGATCTCATTCCCGCCTGTCTCTTCTGCAGATTCACGGTGAGAATTTACAGAGGTGAGGCCTTGTGGTCCTCAGATGGTCCTGGCTCCCACCAGCCTGTCTTAGTTTTCTCCCCTGGAAGAGAATATCTGATTTAAATTGAAATTGAAATTTGAACCGCAGTCTCAGAACCTAGTGATACTCTGGCCTTCACCTTTGCCCTTGAATGTCCAGAGGCCTCGGATTCTCAGAACCTGCCCCTGTACTCTCTCCTGCCTGTGTTAGTCCCCCCCATTCTGTTGCCAGAGAGCAAGTGTGATCTGTGTAACTGCATTGCTATAGCAAATGACAAAGACCACCTTCCTTAATAAGACTTTCAAGGTCTTGCAGAATTGGGTCCCTACAGTTCTGGAGATGTCCTACCTCGCTTTCTAGGGCTTTCTAGGCTTTTGTTATTCCAGCCTTTCTTGACTGCCAAGCTCCTTCCTCTCTTGCTGCATCTGCCCAGACAGCCCCCTGTGCCTGGAACATTCCTACCCTTCAGATCTCTGCCTACTTGTCCTTTCCTCAAGGCAGCCCCCATCCTGGCTCAATCCAGCTCTACATTGTCCACACTTACACCGGCCTGAACCTGTTCCTTGCCCCCCAGGTTGTATGTGTTCACTGCTTAATGATTTATTTAATTTCAATCTCTCAAATAGTGAACTCCATGAAGTAAGGAGTGCGTAACTGTCCGCGTTCACCTTGGAATCACTGATGCTATCTCAGGGTAGGGCACACAGCAGGTGTTTGTCACAATTTCATTAAATTCATGATGGAACCTATGGAAAGAGCCTTCACAGGTTCTGCCCCTCTCCTGGTTCCACAGCACCTGCTCAGAGGAAAGCCAAGCTCAAAATGGAATGGGTTCCACTGGTGCCTTGCCACCAAGCACAGTGCCTGTACATATTTGCCCAGTAAATGTGAGATTCGGTCCAATTTTGTGATGTTTTTGTGCTGGTGCAACATTCCGGACTGGTTCAATTAGATAAACATTCCCCTTTCAACCTAAGAGGTTGCAGTTCTCCCTAAGAGGAACCAAAATGGTCAGCTCTGCCTCTTCCTTCTCTGTGACTCTCTCCTTCTCTCTCTCCCCCTCCCTCCTTCCTATCCTCCCTCTTTTTTTCTTTTTCCATGGTGACCCTCAGATACTGATCTGTGCCTGACCTTGTAGGTTTTATTAAAAAGAGAAGGAGAGGGGCTGGGATTGTGGCTCAGTGGTAGAGTTCTCCCCTAGCACGAGTTGGGTTCAATCCTCAGCACCACATAAAAAAAAAAAAAAGGCATTGTGTTGTGTCTATCTACACCTAAAAAATAAATATTTTTTTAAAAAAGGAGAGAGACTGGTGGTGTAGCTCAGTGGTAGAACACTTGTCTAAAATGCATGAGGCCCTGGATTCAATCCCCAGCACCACAAAGGACAAAGGTGGGGGCGAAGGGAAAGACTGAATCAGAGAACAGGTAGAAAAGGTTAGGGGCATTTGATAATTTATTAAGATGGGAGTCTAATCCAGTAATAATGGTGCATGCCTGTAATCCCAACTACTTGGGAGGCTAAGACAGGAGGATCACAAGTTCAAGGCCAGACTGAGCAACAAAGTAAGACCCTGTTTCAAAATAAACATTAGAAAAGGACTCAGTGGTATGTTTGTGCATGCTTGAGACCCTGGATTCAGTGATCCCCACACCTTCCTCATCTTTTATTTAGAGCAAGGATGGAAGAGGTATGGCCTTCGAGTACCTCCTTTAGAGGAGAAAGAGGGGGCCAGTCACTGCTGTCTTCCTGTGCTCAGTAAGACCCCAAGGAAATATTGAGTGACTAAGATCAGCTCCTGGTCTAGCACTGGGAAGAGAGAACATGGTGCAATATTTTGGTTCCCCAGGCAGTGACTGCCCCCTTCTGCCTAGAGAAGATGACATAAATAAACATTCCCAAGCCTGGCATGCAAGACCCAAGATGGTCATTCAAAGCCTCCTAGCCTCTCCAACCTCACCACCCATTCTCCTGGTCAAGCCCCCAAAGAACCTGGGGCTGGCCCATAAACAAGATAGCAAAAAGGAAGAACTGAGACCCATTTTCCCAGAGTGGAGAAAATATTTAACTTCCCAGAATATCGCAGAACCAAGAACAGCACATGAAATGATCTGTAGAGCTCATGAAAGGTAAGTCAGGTTCTTTTCATTCAGTAGGTCTTGAGGGCTTTGTGTCCAGCTCTGTCCTGGGATCTGAAGATGTAGTGATGAAAATGGCAAATCTCTGCTCTCAAGAAGTTTGTTCCAGTGGGAAAATAGTACGGTGACTTCAGGTAGTGATTAGGGATAGGAAGAAAAGAAAGCAGGATAACAGGTTAGGGAGTGATGCAGAAGGCCATGGGTGGTCAGGGAAGTATCTCTGAGGAGGTGATAGTTTGAGACATACTTGCACACACATACCCCCACCCCCCCCACACACACACACACAAAAAAAAGATTGTTTTCATCGAGTCTGGAACCAAAAAAGCAAGTCTCATTTCAGGATGAGAACTGCCATCATTTGCATCTAGGAATCTCTTCTAACTGGTCCTCTCTACTTGCCTTTCTCTGCCTTTATGACTTTACACAAAATGCTCATTCCACCTCTCCTTTTCCTTTCTTCTTTTTTTTTTTGTTTTGTTTTGTTTTGAGATGGGGGTCTCCCTATATTTCCCAGGATGGCCTTGAACTTCTGGACTCAAGTGATCCTCTCACTTTAGCCTTCCAAATAGCTGGGACTATGGGCACACACCACCACACCTGGATTCTACCTCTTTTCTGTCAAATACGATTTTCCTTACTTCAAAGCACTTGAGCTTTCTTCATTCACTCGATTCCATCAGCACTGAGCTTCCTCCTCAATGGGGCCCATCATGCTGCCTCTGAGCAGGCTTCTCTCCAAACTGTTAGGTCCTGCAAGGAGGATAAAGCCTCATTTGTGTCTTAGCAGCACCTGCTCCTCCCCAGGGCTGGCACAAGGGACTGTTCCATAAGTGTCTAATTCTGAGGTACTTAATATGAGGATTCTTTTATGCTTTTAAAACTATTGAGGATTCTCCAAAGAACCATTTTTATATGGGTTATATCTATTGTTATTTATAAATTAGAAGATAAAAATGGAAGAAAAAGTTAAAACATAAGAACATCCAAGCCCATATTCCACATGAACCATCAGAATAATGATATATGTCACTGCAAATCATAACTAGAAAATGCTGTATTTTCAAGAGAGAGTGAACAAAGAACATCTTAATATTGTTAAGGAGAATAGTCAAACTTCAGTCAGACCTGGTTTGAGTTCAGGCTCTGCTGCCTCCTAGTTGTGTCCTTGGGACTTTTTTTTTTCATCTGTAAAATGAAAATAAAAACTATATATATATATATGTATACTTCAGAGCTCCTATGAGCATTAAATGAGATGACACTTGCAAACTGCTTAGCACTGTTCCTAGCCCATATATGCTTATTAATGGTAGTGGACGGCAATGGTTTTCCTTGTGCAGGCTGTAGCAGAAAGCCAAATAGAGAGACCTAATCTGGAGTTGGAGTTCTCCCACTAGCTTGCTGTGTGATCTTGGGAAAGAAACCTGCCCTTTCTGTTGTGTTTTTTTTTTTTTTTCCCCTACTCTGGAAGTTTCTCAGGAGCTGTCATAGAAGAGAAGGGTGGAGTTTGATCACCTAAATCCTCACCCTTATTTGATCTGCTTTTATATACAATGGACCTTTTATCCACAAACTTTATCACATCTGCCAATTCAACTAATTGTGGATTGAAAACATTTAGGACACTGGGGATGTAGCTCACTGGTACAGCATGTATCTCACATGCATGATGCCCTGGGTCTAATCTCCAGCACTACAAAATATATATTCAGAAAAAATTGCATTTGTACTGAAAATGTACAGATTTTTTCTTGTCATCATTCCTTAAAACAATGCAGTTTAATGATTAATTACATGTATAGGTATTATAAGTAATCTAGAAATGATTTAAAGTGGCTGGACGGGGCTGGGGATGTGGCTCAAGCGGTAGTGCGCTCGCCTGGCATGCATGTGGCCAGGGTTCGATCCTCAGCACCACATACAAACAAAGATGTTGTGTCTGCGGAAAACTAAAGGAAATAAATATTTTTTAAAAATAAATAAAATAAAATAATAATAAAGTAGCTGGGCAAGGTGGCACATACCTATAATCCCAGTGGCTCAGGAGGCTGAGGCAGGAGGATCATGAGTTCAAAGCCAGCCTCAGCAACTTAGCAAGGCCCTTAAGCAACTCAGCAAGACCCTGCCTCAAAATAAAATTCAAAAAAGGACTGAGTATGTGGCTCAGTGTTAAGCACCCCTGAGTTCAATCCACAGTATCAAAAAAAAGAGTGTATGGGAAAATTACATAATAAAAACACAAATACTATGCCATTTCATATAAAGAACCTGAGCATCCTCAGATTTTGGTATCTTCAGGGGGTCCTGGAGCTGATTACCCATGGATACTGATGAATATTGAGGGTCTGTTCATACAAGCCACTTGTATTAAATGTCACAGGTCTTGTGCCCTGGGTCTTCCAGTTTTCAAGGGTCTATAGACAAGTTTGGGAGCTGAATACAAAATCAACTTCAAAATACAAAAATAAAATTATAGAATTGAAATGAAGGGTTAAGTAAATGCACAAATATGTCAGGTAGTCAGGTGCAGTACTATTAAACATTTATAGCTATGTAGTTATTTTACATGTGGTAGTTGGAGTATTTTAATATTAGAAATTATGTGTGGTAGAATGTCAATACAAAAAGTCTGCATCAGCTGGGCCCTGTGGCATGCACCTGAGGCAGGAGAATCACTGGAATCCAGGAGTTTGAGGGCTGCCTGGGCAATATTTAACCCCATTTAAAAAAATATATTCATCAGATTCATAAAGGTTGGGCTAAGGAGGTAGCTCAGTGATAGAGTGCTTCTCTACCATGCATGAGACTCTTAAGTTTGATCCCCAGTTCCCCTCCCCCCCACACACAAATTCATAAAAATCTTGAAATTATTATTAAGATTTCATTTGACAATGATGTTTTACTTTGTGTGTGTGTGTGTGTGTGTGTGTGTGTGTGCGCGCACACACACACGTTGAGGCTTGAACCCAGGGTGTTGTGCATGAATGCTAAGTAAAAGCTCTGCCTGGGAGCTAAAATCTCCAGCTCCTACTTCCAAAAATATTTTAGTTTGAAAACCAAACAAACGGAACTGCATAACTCTAGAGCTTGCAGATAATGAGAGGCTGGTCTGAAATGTGCTCCAAGAAGTTATTTGCTCTTTGCAAGTTATAAAGCCCTGAGGATGGGTATGGGGTTGGATCCAGAGACCCAAGAGATTTAAATATGCCTGTGTAACCAAGCTGCTGGAGAGAGGCAGAGCCACATAGATATAATCTGAATGTCACATCTGCCTCTTAGCCACAGAGTAACTTTAAGTCACTTAGCTCTATGAGTTCTTTTCTTATCTGTGAATAAAATAAGTAAACCTTCAGAGAGAACTGTCAGGCCCTTAGTAGTCTTTATCTCAAAATGTGTCCAGCAGCAAGTGATTCCCCGAGTTGTGGCATCTGTCCTCTCCAGCAAAGGTCACAAGAGGCCACACTTCAGATGGCACTTTCCATCCATTCCTGAGGGGCCAAGAGTTAAGAAGGCTAGGACTGGATGGAAAAGTAACACAAAAGTGGGGCAGGGACAGGGGGGTCCCACACCAACTGGCACAGGGGCATTAAAAAGGAAGCAGAATTGTGGCAAATTCAGCCCAGTGTGGTGGGAGGGTCATGAGAGTAAGAAAAATGGTCCAGTCTTCACACCTGATCAAATATACACTGTGCTTTGGGTGAAGCTGTGATAGCAGCTGCCCATTCTGGTCTCAGAGCCTGGACAAAGGATCTGCACAAGATAGTGGCTGGAGATTGCAGAGCAACTGGGTGCTAGGAACCAGGGAGAGATGACAATCAGGGTGTTTTCTGGCCCAAGGGGAAACCCTGTGTTTAGGAAGAGCAATCTCCATAAAGTTGAAGGCTTCCTCACACCTCCCACACTGGGCCACTCTATTTGTGCAGCATACAATGCATGGAACAAGAACTTAGGTGGAAATCATGCCTCCTGAATTTTAGATAAGATTCCAAGGAAACACTGAACATAAAAGCACTTCCCAGACAAGGCCCTAGGGCTTCACTGGCTGTTTATAGTCATGACTAGTGGCTCATGAAGCCCAGGGCACTGTCCACACACTCATTTTAAGGACAAGTCTCTTTTATCACATAAGGTTTTTATTGATCTCAAATTCAGGGGCTCCAAAGCCTGAGGAAGACAAGGCAGGCTGGGGTTTGCACTCAGGAGGCCCAGGCCCTACCCCAAGGCCCCAATCCCCACCCTACCTACCCTTTTAACCCCTTCCAAACTCAACGAGGGTCTCAGCAGCTACCAATCTAAACTACCCCACTCTAATTAGCCCTCCCTCTCCCTCCCCCCCTCCCCATCTAGCACTTTGCCAAGCCAGGCACCCACTAAGGAGCATGCTGTTGAGGCCAGTTCTCTGCTGACCTCTTTCTGGATCTCTCCCAGTGCCTCCTGCTGCCTGTTTGGCCTCCCTCCAATCCCTCTTCATAGCCCATTTCCCATAAGTCTCCAGGGCATGTAACTTCCTGCACCCTGGCCCTCTTGTAGGATGCTCAATTCTTCCATTCTCCTTCAACCCTTCCACTAATCTCTCTAAAGGTTTCTCTAGCTCCCGGTCCCCTTCTCCTCTGCCCACCGCCTCCCCACCCCTGATGGGTCCCGGGTTAACGCCGGCCAGCCGCGTGGGTCCGCTGGTGGCGAATGAGGTCGGAACTCTGAGAAAAGGCCTTTCCACAGTCATCGCACTTGTAGGGCCGCTCCCCGCTGTGGACCCGGTGATGCTGCAGCAGCGTGGAAGAGCGGCAGAAGCCCTTGCCGCACACGGCGCACCTGTAAGGCCGCTCGCCCGTGTGTGAGCGCTGGTGTTGAATCAGCGTGGAGGAGCGATTGAAGGTCTTGCCACAGTCGGGGCAGCTGTAGGTGCGGCCTGGCAGGTGGGTGCGGGCGTGAATGGCCAACACAGAGCTTTGGCCAAAGCGCTTGCCGCACTCCGGGCACTTGAAGGGCTTCTCACGGGCGTGACTGCGGGCATGGGGTATAAGTGCCGACCGCTGGGAGAAGCTTTTGCCGCAGATGCCACAGCTGAAGGGCCTTTGCCCGGTGTGCACCCTCTGGTGGGTACGCAGGGACGAGTTCTGGCTATAGCACTTTCCGCACTCAGGGCAGCTGTAGGGCCGCTCGTGGCTGTGGGTGCGCTGGTGCCGCAGGAGGTAGGAGCTGTCGCCGAAGGCCTTTCCACAGTGGGGGCACTTGTAGGGCTTCTGGCCAGAGTGGGTGCGCTGGTGGCGAAGCAGGTAAGAGCTGTCAGCGAAGGCCTTGCCGCAACGGGGACACTTGTAGGGTCGCTCGCCCGTGTGGGTGCGCTGGTGTTTGATGAGGTCAGAGCTCTGGGAAAAGGCCTTGCTACAGACCTCACATTTATAGGGCTTCTCACCGGTATGGATGCGCTGGTGCTGGATGAGGGTGGAGCCCCGCCCAAAGCTCTTCCCGCAGATTCCACAGATGTTGGGCCGAGGGCCCTGCCCACCCCTGGCCCTGCCGCCCCGCCGGCCCCGAAGGGTCCCTGTCAGACCCAAGGGATTCTGGAGCATCTCAAACTGGGGTGTTGCCAGCAGGGCCCCCGTAGGCATTTCAAAAGGTGGCCCCAGGGCCAGGGCTCCTGTAGGCTGTTCCCCAAACCCCTGAGTGAAGGAGTCCAGGGGGTGAACTCCTAAGGGGATACTCAAGGAATTCTTTTCCTCTGGGTTCAGAAGCATCTCTGCACCTTCCTGGAATTTAGAACTTTCAGCCTCAAATTCGGGGCTTTGGGATTTGAACCCAGGATTCTGGGGTTCAATTCCAGGGTTTGGGGGTTCATATTCCAGGCTCTGGGATTCATACCTGGAGCTCTGAGATTCAAATTCAGGGCTCTGGGATTCATAACCAGGGCTCTTGGGTTCATAGCCAGGACTCCGGGGTTCATAACCAGGGCTCTTAGGGTCATAGCCAGGGCTTTGGGGTTCATACCTAGGGCTCTGGGGTTCAAACTCAGGGCTCTGAGGATCTGATTCAGGACTTCTGGGTGCAAACTCGGGGCTTGGGGGCACAAACCCAGGGCTTCGGGACTCGAATCCCGGGCTTTCAGGCTCAAACCTGGGGCTTTGGGATTCAAATTCTGGGCTTTGTGGCTCAAACCCGGGGCTTTGGGGTTCAAGCCCAAAAGGTATCTCTTCAACTTCATATTCCCCACTGCCTTCGTGCTGAGAAATTTCCTCTTCCTCATTCTCACTCGAGTTGCCTGCAGGGTCAAGAGAATTACAGAAAATCCAGATTGTGTGGGGACCTGGAAGGTCATTTGGTCCATTAGTTGCCACAAACCTCTCCCCGCGCCCCAAGCAGGGTCGCTGACCCTTTGGCAGGTGCTGAAATTCCCAACCCTTCAGAGAAGACCCAGAACATCCAGTCCCCAGCACCCCCCTACCTAGTCCCAGGTGTCCAAGCCCCCGACCCTCTTTCCCTCCCACGGACCAAAGCCCCTTCTCCCGCTCCCGGTACAATCCTCGGAGGAGAGGTCCCTCCCTCACCTTTGAGGGACCCTTCGGGGCTCCCCATTTCGTCAGGACTTTGCACATCCCGGGGCTCGAGACCCCACGGCGACGCCTCCCGCTCCATCCCCGCCAGCTCCCAGTGCAGCAACGGTGGCGATGGTGAACGATCCTGAGACCCTGCCTGAGTGCCCTGGGCCCTGGGCCCTCGCCACTCGCCCGCTCAGCGCCGCCCAGGGCACCCAGCTGCCCAGCCCTGGCCCCCGAGGCCGGACGTCTTGACCCTGGGCCTCTCCGGCCCGCCGAGCCCCTCCCCTACCCGCGGCCCCGCCCCCCTCCCAAGGTCTCGACTTGTCCCGTGGCCCTCACCAGCCCCCGCGCGTCGGGGCCTCGGAGATGAGGGGCTTCACGACTAGCCCTGCCGCCCCTGGCCACCGCTCCCCGCCCGAGACCCCGCGGTCTGGCCCCCCGGCCCGGGGCTGGGCTGCGGCTCTCCGACCCCCTCCCCCCGCACAGGAAGTGTCCGTCCTCGGCCAGTTCCCCCCGCTGGCTAGCGCCGCGGCCTCTCTAGGAGCGGCTGGAGGTGGAAACTCGTTGGCATTAACCCTGGGCTGGATGGCCCCGGCGTTAGGGCGAGGGGAAACGCAGCGTGCTGGAGCCAGCGGAAGGGGCTAGGGCAGTTGTGTGCCTATATCCTGGGTCTCCGTCTGTCCACGAGCCTGTCTGTCGACCTCCCGAACCCTGTGTCCCTCAGTGCGTGTGGCCAAGGGCGAGGCGACAAGCGAGACCAAGGTCAGCGAGAAGGAGCGACGCTTCCCGGCGCCAGCGGGGGCGGTGTCTAACTCCCCTCCCCTCCCAGGCCTTCGGGTCAGCTCCGGCCGCACCTCGGAATCCTAGACGGACTCCCCTTTGACCTCATCGCGGCTCTTGAGCCTGGGACTCCCTCGTCGAACTCCGTGTCCCCACACCAGCGCGCCCACCCTCACTCCTCTTCGGCCCCCTCCCCATTCTTCCTAATCCACCCTTCTCCCCTACTGGGAAGGCTAGGATCGTTGCCAAGGAGACAGCCCCGCCTCCGGCTCCCAGAAGCACCTCCCCTAACTTCCCAGAGAGCTCAACGATTGGTCAATGTGGCTAGTGCATTCGCCGCCCCTCCTCCTCCGACTTCGGTGGCTGCCTGGCGTTAATGGTCGCCAGGGAACCAGAGGCATCTTTATGATTGGCTGAAGGCACTCAGGCCGGTTGCACATCTGTCCGCCAGAATTGCCCGGGGGAGTGAGTGGGAGGGAGATGCCCGGCGCCTCGGCCCGTGCTTTCAAAACTTTTCCACCCCCATTTGCCCTCAATTATGTTTTATCTTTTTGAGGAATGAAAGCCAAGGGATGTGAGGATAGATACACTTCCTTACCCTCTCTCCCTGCAGTCCTTTCTCAGCAGTTTCCTTTTTCCCACAGGTTCTAAGTGCTGAAGGAACCAGTCCAGAGATCCTCCTGCAGAGAGGAAGCCTCTTTCTTTTTCATTACCCTGTCTCTTCCCTTTACTCTCCTCAAAGCCTGAATTTAACTCAATCCCTGGGAACCTTAGTCCCTGGTTCCTGAATTTTCTCACAGGGAAGCAGGATTTCTTGCAGGGGAGGATGACAATGAAGAGTTCAGGAAGAGAATTGACAGACAGAACCACAGGACCTTTTAAGTGATCTAAGAACTTTCTAGTCCTGTCTGGCTTGACTGGATGTTTGTGGAGGAAGAGAACCTGAGAATACTGCCCCAGGTGTATCTTTGAATGCAGAAGAAAGTGACCCTAAAAAGACAACTTAATATCATCCAATCTTGTCCTTTTTCTGCCCTTCTTGCTGAAACAAGTTAGGTAACATTCTTGACAATTAAGGAGCCAAATTATCCTGTGTGAATGTTACAGTGGCCATGGATTGTGTGTTTTCTTGCCTAACCGAACAAATAAAGGTAAGAAACTTGTTGGGAAGAAAGATGGCATCTTCCAATATTCCTGAAAAGAGATGAGAACAATTATTTAGACAATACCAAGTGGTAATGATAAATTCCTTCTTAAGATTGGGAGCCATCTTGCACAAAGACATGAAAAGCTAATTTCGGCTTTACTATAAATTACTGTGATTTCTAAACTTGCTTGGAATGCCTGCCCGTTCCTTGAACTCACCGGAGCCTGGCTTTCCCTGACCAGATAACAACTCTCTCTGAAGCTCTAATGGCCCCCATAAATTCTGATGTTGGGGCCAGCTAAAATATTAACTAGTCTTTGTGTTATGCTTGTCAAAATTTTGTTATTTGTAAGTTCTCAAACCCCCCTTTTTGTAACTTTCTGTGTTATAAAGCTGTGCTCCTTAGAAAGCTGCGGGGCTATCTTCTGTTCCCACGGTTTTGGGGAGAGACAGCCCGGCCAGTCAAAATTATAAGCTTGCTTTAATTTGATTTAAATTAGAGTCAGTGGTCCTTTCTTTGCATCATGGTCTAACAATAAAAGACTGGAGAGAGGGCTAGGGTTGTAGCTCAGTGGCAGTGTGCTTGCCTTGCATGCGTGAGGCCCTGGGTTCGATCCTCAGCACCACATAAAAATAAAGATATTGTGTCCTTCTACAACTTAAAATTAAAAAAAAAAAGACGAGAGAGAGAGAGAGACTTACAAATAGAATTACAGATCTTTCCACAGTGAAGTTGAGGCACCTTTCTGCCCTCCAAGGAAACAGCTACCAGTTCTATGCTTCTCTCCTATCACAATATCTGTTTGTTCTAAAATCTTTGCTAAGAGTGATATGTGTGGTGCATCACTAGAGAGCCCACATAGCCAGAACACCCTACAAAGTGCACTGTTTGTGGGAAGAGCTATACATGAGGCCACCTCTTGTACCCAAAGCACGAACATAGGTAAGAAACAAAAGTTTCCTTTACAACTTTTCTCTGGCTTCTAACTTGTTTATTCACCAGAAGATTCACAGAAGAGCAACCAAATTCTACAAAATGTATGGCAGGTCCTCCAGTCACAGCTCTGACACAGTCCATTGCCTGCATTCTTCTTATCATGAGTCACAAACCCAAAGTGTGGCAGAAGTCAGGCCAGGACTTCCAGCTGCTCTGGCACCAGCATTTCCACAGGGAAATTTAGCCACCTTTGTCCCTAGAGGAAAAGAGTGGCTGATTTCCAGTTCACCTCCCCCAACACTGGGTCCTGTCTATGCAAAGGGCCTTCAATGGGTTTCCAGCCTCCACTTGCCACACACCCAGAGTGAGAAGCTCTAGCAGATGGTGCAGTCCCCTCTGATAAGTAAGGGTTACAAACTTCACTGCAAGGCATAGAAAACTTAGGAGTCCACTGGACTTGTTCTACCACTGTGTCCATAGTGAGGAACCCTGTGCACGTCCTGAGCTGAGTGGCCACCTTGTCCACTCAGTGTAAAGGAGCCTGGGGCAGAACCATTCAGTTTAGGGACAAAGTATTGAACAACATTTCAGGGCCCATGCTAGAAAGAGCTTCTCAATGTGTGAAGGACTTCTGCGTGAACTGTCTCTTCCTGCAAGCAAAAGACAAGCCTCTAAAAGGCCTCTGTCAGGCATGAGAAGAGATGCTCCAATATAGACAACATGATTTGAGGTGCCCAGGAGAGACCAGCTAAGGCACCAGAAAAATGAAATGTGGTCTTTGTACCAGGGCAGGTCATCCCCTGGCCTGACACATTTGGGACAGACCCTGGAACCAGCCACTATTCTTGCAAAACTAAGAGCAGTGAGGGGCTTGGGATGCAGTTGATGGTAGGGTGCTCACTTAGCATATATGAAATTCCTTTTAAGTGATCCAAGAACTCTCCAGTCCTGTCTGGCTGAGAGGAAGAGAATCCAAGAATACTGCCCCAGGTATAGTTTTGAATGCTGAAGAAAGTGACCCTGGAAAGACAACTTCAATCTCCAGCACTACCTCAAAAAAAAAAAAAAAAAAAAAAAGAGTAATTGGAAAATGACCTTTTGTTCAGAGGAGTAGTTCTCTTGAACTTTAGCAGGCATAAAATTCCATCCCTGGAGATTCCGATTCAATAGGCAGAGCCCAGAGCCAGGGAGCTTGCTGCATTTTTTAAAAGGCACCCCATGTGATAATTGTGACAGGGATCCCTTATTTTGGAAATATAATCGGCCCTCTGTATCTGTGGGTTCTGCATCCACTAATTCGACCAAATGTAGATTTAAAATATTTGGGGAAAAAATACATCTGTTTTTGTTTTGAATATGTATAGACTTTTTTTGGTCTTGTCAGTATTCTCCACACAATAAAGTATAACTGTTTATGTAGCACTTGTTGTATTAGGTATTTAAGTAATCTAGAGATGATTTAAAGTATACAGGCAGATGTGTGTAGGTTATATGCAAATACTACACCATTTTATACAGGGGACTGGAGCATTTGTGGATTTCAATATCTATGGAGATCCTGGAACCAATTCCCCAACCCTGAAAACAACTGTACTGGCCTAGAGCAAGGTTTAGCTTCTTTGGATCATAAATTTCTTTATGTGTCCTATTCCTAGAAAGACAAATGTTCTGAGGAATTTTAGGGGGTCTTTGGAATTCAACCTCTTACTTGCCCTTATTTTAAGTGGTCTGGTCAAGCTAGGGGTGAATGATGTAGCTGTAGCTTTTACTTCTCACCCTGGTTGGCTTTTCACAGAGGGCTTATCTTGTCTAGTGCTGACAAGTGTTTCTTCCAATGCACCTATGAAACCTTGGGAAACCCCTCAACTCAAGATGCAGAGGCAGAGAGCATTTGAGGCCAGCCTTAGTAATTTAGCAAATCCCTAAGCAATTTAGCAAGATTGTATCTCAAAAAAAAAAAAAAAAAATAGGGTTGGGGATGTGGCCCTGTGGTAAAGTACTGTTGGGTTCAATTCCTAGTAAAAACAAAACTAAACAACACCTCTTCCTTGTTTAAATTGTTTCTGAAGCTGAGCCTCAAAGACCTACAAAAGCAGAAAAAGGGAGCCCTACTTTTGGTGGAAGTAATTGTGCCAAGAAATGAGCAGCTGAGAATAAAATGGGGCTGAGGCCCAAGGGTTTCATGACCCTAAAGACTTGATTAAACAGTGGAAAATCGTGTCATGAGGGCAGGAAGCAGAGGAGTTGAGTCTGGTTTCTTTCTCAGTTGAGCCCTGAGCAAGCTTTGCAAACTTCAAAGCACTCAAACATGTTTAAGTTGCAATTATGGCACCTTTAATTGGCAAGCTGAGGGCAGGGGCCAGATCTGGCTTGAATCTGAGCTGAGAACTGGTGTTGCAAACTGGGATTTCCCCAGGCAGCACTGAGCCCCAGGGAGGGGCTGGGGCTGTAAACTGGGAATTAAAATCTGGTTTAAAGGCAGCTCCTACTGCCAAGGTGCCTCTTCTCACCTCCTGTTCCCCTTGTGATAAGGTGACAAATAAAACAATCCTCCCCAGAAAAGGTTAGGGTTAGGAAGACCTTAATGGAGTCAGATTTGAAGATTAGGTGGGTAGAGTTCATTACTTTACCAGAACAGTGCCTTTTCTCCAAATTTTCTACCTTTTCAGAAGTTTCTTGAAGTTGACAGGCCTGCTTTCTTCCTCTCAAACACAGTGGTAAGACAGGTGAACAAGCAAGTGCACACAGGACAGCTAGGACATAAGCCCTTGTCATGACTCCATGAAGTGAAGGGTCTTCCTGACCAAGGGAAGTCAGGGTTCACCCATGCTGGCTGTTCCCTGCCACATGCGAGAGGCTGGACTTGAACCACAAAGGAATTGGTGGTAGATGGAAAACGGAGTCACAGGGCGATCAGGAAAAGTTTCTGCAAAGCTTGGAAACAGATGGTACAGTTCCTTCATAATGCCACATGGCTTCTGACCCCCATCACCCTTTGTTCATTATGGCAGGTACCAAAAGAATGAAGATGCAAGATTTGCTTTTGTTGATTTGCAACTCTCATCTTGGGCTGGGTTTTTTCTCTTGCCTAAGTCTGACACATGGCTGTCTCTAAGGCCCATCTTATAACTGGGATTGACTATCCCCATCCAGGTCAGTGCCTGGGTGTTATCACAAGGAACAGATGCCTCTAAACCCTGAGAAGTTGGCAAGGAACACATGAATGGTATGGTGAAAATGACAACAGTCAGGCACAGTGTGTGCACCTGTAGTCCCAGCTACTCTGCAGGCTGGAGCAGAAGATTGCTTGAGCCCAGGAGTTCAGGGCCAGCCCGGACAATATAGTGAGACCATATCTCCCAATCCCAGTGGCTTCGGAGGCTGAGGCAGGAGGATTGCAAGTTCAAAGCCAGCCTCAGCAACTCAGCAAGGCCTTAAGCAATTAGCAAGATCCTGTCTCTAAATAAAATATTTAAAAGGGCTAGTGATTTGGCTCAGTGGTTAAGTGTCCCTGGGTTCAATCCCTGGTACCAAAAAGAAAAAAAGAAAGAAAAAACGAAAAGAAAAAAAGGACAATTAAGAACCCTGGAGTTTCACTGTGTATGTATTGGGGCAGGGTGCTTAGCCTCACCTGATCCCAATGTCCCCAATTGCAAAGGGTCAAGAAAAATAAATCTTCAATTAAAAAGTGTGAGGAGGGCTGTGGATATAGCTCAGTTGGTAGAGTGCTTGCCTTGCCTACACAAGGCCCTGGGTTCAATCCCCGGCACCACACACACACACACACACACACAAACAATAATAATAATGTGTGAGGAGGCCTTCTAAGGTAGCTAAGAAGGCTTGAGCCCCAAGGGTTTCTCAGGAAGGTCCAAGGAGGACTAGGAAGAAATCTTGGGGCCTTCCCCTTCAAAACCAGGACCTGCCAGGTGTGATGGTACATGCCTACAATCCTAGTGACTCTGGAGGATGAGGCAGGAGGATCAAAAGTTCAAGGCCATTCTCAGCAACTTACTGAGGCTCCAATCAACTTAGCAAGAACCAGCCTCAAAATAAAAAATAAAAAGGCTGGAGATGTGGTTCGTGGTTAAACACCCCTGGATTCAATCTGTGGTACCAAAACCAAAACCAAAAAACCAGGAGCTGCTGATCACCTGAGAGTGGTACTGTGGCATGGCAGATGTCACACTTGGTTTGATTCAGCCCTTACTGCCTCATCCTGACTAGGCTGTCCCCTTCAAGCAAGATGCTTCCTTTCCTAGGCTGTTATAAGGGTGAAATGAATCTATGGACGACAGTACTTTGTAAACCATAAAACAGGAGAGAAGCAGAGATCTGATACAAACCTTGATGTTACTTCCCACTTGCCACATTCTCCCATATATACTCATTCCTATTCAAGAAAACCCAAACACTGTAGACCTTGGTTTGTAAACTCAAATGACTCCTTGAGGGCAGGTCCAGAGGGAGAAGACCTGCTTTGTCAAAGACATTGATTGGTTCAAGAAACAATTTACTTTATCTTTTTGCTTTAAGAAAAACACTGAAAACACTAAAAAGCAAGCCATGGTTAATAGCTTATCAGCTGTCAGGAGCTGATAAGGAGTGTGGGCTGTGCTTATAGGGAGCTCTGGCTTCACTGAGGAAGCAGCTGTTGATCTGCTTCTGCCAGCTATGGTTTAATGGGAACTTAGGTTAGGTCAACTTGCCAAATCTTTGGACTTTTCAAGAGAAGCTAGAAACCTAGATTTTTGTGTGAAATACCCCGATTTTTATTATCATTATTATGTGGTGCTGGGGATTGAAACTAGAACTTGCCCATGCTAGCCCTTTTCAATTTTTTGTTTGAGATAGGGTCTCCCTAACTTACTGAAGCTGTCCTCAAACTTGCAATCCTCTTGCCTCAGCCTCTTGAGATTTAAAAATCTTGGGTTGCTAATTTATAACACTGAAAATGCTGCCTGGGTCAGCCCTGATTCAAGATGCAGCAGTGAGTTTTAACTTCTACATTAAAGAGACAATTGGTCAAACAAGGTTCTCTTTGACTTCAATCCTCTTGATACTTCTGAGCTGAAAAACTGCCTTTTTTCCCCCAAAGGGAGGTCCAGTGAGGGTTATACAGCCCTACCTCAAATGAGAGGGGGAGAGCTTCTAGAACCTGGGGAGCAGGGAGCAGATGAAGCTGGTGAGGCCTGTAAGACCATCCTCAGTCCCCAGGTTCAGCTTTTAATTACAAATTCTGTGACTTCCCTGGAGGTCACCACAGAAGTTCATACCCCTGAGCTCATCTGGGGCTTCAGACTAGGTCTAGATCTTCACCCTCTGCCTGTCCCCCACACTCCTGGAATATCTCTGGATAAAGCTGAAAGCTTACAGGTGGGTCCAGGTCCCCTGGGCCAGGATCCAGGGTCACAAGCAACCCACTAGCCCCCTGGCCCCTGCGGACCCCAGCTCCTGGCCGATGGACCCACTGATGCTTGGCCATGGCTGACTTCTGGCCAAAGCACCTGCCACACTGAGGGCAGGGGTAGGGTCGCTCGCCACTATGGGTACGCCTATGGGCTGCCATTTCAGAGCTCTGCCGGAAACATCGCCCACAGTCTGGGCATGGGTAGGGCTTCTCGCCTGTGTGGGTGCGCAAATGGCGCCGAAGGTCTGAGGCGTGGGCAAAGGCCCGGCCACAGTCTGCACAGGGGAAAGGGGTATTGCCGCTGTGCACCCGCTGATGCTGGTGAAGGGCAGAGCTCTGGCTGAAGCAGCGGCCACAGTCAGCACAGCGGTAGGGCTTCTCGCCGGTGTGGACGCGCAGGTGGGTAGTGAGGGCGGAGCGCTGCGTGAAGGCCCGGCCACAGTCAGGGCAGCGGTGGGGCCGCTCCCCTCGATGGATGGCCCGGTGCTTACTCAGGGAGGAAGCCCGGCCAAAGCCCTTGCCACAGTCAGGGCAGCAAAAGGGCTTCTCTCCTGTGTGGGTGTAGAGATGCTCCACCAGTGTGGAGCGCCAGGCGAAACTCTTGCCGCACACATAGCAGCCATGACGCTGATCTGCTCGTGGGACAGATGGGTGGGCACGGAGCGGAGGGCGACCCCGGTGACGGACCTTGGACCGCCTCTCTAAGCCGGAAAGGAACCCAGCTGAGGATGGTTGGGGAACCTTCTGCCCAGGAATTCCAGAGTCCACAGAAAGTGTCTTCTCCAGCGCTTCTGGCTCTTCCCTTTCCCTTTTTATTTCCTTATTTCTGGAATCTGCTGGAAGACAGGGGCAAGAGCTCAGACTCAGGCTCATCCTAGTCCTTGAATCCCACACCCTGCACAGTGACAGGCCTCTCAGATACACCACTTTCTGGACCCATGGCTGTCTCTGGGACTTAGTGAAGAATGGGCAGTGGATCTTGAATGAACACCTCTCATCAGCTTTAGGAACAGAAAGGAGGGGAGGGAAAAGCAGTATATTATCCCTCAGGGATAGGGAAATGGCACTTGGGGACAGGAGAGGTACCATTTGAACTGGATCAAGAAAGATGAATGGATGCTTATGGATGTTCCCAGAGGCAGAAACAGCTTAAAGAAAGGCATGACTGAGGCCAGCAATGACAAAGTAATCGAGGCTGAGCCCTTGAGGAACTAAAGAATTACAGCAATAAAAGCCAAGAGAAAAATGAACTGCAACACACAGGTGGTAGAGAAGCCAGAGTAATGATGTGTGTGTGTAGGGGGGGTAGCAACAGAGCTTAGTGACCAAATAGGTGTGAGAGCTCAAAGGAGTGGAGCCAGGTGGGCCCAGCCGCCTCTCTCTAGGCTGAGTCCAGAAGCCAGGCAGGGGCCAGGAATGATGGTTTCGGCTGAGACGCAATTCAGGGAAGAAAATGCTAAGCAGGTAAGTCCCCTTGAGCCTGAGTACATATTCACCTGTATCTGCTTCTGTTGGGCACTTGGCGACCTCGGGATCCTGGGCATCCGGATGCCACAGTTCGGCCTCTTCCTCCACCCAGGAGATGAGTGCTGGCTTGGTGCCTCCGCCTCCTGGGAAAAAAGAACGCAAACCCCGCGTTGTGGAGAGGCCACCCCACACTGTCCCGATTTCCCCGACCTGGGGCCTCCCACTTCGCGTGCAGAACCCAGGGTACAGGGGCAGGTGGGCGCCGGCGGGCAGGCAGGGCTCTCACCGAGAGCCCTCAGGTGGAGGTAGGTCTCGCGCATCACGTCCCGGTACAGCGCCCTCTGCGCCGGCCGCAGGCACCCCCACTCCTCCAGGGAGAAGTACACGGCCACGTCTGCGAAGCTCACGGCCCCGGCCCCATTCGGTTCCCGGGCGGGGACAGGAGCCAGAGGCGGCGCCATGGAAACTGCCAGCTCCGGCGACAGGCCAGCCACCTCCCCCTACCGAACCTGGCTCTGCCGAGCGTCCCGCGCTTAAGAACGCCTCCCCAGCCCGGGCTCGGGGTTCGGAGGGCGGGAATTAGGACCCAGACAGGGCAAGACCGGGCCTCTCCTGGGCCCACTGGAGTGGATGAGAACTGAGAGCGACGGATACATAGTCAGAACCAGGAGATGCCTTCATAAAAATGGCGGCAACACTGCCTCTCGAACTTTGCTCCCACGCCGTCATGCCCACGGTGATGCCAGCCGGGTATTTCCCGGTCGCTTTGTCTTTCAGCCCTCATCCAAAATGGCCGCGGCGGCTGCAAGTGCCAGTCCGAGAACCCGCCGCGCGCCCCTGGGCCGAGTGGGCTAGGACTCCGCGCGCGGAGGGCGGAGCTGCTACCCTGTCGGGGTTCAGGCCGAGTCCCTTGCGGAGAGTCGCTGCCGGCCGGAACTGATGATCGCTGTGCTCTTGGGGTTGGGACGTTAGTTTGCTTTTCTGGGCCGTTCTTGTTCTGTTATTAGCTCTAAATTGTATGATAGCAGCCATTTCTCAATGTTGACAGTTAAAAATTAAAAAAAATAAAAATAAATAAAAGAGAATCTTTTCTATTGGAAACTTGTTCAAGACTAAAATTCTGGGCACACTAGGTAATGGGGGCCACTAGGGAACCTAGCCTAGTGTCTCAGAAAGGACAGAAGAAACCCTCTTAAGCAAGCTGATACTCCCCCCACCTTCCCCTCAGGACCCACCTTTATAGGTCGACTGCCTTCCTGGCTAGGCCTGGATGTCATTCAAGCACCTGGAATTCCACATGCCTCAAACTGATCTCTTAGAGAATGGGTATGGCTCATTGGTAGAGGGTTTGACAGTATGTGTGCTACTCTGGGTTCCATTGTTAAACCATAATGCAAAGAAAAGACCACCCACTCCAATTTAAATCAAATTAAAGCAAGCTTGAAATTCCCACCAGCCCAGGCTGTCTCTCCCAAAACCCGTGGGAATAGAAGACAGCCCTCCAGCTCTCTAGGAGTGCAGTTTTATAGCACCAAAAAGTTGCAAAAGAGGAGTATCTTGAGAACTTACAAATAATAGGAGTTTGACAAGCATAATACAAAGGCAGATAATAATTTAATGGTCTAAATGGTTCAGCACTTAAGGAGTAAATTTAGATCCCAACATCAGAATTTATGAGGCCACTAGAGTTTCAGAGAGGGTGGTTATCTAGCCAGGGAAAGCCAGAATTTATGAGGCGCCACTAATGTTTCAGAGAGGGTTGTTATCTGGTCAGGGAAAGCCAGGCATGGGTGAGTTCAAGGCAAGGGCAGGCATTCCAAGCAAGTTTAGAAATTGCAGTAATTTATAGTAAAGCCGAAATTAACTTTTCATGCCTTTGTGACAAGATGGCTCCCAATCTTAAGAGAGAATTAGACTGGGTTTATCAGCATCCCCAATACTGCAAAAAGCAAAAACAAAATAAACTGACAAACTGAACTTACTTTCTTTCCCAAGCACACTCCCAACCTCAGGTCTTCTATTTAAACAAGTGTCTAACCCTAAAACTCCCTCTTATTTATTTCTTAAAATATTTTTTGTAGTTGTAGATGGACAGAATGCCTTTATTTAATTTATTTATTATGTGGTGCTGAGGATCAAACCCAGTGCCTCACATGTGCTAGACAAGTGCTCTGCCACTGAGCTACAGCCCCAGCCCTCCCTCTCACTTACTGACTGCCAACTCTGCTCCCACATGCCTTCATACATACCCTGCCATAGGGAGACTTGGTATTTTTCTCTGGGCAGGCTAAATCAATCACAGCATTTCGAGTGCTTCATGGAAAGACTTCATCTCTTCTAGAAGCCTGCTGTGAAGCTTTCACCTGACACTTTGCTTAGTGGATGCTTTTCCCCACACCCAGGGTAGCTGGGCAAATAAAGAGTTGATCACAGCAGACTGAGGAGGAGACAAAAGATCTTGGGCAGGGCCAGACTAACTGAAGAGTGGGCTGGAAAGGGTGAGGGTATAGAGTTGCTCCCAAGGGTCTACACCTCAGCCCTGGATCTCCCAGTCTCTCAGGCCCCAGAAGGACACAGAGAACATTGAAAACTTCCCTTAAGAGCAATGGCATTTTGTCACCTCTCAGTGCCCACTCCCTGAGTGACTCATCACCCACAGGACTGGGAAGACTTATGGGGGGTCTGGACCCTTCTAGGGAAGAACCAGGAGCAGAGTTCACACCCCTGGAGGTGAGCCCCTAAGGGCCATGGGACCACAGCATTGGGTCCCCCAGTAAGCCTCTGACTGAAGTATGGCCCACTAAAGGAAGACATAAAAACACTGTTCCAATGTTATTCCCTGTGGTAGAAACAGGTGCTACAGGCAAAAGGTCACTCCATGCAGTACACTGGGCCAGACTGAAGATTTTGGCAATTCATGACTACACTTGGGAACAGCCATAAGGTTGCTGGGTGAGTGCCAGGTGTTTGAAACCTGGCACAGATTGAGGGTTTGGGGAAGGCTTGGGATACAGAGAGCCTTGGCTAGAGGCTCAGAAACCACATCAGTGTATCTTGAGCCCAAGGGCTCATGACAACTCCCAACTAGCTCCCTTGCTGGCCTCTTCTAAATGTATCTTTTTTTTTTTTTTTTTTTTTTTCCCTGAGTGGCTACTCAGAAAGAAACAAAGTAGATTTTTTTTTTTTTTAAACAAAGATTTTTAAAAATCTATCTTCCATTCCACACTCTGCTCTGGGACCTCCCCAAGGGTTACTTACCTTTAGGTAACAGCATCAAACCTCACAACAGCAGAAGGATTCAGGTGGGTAGCTAGCCCCTAGGAGCCACTGACCCCTGAACTATGCTGGGCAAATGAGGGGCTTACCAGGTAGGGCCAATCACACATTTTAGGATGTATCATAGGAGCAACTATTACAGTGCTTAGGGAAGTGGAGATGGAAAGGTGTACCACCTCCAAGCTAAATTTGAATTCACACTCTGCCACTGACCTCAAGTTTGAATGATTCATATAGTGTGGCCTGATCATGGTACCACTGCATGTCTCAAAGCCAATTACCTGAGAAGAAGGTCAAAATCTCAGGCTCTAGTGTGTGTTAGAAATTCAGGTCAGCAGAAATTAGTAACACTGGCAGCAAAGAATATGTAGATGATGTTTCTTGCTCAACAGAACATCCTCTCTTCTAGCTGGAACCAGTACACTATCCCTACTGGCTTTCAGGTTTCTGCCTTCCTATTGATCCTGAGTATCTGGGCCCCACAGCTGAGATTCTTCCTTCACCCAAGAGATGAAGGTGGTTTGGGGTCTAAGAATCCTGGGGAAAACACTCATTACTCAAGAAACCTATCCTAAGATTATCTGTGCGTAGCAGAGCATGGTTGCACATGCTTATAATCCCAGCAACTCCAGAGGCTAAGGCAGGAATTTGTGGCCAGCTGGGGCAATTTAGCAAGGCCCTAAGCAACTTAGTGAGACCGTTTCAAAATAAAAAATATAAAGGGCTGGGGATGTGACTCTGTGGTTAAACTCCCCTGGGTTCAATCCCTGGTACCACCCCACCCCCCACCAAAACTACCTGTGTACTAATTGAATGAAAGTGGAACATCTCTTCCGTGCAGGGCAGATGCTCTGGGTGTTGGAGTCATTGTTGAATCAAAATGAAGTTTCTGCTCTAAGTTTACAATAAGCTGAGGGAGAGAGACACCAGGTATGAGTTTCCCTGGCACAAATTTCTAGAAGATCTTCTGGGCAGATTGTATAGAACTTCATGGCTATACAAATAAGACACAGAGCCACGGTTCTGAGTAGGGTTCTAACGTGGGATAGAAGGGATTCAGAAGACACCCCTCCCCCCAATATTGAACTGAGGGCACTCTACCACTGAACTATATCCCCAGTCCTTTTTTTCATTTTTTGAAACAGGGCCTTGCTACATTGCTGAGGCTAGTCTTGAACCTGAATGCTCTTGCTTCAGCCTCTAGAGTTGCTGAGATTTAGAGGGGTAAGCCACCAAACCTAGCTCCAGGGGGAATTTCTGGAGGTAGCATTTGAGAGCATTGAAGGATGAGTTAAATTTGGAGGTGTAACCTAAGTGGGACGGCCTCTCCGAAGGTAGGGAGCCGGCCACTGTGGTATATACACTAAGAACTTTTTACAGTGGGTTCTGATAGGCCACTGGAGGAATCTGGCAGGGGAAGCAGCCAGGAATTTCAGTGAGGTTGACCTGGAGAGGGAGGAATCAATCTGGGGCAGGAGCGAGGGCGAGTCAGACACAAGGCCCTGCCCATGCCACCCATCTTTTTCCTTTTTCAGAAATCCCCACCAGCTAACGAACACGTGTGCACCCCCATAACGCAGACACCCCACTGCTCCAAGCCACGTCTGCGAACCTCACAGCCTTCCATCTCTCCCCTTCTCAGTTCTTCACAGGCACATCGGGAGCGAAATAAAAGAGTTCCGCTAACCCAGAGAGCGACGCTAAGGAATCTGGGGGCCAAGGCGGGGGATAGGGAGCTCGGCGACCGGAAATACCTTTGGGTGCGTCCGCTCTAGGACCGCGAGAAACTCAGGTTACACGAACTCAGTGGTGCGGGGGCTAGAAAACTAAGGTGACCTCACAAAAGATGGCTGCGTCCTAGGCTCTATTCATTTTAGAAAAAGTCACTGAATAGCTTGAATGTCAACCTGGTGTCAGTAACCTGGATTGTTCCCCCTAGAAACACTCTGTCCTCTCTTCCTGAGGGTCCCTTGGCGGCTCCACTTGCCCATAGTTAATATGGCCCCGGTTGCTTCGGGTTACGAGCTCAGGGCGGGCGGCGGCGAGTGATCCAGAAGTGGAAAAAGATGGGGTCAGGGAACCTGGTGCCCCCACCACCGCCGCCTCAATTTCTGCAAGAAGATATAACCAGCGATCTTTTTTTTTTTTTTTTAAACAACCTCATTTAAAATGTTATTAAAAGTTTCATTTACCAGGTGCGGAAGAATATTCAGTGACGTCACTTCCTATTCAATTCCTTTATTATCAGTTTCTTAAGTATTCCTGTACAGAAGTCATATTTACTAGCTCTGAGGACACTGGGCCGAATATCTCTCAATGCCTTAGGAGTTCAACGAGAAAAGAGAAAGCTGAAATCCGGCTGTTAGCCAAAGGCAGATACCCCTTCGGTGATTGCAGGTCTTCAGCCTTTCCCAGCGCCTCACACTGCCTCCTCCAGGTGTGGGCCAGAAAAGCTACGTGAACACTTTGAATATGCTGACCCCTGCTGACCATATGAAAAGGAGCTGGATTTTAAGTGTATTAAGGTATGATTGTGTAAAAAATTAGGTGCATTAATGGACGACAGGATTCATTTGTTTCATTTATTTATTTTCAGGTTTTTTTGTGGGTGATACGGATTGAACCCAGGGCTTTGATCATGTTAGGAAAATGTACCACTGAACTACATTCCTAGCTCCTTGTTTGTTTTTAAAGCTGCACTTCCTTGAATTTCCTAATTCCAGGCTCTCCAGACAGAAGACAATAGCCCACTCTACAAAACTGCACTTGGTTCTGTGATATGACTAAAGAGATTAGTAGTATTTGTTTACCTTAATTGGTCATTTATTGTGTACAAGACTTTAAGTGCTGCAGGGCACGGTGGCAAAGCCTGTAATCCCAGCAGCTTGGGAGGCTGAGGCAGGAGAATCGTGAGTTCAAACACAGCCTCAGCAAAAGCGAGGTACTAAGCAACTCAGTGAGACCCTGTCTCTAAGTAAAATACAAAATAGGGCTGGGGGTGTGGCTCAATGGTTAAATACCCCTTGGTCCAATTCCTGGTTTAAACACACACACACACACACACACTTTAAGTGGTCTTTCTGGTTAACTCATTAAACAACTCTTCAGAGATAGGTAATCTCCTTTATCAGGAAGCTAAGGACCAGAGATTATCTTCTTCAGGCTACAGAACTAGTGAGTAGTGGAGCCAGGATTCAAATCCAGGCAATATGACTCCACAACACATGCTGGAACACACAGAATTGAGAAGGCAATTTTTTTTTTTTTTTTTTTTTTGAGAGAGAGAGAGAGAGAAAGAAAGAGAATTTTAATATTTATTTTTCAGTTTTTGGCAGACACAACATCTTTGTTTGTATGTGGTGCTGAGGATCGAACCTGGGCTGCATGCATGCCAGGCGAGCGCTCTACCGCTTGAGCCACATCCCCAGCCCAAGAGAAGGCAATTTTTCAACAACCAGAGAGAAGTGGAATTTCAGGCCAGATAGAGTAGTAACATGGGGTAGTGCAAGAAGCAGGGACCTAGAGATCAGAAAAGCTACTTCGGGCCTCATGCACTGTTCCACAGTCCTATAACCCTGAAAAGAAAAGCTAAAAATAATAGGCTATGATAAGCCATGAAAAGTAAATAAGAAAGATATATTTAGGGGTCATGTAAAAGAGGAAGAAAGTTGTTTCATGTGTATAGGAGGTATGTGAAATTGCCCAGGAGGAAGGATGACAGGAACAAAAGGTGCCCTGTGGGCTTCTCTGATTCAGACCCTTACAGATTTAAGTCTGGGGTCTCCTTGCTGGTCTCTGGGCACCTAGTCTTTTGCCTTTCCCATCCATCTTTTGTGACAGTCTGTTGTAGTGAAAAGAAATGAGAAATCAGGAGGTTTAGGTTTCTGACTTGTCTCTGCCACTGACTCAACTGTGTGACCTTCAGTAAGTTCCCTCCTATCTCTGGGCCTCAGCTTTCTCTGACTATATTCTGTGGAATGGTATTCCCACGAAATGCCCTATGGGGGAAAAATAAGAATTTTCCTCCATGTCCCTTAGAGAGTCCCTTTAACATATTTAAGATACAGGGCAGTCTTCAGAAAGAAACCTAAGGCCAGATGTGATGGTATATGCCTGTTGTCCCAGCTATTTGGGATGCTGAAGCAGGAGGATCCCTTGAACCCATGATTTGGGGACCAACCTAGGTGAGACTCTTACTCCAAAAAAAAAAAAAAGAAAGAAAGAAAGAAAAAGAAAAGGGAAGAAGAAAGAACCAGGTGTAATGGCACATGTCTGTAATTCCAAGTAGGAAGCTGAGGCAGGAGAACTTCAAGTTCAATGCCAGCTTGGGCAACTTAGCAAGACCCTATCTCAGATAAAAAAAAAAAAAAAAAAATAGAAAGGGCTGGGGATATACCTCAGTGGTCGAGCACCACTGGATTCAATCCCTAGTACCAGAAAGAGAGAATGAGGCTGAGGATGTAGCTCAGGGATAGAGTGCTTTCCTAGCATGTCTGAGGCCCTGAGTTCCATCCCCAATACTGAAAAAAGAAAGGAGGGGAGGGAGAGGGGAAGGAAAGAACTGCATCCACTGCTTACCAAACCGTGCTTAAAACACTGACCCACCGGAGTTTTAGAGGCTTAAAAGCCCACCCCAGGGCTACCCAGGAACTGGCTCCTCCATCTTCCTCTTCACTGAAACCATCATCCCAGCCTCCTTTGATGCTCCCCACGCTTAGCCAAAGAAGGAAGCAGGTGCTTCTTGTTAACCTCTAGCCTCATCTGCAACTCTCCATCTCCACCCTTCCTCTATCCTCCTCTGTAGTTCATTCTCAGAGCAGCCAAAGTGTGTTTGTTTGTTTAATGCAAATCAAATCTAATTAACATGTTGCCTAAACCCCCAGTGGTTTACACGAAGCACATACTGGAGTCACCTTCACACACAAAAAGGGACAGTGGTTGCCAGTGGTTGCAGGGAGGGAGGAATAGGGAGTCAGTGTTTCATGGGTGCAGAATTTTAATTGGGGAAAATGAAGAAGTTCTGGAGCCTGATTGGGTTTTTATTTCTTTGTTGTTGTTGTTAATTTTTTGTTGTAATTGTAGATGAACAAAATGCCTTTATTTTATTTGTTAATTTTTAGGTGGTGCTAAGGATCGAACCCAGTGCCTCATGCATGCTAGGCAAGTGCTTTGCCACTGATCTGCAGCCCCAGCCCATGATGGTTTTGATAGTCATAAAACAATTTGAATGTATAGCTACATGATGAGGTTTCAGTCCATAGCAAGTACAACAACTGTCCCAAGGGATTATGTTGCCAGGTGATGTCAAATCCTTCTTAGTTTAAGTACTCTATGATATTCACACAACAATTAAGTGACCTAAGGCAGCATTCCTCAGAATGAAACCCTGTGCTTAATCAACACATGATTGTATTTATAGCCACTGTACTGTATACTTAAAAATAGTTTAGGTGGGACTCGGGAGTATGGCTCAATGGTAGAGCATTCGGTAAGTATGTGCAAGGCCCTGGATTTAATCCATAGCACTGTACAAACACAATCCTGGTATATTTAGAATCAAGTCCGAAGTTTGCATACTTGCAACCAGAGCTTCTGTGACCTGCCCCTTCCCATTCTCCAAGCCCATCTGTAAATCTGTACTCTGCTCTTGGGTCCAAACACAAGTGTCTTTTCTGTACCTCTCCCAAACTCATTCCTAGTTCAGAAGGTTCACTTGCTGTTCCCTGTACCCCCTACTCTTTCCATCCCAAAACCCGCAGCCCCGAGACCCATTCCTCTCCAACTCCCATGGCTCCTCAACAGATCTGTAGGGTCTAGGCTTCTTCTACAAATCTCACTTCACATGCTTTGCAAAGACATCTTCTGACAACACCTATCAAACAGTCCTGCTTTTGTTCAGGAACTTCCTATGGTTCCTCAGTGCCTGCAAAATAAACTTCAGACTCTTCTGCTGGGATGGGTTATTCTCTCAGATTGATCTGTTATAGCTTAGACATGAGATATCCCCTAAGGTCATGTGTGAGACAATGCAAGAAGGTTCAGAAGTAAAATGATTAGGGCTGGGGATGTGGCTCAATCGGTAGCGCGCTCACCTGGCATGCGTGCAGCCCGGGTTCAATCCTCAGCATCACATACAAACAAAAGATGTTGTGTCTGCCGAGAACTAAAAAATAAATATTAAAAAATTCTCTCGCTCTTTAAAAAAATTTTTTTTTTAAAAAAGAAGTAAAATGATTAGATTATGAGAGCTTGAATCTAATCAATGGATTAATCCACTGATGTGGATTAACTGAATTATAATTAAACCCTCTTTCTCCCTAGAAAAGACTTTAACTGGGCTTCTCCAGAAATCTTCACCCAGACTGATTTTAGGACTATCAGCAAAAGAGTCTCTGCAAAAGAGTTCAGTGTAGATAAACTTCCTATTTTCCTGTTGCCCTGTTTTACTTGGCCACTGGCTAAGAAGATACCAGCACTCCAGGTGCTGGACACCCCTTATTAGTTTTCACAAACATATCTGTTAGGTGCAGGGCAGGCTGAATGAATGTTAGCTGCAGGATAACCCACACACTCAAACCCCCCTCTGTCTGGTCCTTTATCACCTGTTTGCATCAAGGCTGAACACTCAACCCCCACCGGTCTGGTGCAACGGAAACCCACATCTAGCCCCTGCCCTGTCTGCCTAAAGGCAGAAGATGACACTACTGTATGATCTAATCACTGTAGGCCAACAAGGCAGCTTACAGACCCTGAGACCCCATTAGATTTGGGCTATAAAAACTCCCTCCCGCCGGGCCCCTCTCTCTTGCTCTTGCTCTTTCTTCTCTTGCTTCAGTTCTCCCTCTCACTCTCTCCTCTCCTCTTCTCTCTCTCTCTTTGCTCTCCCCCACCTTTCTTCTCTCTTTCCCCCTCTTTCTTTCTCTCTCTTTTTCTCCTCTTTTGCACTGCTGCAATAAAGATCTCTTGGTTGCTCCGAGTGTTGTGGTCACTTTCCTTTCAATATCCAGTATAGTACTTTGAAGAAATGTGCAAACAAGGCCTCTGCCCTTGAGCTGGGCTTCACAGAGATGTCTACATTTCTAAGATAAGAGAAGTTACCAATTGGGCTCCATGGTAACAGCTGGCAGGGGAAGAAAGAAGGGGAGAAGAAGCTCTCCCCTTCTCAGGTGTTGTCCTTGAAAGGTTAACTTGCCCAAAATAGTGAAAGAAAAAGCTGCTTTTATGTGAACTTCTGCAGACTGTGAACTTCTGAGCCCCTCCCCTTACATGCTGGGTATAAAACTCTGAAACTCCCTGAACTCTGGGTTCAGGGGGTTGATTGATGACAGCAAAAGCTGTGCCCTCTGAACCTGGCTGCAGCCAAATAAAACTGTTTCCTGCTGTCTTCGGTGCCTTGTCTCGTTTGTCCCTGCAGCATAATGATAGGTAGGATGTGGCTGCAAGATATAGGTCAGTGGGTGCTTAACTTTAGGGAATTTACTTTCAACCTGAACAGAACACTTCCTCTCTCCCTCCCTCTCCCTCTTTCTCTCCCCCGCCCCCTCTTCTCCATCTCTCCTTTCTGGCTGTCATGTCTCAGCTGCTGTCCTCCACCAGGCCCTTCTGCCTTAACATCCTGCCTCACTTGGGGTGCTTAGCTATGGAGTTGGTCAGCCATGAACTGAACCTCTGAAATTTTCAGCCAAAATAAATTTTTCCTCCCCTACATTGTTCTCTTCGGGTCTTTCAGTCACAGTGACACAAAGCTGACTAAAACATGACCCCATCCCTCAGCTGCCTGTTTTCCCTTATTCCATTCCTAGGTCTTCGTGTTTTAGTCAAGAGGAACTGCTGACCATTCCACATGCAGGTCTACCTGGTCTATTGAAATCTTTGTCATTCTTCAAGTCCGGTGTGCTCTACCTCCTCTGGGAAGCCTTCCTAGATTCAGAAGACCTGCCCAAGTCTCTTCCGAGGTCCTCCCACATATTATTTTATAATAACAATAACTAATGTTGATTAAACACTAATGTGAAGCCAGTTCCTGGGGAAGCTGGGTCGGAGAATTGCTTGACTCTAGGAATTTGAGACTAATCTGGGCACAGTAGTGAGACTCCACCAAAAAAGGGGGCAGGGGCTACGGGTATAGCTTGGTGGTAGAGCATTTACCTAGCATGTGCAAGGACCTGAGTTTGATCCTTACTACTGCAAAACAAAAACAAATCAAATAAAAACAAAACAAAAAACCACTAATGTGCAAGATTCCATTATTTATAACCTTTTTTTATTTTTATTTTTTTGTAGTTGTAGATGGACAGAATGCCTTTATTTTATTTGTTTATTTTTATGCAGTGCTGAGGATCAAACCCAGTGCCTCGTGCATGCTAGGCAAGCACTCTACTACTGAGCTACAGCCCCAGCACCTATTTGTAATCTTTATACCAATTTATCACAGGGTGACCAGCACCCTGACAGTATAGTTTTCTGCTCAAGAGGTGATGAGCCACCTGAGAAAATGAAAGTCTTAAATAACTAGTGAAGAATTAAGAGACCAGAGTCAGAAATTAGTTTTAAAAAGCAGAGCACCTGATAGGTCTTCCAGTCCTGGTAGGAGCTGAAACTGAAGGACTAGAAAATGGCTCTGGTCCTTTGTTTAAGGGAGAACTTCAAAAGCAGGGGATAAGTTTTCAGTGAGGGAGGTTGACTGGCATCTTGGCAAGTTACACCCATATCTGAGACGCTGTGTGCCTATGTAGCTCCAGCGGGTCACCCCAATTCCAGAGCAGTGCTGAACCTGGCAGAGCTAAGTAGGAGTTTCCATGTTTTGGGCAGTCTCAGAACCAAAATGAGTGCCTCTGGGAGTTCCCAGATTCCAGACTTTCCTACCTAGTGGCTTCCATGATGATTGGGTTCACACACATTTCACAGATGACTCCTGGCACCAATTTGTTTGTTGTTGTTTTGGTTTGGTTTGGTGTTTTTCTTTTGTTTTGTACCAGGGATTGAACCTAGGGGCGCTTAACTACTGAGTCACATCCTCAGCCCTTTTTATATTTTATTTAGAGACAGTGTCTCACTGAATTGCTTAGGGCCTCACTAAGTTGAGGAGGCTGGCTTTGAGCTTGCAATCCTCCTAGCTCAGCTTCCCTAGCTGCTGAGACGACAGGCATGCATCACCACACCCGGCTCCTTATACCAATCTTATGAGATACGTGTTGTTATTTCCAGGTTTTTAGAGACAAGGAAACTGATGCACTTGGGCAAGCAATGATTTGCCCAGGATTGCATAGCAAAGAGCAGGTGAGTCAAAAGCTGAACCCAGTCTGCCTAGAGCCAGTGCTCTTAACCTCGCCCCATATTGTGTCCCTTTTCTATCATTTTTGTGAAACAAGCCTCCTTTGCTGCTTTCTCTGCTGGAGAACCTCTCCCCACACCAGTTCTTCCTCATGCCATGGTAAGCAAGGACAGTTCTCCCAGCAGCATTTCCTGGCTTATCATCAGCTAGGCTGGGTTATGTGGTATCTGCCCCAATCACTTTCTTCCACATTCCAACCTGGGTGAGCTGTGACCCCAGAGCCCAGCACAAAACCCACAGAGGCCTCAGATGACCTTTGCTAAATGAATGAATGAATGAATGAATGAGTGAATAAATGAGGTCTGCTTTCCTCATCTTGGAATTCCCTTACCACCCAGTCTCTCCAAAGAAAGCTTTCAACACAGTCACTGAATATTGGCTGCACCTTTGGAGTGAAAATGGCACTAGCTTTGCTGGTGTGCTTAATTTTCTGCACACACTCCCCAGGCAGGTTGGGCTAGGTCCTGTATCCTGAGCTTCAGATCTGACTTCTCAGAAGAAGTGATAGAAATACTGGGGCTCAATGTTAGTTTCCAGCCTTGCTGTGGAATAACAGTCAAACCTGGAGAGCATCACTAAATCACTAAATCTGACCTTAAGTTTACATATTTGCAAAACATGGCTGTTGGTATCCATACCCTCCTTAGAAAGCTGCTGCTTCTCCCACCCCTCCTCCTTCTCCTTCTCCTTCTTTTGGTATTGGGGGTCGAACATGCTCTATTATCTCCAGACCCTTAAAAAATTTTTTTTGAAGAGTTGGGAATGTAGTTTAGTGGTAGAGTACTTACCTGGCATGTGGGAGGCTATGGGTTCTGGGTTCAATCCCTAGTACTGCAAAGAAAGGAAGGAGGAAGAAAAGAAAGATTATAGGCATGTACCACCATGCCTGACTTCTTTCTTTTTTCTTTTTTTTTTTAATTAATTTTTATTGTAGGTTGTTCAAAACATTACATAGTTCTTGATATATCATATTTCACACTTTGATTCAAGTGGGATATGAGCTCCCATTTTTACCCCATATACAGATTGCAGAATCACTTCAGTTGCACAATCTTTTTTCTTTTTATTTCCTTTTATCCCCACCCCACCAATCCCCTTACTGGGGATTGAACCCAATGGCAAGCACTTTACCAATGAGCTACATTCCCAGTCCTTTTTACTTTTTTTTTTTTTTTTAGTTCTCGGCGGACACAACATCTTTGTTTGTATGTGGTGCTGAGGATCGAACCCGGGCCGCATGCATGCCAGGCGAGCGCGCTACCACTTGAGCCACATCCCCAGACCCCTTTTTACTTTTTGAGACAGGGTCTCACTAAGTTGCTCAGGCTGGCATGGAACTTTACATCCTCCTGCTTCAGCTTCCCAAAGTTGCTAGGATTATAGATGTGTGCCATTTTATCCAACCCTAGCTCCTTTTTTTTTTTTTTTTTTTAAATATTTTTTAGTTATAGATGGTCACAACGCCTTTATTTATCTATATGTAGTGCTGAGGATCAAACCCAGGGCCTCACACGTTAGGCAAGTGCTCTACCGCTGAGCCACAACCCCAGCCCTCTTTTCTTTCTTTCTTTTTTTAAAGACAGGATCTTGCTAAGTTGTCAAGGCTGGCCTCAAACTTGACTTCCTCTTGTCACAGCTTTTCAAGTAGCTGGTATAGCTGGCATTACAGATGTGCACCACCACAACCAACTCTTCTTTACACTTTGTAAAGTGTAAAATGTTGACAATAACTCACTCTTTTTAACAAATGTTTATTGCACATTTACTATGTCATACATATTATCTTGTTAAAATTTCAATCTTCACAGCAACCCTTTGAGGTAGATATTAACCTTCCTCTTACAGATGAGAGAACTGAGGCTCAGGGAGGGCATATGACTTACCAGAAGTGCCCTGGGGCAATTTTCAGAGAACAGATTTGGGCCACATGCATCTGTACTCATGCACCAGTCCACCTGCCCTACATCCTGGGGGACCATGTCTGCCTGCAGGCTTCTCTCCCCAGGCCTCAACATTTACCTCTGAAGTAGACAGGGAGTCAGTGGATGTTTCCTGAGATGATGGCAAGGTCTCAGTTGCACCTGCTACTGAGATAACACTGAGAAAAGTCCAGCCTCTTACTCCGCCCCCCCCCCCCTTTTTTAACAGAAGACTGGGAGAGGGATATCGGTTTTAATCTGTTTAGATCTTTACAGGCACTTTTCTTATTTACAAGTTTGGAAACTTGAGGGATCCTTGAGGGAAGCACAAGGGATGAATATCAGTTCCCAAATCCCTGACTCCGGAGCCAACCTCAGGGTTCAGACAGTGCCAAGGTGAAGTTGAAGTCCAGCTGGTGGGAGATGCTCACCCGCACTCCTCGAAGATGTCTGGGTAGTGCCGGAAGAGCACTGGTGGATCCCGGTCACCTCGGACTGGGGCCCGAGGCACAGCCCGGATGCCAGGCCTCCGGCCCCGCCGCCCCCCAGAGCAGGAGCGGTGGATCCACTGGTGGGCTTCCACGGCAAACTTCCTCTTGAAGCGCATGCCACATTCAGGGCAGGGGAAGGGCCGCTCGCCGGAGTGCATGCGCCGATGGCTGACCAGCAGCGACGGGTAGGTGAAGCGGCGGCCACAGTCTGCACATACATGACGCCGCTGGTTTGCCTGAGCATCTACACTGGGCACCGGTACTGGGGACTGTGCATGTGCCGTCTGGTCCCAGGCAGTTTTCATGGGCAGCTGTGCTCTCGCAGAGGCCTTGCTAGTAGTAGAGTCGGGGTTGTGTTTAACAAACTCTTGATGCTGCTCTTTCCCAGGAGTCTTCCCTCTTCTGGCTGCAGGACCTTCCATGGGTTCCAACTTCTCCTTGTTTGGGATGTCTCCTGGGAAACAGGTATTAAGGTACATTTTAAAACACTTTTGCATAAACCATCTCAGGTTATAGGTTGCTTTTTACTTATGAAGTGCTGAAAAAAAATACTGCCAGTAATTAACCTTTGGTGGAAGGTGAACAGATCTCCTTCCTCATGTGTCAAATGGAAACAATAATGGTTTCTTGACTTCATAAGATCCATGGGAGGATTAAATGAATAATGCATAGTCAGCACTTTGCTCCAGTTCACTTCCCTGGGGGTTGATGAGGGGAAAAGACCCAAGTTAATCAATTACCAGTATTTTCTCTGATACCACTTTGGCTTGCTTGAGAATTGTGAAAAAGTAGACCGGAAGCCACTTCCATTGTTAAGGACATTTGAGTTGTTCTTGAAAAGGGGAGAATGGTGCTTTCTAACAGAGGGGCTTGGAAACCTGAGTCTTGGACTTGGGCTCCTGGCGTCAACATGACTACTGACTCAAGTTCTGCAAATTTTGTACTAGGTCTGCCTTCTTTCCTCTTCTAGTATCCAACATAGGTTGGTTCTTTCATTAGAGATGTTGGGATTAAGGACCTGAAAGAAAACTTTGCTAGGAAGAGTATCAAGGGGGGGGTGGGAGGAGACCTGGGACAACCCCTCACCTCTCAGAGCTCCTCCCAGGCTTTCCCCCTCCTCAGGATCCTGGGCGGCGGAGCTCCAAGCCTCACTCTCCTGTTCCATCCAAGAGATGAGGGCTGGTTTGGGGCCTGGGAATCCTGGGAGAGAACAGGGATCACAGTGCCAGCCTGAGAGGCTGTCCTGGAAGATGGCATCCCCCTGCCACAGTGAGGGCACCTCCTCAGAACTTATGCTCAACCTGGACAGAGTCTGCAATGCTCTGGATGAAGCGGATGCGGAAGGGTAAGACTCCCGGGGGGAGAGAACCTGAAGCCCCGGGAATGGGAGGTGGCTGGCGCCGTTGGTGAACTAATGCGGGGTGAGGGCTCACGATCCACTGGGTCCTTCTGAATCATGTCCCCCAGGAAACCCGGTGAAGGAGGGGGCCTCTGGCCAGGGGCCTCACCGAGCGCGCCCAGGTGGCCGTAGGTCTCGCGCATCACGTCCCGGTACAGCACCCTCTGCGCGGGCCGCAGGCACCCCCACTCCTCCGGGGAGAAGTACACGGCCACGTCCGCGAAGCTCACGGCCCCGGGCTCCCTGCAACCTGGCCGGGTCTCCCTGGGTCTCAGCGCCAGGAGCTGGGCTGGGGGCGGCGCCATGGGGTTTCCAACCCTGAGTAGCGGCAGCCTAGTCCCTGAGGCCACCGCCTCCCGGCTCCTGGCCTCAGCTTTCTTCGTCCACGGGAAGGGTTGCCCAGGCCCGGGCCCCGCCCAGCCTCGGCGTCCGAACGCGGCCGGGAATGGGAACCGAAATAGTAGGGACTGGCTGCTAAGGATTCGGGGATGGGGACAAATAAAACTCCTTGGTGTTTATTCACTTCATGGCCGCTTGGACATAGACACCCGGGTTAAAGGACCCGGAAGGTGCCTTCAGAAAATATGGCGACAATTTGGCTTCAGTTGCCACTGGTTGTTCTTGAGGGCGCCGTTTCTTTTAGGCATATCAAATATGGCGCTTTCTGGCTTCTCTGGCATCAGCGTCTCATTTGCCCTTAAATATAATGGCCGCTTCAGGAGTTTTCCCCGCCCTCCTTGTCCCCGGGGCCCCTTCTTTTGGTGTGGCAGAAGGACTGACTGGAAAGTCGAGGAAAACTTTCTTGCCCTCAAGAAAGATGGACGCAGCTCACTCCACCTCTCTTTACCCCCAACACACAGCGGTTGATGATTGGCTGTAACCGCAGGAAGAAGCTGCGCTGTGACTGGTCCAGATCGGCGGGGCGTTTGAAACAGAACCTGAATCCTCGGTGGACCAGTTACTGGAGCTCAAGAAGAACCTTGGCGGCTTTGGTGCCTGAGAATTGATCCTCCACTGTTTCCCTCGTGCATTTCGGCGGCGGGATCTAGAATCTGGACCCCAGCTCTTGCGGGAAGACACTGTGGCAAAACCTGGGTACGGCGGTCCAGGTAGAAAACAGTACGTGTTTACAGCTGCGAAGCCAACAGGACCCTTTATGTATGCGAGATTCCGCTTGCCCTGGCTCTGGATACGTCTGTAATTCCAGGTACTCAGGAGGCTGGGGCCGGAGGATCGCAAGTTCGATGCCAGCCTCAACAACTTAGCGAGCTCCTGTCTCAAAGCAAAAAATAAAGGGGCTAGGGATGTAACTCAGTTGTAGAGCACCGGTGGGTATAACCCCCAGTACTGCAAAAGAAAAATAAAAGTAATATAACCAGGTTTGTAATGTAAAGAGGAGTACTTAAACTCCCCCTATTTCTTTTTTATTTTTTTTTAATGAAATTTTATCTTCTAAGTTTTTTTTTTTTTTTTTTTTTTAGAGAGAGAGAATTTTTTTTAATATTTATTTTTTAGTTTTCGGTGGACACAACATCTTTGTATGTGGTGCTGAGGATCGAAACCGTGCCGCAGCATGCCAGGCGAGCGTGCTACCGCTTGAGCCACATCACCAGCCCCTCTTTTTTATTTTTTAAGTTTTTAAAATTTTTAGTTATAGATGACACAATATCTTTATTTATTTATATTTTTATGTGATGATGTGATCAAACCCAGTTCCTCACATGAGCAAGGCAAGTGCTCTGCCACTGAGCCACAACCCCCATTTCTTGAAGGAAACTATTTCTCTTTATTAATTTGAGTTATAGTATACATACAATAAAATACCCAGATCTTCGATGTAAGATTCCCTGAGTTTTAACAAATGTAACTGTTACCCCAAACAAGATTGGGACATGGATGTCACCTCTGAATGTTTCCTTGTGTACCCTTTCCAGTCACTTTTTTTTTTTTTTAATATTAATTTTTTAGTTGTAGTGCTCTACCACTGAGCCACAACCCCAGCCCCACTTTTTAAAATTGACACGTTGATATTGCACGTTTGTGGAATACTGTCTGATGTTTTGATACATGTAGACATTGTGTAATATTCAAATCAAGATAAGCATATCTATCCCCTCAAGTATCGTTTCTTTGTAGTGAAAACATTCACAACTGTGAATTATTGTACTGCATATTTCAAAAAACCTAGAAGGAAGAATTCTTCCTTTTTTTGAAACATACAGTACAATTATTGTTATCTGGAGTTAACGTGCCATGCAGAACACCAGAACTTATTTCCCAAAGTTTACAGTTTGGCAGCATTTAGTACTTTTACAATGTTATGCAACCATCATTACTATATAGTTCCAAAATGTTTTCTTTAGTCCAAAAGGAAATCCAGAATCCATTGAGCAGTAAATTCCCATTCCTTTCTGTCGCGACCCCTTGCCCGCAAGGAAGACGCAACTCAGGAATCTTCTTTCAGCAGTTTATTCAGGCCTTGATTTAAGTATCTTTTAGTGACTCCCTTTCTTTCTTCTTCCTTTCCTCTCGAGGGCCCAAGCACAGCCTAATAAAGCCTCCCACGTACCAATCTTAAGCCGCCGCGTGGATCTTTCTTATAGGGTGGCAAGAGATAACGTGCCAACTCTCCACAAAGGAATTTGTTTATCACAGGCCACAGTGGAAGCCGGCGCCATCTTCTAATGGCGGCCACAATTTGCAACAATGGCTTACTACACCTTTCCTCTCCCGCCAGCCCTTAGTCACCTCTAATCTACTCTGTGCATGTTTGAATTTGCCTGTTCTAGATGTTTCATATAGAGTCATATGATAATTGCCCTTTTTTATAATATGACTTATTTTACTTAATTTCAAGGTAAATCCATTTTGTAGCACATATTAGGATTTCACTCCTCTTTTTTAAAAATTGTGATATATGTAACAAAGTTAACCATTTTAAGTGTAGATTCACATTGTGCAGCCATTACTCCAACTATCTCCAGAACATTTTCATCTTCACACATTGGGTCAATATATTTTTAATGCTCTGATTTGTTTCTTTTAGAACTTTAATTTGGTGGGGTGAGGGTGGGATACTGGGTATTGAACCCAAGGGCGCTTTACCACTGAACTACACCCCCAGCCCTTTTTATTTTGAGACAAGATCCCACTGAATTGCTGAGGCTGGCCTCTAACTTTGAATCCTCCTGCCTCCACCTCCTAAAACTGCTGGGATGCTGGGATTATGTGCTGACTACTTTTTTTTTTTTTTTTTTTTTTTTTTTTATATATACCGATTTTTGTCATTATCTAGGGCATCCTGCTGTGATGCTATCACAAATCAAAACTAGGTACTAAAGTGGTAAAGATAGATTTTAGTTGGTAATACACTACTGCAATGAGGAGAGGCGCCCAATGTGAGCTGAACTCAACTTTGGTTTGTACAGCTGCCACTGAGCACTTTAAAGGGGGGAAATGAAGGGATCAGGAAGGGGCTGCTGATCCATGTGAAACATGCCTGGGTTTGTTAACAAGATTTAACTGATGCTTATTAAAGTTAAGCTCCTACCCTCCCACAGAGGCTGGGCGAAAGTCCCATCTCCAGGTGTTGGCTGGAACACATAGTAGATTTTTTTTTTTTTTTTAAAGAGAGAGAGACAATTTTTTTAATATTTATTTTTTAGTTTTCTGTGGACACAACATCTTTTATTTTTATGTGGTGCTGAGGATCGAACCCAGCACCCTGCACATGCCAGGCAAGCACGTTACCGCTTGAGCCACATCCCCAGCCCACAGTAGATTCTTTTGGCAGCCTTGAATTTTCTCAGGCAGGAACTTTAAGGGGTTGATGGGATCCCCTGTGAGTGTGGTCTGGAGCTGTTAGAAACTATGTCAGTGTTTATAGCTCAAGGCTGAGCTAATGGAGAAATTGCTCATTTTGATCAAGGAGAGGATCTTTCTCCATACTTGCTGCTTTAGATTCCAGCCCCTTTCTCACCTCTATTCCTAACACACTTAATGAAATCTTAGTAAATATTCCCCATATGTGCTTGTTGATTCCTTTCTTATTCAATTGTTTGAGGCTTCTAATTACCTCCCCTCCTTGTGTTATCTACTCCTTCTCCTTTAAGTTGTTCCAAATTATTAAGGATAGTAGCATCAGCTCTCAAATCCATATTTCCCCCTTTGGAAATCTCCTTCCCTGAGCCTCATTCCTCTCTCCAGACTGGACTGGGCCTCATCTGTCACTCAGGGTCTCCCTGGGTTGTAACCTCTGCTTCCTAGATTCAGTGTTTTCCTCTTTGCGTTTTAGTCAAGATGGGTCATCTTGGTGGCTAGTAGAGTTGGACTGTCAGTGCAGATACCTTCATCCTCCCACTTGGAACATTCTTGCAGTCAGGCAGGAAGATGCCAGAAGACTGCTTGCCGAGCTTGGGGCTGGTCACTGGAGAAAACAAATAAGACCCACTAGGCTCTGCTGTCAGGAGCCTGGTCTGGCCCTGGAGCCACTCTTGGCCGGCGCTCCTGCCTCCAAGTTCAGGCCCAACCTCCCGTTCTTGTTTAAACATGTCCTTCACTTAGGATAATACTAGGGCCTTTTCAGTCAATTTCTATTTTCTGGCCTCCACTGGCTGTTATGGCTGCAATACATTCTGGCTTTTGGTAGGACTTCTGCCATCCCACCTGTTCTTGGTTACATGCAGGTTTTATGGCCTGAGCTCTGGCAGTGCCTCCCTGCGCTCATTGTGGTCATTGGTGCAAAGTGAAGAAATGAGTCCCTTATTTCTCTCTTTTTTAGTCAGGTTCTGGCTGTTTCCCAGGCTAGCCTCTCAAACTCCTGGCCTCAAGCCATCTTTCTGCCCCAGAGCGGCTGGGACTAGGGTGTGAGCTACCACACCCAGCGATAGGTGTCCTTTGTTCTATCCGCCACCTCTGTCGGGTATAGTCAGGGGACAGGCCGGCTGGCCACCACGGGAGGGGCGGATGCTGCCACTTTCTCATGGCCCCACCACCTGCCCACTCGCCTGTGGGAACACCAATCCCCACTTGCTCCAGATTTTTCCGGGGGTCTTGGCAGGATCGCCGGTCCTCACCGAGCGCGCCCAGGTGGCTGTAGGTCTCCCGCATCACGTCCCGGTTCAGCGCCCTCTGCGCCGGCCGCAGACACCCCGACTCCTCAGGGGGGAAGGACACGGCGACGTCCGCGAATCTCACTGCCCGCATTCTCTACATTCTTCAGGGGTGGCGCCATGAGAAATCCCTTCAGTGCTTGGCTAAGACAGGCTTCCGAAACACGAAGATATGGTGTAGCTCTTCTATCAGAAAAACCCATCAGGACCCATTGTCCTGCCCTTAGCCAAGATGGCGCCTCTCCGGCGTCAACATCCTTGCCTTTCCCCTCTGACCTTACCCTATGGGAGTAGAGAAACCGGAGGGGAGATTGGACTCCTGGGCGCAACTTACTGAGAGATGGCCTGCGTAGATTGGACGGCGCCGGGAAGCCCGGGAGACAAGGGAGGCTGTGATTGGTCCTTCTGGAGCGGCCTATTTGAACGAATGAGGATGAAGGAGCGACTGGTCTGAAAGCAGCCGGGGCTGGGGGCCTGCCCTCACTCGCTTTTCCCGGACTGCAGCCTGGGAGAAAGGTTCCGACTGCCTGGCGCAGTTCCTTCCCGCTACTTAGGTGAGACTGCCTACGGATCGGTGAGGTGAGTAGAAGCCGAAGGCGAAGACTGGAGCCGTTAAGCGACTCAAGGGAGCGAGGGGCGGCCCGAGCCACCGGTGCTCGCGATCTCGGCTGGACTGGCCCGCGGCGGCAGGTTCCCGCCTCGCTTTGATTTAGCTCTGGCTGTGGTCACGGATGCCGTTCCTCTTAGAGATGCAGAGGCCAAGGTGCTGCTTGCAGGCGGCAGAACCGAGACCCAAAGTTCTGAATCCCGGATTCCGTCGAGTGCTTAGTGTAGGGTCCCTACACAAAGTGTCCAAGCCCGGCGCGACACACGCCTATCATCTCAGCGACTCGGGAGGCCGAGATGAGGATCGAAAGTTCCAGGCCAGTCTGGGCAACTTAGCGAGAACTGTCTCTAAATAAAGAAAGAATAAAAAGGACTGGGGGTGTATCTCGTTGGTAGAGCATCCCTGGGTTCAATCTTCGCACCTAATAGTAATAATAATAATGTTGCATTACCTCACCCCACAGTCTCTCTTTTACCGTATTAAAAAAAGAATCCTCTGCTGAGCACGATGGCTCACGCCTGTGATCACAGCGGCTCAGGAGGCTGAAACAGGAGGAACGCAAGGTCGAGGCCAGCCTCAGCAATTTATGGAGACTCTAAGAAACAGCCAGACCCTATCTCAAAATTAACAAATTAAAAAGGCTGGGAATGTGGTTCAGTGGTAAAGTGTTTCTGGCTTCAATCTCCAGTGCAAAAAAAAAAAAAAAACCACTAAAAAACAGCCTTCCTCACCCTTGATGAAATGCTTTGAAATACTTGTTTGGTTTCTTTTTTTCTCTTTGAGGTGCTGGGTGTTGAACACAGGTCCCCTGAATGCTGGGTAAACTCATACCATGAGCCACACTCACAGCCCTTTTTGTTTGATTTTCGAAGTGAGCCTGATGCAGGATATGGGAACTTTGACTTAGTAACAGCAGAAAGGAAAGCAAGTCAGGGGAGAGAATATATGGACAAGGCTTTTATTATGGTTTCTCCTAAGAGAAGGTAGACAGAACTGACCACAGCCATGAGTGTGTGTGAGCTGTGAGCATTTCAGCATATGAGGGTACTGGCCTGAGGGTGCTGCTCTGATTGGGTTGTGCCACCTATGTGTCCTTTTCCCTTGCTCTGCCTTCCATCCCACACAGCACCTGAGATGGTATGGCTTTCCTAGATGTCAGTCAATCTGCTGACTACAAGAAATCACCCTGAAACCCAATTCTTTGCTGTCTTATTTGGGTTGAACTTTCTCAAATGTCTTTCCCTCCAATAAATAGGGTTTCAGGCCTGCTCTCTCTCTCTTGCCTCCCTTGTGGGAGCTGGGGCAGAGGAGCTGTCACTGAACCTCAAGAAAAAGGTACTTTCCATGTCTGTGTGATTATTTAGTGCCCAATTCACCTGGAGTGACCCTGACTGATTTAGTCGAGTGTCACAGCACAGTGTCAGGCTGACTCTGATAATAAAGGGAGTTATTCATGTGAAAGTGCTATTTGCAAGGGAGGGAGCTAAGATTTAGGAATGTTGATTATCTTTAGGTATGCTTAAAAGTGTGCTTTTCTTTTAATTTGAGGACATTTTAACTTCTGGGGAAGGCCCTGTGGAGCCAAGTGTTAGTTTCTCACATTGAGACAATGGTCTGTATAAACATCTTGTGGTAAGTATGGACTGTTGAAACTGTTAAGAGAACAGGCAGGTGGGAAATGGAAGAGAACACATATCATGGCAGGTAACAAGTTAAGGGCCCTGGGAATTTGCCATTTTGATGGCTTCTCAACAGTTTTTTTCCTTTATATTGTCGTTGGAGAGTCATGGCAAGATCAACCGGCCCCTAATGGTGCACCTGGTGTCTGAAGCTGGTAAAGTTGTTTAAGGGGTAATTAGGCATACCAAGCTTTTGCTACTTAACAAGCTATGAGTTGAGTAGGAGAGCAGAGGAGGGGGGAAAAGAAAACACGTTTTGCTATTGGGGGGGGCAGGGTACTGGGAATTGAACTCTATCACTGAGTCACATCCCTAGCTCTATTTTGTGTTTTATTAGCAATAGGTTCTCACTGAGTTGCTTAGCACCTCACTAAATTGAGGCTGGCTTTGAACTCACAATCCCCTTGCCTCCATCTTCTGAGCCACTTGGATTACAGTTGTGCACCACTGCACCCAGCTATGTTTTGCTGTTTTAAATGGCTGTTTGGTCATGTTTGTGCAGGAATGCATTTGCCCTTTGTCCCTATGATGGTGTCTGTCTCAAACCTACACCCCTGATTTGCAAACCTATTCTGTATCTGAATTTAAAACATCTTTGCTTTTATTTTAACTTTGTCTATGACTTCTTGGTTGACTTCTCCCACACTGGAGGGTCCGGAAGATATACCTTTGTCCAATCTACTTTGAAAACTAGATATGTGATGGGGCTGGTGTTATGATTCAACAGTAGAGCACTTGCCTAGCACTTGCGAGGTTCTGGGTTTGATCCTCAGCACCACATAAAAATAAATAAAATAAAGGTATTGTGTGCAACTACAATTAAATATATATATATATATATATATATATATATATTTTTTTTTTTTTTTTTTTTTTTTTTTAATATTTATTTTTTTAGTTTTCGGCAGACACAACATCTTTGTATGTGGTGCTGGGGATCGAACCCGGGCTGCACGCATGCAAGGCGAGCGCGCTACCGCTTGAGCCACATCCCCAGCCCAAAAAAAAAATATATATATATATATATTTTTTTTTTAAAAAGGAAATAAAAGTAGTTATGTGAGGGGATCCCCAGCATCCCCGTAGAACTCCATGATATTGTGCTTCTCTATAAACCAGACATTACAATGGGAACCACAGTAACTCAATTGGACAACTTAAATGCATTGGGAATAATTAGATCCTAGCAAGGCAGGAGCCAAGTGACAGCACTCAACCATCAAATGCAAGATGAACAAAGGTATTGTACAGAAAGTAGAGGCAAAGCAACAATTAGAATAGTTTGATTAGTGTAGATCTGTGATGTTGGCTGCTTGTTCCTAGGAACTCGTGGTGTTCCTAGAAGTAAAATAGATAGAAAGGCTACTAAATTCTTACCTCATTTGTATAACTAGAAAATTTTCAGGTCGGGTGAACAAGAGTCTAACTTAAATCATGAAAACAAGCACATCCTTACCACTTGTATGTATAATCATTTGCTATGCATCTAACAATGTAATTGAACCTTTGAAATATTGCAGTTTTCAAGTTGCTGTGATAGGGATTTGAGGTTTCCGTACTTTTCACTGTTTTCAGAATCCATCTATAGTTTTAACAAGTGCCAATCAATAATGTGATACATGTGCTATGCACAATGAGATGCCTGATAAATTGAGAAGCTTTTAATTATGCATAAAAGAGCCCTACTGAATGTGATATAAATAGTAGGGAAACATAGTAAATGTGATTTAAAAAAAAATGCCTTGAAAAAATAAAATAAATACAAAAACAGAATCATGGCCCTTCAGTCAATTTTCCCCTTGAATGAGGTGTAGGCCAGCTTTCATCCAGAAAGGACCCAGGTATATTACTAAAACTTATACTATTAATCTTCCTCCCATCCTTCTCCAAAGGGACTTACAGCCTTTTATGAGGGTAACTGTACATTGGGTAAACAGAAATAAAAAGGCCTTTTGGGGGGAATTAGTGAACACTGGCTCTGAATGGACATTGATTCCAGGAGACCCAAAACATCACTGTGGCTCTCCAGTTAGAGTAGGAGCTAATAGAGGTCAGGTAATAGATGAAGCTGTAGTTCAGATCCAACTCACAGAGGGTCCTGAACCCCTCCTTTAATCATTTCCCCAGTTCCAGAGTGCATAATTGGAATTCATGTACTTAGCAGCTGGCAGATCCCCACATTGGTTCCCTAACCTTTGGAGTGAGGTGGGTATTATAAGTGTTCCCCAAAGATTCATATGTTGAAGGCTTGGTCCTCCATGTTGTGATGTTCAGGGGCTTTTAGGAAATGATTGGATCAGGAGGACTTTCAACTTAACAGTGGATTAATCCATCTGATTAATAAAGTAAGGGGACTATTAGGAGGTGGTGGAGGCAGGCAGGGCATCATTGGAAGAAATAGGTCACTGGGGGTATGCCTTTGAGAACTATATCCTGCCCCTATATCCTCCACCCCCTGCCTTCCTGGCTACCAGGAGCTGGCTACCTGTCACACCCTTCTGCCATCATGTTCTGCTTTGCCCCAGGATCAAAGCAGTGGAACTGGGGACAATAGACTGAAACTTCTGAAATTGTGAACCAAAATAACTTTTCCTCCTGTATATTATTTTTCTCCAGTGACAAAAAGCTGACTAGCATTAATTAGGAAAAGCCAAATGGAAATTATTAAAAATGCCTCTACCTAAGAAAATGGGAAATTGCAAAGATTATTGTCGTGATGAAGGACTTGAAAGATGCAAGGATTGAGATTCCCACCACATCCCCATTCCTACTCTGCCTCTGTGGAAGACATGTGGATACTATAGAATGAATGGATAAGCAGTAGATGACACCAATTGCAACTGCAGTATCAGATGTGGTTTCATTGCTTGAGCAAATTAACATTTTTGGTACTTGGAATGCAGGTATAGGTATCGTTGTGGCAGGTGACTTTTTCGCCATCCCTGTCCATAAGGCCCATCAGAAGCAGTTTACTTTTAGTTGGCAAATCCAGCAATACATCTTCACTGTCTTACTCTGTATCAACTCTCCAGCTGTGTATCATAATTTAGTTTTCAGACATCTTGACTGCATTTCCCTTCTACAAGGTATCACACTCATCCATTACATTAATGATTGTGGGATGCCAACCTTACGGGTGCCTGAGTTACACTCCCCAGCTGGGTGCTGAGGCGCTCAGTCACAGAAATGGGTGTGTCTTGCTACAGCCCCATGGGTGAAGCTATGCTCACCTGTTCCTTTGTAATATAACCCCTTGCCCTGTTTAGGATAGAATCTTCCATGGAAGTGTCTTGTGTGTGTCCCCTCCTCTTACTGTACCCTTGGGTGTGGCCTACCCAGGTGTCAGTCAACCTGCTGACAGTGGACATCATGAAGATAGACTCAGCCCCCCGCTTGCCTCATTTGAATAGCTTCTCCTCAATAAAAGGGGTCAGCACGTGCTCTCGCTCTCTCTCTTTCTGTGGACCCTTAAGGTCAGAGGCGCCGTCACAGCAACCCCAAAGAAAAAGGTATTTGTGTCTCTTGTGTGGTTATTTCATGCAGCCCAGTTAGCCCAGTTTAATTAGAGTGACCCCTGAGCCTTTTAGTCACGAGAACAGAAATCCAGCAAATGATATTATTTTGATTGGATCTAGTGAGCATGAATAGCAAGTACTCTGAACTTATTGGTAAGACATTTATATATCAGAAAATGGGAAATAAATCAGACTAAAATTCAGGGGCTGTCTACATCAGTGAGATTTCTAGGGGTCCAATGGCATAGAATGTGGCTTAGTTGTAGGGTGTGTCCTGGAACACATGAGGCCCTGGGTTTGATTCCCAGCACTACAAAAGAAAGAAAAGAAAAAAGATATCCCTTCAAAGGGTTTATACAACTGAGAAGAAGGTACAGTGCCTAGTTTGGATTTTGGAGGCAATACTCTTCCCATTTTGATGTGCTACTGTGGCCCTTCTATCAGGTGACCTAAAAATTACTAGTTTTAAGTGGAGAACTGGAGACAGCTGCAACAGGTCCAAACTGCTGTGTAAGCTGCTCTGCAACTTCAGCCATAGGATCCAACAGATCCAATAGTACTTCTTGCTAACACTTGAGGTGTTACTGGCAGACTCCAGTTATTTGGATCCTTTTGGTAGGTCTCTATGGGTGAATTATAGTCAGATCCTTAGGATTTGGGAGCAAGAACCTGCCATCATCTGCAGATAACTACTCTCCTTTTAAAAGACAACTCTTAGCTTACTGGACCTTGGTAGAAACTGAGTGCTTGACCAGGGCTACCAAGTTACCATGCAACCTGAACTGCCCGTCATGAACTGGGTGTTATTTGACTCACCAAGCCAAGAAAGTTGTTCAACAGGGACTTGAAGTTGCCTTTCCTAAAAGCAATGACTCTTTACTTCAGTCTGTAGATGCCCATTAGGTAACTGAATGCAGGATAAAGCTTGGCATCCCTGCCTTGTATCTCTTTTATTACCTTAAACTTTGTACCTGCTTAGCTCTATATGTAGGCATATTAATCATTTATGGAGTGCTGACCTAAAAACTAGTAATATAGGGTCTATTAGCCCTAAGTTTACCTAACCAGTTTGCCCCCCTGAGATGAGATTTTCAGGGACATGCAACTGTCAGCTTATATAACATCCTGTTTCAGATTCCTGGAGTGGTGCCTAGAAATCAGTGATTGTTCTACACCTTCCAGGAACAACAGAACCTTATAGACAAATTACCCCACTATGAGACTACCATCCTAAGCAGGACAGGAACAATCATTTCATTCCATGGGAACTGAATTATACTTGATGACAAGTCTGGTAGATAAATATTCCGAGCAACAAGTAGAAATTGTCTTCTCAAGTAGTAAGAACTCCAGACCACATCTCAGAACCAAAACTGAAATAGTGATCAACCAGACAACAGTCTAAGACTGCTTAATTATGCATACCTCTTACCCCACCTCAATTCTTCCTCTATTTAAACTTACAGCTTCTGTCAGCACACTGAAGACAGGGCTAAGATGATGGATCTCACTTTGCCGTCTCAATATGGCCATATTGTTTATAAAGTTCTTTTCCTGCTTTTCGCCAATATCTTTTCTGTTTGGTTCTCTGGACAAGTGGCTGGATCTGGTTTCTTGGAACCCCTGGAGTCTGGCCTGTGGCCCAGGACTCCAGTAACAGTTGGGCATGTACAGAAGCAGTCCATTATCAAATTCATACGTGATCAGGCCCAAGCAGATCCTGAAGGAACAAAGAAGTTACATAAAGAAATATCCCCAAATCTCATAGTTTCTGCTTCTGAATTGTGTGCAGAAGGCAAATCATATCTGGAGTGTCTATTCCAGTAATGACAAAATACTACCCCTGCCAAAACAGAAGTATTACAATGTAATCCACCTGCCACCAGTTAGCTGACTGGTCACCCCAGAGACTGGTGGTGTCACATCAAGCGTTCAATGTTCATTACTGCTACCAGCAGATTGAGCACTCAGTTGGTTACATAGTCAGGTTGGCCTTGGGTAAATGGAAGTCCATGTTGCTTAGTGCATGCATAACACCTTCATCCCTGCCACCATGGTCGCTTGGTTCACAAGGCCATTTGGTGATGACAAAGTTGGGGGAGAAAAACTGACTAGTATCCATTAGACAGTTCATCCTATCCACCTGATTACTACGAAAAGTCATCCTTTGGTGAGCATTCACACAGGACACAGATATCTCCACATCCTTTGCCTTAGAGCGATCAATCTACATACTTCTGTCAAATTCTTTGTCACTAGTTTTCCAATCATGTTCCTTCAAGTCCCTGACTATCCAGCCAAAACAGTGTTTTTGCCAAAACTACATCTGTGGATTCACAGAGTGCTTTATCCACTATCATGGTGTTCTACATAGCATTGGTTTTGATCAAGGAACACACTTTGTAGCCAAAAAAGTGAGATAATTGCCTCGTGCTTGTGGATTCACTGGTCTTAACATGATCTTCATCATCCTGAAGCACCTGGAGTAGTGGAATGGCCCTTTGAAGGGTCATATCACCAGGTAGGTGACAATACTTTGCAGGGCTGGGGCAAGATTCTTTTAAAGGCTTTGTTTATTCCAGATTAGCATTCAACATAGAGGCTTCTGGACTTACGATAGGGCTATATCCTAATAAACCCATTGTAAATTGAAAATATCAAATTGAAAGTACGTTTAATATAATTAACCTTTTAAATATCATGACTTAGCAACACAGTACTATCATTAGTACTAATGATAATCAAGTTGGTTTACCTTCATGATCATGTCGCTGACTGGGAGCTATGACTTGCTTCTACTGTCCAGCATTATGACAAGGGTATCACACTGCACATTGCCAGCCTGGGAAAAGATCAATATTTGAAACTTGAAGTATGGATTCTACTGAATTCATAATGCTGCTTTTACACCATTGAAAAATTGCAAGTTGAGTCATTATAAGCTGGGAACTGTGTAATAGTACTATAGTACTCCCATAGCCAGGATTCACAAATCCAGGAACCAAGGGATACAAATGGGAGTGACATAATTCACCATTATCTGTAGTGACCAAGTAATTTTTTGCTTCCTGCTTCTGTAACATTATGTCCTTCTGGCCTAGAGGTCTTAATGCCAGAGTGGGGATTCTTCCACCAGGAGACACATTGAACTGGAAGTTAAGATAGCTATCAGGTCACTTTGGGCTCTTCATGCCTCTGAGTCAACAGGTTAAGTTGGCTAGGGTCACTTATCCAGACTACCAAGGGGAAATTGGACTGGTCCTCCACAATGGAGGTAAGGAAGAATATGTCTGGGATGTAGGTAATCCTTTAAAGCGTCTCCTAATATTACTATGCCCTGTGATTAAGATCAAGGGGAAATTAGAACCCAATTCAAAGCAAGCCTATAAATGGCCAAGACATCTGGAATGAAGGTTTGGACCACTCAGGAAGGTAAGAAGCATGACTAGCTGAGGTGCTTATTGAAGGTAAATGGAGTACAGTATGGTAGTAGAAGGTAGCTGTGGGGCTGGGGTGTAGCTCAGTGATAGAGCACTTTCTGAACGTTTATGAAACTTCACATTCCATCCCCCAGCACCTGGAGGCATATATAAATTGTGACTAGTTTCAGAAATGAGGACTGTGATTATCAAGAGTATTTTCTTACACTGTTAAGAATATGTTTGTGTGTTTTCATATGTTAAGCAGTATCTTTGTTTTCAATTCCTTTCTTATTTTATTGTGTAACAAAGATTTATTGGAGCCAAGCATAATGGCGCACACCTGTAATCCCAGCAGCTCAGGAGGCTGAGGCAGGAGGATCCGGAGTTCAAAACCAGCCTTGGCAAAAGCAAGGCGCTAAGCAACTCAGTGAGATTCTGCCTCAATAAAATACAAAATAGGGCTGGGGATATGGCTCAGTGATCAAGTGCCCCTGAGTTCGGTTCCTAGTACCAAAAAATTAAAAGAAAAAAAAAAAGATTTGTTGGATGTGTTTCAGTGCTTAAGGGTTGTTAATTTTATATCTTAGTATTTAAGATAAAAGATATCAGGAGAAGAGTAAACATTACCCAAAGACTTTGCTTTCCCTTTGAGGGAAGGGATAGTAGTGGACTTTTTGTTGTATACAAAACAGTTGCGTAATCTTGGATAGAACTACTCCCTCATTATTTATTGGGAGGTACCAGATTGGTAAGGGCTGGACTTGTGATGGTTAACTTTAAGTGTCAATTTCACTGAATTAAGGAATGCCTAGAGAACTGCTAAAGCATTATTTTTTGGCATGTCTGAAGGGAGTTCCAGAGGAGATTGGTGTGTGGGTCTGAATGAACTAAGTGGGGAAGATCGATGCTCATTGTGGGTAGGCACTATCCAATCAGCTGGAGGCCCAGAGAGGACAAAAAGTCAAAGGTCTCTTTCTCCTGGAATTGGTAAATGCTTTTCTCCTGCCCTGTGGCATTAGAATTCCAGGATCTCCAGTTTGGGACTTCAGGACTTACATCAGTGACACCCCCCCACCCCTCCATGTTCTCATGCCTTAGGGCTGAGACTGAGCCACCCTTTTGGCATTCCATGGCCTCCAATTTGCAGAAGGCCTATGGTTGGACTTCTTAGCCTCTTTATCATATAAGCCAGTTCCCCTAATGAATCTCTTCTATCTATCCATCCAATTGGAAAGGAAAATAATATCTACTATCAGGTCTGGAATTTGAGGTCTTCTTACTTACAAGTTAATAAATTAGTTACTGTTTCATGGATATTGATAGAAAACAAGAGATATCTGGGTCAGAGATAAAAAGACCTTATAATTCAAGGCACAAGTAACACAAGCACATATGCCTTGGTTACTTGTTTGCATTCTCCCAAGTCCCCCAGAGCCAACATAGAGGGGACCAGATGGATGTGAGGCATACAGGAAACTGAATTATAGGGGGAAAACAAGGAGCTTGGGACCTAATATTTTATAGTAAGTGATGAGTAAGCTGCTCTTTTCCCCATTTGGAGACATTATCCATCCCTCAAGTTTGCCTACTACAAACATAACTCTGAGAAAACAGCCTGTGTTAAGAGTTGTTTGCTTATTTATTTAAATGTTTGTTATATTTATTTTGTGGTACTGGGGATTGAACCCAGGGGTGCTGTACCACTGAGCTACAATCCTAGTCTTTTTGAGATAGGATCTCACTAAGAAGCTCTATCTAGGTCAGTGAATTAGCTTAAGTGTGAGAATTTGTGGAGGGCAGAGTCTTGCATTTTAGGTATATTCACCAGGATGTGAAGGAACATGAGGGACCCATGGGGAAGTATCGCGTAACACCTAACTCATGGGATTCTTGTAAGCATGAGATTAGAATGCATACTAAGTGCTTAATACAGTACACTGCACACCATAAAATCTCAAATCAAGCCAGGTGTGGTGGTGCATGCCTGTAATCCCAGCGGCTAGAAGAGGCTGAGGCAGCAGAACTGCAAGTTCAGAGCCTGCCGTAGCAACTTAGAAGGACCTAAACAACTTAGTAAGACCCTGTCTCTAATTGAAAAAAATCTTTTTTTTTTTTAATACTTATTTATTTATTTTTAGTTTTTCAGCGGACACAACATCTTTGTTTGTATGTGGTGCTGAGGATCGAACCCGGGCTGCACGCATGCCAGGCAAGCGTGCTACCGCTTGAGCCACATCCCCAGCCCTGAAAAAAATCTTTAAAAGGGCTGGGGATGGGGCTGGGGATGTGGCTCAAGTGGTAGCGTGCTCCCCTGGCATGCATGTGGCCCGGGTTCGATCCTCAGCACCACATACAAACAAAGATGTTGTGTCTGCCGAAAACTAAAAAATAAATATTGGAATTCTCTCTTTCTCTCTCCCTCTCTCACTCTCTCTTTAAAATAAATAAATAAATAAATAAAAGGGCTGGGGATGTGGCTCAGTGGCTAAGTAGCCCTGGGTTCAATCCCTGGTACCAGAAAAACAAAAACTTGATCAATTAACAATATTGCAGTAGGTCAAAGAATAACCTGAAGTGGACACATGAGTGTAGGTTGTTGCTGCAAGAAATTGAGGTGAAGCCCAGTGTGACAGTGCGTACCTGAAACCCCAGCAACTTGAGAGGGTAAGGCAGGAGGATCACAAGTTCAAGACCAGCCTCAGCAATTTTGCAAGGCCCTGTCTCAAAATTTAAAAAATAAATAAATATAAAGGACTGGGGATGTACCATGGTAGTAGAGATCCCTGAATTCAACCAAAGGAAGGAATAAGGAGGGGAAGAAAGAGAAATTAGGTGAAAATAGGAGATGAAAACAAAGGCCTGAGGAAAGTTTTTTAATATTTTAAAGACAGATCTTAGCGTGTTTATAGAGCTGGACTGTGTATGTCAAGATGAGAGGAACTCTGAAACTATAAATCTAAAGAAGAGAGAGAATAATAGATGGAGTAATGTCTGAGCTTTGGAATAGGCACAGCTATGTCAAGTAGCAGTGCATATGAGGAACTTGCCCTGAGATGACATGAAAGCAAAAAAATCTGATTGGGTACTTATACTAGCAAATTTAGAGTCGGGATGAAGGAGTTCCTGTTCAACACTTACTCACTGGTGGTTAATATCTGGAAGATATAAATACTAGAAAATCAATTGAGGTTGGAGATCAGGAAAGGAATTCTGGCTTCTGTCAACAGCACAGTGATTTTTTTCATTTACAGTTTACATATAGGCATGAAGGCAGAAGGGAGGTTAACCCATATTGTTAACCCATATAGTTAATTCTTTTGCTTGCAAGTAAGAGAAACTCAAACTATCTTAAACAGAGAAAGAAATTTATTAGAAGGATCACATGCTGAATAAGTTCAGGTCACATCTGGAAAGGACCCTGGAACAGAAGTGTCTTAGGGAGTCTAGGAAGTTACTCTTTCTGCTCTCCACAAACCACATGATGGAATTTAGCTATTGATGGATCCCAAGTTTTGTGAATTACAATCCAGGCTCAAAGAAAGTTCCACCAGGCATGGTAGCACATGCTTTATGATCCCAGCTACCCTGGAGGCTAGGGAGGAAGAAAGCAAGCCTGTCTAAAGTTAAAAACAAAAGGGTTGGAGGCGCAGCTCAGTGGTTAAGTACTTGACTAGCAAGTATAAGCCCTGGATTCAAGCCCTAACATAAATAAGCTTCCTACATGAGGAAATACTTGGACTAGCCTGGTGATAATAGGTAGAGAAAAGAGCTGGTTTTAACACAGGAGACTCAACAGCCATTTCAGTTGGTCTCTGCTGGGGCAGGGCAGGTCAGGTCTCCTGGTCTGGAAGGCTGGATATCCATTGGAACAGTGGATTTCTTAAGGAATTAGATTTACATTTTATAAACAGTAATTCCACAATGAACATAATTAATTCATCAAATATTTTAATGAGTCCAAATCTGATATGACCCCTGCCCACTGGGCAGCTCATCATCCAAGGAGAAACAAGACAGTTACAATGCAACTTGCTAAAGACCTGAACAGAGGTAATTACAAAACACTGTGTTTCCCAGCTGCTCCCCAAATCTGGAGCAAAGATCAGAACTGTAGGAAAAAACAACCAGTGTAGGAGAAAGACCCATTCCAACTGTTGGAATGAGTCATGTTTGCAATTCCAATTTGGTGCAGCTGCCCAAGGCAAAGTGGTAGGCCTCATTCACATTTAATAAAGCTTTACAGTGCACCTACCTACTCTGGTGGGTGCTGTGGAGACATCAAAAATTAGGACACACTGCTGCCATGGTCCCTTAGCAGATTAGGAGAGGTGGGCATGGACATTACATAAGACTCTTCTTTGTGTTCAGTCACCTATCTTTCTACCCTCCTTGAATGGACTCATTTAGTTTATGAAAAAATGTTGACGCCTCATAGGTTCTGTGCTGATTCTCATGAGAATCAGGGAGAAATAAGACCCAGTTCTGGATTTTTCAGCCACTGCCTGGAGTGAATCCAAGTCCACCAGATGAAGTATAGTAAGCCAGTTCCATTTTTCCCTATTACCTGCTAGACCACAGAGTAGTCTTTCTGCTGGACATGGTGGTACATGCCTGTAATCCCAGCAACTCTGAAAGTTGAGTATTACAAGTTCAAAGACAGCCTCAGCAGTTTAGTGAGGCCCTAAATAATTTTACCAAGACCCTGTCTCAAAAAAAAAAAAAAAAAGAAAGAAAAAAAAAAAGCTGAGGACATAGCTCAGTGGTAAAGCACCCTGGCCCCTAGGTTAAATTCCCAATTTAAAAAAAAAAAAACAAAAAAAAAATCAGTCTTTCTCCCAAAGCTTAGTGTGCTTATGTCTCATACCAACTTGAACAAGATAACTTTATCAAATGCCATTTAAAAAGAAAGGTTAGGGAATTTAGAGGTCTGCAGCTCAGGAGAGCCCTGGTACAGCACAGCTGCCCCCAGACTCATCAACCTAGAGCTGTTAAAACAAGTATAGACCAAAGATGTAGAGCTGGGGTTGTAACTCAGTGGTAGAGTGCTTGCCTAGCATATGTGAGGCACTGGGTTCAAATCTCAACACCACATGTAAATAAATAAAGACCCATTGAAAACTAATATATACACATAAAAAGAGGTATAGAGCATACACTATGGGTACTGCCTTATTTTTGTATGACCCTTTAAAAGGGATACTGAGGGGGAAAAAACTGGAGAAAGATCACAAGTGGAAATTGAAACCCTGACTTTAATGGATGATTGACCAAGTCAGACACAGTGAAGTAGCCTGTAATTCCAACTACTAAGGAGGGTGAGAATTGCAAGTTTGAGATCAGCCTACAGGATTCAACAAACTTTGCCAGGGGTAGTGGGATTCCATCTGTAATCCCTGCTACTCAGGGAGCCTGAGGCAGGAAGATTTCAAGTTCAAGGCCAGCCTCAGCAATTTAGGAAGACCCTGTCTCAAAATAAAAAATAAAAGGTGGCAAACTGCCCTGGTATCTATCCCCAGTATCAAAAATAAAGAAAAAAAAAAAGAAAGAAACTAGATCATTTGAAGGACTGCCAGATAGATGAAATGACCTGCCTTGTGAGGTAGTGAGCCCCCTACCTCAAGGGGTGTTTTCAAGCAAGCAGTAGATCACTTGGCAGGAGTGGTGGGAAAAAAAAGGGCTTTTTGGCCTTGTTTGGAGAAAGAGGCAGAGTATAAGAGGTCCTGCTCCCTATAAATGGGATTTTCCTGACAGCATGCAAGGGGACAGGTAATCCTGTATGCACAAACTAAACCGACAGCACTCAAAATAGATGAAGATTTTTAGCCTGGGATCTGCTCACATATATTATTTTAGGATAGGGTAGCTTGGAAAATTTAACAAAATGATGTCACCTCTCCTAATGGGACTGTTTTAGACACATACAGTAAGGCAGCCAATGTGGTAGAATACACTAAAGGTAAGGTATGTGAAGCAGAAGGCCTGGATTTTATTTCTTGCTCTGCCCTGTGTGACCTAGGACGACTCCTCTCTGGATTCCTCCATGAAGTGAAAGGAAGTACAAGTTCCTTTCCATTCTAAAGCGCATTACCCCTTTGGCTGGGCCCCCCTATAGCAGATCTAGGGCTACAGTTTTGGGTCTTGGGGCTACATTTGTGGACGGCCAAAGACCACCTCTGACGGAAGCATCGGCCACACTCAAGGCAGGGGAAGGGCTTCTCCCCAGTGTGCAGCAGTTGGTGCTGAGCCAAGTGGCTCCACTGGGCAAAGCGCTTAGAGCAAAGGTCACAGGCATAGGGCCGCTCGCCCGAGTGTACCCGCCGGTGACTGGCCAGCAGCGAGGGGTAGGCAAAGCGGCGGCCACAGTCGTCACAGGCGTGCAGCTTCTCCTCGGTGTGCGTGCTGCGATGTATGGCTAGGGAGCCACTCCGCCGGAAGGCACGGCCGCAATCAGGGCAAGGGTAGGGCTTCTCTCCCGTGTGCAAGAGCTGGTGCTGGAGCAGTGTACTGCGCTGGGAGAAGCGGGCTTCACAGTGCTCACAGGCATAGGGCCGCTCCCCAGAGTGCACGCGCCGGTGACTGACCAGGCGAGACGAGGAGGAGAAGCGGCGCTCACAGTCTGGACACGGGTATGGCTTCTCACCAGTGTGGATGCGCTGGTGGATGACTAGGGCGGTGCGCTGGCGGAAGCGACGGTTGCATTCCAGGCAGGTGTAGGGCTTCTCTCCCGTGTGTGTGCGCTGGTGGATGGCTAGCAGGGAGGGGTAGGCGAAGCGACGCCCACAGCTAGGGCACTGGTGGGGCTTCTCGCCTGTGTGTGTGGTCCGGTGATTGGCTAAGGACCGGCTCCTGCGGAAGCAGCGGCCACAGTCAGGGCAGTGGTAAGGCTTCTCCCCGGTGTGGATAACCTGGTGCTGAGAAAGGTTCTTGCGCTGGGAGAAGCGTTTGCCACACTGGTCACAAACATAGGGGCACTCACCAGAGTGTGCCCGCCGGTGACTGACCAGCAGGGATGGGTAGGAAAAGCGGCGCCCGCAATCTGGGCAAGGGTAAGGCTTTTTCAGATTCTGGGCACACTTGTGGCTTTCCAGGGCCGGGTGATCAGGAAAGGTGCAGCCACAGTCAGGGCAGATGGGGCCCCCAGACGTTTGCCTGGGAATCAATCGGGGTTTGCTGGGTCTCCGTCCCCGTTTGCCTTTTCTGGGTGCCTCCTTGGGTGGGAATGCTTCCTTCTCCCCATTCTTCTTTCTGGTTTCTACAGGGACACAGGGAAAAATTAATTTAAGAAATACTGGGCTCTTGTTCTTACAATGTTGTAGGTTATAAAACCCATAGACTCAGCGGCTCTACTCAGTGGTAGAGCACTCGCCTAGCATGAGCCAGGCCCTAGGTTAGATCCTCAGCACCACATAAAAATAAATAAATAAAATAAAGACATTGTGTTCAGTTACAACCAAAAAATAAATATTAAAAAAAAGAAAAAAAGGGCTGGGGATGTGGCTCAGTGGTTAAGTATTCCTGGGTTCAATCCCCTGTACCCCTCCCCCCCAAAAAAAGAGTATAGGCAGAAATGGAAATAAATGAGGTGTAAACTGGCAATGTCTGGGTTATAAGACCCTCTAACTAATGGCTTTCAAACTTTATTGTGCTAACTTTGGATTCAGCTAAACTATGGAAGGGTCTAAGAATTTGCATTTCTAACATGTTCTCAAGTAATGCTGCTAATCTGGAACTCTGGAACCACATTTTGAGATCCAGTGCTGTAAATCTTGTTAATAAGGTCCTTGGACTATATTTTACCCACTGGTTCACAGATCTAGGTGCACATCCAAATCAATGGAGCTATTAAAAAAGAAATATAAACTCGTACACATTCACAAGAGAGAATAAGGGCATCTGGGGTGGGGTGTTGGTATCTGTACTTGTTCCTCAAATGACTTAGATATAAACAACAGCCATTTGATAACCTTGGCAAAAACTAACTGAAAGTTTTAAAATAAGGAAATATGATCAGATCTAAATCTTAAGAAATACCTGTGGCCTTATAGAATCTGGCTCAGAAACTCCAGCCCAAACAGTTCTTTCTGCCCCTGTGGGCAGATCTGGGGTCTCTCTACCTGAATGGGCTTGACCAGAGCCTTACTTGATCTTGAGAAGAAATGATTTTCACCACTTAGGGTCACACTGCCATAAAAGCATAAAGAGGCTGGATGAAGCAACGCATGTCTGTAAACCTAGTTACTCCCAGATGCTGAGGCAGAAAGATTGCAAGTTTGAGTCTTCAGTAACTGAGAAGATCCTGTCTTACAATAAAAAGGGCTGGGGATGTAGCTCAGTGGTGGAGCACCTGCTACCCTGGGCTCCACATGGGGGTTGGGGGAATTGGGCTGCATCCCAGGCAGTGTTCCCCCATGAGGTCCCTTGCTCCCTTCAACCAAACCCAAAAACAGAAATTTAAGGTGTTTCGGTCAGAGTCCAATTTAAAGGAGGCCACGACAGGGATCCTGGGAAGGAGGCAGGAGAGTAGCTATTTTAAGCTCACTGATCATTCACACACACAATGGAGTACAGCAGGTGGTTAGTTTGAAAATTGACTTGATAATCTTTGTTTGTGGACCAACCCCATACCATCAAAAACAAGACCCTGGGCTGAGGATGTAGCTCAGTGATATATCACTTGCGTAGCATGCACCAAGCCCTGGGTTCAATTCCCAACACTGCAAAGCAAACAGACAAACAACCTGACGCCCTGAAAATGAATAAAGTTAAGTGTAGCAGCAACACAGAATGGATTATGGGTACCCCTAGCCAGAACAAAAGTCAGTACTAAGTCATTAGAGGCTAGAACACTATAGGAGGGCTGCAGACTCTCCGTGGGCATTTTTCACTCACTCCTTTGGACTGTTAATCCTCTCCGATACTCCTGCGGATCTAGGGCAGCCGGTTCCCAATCATCGGTATTTCGTTCCAGCCAGGAGATGAGGGCTGGCTTGGGACCTGCACATCCTGGAGAAGGAGAACCAAGTCAGAGGGCTATCCCCAGTTAATCCACCCGTTGGCTACTGCTGCCAACAGTCTGCCCTCTCCCTTGACACAAACCTGGTCGCAGGACAGGACCCTGATCTCCCTGCCCGCCCCCGCCCCCGCCCCCAAACTCCTTCTTCCCTTCTAGGCCCCGCGGAAGCGGAGTGGGGCGGGCCTCACCGAGCGCGCCCAGGTGGCCGTAAGTCTCCCGCATCACGTCTCGGTACAGGGCCCTCTGTGCGGGCCGCAGACACCCCCATTCCTCAGGGGAGAAGTACACGGCCACGTCCACAAACTTCAAGGCCCTTGGCCTCCTTCCCCTTCTCCGACTAGGTCCGGCCTCTCCTTGTCCCCGAGCAAGGAGCGGAGCCGAAGGCGGCGCCATTGGACCTGAGAAACCCGCGCCACGGCCTTTTCCTTCCCAGCCCGGACCTCTGGGCGATGACGGACCCCGAGATTTAGGAGCCCCCGCCAGCCCGGGGCTAAGCGTGGCCGGGAAGGCCCGGAGGGAATCAGAATCGGCCGCCTGCGGGGATAACGGAAACCTCTCAGTGTTATTCAGGAAACTCCTGCCCGAACTTGGGTGAAAGGCACCGGAAGATGCCTTCGGGGAAAATGGCGGCGCTGCTACTGCACCGCCTTTGCCTGTAACACAGACAGCTTCCAGCTATCGATTTTATTGACCGGAGCGCCATGCCGGCTTCCTAACCTTTTTGCCCTAAAGTGCAATGGCGCCGAGACTAGGCTTCACGCCCTTTCACCCCCGTCGCCCTGTTACTTTTGTTCATTGGCCTGCGACTGAAGATCGAACATTCTGATTGGTTGCTGGAGAAGGCGGCCTGTTTGAACGAAGCCAACGAATGCATAAGGGCAGGAAGCTGGACCAGTAGTGCAGTGTTTCTAAGAAATTGAACCCAGGACCTCGGGCTTTCTTATGCTAGCTAGCCAAGTGCCCTATCACTGAGCTAACCCCCAGCCCTTTATTTATTTATTTATGACTAAGTTGCCCAGGCTGGTCTCGAATTTGGGATCCTCCTGCCTCAGCCTCCTTTGTATCTTGGAAAACGGGCGTGGGCCACGCGCCCTACTAAACATTTCATTTCCTTCCTTCTTTCCTTCTTCCTTCCTTTTTCTTCTTCCTCTTTTTTTTACCCCCCCCCCCCCCATACTGGGGATTGAACCCAGGGGTGCTCTACCATTGAGAAAGATCCCTAGCCTTTTTAAAATTTTAAAATATTTTTTATTTACTTATTTTTACCGTAAGGATGATGGAACCCAGATTGCTTTACCACATCCCCAGGGTCTGGATAAATTGCTGATGCTAGTCTCCAACTTGCAACTCTACTACCTCTGCCTCCGGAGTTCCTGGGGTTACCGGTGTGTGCCACCACTTGGTGCTTCATTTTATCCTTTGCTGCCATTTTCGTGAGTTGATGGATACCATCCCAGTTTCAAGAAATGTCTTAAGAGGGAATCTAAGCATTTCCAGGATCATGCTGCTAGTAAGGAGGGGAACCAAAATTAGACCTGAGATTGACAAGGTTTTTTATTCATACCACTTGACTATCCTGATTTGCTTGCTAACTCAGGAATCAATCTGAATTCTTGGTCTCAGGTTTGGTCTTTTGCCTAATCTCCATACATTATTCTAACAACATTTGTTCATTGTTCATAGAATAGTGCTAGGCAGTTAGGGGAGACAAAATTACAGAAGTAACTCATGGGTTGTGCTTCAAATGGAGTTTACAGTCTAGTGAAGCAAACTCACAACCACTAATAACCGAATGCAACTAACATGTAAAAGGCACACAGGCGCGTGCACACACACTCACACACACACACACACACACACACAAATGCTGAGAGAACAAGCCACATATATTTCCCATCAGTTCCCATTTGTGTGCATTATGGTACAGAGTTTTGCAGCTCAATGCCATCACCCAGGGATACTGGGGGCAGGAGTGAAAGACCCCAGCCCAGCAACCTTAGGCTTAGTTACAAAATTATTAGGGCACGTCACAAACCTGCAGACAATGTGTTTTTCAGATAATCAGTTAAGTGTGACCGATTGAAAAGGGAAAAACAGGATGGTTGGGAAAGAGCAGAAAAACAGATTCCAGGGCATGCCTGAATAAACAGGGGCTAATAAGCAGGAACAGAAAAATCAGAGTGCTCATATGTAACTGTCATGTGGTATTGTTCCAGGAACATAAAATGAAAAATAACTTTACCCTTTAGGTAACCTATATGCTGGGTTCAAAATAGCCAATAAGAAACCTGTTGCTTACCGCGCGCGCGAAACCTGCCCCTTGACCCTATAAAAAACCTGTACCCCAAAGCCCGGTGTGCCAGCTCACCAAAGCTCCGGCTGAGGTTTCGCTGAGCACCCACAGGCGTCTGTGTCTGAATAAACCTCATGCGTTTGCAGCCAGTGCCTCGTGCGTCTTTCCTGGACAGGGAATCGGTGGGTCTTTCATTTGGCGAGCCAGCCAGGAGAACTCCTGTAACCCCGTCCGGATCCCTGCCCGAGGAACACCCGATAACCACTGGGAGGTAAGCTGGCCAGTTCGTGTCATTTTGTGTCTCTGTCTATGTCTGATTGTTATCTGTTCATGCGCAGCGTCTGTACGATTACGCGTAATTGCTCTGTATTCTGGGCAGCTTGAGAAGGAGTTGACGAACTCAGACTTCTCCCCTGCCACCCTGGGAGACGTCCCAGGGACTCAGGGAGGCCCATCTTGGGGGGCCTCCAATGTTCTGTAGAGTACACTGTACTCTTGGGTGACGGAGGTGACGGTATCCCTCCTCTCCCTAATCCGTTCGGTTTGTGCTCGAGCCGCGCAGCGTTCTCTGTGTCCAGTCTGATATTTGTGTCTGTCTTCTTGCCTTTGTACTTTCTCATTCCATCTAAGACTAACATGGGACCTTAAAACCAGTAGATATCCCTTAACACTTAGGTGGCTTCTTTAGTCTACAGATCCGCCATAAAGGAAAAAAAAAAAGAGTCAAGAGAGAAATTTGAGCCGATCAAAGTACATACCCTCTTCCCCCTTTAAGACCTAAGACAGATAAAAACTGACTCTACTGGAAAGTTAGGAGATATGCCAGATTGCCTGAAATTGGGTCTATCCAAAGAAGTTAATCCTGTAAGTAAAGGAGAGACTGAGAAACTCCCAGCAGCTGCCAGAGCCATCTTCGCTCTGGGGAATTTCCTCATTCTTTCCCTGCACTGCAAGGATTACTCCACCTGAATGCAGTAAAGTCAGTCACACTGAGACCCTTGATTTTACACCTATAGTTGCCCCTATGTAAAAACATCTGGTCCACTCATGGGAAAATCTATGGTGCCACTGATAGGAGTCATAATTAAATGAAAGTTCAAAACCTGGAGAGATATTTTCTTATCTAGTTGTCTGATTGTTTCTTGGGGATAATCTAGGTTAAATGTGTGTCTAAAAGATAATTTTTTATTGTAACAATCTGGTACCTAAATGAGTTTGAAGCATTGTATAATCTTGCAGTTAAAAGTTAGGGTTAGGTAATTGTTTAGTTTGTGATTTCAGATAATTCATGCCAGAAAACTTAAATATTTAGGATAAAAAAATTAAAAGAACTCTACTTCCAAGTTGGCAAGTAACTCCCAATCATTCAGTTTTATTTTTTCATCAATTTTGAACTGGGTAGCCTAAAAAGATTTCACTAGGTATACCAGTGCATTAATTTGGGCAAGGATAGTAAATTATGATTTGGTATCTGTTCCCCTTAGTGTGTAAGATTCAGAAAAAAAAATGTTAAATTAAAATGTTGGTCTGGCTTATTAAAATAACATTAAATAGCAACAGTTTTGGAAATATTTAAAGCTTAATTTTGGATATACATGGTAGTGTGTGGTTCTTTTTTAAGATTTTTTTTTTCCAGGTGATTTAATGTAACTTAGTACTACTTTGAAAAACTTCAGAACAAAGAAAGTGACTTAATGATCCTGAAGGGATCTCTTCTGATGGTAGCTTTATATTATTAAGTAAATTCCTATTTTCAGTTTTGTGTGAGCAAGTTTTTCTAGTATAAAAAAAAATAGTAAAAGTGTCTTTTTATGGAAACTCAAACTAGATTAAACCAGAGGGTAAATTGTATGGCATTTACTAATTACTGGCCAGTCAATTTTTTCTAGGATTTTTGCTTTTTCCTTAAATTTTGTATTTTTTTTGAGCTAATGGTTTTGATCCTACAGACAAGTTAATGTTTTTCTGATAAGTTCTATTTTTGATCAACTATGGAGTTTTTAAACATTGCAATGAGATATCACCTGAGAAAGCAACAAGGCCTTTACTATTGTATTGTGTTACACTTGTTACGTGTTATACGTCAGTATGTCTGTATGTGTGTATGTCCGTGTATCATGTAGTGATATGACAATTGACAGATGAGGAGCACTCATAAAATATTTTAAAAATGGATCCAAATATCTTTGACTCACGTGATTCAAATGGTTCAATTTAAATTGGGTAAACAGATAAAAAAAAAAAAAACTAGAAGGTTCTAGATATAAATTTAATAAAAAAAAATTTCTGGATAAAAGTCTATATGATTAAATAATTAAAAAAAGTTTAAGTAAATGATATAAAAAAGGTCTGTATAAGTTGCTTATAAGTGTAAGTTTTTGAACAAGTAATCTTAAAAAAATTAAACAGCTGGTTAAACAAGTGCTGTTGTTTTAAAAAAATTGTGCTATGTTATCTCTTTAAAAAGCTAAACTTGGTTAATATAAAAACATCAATGTAATTGTGGTGCCATTAATATGTTTATATCTTCCAGGTATACAAGTCTGTAAGGTAAAAGCTTCAAAAGAACATTATATCAAATTGGGGTCCTAAAGTTGTATGGTAATTTTAGGCTTAAAAAAAAAACATGTTAAAGATTTATTTATATCATTTGTGTTCTATAACTGGACTTGTTATCAATAAGATATGTAAAGTTCTATGTTACTTTTTACACTGAGATACAATTTAAATATATTTTTAAGTTAATGAGAGCCTAATCTGTGTAAAGGTTTTATTGCAAAACACAAAAGTACTTTGCCACTTTTCTACAAAAGGTTAAAAGCTTTCAGCCTTTCTTTAATTCATGTTTTAAATGTAATATTATGTTATGTTTGCTCAAGTTCACAACAATTTATGTAAACTTTATAAAATGATGTCTAAAAAGTAAAGATCAGTCTCAGAACTGCAGTACTTAAGATTTATAAAGAGCCCCGCCTTACTTGAGATAAAGCTCTATGTCCCATCCCACTATATGTAAAAGTGACTATAAAAAAAGTAGGCTAGATTTCAGTACATTTAAAGTTATGTCCAAAAGTTAGTTTTTGTTAAGATTACTAAGATCTCAAACAGGAAATTATAATGTATAACTCTGCCAAAATTCAAGGTAGCTATTATATGAACTAAATATGTTTTTACTCTTTGATAATTTTATCTTGTAGTTTTCAAAATGGCTGAAAGACTGCCTGTTAATGTTCTGCAGAGGTACTGATTTAAGAACTCACAACCTGGGTTAATGTAAGATAAAAAGTTATCACCTACAGGATAGAGAGATAGACATTAAAGCCCAGTGCTCTTAATATAAGGCTGTTGACTTATTTGCTGGATGTTTAAGATCAAGTTTTAAAATTAAAAATTTGGCTCTTGCCCTCTGAGTCAGTCTGAGTCAAGGGATAGGGGACTTTTCCTAAGGGCTCTGCAACTCTAGGCCACATAACCTCCTGAACAGGGAGATTAATGAGACCAGTGGAGGACAGAAAGCCAATCAGTGCATTTGATGTGAAGAGGAGGGTCATCAGAAAAGGGAGACATCCCTGATGCTTCCGAGGGAAGCCACATGGTCAAGCAAGGCCTGGACCCATCCTAGCGCAAATGGCACTAGCAGATCTTGAAAAGCTGCTGTAAGTTCCCGAGGACTCCTAAGAAAACTCAGCTGTTAACAATAGATAAAAACAAAGGTCAGTTTGACTTGCTTCATCTTAAACAGTTAGCAAAGACAGTCAAAGCCAAAACACAGCTATTCCTGGACATTTTAAATAAAATAATAGTTAAATGTAACTTCCATAAATAAGTAAACTGGAGGCTACAAAAGAGATTCTTAGGTAGAAATGCCTGATAACTATCAAAGGGAACTGCCTGAGTAGTTTTTAGTTTAAGGCTTTTATTTCTAACCTACACAGGTAGGCTTAATGTTTACTAATATGGTTATCCAGCCCTAGTAACAGAATTAAAGATTTCTCTATTAGACACAGAGGTCAAATTAGTAAAAAATTTTGCAAGATCAGATGACATTAAATTATTAAACTGTGTCTTAAAAAAGGACATCTGTAACCCTAAAAGTTAAATGTTATGTTTACAGTCCTAGTAACTGGGGATGTTAAAGCCTGGTGAGGAAACTTATGTATAGTGACATGTTCCAGCTGCTGCAACACTTATTCAGTACTCATGGTTTTTGTTTCTCTCATAGAAGCACCCATCCCCAGATGACAACCTGTTTTTCCCCAACCAGACCTCAAATGGAACTGACTTCTAAAAGAAAACTCACGTCCCCCACGTCGCTCCCCAACGTCTTCAAGCCCCCTCATGTTCGACACCCCTTTTTCAGCTCTGAAGCAGCCGGAACGAGTCATCGCCCCTTCTCCACACAGCAATAAAGTTTCTAAAATTAGGGGGGGAACAAAGCCAAAAGTAGATAGATAGTGTAGATAGGTAAATCAAGTCAGGTTGGATCTAGGAGGTCAATTTTAAGTAAGTCTGGGAAGTTAAAGACTGTCCCCTGAGGATTACTGTTTACCAAGATGTAGAGCCAGCCCAAATAGGCCCCCAACTGAGGGAACCATGATTGGTTCCCAAGTTTCCAGACAAAGGGGGGAATGAAAGACCCCAGCCCAGCAACCTTAGGCTTAGTTACAAAATTATTAGGGCACGTCACAAACCTGCAGACAATGTGTTTTTCAGATAATCAGTTAAGTGTGACCGATTGAAAAGGGAAAAACAGGATGGTTGGGAAAGAGCAGAAAAACAGATTCCAGGGCATGCCTGAATAAACAGGGGCTAATAAGCAGGAACAGAAAAATCAGAGTGCTCATATGTAACTGTCATGTGGTATTGTTCCAGGAACATAAAATGAAAAATAACTTTACCCTTTAGGTAACCTATATGCTGGGTTCAAAATAGCCAATAAGAAACCTGCCCCTTGACCCTATAAAAAAACCTGTACCCCAAAGCCCGGTGTGCCAGCTCACCGAAGCTCCGGCTGAGGTTTCGCTGAGCACCCACAGGCGTCTGTGTCTGAATAAACCTCATGCGTTTGCAGCCAGTGCCTCGTGCGTCTTTCCTGGACAGGGAATCGGTGGGTCTTTCAGGAGAATATACCATTTGCCACATCTCTTTTTTCTTTTTCGCTTTGGTAGTGGGGATTGAACCCACAGATATTTTGCTACTGAACCAAACCCCTGGCCCCTTTTTATTTTGAGACAGGGTCTCACTAAAATGCTTAGGGCCTCACTAAGTTGCTGAGGCTGACCTAGACTTGTGATCCTCCTGCCTCAGCCTCCCAAGTCTCTGGGATTTCAGGTGTGCACCTGTGTGCCTGGCCCATTTGCCATCTCTCTTAGCTGGCAATATAGACATCTTTCTAATCCAGTAATTGATACTTAAAAGCACCTACTGTGGTGAAAACAGTAACCCTTTAGCTTTCATAAAGTAATAAAGTCAGGAATCACAAAATAAGACAGGAATTATGAGAAAGATATTTGAATAGAGATGAATTTTTTAAAAATCCTGCACTTAACATTCTGCACTAATTAAATAACTGCAATTACTGCCGTTTCAGCTTAGTGCTGTGGTGCTTACCTATCATCCTAGCTACTCAGGAGGCTTAGATGGGAGTATCACGTGAGATCATTTTAAGACCAAAGACCAACCTGGTTAACAGAGACCCCATTAAAAAAAGGTCAAACCAAAAACATTAATTGAGTTCTTGCTCAGGGCTAAGTTGCTTTTATTGAACTAAACAGGGGAACTAATGGAATATTAGAATTGCCAGGATAAGTAACAAACAACTCTTCTTTTTTTCCAGATTGATTCATTGGTCTATGAAGGGAGGACAGTGGTGCTCAATAGACATTTGTTGAATAAACCATTGAATCATGGCTACAAAGGTCTATGGCACAAAGCTAGGAATTCAGAAAAGTTCTAGGTATGAAGAGAATATTGATATTTTCTGGTGTAGTCAATGGTGGTAAAACTGAAAAGGTTAGTTGGCACCTGACATTAGTGGACTTCATCTTGTGTATTAGGAAGCTCTGAAATAAGTTTATAGGAATGTATGACCTACTAATGTTTCAGGAAGTTTGCAAGCTGAACTGATAGGTTTGAACTACTCCTTCTGTGTACACACAGTTAAGTTGGGAAAATATGAGTGTAAATGTAGGCTGCTAACGGAATAAAAAGGCAAATGAATAGCAGATATTTGAAAGGAAGTGGGGAAGGAATCAGTTCTCTGTAGTCACCAGGCATAGTGGCACATACTATAATCCCAGCAACTTGGGAGGCTAATGCAGGAGGATTGCAAGTTCAAGACCAACCTCAGCAAATTAGCAAGAACTTCTCTCAAAATAAGAAATAAAAAGGGCTGGGGCTGTAGATCAAAAGTAAAGCACATCTGAGTCCAATTCCTAATACCAAAAAAAAAAAAAAAAAGAAAAGAAAAGAAAAAGAAAAGAAATCTGCAATCAGCTTGCCTTGATACACAACTGAACCAGAAAGAAATATTAAATATGGAGGTCAGAAGGTGCTGGGCCCTCTGCCCACATCCATGCAGTGGGAAGGCAGGTCAAACTTAATGGTGCAAGCTTATCCCGGCTCTTGGTTGCACAAGCCTTGTTTGGCAAGGTTTGCCATCATCCTGGTAGGAGCCACTAAGGTGGGATCTTTTTTTGTGTGTGTGGTGCTGGGGATTGAACCCAGGTCTTGTGCATGTGAGGCAGGCACTCTAACAACTGAGCTATATCCCCAACGCACTAAGGTGGGATATTGATAAGCAGAGTCAGATGCTCTTAATTATAGGGAAACTTGTTGGAGAAAGAAGTAACCAGGACCTAGTGTGAGAGCAGAGTCCCTTCTCCCTCTGTATAAATTTCTGGATCCACACTGGGCATCAGGTGAAGCAAAGCTCCTATTGAAGTAAAATGGCCCATTGCAGAGAAGGTTACAGAAGATCCCAAGAGTCTACACATCAAAAGCCACACAAAAAATAAAACTAGGGCGGGGGTTGTGGCTCAGTGGTAGAGCACTTGCCTAGCATGTGTGAGGCACTGGGTTCAATTCTCAGCACTGCATATAAATAAATAAAGTAAAGGTCCATTGGCAACTAAAATAAAAAAAAATTAAAATATAACTAAATGGTGTTGAGTTTTAACTAAATACATGGCACACTAATATAGATATCATTCAAAACTCACCTTGTAGTGCCGCAGTCTGGCTGGGTACAAAATCACGAGCCACTCACAGCTTTGTAGATTCAAACAGCAATTATTTATTCCCGAACTCACACCGGCCCTCTACAAACACGTTCTGGGGGAATCCACGTTCTCGGGGGAAAATCCACGTTCTATCCCAAGTTCCACGTTCTGGATCCCCAAAACTCTCTGAATCCCGAGAGAACTCAACAGGAACTCCAGGAGCAGGCACGCCTGAGGCAGCAGGATATGCCCTATTCCCAGCAGGGTACACCTTAAACCTGGACCCGCCCTAAACCCAAGGAGAGCCCTAAACCCTGATCCGCTCTAAACCCAGATCCGCCCTGGTCCTTGAGCAAGGTCACCTTACATGCAATGTCACTGCAGATGACCTGGGCAAGTCCATTTCCAGGAGTCCTTCTTCTAAGCAACATGGGGTACACTGGCAAGGAAATTGTCATACCTACTTGGCTAATGGCTCTCAGCATTGTAGAGTCCTTGTAAGGATGATTATATTTTTTCTTTTTCTTTCGGTGGTACTGGGGATTGAACTCAGGAGTGCTTTACCTCTGGGGTGCATCCCAGCCCAAGGATCAAGTCTATTGATTATTTCTACCTTCTTTCTCTTGCTTTCCACAAAACAAGAGAATTTGAACTGAAAATGATAGGGTGTTTTGAAAGCTGGGTTCTTGAATCGGGCAGCTATATGTGAGGATAGAACAGCACACAAGATTGTCTGCTCTTTCAAGGTGTAGGACCTATGTGCAAATCTCGAATTCAGAGAAACTCCACCTACCAAAGGCAGCAGCTTCCCATTTTCAGACAAAAGTACTATCACTTTTCTAGAATTCTTCCTTATTGCTGACATCCAATTTTGTATAGTATTCTTATAAGGAAAGGCTGAATTTGTTTCAGGGGTAAGCTGGTACCTCTCCTGGTTAAAGATAGTAAAAATGGGCATTTCAATGGACATAGACTTCTAAAAAAAAAAAACTTAGCAGGAGCGGAAAACAAACAAAAAAAGACATTTTTTTATCCTAATTGTTAAGTGCCAAATCATCAAATTCTTTTTTTGTTGTTGTTGTTGTTTTTAAAGAGAGAATGAGACAGAGAATTTTTTAATATTTATTTTTTAGTTACCGGCGGATACAACATCTTTGTTTGTATACGGTGCTGAGGATCAAACCCAGGCCGCATGCATGCCAGGCGAGCGCACTACCTTGAGCCACCCCAGCCTCCCATCAAATTCTTTACATAAAGAATATTTTGGGGTTGGGGATGTGGCTCAAGTGGTGGCGTGCTCGCTTAGCATGCGTGAGGCACTAGGTTCAATTCTCAGCACCACATAAAAATAAAATAAAGATATTGTGTCATATATATATATATATTTTTTTTTTTTTAAGATAATATTTTGGGAACCCAGGTGTGGTGGCACACAACTGTAATGCCAGCTACTCAATACACTGAAACAAAAGGATCACAAGTTTGAGACCAGCTGGGGCAACTTGGCAAGACCCTGTCTCAAAAAAATTAAAAAGGGATGGGGATGTAAGTCAGTGATAGAGCACTTGCCAAGTACACATAGGCCGTGGGCTCAATCCTTTGTACACCCCCCCAAAAAAAAAAAGTATGTTCTAGGGTGGGGGGATGTGCAGCTCCGTGGTAAGAGCACATGCTTAGTAAAATGCGCATGCACATGCGCGCGCGCACAAGCACATACACAGAATAAAAAATTGGCGGCTCTGTGATGCTTCTAGCGTCAAGCTGAGGCCAATCAGAAAAGGCTTTTATTAATCAAAAGTAAACATTTATTCCTTAGGCACACTAGCCACATTTCAAATGCTAAATAACCACGTGTGGCCAGTGGCTTCTCTGGGGGACAGCAGCAATGCAGAACATGCCTAAGGTTGAAAAAAGCTCAATTGGACAGCAATACTGTGGGTACTCGGCAAAAAGAAAGAAAAAGACACCAATCCCCACTCTGCCACCTCCCTTCCACCTCATTGTGATCAGCTGTCCTTGAATGTGAGTGAGACTCCAAATCTTGGGGAAGGAACTTCGGAAGAGATGGTTCAGAGGATTCTTACCAACTGGGGCCCATAAAGAGCGAAGCTGTGCGTGGACAGGGACTGCTGGGGAAAGGGGAACCTAAGAAAGGCTGACTTCCACCTCTGCTCCTTTTTCCTCCCTATGCCAGACCCCAGGTGCCTAGCCTCTTCCTTGGGATCTTGGCAGAAAGCAAAGTACAATCCTTTGAATTGGGTCTTGGCAAAACATTCCAGTTTGCTGGAAGCTGGCAGTAGCCAGGGAGCAGAACTTCTGCCTGAGCAACATCTAGTCTGAGGTCTGAATATCACCAATTTCAGACTTCAGGTTCACCGGCTATGTGCCCAGCACTGTTCTGGGCTGTTGGAGAGAGGGACAGTGAACCAGAGCTCAGCTCACCTTTGCCCAAGCTCAATCTGTGCCTCTCTAGGACTTTTCCCTTCCTTTGTACCAAGGCTGAAACAGCATACACGCATTTGTTAAGATCCTACTGTCAGACAACACAGTTCTAGGTGCCCGGGCATATAGTATAGCAGGGAACTAAACAAATTTTTCTTCCCGCAGGTCAAATTCCCTCACAACCTTTCTGATTCTAAGGTTTCCACTACACTTCACTGAAGGTTAGTCCTCAAGCACCAGCCTGGCTCTTTGGTTTTATCTAATCAGGGTAACTCCAAGCCTAAGGCTAAGAACTGAGAAAGGTAATGGTCAGGGTGCCTATTCTCAGAGGTGCTTACAACCTAGTGAGGGAGACACAAAACTGTGCAAAGATGTGTGTGTGTGTGTGTGTTTGTGTGTGTGTGCGCACGCGCGCGCGCGCCTATGCCACATTAGTAAGCACTGACAGGAATTATGTCGGGGTCTCTCACTTCTGAGTTCTAAATGCATTGTGAATCAGTGAAGGGGGAAAAAGTCAATAATAGTCTCCAACTAACTGAAATATGGAGAAAACCAGAGAAATTACATTAAAAGTGGTTATTTTCAAACCGGGCTGGGTGACCACAGGCCTGTAATATCAGCAACACAGGAAGCTAAGGCAGGAGGATGATAAGTTCAAAGCCAGCCTCAGCAATTTAGAGAGACTCTGTCTCAAAATACAAAGGGCTGGGAATGTGGTTCAGTGGTTATGGTGCTCCTGGGTTCAATCCCCAGTACCAAAAAATAATCTCATCCAGGCAGCAGTGATGTACCTGTAATTCTAGTGATTCTGGAGGCCAGGGCAGGAGGATCATGAGTCCCCAGCCTCAGCGGATTAATGAGACCCTGTCTAAAACCAAAAAGGACTGGGGTTGTGGGTCAGTGGTAATGTGCCCCTGGTTCAATGCCTAGAAAGAAAAAAAAAATACACATAAAAGCAACAACAAAAATCTGGTTGCCAGGCAGGGTTGTAAGGAGAGACAGAATAGGTGGAACACACAGAGTATTATTTAGGATATCGAAACTATCTGAATAATACTATAATGGTGGCTTTATTTATTCCAAACCACAAGATGTAGGTTTCACATCAAAAGTAAACTCTGATGTAAACTGTGGACTTTGGGTGATAATGATAAAGACTTTGGGTATTGATAGCTTCATTAATTTTAATAAATGTATCAATCTGGTGGGGGATATTGATAGTGGGAGAATTGTGTGTTGAGGGGGTAGGGCTGAGAGACATAGAAATTATACTTTCCACTTAGTTTTGCTGTTAACCTGAAACTGCTGTAAAAAATTAAGTATATTTTTTAAAATGTAGGGGGCCTGGCATCCAGCTCAGGGGTAAAGCATGTGCTTAGGATATGTGTGGTCTTGGATTCAGTAAAATAATAATAAAAATGATACGATGATGCGTGCTACGACATGGATGAATCTTTAAACTATTATGCCAAGGGAAGATGCCAGACACAAAAGACCACATGTTTGTCAGGAGCAGCAGCACACACCTATAACCCCAACAACTCAGGAGACTGAGGCAGGAGGATCACAAGTTTGAAACCACCTCAGCAAGTTAGCAAGACCCTAAGCAACTTAGTGAGACACTCTCTTAAAATAAAAAGGGCTGGGAGAGAATCGCAGCCTCTGGGACAGGAGTCCCTTGTGCTTCTCCTTTATTGGCAAAGCAATAAAACTTCTTTTTCCTTTTTCTCAAAACCATGTCCTCCTTATTAAATTGGCATCAGGGACAAGGACTGAACTTTTGATATCAAAACTGGTGACCCACAAAGGGACTCAAGAGCAGCCCTTGCTCTGGTTTTCTTGGGCAGGCCTGACTCTCTAAGCAACCCACTTCCATGCAGAGGATGCAAGGTGCCTGGCAAACTTGAGAGCCAATTTTTGGAGAGGTTTCTCCATCGTGGTCTATTTGAGAAAAAAGAAACTGAACTCAGTATTAAGTCGAGACACCCTTGGTCATCTGCTTCTCCTATGACCTTGGTGAGGTCACACTCAGGTCACACCAAGAAAAGATGACTTTGGAAATGCAAAGGATACCTGACTTGCAGGCAGATGATCCCAGATCTTGAAGACTCCACACTCCTGAAAGTCACTGCTGACAGAATCTAGGTGAATGGGAATGAGCCACCTCTGTTCAGTCTAGGAGGAGACTGGTTGGAAAAAGCTGGAAAGGCATGGGCCACTAAAATACCTTTCCCTAAAAGAGTATCAACTTTGAAGCTGGGGAATCCTAAGACAATGTATTATTTAGTGGAATTGGGACACCAGGCATATCTGGTGGACATGGAAGCCTGAGAACATTGCTGGGAGTTCCTTGGAGGAATAATTTTTATTATTGTGGAGTACTGTTTTTCAGCACAACTGGGCATAGTCTCACCCCACAGGAGACTAGTGTCCCCAAATGTGTTGGGGGAAAGAAATTTTCTTGCTGCATAGCCTGAAAACAACAGATAAATTCACTCTTTCAGTTCTGGGTGTTTGAAGATGACAGAAAATCTGGGTCCTCTTCAACTCATCTCAGAGAAGGGAACTGAAATGAAAATACCCAAAGCCCTACCCCTAAGTTGTTCACACAAAGCATCTGAGTGCTAGGACTTGAATGATCTATGTAAATGCCTGGTAGAGAAGATAGGGCCAGGCCAGTGAGGAGAGAGGGATTTGGAGCTGTGAAGGACACCCGGTTTATCAAAAGAATGGTCCAGAGCTAAAAGGCTTCACACACCCGAAGGTCAGGTTTGGCAGAACCTGGGTCTCCAAAGGATATCTGTGAAAACCTGGGAGAGAAACTGTGACCAGGTAGCAAAGAAGATGAATTTAGAATGTTGAAGAACACCTGAGTTGCTGACAAGTTTCTCTCTGAATCCTGGGAGATAATCTGGGACCGGGTCAAAAATATGCTGGGTTTCTACCCCTGAGTAGAAGGTATAGTGACCCAGAAGTAGAAATCTTCATGTTCCTAAGGGCTACTTCTGACAGGACATGGGTGAATTGGAATAAGCCTCCACTGATTAGAATAAGAGAAGATTCATTGGACACAGCAAAGAAGGTACCAACTACCTTGCCTTAATGGAGCAGCGTAGCAAACTTGGGGACAATTCATCACCAAGTAGAGTGGGGAAACTGGGAAAATCATAGTGGTCATGGTAGTCTGAGGCCCATTCTCACAAGTCTTTGGAGGAAAAGTGGAGTAGGTGTATGTGAACTCACCCCTGGGGAAAGAAGTGAAATTTGCATTCCTGTAGCCTGACTGTAGCCTGGGGATACACACAGGGCATTTCATGCCCCCTGTGTGAACATAATCTTGTGTGTTGAGTCTTCAAATTTGGTTTTTAGTGTTAGTAATAAATGGCTCTACACAAACTGGGTGGTCTGTTATGAATATCTCCATATACATGTGCATGTGTTTTTTTTCACGTTCCATATGGTAAATTAAACTGAGACCTCTGGATATTTACTAATCCTCATTGTTAAAGATGTTCCACACATGTCTCTTTATCTATCAATCAGACTAGCTTCCCCGAGTGTATTGATGGAAAGGAAATTCTTGATGCAGGGCTCAGAACCAGAGATGAAATTGTCACCAGATAGGGTCCAAGGATGTCTTATCAAGGGGGCAGTGGAACCTTCTGGCCCAGGTGAGTTCTTGACTTACACCACACTTTCAGGACATGTCTGAGCACGGCACAAAGATTTATTATAGGACAGTAAAGCAAAGCATGCATGCCGCAATTACAGTGTCTCAGAGAAGTGTCTTTATCTCTCAGAGAAGACAAATGATGCAGCCAGGACTGAGCTCTATTACTATATATACATTTTGCTTGTGCAGAAAATTGCAGATTCCCAGGCAAGCTATTGTAAAAATCAGATGGCATGTCAATCATTTGTTTCTTCCTAATTAAGGAGAATACCATAAATCAGTTCTGGGCACATTGTGCAGGTCTTTGAATCTGATGAGATTAAATAAATTAGTTGATCTACAAGCATTAGCTGGAGATCTTATTCATCTAATTAAAGAGATAAGCACAAATGGTCATGCTCATAGATCAGAGTCTCCATCTACTAAGATTGTTTTTTGCTCTCTCTATGGGAGACCACCTATCTCAAATTAACACTGGTAATTTTGTGTGTGTTAGGGAAACTCACATAAATAAAGCTTAAAAGTATTTTAATATCCATGGAACTTGTAGTTATTGAAATAGAAATCTCCTTTAGCAATTAAAAAAGAAGCCAGATTAGCTGAATAATGACTACAACACCTCATAGCTTATTTTATGTTCCACACAGAAGCATATAAAGCCTACTGGGGCAGAAATTGAACTTGTTATTTACAGCTACAAGTGTCTTATTTTGAAGAAGCTGAGAATATTTCCCCCCATTCTGTTGCAGGGGCTTCATGATGAGGGAATATAACCAGGTAGTTTTCATTTTCCTGACAAAGTCTGAGAGCCTTGTTTCCATATTTTTCTGGTGTTGCAATCCAAGATTATCCAGTGTGTCACAGAAACCATTCTTCACATCATAATGGATTTGCTGGAGGTGGGAGACCAGGATGGTGGGAGTGAGTGGATCATTCCAGAGCATGGTTGTCCAGAAATTGTGTACTAAGTGTCTTCAAGAGACTTCTATGGATTTGTGAGAAATTTGGACCAAGCCAGAAAGAAGATGGATTTGCATGTATGAATGTCAACTGAGTTTCAATCTTAGCAGTAGTAGAGAATTATAAGTCTCTATACTCCTGAGGGCCACCTCTGGCATAACCTAGGTGAATTAGAATAGGCCCCTTCCTCCCAGACTGAAAGGAGGTTGGGCCCATCTGGGAAAACATAGGCCTCTGAAACTACTTTTTTTGGGGAAAAAAAAAATTAGTGACTGAATCTTGAGAATCCTGAAGACAATGTTTCATCAAGTAGATTGGGACAAAGGCCAGGCTAGTTGCCATGGCAACATAAGACCATACCTGGCAGGTCCTGGGAGGAAGAATTTTAATGAGGAAAAAAGTTTTTCAGGGCTGGGGTTATAGCTCAAAGGTAGAGTGCTTGCCTATCACATGTGAAGCACTGGGTTTGATTCTCAGAGTCACATAAAAAAACAAAATAAAGGTATTGTGTCCATCCACAACTAAAAATATAGAAAAAAAAATTAAAAAATGTTATTCAGAGCAGGTGGGTTTGGCCTTACCCCAGGGGATGGAAATAAAATATGAATGACTTAAAAACAAAAATAGAGGGGAGAATTGGGAATGTGACTCAATGGTAAAGCATCTCTGTGTTAATCCAGTATCAAGCACCCCCACCCACTGCCCAAATCCAAGCCTTATGATTTCATTTATATGGACCCCAAATGAGCAAATGTATAGAGATAGAAAGTAGATTAATTTTTGCTAAGGGCTGGAGAAGGGGTGAATAGAGGAAGTTATGGCCAAGAGGTGTGGGATTTCTTTGGGAGATTAATGAAAATGTGTTAAAATTTATTGTGGTGATGGGTATACAACTCTGGGAATACACTAAAACCCATTTAATTGTGCATTGAAAATGAGTTAGTTTTAATGGTATGTGACTAATACCCAAGAAAGCTGTCACCAAAACAAAAAACCCTTGCTGAGAAGAAATAGTCAGGCATAGAAATATGGTCATGGTAAATTATACAAAACACACACACACACACACAAAGGTTGCCAGGAGGCATTTGGAACAGTCGCTCCCCAAACCTCAGCCCAACTCAATATTCTCTTTCATCCGTTCCCTGTCCTCTCCAAGCAGTTTTGAGCCCTCTGTGTATTCTTTGCATCTGCAGCTCTCGCTCAAGAACTGGTTAAGTAACATTTTGCATAAATGAGTGAGCAGAATTGGGCGGAGTGAAGGTCCTAAACGGCCTCACTGAGCGCCCCCAAGTGGCGGTTGATCTCTGGTGTCACCGTCCAATACAGGGTTTTTCTATCCCTGACCCAGACTTCACCACTCCCGCAGGAAGAAATACAAGATCGCCACCTAGAAGCTCACAAACCTCAGCCTCTTTTGCACAGATTCAGGTTTTTTTGGGCTCAGGATGGGGAACCTGGCTGGGGGCAGCGCCTTGAACCCTCCCTGATCCCCATCCCCAGCTGAATGCTTCAGCCCCATGATCACACCACTGTAGTTTCCAGATGAGAGGGAGCCACTCTGCTGGACCCTACATCTGAGCCGGCCTTGAACTAGCCTCGCACGGGGCGAATTGCGGCCAGAATGGAGGAATCACCACGGCGTGGGACACTTTGGTACCAAAATGAACAACGGAACAAACAATACCCTAAGAGAATATGGCGGCGACCCTTTAAGACCATCATTCATAAGCATTCTGAGGCTTGCCACTCATTTCCTCCATTTGATCTTATCAGATAAGAAACAGCTAAGCAGGTTCAGCCCAGGTTCTTAAAATTCCTAACCCCTCATTGGCTCTGGCGGAGGCAGGCTAGAAGACTTGGCTTCCGAAAGTGCGCGGTGATTGGACAACTCGCCTCATCGAAATAACGCGCTGATTGGTGTCTTGGACCAGACTCTAGGACGCTGTTGCTAGGTAACGACTGACAGCTGTTTATGCGCAAGATGGAGGAGGTTCAGAGGAGGTAATCGTGTATTGAGGCCATGTAGTTCAGCGTGATTCTCCCTTGGCTGCTTTTGTTCCCTTGGTCCATAAGGCCTTCAAGAGTGTGTCCTGGCTATAAAATAAACTGGGCTCCTGTCCTGAGAGAAGTTAATTCTAGGGCTGGGGATGTGGCTCAAGCGATAGCGCGCTCGCCTGGCATGCGTGCGGCCCGGGTTCGATCCTCAGCACCACATACAAACAAAGATGTTGTGTTCGCCAATAACTAACTAAATAAATAAATATTAAACTTCTCTCTCTCTCTAAAAAAAGAAAATAAAAAAAAAGTTAATTCTAGGGTGCTGAGCATATTTATGGAACTTTTACATCGTGCCAGGTGTGCAACAGCCTATCCCAGACCTATCTGGCTGCACATTCAATGCTCTGCCCACTGACCTTATCACTAGGGGTTTCCCTTGTAAGCCATCACGCCCTTGAACGACTCAGATCAGGCCTAGATGCCTGTGAGACTTCAGTGACTTACAGAAGTGTCCTCTCCACTACTCTTGAGGGCAGAGTGGGTAAAATCAGAACCGTATTCTATATTGCTCCTAAGCACCTCATACTGTAGCAGTAGTAATAAAAACAACAACATAATGTGCCAGATACTGGGCAGAAGCATTTCAAAAATCTCATTTGATTCTCAAAACAATCCCATGAAACTGGTCATCTTGTTTCGCAATTGGGGAGGCTCACACTTAGTCCAGCAAGAAAATTCCAAAGTCACACTGATAAGTCAAGGAGTGCTCAATTGAACCAATGCATCCAACTCTGAAACCCATGTGTTCTAACCATTGTGTTATATGGCTATTCTTTTGGCACAGCAGTTGCTCAAATATATTGAAAGAAAAAAAATGTTTACTTTCCCTTTTCCTTGTGGTTCTCCACCCCGTCTCCAAAAATAGGTTATGTTTTTACTTCTGGTGGTCTTCAGTGCACCCTCATCCCATAATTCACCCCCTTTACAGACCATAAGGCACAGGATAGGCTCCTAGTTCAGGGGAAAGAGCTCCCGTTACAGAGTCAGGGGAATATCTCTTAAATCCTGGCTCCATCTTGTGGTAGCTATGTGATGTAAGCAAGTTACTACAACTTGCCAATGTAAGTTTTTTTCATCTGTGAAATTGAGATCATACTACTTTTCTCACAGAAATGTCATCTTAAATTTAAAGTATGGGGCTTATGGTGGGTACTTATTTCCAGAAAGTGATTCTCTGAGGCAGATAGAGCTGAATTTGGTTCCCAGCATTGTAGCCCTCTGTCTCCATGACATTCAGTGAACAAGGGGTGTGTGGAGAAAAAAGTTAATGATTACTTTAAGAAAACTGCTCCCCCCCACCACCATATTCCAAAAGTGGAAGCAACCCATTGCCACCTGGAATCTAAGAGAGTGAAATTGCCTAGAAAAGTTACTGATATTGAACAGTTCCTTTAGAAGGAGATATTTGTGAGCAGTGAGCCCTTGGGGCGTTCCAAGAAGTCTAACTTTATGTGTGCAAGAGTCCTCTCATTTCAACAGGCTCTTCTGGAACTTGCCTTGCCTTAGTCCAGATTCAGGTAAATATAGAACTCAACTTTTTGTCTATCTAAGAGAGAAGTGGTTTGGGGCTCTTTGAATCCTGGAGAAGAAAGCTGAGTTAGAGCTGGTATAGAGTCCCAGAGCTAGTCCCAGGTGGGGGATGGATACAGCACCTGCAGATCCTCAACCAAGTGTTATTAGAACCATTCTAACGTTAAGAAAATTGAACTCAGAGAAATTAGGTCGTTTCCAAGTCCACACTACATATGAAGGATGCAATCAGGATCAGAATCCAAGTTTGTCGGGCATCAACCCTGTAGCGTTTATGTACTGCAAGGTACTGAATATGCAACCTTGGTGATCCACACAGTTTTAGGGCGACAGAAGAAGGGAGTCGGGGAGTGATCCCAGGCTTCCCTTTCAGGAAATTCAAATTTAAATGTTCGATTTTTTTTTAAAATTTTTGTATCAGGGTCGATATCGAACCCAGGGGGGCTTAACCACTGAGCCATATCCCAGACCTTTTTAATATTTTATTTAGAGACAGGGTCTCGCTGAGGCTGGCTTTGAACTCGGGATCATACTGCCTTAGCCTACTGCCTTAGCCTCCGGAACCGCCGGGATTACAAGGCGTGAGCCACCGCGCCCGGCTCTTTTAATACCTATGTGGATTTGAAGTGGCCGGCGTTCAGGTGCCAAGAGGCTCCTTCTCGCCCAGTCGTGGTCCCAGGAAGGCATTCATATTTATGAATCACTGCAGCACCTGTCATTTTGGATCCGATTGCTGAGTAAGTCCCTTAGAAAACATGGCGCTGCCAGCTTCCCCGTTTGTTTCCAAAAGCCTCATGGTGTCCTTTCCTCGCTTAGTCAAGCTAACCTTACCAAATAAGGTACGGTGAAGGCTGTACCCTTTGGTCGCCCTTCAGTACTAAATTAGTACGATCGCACTTCCCACTGTGACTTGCTTAGGAGCTTCGTGCTGGCTCTATCTTCGCGCTCGCTGATAGGTCAAGTTCTAGTCAAACTTCTAAACAAGGTGCGTCGGTGATTGGGCCTTAGAAGGCGGGGACTTTTGAATGGCTCTGGCTTGGGAGAAGCGGAAAGCCCTTGGGTTAGTCATGTTGTGAGGCCCAAGTAGAAGATGCAGTGCTCGGTGGTACAGCGACTCGGAAGACTGAGGCAGGAGGATCGCAAGTGACACCTGGCTCAAAATAAATTAAAGGGGGCTGGCGTGGTGACTCAGTGGTAGAGCTCTTGTCTCGCCATGCGTGAGGCACTGGGTTCAATCCTCAGCACCGCATAAATAGATAAAATAAAGGTATTGTGCCTATCTATAACTTTTAAAAATTAATTAATTAATTAATGGCTGGGGATATAACTCGGGGGTAAAGCGCCGCTGGGCACTGCAAAAAAACAAAACCCCAAAATGACGCATTCATTGGCCTCCACAAAGCCTCCTGTCCAACCTCAGGCGCAAAGGAGCGACCAAGGGTGCAGGGGGAGAATCCAGGATCTCTGCCCCTAGGAGATCGCAAACATGCTCAGCGCCTCATAATTCCTGACCTCGAATCCCAGCTGCACTACCAGAGAATGTCAAACCCTTGCCCCCAGAATCCCAGCCGGATGATGTACTGACGGAATTCGAAACCCATATGCGAGTTTGATTCTAAGAACTTCTCCACAGGGGCTGGGGAATGTTGTTTTATTTTTGGTTTTGTTTTATACCGAGGGTTGGACTCAGGGGCGCTTAACCACTGAGCCACATCCCCAGCCCCCACCCTCCTTTTTTAAATATATATTTTATTTAGAAACAGGGCCTCGCTAAATTGTTGGCACTGGCTTTGAACTCGCGATCCTCCTGCCTCAGCCTCCGGAACTGTTGGGATTACAGGCGTGCGCCCGGAAAATAAATACATTAAAAAAATATATCAGTAATAGTCCATTTTCTCTTGTAAAATAGGAGGATGTTGATCCCAAAAACTCAATGCAAAATATTTCTACAAACAAAAATAATTATGGAAGTCAAATAAAAATGTGAGAAAAATTAAAATGAGATATCCAGAATAGACAAATCTATAGAAGGAGTGGGGGAAACACAAATGAATACTAATGGATATAGAGTTTCTCTTTTTTTTGTGGGACTGGGGATTGAACCATGGTTGACTCCATGAACATTTGTTAAATTAATAAGTGAATGGATGTTACAGGCATGTAATATGAAACTAATGTTTTATTTAATTTTTATATTTATTTTTGGTTCTGGGTATTGAACACCAGGGCACTCTTGTGGCATGTGCATGCTCTACCACTGAGCCACATCCCCAGCTCATGGGAGTTTCTTTAAGGGATAATAAATATATGCTAAATTGGTTGCAATTGATACTGAAACCTTGGTCCTTGGGTCTGTTGCCATTACAATAATAAGGACAAGATTTTGAAAAAAAAAAAAAGAAAAACCTTTTTTTTTTTTTAGTTGTTGATAGACCTTTATTTATTTATTTATACGTGGTGCTGAAAATCGAACCCAGTGCCTCACACATGCCAGACCTGCGGCTGAGCCACAACCCCAGCCCGGGAAAAACCTTAATTGATTTGTCAGCAAAAAAGAAACACCAGACTCCTGTCCCAGAGGCTGTGATTTGCCCTGCAAAGGGGAACACAGGAATTTTTAAAAAGTAATACAAGGGCTGGGATCCAAATTTTTATCAGTAAATATAATTAATTAGTGTCCACCAAGTGTCCTTGAAAGAGTCATTGCTCCAGTTCCCGAGTTTGGAGTTTCTTTTTTCTTGTGGACAGTGACACTCTTCCAGGCTGTGAAGGGCACAGTTGGTCAGCCTGGGAGAGGAAAAATTTTACTCTTGTTTCCTGTGCTGTTAAGGAGGGAAAGCCGGGGAGAAAGGGGAGATGTCTATTTTAAAATAAGGTATCCACAGGGCTGGGATATAGCTCAGTTGGTAGAGTGCTTGCCTGCATGCACAAGGCCCTGGGTTCAATCCCCAGCAACAGGAAACAAACAAACAAACAAAACCAATATAGCTTCAAAATAAGCTGTCTGCACTGGAGCAGCAAGGTTTATACTTCAAAGTATAAAGTGGACTCCTCCCTTACATGATAGTGCTAACGTGAAACTCCATTGAACTTTACACTTAAAATAGGTGAACTAGAAACTGGGGATGTGGCTCAAGTGGTAGTGCGCTTACCTAGCATGCGTGAGGCACTGGGTTTGATTCTCAGCACCACAGAAAAACAAAGTAAAGATATTGTGTCCACCTAAAACTAAAAAAAAAAAAAGAAATAAATATTAAAAAAAATTCTCTTTAAAAAAAAAAAAATAGGCGGGGCTGGGGATGTGCTCAAGTGGTAGTGCTCTTACCTGGCATGCGTGAGGCACTGGGTTCGATTCTCAGCACCACATAAAGACAAAATAAAGATATTGTATCCACCTAAAACTAAAAAATAAATATTAAAAAATAGGTGAACTATAGGGTATATGAGTTCTAGCTTAATAAAGCTATTTCAAAATGTATGAAAGTTCTTTGCAATTTCACTAAAAATTTGGAGCACTTTCCAAACTTTTGCCACCTAGTTCTTTGCGGTGAGTAGCATTTAAAAAGGTACACAGTCAAGCACAGTGGCACATGCCTGGAATCCCAGCGATTTGGAGGTTGAGGCAGGAGGATTGCAAATTCAAAGACAGCCTCAGCAATTTGGTAAGACCCTGTCTCAAAAAAATAAATAAATAAAAAGGGTTGAGGATGTGGTTCAGCGATAGAGTGCCCCTGGGTTCAAACCCAGAACCAAAAAGAGATATAAAAATTAGTTTCATATTACCTGCCTGTAACATCATTCATTCATCCATTTAACAAATCTTTTTTTTTTTTTTTTAAGAGAGAGAGGTAGAGAGAATTTTTTTTTTTAGTATTTATTTATTTTTTTAGTTATCAGCGGGCACAACATCTTTTTTTGTATGTGGCGCTGAGGATCGAACCCGGGCCGCACGCTACCGCTTGAGCCACATCCCCAGCCCCCTACTTAAGAAATCTTGATGGAGTCAAGCATAACAACCCTTGGCAGTTCCTACTTTTTTCCAACTACGATTACGTTTTTCTTCTGAATTGACCTTCACTGGACCCTGAATAATACTTTCATTTCCCAATCTCAATGATACCTCCCCAGATGCTAATTTTTTTTTCATAATAAGGATTTAACCCAGAGGGCTTTTTACCACTGAGCTATATCCCCACCCCACCCCCCTTTTTTTCCCAGTTACCAGGGATTGAACTCTGGGGCACTCAACCACTGAGCCATATCCCCAGCTCTATTTTGTATCTTATTTAGAGACAGGGTCTCACTGAATTGTTTAGTACCTCACTTTTGCTGAGGCTGACTTTGAACTCATGATTCCCCTGCCTCACTCAGGTGTGTGCCACTGTGCCCAGCTATTTTATTTTAGGGTCTAAGTTGCTGAAGGCCTTGCTAAATTACTGAGGCTACCCTCAAACTTGTGATCCTCTGTGTCAGCTTCCTGAGTTGCTGGGATTACAGGTATGTGCCCTGGGCCTGGCTGAAACTAAAGCTTTAAATCAGTGGCCCTAAACCAGTGGATGTCAACATGGGCAGAGTCACCCCCTAGGAGTTGTTTTGTGAATTTATGAGAATGTTTTCTTGTTTGTGTTTTACTTACTAAATTACCCAGATTGGCCTCAGATTTGCATAATCCTTCCTTAGCTTCCTGAGTTGCTGGGATTAAAGGCATGTACCACCATACCTGGATAGATATAAATAAAAATTTAAAAAAACTTCTCTTTATTTGTCCTTTAGGATTATATTTTTTATTTTGTCATTTATCTTTTTTTGTTTGTTTTTGTTGTTGTTCCAGTGATTGAACTCAGGAGAACTTTACCACTGATCTACATCCTTAGCACCGACCCCCACCCTCCACGTTTTTTGTTTGTTTGTTTTGATAAAGGGTCTTGCTCAATTGCTTAGAGTCTCACAAACTTGCTGAGGCTGGTCGAATGATCCTCCTGCATCAGCTTCCTGAGGCAATGGGATTACCGGTGTGCATTATTTTTTATTTTTTTTGGTACCAGGGATTGAACTCAGGGGCACTGGACTACTGAGCCACATCCCCAGCCCTATTTTGTATTTTATTTAGAGACAGAGTCTCACTGAGTTGCTTAGTGCCTTGTGATTGCTGAAGCTGGCTTTGAACTTGCGATTCTCCTGTCTCATTCTCCCAAACCGCTGGGATTACAGGTGTGCGCCACTGAGCCTGGCAATTTTTCTTTTTATTGCTCCTTTCTTCTGTTAACAGTTCAACTGTGTAACACACACACACACACACACACACACATTTATATGCATACTTTTTTTTTTTTTTTTTTTAGCCCTAGGGATTGAACCCAGGGGTGTTCCACCACTGAGCCACATATTTATTAGTTCATTATAGTTATACATAATTTTTGGGTTCATTTTGACATAATGATATAAGCATGGAATATAACTTGCTCTAGTTCAATCCCCAGTATCCATCCCTTTTTAAATTTTTATTTTGAGACAGGATCTTGCTAAATTGCTGAGGCTGGCTTCGAATTTTTGACCTTCCTGCCTCAGCCTCCCGAGTAGCTGGAATTATGGGCATTCAACCACATTACCTAGCTTAGATATTCTACTTTATTTCATGCTAAGATGCTAGTATATTTGTTGATGTGTTAAGTCTGGTCCAATCAGGAAGGAGAAACCATATGGTAATTTAAATGAGGAATAGTTAATACAAAAATGATCAACTATAACAGGTAATTTAAAGAAATGAAAGATTGATTTCTGTATCATTTTCCTGGGTAGAATGTCTTCCTTTGCCTCTTCTAGGTTGCTGGTAATCTTGTTGGCAATCTTTGGCATTCCTTGGCTTGTATCAGATGCACCACTTCAATCTCTGCCTCTGTCATATGGTATTTTCTCTGTATGTTTTATCTTCACATTACAGTCTCCTTTTTTACGTGTGTGTCCAAGTTCCTTTTCTTATAAATGACACACCAGTCACTGGATTAGGCCCTCCTAATCCAGTATGATCTCATTTTAACTACATTTGCAAAGACTTTATTTCCAAATAAAGTCACATTTATAGGAACTGAGGGAGAGGGTTAGGACTTGAACATATCTTTGGGGGGGGGCAAAATTCTATTCACTACAGATAATAAGCAATTTTAAAAAACTGCAAGAACAGCAGATATAAGAAGCAGCTGCTGTCCCTCACACTGAGAGCATCCAAGAAAAATACTCCATCCTTCCTGGGGGTGATCCAGAACTTTCTGGAGAGGTCACAGAAATGATTAGAGTGCCCTTCTCGTCGAACCTGCTGGAAATCTTTCCTCTAGGGTGCCAGGAAGGGCTATTCATGGGAAGGTGTCTCACCAGAGGTACTTTGTAGTGGAGTCACTACAAAGCCATCCAAGAAGGTACTAGGGTGAGCTGTTGGCCATTGGATGCTGTTGACCACCATGCAGGGGCTGGGGGATAGAACCCAGGAGCCTGCCAGTAGGTTCACTGGAACCAGGAAGCAACTCCCTTTCTTGCTGCAAAGTTTTTCTAGCAGTATATGGACAACCCTTAACACAATACCAGCTAGCAGAGAAAAAATATTTCAATGGACCAAATCCATTCTCACAGAGCAAGGGGGGTGGGGAGAATGAATTTGAGGGCTGGGAGTGTAGCTCAGTGGTAGAGTGCTTGCCTAGCATATGGGAGACCCTGAGATTGATTACCAGCCCTAAATAAATAAACAAATAAAATTGGAGATGAGGGGATAAATTGAAAACAGGCATCATAATGTACTACTGTTTCAGATATTAATAGGCAGCTCCCTTCACTCTTCTTTGTTGTCTCTTCACCCTCCCAATCTCCTTTCCTCCCAACATTTTCATTAGTTTTACCATCAGCTTTCCAAACTTGAGCCCTGTCTACCATCCCCCTGCTAGAAAAAAAGAGGGGATGGACAAGGACGGAACTGGCCACAGGTGGCTCTCTCCACTGGGAAAGAGGAGGAGGACCATAGGCAGGACCAAATTTTTCAGATTAAAAATAATAATAACAATCTGAAGTAGCTGACTAGAGTAGAAAACCCCCCAGAAGTGAAGCTTCAATGTTCATCAGGGGACTTAAATTGGGCAGGAATGTGCTTAAATCTGGCTAAATCAAGTACCTCAGAGTAGAGGATTAAAGTTGCTGGAAGCATCAGAACATTGTATACAGAGGTATAAATGCAGGGATACAAACTCTCAGGGGTCAGGCGTGTCTCCCCCGAGGACATAGTACCTGGGAAATCTCGAAATTTTGTTGAATGGATTAATGCAAACCAGTGCAGCAACCCAAACCCAAGGCTTACTATTATTTCTGAGGTGTGGTTCCTGGTAAAGGGCTAAAATTGACCCATTTCACCCATCTCTGATACCCTGCAGCCACAACCCCACCCACTCTACCCTAGCTGTTTTGGAGCTCAGGCTAGTGGGTTTTAACAGAAAGGTCTCCAGCAGCTAGCTGGGCAGGGCACTCAGAGCAGAAAGAAGCAGCTTTTTGTTGTTTGCAGTACTGGGGATTGAACCCCAGGTGTGCTCTACCTAATGGTAGAGCTTAATAGCTACATTCCCAGGCATTTTTAAATTTAAGGCAGGGTCTCACTAAATTGCTAAATTGGTCTTGAACTTTGTGATCCTCCTCACTTGGCCTCCCAAATTGCTGGGATTATAGCTGTGCACCACTGTACTTGGCTAAGAAGCAGCAGCTTTTATCATCCTCTTTTGGGGGCAGGTACTAGGGATTGAACCCAGGGTTGCTTTATCACTGAGTTACATCCCCAGTCCTTTTTATTTTTTTGAGACAGGGTCTCACTAAGTTGCTGAGGCTGGTCTTGAACTTGTAATCCTCCTGCCTCAGCTTTCCTAGCCACTGGGATGATAGGCATGTACCATTACACCCAGCTTTACTTTTTTTCTCTTTGTGTCTTCTCTCTTGCTCTTCTTCTTCCAAGTCTATTTTGAGATGGGCATGATAGGGCTTATTTTTCCTATCCTACATATAAGGCCAAACATAGTTAAGAAGATGGGAGATCCAGAGGACCAGTTTCTGAGGAAAGATAACTAAAGTGCACTAACAGCCCATCAGCAGCCCCACTGGAGTTTATGTGAACCATTCAGCACACACTTGTCACATATTGTAATGTGTACCCAGATGGTGGGTTAAATAGGAGTCACAAAAAGGGAAGAGTTCAATTTTGTGAAGCTATAAGTGCTCACCCTTGCTAGCCTAGGCTGAGGGCTGGGACAGTCTACCTTAGATTTCAATTTGATGAACTCTATGCCCTAAGTTAGGATCTCAGGATTGGGCCCTATCTACCAAATTTTCAGCCTCCAGGCCTTTTCCTTAGGCTACTTCCTTTACCCTTAGTGTTGTTGAGACTTCTGGCAACTTAGAGAATCAAAAATCAGATTGTTTGCTCTGCTCTTGAAGGCTTTTCCTGCCCTGGGGCCTAGAAAGGACCTGTGTGTTTAAACTCAGGACACTCTAGGTCTAGGCACTCACCATACCTCCAGGGAATATTTTTAGGCACCACACGGCCAAATAGATCCAGGAGGAGAGAAAATCCCTCTAGCTGGAAGAGCTGTTGCCTACTCACACCAGAAATGTCATAAAGGATTTCCAGAGACCCAGCCGATCTCCAGTCACAAAGAGACATTGTAATCCTGAGAACACTTTTATCTTGAAGAGAGTCCTTGGGGAAGGAGTTGGAGAATCTTTACGTTCCACGCTGCTGATTACCAATTCTGTTCTTTCCATATCATTGTTTCGATACTTTCATCACTCAATCTCCCGAAAGAAAATTATTCTAGACCGAGAGGTGCCTCTGCACCTTGATCTTAAACCCAGGACACTAGGCTTCAGGCTCTCGTTTTATTAAGAATACAAGGTTTGTTTTGGAACAGGGAGTAGTTCTTCTGGGGAAGAACTAGCGGAGGCATGGACTTTGATTAGGTGCTGAGGGCGCCTTCACAGTGCGAGAACACGGTATATGCTCACTTTTCCCCCACCAACAGTCTGGCTCCTGCTAAAAACCCATGATGCAGTTTCTCCAAGCCTCGAGATCCCATCCCTGAACCCTGAGTATTTACGATCTGCATCAGTCAGGCTCCTCCTGATAGTGGCTCCTGGGAGTCCCGAACAAAGAGGGAAGCTGAACCGGCCCCACCAAGCAAGCTAAGGTGGATTTATGGCCTCCTGCAATGGAGCCTCAATGGTGAGCCCTTTCTGCGGTTAGCGGACACCTCCACCTCCGGGAAGAAGCATACAAAATTCAGACGAAATGAAGATCAACATGCCCAACCTCTTCCCAACTTCGGCTCGGCCCAATTTCTCCAGGACACCGTGCAACAAAGAAGTCCGAGGCTGCACTGCCCTGGTCTTTGACCTCCAGTGTTTGAACTCAGGACCCCCGCCACTCCCTCCCAAACTCAGATCCAGTGCAGTGAGAATCTGGTGGAAGAACCCCGGGTTGTGTCGCAATCAGACTCAGATGAGGCCTCTCTAGGACGTTGGGAATTTCACAAATCGTTAGCAGTCGGTCGACGCTCATTGGCCTAAGAGCGAAAGAACCGGAAGATGCCCTTAAAAAACTTGGAGGCATCCTAGCTTCATTATGGTTGCCTCAGCATGTCATGAAATCTGGCATAGTATTTAGCTACTAACTCGCCTTCGAAAAGATGACGCTATCGCGTCCACTAAGGTTCCACCAGGACTACGATATTTGCCCTCAACTATAATGGCGGTGCTGCCCAATTTGGCTTCTTGCCCCTAGGGATGATGGCCACCAGGCGGCTTCACTTAGTTTCTTACCACCCCGGAAGACGGGGACCGGCGATTGGGCGGTGCCCGGAGACTCCGAGAAGAAGGCCCCTGGCGGTTGGGCAGCGTTGGGTAAGGCTGGTTTTAAAGGAGTCGGAGGTGCGAGCTATCGAAGACCGGGGATCCGCGGGAGGCGGCGGTGAGCGGCGCGCGGGGGAGGGCAAGGAGCTGCTGCAGAGCGGGCAAGAGGGGGGGCGGGATAGGGAGCGTTTGAACCATCTGGTCCCGAGCTGGGTAGAACGCTGGGAGGGGATACGGGCAGGGTAGGAGGTGTGGGTGGGATGGTGTCTGTGGGCGGAACCTCCGGGGTTGGAGCGAAGAGGGTATCTGCTTGACAGTAGATCCCCCGGGATCCAGACTGAGTTCTGTGATGCCAAAGCTCGGGCTGCCCCCGCCGGAGTGGAGCTTTGCAGAGCTAAAGCTCACAGGGGAAGGAGGAGCGCCGTGCGGCGTCTGATTGGAAGAACCGCGCTGTAGGATACTTTCCGTAGAAATCCAGTCTTGGGGATCTGGTGGGAGGGAGGACCGTCAGTGTGTGGAGTATTGCTTTGGAATCCTCGGCTGCTCGCCGAGAAGGGAGGAGGATCACTGAAGCATGCAGCAGAAACGAAGCCTCCCAGGACCGGGATCCCAGTGGATCCCGGGGAATCTCAGGGCAGAATCTTCAGGGACAAAGGCCCTGGGAGACTAGGACCCTGGGAGAACTGGGGCCTCTGTAACCCAGAATCTCGCGGCAGGTGCCAGGCAGGGCAAGAGTGAACCGCTGATCAGGGCGGCGGCAGGGGGAGTACACCCGCCCCGGCCTGCCAGCCGGGGGCGCCCTTCAGCGCCCCAAGGCTCCAGTCTGGGTTACCGGGAGCTGCGGGAGGACCATGAAGGGCGGAGGCCCGAGGGAGGGGCTGGCCCTCACTCCCCGCTCCCCCCCTTACCCCAGGCCGCAGCCTGGCATCCCCCAGGGACCCCCCGGAGCCGCCGCTTCCCCCATGGACTTGCCTGGGGACTCCAGGTGAGAGCGCACCCCGCCCGCCTGTCTTGAGCCCGGGAGACGGGGGTCCTGGCGGCTGTACCGGGAAACTACAGAGCCAACGACAGTTTCAGGCGACCGTCCTCTGCTTCTTTCACCCTCCAGCTCATCTAACCGGCTGTGCCGTCAGCCCCTAGCTCGATCATTATGGGAAGCCAGGAGCCCAAAACGGCCAAGGCTGCAGCCCGTGGGAGCCCCTTCGCCCCTGGAAAAGGCCTCTCGGAGGGTCCTTGCCGTGGTGCTGGAAGATGTTATGGCTGCCCACATGGTGAGTTCCTTGAACTGAAAGGCCCTCTTTTCCCCTCACATCACTCCTCAGTACCAAAGTCAGACTAGAGTCCTTAAAAATATACAAACACCTCATTCTCATGACTATGGCCTCAGCACCCTCCCTAATGCTACAGTTCTGCATAGTTCTCCCTTCAACCTAGAAGTGAGCAGGGTTTCCAGTGCTCACACTTTACTCACCTCCCAACCCCTGTGGCTGGAACCACATTCCTACAACTTTCAAATATGAGAAACCCTTCTGCTTTTTTTCCTTGGGGAAGCTTCTGGGGTCCTTGGCTCCATTGCACAAATGAGAAAAACTGATACCCAAAATAAGGTATTGACCCACCCAAAATAAGGTATTGACCCACCCAAGATCACTCTCTTTCATTTCTCCAAACAGCCTGTTGAGATTACCCACATTCCACACCTGCAGTTCAAGATCTCTAATTCTGGCCCTTAATTCAGACCAGCTCCCCTCTTCTTTGGGGATTTGAGTGAATTCTAGCCATGATCTTTCTCACCTTGAGGCTAAGGGAACTGTTAGGCTAAGGGAGATACTGTTCAGTCCAACCTCTCTTGCTCTTGACACCTCTCTCTCTTCTAGGTCCCCCTGGTCCCTCAAGAGAAGAACTCTATTCCACAGCAACACAGCAATCTTCAAGATTCTGTCTGCAGCCAGTCACGTGCCTCACCACCCGAAAAGATCAAGTGGCCTTCACAGGCCAGGTGAGCATGGCAGGATGGGGAATCAGCTGGGGACACAGCTGAGCCCACTGAGTTTTTTGTTCCCTTTCCAGGCCTCCTGACCCCCTGCATTTGTGCCGAGAACCCTTGAGTCGAATCCATCGGCCCTCTTCTACCCTGAGGCAACGATCAAGGACAACCCCCATCCCAGAGGAGAGCCCTTCACCAAAGGTGGGCCGGGGCCCCCAACCTACCCTGGTGGTGATGCTAGAAGACATTGCTGGTCCCAGACTCCCAGCTGAGGTATAGAACTTGGGGAAGGATGATAGGGGTTTAGCTGGGGCATTCCAGCAGGGTTATAAAAGAGAAATAAGATGATTTCTCTCAGGGCAAGAATCACACAGCATTTTAGGTAACATACAATACCTGAGCAAAAATTATATGAAAGTCTTAAGTGTGAACCCAAGCAGGTAGCTGGGGACTGAAAGAGCCAGGGCATAGGGAACTAAGGAAGCCAAAGGCAGCTTCCCTGCTTCTCCACATATATCCCTTGTTTATATCCAGGACTTCGTGGATGAGAACCCCACCTTCGCCATCCCATCACAAAGGTGAGAGGGGCTGGGGAAGGGATCATCCCGGTAGCCAGAGCTAGGGACATCAGGATTTATTTTTCAGTCTTCCTTGTAGCACCTTTAAGGGACAGGGGTGCCATGCACAAGCTTTTCCTAGAGACTGAGGCAGGAGAATTGCAAGTTCAAAGCCAGCCTCAGCAATTTAGCAAGGCCTTAAGCAACTTAGTGAGACCTTGTCTCAAAATAAAAAATAAAAATGGCTAGGGATGTGTCCCAGTGGTTAAGCACCCCTGAGTTTAATCCCTGGTACCAAAAAATAAAATAAATAAGTAAAAAAGATAAATAAAGGGCTGGGGATGTGGCTCAAGCGGTAGCGTGCTCGCCTGGCATGCGTGCGGCCCGGGTTCGATCCTCAGCACCACATACAAACAAAGATGTTGTGTCCGCCAAGAACTAAGAAATAAATATTTAAAAAAAAAAAAAAAGATAAATAAAAAGGATTGGGGATATATAGTTCAGTAACAGAGTGTCCCAGGTTTAATTCCCAGTATCCGCCCCCCCCAAAAAAAAAAAAAAAAAAAAAACAAAGGACAGAGGAGGTGGTGGCTTAGGTGAGATTTAGACCTGGAAACCTTCACCCGAAACCTTTATCTTGCCCCTTAACCTCAGAGTTGAGCCCATGGCAAAGGTTCACCAGCTAATGCCTGCATCTGAGGACCTAGAACCTCCATTCCAGCCGTCCACCCTTACTGCAGACCCACCAGAGAGCCCACCACCAGGTAAGGATGAGGGTTGAGACTGTGAACTAAGATTTCTGGAAGTATCAGGTGCAGAGGTGGGGGTGGGGTCCTCCCAGAGTGGAACATAGTGCATGAAAATGGAATTTAGAGGCTTTGAGGTTTAACTCCCAATTGTAGGACTTAATTTTTAGGAGTTTATTCCTCTGTGGATAAAGATTATTGTTTGAGACAGAGGCCAAGGCTACTAAGTTGGGGCTTAGACACCCACAGCTAAGGAATGCCTACCTGTGACCCTCTCCTTTCCTTAGCCCCAGATCCTGCTCTGGAGTCCCCATCGACCCCACCACCATCCAGTCTTTTACGCCCCCGCCTCAGTCCCTGGGGCTTGGCCCCCCTCTTCCGTTCCGTCCGCTCCAAGCTGGAGAGTTTCGCTGACATCTTCCTCACGCCCAACAAGACCCCGCGGGCCCCACCCCCATCATCTCCCATGAAGCTGGAGTTGAAGATTGCCATCTCAGAGGCTGAGCAGTCCCGGGCTGAGGGCATTACATCTGTTAGTCCCCGGCCCCCTATCCGCCAGTGGCGGGCTCAGGACCATAATACCCCAGCACCTCTCCCTAAGCTTTCTCTGGGCCGAAGCCACTCCTGCCCTGATCTGGGGCCCCCTGGCCCAGCTACCTGCACCTGGCCCCCTGTTCCACCCCAAACAAGCTGGTCCAGGCCCCGGCGGCACACTGTGGGTGGTGGGGAGATGGCCCGAGCCCCACCACCTCCTCGGCCCTGTCTCCGGAAAGAGGTCTTCCCTCTTGGAGGAATGGTTGCCTCCCCTTCTCTCACCACATCTTGCTCGTCCAGTGCATCCACCTCCTCCTTCTCCGAACCAGCAGAACCCAGGTAGTGCACTCAATAAACCCTTGAAGCCCTGGCCACAGTCTGGGTCCAGCTTCCTTAAGTATTCAGTGGGCAGGAGATGGGGATATTGCTGTGAATCTTGTTGGTTCCTGAGCCTTGACCTTCTCTGCAGATTGGGCTCAACCATGGGGAAGGAACCAAGATCCTCAAAAGACCAGGTGCTTTCAGACCCTGAGACCAAGGTAGGATTACAGCTTAGAGGGAGGAGACAAATGGATTCCCAGCTGTCTGTACTTCATGGAAGCCACTCTTTAACTACCTACACCATTTTTGCAGACTATGGGAAAGGTTTCTGGATTCAGAATACGCAAGACACCAGTCCGTCCTCAAATAAACCTTACACCAATGGGGCTGCCTCGACCAGTCAGGTGAGAGATTCACTAGGCAGGGAGCTGCTTTGGTCCAGCAGGTGGAGGCTTATGTCCCCTGAAGTATGGCTTTGTCTCCTCTCAGGGAGCACAGTCCCGCCTGGAGGAGATAGTTTGGCATGGACATGGTTTGTGCTTAGAACTTCCTGTCTGCCTCACACAGCACTCCTGGCCCTGGCATGATCCAGAAACTGAAATACAGACCAGGCCTTACCTAGCCCTCCTTCAGGCCCCACTGGCCCAAGGTTTCTCAGTGGCCTCTGCTCTTTGCTCCCAGGTTAAACAAGAAGGAGTTCAGCTTGGAAGAAATTTATACCAACAAGAATTATCAATCACCCACAACCAGGAGGTGAGGAACTTTGAAAGCTTGAAGGTGGTGGAGAAGGCCAGAACCAATGGCCTGTTGGTAAATAGATCCTCTCCCTATCTGGTCCAGGACCTTTGAGACCATCTTTGAGGAACCCCGGGAGCGCAATGGGACTCTGATTCTCACCAGCTCAAGGAAGCTCCGGCGGGCTGTAGAATTTCGGGACAGCAGTCTTCCCCGATCCCGGCGGCCATCCCGTGGGGTCCGGGCAGCAGCTAGCAGGACCCTTACTCCCAACCTGGTACCCAGCCCAGATGTGGGAACCCTGCTGCAGCAGCGGCTGGAGGAGCTAGATGCCTTGTTCCTGGAGGAGGAGAAATAGATGGGGAGCAGCCCCATCAACCCTAGAAACTCTTGTTTGTCCATCCATTTGGAGGGAGGGGAACCTCTAAGGCACTTATATTTTTTTCTCTATATTTCTAGTAAAGTTTTCAATATGTTTCTGATTCTTTTGTATCTCTGAGTTTGAGACTGATAGACTGATTGACAGTACTGACTGATATTTTTATATTGGCTCCCCCAAAGGACTAGGCTTTTTTGGGGGGAAAGGGGCATCAGGAATTGAGCCCAGAGATGCTTAACCATTGAGCCACATCCCCAACTTTTTTTTCATATTTTATTTAGAGACAGGGCCTCGCTGAGTTGCTTAGGGCCTCTGTAAATTGCTGAGGCTGGCTTTGAACTTGCAATCTTCCTGCCTCAGTCTCTCTAGGAGCTGGGATTACAGGGGGTATGCCACCACACCTGGTCCCCCCAAAAAAGACTAGGAAAACGGTCAGAGTGGCACTCATAATTTAGAGACTGCACGGAGCAGTGGCCAGAGGACAGATTCTGAAACAGGGATTCCCAGCTGTCTGTACTTCAGTTCCCCTCGCCTTCTGCAAAATAGGGTGAATAATTACCAAATGAGTTAACATATGAGAAAGTGCACGGCACACAAGTGCAAAGTGTTTTTTGTTAGCGCTCAGAGAGCACAGACCAGCATTCTTGAGCCGAACGGTAACTGGACAGAATCTCGATCCCGCAAATCTAACACTCGCAGCGCAAGCGGCATACTGGGACCACCCCACGCCGCTGGAGCGATCCCCCTAGAGACCTGACAGAGGTGGCATCACCATGCGCATGCGCTAAGCGCCAAGCGGCGGAAAGGCAGACACGACGTAACTGGTTGTCGAACCGCACCTTCCTCAGCCACGCGCCGCCCAGCGGCCAACTGCCCTCTAAACTCGGGCACAGCATCTCAACTCCTATCCTTGACGCCGTCAGAAAGCGTCCAATAAACAAAGAGCAGGAAGAGGCGGGGCCACCTATGGGACCGCCCCAAACACCTACTTCTAACCAGTCGAGTCACAAGACTCGAGGAAGGGCGGAGCTAATCTGACGTAACCCAATCCAAGGTTTGAGGGCGGTTACATATTACCTATCCCCGGAATTTAACTCCGCCCTTCGCTTTGACGTATTCTTGCCAACCTATCAACTACTGAGCCCGTGGGGGGTGAGGGGAAGGGGGCGGGGAGTGGGAGGAGGCAGAGAGAGGAAGGAGGCGTAGGCTGAGGAGGAAGAGGGAGGAGGGGTAGGGAAGTCCTGGCGGAGAAGAGGCCCAAGACTCCAAAGGAGACAACGGGAGAGTGCGCTGGAGTTCCCTGGCTCCCCAACGGCCGTTCCGGATTTCCTAAGGCACAAATCAGACAGAGACGGAGGAAAGGAGGAAGAGACTTTTATGTCGGCGGACAGAGAAGCTCTACCCGTCACCGGTGCCTCACATCCGGGACTTTGGAGGGCTGGCCCCGCGGCCCCGCCCCCCCCTCGCACCTTTCATGGCGACCGGAGGCGGAGGCTGGAGGAGCTGGGCCTGGAGGAGGCCCCTTTAAATCTCCTTAAAGGGGTGGCCACCGAACTCGGCAGACTCCAACGCCAGCCTTAAAGGGGAAACGTCGAACAGAAGCTGACAAATTGAGAATTGTGCTGTTGGAAGAATTGGGGCGAGTGGGATTTCCCATCTTTACCTCCTTCTACGCAAGAAGTCCTTTAAATTCAGCTTAAAGGGGAAGTGGCCGTTTGTGGAGGACTAGAAACAAACTCCTGATCCCTTAAAGGGAGGGCCGGCTGTGTGAAGGACCCTGGACTCCTTAAAGGGGTGGCCTCTTTTAGCCGGAGGACTTAAGACACTTTTAAAGGGGAGGTCTGCGTTTCGGGTCGAGCTTTCGGCCTCTTTTAAAGGGGCGGCCCTTCCTCTTCCTCGGGGAGACTTGCCTCGACCCCTGGCAGGGGGCGGCCACCGCAGTAGGCCAGCCGGACAGTGTTGGGTCGTCTTAAAGGGGCCGGGGGCTGGACAACTTAAGGCCTCACCTTAAAGGGACGGCCACTCGTTTCGCCTTCTCGGCCCAGTCGGCCCCACGGGGGGGGGGCCCTCGGGCTTGTCGCCCCGGGGGCGGCGCCGGCTCTCGGGGCCTTGGCCTTGGGGCAAGCTCGGGGCCAGCAGATCCTGCTTTAAAGGGGAAGCCGTGGCCCTCTCGTCCCTGTGCAGCCGCCAGCGCCGCGCCTGCGACCCCGGGCCTGCCGACAGGCCGCTTCAGGCCCCGCCGCCTCCGGATGCGGCGCTGAGGGCCGTCACCATGGAGACGGCCGCGGCCCCGGGCCCGGGCTGGGCAGCTGAGGGGGAGCGGCGACGGAGGCGCTGCTCGCGCCGAGACCGAGACCGAGAGCAGCGGCGCCGCCGAGGTCCAGGCGGCGACGCGCCCCGGGCCTTGTTAGCCGCCCCGCGCGGTTCTTCGTCCTCGTCGTCACCGCCGCCGCCCACCAGGCCCTGGTCGTCAGCTTCGTCAGGAGAACGGCCCGGAGGCCCGAGACGGCGGCGGCCCCGTCCTAGGCCTCGGCCCCCGCGACCCCGAGCTCGGAAGCGGCCCGCCGGCTCGGGAAGCCGCGGGGAGGAGGAAGAGGAGGAGGAGGAGGGGGGCGCAGACGACGGGGAAGCCGAGGAGGAGCCTGAGGAGGAGGAAGAAGAGGAGGAGGACTTGATCGATGGCTTCGCCATCGCTAGCTTCGCCAGCCTCGAGGCCTTGCAGGTGGGGCCTTTTGGGGTTGGAGACCTTTGGGGGTGTCAGAGGGCAGAGAGAAGAGTGCAGTGCCTAGAGTGGGTGGGGTTGAGGGGGGAATGCTGGCACCCCAAACCAGAGCAACCGGCTCCTCTGGCCAGGCTCTGCCCCACCCTGGGTGGGAGGAGGTAGAGCTAGTCTCCAGGGACCAACCAGGTTACTGGGCCTGAGAAGCACTTTGGCGGCCTGGTCACCCCTAGAGAAGTGGGGAGGTTTTCTTTTTCCATCCACTTCAGTCCCACCTCCTCCTCCACAGAAGGATGCATCTCTTCAGCCCCCAGAGCGTCTGGAACATCGGCTGAAGCATTCTGGGAAACGGAAGAGGGGGGGCTCCAGTGGGGCTACTGGAGAGCCAGGGGACAGCTCTGATCGGGAGCCTGGCCGGCCCCCTGGGGATCGGGCCCGCAAATGGCCCAATAAGCGGAGAAGGAAAGAGGTGAGGTGTCCCAGATCCCCATCCTTTAACACTCTTTGGGTAGAGTGTCTTTAACATTGATTGGTTTTCTGTCAGCAGTGCATCCTAAACACTAACACTAACCTCAGACTCTAAGGGCAAAGAGGAAAGGGTACAGCAGATTTGAACCCCCAGCTTCCCCCTATCCAGGTCTGACCCAAGATTTGTCTGCAGTCAGACTCACCTGCTTTTTGGTTGGTTCTACATTGATTTCAGATGCATTGATAATCTTAAGAGACATATCAAAGGAACTTATTTGAATCATAAATTACATGTGGACCCTTGAGGTGGTGGTAGGAAAGAAAAGCATCGGCAATTAAATACCTAGAATTAAGCTTGAGAAAAGCTATACAAGGCCAGATCTGGAAGAGGTATGGAAGAGATGCTGCAGAAACCCACATGAGGAAACCACTCTTTCTGTCTGGGGGATGGGAGGAGGGTTGTGGTTAGGGAAACCCCCCTAGGATGACTTAGTCAGGCCCTGAAGTAGTCAGAAGTTTGCTAAGAGGAGAAATGGAGAAAAATTGTTTGGGGTAAACATGCATAAATGTAAGAACCTGGTGTATTTAGAAAATGACAGGAGAATGGGGATGGGCACTAACCAGAGAAGCAGCTACAAAAAGAGGTTGAAAATAGATCATGAGAGACCTTGAATGCCTTGCCGGGAGTTGAGACTTTATCCAGTTGCCTGGCCAGTCAGCCTCCCTTACCTCTGGACTCTGGTCTTTCTCAGGCCTTCTCTCGTCACTCTCTGGAAGCTGGATACATAGTAAGTGCTATCTACCTGTCCTGGCTCCTCCCCTCACCCCTTGGGCCTCATTTCTTTTCCCTATCCTGACACCATTCTCTTTTCCTTCTCCCCAGTGTGATGCGGAAAGTGATCTGGATGAGAGGGTGAGTGGAGTTAGAACTTGCTGGGCAGGCAGAGTCCCCAGCTTGGAAGATGGACTGCAGCTTAAAGGCCTACATGCAGCAGACAGCCTCATCTTGAGTGGGGAACATGGGTTAGGTTGAGCCTGGATTGGTCTTTTGGGAAAAAAATGGGGGACTTGGGAGGGCAGGTGGCCAGCTAACCAGAGAAAGAAGGTCCATGTCTTGGTGAGCCATCCTTTCTAAACCTCTTGGAGCTACCACTGGTTCATGGACATTCAGAATGACTGGAACACAGGTGGTCTTTCCCACTGGCCATTAGTCACCTCTTACAATTTGAGTTTCATGGATGACAGTCTGAGCCGAGATGTTTATCATGGCAGTAAGGACACTAAACCATTGTAAACAGTGTAGGAACTTCTCTTTTAGAGGTATTTTAGTTTACGATTAGAGTTGATTTGCTTGACTTGTAGTAACATGTCTTGGCAGGTAGTACTGTACACAACTGTGTAACCGCTCCTAAAAGTAGTGAAATTTACATTTCCTGATGTATGCCTTGTTTTCCTTCAAAAGTTGACTGGAGGGACTATGGTGCAGGGAGTTGTTGTCCATTTTAAGCGGATGGCCACTTAAATAGTTCCAGCAAACTATTGAGAATGGGGACAAGAAAACCTGAGTCTGGGTTCTTAATGAGGAGTCTCCAGGTTTCAAAATCTTCGCAGTTAGTTAAAAGACTTTTGCTAATGGTGGTGGACCAAACAATCTATAAATCAGGTTGTCCTGGGGGCCAGCAGTTAGTGATATCTGACATTTTTGCTTTGATTTTCTGTTTTTCTGACACTTCAGTACTGCCTTGATTCAGTTCTCCTTGCCTAGCAAATTCTCAGGCTCAGTAATTTACTTCTTTCTCCAAGCTTAGGCCCCCTAGTACCCACAATACAGAGGATCTCAGCTAAGCTGATGGAGTAAACTTGCTATTATCACCCGTTTCTGGCAGTCTCCATAGGCTGTTGTCATTTCCTAGGTGGAGGCCTGGACCACCTACAACTTAATTCTCTCCTTCTACTTCTTCCCTAGGTCTCTGATGATGACCTTGACCCATCCTTTACTGTCTCAACCAGCAAAGGTTGGTACAAGGGTGGGATGAAAGCAAGGGAGGGAGATCCGGTGAGCATGAACCTCTGCTGAGCATGTCTGCCATCCTGCCCTCACAGCCTCGGGCCCCCACGGCGCCTTCAATGGGAACTGTGAAGCAAAACTCTCCGTGGTCCCTAAAGTGTCGGGCCTGGAGCGGAGCCAGGAGCAGCCCCCAGGGCCCGACCCGCTGCTAGTGCCTTTCCCCCCAAAGGAACCACCGCCTCCACCAGCCCCTCGGCCTCCTGTCTCACCCCCAGCACCCTTGCCGGCCACCCCCAGTCTGCCACCCCCACCCCAACCCCAGCTGCAGCTTCGGGTCTCGCCCTTCGGCCTCCGCACTTCTCCCTATGGCAGCAGCCTGGACCTCAGCACTGGCAGGTGAGTGGTCCAAGGGTTTGCTGTGATCTTGGATGGGCATGGATATTTTGGCGCCAACCCTTGGCACTCTGTAACTGGGACGTGGGATGATACCTGTGGGTGTGACTTGAAAAAGGATTCTGAGGCTGAAAAGTTTGAGAGACACTTGGTGAAGTAAATTTTAAAGAGATTACTGCAGGACTTATATGAGCCCTTTATATATTTATTTATGTGCAGGGTAATCCTGTTTGATCTGTTACCCAATTTTTTTTTTTTTTTTTTTTAACTGGTGAGAACTTTTCATAAGGCATATCTGCTAGGAATAGTGTGTTCTTTGGAACATACTTTGGGAAATGCTGACATGATGATAAAGAGTGCTGGCTTTGGTGTCAGTCAGACCTGAATTGAAATTATTGCTCTGCCGCTTATTGGCTGTGTGATTTTTGACAAGTCATTTAACCCCTCTGAGCCTCAATTTCCTTTTTTTTCTGGGAAATGGAATAATAATGGTATCTTCATCCTAAAGCTGTTGTGAGGATTGATTCTGAGTGAATTCAGTGTTTCCCAAAGTGTGTACACTCGTAAGTGGGGATGTGGAATGATGACAGATCTTAACCTGAGTAAACTACAAAATAGTCATTTTAGCTGTTATGTACTTTAGCAAAATACCTCAAATCCTTGATTTCACATGGTATTGCTTAGGGTGAGGTTAAAAAAGAAAGTTAAGCTATAGAAAGAAGTAAGTGGTGTAGTACAGATGGTTGCGTGGCTGTGGCAACACTTCGGGAAAGTGGTGTGAAATGTTTGGAGACTTGTATTAGCTTACAAAGCAGGTGCCAGCGCTTGGCCTGCAGTAAGTGCTCACCAAAGGGTAAGAATTATTGACGTTCTTGTTATTGATGCTATAACTGTTGTTGTCATCATCATTATCATTGTTGTTATTATTGAGAAAACTAAGGCTCAGAGAGGGGCAGTGACTTGCTCAAGGTCACCCAGGGTGTTCATGGCAAGATGGGCCTAGAATTCAGGTCTCCTGGATCCCAGGACAGGCCAACATGGTGCTGCTTCCACTATCTTGGGGTGGGAACCCAGGTGGCCTGTTGTAATTAAGCGTCAAAATGAGTGATCTGTTTTGTGGTGTAGTTGAGTCAGAAAAGGGAAAGTCATATGGCTGGATATGGCAGTGGCAGCTCTGTGGAAGAAGAGATGTAGAGAAGGAGAAGATGGGGTTGTCGGGAGTGGGAGGCACCTCAGTCTGAGGATGGGTTCCCTGGGGGAGTTCCTGGGGGCCAGGTTCTGCCATCTTCCGTGTTGGAGAACCAGGGTCACGGTATCACCCAGGCTTCTGACCCCCTCCCGTCAGAGCTGGCACCTCCCAACCCCCTCACTCATCTCCCCACTTCTCTCCCCAGCTCTTCACGGCCGCCCCCCAAGGCCCCGGCCCCTCCCGTGGCTCAGCCTCCCCCCTCATCATCCTCTTCGTCCTCTTCCTCCTCATCTGCCTCCTCCTCGTCCGCGCAGCTCACCCACCGGCCCCCGACGCCCTCACTGCCCCTGCCTTTGTCCACCCACGGCTTCCCCCCCCATGGGCTGCGGGCCCCACCACCACCCCACCACCCCTCCTTGTTCTCCCCTGGCCCCACCCTGCCCCCTCCCCCACCCCTGCTGCAGGTGCCAGGGCACCCTGGGGCCTCAGCCGCTAACGCCCTTTCTGGTGAGTTTGGGGTCCTGGCCGGGGGGTGGGGGGCCATGGCCCCAAGCTCGGGCCCAATTGGCTTTGGGGCATCTGGGCTTCAGCAGACATCAGGGCTTGAGGAGGGACTGGCTCAAGGCCAGAGGGAAGGCCAGTCACTTGGGCCCAAGGAGGCTGACTTGGTGGCCACAGAAGTTAAAGCCTTCTACCCCTCCCCTCCCACAGAGCAGGACCTGATCGGCCAGGACCTGAACTCTCGCTACCTGAATGCCCAGGGTGGCCCTGAGGTGGTGGGGGCAGGGGGCTCGGCCCGGCCCCTGGCCTTCCAGTTCCACCAGCACAACCACCAGCACCAGCACACCCACCAGCACACCCACCAGCACTTCACCCCTTATCCCCCGGGCCTGCTGCCACCCCACGGCCCCCACATGGTGAGCTCCTCATTGGGCCAGTTGATGAAGCTCAGAGACCTGGAGGGAGGGTGCGGCTTCCAGGGGAAGGCCCTGGGTCCCTGGCTGGCAGCTTACTCTTCCCTTCTCTTCCCTAGTTTGAGAAATACCCAGGAAAGATGGAAGGCCTTTTCCGACATAATGTGAGTGTGTGTGTGTGTGTGTGTATGTGTGTGTGTGTGGTGTGGGCATGAATGCATCACAACGTGTGGCCCTGACTGTTCAGGTCCAGTCTCCAGCCCCAAAAGCAAGAGTCTTGAACCTGGGAAAGCTTCCTGGAGGGTTTAGGGTGGAGGCCAGAGGACTGATGGGCAGACCAGACCTGGGCTGCACCTCCACTCCCTGCTTGGACTAGTCCCCTTCTCTCCACAGCCGTACACGGCCTTCCCTCCCGCAGTGCCCGGGCTACCTCCGGGCCTCCCGCCGGCTGTCTCCTTTGGCTCCCTGCAGGGGGCCTTCCAGCCCAAGGTGAGCTCCCAATCTAGACACTGTTGCCACCTTCTGTCCTTTACAAACCTAGACTCCCTGGATCCACATACCTTTTTCCCACTTCCCAAAACCATGCCTAGACTCCTGCTCTCCCTTCTGGACCCAGGTTTTTGCACAGCCATGCTCCTTTGCTGTCCCATACCCCAGCTTGGTTCTAGACTCCTTGTATGCTTGGTGCCAGCTCTCCAGTCTGATCCCTCCACTCCCCTTTCCCAGAGCACGAACCCTGAGCTGCCACCACGACTGGGGCCAGTGCCGAGCGGGCTCCCACAGAAGGGGACACAGGTGAGGGGGGTCAGGGCAGGTCCTGGGGGAGCTAGAATGTGTGTTGACGGGAGAGCAGGGTTGTCTTAAGAGTGAACCACTGGCTTTTTCTCTTTAATACATGATCGGGGTGTTCTTGGGTGTCTAAGGAAAGAGAATTTATATAAACACCAGGAATTCCCAGACATGAGGAATAGGGATTTCTTGAGATTGTCCTAGGAATAAGATAATTACCAGGACACTATTTTGTTCTTTGGTTTTGTTTTTTGTGGTGCTTGGGGATCAAGCCCAGGGCTTCACCCATATATTGTACTGTTGAACTACACCCCAGCCCAAGGACAGTGGTTTTTGTAGGGGTTTTCAAATTTAAGTCACAGAACTTTTTAATTTTTTCCCAAATGACATCATACCAGGAAGCCCTGTCCATAAAACAGTTAAGATAAGCTTCCTCTTTGTGAAGTGACTGGGGGAGCCAGAGCCGTCTCTTCCCCTTGGCATTTGTAGCAGGCTTAGGCCCATGGCTCTGGGAACATTGTGAAAAGCGTAGAATGTGTTTCTTAGAGGATAGACTAGTCCAGATGTTTATCAACTTCTTAAAGGGTGTCTTAATCTAAATAAATCTTAAACAGACCCCCATTACATAAAGCTGTTAATAGGATAGCTTATCTGATTGAGAAATCTGTCCTCCTTCTCGGGCCACCCCCTACGTGGCCTAAAAGGGCACTTCCCTGGGGCCAGGTTCAGAACTTGGTGCTGGAGAAGAGATGCCTGGAGTGGGAGAGATGGGAAAGGAGTTTTGACAAAGGCTGGAAAGGTTAGAGGTATAGAGTCTAAGGGAAGTATCTGGGGGTGAGTGGGTACAATGGAGATGAGACACCCAGGTCAGTAAACAGGTCTGAATCGCCTCCAATCTCTCCTTTGCCATCCCCAGATCCCCGACCATTTCCGGCCACCTTTGAGGGTGAGTTTGGTGAAGACCTCAGGCTGCATGAGGCTGGGGGCTGGTGTGTCAGCGTGTTTGGCTGAGTGGGTGGGTCCTATTCGGGAAAAGAGTGAGAAGCTTAAAACGTGGAGGCAGCCTGATATGAAGCAGTAGAAAGTGAAGGTCTTTGAAGTTGCAGACCTGAGCTCAGATGTAACTGGCCATGGGACCTTGGGCAAGACAGTTTCTCTCTCTGAGCCTCAGTTTCCTAGGCTTTAAAATGAACCTAGTCATCCCTCAATTTTAGGGATGATGAGTGGGGATGTTGTGTGGCAAGGCTGGGCCCAGGACCAGGCTTGGAGTGGGTGATGAGTGAACATTCTTTCCTTCCCTTTGCCTTTGGTCATCCTGGGGCGGCAGAAACCAGGGAAGTGGTGTGCCATGCACGTACGTGTGGCTTACATGATCCTGAGACACCAGGAAAAGATGAAGGTACTGGGGCTGGAGGGCTGGGGAATGGATCTGAGAGTCAGGGGTGGCCTGAGCTATGGGCATCTACCTTCAACAAAGTACAGCAGAATCTTGACTAGAAACATTCTCTCCTGTCCTGAGCAGTTAGCACCTGTGTTCTCTGGCTAAATACAAGGATGGTCAGAGAAGGTTCTGAGAGAGGCAGGGGCTAACACCCAAGTCCCCTCTTAGTGCCAGCCAGCCCTTGGAGGGGAGATAAGGGTGGGAGAGCAAGAAGCAGGGACTTAAGAGACACAGAAAAAAAGCACAAATTGGCTCCTCACTCACTGCCCCTCTCCCGGTGTCCCACGCAGGGTGAATCCCACAAGCTTGACTTTCGGAACGACCTCCTGCCCTGCCTTCCGGGTCCCTATGGGGCCCTGCCCCCTGGGCAGGAGCTCTCCCACCCGGCCTCTCTCTTCACTGCGACTGGTGAGTCTGGCCAGCCCTCTCAGGGCCTGAAGTTTCCCATCTATAGCTGAGGCCCACTTTGCACCCACTTAGCCTCATCAGAGTCTCCCACCTCTCTGCCCAGGTGCCGTCCACGCTGCAGCCAACCCTTTCACGGCAGCTCCCGGGGCCCACGGACCCTTCCTGAGCCCCAGCACCCACATTGGTAAGAGCCAGGGGCATGTTGGGCAACCCAGGCCTTGTCTCCGACTTCCAAGTGTTCTTGAGCTGGGGATGGAAATTAGACTCAAGGCAGCTAGAATGGGGTAGACCTGGTTCCATTTGCTTTGTGATCTTGGGCAAGTTTCTCTACTACCCGCTCTAAACTGTGATTTCCTTATCTGTGGAAGGGGTAGGAAAGGCCAGGGTGATTCTCAGTTTCTGCCAGCTCAGACCCCTATCTCTAAAGTAGCCAGTGGTAGGTGGTAGCGTGCCACCTGGGAGAGGAGGGTGGAGGAGGGAGGCTGTGTAGGCCCAGAGGAGAGCATGACCCTGACTCCTAAGGAACTTGGAAGCTTTTGGGGAGAGATTACCTGGGTGTGGGGGAACAAGAAGGCTTTGAGCCTGTTGGCATAGAGGCATTCCTGGCTGGGGCAACTGTGAGGTTCCCATGGGAGGATAGGCTAGTTGTTCTGATGGCTGTGTGATACGCATGAAATTAGGGTCAGGCTGGGAACGGCTCTGCATGTCAGGTGGGGAGAAGTCTGCAGGGGAAAAGCTTGCTGCAGAGGTGAGATCTGCTAAGGTGGTGTAAGGGAAAGGGAGAAGAGTTTGACCTCTGGTGTCAGAGAGACCCCAGGTTGATGGTTTCACTCACAACTAGATGACCGTTGGCAAGTCATTTCACCTCTCTGAGCCTGTTTCATCTTAAAAGTGAGAATGATCCAAACTGCCTCATGGGGCTTGTTGTAAGGCTAAGTGACATGATGCATGTCAAAGTTCAGTGCCTTGCCTGGACCATGGAAATGCTCAGTACATGGTGGCTAAAACAAGCAACTTAAGGGCTCTGGCCAGCTTGCTGACCTGCCTCTTCCCTTCCAGTTCTTCACACCTGCTCAGAGTTGGCTACCCAATGCTCTGACCATCCCTCTTTTCTCCCCTACAGATCCTTTTGGGCGTCCCACAAGCTTCGCCTCCTTGGCTGCCCTCTCCAACGGGGCCTTTGGAGGCCTGGGCAGCCCCACATTCAGTGAGTGCTGGGTAGGATGGGTGGGGTGGGTGGGGCTGCATCACTGAGGTTGCATGCTCAGGCAGGGCCTCAGGGGATGCCTGCATGGGGCCTCCCCCTGCTGGCCCATGTCACTTTCTATCTACTTCACCCTCTGCCCAGACTCCGGCGCCGTCTTTGCCCAGAAAGAAAGCCCAGGGGCCCCACCAGCCTTCGCTTCCCCCCCAGACCCATGGGGCCGCCTACACCGCAGTCCTCTGGCCTTTCCTGCCTGGGTCCGGCCCCCTGAGGCCGCCCGGACACCAGGCTCAGACAAGGAGCGGCCTGTGGAGCGGAGGGAGCCCTCTATCACCAAGGAGGAGAAGGACAGGTCTGCCTCCCCAGCCCCACTGCCACTCTTCCCCCCCCCCCAGTCTCTTGGTCTCTGTGGATACCTTCATTCTCTTCCTCTATGCCTGCCCCCCACCAGGGACCTCCCCTTCTCTCGGCCCCAGCTCCGCGTTTCTCCTGCTACTCCCAAGGCCCGGGCTGGTGAGGAAGGGGCCCGGCCAGCCAAGGAATCTGTGCGGGTAAAGGAAGAGCGGAAGGAAGAGGCTGCTGCCGCTGCAGCCGCTGCTGCCGCCGCTGCTGCCGCTGCTGCTGCTGCCGCTGCAGCCACTGGGCCACAGGGCCTTCACCTGCTGTTCGAGAGGCCCCGGCCACCCCCTTTTCTGGGCCCCAGTCCACCAGAGCGCTGTGCGAGCTTCCTGGAGTCAACCTGGTTGGCAGGGCCCCCACGCCTTGCTAGGCCACCCCGCTTCTATGAGGCGGGTGAGGAGCTGACTGGACCAGGGGCGGTGGCTGCTGCCCGCCTCTATGGTCTAGAGCCTGCTCATCCCCTGCTATATAGCCGCTTGGCACCACCACCACCACCTGCTGCGGCTCCGGGAACCCCTCACCTTCTCAGCAAAACTCCACCAGGAGCCCTTTTGGGGGCACCACCTCCGCTCGTGCCCGCCCCCCGGCCCAGTTCCCCACCTAGAGCCCCTGGCCCAGCCCGGGCTGATAGGTGAGGGGAGGGGAGGGGCAGGGGCAAAGCTCTACCCCCCACCCTTTCCTTTTGAAAAGGTCCTAGGGCTGAGGTTTTAAGCCAGGGCTGGAGGGCAAAGGTTATGACCTCATGGCCATTTCTGAGGTCTTGGACCTGGGAGCAGAATCCCCAACCCCCATGAGGTTAAGTATCATGGAGTGTGGGGTCACTGGGAGGGTAGAGGTCACAAGCCTCTAGAGCAAGGTATGTGTGTACATGAGTTTGGGGGTCATTTCAGAGGTCATGGCTCAGACCTCCTGAGGTGCACCATTGCCCCCTTTGAGGGCCTCTAGGCCCTTGACCTGCCTCCCCAAGGGCTCATAAGCCAGAGGCCAAAGTGCCCCCCCTCCCCTTCACCTACCACCCAAGTCCTCATGCCCTTCTAGGGCTGGGAGAGGAGGGGCCAAAGGAAAGGGGGTTCCATGTACATATTACCCCTTCCCGCATAGCCCCCCAGACCTTTTGTACATTTTTACAGGGGTGCCCCTCCCAACAGTCCCCTTCCTGGTTAATTAAATCCTCAGACTGGTGCTGTGTTCCTAGCCTCTGGCCTCTCTGTGGGGGAAGGGGGATTTGTAGGGGAGAGCCGGGAGGGGACAGGCAGGAACCCAGGGCTTGTCCCTGGGAATGTGGGGTCTAGCAGGAGGTGGACCAACAGGGGAATGGACCTAGGGACCTAGGCTGGAAGGAAGGATAAAATCCTTCCTGCTTGGCTGACAGCCCAGGTTCCCCCCAACTTGTTCCTGTTAACTCTGTGCCCCCAGCTCCAAAAGGCTCAACCTCTAAGCCCAGACTCCACCTCTTAATGGCTCAGTCCCTCTTTCCCAGTTTCCAAGTGCCCCCAGGACTCCTGGGCCCTGCTCCACAGAACCCTGTTCTCCAGAACCCTGCCCCAGGCTGGAGGGGGGGCAGAGAAGGTCACCATGTACCACACACCAAAGAAGGGGGTTGGCCCAGGGGTGGGCGACACAGGCAGCTTCTTCAGCAGCCTCATGGCAGCAGCCCCAGCCTTCCCAAAGCAGAGGCGCCTCCAGGCTGGGGCCCGACCTAAGGCAGGGCTCACTTTAACAAAACCATAACGTTGACTTTTTCCCCAGGTGGGGCTTATTCTGTAACATGACTTGCGGATATTTATATAAAAATGAGTGTTACAATGAGGCCCCCTGGCTCCTCCTTCAGTCTCTATGGGTTGCTTGGTGGGGGTTGGACTTGTTCTTGCTGTAAGGGAGGGATGAGATCAATACTGGCCATCTCCTGACAGATACCCCCCCACCTGGGGGAGTTGTTCAGGTTCTGAATGGGTGGGTGGGTTAGTGTTGGACAATGAAGTTTTTGCATTACTTTTCTACAATTTAGGAATTCACTTAAGATTTAAATTATACAGAGACGTTGAACAAAGGATCAAGTTTCCTCTTCACCTGATGCCAGCCTTTCTCAAATCCACTCCTTCTCCATGGTAGCCACAGTTAATCATTTCTTGTCTGTTACTCAGGTTCCTGTGTACCTGCATATGTATCTATGTGTACAGTAATGTTAGTAACTTAAGATCTATAATTTTTACAAAACTGTTGGTTTTTGGTGAGAAGTACACGGTCACTGTATTGCAGTTCAAACACACACAGAGAAAGTGTCCTATCACCCCCACCTGTCAGAGATGACCACTGTTAATTATCAAGGTTAACATTCTAGGTATTTTTTTAATTATATGCTTACAGTATTTTAGAAGATGGGACTGATCTATGAAACACTATTGGGCAACTTCTATTTTGCATTTGGCATTAGTCTATTAAGTAGTTCTTAGCCCAATTTAGTAGATACTTGTTATCTAGACTGGCTCTTCAAGCCCCTAGAATTAAATGGGTAGGCTTGTTCCAAGTATACCATTTCCTTAGTGAAGATGTATCCATTATTCTCTACCACCACCACCAAAATTACCCAAGATTTCCCCTACGGAATTCAGAAACAGGTGACCAGAAGGTGGGGTATGGCTTGTAAGCAGGTTTTTACATGGAAGTCTTTGTTTTCAGCTTCTGAAAAATCTGAAAATCTATTGACAGGGAAATGGATCTGCTTTCTCTTGGTGGTTCTTTGAGATGGAGTGTGCTCTCTCCAGATTGCCACTGTCCACTCTTGTCTTGGAGCAGACCACCATCACTATCCAGGCTATCTCCTGACCCCATAGCCATTTGAGTGTGGAACTCTAAATGAAATCTTTTCTTCCCCTGTATATCAAACCTCACCTAGGTATCGCCCCCACATGCCTTGGATATCTCAAACTGGGTCATATCCTACATTTGATGTCTCCCTACCCATTCTGTTTCTATCTCTTGTCACCAGCACCCAAGTGAGAAATCTTCGTCTTCCCTCATTTAAGCATCTAAACTGTCTTTTATTCTTTGTACCATTACTGACTCAGTCCATTGTGCCAGACACTGAACTAGGGGCTGGAGATACAGAGGCAAACATCAAATCCCAGCCTTCCTGGTGCTTACATTCTGCTATGTGTAAAGAGCAACAGACACTGCATGAAGAAAATTATTAAAGAGGCTAAAAGGCAAAGAATTAAGGGCTAGAGAAGTAGCTCAGAGGTAAAATGCTTGCCTAGCCTATGGGAAGTCCTAGATTCAATTCCTAGTAATGAAAAATAAAAAAGTTGCTATAGGCTGCAATTAGTAAATGCATTACTTTGTCTTGATCAAGTTCTATGTAGTAACTGTAATCTTCGCCCACCTGCCTCCTGGTACTAGAGATGGAAGCCAAAGGCAGTTTACCACAGAGCTACATCCCCAACCCTTTTTAAGTTTTGAGGCAGGGTGTTGCTAAATTTCCCAGTTGGCCTCCTACTTGCCATCCTCCTGCCTCAGCCTCCTGAGTCGCTGAGATTGCAGGCGTGTGCCACTAGCTATGTAATGTTAAACAGTGTAACTACCATATCTATGCTTTGTCTTTTAATTCATAAAATACAGTTTTCAAACCAACTTAATGGAGATATAATTCACATACCACACCATGTAATTCACCAAGTGTCTTCTAACTGGCTTCTTTAACTTGGCATCATGATTTCAAGTTCATCTTCATTTTAGGTTGTCCCTTTTATTGCCAAATATTATTCTATTGTATAGATACACCATATTTTGTGTATTTTTCAATTTATGGACATTTGTGGGGATTTAGAGGTTTTGTGTTTGTTTTTGCTTTTTTTTCCTGTACTGAGGATTGAACTCAGGGGTGCTTTACTACTGAACTACTTTTTTTATATATTATTTTTAGACAGGGTCTCGCTAAGTTGCTAAGGCTCAAGTTAAATTGCGGAGGCTGGCCTCCAGCTTTCAATCCTCCTGCCTCACCCTCCCAAGTTCCTGGAATGCTGCTTGTGCCACTGCGGCTGACTATTGTTTCTATCTTATGAATATTATGAACAATGTTGTTATAAATATTCACTTAAAATTTCTTAATATGAACAAATGTTCAATTTTCTAGTATGCACCTAGGAGTGGAACTGCTAGATCATATGCTAACTCAGTCTTTTAATATTTTGAGGACTGCGGGTGTAGCTCATTGGTAGAATACTTGCCTAGCATGCGCAAGGAACAGGGTTCAGTCCCTAGCACTGAAACAACAAAGAAAATACTTGGAGGGACTGTCAAACTGGTTTTGGAAATGGCTACACGATTTAACATTCCCATCATCAGTGTATGTGAGTTTAAGATAAGAGTTTTAATCGTTTCTTCCAGCAGTGTATGGATTCTTTTAAGTTAATAAACTTCCAGTGCAGGTCACAGAGTAGGTGCTCAAAGAACTGCTGTCATTCTGGGTGATGCCTTTCCTATCAGAAACTTTCAGAGGAAGGTTTTGAGAGTCTTTTTTTTTTTTTTTTTTTAAGAGAGAGAGAGAAATAGAGAATTTTTTAATATTTATTTTTTAGTTCTCGGCGGACACAACATCTCTGTTGTATGTGGTGCTGAGGATCAAACCCGGGCCACACGAATGCCGGGCGAGCGCGCTACCGCTTGAGCCACATCCCCAGTCCCAGTTTTGAGAGTCTCAATGGAGAACACTGATCTACATGCAGTTTGTGTGGGAAGCACATCTTTCAAAATTGGTCTTGAGGTGGGCAGAATCCATCTCAGAGCACAGAATGAGAACCAGAGCTTGAGTGAGTGAAGAACTCAAGCTAAGAGGCTTTGACATCAGATGAGCCAGGGCTTAAGTTTGGCTTCCAGCACTTACTACCTCTATGGCCTAGATGCAGCCTGTTGCCATGGTAGGAAAACAAGGGAAATGATGATCCCTGCCCAGGGCCCAGTAATTGTTACATGGGATAATACATATAAAGGGTGCTTAGCACAGAACTTAGTTCACAGTGAATATTTAATACATGAGAGTATGTAGTTTGAGAGATTAGAGCTAGGCTGGGGTATAGCTCAGTGGTAGAACACTTGCCTAGCATGCAGGAGACCCTAGGTTCAATCCCTAGCACTGAGGAAAAAAACATTAGAAATAATTTCCCAATTTCAAATGAATTAGAGAGTCCAGAGAAGAGAGATTTATTTTTTTCTCTTTCCACATTTTTATTAGTGCATTATAGTTGTACATAATGATGGGATTTGTTGTTAAATATTTGTACATGCAAACAGTATAATGTAATTTGGCCAATATCATTCCCCAGAGACTTATTATTTTTACACCAGTTTTAGAACTACAGAAAAATTACCAAGATGGTACAGAGAGTTCTCCACATACATTCTAGGCATGCGCATTACCACTGAGCCACAACCTCAGCCCCTCTCCTTGTTTTTAATATTCGTTTTTTTTTTTTTTTTTTTTTTTTTGGGTGTGTGTGTGTGGTGCTAAGGATTGAACCCAGGGCCTTATGCATGTGAAGCAAGCACTCTACCAACTGAGCTACATCCCCAGGCCGATAATCTTTTTTTAACATTATTTTTTTTAATTATACATGGATGCAATATCTTTATTGTGTTTATTTATTTTTATATGATGCTGAAGATCGAACCCAGTGCCTCACATGTGCGAGGCAAGTGCTCTGCCACTGAGCCACAACCCCAGCCCTGAATTTGATAATCTTGACAGATTTTATCCGAAGGCCTCTCACGTGCCCGGCAAATATTCTACCACTGAGCTCTACCCACAGACCCCAACTGTACTTATTAATGCAGTAACATGGTGTTTCTATACATGTATACATTAGGTAGTATTTAAATCAGGTAAGCATATTTAGCTCCACAAACATTTACCATTTCTTTATGGTGAAAACTTCAAAATCATTCTAAATACGTTATTGTTATCCTTGATCACACAATAAAATGCCATTTTAATCACAACACATATCAAGATGATTTATCACTGTTGATGTTGACCTTGATCAACTGGCCCAGGTAGTGCTTGTCAGAGCCCCCCTCTTTTCTTGCTGTATTCTTTGGAATAAAGTCACTCGTTCTACTTCATTGAGGGCAGAGTATGGATCATTTAGAATACTTCATGGAAGATTTGTCTCTTCTCCCCCATTTATTTATTTATTCAGTTATTTAAGTGTTTGTTTATTTTGGTACTGGAGATTGGACTCAGGAATTCTTAACCATTGAACCACATCCCAGCTCTTTCTTCAAATATTTTTAGTTGTAAATAGACACAAACCTTTATTTGGTTTATTTATTTTTATGTGGTGCTGAGGCTCAAACCCAGTGCCTCACATGTGTGATGCAAGCGCTCTACCACTGAGCCACAATGCCAGCTCCCTTTTTAGTTTTTATTTTGAGACAGGATCTCACTAAGTTGCTGAGGTTGGCCTCAAACTTGCAATCTTCCTGCCTCAGCCTCCTGAGTCACTGGGATTAAAGGCATGCATCAACACACCCAGCTCTCAATCATTTATTTATATTACTATGGACTCATGGACATTCATTTTGCAATTGAGACTAAAATATGGTGCTATTTTACTATTCTCAAGTTCTAAATTACTTCACTTATTTATATATGTATATATATGTATGTGCATACTGGGAATTGAACCCAGTGACAGGTGAGAGTTTACCACTGAGCTACATCCCCACTAAATTTATTTTTTATTTTGAGTCAGTGCCTTGCTAAGTTGCTGAGAACCTTGCTTATTTATTGAGGCTGGCCTCAAACTTGTGATCCTCTTGCCTCAGCCACCCTACACAGTGAGATTGTAGGCCTATGCCACCAAACCCAGCTTTTACAGTTTTAAATTGGCTCCTGTGGCCAGACATAGTGGCACATGCCTGTAATCCCAGGAGGCCGAGGCAGGAGAATTGCAAGTTAGAGGCCAGCTTTACCAATTAAGCAAGGTCCCTAAGCAATTTAGGAAGACCATGTCTCAAATAAAAAATAAAAGGACTGGAGATGGAGCTCAATGGTAGAGGCACCTGGGTTCAATCTCCAGTACAAAAAAAAAGGGAGGGGAGCTCCTGTGCCTATGTCCCTTTGTGTGGTACAGCTGTCTCTAGCATATATATACATATGTATATATATGTATATGTATATATGTGTATATATGTATATGTATATATGTATGTATATAATAGTTATAGTCGAACACAATACCTTTATTTTATTTATTTTTTATGTGGTGCTGAGAATCGAACCCAGTGACTCCTCACACATGCTAGGCAAGTGCTGTACCACTGAGCCCCAGCCTGTAGCACCAATACTTTTATTGTTTGTACTTTTGTATCTTTGGAAATTTGTCTTATGCATATACATATATATATATATATATATATATATATATATATATTTTTTTTTTTTTTTTTTTTTTTTTTTTTAAACTTAAAAATAACAGCTGGGGCTGGGGATGTGGCTCAAGCGGTAGCGCGCTTGCCTGGCATGCATGCGGCCCAGGTTGGATCCTCAGCACCACATACAAACAAAGATGTTGTGTCCACCGAAAACTAAAAAATAAATATTAAAAAAATCTCTCTCTCTCTCTCTCTCTCTCTCTCTCTCTCTCTCTCTCTCTCAAAAATAAAAATTAAAAAAAAAAAAAGAGGTGGGAATGTAGTTCAGTGGAAAAGCACCCTGGGTTGAATCCCCAGTAACAAGAAAAAAACAACATTCATAGCCTATAAAAAGGTAAAGTTTCCTTCCTTTCCCTGATCACACCCTCCTTTGTTAGTTTCCCCTTCCTACAGACACCTTATTGATTGTTTGTTTCTCCAGGAATTCTTTCCTCTTTTAAACAAAAGTTTATATGTAGTACACACAGTTCCTACATACTGCATTTTTCAAGTAGTTATTTCTTTGGGATTCTTCCATGTTCCATTTCAGCACATAGAAATCTTCTTCCTTTTTAACCTCTGTACAGTGTGCCACTGCAAGACTATACAATAATATATGTAACCAGTGTCCGTCAATAGCATCTACATTCTTTCTGTTCTTTTTCTAGAACAAGGAGTACTGCAGTGAATACCTACATTGCACACTTGAGCAAATACATCTTCAGGATAGATTTCTGGAAGAAATTGCAAAGCCAATAGTATATGCTTTCAGAATTTAGGTAGATGTTGCCAATTTGTCCTCCACAACTTTTACTAATTTAGGAAGATGTTGCCAATTTGTCCTCCACAAACCTTTACTCATCTTGACTCTCAGCAGCAATCCCAAGAGGTCCTGTTTCCCCATGCTCTTGCTAACAGGGAGAAAAAACAAGCTTTTTGGTCTCTGCTAATTTAATGGGTGAAAAGTGGTGACTTGCAGAAGTTTTAATTTGCATTTCTAAAAATTATGAGTGAAGTTGAACATCTTTCATATATTTAAAAATCAATTGTATGGGCAGGGATTGTGGCTCAGTGGCAGAGCTCTTGCCTCGCAAATGTGAGGCACTGGGTTTGATCCTCAGCACCACATAAAGATAAATGAACAAAATAAAGATATTGTGTCCACCTACACTTAAAAAATGTAAAAAAGGATAAATCAATTGTGCTTTTGTTTTCTGTGAATTTTCTTTAGGTCCTTTGCCTATTCCTTACTCATCTCCTCTACCATCCTGGTCTTTAGAATTTTTACAATCTATGTTTTGCGCCTAAATGAAAGCTACTTGATTATTTAAGTCATTAACAAAACCCAAGTATTTATTGGTTATCTCCTGTGTATTAGAGTCTGTTTTAGTATTTTATTTTTTTGGTACTGGGGATTGAGCTCAGGGACACTCTACCACCAAGCTACATGCTCAGCCCTTTTTATTTTTTGAGACAGAGTCTCACTAGGTTGCCGAGGCTGGCCTCAAACTTGTGATCCTCCTGGCTCAGCCTCCCCATGTGCCACCAGATTCTTCGGGAGTCTGTTTTAGTAACCTGGCAGTGAACAAAGATGACAAGGGGGTAGGAGGTATAGCTCAGTGACAGAGTATACAATTAGCATGCCTGAGGCCCTTGATTCAATCCTCAGCACTGCAAGAAAAACAAAATGAAAAAATTGAAAAACTTTAAAAAGGTCTTTACAAGAGTTTCCTGCTGACATGTTCACATAAGGCCACTCAAATGTGTGTTCCCAAATGTTCTTAGAATTAGATGATGGTAATGGTTGTACAGCTTTGGAATACACTTAAAAAAAAAATCACTGAATTATACACCTTATTTTTTATATTTTGCAGTGCTGGTGATTGAACCCAGGCCCTCTGATGTGCTAGACAAGAGCTCTGTTACTGCACAACATCCCCAGCCCAGGATTATATACTTCAAAGGGTACATTTTGCCAGGTGTGGTAGTGCACACCTGTAATCCCAGAGGCTCTGGAGACTGAGGCAAGAGGATTTCAAGTTCAAAACCAGCCTGAGCAATTTAGCAAGGCCCTAAGCAATTCAGTGGGACCCTGTCTCTAAATAAAATACAAAAAAGGGGCTAGGGATGTGCTTCAGTGGTTAAGTGCCCTGAGTTCAATCCCTGTACCCCTCAATATCATTTTATGATATGTAAATTTTTGTCACTAATGATAATAAAAGAATACTCCCAGAACCTTGCTGGTCATAGCGCAATGACTGGAAACAACCTAATTGTATCTCCACAGGGATATGCTAAATAAACTGGTACAACTGTCAGTGGTTAAACATCAGGGGGTTGGTAAAAAGGAGATGTGTCTGCATTTGCAGATGTGGAAGATATGGAAAAGCTATATGTGACTATGTTTAGTTAAAAAAATTAAGGTAAAGAATTGCATATAGTCTGAGGTCAGTAGGAGAGAACTTGTGTAGCACAGGAGAGGCCCTGGATTCCATCTCCAGTACTGCAAAGAAAGAAAGAAGAAAAAAATTATGTGTAGAGAATGGTTTGTTACCAATTACATTAGACAGCTAATGTGCGGTGCAGGAGCAGGGCTCAATTACACGTGCCTGTAATATCTCAGAGATTCGAGAGTCAGAGGCAGGAAGATTGCAAGTTCCAGGCCAGCCTGGGGAACTTTGTGACACCCTGTCTCAAAACAATAATAATAATAATAATTTAAAAAGGTGGGATTTCAACTCAGTGGCAGAATGCCTGTGGGTTAAATCCCCAGTACTGCAAAACTTAAAAAAGAAAAAGAATGTAACACTTGGCTTGGGACACTCAGTGGTACAGTATGTGCTCAGCATGCTCCAGAACCCCAGCAACAAAAAAGAATAAAATGTTCTCATAGTGATACAGCAAAGCAGGCAGGACTGATACAACTATCCCCATTTTATACATGAGTACACTGAGGCTCAAAAGTGAAAAGGGCTCTTGCAGACTTAGTGAAAAGTTCAAGATGGGCAGTTGTTTAGGGTCAAACAAAGTACTAGTTTGAATCCTGGCTTTGTTGACTTTTGATGTTAAACTAATCACCTCTCCCAGACTGAGAGTTAACCACTTATATCAAAAAGAAACAAGGCCAAGGCCTTCAACTTCACAGGACTTTGAGGATTAAAAGCTGCTGTCAGCCAGATATGGTGATGCACAACTAATCCCAGCTACACAGGAGGCTGAGGCAAGAGGATCACATACTTGAGGCCAAAGTTGGCAATTTAGTGAGACTCTAAAAAAAAATAAAAAAGACTGGGACTGTGGGAATGCAACTAACTCAGTGGTACATGCCCCTGGGTTCAACCTCAGTAGCAAAAAATAAAAGTAAAAAAATAGACTACTAAGGCGCTTGGATCATAGTAAATATCCAAGAAATAGCAGCTATTAGAGTTATTATTATGTAAATATTTTAAATAACAACAACTGCTAATTCTGGAACAAGGTATCAAGCCTTCCATTAGGTCCCCAGATGAGACTGATCTCTGGTCTGTCTCTCCCTAATACCAGCTTCTCTCTTCTCAACCCTACTGTAAGTGAGCTTCAGAAGCTCTCAGTGATGCAGATGAATGTGGACCTTCATTAACAAAACAATGGCCCTGTTGAAGTATCCAATGGAAATGTTTAAAACTCTGAAAGGAGAGAAATAAGTTAACAAATTTTTATCAATATACCCACCTTCACTAGTCCTTAAACACTTCTCAGAGGTTGTGGATGTAGCTCCCTAGCTCCGTGGCTCAGGGCTTGTAAAACAGGTGCCAGGCCCTTGGAGTTCAATCCTCAGCACCAAAAAGAAGAAAAGAAAAAACCTGCTGGGAGAGCACAGATTGGACCAACCATCTTTAAATGAACTGGATTCCGTTACTCAAACTCACCACTTTTCAAGTTAATGCAGGAAAAATGGGGAGGTAGGATGCTAACCTCTAGAGGCTTTGGTGAATGTATAAACAGCTTGGCATTTCTAGAACCAAATTTTCTTCCTTAAGAAAATCAGTTTAGGGCTGGGGATGTGGCTCAAGCGGTGGCGCGCTCGCCTGGCATGCGTGCAGCCTGGGTTTGATCCTCAGCACCACATACAAACAGGGATGTTGTGTCCGCCGAATACTAAAAAAAAAAAAAAAAAAAAAAAAAAAAAATTATCTCTCTCTCATCCTCTCTTTAAAAAAAAAAGAAAGAAAGAAAGAAAAAGAAAATCTTTTTTTTTTTTTTTTTTTTCCCCAAATCTCCTCACCCACCAGTACCTGAGGACAGGCAATTGTAGATCCCCTTAGATTCTGAGCCCACACACTGGTGATCACAGAGCTACTGCCAGTTTTCTGGGGAAGACAGGAGGAAGGAATGAGGTGTGGAGTAAGACCTGAGATTGACTAGAGCCACCCTGCTAGGTGTGGAACAGGCTAATGAAACAAAGAATAGTTAAAACACACACAGAGTTTTTCCATGTGTATGAAGATATTCACTACAAGGGTCTCCACTGAAATCTTGTTTGAAAATCTAGAGAACGGAAATGACTCAAGTGTTCAAAATAAGGCATCAGTTAAATATATCTTTAAAGGCCAGATGCAATAGCATAAGCCCATAATCCCAGCTATTGGGGAAACTGAGGCAGGAAAATTGAAAGGTCGAGGCCAGTCTGGGCAATTTAGGGAGACCCTTGCTCAATTTTTTTTTTTTTTTTGGTACTGTGGTTTTAACCCAGGAGTATTTAACCACTGAACTACATCCCAACCCTTTTATTTTGAGGCAGGATCTCACTAACTTGCTTAGGGTCTCAGTAAATTGCTTAGGACCTCAAACTTGCAGTCCTCCTGCCTCAGCCTCCTGAGTCATTGGAATTATAGGTGTACACCAGCATGCCAGATGTCAATTTAAAAAAAAAAAAAAAATGCGGGGGGTGTAATTAGCTCAGTGTTAGAATGCCTGCCTAACATGCACAAGGTCCTGGGTTCAATATCCAGAACTACAAAAAAAAAAAAAAAAAAAAAGTCTTGATAATTCACACAATGGACTAGTATGACCTCTAAAAATGCGAATTCAGAGTACAACTGGGCATCATGGCGTATACCTGCAATCCTAGCAACTTGGGAGGCTAAGAAAGGAGGATTTCAACTCAAGGCCAGACTCAGCAATTTAATGAGGCCCTAAATAATTTAGGGAGACCCTGTCTGAAAATAAAAAATACAAACAAGGGCTGGGAATATGGCCCAGTGGGTAAGTGCCCCAGAGTTCAGTCTCTGGCACCAAATAAATAAAAACAAAAATGAAAAGAGCTCAGTAGTAAATCACTCCTGGACTAAAACCCTAGCACCAAAAGCAAGCAAGTAAACAAACAACAAAACAAAACAAATGAGGGCTGGGGATGTGGCTCAAGCGGTGGCGCGCTCGCCTGGCATGCGTGCGGCCCGGGTTCGATCCTCAGCACCACATACAAACAAAGATGTTGTATCCGCCGATAACTAAAAAATAAATATTAAAAATTCTCTCTCTCTCTCTCTCTCCTCTCTCACTCTCTCTTTAAAAAAAAAAAAAATGAGGTAGATCCCAGTGTATAGATCTCGAATTATCTTAAAGAATTATTATTAATAGGGCTGGGGATGTGGCTCAAGTGGTAGTGCGCTTGCCTAGCATGCGTGAGGCCCTGAGTTCGATTCTCAGCACTACATAAGAATAAAATAAAGATATTGTGTCCACCTAAAACAACAAAAAATAAATATTAAAAAAGAATTATTATTAATAAGTAAATGTGGGCTGGGGTTGTGGTTCAGTGGTAGAGCGCTCGCCTAGAATGCACAAGTCACCGGGTTCGATCCTCAGCACCACATAAATGTAAAATAAAGATATTGTATCCACCTAAAGCTTAAGAATAAATATTTTAAAAAAAAGTAAATGTGATGTCTTATGTTCCTGCATAGGTAGACTCACTATTATAAAAAATATAGATTCTCTCCAAACTGATGTGTAAGAGAAAATGCAATGCTAAAAAAAAAAAAAAAAAAAAAATCACACCAAGTCTTTTGTGAAATTTGCCAAGCTGATTAAGAAAACATAAAGCGGGGCTGGGGCTGGGGCTGGGGCTGGGGCTGGGGCTCAGTGGTAGAGAGCTTGCCTAGCATGCATGAGGCACTGGGTTCGATCCTCAGCACCACATAAATGTAAAATAAAGATACTGTGTCCACCTAAAACTAAAGAATAAATATTAAAAAAAAAACATAAAAGAAGAGGTAAAGAACAGAAAGATAATTTTAAAGAAAAATAAAAAGACTTGCTCTATTAGAATTGTTATAAAGTGGTAGTGACAAAGACTATGTATTGCTGCTAGGGAAAGGAATTTACCAATATTAACTCATGAATTTTGATAAATGACAGAAATAGAGACTACTCCATAAGTGGAACTGGAAAAAAAAATGCCATCCATATGGGAAAAAATAAAGTTAGATCAGTGCTTCATCCTACACAAGTCAACTCCAGATATGAAGACTTAATTAACAGGCTGGGGATGTGGCTCAAGCGGTAGCGCGCTCGCCCGGCATGCGTGTGGCCCAGCCCACATATAAGCTTTTAAGAATATATAAGCCCACATATAAGCTTTTAAGAATATATATTGAGATAATCTAAATGTCTCCAAAGGGGCTGGGGTTGTGACTCAGTGGTACAGCACTTGCCTAGCACATGTGAAGCACTGGGTTTATCCTCAGCACCACATAAAAAAAAATAAACAAATAAAATAAAGTTAAATGCCTTGTAAAAATCAATGAAGGACAAAAGCCAGTAGGAAAAAATAGAAAAGTCTTTCTTTTTTTTTTTTTGTACCAAGGATTGAATCGAGGGATGCTTAACCACTGAGCCATATCTCCAACCCTTTCTTATTTTTTATTTTGAAATAGATCTCACTAAGTTGCTCAGGGCTTTGCTAAATCGCTGAGGCTGACTTTGAACTTGGAATCCTCTTTCCTCAGACTCCCCAGCTGCTGGGATTACAGGCTTGTGCCACTGTGCCAGCTCAGCTAAAGTCCTGAACATGATTTCAAAAAAGTGTAAACATGGTTTAAAAGCTTATGAAAAGAAGCTGAGACAGGAAAATCGCAAGTTCAAAACCAACCTCAGCAATGTTGAGATGCTAAAAACTCAGTGAGATCCTGTCTCTAAATAAAATACAAAATAGGGTTGGGGATGTGGCTGAGTGATTGAGTGCCCCTGAGTTCAATCTCCGGTACAAAAAAAAAAAAAAAAAAAAAAGCTTATGAAAAGATGTTCAACATTATTAGAAGGAAATACCATTTTATATCCAGTCTATGGGGGAAATTAAGAAGGTAAATAGTACCAAGTACTGGAGATGATCTCTCCTGTATATTATTGGTGAGAGTACACATTCATAAAGATATTTTGAGGAAGAAAATAAACTTTATAATTCTCTTGTAAAATTGAACATTTCAGAGGTACTGGAAATTGAACCCAGTGGCGCTTTACCACTGAGACCCCTTTTAAACAAGTTTTTTTTTTTTTTTTTGGTACCCGGGATTGAACTCAGGGGCACTCAACCTCTGAGCCACATCTCCAGCCTTATTTTGTATTTTATTTAGAGACAGGGTCTTACTGACTTACTTAGCACCTCACCATTGCTGAGGCTGGCTTTGAACTCAAAAAAAAAAAAAAGTCTGAACTCAAGATCCTCCTGTCTCAGCCTCCCGAGGTGTTGGGATTACAGGCGTGTGCCACTGCGCCTGGCCCAAATAAGTTTTATTTTAAAACAGGGTTTTGCTAAACTGCTGAAATTTGCCTTGAACTTGCGATCCTCCCACCTTAGCCAGCCCAATAGGTGAGATTACAAGTGTGTGTTACCATCCCTAGCCTAAAGTTCTTTGCACACAAGGGATCTTGGGTTCAATTCCCAGCACTAAAACACACACACACACACACACACACACACACACACACACACACCAATAAAGTCCTTTTTTTTTTTAGAAAAAAAAAATTTAATTGTAGATGAACACAATATCTTTAATTTAATTTATTTATTTAAAGAGAGAGAAGAGAGTTTTTTAATATTTATTTTTCAGTTTTCGGTGGACACAACATCTTTATTTTATTTTTGTGTGGTGCTGAGGATCGAGCCCAGCGCTCCGCGCATGCTAGGCAAGCGCGTTACCGCTTGAGCCACATCCCCAGCCCATATTTATTTATTTTTATGTGGTGCTGAGGATTGAACCCAGGGCCTCACACATGCGAGGCAAGTGCTCTACCACTGGGCTACAACCCCAGCCCCTAAAATCCTTTCTTTAAGAAAAAAAAAAAAAAAAAAAGTGTACTGAATGCTATCGTTTGTGTAAAAATCCTTACAAACATCCATTGGCCATACACATAAAATTCTATATTTAGCTGGATGGAGTGTTACATACCTGTAATCCCAATGACTTGGGAGGATGGCAAGTTCAAAGCCAGCCTCAGCAATTTAGCAAGGCCCTGAGTAATTTAGCAAAACTTTGTCTCAAAATAAAAAAAATATAAAATAAAAAGAGCTGGGGATATAGCTCAGTGGTAAAGTTCCCCTGGGTTCAAAATACTCAAGCTAGAAATGTACATGGTTGTCCATCACAGTATTGTACAAAGTTTGCTACACATCATGGTACACCCACACAATTGACTATTAGGCAGCTATTTAGAAGTATGAGATAAATCTACATGTATTGACCTATTAAGATATCATATGTATCTGTAAGATAAAAAGGCAAAGTGTAGAACAGTATATCATTTGTAGAGATAAAAGACATACTCATGAACAATTTCTTGAAAGAAATACAAGTAACTATTAACAAACATTGACTACTTCTGGGCAGAGGCACTAAGGAGCTGAGAGAAAGAGAATTATTTTTGTCTTGTACTTTCTACACTAAACTTTTTTTTTTCTTCTTGGTACCAGGGATTGAATTTAGGGACACTCCACCACTGAGCCACCTCCCCAGTCCTATTTTGTATTTTATTAGAGACAGGGTCTCACTGAATTGCTTAGCACATCACCATTGCTGAGACTGACTTTGAATTCTAAAATTTTGTTTTCACAAGGAACAAGCATTTATTACCTCTTTAATATTTATTTATTTATTTATTTTTGTGGTATAGGGGATTGAACCTAGGGTTGCTCTACAACTGAGTTACATCCCCAGAACTTTTATTTTTTATTTTAAGACAGGGTCTCATTAAGTCGTGAAGTTATAAACTGGAATAATATGAAATATATTGCTCCGTACTCTGCGGTTTTCATGTTCTAAGTCATTACATCATTCTTTCTAATGGTTGCACATTATCCCATAAGACCATAACTGAACCAAGTAATCTCTAACTGCTGCAGTTTTAAGTTTTAAATTGAGAAATATAGGGCTGGGGATGTGGCTCAAGCAGTAGCAAGCTCGCCTGGCATGAGAGGGGCGCTGGGTTCGATCCTCAGCACCACATACAAATAAAATAAAGATGTGTGTCCACCGAAAACTAATAAATAAATAAACGAAATTGAGAAATATAACACATACAAGGATGTATAACAGATACACATTTTAAAATGCATAAAGGAATGCCTGTAATCCTAGCAGCTGAAGGCTGAGGCAGGAGGATCGCCAAATTCAAAGCCTTTCTCAGCAATTTATCCAGGCCTTAAAGAACTCAGCAATACCCTCTCAATGAAGATATGAAAAAGGGCTGGGGATGTGGCTTAGTGGTTAAGCATGCTGGGTTCATTCCCCAATACACACACACACACACACACACACACACACACACACACACAAAATGCATAAAGGACACACGTGTATTACCTCTACCCTAAAAATATTTTTGTTGTTTTTAAGTCTAAAAATGGCACATACCTTTAATTCCAGTAACTTGGGAGCCTGAGGCAGGAGGATCCAAAGTTTGAGGCCAGCCTCTACAATTTAGGGAGTCCCTAAACAATTTAGCCACATTCTATCTCCAAATTAAAAAAAAAAGGTGGGAGGGCTGGGGGTGTGGCTCAAGCAGTAGCGCGGTACCCTGGCATGCGTGGGGTGCTGGGTTCTATCCTCAGCACCACATAAAAATAAAAAATGTGTGTCCACCGAAAACTAAAAAATAAATATTAAAATATTCTCATTCTCTCTCTCTCTCTCTCTCTCTCTTAAAAAAAAATAAAAGAGCTGGGGATGTAGCTCAATGGTAAAGCACCTGTTCAATCCCCTGGTACCAAAACAAAACAAAAAAGTAAACGTATAGCTGGGTGTGGTGATACACACCTGTAATCCCAACTACTCTGGAGGCTGAGGCAGGAGAAGCCAAAGTTTGAGGCTGATCTGTGCAATTTAGCCCGACCCTGTCTCAAAATAAAACATGAAGGCAGGGTGGCATACACCTGTAATCTCAGCGGCTCGGGAGGCTGAGATGGGAGGATTTTGAGTTCAAAGCCAGCCTCATCAAAAACGGTACAAAGCAACTCAGTGAGATCCTGTCTCTAAATAAATCACAAAATAAGACTGGGGATGTGGTTCAGTGGTTGAATGCCCCTGAGTTCAATCCCTGGTACCAAAAAAAAAAAAAAAAAAGAAAGAAAGAAAAAAGAATTAAAAAATCAACCTCAGCCATTTAGCTAAACCCTAAGCAACTCAGCAAGACCATGTCTCTAAATAAAATATTTTTAAAAAGGGCTGGGGGTGTGGCTCACAGGTTAATTGCCCGTGGGTTCGAACCCTGGAACAAAAAAAAAAAAAAAATCAAGAAAAGGCTGCTGAGCATGGAGGGCATGCACACCTATAACCCACATGATCCCAGAGGCTCAGGAGGCTGAGGCAGGAAGATAGCAAATTTAAGGTCAGTCTCAGCAATTTAGCAAGTCCCTAAGCAACTTAGTGTAATCCTGTCTCAAAAAAAAAAAAAAAAAAAAAAGAAAGAAAGAAAGAAAAGAAAAAATTAAAAGGGCTGGTAATGTGGCTCTGTAATTAAGCACCCATAGGTTCAATCCCCAGTGTAAAAAAAAGGGTTGAGAATGTAGTTCAGTGGTAGAGTGCCCCTGAGTTCAGTCCCAGTACTGCAAGAATTAATTAATTTTTTTAAAAATTAAAAGATGCAGTATTTTATGAATCATTTAGTGAATTATGGTTTTTCTTTTTTGGGGGAGCGCATCAGGAATTGAATTTAGGAGCACTCAACCACTGAGCCACATCCCCAGCCCTATTTTGTATTTTATTTAGAGACAGGGTCTCACTGAGTTGCTTAGAACCTCTCTTTTTGTTAAGTATGGCTTTGAACTCATAATCCTCCTGTCTCAGCCTCCTGAGCCACTGGGATTACAGGCATGCACCACTGTGCCCAGCAGACCAGTTTTTCTTAATGATTATATGTCACTTCACCTCAACCCATGTTCCTTTTTTTTTTTTAATATTTTTTAGTTGTTGATATACCTTTATTTTATTTATTTATATGTGGTGCTGAAAATTGAACCCAGTGCCTCACACATGCTAGGCAAGCACTCTACCGCTGAGCTACAACTCCAGCCCCCAACCCATATTCTTTTTTTTTTTTTTAATATTTTATTAGTTATTGATGGACCTTTATTTATTTATTTATTTGTTTATATGTGGTTCTGAGAATCGAACCCAGTGCCTCACTCACATGCTAGGCAAGCTCTCTACCACGTTGCCACAATCCCAGCCTTCAACCCATATTCTTTTGAGGCTAAAATGGTCTTAACATTGGCCAGTGGGATGGTTCATGTGTCTTTGTATTAGGACTTGGTTAATCTTTGAATGTTCCTTGTTTCCTTGTTCAAAGAGATCTTCTGGGCTCACCCTGTACCTTCTCACCATAGAAATGGATTCAGCTTTCCTCAACCAGAAGTTCCTTTTAGAGACCATAATCTGGGTGCTAAAATGCATTGTTAAACAAAATTTAGTTTTATAGATAGTAATGTAGTCCTCTTTGTTCTGTGAAATGGTTGTCATCATTTTTAGATTTCATTGATTATTCATGAGGGTGACATTTATTTATTTACACAGTACTGGGCCTCAATCATGATAGGCAGGTGCTCTACTACCGAGCTATCCCCCTAGCCCAAGTGTGACCTTTTTTAAAAAATTAATTTTCATTGGTATATTACAATTATACATAATAGTGGGATTCATTGTGACATATTTGTACGTGCACATAACAGAATTTGGTTGGTTTAATTCCCCAGTACCTCTCCCTTCTCCTTCCTAATTTCTAGTCCCCTTCCTTTACTGGTCTCCCTTCTATTCTCATGAGAGTCCCCCTTTTTTTTCTGTCTAGTTTTCACATATAAGAGAAAATCTATAACCCTTGATTTCTGACCATCTTTTCAATATATTTACTGGACTTTGGAATTTACTTATCTCCCAACTACTTTTTCCTATTCTTCCTCTATTTGTTGTTGTTGAACATTTTTTGCTTTTATAGACAATGTTGGGACAATCGTCTTTGCACATGCATACTTGGTTTGTTTGATGGATTCCTTAGGTAAATTTCTAAAAGCAGAATTTCTGAGGCAAAGATATTTTAAAAATTAAATGTTTATTATTTATTTAGAACCAGTTAACCGAGAGGTGCTTAACCACTGAGCTATATCCTCAGTTCTTTTTATCTTATTTTTTATTTTTATTTAAAATTTTTTTGTTGTAGATGGACACAATACCTTTATTTTATTTATTTTTATATTGTGCTGAGGATTGAATCCAGTGCCTCATATGTTTGAGGCAAGCGCTCCACAAATGAGCTATAATCCCAGACTGCTCTTTTTGTTTTTTATTTTGAGACAGGGTCTCACAAAATTGCTGAGGCTGCCCTCTAACTTGCAATCCTCCAGCTTCAGCCTCCTGAGTTGCTTGGATTACAGGATTGTGCTACCATGCCCAGCAGTACTTTTTTTTTTTTTTTAAATTGTATTTTTTTTATTGTAGGTGGACACAATAACTTTATTTTATTTATTTTTATGTGGTACTGAGGATTGAACCCAGTGCCTCACGCCTGCCAGGCAAGCGCTCTACTACTGAGCTCTAGCCCTAGCCCCCAGCAATACTTTTTAAGGACAATTTTTTGGGCTGGGGTTGTAGCTCAGTGGTAAAGCGCTTATCTAGCACGTGCGAGACCCTGGGTTCGATCCTCAGCACCACATAAAAATAAATAAAATAAAGGTATTGTGTCCAACTACAACTAAAAAACTCTTTAAAAATAAAGAAATAAGATGAAAGATATTGTGTCCATCTACAACTAAAAAAAAGTTTAAAAAAGAACAATTTTCCAAAAAGCCAATCAAAGCTGGGCACAGTGGTGCATGCCTGTAATCCCAATGGCTAGGGAGGCTGAGACAGGAGGATCTAGAGTTCAAAGCCAGCCTCAGCAAAAGTGAGGCACTAAGCAACTCAGTGAGACCCTGTCTCTAAATAAAATACAAAAACAGGCTGGGGATGTAACTCAGTGATTGAATGCCCCTGAGTTCAATCTCCAGTAACCCCCCCCCCAAAAAAAAAAAAGCCAGTCAAAAAGATTATACACATTATAGTTCCTATGGCAGCATGAATTCGCCTAACTTCCCACACCCTTCCTAGAACAGGCGTCTTGAAAATTTCTTATAGGGTTGGTATGTTTTTGACTGTTGTGTTTGCTTAAGGTGTTCTGAGTCCAATCTATGAAGGTTCTGGAATTGGCTGTGTTCTCTTTCAACAGTTCCTTGCCCTCCCAGAGGGGAGACAGGTGTTAGCAGTTACCATCCTCTCCTAGCCCCCCTGGGACCTCAGACACTGTAGAGTTGCCTACTGGGGGCTCCTTCCAGAGGTTCTTCCCCGGAAAAAGTTATTAACTAAATCTGGCAAACCTACCTCCAGATTCCCTTTCTCCTTAAAGATTTCGATCTTCATCACCTCTCCCCTAGACTATAGCAATCACTTTTGAATCTCACCCCAATAGTCCATTCTCGACACAGTATATCTGGCCTTTGCTTCAAGCTCTGTTGCTACACTTGGAATTTGATCCCAAACTCCTTGGTCTTCAAAGCCCTCTCCTAGCCCTGAATCTCCTTTTAGATCTCATCTCCTGCTGCTCTCCTATGACATACAGTGTTCTGATTAAATCTTGTCAGGAGAGGCTGGATGCAATACTTACTTCTTCTGAGAATATTTTCCCCCCAAAGCATTTCTGTTCACATGTTATACTAGGGAGGACTTTCCAGACAACCTGTCCCCTGCCTCTTACCCCTCTATCATGATTCTTCTTTTTGTGGTACTAGGAATTGAACCAGGAATGCTCTACCACTGAACCACAACCCCAGCTCTTTTTATTTTTTTTATTTTGAGATATGGTCTCACTAAATTGCTGAGGCCGGCCTCAAACTTGCAATCCTCCTGCCTCAGCTTCCTAAACTGCTGGGATTACAGGCATATGCCACTGTGCCTGTCTTATTTGTTATTTTGAGACAGAGTCTCACTAACTTGCAGAAACTGACCTCAAATTTGCAGTCCTCCTGTTTCAAACTCCCAAGATGCTGAGATGGGGGCCTCTGTGCCCAACTCTCTAATAACACTCCGGCTTTAATTTCTTCATAAAACATATTACCCATTACTATTTTATACTGTTGTTTATATGTTTGCTCTTTATTTTCCCCCACCAGGAACATAAGCTTGATAAAAACTTGAACTTTGATATTTTTTTTTCTCAATATTATCTCCCCAGTGCCTTGGCTAACGTGTGGAACATAATACACCTGAACTTGACAGGTATGGTAGTTGAGAGCACAGATGTCAGTCTTTCTGGGTTCAAGTCCCTGTCCTATTTTCCACCTGTGGAATTTGGGGCAAGTTACTTTAGCATCCCTTTTACCATCTGTAAAAGGCAGATGGTAACCTACTTCCTAGGGTTATTGTGAGAATTGGCTTCCTTTGTATAAAAAGGCTGATGTTCCCCATGGGTAGCCCACACCTGTAATCCCAGCTACTGGGGAGGCTGAGGCAGGAGGATCGAAAGTTCAAAGCCAGCCTCAGCAATTTATCGAAGCCTTGAGAAATTTAGTGGGACCCCCATCTCAAAATAAAAACTAGGGCTGGGGATGTGGCCCAGTGGTTAAACATGCCTGGGTTCAATCCCCAGTACACCCCTCCAAAAAATAAAAGGTTGGTATTTAGTGTTTGTCATTATTTTATTTGTAAATGAATTTAAAAAATATTGTTTTAGTTGTCAGTGGACCTTTATTTGATTTATATGTGGTGCTGAGAATCGAACTCAAGTGTTTCACCCATGCAGGGCAAGTGCTCTACCACTGAGCCACAAACCCAGCCCTTGTGAGTAAATTTAACACATACAAATTATTGCTATCATGTACATAAAACAGGCAACAACCAAGCCCTCGCTACTGATGTTTTCAATGTGTCTGGGACTCAGTTAGACAATGGGTATAGGCCCTGTACTGATGTGAACAAGACAGATGAGAACTCAAGGGAGTATTTCTAATGTTATTCAAGTGCTGAGAAGCAAACAAGCACAATGTTATAGGAGACTTAATGTAGCTGAAGGGAAGAGAAGGCTTCTGGAGGTAGTGACATTACCTTGGGGCTAAAATTTGTGGGTTTTAACTGGGTGGAGGGAAATAAAGAAGCAGTGTGAGAAAGCCCAGAGTGGAGAAAGAGCCAGTAAAGAAAGTGGATGAAGTAAAGAGGGCTGGGGGCAATGGCTGGAGAACTTAGCAGGGGCTCACCATGCTGTGTGTTGTGGGTCTCAGAAAGAAATTTCTTGGGAGGCAGGAAAAGACTTGAAGTAGAGTGGCTCTGTCACATTTTCCTTGGATGTTGTACAGAGAAAACTTCAGATCTCTGTTGAACTTCCACCTCCCAAGAGACCGTTTTGTCTTCAATAGCATCTCCCCTAACCCTCTCCACCACTTTATGATGTTATGCATCCTCATTGGCCCCAACATTATGTTACACTCTCACATAATTATTCTGTTTCACCTTTTGGCATGGAAACCCCACAGGAACTGGGAATTTGGTGGATGGAGAGACTGGCTACAGGGAGATCAATTAGGAGACTGGCAGAGACTGCCAAAGACCAAGAACACTTACTTGCCAGGAGGTTAGAAGCAGCTGTTGAATGGAAGAGCAAGAAGCTAGAAAGCTTAATTCACCAAGAAGCATTATTTGCATAATACTTTACATAAGACTGAGGAAATATCAATTGTCCATATCAAAGTATAGGTGGGGAGGCAGAGGCCAGGGCTAAGGTTCTCACCAGCTAGTTCCTGATTATAAATCATTGACGTGTTAGGATTTAGGGGGGCTTCCAATAAATGGATAGTATGGAGAAACTTAAGATTTACTTAAGATTTAAAGATTTCTTTTAAGATTAAACATTTTATTTAAGATGCCGGGCATGGTGGTGCAAACCTGTAATCCCAGTGACTTGGGAGACTGAGGAAAGAGGATTTCAAGTTTGAGGCCAGTCTCAGCAACTTAGTGGGGCCCTAAGTAACTTAGTAAGACACTGTCTCAAAATAAAAAATAAAATGCTGGCGACATAGTTCAGTTACACAGTGTCCCTGGGTTCAATCCCCAGTACCCAACAAAAGTGCTTGATCAGCAAGAATGAAAACCTGGGTTCAATTCCCAGCACAGCAAAAAACAAAACCAAACAAAACAGGGTGGGTGTGGTGGCGCAGGCCTGTAATCCCAGTGGCTAGGGAAGCTGAGGCAAGAGGATTGCAATTTCAAAGCCAGTGAGGCTCTAAGCAACTCAGTGAGATCCTGTCTCTAAATAAAATACAAAGAAGGGTTGGGGATGTTGCTCAGTGGTTAAACTAGGTACAAATATATATTATATATATATATTTAGAGAGAAAACAAAACAAAAAAGGGAGATGTAATTGACAAAGCTAGGTGACTGGATAATGTGGGGTAGAGTAAAAGGGAAGATCTACACTTCTAGTTTTTTTTTTTTTTTTTTGGTACCAGGAATTGAATCCAGGAGCACTTAAACACCGAGCTGTATTCCTCCTAGCCCTTTACTTTTTGAGACAGGGTCTCACTAAGTTGCTTAGGGCCTTGCTAAATTGATGAAGCTGATCTCTAATTTGCAATCCTCCCCCCTTAGCCTCTCAAGTCACTGGGATTACATATGTGGGCCACCATGCCTGGCCATTTCTAGCTTTTCTAGTATGAGCAATCAGATAAATGATGAAGAGGTGAAGCAGAACAAGTTTTGTGTTCCAGATCATAAGTTCACATTTGGATATGTGAATCAGAGGCTCTTAGGTGGCCACCTGTAGGAGGAATACAGGAGACAGAGGCGAATCCAAGTTTGATTTTTTGAACACTGAACAATTTTAATCTTTATGTGATGATTCAGTACATTGCAGAGTTTTTGACTGACTCCAGGTTTCCATTACAAACCTCAATTTTCAGTATGCCCAGTGAAGTATGATTATATCAGGGAACCCAAGTTCTAAGCTGGGGATAATTCTTGGGAGTCTTTTGCTTATCAGATGGTAATAAGAATGCACAAGAATATGATAAATTATGGGAGCCTTAGAGATTAGTGTTCTTTTCTTTTGAGATGTTTTTAGACAAATTAGCAGAAATGCTTACAATGCAAGTGCTTTCTGGTTACAATGTGGCTTCCCTACCTCACCTAGATGTTTTTTAATAACCTCTTGCCATTTCTAGCTCATGAATGAAGGGTCCATGTGAGAGTCCCAGAAAATTCATTAGTTTCAGGCTATTTACCTCTGTCCTTGAGAACATACTGGATGAGAGACAGCAATTGAGGAAAGAATCCTTAGGCACCCCAATAATTGATGGAGGGGGTCCAAGCCAGGAAGGTAGGAGAAACTTGGGAAAGGCCAGCTTCAGAGAAGGCAAGGGGTATGCTCTTCACAGGCCCGTCAATGCCAAGTTCTAATTCTTCCTTCTTTCTCTTTTCCCCATCTCCACTGCCACCTCCTGGCAAAAGGCTTCCATTACACTGGGTGATGTTCACAACCTCCCCATCTCCAGCCTTCAGGTATTCAGGTATTCTTACAGCCATCCTGTTAGATTAGTCTTTGTAAGGTGGATCTCTTACCTGGCCATTCCCCTGCTCAACAACTTTCGGTAGTTCCTTCTCATTCCAAAAGGCCCATACCTAACCTATACATGCTGGGTCTTTACCAATCTGGGTCCAAGTGACTTCCCTAACATCTTTTTTTTTTTTTTTTTCAATTCTTTTAGTTGTAGATGGACACGATACCTTTATTTGTTTTTATGTGGCGCTGAGGATTGAACCCATGACTCACATGTGCTAGGCAAGCACTTTACGACTGAGTCAGAACCCCAACCCTTAAAAAATTTTTTATTTAGATGTTAATGAACCTTTATTCATTTATTTATATGCAGTGCTGAGAATTGAACCCAGTGCCTCACACATGCTAGGCAAGTGCCTTACCATCAAGCCACAACCCCAACCCTCTTAATGTCTGAGTATTCAACCCAACCTTTGGTGAGTTCTTTAACAACTCTTCTCCTGACATAGCAGAACATTCTGCCATGATTTTTATCAAGCTCACGGCTCATCCCCAAATGAGAACAAGTAATCTTTATTTTTTTTTTTTTTTTTTTGAGCTGGAGTCTTGCTATGTTGCTGGTCTCTAACTCCCGCCTCAAGCAATCTTCCTGTCTCAGCTTCCTGGGTAGCTGGAACTATAGGTGTGCACCAACACACCCTGCAAGATTAAATTCTTGAAAGCAAGGACTGTGCCATCTTCCTTCCTGTCTTTGTCAGTGCACCCAGCAGAGAGTCTGACATGAAAATGGCATAGAGGAAATACTATTCAGGAGAGTGTGCTCACCAACATCCATATGCAAGAGATGATGCAAATTCCACTGCTTTCTAGAGCCACACAGAGAGGGGTGGGAGGGGAAGGGGGTTAGCAATGATGGTGGAATGTGATGGACATCATTATCCAAAGTACATGTATGAAGACATGAATTGGTGTGAATATACTTTATAAACAGAGATATGAAAAATTGTGTTCTATATGTGAAATAAGAATTGTGATGCATTCCGCTATCATGTATTTAAAAAATAAAAGCAATAAAAAAAGAGCCAAATTTGACAGATGTGACAAATGTGTTAAGTTGCCCAGTGCAAAGGAATTGGGAATGGTTAGGTGCAAGTAAGTTGGAGACCTTACTCTCCTCCTGGAACTTCTGCTAATACTGAGAACATTTAAACACTGTGTAGTGGGCTGGGGATGTGGTTCAGTGGTTAAGTTCCCCTGGGTTCAATCCTCAGTACCAAAAAACAAACAGATAAACAAAAAAACAACACTGTGTAGGGCTTCGGATGTAGCTCAGTGGTAGAGTATATGCCTATTATGTGCAAAGCCCTGGGTTCAATCCCCAGTACTGCAGAACACACCACAAACTATTTAAAGCATATACTGTAAATTTAAGACTTTGAAATAGAGGTCCTAAAAACATTCTGCATTCAGAAGGTTCTTTGGGGCTTTCAAGTAATTTTACATCAGAGACTGTATCCCCATGTTACAGATTAGGAAACTGAGGTTCAGAGAAGTGAAGTGAAATGCTCAAGGTTACTAACAAGGAAATAGTAGCACGAGGCTAAGTCCAATTCACTCAGACTCTACCTGACTTCCTCTCTTGTAAGTGTAATGGGAGGTCTATAAAGATGGGCATTGCTGGCAATGTAGCTTAGAGGTAGAGTGTGCCAGAGGCCCTGGGTTCAAGCCCCAGCACCCCATCCCCCCCAAAAAAAGACGGGTATCATTCACTTTTTACTCAACTAAAACATCTGTAAAAGGAACCAACAATATCTTTTTCGCAGGGAAGGGCTAAACTGTATGAAAAGGAAGAGTCGAATTAAGTTTTCTTAGGGTTTCCTAACCTGGTCTCCCAAACCTGGTCTCCCAAGGTGGGCTTCTGGTAGTAAAATTTTGTGAGATCGTGTTTGGCTACAAGTGTTGGCTTTGGGCTCTGTCGCTTTGGTTAACCTCAGAGTCTCAATTCATTTGTAAAATGAAGATCTGTTTGAAAAAATGTTGCTATTAAAAGAGACAAAATAGCCTCACTTGAAGGTAGCTGTTATTGTACTATTCCGGGGTGAGGTTATCAGATTCTCAAAGGGTTCTTAACCTAGAAAGTTTGCGAACAAATGACATAAGTGCTATGGGTAAACTATTCTGACATTTAAGGAACAGCTGTTAAACGAAGGCTTCCATAAAAGTTAGGAGGCTTTAGTTTCGCTAACTTGTTGTATCTCACTGGGGGATCTGTTTTTTTAAAAAAGTGAGTGGAGATGACGGTGGTCGGAGTTGGAAGCCGCAATGCAGCCCCAAAAAGCTTCAGCAGCGGTCTTAAGAAGCTCTGATGAATGCCGGCCAACGCGGAGCCTCGAGGAGACTACATCTCCCAGCTTGCTTTGCGCATCGGGCTGCGCCCTACGCTATAGAACGCGAGGCTTCTCGTTTACCCAACCTCCAGTTACTGTCTCTCGCGAGACGACGGGCCGCGCCGGCGGTAGCGATAGCGAGCAGTGGTGGTTGTGGTGGTGGTGGCGGCCGAGACGGTGGCGGCCATTTTGGTGAGGCCTCGGGAGCGGCGGCGGCGGTTCTCTGGGAGTAGCGTCTCCCTTTTTTCCAACCCACTGCCCGCATCTCTGTGCTGTGAGAAGAGGCAGTGGAAACAAGCGGTGGCAATAGCCGCGGTCCCCAAGGGAATTTAAAGGCTGTGAAGGCGGCGGCCAAGAGGGGGCCCTCCCCCCTCCTTGGCGGGAGGGGGGGTGGTGCACACGCCCCCGAGGACGCAGGTAAGGAGAGGGAGACAAGATGGCGGACGCTCCGCAGTTCCCCCTCCCCTGACGGGTGATTGCGCGCGCATCTCTCCGCCACCGCCTCCCTCCCACCTTCCCGGGGTGCTGCGCGCGCACCTTCAGCCGGGGCCCCGGGGCCGGTGCGCGAGGCTGTCGGCGCGCGCCCATAGAGACAGACTGAGGGGGCCAGTCCGGCCAGCACTGGGCCCCAGCGCCTCTCTTCTCCTCTCCCGCCCTTCTGCGCACGCGTGCCTGAGCGAGCAAGCCCTGAGAGGACGGACCCAGGTGCGCTCCTGCCCGCCCACCAACCCAGTGCCCCCTCAGGGGCGCGCGGGAAGAGGAAGGGGGGCGTGGGACGAGTGGTCGGGGCGCGCGCCCACCATATCCAGTCATTGGACCAGGGCCTGGTGGCACGAACCCTCCCACCTCTCAGCTTTTCGCAGTCTATTGATGGGGGGGGGTGCCCCCTGACGGGCGTGGACGAGGGACTTTCCAGTCCTGCGACCCTTGTGTGCGTGGGTTTGGGTTCTGGCGGGAGCCCCCGGGCCGTGCGCGCTGCCGGCTCGCTCCGCCTCCAGGCGCGCACGCGCGGGCCCCTCCCCCAGTCTGGCGCGCACGTTGGGTGGGGTGGGAGTCGAGGAGGGGGCGGGGCTATCAGGGCTAGTGGCAACTTGGGCAGAGGTCAGGGGTCACGCTGGGTCAGTCTGCTGGGAGGGGTTAGGAGATGGTAATGAACACTGGGGTCAAGAGTTCAGGCTTCTTGGAGTCTGGTTAACTTGGGTCCTGGGAATCTGTTGTGGAGGAGGGACTGAATCAAAAGAGGCACCGTGGTTAAGGAATTTCCTTAAACACGGGGAGGGGTGGGGGGTGACACTTCCGGGACTTTTGGGGGTTAACTCTGCTTGTTTCCGGAGCATGGTTCTTCATTGTGGGCCTTTCTCACATCCTATTGCTTCCTAAGTATCTTGCTATAGTTCTAGGGTCTGGGGAAGTGTACAAGATTCAGGATGGGTCTTAAAGCCTGAGTAGATCTTGTTGCCAGTATGTTTGCTTATTCACTGAGAATTCCATTCATTTTCCTGGCTTGTTCAGTTCACTGAAAAAGCAGCATCATTTTGAGCTTCTGGATGTGACAGCTAGTTTTGTTTGCTTTCATTCCATGATTGGAGCTTTTACTTTTAAGCTTTTTGACTTTTTTTTTTTTTTTGCTTTACTTCTTCCCTGTTCCTACTTCCCATCCCGTATTTTATTCCCTAAGGAATTCTGTTTTGTATAAAACATAATTTGCTTTTATTTTTCTGAATTTTCTAATACTTCAAGAACTGATTTAGGTATATTTAAAAGCCTTAAAAAGCTGGAGTAAAAATAAGCTTTTGGAGGATGTTGGCAAATGTGAATTGTTTCCTTACTGCTGCTGTTCTCCCCTTCTATTTTAGGTGTAATTCCTCTCAGTACGGCAGCACCGTGGAAGTGCAGACTTTAACAGGGGGTGTGGTCTCAGCTCACACAGGTGAGGGTTCAGATACCATTTTGTGTACACATGCTAACGGGAAGAAATGTGTGAGATGGTGCAAGAAATTGCAGGTTAATACTTGTAAATTTTTGCTCTGCAGAACTATGGGGATATTTGCATGTGAATTTTCTTTAGCATTTTTGATGATAGTGGTCCCAACAACAGAGCTGGGGCTGTGGTAGAGGAAGATCTGGTCCCCTTGGCTTCACCAGTTAGAGTAGCAAGTTCTCCGTGGGTTTGGCATGAGACTTCCTGGGTTTAATCCTGCTGTTTCCTTAATGTATAACTTTATTTAAGTCATTTGATCTGTATCTTCGTTTCCTAACTTTTGAAATAGATATAACATTGGAGCATAACTTCCATTTAGGTCAGGGATCTTTTCTCTATGGCTTTATTCTCAGTTTTCAGTGTACAGAAGGAAATAAATATTTATATTATGAAAGGCACCTGATTCAAAAGGGAGATATGAAGATTTTAGAACACATCAAGCAGATGCTTTATAAAATATCTGACACGGAAATAGTAAATGCTTAAGAAACATAAACTATAAGGACTGTGTTTTCCTGGCTTTTAAAAAAAGATTTAAAAAATTTTCTTACCTCTCTTTTACTCAACTTTAGGTGCTCCAGAGGCTGGTGGACCTGAGCGGAGACTGGGACGCCCTGGTGGGCCCCGGGCCCTGGAAGGTGGGTCCCGGTGGCCGGTGGCCCAGAATGAGGCCAGCTCCCAGCATGCCCTGCAGCCGGACACCATCCCCTCGGCGTGCAGCAGTGGTGATAACGACCCAGTCATTCTTCAGGCATCCAACAAGGAGCCTGGGAGTGGGACCATGCAGAGCAGCCCCTCCTCTGCTCATCCTCAGCTCCCAGTTCTACAGACACAGGTTTGAAAGTGGAGAGGGTTCCTTTTCTGCTTCTGCTTTGTGGACTACTGGCTTTGAGGCAGAAGAAATGTGGGCAGATCCTAGTTACCCAAGTGGCTGAGTCTGGAGAATCTTTGGTGCTCATTCAGGTGGACTGGGCTGTAGTATGTTAATCCTGTTGGATACTCACATTTTATTTGACATTAATGCAGTATTGACCTCCAAGAGGGCAGAGCTCTATACTACCTGAAAAAGGTTGAGTTAGGCCAGGTGGGAAATGGAGGTTGGGCTTCATGCTTCCAAGACTGTATGCTTTACCAGTGGTTTGACCTCTTTGGGAACTAGAAAAGAGTAAAGTCTCATGTGTGGCATTTACTAGAAAAGAGAAGCGTGTAGGGTAGGAAAAAAGCATTAATTTAATAAATAAATTTTTTTTTTTTTTTAATTTGTAGTTGTAGATGGACACAACACCTCCATTTTATCCATTTATTTCTTTGTGGTGCTGAGATCGAACCCAGCGCCTCACACATGGTAGGCAAATTCACCACCACCAAGCCCCAGCTCCAGCCCCCAAGTGCATTACTTTTCAGACTCAATACATCCAGGTTTGTGAACAGTAGGGTATTTTTTTTTTTTTTTTTTTTTTTTAACTGGAGATTGAACCCAGGGGCACTTAACACAAGCCACATCCCCAGACCTTTTTTATATTTTATTTAGGGATGGTCTTGCTGAGTTGCTTATGGGCTTGCTAAGTTGGTGAGGCTGGCTTTGAAATTACAATCCCCCTGAGCCACTGGGATTACAGGCATTTGCTACCACACTCGGCCTTTTCTTCTTCTTCTTTTTTTTTTTTTTTTTTTTTCCTTAACAGTATATTTTTGAAGTGTATGGATTTGGTATTCCATTTTTCTTTTTAAAATAACTTTTATTTTTTTATGTAGTGCTGAGGATTGAACCAGTGCCTCACATATGCTAGGCAAGCACTCTACCACTGAGCTGAACACCAGCCCCTATATTTGGAGTCTTTAGCAATTGGTAAAATGTGTCACTTAGTTGAGGTAGGAATTTGTTGTACTGTAAGGTTTGTGTGTTGGAGTGAAATTCATGAGTTCCCTGAGGATTCATATTTTAGTAGAACTTTATTTTGTATGTCTTATGCATTACTTTGTAAAGTAATATGTAGATGTTTGAGAACACTATCCATCTCCAACCCCACATCCCCAGTGTGAAGAGTTTTTTTTCTGGTGTCTCTTGATTTTAGTGGTAACTCAGACTTATTGCATAGGACTATAAAATTGCCACTACCATCTTGAGCAACTTGTTAAAATTTCATCTTAATTTTTTTTTAAACGAGATTGATAATCTTATTCCAGAATTTTGTATGAAAATGGGATAGAATAATATACTTAAAACATTTAACACGGTACATTCATTTTCTTCATCATTTTTCCATTTTCTAGATGGTGTCGGACGGCATGACAGGCAGCAATCCTGTGTCCCCTGCCTCATCTAGTTCCCCAGCCTCTAGTGGGGCAGGCGGCATCTCCCCCCAGCACATAGCTCAAGATTCCTCTCTGGATGGACCTCCAGGCCCCCCAGATGGTGCCACAGTGCCCTTGGAGGGGCTCAGTTTACCACAGGCTGCTGACCTGGCTAACAGGGGCCCAAAGTGGGAGAAGAGCCATGCTGAAATCGCAGAGCAGGCCAAGCATGTATGTACTGAGAAAACTCATGAGAATTTTTAGGTGTCTTCTCTTAATTTCCATGTCCATGGGTATATGTATATTGTATATCTGTTTCTTATGGATTTAGTATAGGCTCTTTATTAATTTATATCATTTTGAGCAAATTGCTTGAGCTTGAATTTTTTTTTTTAATAATTTTTTTTAGTGGTAGGTAGACACAATACCTTTATTTATATTTCTATTTTTTTTTTTAGAGAGACAGAGAATTTTATTATTTATTTTTTAGTTATCGGCGGACACAACATCTTTGTTTGTATGTGGTGCTGAGGATCGAACCCGGGCCGCACGCATGCCAGGCGAGCGCACTACCGCTTGAGCCACATCCCCAGCCCCACAATACCTTTATTTTATTTTTATGTGGTGCTGAGAATTGAACCCAGTGCCTCACACATACTAGACAAGCACTCTACTACCACTGAGCCATAACCCCAGCTCTGGAACTTGAATTCTAAGCCATGTTTTTCTTTTTTTGTTTTTGGAGGTGGGTCCTCACTGTGTTGCTCAGGCTAGCCTTGAACTTGTGTTACTCCTGCCTCAGCCTTCTGAATAGCTGCGATTGCAGGCATGCATCATCATTCTTCTTTATTAAAATAGGGATAGGGATGGTGTGAGATTTACTGTAGAATTTTTTTTTATTTTTTGTACTGAGGATTGAACCTAGGGTGCTTAAACACTGAACCACATCCCCAGACCTTTTTTATATTTTATTTAGAGACAGGGTCTCACTGCCTCAGCCTCCTGAATTGCTGAGATTACAGGAATGCACCACTGTGTCTAGCTTCTTTGTCTTTCCTTCCTTCATTTTTTTCTTTCTTTCTCTTTGGTACCAGGGATTGAACTCAGGGGCATTGAGCCTCTGAGCCACATCCCCAGCCCTATTTTGTATTTTATTAAGAGACAGGGTCTCACTGAGTTGCTTAGTGCCTCACTTTTGCTGAGGCTGGCTTTGAATTTGCGATCCTTCTGTCTCAGCCTCCAAAGTTGCTGGGATTTCTTTTTTTTTTTTTTTTTTGAGCAGAGCTGGGATTGAGCTCAGGGTTTCAGGAGTACCAGACAGGTATTCCTCCACACAACTACATCCTGGCTCTGTTACGAGGTTTAAATTAAAGAAGGAATTAGACATGAAAGTGCTTTGTAAATGGTGATGCTCACTGGTTTGTACTTTTTTTGTACTTATTATTTCTGTGGTCCCTGGGAACTTATTAGAGAAATAGGTTTTTTTCTTTTTTTAAAATATTTATTTATTTTTTAGTTGTAGTTGCACAGAATACCTTTATTTATAGGCAGTGCTGAAGATCGAACCCAGGGCCTCGCACATGGTAGGCAAGCGCTCTTCCACTGAGCCACAACCCCCAGCCCTGTCTTGGATTTTTTAAGCCACCGCTATTAAAACATTTCAGAGGCTTTTAATGTTTATCTTACTACAAATTTAATCAATGTAGAAATTTTAGTAATGATGACTATCTCATTGTATTTCGGTTATACCTAATCACTGTTAATCTTTTTATGTGTAGCTTTTAAAAGTGTTTTCACATAAAACTGTGCTTTTACCTTTTTTTTGGGGGGGGGTGGTATGGATTAAACCCAGGGCCTTGTATGTGCTAGTCAAGTGCTACCTCTGAGCTACATCTCCAGTCCCCAGAATGATTTTAAATACAGAAAGATGATTGTGTAAATTGGGTTATGTACCATATTTATAATCTTAATACAGCTTGAACATATCCTGAGGAAATAGAATTCTACAGTAATAAAGAGCCCTTTTATCTAGAGTTAAGAAGTAAGCAGCCAGGCATGGTTTTATAGCCTGTAATCCCAGCTACTCAAGAGGCAGAAGTGGGAGGATTTCAAATTTGAGGCAGGCTTTGGCAACTTCAACTCAGAAAAGAAAAGGCTGGGGTGTGGCTATAACTCAGTGGTCCCTGGTTAAATTTACAGTACGAAAAAAAAAATGAAAGAAGGAAATATACTCCCTGCTTGAAAAAACATATGTTTTTTCAAATTTCACCTGTATCCACAGGATATGGAGATTGTGTGAAAGAATGGAAATCACATGAAATGTTGTCTGTAATCCTTAGAACTGTTTTTTTGGTTCCCAACTTTTACTATCTGGTTTTATGATTTCATACAAATCATTTAATCTCTGTGATCTTTGTTTCTCCTCATCTGAAGATTGGCATATGGACAAAATATAAGCATAGCATACTCGGCCCAATCAGTGCTCAGGAATTCAGTTTTTGTAATGAGATGGCCTGTATATCTAGGAGTTGTTGACCTAACTCCCCCTCATTAGGAAGCTGAAATTGAGACTCGGATTGCTGAGCTGCGGAAAGAGGGTTTCTGGTCACTGAAGAGGTTGCCTAAGGTGCCAGAGCCCCCTCGGCCCAAGGGCCACTGGGACTACCTGTGTGAGGAGATGCAGTGGCTCTCTGCCGACTTTGCTCAGGAGCGCCGATGGAAACGGGGTGTGGCCCGTAAGGTATGTTCTCAGTGGGGTGTACCTTCCATTCAGGTATGCTTTCCCTTAATGTGTACCTTAGTTGGAAGAGAGCCAAACAGAATGGTGTAGACATTTTTTTGATGCTTATAGAATTATGAGGCAAGCCTAACATCCTGTATTTCTTGGCCTTTGCTTTTGGTTGGATGGATATGGAGGTCTGGCTTTTGAGTGTTTTCACTCTGGGTCTTTATTCTTAGGTGGTGCGCATGGTGATCCGACACCACGAGGAGCAGCGGCAGAAAGAGGAACGGGCTCGGAGGGAAGAACAGGCAAAGTTGCGCCGAATTGCTTCCACTATGGCCAAGGATGTCAGACAGTTCTGGAGTAATGTGGAAAAGGTAAGTGATGGGAATTGGAAAAAGGAAATGGTCCTAGATCATGTTGGAGGATGGTAAGATAGCAGGAATGATAGTAGGAATTTCCTTGACAGAATGAATATTATAATTTCAAGGAACTCTAATGACATTTCTCTTGTGCATTGGGTCTTTTTAGCATTTAGTGTTGTGAGAAAGAAGGAAATATGGTGGCAAGATAAGGGCCATGCCTTTTAGGATTATTAATAGGACTCCTTGGCCCATTTGTTCTTTGAAAGGCTTATAGTATGCTTTTACTTTCCTCTTCCTTTTTTTTTTTTTTTTTTTTTTAATGTGAGTTCTAGCTAAGTTGCTGAGGCTGGCCTTAGCCTTGAACTTTGGATCCTCCAGCCTCAATCTCCTGAGTGCATTGGAATTACAGGCATGCACCACCACACCTGACTAACATGCTTTTTCTAAAACACATTTATGTCATATACGTGTTTATTTTTCTTGAATGCCATCAAAATTCCCATTGCCTGTGTGTTAAGTTGTAAATGGTTTTTCAAGTTCTATCCTCCCTCAGTATCCGTAGGGAAGTAGTTCAAGGAATCTCTGCAGGTACCAAAACCTGGGAATGCTCAAGTCCAATATGTAAAAGGCCACAGTATTTGCATATAACCTACCCACATCTTCCCATGTCCTTTAAAAAATATTTTTAGGGCTGAAGTTGTAACTCACGCGTAGAGCGCTTGCCTAGCACATGCAAGGTCCTGGGTTTGATCCTCAGCACCAGATAAAGATAAATAAAGTATAGTGTTGTGTTCAACTACAATTAAAAAATAAATATTTAAAAATATATCTTTAGATTTCTAGTATGACACAAATGCTAGATAAATAGTTATTAAAATATTAATAAATGCTTCATAAATAAAATAGTCTTTATAATGTATTCATAAGTGCTACATAAGTCATGGTTACAATGTTTTGTTTAGAGAGTAACCATGAAGAAATACATACAAATTCAGAATTTAGTACATGCCCAGTTTTGTAGAGATGACATCTCATTATGTTGCACAGGGTGGTCTTGAACTTAATGGGTTCATATGATTCTTTTATCTCAGCCACCCAGGAGCTGGGATTACAGGCATGTGCCATCATGTCTGACTGCAGTGCACTCTACCACTGAGCTACATCCCCAGTCCTTTATTTTTTTATTTTGAGACAGGTTTCTCTAAGTTGCTGAAGTTAGCCTGGACGTTGTAATCCTTCCAAGTAGATAGAATTACAATCATGCAACACCATGCCTGACTTGCTTTTTGCCTTTTTTTTTTTTTTGATGCTGGGGAATTGAAGTTAAGGTCTTGGTCTTGTGCATGCTAAGTTCTTGCTCTGCCTCTGCCACCGAATTGTACTTGCAGTGCTTTTTTTTGAATCTTTTTTCATCTTAGGTTGATACACCTTTCTGACCATTTTACACAAGACCTTTTTGCTACTGGGAAGACTTTTCTCATTTGTATTTAGGAAACACCCACTTTTTTTTTTCCTATTCTGTTCTGAGGGTTGAACACAGGGCTTTGTGTACTGAGCTACCAAAGTGCCACATGTTTTAAGATATAGCTCCAGATTCATCTGTAAATCATCCCAAACTGGTGAAGTCTAAATTCTTCTATTCCTTCTATTCCTTTTATGCTTTCCTCAGAAGTATCCTATTAAATCATGAGATCCTTCAGATTATTTAAGGGTTTTTCTTCTTTTTGGTTTTTTTGTGACTTTGAGGGTCAAACACAGGGCTTTGTGCATTGTAGGCAAGTACTCTGCTATTGAGTTATACATCTCAAACCTCCTAAAAACTATTTAGCTCTTCTTGAGTGGTCAGCCCAAGGTCTAGGATAGAGGAGGCCTTCCTAAAGTTAGACAAAAGAGTATATACATGATTATTTTGGTGAGTAGTCCCTTTCATGATGGTGGCAGGTGGTGCAATTCAAGCAACAGTCCCGGCTTGAGGAAAAGCGCAAAAAAGCCTTGGACCTCCACCTGGACTTCATTGTGGGGCAAACTGAAAAATACTCAGACCTTCTGTCTCAGAGCCTCAACCAACCACTATCCTCCAGCAAAGCTGGCTCTTCGCCTTGCCTTGGCTCTTCCTCAGCTGCTTCCAGTCCTCCACCCGCTGCTTCCCGGCTGGATGATGAAGGTGTGTATTCTCTTTGGCCCTGTTACTCTTCTCCTCATACCCTTTCCAGAGCTGAAAAACCCACCCTGTGGCTTGCAGGGCCCGTGGACTTTGTGACCTTGTTCTCCTGCTATAGATGGGGACTTCCAGCCCCAAGAGGAGGAGGAGGAAGATGATGAGGAAACCATTGAGGTTGAAGAACAACAGGAAGGCAATGATGCAGAGACCCAGAGGCGTGAGATTGAGCTGCTTCGACGTGAGGGAGAACTGCCCCTGGAAGAGCTGCTCCGTTCTCTCCCCCCTCAACTGTTGGGAGGGCCTTCTAGCCCCTTTCAAACCCCTTCCTCTCATGATAGTGACACACGAGATGGGCCTGAAGAAAGTGTTGAAGAAGCACCTTCCCAGGTGTTGGAGGTATGGGAACAGGAGTTGGAGGGGAGGGTTCAGAGTAGAAGCACAGGGAGAATTTCAGGTTTGAGTTCTGGGCTATGATGTTGGATGTATTTTTGAGAGTTCTCCCTGGTTAAGGACAGTTGAGTTCTAATTTAGGAGTGGCTAGGAAAGAATCTGGGTTTTATCCTGTAGTTAACAGTTTCTGTTATAGTGAAAAGAGTTTACTTACTGTACTCTAAATTGCAATGTGGTCTTATTTTGGCTATTCCTTGTCACTTCTGTGAAATGACCATAATACTCCTTGTAGTAGTTTGTAAGTTGAGTGTTGGGATGGTCACCTTGAAGTCTTCTCTGGACCTGGACCTGTGTGCATACGTCCATCTGTTGGGGACTGTTATTTCCTAGTACTTTCACAGATCCTGCCCCAGCAGTGGGGACAGGATTTGGTAGCTGGTGCTAAGAGAAAACCCTTGATTGCGTCATTGCCCCTGGTGCTGTAGCAGTGGCAGGTGTTACTCATTGGAACAGAGATCATTTTGTGATGTCTTACTCAACATTGTACCTTCCTCTTGCTCTTCTAACCTCTGGCCCTCCTTTTCATCCATTTAGGTGAAGCCCCCACCTTCCTCTGTCACACAGCGCAACAAACAACCTTGGCATCCAGATGAAGATGATGAAGAGTTTACTGCCAATGAAGATGAAGGTCAGCCCTATTCTCTTAATCCTCTTGCCCCTTACCCCTTGAATAACGTTTGGACCTAACCTTTCAGGCTTTTTCATTTCTTCTCTTGAACTGTCTTTTGTCTCTTTCCTGATCCTGCTTCATTCTGTCTCCTAGCGGAGGATGAAGAGGATACTATAGCAGCTGAGGAGCAGTTGGAAGGGGATGTGGATCATGCCATGGAGCTGAGCGAGTTGGCTCGAGAAGGTGATAGTCCCCTGATATTTTATTGAGCATCCACTTGATGCAGAGGGTCTAGAACAGAGCAATGAATAAGATACATTTTTTTTTTAAATTTTTAGTTGCCATTGAACCTTTATTTTATTTACTTATATATGGTGCTGAGAATTGAACCCAGTGCCTTGCACATGCTAGACAGGCGCTCTACCACTGAGTCACCACTCTAGCCCCCCCTAAAATATTTTTTATTTCTCTGGTGTAACTCTGGGTCTAATGGTAAAGGTAGAATTATAAAGGAAAAACGAATTTGAAGCTTGATATTGGAGTTTAGTGCAGGGAAGAGCTGCTTTAAGAGGGTATTGGTGGGGCTGGGTTGTAGCTCAGTGGTAGTGCAGTTGTCTGGCATGTGTGAGGCACTGGGTTTGATCCTCAGCACCGCATAATAAAGGATATTGGCAAAATTTGACCTGAATCTTGAAAGGAAGTTTACCAGATTGATAATATACTTCTCAGAAGAAGGCAGCACCACCATGGTTGTATCCCAGGTTGGACTTGGCTTTGGTAGCTGGTACTGAAAGTACACTCTTGTCTTCCTTTAGACTTAGGCCTAGTAATGTTTACAGAGATCTAGATAAAATGAACTGATAACACTTAAACCCTTTTTCCCTCCCTTCAAAGCAACCAGGAACATACCCTTTATTTTATCACCAGGTGAGCTATCTATGGAGGAACTGTTGCAGCAATATGCAGGAGCCTATGCCTCTGATGCCTCTGCTGCAGGCTCTGGGAGTAGTGAAGAAGATGATGAAGATGAGGATGTTGAGGCTAACAGCTCTGATTGTGAACTAGAGGGTCCCACAGAAGCTGAAGAAGCTCCTCAAGAGGATAGTAGCAGTCAGTCAGGTAAAGGTGTGGTCATAAGGCAGGAACTGGGGAGGGCAGGTGTTGGAGGAACAGTTACGGTGAGCACTAAGCCTTGGTCTTTTGATTTAGACTCTGCTGAGGAGCAGAGTGAGGATGAGGAAGATGAGCATTCAGAGGAAGAAGAGACAGGTGGGAGTTCAGAATCGGAGGAATCTGAATCTGATGAGTCTGAAGATGCTGGATCACAAAGCCAAGCAGATCAAGAAGAGGAGGAAGATGATGATTTTGGGGTTGAGTACTTGCTTGCCCGTGATGAAGAGCAGAGTGAGGCAGATGGAGGCAGTGGGCCTCCTACCCCAGGGCCCACTACCACTCTGGGCCCTAAGAAAGAAATTACTGACATTGCTGCAGCAGCTGAAAGTCTACAGCCTAAGGGTTACACCTTGGCCACTACCCAGGTATCCCCAGGCCCATGTTCTGCTTTCTCATATCTTGACTATGGTTTTCCAGTGACAGATTCCTCACTTCAACTATGATGATTCTTTTTTATTTCCTCTCCCTGTAAGGTAAAAACACCTATCCCCCTGCTCCTACGGGGCCAACTCCGGGAGTACCAACACATTGGGCTTGACTGGTTGGTTACTATGTATGAGAAGAAGCTTAATGGCATTCTTGCAGATGAGATGGGACTGGGGAAGACAATCCAGACCATCTCCTTGCTTGCCCACTTGGCCTGTGAAAAAGGTAAGTAGCAGGGAGGTCCCTTTCTGGGCTCTCTTGGCCAACTCAGTGTGAGTTTATTTGGTGGTGACTTGACCTGCAGGAGAGTCTGGTTAATAACCCTATAGGGAAAACAGTGTGGGTTCTAGAATTCTTAGGAACCAGAACTGCAAAGCTTACTTATCCTTACTATGTCTTAATTCTTTTTCTAAACAGGTAACTGGGGTCCCCACTTAATCATTGTTCCAACCAGCGTGATGTTGAACTGGGAGATGGAGTTGAAACGTTGGTGCCCCAGCTTTAAAATCCTTACTTACTATGGAGCCCAGAAAGAGAGGAAGCTTAAGCGGCAGGTTCGATCATCTATGTGGTTACTTTCTTATATTGATGCTTTCTTCAGTTTTGGTCTTTTCCTCAGATAAAGTCCCTCTCTCCTCTTCCTATTATTCCATCCTCTTCCAACCTGACTTCTATCCCTTGAGGACCTTAACTTGTCTTCCCTTTGTCCTCTTTGTTTTATTTTCATTCCACACACTATTACTTTCTCTCTTTGGTCCCTCAGGGCTGGACCAAGCCCAATGCCTTCCATGTGTGTATCACATCTTATAAGCTGGTGCTGCAGGACCACCAGGCCTTCCGCCGCAAGAACTGGCGCTATCTCATTCTGGATGAAGCTCAAAACATCAAGAACTTCAAGTCCCAACGCTGGCAGTCATTGCTGAACTTTAATAGGTACCGATTGAGATGGGCAGTTGTGAGAGGATTGGCTTTACCTGAAGGATGAACTACTGGGTTGAGGAGTATATTAAGGATACTTAGAAGGTTGGAACCTTGCTGACCATTCTTCTGATTCCCTTTGTCTCTTTGCAGCCAGAGGCGCCTGCTCCTTACAGGAACTCCTTTGCAGAATAGTCTTATGGAGCTGTGGTCCTTGATGCACTTTTTGATGCCTCATGTCTTCCAGTCTCATCGTGAATTCAAGGAATGGTTCTCTAACCCCCTAACTGGCATGATTGAGGGCAGCCAAGAGTATAATGAAGGATTAGTCAAACGCCTCCACAAGGTAGAGCCTGTAGTAGTTTGCCAAGGGTATTGGTGAAACGCTAAGGACAATAACCAGAAAACCCTGGTGGGGAGAGGGAAATCTGCACTAGGCTGAACTTACTTGTCAAGCAGTAATATGCTAGTGACTCACCCATTGTTAAATAGAGTGACTTCACTTGAGTCATCATTCTACTTGTTTTGAGTGGGGATGTTTTTGTCCTTACTTTGTTTGAATGAAATGATCCTGTTGGGGCTGGGGTTGTGGCTCATTGGTAATGCGCTTGCCTAGCATGGGTGAGCCACTGGGTTCATTCTCATCATCAAATACAAATAAATTAAAAAAAGGTCCATAAACAACTAAAAAAATACATTAAAAAAAAAAAAGAAAAAAATGATACTATTAATCAGGCCCCTGATTGGATTTCTCTTCACTGGGTTTCCTCAACCTTGTGTTTTTGGTGTGTGTTCTTTCATTCTCATTATTTATTCATTCATGTTTTCTTTCTTGTTCTGTTGTCCGTGGTTCCTCCTCTTTTTCCCACCTTTTGAACAATGTCTTTCAACATTCTGGTCCTTAATTTTCTTTTCAGTCTGTATATCTCATATGCATTACCATTCCTAAGGCTATGTAATAATAATTCTTCAATTACAACACCTTGGGTTTCTAGATCATTGACCTAAATTTTAATTTCTATCTTTAATTAAAAGTTCCTTTGTGGGGGAGAGTGTTTTGGTGCTGGGAGATAAAAACTGAGGGTCTTGTGAAAGAGGCAGATACTTTGTCACTGAGCTACATCTACAACCCAGAAAGTTTCTCTTGAATTCACTCTTTTCTCAGCCAAATATCTGTGGCCTTTACATCTTGTTATTTCTTAGCCAAATATTGCTAATAATTTCTTTTTCTTTCTTTTTTTTAATATTTATTTTTTAGGGCTGGGATTGTGGCTCAGCGGTAGAGAGCTCGTCTAGCACGTGTGAGGCCCTGGGTTCGGTCCTCAGCATCACATAAAAATAAATAAACAAAATAAAGGTATAGTGTCCAACTACTTCTAAAACATAAAGATCTAAAAAAAAAATAAATACTTACTTTTTAGTTTTAGGTGGACACAATATCTTTATTTTTAATCTTTTCGTGGGGCTGAGGATTGAATCCAGTATCTCATGCATGCCAGGCGAGCACGCTACCACTTGAGCCACATCCCCAGCCCCAAATAATTTCTTGGTCAGTTACACTGTTTTATAAACCAAGCTAGAAATCCGGAAATCTTCCTTAACTACTACACTTCATTTCCCTTTCTTCCTTTACTTCTCCATGTCACTAGAGATATGGAAGATTGTGTTCTCTATGAACTTTTTTATATACTGAGATTAAAGATTTGTTTTTTCTATTCTGCTTTAGTTTTGGTGCTGAGGTTTGAACTTGGTGCCTCATGCATGCTAAGTACAGACTCTGCCAATGAGCTATACTCCCAGCCCCAAAGCCACAATATTTATTCTCAGTTTCTCTCCTGGATTTATTTTTGTAATCTCGTAAACTTACAGTCACTCCTTGAAATGTAGTTTGAGTCATCTCTTGTGTAGGGTTGGTTGGTTCTCACTGCTTCCTCATGTATCTTTGTTTTGGTATGGTTATCTTTGTCTCCTCAGTGGATAATGAGTTTCTTGAGAAGAGGGCTTACTTCTAATTTATTCTTATCTGATTGGTATCTGGCATACTGCATGACTCCATGATAGTTAGCTGGTTAAGTCAGCACTCACCTGGCATGGGGCCAAGACCCAGCTAGAGGGGCTAGGCTGGAGCTTAGTACCCACTGTCTCGTGTCAGCCTCCTGCTTATTTGCTTTAGGTTTTACGACCTTTCTTGCTGCGCCGAGTTAAGGTGGATGTCGAGAAGCAGATGCCCAAAAAGTATGAGCATGTTATCCGCTGCCGACTCTCCAAGCGTCAGCGATGTCTTTATGATGACTTCATGGCACAGACCACGTAAGGGAGGACTGAGGGTGAGCCCTGGGACCCTGGATTGGAGTGCAGATGGCTGTCAGAATGTCCCATTTATTTTTCTTCTCTCCAGAACTAAGGAGACACTAGCCACAGGCCATTTCATGAGCGTCATCAACATTTTGATGCAGCTGCGAAAAGTCTGCAATCATCCAAATCTATTTGACCCTCGACCTGTTACCTCTCCCTTCATCACCCCAGGTATCTGCTTCAGCACCGCTTCTCTGGTGCTAAGGGCCACTGATGTCCACCCGCTCCAGGTAAGTAGTTGCCCCCAAGGTGGTTGGCCCTTACCTCAGTCCCAGACCTCTTTTCTTTGGAGTCTGACCTTTGTATCCTTACTTATTCCTTCATTACCCTCACTTCATTGTTTTCTAGCCATGTGACTTTTGGCAAATTTATTAACCTCTGTGTCTGGGTTTTTTTTTACCTTTCAAAACAGAGATTGTAAGGCCTACTATGTTGCAGTGTGTTTGAGAATTGAATTAATATTTTTGGAAGTGCCAGGACCTGTAGTACTGGCATACTTATAGATGTTTTGTAGATGTTTTATTTTTCGTACTCCTTTCCACTTTTTAACACATTTCCTCCTCCCAATTTTTTTTGTTGCTGTGATGAAATACATTTAATAGAATTTACTGTCTTTTCCGTTTTAAGTAATATGTTTCAGTGGCATTCAGTACATTTACATTGTTGTGCAGTTATCACCACCATCCATTTCTTTGATTTTCCCAAATTAAAATACTCCATACTTGTTAAACAATTACAGTCCCTTTCCTCTTCCCAGCCTCTGGCATCCAACATTCTATTCTCTGTTTCTATGAATTTGACTAGTCAGGGTGTTTGGGAATTATAAAGTACTCGTTCTTGGCAGCTTGTTTACTTGGCATGACATCTTCAAGGTTCATCCATGTTGTAATGTGTAAAATTTTTCTTTAAAGAATACATAATATTCCGTTGTGTGACTATAGTACATGTTTATCTGTTTATTTCTTAATGAACACTTGGATTGTTTGAACCTTTTGACTTGTGAATAATGCTATTATGATTATAGGTGCACACGTCCCTGCTTTCAATTTTTTGAGGACATATGACCAAAAGTAGAATTACTATATCATATGGTGATTCTATTTCTGATTTTTAAAAAATTTTATTTATTTATTTATTGAGAAATTCCCTTAATGTTTTTTTATAGCAACTGGACATTTTACATTCCCACCAGTGGTGTACAAGAGTTCTATGGCGCATGCCTGTAATCCCAGTGGCTTGGGAGGCTGAGGCAAGAGGACCACAAGTTCAAAGCCAGCCTCAGCAGTTTAGTGAGGCTCTTAGCAACTCAGCAAGACCCTGTTTCAAACAGCAACAACAACAACAAAAAACAAACTGATGGAGATGTGGCTCAGTGGTTAAGTATCTCTGGGTTCAATTCCTGCAATTAAAAAAAAAAAAAAAGAGTTCTAATTTATGGACACAATACCTTATTTCACTTATTATTTTTTTTTTTAACAAATATCTTTATTTTGTTGATTTTACTTTTTTTATGTGGTGCTGAGGATTGAACCCAGTGCCTCACACATGTGAGGCAAGCACTCTACCGTTGAGCCACAATACCAGCCCCATTTCACTTATTTTTAATGTGAAGCTGAAGATCGAACCCAGTGTCTCACACATGCTGGGCAAGCAGTCTTCAATTGAGCTACAATCCCAGCCCCAAAGGATATTTTTGATAATGACTATGTTAGTGTGCGTGAAATAGTATTTCATTGTGTTTTTTATTAGCATTTTCTTAATGATTATTGGTTTTCAGTATCTTCTTGTGTTTATTGGCCATTTATATGTCGTCTTTGGAGAAATGTCTGTTCAGGACCTTTACTGATTGTTTTCAAACCAGGTTATTTATTTATTTATTTTTGTCGTTGTTGTTGTTATTATTCTTTGTGTTCTTTGGAAAATGACTCAATTTGGATCTATGATTTGCAGATATCATTCCAGTCCATGGGTTGCTATTTCATTCTGTTGATGCCATCCACCAGTGCACAAAAGTTTTACATTTTGATATAGCCTATCAGTTTATTCTTTTGTTGCATGTGCTTTTGATGTCATATCCAAGAAATCATGGCCAAATTGGTCCCTTTGACACCATGTTTTGTGTTCCTTTTTGTGGCAGCGGATAGATATGGGTCGGTTTGACCTTATTGGCCTGGAGGGTCGTGTTTCTCGATATGAAGCTGATACGTTTCTGCCCCGGCACCGCCTCTCTCGCCGAGTACTGCTAGAGGTGGCCACTGCTCCTGACCCTCCTCCCCGGCCCAAGCCAGTCAAGATGAAGGTCAACAGGTACCAGGACTAAGAAATAAGGGGATGGATTCTTAGAAAAAGTGACTACAGCTGGCTGGAGGGGTTTGGGATAGAAAAGAAGTGTTGGAGACTAGGCTAGAATGTTTATATGGGAAAAGAATAAAGTATTATGGAGGGATTGGGGAAGAAAATAACTAGAAGAGGGTTCTGGGAGTGGTTCCTATGTTTGTCACTGATATTTTTGTTGGCCCTCTGTCTTTGCTTGCTGCTTTCTGATCATTTTGGATTTCTTTCCCTTGTTCTTCTTTGGGTCTCTTTTTCTTTCCCCTCTTTGCTCTTATAATCTTTCTGCCTCATCTTTCTTCCTTTCTTTTGCTATTTCTTTTTCCCCCTCTCGACCCACCCCCTTGATTTTTCCTCATAGGATGCTGCAGCCAGTGCCCAAGCAAGAAGGCCGCACGGTGGTGGTGGTGAACAGCCCACGGACGCCCCTTGGCCCTGTCCCAGTCCGACCCCCTCCAGGCCCCGAGTTCTCAGCCCAGCCTCCCCCTGGCCCAACCCCCCCAGTACTGCCAGCACCACTGATGATGTCAGCCTCACCTGCTGGACCCCCGCTTGTTCCTGCATCCCGACCCCCTGGACCTGTTCTTTTGCCTCCCCTGCAGCCAAACAGTGGTCCTCTCCCCCAGGGTGAGTTGAAGGGGAGCCAAGGGTTATGAGTGGAATGGTACTTCAGGAAGATTGTTCTGACTAGGGAAGAAGTAATACAATGAGTTTGAGGACCTGGTTGGGAAGAAGTGGGTATGGTATTTCATAGGCTAAAAGGGGAAGTATGGAGGCTTCTGGGACCAGGCTAAGGCTTTAGTCAGGATATGTCTGACAGGTATTTGGTTTGTATCTACAGTGTTGCCATCCCCCTTGGGAGTCCTGAGTGGGACTTCACGGCCTCCCACACCAACCCTGTCCCTGAAGCCGGCCCCACCTGCCCCAGTTCGTCTGAGCCCCGTGCCACCCCCAGGCTCCTCCAGCCTGTTGAAGCCCCTTACAGTGCCGCCAGGCTATACCTTCTCTCCTGCTGCTGCAACAACCACCTCTACCACTACGGCGACTGCTACCACCACATCAGTGCCAGCTCCAAATCCTGCACCACAGCGCCTGATCCTGTCTCCTGATATGCAGGCCCGTCTGCCCTGTAAGTTCCTAGGACTCTGGTGGTGAGGGACTTGAGATGGGAGGAAGATTTATATTTGAGGGAATGAGATAATAAAAGATATGTTAGGTATTTTGTCAGACACTGGTAAATCATGAGTAAGACTCCTTAAAGAGTTTACATCTGGTCGGGGTGGTGACCATGGGTAGGTAAATAGTGATAAGCCTACCAATAAAGTATTTGTGGGGCTAGCGGTATAGTTCATTGATAGAATACTTGATTAGTGTACCTAAGGCACAAGGCCCTTTAATCCACAGCACTGCAAAACAAAATGCAAAAAAACAACAAAAACTGAGGGTAAAAGGACATGATCAATTCAGTCTTGATAGTGTGCCATTAGAGAATATAAAGAAAATTGTTAACCAAATAAGTGGGATTGGAAGAATCAGTACCTCAAAAACAGAAAGGCTGTAAGTGGGGGCTTCGGTTGTTTGGAATGGTAAATTGTGGAGAAATTAGAGACTTATTTGTGTATGTGCTTTAGGGGGTTCTGAGAAATGATGTTGAACAATGTGAACCCTGTGAACAATATGACCTTCTCTATTTGTAGCAGGTGAAGTTGTCAGCATTGGGCAGTTGGCTTCACTGGCACAACGTCCAGTGGCAAGTGCTGGGGGAAGCAAACCTCTCACCTTCCAAATCCAGGGCAACAAGCTCACTTTGACTGGTGCCCAGGTGCGCCAGCTTGCTGTGGGGCAGCCCCGCCCGCTGCAAAGTAGGTAAAACCCACCCCCTGTCCTGCCCTTTTCCTTCTCTTCTCTGTCCCTTGTTTTTGTGGCTCTTTTTAGATGTCAGCCTTTATGTTTCTTTTTCTAGCTTTTAGTTGGTGGGGCCAAGGGGAATGGTTGGAAAAGGGGTCTTTTGATTAAAAATAGGAAAAAGGTCCTTCTAAAGACTTAATTCCCTGTTTTTTCCCTTTCTTGCTCTTGCCTCGGCCCTCCTGATAGCTGCTTCTCTCTCTTTCTCTTTTCCCTTAACCCAGGGAATGTGGTGCACTTGGTGTCAGCAGGGGGGCAGCACCACCTCATCAGCCAGCCTGCCCATGTGGCCCTCATCCAGGCCGTGGCCCCGACCCCTGGCCCCACCCCTGTCTCTGTGCTGCCTTCTTCGACCCCCAGCACCACCCCTGCCCCCACTGGCCTCAGCCTTCCGCTTGCTGCTAACCAGGGTGAGGCTCCTGGCCTTCTTACTTAGCCCTTACTGGCCTTGGTCCTTCCAGACATGTCCTGGGCTATTGTCTGTCCAGCCTTCCCTTGTTGTTTTCCCTTGCCAGCATCTTTAGTATCTGTCTGCCACCCTCTCCTGCCCCTTTTGGGGACTTCTTCCATCCTTTGGGTCTCTTGTGTTTTTTCTACCTTCCTCTCAATGTAGCTTCCTCTTGCAGTGCCACCATCCATGGTGAATAACACAGGCGTGGTGAAGATCGTAGTGAGACAGGCCCCTAGGGATGGACTGACTCCTGTTCCACCACTGGCACCAGCACCCAGGCCTGCGAGTTCTGGGCTTCAAGCTGCATTGACTCCACGCCCCACATTAAGCCCTGGTCGGCTATCCACACCTACCCTGGGTTCTGCCCGGGCCCCCATACCTGCGCCCACTCTGGTGAGGCCCCTTCTCAAGCTGGTCCACAGTCCTTCGCCTGATGTCAGTGGTGAGTCCAGATTACTGATGCTAGGAATAGAGATGCGATGGGGTGGTCTTGAAGGTTTCTTGGTCACAACAGAGCCCCTTGTTGTCAGCATGCTATCTTAATTTGCACTGGGCTCCAAAGTGGGCTGCCCAAGCCCTAACTTAATTTCAAGATAAATTTATTGCCTTTTGAAGGAGAGGAAATAAAGTTGTCCTGTTCTTTTAATTTTTGGTGTTATGTTGTGGGAGTGGTGGCCTTCTGGGAAATAGGTTAAGTTTGGGGTAAGAGATCAGGAAAGTAATTTTAGAGCTAACTTGTCCTCTGTCTCCACAGCTTCAGCACCCGGAGCTGCTCCCATGACCATCTCTTCTTCTCTCCATGTGCCATCCTCACTTCCTGGGCCAGCCTCTTCTCCAATGCCAATTCCCAACTCCTCTCCCCTAGCTAGTCCTGTGCCCTCTACAGTTTCAGTTCCACTGTCATCTTCACTCCCCATCTCTGTTCCTACCACGCTTCCCACCTCAGCCTCAACTCCACTAACCATCCCCATTTCAGCCCCCTTGCCTGTTTCGGCTTCAGGCCCAGCTCTCCTGACCAATGTGACTCCAGCACTGGCACCCGTTGTTTCAGTGTCTCCTGGACCTCCCTCTTTGGCACCAGCTGGGACTTCCCCAACAGCATCAGCCTTGACTCTAGGTTTGGCTACAACTCCAGCCCTGTCCCCACCTCAGACACCTGGTCACCCTTTGTTGTTGGCTCCCACCTCTTCACATGTTCCAGGGTTAAACTCATCCGTGGCCCCAGCATGTTCCCCTGTCCTGGTGCCAGCTTCAGCTCTGGCCAATCCCTTTTCGACTGCGCCAAATCCAGCTCCTGCTCAGGCTTCCCTTCTGGCTCCAGCACCTTCTGCATCTCAGGCTTTAGCCACTACTCTGGCTCCTATGGTGGCTCCACAGACAGCAATCCTGGGTCCTCCAACTCCTTCTCTGGCTCCTCTTCCAGTCCTGGCTCCATCACCAGGTACTGCTCCGGTCCTGGCTCCATCGCAGACTCCAGTTCCAGTTATGGCTCCAACACCAACGCCAGGAACCCCATTAGTCTCATCCTCACTGGTGCCAGCTCCACCTTCTGTGTTGGCTTCATCATCAACTCAAACTATGGTACCAGCCCCCGTTCCATCACCTCTCTCAAGCCTGGCTTCTACACAGACACTGGCTCTAGCCCCAGCTTTAGCATCCACTCTGGGTGGCTCGTCTCCATCTCAGACACACTCTTTAGGAACAGGGAACCTTCAAGGGCCCTTTCCAGCCCAGACATTATCATTGACTCCAGCATCATCCCTGGTACCTACTCCAGCCCAGACACTGCCTTTGGCACCAGGAACACCATTGGGTTCAACTCAAACGTTTTCTCTGGCTCCAGCTTCTCCGATGGGCCTGGCCCCAGCCCACACGCTGACTTTGGCTCCAGCAACATCATCTGCTCCACTCCTGGCCCCAGCTTCAGTGCAGACACTGACTTTGAGCCCTGCCCCAGTTCCTGTGCCCACCCTGGGTCCAGCTGCAACTCAGACCCTGGCGCTGGCCCCGGCCTCAACACAGGCCCCAGCTTCCCAGGCATCTTCCCTTGTGGTTTCGGCATCTGGTGCCGCTTCCTTGCCTGTCACCATGGTAAACCGGCTGCCTGTTCCCAAGGATGAGCCTGACACACTGACATTGCGCTCTGGTCCCCCCAGTCCTCCCTCCACTGCTACCTCGTTCAGTGGCCCCCGACCTCGACGTCAGCCCCCCCCACCACCTCGGTCCCCTTTCTATCTGGTAAGTTTATTTTCCCAGATAAACAAATAGAAAATTGGTTTTCTTTGATGTGTTGGTAAATTGGATAGAACAGAATAATGTCACTTTTAACCTGGTAAATTAGAAAGCCTAGTGTTAATGTAGCAAGTGCTACTCTTTCTTGGGTTTGTACCCTTATCTGTAAAGTGGGAATGTTAATTCATGTCCTACCATTCTCAGTGGTGAGTAAGGACCAAGTGGTAGAGGTTTGGTTGTTGCTTGCTCTTTTTTTTTCCTTTGTCTTTTTGGTGCTGGGGATTGAATCCAAGACCTCATGCATGCTAAGCATGCGCTGTACCACTGAGCTATATCCCTACCCTTTGAATGTGTTTTATTTATTTTTATTTTTTTGTGGAAGGGTCTCACTGCATTGCACAGGCTAGCCTTGAACTCCTGGGCTCAAGAGATCCCTCTTCCTCAGTTTCCCTAGTGACTGGGACTACAGGTGCACATTTATCACACTTGGTTCTTTGAATGTAACTTTCCCCCAAACTCCCTCCTGTACTGGGAGTTAAACCCAAGATTACCTCATGCATGTTAGGCAAACCCTCTGCCAGGGCTGGGGATGTAGCTCAGTGGTAGCACACTTGACTAGCATGCATGAGGCCTTGGGTTCAGTCTCCAGTACACGAAAACAAAACAAGCACTCTATCACTGGTCCACGGTTCTTCAGAAAGAGATTTTGCATCCCTTAGCCACCCAACCCCTCCCTTGCTCTAATCCCAAGACGACCATTGATTTATTATTTCTTTCTATGTTTGCCTTTGGGCTTATATATATACACTTTTGGAATGACTTCTTAGCATGATGTTTTTGAGAGTCACCTGTATTGTTGCATATGTTAGTATTTTGTTTCTTTTTATTGTTGAATAATATCCCTTTGTGTGGATATACTACATTTTATGCATACATTCATCAATTTGATGGAGACTTCAGATTATTTGTTTTGCTGTTTTAAATAATGCTTCTATGACTATTTCATGTACAAGTTTTTGTATGAACATAGGTTTTTAATTTTTCTTAGATATAGATTAAGGAAAAGAATTGCTAGTTATATGGTAACTGTTTAACTGTTTTGAGGAATTGCCAAAGTGGCTACACTGTTTGATATTGTTACCCGTTGTCTGAGAGTTTCAATTTCTCCACATTTTCACCAACATCTACTTTTTTTTTTTTTAATTACAGCCATCCTAATGGGTTTGAAGTGGAATCTCATTGTGTTTTTGATTTACATTTCCCTGTTGGCTAATGCTGAGCATCTTTTCATGTGGTTTTTGGCCATTTGGTATCTTTCAAGAAATATCTATTCAGATCTTTTGGCATTTTTAAATAGGGAATTTGACTTAATATTGAGTTGTAAAAATTCTTTTAATATTCTGGTTGCAAGTCCCCTTTCAAATGTCTGGTTTGCAAATATTTTCTTTTGCTACTGTTTTTCCCTCTATTAGGACATTTTTTATTCCTCACTTCCTCAAGCTAAGGAATAAAGCTTAAGATAGCAGTCAGAAAGAAATATTTGGGGCACTGCACTGCTTTTTCAAGAACAGATACTGTTCATTTTATGTGGATCTTGATAGTTTCAATGAAGACATTAATTATGCAAATGTAGAACTACAAGCTTTTACATTTGGTAAGTGCTTTTACAAAGGAGAATTAGGTGGTTTTATAGACTGTGAAACTGGAAGCCACAGAGATGAAAAAAATTGAATCAAAGTCATACAGGTCTTGTGACTGTTAGGATGCCTTTTTTCTTCTCCTGAATGTATGGTTAGCAGTTTCTATCCTACCCCATTTCATTCTGGTTCTTGGCAAAAATCTGCTGTGGATTTGATTAAACCTGTTTGTTTCTGGGTCAGTGATTTGAAGAAGGCTTCTTTTTTTTTTTTTTTTTTTTATGGTGCTGGGGATTGAACCCAGGGCCATGTGCATGTGAGGCCTGGGCTATATCTCCAGCCCAAGGCTTTTTTTATTATTATTATTTTTTCAGTGCTGGGATTGAACATGCTAAGCAGGTGTTTCACTACTAAGCCACACCCCCAGCCCAAGGAAGCCTTCTAATGTTTTGGACCCACAAGAAGATGAATTGAGTTCAGTGTTACATAGGAAAGTTCTCACAAATCATCCGTGTTACAATCTGTTGGATATTCAGATCTTAATTTTGAATATTCAGGCATTCTGCTTTGGTAGCATACAAGGGAAGATGAGTTATCTTTTGTAGAGAGAGATTTATGTAACATTAAGAAAGGAATACTTGTCATTAACAGCTTTTATAACTTCAAAAGTATAGTATAACTTTTTGGATCTCATGGTTTCTGTTTCCACTTGGGAAGAACCATCAGGTTTTCCGTAATTTTTATTTATTTTTTTTTAATGAACTCTTGAGGATACTGATTACTTTCTCGGTTTTGTTCCCATCCCTAGGAGTCTCTGGAAGAAAAGCGGAAGCGGCAGAGGTCTGAACGCCTGGAACGGATTTTCCAACTTAGTGAGGCTCATGGGGCCCTGGCACCTGTGTATGGGACTGAAGTCCTGGATTTCTGTACCCTGCCCCAACCTGTTGCCAGCCCCATCGGCCCTCGTTCTCCTGGCCCCAGCCACCCCACCTTTTGGACTTATACCGAGGCTGCCCACCGGGCTGTACTGTTTCCCCAGCAGCGACTAGACCAGCTGTCAGAAATCATTGAGAGGTTGGCAGGGCTAAGTGCTAATGGGGAGTGGATATAGAGGTTAGGGCTGGTGAAGGTGCTAACTTTTGAGATTTTTCAGAGTCCCATTTTTTACACTCCTTGCCTTCTTCCTTTTCACAGGTTCATCTTTGTCATGCCTCCTGTGGAGGCACCTCCCCCTTCCCTGCATGCCTGCCACCCACCTCCTTGGCTGGCTCCTCGGCAGGCAGCCTTCCAGGAGCAATTGGCCTGTGAGCTCTGGCCCCGGGCTCGTCCTTTGCACCGTATTGTATGTAACATGCGCACCCAGTTCCCTGACTTGAGACTCATCCAATATGATTGCGGTGAGTTCATTGGCTAGTGCAGGACCGTTGACCTCTTACAGCAGGACTACATCAGAGGACTACCACACATGTCCCTCAGAATTTCTGTACATTATAGGCAGTTTTTTAGATTATGCTTATAAGCAAAATGGAGAATTGTAGGCTCTTTGGATTTATGGCATTCATGAATTTAACTTCCTTGAAAGTATGTGCTGGTATTTCATTTATGCTCACAGTGATTGTTTTGTGAACATTTATCATATTTTACAAATTATTTGGGACCCAATATTGAGTGAGTCTACATAGCATAGTTTTTAAATTTATGGGGAAAAGGTATTTGGTGGTAAATAATTTGCCAGGTATGGTTGGCATACACCTATAATCCAGCAACTTGGGAAAACTAAGGCAGGAGAATCACAAGTTTGAGGCCAGCCTTAGCAACTTAGTGAGACCCTGTCTCAAAAATAAGAATTGGGGATATAGCTTAGTGCTCCTGGGTTTAATTCCTAGTACCAAAATAAAAAATAACAATTCATTTTGGTTTGAGAAGAGGAAAGGACCTTTGTATTGGATAGAATGCATTTTACTGCAAGTAAAAATCAACTAAGAGTGAATTAACTACAGGAGCATTTACTGTTTAATGAGAAATGTTGGTGTGTTTTTGGTTCAGCAGCTTACTATCTTCACTGACCCTAGGACCTTTTAATCTTTCTACCTTGCCTACCATCCTTGGTTTTTATCTTTTTATTCTGCTTGTTTCTTCAAGTTATTGAGATGACTTTTATTGCTCCAGGTAGCTTAGCAGTCCTCTAAACAGAAATTAAGGGTTTGAAATAAAAACACTTATTTCTAATTTTTTTTTTTTTTTTTTTTTGGAGTAGGGGGAAGGCCCTGTCAGGTGACTTTACTTCATAACACATGGTTCATACTGAGCCACGTAAACAGGGCAATCACTGACAAAGGTGAACAGCAAAGAACAACCATGGTTTATTTAGACCAATCCTGATTTATTTTCTGTGGTTGGATTGGGGCTTGCAACCTCTGGGATCAAAGAATCTCTGCCAGGTGTCCACAGTGTTTATCAGGTTCTATTCCAAAAAAAATGGCTGTTGAACCATAGTGATTAGTTTCTGCCATAAATCTGGAGATATTTTTATAAGAACGTATTTGGAGGTTTCCTTTATCTTAGAATGTAAGAAAAAGAGAATTTTTATTCGTATATGTGCAATAAATGTTTTTTGGGAGGGTGGTGGAGTACCAGGGATTGAACTTGGGTGCTTAACCACTGAGCCACATCCCCAGTCTTTTTTATTTATTTTTTTTAACTTTTGAAAAAAAAATGTTATTGGGCTTGGGTTGTAGCTCAGTGGTAGAGTGCTCTATCTAGCACATGTGAGGCCCTGGGTTCAATCCTCAGCACCACATTAAAAAATAGGTATTAAGTTTTTTTTTTTTTTTTTTGAGACAGGGTCTCACTAAGTTGCCTAGGGCCTTGTTAAGTTGTCCAGGCTGGCTTTGACCTTGTGATCCTCTTGCCTTAGCCTTGAGCTGCTGATATTACAGGCATGTGCCACCGTGCCCAGCTCAATAAATATTTTCCTAAACACATTTTAAACATTTGAAACCAGAGTGATGAATTGAAGGCCTTTGTTAAAAGTGGTAAAACTGGCCAGGTGCAATGACACATGCTTGTAATCCCAGCACCTTGGGAGGCTGAGGCAGGAGGATCGGGGAGTTCAAAGCCAGCTTTAGCAACTTAGCAAGGCCTTGAGCAACTCAGCAAGACCCTGCCTCTAAATATTAAAAAAGGCCTGGGAATATGGCTGAATAGTTGGTAGCTTAGTGCCTCCTCCTGAGCTGGTGACATATGCCACCATACCTGGCTACCCTTGATTACCTCTTAACCACAGCCTTGAGTATTCTGCCATTCCAGCTTGTAGCTAGTTCCTTGTACCCCTTCATATTTCTTCAGGAAAGTTGCAAACCTTGGCAGCACTGTTGCGGCAGCTCAAGGCAGAGGGCCACCGGGTACTCATCTTCACCCAGATGACCCGAATGCTGGATGTTTTAGAGCAGTTTCTCACCTACCATGGCCACCTCTACTTGCGTCTGGATGGGTCTACTAGAGTTGAACAGAGACAGGTAACCCAGGCATCTGTAGTCGTTTAGAGGCTCTTCAGCATCTGTCTCTTTTTCCTAAGCCTTGGGCTTCTAGAAGGGGCCCTCCTAAACCTTAGAGATTTTGGGGGAGATAAGTTTCCCAATATCATCTTTTTCTCCTTTCCCTCTAGGCCTTGATGGAACGGTTCAATGCAGACAAACGCATATTCTGCTTCATCCTTTCGACTCGAAGTGGGGGTGTGGGCGTGAACCTGACAGGAGCAGACACTGTTGTTTTTTATGACAGCGACTGGAATCCCACCATGGATGCTCAGGCCCAGGATCGTTGTCATCGGATTGGCCAGACTCGAGATGTCCACATCTATAGGTATTACCTAGTCTTCTCTTACTTTACTTTTTTTTCTGAGAGGGGGTTACTTTGATATGTTTGGCTGTTTATACCTGGCCTCCATCTCCTAGACTTATCAGTGAACGGACAGTGGAAGAAAACATCCTAAAAAAGGCAAATCAGAAGAGAATGTTGGGAGACATGGCCATTGAGGGAGGCAACTTCACAACAGCCTATTTTAAACAGGTACAAAGTAAGATCTTTAGGCATAAGCAGAAGAAATTGCTCTGCCAGTAGGAACTCCTCCTGCTTATTAAAGAGTTGCTGCTTTGGTCTTCACAGACTACTTTTCACCTAGTGGCACCTCTGATATTTTGGGGAGCTATCAGCCTCACAGTTGTAGACCTAGGACTAGCATTCTATTGGCTGACACTTTTCCTTCTGTCCAATAGCAGACCATCCGAGAGCTGTTTGATATGCCTCTAGAGGAGCCATCTGGCTCATCTGTATCCTCTGCCCCCGAGGAGGAAGAGGAGACTGTGGCCAGCAAGCAAACCCATATTCTGGAGCAGGTGAAAAAAGAGTGGGCAATCCTAAAATAGAGCTATGGCTTGAAGTATAACTTGTCTTTTATAAGTATATTGACTTTGGGGGAAAGAATTGTTTCTGTTGCTTTCCAGACTATAGTCAGCCTTTGATAGTTTTAAGTTAATTAAGTTCACATTATCTAAGGAAAAAAAAAACAGGATTTATAGTTCTAAGTCCTAGGTTTGTGTTCCAGCAATGCTGTCACTTTTTTTATTTTTGAAATAGGAGTCTTGCTGTGTTTCCCAAGCTGTTCTTAACTTTGGGCTCAAGCTATCTTCCTGCTTCAATGGTAGTGCTTCTTAATTGCATTTATTAAGCCAAATCACAAATTACTCTTTTGAGCCTTACTTTCTACCTAGTGTGAATGGGAAGGAAATAGTAACTTTTAGGATTAAGTGATATAGTGCATGTAAGAAGTACCTTGTATATGATGTGAAACTCTGTTTTCTAAGCATTGAAGCATAACAGAGTCTCTTAGAAAGGTTTTTTTGTTTTTAAATAAAATTCTTATCTGGCTGGGTGTGGCAACGCACACCTATAATCCCTGTGGCTCTGGAGGCTGAGGTCTGAGGATCATGAGTTCAAAGGCAGCCTCAGCAAAAGCGAAGTTTAGTGCAAAATAGGACTGGGGATGTGGCTGGTGGTTAAGTGCCCCTGAGTTCAATCCCTGGTACCCAAAAAAGGAAAAAAAAAATAGTATAGAGCACTATACCATTGGACTACATCCCCGACCCTACCTCCTTTTTTAAAAAAATGTATTTTTAGTTACCAATGGATTTTTTTTTTTTATGTATTTTTATGTGGTACTGAGAATCGAACCCAGTGGCTCACACATGCTAGGCAAATGCTCTACCACTGAGCCCCATCCCCAACCCTTTTTTTTTTTTTATTTTGAAACAGGTTTACACTAAGTTGCCAGGCTGGTATCAAGCTTCTGATCCTCCTGTCTTAGCTTCCTGAGTATCTGGAATTAATAAGTGTGCACCATTGCATGTGGCTGGGAAGGCTTTTGAGGGCTAGGGATGTAGCTCATTGGTAGAGTACATGGCCTAGCTGTGGGTTCAGTCCCCAGCACTGCCAAAATTTAAAAATTATTCCTGGGCCCTAACTCAAAATTTACTAAATTGAAAACTTAGCGATGTTGCATCTGAGCATTTTAGTTTTTCAAAGCTCTCCAGATGTAGATAAGTATTTAAAGAATTACAGATATAAAACATCATGGAGGTGTTTTTTCCCTACCAAGTGTCTTCCCTTCATTGCTGGCTATGCTCTGGGCTCATTCTCTCAGAGGTTTTTGGAGTGGTTACCTTAGATATTCATTGCAAGGAAAGATATGCTTAGTATATTGTCCTGACGCATCCCAGTGCAAAAAAAAAAAAAAAAAATGAGTTTGGCCAGGCATGGTGGCATGTGCCTGTAATCTTAATGGCTACAGGGACTGAAGCAGAGGGTTCAGCCTGGACAATTTAGTGAGACTCTGTCTTAAAATTTTAAAAAGGAGCCAGGCCCAGTGGTGCATGCCTGTAATCCCAACAGCTCCAGAGTCTAAAGCAGGAGGATCATGAGTTCAAAGCCATCCTTTGCAATGGGGAGGCATTAAGCAACTCAGTGAGACCCTGTCTCTAAATAAAAAAAAATAGGGCTAGGGATGTGGCTCAGTGGTCAAGTGCCCGAATTCAATCCCTGGTACCAAAAAAAGAAAAAAGGCTGGCTGTTCAATCCCAGTACCCCTCCACATACACACACATAAAGTGCTGTTCAAGCCAGGCACGGTGGTGCACACCAGTAATCCCAGTGGCTCACAAGGCTGAGGCAGGAAGATCACAAGTTCAAAGCCAGCTTCAGCAATTTAGTGAGGCCCTAAGCAATCCAGTAAGATTCTGTCTCTGAACGAAATATAGAAAAAGGCTGGAGATGTGTGGCTCAATGGTTAAGTGACCCTGGGTTCAATCCCTAGTATCAAAGGGGGGGGAAAAATGCTGTATAGATCTTTCTGTGACTACTTGTTTGTCTGTCTTTGATTAGGCAACTTTGAAGCTGACACCTAAGGAAACAAAGTAGAGTTAAGAGTCTCTCCAAAATAGTTGTTTTCCCTAGTGGGAGAGCTAGTAAAATCTATTCCATCTTAAATGAACCATTGAGTTGCTTTGGTAACTCTTGTGGTCCTAGATGGTTGAATTCTTTTGTGAACATTGTTTTGTGTAAACCTGGCCTTAGATTTTTTGCCACAATTAATTCCTAGGGTGTAAGCTTCTTTAAGTCTTAATGTTTTTTATTTTTATTTTTCCTCTGTACACTCTTTAAAGGCATTGTGTCGGGCTGAGGATGAAGAGGATATCCGTGCTGCCACCCAGGCCAAGGCTGAACAAGTGGCTGAACTTGCAGAATTTAATGAGAATGATGGTTTTCTTGCTGGTGAGGGAGAGGAGGCTGGTCGGCCTGGGGCTGAGGATGAGGAGATGTCCAGGGCTGAGCAGGAGATTGCTGCCCTTGTAGAACAGGTCAGTGTTGAACAGACCCATTAGTTCTTGCCTTCATCCTTCGTAACTTTCCCCCCTGGACTCAGGACCCTTTTATCTGTCTTCCCTGAAGATAATAGACAAGGGTGCAAGAGCCCAGGTCCTATGTTCATCACTTCTGCTCTTCCCTGCAGCTGACCCCCATTGAGCGTTATGCCATGAAATTTCTGGAGGCCTCACTTGAGGAAGTGAGCCGAGAGGAGCTTAAGCAGGCAGAAGTAAGTATCTCTGGGGGCTGAGACTTCCTGCTGATTTCTATATATTCCTTGCTCTGCTTGCCTTCTGCTGACCCCCCTTGGGTTCTGTTGTTCGTAGGAACAAGTGGAAGCTGCCCGCAAAGACCTGGACCAAGCCAAGGAAGAGGTGTTTCGCCTACCCCAAGAAGAGGAGGAGGGGCCAGGGGCTGGGGATGAGATTTCCTGTGGGACTGGTGGAGGCAGCCACCGGCGCAGTAAGAAGGTCAAGGCCCCTGAGAGGCCAGGGACTCGTGTCAGTGAGCGTCTTCGAGGAGCTCGGGCTGAAACTCAAGGGGCAAACCACACTCCTATCACATCCACCCATCATACCCGCAATACCTCCACACCCCCCCGCTGCAGCCCTGCCAGGGAGCGAGTTCCCAGGCCAGCACCTAGGCCTCGACCTGCTCCAGCTTCAGCTCCTGCTGCAATTCCTGCCCCAGTCCCTGCCCCAGTCCCTGCCCCAGTCCCTGCCCCAGTCCCTGTCCCAGTCCCTGTCCCAGTACCCATTTCAGCCCCTAATCCAATAGCCATTCTTCCTGTCCATATCATGCCTTCTCCCCCAACTCCTCCACAGATTCCTCCCTCTTGTTCCCCTGCCTGTACCCCTCCTCCTGCTTGCACCTCTCCACCACCTCATACCCCACCACCCATCCAAACCTCTCTCTTAACTCCTTCCTCTCCTCTCCTGCTTGGTTCACCTTCTGTGCCCATCTCTTCCCCGGTCACCAACCTCTCTTTGGGCTTGGGGCCTGAGGCAGAACTCCGTGTACAAGCATTAGCATCTACGGAGTCCCTGGAGCTGGCTGGCATGACCAGTTCTGAGACCTCCCCGCTTCCTCTTGTACCCCCTAAGGATCTGTTGCCAGTTTCTGTTGAGATCATGCCCGTATCTGAGAAGAACCTTCCTCTCATCCCTTCTGCACCTAGCCCAACCTTGGAGGCTGACGGCATCCCCAATGGTCAAGAGCAGGGGGTACCATCTTCTGCTGAGGGGACCATCCTTACAGTGCTGCCTGATGGTGAGGAGTTGCCCTCGGGTCTGAGAGAGAGCAATGGGCTGGAGCTCCCACCTTCAGCAACATCTGATGAGCCACTTCAGGAGCCACTGGAGGCTGACAGGAACTTGGAAGAGCTGGTAGAAGAAGTTCAGACCCCAACCTCAAGCCCAGAGAAGCCACAAGAACTTGCTGCACCTGAGGTCACAGCCCCATCAGCCTCATCTTCAGCCACCTCCTCTCCTGAGGGTCCTTCACCTGCCCGGCCCCCTCGTCGTCGCACCAGTGCTGATGTAGAAATTAGGGGTCAGGGGGCTGGTCGTTCAGGGCAACCTCCAGGCCCCAAAGTGCTTCGCAAGCTGCCAGGACGGCTAATAACTGTGGTGGAAGAAAAGGAACTTGTGAGGCGAAGGCGACAGCAGCGGGGAACTGCCAGCACCCTAATACCTGGGGTCTCTGAGACTAGTGCCAGCCCAGGAAGCCCATCTACTCGCAGCTTGTCAGGGCCAGAATCCTCGCCTCCCACCAGTGGACCCTGTGAAGCTGCTCCCTCATCCTCACTGCCTACACCAACCCAGCCACCCTTCATAGCTCGTCGTCACATTGAGCTGGGAATGACTCGTGGGGGCAGCCCAGAGAATGGAGAAGGGGCACTGCTTGCTATCACTCCACCTGCTGTGAAACGTCGGAGGGGAAGGCCCCCCAAGAAGAACAGGTCTCCAGCAGATGCCGGGAGAGGGGTGGAGGAGGCACCCTCATCCACCTCTAAGGGAACAACCAATGGGGCTGACCCAGTTCCTGGAGCTGAGACCCTAATTGTTGCAGAGCCTGTCTTGGAGCCTCAGCTTATTCCTGGGCCCCAGCCTCTTGGACCCCCACCAATTCACAGACCAGAGCCCATCATCCTGTCACCTGTGGAGAAAAGAAGGCGTGGGCGGCCCCCTAAGGCACGGGATTTGCCCATCCCTGGGACGATGTCCTCTCCAGGGGATGGCAATTTAGAGAGCCGGACACAGCCACTCCCACTACCACCACCATTGCCACCACCCCTACCACTTTTATCCTGTCCCACTGCTACTGTCGCCAACACTGTCACCACCGTCACCATTTCAACATCCCCACCCAAGCGAAAGCGGGGCCGACCTCCCAAGAATCCACCATCACCTCGGCCCAGCCAACTTCCTGTTTTGGACCGTGACAGCTCTTCTGTCCTTGAGAGCTGTGGATTGGGGAGGCGTCGGCAAGCCCAGGGCCTCGGGGAGAGTGAGGGTAGTTCTTCTGATGAGGATGGAAGCCGCCCCCTTACCCGCCTGGCCCGCCTGCGGCTGGAAGCTGAGGGAACGCGGGGACGGAAAAGTGAAGGGTCCATGGTAGTGGCTGTAATTCAGGATGACCTGGATTTAGTAGATAGTGGGCCAGGCGGATTAGAATTGACACCTCCTGTGGTATCATTAGCCCCAAAACTGCGCTCAACCCGGCTGCGTCCAGGGTCTCTAGTTCCCCCACTAGAGACTGAGAAGGTGCCTCGCAAACGGGCGGGGGCCCCAATTGGTGGGGGTCCTGGGCTGGCAAAGCGGAGCCGTCTACAGCCTCCAAGTCCCCTGGGGCCTGAGGGTTCAGTAGAGGAGTCTGAGGCTGAAGCCTCAGGTGAGGAGGAAGAAGGGGATGGGACCCCACGGCGCCGGCCTGGCCCCCGCAGGCTTGTTGGGACCACCAACCAAGGGGACCAGCGCATCTTGCGCAGCAGTGCCCCTCCCCACCTGTCTGGCCCTACCATTAGTCACAGAGGCCGAAAGGCCAAGACGTGAGTGGGCTGCCCTTCCACCTAGGCTTTCCACCATGGCTGCTCTCCCTCCATGACCAGGCCTGACTCTGTTAACCACTACTTGAAGTCTTTTGAGGGGGAAAGCCTCCAGGGAGATGTAAGGGCCTTCTCCCTTCTTTCCACCAAAGTAGGGGGTAGGCAACTGGTTGTCATGGAAATGGGGCTCATCACAATCCCCCTTCCCTTCCACCCCACATGGCTGGGCAGTGTTAAGGGTGGCAAGATAGTCTGTCCCCACCCCCTTGTACTTGATTCCCCAGCTATCTTCACAGCCCCACACCCTTAGGGGAAGGGGGATGGGGCTTCTCTACAATGAGTTTTTTTTTTCTTTTTTTTTTCTTTTTTTTTTTTTTTTTTTAAGAAGAAAAAATAATAAACTTAGTTTCTGTACGAGCATCCGCGTAAGGAGGCTTCTGATTTTCTGGTCTGGTGGAGGGTTGGGTGGGAACTTGGGCATCATTTTTTCTACTCTTGCTCTTGGGAAGACCCTCATATTTAACTGATCTCTAAACCAGGATTGTATACCTTTGAGGCAGAAAACACCCTCAAGAGGAGGAAAGATAAGCAAATCTGATTTGGCAGGGTGTGTTTCCAAAAATATCTCAGTTTAAGTCACTCAGACATACTTCCTCTCTCCTCTCCCTTCTGTCCCCTTGGCTCTTGGCCTTTCCCTCCGCTTTCTCCAATGCCTCACCTTTTCCCTTCTTTTAACCCTCTTGCTTAGGTGCTTCCTTTCCTTTCACTTAAAAGCAGGTATCCTACTTCCACTTGCTTCACCCCTGGCCCTCCCCTCCTCTCCTCCTAGCCAAACTGGTTTGAGTCAGCCACACCCCCTTCCCAGCTCCTGGGGCTATTCAGATGGTGGCTGGCCACCCTACCCCACCCCTGGGCTTGGCTTGGAGCCCTGAGTCAGCTCTACCGCCCAAGCCAAATCAAACCTGAGGCAGGAGCCGAAACTCACAGTCCCTCAAGACTTATAGCCAGGTAAGAGCCCCTGTTCATGTTTACATTTCTGATCTGGACACCTTGGCCCCTTGGGTTCTTCTCCCGCTGCTGACTTGGCATCTGTGTTTTCCTCATCTGACTTTTCTTTAGTACCTATTCCCCTGCAGCTTTGTGACATATCATTTTATTGCTCTCTACTTGTCTTGGCTTTTTCACCCTTTTGTCTTGTTACTATGTGGAACTACAGGTGGTTTCATTTTGTCCCATCTAAAGGGGAATGATTGAACATTAGGGTGGAAAAGTGGTTGATGCTTGAGCTTTGAGGGCCTGAGAAATAGGGAGGTGAGAAATGAGTAAGTAGGTCATCATTATGCAGGTTTCTGTATGGATAATGAGGTCATTTGGACTCTGTTAATCTGATTGTGTTGTGTGGTTTGGGTTAAAATGGAGAGAGGAGGTGGCAAGGAGGCATAGAAAAGGAGGCCCCAATTTGGGGGAATAAGGTTTTATCAGTTTCTTCAGCTGTGTGTGTGGGGGGGAATGTGAATTTTTCCTTTTCCATCCCCAGATGTGAGGTGGTATTTGTTTTGTTTTGCTTTGTTTTTTGGTACTGGGGATTGGACTAGGGCACAGCACATGCTAAGTAAGCATGCCACCACTGAGCTGCATCCCCAGACCACCCCCCACCCCTCTTTTTCAGTCTTTTTATTTTGAGACAGAATCTGATTTTCCCAGACTGCCTCAAATTTGTGATCCTCTTGTCCCAGTCTCTGGAATAACTAGGATTACAGTGTGTATGACCAGAACCAGCCAGAATTTTTTTTTCATGTGAAATTGCAGCTTGCTTGAAGTGGAGTACAGAGCTTAGGGTCCTGCTCTCTGGTTCCTCAATACTCAGAGGCAGCCTCTGGGGAACTTCAGGTGACTTTAGAACCCTTTGAAGTACAGTTTTAAATCACTTAGCCTTAAGCTTTCAAGATTTTGTTTCTTCTGCTTCTAGGTATGCATTTGTCATTTTGCTTCTCCCCACTTGTCAAAACACTAATATGTTCACACTTGATTGCCTTCAGAGACTTAGAATCTTAAGCTGAAGGAAAAGGATTCTAGCCACACATTTACTCTCCTATTCTGAGTCACTAGAGGAATTTCCCAGTAGGACAGCATTCCTGAGAGTTGGGCTAGGCCATGAGGACAGCATTCTCTGAGGGGTGGAGTCAGAGCAAGCCAGGCCAGGAGCTCATGTGTTGGGCTTACAAGTACCTTGACTGTATCGCCCACAGGTGATGGAGGACGAGGAGAAGGCAGTGGAGATCATGGTGAGCAACACGGGAGCTGCTCATTCTCCATCCCCCATCCGCTGCTGCTGGCTCCGCCTCCGCTACTTGGCAGCTACTAGCATTATCTGTGGCTGCTCTTGCCTGGGAGTCATGGCTCTTGTGTTTGCCATCAAGGTGAGGAAAGCAATTCCTATGGGAGCAGGGGAGTGGGTATAAGGCAATGGTTTTGTGTATTTGACCTGTCTGTATTGGCTGAACAGTTACTAAATATCTAATGGTACTTGGGTTTGGGTTAGTGCCAGAATAAGATATGGTTCCTGTTGTCAAAGGACCCATAGTCTAATGAAAAGATGGCAGTGAAAATGGATAATTATTAATAGAATTTAGTTCATCAGTATTGTAATAGAGGAAGCACAGGATATTCTGGGAGCCAGAAGGGGTCTGTGTTTTTGTGTGTCTGTGTCTGTGTCAGAGTAGGTAAGGCTGCCTAGGGGATGTGATAGGAAAGTAACCCTAAAGGATGAGTGGTTAAGAATGAAAGGTCACTCCAGGTAAAGGCAGTAGTGTGTACAAAGGCCTGGACTGTTTGTTCGGCATGGCAGATCCAGTGAGGAATAGTGAGAGAGGAAGCCAGAGGATCCACATTCCTGGGGGCCTCAGATTCTATGTTTAAGAATTTCGACTTTATTTTGAAAGTACTGGGGAGCCATTTAAAGATTTTTGCAGAGGAGAGTGGCTTGGTAATATTTGTGTTTCAGAAAAATCGGTTCTCAAGGCCTGTGTAGTGGATAAATTGAAATGGGCAAGACTAGGGTCAGCTGAGCAATAATGAGAGCAATCTATAGGAGTCTGGAAGAAACAATGGGGTCTTTGAGAGGGCCTCACCTGCAGATGTACCATGTACCATTTGTTTTTTCTTTTTTTTTTTTTTTTTTTTTTTTTTTTGCAGTGCTGGGGATTGAACTTGGGGTCTTATATGTCCTAGGCAATGGTCTACCATTGAGCTACACTTATAGACCATACATGTACCTTTTGAAAGGCTACTACTCAGGCTAAATATCATGCTGGAATATTCTCATCCCTAAATGTATTTTAACACTCACTATTTTTATTACCATAAGAATTTCTGACTTTCATTAGAGCAAATTTATGAAAATGATTCTTAATGGTGAAAATGATGATGCCTACTGGGCTATGAGAATGGAATTTGACTGGACATGAGTAAAAAGTCAAGAATTCCAAATTCTGAATGAATCTGAGATGAATAGAAAATAAGGAATGAAAGGATTAAAAAAGTGCTTTTCCTGGCAGGTGCAGAGGCTCACACCTATAATCTCAGCTACTCTGGAGGCTGAGGCAAGAGGATCGAAAGTTTGAGGCTAGCCTTGGCAATTTAAGACCCTGTCTTGAAATTTATAAAAGTACTGGTGATGTATCTCAGTGGTAAAGCACCCCTAGGTTCAATCCCCAGTACCAAAAAAAAAAAAGTGCTTTTTCCATGTGTGATTTAGAGAGCTAACAATGGCCACCTTGAAAAGATGGGTACCCTATTTTGTAGATTAGGCATGAGAAAAACTGAAAAGGAAGGTGAAATATTTGGGTGTGAGGCTTTGAGCTATTATGAAGGGGGAGTGGAATGGGGCAATGGGCCATTTTGGGCAGAAACAGGGGGAGAACCTAACCAAGAACCTGCCCCCACAGGCAGAAGAGCGGCATAAGGCAGGCCGGTCCGAGGAGGCAGTACACTGGGGGGCCCGGGCCCGGAGGCTCATCCTGGCCAGCTTTGCTGTCTGGCTTGCTGTCCTTATTCTGGCCCCCCTGCTGCTATGGCTGCTCTCCTACGCCATCGCTCAGGCTGAGTGACCCTGGGTGGCCTCTGCTAAGAGTCAGCTGAGACCTGGATCCAACAGTTTGGTGACAGCAGTGGTCCTTCCTGGCAGGAAGGATGGTGTCTCTCCCAAGGGCCTTTGGAAGAGCTCTTTTAGTCCTTTATAAAAGGAGAGCAGCAGCTGAGACTGATGAAGGGAGGTCAGCCTGCTCTGTTCTTTCAGTGCCCTCCACCTTCTATCTCCCTACCCTGCTCCATCCCAGGGCCTCTACCCAGAAGAGGGGTTGAAGACCAGGCCTGATTTTATTAGAATTTGTTTTGTAATAAAAATCTTTTTTGGTGGTAAAATGTTCCTGTCTAATTGTTCTTTCTCTGCTTTCCCTTGGGCCATTGTTGAGAGCCAAACTGGACATCTGACTAATGGCAGAAGGCTGCATATTGCCTCTGGCCTACCTAGGAGCTCCAAGAGAAGGAAATTATTTTTTTCTTCAGAAGTTTCCCTTAGTGGAAAAACCTCCGATTCTCCCTATACATAAGCAGATACCCTGAGGCCAGAGAGGAAGGGTAGTAGCAGCAGCTACTATTTATTTATAGAGTACTTAGTGCTGGGCTGTGTTCTAAGCACTTTGTATTTCTTCTTCAGTCCTCAGAATGACTGAATAGCAGGTACCATCATTTTGATTTTATAGTTGAGCATATAGGCACATACTTGCCCAAGGTCACTCAGTCAGTAAATGGCAGAGCTGCGATTGAACCCAGACAGTTTGAATCCAGAGCTGAGGAATGAAAGGGATGGATGACAGTCACAACAACCCTGTGTATTATTATAATGAGCTTTCATATCCTTTATATTGGACTTCATGAAAATAAGCATTTTTCAAAGTTGTGAAATATTTCACACAGGAAAGTAACAAAATACACAGCTCAAATTAACATAAAGCAAATATCTGAATAACCACTATTTAGTCAAGAAACTGATCATTGTCAGCACTCCACAAAATCTTTTCTATCCCTCTCAATCACTACTTCTTCCTTTCTTTTCATAGGTAACTACCATTCTGCATTCAGTGTAGTTAATTTGGCCATGTTTGAACTTAATATAGATGGAATCATATATATATATATATATATATATATATATATATATATATAGTCTTAACCTCAACATTATGAGATTCATCAATATTCAGTATAGAGTTTTTTTGTTGTTGTATAGTATTCCTTGTAATGACTATCATAATCAGTTCATTTTCTATGGGACTTTTGGAATGTTTCCAGTTTGGGGATGTTATAAATCATGCTGCTATGGATGTTCTTGTACATGCTTCTTGGAGTATTCGTGCCTTGAGAATGGGATTTTGGGATTACCTCACCATAATTCAGAGACCAGAAGAGCACTTAAAGGAATTAGAAATGTGCACACTGAAGAGAGGATTACAGAGGAAGGAAGTGCTCTGAGAAGGAAAAGTGAAGAGAATTCTTGGTGGCCCCAGAAGTTAGTTTATAACAGTGGGTTGGGTGTGCTAATGCACACCTGTAATCCCAGCAGCTGGGGAGGATGAGGCAGTAGGATCATAAGTTCAAAGCCAGCCTCAGCAATTGAGGCCCGGTCTCAAAAAATAAAAAAGGTTGGGGATGTAGCTCAGTGGTTTAGGGTCCTTGGGTTCAATTCCTGGTACACCCACACCCCCCCACACACACACAAAAAAAAAAAAGACAATAATGGGTGGCAGTGATTCTCACCCTTGACTTCACAATGGAACCACCTGTGAAGTCTTAAAAAGTACTTAATGCCTTGCCTGAGCTGATTTAATTAGTATGAGGTGCTGCTTTAAATTTTATTGAACTCACTTCATTGATTTCTAAATTGAGAAAGAAGAATAACACATTATATTTTTGTTTCTTTTTCTGTGGTGCTGGGGACTGAATCCAGGGCCTTGTGCATGGTAGGCAAGTGCTCTACCATTGAGCTGCACCTTACAGTCCAGAGTAATAAATTTTAGGAAGATATTTATAGAAATCTTTTTTGAACTAATGTTTGATTAATCAGCAGCTTCAGTTTATTAAAAGAGCCTATTCCATTCTCCCAATGTAATTAAATGATGTCTTGCTGTTTTTTAAAACATTTTTGGAAAACATTTCAAAACAATAAAAGACAAAAACAATAAATTCATGTATATCCTTTACCTAGGCTAATAATTTTAATATTTCACATTTGCTTTATTGATGAACAATTTGAGGGTAGTTTTTGTTGGTTTTTGGTAATGGGAATTAAATACAGGGACGTTTCTACTAAAGCTATACCTCCAGTCCCCCAGTTGTCAAGTCTGGCTTCCAACTTGCAATCTTCCTGCCTCAGCCTCCCAAATTGCTGGGATTATAGGTGTGTGCCATCTGAGGGTAATTTGAAGACCTTTTATGATCTCCTAAGAACAATTGCATTTGTTATATAAACTACAGTACAATTATAAAATTCAGAGACGCTAACTTGTATACAGTTCTAATTACAATAGAAAATATGTAGTCCATGCTAAAACTTGCCAATTTTTCTCAGCAACGTCCTGAATAGTAATGCATTTCATGTTTTAGGATCCAGTTGAGAACATTCACTGTTGTCCCTTTTAGTTTCCTTCAGTCTTGGATAGCTCTTCATCCTTATTTTTGTCTTCACATCAGAAGACCTATCCTGTTGGTTTGTCCTATTATTGGTGTTAGCATTAACAACTTGGTTAGTGTTAGATTTTTCAAGGTAAAGATTCTTTTGTTTCTTTGTTAAAAAAAAAAAAAAAAATCCTGTTCCTATGTAAATATCCTTTCTGCAGTGAATTTTCACCATGATTTTAATGCCTACTAATTTTGGCCAAATCATGTTATGAAACCTGCAAAATGTTGCTGTTCTAACTTTATATCATTCTTTCTAAGTTACTTGGTATTTGACTATAAACAAAATCTGGGGCTGCAAATATAGCTTAATGGTAGAGTGCTTGCCTAGCATTTATATTTATTTATTAACAGATTGTGTTTGTTTTGTGGGTTTTTTTTTTTTTTTTTTTTTTTTGCACAGTCCTGGAGATTGAGCCCAAGTTCTCTCACATGTTAGGCACACAGTCTACCCCTAAGCTACATCCCCAGCCCTTTTTATTTTTTATGATGATGATGATGAGGAAGAGGAGTGTGTGTGTGTGGTGTTGGGGATTGAACCCAAGGCCTTGTGCATGCCAAGCAAGCACTCTACCAACTGAGCTATATCCCCAGCCTCATCTCCTTATTCTGAAACAGCCTCATAGAGTTGCTGAGGTTGGCCTCTTAACTTGAAATCCTACTGTTTCAGCTTCCAGAGTATTTTCCCTGGTTTTGACCAGTGGAAACCTCTTAAACATGGTCCTTATTCCTTTTGATAAGACCACATCTTTCTTTCTTTTTTTGGCACTAGAGATTGAACCCAAGGATGCTTAACCACTGAGCCACATCCTCAGCCCTTCTTATTTTTTATTTTGAGATGGTGTCTCACTGAATTGCTTAGGTCCTGGATAAATTGTTGAGGCTGGCTTTGAACTTGCAATCTTTCTGCCTCAACCTCCTGAGCTGCTAGGATTGTAGCCCCACCACACCCAGCAAGACCACATTATTCTTTAGCTACTTACAGAAATTGTTTCAGATGATTATACTTTCACTGCTGCCACCTGGGTAGTGAGCATTTCTCCCTTGGGACTGTTATTTAGAAATCAGTATCTAGACACCTGGTGAGCTCATTCTTCTGGGTTATTGCCTATGGCCTGTTCAGAGGCCAGAACTAGAAACATTAAATTTTACTTATTTTAAACCTATTTTTAATCATTCCTCTTTTAATATTTTTTAGTTGTAATTAGACACAATTCCTTATTTATTTTTATGTGATAGAGGATTGAACCCAGAGCCTTGCACATGCTAGGCGAGTGCTCTACCCTAGCTTCATTGCTCCAATTTTATTCATTTTTTCCTCTCCTTTTCCCATTACCGATTCCATATTCCCAAAGAACAAACTTTGGCTTCCAATCTACATTATTAATGAGATTCATTCATTCTTTTATTCTTTTGCTAGGACATAACCTCCACAAGGGTGGTTGACTTTTTTTCTTTGCTGCTAGTGTGGAACCTAGGCCTCAGACATTTGACACATATTTGTTGAATAAGTGAATGCCAGGTTAAACTGACTTTGAATTCATCACTCATGGCAGAAATCGCCACAACCTGACGGGCTTAGAGCAGAGCTTGATAAATCCCTACAGCTTTTGGAAGGCGGTGGAAGATTGGGAAAGTGTACAATCCCAGGTGGTAAACATTAAGGCTTGGGAGATACTCAAGAGGAGTCAGCAGCCACAGGACAAGGAGATCTCTTATGGCTGCCTAAGTCCACGTCAATGGCTGAGCAAGTATCCAAACTGCCTGCGTTCAAGCGTTTCAAAGGCTGGAGCCCGCCCCACAGAGCAGGCGCTTTAAACTAGGCTGCTAAGATAAAATATGACCCGAATTCAGACAGGGATGCTGGGAAAAGAATGAGGGAGCCCTACCAAGCCCAGGAACCTTACGCAGCCAAGCCCTACAGCTTGGCCGCCTAGAAGCTTCCGGGTTCCATTCCAGGCCTTCAATACGGCTTGACTACAAGCTCCACCCTCTGCAGCAAACGCCGTGCGCTCATTGGCTGTCTAAAACCGCGGCCCTATGGTCGCGGTCTTGGTTAACTTCGAGCTCCAACGCCGGTTCCAGTCCCGGGACTCTCGGCTTCCTATTAGACTACCAGTTTCCAATCAGAAGGGTTTCTGAATCTCAGTCTTCGGAAGGCGCTAATCATTGGCTGCAGGATAGGGGCGGAGCCCTAGGTCGTCGCCGGCTACGCCAGGGACAAAACCAGGGACTAAAAGCGAACCCTTTCGCAGAGCGGCCTCGCGTGGACCCACACCTGACTGCCCTCCCCAGCGGGTGAGTCTGCGCGAGACCCTGCGCCCCCTCCTAGCGTCCGCCAAGTGCGCCTGCGCGGCAACAGCCGCCAGCCCTTGTGCCGCTTTCCCTTTTTCCTGACCACCTTTTCCCTTCCCCTCCCCCGTCCCCCGTCCCCCGTCCCCCTCCCTGCCCTGCCACCCCTCCCGCCCCCTAGGTCCTTCTGTACGTTTTCCCCAGTCCCGATCCTTACCCTACCCCCGCCCCCATCCCCCAGGACCCTGGCGCCCCAGCCGCAGGGGCTGCGCCTCCGCGAGCCGCGATGTGCGTCGTCTCAGAGCCTGTGGGCTTCCCTTCCCTCACTGCCCTCCGTTTCCTCTGCCCAGGCCCCCACCTCCCTCAGAATGACTCTGGACGTGGGGCCGGAGGATGAACTGCCGGACTGGGCTGCGGCCAAGGAGTTTTACCAGAAGTACGACCCTAAGGACGTCATTGGCAGGTGAGGCCGCAACCGGGAAAATGGAGGCCCAGAGAGGTCGGGTCCTAGCCAGTATGTATGTTTTCATCTGAGGACTGGGTAGATGGGAGAGGTCGTTGGAGAACATTTGGTGATTAGATTAGATTCATATTCTAGGTTAACCCCCATTTTCTCACTAATTCATTCATATATTAAACAATCAGTTGAAGCATGTACAGTGTGACAGACATAAAGCTAAACACACCGAGGGTAGAAAAGATGTCTATGACGTGGAGGATCTACAAGTGAAAAAAAACGTGGACCTTCAAAAGGTATCTAATTAGATAGGTAGAGGTCTGCATGAAGTGCTGTAGGGAAAACCAGAAAACCACAGCATCCCGGAAGGAGTGATCTTTGGACTGGGTCTTGAAGTATGCATAGGTGTCCAGCATAGAAGGAAGAGCTTACCTGTATAGGCAGTGGCAGATATTCATCAAAGGTTTCCTAAATGTACTAAGTATATTAGGCACTGGGGATACTCAGTGAAGGGTGACAGAAATCCATAAGATTTCTGCCTTTTGGAGTTTACAGCTTAACAGTAGAGATAGATAGTAAATGTAAAAACATAAAGATTAGGAGCTGGGGCTGTAGCTCAGTGGTAGAGCACCTGCCTTTCACCGTGTGAGGCACTGGCTTCAATCCTCTGCACCACATAAAAATAAATATAAGATATTGTGTCCATCTACAACTAAAAAAATCTTAAAAAAAAAAAAAAGGTTAAGTGCTAGGGGGAGAATAAATAGGACAATAATATGTGAATAATTAATGATGCCACTGCAGATTGGGAAGCCTGGGAGACCTCTGAGGAAGTGAGGAGGTTTATGATGCTGAGGATCAAATCCAGGGTGATGTGTGTGGTAGCAAGTGCTCTACCACTGAGCTACATCCCCTGCCCCAAGGAAGTGAGTTTTGAACTGAGATCTGAAGGCTGAAAATGAGTGGGTCATGAGCTGAGGCAGGCTATATTCCCAGCAGAGGGGACAGTAAGTGCCAAGGCACTGTCAAGTGGGTATATGTATTCAGGAATCAAAAAAGAGAGTTGAATGGGAGCTGTAATTTTTGGAGGCATCAGCAATTAGATAGTGGTGAAGGGGACAGAAAAATAGAGAAGGAAAAGGAACCTAGGCTCAGGCCCTAAAGCATGTCACCATTTAGGGCTCAGTTAGAGAAGGAAGAGCCAGGAAGGGTGACTGAGGAGACGCCATCTGAACTAGAAAAACAATGATATCAAAATCATAAGAATATCCTTCTAGATGATTGGCAGAGTCTACTGTGTCAAGTGCTCCTGAGGCCAGGAAAGCAGGTATTAATTTGGCTAGGTATCATTAAGCGATCATATGGTATGTGAATAAGGAACTTAGAATCAGGAATTCTGGAGAAAAGTCAAGGTTTGAGACAAGGTAGTGGAAGTGATTTACACAGAGTAGATGTTAGGCCCCTAGAACTGGATGAGAAAGTATTGGGAATAGAGCTCAGCTCCAACTCTTGAGGTGCTACAGCATTTGTGGGCTAGGTAAGGTAGGATGCACCAAGATGAAGAAGAGCCCATAGGTAAGAACCAAAATAACTTGCCTGCCAAGGGGAGCAGAAAGACCAGTTTTGTAGTAGTCAGATCAGAGGGAAGGGACCTTGTGTCTTCTCTCAAGATTATGGTAGTATCATCCCTTGTTTTTCACCTCTCTCTCTTCTCCATTTCCCTCTTGTCCTACATAATTAATTAGTTGCACATTCTCACTAAATTATTTTCCTGAGTCCTTGTTTCTTCATGGATAAATGATAGAAGCTTTGACACATTCTGGAAATTGATGACAAGTCATAAGTCACAGAAAGATTAAATAGCAGGATTATAGCCAGCGGTGAAGCTGAAAAGGAACTTTTTAAAAAATGTATCTTTTTAGTTGTATATGGACACAATACCTTTATTTTATTTGTTATTTGTATGTGGTGCTGGGGATCGAACCTAGTGCCTCACACATGCTAGGCAAGCGTGCTACCACTGAGCGACAACCCCGCCCCCCTCCCCCCAAAAAAGGAACTTTTTAGTGAAGCCCTTGAATGACCAGTGAAAGAATTGGGTTTGATTTTTTTTTTTTTTTGGTAATAGAAATTAAACCCAGGGCCTCAAGCATGCTAAGAAAGTGCTCTACCACTGAGCTACACCTCTAGCCCCTATTTATTATATAATTAACCATAAGATTCAAAGATATAGGTGTCACAAAAAGGAGGGGAAACCGTTATTTTTAGGGTCCAGCTCAGGAATAAGGGAGTACTTAGAATCTGGTAGAAAAATTAATCTGGGTATGTTTTAGAAGTCTAATTCTAGAAGCAATGTAAAAGATGGATTGTGTGGGCTGAGACTGGTAGCAGGGAGATGGGTGAGGGGACTGATGTAGTTTTCCAGGTGAGAAAAATAAGGGTGGATTACTAGAACTAGAAGTATCTCAAATTCATATCTGAGAGCTGTGGCATATGGTCTAGAGTAGTTAATTGTAGATTTAGATGGAGAAGGAGAAGCCAAGCATAGCACCAGTTCCAGTTTGGGAGTCTGAATGGTAACACCATTAACTGAGATCAGGGAGAGAGAGAGAAGAGCTAGTTTCAGGGGAAGATGAAGTGTTCAGTGGTCATGATGTCTATGAAATAGCTCCAGTTTCCACAGGAGAGATGTTTGGCCTGACACATAATGGAGATATCTGGGTAAGGAGGTTTAAAGTTGTGGAGATACAGAGAATTACTAAGGGAGAATGTACCTAGGCTGAGAATAGGGCCATGGTTGGCAAGCCTGATATTTATTTATTTATTTATTTATCAGACAAACTTGGGGTCTTCTGACTATTAAGTAAGTGCTATACTTCTGAGCTATAAGCCACCCAAGTCTGGCATTTAAGGAATGACAGAATAAGGCTCTGGATAGTATCAGCAGAAAGAATTTGTATTTGGAGTTCGAAGACATGTGTGTTCAGCTTAGATGGTCATGATGCACAGTAAGAAGGCTTAATTACTGAAGAGTGAATGCTTTTATAGGTAGAAGGCTGTGGGATGCCAGAGGAGGGAGTAGTCCCTTCTTGTTGGAAAATAAACACAATCCATGAGGTAGCATTTAATTTAGGCCTTAAAGCAGGGATTCTTAGTTCCATGGCTTTTGGGGTTCTCGAACCCCTTGAAATTGTAAAAATTTATGTAGGTGGTGGAGGTCTCTGGCTTTCACATTTTCTAAAGAGGTTAATTATATGGTAAGTAATAAATAGGGGCTAGAGGTGTAGCTCAGTGGTAGAGTACTTTCTTAGCATGCTTGAGGCCCTGGGTTTAATTTCTATTACTATAAATATAAAAGGTAAGCCAGGCACAGTGTCACATTCCTGTAATCCCAGCAGTTTGGGAGACTAAGACAGGAGAATCGTGAATTCAAAGCTAGCTCAGCAACTGCGAGGCACTAAGCAACTCACTGAGATCCTGTCTCTAAATAAAATACAAAATAGGGCTGGGAATGTGGCTTAGTGGTTGAGTACCCCTGAGTTCAATCCCCAGTACCAAAAAAAAAGGTGAATAATAATTAGACTGAGGGCTAGGGATAATTAGCTCAGTAATAAAGTTCTTACCTAGCATGGATAAGGCTTTGGGTTTAAACTCCAGTACCACAACAACAACAACAAAAAATTAATAATTAGATCATGGGCCTCAGACTCAGATGCCCTTAGTGGTTGCTTAGGAAATTAAATTCAAAGTGGCCAAGAGTAAGACAGGAGGAAATGATGGGTTTTATGGCAGCCAGAGAGTTCTTGTCCCTTAAGATATATACTCTTGCTGCATGAGGGGATAAGGCTGGGGGAGGTTTATTTTTATTTTTTAAAAATATAAACCAATGAACAAAACACTAATATATACTACAATGTGAATGAACCTCAAAAAAGAGTTAATGAAGGAAATCACTTGCAGATACAAAAGATCACTGCCACATGGTCTTATTTATATGAATTTTTTAAAAAGGTAATCTGTGGAGATAGATTAATGATTACCTGAGATTGAAGGTGGGAATAGCGATTAACAGGAAATCCTTGTCTAGGATTTTTTCTTAGGAAAGCCCTCTCTACTTCATTAATTCCTTTCAATATCCCTTCAGGATACTGTTGGCCACATTTCAGAGTTATAAAAGTTAAAGCCCAGAGCCTTATGTCAATGAGTGACTTGGAGGTTAGTTGGTGGCAAATTTGGGGTCTGAACTAAGATCTAATTTTCAGCTTTGGTCTTCCGGGCTATGATTCCATATTTATTTGGTACCTCCTACCCTTGAGGTGTTGTAGGGGATCTTTGGGATTTGGATTGGGAAATGAGAGATGTTTGAGTGAAATATGGAAGGAGACTTCACTTATTTCTTCCCATTTCCTATAAGGGACAGGTTCTGGGGCTCAGATGTGGAAAGGACTTGCCTAGGCTTACCCTTGCAGGGTAGGAAGAGCCTGGATTCAACCAGGGTCCCCTGCCTACCTTCCCATGAGTTTTGTGTTGCACCTTGCTGGAAACCCATGTTGCTAAGGCCACTGCAAAGCTACTGTAAGCCAGGGTGATTTCCTTTGGTGGTTGCCCCATTGTCCAGATGGATCTTCAGAATCTGGCCTAAGTGATAGGATGATTATTAGCATTCTCCATTAGCATCATCAGTCCATTCTGGGTGAAAATGAGAAGACAGAAGGCCTTAACTTGCACTGTTGTCTGGCAGAGGAGTGAGCTCTGTGGTCCGCCGTTGTGTTCATCGAGCCACTGGTGATGAGTTTGCGGTGAAGATCATGGAGGTTACAGCTGAGCGGTTGAGTCCTGAGCAGCTAGAGGAGGTGCGGGAAGCCACTCGGCGAGAGACGCATATCCTTCGCCAGGTCGCCGGCCACCCCCACATCAGTGAGGCTGCATTCCCTGTTCCTGTTAGCTAACAACCCCTGCCCACACAGCCCATTTCCCCAACATTGCCTCCAGGCCTCTCCTCCTTTCTTCCTGGCTCTATTCTACCTCAGAGAGTGGCCAGCCTTTGGGTCCCTTCTCCCTCCTTTGGTTCTCCTTCCTTCCCAGTAATAGCCCACTGCCACCTCAGGGTGGAAAAGATCCTATAATGTGTATCTGCTTCTTTCCATCTCTTGTTTCTCTGCTTTTCTGCCTCTTTTTCCAGTCACTCTCATCGATTCCTACGAGTCTTCTAGCTTCATGTTCCTGGTGTTTGACCTGTGAGTATCTCCCTGCCCCATCTGAGAAGCCTCATTCCCACCGCCATGTGTGTCCCCATTCTTTCAGCTTAGTGGGCTGGAGACTACCCTGCTTACATCTTCCTCTACTCCAGCTAGGGCTCTGACCACAAGCTGCGGCTGGCCCATGGCTCTGGTCCTCTCCCTGTGTGCCATGATTAAGGCAAGTTCTTTAAGGATGATAATGACCAAAAACAGAATTCTTGTGACCCAAGGGGTCCCTATCCCAGTTCCCCTTTATAAAGGGAAATAAGGTTATAACTTGATCGGTCAGAGAAAAGCTATTTAAGAGGAGAGTGTTCCAACAGTGAATGAACCATTTATAAAACAGATCCTCACTTAACTACTCACTTGTTGTTTAACCCAGTGCTTTGCTCAGTCTCTACTCATTTGTTCTCTTTTTGGCCTGCCTGAATTCACTTCAATATATTTATAGAATGGACTCTGCAGAAATCTGAAAGGAAGTAGAGCAATCATTATACCACTCTACAACTTTATAGGACAATGACATTGTTTTGAGGATTGACACAGAATTGGAGTTACAACTTCAATTTTAAAGACATGATAAAAAATTCAAAATTGCAAAATAAAGTCCTAGTCAGTCTTCATGCCACTCTTAGCTGAAATTTTGGTCCATGTTCTAAATAGATTCATTTTTAAGAGGACCTTTTCTTTCTTTCTTCCTCCCTCCCTCCCTTCCTTCCATGAACCCAGGGCAGCCTAACCACTGACCACATTCCCAGACCTTTTTTGTATTTTATTTAAAGAGACAGGGTCTTGGTTAAGTTGCTTAGGGCCTTGCTAAGTTGCTGAGGCTGGCTTTAAACTCATGATCCTCCCGTCTCAGCCTCCTGAGCCACTGGGATTACAGGCATGCACCATTGAGCCTGGCTAAGAGGACTTTTTCAGTTTTAATTATTCTCTAATACTTTACAAGAAGTTACCTGTTCTTGCTAAAATGATACCGTTTGCCCCATTTTGGCGTAGTGCAGATATTTCAGCCAGCTCACTGGGCCAAACTGCCTCTGGGATCTTGATCAATCTCAGAATGATCTCTTTCTAGCATTTTGACTTGTCAGCAGAGGAATCTTATTACTGTAGGCTTCCTTCGTAATAATTATTTATTTTTTTGGTTGTTGATGGACCTTTTTTTATTTATTTATATGTGGTGCTGAAAATTGAACCCAGTGCCTCACATATGCTAGGCAAGCACTCTACCACTGAGCTATAACCCCGCCCTCTTCCATAGTATTTTATGGGAGCTCTGGTTCATTTTCTCAGCTTCCTACTGTGGGGTGCATCTGTCTCCTATGCCCCTCCTGTTCCTTAGGATGCGGAAGGGAGAGCTGTTTGACTATCTCACAGAGAAGGTGGCCCTCTCAGAAAAGGAAACCAGGTAATGGCCCAGCCTGCAGCCCCTGGGGTGAACAGGGAGTGTGGGCAGGGCAGGGAGAAGCAGAGGAGGAGACTGCACCTCCCTCAGGTCCATCATGAGGTCTCTGCTGGAAGCAGTGAGCTTTCTCCATGCCAACAACATTGTGCACCGAGACCTGAAACCCGAGAATATTCTCCTAGATGACAATATGCAGATCCGACTTTCAGATTTTGGGTTCTCCTGCCACTTGGAACCTGGCGAGAAGCTTCGAGGTGAGGGGACCTTGCCCTAAGTGGCTTGGGAGGGAAGGAGACCCAGTCCTGAGGTTGGTTGACTGGCTGAATCTGAGTAGTCAGTCCCAGGTACCAAGGAAATGGAAGTCAGTAAGCATCTGCCAAGCATCCTCTAGGATGCAAATACTGTGTAATTCAGAGTGGGCTTCTTGACCTGGGAGAATGGAGGCAGACAAGTGAGTAGATGGGCACACAGCTGGCACACCAAGAAAGTCAGGAGGAAGAAACAATTTATCCCAAGGGATCCACAGAGTAGGGATTTCTGGGGTGTTTCCTTGTCCCAAAAGGAATGAGGGAGTAGGGACTAGTAGGGCTCAGCAGCATGTTTAGGTTCTACAAAAAATAGCACCACAGTGTACTGTGAGAAGCCTGACATGTCTGGCCACATCAACTACATCAACTTCTCATCTAGGGCCCTGGGACTTAGGCTTACTCAATCTTGATATATTTGTTGTGACATATTAATATAGAAGTAAGAATAAGAAATAGGCCTAGTGCAAATGGAAACTTCAAGCAAAGTTCATCTGCAAGAATCCTCAGACCCTTTAATATGCTACTATGTCTCCTTCAATGGCTTTGCACTGGATTATTATTAATAGATAACATATCCTGGACACTTGCCATGAGGCAGGTACACACCAAGCCTTCAACATGACTTATTTCTTTAAGTCTTCCAAGAACCCTTGGAAGTAAGAGATAAAATGATTTGCCCAAAGTCATTTGGCCAGGATTTAAATTTGGGCAGTCCTCATTCTCTTAATCTGTGGATTTACACTTCTTGCAGATGCTGTGCTTTATTTTCCTCTGGATTTCCAAATACACTTTTCCACTTTCTGGAATCATTTTTGCCCCTTCACATTATGCCCTCTCCCTTGGCTTGAGTAATTATAATTTCACTGTAAGCTTCCAGGTCAGGTCAGATAAGGTACCCCTGTTGGTTTTTTGTTGGTTTGTTTTTTCCTTCTTAAGTAGTACTTGGGGTTGAACCCATGGCCTCACACATGCCAGGAAAATGCTCTACCACTGAGCTACATCATGTACCCAGTGTACTCCATTTTTCTTATATATACTCCTTTCATGATACTTGTCTTACTCTATTATTTTGAAATAGATGAACTTAAGTAAGAAATTTCATATTTTTCCAGGCACGGTGGCACACACCTGTAATCCCACTTGGGGAAGTGGCTCAGAGGTTAAGTGCCCCTGGGTCTGATCCCCAGTATAAAATTTAAAAAATCCATATTTTGGCTGGCTGTAGTGACACATACCTGAGATTACATGCATCAGCAATTCAGAAGGCTGAGGCAGGGGAATCATAATTTTGAGGGCAGCTCAGTAACTTGGCAACATACTGTCTCAAAAAATAAAAATGTTTCCTTGGTATTGCCAAAAAGCAGGGTGGGACTGAAGATGTAGCTCAGTGGTAGAGTGCCCTTGGGTTGAATCCTTAGAACTACACACAAAAAAAGAAATCCCATATTTCTTCTGCTTGCTCTTCTTGGGTTAAATGGTAGTTCTACTAGCCAGAAGTAAAATTATAATTTGGGGGCAGAAAGGATACAGAAAAAATTTTAGTTTTCCATATATATAAACTATGTCAAAATGTGGTAACAAGTTGTTTGAGGAGTAGGTAGGTTGACTTGGCTAGAATGTTGAAGGAGGAAAATGATGTGGGTGGGTAGGACCTTGAAGTCAGTTCCCAAATCAGATTTTCTTAGCAAGGTTACCAGGAGTCTTGGTGGGCTAAATTTAAGTTGTTTAGGCAGTGTCTAGTTCTGAGGTTCAGTAGGAAGCAGGCAGGAACAGAATGGGAACACTGCTAGCTCCAGCAGAGATCTAGTATTAAGTGCCTTGGAGGGAGCTGGTGGCATCCCTTCAATCTGCTGTCTCTCCACAGAGTTGTGTGGGACTCCAGGGTATCTGGCACCAGAGATCCTTAAATGTTCCATGGATGAAACCCATCCTGGCTATGGCAAGGAGGTTGACCTGTGAGTGTCTGGTCTTCCCTTCCCCTGTGTACTGTCCTTCACATTGCCTTTTACCTAGACCTACCTGATTCTGGTCTCTTTCTCAGCTGGGCCTGTGGGGTGATCTTGTTCACACTCCTGGCTGGCTCGCCACCATTCTGGCATCGGCGCCAGATCCTGATGTTACGCATGATCATGGAGGGCCAATATCGATTTAGTTCACCTGAGTGGGATGACCGTTCAAACACCGTCAAAGATCTGGTGAGCTGGGGCTATGAGAGGACAATGGGGAAGCCTTAAGATCTGCCCTTCATGTTCTGGGGTTTCCTCTAGATCTCAAGACTGCTAAAGGTGAATCCTGAGGAGCGCCTGACAGCTGAGCAGGCCTTGCAGCACCCCTTCTTTGAGCGCTGTGAAGGCAGCCAATCCTGGAATCTTACACCCCGCCAGCGGTTCCGGGTAAGCCTGAGACTATCAGGGTCTGCACCTGTGCCTGACCTGTGACCTTTCCTGTGAGGGATGCTCCACTAGAATTCACACTGCCCTCATTCCCCAGGTGGCAGTGTGGACAGTGCTGGCTGCTGGACGAGTGGCCTTAAGCTCACACCGAGTACGGCCATTGACCAAGAGTGCATTGTTGAGGGATCCCTATGCACTGCGGCCAGTACGACGCCTCATTGACAACTGTGCCTTCCGGCTCTACGGGCATTGGGTAAAGAAGGGCGAGCAGCAGAACCGGGCAGCTCTCTTCCAGCACCGGCCCCCTGGGCCTTTTCCCCTCATGGGCACTGAAGAGGAGGGAAACACCACTGCTATCACTGAGGATGAGACGGCACTGGTGCAGGGCTAGGACCTTAGCCCTGGGCAGCCTCAGAAAGCAGGATTTTCAAGGAGGAGACTTTTATCATTCCAGCCCCTCTGGGCTCTGACCTCAGGCTCCCCTGCCTAGCAAGGTGCACCACTGATCATGCCACTGTTGTAGAGACCAGCCCTGTACACCTACTCTCATTGGCTTAGGGCTTGAAATCAGAGCTGGGGTGGAAGGGGAGCCATTCTGAATGCCATTCCTGGCCTTGTCAGTGCTGCTTGTGCTGCATCTGAAATAAAATCTGCTCCATGCTAGGAAGATCATGTGCCCCATGTCTGTTGTCTGGCTTCAGCCCAGAAGGTGCTCAGGAGGGTGGCCCAGGACGGGGCACTCTGGTCCAGGCTTTTATTGGGGAAAATGTTGGGGATTACTTAGTCTTGTTCTTGTTTTTGCTTGGAGGTAGCTGGTGAGGCCGCTCTAGAGCACTCAACTTTGTACTCAGCCTCTCCTCACTGGCCTTGAGGCGCTCTTCCACCAGCTGCTGGAGCTGCCCCAGCTCCTTATTAAGTTGGGTCTTGATGTAGGTTCGGAGGACACAGACTTGGGCTGCACAGAAGGAAGGGGCAGGTCAGGAGAGATGAATTCTGAGAATAACAGGTGTCCCTGGCTGAGTGAACATAACCCCATGGTGCCCGCCATACAGGTGGCAATGTTATTTACTTCAGTCTAGGAAATATCAACCAGCCCTTTTGGAGAGACTATTGGGCAGATTAGGCAGAGTAGCTATATTGGGCTTTTCTGGATTAAAATTCTGAATACAAATTAGTAGCTACATAGCTTTAGGCAGGTTGACCTTTCCATGCCTCAGTTTCCTTGTGTAAAATGTAGATATTGCTGGGCACAGTGGCACATGGCTGTAGTCTCAGCTGCTCAGGAGGCTGAGGCAGGAGAATTGCAAGTTAGAGGCCAGCCTCAGATTCTGTCATAAAATAAGATTAAAAGGGTAGAGCACTTGCCTAGCATGCACAAAGCCTTGAGTTCTGGGTTCAATCCCCAGTACTGAAAAACTAAAAAAGTAGATAGTAATGACACCTAGCAAGAAAGAACTATGTGAGTTAATATACAGAAAAAGTCTTTAAACTAGACATCCTTTGGTGGTACACAGTATTGACAAAGCTCTGCATTCTATTATTGTCATTGTTTTTCTAATCATCTTTCTAGAGCTACCTCTTTTGCCACCCTAGCAGTTTTGCTCTTACTAATTCAACTTGGACTGCATAAGGAATCTTCTAGAAAGTGGACCATGACTAAAACTAGACGTCTGAAGTCCTGATGTGGTCTACAATCTTCATTCAGAATCACAAGGCACCCTAAACCCTCCAGGTGCTCACATGGCTCTTGCTCTGGCTGGGCTACTATCTCCAGTTCTTCCTCCTGTGGGGTGAGTGCCTGCTCCTCTGCCTCCTCACCTTCTTTCTCTGCAAGCCAGAAGCAAGAAGAAGCCTTAGACTCTGCAGTGGGCTTGGCCCATCCCTGCCCTGGCCCTCTTTGGTACCCATCTTACCCTTTGGCCAGGGCTTGGGTAGCTGTAGCCCCATGTAAGTCAAAGATAAATCCAGCCGTACCTGGGAAGAGAAAGAACAAGACTAAGAAAAAGGCACCTGCATTGAGAGAAAGGGGAAGATGAGGGGCAGTTTCTTGCCACCCACATCACAGTACCTGGGGTGTGAACGCATATTTGTAGAGTTTGAAGTGGCGGAAGTAGGTGTTGACCACGTAGTCTGCCAGGGCCAGCAGCTGTTCCTCCTTAAAGAGGTCAATGCTGAATGGGGGCCGCTGTGGTGATGACTGGGAGTTAGAGCACTGACAGCCTCCAGAAGCCCAGGCCCTTAAGCTATCTAGGTTCAGGGAGAGCCCACTGAGGTCTTTAGAGAAAGATGAGGGTAATAGTGGGAGAGAGGGTAGAAAATTGGGCTAGACCTTGTCTTGGGGGTCAATGATAGTTCTGCCCTCAGATACTGACCCTGACTCCATGGCAGAAAAGAACACTGGTAAAGTAGCGGTAGCATTCCTCCACGTTGCCCAAGGGTGTTGCTGGTAGGGAAAGCAGGGTATGGCAGTGAGGCCCTTCCTGCTATCCATCCCTCCAGTTCACTGCCTACTTAAGGAACACAAGCTTCAAGGTGGACAGATCTAGGTTTAAGTCTTTGTACGTTTCCTTAATTCACTCAGCAAATACTGAATCCTCAGTATGTGATGTTGTAGGCACTGAATAAGACAGACAAGGTCCTGCCATCAGGAAGCTCATATTCTAGTGGAAGTAACATACAATAATCCAAGAAATAAATAATTTCAGTTATTAAATATAATGAAGAAATCAGAATAAGGATGGGAAATAAAAGGGTGTGGGGGGAAATGCAGAAGTCATTTATTGAACACTGTGCATGTATTTGCATATATTATTTCTCAGTCTCACATAACATTAGTGCTCTGTCTTTAAATTACTGGCAAAGAAACAGGATTTCAAAGATGATAACTGTATGCTAGTACTGGTACCGCTATCAGTGAAGAAACCAAGATTCCAGGTGGTAATCTCCTTACTCCTGCTTCCAGAGTCAATTGTGCCAGGCCAGTCTCCCCCTCTCCCTGGGGCTCAAACCTTCTGGTAGCCACTGCTCTCTCACCAGCACAGGCCTTGTGAAGATCTTGGAGCAGGGCACATGCCACTGATGTCTGCTCCAGTGAGAAGCCCTGCTGGCGGCAGAAGATGAGCGCATGGGAGTAAAGGTCCAGGGTGATGGCATCCTGCAAGTTCTGCTCAGGACAGCCAATCTTCAACAGCTCAGCCAGAACTCTTAGGGAGAGGAGGAAAGGAGTGAGTGACAATAGAAGCCTTGTTTCACCACCCTGCACTCACCATGTTTGGAGCCAGCTATTCCTCATGTCTTCCTCCCCAAGAGCTCTCCCCTCCTTGCTCAGTCCCATACTCCCTCATCTCCTCAGTGTTGGCAGTCTTCTCCAGCCGGTGCATGGAATGGATGTCCAGGAATTTCCTATCATAGGAAAAGGGGAAACAGTATTTATCATTGGTACACATTAGATTCATGATGGGGCTGATTGCTCAGGAGATCTGAGTTTGAGCCTTGGCACTTTGACTAACTTTTGTAACCTTTGGCAAGTAACTTACCTCTGTGGGCCTTGTTTCCTCCATCTGTAAATGAGGAATATGGCCTACATGAACTTTTGTGATCCTCTCAATGAGTTCTTGTCTCTGTTCTTCCACTACCTTGCCATATGATCTTGGTTAAATGCCCCTGTGATCTTCAGTATCCCCATTTGTACAATGTTCCATGGAAGCTATGATACTCCTTTTACATCCTCACTCTTGGCTCCCATCTCACACTGTCTCTTTGAACTAGGGGACCTGGAAAGGTGGCTTATACACACCTTGAGTAATGCATGTATGAGCCTCAGTCTCCTTATCTGTAAAATGGGGATGTTCTGGGGCTGGGACTGTAGAGCACTGGCCTGGCACATGTAAGGCACTGGGTTTGATCCTCAGCACCACATAAAAATAAATAAAGATATTGTGTCGAACTGCAACTAAAAAAATATTTTTAAAAAATGGGGATGTGGCTCAAGCGGTAGCGCGCTCGCCTGGCATGCGTGCGGCCCGGGTTCGATCCTCAGCACCGTGTACAAACAAAGATGTTGTGTCCGCCGAAAACTAAAAAATAAGTATTAAAATTCTCTCTCTCTCTTAAAAAAAAAAAAAATGGGGATGTCCTGGTTGGGAAACACTAAAGGAACAATATAAGTATGAAGTGTAACTTTCCCCCAAGGCTTTTCACTCACCACATGCAGATCCGGGGCTGGGGCAGTGGCGGCTGCGGAGAGAAAGTGCATTGGGGAAGGAAGAGCTGTGTTGTATCTGGCCCTTAGTCCCTGGTCCGCCGTCAATCTCCAGCGGGGCTGAGAATATAATTTGCCTTCTCATCTCTAGGTCTATGTAGAGCAACGTGGTCACGGCTGGACTTAAGCAGGTCCTAAGTACTATCTGTGAAATTATTAACAATCTGGGCTACACATCCTCTACCTCTCTTCCTCAAAGAATCAAAGGAAACATCCCGAACGTTAGGGAACGTAATGACGGGTGACGCCCCGTGGGAAAACCATTTATACAAATTCGTGAGCGGACCACTTTGTCCCACCCGCACCGGGAACAAGTTGGCTCCAGGATCATCTTCTGCTTCCATAGAGGCAGAGCCCAGTGTAGCTGAATCGGTCCGCACACCCGTTCCCATCATGGCCGATCCATCCGCTGAACTGAGATCCTTCTCCAGTTCCCGCCGCAGTTCAGAGGGCTGTTCAAGCTCTGACTGCACCTTCATTCCCAGGTACTGGCTGGACTTAAGGCTGGTCATCTCTTCGGAGTCTCGAGTCACTACCAGCTCTCTCCGACCTGGGTTTATGAAATAGCCTATTCTCTAGCAGCGACTGCCAAGGTCTGACCCTCTAGCGATTTTCCAGCCACTGTACGCGGCAGCTAGGCCGGTGTAGCCAATCCGCTGGGCCAGGAAGGCGTCTTCCCGGTCTCCACGGTGACCGTTGCTAAGAGGCTTGTGAGAGAAAGGTAGAAAGTGCAGGGTCACGCAAATCAGCGAGAAGAGAATGCGCATGCGTGATAAGTTGCAAGGTATTTCCCCGTTTATCTCCTTGAAAGTTCCTAATAGAAGGGCTTGCACTGTCCTCTGGACAGGAAAGTGGGAGTTCGGTGTCAGTTGCCATGGGAACTGTCTATTGGCCAATCACCCAGAGAAAGAGGAGGTGTTCGGGGAAAAAAATCAAATGATCCGAGAGGCGGGACAAGCGAGACGGAGAAAAACAGGAAATGAAGACGCTTCGCCACATCCGGTGTTGTCTTTTAGCGCCTGCGCCCTATGTGGGAGGGCCAGTGACGTCCGGTGAAATCCAAGATGGCGGCGCTAGGCTGATCCTGCTGTCGGTGAAGGCCCGGGCTGGCGGGGGCGGGATCTTTCAGGTGTGTGCAGGGGACCGCTCGGGGCTGTGGAGCATCGGCCGCTGCCACATCTCTGCTCTGTCTTCTTCAGGTGACCGAAGTACCGCCCTCTCCCGCGACCCTCGGGGGACCCTACGCCGCTCCTCGCCGCCGCAGCTATGTCTGGGCCCGGCAACAAACGCGCCGCCGGCGACGGGGGCTCAGGGCCTCCAGAGAAGAAGCTGAGCCGCGAGGAGAAGACCACAACTACTCTTATCGAACCCATTCGGCTTGGGGGCATCTCCTCCACGGTTCGTGGTATTTTGCCCTAGTCTTCAGAACTTAGCTACCCCTCCTATCTCTGGTGTCCGCCCAAACCGTCAAGAATCTTAGTGCCAGGTCCCCAAGCTTAGAAAGCTTCATTATAAAGTGTTATAAAACACGTTTTCTTGTAGGAAACCAAGAGCACGACATCTGCCTTCCCCTTGCAGTTACAAAAACAGGTCCCCCAGAGCGTGTGATTTCTTAAAAACTTAAGAGTTAGGGAGAGAGGAAGACGTATAACTGGAGCCTTCTCATAATCAGGATGCTTTCTCTGTAAATAGCTGAACCTCTTTAAGTCTTGTTCACAGATATTTTGGGAATACCACCCTTCCATCCATTCCAGTTACTTTCCTTATCTGCTTCTGTGATGGTTTCTGAGCCTTGCTTGACACTCTCCTTGGCACTTTTGTTTCCCTTGTCAGGAGGAGATGGACTTGAAGGTTCTGCAGTTCAAGAACAAGAAACTAGCAGAGCGTTTGGAACAGCGACAAGCTTGTGAAGATGAACTTCGAGAACGAATTGAAAAGTTGGAGAAACGTCAGGCCACAGATGATGCCACACTCCTCATTGTCAATCGATACTGGGCCCAGGTGGGTGCTTTCTGCTTTCTAAGATCTAGCCTTGATTCATTTGCTAATTTTCAGATTACCCTACTAAGAAAGGAGTTTCATGCTGGAAAGCACCCAGGGATTTATAATATTTCTGGTGCTTTCTCCCTTTAGCTGGATGAAATTGTAGAAGCTCTTCTCCGATGCCATGAGAGCCAGGGGGAGCCATCTGCAGGGACAGAGGCACCTGGGACTCAGGAGGGGTCAACACGTGATGTGATTCCTCTCACAGAGCCAGGGACATCAGAGCTGAGAGGTAGGACCTGAGCCCTAGGATCTGTGGAGCTTAACTTTTGGGAATGTTCTGGAGAGTGGGAGACTTTGATTTGGGGTTCTTAAATTTCCCACCCCATCTATCTCCCCCAAGAAATCATTTTTATGTTTGGGCAGAACATTGCCATGGGTGAGAACAAAGACTGTAATTTGATGTGGTTTATAGTGCCAGTGTTGATATTCATCAAGTCCAAAAAACACTGAGTGTTAACTAAGTACTTAACGCTGTTTTGGATTAGAAGGAATCAGAGACAAGCAGAAATAAATACTGTTCCTATTGTCGTGGAGGAAATTACTAAAAGTAATAAGTAAAAACTATTAGGGAGGGCTAGAGTTGTGGCTCCGTGGTAGAGTGCCTCGCCTGCACATGTGAGGCCCTGGGGTCCGATCCTCAGCACTATGCAAAAATAAATAAATAAATAAATAAAGACATTGTGTCTAATTACAACTAAATATTATTATTTTTTTAAATATTTGGTTGTTAGTTATAGGTGGACACAATATCTTTATTTTATTTTTATGTTGTGCTGAGGATGGAACCCATGCTTCACCCATGCTAGGTCAGTGCTGTACCTCTGAGCCACAATCCCAGCCCCTAAAAATTAAATATTTTTTAAAAAATTATTGAGGTCCCTGAAAGAGAATAAGTATATGTACACACATATGTGTAGTCCTGCTTTAGACTGGGAAGGTAGATGACTTCCCTGAGGAAGTAATTTGGTAGCTCTGTAGCCTTGAGGAAACTACATTAACTTTTTAAACTTCAGTTGTCTTACTGTCAAGTTAGGGATAATAAGATAACTACTAATTGTGTTAATTGAGTGAGTCATGACATATTGAAGGGCTCAGTCTATAACTTGGTACAGATTGGTAGTCATTGCTGCTGTTATTCTGATGAGGATCTGTCCGTCCTTCCCAGAGCCCCTGCCAATGCAGCTGCGACCCCCTCTCAGTGAGCCAGCTTTGGCTTTTGTGGTGGCACTAGGTGCCAGCAGCAGTGAGGAAGTGGAGCTACAACTTCAGGGCCGAATGGAGTTCTCTAAGGCAGCTGTGTCCCGGGTCGTAGAGGCCTCAGATCGCCTGCAGCGCCGTGTGGAGGAACTGTGTCAGCGAGTATACAGCCGAGGTTAGTCCTACCCTAGAAGTGTCTGTCTCTGCCTACATCTTATGGTCTCCCCATCCCCTAACCCATTAATGCATTAAGCCTAGAATTCCCCAAGGAATAAATCAACCATAATTTGGGGGGAAATAGTCTGTAGATGGAGATTCTGTTTGACTCCTGGATGGAAGAGTTGTTGATGCTAATAGGTTACTATCTAGAGCACTTTGTATAAATATCAGTGATAGCTGTTGATCCACAAAGCAGAGCAATAAGTGCTTAGGCTTTGTAGATTGGCTGGTTTCTCTCAGCCTTAGTTCTGCTTCGATAGTGAGGCCTTTTTGGGAAAATGGCTCTCCTCTCTGAGCTAGTTTCCTCCTTTGTACAGTGGGGATAAAAACTCCTGGTTTTGCCATGAGAAACTGGCAAGACACTGGTGGGTCACTCTGGACACATATCAGACTCCAGAATGAGTTAGTACTTTAACCTGTTGCCCTTGGGGCTTGATTCTTACTTGGATCCTGCCTTCCCAGGGGACAGTGAGCCCCCTGGTGAGGCCACTCGAGCACGCACCCGGGAGCTGGGCCGTGAGAACCGCCGGCTACAGGACTTGGCCACTCAGCTGCAGGAGAAGCACCACCGCATCTCACTGGAGGTGGGAATCAGGCTTTTGGTGGGGGAAGTAGAACCAGGGCAGGGTTTGGGTTAGATGGGCACCCAAAGATCTCGGGCTTCCAAGTCCCTTTATCCAAGCATCTGTCCCATCCATTGCCCCAGTATTCTGAGCTCCAGGATAAAGTGACATCAGCAGAGACTAAGGTGCTAGAGATGGAGACGACAGTGGAAGACTTACAGTGGGACATTGAGAAGCTACGTAAGCGGGAGCAAAAGCTCAATAAGCACCTGGCAGAGGCATTGGAGCAGGTGAGGCTGAAGTGCTGGGGAAGATGGAACCAGGCTGGGGTACTTGGGACCCTGGCTTCTGCCCTTCATATCTATCACCTGTCTCCTCTCTGCAGCTCAACTCTGGCTATTATGTGTCTGGGAGCTCCTCAGGCTTCCAAGGGGGCCAGATCACACTCAGCATGCAGAAGGTGAGCAACGTCATTCTTCCCAGTCCCTCTGTCCCTCCCTTAAAATTTCCTTCAGGACCAAAGGCAAATGTCTACCTCATAGCCCCTTCCCTGTCACTCTTGGAGCTCTTTCTTTCACTCATTTATCTACTTATTTAGTAAATAATTACAGAGAACTAAGTGCTATGTCCTAGGTAGATTGGAGAGAAAAAATATCAATTCTTTCTTGGAGTTAGGTTATAGCTGGGGAGTATACAAATTAATGAAATAGTTACATCAATTGGTTATCAAGTACCACAAAGGAAAAGCACAGAAAGAAATAAATGGGGTTATATAGAGTCCCTTAGCATTCTGGGGTCACTGTGCTATTTGCCTTTTGCTTCAGCCGGCTTTTCAGGTCTTCTGGGATGCTTCCTTGACTCCCTGTCACCTAAGAACTTTAGCTCCCAATGTTCAGTACTCCATGCAGTATTGAAACCCCGCACTTGCTAAGCAAGCGCTCTGCCACTGAGCCCCAGCCCCAGCCCACAAGTGGGAGATCTTGGGAAAGCCCTTGGTTTAGGGCTTCAGAGTCCCATCAGCGTGCTGCACAGGGTGGCTTGGGTAGAGTTTGTTGTTGTGGGTGAGAGGAACATGCTGCCTGTCCTGGCCCTGCCTACCACAGCCCCTCCCACTCCTTAGTTTGAGATGTTGAATGCAGAATTGGAGGAAAACCAGGAATTGGCCAATAGCCGTATGGCAGAGTTGGAGAAGCTGCAGATGGAACTTCAGGGTGCTGTGAGGACCAATGAACGCCTCAAGGTGGGCTGTGGTTGGGGCTGAGAGGGCCTGGGCCTGCAAGATAGGGACTGAACCCTAAGCCTATTGCTTGCCATATGGGGCATCCCTTCTCCTAGGTGGCCCTTCGGAGCCTTCCTGAGGAGGTGGTACGGGAGACAGGCGAGTACCGCATGCTGCAAGCCCAGTTCTCACTACTTTATAACGAGTCTCTACAAGTGAAGACCCAGCTGGACGAGGCCCGGGGGCTGCTGCTGGCCACCAAGAACTCCCACTTGAGACACATTGAGCATATGGAGGTATGGCGTTTAGAGTGAGGGCCAGGGGGCTAGGGATGTGGCTCAAGCGGTAGTGCGCTCGCCTGGCATGCGTGCAGCCTGGGTTCAATCCTCAGCACCACATACAAACAGAGATGTTGTGTCCGCCGAAAACTAAAAAATAAATATTAAAAAAAAAAAATAGAGTGAGGGCCAAGTCCATAATGTTGAGACATTCCTGGGTTTCTGAAGCCCTATGTACCTGCCAAGAGTCCCTTGGAAAAAAAATTCTTTCTAAGGCACCAAGGCCTAAGGTGGGACTGAGGGGTTCTATGGATCTTTACACCTCAATCTACAGAGTGATGAGCTGGGACTGCAGAAGAAGCTGCGCACAGAGGTTATTCAGCTGGAAGACACCTTGGCCCAGGTACGGAAGGAGTACGAGATGTTGCGCATCGAGTTTGAACAGAACCTGGCAGCCAATGAGCAGGCGGGTATGTGGTGGGATTGGCGGGGGGGCTTATCTGGGGTGCTGGGTCCTGCTGGGGCTGCTGCCATTCAGATGCAGGAAGCAGAGCTATTTCTTTTTGTAGAGACTCATTTCCCTCTGGGAAAAAGGACTATACTACCTGGTTCTTAGGCATGGTGAGGGTTGCATTCAGTTGAGGTGGCTGACAGAGCAAGAACATAAACTATTGGCTCCATCTATTTCTCTGATCTTCTGGTGTGTCTATCAGAAATTTATTTTATAGACATTTATAGAATACCACCTATAAACCAGGCTGTGTTCTAGGTTTTGGGGTTGATAGTGAATGAGGCACAAAGAATTGCTGCAATTATGGAATAGTGTTGGAGTAATGGGGAGACAGATGGTAGGGAAGGGATAAAGTGTGTATATCAAATAGTGATGAAGATACCAAGAAAAGTGAATTAAGAAAGGGAGATAGGAAATATCAGGAGAAAGGGCATACAGCTTGGAGTGGGGATCAGGAGAAAGTGCATACAGCTTGCAGTGGGGATATCAAGCAGATGTCACCTAGAAGGACATTTGTATAAGTATCTAGTGAGTATCTAGTGAGTGTTAGATGTCTATTCCAAACAGGGAAATATGGAGGTATTTAAAAAAAAAAAAAATCAAGTCTACATTAGTTACTTAGGTGGAAGTCACACTCTAGGCCTCAGTTTCCCCTCCTGCACAGCAGGAGTATTGGTTCTGGGTCAGTTTCTTTTCCCACTGAAGGGTTAGGGTAATACAGGGACCAGTCCAACACCCTTACTTTCCCAACCCTCCCCCAGGGCCCATTAATCGTGAGATGCGTCACCTGATTAGCAGTCTCCAAAATCACAATCACCAACTAAAAGGGGATGCCCAGCGATATAAGCGGAAGCTTCGGGAAGTACAGGCTGAGATTGGCAAGGTGAGGAAGGGACTGCCTGGGAAAAGCTTTGGCTGGACCCCAGTAAGCATTGGCTCACCTCATTCCTCTTCCTGTCTTGGCAGCTCCGGGCCCAGGCTAGTGGCTCAACCCACTCCATCCCCAACCTGGGCCATCCAGAGGACTCTGGCCTCAGTGCCCCAACCCCAGGGAAAGAAGAGGGTGGGCCAGGTCCTGTTGGTACCCCTGATAGCAGAAAGGAGATGACGTCAGTCTCTGGTGCCACCACTACTACCTCCTCAGTGAAGAAGGAGGAGCTGGTCCCCTCCGAAGAGGATGCACAAGCCCTAACCCCAGGGGCCCAGGGGCCCTCCTCCCGGGGCCGAGAACCTGAAGCCAGGCCCAAGCGGGAACTTCGGGAACGGGAAGGGTCTGGCCTAGGACCACCACCTGTAGCCTCAGGTCTCTCAAGGGTGGATCGAGAAAAGGCCAAGGTGGAAGAAGCCAAGAGGAAGGAGTCAGAGCTGCTGAAGGGTCTCCGAGCAGAGCTCAAGTGAGGCCCTGTTGCTCTCTCCTTTTATCCCAGTGATCTAAAGCCCTACTTACCAAGCCTTCCTCCTACATCCTTCCCCAGGAAGGCCCAGGAAAGCCAGAAGGAGATGAAGCTGCTGCTAGACATGTACAAGTCGGCACCCAAGGAACAGCGGGATAAGGTGCAGCTTATGGCAGCTGAACGCAAGGCCAAGGCTGAGGTAAGGGCAGGTAGGGCTTGTGGGGCATGCAGGAAGGCTAGCCCAGAGGCTGGTGACCAGAGACGTAGGTCAGCAGAAAGCAGTGACAGCTCCCTTCTGTGGCTGTAGGTTGATGAGCTACGGAGCCGCATTCGGGAACTGGAAGAAAGGGATCGAAGGGAGAGCAAGAAGATTGCAGATGAGGACGCCCTGAGGCGCATTCGGCAGGCTGAGGAACAGATCGAACACCTACAGCGCAAATTGGGTGCCACCAAACAGGTATAAGCCCCTTTGGGTCCCCTTGCTTCTGATACTGGGGTTCTCTTAGCCCTTTGTTGGATGCCTCTAGCTGATGTGACACCTTTATGGCATGGGTCCACTGTGATTCTTGGCTTGGCATGTTTTCTTGTGATTCTCCTCCACCCCACCCGCCAAGGCCATCTGTCCACCTAGCACTTTCCATCTTGTCCCTACCCACTGACTACAGGAGGAAGAGGCTCTGCTGTCAGAGATGGATGTGACAGGTCAGGCTTTTGAGGACATGCAGGAGCAGAACGGGCGACTGCTACAGCAATTGCGGGAAAAGGATGATGCCAACTTTAAGCTGATGTCAGAGCGGATCAAGGCCAACCAGATTCACAAGCTGCTTCGGGAGGAGAAGGATGAGCTGGGCGAGCAGGTTCTTGGCCTCAAGTCCCAGGTATGGCTGGCCCAGGGTGGAGCTTGCAGGGTGGAGCCTAAGAGGCAGGGCTCCTAGCACTTAATCCACCTCTCCCCCCGCCACCCACCTCAGGTTGATGCCCAGCTGCTGACCGTGCAGAAACTGGAGGAAAAAGAGCGGGCCTTACAGGGCAGCCTAGGGGGTGTGGAGAAGGAGCTTACTCTGCGCAGCCAGGCCCTAGAGCTCAACAAGAGAAAGGTGAGGCTGGGCCTGTAGGGAGTCTACTGAGGCCTCTGGCCCCCATCCTCCCTGATTTTGCTTAGAAAATCTGATGCAGGTGGCCTGGGGCAAATTCCTTGGCTCTGTTTCTTCCCATAGGGATAGCTCACAAGTATCAAAAGATTTACTGTGTGCCAGATCCTGTGCTTGATGTGTGGTCACATTTCAGTCACAAAACCTACCAGAATGGTTTTCGTTATCATCCCCATCCCCCTGAATCTGAGGTTCAGGAGGTTAAATTGACTTGCTTAAGAAAGTGGAAGGGCTGGGGTTATGGCTTAGTGGTAAAGTGCCTGCTTAGAACAAATGAGGCACTGGGTTCAATCCTCAGCACCACATAAAAATAAATAAAAGTGTTGAAACCATCTACAACTAAAAAAAATTAAAAAGAAAAAAGAGGGGAGCTGGGGTTGGGATCCAGGTCTTGGCTTCATGATCCACATAATCGCTCACTGGATAACTTGTCAATTGGGGATGGTGGTTTTTGTTGTTGTTGTTGTTGTTTGCACAGCTAGGAATTGAACACCTGGGGCCTTGCACCTGCTAGGCAAGCACTCTACCACTGAGCTACATACCCAGCCCAGGGATGGTGGTCTAGTTTTATTAAACATAAGAACCATCTAGCTTATACTAAAGGTGTAACGTTGTTTATTTATTTATTTATTTATTAATCTTTCGTGTGACCTTTTCCCTTACCCTGGGGATTGAACCCAGGGCCTTGTGCATGCAAGGCAAACACTCTACCAACTGAGCTATATACCAGCCCTGTAACATTGATTTTCATCCTGTTTTCCCTATTGCTCTACCTTCTTTTCTAGTTAATTCCTTTCATAAAAAGGTTTTTGGTTTTTTTGTTTTGTTTTGTTTTAATGCCTCTGTTGTCTTGTGCTGACCACTGCAGAGACTGGGAACGAGCCCTGTCATTCAGTCTCAGTCAAGGCTGGAACTGGGCTGGGGATATGGCTCAAGCGGTAGCGCGCTCGCCTGGCATGCGTGTGGCCCAGGTTCGATCCTCAGCACCACATACCAACAAAGATGTTGTGTCTGCCGAGAACTAAAAAATAAATATTAAAAAAAAAAAAAAAGGCTGGTACTAATGAGGGGTAGATAGCAAGTCAGTAAACAATAAAATAGTGCCAGTTCAGAGTACACTTAAGTTTTATGAAGGAAACTCAGGTGGTGTGAAAGAATAGCAGGGAACCCCCACAAAAGGTGACATTCGGAACTGAGTCCTGAAGGAGTTGCTTGTGTGTTGGGGGGAGTTCAGGGAAACTGAGGAGCCTGTTGAGGGTTCAGAGAACAGAGCATCTTGTAGGTGAGGAGCAATGTTGGGAATGAGAGGGAGAGGAGGAGGTGAGGCTGAGGATCAGGAATTGGGACCAACTCCAGTGCAGATATCACTGAAATGTTTGACACAAATATTGGTGGAACACAACTCCCTAGGCTCATGCAAAAGGTCTCTCCTTCCTTTCCCACCCACCTAAGGCTGTGGAAGCGGCCCAGCTGGCTGAGGACCTAAAGGTGCAGCTGGAGCATGTGCAGACTCGGCTGAGAGAGATCCAGCCATGCCTTGCAGAGAGCAGGGCTGCTCGTGAGAAAGAGAGCTTCAACCTCAAGAGGGCTCAGGTGTGTGCCTTGGAGAAGGCGGGTGGGCAAGGGTCCCCAGTTGGATATGAAGCACACAGTTCAAGGGTGAAGACCCTTTCCCTTAGCCTAGCCTCTCTGCTGCTCCAGGAGGATATCTCACGGCTGCGACGCAAGCTAGAAAAACAGAGGAAGGTGGAGGTGTATGCAGATGCTGATGAAATCCTTCAGGAGGAGATCAAGGAGTACAAGGTGCGGCTGTGGGGCTGACTTGTGCCCCTTCAACTCAGGAATTTTACATGAGGGGTTGGAGATATTTGTAGTGAGTAGTCTGGGGACCCTAGAAATGAGGTAGGATGGCAACAAAACAAACTGTCCACTGATTATGAAGTCAGACAGTTGGCATGAGTATTTGTTGGACACATGCCATGTGCCAGGTACAGTGCCTAAGGAGGTGGGGGAGGTAGGGTTTAGACCTCTTGAGATTGACCTTTGGGGACAATTATTCCTTTTGGCCCAGTGATGAGTAATGTGATGGCAGAAGCCAGAGGGGCCATGGGAACTCTAGGGAAGCCCTTGAAGGTCCTGGAGGTCAGTGGACTTCCTGGAAGGGATGTCACCCAAGGAAGACCTGAAGAGTGAGTTAATTATGGAGGGATAGGAATGAAAGGGCTCAGGCAAAAGCAAAGGCAAATGTGGAAGCCTCCAGTTGAGAGAGGTGTGTTGGACAGACAGAGCTAGCCAGTGTGGTTGGAGGAAAGAGAATGGAGAGGTTGGGCAGTGGCAGATCCCAAAGGGTGTGGGAGTTGGGATGAGCAGCTTGGCCTACATGAAGATAGAGACATTGAAGGGGTTTTTTGGCAAGGGGTGGGGAGTGCTAGGGATGGAAACCACAGCTTTTTGCAGGGCCTTTAAAATATACACTGCCTCTGAACTACACCCCCAGCCCCATAAAAGTTTTTTTTTTTATTTTTAATATTTTGTTTTAGTTATAGTTGGACACAATACCTTTATTCTTATTTTATTTTTTATGTGGTGCTGAGGATAGAACCCAGCACTCGCACATGCTAGGCGAGCACTCTACTGCTGAGCCACAACCCCAGCCCCTGTAAAAGGATTTTAAACAGGAGAGTGACATGGTCAGATTTGCTGTTGGATTTGAACTGGAAGAGGTAAAGGCTAGAGGCACCAAGATTGTTAGATTATGGCAGTCACTGAGGCAAGAACTTCTGTTTAGCTAGCTTAAGGTATTTACTGTAGATGGATTCAGGAGATATTTAGGGAATAGAATTGTTTGGATGCAGGGATAGATAGAATGCATAGTGTCTGAGAAAGGGAAATACTGGGAAGACTCTTGATTTGAGAAACTAGTCATGTGTGGGTCACATATGATTATGGTCACTCAGTAAGGATTTGTGGCATAAGTAGAGAAAAGAGTCATTGTCAGGAACCTGGAAGCTTAAGTGATGGGCAGATGAGAAAGCCTGAATGTTGGGAGGAAGGAAAGTGATGGGGAGTTGATGGATGAACCAAGCCATGAGAAATGCCACTGGGACTTGGTGATCTGGGAGGGAAGATTTTTTTGGCAAGGGTGAGAGTAGAGCCACTAGAGTTAGGAGAGTGTAGGGGTGAATCAAAATCAGATAATTCTTACATTTGGACCTTGAAGGGGTAGGGATAGCTGATGTAGACTTGGGAACCTGTTCAGTGCTGATGGCTGAGAAATTTGAGGCTGCCTGCTGGTATTTCAAGAGTGCTGGCAAGGCTGAGTCAGGGCAATTCTTGTCTGGAGTTGAAGGTGAGACCCTCCTAGTGGCAGATAGGAGGTCTCGGGCTGAGAGAAAACCCACAGCAGCATCTCTGGGTTGCACCAGTGCTAGGCCCATTTGATGCAGAGGTGGCCCATTTGAAGCAGAGGTAGCACATTTCTAGTGGCACTACCATGCCCAGATGTGACAGTAGGTACAGTTGAAGAGAAGGTAGATAGGATTGGGATTTTTGTCAGAGGAAGCCAGTAGGACAAGAGAAGCCCAGGTGGAAGAGGCCAGGCTGGGGCTTTGGATCCTTGTCCTTGGGAGAATCCACTCTTTGCTACTTTAGTTTTGAGATGTTGGCTTCTGAGCCTCAGTTTCTGCATTCATAGAGTACTCATTCCACTTCCAAGGTTTTAGTGAGGATTATATTCATCATCTGTTTGGGTTAGCCTGAACCAATTCCTGCTATGAACCACTTCCTGCTGTCAGTTTAGGGTCTGGGCATCAGCAGTTATTCCAAAGCTGATGACTTTGCCTGGTGCAGGCGCGGTTGACCTGTCCCTGCTGTAACACCCGCAAGAAGGATGCAGTCCTTACCAAGTGCTTCCACGTTTTCTGCTTCGAGTGCGTGCGGGGCCGCTATGAGGCCCGCCAGAGGAAGTGCCCCAAGTGCAACGCAGCTTTTGGTGCCCATGACTTCCACCGTGTCTACATCAGCTGAACCTGAATCTCAGGGGACTTTGGAACACCCGTGGACCCTGGGGGCTGTGCCCCCAGCCCTTCCCCACCCAGGTGCAGTGGCCCCACCCTTCATTCCAGACCCCATGGGCCCAGCCCCTGCCCACCTAGTTGGTTTAGGGTCCTGGTGCATGCTATGGGAGTGGGATCAACTAGGCTCAGTTCCATCTTCTCCTGAAGGTCTGACCTGTAGCCTAGGGGGTGCTCCCATGAGGCTCAGAACACTCAAATGAGCTTCCCAGAAGCTGGCCCTAACCCTGTTCCTGTTTCTCCATGGACTCATCCTAACCCAAAGGGGGATGTTCCCCAGGCTTTGACCACCCACCAAGAGGAGGCTCACTGTCTACCTACACACCCACAATAAGGACCAGAGATGGGCCAATCCTCAGCCCCTTGCTTGAGACTAGGACATAGGCCCCAGGGAGACTTTCTTCACCTATCAACCCCTAGCCTGGGCAGGGGTTTTGTCCTTCCTGTGGAGTTCTCTGGATACTGGTGTGGCTCTTGTGCCACAGGCTGAAGCTACCCATGGGCAACTACCCTCTTCCTCTGGGAAGCTCTACAGTTGCTGCAGTCACTGCCCTCATCTTGGGAGTGCTGAACCAAGATCATTTGTATTCTAATCAAGCCCTTCCCAATCTCTACTTGTCTCCCAGCCCACTTACCCCCACCCCAGGCATCCATCTCATGGCTCCACTGGGTCCTTGGCTCTAACTGTGCTTTCATCCTGGTGGCCTTAAATGCAGTGGAGTTGAAACTTCCCAGAGGGGAAGGGATAGACCAGCCCCAGCCACTGGGCCAACTTCCAATCATTCCAGGTAGAAAAGCTTTGCCCAAAACACTCTGTGACAGCCTGTATACAGGATGCATCCATACTGTCTGCCCAGGTACACTCTGTAGGCTGTGACAGCACCCAGAGGGGCCTGGGAGGTGGAGCTGCTGACAGGTGCAGGGACCTATTTGGTTGCAGCCTCTGCTCTAGAGATGTCTTATATAGGCTGTTACTTGTTATGAATAAACATCCAGCCCTTGGCCTACAGTCAGTAGCCAGACCTCTTGCCCCAAACGTAGTCCATTTTTAGCTGCTACTTGTTGGGCATCTCCCTGACTTGCTTTGGACCCGGGAAGGGAAGGGCAGAACTTATATGAGAGCCCATTTCTGCCCACTCCGAAGGCTGTTATGCATAACAGCAGCCAGGGATCCCAACTGTGCCTTGGCGGGGCGCAGCTCTAGATTACTCCAGTCAACCGATCAGATACTGCTCTTATTGGGAGGCTGCCGGCCCTTTGAGGTCCGTACTGGTCCCGCCTCCGGCAGTCATTGGCCATTAGGATGCTGGGAGGTCTCGAGCTGCATCTTGGGAAATGAAGTCCCATGTTCTTACCTAGCAAGAATGTTCTTATCTAGCAAGAATATTCTAAACGCAAGGAGAGAACTGGTTGTTCCGCCCAAAGGTTGAACATGAACCCAAATCTGCTGGATGTCCCTCCACGGCTTCACCCGTCCCTCCCCTCTGTACGCACAGATCGGGACACATCAGCAGGGTGACTTCCTTCATTGCGACCTGCTTGGGCCGCTGACCGTGTCCTTGGGGTTACCCATTGTTTCTGGGTTCAGCTCGATGTTTGTCTCTCGGGCGGGGCCCTTACAGGTCTGGAGCCAAGGCCGGTGCTGAGTGGAGTTGGGGTTGGTTCCGGAGTAGCAGTCCCAGCCATGGCTATGGTTGCGGTTGCGCCTTCTCGGGACCCCGCAATCTTGCCAGCCAGCGCGCCTTCGCGGGGATTCGCGCCCTTGTCGGCTTTCGGAATCCACCTGGGGTTTAGAGTTTCGGGGGCGCCACAGCGGCCGAACCAAATCGGACTGGAGACGGACATGCGGGCTACGAAGATTTCAGGTGTGGGGCTGGTAGCGATGGGCATACTCGCTGAGGCACGGGCCGCGGCTGGCGATGACATCGGGCCGCCACCGAGGAAGTGTCCCAGGCCGGTGTGCAGTGGGGCGGGGCGGGGATGACGGGCTCAGGGTATTACATCATAGAGATGCGGGCATCTGCGCTGGAGGAGAGGAGCCTGTTGCCTGGGCGCAGGTGGAGACCAGCCTGTCTTTTGCGAGCACGATCCTCTCAGGAGTCACCTCCGCGAGGGCGCCTTAAGTAAAATCAAGTAACTAAATATTACCTCTAGATATTTTCCCTAAAAGCTAGTCTCCATATTGGAAGGAAGTGCTAAAAACTTTGAGATTTCATTACCTAAATAGTAAAGTAGGACTCAAAGCACTTTCTCAAGTTCAAACCAAAGGGAATGGATTAAAGGTCCTAGAATCTCACTGTGAGGAGAACGCATTGATGGCGGTGGCAGAAACTCTCAATAAGCCATAATTTATCATGAGCGTGCCAGGTGCCGGCAGGGTCTGTCTTAATGGTTAGTCTGGCCTTTCTATCCGGAGACTTGACCAGCTTACTACTGGCAGTAGCTCCCCTAGTCTCAGTGACTGTGGTACCTAGGGATGGGAAGGCCAGAACTCTTTGGCCAACCCTGACTTTGGCTGTTCTTTCCTGAGTGAACAGATGGCATCAGTGATGGATTAGGGCTACTACCTGCAATTGGCCAGTAGAGCATTTAAAATGGATCACTCCCAGAGCTTCCCTTGGGGCTTGTGACACTGCACTTGCCTGGGTTTCCTCCTACTCATAGTTTTCTGTTGGTCCTTTCTCCACCCCTAAACTAGACTCTCATTTCTGCTTTGCTACTCTCCCTGAGTGTATTTATCCATGGCCATGACTACAGTAGAGCTATTAAGACCACCAAATTTTGTTCCTGAGCCTGAAAATAACCATTGTTCATTGGGTGGAAGGGATCATGTCATTCTCAATATCCCACTAGCACACCTTCCCTAGTCACCTCAAACAAGTACTCCACTGTGGCCTCTGCTCTCTAATTTTGTGTTCCTTAATTCCCACTCTGCTTTAACTTCATACTCAACTGTGTGTGCCCTCTATTGCCCATCCCACTCATGGAATCTATACATTTGATTTCCTGTTCCTGAGACTGCCATCTTTCAGGTCACTTCTTCTAGTATTATCTGGCCCTCTACTGTGGTAGGCACCATCTGTGGGTCCACAGTCACTTTTGCCATCTCTGAACCAGAGTGTTTTAAGTCACTGTGTTCCAATTCCTGCTCTCTCCTTGGAGTTCCCTCACCTTACTGAGGACTCCAATGCTGAGACTTGTTCTGATATGCCTCAGTGTCCCCAGTGATGGGAACCAACAGAATAGAGTCTTCATTAACCTCCCCTGTATGTAGGCAAGTCGTTCCACCTATCCCTTCCTACTCTGCCTACTTTCCAGGTGAGAGGAAGAGCCTGCCCTGGGGTCTGGGTCAGAGTGGCACCTGTAGGGAGACACTTCCCTGCCTAGGGCAAGAGTCCCCTGGTGGACAGAGGCAGGTGACAGGCTAGCACCCGACTTCAGGCAGCCACTCAGTGGCCATAACCAGGCTCAGGAGATACAGCACAGAAGTAAACCTGGCATTGAGAATTCCTTGGAGCAGCCCCAGCTGGCCCAGACAGTGTGGAGCCCAGGCCAGGCCCAGGCAGGCCCAGCCATAGGAGGAAAGGCTTGGCTGGGTGCAGAGCCACTCAAATTCCTGGCCATTCTGGTTTCACGTGCTGACTTTGCTGTGGATCTTGAGCACGCAGCTGCCTTTCCTTGAGCCTCAGCTTTCCATATGGTGAGGACCTATGAGCTGACATCCTGGGAGTGAGATGACAAACCAGAGCTCCACCCACCTCTCCTCAGGGTCTAGGAAGCTCCAGTCCAGAGGAGGGATTGAGCCAGGCCAGGACCCAAGGGAACCAGGAATAGTAGCTGGAACTAGATCCAGAGCAGCTTTTCCCAGTGGCACCCTGGGAAGAGTGTGAGTATTACAGCTAGAGAGGCCTCCCTGGGCTGCACAGCTGAGCATGAGCTGGCCAGTGCCAGAGTCACCATGCAGCCATCTAGCAGTCAGCATGCCGTCGTGCTATTGAAGCCAGGTGCTGAAAAAAGCTTTTTGGTTTTGCCACCAGTTGATCAGATTCCACCACCACCCCTGAGGTATCTCCTCCTCTCCTATTAAGGGTATGGATTTAATTTATTTTTTTCTTTCAGTGCTGGGGATGGAACCCAGGCCCTTGCACAGGATAGACAAGCACACTACTACTGAGCTACACCCCAGCTCAGCAGGATTTTTACATTTCTTAAACCCCACTGGACAGGCATTTTAGACCTCCTAGGAAAAGGCTAGGCCTGGGGCTAGACTGAGCTTTGTCGCTTATGAGCCCTGGCTCAGAGAAGACAAGCTCTTTGAACTTGCTTTAGGCTGAATGAGAAGACAAAAAAAAAAAAAAAAACACTGGGAAATCTTATTCCCTTTATTCTCTTCAACTAATCAACATGACCACCAGTGACACAATACTGTTATTGACACACAACACTCAAAAGTGGGGCCTCTCTTCACAGGGACAAGTCAGGTGAGTGGGGCTTCCCTCATGGGGACAAATGAGTCTGGGAGCTGCTCACCTCAGGGTGGAGGTCATGGAGCCCCACCTCTTGGTTGTGATGGTTTCAAGTTCCCCCCACTTCAGGATTCATGCCTAGGTTCTTTTGAGTTCCCATCTGACCTCCATAGCCACAGCAGTTTCAAGTTTCACCCTAAGCTCAGATCAGTTTCTAGACCCTCCCTTCTCCTTTCAGCAATGTCTCCTGGCCTCTGGCTGATGGGGTCCTCCACTAGGGCACTTCTGAGGGCTCTGGGGCTGGTATGGAGTTGGATAAGAGGGTTTGACTATATTATACCTCCCAGACTCTTCTGGTGGGCAGGTGTCTGGATCCCTGGCCCTGTCTGAGCCAGTCAGGACTCTTGACACTGCCACCTCCCTGCTTAGTTTCTCAGATGTAGCTGGCTCCAGGAGGGATAAACCTGGCTGAAGAAGTTTGGGAAGGTGGGCAAGAGAGAACAGGCCACACCCAGAAGTCTCTGACTCTGCCCCTTTCCTACTGGGAAGCCCTAGACTCCACCAGCAGTGTCCATATCATCCATTCAGTACCTGAGCCAAGACCCTTAGCCTTCACCTGTCCCCACAACATGCGAGCATCCTACTATGTACGCTACACCCTAGTCCTCAATAGGCTACAGCTGACCTTAACTAAGACCACCTCCCCTAAAAGCTGTTCCCCAGCACTCTTCTGAGGACAGATTCTCAGACCTGTGTCTGAGAGAATCTGCTCCTAGCTTTAAGGAGTTTTGTCTCTACAACTGAAGTTTCTGCTACCATCTTAGAAGGGAACAAATCGGCTTAGACTTGGAGGACTAATCTCCTCTGAGTCTTATAGGGACACCCCTTCATGGACATTTCTGACAAAAGAGATTTGCAGTCAGGCTCCTCAGTGGACCTCTCCTTCCTGGCACTTGGGTGGGGTGGGGCTTAATGCCGAGGTTAACAAGGCCCTCTCACAATTATATAAGACCTGCCTTTCCTTTCCCGCAGCAGGCCTGGTCTTTTTCTCCCACAATGTTCTAGATTTTGATCCTTTTAGAATTGAGGGTTATCCCTTTGTGGACAGGATAGATGAGGGTGAAGGGTTTTCACCTTTTGAACTTACAGATAATGAGATTAGAGGTGTCTTTCACAGCTTTGTAGGAATCCAGGTAGCGCCTCTCTGGGCATGTGACTCCTGAAGAGCCACCTCAGTCCTCCTACTCCAGGACAGTGCATTGCTGGTGCCAGTGTGGGATCAGGGGGCACTTCCTTTCCAACTGAGCACTAAGCAGAGTCCTCCCCATCTTTAAAGGTTTCCAGGGTTATGGGGGGATCCTTGTTGCAGATGCTTCTTTTCAGAGTCTTCTCTCTTTAACCATTTTATAGGGCACCCATCTCTCCCCATCACACAGCCCCAGTCACATAAGCAGGTTTGGCAGGGTTTATGAAGTATAGCTGTGCAATGTGTGAGGAGAATTGAGCCTGGCAGAAGGTTTCTCATCCTTCCATTTCCCTCCAGTGGTTTCCAGCTAAGGAGAGAGGAGCCAAGGGGGGTGGAATCTTCCCTTCCAAAGGCCAAGATCATATCAGAGGGCTCCAGGTACCAGGTGAGGAAGGTGGTCGGACTTCTGTAGTCTTTTTCGGGACTTCTGGTCCAGTCTGTGGGGAATCTGGGCACCCACCACTGTACATGGGCTGGCTCATCCTGTGGACAGCCTTGCCACCAGCTCACATGAAAGGCTGAGGTTTAAAATCAGGTTGCTGGCTAATCAAAGCTTTCTATTCTGTTGTCTTGCCATCCCTTGTCGCCACAGAGAACCCTCAAGTGGCTCTCGCTGACTCAGTCTAGGGAGGACAACCACATACAAGTCTTGAGTCTCTGAAGGGATTTATTCTTTGGAGGTCGACTAGCAGCGGTTCTCCCTCTCCACTGAGGATAGAATTTGAGGAAATGAGCTGCCACTGCAGCAAGACTGGGGGCAGTTAGATTTCAGGAAAAACCTCCTGACCGTGAGACCTGAGAATGTGGCAGAGGCCCCCACCAATCCTAGAGGCCTCTTGGAGTAGACTTCCCAGCTGGGCTGGGGAAAGTGGTCCTGCCTGGCTCAGGAAGAACCTTGGCTGGGATCTGCTTGAATTTACAGTTTAACAAGTTCCTGGAAAGGGGAGAATCTGGCCTGGAGTTTGCTGGGTTCCATTTGAACAGTTTCTCCACCTTGCCTCCCTCCAAGCAATCTAACAGAAATTCCCCCTGATTTTTGTGGTGGTTTCCCAGTATTCTTACACTCCAAGTATTTTATGTACCCCAAACTTCAGCTTTTAAAAAGGCTTGACATAATTTTTCTCCCTCATTTTTGGGTTCATGTTTTCAGATTCCATGGGCCTCTTCCCCTAACCTACAATGCATCTAAGATTGGCCTTGTACCCCCAGTGAAACAAGCTACACCTTTCTCTCCCCGGTTTCTGTGTCTTATCTTCTCTGTGGGTTCAAAAGCTCCTCGTTACTTATTTTCTCCTGTTTTTTTCTTCCTTTTTCAGTTCCAGACCATTCTCCCACACTACTCCCCAGCTGAGAATTTTCTCAGTGTAACGGTCCAAGGCTGCTGGGAGAGGGGTTCCTCCCATTCGCCGGTGGGAGAGGACACTGCAGAATCAGCATTGTGGGAGGTGTTTCCTGTACCTTTTGAGGGTCACCATCCCAAGGCAATGCTATGCTGAGTTCCCTGTTCTTCCTGACCCTATAGGATTTTGATACAGTTTTATGGGGTTGTCTAGAGACATATTGGGACCTCTTCCTACAATTAATAGGGCTTGTATCCACTAAGGTTTATAGGGTTTTTCTGCTACAGACTTAAAGGGCTTTTTTTTTTTCCTACATATTTATAGGGTTTCTAACCCAACAGTTTTTCTCTACTGCATTATAAGCGGCTCCCACCAACAATTTTATAGGGTTTCTTATCACTGATGTAAAAGCACTATTTTTCCCAGGGTTCTTTATCCTCCACTTCGCTACAATCTGATAGGGTTGTCCTCCTTTCCCCACATGATTTTTTGGGGGAGCCAGTTCCTCTCAGGAGAGAGAGGCCCCTGGTCTCCACACCTATTTCACAGGGAGACACCTGGATGGCAGCTTCTATGGAGAAGGAGGGCTGCAACTTCTGTGAAGCCATCTCCACACTCAGGGCACAAATAGGGCTTTTCTTCCAAGAGGGTTTTGGGGCTCTCTCCTTCCCTGTGGCTGCTGCTCCCTGTTGGGGTGGGAGCCTCTCCCTCACCACCTTGGCTCCCTTGGCTCGTGGACAGGGTGGCTGGTTCTGGCAGGGGGTCCTCAGGTCTGGGGGACTTTTCTTGGGTGTGGGTTTCCTGGTGTCGGATGAGGGCCAGGCGATCCAGGAAGGAGGCCCCACAATCAGAGCAGCTGTAGGGTCTGGCCCCCAGGGGGCTCCTGAGGTGCTCCAGGAGGACAGAAGAACTCTTCCCTGGCTCAGGACTCTTCTGGGATTTCCTGCCTGCGTGGACCTTCTGGTGTAGCAGCAACTCAGAGCTGAGGCCAAAACTTTTTTTGCATTCAGGGCATTTAAAGGGCTTGCCACTCAAGAAGGGACTGGGCCCTGCCCCTTCCCCTAAGCCAATCCTATAATCCGGAAAGAGAAAAGGCTTTTCATTGCCATGGGTGAGCTGATGTTGGAGGAGCACAGCGCGATCCAGGAAGCTTTCTCCACAGTGGGAACAAATGTAGGACTTAGAGGAGAGCAGCCCCAACCTTTGGCTTAAGCTCTCCTGACCTTCAGGCGTTTTAAGGGGCTGTCCTGGGGGGTCAGCTCTGCCCTCGGCAGCACCTGGGTAGGAATTCCCCCCAAAAGGGAGTCTCGGGGGACGGAATTGAGGTGTTTTGGGTGCTGGGTGTGCGATGAGACCGTCTGCGTTTTTGTAGGGGTTTTCTCCAATATGGATCCTCTGATGCTGCATAAAGATGCCCTCATCGTTGAAGCCCTTTCCGCAGACCAAACACTTGTGGGGTTTGGCTCCAGGGGGCGGGGTCAGCAGGGCAGAATCCCCCAGCCCCAGCAGGGTGTCACCCTGAGCTCTTCTGGCAGGGGTCTTGCCCCTCTCGTGGATCACCCGGTGCTGCTCCAGCTCATGAGCCTCCAGGAAGGCCTTCCCGCAATCGGAACACACGAAAAGGTTTTCATCCATGTGGGTGCGGACGTGAGTGATGAGGTTTGAGCTCTGGCTGAAGCTCTTGCCGCACTCGGGGCACTTATAAGGCTTCTCGCCCGTGTGGGTGCGTCGGTGCTGGATGAGGTGCGAGCTGCGGATGAAGCTCTTGCCGCAGTCGGAGCACTTGTAGGGCTTCTCACCGGTGTGGATGCGCTGGTGGCGGATGAGGGTGGAGCTCATGATGAAGCTCTTGCCACAGTCGGCGCAGATGTAGGGCCGCTCCCCACGGTGGATGCGCTGGTGGTTGATGAGGTTGGAGCTGACGCTAAAGCTCTTGCCGCACTCGGGGCATTTGTAGGGCCGCTCGCCCGTGTGCGTGCGCTGGTGCCGCAGCAGCGTGGCACTCAGGGTAAAGGTCTTGCCACACACCGGGCACTTGAAGGGGTCCTCGCGCAGGTGAGTCCGCTGGTGCTTGATGAGGGTGGAGCTGTGGCCGAAGCTCTTGCCGCACTCCAGGCACTCGTAGGGCTTCTCACCGGTGTGCGTGCGCTGGTGCTGGGTCAGCTCCGAGCTCTGGATGAAGCTCTTGCCGCACTCGGTACAGCGGTAGGGCTTCTCCCCTGCGTGGATCTTCTGGTGCTTGAGGAGGTTGTGGTTCTGGCCGAAGCGCTTGCCGCACTCGGGGCACTTGTAGGGCTTCTCGCCAGTGTGGGTGGCCTGGTGCTGGATGAGGTCCGAGCTGCGGTAGAAAGCCCGCCGGCACTCGCCGCACTTGTAGGGCTTCTCACCAGTGTGGGATCGCTGGTGCTTGATGAGGTTGGTGCTCTGGGTGAAGGCCTTCTCGCACTCAGTGCACTTGTAGGGCTTCTCGCCCGTGTGGGTGCGCTGGTGCTGCACCAGATTGGAGCTCCAGCTGAAGCACTTGCCGCAGTCGGGGCACTTGTAGGGCTTCTCTCCTGTGTGCGTGCGCTGGTGCTGCACCAGGTGCGAGCTCTGCGTGAAGCTCTTGCCACACTCAGAGCAGGTGTTAGGCCGCTCGCCCGTGTGGATGCGCTGGTGCCGCAGCAGCTTGGACCACTGGCTAAAGCTTTTGCCACACTCGTTGCAAATGTAGGGCTTCTCGGCTCCAGCGGGGCGACCCTGCACCAGCTCCCGCAGGCTAGGCTCATTGGTAGGGACCACCTGGGGGCTGTTCCAGGTGGTGAGGGTCCCCCACTGCCAACTGGCCTCACAGGTCTTGGTCCAGTCAGACGGGGTAGGAACTACCTCCGGGGCTGGGGTGTCCAGAGAGGTCTGGTGGTCCAAAGGGTTAGAGGGACCCAGTGAGGTGGGGGAGTCCTGGGGGTCTGAAGGATCCTGGGAAGGGCTCTCCAGGGGCATCTCTGGTGGGTCCTTGGATTCTGGACTCTGAGCTGGATCTCCCAAGATGACCTCCTCCCCAGAACTTTCCTGCTGAAGGCTCTCCTCTTCATTCCCACTCTCCGCACCTACAGACAGAAAGGGAGTCTCCAGCCCCCATCTCCTTTCAGAACACAGGGTCTGTTTTCTTTTCCCTCCCATTTCCCTCAGAGTCTGGGTCCCTCCCTTGAACTGTGGCTATTGTCTTGTCTGGACCACAGTCCCTTCTTGTGCCCCTCACCTCTGTGAGCATCATTCAGGCTTTCTTCAGGACCCTGCAGATCCGGGCCCCACAGCACTGTCTCAGGCTCCATCCCAGAGCTCAGGACTTGGAGGGTTCCAGGGACCCTGGGGTGGGGGGAGGGAAAGATAGCACACATCGCAAGATGATTTTGCTCTTTTCTTTACTCCCCCTTAGCCTCACTCCTCCTTATTCCTACTAATGTAAACTTCAGCGTCCTACCACCTCATTTTTCCAGGCACCGGTTCTGTGGTCCCCTTTCTGCCGCAGGCCTGATTCTTGCTCCAGATCTTAAGATCACAATTAAGCAAGTAGCTGAATGTAAGAGTGCAATTAAAAACTCATCAGCCATAACCCTTTGAACCCAGACTGGGGGCTGGAAAAGTACCTGACATCCACACCTCTGATGCCCAGAGGCTGGGGAACCTGTTATTTTGCGAATCAGAGGAAGCTCATTAAGACTCCAATTTTCTCCCTAATGGGGCTGCTAATTGAGACCAATAAACTTTTCCCTTATGAGCCCCAGACTGAACTGAGGTTCACACTTAAAGGGTTAAAATGAGAAGCCACCCCAATTTCCCAGAGGGGACAGAAGCCCTCCAAAATGACTGAGACACTTTCCCTTTTTCTAAGCACAGAAGGATCAGGTCAGAGGTTGGGGGAGGGGGGTTTAAAATCAGGGGCTTCTGCAAGAGCCTCAAGAGAGAGACACAAAGAGAGAATGAAGGAGTGTGTGGAGAACACCTGCAGAGGACTTGGTGCCTGCCAGAGTGTCCTCACTTCTTCCACCCAGTCCTCTCACAACCCCATGAGGGGTTGTCCATTTTACAGATTAGTAAAATCAACACAGGGGGAGACACTACCAAGGTCCCAGGCTGGGAAGTAGCAGAGCTTAGATCATAAATGCAAGGTTCTGTGTTTGCCCTGCCCCTGTCTCTGAGAGCATGAGGTGACCTTGGGAGTCATGTGAGAGTCATACTCGTGGGCTGCTGGCAGAAGACCAGTGACAAGGAAAGCTCAGACACAGCCTGCTGGCTGCCCATGAGAATGGGTTGGAGAAATTTCTGGGACCACAGTTTCCTTGGCTATAAAAGGACGGGTTGAACTCAATGGCCTTCCATCAATGACCTGGAGACAATCCTGTCGGTCAAAAAGCCTTCTATTACTAGTCCTATCTTGGGCCCCCTTTATTCCTTTTGTTCTATTCTGATGCTTTATCACATGCCCAGGACAGTGCCTAGCACATAACAGATGGTCAATAAATGTTTTGTTGAATGAATGAAGATGAACAAATGAGCTAGACCTCCCTTGATCCTGGAAAACCTGTTTGTTCCAATGCCTTTAAAGATCAGTTTGCAAGGGGATGGCAGTAAAAGAATTCAAGTTCACAGTAATCCCCCCTCCCAGGTTTCCCTTGACAACACAGCAGTTGCCATTCCCCACAGAGATGATTCCAGGATAGGGAAACAGGACCACAGGAGCAAAGCACTAGGAGACTTCCTGTAACATCTACACCCTGATGGGAATCCCTGGGAAGGGCCTGGGCTTTGGTGGCTGTGTGGATGGGACTGTGTACACAGGGGCAATGGTGCAAAGCAGACATGGCAAGGACTCAAGAGGAGGGAGCCAAGAGGTGACTAAGGTGAAGGAAGAGTCTGCTGAACCCTGCCAAAGAACAGTAAGAAGTTAGTTTTTAGGAAGTAAATTAATTTCTTCATCTCTGCATCCAATTAGGCTCTGAGAACCCCCATCCCCCACCTGTAACTGTCTTAGGGAGGTGGAAGCAGAGATCTCCTCTGCCTGGCTGTTCTGAGGAGGCCAGGGAGGGCTAAAGGCGACCTGCTGTGTTTGCTGAGGACAGGTAAGAGCTTCTGTACCTTGATGGCCTGAGAGAGGCAAACTCAGTGGTCCAGAGTATAGGGAAGGGGTTAATGAGCCGGCTGACATGGAATATGAAAGTGGGAAGATTGAGGGAGGCAAGAAGGGCTTGGAGCCAGCCCAGGCCCAAGAGCGCTAGCCTCGGACCTCGGACGGCCCCAGTGCGGAGGGCGCGGAGGAGGGGACCGCCTCCGGGAGAGGTGTGGGAGCGGCCCAGGGTGACCCTGACATGGAGGCAGCGGGAACGTGGCCACCCCGGCCCCGGGCCCCGGCCTCCCCCACCCCGTCCGCGCTAGGCCAGACCCTGGACTCGTGCTCCCCGGCACAGTGACCCTCTTTCCGGCCTCCAATCCCGAGTCTGGGCATCCTCCCCCTCCCCCGCCGGCACCCAGGGTTCCTGGCTCTCCCGCCGGCGCCGGGTTCCTTCCAGAGCTGCGGCTCTCGGCGGGCCCCCGGCCCCGCCGGGCCGAATTCCCTCTTCCCAGAATGCTCACGCCCTCCCCCTCCCCCACCGCCAGACCCTCGCGCTCTTCCCAGAATCCTCCAGCCCTCCGCGGCCCCCTGCCCCGGCCCCCACCCCTGCCCCAGGCTGACAAGGGCTGGGCTGGGGGCTCGGGCCCAGTCGAGGGGCCCCCGCCTCCCGGGCCCCATTGTTCCCCGGTGGCCGTCCCGGCCCCTCCAGGCCACCCCCTAGGAACCCAGGCGTCCCCAACTCACGGCTCTGGGGTCTGGGAAAAGCCGGAAGGCAGACTCCAGCCCCAGGGGACTTAACCCCTTCAATGCCCTGCCTTGGGGGTCGGGCTAGACGCCGAGGACTCTGGGGTCCTTCTCAAGGGGTGATTCCAGGCTGAGGACCCAGGGACCAGTTCAGGGTGACTGGGACGGAGCAGGAAGTGACCCCAGCTTCCCGGGCCCCTCTAGCCTGGAGTCAGAGCATCAGCTCTATGGGATTTAACCCTTTGCCTCCCACAGCCTGGGAAAAAGAAAAGAGGATGGCAGGAGCAGGGAGGTGGCTGAGAGGACACCCCTCTTCCTGTCTCAAATGGAAGCAGGCGAGTCGGGCGGCTGGGGGAAACCCAGGTGCCAGGGAGGGTCTCTGGATTTCTGGCCATTCTCCATCCTGCCGGAGCAGGGGTTTCGCCAGCCTTGCCAATTAAGATTTGGCGGCTGCTAGTCCCCTGGGGCCGGTCTTTGTTTGGACTCACCCTGGGATGGGACTGGAATGCCTGGGTTCTGGGGTGGGAGCAGAGCCTGGCAGGATAGAGCGGAGGGAGAACCCACTACAAACCAAAAAGAGCTTAAATTAAATAAATTGTGGCTACAAGAATGGGGACAGCAAGCCTGTGCTGCTGCTTTCCTCTATCAGCTCTTCTTAGAAGAGGAAACTGAGGTCCACAGTGTCAGAATTTAGAAAGGGTTCCCCAGGAAAAGGAGAGCAAGAACCCTTCCCAGCAGCTTAAGGGGCACTGTGCTCCCAGCAGGAGAAAACTTCAAAACCTCAGGAACATTGATGACCTTCTAAAGCAGAGGTTATCTGAGCTCCCAATTTTTACTATCTTTATCTCATTCTTCTTCAGTACAGTGGGGCAGAACTGCATATTTCTGTTTCTCAAGTGAGGAAACCGAGGTGTGAAAAGTGAAGCAACATGCTTCAGGGCACATTCTTTGAACACAGGGGCAGGAGAATTAGAGTGGAATGAGAACCAGGTTTTCTACCCTCAAGAAGTTTGATAATAGCCAGGCAAGGTCACACATGCCTGCAATTCCAGCTACTCTGCAGGCTGAGTCAGGAGGATGTCAAGTTCAAGGCCAACCTGGGCAACTTAGTGAGACCCGGTTTCAAAATAAAATTTAAAAAAAAGGGCTAGGAATGTAGCTCAGTGGTAGAACACTTACCTAACATGCGGGAGGCCCTGGGTTCAATCCCTAGTACAACCAGAAAAAAAAAAAAAAAAAAAAAAGACTATTACAGACACAGAGGAATGTCATAGAATGTGCAAAGGGTTATCTCTCCAGGGGTGTGTAGGAGCTAGGAATGGGACAAACTAAATGTCAGATATTGTTAAAGAATGAAGTTTCATCTGGGATTCAGACTGTGTAGCCACCAGCAAAAGTGGTGCAGCCCAGCCCTACCTCTTCTTGCTTCTCAGGGCACATCTGCCCCTTGTCCCTGGCTGCTACCATCTTCAACTCCTGACTCTCACTTTAGGGCCTTTGCCCCTCCTTAATCTGTTCTTTTTCTTTCAGCCCACAACAGAATATTTCTGTGTTCTCTGTCTACCTCTATTTGTCCCTCCACATACCCTCATCACCTGATGTCACTCCTCCTGGGAAGGGGCTTTATCTCTTGCATACACTATTGTGTCTCTAATACACAAACAGTGATTGGCAGGTAGCCCCTAGGGCAGTGATGTTACAGGAAAGCTTTACCTTGGAGGCTCACCAAAGAGTTTAATCTGGCTTACAATTTTTTGTTTGATATTTTAACTGAATTTTATTGCCACACTTAAAAATCAGTACACAGAAGCCCAGCACAGTGTCACACATCTGTAGTCCCAGCTCCTGGGGAGGCTGAGTCAGGAAATTGCTTGAGCCCAGGAGTTTAAAGGCCAGTCTAGGCAAGACTTCATCTCAAAAAACAAACAAATGAACAGTGTGTTTCACATTAATATCTTTTTTTTTTTTAAGAGAGAGGGAGAGAGAGAGAGAGAATCTTAATATTGATTTTTTAGTTATCGGCGGACACAACATCTTTGTTGGTATGTGGTGCTGAGGATCGAACCCGGGCCGCACGCATGCCAGGCGAGCGCGCTACCGCTTGAGCCACATCCCCAGCCCCACATTAATATCTTAATTTGGGGCTTCTTTGGAAAATCTAAAGATGTGGCATTATGACCCAAATATTCACATGTCAAAAACTGACCTTAGCTGTGCTTGGTGGCCCATGCCTGTAATCCTAACAACCAGGAGGCTAGGCAGGAGGATTGCGAATTTGAGGCCAGTCTCAGCAACTTTGCAAGACCTGTCTCAAAAAAATAAAAAGGGCTGGGATATGTCTCAGTTGTTAAGAGTCCTGGGTTCAATCCATAAATAAATAAGTATATAAATAAGACAGACAGACAGACTGGGGATATAGCTCAGTAGTAGAATGTCTCTGGGTTTAATATCCAGTCCGGAGGGTGGGATGGTGGGGGGGATCTGTTCTTAGTGGGTCAGTATCTTCTTTCTGTAAGGGGCACTGACATCCCAGGGTTTTTTACTCTTATTTTGTCCTCAATCCTGAGACTTAGAGGTGGTTTCATTACTGAATGGGCTTTGTTATTAATGTCCCAACAGCCATTTAACTGTGGGTATTGATAACCCTTAGTCTGCATCCCCCAAGTTCAGAGTAAACAACCTGAAAATGATGTCTTCTGAAGGGGTTGTCTTGATAAGCACTTACTATGTGCCAGGCACTGTTCCAAGTATGTGCAGGCTCAGGTTCCTTGAGCCTTCATGACAACTCATGACACCAACATTACTACTATCCCAAAGATAAAGAAGGTAACTCTCTTGCACACAGCTTGCTGGTGACAAAACCAGATTGAAACTCAGGAGTGGTGGTTCCAGAGCCATCATGACTCCTATCCATCATTGTGCTGCGTGGAGAAGTACAAGTGTATTTGGGATCAAAGGGTAAAACTCTCAGTTCCTCCATTCTCTCCCTCATCTTGTTCTGGGAGCTGGAGAGAGAAATTGAGAAAAGAAGGGCAGCCCATTTAGGTCAAATCCTTCTCTGGGAACAGCTTGGGGAATCCTGCTCCTAGGAAGGTGAAGGGTTCTCTGTACACAACAGTCTGATGTCCTCTTGCTTACAGTCAGCTGGTACTGGCAGCCATGAAGGTGACACTCCTGGTAGGGGAACTCAGAAGGATGAGGGTGACACTCTCCCATGCCTTTCATGAACAACCCACCACCATGTTCTTGGTCATGGCTCACTATATTCCTACAGGGCCCCTCAATTCAAGTCCTATGCTCCAAGGCCCAGGTTGCTGTGAGTTACTTGAGTAGACACTGGTCCACACCCTATGCCATCCTCACTGGGTGGTGTGTTCTTGGGCAACTGACTTTGCCTCTTGGAAATTGAGCTGCTGCTTCTTCTTTGGTTTCTACTCTTTTTCCCTCCAGGCTAGAGATTGAACCCAGAACGTTGTACATGCTAAGCAAGCACTCTACCACTGAGCTACCCCCTCAACCCCAGCTTCCACTTCTTTGGAAAAAGAACAAGTCTTGGTACCCAAGAGATGAGAGGGTTAAATGAGATAATATTTTGCTGAGCACTTGGCAAGAATTTGTTTCCTTTCCCAGAAAGAAGTGACCATCTCTAGCCAAGTCTGCCTCACTTTTCCACACCAGGCAGGAGAACCAGGGGTCTCAAAACCATGTCCTGAGACAACTCAGGAGATGTTAACTCAGGAGGACTTAGGGACCCACAATCATATGCACAGTCCAATGCTTTGCTCCATGGAAGAGATGCACAGGTCAAATATGAAACTGGCTAGGGATGTAGCTCAATGATAGAGCACTTGCCTAGCATGTGGAGATCTGGGGTTTGATCCCTTTCACCTCCAAAACAATCAAATGTGAAGCTGAAGAGGCTGATGTTGTCCACCATTCGAGCTGCCTTCTCACCAGGACAGCTGCCTAAGTGCAGGTAGGGAAGGCTGTCAGTGGGAAAGGATGGGGTTTGGAGATATGCATGCCCCTCTAGGGTGTGTTGAGGACTGCTTTTCAGGATATGGTCCTCAAATGTGGGACAAGAGCTGGTCCAAAGCACCTGGAAGGACCCTTCCACCTCTGAGAGTTTGAGATTCCAGGACCAGTCACTCCTCTGCTCAAGAACCTGCTGTGGCTCCCTAAAGCTTCTCACATCAAGTCCTACCCTCAGGCGGCCTCATCACTGCTGCTTTCCTATGGCTTAGACCTCAGTCCTTCATCTATGTAGTCTTCCTCAAAATTCTCAGTATACTCACTTCCAAAATCCTTAGATGCCAGCTGCACAGTCCTTGCTCGTTCTTTCTTTCTGTTTGCTTAAATCTTACTCAGACTCACCAGTTCCATTTCACTACACCAAAGTTAATCATCCTGTTAAGTTTGGTGTAGTGAAATATACATATATATGTATATATATACCCGTTTAGCCAGAATTTCCTCAGGTGTTGGCACCCTTGCTATCTACCCACCTCCTCTGTTCAGGGTGTCCATCTCTTCTGCTTAAGCAACCCTTGAGTCTCATTCTTGTGTGTTTGTGGTAGTGGGGATTGAACCCAGGGATGCTTTACCACTGAAGTATGTCTCCAGTCTGTTTTTTTGTTTTGTTTTGAGACATGTCTTGCTAAGTTGCTTAGGGCCTCAGGAAGTTGCTGAGGCTAACCTTGAACTTGCTATCCTCCTGCCTCAGCCTGCCAAATCGCTGGGATTGCAGGTATGCCTCACAGCAGCCACCCGGCCCTTGGGTTCTCATTCTTGAATCACCACAGTTACTTTCTTTTTGGTTGCCTGCTTCCAGCCCCCAAGACTCTTTCCTGCCCATCTGGGGCCCCATGGATCTTCCTAAAAGACCAGAATATCTCCATGGTCTTCATTATCAACAAAGGATTTTAAAAACATTTTTTTTGAAGTTATGAAATTTTTATATTTTTAAAAAGTCAAAATAAGCTGGGTGAGGTAGTGCACACCTGTAATCCCCGTGGCTTGGGAGGCTGAGACAGGAGAATCCCAAGTTCAAAGCCAGCCTCAACAACTGCAAATAGCTAAGCAACTAAGTGAGACACTATCCACTATCTCTAAAAAGAAAATTCAAAATGGGGCTGGGGATGTGACTCAGTGGTCGAATACCCCTGAGTTCAATCCCTGGTACCAAAAAAAAAAAAGTCAAAATAAATTGGACACAGTGGTGCATCCTATAATCCCAGCAATTTGAGAGGCTGATGCAGGATGATCACAAGTTCAAGGCCAGTGTGGGCAACTTAGCAAGAACCTGCCTCAAAATAAAAAAATAAGAAGGACCAAGGACACAGCTCAGTGGTAGAGTACCTTGGGCTCATTCCCTAGTACCACAAAGGGAAAAAAAAAGTCAAAATAATCTTACACTATAAAAAAAATGTATAATTGGGCAAATAAAACATGTATTATATTAACTAAGATAAATATAAATACAATTAAAGTATGTATGCAATTTTATGACCAAACGTTTGCTGTATGTGATCTGAAGGTGTGATCTGAAATAACCCTGTCACATTTCTGGGCCTCAGTTTCCTCATTGGCAGAAAGACAGGGTTGGTTGCCTGCAGATGAGATGTTCTCCAACTCTAAGAGCTTGAGACTATCAATTTTTATGTCTATCTTGACTATCTGGGGTGGGTATTAAGTGCCTGGAAATAATAGTTGTTTCTGGGAGGAAGGACTGACTATCTGGACTAAGAAGGAAATTTAATTTGCACACTTATGTTCTATTTGATAATTTTTAATTTAAAATACTTTTTTAAAATATTTATTTTTTAGTTGCGGTTGGATACAATACCTTTATTTTATTTATTTATATGTGGTGCTGAGGATCAAACCCAGGGCCTCGCATGTGCTAGGTGAGCGCTCTACTGCTAAGCCATAACCCTAGCCCCCCAAAATACTTTTTAAATGGTATTTGGAGTATAATGTTGGGATTGGAGAATGTGGGATTAAAACGACATGTTCATTTCCTTTTCAGATTTGAACTGATCCAAGTTAGACTGAGACAAATGTGACTGATTTCCTACCCACAATTGACATATGACCTAATCTTCCAGAGAGGTCCCTAAATCACCTCCAGGAACAAATGCCCTAGTGTAGCCTCAGGGTTGGAAAGAGGATTGAAGGCAATTGGAGGAGAGTATTGTATTGTTGCACATAGTTAAGAATACTTGAAAAACCGGCAAACAAAACACTTTCTAATTCCACCACAGGCATACCCCTAGGAACTTTAAATGGGGCCTATGAAACAGTGAAGGCCACACTCCCTGGGGGCCTGTCGAAAAACTCCCTATCAGAAATTGACCTTTCTGGGCTGGGGATGTGGCTCAAGTGGTAGCGCGATCGCCTTGCATGCGTGCGGCCCAGGTTCAATCCTCAGCACCACGTACAAACAAAGATGTTGTTGTGTCCGCCAAGTACTAAAAAATAAATATTAAAAAAAATTCTAAAAAAAAAAAAAAAAAAAGAAAAAGAAATTGACCTTTCTGGCTGGTGAGGTGACACATGCCTGTAATCCCAGCAGTTTGAGAGGCTGAGACAGGAGGATTGCAAGTTCAAAGCCAGCCTCAGCAAAAATGAGGTTGCCAAGCAATTCAGTGAGACCCTGTACCTAAATAAAATACAAAATAAGTCTGGGGTTGTGGCTTAGTAGTTGAGTGCCCCTGAGTTCAGTCCCTGGTACCCTCCCACTCCGCCCCAAATTGACCTTTCTACCTGCCTGAACAATACTCTCCTGGTAATTTCCATTCTCATGTGGCACCAAATATCCCTCCCCTGGCACAGTCAAGACCATCCTGCTCCTGAGCCAGGTCTCCCTTCACTTTCTGAAGAACTTCTTTGTACTTTGGCAAATTTTGTCCATTTCTTAGGGTCCTACTCAAATGCTAGCCAACTTAAAGTCTAGGCCCTGGTGTTAACTCACATTTAATTCACATTCATTAAACATTCTACAGTGTGTACTTCCATACACATTAAATCATTTGTCTCTTTTTGCTTTTTGTTTTGTTCATTTGCGGTGGTGCTGGAAAGCATCATGCATGATAGGTAAGTGCTCTGCCACTAAGCCACAACCCCAATTCCATTTGTTTCTTTTATCTCTGAGAAGCCATTATGACCCTCTTTATATTTATGAAGAAGTAGGACTTTAGACTGATGAGATAACAAACAGGTCCTCCAGATCTTGGGATCTGGGGTCTTGAACTTTCTAATTCAGGGCTGGAACTTCCCACTTTCGAAATCCAGCTGAATCCTACCTCTTCCACCCAGCCTTCCCTGACTACCATGTCTCCTAAATAATCACTCTGGTTGTTCCCTTGATCTGACTGCAGGAATGCCCAACTTTTATTTACAATCATTGCCATACCCAGGTACTCTTTTGTATTGTTATTTACTTGATATTTTTCTTCAATTCGACTCTTTTTCTTAACTGAAGGAAACATATCTGAGAAGGAAACTCAACATTAGGATGATAAATAGTAAACTGTTTGCTATAAGTCATAATTATAAAAAGAAAATGAAATTCAAAATCAACTCCAGGGGCTGGGGATGTGGCTCAAGTGGTAGCGCACTCGCCTGGCATGCGTGCGGCCCTGGTTCGATCCTCAACATCACATACGAACAAAGATGTTGTGTCCACCAAAAACTAAAAAATAAAATGTTAAAATTTCTCTCTCTCTCCTCTCTCTCTCTCTCTCTCTCTCTCTTAAAAAATAAAATAAAATAAAATAAACATCATACGGTATATACATAAAAAAAAAAAAAAAACAAAATCAACTCCAAATAGATCAAAGACCTAAATTTAAGGCCTAAAGTTATAAAACTTTAAGAAAAAATGGAGCTAAATCATCATGACCTTGGATTTAACGAGCACAACCAACAAAAGAAAAAAAATTATTTACTGGACTTCATCACAATTTAAAATCTGTATATCAAAAGAAATTATCAAGACAACTCACATTTATGAAAAATAACAACTCACAGAATGGTAGGAAATATTAGCAAACCAAATATCTGACAATTTTCTAGGACCCAAAGTACAAAAAACATATCACTGAATAGTGAAAAGACAGACAACCTTATAAAATGAGCAAAGAACTTGAGCAGACATTTCTCCAGAGAAGATGTGCAATACCAACAAGTGCAGAAAAAGATGCTTAATATTGCTAATCATTTGGAAAATGCAAATCTAACCCACAGTGAGGGGCTGTGGGTGTGGCATAGTTATGATGGCTTGCCTAGCATGCGCAAGACCTTTGGGTTGGATCCACAGTACTACAAAAACAAAGAACAATAACAACCATAACAATAAAAAACCCCAAACCACAATGAGATACCATTTGACACCCACAGGGATCATTATAATAAAATTAATAATTAGGACTGGTGATGTGGCTCAGTAGTAGACTGCTTGCTTGGCATATGTGAGGTCTTGGGTTCAATCCCCAGTACTGCAAAAGATTTAATAATTAAAAAATGGAAAATAACCAGTTGTGTTGAGGATGTGAAGAAATTAGAACCCTCACACATTAATAGTAGAATTGTAAAATGGCATAGAAGCTATGGAAAAGACTTTCATCATTCCTGAAAAAGTTCAACAGAGAATTGTCACATGACCTAGCAATTCCATTCCTAGCTATATACTCAAGACAAATGAAAACATATTTCCACACAAAAACTTGTTTATGAAGGTTCACAGTAGCTAAAATGTGGAAATAACACAAATGTCCATCAAGAGATGAACAGATAGACAAATTGTGGTATGTCTAGTATTTTATTTCCCTAAGCATCTTTTAAAAGCCTATTGTTATTTCTTGTTGCTTCATTGTCTTTGCAGCCATGATTTTAATGGCTGTACATAATTGCTTCCACATAGCCAATACTTAATCTACTTAATTGAGCAATTGCTAGGACTTGCACATGCTAGGCAAGTGCTCTACCACTGTGCTATATACCCAGACTATGCTCCTATTTTTTTCCTTTTACAAATAAAACTTTGGTCAATTTTTTTTTTTTTTTTTTTGTGTGTGTGTGTGTGTGGGATGGGGAATATCCAGAATATTACTTTACCACTGAGTCACATCCCCAGTTTTTTTTTTTTTTTTTTTTTTTTTTTTTTTTTAGTTGTAGACGAACACAATATCTTTATTTATTTTTATGTGGTACTGAGGGTTGAACCCATTGCTTCACACATGTGAGGCTAGCGCTGTACCACTGAGCCACAACCCCAGCACCCCCCAGCTCTTTTTAAAATTTTAAAATTTTGAGACAAGTTGTTTAGGGCCTTGGTAAGTTGCTGTTGAACTTGTGATCCTCATGTCTCAACTTCCCAAATCACTGAGATTACAGGCATGCACCACTGCACCCAGCTGATGAAGTCTTTGAGAATATACATCTCACAAATTTTGAAGTTTTCTTAAAATACAACCCTAGGGGGCTGGGGATGTGGCTCAAGCGGTAGCGCGCTCGCCTGGCATGCGTGCGGCCCGGGTTCGATCCTCAGCACCACATACAAACAAAGATGTTGTGTCCGCCAAATACTAAAAAATAAATATTAAAATTCTCTCTTATACTAGATGTATAAAATTTCCCTAACCTTATAACCACAAAAAATAGTTCCTGCTTCACAGAGTGCTCATGTGGGTTAAATGCGTAAATGCATGAGAGCTCTTAGAATGGTGCCTGGCTTGGAGTGAGTGTTCAAGTTGTCATCAGTGATGATTCTGATCACTCTTATAAAGGACATGAGATTAGTTTGCTACTCTGATTCTTTGTAGATTCATCATTGAACTATTAGAAGTTGAGTTTTGGCAAGTTATCATCACTAGACAGCTGGCTTCTGACCACAAAGAGATTTTATTTTGCTTTGGAAGGTTTTTTTTTTTTTTTTTCAAATACAGATTCATAAAGAGACCTACAAGTCAAAGTTGTGCAGCCCATCTCTATTATATATGGCCTCAGATATAAAAAACACACCTTTGAGTGGGCACCATCAAGATGATGAAGGAATTGTGTGGTTGTGCTTGCATATTTAACTTTGCTTTGTTCAAAAAAATACATGAGGCATTTATAGATCCACATATTATACAATATGTGCTCGGTATCTAATAAGACTCTCGCTGCTCCATGTTGGCCATTGTTACTGATAGTAGCAGCAGTAATCAAGTAGGATCATTAACAAGATAAAAAAATAAATAAATAGGGGCTGGGGATGTGGCTCAAGCGGTAGCGCGCTTGCCTGGCATGCGTGCAGCCCGGGTTGGATCCTCAGCACCACATACAAACAAAGATGTTGTGCCCGCCGATAACTAAAAAATAAATATTAAAATTCTCTCTCTCTCTACCTCTCTCTCTCTTTAAAAAAAATAAAATAAAATAAAATAAATAAATAAATAGCGATTGCTGGAGTTGAGGCTCAGTGGTAGAGCGCTCATCTAGCATGTGTGAGGCGCTGAGTTAGATCCTCAGCACCACATATAAATAAATAAATAAAATCAAGGTATTGTGTCCAACTACAACTAAAAAAATAAAAAATAAAAAATAAATAGCAAAGGAAATTTGGGGAAATTATGGCCTGAAGCTAGCTAGGGTTGACATACAAAACATCTTTTATAAAGTTCTGTTTATGCAATTGCTAAAAGTGGGTTATGGATTTGTCAAGCTTTCTAGAGGCCCAGGTAAATATTAGTTATATAATTCATGGGAAGCTTCAGATAAAGTTCTCCTGTGGGTCCTCATCAAGATGCTCTTTTGTGGACTGGGGAGGTAACTCAGTGATAGAGTGCTTGTGTAGCATATATGAGGCCCTGGGCTCAGTCTCCAGAACTGGGGGGTGGGGGGAGGTATTCTGTGGTGTAGAGGGCCACATCTACATCTTCTAACCCCATCACCCCATATATATATAGCTGTCAATGGACCTTTAATTAATTAATTAATATGGTGCTGAGAATCGAATCCAGTGCCTCACACATGCTGGGTGAGTGCTCTGTCACTGAGTCCCAGCCCCAGCCCTCTCATCCCAATCTTAATGCCAATAGCAAATTTATAGAATGTCAATTTAAAAAAAAAAAAAGTATATATTCATTTATTTTTTTTTTTTTTAGTTGTAGTTGGACACAATACTTTATTTATCTGTTTGTTTGTTTGTTTTTATGTGGTGCTGAGGATCAAACCAGGGCCTCACACCTGCTAAGCAAACACTGTACCACTGAGCAACAACCCCAGCCTCAGAATGTCAAATTTTAAGCAGGGTTGAACTCCAAGAAAAAACTAGCTACAACATATTTCTTTTGGCTCTCTGGGGTTACTAGCTAGATACAGAGTACCTCTTCCTTGTCCTTCTCCAGCAGACATTCACAAAAAAATGAAACATGGTGGCCCTAGAAGTATCCAATTAGTAAAAAGATGAGTTTTGTCTGCAGCACTAACCCCATCAGTACCAGAGCCTGAAACTAGAGGCACTTTACCATTGAGCTACATCCCTACAGTTTTTTTAAATTTATTTTTTAGTTTTAGGTGGACATAATATCTTTATTTTATATTTATAGGGGTGCTGAGGATTGAACCCAGTGCCTCATGCGTGCTAGGCAAGCACTCTACTACTGAGCCACAACCCCAGACCCATCTCTGCATTTTTTATTTATTATTATTTTTTGTTTTCCTGTTTTTGTTCATTTGGAACCTGGTGTGTAATCACTGAGCTTATATCCCCCAGCCCTCTTTAAAATGTTTCAGTTTTTGAGATTAGGTCCCACTAAATTGCTGAGACTGGCTTTGAATTTGCCTCCTCTCAGCTGGACTTATAGGTGTGTGCTTCCACTGGCTTTGAACATGGGTTTTGTTACATACTACAGGGTGTAATATTTGGAATTTTGGGTGGTGGGTTTTTTTATTTTTTTAGATCTGCCCACTGAGTTTGGAGCAAGCCTGCCTTTTACAGGGCAATCAAGTTGTTCTGGCCTCAAGCTATTCTAGCTCCAGGTCATCTGCTGGGCCTCCTTCCCTTTTTCTCAGAGGTCTAGGACCTATAACCTCAGAGAGCTTGAATTTGACTCTCTTCCTTCCATTTTCATTAACACCCATTGTGTCCCAAGCCTTTTGCATGTTAGGAATTGAACCCAGTAGTGTTTTACCACTGAGCTTAAGACTTTGCTAAGTTGCTGAGGCTGACCTGGAATTTTGGATCCTCCTTGCCTCAGCCTCCTGAGTCACTGGGATCACAGGCATATACCACTACACCTGTGGCTGCTACTCCTATTTCATGCTGAAGAAATTTAAGTTCAGAGTTATAGCCTTACCCAAGGATGCTGGCTACTGTGAACTATTGTTTAACGCAGTCTGCAAGGACCACAAGGATTTGTATTTTCAAAATATAAAAAGAGATGAAAAAGAAAAACTCAAGGAAGCTGAGCACGGTGGCACACACCTGTCGTCCCAGCTACTCAGCAGACGGAGATAGGATAGGAGGATCATTTGAGCTCAGGAATTCAAGACCAGCCTATCCAACATAGTAAAGACCCATTAAAAAAAAAAAAAAAAAAAAAAAAGCACGAAAAAAACATTTTTTAATTTTTTAAAAGTATTTATTTTTAGTTATAGGTGAACACAATGTCTTTATTTTATTTTATGTGGTGCTAAGGATGGAACCCAGTGCCTCACACATGATAGGCGAGTGCTCTACCTCTGAGCCACAACCCCAGCCCCAAAAAACATTTTTTAAAAAACTTATTAAAAGTACATATAATCAATCTATAGCCATATATAACTAAAAATAACCAATAAAATTTTAAAAATCAAACATCAAATACACACACACACACAGTATGGATATGATTTTTCTTGCTCTTAAGAAAGTGTACATAGTCGGAACCTAGAGATGTATTATGCTCTTTGGGGGGTCCTTGTGCTTTCTGAGGGATGCTCACTCCCTGACATTGCCCACAGGAAATAACCTGATGCAAGGAAAGCGCCGCCAACAGGGAAGCTTTACAAAACCACTCTCTTGTGGTTGTTGGGGAAAGCCCCAAGCTGTCTCAAGGGTTAGGGTGCTGAGAAGATGAGATGGGCAACATCTGCCTGCTCAAAGCTTGAACCAGACAGAGGTTCATGGCCAAAGGCAAGGAAGTGAGAAATTCCTCTCCCCTTACCTGCCCCCTTCTATGACTGCCGGCTAATTCCTAGGGTCCAAGATCTGCAGGGAACGAAAGGAAGAAAGGAGAGGCTGATCATGTTCTCCAGGCCTCCAGACTCTAATGGAGGCCCTGTAGAGGCTCTAACATGGAGCCATGTGGAAATTGCCCAGAGGGACCCTGAGCAGGGAACACAGGAAGAAATGGCCAGTAGGTGATGTCTGTTCTTCCAAAGCCTCCACTAGTTAGGTGAAATATCAGGCTTGCACATCAAAATGTGCTTTTACTGTATCCTTAAAAAGCTTACTCAAGCCCCTCTCTCTCTTTCTTTGTCTATCTCTTGCTTGGTCTCAGGGTCAAGAGATTTTTTTTTTAACACATTTGTTTAATTTTTTTATTTTTATTTTTTAGTTGTAGATGGACACAATACATTTATTTTGTTTATTTATTTTTATGTGGTGCTGAGGATCAAACCCAGTGTCTTACATGTGTGAGGCAAGTGCTCTACTTGTGAGGCAAGTGCTGCATCCCCAGCCCAGATCATAAGATCTTCAAGCAAGATTGGGGTCCTCTCTGGGCAGCAGCCCCATTCCTGATGGATTTTTATCCTGTTGTAGGAATTAGGTGATTTTGTACAGCCCTCCTCAGCTCTGACTAACTAGACATCCATGGGATGGATGCTTTAGTCTGGAATTTCCTAAAAAAAAAGTTTCCCAAATCACAGATGCAATGTGGGGAAGAAAGATCATGCATCTCGGAATTAGGGGGCCACGAGTTCAAATCAGACTCTGACATGCACTCCATGATTAACCACAATATCTTAATCCATGAAATGGGACTAATAAAGCTCCCTTCACAGAAGGCCCTGCGGTAAGAGATAATAGAGAGAAAACACCTAAGGAATCTAGCCCATAGAAAGTGCTCACCCACAGGCAGGTACTAGGGATTGAACCCAGGTGTGTTCTATCACTGAGCTGCATTCCCAGAGCTATTTATTAATTATTGTTATTAATTATCATGCCTGATATAGATCTATATCACATATATATGGTACCAGGCATTGAGCCCAGGGGCACTTAACCACTGAGTCACATCCCTGCCCTTTTTATTTCTTATTTTTTTTTTTTTTTTTTTTACTACCTACTACATAACTTACTTTTTATTGAAAGTATCTTGCACTTATGATGTTTTCTGGATTTTGCCACATATTTCAATGTTAAAAGTTACTTTTTACATGCAAGTAGTATGAATAGTTTTCCCCATATGGGAACACTGATTTATAAAAGATGACATACCACATGAATGAAGTGTCTTTTTTAATTGAAAAGCTATCAAACTATCTAGTTACATTTCTCCCCTCCAAATCCACAAACTGGGTAATAACTGAGTCTCTAGGCAACATATTCAAAGCTGATTAAAAAAACAAAAAACAAACAAAAAACCCGAGTCCTTCGGTCCAATTAAGGGAATCCTGCTACATACAGGCAAATCAATCCCAGTGGTACTGCTCGACTCCAGGAGGCTGGAAGAAATCCTAACAACCCCAACTCAGAACATTTACTTCAAGTAGCCTTTTTCCAGTTTCCAACTCATGAATAAAGATAATATTTTGTTAATTCTATTTCAGAAAACTTTTTGCAAGTTGTTTTATTTACAATGCCAACTTTTAAAAGCTCACTAAAATTAACTGGACAATAAACTAGGCAGAAATCGCTTTACAAAAGGAGGGAAAGCCCAAAATGCCACTTTCTACAGAGAACCCACAGTTCAGTTTTATTCAGAGTAAAGAAAAAAAGAAACTTTCTCTCACACTAAAAGAAATTCAGCCATAGGTCTGGAGTCTGTACTCAAACTACACATGCAATAAGGACAATATTATGCTAATACAATTGATTTGCTGCTGCATTTGTCTACTGTTTGTCTAATATTAACAATTATAAACAGAGCAGTGCAACTAGTATTTGGAACAATCCTTATAGTGTTACAGTGTCAGGTACAACATTTCACTTCTCTTCACACCACTGGTTCTCTTTGCGTACCTGGGCTTCCTCCTCTTCAGTAAAGTCATTTTTGATATTGAAGGTTTTGCGAATCTCCTCAGGAGTTTTCCCCTTGATCATATTGGCAACAGTCTTGCACGTAACATCAAGCAAACCTTTGATGTCTAAGTAGTTTGCAGCCAGAATAAGTTCAAAAAGTGTTCCTTGGTCAACTTTCAGGAATTCTTGGTCCCAAACAGGGATATCGTCTGTTCGCTTTTCTTTGTTCTCATCATCCTCAGGAGGAGGGGGGTCATCCTTGTGGTGTGTGCACCACTGAATGACCTTTTTTAATATTGCTGCATTAACATTTGGTAGAGGAACTGGGTCATCATCTCCTTCATCATCCATTCCCAAACCTTCCAACATGGTCTTGATTGTCACAGATTGTTTGGCAATTTCTATGTCAACTTCAAATATCTCCCCATCAGAACTCTGCAACTTAATTGAAGGCATGGTGTTTGGTCTCAAGAAAAACGGCGGTCTGGAGGCTGAAGGGAGCGGGGCGGCGACCACACGAGGAAATAAAAAGGTGCTGGACAAGGCCACTCCCTTTATTTCTTATTTTGAGACAAGGTCTCTCTAAGTTGCTTAGGGCCTTGCCAAATTGGTGACTGGCTTTGAACTTGTGATTCTCCTCAGCCTCCCCAGCCGCTGGGATTATAGGTGTATGCCACCAAGCCCCGCCATGACCTTTTATTTTTACTGTGAGACAGGGTCTGGCTAAATTGCCCAGGCTGGCCTCAAATTTGCAATCCTCCTGTCTCAGCCTCCCAGATCTATGGGATTACAGGCATGCATCACTAGGTCTGGTTCACGATCCTTATTTTCGGGTCACAAAACTGATCCTCCATCAAGGGTCCTTTTGAAGCAGTAAAAATGAGGAAAATAATATCTAGCATTTATTGAGCACTTACTATATGGCACTCTTCTAAGTGGTTTACACAATTTACAGGTGTTCATTACAGTAACCCTTTGAAGTAAATACGATTATTTTACATATAAGAAAGCAGAGGCTCAGAGAGGTTTAGTAATCTAAAGGAGGAGACCCTCAAGGAGGGCCACTCGGGGTATCAATCATGCAGTCAGGCCCTGCCCTGCAGATGCAGGCCCTAGAATCATGCAAACGGTCCCGAATCGACACAACAGACTGCTCCGCCCTTCTCGGGAAGAACGTGAACGAATAACTCCAGAGAACCACTTAGCCTGCTGGAGCAGAAGGGGTTATTCCCACTGAGACGCCAGCCCCGGGCTCCTAGAGAGGCCCCATGTGGGCGGGAGCCGCGCGCGCTTCCTGCGAGTGGCCGGGACTCCGGGATTGCGACCCGCTGGCTCCGGGCTCGGCGCTGGACGCTCGGGCCAGGTTGCGCGCCGGGCTGCGGCCTGGGGCCCCCATCCTAGAGGGCGAAGGGAGGAGGCGCCCCCACCTGAGCCCCGGAAAGGAAGGTCGAGGGGCCGGGAGCCGAGGGGGTGCGGGCAGCGGGGCGGGTCTCTCCGGGGACCTCCGGCCGCCCTGTGGCTGCGGGTCCTCTGGTACCCGAGGCTGCCTGCGGCGGGCCCAGGCGGCCGCCGGCAGCGGCAGGGACTTCTGGAAGGACCCAGCCCGCTGCGCAGGGCCCTTCAGGTGACACTGAGCCTTCTAGAGTCCCCGGGTAAGGAGCCATCGTTCCTCCACCTCCCCAGGGCGGGCCTGGCCACCTCCTTGTAACCCTCATAACCGCCCTGCGGGTCGTGGCGGGGTGTCCCTAGGGGCTGTTTGATAAATAGACTTGTCCAGGGTCGCTCAGCCGCAGGGCAGCCACCAGGCAGATCTGGTTTTCAGGACCCTCCACGAGGTGGCCGCCACCCGATCCAGATCCTCTAAACTCAGTCACCCTGAAACCAAACTGGCTGTCCTTCCCCTTCGCAGGCAGAGGGCTCATCCTCAGTCCAATTGGAACCTCGGTTACCTTTACTTACCTGCCACTCTTAGCCACTTCCCTGGTCCCCACCTTATCATATTAGTCTTTGGTGGCGTAACTACAGCCATCCTCCTTCCCCCACCCCCACTTTCTGGATACTGTTCTTATTCTCAATCCGTAGAGACTCGCTGCTCTCCGTTCTCTCCTTGACAGATAAAAAGTTGCACTTCTTTGTTCTCAAGAAACAATAACTTGCCTTCTGCAAAATCAGGTGATACTTGCTATGCCAGTGACCAGGGCCAAATCCGCCGCTAACGCGCGGCCATGATCCCGGCCTATTAAAGGTGACACTCAAGGGGGAGTTGCTGCTGCCTCCCTCTCCTGCCACTGTCTCCGAGCGGAGCAGCCGGTCAGGTCCCTGACAATAAATCTGCTTATGCCTCTATCCTTGGAGTGTGCCCCTGTCCTGCTTCACATTTCTTTCCGTCTTTTTTGCAACTAACCTGGTTTTCCAGTCCTACTGCCACCATCTTTGCACCCCTCTGTCACAAACTTCTGTCACTAATGTAATTTGCCATCTTAACTGCTTCTTTCTTTTTGCACAGGCCACTTTGTAGAGTCCTCCAACCCTTGCATCCAATGGTTCCCTTGTGTGTTTACACACACACACACACACACACACACACACCACAGACACACAACCTGTTAATGATTTGCTAAGTCCAAATCAAAACTCCTGAACTTGGCATTCAAGATAATTTGAAATCTGGCTCCAGCTTACCTTTCTAACCTGACCTCTCTTGGTTCCTTAAGTAGAGGCCATAAACTGGCAGATTCAACTGAAAAATGGGTTTCCACTGGCCAGCAGAATTTCTTTTTAAATTTAACTCGATATTTGTTTTTAAATTAGGTGATATTGTTCTTTAAAAAATCCAAATTTGAGGGCTGTGATTGTGGCTCAGTGGTAGAGCGTTCACCTAGCATGAGTGAGGCACTGGGTTTGATCAAAAGCACCACTTAAAAATAAATAAATAAAATAAAGGTATTGTGTCATTTACAACTAAAAAGTATTTTTTAAAAAAAAATCCAAATTTCCACCAGGCATGATGGCAGACCCCAGCAAATCAGGAGGCTGAGGCAGAATAAGTTCAAGGCTACCCATAGCAATTTACCAAGACCCTTAGCAACTTAATGAGAATTATGTCAAAATAAAAAATAAAAAGGGACTGGGGATGTGGCTCAGTGACCCTGGATTGTTCAATACCCAGTACAAAAAAAAAAAGCGGGATTGTGGGTAGTTCTTGGGTGTGATACTGGCCAAATTGTATTGTTGCATTGTATGCATACATTAATATGTAACAACAAATCTCATCATTATGTACAACTATAATGCACCAGGCTGGGAATATAGCTCAGTTAGTAGAGTGCTTGCCTTGCATGCACAAGGCCCTGGGTTCAATCCCCAGCATCACACACACAAATTATAATGCACCAACAAAAAACATGGGGGGGAAAGTCCAAATATATTGCTTGCTTTGAAACAATAGTGCTAGCCTTGGTCCATATTCTTGCATTCAGTAACTGGCTTAAATTGGGAAGTGGCTGCCCCCTTTAGATAGGGCCATGACTCCCAATTTGCCATAGTCCTCACCACTCCCAAGACCTCCTGTCTCTGAGCCTGAGACTCAGCTGTTGTGCTTGCACTGATGGATTTCATATAATAGTGAACATTTCTGGGACTCATGTCTCTACCAAAGTATACATGTGGAAGTTAGACCAAGAGGAATGATGTGTAAAAGACAACTAAGAATGTACCCAGTCTCTAACTCATTTATTTTTCTTTCTTGGACCCCATAGCCATTTGAGTCTGCCACTCCAGCCTTATATGAATCAACATAGCTAGATTAGATGCTTCACAGATTTTTATAGCTCTGCTCTACCTTCTCCAGTGAGTAAACTCTATTTAGCAAGGTCCAGAGCTACTTTTACTCTGCAAAGGCGTCCCAGACAAGAAACCATCCATCCATCATCCAGCCACCCACCCCAGCAACACTTTTGGAGTCCAGGGACTAGGTTGGGTGGGTATGACCATATCACTATTACCTCTCCCTCCTCTGGATTTCTGTTTCTGTCCTTAAATCACAGTCTTATTGTTAAATATAACATCATAATGTTATACAGTGACTTGCACTTAGTAGGTAGACAATAAATATCGCCTGGTTAAATGGCATGGTCATGCACATGTCTTCTAGTTTCTAAGGTCTTTTTGTATCTGTCTTTGCACTGTCCTAGTGACTAGCACAATGCCTGACACATAGTGAACATTAGGTGATGTGGGAGGAAATGTGCTGTAGCCAGGCGCCCCAGACAAGTTTCTGGTGCCAAAGTTGGAAACAGCCCACCCAAACCTTAATAGTACAGAGGAATGAAGAAGAAACCCCCAAAAAAACAGAGGAGAGGCCTTACTCAGTCCTGAAAGCAGGAAACATGTCACAGACCACTTGACCTAGAGATTCTGCTCAGGATTCAGCCGAAGCTACCTCTAGAGCTCAGCTGTATCCATGTGACCTTGTGAGCAAAACATCCAGCTGGATTCTGATTCTGAATTCCAAACTCTAGAGTGACAGCAATGGTTTTCAGTACTGAGGCACTCTTTCAGCCAAGCACTTGCCAAGAGCTTCATACCATGACTTCCTTTTAGCCTCCATGACATAATACTACCTCTAGTCTACAGATGATAAGCCTGGGGTTTCTGTGCCCAGGAATCCTGCCTAAGCAGATCCAGGATTTCAAATGCACACAGACCAATTCCAGAGCCCCCATGCTCCTTTAAAACATTGAGGGCTGGGCTGGGGTTGGGACCCCAACTCTTTTTCCTCAATTTTCTCTACCATACTTCTTTAACTCCCTGCCTAAGAGATCAAAATATATATCATCAGGAGCAAGAGAAGTCTGAAGAGAAAACTTCAGATTTGTATTTCTTTATTTTATGAAACTGACAGATAACATAGCTCCAAAGTCTTGAGTAATAAGCTTATACTAACAGAGGGAAGCCACTTTCCAAAGAAAGGGCAGAGAGGGTTGGGGTTGTGGATCAGCAGTAGAGTGCTCACCAAGCATGTGTGAGGCACTGTTTTCGATCCTCAGCACCACATAAAAATAAAGGTATTGTGTCCAACTACAATATATATATATATATATATATATATAATTTTTTTAAGGGTAGAAGGGTAGAGAGAGAGAAATCATGTACTTATTGAATATCTATCGTATTCCAGGGAAGGTATTAACCTATTTTACAGAAGAGGGATGTGCAGGCTTCAAATGTCATATAATTTTGCGAGCATTAAGCTGACGCTGAGGGGGAAAGTGTGAATCAGATACCAGGCTTGGTGGTCACAAAGCGTCTAACACTCACCACCCTAGTCCCTCACTGCCTAAATGTCATTCTACACTTTCTCTTCTTGTACTTCAGTGTTCTTATAGATAGGTCTGTGGAAGGGAAAACTAATGCCTCATAACCAAAAATAGGTAAGTTTTATAAAATATCCTTGTAAAACTTTTCTTCTTTATCACAAAAGTGCCCAGTACATTAGTTCATTCATTTATTCATTCAATAAACACATTAAGTACTTATGCTGGGCTTTCCTAGGCACTGTAGATATGATTATTGAACAAACCATATAAAAAGTAATTTTTTAAAAATCCTGCCCTTCATGATTTTTTACTTATTTTTTTGAGCTGTTGGGAACTGAACCCAGGGCCTTGTACATGCAAGGTTAAGTTCTCTACCAATTGAGCTGAAATTCTGCTCTTCAGGGCTTAAATTCTACTAAGGAAGACACATAAAAACCAAACCAAACCAGATAAACAAACATAAAGAGAAAATAAAGTGAGGAAAGGAAGATAGGAAGTGTGGGGATCAGGGAAAATGTCAAAATTTTGTATGGGTTGGCCAGGGGGACTTCTCTGAGAAGGTAGACTTTTAGTAAAGACATAAAGGAAGTAGATGTTTAATAACTGGCTGCCGGAATAAACAAAACAATTTTTTTTTTTTTTTTTTTTGTATCAGGGATTGAACCCAGGGCCACTTAACCACTGAGCCACATCCCAGCACCTTTTAATTTTTATTTTGAGACAAGGTCTCACTAAGTTGCTTAGAGCCCTGCTAAGGTGCTGAGGCTGGCTTTGAACTTTTGATCCTCCTGCCTCAGCCTCCTGAACTGCTAGAATTATAGGCATGTGCCTGGCAGGAATAAATTATTAAAATGATGCTCCCTCCAGGAAGGAAACTGCAAAGCTACTTAAATATGATATGCTATCCTTGAAACAGTACAAGAAGCAAGAAAAATCACAAAAGATGAAAGTCCTTTTCCTTTTCACCATTCCCTTTTGTTCTTTCTAATTTTGCTCAAGGAAGTTTCTCACTTCTCCGAATGTGCACCAAACTCATTTCTGTTCTGCCATTTCTGTTCTTCCCTCCTCAATCCCAATTCCATCATGGCTAACTAAGAAATTAGGTGGCTATTGAGGCAGGACAGCCTGTGGTGCCTCCTTCAATTACATGAGCCAGAGCATAAAATGGTGCCTGAGCTTGAGATGGGCAGACTCAGAGATCCAGGAAATCATCTGCAGGGCCAGAAGGTCCAGCAGAGCACCCCAGATCTCCCAAGAGTGAAAGGAAGAAACATTGCTTCCTGGGATGTTGCTTTTGAATTGACAGCTTTATTGAGATATAATCATATTCTGTACACTTCATCTACCTAAAGTGTACAACCTACTGATTTTTAGAATATTTACAGGTGTGCAGCCATCACCATAATCAATTTTAGAACATTTTCATCTCTCTAAAATAAATCTTGTGTCTCTTAGCTGTCACTTCTTGCTTCTCCTCAGTCCCCCTCTCCCCAAACCCTAGGCAACCACTAATGTTCTGCCTCTTTCCTTAATCTTGACATTTTGGGGCTGGGGTTGTGGCTCAGCAGTAGAGTGCTTGCCTAGCACGTGCGGGGTGCTGGGTTCACTCCTCAGCACCACATAAAAAATAAAGTTATTGTGTCGAACTCTAACTGAAAACAAAATATTTAAAAAGATCTTGACATTTTGTATAAATGACACACATTGTGTTTAGCTTTAATTGGCTTTTTCCCCCCTTTGCTCTTTTTGGAAGGTGGTTGAGTGATCAATGACAATTATGTGAAGGTATATTTGGAACCGCTTCTGAAGGGGACAAAAGTATCAGGAAAAACAAGAGGGAGATCTGTTTACCTTTTATCACTCCATTTTTGCTTTGAAAGTAACCATAAATGTAGGTAGGATAGAAATCCTAAGTAAGCCAGGTGTGATGGTATACACCTGTTATCCCAGTGGCTCTGGAGGTGAGGCAGGAGGATCAAGAGTTCAAAGCCAGCCTCAGCAACTTAGTGAGGCCCTAAGCAACCCAGTGACACCCTGTCCCTAAATAAAATATAAAAAGGGGGCTGGAGATGTGGCTCAGTGGTTAAGCACCCCTGGGTTCAGTCCCCAGGACCACAAAGGAAGAAAAAAAGAAATCCTAAATAGAAGAAAGTGGGAAGTACTGCAAATTAGTTTATATTTCTGTGGACAATTTTTAATTTTATTTTTCCTGGGGTGCTGGAGATTGAACCCAGGGCCTTAGTGCATGCAAGGCAAGCACTCTACCAACTGAGCTATATATATCCCCAGCCCAGCTGTGGGTGATTTTCTTTTCCTGTTTTTACATATTGCCTTCTGTTTGTTAACACTGTGTAAAGTCAATAATCACAAAGTTGGAAAACCTGGGTTCTTTATATTGTGACTCAGCCACCATTCAATTTTACTATTCTGCAAAATGAGGGGGTTACCATTATTCTCTCCAGTAGCATCTCCTGAGTTGCAGGCCCAGTCTTTCAGGGATCTGTTGATATTTTACTTCAAGCTGTCAACCTAGACTTTACCTTTCTTTTCTAGAAGTTAAGTATACAGAAATTGCAGGTGGCTGAGAAGATCTTAACTTCGTATAACATTTTAAACATTCACAAAAAAAAAAAAAAACTTTACATACGTTATCAAAACTGTTAGCTAGAAAGGGCCTCAGAGGACATCTAATCCAATCCCTTCGAAATAAGAAGAGGAAACAATCCCAGAAATAGCATGTGATTTGATCAAGGCCTCCCCCAAGTCAGTGCCAGAGCTGGGGTCAGTTCTAGGCTTCCCCGTGCCTATGTATTTACATATGAGGAAGCCCAAGCCCCAACAAGCCTAAGGAATTCTGTAAGAACAGGGCCTGTCAGCCAGGCAGGGCGTGGTGGCACACTCATCCCAGCGACTCCAGGAAGCCTGGCAGGAGGATCACAAGTTCAAGACCAGCCTCAGCAATTTAGTGAGACAATGTCTCAAAATAAAAAATGAAAAGGTCTGGGGAAGTGGCTTAGTAGTAAAACGCCCCTGGTTTCAATCCCCAGTACCAAAAGAAGAAGGTGTGTGGGGGAGTCCTGTCAAAAGGGTAGGATCCTTGGCGATCACCTAGAGTCCCATTCCTCCACTTTCATCAGGCTTAGACGAGGGTCCAAAATTTCTTGGGATTTCCTGGACCCAGATATTCCGAGCTTGCAATGAGCCTGAATGAACGACCGGGAGGGGTCCCAGAGGCAGAGGCATCTTTCTTGGAGCCGGGCGGTGACAATTACTCTGGTCCCCAAGCTCCTCCTCTGGACCTAATGCAGGGGAACCCCGCCTCCACAGCCAACAGCTGCAAGAGAGGAACGTGCCCGGGTTGGGGGCGTGGTCTTACAGCAAGCCAATCGCAGGCCATACCATATTAGGGGTGGGGCCACCGCGGCCCCGCCCCTCCCCTTCAGCTCTTCGCGGGGGAAGGTGTGCGGTGACCCAGGCAACCGCCAAAACTAACCGCCCGCCTACTGCATTCAGCCGGTGTTGGCACAACCGTTCTTGAAGCCGAGGTCCTTTAAGAGACAAAAAGAATAAGGAATTTAACTGGTTAGTTGAGTAGCGTGAGTTTGGAACTGAGCAGAGGAAAAGGCTTATGCGGAATGAAAACTCGGTGTCTCTAAAGTACCTACTGTCCAAGGTACTGCAACAAGTTCTTGCTCTCTGGCCCCGGTCCCACTACCTGCTAATGTTAGTAGTGGTCTTTTTAGTAGTATTGCAAGGGATAGGCGTTTGATTTTACATTTAACGTTTATTGAGCGCCTGCCTGTTGTGAGGTCCCGGGCTCAGTGAAGGAAACAGATTTCTGCAATCTTGAAAGTTATATTCTAACAAAAGGAGGCGATGCATTATGTGGTGTGTTAGAAGCTGGTTAGGAGGTTTGGGGGAGGAAGAAGTAGGGCAGTTCACATCATTAAATAGGAGGTCAGGTTAAACGCCAGTGGGAAAGTGAGATCTGAAAGAACTGAAGGAGGCTAGGAGAAGAGCAGTCCAGGCAGAGAGAATAGTTGACATTATCAAAAAGAAAAAAGGGGCTGGAGAGAGGAAATGAGAAAGTGAAATGGAGTGCAGATTTCGCAAGGTCCGTGTGCGCGGCTGTTACTCCGGGGAACACTGCAGGATTTTGATCAGAAGAATGACTCCATCTGATTTATGTTTTAAAATAATTGCTCTGGCTGCTGTGTTTTTTTTTTTTTTTTTTTTTTAAAGAGTGAGAAAGAGGGAGAGAGAGAGAGAATATTAATATTTTTATTATTTTTTAGTATTTGGCAGACACAACATCTTTGTCTGTATGTGGTGCCGAGGATCGAACCCGGGCCGCACGCATGCCAGGTGAGCGTGCTACCACTTGAGCCACATCTCCAGCCCCTGGCTGCTGTGTTTAGAACCAAATGAAAGAGAATATTGACAGAAGCAGGGAAATCTGCTAGAAGGTTATTCCAATAGTGCACAGTACAGGGTGCAGGAGATGAATATTGCTTGGACCAGGTTAGTAGTGAAAAGTGCTCAGATTTTTTTTTTTTTTTTTTTGGAGGGGTATTGTAAATTGAATTGAAGATCTCTTGTGCATGAGAACTCTACCACTGTGCTACCCGCCCCCAGCTATTTTAATTTTATTTTGAGACAGGGTCTTGCTAAGTTGCCAGTCATAAACTTGTGATTTGACCTAGCTCAGTGGCCCATGCCCTTAATCCCAGCAGCTCAGGAGGCTGAGCCAGGAGAATGGAGAGGTAAAACAGCCTCAGCAATGGGAAGGCACTAAGCAACTCAGTGAGACCCTGTCTCAAAATACAAAATTGGGCTGGGGATGTGGCTCAGTGATGGAGTCTCCCTGACTTCAATCCCTGGTACCCCAAAAAGAAACAAAGCAAACAAAGGAAAAACTTGTGATCCTCCTGCCTCAATTTCCTGAGTACCAGAATTACATGCATTCACCAAGTGCCTGACCAAAAGTGGTTAGACTGAATGCATTTTGAAGGTAGAGATGATATCAAGAGAGGAATTAAGAAACTTTTAAGCCAGATCTGGTGGACTGTTACCGTAGTCTCAGCTATTTGGGAGGCCGAGGCAGGAGAACTGATTGAGCTCTGACCCTGGGCCACATATCAAGATCCCATCTCAAGGGGCTGTAGTTGTATGTAGTTCAGTGGTAGAGTGCTTGCCTAGCATGTATAAGGCACTGAGTTTGATCCTCAGCACCACATAAATATAAATAAAACGAAGGTATTTTATTTATCTACAACTTAAAAAATAAAATAAAAAAGAAAATCTCTTTAAGGATTTGGCCTGAACAATTAAAGGGGGACTTGACATCAATTGAGGTGGAAAGGCTAGGAGCGGAGGAACAGGATTTGAGACCCAGGAAAATAAGTATTTATAATATTTTACAAATTAGAATCTTTTGGTCAGAGAAGTATAATTGTAACCAGAGCATGTAACCGAGTTTGCTAACTTAGTTGAGGATCAAGAAGATGTTCTTTCACCCCATATGAGTGACGGGGGGATGGGTACTGGAGATTGAACCCAGGATGCTTTACTACTGAGCTACATTTCCAGCCCTTTTTATTTTTTGAGACAGAGTGTTGCTAAATTGCTCAGGCTGACCTTGAACTTGCAGTTTTCCTGCCTCAGCCTCCCCGGTGGCTAGGATTACAAGTACCAGGTAAGACCAAAAGAATGTTTTAAACAGGATTATTACACAAAGAGAAGTTGAGAGCAGCCAAGAGACAATGGAAAAATTTGAATGCCTTCTGGTGCATATGGATGGCCACTCAGACCCATACGCTCACTGAAAACAATAAGACCGCAGGATAGAGGGGTTTGTTACAGCAACAGAAGCAGTTTGGAGTTCAACTGCAAGTTTCAAAGATGCTGCCCAAAGGAAAGAAAAAGTGGTTCTGGAAGAGGGGGAGGGAAGGAAGCAGCTTCTGGATGTGACAGTGCTGCCAAGAAGGCTGGGGATTCTGAAGATGGTGGCAATGCAAGAAAGGTCAGCCACATTCAGGTGAAAAACATGGCAAAATCAAGGAAACCATGGAAAAGTTAAGGTCTGGAATGAGATGTAATGAAGTGGCTGCAAAACAGAGTAAGGATAAATCCAGGCAAGGGTTGACTTGGGTTGGATGACCGAGGATTCATTTTAAGCAGCAACATTTGCCTTTCCTGTAAGTAGGATGGATAAGCCTGTGTTTATAGACTCCTCCAGCTAAGACAAGGAAGAAAATATCATGTGAGAGACTGAAAAAAAGATATATGCAGAGGCATGGAATGTAGTTTGGTGGTAGAGCACTTGCCTAGCATACTCAAGGCCCTGGGGTTCAATCTCCATACTGCATACACACACACATACACATACACACACACACACACACACATACACATACACACACACACACACACACACACACACACACACAACACAGGAGTAGTGAAAAATTACCAGGCTAAACCTAAGTGAAAGGGGCTGGGAATGTGGCTCAATCGGTAGCGCGCTCGCCTGGCATGCGTGCGGCCCAGGTTCGATCCTCAGCACCACATACAAACAAAGATGTTGTGTCCGCCGATAACTAAAAACTAAATAATAAAACTTAAATAAAATAAAAAAATAAACCTAAGTGAAAGTGTGAATCCACAGAGAATCTAAGCACTTATGCTGTGTTTACCCCAAAAGTACTTGCCAAACCAGGTGAATGTGAACTGGTGAAAGTAGATAGGTTATTGTGAGCAGGTGAATGAGCACAGAAATGTGAGCAGGCATTGCAGAACAGAGAACTAGTCCAGGGTCTGCTGAGTAATTAAGAGGAGATGCCCCCAACCAAGGCTGGATCCCATTCTTGCGGTTGTATTCATATATGAATATAGTAAAGGTATGCCCGATTCACTCTACTGTCTTTCCTATTCTTATCCCTCCCCCCTTGATTTCCCTTTGTCTAATCCAATGAACTTCTACCCCATCCCCCCTAACTTATTGTGTGTTAGCATCAGAAAACACATAACAGAGAACATTTGGCATGTGGTTTTTTGGAATCTGCTTATTTCACTTAGCATGATAGTCTCCAGTTCCATCCATTTACCAGAAAATGCCATAATTTCATTCTTTATTATGGCTGTGTATATATACCACATTTTTAAAAAAATATTTTTAATTGTCAATGGACCTTTATTTATTTATTTATTTATTTTATTGATATGTGGTGCTGAGAATTGAACCCAGGGCCTCACACATGTTAGGCAAGTGTTCTACCGCTGAGCCACAACCCTAGCCCATCCACATTTTCTTTATCCATTCATTTGTTGAAGGGTTCCATAGCTTGGCTATTGTGAATTGAACTGCTATATACACTGATGTGGCTGCATCACTATAATATGCTGATTTTAAATCCATTGGGTATATGCTGAGGAGTATGATAACTGGATCAAATGGTGGTTCCATTCCAAGTTTTCTGAGGAATCTCCATACTGCTTTCCAGAATGGTTGCACCAATTTGCAGTTCCACCACCAATGTATGTGTTGAGAGCCACAGCCGAAGGGGCCCCAGCAAACTTTCAGACTGCCAGCTGATGATTGGCTCACAGAGGCCCCAGCAACATCTAGCTGATTGGCTCCTCTGCGGTGAAGCTCATTGGGCTGTTTCCCTGCCCTTTCAGGTCACGGAGCTGCTCACTGGGGGACTTTTTGGCTCCACCCATGCGACCCAGCCAATCGGCCTCAAGAGGAAGAGGATTGTGGGAGGTGTGGAGGCTGGTGGTTGGGGAGTGTGGCTTGTGGGAAGCCGGTGGTGGCAGTTGGGCTCTGAGGGTTTTTTCCTGAGGAGCTTTTTTCTTTGGCTTGTGTGGTTCTAAAAATAAAGTTAGTTTCTTTTGACAAGTGGCTCCTGAATTGTGCCCAGCCAGACTGTGGCATTTGGTGGCCTGTACGGGGAAATCCTACTAGCATCTTCAAGGGATACTATAGCATTAACTATATACTGACTATTGGAAAATAAATTAAATACAGAATCTTTAAACATCACAAAAGCTTGTAATACTGCATTAAGCTCTACCTTTTGAGCTGATTGTTTGGGTACTAAAAATGTAAAAGTTTGATCAGGTGTAACTATTGCTGCTGTACCATTATTAGATCCATCAGTGAATATATTTGGAGCATTCCCGATAGGTGTTTTTCTTGTCATTTTTGGAAAAATTACAGGATGTGATGACCAAAAAGACAATAAAGGATTAGATGGTAAGTGGTTATCAAATGAAACATTAGATTTGCACATGATTATTGCCCAAGTATTTAACTCATTAGCTAACTCATCAATTTGATTCATAGTATATGGAGTAATAATTTTATTGGGAGAAATTCCAAACACTCCCTTTGCTGCTTTTATTCCTTTGAGTATTAATTGTTCTACAGCTTCAGGATACCTAGTAAGAATAGTATTAGGAGAATAAGATAAATGTATCCATAATAATGGACCTTCTTGCCAAAACACTCCTGTAGGAATATTTTTTGTTGGTAGTACAATAAATAATAAAGGCAAACTTATATCAATTCTATCCAAATGCATATTTTCCATATATGTTTCAATGATTTTTAATGCCTTTCTTGCTTCAGGCGTTAACATTCGATGTGAATTTGGATCTGATGGACCTTTTAGGATATCAAATAAAGGTCCCAACTCTCCTGTTGGTATACCTAGATAAGGCCTTATCCAATTTATGTCTCCTAATAACTTTTGAAAGTCATTAAGTGATTTGAGTTGATCTACTCGTATTTGAATTTTTGGTGGATGGACCATGGTTGAGGATAATAGAACTCCTAAATAATTAATTGGAAAATTTAATTGTACTTTATCTATTGCTATCTCTAGATTATAATTTTTTAATAAGTTTGTAAGTGTGGTATAACATTCTAGCAATGTGTTTTTAGCTTTGTGTGCTAATAGTACATCATCCATATAGTGAAATATTTGTAGTTCAGGATTTTGATTTCTAAGTGGCTGGATTGCTTTGTTAACATAAATTTGACACATAGTTGGGCTGTTAGCCATCCCTTGAGGGAGTACTTTCCATTCATATCTCTGATCATACAACTTTCTGCAGTATGAGTGTAGCTTTCCCCCACATCTTTGCCAACACTTATTGTTACTTGTATTCTTGATAATTGTCATTCTGATTGGAGATAAAATTGCAGTGTAGTTTTAATTGGCATTTCTCTAATTGCTAGAAATATTGAACTTTTTTTTAATATATTTGTTGACCGATCATATTCCCCCTTCTGTGACATGTCTTTTAGTTCCTTTACCCATTTATTGATTGGGTTAGTTGGTTTTTTTGGTGTTAAGTTTTGTGTTAAGTTTTTTGAGTTCTTTATACATCCTGGAGATTAATGCTCTATCTGAGGTGCAGGTGGCAAAGATTTTCTTCCATTCTGTATGCTCTCTGTTTACATTCCTGATTATTTCCTTTGCTGTGAAGAAGCTTTTTAATTTGATACCATCCCATTTATTGGTTCTTGATTTTATTTCTTGTGCTTTAGGAGTCTTGTTGAGGAATTTGATTCCCAAGCCAACATGATGGAGATTTGGCTCTACCTTTTCTTCCAGTAAGTGCAGGGTCTCTGGTCTAATGCCAATACCAATACCACCAATTTCATAGACATCCTGGAGGAGACACAAAGGCTTGTCAGTTGGATGAGTTGGTGACAGGATGAAATCTAAAGCTTTGAGCAGTGTAGTTCCAGGGGTACTGCCCTCTTTGCGGTTGACTTCCCATCCCTTGAACCAAGGATATTAACATTTGACTCCAACATGTTCCAGTCAGAAATTGGCACAGATGCTACTATGTCAGGATTGTAGCCAATTTTCTTAAAGTAGGTGCTGACTTCCTTAACAATTTCCTCGTATCTCTTCCTACTATAGGGTGGCTCAGTGGAATCCAATTCGTTAACATCAACAGTGAGTTGTTTCACATCCAGTGTGTAAGACAAGAGGCCACGCTCATGGGTCTGCCCATTCTTGGAGATACCAGTTTCAAAATCACCAACACCAGCAGCAACAATCAGGACAACACAGTTGGCCTGTGATTATGTGCCTGTAATTATGTTTTTGGTAAAGTCTCTGCGTCCTGGGCCATCAATGATAATCACATAATACTTGTGGGTCTCAAATTTCCACAGGGAGATGTCAATGGTGACACCTTGCTCATGCTGAGCTTTCAGTGTATTTAAGACCCAGACATACTTAAAGGAGCCCATCCCCATCTCAGCAGCCTCCTTCTCAAAATTTTCAGTGGTTCTTTTGTTGATTCCACCACATTTGTGGAGCAGATGGCCAGTGGACTTGCCAGAATCTACATGTCTGATGACAATGATGTTGATGTCTTTTCCTTTCCCATTTTGGTTTTGATTTAGCAGTGGGTTTTCATGACACCTGTATTCTGGCAGCAAACTCATCGCACAAAAGTCATTCTCAATAGTGTCCTTTGATACATAAAAGTTTTTAATTTTAATAAGGTCTAATTTATCTATCTTGTCTTTTATTGCTTGTGCTTTTTGAGTCCTACCCAAGAAATCATCACCAAATCCTGTGTCAGAAAGATTTTTCCCTATGTTTTCTTCAAGGAGTTTCATAATTTTAACTCTTAACATTTTTGATCAATTGGGTTAGTCATTGTATATAGTTTAAGAGTCCAGCTTAATTTTTTAAATTTTTTTTAAATTTTTTCTTTAGTTATACATGACAGCAGAATGTATTTTAACATATAATATATACATGGAATGTACATACATCAAAGCTTAATTTTTTTTATATGTAAAATATTTTGTTTTCCTAGCATCGTTTGTTGAAAAGTTTATTATTTGTCCACATTTATCCATTAAATGGTCATGGCATCCTTGTCAAATGTCAGTTGATGGTATGAGTTGGGGTTTATTTCTGGGTTCTCCTCTTTAGTCCATGGGTCTATATGTCTGTCTTTATCCAATACTATGCATTTTTTTTTTTTTTTTGAGAGAGAGAGAATTTTAATATTTATTTTTTAGTTTTTGATGGGCACAACATCTTTGTTTGTATGTGGTGCTGAGGATCGAACCCGGGCGCACGCACGCCAGGCCAGCACGCTACCGCTTGAGCCACATCCCCAGCCCCAAGATGATTGCTTCTTGTAGCAAGTTTTAAAGCCAGGAAATGTGAGTTCTATAACTTTATTCTTTTTTAGTTGTAGTTGGACACAATACCTTTATTTTATTTATTAATTTTTATATGGTGCTGAGGATTGAACTCAGGGCTTGGCATTGGCTAGGTGAGTGCCACAACCCCAGCTCAACTCTAAGATCATTTTGGCTATTTAGAATCTCTTACGATTCCATGTGAATTTTTGGATGGCCTTTTCTTTCTATAAAAAAAATACATTTGGAGGGCTGGGTTGTGGCTCAGTGGCAGAGTATTTGCCTAGCATATGTTAGGCACTGGATTCAATTCTCAGCACCACATAAATAAAATAAAGGTCCAGCCAACAACTAAAAAAAATTAAAAAACAAAAACAACAACAACAAAAACACCATTTGAATTTTAAGAGGGATTGTTTTGAATCTATGGACCACCCTTCACCCTTGTGTTGTCACCTTAACAGTATTAACTATTTTAATTAATAAATATTAAATATATATATTGTATGTTTGTTTAGGTCTCATTTAATTATATATATATATATATATATATATTATATATATATATTTTATATTTTTATATATATATATATATATATATATATTTTTTTTTTTTTTTTTTTTTTTTTTTGAGATGGGTCTTGCTGTGTTATTCACGCTGATCTAGAACTCCTGGACTCAAGAAATCCTCCTGCCTCAGCCTCCTGAGTAGCTGGGACTACAGGCGCATGCCACCTTTTTTAAAATAATTTTTGATGTATAAATCAATCCTTATTTAAATTTACTCCGAAGTATTTTATTCTCTTTTGGCTACTGTATTTGAAATTGTCTTTAAATTTCCTTTCTAGGTTGTTCACTGAAAGTGCATAGAGAAGTACAACTGATTTTTGTGTTTTAATTTTGTATCCTATATTTTTGTTCAATTCTTTTTTTTTTTTTTTTTTTTTTGTGATGGGAATTGAACCCAGGGATTGATCCATGCTAGGCAAGCACTGTTACTGAACTACATCCCCAGCACTTTTTAAAAATTTTTATTTTGAGAGTGTTGGCAAACCTGTAACCCCAGTGACTGAGGAGGCTGAAGCAGGATAATTGCAAATTCAAGGTCCCCTGCACAATTTAGCAAGACCCTGTTTCAAAGTTAAAAATTTAAAAAGGGCTGGGGAGGGACTGGGATTGTAGATCAGTGGTAGAGTGCTTGCTTGCCTTGCAGTGAGGCACTGGGTTTGATCCTCAGCACAGCATATAAATAAATAAAGGTATTATGTCCATTTACAACTTAATAAAGGGGCTGGGGTTGCACCTCAGTGGTAGAACACCTCTGGGTACAATCCCTGCTACTACAACTATTACAAAATCTTTTTTGAGCCAGAGTCTTACTAAATTGCGCCCCCCCCCCCAGCCTTTAACTTGAAATCTTGCCTCCATTTCCCAAGTAGCTGGGATTAACAGGTAAGCACCACAATGCCTGGTTTGAGCTCACTTTTTAACACTAACAATTGTGTGTGTGTGTGTGTGTGTGTGTGTGAATTCTTTAGGGTTTTCTACATAAAAGATGTCATCTGCAAACTAATATTTTTCTTTCTTTCCAATTATGTGCCATTATTTTTTTTCTTACCTAATTGCTTTAGCTGAAATTTCCAATAATAAGTCAAATAGAAATGATATAAGTAGAACTGGAATGTAGCTCAGTGGTAAAATGATTGTCTTGCCCTGAGTTGATCCCCAGTAATGAAAAAGAAAAAAAAAAAAGTGACTAACATAGGTATCGTTGTTTTGTTCCTTAGAGGAAAGGCTTCCATTATTTCACCACTGAGCATGATGTTAACTGTGGGGTTTTCATAGGTGTGCTTTATCTACTTATTGTTGAGGATAAAATTCTTAGCATACTGTTTTTATCATAAAAATGTGTTAAATTTTGTTGAACTTTTTTCAGCCTTGAGATGATCATGTTGTTTTTTTCCTTCACTCTATGTAAAGTTAATTCTATTATACTTATATAAATATTAATTCCTTGTACTAATTATTCAGTTTAACATACCTAATAATCTGTGTATTCCAGGAATTAATCTTTGTTATAATTATATAATTCTTTTAATTTGCTGCTAAATTGAGTTTGCTATAGCTTTTGTGAGAATTTTTGCATTTATACTCATGAGATATTGGTCTGTAATTTTCTTGTCTTTATTTGGAATTGTTATCAGGGTAGCGCTGACCCCATAGAATAACTAGAAAACATTCCCTTCTCTTCAAATTTTTGGAGGAGTTTGAGTAAAGTTGGTAATAGTTCATTTAAATAATACATCAGTAAAACCATCTGATTCTGAATTTTTCCATTGTTGTAGGGATATTTTTTGATTACTGATACAACCTCTTTACTGGTTATTGGTTTCTTCCGAATTTTCAGTTTCTTCTTTTTTTTTTTTTTTTTTTTTAAAGAGAGAGTGGGAGAGAGAGAGAGAATTTTTTTAATATTTACTTTTTAGTTATCAGTGGACACAACATCTTTGTTTTTTTGTATGTGGTGCTGAGAATCGAACCCGGGCCGCACGCATGCCAGGCGAGCGCGCTACCGCTTGAGCCACATCCCCAGCCCTCAGTTTCTTCTTGAGTCAGTTTTGGTAGATGGTGTGTTTCTAGAAAAACTTCCACTTCGTCTAAGTTATCCAATTTGTGAGAATGCAACCATTTGTAGTTTTATGTTTTTATTTCTGTAAAATCAGTAATAATGTTTTTCTTTCATTTCTGATGATTTGAGTTAGAAAACAGTTCCAATTTTTGTTCATAAAATTATTAATCCAAGTTGCAAAAAGCAGATTTACATAGGCATAGATCAATTACAAAACAGGAGGACAATGAAATGTTCTAGAAACATCCTGAAAAGTTCCAAGCAGCACATACTATGCAAAACATCCAGTTAAACCACAGTTGTGGGACAGGTAATATTCATTAATGCCTTTTCTCCATGAACTCTTCCCTATATTTGCTTTTCTTTTCCAACTTGCTGAGACTTGGCTCTGCATACAAAAAAAAAAAAAAAAATCTTTATCAAAGTCTAGCCTGGTGATAACCACCTTGCTTGGGTGGATGCCCATGTGGACGGTTGTGCTGTTAGCCTTCTCAGCTGCACCCACTCAGTGTAAATGACATATTTTTCCTAACACCTGGACTACCTTGCTGATTTGCTGATCTTTGCAGTGTCCTTGAACTACCTGGACCTTGTCATCCTTGCAGATGGGCACCTGAAGGACTTGTAATTCAGCAGCTTCTCTGAGATCCTGAGAACCAGATCTTCCTGCACATGTGCTTTTGTGGTTTTTAGTAGTCTGAGATCACTAAGAGGTTGAACTTCATGCAGACTGAGGGCACCTGCGGTGTCAGTTCGTTTCTTTTCTTTTTTTTTTTTTTCTTTTTCTTTCTGGCTTTAATATTTTGAGTCTTCTCCCGCCCCCCCCCCTTTTTTTAAGTGAATCTGGCTAAAATTTTGTCAATTTTGTTGATCTCATGAACCAGATTTTAGTTTTATCGTCTCTATTGTTTTTCTATATTCTATTTATCTCCAATCTAATCTGTATTATTTTCTTCCATCCATTTGGATTTCATATACTCTAATTTCTTCCTGTGCATAGTTATTTTATTGATTTGAGATCTTCTTTTGTAATATATGCAGTTGTGATTATAAACTGCTTTCGCTATATCCTATAAGTTTTGGAATTTGTGTTTTCATTTTCATTTATTCAAAATTATTTTCTAATTTTCCTTGTAATTTTTTTTCTTTGACACATTAGTTGTTGAAGAGTATGTTGTTTAAGGTGGATGGAGTAGTACCCACCTGTAATCTCAGCACTCCTAGCTACTGGGGAGGCTGAGGCTGGAGGATCACAAGTTTGAGGTCAGTCTCAGCAATTTAGCAAGAACCTGTCTCAAAATAAAAAATTAAAAGGGGGCTGGGGATGTGGCTCAAGTGGTAGCGTGCTCGCCTGGCATGCGTTCGGCCCAGGTTCGATCCTCAGCACCACATACAGACAAAGATGTTGTGTCTGCCGAAAAACTAAAAAATAAATATTAAAATTCTCTCTCTCTCTCTCTCTCTTTAAAAAAAAAAAAAAAAAAAAAAATTAAAAGGGCTGGGAATGTAGCTCAGTGGTAAGACTACCCCTGGCTTTAATCCCCAATACAAAAAAAAATTTTAAAAATTAAAAAATCTAAGACTAGGTATTTCATATAAGAACTTGTCTGCTATGTACATAGCCTTAGTGAACACACACACACACACAAAAAAAAAACTGCTTATAATCTGGTCTATCTTCTAATGTGATCATTTTCGTCTTAAACCTTTCCCTCCTCACTTCCTTCTCTCTGCCTTTAATCCAGTGGCTCGGTATAGGCATATACAATGCTTGCAGATAGTTGAATAAGTTCATATTTAGAAATCATTTACAGAGAACAATCTTTTCTATGAATTTCAACACAAAATACAAATATGCTAAATTTACTAATTTGTCATACACTAGCAACCTCTTTAACATCTAGAAAATAAATGTTGCAAAATTGTCCATTATTTATGCTATATATGCAGCAAAACAAAAATGCACAAAGCCTACAGAAAAATGATGTTTGAAAATGCCCAAGTATGAATGCACTCAGCCCTTTGCAATTGCTTCCCTCCTGTCACCTCCACATCAATGAACAAGTACAGGCAGTAATATAATGCACACAGAGGTGGTGTAATAATTCCATTTCCAAAAAACAATATCTCCTGTGAATTTAGAAACAAAAGATATTTACAAAGTGATATTTTACTACCTCTACACTAGATAACACTAGATATTTCAAATAATGGCTCAATTGTCCACTATGTACTCAATAGTCTTGAATAAAGTGCACACATGTCACAATAGTTCTAATAAGAAAGTTCCTTCAAATTCTGGCCCTTCTCAAATCAGTGGGCTATAATGCTCAATTCTCAGAAGATAATCTTTTTTTTTTTTTTTTTTTTTTTTTTAAGTTGTAGATGAACACAATACGTTTCTTTATTTTATTTTTTTAATATTTATTTTTTTTAGTTTTCAGCAGATACAACATCTTTGTTTGTATGTGGTGCTGAGGATGGAACCCTGCCGCTCGCATGCCAAGCCAGAGCCACATCCCCAGCCCCACCTTTCTTTATTTTTATGTGGTGTTGAGGATCAAGTCCAGTGCCTCACACTTGCTAGGCAAGTGCTCTACCAATGAGCTACAATAACAGCCCTCAGAATACAATCTTTCTTAGGAAGTTTATTTTATTTATTTTTTAGGTACTGGGGATATAACACATTTTACCACTGAGCTGCATCCCAATCCTTTTTTTTTTTTGAGACCAAGTTACTTAGGGCCTCTAAATTGTTGAGGTTGGCCTTGAACTTGTGATCCTCCTGTTTCAGCCTCCCAAGTCACTTCTAGAGGTAAACTAGCAAATCCATTTCAAAAAGTCACTTCCAATAGACAATTTCTGAATTTTTAAAACAAATGGAGGGCTGGGGATGTGGCTCAAGTGGTAGCGTGCTCCCCTGGCATGGGTGTGGCCCAGGTTAGATCCTCAGCATCACATACAAGGATATTGTCTCTGCCGATAACTAAAATGTAAATAAAATATTTTTTAAAAAAAAATTAAAAAATGGACATTTACCAGAATCGTTATTTACTATCTTGCTTCCAAGTTCTTTACAACTAGGAAGTCCAGATGTAGGGAAAAGTTTTCCTTCAAAAGGATAGGGAGGGGGATGTGGTGGTACACGCCTGTAATCCCAGCGGTTTGGGAGGCTGAGGCAGGAGGATCATGAGTTCAAACCCAGCCTCAGCAATTGTGAGGCTCTAAGCAACAGTGAGACCTTGTCTTTAAATAAAATACAAAAATAGGTCTGGGGATGTGGCTCAGTGGTCAAGTGATCAAGTGCCCCTGAGTTCAATCCCTAACCCCCCTACCCCCGCCTCCGCAAAAAAAAAAAAAAAAAGGATAGGTACTGCCATACCCAGCTCCAGATTTTTTTTTTTTTCCTCATGATTTCATTTTGTATCACTCATCAATGCCAATCCCAAGGTCAAGAAAATTTACCCCTGTGTTTTCTTCTAAGTTTTTTTTTTGTGTGTGTTTTACTCTTTTATTTTTAGACCTTTTTTGTTGAACTATTTTCAGTTAATTGCTGTATATGGTGTGTGGGATATGGGTAAACTCAGCTTGATTCTCTTGCATATGGGTAGCCAGTTGTTCCAGCACCTTTTCTTTCTTCCTTGATCAGTCTTAGAAACTTTAGAAGTTGAGACAGGAGGATTGCAAATTGGAGGCCATCCTGAGAGAGCTCTGTCTCAGAATAAAAAGTGCTGGGCATGTAGCTCAGTAGTATGGCACCCCGTGGTTCAATCCCCAGTCCCCTTCCCCCCTAAAAAAAAAAAAAAATCACTGAGCCCATCCCAAAGAAATGTTAATGAAGCAGCTCCCAGCAAACATGGAGATGCTAATCCAAAAGTCCTTCCTGGGGCTGGGGATGTGGCTCAAGCGTAGCACACTCGCCTGGCATGCCTGCGGTCTGGGTTCCATTCTCAGGCACCTGTCCCCCACCCTTAGGGTCTTCCCACCTACATTCTATCACTGCAGGATAACAGAACAAAAGACAGGAATGCTGACTGGAATGTGGGAAAGCTGAAAGAAGACTTTAGCTATAAAAGAGGGAAGACCTCCGCTTCCATGGATTCTACTTCTTGGGTCCCCTTCTTCCTTCTGGGAGAAGTCTTCTCTACTGTCCTTTAATAAAGTTTTACTTTCCACTCTAAATAAATAAATAAATAGATAGATAAATAAATAAATCACTGAATGATGTTGGCACCCTTGTCAAAAATCAATTCACTGTAGATATGGGATTTTACATCTGGACTCTCGATTCTATTCCATTGACCTTTATATCTGTTAAATTGCTAGTATTATACTATTTTGATTATTGTAGCTCTGCAGTTAAATTTTTTTTTTTTTTTTTTTTTTTAAAGAGGGAGAGAGAGAGGGAGTTTTTTAATATTTATCTTTTAGTACTTGGCGGACACAGCATCTTTGTTTGTACGTGGTGCTGAGGATCGAACCCGGGCAGCACGCATGCCAGGCGAGCGCGCTACCACTTGAGCCACATCCCCAGCCCCCAGTTTTTTTTTTTTTTAATATTTATTTATTTATTTATTTTTAGTTTTCGGCGGACACAACATCTTTGTTTGTATGTGGTGCTGAGGATCGAACCTGGGCCGCACGCATGCCAGGCAAGCGCGCTACCGCTTAAGCCACATCCACAGCCCTGCAGTTAAATTTTGAAATTGGCAAATGTGAATCTTCAACTTTTTTCTCCTTTTTGAAAATTGTTTTCACCATTTGGGGCCTTTGCAATTCCAAATGAATTTAAGAATTAATGTTTCCAATTCTACAATAAAAAGCCATTAGAATTTTAGAGGGATAGCATTGAATCTTTAAATTGCTTCGAGTATACTTGCTATTCTAACCATGTTACATCATCCAGTCCACAAGTGTTCCCATTTACTTAGGTGTGCCTCAATTTCTTCTAGCAATGTTTTGCAATTTTTTTTTTTTTTTTTTTGTACCAGGGATTTCACCCAGGTTCTTAACTACAGAGCCACATCTCAGACATTTTTATATTTTATTTAGGAGATAGAGTCTTGCTAAGTTGCTTAGGCTGGCTTTGAAATCACAATCCTCCTGCCTCAGCCTCCCCAGCTGCTGGATTTACAGGCATGTGCCACCAAGCCTGGCTGTTTTTAATGTCTGAGCCTTTCATCTCCTGGAGTAAATTTATTCCTAGGTATTTTATTATTTTTGATGCTATTGTAAATGGAATTGCTTTGTCAATTTTCTTTCCAGGTAGTTCATTGTTGATATGTAGAAACAGTTGATTTAAAAATATATATATTTATATATATTTAGTTGTAGATGAATACAATACCTATATTTTATTTATTTTTAATGTAGTGCTGAGGATCTAACCCAGTGCTTCATGCTAGGCAAGAGCTCTACCTACCACTAAGCTACAACCCCCAGCCCAAGTATATATATATATATATATATATATATATATATATATATATATATATTAAGGTGTAGATGGACACAGTACATTTGTTTTTATGTGATGCTGAGGATCGAACCCAATGCCTCATATGTGCTAAGTAAGCACTCTACCACTGAGCCACAACCCCAGCCACACTGTTGATTTTTGTGTTGATCTTGTACCTTGTAGCTTTGACAGACTTGTTAACATTTTTGTGGAACTTTTGGCATTTTCTATATAAAGTTCATGTTGTCTATGAATAGGGATAGTTTTGTGTCTTATTTCTGTTATGCTCGAATTCGGGACCCCCCCAAAAGACCACCAGAGACCAAGCTGGATGTAAGCAGCAAAGAGGTGTTTATTGAGAGCTAGCTCAGTCCTCTGTGCGCACACAGCAACTGGTGATGCTGAGAGGCCCTGAGTCCAGGATTTGTAGCAGTTTTATACACTCTTTGGGGAAGGCAGGGACTTCACATATATCATAACATCTCTTAGCAAATTATCACACACCACGGGAAAATCATAAAACAAGTCTAAAACATGATTAGCACATTCACTGGCGGGAACAAGTTGGGTAGGGGTGATTGGTTAGTAGAAGAGGGGGGATTCCCGGCTGGGGACGTGGCTCAAGCGGTAGTGCGCTTGCCTGGCATGCATGCACCCAGGTTTGATCCTCAGCACCAAATACAAACAAAGATGTTGTGTCCGCCGAGAACTAAAAAATAAATATTAAAAAAATAATAATAATAATAAATAAAGTGATACCATTTACCTTGTTCATTAAAAAAAAAAAAGAGGGGGATTCCTTTGAACAGATTGATTTAAGCCATGAGAGGAGTACATGCTGAACTACATGGTTTCCCAACTTGTTATCAACCACCATAAACTACTGGGAGGGTCATCTGACATCCCAGGTATTTCCCTGTCTCATGCTGATAGGTGGCTGCTAGGGGGTTGCTATGGACCCTCACCTAGTCTGACTGAGTCTGGGACACCTGGCACAGCAGATCTCTCCTGTTATTTGTAGATAAACAACTCAGCAGGGTGAGTATGTGCCTAGGAGTGCTCTGTGGATCTTTCCAAGGACAAGGGTCACGCCCCCTTTCTTGGACAGGCTTTGCTCTGAGGTAGAGGCTGGTTTTTCAATTTCCTCATCTGGATGCCTTTTATTCGTTTTCTTGGCTAAATGCTTTGGCTGAACCAATCTTAGTTATTTAATTTCTACAGATTTGTGAATTTTCCAGTTTTCTTTCTACTACTGATTTCTAGCTTCATTCCATTGTGGTCAGATAAGATACTTAGTGTGATTTCAATATTTCAAAATTCATTGAACATATCCATGTGCTCTTGAGAAAAATATTGCTGTTGTTGAGGGGGTATTCTACATATATCTGTTAGGCATAGTGGGTTTATAATGCCATTCAAGTCTTCTTGCATTTTATTATTCTGTCTAGATGTTCTATTTATTATTGAAAGTGGGGGTGTTGAAGTGCATAAAAAAAGACCTCAAGTAGGAGCAACTGGAGATGGAGGAAAAACACAGAGACAAAGAAAACAGACATTTTCAAGTAAAATTGGAGCCAGGTGGGGCACTGCACTCTGATTGAGGAACAGTGACCCAGAACTAGCTCTACAAGTTTATTATATAGGGCCTCACAATCAGGAAGTTAAACTATAGGGGCATTGTAAATTGTTCAAGGCTTATGAATTATAAAGAGGCTTCTTTGTGCACTAAAACGTTACAGAACTAGAAACATTTTTGCAACTATCCTGCTACACCCAGGAAGCCCATTATACTGGAAGGTTACATAACTGTTAGCATTAGAGCAGAGTGTGGAGGCTGTTAACATCCTCACCTTTTGGCAAGGAGTGCTCCCAGGCCTGGCTTTTTCTGATACCTTAAGAGCAGTGGATAACTGGGAGCTCATCCATCTCCACATTGAAGTCTCCAACTACTACTCTTTCTCCCTTCAATTCTGTCAGATATTCATATATTTTAGTAACTCTACTATTGTTTTATCTTCTTGAGTGATTTATAATCTATCTCTCTCTCTCTCTCTCTCTCTCTCTCTCTCTCTCTGGTACTGGGGATTGAACAATGGATGCTCCACCACTGAATCACATCTCTAGTCCTCTTTAAGTTTTGAGAAAGTATCTTGGTAAATTGCTGAAGATGACCTCAAACTTTCAATCCTCCTGCCTCAGCCTCCTGAGTCATTGGGATTGCAGGTGTGCAATACCATGACCCACCTTCTTTGTGTCTTGTAACTTTTTAAAAAAAATCTTAAAGTCTGGGCTGGGACTAAGGCTCAGCGGTAGAGTGCTCACCTAGCTCGGGCGGAACCCGGGTTGGATCCTCATGGATCCTCAGCACCACATAAAAATAAAGGCATTGTGTTGTGTCCATTTAGACCTAAAAAGTAAAAAATTAAAACAACAACAACAACACTTAAAGTCTATTTTGTTTGATGTTAATATAACCACCCCAGCTCTCTTTCAGTTACTAGTTGTTTGTAATATCTTTTTCTATCCCTTTAATTTCAACTCATTTGTATCTTTGCATCTAAAATCAGTTTCTTGGAGACAGTATGTAGTTGGATCATGTGTTTGTTTTACCTTGTTTGTGTTGGGGATGGAACCCGGGGCCTTGCACATGCTAGGCGAATGCTCTGTCACGGAGCTACACCCCCCAGACCATATTGCTCTTTTTAAAAAATATTTTTAGTTGTAGATGAACACAATACCTTTATTTCATTTATTTATTTGGTGTTGAGGATGGAACCCAGTGCCTCACACTAGCAGTGCTAAGGCAAGCGCTCTACCACTGAGCTACAACCGCAGCCCCACATTGCTTCCATAAAGTGACATCTTTTGGCTATTTGGTGGATTTTCAGATATTCATATCCTTGATGACAAGAGCAGTTTTATGGGTGTTCTTAAGTGAACATGAAAACTTGAGCCTCCTGATTTGCATGATTTTGTGGTATTTTCTGAATTAGGAGAATAGCAAACCATTTTTAAAGATCGCTTCAGGGGCTGAGGATGTGGCTCAAGCAGTAGCATGCTCGTCTGGCATGCGTGCGGCCCGGGTTCGATCCTCAGCACCACATACAGACAAAGATGTTGTGTCCGCCAAAAACTAAAAAATAAATATTAAAAATTCTGTCTCTCTCTCTCACCTCTCTCTTAAAAAAAAAAAAAAAAAAAAAAAAAAGATCATTTGCAGGAAGAGCTCTAGCTCTTTTTATTTTTTTTAGTTGTACACAGACACAATGACTTTATTTTATTTATTTATTTTTATGTGTGTTGAAGATGGAACCCAGTTCCTCACACGTGTTAGGCGAGCACTCTATCACTGAGCCACAATCCCAATCCATTCCATTCCTTTTTTAAGGCTGAAAAGTATTCTGTTGTATATATATGCCACATTTTGTTCATTAAGTCATCTCTCCATGAACATTAGAATTGCTTCCTCCTTATAGCTGTTGTGAACATGGGCCCTCTCTACTTTTTTGGTACTAGAGATTGTGTGTACTCTGCCACTGAGTTACACCCCAGGTTTGCTGAATTGCTGAGGCTGGTCTTGAACTTTCAATTTTCCTGCCTCAACCTCTTCAGTTGTTGGATTACAGATGTAATGGTCAATTTGATTTGTCAATTCGATTGGATTAGAGATGCCCATGATTAAGAGGTTTATGACTGTGTTGATGGGGGTGTGTTTATGAATGATTGGCATGTGGATTAGCCAATTGAAATGGAGAGCCTCTTTAAGCATGGGCAGCACTGTCCAATATGATAATGGCTTGACTGGAATAAAAGTCAGAAGAAAAAGGAAGCAACAGATGCAAGCTAGATTCTTCTTGAACTGGTTCTGGATTGCTGCTGTGATGGTCTGAGGAAGTGGGGCTCTTGCTTCTTTACTCTTCCAAAGCAGACTCCGCCAGTGATTCTCCAGAAGCCTTTGGTCTTGCACTAGGGTAGCACCATTGATTCCTCTTGTTCTGGGGCTTTGGCCTCTTGCAGCTACTGGTTCTTCCAGCTCTCCAGCCTGCAGACAGCCATTGTGGACTATCCAGCTTCTGGTCATAGCCAACCTAATAAATCCGCCTTTTAAAAAGTATTTTTTGGGGAACTGGGTTGTGGCTCAGTGGTAGAGCACTTGCCTAGCATGTGTGAGACATTGAGTTCGATTCTTAGCACCACATATGAATAAATAAAATAAAGGTCCATTGACAACTAAAAAATATTTTTTTCCTTTTTTAAGATTTTGATGGATCTTTATTTTATTCATTTACTGAGAGGTAAATGCTGTATCACTGAGCCACAACTCCAGCCCCATAAATCTCTTTTTCATAATTATACTTCCTGTTGATTTTCTTTCCCCTAGAGAACCCTAATAAAAGATATGCACCACTTTGCCTGGTATATTCATTGTTCTTTTTCCCAATCTTTCCCCTCCTCCTTCTACTCCTTCTTCTCTTCTTTTCCTTTTTTTTTTCTTTCTTTTTTTTTTTTTTTTTGTACCAGGGATTGAACCCAGGACACTTAACCACTGAGCCACATCCCTAGACTTTTTTTGTATCTTATTTAGAGACAAGGTTTCACTGAGTTGCTGAGGCTGGCTTTCAACTCTCCATCTTCCTGCCTCAGCCTCCCAAGTTGCTGGGATTACAGGCGTGTGCCATTGCATCAGGCCTTCCTTCTTTTTCTTCTCTCTCTCTCTCTCTCTCTAGTACCAAGTATTGAGTCTAAGAATGCTTACCCACTGAATCACATCCCAATTCCGTTTTATTTTTTTATGTTGAGACAGAGCCTCACCAAATTGCCCAGGTTGGCCTGGAACTTGCAATCCTTCTGTCACTGGGATATAGGCATGTGCCACCGCACCCAGCCCCCACCCACCCCTTTTTTTTTTTTTTTTTTTTTTTGCTAAATCACTCTCTTGCTAAGAATAGAAGAAACTCATGAAGACTATAGCAATGGGGCTGGGGATGTGGCTCAAGTGGTAGCGCGCTCACCTGGCATGCGTGCGGCCCGAATTTGATTCTCAGCACCACTTACAAACAAAGATGTTGTGTCCGCCGATAACTAAAAAATAAATATTAAAATTCTCTCTCTCTCTCTCTCTCTCTCTCTCTCTCTCTCTCTCTCTCCTCTCTCTCTCTCTCTCTCTCTCTCTCTCTCTCGCTCGCTCTTAAAAAAAAAAAAAAAAGACTACAGCAATGGCCCCAGGTGTGTTATATGACTCCTTTGCCCCATCATGACCATTTGGTCCCAAATTGGACAAATCAGGGACAGATTTGAGGAAAGTGAGGCAGCTGTATTGCTAGCTACCTAGAAATACCATTCTCAGAGAAAAAGCAGACATGAGCAAAACATGTAGTTGAGAATTCTAAAGTTTTGTTTAAGGGCATGATTCCATTCCTCTTGGCCCAGGTGTACTTCTTTCTTTCTTTTGATTATTTACATACTCCAGTATCCTTTCGATCCACCATTTTCTTGTCTAAGCTAGTGTTTCTGGAGTTAAGTCCCTTGTAATCAAATTGTCATGATCACAGTATTCCATTTCAGAGTTTCTCTTGTTCAGGAGAGTGAACAAGAGAAATTCTGAAATGGAATACTGTGATCATCTTAGCTTAGATTCTCCCAGAAGCTGACCCTGGGCCAAGAATTAAAGTGCAAATTATTTATTGAAGAAATTTTCCTGGGAAAAAACAACAAGGAAGTGTAGGATAAGAATGTGAAGCTGAGAGGAGTTCTGGATTATAAATGACACCTTAGAGTTTGTCCTACTTCAGGGCAAAGGAGCTGGATGATGATGATGATGATGATGATGATTTTGCACTGGGGATCGAACCCAGGGCCTTGTGCCTGCAAGGCAAGCACTGTACCAACTGGCTGTGACCCAAGCCCAAAGGTGCTGGACTTTTGAACTCACACTTCAGTCACTGAATATAGGTTCCCCTGGAAGAGGGCAGAGAATGGGTAAGTGACTCCAGTGTCCAGCAGCAAGCATCTGAAGGCTATGGGTATAAGCCACAGCAGAACATACAGAATATAGGTTCACAGTGCTGGTAAAAGAAATTTGCTGAGGGCTGGGGATGTGGCTCAAGTGGTGTTATGCTCGAATTCAGCACCCCCAAAGACCACCAGAGACCCAAGATCGATGTAAGCAGCAAAGAGGTGTTTATTGCGAGCTAGCTTGGTCCTCCGCACGCACACACAGCAACTGGTGACGCTGAGAGGTCCCTAACCCAGGGTTTGCAGCATTTTTATACATTTTTTGGAGAGGGCAGGGACTTCACATACATCATAGCCTCTTTTAGCAAATCATCACACACCGCGGGAAAATCAAATAACAACTCTAAAACATGATTAGCACATTCACTGGCGGGAACAAGTTGTCTAGGGGTGGATTGGTCAGTACAAAGGGGGTATTCGTTTGAACTGATTGGTTTAAGCCAAGAGGGGTGTACGTGCTGAACTACATGGTTTCCCAACACCATAAACTACTGGGAGGGTCATCTGGCATCCCAGGTATTTCCCTGTCTCATGCTGATTGGTGGCTGCTAGGGGGCTGCTATGGGTCCCCACCTAGCCTGACTGAGTCAGGGACACCAGGCGCAGCAGATCTCTCCTGTAGATAAACAACTTAGCAGGGTGGGAATGTGCCTAGGAGTGATCTGTGGGTTTTTCCAAGGACAAAGGTCATGTCCCTTCCTTGGACAGGCTTTGCTCTGAGATAGAGGCTGGTTTTTCAGTGGTAGTGCACTCGCCTGGCATGCATGTGGCCCAGGTTCGATCCTCAGCACCACATACAAACAAAGATGTTGTGTCCGCCGAGAACTAAAAAATAAATATTAAAAATTCTCTCTCTCTCCCTCTCTCACTCTTTCTTTTTTAAAAAAAAAGAAAGAAAGAAAGAAAGAAATTTGCTGAGAAGATGAAAAGACTTCCCATGTTTATGGATAAGTAGAATTAATATTCTTAAAATGGCCATAATACCAAAAGCAATATGCAAATTCAATGTAACCCTCATCAAAATACCAATGACATTCTTCAGAGCACTTGCCTAGCATGTGTGAGGCACTGGGTTCAATTCTTAGTACTGCATATAAATAAATAAAGTCCATTGACAACCAAGAAAATATTTTTAAAAAAGAAGACAAAGAAGAAGAAAGTGTTGGGTGTTGGGGACTGTAGCTCAGTGCTGGAGCACTTGCCTAGCACAGGTGAGTCTCTGGGTTCAATCCCTAGCCCCCTCCCCACAAATGTGTGTGTGTGTATGTGTGTGTGTGTGTGTGTGTGTGTGTGTTTAAGTGCTTGGAGGCTGTCAGCTTTATTTCCCCTTTCTAGTTTTTACAGTGCCTTCTAATGCTCTATATGCGGCACCCTGTCTATTAAATATGTGCTGGGTAGATAAGAAAAGAGATTCCTAAGAGTTTTTCTACCTCTGTACCAAAGGCCTCCCTGCCAATAATGGTCAGGCAACATAATGATGATCATAATAATGTTTAGCTTTATTGAGCACTTACTATATGCCAGGAAGTACTCTGAGTGCTTTACATTCATTATCTCATTTAATCTGAGAAGTTATACAGAGAGGAGCCACATCCCCAGCCCCTGAGAGAGATACCATTATATTATGATTTCCATTTTATGGAGAAGAACCTAAAGTAATAAGGGAGAGCTATAATCTAAATCTTTAGGCTATAGGAGTCCAGAAACCAAGCTCTTGGCCTCACTCTCTGAAAGGCATAATTAATGGTGAAAGAGTTTGATTTCATATATGTTAAATAAACAACAAAACCTATAAAATAAAATATCGATAATGCAAGAAAAGGGCTGGGGATATAGCTCAAGGTAGAGTGCTTGCTTAGCACATGGGATGCCTTGGTTCAATCCTCAGTAATGAAAAAAAATAAAGAAAAAACATGAGAAACAATTTTATTAGAAATATCCTAACATATTTTCTGGACAAGTAATCAAAAAATAAATAAGGACATAGAAGATATGAACATATAAATTTCTTTTACTCTGAAAACAACCAGTATAACTCCTTTTCAAGTTTTATGGACAGTGACAAAATTCAAAAAAATATTAAACTACATAGAATATTTCAGTTTTGAAAAGTAGAAATCGTAGAAGCCATTCTCTGAGCAAAATGCAGCACAACTAACAATAATATAAAACATGCCACTTAGAAATTTAAAAACATAAATAGTAAATTATCCTTAAGAAGTACATCAAGATTAAAAAACAGACTGTTTGGAAAATAATTTGAGGTTGGAGTTGTGGTTCAGTGGTGGAGCACTTGCCTAGCATGTGTGAGGCACTGGGTTCAACTCTCAGCACCGCATATAAATAAATAAAGGTCCATCAACAACTAAAAGAAAATAATTTAAATAGCCAAAGTTATATGTAGAGATAAATTAGCAGCATTAAATGCTTTTTAGTTTCAAAAACAGAGAAAAATAAAATGAAGGAATTATGCACGCAGATTGAGATTTTGGAAAATAAAGTAATAACAATTATTCCCTCCAAGTGAGAGAAAGGGAATATTTGACATAGAAAACAGAAAACCAAACCAAACAAAAACCCAAATGCCTAAGAGCTGGTGGGATGTGCTTTGTGCCTGTGGATAGACAAGTACGTAGTAGTGTCTGTGTGAACTTGGTCTTCTGACATGGGCTCTAGATTTTTCTACATTTGAATATCCTGTACCTCTATTGTGGCACTGTATATGTTGCTTGACAGTGAATTTTTCCACTTATGACTCTCTTACTATTAGACTTGTCAGGACAGAGACCATCTCTCCATGCTCATTGTATTCTTGGGACTTGATAAATGTTTGCTGAATAGAATCAATGGATGAGTTCAAGTATGGACTCCCACATCTCCCACGTTGTATTTAGTCCCCAGAGTTCCTTGTCTCCACTGCCTAGCCACATGCCCCAAGCCAATATCATGAGGCCTGAAATGAATTATTCTTACAATAAGGGACAAACAATGAAATATCTGCTAGTGGAATATTATGTAACCAATAATAATTGTGTTGGCAATGTAAATAAAATATGAAGATGTGGGGCTTTGCTTTTCTTCTTATTTCCACCTATCCACTGAATAATAAATATTCCTTTTGTAAAATGGCAAATAGTCTTCTCTATCCTCAAGGCCCAGTTCAAATGTCACTCTCTTCTGGGACCTACACTGATTTCTCCAATCAGAAAAAAAAACAACAAAAAAAAACAAAAAAAAACTTGCCTTTTCTGGGATTCCACAGCATCAGCCCCTCCCTCTGGTCTCTTAAAATTTCTGCTTTTGGTTATCTCCAATCAGAAAAAAAAAAAACAAAAAAAACAAAAAAAAACTTGCCTTTTCTGGGATTCCACAGCATCAGCCCCTCCCTCTGGTCTCTTAAAATTTCTGCTTTTGGTTATTTGTGTCTGCTAATGTGTCGACAGCACCCCCTAGCAGGATTGCAGTTTTCCTATGTACTACACCTCTGATAAGAAGGTACACTGTGAAGTTCATCTGGACTTGGAACTCATCTCCCATGGTGAGGGGCTTGGGCAGGGCCGGGAGGGCACAAATGCACAGGTTTGAATGGGTGGTTCCTTGAATGACAGAGTTCCTTGAACTCACAGCATGCCAAAGCATGATCACAGAGTCCTCAGACTTCAGCTCAAGGACCAGTCCATGTACACTCACCTACATTGTACCTGGCTGAGAAAAGGTTCCTGAAGCAAGTTGTATGGCATTAGCCAAAATGAGGAAAGAAGAGGGTGTATGCTGTCACAATACCTGGGACTGATAAATGCAGTGGAGACAGGTGTTTTGATCATGTTTTTATGCCCAGATGAACAAGGGGGACATTCTAGGCATAGGGACCCAACTTAGAAATCCCCAGTGGCTGGAGATAAGCATAGTTACTTTAGAGCTACAGCATTGGAGAGCCCTCCAATCATTTCACTTGGCTGTCAGAACAATCTAAAGCCATCCCTGTCACTTACTCCTCTGCTTAGAACTCTTCAGTGGTTCCCCATAACACTTGAGAATTGGCCTGATATCCCAGGATCATGTGTTCTAGTCTCCACAGATGTATCTTCTGCCCTGCACCCAAACTGAACATTTTGGGAGTTCCAATCTGTACCGTTTTGCTCCTCACTCCAATGCCTATAGTGCATTCTCAGTAGTCAAACTGAATCATGCTACTTCATTGAAATAGAAATGAAATCCAGGCTTCTAGTTTTAAAGGGTTCTCACTGGCCAAATCTGGGACTATTCTGGCACCAAAATCATTCAGGTTAATAATTATAAGATCATTGGAAAATCATAGAAATCCAAGAGCCCCTACTAACAGTAAATATGTAAACAAGTGGAAAAAAGAATGTCAAATGTTGACTAATAAATGTGGAGTGAGTCCTTAGAGTTGAGGAGTTAGCATATTCTAACTATCATGATATTTATTCAGGCAAGGATTATCCATCAGTAGATGTTAAATGTATTTATAACCTCTGAGAATGGAGTGAGATGATCAGAAAGTATCTCCCCATGGATTGCTTATTAGTTGTAAGGGAAAAACAGTAATTCTAAATTGAGAAATCAGACAATGCCTTGACTGAGTGATCAAAATTTAAATCACCAAAGACACTGAGGACACAATATCACTTACACAGTCTTACGCCATGAATGCATTACTCATATATAATAATGAAGAAACAGAAAACAAACCAAAAGGAGAAACATTCTATTAAAATAAAGGGGAAGATTGCATTCTTCAATAGTGTCAACATCATAAATGACAAAGAAAGGCTACCTATTCTAGATTAAAAGATACTAAAGAGAAATAACAACTTAACGAAACACATCATTCCTAGACTGGATCCTGTATACTACAGGGGAAAATGCTATATAAAGGACATCATAGAAACAGTTTACAAGAGAGGTGGTTAGCTGCCGTGTTGCATCAATATTAAATTTAGTGAAGTGGGCAATTGCATTATGGTAGGCAATATACACTATATCTAGGGGTAAAAGAACATGATGTATGCAACATATTTTCAAATAGCTCAGAATAAAAGCCATTGTGTAAGTGTTCAGGATAGAGAGCAAATGATAAAACAAATGGGGTAAATGTTAACAATAGCCTTTTGTTCTTGTCTTACAATATTCTGAAATTTTAAAATTGTTCCCCCCCCAAAAAAAAGTTAAACCCAAAATTCCAAGTTCTTTACCATATCCCCCCCTCCAGTATGCTCCTGTCACAGCCCCAGCTACACAGACTGAATTTCAGTTTTCCTAACATACCAAGGTCTTTCCCACCTCTAGACCTTTGTGTGCCTACTGTTTCCTTTATATAGAATTCTCTTCCTTCTATTCAGGTCTCAGGAATACAGTAATTGTCACTTATCAAAATGATCTTCTTTGTACCCCCCTCCCCCACATTTAGATTTATTGTACTCTTACATAGCACCCTAAACTTTTCCGTCACAACACTTAACACAGTCTTATATAAGGATTTGTATTTGGGGAGGTTGGTTTAATGTCAGTCTTCCCCAGTAGCTTGGAGGATCCCTGAAACTAGGGCTCCTGTTTTACTCATGAATGCACCCTCAGCATGGGCTACTGAATCTGGCACATCAGTGGGCACTCAGTAGACAGCTGATTAAATAATGAATTCTAATCTCCAATTTACCTCCAAACTCTTGGCAGCTCTCAGAGAATGTACCCTGCATTCCATCTTTAGAATTATTCAAGAGGCTTTGTCTTTGAAAGCTTCTTAGATTCTCCACCATCACATTAGTATTTGAAACAAAGAGGTCATGGTAAGGAGGGGGGAGCTCTGGAGAGGCATGTTAAGGGAGAGATGCTGAATCAGAAACCTGGAATCACAGAGGAGGAGTTATCAAGGAGGCAGTTTGTTGATCAGGCTGGTGCTTGGACAGTCTGGTAAGGAGAGATGACCAGTAGTTGAAGCTGTTAGCACAAAGAAATCTCACCTGGGTACAACAAAAAAGGGTCCAGGGATGGGGCAGAGACCCTGCCTTAAGGGTTAAGCAGAGAAAAACAGCAAATAAGCAGCACATAGGAGAAAGAGTGATTACTAAAGGTAAGAGTGGAGGACACTTGGGCATTGAACTTCTTTCTTGTTCAAGACCAGCAATCTGGAACCTGGTGAGTTAAGGCAGCTCAGTGCAGGTGAAAGGCTGGGACTCTACTCTACAGCATAGAGCTGTGTGTCCTCGGGCACTGGATTTAACCTTCCCAGACTCCAAGTCCTCATCTGCAAAATGAGAGTAGTGCTAGTATTTATTTTTTGGGGCTGCTGTCAGGATTACCTGAGGTCGTCTTTGGAAGGCCCTTTGAACCACATTTGGTCTAAGGTCTAGGGAATGAATGACTTTGTATGTGCTTGCACAGCAGGAGAGGATGTACTCGTCCCAACTATGGGGACCATGTCCTAAATTCAGCCTTTCCTCAACAAGAGTTTCTGACCAGACAGCCCTCCTTACCATCTTTTGTTTCATGTCCCCTTCCTCTGATTTGATCTCTATTAAAAAAAATCCTATGATGGGGATATTCCTTTTAACACCACTCTTTCCTCCACAGCCTCCTTTTGAAGTCATCAAAGTGGGAGTTTGCCCACTTGATTGCAATTAACCCTCACCTAAGAGCACTTTGTACCCTGTTTTTCAGGTGATGACACCTCCTCAACACAGCTACCTTCTGTGAACATAAGCAAGGATTCTCAGGCCCCCTACTTGGGGGTGTCACTAATGTCTGCCCGAAGCTTCTGACCATCCCATCTCTGAAGGAAAGAGAGATGTGTGGATACCATTTCACAGTTTAGAAAGCACTTCCCCAGCATACTCCCCAATTCATCCTCACAACTGCCCTGTGAGGTAGATACAGCAGATAATAATAACTATACTGGTCCACATTTACCAAGCATTTACAACGTACCGTGCTCTATGTTAAGCATTTTCATGTGTGATCTCATTTAAACTCAACAACATCCTATGAAATAGATTCACTCAGTGTCCCCATTTTACAGAAGAGAAAAATGAAGTGGTTAGAACTTGCCCCAAATCAAAGAGGTAGTAAGTAGTAAGTAATGGAGCTAGGATTTGAACCTCAGACTGTCTGACTCCAAAGCCACACTCTTAACCCTCCCTATAATACGGCCTCGCAAAGCAAGCATATTCTTTCCCAGATGTTATTCTGCTAAATTGAAACTCAGAGAGATAAAGTGATTTTCCTAGTCTCACAACCAGAAAGTGGCAGAGCTAGGATCCACATTTGGATCCTTTGGCTCTAAGGCCTCTGACACCAGGAAGCTCTACTGGCTGAACTTGATTGACAAAGAACTAGGTCTTGCCTTGCCAGTGCTGCTCAGCCCAGGGCTGTGTCTTTGCAGAAATTCCTTTCTGGTATTAACTGAGAAATTTTATGTTTTTCTGAATCTCAAAAAACAATTGGTGGGGCTGGGGTTGTAGCTCAGTGGAAGAGCACTTGCCTAGCATGTGTGAGGCACTGAGTTTGATTCTCAGCACCATATAAAAATAAATAAAGGTCCACTGACAACTAAAAAATATTTTTTAAAAATTGGTGAAGAGGGGCTGGGATTGTGGCTCAGTGGTAGAGGCCTTAGGTTTGATCCTCAGCACCACATACAAATAAATCAACAAAATAAAGGAATTGTGTTCAACTACAACTAAAAAATAAATTTTAAAAAAATTGGTGAAGAAATTGGCAAAATGGGGAAAAGCACTATAATTCTCCTGTGAGAATGAATGCTTAACAATACAGAGGAATTCAAAAGCAAGAAAAGAAGTGTTGACACAGGGAATTTGAAGTTAAAGTAGATATTTCTGAAACTTGGGATAAGGAGCACATAGAAAAAAAGTTGTCACAATCTAATTCATTCTTTTGTAGCTGTTAACATATTAAAAGTGTATTTATGCCAGGTGCAGTGGCACATGCCTGTAATATGAGGCAGGAGGATGGTAAGTTTGAGTTCAGCCTGGGAAACTTGTTGAGACTCTGTCTCAAAATAAAAATTGAGAAAAGGGCTGGGGATGTAGCTCAGTGGTAGAGCATGCCAGAATCAGGGGGAAAAAAAAACTGTATCTGTGGGTCTATGATTAACAGTTAAGTTGCTGAGGCTGGCTTTGAACTTGCAATCCTCTTGCCTCAGCCTCCTGAGCCTCTCAGATTACAGGGGTGTGCCACCACCCTAGCCTGGCCTACAGTTCTTTTTAACTGCTACTAAATGTTTTTTTGTTTTTTTTTTTTAAGAATTTTTTAATATTTATTTTTTAGTTTTCAGCAGACACAACATCTTTGTTTGTATGTGGTGCTGAGGATTGAACCCGGGCCGCATGCATGCCAGGCGAGCGCACTACTGCTTGAGCCACATCCCCAGCCCCTAAATGAGTTTTTACTTGTTTTAAAAAGTACAGAAAGTTAATGAAAAATACAGAATAACAGATTTCAGGAATTCCTAAGAATTCCGGTTTTTCATTTCTAAATTCGGAAGATTAATATCTTTGGGAATTTGGAAATCTTAATTAACAAAACTTTGTTATTTGAGCTTCCCAAGCAACACAGTGGGATAGCAGATGGTGCCCAGAGGCCTTCTTCCTTCATTTATAGGAAGCATCCACACAGGAGCTGATCCTGACTGGGGCTTCCTTCACCAACATCACTCTAGAGAGGTCTGAAAAGAGGTCACTCTAGAGAACCATGGGTTGAGCCTGAAGCACTGGTCTTAAGCACCAAAATTCTATGTCATCTCAAATTTCATATCAATCATTGGTACAAACGTTCACTTTCCTCCCAGGGAGCCTGAACACTTTAGTATGAAAAGTGTTCTGTATAACTTATCACTGAGAAAAATGGATGCTCCATAAAATGGATGCCTTGTCAAACTCACAGCCTTAATTCCACCGTGTCCAGCACAAGAAGTGGCATATTAGCACCGACTGTGGAGTCAGACAGGCAGACCTGGGTCCGAATGCTGGTTCTGCCACATACTGGATGTGTGACTTTGGGCAAGTCCCTTAACTTCTTGGAGACTTAGTTTCTCTGTCTGTAAAATGATGATAATATCAATGACACAAAGATGTTGTGAGGATTAAATGAGATAATTCCCATAAATCACATCGCCTGGCACAGAGTAAGCTCTGGATAAATGGGAGATGCTATTGTTTCCTAGTGTGATAGGTCCTAGTATGATAGGCCCAATAATAAAGTCAGGAAGCAAGAGGTTGGGGAAAGCCCTTGGACCACTCATTTGCCATGGGTTTCTCCAGGTGGGATTTTCCAGGTAGGATGGATTGGCTCAGGGCTGCCCCAGAAGTCTCCATCAGTCTCTCCATATGGGTCCTGCAGCAGGAAGCGGGGTGCCTGGGCTGGAAGGTCTCTGGACCATGTGGGTTCCTAGGCTGGCTGGCAAGATTGGTACCCTGGTGTAAGTTCCAGCAGCTCAGAGGCCAGGCACCCATAGACTCTCAGGGCTGCAGGCGTGGTATTGCGGACCCCGTGCATGGGTGGCCGTTGCAGACCTTTGTCAGCAGCGTGTGGTGGGGCAGGCAGCTCTAGGCCGGTCTTTGGTGCCTCCAGCACCCCTCTTGGTGGTGAAGCCCCTCACCAGTGTGGTCCCTATGGCACTGCACGGTCGGACTCAGCCTCTCTCCGGGAGTCAAGGCTGCGGCCACGTTGCAAGCACACTCAGGCCATTTGGCCAAGGGCCGCACTGGTTGAGGAGGCTGGCAAGGCCGCCTGGTGTCCAACTTCCTGTGTGCTGGAGGCACTGCTGGGCCTCTCGGGGAGGCATCCTCAGGCGCTTGGTGTGGTCCGAGTTCTGCCCTAATCTCTTCCCACACATTGAGGCTCAGGTGGGGAGCAGGATGAGTTCTGTGACCTTAGGTTCTGGGCAAAGGTAGACATACTTGCCCTTGATGTTCCTGCAGTGGGTGTTGAGCTGGGAAGCTCTTTCTGCCCTCAGGGCACGGGTAGGTGGCTGGATCTTGGGGTGGCCAAGGGACCCCTAAGGGCCTCACCTTGCCTGGGGAGCAGGCTCACCTCCCCTTCCCTTGGGGGATCGTCCTGGGTGCCCTAGGGGCCTTGCTTCCTCCCCCAGGAGCTCTGGTGTCTGGCCCAGTGGAACTAGGCCGGGCATTTGTCCGGAGGCCCCTCCTAGGCAGGAGCCTTCTGAGGGGCTCTGTCTTCAGGCCTTTCTCGTGGAGGGCTCTCCTTGTCATTCTGACTCCTGAATCCTGCAGGGAGAGAAGAAAATCTGGGTAGTATTTCCTCTTCTCCTCCCCCGACCCAGTGCTAGCAATACCCTGCCTTGGGAGTCCTAAATGAGATGACTTGGTGGACATCTCTTGACAATGACTAAGTTCTGTATTTCTGACAGCAGACAAGAGATTGATGCCAGAACCTTGTGGGAACTGTAAGGGCTCGCTTTCTGAAAATAGTGCTGGGTTTGAATTCCAACCACAACACTTTCTTGCAGAGTAATCTTGGTCTAACTACATAATTTTGTGCAGTCTCTGTTCAGTTGTTAGATGGACAATGATAACAGCAACCCCAAAGGATTCTGTCAGAGTGGTTGGTGAATCCATGGACCATCAGGAAGGCAATGCCCAGCAGTGATAGGTTAAATTGGAGAGACGAATACAAATTTTACCTTAAGGAAAACTTTTTCTAGCTAAAGTATAGGTTCTATACTTTACCCTCTACCAACAATGTCTGATCAGGGGTTCTTGGAGGGTAACTGATTTAATTCCTTGAGACAAGGAATAAAAATGGGTCTACAGTATCCTTTTGATACCAGAAAGCAAGGATATTTTCAAGGACATTAGGGGTAGTGATATGAAGACAAATGATAATTAAATGGACTGTCACTGTCCAAGCTGTTACAATTTGGGTATACTAAAATATTTATTCATTAATATGCTTAAGTAAAATATCTGGGAAAAGCTGTGAATCTATAAGTCATTCAAAATTAGAAAGCTATGATAAAGACTTTAAAAAAAGGTAGTTGTACCAGGAAAAGTGATAACATGTATCATTTTGATAATAGTTATAAACAGAAGAATGTTAATAAATGGATATTTTGATTCTATATTTCCTCTATAAGGAATAAATATTAACTAGTATCTTTCTGTGCAAAGAGGAAAGAATAGAACCAAAAAACTGTGAGTCTGGTAACTTCAGGAAAGTAAGACCCTTAACCATGACTGGATAGCACCGAGGAACACATAAAGTCACCAGATGGAAGGAGACTCATGTATCCTAATGAGAACTAACATAGATAGACTAACTAATCGCCTAATAAAATAGCCCTGAGAAGCTTAAAAAAATAATTTTGAGCTCTAGGTTCCATCACAAAAAGATTCCCAGATTCTATGATAAGGGGTTAGTTTCCAGAATGTATTTGTATGACAATAAAAGTCTGGGGATGTAGCTCAGTGGTAGAGTGCCTCTGGATAGATAAATAAAATGTGGTATTAACCCCAGTATTAAAAAAAAAAGAAAGAAAGAAAAGAAAAAATTAAAGGTGCCCCATAAGGTGGTGCACACCATCAAAAACAACAAAGGACCTGAATAGACATTTGTCCCAAGAAGATATACAATGGCCAACAAGCACATGAAAAGATATTCAACATATTACTAATTAGGGAAATGAAAATCAAAACCACAATGATATTCCTCATGCCCATCAGGATAAAAGTGTTGGAGAGGATATGGAAAAATTTAAACCCTATGCACTGTGAGTAGAAATATGAAATGGGGCATACATTATGGAAAACAGTATGGCAGATTCTCAGAAAGATCCAGCAATACCAGCTGATATATATTTTGGGAGATATCTCCCAAAGAATTGAAAGTAAAGTCTCAGAGACATACTTAAACACCTATATTCACAGCAGCATTATTTACAATAATCAAGGGATGAAACTAACCCACATGACTACTGACAGATAAATGGATAAATAAAATGTGGTATTTAGATACCATGGAATATTAGTCAGTCTTGAAAAGGAAGAAAGTTCTGACCCATGCTACAACATGAATGAAACTAGAGGATATTATAGCAAGTAAAATAATCAAGTCAAGAAAGCACAAAGACGTGTTGACTCCACTTGTATAAAATACATAGAATAGTCCAATTCATAGAGACAGAAAGTGAAAAGGGGGTTGCCAGGGCCTCGGGGGAGGGGAGAATGGGGATGATTATTTACAGTGTACAATTTCAGTTTGGCCAGATGAGAAGAGTTCAGAGATGGATGGTGTGGTGACTTACAACAACATGAATGTACTTAATGCTACTGACTATACACTCAAAAAAATGGTTAAAATGATAATTTATGTTATGTATGTTTTACCACAACTTTAAAAAGATCCCCAAATTCTAATATGCAGTCAGGCTTGAGTCTCTGTCTGGGGATATGGCAGAAATGGTATGTGTGAAACCTCAGTGACCCTACCAATTATAAATAATACTGGAATACATAGGTTTTAATCATGCCAAAAATCAGGTCCGTTTATGATAATGATAGGACATGGCTCAGATCATGTGAAACTTGAATATATCAACCCTGGGGAACATACTAAAGTATATACATATATACACACACACATAAAATCAGTCAAATCTGTGACTCTTACTGGATTCTAATTCAAACAAATCTTACTGGATTCTAATTCAAACAAACTAAAAGAAATTAGTAGATATTTATGGGATAATTGAAAATTTGAGGCTGGGCATGGTAAACACACCTGTAATCCCAGCAACTGAGGAGGCTGAGGCAGGAGGATTAAACTTGAAGCTGGTCTCAGCAATTTAGTGAGATCATCTCAAAATAAAAAATAAAAAGGGCTGGGGATGTGGCAAAATGGTTAAGCACAACTGGTTCAATCCACAGTATCCCTTTTTTTTTTTTTTTTGAATAATCAGGATATTTGGAAAAAAATGAAAAACAAATATATATATATATATATATATATATATATATATATATATATATATATATATATTTATATTTGTACTGGGGGGGGGGTTGAACCCAGAGGTGCTTACCACTGAGTCATATATCCCCAGTCCTTTTTTTTTTTTTTTGAAACAGGGTCTTGCTAAGTTGCTTAGGGCTTAATACATTGATGAGGCTGAGATTATAGGTATGTGCCACACAATGCCCAGCTTCCAGTGCATATTTTATTATAATATTTATTATACATTTTTAGTTGTGATAATGGTGGTTTAAAATCCTTATCCTTAACCAGGCATAGTGATGCACACCTATCATTCCAGTGACTTGGCGCATCACAGGTTTGAAGCCAGCCTCGGCAACTTAGTGATGCCCTAAGTAACTTAGTGAGACCCTGTCTCAAATTTAAAATAAATAAATAAATAAATAGGGCTGGGAATGTAGTTCAGTGGTAAAGTACCCCTGGGTTCACTCCCCAGTACTCAAAAACAAAACAACAACAACAACAACACCTTCTCATTAGAGAACATAGAATTTTAAATTCTATGATATCTGAGATTTGCTTCAAAATAATAAAGGGACAGAGTCAATGAGCATGAGTTGATGATTGGTAAAGTTGACTCGTAAAGTTCATATACTATGAAATTTATTTGTATGTTTAAAATTTCCATAACAAAACTTTTTTTTTTTTTTTCCAGTACTGGGGATTAAACCCAGGGGCACTCTACCATCCCCAGCCCTTCTGGATTGTTATTTTGAAACAGGGTCTTGCTAGGTTGCCCAGGCTGCCATCGAACTTGTGATCCTCCTGCAACAGACTCCTGAGTAGCTGGGACTACAGGGATACACCATGCCTAGCTTAAAATGTTCTTTTTTTTTTTTTAAGCATACAAAAGGAAGACAAACAGATAGGGAAAGTTAAAAGCGCCACGTGGTAACAAGAAAAATGTCACCATAAAAAGGTGCTAGTGCTAACTATGAGCAGCTTGGATTTGAACCTGAGACTCACTCAACCTAACAACAGGTCTCTGCTCAGAACCTGCAATCTCAGCTTATTCTGGGATAGTTTCCTTATTCTTTTAGGTCTAGTAGGATCACAAAAACTCTAGGAAGATACACAAATAATAACTTGTAGAATTACTAAAATCGGACTGGGGATGTGGCTCAAGCGGTAGTGCGCTCGCCTGGCATGCGTGCGGCCCAGGTTGGATCCTCAGCACCACATACAAACAAAGATGTTGTGTCCGCCGAAAACTAAAAAATAAATATTTAAAAAAAAAAAAAAAAAGAATAACTAAAATCCTAGAAAGGCTCCAGGAAGGTGTTGGATGAATAAGCAAAAATTAAATCCAGTTTTTAGAAATTTTATAACCACTTTTGATGGCAGGTTTTAATGAATTCTGTGTGTTTGTGTGTGTATCTGTCAGTCTGGTGCTGGAAATTGAACCCAAGGCTTCACATTTGCTAGGCAGATGCTCTACCACTGAGCTATACCCCCAGCCCAAGGAAAAAAAAAAAATTTTTTTTTAAAGTATTTTGGCTGTAGTCGGACACAATACCTTTATTTTACTTATTTTGGGCAGTGCTGAGAATCGAACCCAGTGCCTTCCATGTGCTAGGCAAGTACTCTGCCGCTGAGCCACAACCCCAACAGCCCAAGAAATTCTATAAGCATTGTATTTGTATATGTTTAAAGCAAATGAAGTAGCTAAAAGAAGTAACCATCTTGAATTTGTATTTGCAGTTTAAATTATTTAATACTTTAATTAGTTAAATTTGTATCAAAGCCTAAATCTCCTGTGAACAGAAGGCTTTAATTTCTTCCTTTTTGTTAAATACAGACTAATAAATTGACCAATTTAAATTGAGTACAGAAGGTAGTAGATATTTCTTTCCAATCCAGAAGTCTCTGAAATATGAAATAATCTGTTGTTAGATTTTTGTGAGGACTTCAAATAAGTAGAGGTTATAAAGTACTTGGCAGAGGGCCAACAACGTAGATGCTCTCAAGTCCAGTAACAATGAGTTAATTTACTGGAAAGGGAGAGGTTGACAGCAGAAGTTGACATCAGAGGTGCAGAGCCTAGAGAGGAGAGCTTGGTGGCATGCTGTCTGCTGGTTGATCAGAAAGGCACTCAGTCACCTGGCACCAGCCAGGTGCCAGGCACTGGAGATGTGTTAGTGAGCAGGGACCTACCATTTTTCCCTCTAAGTCCCACTGTCTGTCTGCTTTTACCCACAAACAGCTCCCTATCACACTTTTCCCTTCAGGCCATTCCCATGGATAGAACTAGGGCATGCCAGGACTCTTCCTTGTTCTAGGCTAGGACATTGGCTTCACTACAGAATAGCCCTGGCTTCTATTCAGGGGAACAGAGCAAAGGTCTCAATTCAGGACACTAATCTCCACACAGGTGGTTAGGAGCACCAACTTTGGATTGGCTGGTAGAGGTTTCAATCTGACTCAGCTTTTTATTATCCATGACCTTTGATAAGTAATATAATATCACTGAGCCTCACTTTTCTTATCTATGTTGTAGAGATAATATTCACCCAAAAAGGATTCTAATGAAGAGGATATTATGTATATATGTGAGTGTGTGCATGTGTGCATAGTTATTGATCATATATATCTCTGATCTGTATCTATACATGGGATGTAGCTCAGTGATAGAGCACTTGCCTAGCATGGGTGAGACCCTGGGTCCCATCCCTAGTACCACAAAACAAAAACAAAACCAATATATATACTTATACATTTATAATAGATATAGACAGTAAGTAACATTAGTGGCTGCTTTTATTACCTTAATGTTGCTGTTATTTCAGAGTTTGCCTCTTGCAGATCTTGAATATTTGTGTATGGATATAACAAAATACTGGATTAGACCAATGACAATTTTGGGGGGATACCAGAGGTGCTTTACTACTGAGCTACATCCCTAGCCCTTTTTATTTTTTATTTTGAGACAGGGTCTCACCAAGTTACTTAGAGCCTTACTAAAATGCTGGGGCTGTCCTCGAACTTGTGATCCTCCTACCTCAGCCTCCTGAGTCACTGGAATTACAGGTGTGCACCACTGCGCCTGGCCAGTTGATGGTGATTTCATTTCACATGTCCCCTGCATTATCAACAGATAAAAAATAAATCAATAAAAAATGTCATAAAGAAAGATTCTTGGGGCTGGTGTCCATATCCATATCCTAGCTGCTAGGGTGAGACAGGAGGATCACAAGTTCAACAGGGCAACTTTGTGAGACCCTGTCTCAAAACCAAAAATAAAAGGGGCTGAGGATGTAGCTTAGAGGTAAGGTAAGGCAACCTGGGTTCAATCCCTTGAAATACGCCCCCCCCCCCCACACACAGGCCAGGTATGGTGGTGACATCTATAATCCCAGCAATTTGGGAGGCTGAGGCAGTGTATCATAAATTCAAGGTCAGCCTCAACAAATAAGGGCTCAATCTCCACTACAAAAAAAAAAAAAAAAAAGATTCTGGGGGAAAAATGTCTCTAGGGTGGGTAAGTGGTTGGAATACAGAAGTTGTATCTAAGACCACAGGATCTAACAGGGATCAGGGCAATTGCTCATAATTGTGAGAGTCATACACAACTCTTGGAGATGCTATTCGATTTTGGGTAAACATAGTTTTGTATGTTTACCCAAAATAACAGAAAATGTTATTACAAACATTTTCTGATAGCAGTAAATTGTTTTAAGAAAAGGGCACCTTTTCCCAACTCACACAAAGTTGCTAAAAATTTATAAACCAACTGAGGAGCTGACTGTAATTCTCCAGACTACAGAAACTGAACCATAATTTCTTTCTTTTGTGCTGGTATCTAAGAAACCTGTGGCATAAAGAGCCTAATTTTTCTCAAGGTCTGGGGTAAAGACAGAGATTCCTTGGGGTGGTAGGCAGAATTCTGAACATGGCTCCCTAAGATTCCTGTTCCTGGTTATTCAAACAAACACTAATGTAGATACTGCTGTGAAAGGATTTTACAGATGTCAGGTTCCAAGTCAGTCGATGTCAAAATATAGAGATTAAGACCTCATGGGGGGTTGCCATTTTTATTTTTGATGCTAGGGATTGAATCCAGGGCCTTGTGCATACTAAAGCATATACTCTACCACTGAGCTACACTCCTAACAGAGTTTTCCCCAGCTGGAAGCAGAAGAGGAAGTCAGAAATTTGAAGCACAAGGGGCATTGCTGGCTCCACACAGGGAGCTATGATGAGGAATGCCACCTAGCTGACAGCTAGCAGGGAAGCAGCAAACACTGTCCTACCTGCAAGGAACAGAATTTGGCCAACAATCTAAATGAGCTCAGAAGTGGTTTCTTCCCTGGGAACTCTACATATGAGCCAACACTTTGATTTTGGCTTTATGAGACGCTGAGCTGAGCACCTAGACAGGCCCATGCTGTCTGACCTGTGGAAATGTGAAATAATAAATATATGTTGTTTTATACCACTTGCCTCTGTTGGAGAACCTAATATCCTGTTCTAACTGCCAAGAGTCAATAAAATCAGGAATAAAGAAAAGCTAACCACCCATCTGAAGTACTCAGAAACCAGAAGAGAGGAGAGTAATCTAGTCCCAGAATAAAATGGCTCCAACTGAGGTAAAACTGCTTGAGAAGAACTGTTTCAAAAACAGGTTACAAGAACTCAAACATCCTTGTGAACAATCTTCCAGTCCTGTTCCTTTCAAATCCCTGTCTAGCCAAACTATCAGCAGCTGTCCTCAGATCAGTAGAGACCTGAGCTTCTGCCTGTTTCTCAGGCCAGTTAGAGTGAACAAATGCCCTGTCCCAGGCTCTGTCCAGTAAGGATTTCACATCCTCATTTTCCTTCAGTTTCACCCAATGGGGCTGTGGTACTACAGCTGTCACTGTAGGTGGTAACAGTAGATCATGTACACTGATCTATAAACAGGCTCTAGTTTGTTCTACCTGGGTCAGCTGGTCATAAGAAACACCCAGGAGTTCGTAGGCATTAACTGAGGGAATAAAGACAATGCAAGAGGAGTTGGTGTTGAAGATATCTGAGCCTCCTGCTCCTATAAATGGCTCATACCTTCTGGACCTTTCCTATCTGGGTCACCTATATACCATTTCCATTTGCTGATAGATTGCTGCTGTACACCACCAACCTTATGGCTGGATCAGTCAGATGATACTCCACTAGTGAGGAGAAGCTCAACTCACATGGTCACCTGATGTCTCTGGTTAGACCCCGTCAACACCCAGTAGCAGAGTTTCTCAAAAATAGAATAGTTGTCTGCAAAAAAATGTCTTAGGTTTACTAAAAATCCTGGGAATCCGTGATTTTAATCTCCTATTGGTGCAGGCTAGAGGTCCCTCATAGCATCTCTGTTTGCCATGGACACTTTTAGAATCACTGGCATCTGCTGCAGAGCCTTGGTTACTACTCAAAACTGGCAACCGTTTAGGTGACTCTATTGATGATGTAGTCTTTTGTCTCTGACATTCAAATACAGTTTCTTTAAGGTAGGAACAGGTTGTATGAGTTACAACTTGTCTTTCACTTTGAAGGAGATATCTTTACATACTGTAAATCACTGAGTCAGCAGAAACTCCACTAAGGTATGGGCCCTGAATCTTTTTAAAAAATATTTTTATAACTTTATAACATTTATTTATTTTTATGTGGTGCTGAGGATTGAACCCGGACCCTTACACATGCTAAACAAGCACTCTACCACTGAGCCAGGACCCCATCCCTGGGCCCTGAATCTTTAATGAGGTTTACCTCCCACTTTCTAGTTTGCATATGTCTTACTAAGGCATTTAAAGTACTTATCACTTCCTGCTCATCAGATCCAATAATATCAAGATAGACCACTGTGATGTGTTGTAGAATGTCAAGATGATTGAAATCTTTGTGGATTGTTTTATGAGAGAGCAGATTTGACAGAGCCTTGAGGCAATCTGAAGATCCATGGTGGCTTCACCAGTTAAAAGCAAAACTGCTTCTGCAGGTGTTGTATTTGGAATGGAGATAAAGCCAGGTTGATGGTTACATACCTGAATCATATTGATTTGCCCCAAGAAAGACCTATAACTGACAGCAGATGCAATGGAATCGTGACCTGATAAAGTTTATGAAGTGCCTCATTGTTCTCTAAGATCCATCTGACTTCTGCACAGAACATACTGGCGAGTAGAATGGTATTGACAAGAATCACTACCTCGGCTTCTTTCCATTATTTGATGGTGCCATTAATCCCTGCACTTTCCCCAGGGATATGCTATTTCACTGGTCTTTGCAGGGAAGAAAAATGTCCAGAGGTAGCCCTTCCTAATATATTGGCTCTCAGTGTGTGGGTCTATATCAGTTTTCAATGTATTACTTCTCAATTCTAAGTTCATCTTCCAGTATTGGCTATGAGATAATGGGCTCCACTAGTTACATATTTCATAGAGCACTGTTAAATGTTGTCGGTAGAGGGCGCTGAAGGGACACTGCAAAAAGATGGGATGCACTTCATGGTTCTAGTCTGATGAGCATTCATTTATCTTGCTGTAGTTTTGCTGGGGCATATATGTGAGAACATCTCAGTGGTCCTCTACCCTAGATGCATGTCCAGAGTGAGAAGCCCTTGGGAAGCTTGCAACGACTTTGCCACATCTCCTCTTCGAATGGTGTATGTCATAACCCTCAGGCTATATGCTGCCTTTGTGTGACTTCTGACACCTGGAAAGTCTTTGCACACCCACCACTCGTCTTGACCTTCATGTGGCTTTCTCTAGTACTGAACACTGGCACATCAATCTTCCTCCAGCACTTGACTTCTGTAGCAATCTGTTTTTTTTCCAGCATTGGGATATCTGTATTGGTACAGCTTTTTCCAATACTGGGCTCTTACTGAGGACACATGCTTTAGTGCTTGATTCCTGTATTAGTATGTTTTTCTAGAGTTCTCAATTCCTTCCAACATTATTCTTAAAAGATACATAAGCAGATAGGATGGTAGCATATTGGTAAAGGTCTCTCTAACACTGAGCTCCTGCAGAGTACACTTGCTGTAGTACTTGGTTCTAGCAGTTCTCAGTGGTCAACAGCTTCACTGACATGGCAGAGTGCAGACTTCTAGGAGGTCCCATTGACTTCTCTGCCATGCCTTTGTGGGGAGAGGACTCTTCCTTAACACTCTCAGCCCTAAGGACAGTAGCTGATCTTTATGTCTGCTACCTCTATATTCTTTAATTGGCACTCGTTAGCCAATTCCCCATTGTTCCAATCCCCTACCAATAATTCTTAGTAATTAATTAACTTTTTTAATGTTAAATTTTATCATTGTGGCTCTATCTCCTGTTTGGACCCTGACTGATAAAATAATTGATATTGGGAATAATCCAAGGAGATAGTTCCAAAAAGATAGAATTTTGGAATTGATCTGGTAATGCCCTTGGGCTTGAGCACAATTTCTTTTTTCTTTTCTTTTTTTTTTTTTTCCTGTTGTGCCTCTCAAGGAAGAAAAGGCTACTGTGAGGCCAATCCAAGGTCCAGAGGGGCTCTTTCCTCTCTCCCCTGTACAAAAGTCACACGGGCAAAACTTAGTGTGACCATGCAGAGTGGGGAGAGTTGAGCACAATTTGAAGCTTTTTTGTCAATGGGAAATGGGTTGCCAGTAACCATGGTGTGCCGTGGGATCAGTTAATCCAGATTATGACTTCTTGTGTGCAACTGTAGCATGTACCTTAGGAATCCAAATTATTGCTACCCTTGACTGCTAAGGCAGGTTCTCTTCAATACATTTCAGTGATTACAGAGAGAAAAACACAAGGTCAGGTCTATTAACTTTCAGTTCAAGTCACAATCTAAAAAAACCAGAGTGCTTTTACAACAAGCCTAACACAGTCTGTTACTATTTGTGTGTGTGTGTGTGTGTGGTGCTGGGGATCGAACCCAGGGCCTTGTGCATGGGAGTCAAGCACTCTACCATTGAGCTATATCCCCAGCCTCTAAAACAGTCTGTTACTTGTGTAGACTTTTGATATTGTTAAAAGTCAAGCACAACATTTAATTGCGTGATTTGCTGAATTACAGTGACAGTGGAATTCAGTCTCCACAAATTTGTCATGGAAAAACTAAGAAACTGCTTGGGTATGTTATGCACCCCTATAATCCTAGTGGCTCAGGAGGCTGAGGCAGGAAGATCACAAGTTCAAAGCCAGCCTAAGCAATTTAGGCCCTAGGCAACTTAGCGAGACCCTATCTCACAATAAAAAGGGGGCAGGGGTTGTGGCTCAGTGATTAAGTGTTCCTGGGTTTGATCCTGGTAGCAAAAAATAACAAAATCAAACGAACAAAATGCTAAGGTATTGACCAGGAAATAACAGAAATTTGGAATGGTGCAGGACCCATAGGAAGCAGATAATATTGAACTCCTAAGACATTCAGTCTTCCTTGTGAGTGGAAGAAACCTGCCTTCCAGTTTTAGGAAACTATTTGTTTTGTTTTGTTTTTGTTTGTTTGTGTGTTTGTTTTGGTACCAGGGGTTGAACCCAAAGACATTTTACCACTGAGTTACATTTCCAGTCCTTTTTTTATTTTTTTATTTTGAGATAGGGTCTCCCCAAAGTTGCTGAGACTGGTCTTGAATTGTGATTCTCTTGCCTCATCCTCTAGAATCACTCAGGATTACAGGTATGAGCCACCACACCTGACAATTTCTTCTATTTGAAAGCCCTGTGATTTCCTCACCTGGGCAAATGCCTTGAAAGTGGACAGTAATTTCTCTCAAAACCCATGCAAACCACCCTTTTGCTACTGTGCCTTTTACTGAAGTCAAATCTCAGCATGTTCTAGTGGGGAAGGTATACATTATATGATCCAAGAGGAAACAATTTACACACCACAGGAATTGCAAGATGTTAATATGGTGGAGAAACATGGGGTGTATGGAAAAAATGGATTCTAAGGGTGTTAAATCAGTGAGGATAGAATGTGACACTTAGTAGGGCTGAATTCACTGATGTGGGTATGTTTATTTGCAGATTTAATGTGTTAGCTTATGTGTTTCAAGTTAGCCCTAAGAGGTATTATTTGGTTGTTGACTGAGATTTGGACTTAATGGTGGGCTACAATTAGTGGATTGAGATGCTAAAAATTTCCTGGTATCACACAGAAAGGGAAATTAAAAGGATCGATATGATAGTGATTTATCATGTGAAATCTGTCCACTATATTCTGTGAGAGGACCCAGAAGGCACTCCCTTAAGTTAAGGCATTAAAGAGAATACTTCCATCTTTGCAAAGCTCTTTGCTGTATTTTATAGTACAGGTAAGACTCCTTGAGCTGGGCAGAGTGGTACAAGTCTGTAGTCCCAGTGACTGGGGAGGCTGAGGCAGGAGGATCACAAGTTCAAGGTCAACTATGGCAATTTAGAGAGACCCTGAATCAAAATTTTAAAAATGTTAAAAAAAAAAAAAAAAAAAAAAAAAAAGAACTAGGGATATAGCTCAGTGATAAAGTTCCATAGGCTCAATTTTCAATACTGGAGAGAGAGCAGGGGAGGGGGAAGGAGAGAGACAGAAGAGATCCTGATCTCAGTGAGTATGTCTCAGTGATTATGGAGAAGATCCCAACAAGATGGATATATCAACTGTAAGGGCAGCAGAGACCACCAGGCAATCTTATTTCTTAGCTTGAGGTGGTCTTGGTAACTAACTGATCACAGTGTCCCTAGATATGAAATAGATAGCAATGAACTCCAATATTGCTTGATCTATATCCTTGTTGATCTTCTACCCACTATTCAAAAGTCTAGTATTGAAGTCTTTAGCTATTTTTGTAGCATTGCCTCTCTCTCCCTTTAGTTTTTTTTTTTTTTGGTTACCTGGAATTGAACTCAGGGGCATTCAATCACTGAGCCACATCCCCAGGCCTATTTTGTATTTTATTTAGAGACAGGGTCTCACTGAGTTACTTAGCACCTTGTAGTTGCTGAAGCTGACTTTGAACTTGAGATCCTCCTGCCTCAGCCTCCTGAGCTGCTGGGATTACAGGCATGCACCATCATGCTCGGCTAGTTACGTCAGTTTTTGTTTTATGTTGATTTTGGGGTTTGCTCATTAGGTGCATATATGTTTATAATTATGTATTCCTGATACATAATTAACTGTGTTATCATTATAAAATGTCCGGTCTTGGGGCTGGGGATGTGGCTCAAGTGGTAGCGCGTTCGCCTAGCATGCGTGAGGCACTGGGTTTGATTCTCAGCACCACATAGAAATAAAATAAAGATATTGTGTCCACCAAAAGCTAAAAAATAAATATTTTTTAAAAATTAAAAAATAAAATGTCCTGTCTTGAGCAAAAATATTTATTTTAAATTCTGCTTTGTGTGATATTAGTATAGTCATTCCACATCTCCTTATGGTGACTTTTACATGGCATATATTAGCTTCTTGTTTCATCCTTTTACTTACAATCTGTTTGTCGTATTTATATTCTAGAGTATATAGGTGAATCTTTTTTAAAAACTATTCTGCTTTTGTTTTCAGTGATGGAACTCAAACCCAGATCTCTACTATGCTAGGCAAGTGCTTTCTACCACTGAGCCACACCCCTATCTCCTTTTGTTCTCCCTGCCCATTATGGTACTAGGGATTGAACCCAGGGGCACTCCATCACTGGGCTATATCCCAGGCCATTTGATTTTTTTTTTAATTTTAATATTTATTTTTTAGTATTCGGCGGACACATCTTCGTTTGAATGTGGTGCTGAGGATCGAACCCGGGCCGCACGCATGCCAGGCGAGCGTCCTACCGCTTGAGCCACATCCCCAGCCCCTGATTTTTTTTTTCTTTTTCTTTTTTTTTTGGAACTGGGGATCCAACCCAGGGCTTTGCAAATGTGAGGCAGACGCTTTGCCATGGAGCTATATCCCAGCCCCTCGTTTAATTTTTTTATCCTGATACAAGGTCTTGCTAAATAGCTGAGGCTGGCCTTGAACTTGCAATCCTCCTGCCTTAGCCTCCTAAATTGCTGGGATTACAGGTATATACCACGTTGTTCATGGACTCTTCTGTCTTTTGACGGGAGTGTTTAATTCTTTACATTAACCTAATTAAAATCAGTAAATAACCTAATTACTAATAAGGTATGATTTACATTTGTCATTGTGCTATTTTATATGTATTCTACTTTTTGTTCCTAAATTTTTCCATTATTGCTTTCTGTATTACATATTTTTCTAGCATTTTGTTTTAATACCCTTATTGTTTCTTTCCCTTTATTCTTTTGAATCCCTTTCTTTTCATTTTTGTGGTAGTAGAGATTAAATCCAGGGCCTCTATCACTGAGCTACATACCCAGCCCTTTTAGTTTTTTATTTTGACTACAGGGTCTCACTAAGTTACCCTGGCTGGCCTTGAAACTGTCTCAGCCTCCCAAATTGCTGGGATTACAAGTGTGCACCACCATGCCCAGTTGAATTACTTTCTTAATGATCCCCTGAGGATTATAGTTAACTTGAAGCAATCTAGGTCACATTTACACCAACTTCATTTCAATAGTACATAAAAACTTTGCTTTTATAAAACTCTGTTCCCTCTTTCTAATATTAATATAAGTCCATAAACAGATTTTTTTTACAATTACAAATGGTTCTCCATTTATGATGGTTTGACTTGCGATTTTTTTTACTTTAAAATGTTGCAAAGGTGATATGCACTGAGTAAAAACTATTTAGAATTTAGTCTTTTCCCAGGCTAACAGTATGTGGTATGATACTCTCTTATGATGTGGTATAGCTCCCTGTTGGCCACTCAATCACAGATGTAAATGACTGTATCTCTAATATATAATGTTCAGTAAACTAAGTGTATTAAAGGCATTTCTCTGGCTGAGGATGTAGCTCAACGGTGCAGCACTTGCCTAGCATGGGCAAGGCCCTGGGTTTTACCCCCAGCCCTGAAAAAAAAAAAAAAAATTAAAAAGGAAGCTAGGGCTGTAGCTCAGCGACAGAGTTCTTTCCTAGCACACATGAGGCACTGGGTTCAATCCTCAGCACCACATAAAAATAAATAAAATAAAGGCATTCTGTTCATCTACAACTACAAAATAAATAAATAAATAAACTTAAAGGTATTTGTGACTCAAGTTATTTTCAATTTATAATAGATTTCACAGAACATATAGCCCTATCCCCAACAAAAGTTGAAGAGCATCTGTATTGCTTTCCACAGTTGTCTTTAGCCTTCACATACTGCTTGCACAGAAACTTAAGATTATGTAGAGATGAGAGTTTAGGGTCTTGCTAGGTCTTTCCTGGCATGTTCACAGCCCTACACACACTGGTGACTTTCTAACAATTCCCAGGAATGTATTAGTTTTTCAAAGCTCTCTATAGATAGTTCATACTCCAGTCTCTCCACCCCACTTTTGTCAATCTCTTATTACTCTCAACCTGTACATCACCTCAGGCAGTTGTATGTTAAACTGAGTGTTCTCAACAAATGCCCCAGGGATAAGGCTATAGGCAAGGGAAAGTTCATAGTCAGGTCAAATAAAGACAAACCCTGAGAACAGAGACTTTCAGAAAGTCCAGGCAGGTCAAATAGTGGCATGTCACAGGGGATGGAGCTTTTATAGAGCTTCAAACCTGCTCTGCCTGCTCCAGTGGCTGCCAGGCTATTGGTCCTCACAGGTCCTTTAGCTATGAGGCTCTTATTGTGGACCTAAGGAAAGGATAATGGGAATAGGGCAAGCTCATTCTTCCTAGAAAGACCCAGATGTTTTTCTTGAATAACTAAGGCTTGCATCGTGGCTAGCCTTTGGTTCATTTCCAGATTCTGAAAAAGCTGATTTTGCTCACTGTCTCCAGGGTTCACAGTGCTTTTATGAAGAAGTAGATTATTGGAATCCTATTCCAACATTCTGCAAATGCTTCTCTCCTGCTTGATCTATACAGAGAAGAAAGCCTAGACCTGGTAACCAAAATCCTGGCTTGGGTTGCCACAGTGGAGTCACAGCCTCTCAGCAGTTTTGAGATCCATGCTGTCAACGTCCCTGACTGAAGAAACAGTGAAGTCCCCTTGAGGAAAGATCCTGTACCACCGCTGCAAGCGCTCCTCATAAATCCTCCTCCAAACCTTCCCCAAAGAGACCAATGGTCATTTATTAGGGTGCCTATGCCCTGGGGGAAAAGGAAATATCTAGACCTTTTAGGGATTAGTAGACATTGGCTCTAAGTTTATGCTTATTTCTGGGGACCCAAAATACCACCGTGTTCCACCAATCAAAATAGGGGATTATGGTGGTCAGGTGATGGATGGTCTTAATGCCAGATCAACCTAATGGTCCTGGCTGGTCCACAGTCTCATCCTGATGTTACTTCTTCAATGCCAGAATTTTTACTTAAACTTGACATACTTGGTAGTTGGCAAAGTCATTAATGAGACACACGAAGATACTGGAAAAGATTACATGACATATCAGAAATACAAAGAGAAAGAAATTATGCCATTAAATGCAAAGTTGAAAGATCAATTCAGAAGACCTGATATGCAAATAACAGGATTCCCCAAAGGAAAGTAAAATAACAGATGGAGACGGACATTTGAATGTGAAGAGTCAAAGGACTCCTGTGAATAAAGATAAGCATCCAGACACATCCCAATGAGATTTCTGAATTCCAAATACTAAAAAAAAGACCCCACAGATTTCAGACAGAAAGACCAGGTTACTGAAAAAGTAATAAGAACTGGACATTAAGACCAGACAAATGGTGCTCACTTTGACAGCACATATACTAAAAGTGGAATGATACAGAAAAGATTAGCATGGCCCTGCACAAAGATGATACACAAATTCCTGAATCAGTCTATATTTTTATCACAATGAATCCCACTTTTATGTAAAATTATAATACACCAATTTAAAAAGTTAATAAATAGAAGGAAGATCTGTAGAGTAGAGGAAGAGGATCAGGGGGAGGGAGGAGGAAAAGGGGAAATACCAGAGAGTAAAATGAGCAAATTATGCTATGTGCATGTATAAATATACATATAATACATGAACCTCACTATCACAAACACCACTGTTATGTATAACTGTACTGCACTATAAAAGTATTTTTTTTTTTAAGGGGAAATGTATAGGGCTGGGACTGGGACTCAGTGGTAGAGTGCTCACTTAGCGTGCATGAGGCACTGGGTTCGATCCCCAGCACTACATAAAAATGAAATAAAGAGGGGCTGGGGATGTGGCTCAACTGGTAATGCGCTCGCCTGGCATGTGTGCGGCCCAGGTTCGATTCTCAGCACCACATACAAACAAAGATGTTGTGTCCGCCGAAAACTAAAAAATAAATATTAAAAAATTCTCTCTCTCTCTCTCTCTCTCTCTCTCTCTCTCTCTCCATCTCTCACTCTCTCTCTTTAAAAAAAAATGAAATAAAGATATTGTGTTCACCTTCAACTAAAAAATAAATATTAAAAAAGGGGGAAAAGTGTTACTTATTAGGTAGCAAAAAGTATGAAAGAATTTCATGAAGCCAGGTGCGGTGGTACACACCTATAATCCCAGTGGCTCAGGAGGCTAAGACAGGAGGATGGCAAGTTCAAAGCCAGCCTCAGCAACCATGAGGCGCTAAGCAACTCAGTGAGACTCTGTTTCTAAAAAAATACAAAATAGAGCTGGGAATGTGGTTCAGTGATTGAGTGCCCAGAATAAAAAAAAAAAAAAAAAAAAAATTCATGAGATGTATATTTAAAAATAAAAGGTAAAAGTTTATTTCCAAATGTTTTATTTATATACACAATCTCTAATTTATATGTATAAGTTCCAAAACTCAGTAGAAATGGGGTGGGTCCAGATGTGGAGGTGGGTAATATTGGGAGTAGCTTATTGTAATAACAGACAGATGAGTCCTATATTGGTTCCTCAGACTTTCAGTCTGCTTGCCTCAACCTCCCAAATAGCTGGAATTACAGGTATACACTGCCATGCCTGGCTCACATCTCACTTTTTAAACAACTCTGCAGTTTTTTCACTGGCCATAGCTTTATGAGATGACAGTCATGGGGAGAAACTAAGTAGAAAGAGCACTGATCTCAGAAGATAGAGGACCAGAGTTGTGGTTTCATCTTTGTCCTATCTTTCTGTGTGACTTTGAGCCTATTGCTTTCCTTCTCTGAGCCTATAACCTTAATTATTTTAATTGTAACTATAAATTGTACAAAACATTCAGCTAGGTACTGTGCATGGGGCATAATACTCCCATAATCTTAAGTTCTTTTTACATTAAATTATTATTATTTTTTTTAATATTTATTTTTTAGTTATCAGCGGGCACAACATCTTTCTTTGTATGTGGTGCCGAGGATCGAACCTGGGCCGCATGCATGCCAGGCGAGCGCACTACCGCTTGAGCCACATCCCCAGCCCTACATTAAATTATTAAATGTACAAATTTATTTCTTTCTGTTCAACTTTTAGGTAACTAAGAATTTCAGATCCAGAACATATAAATCTCCAATCATTTATTGTCATCATCTAGGTACTTGGAGCAGTAAAATTAAAAAGGCAGCAAACATCCCACAGAATATCCCTCTTAGAGAGCAAGTTACCTTTGTCAAAATAAGTCATTGGAAGAATGAATCTTTCATTTCAAGAGAAAAGTAAGGGAACACAGAATACCCATCAATAGAGTAGATAGTTTAAAATTCTTTAAAATGTCACTTAGGGATGGGGATGTGGCTCAAGTGGTAGCGCGCTCGCCTGGCATGCGTGCGGGCCCGGGTTCGATCCTCGGCACCACATACAAACCAAGATGTTGTGTCCGCCAAAAACTGAAAAATAAATATTAAAATGCTCGCTCTCTCTCTCTTTAAAAAAAAAATAAAATAAATAAATAAAATATCACTTAGGCCAGACATAGTGGTGCACACCTGCTGTAATCCTGGTGACTCAGAGCGCTCAAGCAGGAGGATTGCAAGTTTCAGACTACCCTGTGCAACTTAATGAGACCCTGTCTCAAAATAAAAAATAAAAAGGGCTAGGGATGAGGCTCGGTGGTAGAGCGACCCCTGGGTTCAGCCCCCAGTATTGTAAAATAAAAGAAATATCACTTATTGTCTATTTAACGACATAGTAAAAAATTTTATAGGCTCTTTGTAAATTAATATATCCCTCTCTGCTATCTAGCTGATGAGAGTTCATGCGGGGCCTCACAATACCTTGGGACATTGGTCATGCCCTTTGCAACCCACGGAAGTCACGGGACCCTGGCATGTCATTGTTCCTTAGAAGCATCACACATACTTCCTTGCACAGTGACTTTACCAGACTCCTGATTTGGCCTCTGTTGGCCGCCATTATTTCAGTTCATTTTTTCTAGCTTCGGTTCTCAAACTTCTTCAGAGATTAGATCTGATCAGCCCAGGAGTCATGGCCCAGAGAGGCAGTATTTTCGGCTCAAACACCTCCAAGGCCACATGGCCAACCTGTAGGAGTTCACTAGCATTTCTGGGTGGGACACTGGTTGTGTGGGTGCCAGCACTAACTACATGCCAGTAACATCCTCAGAAATTATGACACTCAGAATGCCCCCGTGTACTTCTTAAAACATCAAGGCCCAGTACTGCACTGCTTGGGGGTCAGGGATTTAGGGGGAGGAAAGTGGGGTATTGTGACACTTGATCTTTTCACTTATAAGGGACTGCAGATTTAGCTGTCACTTGAATTATGAGGGCACCTTCTAGCAAAGTCCCGACTTCCTTGCTAGTATTTTTCACAGCATGGGAGTTTTGAGGCACATAATATTTTAAATGGAGAAAGAAGGCTGGAGTTATAGGTCAGTGGTAGAACACCTCCCTTATCATGTAAGATGTACTAGGTTCAATTCCCAGCACCATGAAATGTAAATAAATTGAAGAAAGAGTACTGCATACTTTGAGGGGAGGGCGGGCATTGATTTTTTTTTTTTTTTTTACAAAAACCACATATGTGCATTCTAGAAAACTAGGAAATACAGAAAGGCAGAAATAAAGAGTAACACTCTAGCCAGGCATAATGGTGTGCACCTGTAGTCCCAGCTACTTGGGAGACTGATGCGAGAGAATTGCTTGAACCCAAGAGTTCAAGGCCAGTCTGGGCAACATATCAAGACCCCAGCTCTTAAAAAAAAAAAAGAAAAAGAAAAAATAAATAAAGAAAAAAGTAACACTATTCCTGTCACCTAGATATTCTTGCTGTTAACACCTTTCATTAGTCTTTTCTATCATTTCTAAAAGCTCAGCATGGGCCTTGCAGAGAATAGAACTTCCATGACTGTTGAAGGAATGAACTGAAATAATTCCTTGTCTCTCAATTAGAAGACAGAATGTAGTGATCTCTAAGAAAACTCCCTTCTAAAAACTCCCTAGAGAAGCTACAGTATGACTCTGTGTGTGTGTGTGTGTGTAGCCCAGGGCCTGGCACGTGAAGTAGACCCAGTGAATGGGACTCATTGTTACCATCATATTCATGTTCCCCAAGCAGACCTGAGGGTACCCCTCTTTTTTTATCTCAAACTCTGTACCTGGTCGCTGTTCTCTAAAACAGCTTAGGCAGAAAACGGCGCTAGAAACTTAGGCAGGCCTTAGGACTCTCCAAAAAAGAGTCCTTTCTGCTTAAAAACACCCTCTTCACAGATAAAAAAGTGGAGAGGCTGGGATTGTAGCTCAGAGGTAGAGTGCTTGCTAGCATGCGTGAGGCACTGGGTTCGATCCTCAGCACCACGTAAAAATATATTGTCTCCACCTAAAACTAAAAAAATACTAAAAAAAAAAAAAAAAAAAAATAGTGGAGCCGAAGAGAGTGACTCTTATTAGTTTGTCACAGCTAATCTGCCTCCTCACTTAGTTGGCTCCCAACTGTGCAAGGTCACTACAGAACTAAAAGAGCAGTGGACTCTGGGATGGACATCTGGGTTCCCAATCCTTGACGGGAGCACTCGTGTGTGCTCCTAAGCAAGTCATTCTTACTTTCCTAAACCTCAATTTACTTGTCTGTCAGACAGAGATAATATTTCCTAGCTGGATGATAGCAACAGAGAAATTGTAAATGTACCTAGCCCTGTGTGGTACACAGCAATAACTCAGGGTGGTAATTCCAGGTCAGGGAAACAGTAGTCAGTAAACTCAGCCCCAGAGAGGCAGGACTGGCAAAAGAAAGCTGTCCTGAGTGGGAAAGCTAGGTTCTGGGTACTTGGATTCCTCTCTGGAAAGGGGAATCCTCAATTCTTTATTTAAAAGTACTTGTATTAGTTATTGATATTTATATGTGGTTCTGAGACTCGAACCCAGTGTTTCACACATGCTAGGCAAGCACTCCACTGCTGAGCCACAATCCCAGCCTGGGAATCCTCAATTCTATTTCCCAAACAACTATAGACTGCCTTAAGAGGGTTCCAATATATAACACAAAAATATTGTTGCAAATGATGGATAAAATAGTCCTCATCTGTGTTTGAGAGTGCTCATGCTGATGTCAAGACTCTATAGGGGCTGGGGATGTGGCTCAAGCGATAGCGCGCTCGCCTGGCATGCGTGCAGCCCAGGTTCGATCCTCAGCACCACCTACAAACAAAGATGTTGTGTCTGCCAAAAACTAAAAAATAAATATTAGAATTCTCTCTCTCTCTCTTTAAAAAAAAAGACTCTATGGGTTCAAATCTGCCTCTACTAACTAGGGTACAAGTGACTTCTCTATGCTTCTGTTTTATAAATGGAAATAATAATAGTACTTATCTCAGAATTGAAATGATTTTATGAGTGTGAATGTAGCACTATTAAGAATATTACCTAGGGGTCATGACTGTAGCTCAGTGGTTGAGCGCTTGCCTCGAATGTGTGAGGCACTGGATTCGATTCTCAACACCACATTAAAAAAATAAATAAAACAAAGATATTGTATCCATCCATCTACAACTAAAAACAATTTTTAAAAAAGAATATTACCTAGCTTACTGATCATAATTTTGATATGGTACACAAGTATCATATAATTACTTGGAGTAGGTTGAGAGTCTCATCCAGGTTCATGAAGAACATTAGCCCCTATATGCTACAGTTTTGAAAGGGTTAAAAATTAAGCTGCCAGGCTGAGGTTGTGGCTCAGCAGCACAGGGCTAGCCTAGCATGCGGGAGAGACCCCAGGTTCGATCCTCAGCACCACAAAGATAAATAAATAAAATAAAGGTATTGTGTCCAACTACAATTAAAAAATAAATATATATATTTTTAAATTAAGCTTTCTCTGGAAATGGAAACTAGATCTACTAGAAATGAGCTGTGAGTTTAACGTGCTGTTAAAGCCCATAGTGAAGGATAAGACATGGAGTATGGTTTGAATGTAGAGGCAGAGGGTCTTGGTTATCATAGCAAGGGATGAGAAAGTCCCTGGCCAGTAAGGAAAGAGAAGGAACCCTGGTTCATACCCCATGGCTGTGGTCCTGGGAAGTGCCAAACCAGAGAGCAGGTGGCTGGCTAACATTCTAGGAAATATGGGACCCTATGTACAGAGTCCTAGCCAATCCAGAGATTCTAGTGCCCACATGATGTACAAGCCAGAAGCTAAGGATTGTAGGCTTGGACAATGAAGCCAACAGCAACCACAATGACCTATGATTAGACTCCACTCATTCACACACATGCTGGATACCCAGGGAACACCTTCCAGGTGAGGAAGTTCAAAGGAAGAAAGCCCAATGGTGACTGAGTTAGGATTTCTGTTTAGGGTCATAAATTAAGTTGTTTTATAGAAACATTTGAAGATTTGTTTAAAGGGGTACTCAGGACAACTTAGTCAACCAAGCACTCACATGTTTTGGTCTAATTGTTTCAATCTTTTCTGTTCTATTCCCCAGCTCTGTCTTACTTCCAGATGTGGTGAGGAGGTGGTTTTGAGAATCAGATAGACTTAGGTCTTGTCACTAGCTGTGTAATTTTGGACAAGATACTTACTTCTTTGCTGAACCTGTTTTGTTGTTTTAGAGTTCAGGACTCTGTGCATGCTAGGGAATCACTCTACCCTTCAACTACACCCTCAGTCCTGAATTCTATCTTCATTAGTAAAATGATATACTTTCTCACAAAAGTTATTGGTAAACTGAAATTAAATCATAGGGTTGTTTTCAAATTATATTCTGAAGAACCTTAAATCAGATAATCCAGTGCTTTCCAAACTTCATTCATATCCCATTCTTCCGTGATACATTTTCTATTTTTTACTTAATTTTGTTTTAACTAATCACTTTTTGTGTGTGTTTGTGTATCAGGAGTTGAACCCTGGGGTGCTTTACCATTGCGTCACATTCCCAACCCTTTTTATTTTTTTATTTAGAGACAAAGTCTCCTTAAGGTCTGTTTAAGGCCTTTCTCAACTGCTGAAGCTGGCTTTGAACTTGTGATCCTCCTGCCTAAGCCTCTCCAGTTGATGGGATTACAGGTTTGCACCACCACCCCCAGCACATTTTTTTAGACAAATATATGTTTACAGGATATACCTATCATTTACCCTATAATGGTAAAAATATATGGGTCAAAATCAGAACCATGCTGTTCGCTTCTTGTTAACCATGGTTACAATCCAAACCTTTGAGCTCAAGGCCTGGATTTTATTTGTTGAAAAGGATTACTCAACCAGGTATGGTGGTGCACGTATAATCCCAGGGATTTGGGAGGCTGAGGCACGATGATCTCAAATTCCAAATCAGCCTCAGAAGCTGAGCGAGCCAGTCAGCAATTTAGCAACCCTGTCTCAAAACAGTGGGGATTTAGCTCAATGATAACACATACTTGGTTCAACCCCCAGTACCAAAAAACAAAACCCTAGGGGACTGAGGACATAATTCAGTGGTAGAGTGCTGCTTAGCGTGCTCAAGGCTCTGAGTTCATGCCCATTGCAAAAAGAAAAAAGAAAGAGAAAAAGAATACCTCGGTCACAAAAGGTCACATACAGAATTAAATAAAATGTTCAAAATAGCCAGATCTATAGAGATAGAAATCCTTAAATCTTGGGCTGGGGATGTGACTCAAGCAGTAGCGCGCTCGCCTGGCATGCTTGCGGCCTGGGTTCGATCCTCAGCACCACATACAAACAAAGATGTTGTGTCCGCGGAGAACTAAAAAATAAATACTAAAAATTCTGTCTGTCTCTCTCTCTCTCACACACACCTCTTAAAAAAAAAAAAAAATCCTTAAATCTATAGATTAGTGACAGTCTAAGGTTGGAGGGAAAGAGATAGGAGTTATTGCTAACAGGTATAATTTCTTTCAGGGTTGATGACAATGTTCTAAATTTGCCTTTGGTGAAAGTGAAAACTGAATATAGGAAGAATCAATGAATTGTACACTTTAAATGGGTGAAATCTATGGTGTATGAATTATATATTAATAGAGCTATTGTTTTAAAAAATATGAAAAATAGCATAAATCCAATAAAGGGAAGAGACTTTATACAATTGAACACATTTTGGTTTAACTTCATTAAGAATATTAACCCTTTTTTGAATTATTTCTACAGTAATTTATAAACAATTATTTTTACCTGCTTTTAACTTTTCATGTCAAAATTGTTTTAGTGCCCTTATTTGTCAAAACAAAGATTCTCACATTAAAAACCACTGTTTATAACACAGTTATTTAAATTTCTCAGTGCTTTATAGCTTTTGTATTAATAAACCATTTTCATCTTAAAAAGGTAATTAAAGGAATCAACCTTAACCGGGACTGTTATTCCTTTTCTTTTTTTAGTTGTTGATGGGCCTTTATTTATTTATATGTGGTGCTGAGAATCGAAGAAGCTAGTGCCTCACACGTTAGGCAAGAGCTTTTCCACTGAGCCTGAGCCTGAGCCTGAGCCTGAGCCCCAGCCCCGCTATTCTTTCAATTTAGCTAGGTTTGTGAACCAGTGGTTAACAATCCTGCTCTTTGTTACAGGATCGGATAGTAAGCCCTGTGCCAATCAGGTCAGACAAACCTGGGCCCTGACCTGAATCATGACACCAGAGAAATCCCCCTTGAGCCTCAATTTTCCTATCTGTAATAAGTGGAAAGTAGGTCCCAACTCAGATGATAGGAAGAATAATGACAGGAGATGATTTTGTGTAACATGCTCGATGCCATGAGCTCGAAATCGTGTCTGTTATCAGAAATGTCGGGGGTTTGGCTCTGTGACGGAGCGCTTGGGTAGCATCCCCAGAACCACGGAAAAAAAAAGAGGAAAAAAAGAGAGAGAGCGAGAAGAGAAGAGAAAAGAGAGAGGGGAGAAGGGAGAGGTGAGGGGAGGAGAGGAAGAGAGAGAAAAAACTTGGTTTCCTGGAACAGGACAGCAGGTGGGAGAGATGCCCTTCCAATTCCAAAGTAACTTCCTTTCGGCCTCGGCATCCTTGGCTGTGGATCTCAAGCGAGTTGAGAACACCGAAAAACGTCCTCAACTAGCCCCGGGATCCTCACGCCCTCATCACAGTTCAGGAAACCAACGCCCGGAAGAGGCTAATAGGCTGCCCAAGATCAAAATCGCCAGCGCTGACCCCTGCGGAGGAGCCGAGCGGGCAGGGCCTGGCCTCTGTGCCAGTCCCGACGCGGCCAGGACGGAGGCTGAACTACCCGCCTTCCACGTTCCAAGCGCACACAGTGGCTGCGGGCCAGTCCGGACTTGGCGCCCCGCCGGGCGGCAACCGGCTGTCTGCACCCCGCGGCGCCCCAACCCCCCAACACCACCGCCCCGCCGGAAGTCCGCCCCCGGCCACTCTAGCACGCCAAAGGCGCGTCGGTGGCCTTAACCCTTCCCACTGCCGCGCCCGGCTCTCAGCGCCGGGCCGCGCCAGGCACGCTGTCCTCCTTTGTTTCCTCGCGGCTTCACAAAAGGCCGCGCGGGAAGCAGGGACTGAGGCTCCCACGTTACAGACGAGGCGACCGAAGGTACACAGCAGCTGACCCAGAACCCAGCCCTTTCGGGGCTGATTTCTTTTAGTCCGATAGCATCTCTCTGGCTCCCTCCTTCTTTAAATATACATGCAAACCTCAACCAGGGTAATGACCGATTACAGATTACAATAAGGAGTTTTCCTTCCTTAGGCATTGCATTTCCCAAATCCCCTAAAGTGCCTGTGATACTACTACGTGGGTTCTAACAAGTAAACATTGAAATTAGTCACTTTACAAAAAAAAAGGTTACATATAACTCAGACCATGACCCCCAAAAGATTGCTAGTTCAATTTTTCGGTGGAGGCAACAAGGTCTAGATACTTGCTCAAAATCAGTACAAATCAGTTTGAACCAGGGAACACCTCCATTCCTATCCTGATCCTTCCCCACACCACAGCTGCACGACTGAAGAGGAACAAAGGAAGGACAGCAAGAAAGACATTTCAATCTGAAAAATGGACAAATATAAGACATTGGAAAGTAAGTCACTGTGTTCTGACCTTGAGCTTGCCCTGCGTGGGGCTTTGAAGTCACAAGCAAAAAACACTCCTGCCTTCACAGTCTTGCAGAGACACAGGGAACTGATGTGGAGATTCTGCTGGTTGCAGAATGTGCCTGTTCCAGAACACATTCTGGAACTGGGGAAATAACCAGTTTAAGGGCACACTGGTACAAGGTGAGATGGATCCTGAGCTAACACTGCATTGATCACCTGACCTCCATAACATTTTTGGTCTCCTGGAGAACAGAGTTACATTCTGTAGTATAAATAAAACCAGAAAAGTAATAGGATTTTACCAGTGAAGAAAGAGAGATGTACTTGGGTTTGTTCTTTCTTTTATCATTAATGAAAAGTGATTTACCCTGCACTATACTAGACCCTAGGAGGACAGAGGTAAAGGAGACAGATGTGGTCTTATTTCTAGCAGCGGAAATGATATGTCCCATGCAAGAGGAAGTACAGTGACTAAACCACTAAACCAGGACCTGACCAAGTTTGAAAGTCAAGGAAACCTGAAAGATAAGCAAGCAAGCATTGGCTAGGAAAAGAGAAGAAGGGGAAAGAGAGGGAGAGAAGCACTTCCCAGGCAAAGGGAGCAGCAAGTAAAGTGGAATAGACTTTACTAGCAGCAAGTGTTAAGTGGAATAGACTGGCCAGATTTGATGTGTTGGAAGTCAGGAGTGTTAGATGGTGGAGAGCTTGAGAGAGAGAGGAGCAAGGGAGATGGACAGGGCCCCAAGTAAACAAGCCTTTGTTTGCCATGCAGAGAAAATTGGTGCATGGGCAGAGGCAGGCATGACAGAACATCACAACGTCCATGTGGTCAGAGGCCAGGAAGTAACATATTACTAGGACAGTGGGTGGGGAGGCTGAGAAGGGGCACAGAAGCCAGTGCCTAAAAGGCCTAATTATGGAGCTGGACCTGGAGGCTATGTAATGGAACATGAGAAGACTAAGACTCTAGGAAGCCAGGTGTGGTGGCAGATGCCTCTAATCCCAGTGACTCAGGAGGCTGAAGCAGGAGGATTGCAAGTTGGAGGCCAGCCTGTGCAACTTAGTGAGATTCTGTCTCAAAATAAAAAATAAAAAAGGCTGGGAGTGTAGAGCATACTTAGGTTCAATATCAGCACCAAAAAAAAGGAAAAAAAGAAAACATAAAACACTAGGAAAGGTAGGGATTATGCTGACTCAAAAGCATATGCTCTGTCTTCAAGGGTGTCCAGTGTGCTGCCGCATTCCCTTGTGATGCCCTCTAGGAGGCAAACTTGATGTCTCATATTCTACTTGTTCCCCCTCCTTTATGTATTTATTTGTTTATCTTTTATGAGGTCTGAGGATTGAACCCAGCACCTCACACATGCTAGGCAAGCGCTCTACTGCTGAGCCACAACCACAGCCCCATGTATTTCTGCTTTTAAGGGTAGCTGGGAGTTGAGATTTATATATGAAATCACTTGATCTTAAATGTTGTCAACATATTCAATAATGTGTAAGCCAAGCAAATCATTCCCATAGGCCAGTGGTTCCCAAGTGTCATAGCACATTAATATTACCAGGGGAGCTTATAAAAATCCCAATGTCCAAGTCATCCACTATGCCAATTAAAAATATCTGAAGTAGAAGCCAAGCATCAGAATTTTTAAAGGATTCCCCAGATGGTTCCAAGGTGCAGCAGTTCAAGAAACTCTGTTATAGTCTGAGAATGTTCTTTGGGTTGCCAGGCAAAGCCATAGGGAGCCATGAAGGCTTGGAACCGGGGAGGAGTAGACCAGTTTGGAGTTTTAAGGAAAATCAATTCTTAGGAGGAAAGGAGTACAGTATGGGGTGAGAAGGGAGCCCCAGGGGCAGGATCCTGCTAGGGTGACCAGTCATTCCCAGTTGCTGTGAACTGCAGAGTTTCCTGGGACATGGAGCTTGACAGTGCTAGGCAAATTGGGTGCTTGGTCATGTTAGAGACTTCCCTGGTATAGGAGGTCTGTCTGAAGTTTCCTGGGAAAAGGCCATCTTCCCAGAGGGCACTCACCTGGGTCTCTGAAGCCTGAGCTTAATAGGCTTGTGGTAGGAGAAAAAGGAAGGGAGGGAACCTGGACCCATCTGATCTCACTGAGAGAGTGATCTTGTTGGTCAAATCCAAGTCTATAGAATGCAGCTCAGCAATAGAAGGGTACAAACTATTGAGCCATAAAACAACATGGATGATTTTCAAGAATATTGTGCCAAAGAAAAGAAAACAGATGCAGAGGAGTACATACTGAATAATTCCATTTATAGGAAGTTCTAGAACAGGTTCACCTAATCTGTGATTTAGAAACAAAATCCCAATAGTGGTTGCCTCCTGGGGAGTTGAAGCTGGGAAAGGGGAATTCCCTGGGGTGCTAGTGATGTTCTGTATTTGATAATGGTTGCATTATGCATGTTTGCATTTTTAAAAATTCACTGAGTTGTACAGTTTTCTGTGCATTTCAATATATAGATATTTTACCTCAAAGGGAACATATACCTACAAACAAATCCTGGACTTGAGTTAACTTCGTGTGCACCAAGGGTTTAGAGGAATGTGTATTGTCTTCAGCTTATTTTGAAATGTTTCAAGGAAATAGGATGGATGGCTATGGATATGTGATAAAACAAATTCAGTAAAATGGTTCAGGATCTAAGTGGCAAGTATATGTGTAGATCATACAATTCTTTAAATTATTTTCTGTATGTTTAAAACTTTTTTATAATAAAAAACTTAAGTCTGATCATGTTGCCCCTCTGCTCAAGACCCCTTCATAGCTCTTTGTCACATCCATAACAAAAGCCCAAGTCCTAACAATAGTTTCCAAGGAGGATGACCAGACAGACATTCTGGTTGTCACAGATTTCATCTGTTATCTGCATATAATTTTTAATACTCTTCCTGCTTTTGTTCTCAAAAATCTCCCAGTTTGAATGACAGACTATGCACTTGCCCTGCCCATGAGGCCCCACCTGACCTGAACTTACTTCCTACCACTCTCTCTCCACTCCAGGCATATTGATCTCCTTGCCAGGGCTGCACCTCAGGGCCTTTACATCGGCTGTCCCCTCTGCCTAGAATGCTCTTTCCCCAGATATTTGCATGGCCTTTCCCCTCACCTTTGAACTTTTCTTCAAATGTCTCCTCAGTGAAGCATCTCCTGACATCCTTATGTAAAAATTGCAACCTGCTCTTTCCACATCTGCCAAATTCTGCTTTGTTTTTTCCAAAGTTCAGTCAACAACAGGCTGCATATACTATGGTGGTCCCAAAAGTTGATATCATCTCATGACATCATAGTCATCTTAGCTTGTGTAAATACATTCTCTGATGTCGCACAATGATGGAATTGCCTAAAATACATTTCTCAGAACCTATCCCTGTCCTTAAGCCCCCATGATTATACTCATAACTTCCTACTCAGGACATAATTTACTGAAAGTAGGCTCCATGAGGGCAGGGATTTTTTTCTGTTTGTTTTTTTGTTTGTTCATTTTTGCAGTATTGGGGATAGGACCCAGGGCCTCACCCATGCTAGGCAAGTGCTCTACTACTGAGCTATACTGCCAGCCCTCTGGTTTCTTTATGCTGTACCCCCAGGGCCTAGAACAGGGCCCAGAAAACAGTAAGTACACAAAATTTATATCACTATGATTCAAAGAAATTCCTCTGCCCTCCTGAAGGAGGTGCTGAAAATGTGAGAAGACACAGACATTGTGAGGCAATTCCTGGGACTCCATGCAAAGGAAGAACAGGAGGGGGGTGGGCATGATCAAAAGGAGAAAAGATGCCACCAGGAAACTGTGATTTGAAAATCAAGAAGACATCTTCCAGGTGAAGAGCAGAGGGGCAAGCAGGACGCTCCTGGCAAAGCAAAGAGCATGAGCAACACCCAAGAGGTAAGACATTTTGGGGTGATTATAAGCAGTTCAGAGGGTAGCTGGGGTTGGGTGGAAGCAGCAGAGCATGAACTCTGGCATGCAGATAATGAGCACTGGAAGGTTTTGGCCAGGGCCAGCATCATGGGCAGATGTGGGCTTCTGAAGGGTTGCCCACTGCCAACTGGACATGGGCAAGCAGGGAAACCCACCAGGAAGTTGTTACATTGATTTGTTGGCACTCGAAGGAAGTAAAGCAGTGTGGCCCTGGAGAAAGGGGTCAACTGGAGAATCATTTAAGACAAAGACTTAGGATATGATGGCTCCGGGAAGTGGACTGAGACTCCTGGGGCCAGGGAGTCATTTAAGGGTACAAGAGACAGTGGGAATGGTTGATGGGGAGATGAGGCTGAGTGTGTTTTGGACATGAAGTGAAGTGTTGCAAGCTATTTAATTTTTTGAGTCTGGAGATTGGGGGCAGAACTTCAAGGCAGGGAATTAGGAAACACTAACTGAAAAAGAAAGTGAGGGGCTGAGGTTGTGGCTCAGAGGTAGAGAGCTCACCTAGCATGCATGAGGCACTGGATTTGATCCTCAACACCACATAAAAAGATATTTACCTACAACTAAAACTAAATATTAAAAAAAAAAGAAGGTGGGGCATTGCAGGAGATTATTCAGGAACAGAAGAACTAGGGTAGGGCAACAGATACTAAAGATCAGGAAGAGGAAAGAGACCAAGGATGGACAGGACCCTGAGCAGAAAAGGGGAGAGCACTGGAGGCCAGAGCCCAAGACTTAGGGTGGAAGAACTTCCAGAAGGAAAGTGTGAACATGGGTAGGGGATGGGGAGAACACAGCCTGTCTTAAATCAGAGTTTTGACATGGGAGAAGTGTCTTACAGAAGAGGTTAGGAATTATCCACAGAGAAAGTGGGGGCAGGTCTGGGTTGGGGACACTTGCCTAGAGCCTGTGTCCAGGTGATGGACAGGAATGGGGAGACCCAAACTTTAGCTTCTCTAGTATACTCAGAAATGGACATCCTATCCAAAACCAAAATTCTTCTTTAGCCTCACTTGTGGGCAGGTCTATGGTATCTCCCCAGACCTTAGTGTCCTTATCTGTAAAATGGGGTAACAGGAAAAACAACTGCCAATGATTGAGCATTTACTATGTACTAAGCCAATGACTCTCTCTCCAGGAATTGTGTCATTTAATCCTCAGAAGTCTCACCAGGCTGGCTTTATGGTTATTCCATTTTATAGAAGAGAAAACTGAGGCAAATGAGAACAAGGTTAAGTCACTTGGTTAAGGTTACATAGTAAATGAATGCAGATGCTGAGATTTAACCCCAGAATTTGATTTCTGGGCCTTAACACTGTACCACTAACCACACAAGGTACTTTAGAGTTTACAGAGCACTCATATCACCTCATGGGATCATTGAGGGCGTAATGACATGACTCACACACCCAGAAAATGGCTGAGATTACCACATATGGTAGGTTGAATAATGACCCTCCTGAGGTGTCCATATCCTAAGCCCCAGAATCTGTGTGTTACTTCACATGGCAATTGGGAATTTTGCAGATTGGTGAAATTCAGGATTTGGAAAAAGGAAGAGCATCCTGGACTGTCTGGGTGGACCCAAGTCATCACAAGGGGCCTTATAAGAGGGAGGCACAAAGTTCAGACGAGGAGATGAAATGATGAAAGAAAGAGAGAGATTAGAGGATGCCATGCTGCTGAGTTGAAGAAGGGAAAAGCCACAAGCCAAGGAATACAGAAGCCTCTAGAAGCTGGAAAAGTCAAGAATACAGATTGTCCCTGATAGCCCGTGGGAAGAACCAGCCCTGTGGACACCTTGACTTTAGCACAGTATGTCTACTTTTGGACATCTGACCTCCAGAACTGTAAGGTAATAAATTTGTGGCTTTAACCACTGTCTGTAGTAACTTGTTAACAGCAATAGAAACAAATATGTCACATCACTGCATGCCTGTCTCCCCAGGCCACCTCTGGCTCCACTATTATTACAGGAAATACCCTTCTTTCTTCTTCCTTCTTTTTTTTGCTACTGGGAATTGAACCCAGGGCCTTGTGCATGGAAGGCAAGCACTCTTCCAACTGAGCTATATCCCCAGCCCCACACGCTTATATTTTTAAATGGCTTATTAAAGTTCCAATTTGGTCCATTCTGAACCTTGGTCTGTTCCTTCATTAAAAATAAGGAGCTGGGGTTGTAGCTTAGTGGTACAGCACTTGTCTCGCATGTGTAAGGCACTGGGTTGAATCCTCAGCACCACATACAAATAAATAACTAAATAAAACAAAGATATTATCCATCTACAACTAAAAATAAAATTAAAAAAACAAACAAACAAAAAAGGGCCAGGCACAGTGGCACATGTCTGTAATCCCAGCGGCTTGGGAGGCTGAGGCAGGAGGATTGCAAGTTCAAAGCCAGCCTCAGCAATGGCGAGGTACTAAGCAACTCAGTGAGACTATGTCTCTAAATAAAATACAAAATAGGGCTGGGGATGTGGCTTAGTGGTCAAGCGCCTCTGAGTTCAATTCCTGGTACCAAAAATAAAAATAAAAATAGGGCTAATACATCTGACCCTAACTCTCTTGCAGAAACAGAGGGACCTGATAGGATATGAAGTTTCCTAGAAACCACTGAGGCGGGGAAGGCCTAATTATTATTCCCATTGCTCAGATGAACAAACTAAGGCTCAGAGAATAGTAATAGCCTACCTAGAGCCATAAGAATAATTAATTACAAAGCCAGGACTTGAGCCAAGGCTTCTCACATGCCACCTCCTTAAAGAAGCCCCCCTGGACAACCCCAAACCATTCACTTATTCATGAAGAGTTACTATGACTACATTGTTCCCAATGTTGAGCTAGACCAGGCTAGAGATCCAGTTCTGTCCTCAAGGTGCCCACAACCTGTGGACAAGACAGACACAAAGACCAATGACCCCAAAACAAGCCTAATAAATGTTGAAACAAAGGGAAGAAAGCCTGAGGGGTTTTGGGAACTCAAGGAAGGGGACACTGATGGAACCTAGGGTTAGGGACGGCTTCTCGAAGGAGGTAGAGATTGAGCTGGGGACATGGAGGACTCAAGCAGAAGTGTAGCCAGGGGTATCAGGTGGAAGAAGGGCTCAAGAAAGTCAGAGAAGCACAGTGGTGCAGCTTTCCTGAGGGCCAAAAATAAGTTGGGTCATCCCAGGCCCCTACATCCATCTGGGCCTGTGTTCCCATGAATGAACTGGGAATCACGGACCTCACTGCTCAGAACTGTGACAATTCCTGAGCCCAGGGGAGGCCTGAGCAGGAAGAAAGGTCCTGGGATTCCCAGAGGAGGAAGGTGAAGGGGAGGGAAGGTCAGTGAAGGGAGACAGGGCAGGGTAAGGGAGTGTTGGAGCAGGGTCCTGGCTCAAGCCCCCACTGCACATCTGATCATGTGTGACCATAGGAAGGTCCTCTTAGAGCCTCAATGAGCCCATCTGAGGAATGGAGCATGAGACAAAACTGTCTCCAAAGACCCTCCCCAGCCCTGACGGGGAAATGACATGACACAAAATTACAAAAGGGTCTTTATTTGTAAAAAGCCAAAGGGGCCCCTGGGACAACAGGACAGGCAGGCCGGCTTCTCAGGGGTCAGGGGCATTTGGGCAGATGCGCTTGAGTGGGGGGGCGCCCTCCGAGTCCTCTGTGTCACCCTGGGCTGCCTCAGGGACAGGTGGCACTGGCTCAAAGACGGGGTAAGCTTCGGGGGCCTGGAGAGGAAGGGCGGACAGGCGTGAGCTCCACCCAAACCCAGGAGTACAGCCTCCTAGCCTCTGCCTTCTCCAAAGCCTCCACTCCACTCCCCTCTGGACCCAGGAGTCTAGCCTAGGGCCAGGTGACTAAGATGCAGATTAAGAAGGACACCGAAAATAATGGCAACACTGGGGGAATTTGATCTTCCTGAAAAATGCATAAAGGTAGTCCATTGAGAAAAATTAAGTTTATGAGGGACTTTCGTAAGCTAGTTTTAGGATTCACTTTTGTGTGTGTGGTGCTGGGGATAGAACCCAGAGCCCCTGCATACTAAGCACGCCCTCTACCACTGAGCTATACCCCCAGCCTAGGATTTTTTTTTAATATATACATGGAAAAGCACCATGATCATTTCAGACTTTTAAGGGTCTTAAACCAGCCCTAATTCAGTCCTCAAGACTTCATCTATTTCTTTTTCAGTCCCAAGAACCCAGCCTCTAAGCCTTTAGCTGGGTCCTTGGGTCCACATCTCCCTCCAGGACATCAGGATGCAGCCACCCATCACCCAGAGTTCCCATTCCCTCTAAGACCCGGGAGTCCAGCCGCTCTCACCTCAGCTTCCAGCAATTCTGGAACAGGCTCCTCCTTGGTCAGCATTGGGGGTTCATCAGTGCTGCCTGCAGGTGTGCCCCCGGGATCTAGAAGGTCAAGTGAACACACATCCCCTGAGCAGCCACTCTGTGCCAGTAGCACAGAGGGGAAAACAAAACACAGACGGGCACCAACCACATAAGCCAGAGCTTCTGGAGCAGCAAGAGGGAGCCAGATCCCTGGCTGCCATCCAGGATGCAAAGAGGAAGGAAGATTTAGGTGGGACCTTGAAATGTGAGTAGGGTTTTATTAGGTAGACAAACAGGGCCGGGTGGGGGGTGGGGTGTAGCACACAATTAACACAAATACTTTAGTAAGCACAGATTCTGCAACTGAACTGCATAGGTTCAAATCCTGACCTTGAGCAAGCTACTTAAAAGTTCTCTGGATCTCAGTTTACCCATCTGCTCATGGAGATAATGACAGTAATTACCACATGAGATTGTTGTGAGGATTAAATGAGATAATACAGGCAAGGCCCTTAGCATATTTGCCCAATAAATCTAGGTATAATTTCTTTATTTGCAGCACTGGGAATCAAATTCAGGGCCTCCTGCATGCTAGACAAGAGCTCTACCACTGAGTTACACCCTTAGTCCCATAATTTTTATAGTAGCAAAGTACTTGGCACAATCTAGACCTAGCCCTTAGGTCCATGGGGTGGAGCTCTTGCCAGGGAACAATGAGATCAGCAGGGAACAGTTCCTGAAGACCCCAAGTATCAAGCAGAGGCATCAAAGGCCATGGGGAACCTATGAAGGATGAGAAACAGGACAATAACTATGTCAAACTTGTGCTTCAGAAAATGTTGTTCTGGCAGCTGTGTGGAGACCACTGGAGACCAGTGTGGAGGCTGGAGCAGGGATGGGTGAGATGGGTGAGATGAGATGGCCAGAGCTGGGCAGGACTGGCAAAGGAGGGGAAAATGAGAAGTGTTTTGACCAGACAGGGGACTGACTATGTGGAAGACAAAGGTGCTGAGGAGCACTCAAGCTCAGGATGCTGGCTTAATGGCTATATGAGCATGGGCACCTTACTTCTCTGGGTCTCAGTCTCCTACTCTATGAACAAGGATCTTAACAGGATCATAAATCCTATATTATAGTGATGATTAAATGAGAAAAAAAAAACAAAAAAAATGTGAAGTGCTTAGAAGGATGCCTGGCACACAGAAAGGACTCAATAAATATTAGTTGTTGTTAATCCTACAATTATTAATCATTCCTGTGATTATCACTATTATTTATTCACTCAATTTACTAAGCACCTATTACTGAACAAGAACAATATCCCAACATTCAGGAAGCTGACATGAGATGGGAATGGGAAGAAAAACAATAAACAAAGAATTAAATGTGTACAAAAATCTCAGATGATGATTATCCACAAATCCTAAAAAACAAGAGAGGAAGAGGCCTGCTAGAGGTAGTTTCTGCAGGGGTGAGAGGAGGCCCCCTCAGGAGGCAGCAGGGGTAGTGGGAACAGGTATAGGGTTAAGCTGGTAGGCTCAACTTTGGAGAAAACAGGACTCAGAGGAGAGGCTCCTGGGAGGCAAACTGTCCTACCTCTCTCTTGGCCCAGTCGTGGGGGTTGAGTTTCCTCTGTGACCCCTTCTGCAGGTCCAGCAGGTGAAACAGGGCGGCTGGGCTGAGGGGTGCCACCAGGGCTGGGCTCGGTGCCCTTTTGGAGGGAACCTTCAGAATGGAAACTCTGGTTGCTGTTCTCATCTGTAGGAGCAACAGCCAAGAAGATTGTCATGAGGCCTCCAGTATCCTCCTTCAATCTCCACAGTCTCCCCAAATTCCATGATCCTTACATACCGTTGAGATCCAGCAGGATGAGAGGGCCACCTGCACGGGGACTGGCTCCCCTACCCCTGCGGTCCCGGCCACGGGATCTTTCTGCCCCTCCACCGGCCCGCCTTCGCTCCTAAGGATTACAGAGATAAGGTCAGAGCCAGCTTTCTACTTAGTTCTTGCAAAGTCCCCCCCTGTAGAAATAAGGAAACTAAGGCATAGAGAAAGCAAAAGTCCCTGCCTGATGTGGCACATAATGCGTACATTGGGTTACATCTTCATCTTGGGTGTCTGGAGCAGGAAAAAAGGGAAAAGGGGGAGGAGTTGCTGATAACCGTTAACATCTGTCTGGGCTGCTACACTGGAGGTCTCAGAGTGGGGACTGAAGGTGGAGGCCAAGGGAGGAGGGGCTTTGCTTGAGGTTGCACAGATGCAGGGCCTGGTGGGGGGGGGGGGGCTTGCTCACCTCCTCTTGGGGGTCCACCACTGGCACCCACTTGAAGATACGAAGGGAAGTGTCGCCCACAGTCACCCAGCGCTTCTCCCTGTGGGAGGACAGGGAGCTGGGTCAGAGAGGTATGAGGGGAGAGCCACCCCTCTAGAGCTGGGGTAGCTGCAGACGTTAGGGAGATGCACTAGGGTAGGGGCAGTTTCGCTAATGGAGTACAATTAAAGGGAGAAAGACAGCCCTGCAAACCCCAGGGCACAGATGGGAGTGATTCCAGACGGTATGACTAGGGGGCGTGGCTCGTGCAGACCCCTGGGGCACACATGGTGGTCGGGGGCTGGCTGGGAACCCTGGCTATTAAGATTGCGCGGCATACTTACAGGAGGAGTGTCAAAGCTTTAGGGGGCGGGACATAGATGAGGGCTCCCACTCCGGGAGGGCACGGCTGGGGATCACGCTTTGTAGACCCCCGGGAATAGCCAGGGAAAGAAGGACAGAGCCAGTCGATCCAGCGCACAGCGGGTGGGCGAGGGACACACCTAACGCCAGGGGCCACGGCTGGCGAGGGGGGGTGGTACCCCATGTCCCGTCCCTGGCACCGAGGCAGGACTCACCATCTCCGGACCTTCTCGATGGTCGCCATCACCTTCTTGATGTCATCCTTGGCCCGGCTCCGGGTCTCGGCCCGTACGGTGCGGCCGGCCATGCTGCCGGGGCTGGGGCCGGGGCCGAGCCCGCGGCGGGGCCGCCTGCCGTCCGGCGGGCTCAGGCTCGGCGCCAGGCCGGGGCGCCGCTCTCTCGGCCTGCCGTCCCTCCGGGAGTTGGCCGCGCCCTCCCTCGCTCCTCAACGCCTCCGCGAGTCCCCGCCCCGCTTCCTGCTGCCGCGCCCCGCCCCGGCCCGTCCCCGGAGCGGCCGGGCGGCGCGGGCGGCCAGAGCCCAGGCCTGGAAGCCGGGCCGGCCCCGCCCCGCCCCGGGCCCGCCCCCTCGGGGCGCCGGGACGCGCAGCGCCCCCTGCCCGCCGCGCAGAGGGAGAGTCTGGGGGCAGCTCGGCGGCTAGACGCGCGCAGCAGGGCCTAGCGGTGCGTTCAGACCACGTGGGTGCCGGGGTGCACGAGAGGGTCTGTGTCCTGATGTGCGTCCGCAGCGGGTGGGCGTCCCTGAAATGCTGGGTGTTGTGTTTGCGCGCGCGTGCTTGCTTCCGTTCTCACCAGCCTGATTCTACACTGTTCAACTTACTCGCTCATCCATTCATTCAACAGTCTGTTAATTGAGTGCCAAGTGTATGTCAGAAACTGCAAATACGAGTGGGTCTTCCCCAACGAAAATGGCCAAAGTGAAAAAGACATACCATCCCAAGTTTAGGCAAAAAGTAGAGCAATTGGATGTCCCTTATATTTCTACAGGAGTGTAAATTAGGAGAGACTCTGAAAAACTGGCATTTTTCATGCCAACCCACAAGGATAATTGGAATGGATTACAACCTATTCACACCATGGACTTAGACACAGCAAGCAGAATGACCAGTGTCCTACTACACCCAACAACCTAGACAAGTCTCATGGACAAATCTTGAGTAAAAAAAGCGAGATCCAATGGTAACCATTGGATGATTCTATATATGAAGATCAAAAACAGACAAACTTATGGTGTGAGAAGTCAGGATTGTGGTCATTCTTCAGACAGGGAGAGGGTAAGAGTGGGGCTTCTGGGAAGTGGCTGTGTTCTATTTCTTAATCTGGTACTGATTGATATTCCTGGGGCATATTTACTCCCTGAAAAGTCATCAAACTATATATTTATTATGTGTACACTTTTTCATGTTTATTACAGTTCAGTTAAAAGTTTACTTAAAAATATAAATATGTCTTAGTTAATTTTATTTGAGAATGCTCAGTCAGTAGATATGATAAAGTCTCAACCTGTGTTGCTGGGCTTTAGGATTTGTATTTCAAAGATTTGTCTGTGAGTTTTGGTGTGATCATGTCCAGAGGGGTTAAAGGATTAGGAGGGTGGTTATGACAGCATTTCTGGAACCGAACAATAGATAGATAGATAGTGATAGATACATATATATCTTATGTATCTTATATCTTACATCTTATATATTAGATACATATATATCTTAATCCCATGTTGTAGATACATATATATACACATACGTGTAATACATATATACACATGCATAATACATGTATCTTATACACATATTTCGTGTGTGTGTGTGTGTGTGTGTGTGTGCAGTGCTTGGAAGACAGTAAATACCCAGTAAATGTTAACTGTTGATTAGTGTGTGATTGTGACCCCTGACAACAGTCTGGCTCTTACCCCTGCTATACCCTCCTTTATTTTGGCAATTGTCTGCTCATGGTAATATCCTCTGGTGTCAGGTAAGGAGCTGGTGAGTTGGGAGAAAGGCATGCTGGCCTCCTTCTCAGTCCCTTGGCTCACAAACTCTGTTACCTGCTTGTTTATGGTCTCCTCCATCAGACTGTGAACTCAAGGGGTCAGAGACCAAATATGGATCCTGTCTAACTCAGAGGCCAGGACAGAGTAGATGCTTGGGAATCAGCTGTGGGGATAAGTGTGTATAATCATTTCAGTGTGTACACCACATTAATGAGGTTGCTGTTTGAGCTTGACCTCCTGTACAGGTCTCTGAAACCTGTTCTCTGAGCATGGGCATTTGAATACCTTAACTCTCCAGGAGATGCATGTACATGTGGAGGGGGGTTGTTGGTTAGTGAGCCTGGTAAGGTGAGGCGTGGTGGTGTCTTGTTTCCCTCCTGGCAGATATGAGGAGAATGGAAGGCATCTAAGATTGGCCAGGAGGTGTATGTTTGGAAAGGTGCTTCTCAAGCCGGTGGCCCCCACCGCTGCCTCTTTAGCACCTAGCCCCAGTCAAGAGGGAGGGCCTGCACATTCCTGTTAGCCCGCAGCTTCCCTCTCCTGTCCCTGAAGCTTTAATCCCAAATCAACCCTGGGGCCCCTCCCGCTTCAGGTGGGAACCAGAGCCTCCTCTCCCAGAGGGTTACAAGGCTGTCTCCCAGGGCTTGAGACCCCCAGCCTTAAGGTAATGTCCACAGGTCAGACTACCTGCATCCCTGGCGGGGCCCCTTCCCTGACCAGGCCGCGCAGGCTACTTGCTGAGCTCAGGGCCAAGGAATCTTGCCTAGAAGGGCTGGTGGGGCGGGGGGAATGTTTGGGGTCTGGACTATGATTGGCTGCGCCCGAGCCACGCCCCTACCCCTTTCCCCTTCTCCCCCCTCGGAAGGGGGGCGTGGAGGGAACCGGGATCAGCCAGGGGCCAGCATGAGCCAGAGGGAGGGAAGTCTGGGTAAGGGGCTGAGGGACCAGACACTGGGTCCCCGAGGGGAGTAGGAATCGGAAGGGCTGGCAGCTGGGGTCTGGGTCTTCACCACCCCTGGGTCCGGGAGGGGAGCGGCCTGGGCGGGGGAAAGCAGGCTCCGGTGTCAGGTAACGTGCGGGTGAGTTGGGAGAAAGGGCAGGCGCAAGGATTTAGAGGAGGCCTGGGGCTGAGTCCTCCAGGGTGTGGGCTCAGGGCTTAGATCACCGATCTCACCGGAGAGTACAGCACATTGAGGGAGGGCTGGGGTCGGGGATGGGTCAGGCGCCAAGGTCCTCTCAGATTATTGGGAAAGAATCAGAGCTGGGGAGCCGGAGGGAGAGGTAGAATTAGGGAAGTAATTTTTCGAGCCACAGGAACTAGTGAGTGACAACCGGACTCGAAAGTCAAAGCTGCTGAGGATAGGGACTGGTTGTGGGAAACTCAGGCGGGGGCGGGGCGGGAGTTGCCGGGCCTGGACTACACTCCCCAGCATGCACTGTGCGTCTCGGGACTCGTCGTCCTTCTGGGCGCCACACTCCGGCTTGTGTCAGGGAAAGTCAGACGATGCTGCCCTGCCCAGTAGGGGCATCAGAGAGGGAATGGGACATGGTCTCCCTATCTGTAAAATGGGCCTTAAAGTCACATTCCAATTTGAAGTTCTGTGCTTCAGGGATGTTGAATTCCACAACAGTCACAGGGCATGTGTAAGGCCCTATTCTCAAAAGCATTCCAGGCTAAGGTAGATATACACAGGTTGGAGAGCTACCTTGGAATTATGAACAAATGGCTTAAGTCAAAGGGAGCAGTTCATTTAAGGATTCTGGATTCTGCAAAGAGGAGGCAGAATTTAAAGTTGGTTTTAATGGGATTTCAATAGTGATTTGGGGACAGGGGACACATTTCATGTAGAGCAACTATTTGATAAAAGTCTGGTGCCCCATTTTTCCTCACTTGGAGTGGGACAGATCTTTCCTGGCTTGAATGCTGGAGCATTCAGAGTAGAGTTTCTGGGTTCAGGAGAGAAGAACAGCTGGGTGGTCAAGGAGCAGGAGCTTGGGCTGCTCTCATTCCTCCCTCCCTTTCCCACCAGAAGACCCCCAGGCTGACGATTCAGTCTCACTCCTTCCCCACTTGGAGGCCAAGATCCGTCAGACACACAGCCTTGCCCGCCTCCTCACCAAATATGCAGAGCAGCTGCTCCAGGAATATGTGAGTGGGAAAGGGGCTGGGGGTGCCTTGGGCCTGGGAAACAGGGAAGCACAGGTCACAGAGGTCCTCTATCACCTATTTTCTCAACCTCATTCCCAGTTGTGGAAAACAAACCTCCTGAGAGAGACAGCAACTACTCCTGGCCACAGAGCAAATGGAGGAGGCAAATGACCTCTGCCTCAGATTGGAGCCTCCCCTCCTTTGTTGTAGGGACAGATGAGGCAAGGCACTGAAGTAAGATAGCAGGAAACAGTTTTATTTGGCTGCAGCCAGGTTCAGAGGGCACATAGCTTTTGCCTGAATCAAGTAGTTCAAGTAGTTTCAGAATTTTATACCCAGCATGTAAGAGGAGGTGCTCAGAAGTTTACATAAAAGCAAGCTTTTTTTTTTTTTTCCCCACTGTTTTGGGCAAGTTAACCCTTTAAGGATAACACCTAAGAAGAGGAGAACTTCTCCCCATTCTTTCCTCTCCCTGCCAGCTGTTTCCATGGAGCCCAACTGGTAACTTTTCTTTCTTTCTTTCTTTTTTTTTTTTTTTTTTTTTTTTTGAGAGAGAATTTTAATATTTTATTTCTTAGTTTTTGGCAGACACAACATCTTTGTTTGTATGTGGTGCTGAGGATCGAACCCGGGCCGCATGCATGCCAGACGGGCACGCGCTACCACTTGAGCCACATCCCCAGCCCCACTTTTCTTATCTTAGAAATGTAGACATCTTTGTGAAGCTGCAGCCCAAGGCCAAAGACCTTGTTAAATTATTTTTTTTTTTAAATCACATTTTGTATTTGCAAACACTTTAACAAACTACTATACTGGATATATGTTTGTGAAAAACAAGTAAAAGGGCGTTCAGCACCTGGAATGCTGATTTTTTTCCAGTCAGTGGCCAAGGAAAATAGGAAGTTTAACTACATTGAACTTTTTTGTAAAGACTCTTGTTTATAGTCTTAAAATCAATGATGGTGAAGATTTCTGGAGAAACTTAACTAAGATTTTTTTGTGGAGGAGGGGGTGCCACTACACCTTGGTGCCTGAAGCCAAAACCTGAGACAGTAGAGGGTACTCTAGTCCAGGAGTCAGGAAACCTACATTCTAAGCTCTGTGTGATCCTGTCACCTTTATCTTCATGGGCCATAAAAGGAGGCACTAAATAAAGATGGACTGTGAAGTCCTCTACCTAGAATATTCAGAGGGACCAAGAGGGAGCTGATACAGAGAAGATAGAGCTATCAACACCTTTGGTTGGCCTGAAGGCTCTACCTTGCCCAAGGAGAGAAGATAATCCCACTTCAGTGTAGTGAAAATAGGCTGTAGTATTTTTCTTTCTTTTTTTTGGTGCTGGGGATTGAACCTAGGGCCTTGTGCTTGCAAGACAAGTACTCTACCAACTGAGCTATATCCCCTAGCCCCTAGTATTTTTTTTTTTTTTAACCTTTATGTTATTTATTTATTTTTTATGTGGTGCTGAGGCTTGAACCCAGTGCCTCATGTGTACTAGGCAAGAACTTTACCACTCAGCTACAAACCCAGGCCCAGGGCTGCAGTTTTGAATCAGACAAACAACAGGCCTACCCACTTGTGACCTTGGGCAGTAATGATAACATTAAAATAATAATGAAACAAGTAAGACACTGGGTAGTGGAATAATAGAATTAGCTTTGTAGTCCTACCAACTGTGATTCAAATTCCAGCTCTGCCACTTCCAAGGTGGGTTACAGGGCTAGTCACTGTCTTCAGCTTAACTCTCTTATTTACAAAGCCATTATTATTATCATCATACCCACTATTGGGAAGATAATGTTTTTAAGCAGCAAACAAAACTTGAACCAGAGGCAAGATATTTGTAAAAGAGAAATGTTTGCATTTGAGAAGTTGTAAATCACCTTTATCTTTGTTCATTCATATGAAAATTGTTCATTAAATACCTGCAGGTACAGGGTTTGGGAGGATGGGAGAAGAGAGTAAAATCCACTGAGTACCTCTAATTTTTGAGAGAACCCTGGTAGAAAGACAGGACAGGGGAGCTGGGCCTAGTTGTGCAACTTGAGAGACTAAGACAGGAGGATCCCAAGATTGAGGCCAGCCACACAAGTTAGCAAAACTGTCTTAAAATAAAAAGGGCTGCAGTTGCAGCTCAGTGATAGAGTAAGTACTTGCCTAGCATGCAGGAAGCCCTAGGTTCAATGTGGTGAGGGAGATGAGAAAGGAGAAGACAGGACAGACAGCTGTTCCCCCATATTATGGATGAGAAAACTGAGGCTCAGAGAAGGGAAACTGTTGCCCAAAAAGGCACAGCAGAGACAAGATTTGAACCCTGATCTTTTAAGATAATATTAATGAAACATCTGACATTTACTGAACCCTTCCTAGAGGCCAGACCTGGTTTTTAGCACTTCATATGCTCATAACTACCTTATGAAGTTGATACTGTTACTGGTTCCATTTTAGAGACAAAAAACAAAGGCCCTGGTGTAAACCCATGCTTTTTTTGTTTTGTTTCAAACACAACGGCCCCTTTAGGAGGGAATTATTTGCAGGATGAGGAAACAGACGTCCTGGGAGAAGGTCGAGGTCTCCGCTAGGACTGGAGGAACCCCCAGCGCTGGCCACAGCACCCCGCCCCCGGCGAGTCCCCCCCACCCTGGCCGCCCCGCGCTGACCGCTGACCGCGCCCGTGTTTCCGCAGGTGCAGCACCAGGGAGATCCCTTCGGGCTGCCGAGCTTCTCGCCTCCGCGGCTGCCAGTGGCCGGCCTGAGCGCCCCGGCCCCGGGCCACGCGGGACTGCCATTGCCCGAGCGGCTGCGGCTGGACGCGGCGGCGCTGGCCGCGCTGCCCCCGCTGCTCGACGTCGTGCGCCGCCACCAGGCCGAGCTGAACCCGCGCGTGCCGCGCCTGCTGCGGCGCCTAGAGGACGCTGCACGCCAGGCTCGGGCCCTGGGCGCCGCCGTGGAGACCGTGCTAGCTGCGCTGGGCTCCACCGCCCGCGGTCCCTGGCCGGAGCCCTCCGCTGCTAACGCCGCGGCTGCAGCCACCGCCGCCACCACCAGCGCCGCAGGGGTCTTCCCGGCCAAGGTGCTGGGGCTCCGCGTGTGCGACCTCTACAGCGAGTGGGTGAGCCGCACCGAGGGCGACCTGAGCCAGCTGGTGCCCGAGGGGCCCGCGTGAGCACGCGCACAGGGGCGACTTCGCGTTGTCGCCTCCTCTCCATCAGGTTCCTTCTCCATGTTTATCTTCACTTCTGTCTCTTCCCGTGTCCGTCAGTGTCTCTTTTTGAACTGTCCCCTTGCTCTGATTCTGTACCTCTTCTCTTTCTGGTCCTCCTTCTCTGCCCAAGGAACTTTCCTGTGTCCCTCATTTTCTCACTTTCCCTCTCTTTTTCTCCATCTTTGGGCCTGCCTCAGTCTCTTTAGGTCTCCCCTTTACCCATCTCTGGGGATCTCTGGGTCTGTTTTCCCATCTCCCTGTGGCCTCACGTGATCATGTGTACATCTGAGCCTCATCTCAAGGAGGCCACTCCCTCAGTTTTGTCCTTTCTTGGCCAGGAATGTGCCTGTTGGTCCTGTGGTGGGTAGGCTACTGCAAACAAATTTTAGACACCCTCCTCCAGGGTCATCCCAACTGCTGCCCTCATTGTCCCCACCCCATCCCTTTGGGCCCTTACCCTTCTCCCTTCACTTTGCCCTGCCCTGTGCAGGGATAGTACAGCCCTCACCTCTCAAGCCAGGTCTGTGGAGAGGGGGGAAAAAAAACATAATGCCTTAAAAGAGTTTTATTTGAGAATAAATTAATTTTTTTGTAAATAAAATGTTAAAAAATAAAACTAAAGTTAACCTGTATATACAGTTGTTGAAAATGGAGAGACAACTTTGAGAAGAATAGGGTCCTTGGGGTACAAACTGATCCCCCACACATACCCCAAAGGCACAGTCTGCATAGGAGATTCACCAAAACCCCAGGACAGGGATACCACCTGTCAGCCCCAAACAGGAAGTGAAAGTGCCCTGAGCAGGAAACAGATGTGATGTGACATAAGTCCTTAGTTTTTCCAGAATTCTACTTCCATTGATCAGGAAGTGAAACCCCATTTGGAGATAAAGTGGAACAATGGCCCAGACAGGCAAATCAGGAGAGGAAATGAACTCCAGCAAGAAGAGAGAGCTATCTGCTCAGAAAGGTCATATTGTCACACAGAAATGGAGGTAGACGGAGACAGGAAGACAACCCCTGAACTTCCTCCAATTCTAGAAAGGAGAAAGTCTCAAGGAGAGCCCAGGAAGGAGACCACTTGTCCTCTCCCTAGAGTAGGAGGTGAAGCCTCTTCAAGGGGCTCTTCTTTCCAACTAAGAAGTAGGAAAACAAGTACCACTGGATTGGAATCCATGAAATAGGACCCATGGAGACCCAACTAGTTCTGGAAGGGAGGTCATAGGCAATAAGGAATGGAGGCCTGGTGTCCAGATAATATTCTCCAAAACATGGCACAAAAACCCTGGTCTCTAGAGAAGTTGTAGCTCCTTCTCTATCCCAAAAGCAAGGCAAAAAAGAGTCCACTGTGAAAGAGGAAGTGTTGCAGCCTCTGACAGGAAGCCCCACTCCTCTATGCTGGGTATTTGGCTTTGAGTAGAGCCAAGTCCCTCACAGCTCGATCTGTCCAGTGGCCATATTCCCGGGTCACTACATAGCCTCGACATTTTCTCTCAAAGGCGGAGGCCCCAAAGGTAACAAGCCCCAGAGTGTCCTCTTCTGGGGGAATAGGCAGCCCCAGGGCAGTCATGATGGCAGCCATATTGCCCAACAGGCCTTGGGCCCTGAGTCTTGCAGCTCCAAGTTGGGCCAGGAGGATGGGACTGCCGGGATTTAGGTCACTCTGGTCGTCTCCCACGAGCTGTAGGTGCTGGGTCAAGGCCAGGAAGGCTCCCTGGGCACGGTTCAGTCTCTCCCCATCATCCAGGGCATGCCAGGTCTTGAAGGGGACAGCAGCAGGAGGCAGGCTGCTGAGCTGCAGCTCAGGGGCTGAGAAGCCAGGGTCACTAAAGGGGCTGCCCTGGTGCTGGAGCTGTATGCGGGACAGAGAGAGACAGAGGTAAGGGGACCAAAGGGATGTATGGTGCTGACTCCACATCTCCACTCTGAGACCGGCATCTTCCCAGGAGAATCCACCATTCACCACCCTTCAGGGAGCTGGTAGGATGTCCTAATACAGATCGAGAGCCTTTTTAGGTTCCAATTGGTCATCTTCCATGTACTATCTATATGACATCAAATCACAAGCTTCTGTAACTCCCATGTAACAATGTTATGTGAAGATGATGGAAAATTTATATATGTATATGCATACATATATAGATATAGATATATAAACAGCACCTGAGATACAATAAAGGAATAAAAAGTCATTAACTAATAATATATAGATATTAATGAACTCTGTGACTATTTTTTAATAATATGTTCAATCTAAGTATATTACTGACAATGTAGTTGCAGTTTAATCTTTTTATTTATGGTATTTAATTGCTTATGTTTGTTAATTTTATTATGATCACTAATAAATAATTGTTAACATTGTTTAATGTAGTTGAGAGTTTTCTCCATCAAAGTTCTGACCCCCCACAAAACACGACCCACAGAATCTTAATGCATACTGATAGAGCTCCTAATTGACATATAACGTAGTTTCATATCTTCATTGTATAGATGGAGAAACTGAGTCTCAAAATGCCCAAGACTGTCCAGGGAATAGAGACAGATATGGTACCAGAACCTAAACTGTGGAATTCATAAGGGGCTGGAGTATAGTACAATGGAAGAATTGTAAACTCCAGGACTCACCAGGGCCAGCCATGTCATGTAATTTGGGGGAAAAAAGCAGAACTAAGATGGAGGATGGAAGTTTTGGTCTACAGGATCCCTGTTTTAGGCAGCCAATTTTGTTTCTATATGGTGGGGTGGGGGTAAGGAGTGGAGGGTTGTGGTGTGGAATTCCATAGACCTGGTTTTGGATCCTGGCACTATCAGTTTTTAGCTCTGTGCCCTTGGGCAAATTATTTATCCCCTCTAGGACTCAGTTTGCTCATCTGTAAAATGCATTCTAATTCCACCAGTCAGAATGGCTTGAGGAATTGATGGCATAGAGCCCAAGTGAGCACATGGCATGAGGTGGTTATGGAAATCACCCTGATTATGTAAATCCTTCCTTCTAAGTGCTTCCTTTGTGTAACAATCCTGAAAGGTCACCAAAGGTGGTATTACCATCCCATTTTGCAGATGAGGAAGCTGAGACCAAGAGAGGAAGGATCACTTGCCCAAGATCACCCAGCCATCTGTGACAACGCTTGAGTATGTCTCTAGTTAACAGGACCCCTGTGCCCTTGGACCCACTGAAGAGAATACTCCTGAGCTTGCTCTGCTTCCCCTACCCAGGGTAGTATCCCTCTCCCCTCGTCCCCTGCATGTGCCCGGTGTCACTCACATAGGTCTGCAGCAGTGTTGATGTATTCTTCTGCATGTAGAGGGCCAGGCTATAGGCTTGACTGATGGGCTCAGCTGGGGAGATGGGGGCTGCGGGACTGAGGGGTGGCAATAGTAGGCTCAGTAGACAGAGCGGGGCTGGCAGAGGAAATCAGAGGTCAGCATCAAATCCCTGACCCTGCCTACAAATTCATTTATTCATCCTAAAACTTCTTTTTTTTTTTTTTTTTGAGAGAGAGAATGTTTTAATATTTATTTTTTAGTTTTCGGCGGACACAACATCTTTGTTTGTATGTGGTACTGAGGATCGAACCCGGGCCGCACGCATGCCAGGCAAGCGCGCTACCACTTGAGCCACATCCCCAGCCCCCTAAAACTTCTTCAACAGAGCTCTCAGTGATTGTCATATCCTATGATTATTAGCGCTTGCAGAATTGCCCTATAGGTAGATTATTTCCAGCTAAGAACTCCACTTGAACTTCCCTTGAACTCCAAAACCCATATATTCAACTTCCTACTTGACATTTTCCCTGGATATTAGTAAGCAACTTAAACTCAGAATACCCAATACTCAATTCTAGATTTATCTTCCTCCAGCATTCTTCCAGTTGCTCAGGCCCAAATTGTGGGGTCCTCTTTAAGACCTCATTTTTTCTTACTCTGCACATCCAAATCCTGTTGGTTCTGTCCTTACAAGGTAGCCAAGGGAAGGATTTTTTTGGTTTTGTTCTTTTAAATATGGAATGTGCCAGGTGTGGTGGCACACTCCTATAATCCCAGTGGCTCAGGAGGCTGAAGCAGGAGGATCACAGGTTCAAAGTCAGCCTCAGCAACTTACTGAGGCATTAGGCAACCTAGTGAGATCCTGTCTCAAAATAAAAAAATTTAAAAAGGGCTGGGGATATGGCTTAGTGGTTAAGTGCCCCTGGATTCAGTCCCTAATATCTAAATAAATAAACAAACAATAAAATATGGAATGCTTTACAAATATATGTGTCATCCTTACACAAGGGTCATGTTATTTTTTTCTGTATCATTCCAATTTTAGTATAAATAGCAGGTGAAAGCTGGGCGCCCATTACAAGGTGTATCTTCACTGTGTGAGAATTAATTGAGCTGTATACTTATAACATGGACCTTTTGTATATTTGTTACTTTCAGTAAAAACTTTTAAAAGATGAAACAGTATATCCAGAATCTGACCACTTCTTCTTCCTCAAGGAGGCCAGCCTAGGCAACTTAGTGAGATCCTGTCTCAAAACAGAAAGTGCTAGGGATGTAGCTCAGTGATAGAGTGGCCCTGGGTTCAGTTCCAGTAATGGAAGGCGAGTGGGAGGGAGGTTGGGGTAAGGAGAGGAATAGAAGAGAGAAGAGTAAAACGGTCAGTGCAAGTTTCTTTTTTCTTTTTTAATATATATTTTTAGTTGTCAATGGTCCTTTATTTTATTTATTTATATGCGGTGCTGAGACTCGAACCCAGGGCCTCACACATGCTAGGCAAGCGCTCTGCCACGGAGCCACAACCCCAGCCCCAAGTTTTTTGTTTCTTAATCTGAATGTTCATTATAAGGTATACGCTCACTTTGTGAGAATATATTGAGCTGTATATATCCAAGCTTCCACATTGTCTCTTGCCTCTTCCCCAGTATCAGCTTCTACCCTGGCTTCTGCTTCTGCAGACCCCTAGGCCTGACTATGTTCATCCCCTCTCTAGCATTCCCATGGCTCCCACCTCACTCAGAGTAAAAATAAAAGTCCTCAATGTGGGGCAGGGGTTGTAGCTCAGTGGCAGAGTGCTTGCCTAACATGTGTGAGGCCCTGGGTTCGATTCTCAGCATTGCATATAAATAAATAAAATAAAGGTCCATCAACAACTAAAAAATATTTTTTAAATATTCATTTCTTAGGTGTAGATGAACTCAACACAATGCCTTTATTTTTATGTGATGCGGAGGATCAAACCAAACACGGGTCCCACCAGTGCTAGGCAAGCACTTTACCGCTGAGCCACAATCCCAGCCCCAACAACTAAAAAATATTTAAAAAAAAAAAGTTCTCAGTATGCTCTGCAAAGGCTTATTCCCCCTGAACTGGCCTTCTTTATGTTCTGTCACATTCCCTGTGGGGACCACCCCCAAAACCCTCCCAAGGTCATCTCCTTCCTGTTCCTCAGGCCCCAGCTCAGATAAACTGTCCTGGCCACCATCCCCAAAGTCCAGCCCACTCACTGAGAGTTTGTTTGTTTTCTTGTTTGTTTTTTTCATTGGAAGTTATCTCATTTGTTTGTTAACTGACTTATTGCTGTCTCTTCCACCAGCATGACAGCTCTAGGCAAGAGAGACCTCACCTGGTTCATTCATTGCTGGTTCTCTCTACTAAATATTTGGTGAACAAATGAATGAATGAATGCTGTCATGGGTGATCTTATTGTTGTTGTTTTGCTTTTGTGGTGCTGGGGATAGAACTCAGGGCCTCGTAAGTGACCTACCACAGCTCTACCACTGAGCTGCATCCCCATCCCAGGCCACAGGTTTTTGTCTGATCACTGGTTCTATTCCCAAATGTTTAGGACAGCACAGTCAGCCCTCTATATTTGCAGGATCTGAAGCCACATATTCAACCAACTGCAGATAGAAAATTTCATCTATACTGAACATGAATGGACTTTTTTTCCTTGTCATTATTTTTTAAATTATAAAATGACTATTTACATGACATTTACATTGTATTAATTATAAGTTATCTTAAGATTATGTGAAGTATATAGGAGAATTGTGTAAACTACATGCCAATAACATGCCTTTTTAAAAAAGCTTATTTAATTTATTTATGTTTATGTGATGCTGAGGATCGAACCCAGTGCCTTACATGTGCTAGGCAAACACTCTACCACTGAACTACAACCTCAGCTCAATATATCGTGCCTTTTTATATAAGGGACTTGAATATTCTCAGATTTTTAGAATCCTCTGGGGGGTCCTGGAACCAACCCTCCATAGATACCAAGGGATGACTATACCTCACATACAATAGGCACTCAGTAAATATTTTTTGAATGAATGAGGAATGAATAAGGATTTGGAGGTTTCCAGCAAGTGCAAAGTCACTAGGCACATGAGTCAGAGCAGCCAGAGAGGGTCCCCATCCCTCCTGGCCTCTGGGTCCTGGTGCTCAGTCCCCTCACTCACCCACGCAACAGCTCATGCTCTCTCCTTGGCTCCTTCCTTTCTGCAATTTCTGGGTCTTTCCAGGGCACCTGTCCTCCTGTCCCTCAGGTAGCTTTATACCTAGATCTGTGCCCTGGAGCCGCCCAAGAGGGAGGAGGGAGTACACCCTGGAGAGAGGGGGCGGGCAGGGACAGGGTCCTGGCAAAGAATGAGGCAGACCCAGTTAGGGGACAGGACAAGGAGAGGTTTGGGAGGGACCCAGAAGAGGGTATATATTTCAGGCCAAGTGGCCTGGGACTCAGGGTACAGAAGACTCCCATGCAGGAAATAGACAGGGATGAGGACACTGAGGTGACACCCTGGACCCCTACAAATCCCAAACTCAACCTTAAACCTTGGTGGCTGAGAAGGAGGGGGCAAGGGCGGGGAGGGGATTATGGGGGACAAAGGGGCCGCCCTGCTCCCTGCTGCTCTGCACGTCCTGGGATCCAGTTTCCCCTGAGGAGGCGGCCCCCTGCTCCGCCCACAGGGACCCAAGCATTGGGCCCTGGCTCCCAAAGAGTTTGTGATCAGGAGGAGTGGTGTAGGGGCAACATCATCCAAAAGCAGGTGCACCCTTGGACACAGGAGCACACACACGTCCACACAAGCATAGGCACACGGACACACAGCAGACCTGAACGCACAATTTTATGCATTCATTCATGAGTAGTCCTGGACCCTACTGTGTGCCAGTCCTTCTTCTAAGTGCTGGGACAGAACAGGGAACAAAACAGACAAAAAGTCCGTTGTCTTGGAGCCAACAGTGGAGCTGTATGTGGGGCTGGGCCTCACCCAAGACGGCAGGAAAACCCCCATCAGGCCAGGACTATGCATGTTACACAGCCCGAGACTCAGACAAATGAGTGCTCCTGTGTACACAGATGCACACTGACATGTGAATACATGCTGCACACCTGGAGACCCGGCCAGAGGTACCTGCACAGAGCAGACATGAGCACATGGAGCACACACATCATGCCTATACACATGCATACAGACACACATGCGGCAGAGGAGCAGGAGTCCTGGATCTAGCCACATCTCAGTCTCTAATAGACAAGGAGAGATCCTGTCCCCTGCCAGGCAGAACACACAGGGACACACACACACACACACACACACACACACACATTTGAGGTCCTCCTCCCTAAGAAGCCTTGAGGCAGAAGGGCAAGGCTGGGGAGAGAAGCTGGGTTTAGGTCCCTGCCCAGAGCTTTCCCAATAGTGATTCAGAGTGATCAGTAGGATCCCACCCTGACTCCATCCAGGGGGTAGAATACTGCTTCTCCCTACTGCTCAGGTAAGAGGGTGACATGAAGAAAGAGGTACCCTACATTTATCCAACAGATATAACCCAACATTCACTCTGTGTGGCATTAGAATGAACAGAAGGGCAGGTGAAGTCCGTCCTCACAGGGTACGTATTCCAGTGGGGGAAACCAACAATAAACATGTGAACTAATAAAAACCAATGCTTCCTAAAATGACAGGGGCTAGGAAGGAGCCAAAGGGAGTTGATGTGATTAGCTGGGGGTTGTTGGGAGGAGACTTAATTAAGGAGCCAAAGGCCAGAAAGGGCAGCTACTTACCTGGAGTCACACAGCAAATCCAGGGCCGATCCTAGGCTCTATCCCCCAGCTTGGGGCTAGAGGTGGGATGTCCCAGATCTGAACTGTGAGCTGAAGGAAGGAGTAGGTTAAGGATAAGGATGATTCTGAGTTGGGGTTTTCTAAACAGCATCTCTAAGGCTGGGGGCTGCCAGGCTGGCAAGTAGGGCCTGTGCTGAGCAGAGGGTGATGTCAGGGGATTAGAGTAGCCCCATTGAGTGGGTGCACTGAGGCGTGGGCCAGGCCTTGGTGGTGGAGTATGGGGAGGAGGGGAAGAGGGAGGCAGATACTCGATCTGTGCTATTCACAGGTGGAGGTGTACGTGGGGCTGGGCCTCACCCAGTGTAGCACGAAAACCCCCACCAAACCTCAGCACTGCCTGCATCTCTCAGGGGACTCACTTTCTCTCTCTAGACCTCCCGGGTGTCGTTCACAGCTGAAGGAATCAGTCCCCAGGCCAGGCCCAGCTCCATTTGTCCAAAGTGACTGTCTTGGCAGAAGTCAGTACCTCTGCCATCCTGACCTGCTCCACTCACCATGGATCCATATGTCTCCATCTATGTTCTGGTCTCACCAGGAGCTGATATCTTGGGGATCCCAATAATTTTGGAGGAAGTAGAGTTGGGTTCAAGTACTGCATTTATTCATCGCTAGCATGGACAAGTTACTTAACTTCTTTGAACCCACTTTTTCTTTTTACCTTATCTGGAAACAGGGATGATAACTCCGCCTCACAAACCCTTGCTGACTCCACACACCAAGTGCCTTGATCCCTGCTGTGAGGCCCCCCTCTCTTCTCCAGTATTGCAGAATGCTCCCAAGCAATGGCAAAACTCTCAATATCCCACCACCTTATGTTTCTGAGCCCAGTCCCTCTCCCATCCATACATGTAATCTCAAGAGATCCAATGCCCAGTTATCCCCAGGACCCCCAAGCATGACCCCAACATCATACAGAAACCACATAATGAAGACAATTCAGAATACATATATATGAACTCCAAATCAGGCACAGTGGTACACACCTGTAATCACAGCTACTCTGGAAGGCAGAGGAAGGAGGATCACAATTTGGAGGCCAGCCTGAGAAACTTAGTGAGATCCTGCCTCAAAATAAAATAAAAAGGATTGGATTTGGGTATAAATTGTGGTAGAGAACTTGTTTGGCATGCTCTAGACCCTATTTCATCCCCAGTACCACAAAACAAGCAAAAAAGATACCCTATCCCATACAGTAACTCCAACCCTGTTCCTATTCCTGACTATAGACCTTTCCCCTACTCAAGGTGTAAGCATAGCTTGACAGCTTTCAGAAATAAGCAAGGCAGGTACAGAGAGCAAAGAAGTTTGTGGTTGCTCGACTAGGACAGAAAAAAGATAAAGAAGAGCAAGTTTCCTTGTCCCCTCCTAGCACCCTATCCCTTTACTATCCCCAGTGACCTCAGAATAAGGTTTTGATTTCTTAGTCTGACCTTCAAGGCCTTTGGTCCCCTTGTCCCCGGTACAGCCTTGAGCCTCTTCTTTGGCTGTTCCCCACTTCTCCAGCCACACAATTTACTCAGCTGCTGAACACCAGGTCTTTGCTTATGTCAATGCCAGTGTAGAAATCTCTCCTGCTCTCCTTCACCTGACTTAACCCTCACATCTGAACCTCCCACTTGGGTTTTATCTCCCCTGTCTCCCTTGCCTCCAGCTACATTGGGAGACTCTTCTGGGCTCCCAGACCCCTGTTTCACCCCTGTCCATTTACTGGTCACCCTGCCTTGACATTCTATCTCTTGACAGTTTTTCTCCTCTACCAGAAAGAAGGCGGGTCCTGTCATCTCCAAGTCCCTAGCACTAGGCCATGCACAAAGACAAGATCTCAGTGGTGCCGAAAGAAGAAAGGCAAGGAAGTAATGATTCCAACTCAGGGTGCTGCCAAGCCATGTCCAGGGGTCTGATCTGTTGAAAAGAATGCCTGGCCTCAGGAAATGTCCATGTTAGTTCTCCTCCTGATGGGGTGGTGGGCCAAAGAGACAGCTAGTGTGAGGCATAGAAGAGAGATCCTAATGCTGCGATCATCGGAGTGAGGAGCCCAACCCACTCCACTTGGGAACTCGGTGAACCTGCTCAGCACCCTTCCAGAGACAGGGAGATACAAATAAGACTGAGAGGGGCCCTGCTCTCCTGCAGCACACAGCCTTGCAGATTAGCCTTCTTCTTAATCATTGTCATTATTGTCACCAATGTTTATTTTTTTTATTTGTTTGTTTGCTTGCTTGCTTGCTTATTTATTAATTTATTTTAGAGTTGAAAGTAAAAGGCTTTATTAAAGGACAGCAGAGAAGACTCCCCCCCCCCCGCCGCCAGGAAGAAAGGGATCTCACCAATGTTCATTTGTTGTTGTTGCTGTTGTACTGTGATTTAACCCAGCTTGCTCTACCAATGAGCTACATCCCAGCCCTTTAAAAAATTATTTTTAATTTTTTAAAAATTTTTGAGATGGAGTCTCACTAAGTTGCTAAGCCTGGCCTCCAACTTTGATCTTCCAACATTAACCTTCTGAGTTGCTAGGGTTACAGCTGTGCTGCCACAGTACTAGATCATCACTAACATTTCTTTATATATATATATATATATATATATATATATATATAGAGAGAGAGAGAGAGAGAGAGAGAGAGAGTAGATGGACACAATGCCTTTATTTTTATGTGGTGCTGAGGATTAACACAGGGCCTCACACATGCTAGGCAAGCCCTCTACCACTGAGCTCCAGCCCCAGCCCATCACTAACATTTCTTGAGTGCTTACTAGAGTCCCAGAGTTGCCCTAAGCTATTCCTCTATATTTATTCATTTCTTTCTTTCTTTTTTTTTTCTTTTGCATGCTAAGAAAGCACTTTACCAACTGAGCTATATCCCAGGCCCCTCATGTTTTCTTTACTCAACCCTTTGAAGTATAGTATTGTTTCCCCATTTTATAGATGAAGATATTGAAACACAGCAAGGTTATGTGATGAGGTCAACATCACACAGCTAATAGGAAGCAGTGCTAGGGCTAGGTTTTGAACCCAAGCTCTGCAGTTGGGACTCTTTACCATTATTACTATTTCTAACTTCTGGGCCTTATGCTTGCCAGACTTTGAGCCCTTTCCATGGTCTTTGTCCCCCTGGATTCCCCTCAGGGTTATGTGACAAGGACCTGTCATTTCCACTTCTCAGATGAGATATAAGGTAAGGAAAATAATAACTTTTTTAGCCTCTGTTATTTTACCTGTCACTATACACACATATATGATCTCACTTAACCATTTTTATATATACATTTTTTAAAGAGTGAGAGAGAGTGAGAAAGAGGGAGAGAGAGAGAGAATTTTAATATTTATTTTTTTTTTAGTATTTGGCGGACACAACATCTTTGTCTGTATGTGGTGCTAAGGGTCGAACCCAGGCCGCGCGCAAGCCAGGCGAGCGCGCTACCGCTTGAGCCACATCCCCAGCCCCCATTTTTATATTTTTTAATTCATTTAAATTTTTTTTCACAGTGCTATGGGCCTCACACATTCTAGATAAGTGCTCTACCACTAATATACATCCCCAGCTCATTTAATCCTATAACAATCCCGAGATTTGTGGTCATATTCACAGTTTTTTTTCCCTCTGTGGTACTGGGGATCAAACCCAGGGCCTCCCACACTGATTTATCACCAAGCCACATCCCCATCCCTGTTATCCCCTCTTTTACAGATGGGGGTCCAGAAAGGTTGGGGACTTTCCAAGATGACTCAGAGAAGGAGCTGTAGAGGACTTGAACTCAAGTCTGGTGCCGGGTTTCTGTTCTCGCTACTAAAAGGCTCAGGGGTCACTCCAGTTGAACTGGGCTAACTGGGCTGCGCAAAATAACCACACAAGAGACACAAGAACCTTTTTCTTTGGGGTCGCTGTGACAGCTCCTCTGACCTTAAGGGTCCCCAGAAAGAGAGAGAGCGTGCTGACCCCTTTTATTGAAGAGAAGCTATTCAAATGAGGCAAGGGGTCAGGTTTCAGGGGGCTGAGTCTATCTTCATGATGTCCACTGTCAGCAGGTTGACTGACACCTGGGTAGGCCACACCCAAGGGCACAGTAAAAGAAGGGGACACACACAAGGCACTTCCATGGAAGATTCTATCCTAAACAGGGCAAGGGGTTATATTACAAAGGAACAGGTGAGCATAGCTTCACCCATGGGGCTGTAGCAAGACACACCCATGCACGAGACATGGACCCTCGAACCCAAAAAGAGTGGGGAAAGCTCTACCACATTTCTGTGACTGAGCGCCTCAGCACCCAGCCAGGGAGTGTGACCCAGTCACGTGCAAGGTTGGTCTCCCACAGTCTGGCTCTAGGGATTGAACAGCTCCCTACCATCCCAAGATGTAGTTCCTTTGCTGTCCCAATGTGTGCAACACAATTTGTCCCCAGGTTGGGGACACATAGTTGGACACCATAATGACAAATTTGGGGACGCAGATATGGCAGTGATTAGCACACTTCCTAACCCAGCCTTTGCCATTTTGGGAGATCCAGACAAGTTTTTACCCCTTCTTCATGAGCAACCCTATGATCATAGAGACTGATGGGAGATTGGGGCATCATTCAGCAATTACACATGAATGGCCACTGGGTGACCTGAATTTCCCACAGAAGTGACACTTGAGCAGAATCTAATCAGATGAGTAGACTTTACTGAATAAAACTACCCTCAAACTATATTAAATAAAACACTGTGTTGTGGGCTTGGTGGTATGTATCTTAGTCCTAGTTACTGGGTAGGCTGAGACAGGAGGATTGCTTGAACCCAGAAGTATGAGGTCAGCCTGAGCAACCTAATGAGACTCTGTTTCCAAACAAAAACAAAAACCAACACAACCGTGTAATAATGATGTACAACTAGACAAGCAGATCAATGAAACAGCATTGAAAGACCAGGAACGGACCCATGTATACATATAGGCACTCAGAATGTGATAAAAGTAACACTACAGGGCTGGGGTTGTGGCTCAATGGTAGAGCGCTCGCCTAGAATGTGTGAGGCCCTGGGTTCAATCCTCAGTACCACATAAAAATAAATAAATAAAATAAAGATAAAAAAAAGTAACACTTCAAATATGGGAGGATAAGAATACACTATTTTTTAAAGGGAGACACACATACACATACACACACATATACACACAAGCACCAAGTGGGTCATGGTGGTGCACACCTGTAATCCTAGCTACTCCTGAGGCTGAGGAAGAAGGATTGCAAGTTCAAAACCAGCCTAGGCAATGTAGTAATACTCCCTGAGTAATAAAAGGTTTGGGGCTGTAGCTCAGTGGTAGAACATCCTGGGTGCAATCCCTAGTACCACAAACAACATCTAAAAGACACTGGAACAGCTAGAAAGTGATATGGAAAATTTTAGTTAGATCCTATAGAGAATACAGCTGATGCCCCACCCAGATCCAACGCACCCACAGTGCATTTTACCCAGCTGGTATGGGTGTTGGTTGCTAATGGCTCACAGCTACCTCCCTCTGCCTTGGACCGAGAAACCCACCTTCTAGCAAAGGCAACATGGTGGAGAACACAGTACCATTTGCTGCATGTCCAGAAGCCTTTGGCCTGATGGGTCAGCCTTTGGAAGGCACAGCTGGAGAAGTCAGTATGGGGAGAACACAGTGCCATCTTTTAGAAGGACTGTTTTATGATGAAGGTACATGGGTCTGGGAACCGAGGGGTGGAAGTGGGGGTGGCCCCACATACTATCACTCTCTGTGATCCCCTCTGAGGGAATTTGTGCTTCCAATGCTTCCCAACTTTGAGCTCTGTAGGTCTAGAGAGTTAAGCTCCTGGTTTCCAGAGTAGGGAGGGACAATGCTACCAGGGGACATGGAAGGAGTCCCATAATATTTTGAACCTTGGGACCAACAAGCAAAGAAAGGGCTTGCTGTAACTGGCAGGGTACTAGGCCATGGCCATGGTCATCACCAGTGGTAGGAGTGTGGTTAGCAATTAGCCAGGCCATTGGAACATTTCCATTTTTTTTTTTTTAATTTTGTTAGTTACCAATGGATTTTTCACTTTATTTGTTTATTCATATGTGGTGCTGAGGATCGAACCCAGGGCCTCACACATGCTAGGCGAGCGCTCTACCACTGAGCCACAGCCCCACTGGAACATTTCTAGATACACATGCTGAGCTTTATTTGTAAATGGTCAAGTACAGTTAGTCCTCTGGATTCATGGGTTCTGTCTACAACTGAAGATTGAAAGTTTTCAAAATAAAAATAATTACATATGTACTGAATATGTACAGACTTTTAAAAAAAATCATTATTTCCTAAATGGTACACTATGATAACTATTTGCATCACATTTACATTGTACTATTATAATTTATCTAGTGATAATTGAAAGTATATGGGAGATGTGCATAGGTTATATGAAAATATCAGGCTGTTTTATGCAAGGGCCTCAGAATTACAACTTAAGCATCCTCAGACTTTGGTGTCTGCAGGGGTTCTGGACAACTCCCTGTGAATACCAAAGGATGATGATGTGGTACACAAGCATGCTATATGACATAAATTATGTGTATGTTCTATTTGCATATGAGAACTAATCAGTGTCTCAGAATCACAACAATGAAATATATAAGTGAAAACTGAAACTGAAAGCTGAAAGAATATACAAATTCTAAAACTGTTGCATATCGATTATGTTTTTTTTAAAAAATATATATTTATATTTTAGTTATAGGTGGACACAATATCTTTATTTTACTTTATATGGTGCTGAGGATTGAACCCAGTGCCTCACGCATGCTAGATGAGCACTCTACCGATGAGCGACAATCCCAGCCCTTGACTATGTTTTAATTGTTAGAAAATATAGAAATGTAAACATTTCAATTGGGGAAAGATAATTATATTTATGGAAAAGAAAAAAGAAAAGGAAGAAAGGAAGGAATAAAATAGAACAGAAAAGCAGCCTGCCATAGGAAGCAGATGACCTCTGACTCCTGCTCCCTAAACCAAAGCAAGTGCAGGTCATTCTAGTAGAGAGAGCTTCCATCAGCAGAAAATCCAAGACCACAGAGGGTCCTAGTATCTGTAAGGGATTGGCTGGAGTTTAAGGGCTGCCTTGGCATTGCGGGAAGCGGGGCCAATATCAGAAAGGAAGAAGGCAAAATCCTAAGTGCTGCTGGTAGTGACCATTGCATAGGAACTCAGGGCTCTCCATAGAGCTTTGGAAGGGCCCAGTATTATTCAGGAGGACACAGAGTTACAGATCCTAGATTATGCAGAGACTTCATCTCAAACCCTTATCCCTAGAAAGAGGCCTAAATCTCCCTTTTCATTCTAAAGGAAGACAGCATTCTGCATCATAATTGCCCAGTGTGGGGCTTGGCATGCTAGAGGTGCTTAATATCTGTTTCATCCAGTGGTAGTAAATTGTCCTTAACCAACCAGAAAGTACATATCAGAATTTCCCAAGAAGCTTTACATTATTTTATTCTTTGTGATTGTGTGTGTGTGTGTGTGTGTGTGTGTGTGTGTGTGTTTGTTTCTACAAATGTAATGCAGTCATTTGGGGACAGGTAATTCATTTCTTTCTTTTTTTCTACATATTGTATTGGTGCATTATAGTTGTAAATAATGGTGGGATTTGTTGTTACATATTTGTACATGAGCACAAAATAATAATATAATTTGGTCAATATCATTCTCCAGTATTTCCGGTTTGAGGCAATTTGTTTCTATGTATGGTTCAGTATACAAAGGAGACAAAATGTTGAGGATTTCCTCTCACCTCTGTTTCCCAGTCCCCTAGTTCCCATCCCAGGAGTCAACAACTGCTACTGTTTTCTTCTAATATTTCAGGGAGTTTTTACATATATGTTACTAAATGTGTATGTTTGATTTTTCCCTTCTTAATACCAACGAGAACAAACCACATACAATATTCTGTACCTTGCCTTTTTCATTTAATAATGTTGCTCAAAATCATTCTATACTAGTCTCATGGTGGCACACACATGTAATCTCAGCAACTTGGGAGGCTGAAGCAGGAGAATCACAAGTTTAAAGCCAGCCTCATTAACTTAGGGAGACCCTGTCTCAAAATAAAAAATGAAGGGCTGGGGATGTGGCTCAAGCAGTAGCGCGCTCGCCTGGCATGTGTGCAGCTGGGTTGGATCCTCAACACCACATACAGACAAAGATGTTGTGTCCGCTGAAAACTAAAAAATAAATCTTAAAAAAATTTCTCTCTCTCTCTCTAAAATAAATAAATAAATAAATAAAAAATGAAGAGTGCTGGGGACATAGCTCAATACCCCTGGGTTCAATCTCCAGTACTCAAAACAACAACAACAAAAAAAACACTACTAGTTGTTTGTTTTCTAACCACAATTTTATCCACATATCCTATTTTTACAAGAAACTGGAAAGTGATTAGAATATAAAAGTTTAAAAATTCTCAGGAGGGTTTGGGGGTTTTGCTTTGCAAAAGAAGAAAATTAACAGGGCTGGGGCTAGAGCTCAATGGTATAGTGTTTGCGTAGTGTGTACAAGGCCCTGGGTTCAATCTCCAGGAAAAAATAAATAAATAAATAAAAATAACAAAGTAGAAATTTTCAGGTAATTATTCTGAATATATCATAAATTAGCCCTTTATGTCTATATCGTCTATATCCATAATAGATAACATGTTTTATATTACAATATAGTTTTTGTTGTTTATTATACATATAACATAAAGTTTATGCCATTATGTAAAAATGTGAGTGTGTAACCGATGTGATTCTGCAATTTGTATTTGGGGTAAAAATGGGAGTTCATAACCCAATTGAGTCAAATGTATGAATGTATGAAAGATGATATATCATGAGCTCTGTAATGTTTTGAACAATCAATAAAAAAACAAAAAACAAACAAAAAAAACCCATAAAGTTTACCATTTTTTTTTTTTTTTTAAGAGAGAGAGAGAGAATCTTAATATTTATTTTTTAGTTTCCGGCAGACACAACATCTTTGTGTGTATGAGGTGCTGAGGATCGAACCCAGGCCGCACGAAAGCCAGGCGAGCACGCTACCGCTTGAGCCACATCCCCAGCCCAAGTTTACCATTTTTATCATTAATAAGTGAACAATTCAGTGACATCAATTACATTAATTTATGGCATTAATTGTACAGTCATCAACCACTATATGCAGAATTTTCTCATCTTCCAAAATTTACTGAAATTTTATGCAGTAAATAACACATTTCCCTTCTCTGCCCCATACCTGGTAATTACTACTCTACTTTCTATGGCTCTGACTACTCTAGGTACCTCATATAAGAGGAATCAAATAGTATTTGTCTCCTTGCATATAATTTTTTCATTTAGCTTACTGGAATCAAGGTTCATTCACATTGTAGCATGTGTCAGAATTTCTTCCTTTTAAAGGCTGAATAATATTCCAGTGTGTGAATATAGCACATTTTTTGTCAGTGAACCCTTGAGTGGCTTCTACCTTTTGGACATTGTGAATGATGATGCTATAAACATGAATGTACAATAATCTGTTCAAGTCCCTGCTTTTAATTCTTTTGGATATATACCCAGAAGTGCGGTTGCTGGATCATACTGCAATTGTTTAATTTTTTGCTGTTTTCCACAGTGGTTGGACTATTTTATATTCCCATTGGTAATGCACAGGGGTTCCAATTTCTCCATATTCTTGGCTAACACTTATTTTTTGGTGGTGTTGGTGATCGAAACCAGGGTCTCATGCATGCATGTTTTTTTAGTAACAACCATCCTAAAAGAGCTAATGTGTTACCTTTTTGTGTGTGTTTTTTTAAAATTGTCTATGAATCATTTATTTATTTATATGTGATGCTCAGGATCGAACCCAGGACCTCACACATGCCAGGCAAGCATTCTACTACTGAGCCACAACCCCAGACCCTCTTTGTGAATTTGATTTTCATTTCCCTAAGGATTAATGATGTTGAACACATTTTTATGTGCTTATTGGCCATTTGTAGATCTTCTCTAGAGAAATGTTTGTCTGCAATTGCATTCTTTTTAAAAATTTTTTTTAGTTGTAGTTGGACATAATATCTTTATTTACTTTTTTAATTTTAATTTTATTTTTTTAATTGTACACAATATCTTTATTTTGTTTATTTTTATTTTTATGTGGTGCTGAGGATCGAACCCAGTGCCTCACATGTGTGTGGTGAGTGCTCTACCACTGAGCTACAGCCCCAGCCCTGAAATTGCATTCTTAAAAATATACGCTGAAATGACTAATAAATTTATCATTTCTGTTAAAATACCTGTTCACCATAAAAATTCAAGCAAATGTTAAAAGAGCAAAGAAAAAAAATCCAACAAACCACCCTATTTTACCACTTAGAAATAATAACAAACATATTAATGTTTGGTGAACATCATTCCATTTTGTTAGATAAATAACATTTTAAAATATATGACAGTCATATTATATGTCATATTTTAAAACCAAAACATTAATTATTTGAATTTAGCAGAAAGAAATGGAAGTAAAACCGAAAGAACTGTGGAACTTCAGATAAATGACATTATTTCCTAGAATTCCCAGATTAAGAAAAAAGATCTTGGGTGTGGGTATAGCTGAATGGCAGAATGCTTGACTAGCATGTGTGAAGTCTTGGATTCAATCCTAGCACTGAAAACAAAAATTTTTAAATCATGGATGGTTGCATTATTATTTATTAATCACACTTTTTGGAGATGGACATTGCTAACATACTTGGTTGTTCCCATTGATCATTCCCAATTAATTCTTAATATTTTTCCCTACCTTCCTCTATATCCAAACTTTGGCTAGTTTTATTATTACTTTTGTTTATTAATATTCATAACATTTATGCCAGGCATGGTGGTACACACTTGTAATTCTAGTGATTCAGGAGCCTGAAGCAAGCGGATCAAAAGTTCGAGGCCAACCTTAGTAACTTAGAGACACCTGTCTCAAAAACATATATATAAAGGGCAGGAATATTGCGCAGCGGTAAAGTGGCCCTGGGTTCAATTCCCAGTATGGAAAAAAAAAAGAAAGAAAAAGAAAAAAGAAAACCCCAAACAATTTATAGTATTTTCTATTATGCATCCTGACTTTTATTTTATTTATTTATTTAAAATATTTATTTCCTAGTTTTAAGTGGACACAATATCTTTATTTTACATTGATGTGGTGCTGAGGATCAAACTCAGTGCCTCAAGCATGCTAGGCAAGCACTCTACCACTGAGCCACAACCCCAGCCCTTCATCCTGACTTTTAAAATACTCAGTTTATTGATATTTACATATTTTCAATAGTAATCAATGATTTAACATTTTGACTAATCTCTTGGTTGACTGGATTCCATCTTCAAATAGCTTTTTTCTATTTTAAAGAGAGAGAAAGAGAGAGAGAGAGAGAGAATTTTTTAATATTTATTTTTTAGTTTTCGGCGGACACAACATCTTTGTTTGTATGTGGTGCTGAGGATCGAACCCGGGCCACAGGCATGCCAGGCGAGCGCGCTACCGCTTGAGCCACATCCTCAGCCCTCAAATAGCTTTTTTCAAGAAAGGATTATGCCCTTTTCATACTATTTAGAGAGGGTTCTGTTCTGTGTTATCCCTAGTTCCTGTAAGAACATAAACCTTAAAACTATGGAACTGGGGCTGGGGTTGTGGCTCAGTGGAAGAGCACTTGTCTAGCACGTGTAAGGCCCTGTCTTTGATCCCCAGCACCACATAAAAGAAATAAAATAAAGGTATTGTATTCAACTACTTCTAAAAAATAACATTAAACAACAATAACAACAACAACAAAAAACTATGGAACTATATATGGTAAGTGACAAGAAAATGCCTCAGTGAGAAGTTGGTGGTCAATCCAGAGCTCAGGAATCAACAAGCAAGGTTCCCCAAAAGCCACATATATCTGGTAAGTGAAAATTTTAGATACCTAAATTCTTTTTTTCTATTTTTAACTGTGATTTTTTAAAAAGTGTAATATATGGCTGGCAAACCAGCTCAGTAATAGATCACTTGCCATGTGTGAGGCCCTGGGTTCTATCCCAGCAACCAGCATTTCAACAACAAAAGAAACAAAACAAAAAACCCTAAATAAAATTCACCATTTTCAAATGGGCAATTTTAGCCAGGTATGGTAGCACACACCTATAATTCCAGCAGCTTAGGAGGCTGAAGCAGGAGGATTTCAAGTTCAAATCCAGCCTGGGTAATTTAGCAAGGCCCTAAGCAATTTAGCAAGACCATCTCTAAATAAAAAGGGCTAGGGATGTGGCTCAGTAGTTAAACACCCCTGGATTCAATCACTGATACCAAAAAAAAAAAAAAAAAAATGTATTTAATTTGCTGGGATAGAGCTTAGTGGTGAAATGCTTGCCTTGTAGGTGTGAAGCCCTAGGTTTGATCCCTAGTTCCAAAGCAGAAAACAAACAAACAAAAAAGAAACCCCAATTCTCCTCACAAAAAAAAAAAAAAAAAAAAAAAAAAAAAGTAATAATTATGGGCTTGGTTTGTAGTTTAGTGGTAGAGCACTTGCTTAGCAGGGCAAGGCACTGGGTTCAATCCCTAGCACTGCAAAGAAAAAAATGTACTCAATTATTATACTTCTATTTTTGTTGTTGTTTAGACCAAATTTTATTTTAATTAATAAGCTTGCCAGTAGGACAGATGGAAAGGATAGGAGTTAAATCTGGTTCAAGGTTCAAGAAGTGTTAATTTTTTTTTTTTTTTTTTTAGTTTTATTGATTTTATTTTTTTAAATACACGACAGTGGACAGTGGAATGCATTACAATTCTTATTCATATATAGAGCACAATTTTTTATATCTTTGTATATAAAGTACATTCACGCCAATTCATGCCTTTATACATGTACTTTGTTTTGTTTTTGCATTACAATTCTTATTATATATATATATAATAAATTGTGATATATATACCACAATTTTTCGTATCTCTGTTTGTATATAAAGTATGTGTTAACACCCAATTCAAGTCTTCATACTTTGGATAATGAAGTCCATCACATTCCACTGTCCACTGTCCTTGCTAATCCCCTGTCCCCTCCCTTTCCCTCCCACCTCTTCCCTATCTAGAATTCATCTATTCCTCCATTGCTCTCCCTCCCTACTCCGCTATGAGTCAGCCTCCTTATATCAGAGAAAACATTTGGCATTTGTTTTTTTGGGATTGGCTGACTTCACTTAGCATTATCTTCTCCAATGCCATCCATTTATCTGAAAATGCCATGATTTTATTCTCTTTTAATGCTGAGTAAAATTCTATTGTGTATAAATGTCACTTTTTTTTTTTTTTTATCCATTCATTCACTGAAGGGCAGCTAGATTGGCTCCCAGTTTAGCTATTGTGAATTGTGTGGCTATAAACATTGATGTGGCTGTGTCCCTGTAGTATGCTGTTTTTAAGTCCTTTGGGTATAGTCCGAGGAGAGAGAGAGCTGGGCCAAATGGTAGTTCAATTCCCAGATTTCCAAGGAATCTCCATACTGCTTTCTATATTGGCTGCACCAATTTGCAGTCCCACCAGCAATGTAAAAGTGTGCCTTTCCCCCACATCCTCGCCAACACTGAATGTTGTTTGCCTTCATAATAGCTGCCATTCTGACTGGAGTTGTTACCACTGTTGACCTGTGACAAGTCCTTGCTTCCCCAATGTTGAAGAATAACACCAGAGAAGCACGCCGAGGCAAGGTCAGAGTGGAAAGTAGAAGTTTATTAAAGGACAGCAGAAAAGACTTCTCCCGGAGGAAGAAGGGAACCCAAGAGATGGAATCCATGGAAGTGCAGTTGTTTCCCCTTTTTGTACTTCTTTCAGTGATGGAATGTAGGTGGGAAGGCCCGAAGGGTGGGGCACAGGTGGGCCAAAGCAGTAATCTTCATTAACTTTTCTTTGGGATGGGCTCTGGGCCTTGGGGACATTAACATTCCAAGAGTTGTTCTGCTTTTCCCGGAATTCATTCTCAACATGGCCTCCATTTTGGATCTTACTCGATATTAGACCAGATTTACCTAACTACACTGACTTCCTAACTTTAAATCTGGCTTCAGAGTGAGATGATGTGCATTTCTCTGATTGCTGGAGATGATGAGCATTTTTTCATATATTTGTTGATTAGCTGTGATAGAATGTCCTGGGTCAATACCCAGTACTGAAAAAAACTAATCTCAGGATGAATGTGCCATTCCAGCTCCTGAATTCAATGCATGCATTTATTTCCAAGATAGCAGTTTTGAAATAAAGCAGGTGTCTTTCTTTTAGTAGCTTCCGCTTGAGGACTGGAAGGCATGAACTGTTTCTGAAATTGATCTGCAGTGCCTTCACCCTATGTGATTTCCTATGTGGTTTCACATAGGAAACCACCATTATCAAATGGCCTTAGCCATCCTTCAAAAGGTTAAGACCAAACACATAAGTAAGACAGAGAACATCACTTTTTGTTATTTTGTGGTACTGAGGATTGAATTCAGGAGCACTTTACCACTGAGCTACATCCCCAGTTCTTTTTTACTTTTTGAGACAAGGTCTCACTTATTTGCTGAAACTGGCCTTGAGCTTGCAATCCTCCTGCCTGGGCATCCCAGTGCCCTATTTTGTATTTTTGAGATAGGGTCTTGTTAATTGCTTAGGGCCAAAGTTGGGGAGGCTATCCTTGAACTTTCCATCTTTCTGCCCATAGGCATGCACCACCTTTCTAGGCTGTTTTGTCTTTATATTTTAATGTTAATGTGGCTTGATTATAGTCATGTTCGACTTATATTTTAAGCACAATATCTATCTGCTCATGGTACACATTTCACTTATGAAGTAAATTTTTTTTTTCTTTTTGCAGTGCTGGGAACATGCAGTGTCTCACAATAGATAAATGCTCTATTGCTGAGCTTCACCCTTATCCTTTCCTGTATCTTTATATGCAATCTCTTTATATGTTACCCTCTACCCACCCAGCTGCAGGTGCAGGCACAGTGCCCAGTACTGAAAGGCTATAGCCTTTACAGTATACTGCCTATACAGTATAAAATTTGATCTTTGGCATCAATAAGCTTATTCTGGTGGTCTCCATTGATGGGAATGGGCCCCACAAAGATTATGCTAGGTCTCAAGCAAGCAGAGTGAAGACTGGGAGAAACCAGGGAGCATGTGTCTTTTCCAAAAGAGGTAGCCACTGCTCAGCTACAGCTGAGGAATGCAGACCCAGCACTGCTAGATTTCAGGATTTTTTAAGAGAAACTAGAAATCCATTTTTGCAAAAGAAATTTGTTGTTGCTATTTATACTAAACTAAAAACACATAGCTGAATTTGACCAGTCTATGGCTATTGTAGTAGTTCTGAGCATGGTCTCTGGTTTTAAATTCTGGCCCTACCATTCATCTGTTGTGTACAGTTGAGGGCCCCAATTCTCTTCATCTATAAAATGGGCTTCTACCCTTATAGAATGGGGTTCTACCCTTATAGGCGTCCGAGCTGTCCCAGGATTCTTATGTGGATCAAATGAGATGCTGAAAGCCCTTAGTAACCTGTGGACTCCTCATAAAGCTTACAGGTTACAGTGATTGAATGGATTTCATATGAAGATAACAGGAAAGTTCATTGGGACAGTGGCATTTAGGGATCCGAAGATTGAACAGTGAACTGGGTGGAGACGTGAGAGGGGAGGCGGCAAAGGGCATATCAAGTCCAAGAAATGCACTTGAGAAAGCCCTCATTAAAGTAATGAGGATAGACAGCAGACAGGCAATTCTATGGAAGCCAAGAATTTCCTGACTTCTGACAGTGCGCGCTGCAAGGAACCTCAGTTCAGCTTAAGTCTAGTCCTTTTCCTTGGAGCCTGCAAACTTGGGACTTTACACTACGTTGGCCAGCATTAACTTCCCTGACAAAACCACACCCACCAAGTCTTCCGCAGGGCCCCCAAACGCAGAAGAGAGGGAAGCAGAGGGGGCTGGTTTAGGGTCAGCAGTGAGCAGTTTTCTAGACGGAGGAAGATCTAGAAGGCAGGTAAGACGGGGCAGAGGTGGAAAGCAGTCCCATTTGCATTGGCGACTGAGGGTCTAAGAAGAGCCCTCCAAGGTTGACTGGAAGTCAAGCATGGCATTAGAGTGGACAGCGTGCAGCGCCTACAATTTCAGGTTGAGGTATTTGGCCAGTTTGTGGGAACTCAGTTAAATGGAGAATGGGCGCCCCCTGGGAGCAGTACTAGGTAGTGAATGCTGGAGGACCCAGATGAGGAGGGCGGGGAGGGGGCGACTCAAGATGGGGGTAGTCTGCCCGTCACAGTTTTCTTCTCACAGAGGCTAACTGTGTCCGGCATGATGGATTCCTTGGCTCCCAGAACGGCTGGGCTGGAAGGGACCTCGAAAAAGGAACTACCGTCACGTGCCCCGTGCCAGAGCTGGGCACTTTCGTGAACATTGTCTTAACACTTCTAACTCTGCTTCGAGGTGGGTATCATCATTCCCAATTTTCAGGTGAGAAAACCGAGATTTGGTGACTTTCCAGGGCGGGGCGGGGATTTTGTGTAATTCCTGAGTCTTTTCCTTGGAGCCTCGTGACTTGTAAAATACAACCTCTGGATTCCCAGAGGTTTAGGGGAACAAGCATTGGGTGTGAGGCGTCCGAGCTTTCCCAGGGAAAACAGCGCTGAGTACTTTCCGCGAGAACCACGCCTCCCTTGTCGCGACAATATTGATCACTGTTGCTTTCCTTTAAGAGCCTTCCTTTGAAATATGAAATCCTCACCACACGGGGAGGCGGGCATTCAGTATTCCTGGATTTCTCAGACGTTTATCTCTCACCCTCACCGATACCCACTGGTGACACCAATTCTCCTCCACTGGCGAGTGAAAGCTTGGGACTACATTTCCCTGCAAGCCATTCAGAAAGGGATGGCGAGGAGAGGCGGAAAAAGACTTTCCGTTTCCGTTGGCTCTCAATTAGGCATGTCGGCGGTGATGCACTTTTCAACAGCCAACGTCCTTTCTCTGTGTAGAGCTCAGAAAGGGACTACGTCCCCCAGCAGGCACTGGAGCGGAGGTCGAGTTACCAGGTTGCCATTATTACTGTAGTCCTTTCTCCCATTTCCGCAGGGAATAGTCTTAGCGTTTGGACTACAAATCCCATGCCGCCATCCAGTCTTTCCCTTGGCCGCCATCTTGGTTGTAGTCCCCGCCCCATCCCTTCCATTGTCTGGACTGAAGATAATAGAGGGGAGCCGAGAAGACTGCAACTCCCGTCAGGCTTTGCGCCACCGGGTGCGGGATTTTGATATTATAGGCGGGCGAGATGCTCAAGGTGGCCGAATGAAGCGACCAGGAAAGGCTAGGTAGCCTGCCATCTTTATGGTAGTCTCTTCATCCCACCGGTTCCGCCATTCTTAAGGAATACTAGAAGGCTAGAAAACTACTATTCCCATCGCACCTCATAAGATCGGCAACTAGTCAGGTGTACGCCCCTCTTCCGCCATCTTGCTTGTAGTCCTCGTTTCTTTTCACCTTTCCATTGTTCCTGACGAGTAGAAATGGCAGCGGGAAGGCAGCAGATGGACTGCGACTCCCGTCAGGTACTACACACGCGGAGGGTTGTGGACAAGAGGGCGTGTGAGTGCCTGGGAAGGAGGTCGGGTCGGGGGAGAAGGCCATCTTGTTTGTAGTCATCGTTCCCGCTCCTTCTCTATGTTCTACAACGGGAAGCCTCAGGGCAACCGGACTATAACTCCCGGCATCCTCGGTTCCCGGCTTGGCACGCCCTCTGCCATCTTGTTTGTAGTACCCGCTGGTCCCAGCGTCCCATTTTTCCCACGGTAGCGCCAGAGTCCGCAGGACTACAACTCCCGCCGTGCCCTGCACGCGTTCGTCCTGGAAAGTTGAGGTGGTGGAGGAAAGAGGGGGCAGGGGGCGGGGTTCCTCCGGGAGAAGGAGGGAGTAAAGAGGAGGAGGAGGGAAGAAGGAGAGAGGGGAGGGGGAAGAGAGAAGGAAGGAGGAAGGAGCTGAGGAGGGATGAGAGAGGCGGCCAGGGCCCCGGGCCGAAGCAGCGCGGGGCCGGGGGACCTGGGGGGCTAAGGCACCCCAACTGCCCCCTTCCCCTTCCTTGCTCCTCTCGATCCATTCCTGCCACCCTCCCACTTGAGGAGGGGGGTTTATTCAAATTTTATTTAAATCCCTATCTCCCGAGGGTCGCGCGCTGGGGGGAGGGGGAGAGGGCGGGGGTGCGCGCGGGCTGGGGGGGGCGGGGCCGGAGCAGCTTCCTTCACCCCCCTCGGTTAGCCCCGTAGCCGTAGGGCAGGGGGCCGCAGTCCAGGGGCGGGCCCAGGGGAGGGGGGCAGGTTACAGCGACCCCCCCCTCCCCGGGAACCGGCGGTGGGCGGGGCTTGAACCCCGGAAACGGTGGGGGGGCCGAGGCAGGTCCCTAGACCCCTGGGCAGGGGGAGTCTGGAAGGGGCCAGTTAAAGGGCCGGGGGCGCAGGGAGAGGCGGGGCGGGGTGGGGGGAGGGGACCTGGGACTCGGACCGGGACTGAGTGGGGCCCGGGCAGAAGCTGAGCACCCTGCGCCCGAGAAGCCCCCGTTGGCCTGGGGGGGCTGAGGGACTGAGCCCCCCAGAGCAGGACCTCCCCCTGGAAGGGCCGCGCCGCAGCCCGTGGGAGGGCCTCGCCCCCGGCGCCCCCCATCTCCACTCGCCGCCGTCCCGGCCTCCGCCGGAGGGAGGGGCCGAGCGCCCTCGGGGGGCCGTGGACCCCGGCGTTCTGAGCGTTCCGCGCCCCGCGCCGCCCGGCCCCCCCGCCGCCGATGGCCGCCGACCCGCCGGGAGCTGCCGAGAAGGGAGAGATGGCTCCCGGGACACGTGTGAGGTGGGTTCATGCGGCTCCTCCTCACCCCCAGACCTGGGCAGCTCCCACTCCCATTCATCCTCAGCCCGGCCTCTCTACCTTCCCCGCCTCCAGCCTCACCCTCCCTCTCCCTTTGCTTCAAACTCTTCATCTTCAGCCCTCCTTCCTATAACCTCTCAACCCTGGGGAACTGGCCTTCCTTCCCAGACCCAGCTTCCCCTTGCAAATCCCCCCATCCCCAAATCCCCGCCTGCAGTCGCCGCCCTCTAGGCCCCTCCCCTGGAACGCTGGAGGGCCCCTTACCCTCATGGATGGGTCTGGAAGTCCCTGGAAAGGGGGAAGCCAGGGTAAGACTGGGAAGCGACCCTCCAGGCCTGCTGAGTCCATGTGGGATCTTGGAGAATCTGGTTTCCATGGGGAGGGGAGCCCCCCCCCCCCCGTGGGATTCCAGACAATTAGGGATGGAAAGCACCTCGGGAAGCTGGGGAATCTAAGTCTGAGCCCATCCTGAGTTCTTTGGAGATGTCAGGTTGGATTCTAGAATCCCAGGGAATCTGGGAGATTGCCCAGGTTGACCTAAGAGATCCTACAGGAAGTCTGGAAGCAGAGGGAGCTCTGTGGGGAACAGAGGAGTTGAGATCTTGGACTGAGAAGGAACTCTGAAGAAGCATCTTGGGGGTATCAGAGTCCTGGGAAGTTCCGGAACAGATGGTCATTAGGGATGGGGGGGCAAGGATCCCATTGGATCTGATGAGGTTTTGGGGGAAGAGCAATTGGATGATGTTACCTATAAGAAAAAAAAAAGAGAAAGAAAGAAAAATCTGGTGTTTCCACTGAGGAATCTGTGGGTGTCTTGAAGGTAAATCTGGGCATTTTAGACTGGGGAGAGCCTGGGATATTTTACATTTGGATAAGAGAGGAAATGTTGGGACCTCTCTGAAGGTAATGCCACAGACTAGGAGTTGCTGGCCTTTCTGAGGAGTTTTAACTTGGGGATGGCAGAGGAAGCCTCTCCTCTGTGGGTGAGGGTATGGGCACTGAGGAAGTGCTAGAGGAGGAGTGAGGTCAGGAAGTCAGTTTTCATGGATCCCAGAGGAGTTGGATGAGCTAGGGAGAGAGTGAGAGGCCTTGAGTAGAGGGAGTGGCCCCCCACCCCCAGACATACAGAAGGGGTGACATTTTCCCCTAAGTAGGAGGGCAGACTCTGGCTGCCTATGGTTGGAGGGAGCTACCAGGAGTCGCCTGGGCCTGGGCTCCACTGGGCCCATCTGACCCTGCTACCATCTACCAACAGCCCTCGGCGTTGCTGACGCCCCCAATGTCGTCGAGCAGCCGGGGGCCGGGGGCCGGAGCGCGCCGACGCCGAACCCGCTGCCGTCGCTGCCGGGCCTGTGTGCGAACTGAGTGCGGGGACTGCCACTTCTGTCGAGACATGAAGAAGTTCGGGGGGCCCGGGCGCATGAAGCAGTCGTGCCTGCTCCGGCAGTGCACTGCCGTGAGTTCCGATCTCCTCACTCCTCCGCTGTTGGGCCCCTTCGCAGCATTCCTCTCCAAAACTGTCTTTCACCCTAGCCCCCAAGTACTTTTCCAGGGTGACCAATGAGTTCTTTCTAGAATGTACTGTAGAGTTGCTGTTTATTTCATTCTTTCAGTGATTTGCTTAAATGTCCATTTGTGTCCTTATCTCCATGTGAGGGGAAATGTTAGGGTGAACAGAAGAATGTGACAGTCCTTTCCTTCACCCCCTCAATTCTCAGAGACACAGACCCATAGAAAACAGCCTCTGTTGGGCAGCTCCCCAGAGGTATCTGTGCATAATGCAATCCATCCCCAGACCTGATTCCTAGAAAAGTCTCTTTTTTCTGGTCTCTTCCTCACTATCAGGGTGGTCTTGGATTTGAGGCCAGGCTTCCCCTTTGTGTGACCTTGAGTATATTACTTTGAATCTCAGGTACTTTCTTTGTAGAATGTTTCCTTTGCTGAGTTGTAAAGAGTAAACAATGGCATGGATATGAATGTGCTTACCATGAGGCCCGATACACACAGTAGGCATCAGGGAAACATGGGTTTCCTCTCTGCCTTCCTTAGCCTTTGAGCATCCCTGGGCTCCAGAGAATGGCCCCTCCCTACCAGCCATGAGGAGCCAGCTGCATCCTGCATCCCCCTCCCCACACTCAACTACCTCCCTCTCTTCCTACAGCCACTTTTTCCTGGTTGGACTCTTCCCTACACAGCCCCTCTCTTCCTTTGTTCCCCAAACCATTGCCTCACTTTCCTGTTTCTTTTTCCTCTACCTGCTTCTTCCTTGATCCTGTCATAACCTTCAGCATCCCTGATTTGATTCAGTATTGCCATTGTCCTCCCGAAAATCACATTGTCTGAGGACTATTCCCATTTTCCCTGAGACTCAGCAGCTATCTTTAGTGTCCCCAAAAGTCTTGCCAAAGTTTGGTTTACTGTAGGATCCAGAGCACCCGTGGGCTGCCCACTGAGCAACCTTGGAATTGCCCGAAGTTGCTGCTGTGTCTTCTCCAGCCTTCTCTGAGTATTATTGTCCCAATTTGCCTGTGGTTTCTCTCACGCCCCAAAGCCAGCCATAATTTCAGGGTCACACTGGCTGTAACAATCACAACATTAATTACAACTGTGTATCAAATGCCCCTCATGCATTATCTCATAACAGTCCAGCAAGGGAAAGATTCTTTGCCCAGCTGTCCAGATGCAGAAACAGTGTCTTGCGGTTAAATCAGTTGCTGAAGGTCGTACTGCCAAAAAAAAGGCAAATTCAAGATTTGACTCAGCTTGGCCCATGGGTTCTGAACCTCACCCAGCTGCTGACCAGGGTCCCCAAAAGGAAGTCTTTCCCTTGTAGCTTGCTTTTGGGGTCCCTGATGCCTCCTCTCCCCCAACAGCCCGTGCTCCCACACACAGCTGTGTGCCTCTTATGTGGGGAGGCTGGGAAGGAGGACACAGTGGAGGGAGAGGAAGAGAAATTTGGTTTGAGCCTCATGGAGTGTACAATCTGCAACGAGATCGTCCACCCCGGCTGCCTGAAGGTGATAGCCCTGGGGACCCTGGAATTAGATTGTCAGGGGGTAGGGAGGTGGACCAGACTGCCTCTGGGTTTATATTGGCACCTTCTATCTACTCCTTGCCCTCTTGCCTGCAGATGGGGAAGGCTGAGGGTGTCATCAATGCAGAGATCCCCAACTGCTGGGAGTGCCCTCGCTGTACACAGGAAGGCCGCACCAGCAAGGTAGGGGAATGGGCTAGGCAGGGTTCTGGGCTCTGAGTCAGTAGAGGGTCAGGAACTGTACAGGGCCTCATCCCCAGTTTCCATCTCCCTAGGATTCAGGTGAGGGGCCAGGCCGCCGCAGGGCTGACAACGGTGAGGAGGGCGCCAGCCTAGGGAGTGGATGGAAGCTGACGGAGGAGCCGCCACTTCCACCGCCCCCGCCCAGGCGGAAGGGCCCTCTACCTGCTGGGCCGCCCCCGGAGGACATGCCTGGGCCCCCCAAACGCAAGGAGAGGGAGGCAGGGAATGAGCCCCCCACCCCAAGGAAAAAGGTGAGCCCCATGGGGCATGCTCACTAGCTCAAGGCATGTTGGGGCTGTAGTACTGGCCATTTTTTGGTGGGGGTGGGCCTGGGAAGCAGGGGTTGTTGGGAGATGTAGTTCAGGAGTAGCTAGGGTGGTAGATCATGTTCACAGTAAAGAGAAAATACAGGTAAGGGAGAACTGGCACAGGCCAGGAAGCTTTAGGAGCCCTAGGTGGGTTAGGGAGGAAGGAGAGCGCATGCTCAAACTAACTGCTACAGAGGAAGAGGGAGGGGCTGGAGAGAGCCTGAGGGGAAAGAAAGAGGAGATGAGAGCATGCTCAGTGAGCTGAGACTCTGGTTGCAAGGTGAGCATGCTCAGAGTTCTCCCTGGGATGGGGGCTTCTGGGATTTGTAGTCTAAGAAGGTGGCGTGGACTGTAGGTTTGTGGGCACTGAGGGCCTAATGGGGTCTCCTCTTCCCCCATATCTTCCTTTTGCCCTGGTAGGTGAAAGGAGGTCGAGAGAGGCACCTGAAGAAGGTGGGTGGAGATGCCTGCCTCCTCCGAGGATCGGACCCAGGCGGCCCTGGCCTTCTGCCCCCCAGGGTTCTGAATCCAAGCCAGGCATTCTCGTCCTGCCACCCTGGGCTCCCTCCCGAGAACTGGGAGGTGTGCCGGGGATCTCCTCCCTCCCCTACCCACCTCTCCTTGCCCCACCCTTCACCACAGAGACTGAGATTGTCCCTTTCTGTTCACCTTTTCCTACCCTATCCCCACATGGCCCCAAAGGGCACCTGGATCCCTAGGAAGAGTGGGGTGGAAGAATGGGTTGGGTCCAGGCCACAGGAACCCCTGACTTCCCTAGAACCCTTAGGGTATTATCTGGCCCTTTTGCCTCATCTTTTTAAGTCTTAAAAGGAATTCAAATTTCTGCCCAACCACGGACTGTGTGTGGTCTTGGCAACTGGTCAGCTGCCCTAAGCTTCAGTTTTCTCATCTGTAAAATGGGGTGAAGCTACCTTCTTAACCTACCTGTGGTTACCCCACAGCACTATATAAATCAAATGCTATAATGAAAGTAAATGAACTTTAGTTCACCTAGATTCAGGGAACATGAGGCCCAGGGAGGTTAAAAGATTTACCCAAGGTCATACAGCACAGCCAGAATTCAGATAGTACTTTGCAAGGATTCTATCTGGTTGTGTTCAAACCTACTTCTACCATTTAGTTGGGTGTCTTTTGTCTAAAAGGAGTGGCTCAAGTTGCCACTTAAATTCTAATAGGAACTCTCATTTTGTGGAGTAGGTCTCAGAATTACCTAGTCCAACTGTTTTATGTCATGAACAATTAAATGGTCTTCACAGTGTTGATGGACAAGCCAGCATTTAAGCTAAGTCACTTTTTAAAAAATATTTATTTATTTTAGTTTTCGGTGGACACAATATCTTTATTTTTTAAATTTTTATGTGGTGCTGAAGATCGAACCCAATGCCCCGCGCATGCCAGGCGATCGCATTACCACTTGAGCCACATCCCCAGCCCCAAGCTAGGTCTCTTAACTGTTCTCTTTTCTGATTTGAGAAATTTATGAATCATTGAAACCCATAAGGTGTTGTTGTTGTTGTTTTTTTTTTTTTTTGGTTTGTTTCTTTTTGGTTCTGAGAATTGAACCCAGGGCCACTTTACCACTGAGTCACATCCCCCATTCTTTTTTTTTTTTTAATTTCGAGACAGGGTCTTGCTAAGTTGCTGAGGCCAACCTTGACCTTGCAATCTTACCTCAGTCTCCCAAGTCACTGGGATTACAGGTGTTCTATCATGCCTGACTTTCCATAAGACTAAATTCTTTGAATTAGTGCCTTCATATTCAAGATGAGAAAACTGAAGTCCAGAGGTGGCCGAGGTATCATGTTATTTGAGAGCAGTTTGAAATTGAGGACCATCCCTTGGGCTCTTCACTCCCTGGTGATTCCTTGTGGGTAGAGGGGTGGGAAAGTATATCCCAGGCCCTAGAACAGCCTCTCCCTGTCTTCTTTTAGAAACCAAAGCCGCCTTTGGCCTCTGCTGAGGGCCCCGCCGTGCCATCCCCATCCCCACAGAGGGAGAAGCTGGAACGTTTCAAGCGGATGTGCCAGCTGTTGGAGCGGGTGCCTGATACCTCTTCTTCTTCTTCGGACTCGGATTCCGATTCCGACTCATCAGGCACTTCGCTGAGTGAGGATGAGGCCCCTGGCGAGGCCCGGAATGGGCGACGGCCAGCCCGGGGCAGCTCTGGCGAGAAGGAGAACCGTGGGGGGCGGCGGGCTGTGCGCCCTGGCAGTGGGGGGCCCTTGCTCAGCTGGCCCCTGGGCCCCGCCCCCCCACCCCGGCCTCCACAGCTGGAGCGGCATGTGGTACGGCCCCCACCTCGAAGCCCTGAGCCTGACACACTGCCTTTGGCTGCTGGATCCGACCACCCCCTGCCCCGGGCTGCCTGGCTTCGTGTCTTCCAGCACCTTGGGCCACGAGAGCTGTGCATCTGCATGCGAGTCTGCCGGACTTGGAGCCGCTGGTGAGTGGTGGACAGACCTGAGGTCTCACTTGCTTTGCGACCTGCCATAGCTCTCTGATCCTCTCTAGGCCTTGCACTTCTATAGTATGTACACATCATAGTGTGATACTTTTGTATTTACTGTGGGCAGCCTGTTTTCCATTTAGGAGCTCATTTAACCCTCTCCAACTTTGTTAGGAGGAAATTATTCCTCCTTGTTCAGATGAAGCTGAGACCTGAGGTCATGTAGAGAGGATGTGTAAACCAGGAATTTGAACCTAGGCCCTTTGGCTCCAGAATTTTTTGTCTTAATAACTGTTGTTATTTATATTGAGTGGTTAGTATGTGCCAAGTGTAGTGCTGTAATACATCTCACTTTTTTTCTTTTTCTTTTTTTTTTATTTTGGCAGTACAGAGTGTTTTACCACTGAGTAAAGCCCTTTTTATTTTTTAATTCTGAGACAGGGTCTTGCTAAGTCATTGAGGCTGCCTTTGAACTTTGATCATTCTGTTTCAACCTCCCAAGTTGCTGGGATTACAGGCATATGCCACTGAACCTGGCTATCTCACTTAATTTTCATGCTCCCTCTTCTGCAGACAGTCTTGACTAGTGGTCCCATTTATATATGAGAAAGCCCTTTGCTGGGGTAGCCCCTGCTTTCTCTAAGACAGCCGTGCTTAGACCTCCTGACTTGGTCTATCGTCTTCTCCCTATTCTCCCAGATATATTCTACTGCCTTTTGACCCTTGTTTTTCAGAAATGTCAGTCATCCTCCTAAATCTAACTTTTCTTCTCTCCATCAGACTCCCACAGCACTGTGTTCCCCTAATGGAGCACACAGAGGCATTTGGCATGTTGACAAGCCTTCATTCATTTATTTGTTTTCATGTTCCCATCACATATTGTGTCTTTTTTATCTTCATGTCCCCAGCATGAGACAAAGGGCAGTAGAAATGCTGAAGAAATGTTTTACTAAGTGAGTAATTCAGGCTCTTTCCCAGTATTCACTGTGGCCTGGGCTTCCTGTTGAGTGCGTCACAAATTTTAGCTGATTTGTTCTTTATAATAGCAGCCCTGTGAAGGAGTGAGGGACACCTGAGGCCATAGTGCAAAGTTAGTGACTAAACTCAGATTCCGTTCCTGAACCTCTGAGATGAAGTCTGGAAGTCAGCTCTAGACTTCTAGATTGGTCTGTGCGGAGAAAGGGGGCTGGAGTGCAGGCTATAGAGGCAGATCGCCTGCAGCAGACTTGTTCTTCCTCTGATGAGCGTTTGCCCTTGGACCAGTTTCTTAACTTCCCCATGCCTCAGTTTCTGCATATATAAAACTGGGATAATCAAAGCTCTCACTTCATAGTGTTCTTGTGATCTGGTACACAAACTGAGCAGAGTACCCAAGAGGTAGAAACACTTGGCCTTAACAGTAATCTTTATTATTCACTCATTTTTATAAGTATTTACTGAAAGCTCAACGTTTTAGTCCTGGGAACATAGATCTGTGCCCTTGAAGAGCTTCCAGTCTGCAACATAGAAGCCGATAGTTATGAAAGTTGCTGGGGATTACCACCCCACCTCAAGTATTAATTGAGAATTAACTGCAGAGACCCCTCCAAGGCCAGCTTTGTGCTTGGCACCTGGGACCCAGAACTGAAAAGAAACACGTTTCTGCCTCAGGGGAGAGACTTGTAGCTGGAAGTAGCTGTATAGAGAGGCCATAGTGCAATTTTCATGTTAATATAGCCCTGCCTCAGGGTCTGGGGAATTTGTTCTAAGACTCCATTCCCTCCAGAATACCAAAATCTAAGGATGTTCAAGTCCCTTATATAAAATGATGCAGTGTTTGCTATAACCTTTTCTTCCTTCTTCCCTTTCTGTCTTCCTTGATGCTAGGAATTGAACTTAGGGTCCCTCTACCATGGAGCTAACATCCCTAGCCCTTTTTAAAATTTTTGAGAAAATCTTGCTAACTTGTCTAGCCTAGCCTCAAACTATGATCCTCCTGCTTGGATCATATATAAATGGGACCACTAGTCAAGACTGTCCGCAGAGTTGCTTGGATTATAGGCAACAAGGAACTGCATCCAGCTCCCATGTACTTTAAATAATTTGTAGATTACTTATGGTACCCAATACAATGTAAATGTTATTTAAATAATTATTACACTGTATTGTTCAGAGAGTGATGATGAAAAGTCTGTGCGTGTTCAATACAGGTTTTTTTGTTTGTTTTAAATGATTTTGATTTGTAGTGGTTGAATCCACAGAAGTGGAACCCTTGGATACCGAGGGCCAGTTGTATTTACTTTATGGGGATTAAATGAGGTGGTTCCTGCAAAGCACTTAGCACAGTTTTGGAAGGGTACTAAACACTTAGTAAGGCAGTGGAACAAGTAAGGAGGCTCTCCCATGTCTGTGCACAGAAGCAGGTAGGGAAGGGATCAGGTTGAGACCTTTTTAAGAAGGGCAGTTACTTGGACTTGGTGACTTATTGGCTATAAGGGCAGCAGGGCAAATCTCAGCTGAGTTTGTGGCCCAAGAACATGAATGGGCAACAGCACTGTTTCCCAAGATTGGGAATCACAGTGGAGAAGCAGGTTCTAGGGGAAAATGAAAGAGCTGTGACCTGTTTGGTGTAAAGGGGTTGTGGGCCAGTCCAGGAGAACTAGTACAGCAGCTGAATCTGCCTGTTGGGTGCTCAAGAAAAAGGTGAGTTTGGGGGTTTTCAGCCTAAAGGTAGCACCTTGGAATGTGAGAGCAGATGATAGAATGTTATTTATGAGTTAGAGAAAGAGCAGCCCAAGAATTAGAGATCAAGGATGGAGGTTTGCCTAAAAAGAAGGGAGACTGAGGAAGGTGGAATGAGGAGCATTGGTAGATGTTGGTAACAAATCACAGGAGGTCAAGGACCAAGAGGTAGCAGTTGGATTTTGCTACAAGAAGGCCTTAGTATCCTTGGCTGTGGTATGTGGGAGTTGGGGGAATAAAGCCAGAACACATGAAATTGAGAGTGTTGACTCCAAGGCAGGGAGTCAACACTCCCTGTTGTTGACCTGTTCCCTTTATTCTGCTGTGTCCCTGGTTTCTAGTGTGGTGCCTGGCATACAGTAGGTACTAAAATAATAGGAAAATTTGGATGGGATGTAGAAAGAGGTAGTAGAGGGTGGAACTGGAGAGAACTTTGTAGGTGGGAGAGCAGGAAGTTGCAGGCTTTCCTGTCTGGTGACTTTCATCTTCTCCTGGAACTGGGAGGCGAAGTGATCTGCCAAGAGCTGAGGGAGAGGGCAGCAGGCAGGGAGGCAGGGAGGAGTTGTTGAGTTGCCAGGATTGGAACTTTCAAGGACATGGATATAGAGGGTGACAAGGGAGGGACTGGAACACAAGGTCAAGACCAATTGGGGTTGGGAGTGAAGGCCTGGAGGTAAACAGATTGGAGGACAGTAGTAGCATCAGGGAGCTAAGAGAGCTGATGGGAGCTAAGAACTATAGTCAGGGACCAGGAGGTGGTAAGCTTGCAGGGAACAATTAGGACTGTTCAACTCTTTGTTCCCCAGGAGCTTCTGCAAGATGAGGCTTAGGACTAGAATGTAGGGTTTTGTAGGTGGGCTTAATAGGATGATGACTTAGTTCAGAGGATTGCTGGAGTGAAGCAGAAGATGGATAGGTTGGGGCACTTGGATGTCAAGCCCTGCCTATCCAGGATGATGACAGGCTTCAACTCTTAAGTCCTTTCCTCTTGGCTTACCATCATTCCCTATCCACGCCTCTCCATCACCTTCAGTGAATTCCTATAGGGATGCAGGACATGAACCTCATTCCAGTCATGGCACTAAGCACTTACCCTATACAGTCTCTCATCATTGGTGCAGCAAACCTTTGAAATTAAGTGCTGTCTTTTGCCTTAATTTTTGGTTTTCGGGAATGAAGGCCCATAAAGGGCACATGCCTTGCCTGAGGACACCCCAACCATAGAGGTGGGGAAGCTGGGATTTAGATCCCCATAGTTCATACTCTTCACCTTTGGGCTCTGTGGCCATGACAGTTGATTGCTTGGCATTCAGCCCTCCATGACATTGAACCCTCATCCCGAGCCTCTTGTGCAGCCTCAGCCCTGCTTCTTCCTGCCCAGAGTTTAGGCTCTCTCCATTCAGACCAGCTTGGTTTAAGCTTGACTTGGCTACCACTTTGTAGCTGTGGGACCTTGAACAAGTTTCTTAACCTCTCTGGACCTTGTTTTTCTTAACTGTAAAAAAGAGATGATAATGATCTCCTAGGGTTGTTGTAAGGTTAAATGCTTAATACAAAGAATAGTACCCAGCTTGCAGTATACCCTGAGTAAACACATGTTATTATTGCTGTGGTCTTCATCACCATTATATAGGATGAGCTGCCCTTGGTTCCTGCTGCCTGGGGTTCCCAGAGCTCTTGAGTTTTTTCTCTCCTGGGCCTAGATGCAGGCTCTCCCTGTTCCTTTTCTCCCCTTGCTGGAAATAACAGAATAACTGCTTGCTTCAGCCTCATTTCAGGCACCGTCTCCTTGGGGATGCTCCCTTGTTCCAGTCTGCAAGTTGACTCTTACATGTCCCTTACTGCCTCAGTTACTGCAGACTGTGCCTCCCCTGATTGTATAGCAAGAACCCTGTCATCCTTAACTGCTCTGTGCCCAGTAGAAATTGGACACATGGTATCAGTAGGACCCTCAAAGATTGTTGCCTGCCACTCAAGTTTAAACCTATTGCTCTGGAACTAATTGCAATGAAACTGATTGGCTCTAGCCAAGAAAGGGTCAAGGAGACTTCCTGGAAGTGAGGGTACTGGAGCCAAGCCTTAAAGGGTCTGTGGTGGTTGACCTTTCCAGCAGAAGCATAGCATATTCCAGAATGTGTTGGCACCAGACAGTATTGTGTGTCTGTAGGCGGGAAGGTGGTTTGGCCTGGATCTTGTAGAATGGTGCAGAAACACAATTGGGGACCTATGAGTGCCCCAAGGAGAAGGGTTCCCTTCCAAGTGTGGACAATTTCCGGAAGGGCTTCAAGGAAGCAGATGAGCTAGAATTTGCAACTAGGTCAAAGGGGAGAGAGAGAGGGTTTATTCTTTCTTTGTTGTTTGTTTTTATTTTTTTATTGTAATGGGGATTGAACCCAGGGCCTTACATAGGGCAAGTTCTCTACCACTGAGCTGTATCCCTGGCCCAGAGAGAGGCTTTAGAGTAGGATTTCACTGAATGGAAAGAGAGAGACAGGGCAGAAGCTGGGTTGAAGGTAGAATTTCCCCTCTCCCTTTTCATTCTTAGAATTGGAGATAGTTATGTTTATTGCTTGAGTGGAGGGAATCAGGAGCAGACTAGAATGCCAGAATGGAGGGAGGGATGGTAGGAGGAGGACTGTTGGAGAGGGGCTTTGGTGAATGCTTCTACAATTCCAGAAATATCATACTGAGGCTCTGGAGTATGCCTGGCAGGTTTTTTTGTTTTGTTTTGTTTTGCAGTACTGGGCACTGAATCCAAAGGCATTCTACTACTGAGCTATATTCCTAGCCCTTTTTGTTTTTATTTTGAGACTGGGTATTACTGTTGCCCAGGCTAGCCTCAAACTTGTGATCCTCCTGCCTCCCTGAGGTAGATAATAGGCATGCACTATCACACTATCACACTCTGCATGGTTGTTTTTTTTTTTTTTTTTTTTTTGAGTCTGGATGCTGCTGTGTTGCCCGGGCTAGCCCAAACTCCTGGGCTCAGGTGATCCTTCTGCTTCAGTCTCTTGTGTAGCTGGGAATACAAGCACACACCACCTTGCCACACTGCCTGACACAAAACCATGGTTTAATCCTTCTGTCAGTTTTGGAAAATAACAGAATTTCTTTAAAACTATTGGGTGCTATCATATCTTTAGCGCTTCTCTAATATTTGCTTGTCTTTCTGTTTAACCAAAGTGATTTAGCCTAAAGCCATAGCAACTTCTGGCTAGAATTTAATAGTTTCTCTTGTATTTATTACTTAAGCTTACTATATTTATGTGAAACAATACTGGTTTTAAGTGCAGAGAGGGGATGATTTAAAGGTAAAGTCATGTTCTATAAAGATAAGTGGACTGCAAAACTAAATCATCAAGAGAAACTTAGCCAGGCATGTTGGTTCACATTGGTAATACCAGCAGCTCGGGATTAGCTGAGGCAGGAGGATTGCAAGTTCAAAGCCAGGCTCAGCAACTTGGCAAAAGCCTGTTTCAAAATAAAAAGAACTGGGAATGTGACACAGTGGTAAAGTGAACCTGGGTTCAATCCCTGTTACATTAAAAAAAGGAACTTAAGGTACCAAAAAGTGTTCATGCATTACGTTAGAAGAGGTGGGGAAGAGTTCTTTGGTGAAATAAGTTTGGGAAGCCCTTTTCCCATTCACTGCATGTTAGCCTAGTCAAAGCAATTAGAGTGCTGGGGTTAGGAAACCTATTTAGCTTTGTTTAGACTTCATTCGTCTTTGTAGTTTCAATACCTAGGACCTGCCAGACCTTCCAAAAACTGTGAGTGAATAACTGCAAAAATATAAATGAAGTGTGTGGGAAGGAAGTACTCAGTAGAAGCTTTAGGTATTCCACACTGGCTTGATTCATTCAATAAATGTGCAACAGATAACCTATACTTTATACCTGGAAGTGTTGGATACTGAGGTTACTGAAGTGAAAAAGAAAAAAAGAAAAGCGAATTTTGCCCTTGTAGAGCTTACATTCTAATTGGAGGAACACAATAACCAAAGAGAAAATGCCAGGACCATAAGTCCAGCATTGGGCAGCTGGCTATCAACCTGGCAGAGGTTAGTAGAGGAGATGAGAAGTACCAATGAGGAAGCCACCTTAACAGCAAGGGAGAAATCTAGAAGCTCAAAGGTAGGGGGTTGGGGGGCTGCTTAAAGATCCCTTTGGCATTACATCAAATAGTGTATATGGTGTTTGTGTAGTTATTTGGCAAAATGTTTTAAAAGCTGTAAGGCCTACAAAGTATAATTACCTCATTTGATCTTACAGCAGCCCTGTGGGGCAGGCAGAGTCTGAATCATTATCTTCATTTTATAAATGAGGCCTCTCAGGCTCAGGGAGAGGAATGGACTTGCCCAGGGTCTTGCATTCAGTTAGTGATGGAGTTGGGTCCCAAACCCAGTGCTCTTGGCCCACAGCCTGGAACTTCTTGCTACCAGGCTGCCTGGGTGGGCCTGGATGTTGGAGGGATAACTGGAGTGAACTGTTGGGAGTGTGGGGATTGGTAGGCTCCATGAGAACTGAGGCTGAGGTCTCTGTCTCCCCCTTGTGCCCGGCAGGTGCTACGACAAACGTTTGTGGCCTAGAATGGACTTGAGCAGGAGGAAGTCACTGACCCCGCCCATGCTCAGTGGGGTAGTTCGTCGCCAGCCCCGTGCCCTGGACCTCAGTTGGACAGGTGTCTCCAAGAAACAGCTCATGTGGCTTCTGAACCGACTGCAAGGTAGGGTGGAGTGACAAGTCATAACAGGGTAGAAATGGGGACAGGCCTGGGGTGGAGTCTGGCTTCCTGACCCTCACCCCCACAAATCCTCTAGGCCTGCAGGAGTTGGTGCTCTCTGGCTGCTCCTGGCTCTCTGTCTCTGCCCTGGGCTCAGCCCCACTGCCAGCCCTGCGGCTCCTGGACCTCCGCTGGATTGAGGATGTAAAAGACTCCCAGCTCCGCGAGCTGCTGCTGCCTCCACCAGACACTAAACCAGGTGTGGCCTCTGTGTGCTCTTCTGTAGAATGGGTTGGGCAAGGTGGGGATATATACCTCTACGGTCTCTTCTGACTCATTGGGTGTTACAATTATTGAAGGAAAGGGAGGAACACATGAATTTGAATAGGAAAGCCATCTTAGCTTTCATTCATTTGTTCATTTGCCTTCAGTGTGCTTTGAACTGAGTCTTGAAAGATTGGAGTTTTCCCAGGGTGTTTGAGGTATGATTAGCAGTTCAGTGGGGCAGGAGGCCCACATTGGCAGAGAGGCATTCTAGGAGCAGAGGCCTGTGCATATTGGAGGTATGTGGAGTAGGGACACTGAGGCCTCAGGGCTTCTTGTAAAGTTAGCAGATGGGATACTTGCAGAATCTTTTCTGGCCCCCAGTTTCTTTACAGACCCAGGGGAACTATCCAGAAGAGTACATCTGACCATATCACTCCTGTGCTCTAAACTCATATTGCTCCTCTCTTATCCCTTTGGATAAAGATAAGGGTTTTACTGTAGTTACTGAGACCTAGCATGGCTGAGTCCCACTAACCTAGGCCATCCCTGCATTTGGCCTCCTTAGCCTCTTTGCCAAGGTCCTTTCAGTTCCCACTTTTCTTTGCCTCAATGTTCTGTCCTCTTTCATTTAATTAATATTTTAGACCTTGGCATAGATGCCACCTCCTAGAAATTCTCCCTGACCAACCCCACCTCACTCCTTGCCTTGAGCTCTTGAGTCCTTCTCAGCCTTAGAAGCAGGTCTTGGCATAGTGCTAAGTGGGAAGTGTTCTGATTAAGATGATTCTTGCAGGGCTGGGGTTGTGGCTCAGTGGTAGAGCACTTGCCTCGCACGTGTGAGGCGCTGTATTCAATTCTCAGCACTGCATATTAGTAAACAAAATAAAATCCAAAATAAAAAAAAAGATTAAAAGAAGAAAAAAACAAGATGATTCTTCTAGCTAGTCTCTTAGGCTCTACAGGGTACCATGTGCTCAAAACCAGCAACTTGCTCAGTGGTCTGCTCAGCAAATATTTGGTGAGTGAATGAACTGAATGAGCACAGAGATGATCAGGATGAAAGGGAGAGATCTGGTTTGAGGAAAGGTTTCCAAAGGGAGATTTGCTGTGGCCTAAATAAGAAAATTAAAAGGATCTTCTTTTTCTAAGTTCTTTCACAGTTCTTTTTTTTGTGTGTGTGTGTCCCTTCTTCCTGCCCCACCATGCTCTACAGTAGCCCTGGAAGGAGAGTAGGGAAGCAACTAGGATTCTTCCCATTTTGTGGACAAGGCTCTAGAGGCCTATTTGATTCAACAAGGAGTTGAATGACTGATGTAAGTCAGGCAGAGCCAGGCCAGAGCACTCACCCATGGTCTGCTCTTACTGGAATTGAACTGAGCTGGGACGATTTGGACAGGAGGGTGAGATGGGCATTGGGAGCAGTTTGTTCTTTGAGGTGAGAAAGTGCTGGCTGACAGAGCAAACCTTCCTCTCCTGTCTTATTCCCTTTATCAGGAGCATGCAGAAAAGAGCTTTCTTGGCTGTCAGTCCAGTTGTGCAGGTTAGGATTTCCCCTACCTTTCCTCTCATGGCTTCCTGGCTCCCTGTACCATTCTCACAGCAAAATATAAAGTTCTTTTACTTCTAGGCTCTTGCCTAGTGTATTCTTTGAGTTATTGCTTGGTATATTCTTTTCCTATCTTGCTGCATGTTCAAACCCTCGAAGACCCAGCTTCAATGCCACCACCTCAGGGAAATCCTCAGTGATGCCCACACTTGCCCCTAAGCCAGAAGTGATCTCTTTGATCTAGTGCCCTTTATCTGTGGCACAAGTTTGGGAGTTTTTATAAATATACCTCCCTCTCTAGGCTCTCAGCTCTCCAAAGACAGGAGGAGAGGGTAGAATTCAGGACATGCCATATGGAGTGCCTACAGAGGTGGCCTGGCAAGTAGCAGAAGTGACACATTGGTGCAGGACTTTTGGGAGTGGCACTGGCAGCCCTATTCCAGCCAATTACTGTCAGGCAGGAAGGGTAGTAGCCCAGTGATGCCAGGTCAGTTTTTTAAGGAAAAGCTCCACATCTAAATTTCTGTATAAAAATATCATTTTTGTAATGTTAGACATTCATGCAAGAAAAGTTTTAGCACCATGCAGATTCCATAAAATTTGGAGGTTGGTTTCATGAGTCTGTGGCATCTGATGGAGTTTCTCTCAGTAGATCTGGGTCTCCTGGCTTTTACTTCATAATTATGTGATGACAGCTTTATGATCTGAATCTCAATTTTATATATATATATATATATATATATATATATATATTTTTTTTTTTTTTTTTTTTTTTTTTTTTTTGTAGATGGACACAATACCTTTATTTTATTTTATGTGGTGCTGAGGATTGAACCCAGTGCCTCACACATCTCAGATGAGCACTCTACTACAGAGCCACAGCTCCAGCCCTCAATTTTCTTATCTGTAAACAACAATAATGATCAGAGAGCTTCTCTCCCAAGGCTCAGGTTCTTAAAATATGGTCTATGGCCCAGTGGTCTCAGTGTCACAGGAAAATTTGTCAGCAAAGTAAACCCCAAGTCCTAACACTAAATCTACTGCAACTCTGGAGTAGGGTCAGCAATCCAGCCCTCCAGGGGACTTGAGCCTCTTGAGTTTGAGAGCCAGTAACATGGAAGAAAGGCATATTGGGTGCTTTGGGTGCAATGGGGAGGGATGTGAGCTCTTCTCAATGGAGATGGAGAAGGGGAAGCCTCTGAGCTCTGAAAGCTAGGCAGTATGCTAAACAGAGGTGGTCTTAGGAGTGGGACCTTATAGAAATTGGGATGTTCTTCCAAGGAGACTAGACTTCTTTGAAGTGCCCTCACAGTTTCTTTCTTTCTCCTTTTTTTTTTTTTTTTTTTTTTTTTTTTTGTGGTGTTGGGGATTGAACCCAGGGCTTGTGCATGCAGGGCAAGCACTCTACCAACTGAGCTGTATCCCCAGCCCAGCCCTCACAGGAAAGATATTGTCACATTTGAGTTTGAGATCAGCTCTCTGGATTCTAAAAAGAACAGACTAGAGGGAGTGAGGTAGTGGGAGCAGTTCAGGACCTAGAGTAGTGACCAGGGGAACTGGAGGGCTCCACATAACTAATTATGGAGAAATAAGAGGGAGGTGAGCCTGGAGTGGTAGTCCCTTTAGGGATGTTATGTGTTAGATGAATGGATGAAATTATATTGAGCACCCTATTGTGTGTTTCATTGCTGGGGATAGAGCAGTGAGCAAGAATTCCTTCCTGGGAGTGCTGGGATTATGGCTCAGTGGTAGAGTGCTTGCCTAGCATGTGTGAGGCACTGGGTTTGAGTCTCAGCACTAAACATAAATAGAAATAAAGGTTCATTCACAACTTAAAAAAAAAAAAAAAGCTATCATGGAACTGACATTTTTGTGTGGGGGAGAAAAAAATTAACAAGAAGAAATTAATGTGTCAGATACTGAGAGGTAGGGAATGAGGGGAAAGGGTGGGGTAAGGTTGTGAGAACTATTATAGTTTCAAATAGAGTACTCATGGAAAACCTCAGTGACAAGGTGATGTGAGCAGTGGACAGATGAGATCAGGGGTATGGTGGTTTGGGAGAAGAGCAAGCCATGCATAGAGTACAGCAAGTTGGGGCCCCCATGTGATGGGAGCAAGTTTAGGACGGATGTTAAGGAACATGGAGGAGGAGACAGTCCTCTGGGTGCAACGATGGTAGTGGCCAGGAGTACTGATAAATCTCCTTTGCCTGTCCAGGGCAAACAGAGAGCCGTGGGCGACTACAGGGCGTAGCTGAACTGCGCTTGGCAGGTCTGGAGCTGACAGATGCCTCCCTGCGGCTCCTGCTGCGCCATGCGCCCCAGCTGAGCGCCCTGGACCTGAGCCACTGCGCCCACGTTGGGGACCCCAGTGTCCACCTCCTCACAGCTCCCACTTCCCCACTCCGAGAGACCCTGGTACACCTCAATCTTGCTGGTAAGCATGGTTGCCTGTCCATCTTGCTAGGCTGTTGGTTCCCCTGGTCAGTGCCTACTACCTACTTACCTACCAGGTCTCAGCTGCCACTGCTGTGTCCCCAGGTTGCCACCGCCTCACGGACCACTGCCTCCCGCTGTTCCGCCGCTGCCCACGTCTCCGCCGACTAGACCTGCGCTCTTGCCGCCAGCTCTCACCTGAAGCTTGTGCCCGTCTGGCAGCTGCCGGCCCTCCTGGTCCCTTCCGCTGCCCAGAGGAGAAGCTACTTCTCAAGGACAGCTAGTCGGGCGCCCCCCACCATCCCCCAGGACTCATCAGGAGCCTGGACCTCGGGCCTTCATTTCATCCTCTGTTCTGGGAGGCCAGGTTACCCACCTCATGACTTGGGATTCCTGAGTTTTGTGGCTTGGGATTCCTACCCAGGGACCGGAGCCAGCCTCCCGCTTCTCTTCCCCCTGCACTGATATCTCTGGGGGTCTCTCCTTCCCATCTCCTCCCCCTTCCACTTGCTTCATTGTCCATCCCCTGGGGGAAGTGGGTCAGAGGTACTGGGGGGTGCTGAGCCAAAGGGATGGTGGGAGGGGGGTTAAGGTGCAAGTTTGAGGGAGGGAGAATGGGGAAAGGGTATCTACACACAGGATACTGGGAGCCAGGGGGCTGGGGGAGGCGGAGGATGGGTGGGTGGGGGGGCAGAAAGAGACCACCAAGGGTTCAGAGAACAAAGACCAGATATTTGGAGTGGGGGGTGGGGGGCCAAAAAGGGAAACTGGAGGAGCAATTGGGGATCCAGGTATCAGAGGTAGGGGGACTTGGGGAGCAAGAGGAAAGCCAGGGCTGAATGGGGGTTGGGGGACAAGAGCAGGTTGGGGCAGTAATACTCCTCCCTCATGGGGGGGTTTCCCCTTTTCTTTCCTCCTGCCCAAAATTTGAGTTCCTTCCCTCTACCCTGACTCCTTGAACGTCACTGAAAATGGCAGCTATTGCGAGGAGTGGGGGCCACGGGTCTACCCGTTGTTCAACTCGTGGCCCAGGGGAGTGGTGAGGGGTGCCCCAGCCCCCTGCCTGCCTCTCCGCACAATACTTGAACATTCATCTGTACTGAAGTGTTACTTGAACCGGGGGAACCTCGGACCTGGGGGAGCCGGAGTGTGATTGGATGGGACCAGCTTGGACTGAGACTGGACTGGTGGGCACCCAGAGTATACTGCACCACCTCCAGATATCTCTGGCTTTACTGTCTTGAGCAGCTCCACCCCTCCTGACCCGAGTTGGGGGTGGTGGGTGCCAGCCCAATGATGGGGAAGATGGGACTCCTCCAGCTTGGCTCTTCCCACTCTTTCATCGTCATGGAAACTTGTATCCCATTCGCCCAGGGAACTGCCACTCCTGGTTGCCATGGAAATAGCAGCCAATGGACACCTCCCGATGCCAGTGCTAAGGCTGGAAATGGCCCCTCTCAGTTGCCATGGGAACTTAGTAACAGACTCTTTTTGGTCCTCTCCACTGCCCCTTCCTCTTGTTGGGGTGGGGTCTTGGGAGCCAGAGGGAGGAGCTGGGCCAGGTTCCGCCCCTCAGTCCAGGCCTGGGGGGGGGCAGCCGGGTTGTACTATGTAGGGGAGGGGGAAATCTATCCACATACCTCAGGTAACAGGGAGGTGCGCGGGTGGGGGGAGGGACTGGGCGGACCAAAGGCCGAAGGGGAGGGGGGCCTGGGGATGGAAAGGCTTGAGGATGGGGCCGCTTGGGGGAGGGGGAGGAGGCAGCCCGGCGTGGGACGTGTTGGGGACCCAGCCGGGCTGGGCCCCTGGACCCCAAGTCTGTACAATATGGTTTGCTATAAAACTCAAAATCTTCCAGCCGGGGCCACCGTGTTCGTGTTTGCGTGTGTGTGTGTGTTTTTGCCGTGTCGGGGAAGAATATGGGTAGGGTGAGGATGGCCAGAAATTCGTTCCTTGGGGTTCTTGGAGGAAGGGCTTTGGCTAGATCCTGCATAACGGAGTCACCTTTCTCGACTTAAGTATTTAGGTTGGGGGAGTGGGGGCTTGGCGGTCTGGACACCTAAGAATATCCAGGTATACCTAGGAGTGATCCAGGGCCCAAGAATTCCCAGTTACAGAGGAACTGAGGGTTCACCTGGATCGGGTTCGGGCGCATGGATATCTTTGGTGGACTGGGATCGCGGGGTCCCCAGATCTTTCCCTTCAGGCCTGGGACTGCGGGGGGTTCGGTCCCCCGGCTCCACCCCATCATGTGGCCTCCCCGGCTCCGCCTCTGCCCCAGTTCCTGTTTCGGCATCGGCCGACGTCCCACTTCGGCCCCTGGGGCTCCCAGCAGACGACTCTTCTGCTCCGCTGGGGCCGCCTCTCTGGGAGCCTGCCGCCTGCATCCGCGCTCACCCCGCCCGGGGATGGGGCCTCCCCGCTGCTGTGATCGGCCCTTCTGGGGTCCCCGAGGTGCCTTGGCCCCTCCCTGACCGCCCGGCGCTACTGGTGCCGCCGCCCCCAGGATGAAGGGCGGCGAGGGAGACGTGGGCGAACAGGCCCCGTTGAACCCGGAGGTCGAGAGCCCGGCGGGCTCGGCCACGTACCGGGAGTTCGTGCACCGCGGTTACCTGGACCTTATGGGGGCCAGTCAGCACTCGCTGCGGGCGCTCAGCTGGCGCCGCCTCTACCTCAGCCGAGCCAAGCTCAAAGCCTCCAGCCGCACATCTGCCCTGCTGTCAGGCTTCGCCATGGTGAGGGGCGGGAAGGGGCACGCGGGGAGTGGGGTGGGGGGGTGAAGCACGTGGGGGGCACCGGTCGGAGGTGAAGTAAATGGCTCCCCGAGGAATACAGGGAAAGAGGAAAGGGAAGGACGGACTTTAAGAGCCAAAGGGGAGAACAAGCAAGGTCCCATGACTGAAGAAGTGTCTTTATATTGGGGGAAGAGATATAAACAGGACCCTAGTAATATAAACCGGACCATGGGGAAGATTAGTCCTCTAGGTGTCGTGGGAGAAGGGGTTACAAATCAATGACAAATATGCAACGATGGAACAAAGTGGTCCCAAAGGAGCATATTTCCAGCAGAAATGGTTACTGAGTCCTCCTGACCAGGTTCAAAGGCAAATTAGAGCTGGATGCGGTCTGTATCAACACGGCCAGGGGGTCTGGAAGAATGAATTGTGTGGAGAGGTCACCCAGATGAAGGAAAGCCCATCCCAGGAAGGAGGCTACTCCCCAATAGCGGCAAAGAGTGCTAGATTTCGTCCAAGAAAACTCTGAGAAGAGATGATGCCTGAGGATGCCGCTGGGGAAGGAAACTGATCAGGAAGCTGGATAAGTGATTCTAAAGCTGATAAACTGCAGGTGTGGGAGGATGATGTCAGCTAACGGTCCCACAGTGGCCTCAGGAAGTGGCACTGAGGGTGGTCCCAGGGTGCGGAGTCAACATAAGTCCTGTTCCTCCCTGGGTATGGCCAGCTGTGTAACCATGGACAAACCTCCACTCCCTGAACAGCCAGTGGGAAGTTGTGAGATCATGGAGGGTGCGTCCTCTGTAGCCTGCTAAGTGCCTGCCCAGGATGAGCTGAGATTCTTGTTATTGGGAACTCTAGATCCAGGCGTGTCAGAGCAAGACCTATTCACCAGAGGTGGCTCAGACCAACATGCTAATTGGACAGGTATGAAAACTGAGGCTCTGCCAAGGGCAGTCAGCAGGGGAAGGGTATATAGAATGCAATCCAATTAATCCAGGGTTCTCCCCCACCTTCTTTACAGGAAGCAGGGGGTCCTTGGGGAATGTGCTCCTCCTGTGTATGTGGACACCAGAGGGAGCTGAGATGGGGTCATATCCCTAGGTGATTTGGGTTAATCCTTGCCCCTTTCTGTGCCATAGCCACTGGATTTGAATGGTGATAGGGAAAATCTGTAACTTTAAGGGTCATCCCAGACCTAGTTGTTTCATGGGGGATATGGGGAGGGGGTGTTGTTGCAGAATCCAAAGATTTGCCCACCTTCCTGATAGGGATGACATCTTGGAACAGGGAGTTAACTCCCCTCATCTGTTTGGACTACAGGAGGGACGCAGCCACCCATGGACCTAGCTGAGGAAAGTGAGCCCCATGTTCCAACTTGTTCCCAACAGGACAGTCTGGTGTGCTGCAGGACTTGCAGATTGCTAGGGTTACACTTAAGGGTCAGAGCTTTCTCTCCAGGATAAGGAGGCTGGATGTGTAGGTTCTAGGGGCAGGACCGTCCCCAGTCCTGGCAGGGGAGATCAATCCTGGGCCAGACCCTGGGAAAAACCAGAACTAAGCCTGGCCCAGATCCCTGTTTGTGGAAAAACACCTGCTGACATCTGCCATGGCCCAGTTTCCTAAAATACTCAGGCTTGTCTTCCTACCATCACCTGCCAGGCTCTGCACCTTCCTTTTCCTTCTCCTAGCCCCAGAGCAATCTTTTTTTTTTTTTTTTTTTTTTTTTTTTTTTTTTTAAGAGAGAAAGAGAAAGAGAGAGAGAGGGAGAATTTTAATATTTATTTTTTAGTTTTCGGCGGACACAACATCTTTGTAAGTGGTGCTGAGGATTGAACCCGGGCCGCACGCATGCCAGGCGAGCACGCTACCACTTGAGTCATATCCCCAGCCCCCCAGAGCAATCTTAATGGAGCCTATAAGAACTAGGAAAGAGGAAAGAACCAGATTCTAAAACCCAGGTTGCCTGAGTTAAAATAACATTATTCGGATTGTATTCAATTGTCACTAAGTACCAGGTACTGTGCCCAGAACTTTTCATGTGCATTCTTTATTTTGCCCTTTGAAAGACGTATCACCATTATGGCCATTAATTTTATTTTATTTTAGTTATAAAATTAGTTATAATTTTATTTTAGTTTAGTTATAGGACAATACCTTTATTTTTTAATTTTTTTAAATATCTTTATTTTTGTGGTGCTGAGGATCGAACCCAGGGCCTCACAAGTGCTAGGGGAGCACTTTGCTGTTGAGCCACAATCCCAGCCCAATACGTTTATTTTTTTATGTGGTGCTGGGGATCAAACCCTCACACATGCTAGCCAAGCACTATACCACTGAGCTACAACCCCAACCCTATGCCCATGTAGCAGACAAGAAAACTGAGGGCCAGAGATGTTAGGACATTTTCCCAAGGCCCCATAACAAGTAAAGGGCAGGATTTGGACTTAAGCATTCTGGCTCTATAGACCAACAATGTTTGGGTTTTGTTTTTTTGGTACCAGGAATTGAACTCAGGGGCACTCAACCACCGAGTCACATTCCCGCCTTATTTTATATTTTATTTAGGGACAGGGTCTTACTAAGTTGCTAAGCTCCTTGCATTGCTAAGGCTGGCTTTGAACTTGCAATCCTTCTGTCTCAGCCTGCTGAGCTGCTGGGATTACAGGTGTGCACCACCGCGCCTGGCTCTGTAGACCAAATTTATATTTGCTTAGAACATGGTCATCAACTCTGTTTGCGAAGGCCAGGCAGGTAATACGAATGCCAGTTTGGCTGGGTGGGAAATTGTGATCAAGAGACCCCATGATCTGTCCAAAGGGAAAAACCATAATTGCCATGCTTGAATGTCAGTCTGGTGTGACCAGATCTGCTAAGTTTTCAGGAGGATCTGGAAATAAGTATTGTTTATATGAAATCTCCTGAGTTTTAAAAGTAGGCCACTTATTCATTTTTTTAAAAAGCACACTGTGTGAGCCAAGACAACATGTTGTTTTTTTTTTTTTTTTTAAAGAGAGAGAGAGAGAGAGAGAGAGAATTTTAATATTTATTTTTTAGTTATCGGCGGGCACAACATCTCTGTTTGTATGTGGTGCTGAGGATCGAACCCGGGCCGCACGCATGCCAGGCGAGCGCGCTACCACTTGAGCCACATCCCCAGCCCGCAAGACAACATGTTTGCAAATTGGTGTGGTGTGCCAATTTGCAAACTCTAGCTTTGGACTTTAGCATCAACTATAATAATAACAGCAAACACTTGCCTAGTGGTTACTGTGTGCCCAGACACTATTCTTAGCACTAGATGTGTATTATCTCATTTAATTTCTCCAAAAACCTTATACATACTATTAGCAATCTCCATTTTTCATATAGGAGTTTAAGCCACAGAGAGAACTAAATCACTTGCTGAAGATTCCACAGCTGGCTAGGTATGATGGCACACACCTGCAATCCCAACCAAACAAGTAGGCGGTCGAGGCAGAAGGATCACAAGTTCAAGGCTGGCCTGGGCAACATAGTGGGATCCTGCATCAAAATAAAAAAAATAAAAAGAGCTGGGGATGTGGCTCAGTGTTATTGTGCCCCTGGGCTCAATTCCCAGTACTGCAAAGAAAGAAAGAAGGAAAGATTACACAGCTTGTAGGGTCAAGAATGAACCTAGGAGGCCCAGAGTCTATGTTTTCTAAACCCTGTTATAACCAGGTAAAACTGTCAGAAACATGTCATCCAGCCCTCTTAATAGGTAGGCAGGGAAACCAAGGCACTGCTCTAGGTCCTAGGGATATAGCAGTCATGGGTCCTAACAGCCACAAAAATTCCTTTACTGTCAAGGAAGTTATGGGCACTCAATCCATCCCCTCTTGTGCCCACAGGTGGCCATGGTGGAGGTACAGCTGGAGAGTGACCATGAATACCCACCAGGCCTGCTGGTAGCCTTTAGTGCCTGTACCACCGTGCTAGTGGCTGTGCACCTCTTTGCACTTATGGTCTCCACATGTCTACTGCCCCACATTGAAGCCGTGAGCAACATCCACAACCTCAACTCTGTTCACCAGTCACCACACCAGCGACTCCACCGCTATGTAGAGCTGGCCTGGGGCTTCTCCACTGCCTTGGGCACCTTTCTCTTCCTGGCTGAAGTTGTCCTGGTGGGCTGGGTCAAGTTTGTGCCCATTGGGGCCCCTCTGGACACACCGGCCCCCATGGTACCTACATCCCATGTGTCTGGGACTCTGCCACCAGTGGCTTCCTCCCTTGGTCCAGCTTCCAAACTTCCACCATCCTCAGCTTCTGTAACCCCATCACAGGTTGAGCCTTCTGAGGCCTGCCCCCCCCGGCAGGTATGTGGTAGTAATGGTGGGGTTCACGGACCAGGCTGGCAAGCAGCCATGGCCTCCACAGCAATCATGGTACCTGTGGGCCTTGTGTTTGTGGCCTTTGCCCTACATTTCTACCGCTCCTTAGTGGCCCACAAGACAGACCGCCACAAGCAGGAGCTAGAGGAGCTAAGTCGCCTGCAGGGGGAGCTGCAGGCTGTGTGAGTCTCTGCTGTGTGCACTGCCTCCCTCAGGGCTCTGCAAGAGGCCACAGGGGCCTATAGACCATTCCCCACTCCTGAAGGGAGCCACTTCCTGTGGCCACTCTCAGGTAGAGACCAGACTTTTGTCCACAGGTTCTCACATTCCCAGGGATTTTCCCTGTCAGTCTGTCCCATGGTTTTTGTAAGCTCCACTCTATTAATGTCCAAATCTGGGAAAAACAAGCATGAAAGTGAAACGTTCTCAGTACAAGGATCCTGGGGTAGATATAGGGAGGCAAGGAGACCCTAGAGGGATGTTTAGTGCTGACCTTCAGCTGCTCCTTTACAGGACATGGAGATCAGAAGGTCACAGACCTACACAGCTGCCCCCAAAGGCCATCAACCCTTGCTTCAATTGTGTAGAATGTAATTTGCAGTTGGCATTTTTAGGGAAAATTTCCCCTGTACCCAGATTTTGATGGGTTCTACATTCTTGCTTTGGTGACTGTAGAGGGATTTTGGTGTTTCTGTGACAGATATAAGCCCAGGCCTTCCTAGGAAGAGCCTATTTTTGGATTCAAGCCCACCCTCCACTGTTGACCTGTGGCCACTGGCAGAAGGGGGACACCTTGCCTCACTGCCCTAGGCCCATACTCACATGCCTGTATCGGGGGGGTTCTCATCCTCCTGGCCCCTGGCTGGGGGTTCTTGGAAGACTGAGGGGCTGTGTACCCAGTCTGACTCCTTAGCAGGGACTGGGTGAAGACGTTTTAATGGAGAAAGTCCAGTCCCCAGCCCTTGGAATCAGAGCTCTTTAACACTTAATTTTTGATGCACCTTGTTTTGTACAATAAATTGTTTTACAGATGTCCTGGTGGCTGTGAATTGGGTGAAGGGCAAGCCTTCTTGGGGTAAGATTACTTGTTCCTAAGAGCAAGTGGAGGCAAGTGTGCCTGGTGGGAAAAGGGTTCCAGGTAAACCCCCATCAGGAGCTAACAAAGGCCAGTTGCTCCTTAATTTGGAGATATTCCAAGGTTGAAGGCCTTCAATCCACTGTTCCTGAGCTTAGGGTCTCTATCTCTTCTATGGAGAATTTCATGTAAGTTTTTGCGTGACTCCATACTATATTCTAGGGACTTTATAAATAATCATCTCATTTAACCCTCACAACCACCTCAAGAGATAAAAATCTATCACTTCCATTTCAGAGATAAGAAAGCTGAGGCCTAGGAAGGCTGATGATCTTGCCTAAAGCCACACAGCTTATCAGGAAAATTGAACTTGAATTACCTTATGATAACATCACATGAGAATCTCTTTCTGATGGAAAGAAGGAACTAATACCTTTCAACTGGGACCAAAAAAAAAAAAAAAAAAATCTGATCTCATCTATGCCTCCATATAAACTAATGTTTCCAGCCTCATTTCCTTCAAATTTTAAGTCCTAATTCTCTGTCTTTTCTTGTGGTGGGAGACCCTGGACAAATCCCCCTTTTTCCCTTTCCTTATTGCTCAAAATGGTGAATGTGCAGCCCTTCTTGCACTATTTTGAAGACTACAATTAAGTCCTCTGTGACAGGAATTACCATCAATTTTTAGAGGAAGAATCTTAAACTTATGGAGGTCAGTGGCGTGCCCAAGGTCATACAGTAAGCGACTGCTTTATGTCAGAAGAGATGAGATGTCATAAGCTTAAGGCATCCTCCGTCATGCAAAAGGGCCTGGTGGGAGTTGTGGTTCCTCCAGAGCAAGTCTCCAGTATTCACACCGAATAGAGAGGGTGATCAGACTTAAGAGAGGCCTCAGCTCCAAGGTCCCAGGTTACTCCTTGACTGATGCTGCCCTCAAGCGGTGAAAACATGTGAGCATAGGGAAGCACAGCTGGAGAAAGCGGGAACTGGAACCATTGAGGTTTGTATTCCTGCACATTCTTTATTTTTTATAGGAGCCACGTAAAGTCCTTTAGGCCCTATTTAGGCTTATCCGAGAACACCGGGGACTAGCTCAGATTTAACCACAGAGCTGGGTTAAGCACAGCAAAATGCAGCACTTTCCGCAGGCCTCAGTCTCCCCATCTCTCAAGTGGGCAACTTAAAACAGAGGCCCAGGTGGAATAACGGGAAGAAAACCTGCGGTGCATGTGTGTGGGCCCAGGCAAACTATCTGAGTCACCGCTCCTCGTTGTATTTTTCCACCTCCCGGTTGGCGGGGTTCAGCAGGTCTACAGGAAGCTCCCCCGCGACGCCGGGCTTCGCACGCCCTGGCCACGCCCCTCTGCGCGCGGAGGTCTGGCCCCGCCCACAGAAGGATCCGCAGATTCGCTAGACCCGCTCCTCTGCTGAAAATTTTCATTGGACTCTGAGAAGACCCTTTGCGTTGTCCATTTTCCCCTAGGTCGGAAGTGGGCCGTCCCCTGAGTTGTGCTAGTACGAAAGATCCAGAAAAAGTGGCTGACCCTGTCAACAGGGCTGGGTTAACCAGGCGTTATTTTCTTGACTCCCCGAAGGCGGGTGAAGGGAGGCGACGGCTGAAGTCAGGAACAGTGGCTAATCTGCAACCTCTTAGATCTTTGGCCGCGCAAGGAAGGGGCAGGGAAGAGGAGCAAACGAGCACGCATCCTGTCCACCAATTCGCCCCGCCCGCCTGACGAATCTGCGTCTGTTCAACGCGCCACTCAAAACTCCCGAGCTCTGGCTGGCCTCCTCCCCTTCGCCCCGCCCCCTTTTCCTCAGGGATTAGTCGCAGCTTTCGTCGCCGCTGATTCGTTAAGAACCCCAGTCTGGAGCAGCTGGATAGTGGTGGTGAAACCCACTCTCCGGGGGATGCGGCCAATCTCCAGGTTCCTTGGGCCACAACTCCTGAGCCATACAGGGCGCCGGCCGAGGCAGGGTCGCTACCCTCGGACCCGTGGATCTCCAGGCAGCGCCTGTGACGAAAGTGCGAATGCAGACGCTGTGCCCTCTGGGCCTCGCGCAGGTGGCGGTGGTGTTTGGTGCGCGCGCCGGGGAGGTGGTGGTGGGGGGGCGCCGCCGCCGCCACCGCTGCGGGGCCGGGTCTCGCGCTGCCGCCGCCGCCACCGCCGCCTCGCGCCGCTGAGGTGCCGCGCGGGGTGGGGGGAGGGGGAGCCGCTCGCCACGAGCGGGTGAGTAGGGCCGCGGCGCGCGTGCGCGGAGACCTGGGGGGGGTGCAGAACGCGCCGGGGCGGGAGGAGAGGGCAGCGGCGCGCGTTCCCCCCACCCCCCCCCGCCCGGATTCGGGGCTGAAGCCGGGTCTCGGGCTCGGTCTCGCGGTGTTTCCAACGCCCCGAAGAGGTGCCACCTCTCGGCCAGAGGATCGGGGCGCGGGGACGGGAGCGGCTGTGTGGGAGCGGGAGCCGGGCTTGGCCCGGGCCGCTGGCCGGTGAGGAGGCGTGAGGGGGCGGGGCCTGCCAGGGGACGGGGGAGGGGTCTTGCGCCGAGGCCAAGTGGGGCGCGCGCTGGGGAGAGCGGGAAGGTAAGGGGGCGCGAGATGGGCCTGGGGGCCTGAGGGTAGAGTTGGGAGGTGGAGAGAGAATGGGGTGTTGTGGTGAGACAGGGTACTTGGGGCAAAATCTGAGGGAGCCACGGGGTCTGGGTGAGGTGTGGAAACTGGAGTGATGAGAGAACCTGGAATTTGGGCTAGCCAATGAGGGGACAGCAAGGGAGTCAGGCCTAAGTCCTGGACCCTCTTTGCGTATCCCTCTTTTCCTAACAGTGTAAATGAGCAAAGATGGATCAAGAAGGTGGGGGAGATGGGCAGAAAGCCCCGAGCTTCCAGTGGCGGAACTACAAGCTCATCGTGGATCCTGCCTTGGACCCTGCCTTGCGCAGGCCTTCTCAGAAGGTGTACCGCTATGACGGAATCCACTTCAGTGTCAACGTGAGTGCCCCAGGGCTTTCCTTGCTTTCTAGGGGACTCTAGGGCCCCCTTTTCTCTCTTAGTCTTTTCAGCACCTAGAGCTCCCATACTCAGAGCTTGCCTTCTCAAAAATGAGCAGGTGACCCCAGCTCTTTAGCATCATATGGGTCCTCAGATGGGCCTTTTAGAGCTCAACAATTTGGCTTCATCCTGAGCTGTGTTTCTGTTCCTGCTTTCCTTACTAGGACTCAAAGTATATACCAGTCGAAGACCTCCAAGACCCCCGTTGCCATGTCAGGTCCAAAAACAGAGACTTTTCCCTCCCAGTCCCTAAGTTTAAGGTAGGTGTCTCCTGGTATGGTGGCCTTTGGAGGGTGTGGAGGATCCTGGCACTGTAGTTTTTACAGAGCCTGATAAAATGGGATTTCCAGTAAAAGACTGACAGCCAGATATGACAGCTTCTGGGTCTGTGAGGCTGGGATGTTCTGGACAGGAGGTACATTTGTATAGTTGTGGTGTCTCAGGTGTATCTCTGGTGGTAAGGCTGTTGAATTCTTGAAAGATGAGGTAAGGACAGGTTTAGCTGTCATGTCTGTCACTGTGTATTCCTAGACATGACAGCAGGAAATCCCAGTTCTTCAGCAATTAAGGGGAGTGACAAGACCATTGCCCATGTTCTTCACCTCTCATTTGGCCATGTGATCCTCCATCTTGTTTCCTAAGAGCATTTCCATTTTCCAATCCAAGCAGAGTACTCACCAGGCCTTGAACTGAGCTTAGAAAACTGGTGGTTCTAAGTTTTTGTCTTTGTTTTTGTCTTAATTATTTTTCCTTCACTAGTTTTCTTCTTTCTAGGTAGTTTATAGAGTCCCTTCACCCTTTTTTTCCTTGGTGTACTTTTTCTGGACAATCCCTATAGCTTTGACTATTACTTCAGCATTAATGATTTCCAAATATGTTTCTAGTCAACATCAATCTCGAACTCTACACTTGTGTGCCTTGTAGGGGACAGCTCCATCTGGAGGCCCCACAGACATTTCAAACTCAAGAAGAGATTTAAAACAAATCTCTTTGCCTCTCAGTCCTATTCTTCCTTCATTTTCTCTACTGATAAATGTAACACCATTTCCTTATCTGCACAGACTGGAAATCTAGGAATTAACCAGCAGTTTTTCCTCTCAATTTTTAAATTCCTGTTGCCATTTCCTTAATGTGGACCCTTGTATTCATTTCAGTGGGTTTCCTTGCCTCTGTGCTTCACTCAACTGCTCTGTCCTGCTGACAGTTGACTCTATGCTAGGGATGTGGCTCAGTGGTTAAGAGAATAGTAAAGAGATTCTACTATTCTCTTATTTTACTTTTGTTGCCAAGTCTATGTTTTTGAGCATTGGCATGTATAGTGATTGATCTGGCCAAGCCTTATCGTCTGCTTTGACATCTATCTTTTCATATCATATAATTTGTAATTTTTATAAATACCAGGTCTTTCCTAACAATCTTATTTGTTTATTTACATATTGTGTTATTCAACCTAGGGCCTCACACATATTAGGCAAACACTAAACTACATCCCCAGCCCTTTTCATTTTATTTCAAGGTAGTGTCTCAGTTGCACAGACTGGCCTTGAACTTGTGATTCTTCTGCCTTTATCTCCTGAGGAGCTGAGAGTATAGAAGTGGCACCTCTGTGCCTATTTGCTTGTTTTTTTGAGATGGGGTCTTGCTCTGTTGCCAGGCTGGCCTCAAACTCCTAGCCTTAAGCAATTCTCCTGCCTCAACCTCCTGAGGAGCTGGGACTACAGGTATATGCCACTGTGCCCAGCTGCCAAGTTGTTTTATAGTTCCACATCCTAGAAGTACTTGTTATTTTGGTAGACTCCTGTGAATTCAGAAACCCATGAGTTCTTCCCTGATTCAACTCTGTATACAGGTTCCCTTCTTTTGACTCTCAGAAACCATTTACACTCTTTCTGTGTCACTTTGTGATTGTGTATGTCTGGCCTGTCTACTTTTGTAAATGGGAATCTCTTTTTTTCCACCTTTGTATTTATAGCCTATTATAGTTGTTAAAAGCTGAACTAGTGGATTATTTTCCTACAACCAGTTCTTTCCATGTGTATATTTCTATTCCTAGTTCTTGCCATTCTATGGTACAGGAATTCAGGGAGAGAAAGGTCAAGACTGATGTAGTCCTTGTTGTGACCTCCTTCCCTTGCCCCTACTTCTGAGATGTCTCTCTTGACTTCATGAAGCTTAGCTAAAGATTCTCAAAAGGCAAAGAAACAGTGATTAGTATAGAGATCTCAGACCAACTCTTGTCTTCTCCACAGCTGGATGAGTTCTATATTGGACAGATTCCACTTAAGGAAGTGACTTTTGCAAGGCTGAATGACAATGTGCGGGAAACCTTCTTAAAGGATATGTGCCGAAAGTATGGTGAGGTAGAAGAGGTAGAGATCCTTCTTCACCCTCGTACTCGAAAGCACCTGGGCCTGGCCCGTGTGCTTTTCACCAGCACTCGGGGTGCCAAGGAAACAGTCAAAAATCTCCACCTTACCTCCGTCATGGGCAACATCATCCATGCTCAGCTTGACATCAAAGGTGAGGGGCTTCCATGCCTGCTGCTCAAGGTTGGTCTTTATCGTAGATTGTAAACTTACATGCTTGTTGGGATTCCTTTTCTGAAAGTCTTGGGGGCCAAATGTGTATTTAAACTGAGAATTTTTCAACTTTTAAAGAGGAATTATAGTCTGTGTATTATGCTTTCTTTGTATGTTGCCAGCATGGTTGGGGTGGCACTTCATAGTTGCATGAATATCCATAAAAAATTTTAGCTAGGTGTGGTGTTGTATGCCTGTAATTCCAGTGATTCTGGAGGCTGAGGCAGGAGGATTACAAATTCCAGGTCATCCTCAGCAATTTAGTGAGACCCTGTCTCAAAATAAAAAAATTAAAAAAAAAGGGCTGGTGGTGCACACCTATAATCCCAGGGGCTGAGGCAGGAGGATCATGAGTTCAAAGCCAACTCGGCAACTTAGTGAGGTCCTAAGAAACTCAGTGAGACCTGTATTTATATAAAATACAAAAAAGGGTTGGGGAAATGCCTCGGTGGTTAAGTGCCCCTGAGTTCAATCCTCAATACGGGGGAAAAGAAAAAAAAGAAAGAAATTAAAAAGAGGGCTGGGGATATAGCTCAATGATTAAAGTACCCCTTTTTTCCAGTACTGCAAAAAAAGAAAACAGGAAACTGTAATGAAGCATAATACATGGTAGGATGAATAAAGACTATAGTAAATCAGGTTTGATTTTAATAACAAATTCTCAAAAATATTAGGTTTTCAAGCCGGGCACTCCTGAAATCCCAGTGGCTCAGGAGGCTGAGGCAGGAGGATTGTGAGTTCAAAGCCAGCCTCAGCAACAGCAAGGCGCTAAGCAACTCTGTGAGACCCTGTCTCTAAATAAAAATACAAAATGTGGCTCTAAATAAAAATACAAAATGTGGCCCCTGAGTTCAATCCCTGGTACCCCCAAAATATTTTTCTATATATTAGGTTTTCAGCCGGGCATGGTGGTGCACACCTGTAATCCCAGCAGCTTGGGAGGCTGAGGCAGGAGAATCACAAGTTCAAAGCCAGCCTCAGAAACTTAGCAAGGTCTTAAGCAACTTAGTGAGATCCCATCTCAAAATACAAATTAAAAAGATCTGTGGATATGGCTCAGTGTTTAAGCATGTCTGGATTCAGTCGCTGGTACAAGGGGAAAAAATTAAGTTTTCATTTTTTGGTTTAGTTTGGTTTGGATTTTGAAATTTTAGCCAGACATGGTACCACATGCCTGTAATCCTAGGGACTTGGAGGCTGAGGCAGGGGGCTCATAAATTTCAGGCCAGTCTTAGCAATTTTGTGAGACCCTAAGCAACATCACAAGACCTTATCTCTGAATAAAAAAATCAATGGAAGGGCTAGGGATATGGCTCAGTGGTTAAGCACCCTGGCTTCAATCCTTGGTACAAATAAATAAGGGCTGGGGATGTCGCACAGGGGTAGAACACCCCTGGGTTCAATCCCCAGTACCACAAAAAAATTAAAAAAAAGAATCATCTCTAAAGACAAAGCAGTCTGAGCTATAGGGAGGAGTGGAAGCTGGTACACTGTATATATAACTCTATCTAAAAAGGCAGCTGTTAGCTGATATTAACCAGTTTGCAAGTGGGAATGAGGACTAATATTCCCAATTTTGATTTTTCAAAGAAAAGTCAGTAACCTAGATTTTTATATGTAATCTGATGGTTTAAATGTTGCATCCCTTCCAAGATATTTTAAGTCATTTTACAAGGCAAATAAAATAGGTTATGGGCTGGATTTAATCTTCAGGCTGCCATCCTGGAAACTTTAGTATATAGGATGATTTATCATCAGACAACCTGATATTTATTTGAATTCCATTTCTTATATTGACTGATTTTGTGACTTTGTGCAGATCAGTTTGATTTAGGTTTATAAAATAGGGATACTGGGGCTGGGGTTGTGGCTCAGCAGTAGAGAGCTCGCCTAGCATGTGCGAGGCCCTGGGTTCGATCCTCAGCACCACATAAAAATAAATAAAGATATTGTGTCCAACTTAAAAAAAAAACAGGGATACTGATTCTTCTCCTGTGAATCTTCTAGTGTAAAGGCTGGAATACGTAGAAGTGTATTTGTAAACTGCAAAGTGTCATAAGATATGTTACTTATAGCAGTTAAGAGGTGGAGATGAGGTAGCAATTTGCAGAGATAGAAACAAGGTAGGAAAACTGAAATCCCAGAACTCAAGACTCCAAGAAATTGTAGGAAGCTTGAAGCCTGAGAAAGAAAAAGGACTACCAAATCAGAAAGAAGTTGTTATTCTTTCTGACTATTGTTTTCCATTTGTTTCCCTCCAGGACAACAACGAATGAAGTACTATGAATTGATTGTTAATGGCTCCTATACCCCTCAGACGGTGCCCACTGGGGGCAAGGCCCTGAGCGAGAAGTTCCAGGGATCTGGTGCAGCCACTGAAACGGTAAGAAGTTTGTGGTTGCTATAATCCTAACTGCTTGATTGCTAGGAGCAGGAGTCATCTTTGGAGGTTCTAGACCTCACTATCAAGTGTAGAAAGAACCAAGAAAAGATGTTTAAATGCTTTCAAGTCAGGGAACTATGATTCTTGGTTTGGGGCAACCAAGTTTTCAAATGGTGTTTTCATTTCTCCTTGCCTCCTCTCTCCCTCCAGACTGAGTCCCGCCGCCGCTCTTCCTCTGACACAACTGCCTACCCAGCAGGCACTGCTGTGGTGGGCACCCCTGGCAATGGCACCCCTTGCTCCCAGGACACAAGCTTCTCCAGCAGCCGACAAGACACCCCATCTTCCTTTGGCCAGTTCACCCCTCAGTCCTCCCAAGGAACCCCTTACACGTCTCGGGGAAGCACCCCTTACTCTCAGGACTCTGCCTACTCCAGCAGGTACAAAGCACACACTCTCTGGGTCTCCAACCTTTCAAATTCTGGGACCTGCCTCTGAGGAGATGTTCAAAGTCTGAGAGAAGTTGGAAATCATTTGTGCTGGTCTCTGAAAATTTAGCCAACTAATTGCTATCTTCAGGGGCCGTAGCTCAGTGGTAAAGTGCTTGCCTAGTATGTGTGAGGCACTGGATTTGATTCTCAGCATAGCATATAAATTGACAACTAAAAAAATATTTTAAAAAATTGCTGTCTTCAGGGATGCTAATTGGCAACCTGACATTTAGTTTTTTGGGTGGCAGTTTAATAAGGATTTGGGCATGAGAACCAGGATGGTTGGATTTGGTCATATAGAGATGAGCCTATAACTCTTCTACTTCTTTTCCAGCACCACTTCAACCTCCTTCAAACCCCGGCGGTCAGAGAACAGCTACCAAGATTCCTTTTCCCGCCGCCATTTTTCTGCATCTTCTGCCCCAACAACCGCTTCTACAGCCATCTCAGCTACCACTACAGCCACCGCTTCATCCTCCTCCTCCTCTTCTTCATTGTCCTCATCTTCCTCATCATCGTCTTCTTCCTCGTCCTCTCAGTTTCGTGGTTCTGACTCAAACTACCCAGCATATTATGAAAGCTGGAATCGCTATCAGCGCCATGCTTCCTACCCACCACGCCGGGCAACTCGGGAGGAGCCCCCGGGGGCCCCTTTTACAGAAAATACTGCTGAGCGCTTCCCACCTTCCTACACCTCCTACTTGCCCCCTGAGCCCAGCCGGGCCACTGACCAAGACTACCGGCCTCCTGCCTCAGAGGCCCCACCCCCTGAGCCTCCAGAACCTGGTGGAGGTGGGGGTGGTGGGGGGCCTAGCCCTGAGAGAGAAGAAGCTCGGACCTCCCCTCGCCCAGCCTCACCTGCCCGTTCCTGCTCCCCAGCCCCAGAGACCACCAATGAGAGTGTGCCCTTCGCCCAGCACAGCAGCCTGGATTCCCGCATTGAAATGCTGCTGAAGGAGCAGCGCTCCAAATTTTCTTTCCTGGCCTCTGACACAGAGGAGGAGGAAGAGAACAGCAGTACAGGCCCTGGGGCTAGAGACACAGGGAGCGAGGTTCCTTCTGGGTCAGGTCATGGGCCCTGCACACCCCCTCCGGCCCCAGCTAATTTTGAAGATGTGGCACCTACAGGAAGTGGGGAACCAGGGGCTGCCCGAGAGTCTCCCAAGGCCAACGGACAGAACCAGGTGAGGCTGGGGTCAACCAGGGGAGGTACTTGGTATCTGGGGAGGCAGGGTTGGACCCTGAGGGAGAGGGAAGGGAATTAGAAAAGAAAAGGATCTGAGGAAAAGCCCAGGGAACAGATTCTCTGTGACTCTCCTCTGCACCCCCACAGGCTTCTCCATGCTCTTCTGGAGAGGACATGGAGATCTCCGATGATGACAGGGGTGGTTCACCCCCTCCGGCCCCAACACCCCCTCAGCAGCCTCCTCCCCCACCTCCTCCACCTCCTCCTCCACCACCTCCTTACCTGGCTTCCCTTCCCCTTGGCTATCCTCCCCACCAACCTGCCTACCTCCTCCCACCCCGACCTGATGGGCCACCACCCCCAGAGTACCCCCCACCTCCACCACCGCCACCCCACATCTATGACTTTGTGAACTCCCTGGAACTCATGGATCGACTTGGGGCTCAATGGGGAGGGATGCCTATGTCCTTCCAGATGCAGACCCAGATGTTAACTCGGCTTCATCAGCTGCGGCAGGGCAAGGGATTGACTGCTGCCTCTGCTGGCCCTCCTGGTGGGGCCTTTGGGGAGGCCTTTCTCCCCTTTCCGCCCCCGCAAGAGGCAGCCTATGGCTTGCCCTATGCTCTATATACCCAAGGGCAAGAAGGCCGTGGGGCATACTCTCGGGAAGCCTACCACCTGCCTTTGCCCATGGCAGCCGAGCCCCTGCCCTCCTCCTCAATCTCGGGTGAAGAGGCCCGGTTGCCTCCTAGGGAGGAAGCAGAGCTGGCAGAAGGCAAGGCCCTACCATCAGCGGGCACTGTGGGCCGTGTGCTGGCCACCCTAGTCCAAGAAATGAAAAGCATCATGCAGCGAGACCTCAACCGCAAGATGGTGGAAAATGTGGCCTTTGGAGCCTTTGACCAGTGGTGGGAAAGCAAGGAAGAGAAGGCCAAGGTAAGGGCCAGTGCCTAGGACTGGGCAATCTTGGACTTTAGTGGAAGAGGTAGAACTCTGGTTTTTGCAAATCAAAGCAAGTAAAAAATGAGATTGCTGGCTTTTGGGGACATACTAGTTGGTCAGGGGAGTTTTAGTGGGGAAGCAGCAGACAAGAACAGACCTGAGCTAGAAGAGCTTCACCCTGGCTCTCTGTTGCTAACTTACAGTGGAAAAGGCCCTTAAATTTTTATTGTCCTCAGTTTTTAGTTTTGCCATTTGTAAACTAGGAAAAATAGTAGCTGTTTCCTAAGGTCAATGAGCTAAGTGTGTAGACTTTTGAGGAAAATGTCTGAAAAGGACTGGTAGAGGCATGACAGAGATGGTGTCAAGTGGAGGAACAAGTTAATGCATCTCTATTCTTGGAACCTGGGAAGAGTGGTCTTCAGGCAGAAGGGATCGTCTGAGTTTCAATCCCCCTTCTGTCTGCAGCCATTCCAGAATGCAGCCAAACAGCAAGCCAAGGAAGAGGATAAAGAGAAGACAAAGCTCAAAGAGCCAGGCATGCTGTCCCTTGTAGACTGGGCAAAGAGTGGGGGTACCACAGGCATCGAGGCCTTCGCCTTTGGGTCAGGGCTGCGAGGGGCCCTACGGCTGCCTTCATTCAAGGTACCTTGAACTGTGATCTCTCTGAGTTGAGTGGGGAAGGGGGGCCTTCCATCCTTAGGGTAGGGGTGATTGGGAATTATGTGTGAGTTCTAAGTGGACCCCATGTCTTCCTTCTCACCCAGGTAAAGCGGAAAGAGCCATCAGAAATTTCAGAGGCCAGTGAAGAAAAGAGGCCACGGCCCTCCACTCCTGCTGAAGAAGATGAAGATGGTGAGTGGGAGATCAGGCAGAAAGAGAAAGGGAATGGGATACTTAAGAGAAGAAAAGAGCCAAGTGGAAATGTTGATATTGAGTTAAAATGAAAATAAAGCCATTCTGGGAGGTGTTAGAAGCACTGATAGGATTCTCCCTGGATCTTAGTTTGGGTCTTAACTCTGGTAGGTTGGCTTGAGTTTTTCGCCTACCATGTGAAAATGATAACTTCAGTACTTGGAATCAAACTTGGAGGTTAAACAAGTTTACTATCGTAATGTTCCCCTACAACCTTCCTCCCACTTTGTTGAAGTCTGAGCTATTGGTTAACAGCTTGTATAGCTGGGAAACTTCCTTATTGAGTCAGATCTACTTCCCAGGAAACCCATTGGCCTTAGTACTCTTTTCATGGGCCAGGCAGAACAAGTTGACTTGCTCTTGTTCTCCTAATGGAGAAAAGAATGAAAAATAAAATATGTGGCGTGTGTCTAAACTATAAAATATTAGGTAATTGTAAGGTGTTTGTGTTTCTTCTCTGAGCTTCTGCTTTCTAAAAACTGAGGCCTGTTGGGAAGTTCAGCAGCAGTGTACAGAAAACTCTTCGTGTATGGGGTAGGGAAGTAGAAACATCGTTGATGGGCATTTCCCTAAACTTCACTCACCTGGCCTAGACCCCGAGCGAGAGAAGGAAGCTGGAGAACCAGGACGTCCAGGGTCCAAGCCCCCAAAGCGAGACGAAGATCGAGGCAAGACCCAAGGCAAGCACCGAAAGTCCTTTGCTCTGGATAGTGAAGGAGAAGAGGCATCCCAGGAGTCTTCCTCAGATAAGGTGAGAGGTGCCAGGTTCCTGCCTGAAGCCTATTTCCTGAATCTTTGTTCCTATGTCAGCTTCTCTCTGGGCTGGAGCCTAGGTCCTCATGGAGGACTAGCTGTTCCTTTCCTATTAGTCCTTATTCTTTTTGTTAAGGATGAGGAAGATGATGAGGAAGATGAAGAAGATGAAGATCGAGAAGAAGCTGTGGATACTGCTAAGAAAGAGACAGAAGCATCAGATGGTGAGCAAGATAGTGAGTTTTGGCTTAGGAAGAAAGGGATTCAGCCACATGGTTTGCCCTTTCTTGAGCCCACATAACCTTCCTGTTGATCATACTGGCCACCTTTGCTCTTTACAGTGGCAACCCTTTTTTTTTTTTAATGTGGTGCTGGGGATTGAACCCAGAGCCTTGTGCATGCTAGACAAGCACTCTACCAACTGAGCTATATCCCCAGCCCTACAATAGCAACTCTTTCAGCCACATCTTTTGGAATCCTTGCCCCCCTGGAAACATTAACTCAAGTATTCAAAGGGATCTCTCCTGCTTGCTTCTTCTGAAGCACAGCTCTTTTCTGAGGACAACTCAGCAAAGTGTTATTTTTCCCAAGCCCCAGAGATAAGGGGGTCTTTATTCTCTTGCCCTTTGACGCTGCCAAACTGGACCCTGCTCTTCCTGGAAGGACCAGCCACCAAGCTGTGCCTCCCTCTTCCCCTTCTCATGACTGCCATCAACTAGTCAGTCCTCTTGTCTAATTAAACACCTGTTGGCTCCCAATGTCCACTTAGATACATAGTTTAGTCTTCCTTTTCATTCATCCTTTCAGATATATATTGGGCCCTTCCTCTGTGCCAGATGCTATTTTAGGTACTTAAGACACGGCAGTGACCAAGACAGATATGGTTCCTTGGTTTGAGAGCTTGTTGGATGGATGGCAGAGACTTGACAAACAAGTGAACAAATCCTCTCACTTCAAATAGAGATTATGTTTAGAAGACAAAATAGGGTAATGGGGCAGAGAGTGATAGGGTGGCAGACCTGGGGGAAGATTTACTGTTCTCTGTATGATGGTCAAAGAATAGCTCTGAGAAGTACCATTTCAGCAGGGACCAGGATGGGGAACATAATCTGAGGCTCTCCTTTACTGAAACGGAGGACAGGATTAGCTACTAAGGATGAGGGGTACAGATCACTACTATTCATCAGTTTTACCTTCTGATGCTTCTTGAATTTGTCACCTGTTTGTTCCCACTGCTGTCCTTTCTTTCTTATATTTTTTAAGTAGTCTTGACTGATTTCTGTCTCTATTTCCATCCTCCTTTCATTCCAGTTCATTTTCCAAATTACTTATGAAATTATCTTTTCTAAAATGTGCACCTGATCCTCTTCTCTCCATAGAGTCTTTTCCTATTCCCTGTTTTCAACAATGTGACTCCTTGAACTGACAGCATAGGCCACTTATAATCTAGCACCTGCTTAACTGTTCAACTTCGTCTCACTATTCTCCAACCCCCTTTCCAGTCACTAACACCTATTCTAATTTACCCAATTATGTTCCTTAAGGGCAATGAAGATCTTAGATATTTTTTTAAAGCACTTCCCATATTACCAGTCTCCCAGAGGCATGGAGCATGTAGTGTTCTCAAGCTTATTTCACCCCAGAATCTTTTTTTTTCTTTTCTTTTCTTTCTTTCTTTATTATTTTTTTTTTTTAGAGAGAGAGAGAGAGAGAGAGAAAGAATTTTTTAATATTTATTTTTTAGTTTTTGGCGGACACAACAACTTTGTTTGTATGTGATGCTGAGGATCAAACCCGGGCAGCACACATGCCAAGCGAGCGCGCTACCGCTTGAGCCACATTCCCAGCCCCCCAGAATCTTTTCTTACAGAGTCTTTCATCCAGGTTGTCCTTAAGACCCACAAGGGGAAAAGCTTCAGTAGTACAAGCAGATGCTTTGCCTGTCTCCAGGTCTCTTTTTCTCTTGCCTTTGTTGTCCCTGTCTGCTTGGTGGGACCCCTTCATGTCCTTGATTTCAGTATCTCCTCAGGAATACCTTCCCTGACTTGCTTATGCAGGCAGAATCCAGGGCTCCCTTTGCCATGCTCCCCAGCCCTGTGAATACATGTGCTTATCCAATTCCTTGACAAATTGGACTTCCAGCATCTGGTGTAGAGCCTTGTGTTCAGAGTAGTGAGCCAGTGAATGAACTGGCTTGACTGAATGAGGGTCTTCCCACCTCGCCTGATTACCCCTTCTGGATTTCCAGGCGAGGATGAGGAAAGCGATTCGTCCTCCAAATGTTCTCTGTATGCTGACTCAGATGGTGAAAATGGTAGCACATCAGACTCGGAGAGCAGCAGTTCCTCCAGCTCTTCATCTTCCTCATCTTCTTCCTCATCATCCTCATCATCCTCTTCATCATCGGAATCATCCTCAGAAGAGGAAGAGGAAGAAGAGCAGCCAGCAGTCATTTCCTCAGCATCTTCGCCCCCCGGAGAAGTCCCAGCATCTCTCCCAGCACCTGTTGAGGAGCCTGAGCCAGAGAGAGTTGCAGGCTCCCCAGTTACACCTCTCTCTGAACAAGAGAAGTCTCCAGCAAGGCCTGCAGGTGGGTGTATAGGAGCTGAAGTGTGATCTGTACGTGTGTATTTGTACGTGTCCGTGTCTTTTGAGAGAGAACAGTGCAATATCTATTAAGTAATTGTAAGTATGTGTGACTTTATTGGAAAAACATACAAAAAAGTCACTATCTTTTGTCCCATCCCCTTTGGAGACGTTAGTGGCTTAACATTCAAATTGCACTGCTGTGGTGGTTCACAGAGCCAGACCAAGGTATTTAGTTACTAAAGTAAAACAGGATGATCTCCTCCCAAGTAAAAGTAAGTTAAGGAGGAAATTCCCAATTTAATAAATTTTCTTACTAATTTTTCTTCCCCCTCTCCCCCCGCCTTAGCTGTACTGGGATTGAACCCAGGGCCTCATGCATGTTAGGCAAGTGCTATACCACTAAGTTACATCCACATCCCTTTTTTTTTTTTTTTAGCTTTATTTTGAGACAGTCTTTCCAAGTAGTGAGGCTGGTAATTTGCAATCTTCTTTCCTCAGCCTCCTGAGTTGCTGGGATTATATGTGTGTATCACCAGGCCCAGCTTCTACTCATTTTTCTTAATCCTATTCTTTAATGTGTAGAGTATATTTGCAGGATTAATCTGACATATTAACATTAATCCAGAACTTGGTTTTATCTTTGCTTTCCTTTGTGAACTTGCACATTCTGTTATTTCATAGCACATGCATATACTTTATTCTGTGGAAATTGCTTATTCAAGAGTCAAATACTGATTGAATGTTTACCACAGCCAGTAGCAAGTGCAAAGATATGGTGGTATGTCCGTTAGGCTAGTCCTATCTGCATAGAGCTTTGCAGCCTATAGGAAGAGATATCAGTTGAATAATTCATACATAAGAAAATCTGTGATTGCAAACTGAAAGCATCATAAAGGCAAAGTGTAGGGTACTCAGAACCTGCATGCAATCTGCAGGCCTGGAAACATTTTCCTGCTAAAGCATTGTCAGCTTCAAATCCAGGTAAAGTAGGCAGGTAGAAGGGATTAGATGTACATGGACCCTAAGGGAGAGGGAATAGCAGCTTGGGAGATCTGGAAGAAAGATAAACTTTTGGTGGTTGAAAACTAGGGCTGGTGAGATGACTAAAACTGGAAAGATTGGCAAGAGCCAGGTTGTGCAAAGTGCATAGGCCACATTAGAAATTTGGGTTTATCTTCAGAGTAATAGAAAGCCCTCAGAGGAGTGACATGATCACATTTGTGATTTCAAAAGATGCAGTGCAGAGAGAAGTGGAGAGAGAGCAGAGTGATACAGGGATACTACTAAGAGGCTGTTCAGTAAGTAAGATGAGCTATGTTGATAGCTGGGACTTCATGCAATCAAATCAGTCAGTTTTCAAGATACACTTCAAAGATATATATGATCTCCCACTTATTATTGAGATCCCATGATCCAAGGTGGGCGGTGACCACAGGAAAACTTCCTAACACTGGTACATGCTGCTCCCTTCTACACCCCACAAGATGAGGAGCTGAGTTTCTACTGATACCTCAAATACTCACCAGCCTCTCCTGAGTCCATTGGGTAGCAGAAGGGACTGTGAGGCTATAGGCAGTCCAGAGGGCATCAGTATTAGTAGCCTTCCATTCTCTGTGGGGCAGGAAGGCAAGGGATGTGATCACAACTGCATTTCAGAAAGACCATTCTGGGAGGAGGAGGTGAGAGAAAAGGTGAGGAAGAAGGTAGGGTGACATTAAAAGGTTTAAAGATACAGGCATGAACCAAACAAGGTGGTACTGAGTGGTGTAGGGGAGTGGAACTGGGGGAAATTTGATTAAGAGAAACTTAAGAGATAGACAACTTGGTGATACTACTTGTCAGGAAGGGAAACCAGGAAATGAGTGCAGTTTAAGAAGAAAATTGATGAGTTTATTTGGGGTTAAGTTTGAGATACCTGTGGGATTGGCATCTGGATCAATTAATCTGATGCCGTGGGAAGAACAGACTGGAAACAAGGTAGATAGTTGGGAGTAGTGTGAGTTTAGGTGTGAACCCACCTCTGTATTCTAGAAGGATATATGGCATGAGGGAGAAAGGGTCAGAGCCTGAAAGTCCTATAAGAGGTAAGTAGGCAAAGGAAACCCAAGGATACTAAAGAGAAGTAATTAGGAAGGTGGGGATGCAACCAGGGAGTGGTGAATTTTGAATACCAAGGGAAGCACCGGTTTAAAAAGGAGGGAGTGATCCATATTATCAGGCCAAAAGAGAGGTCTTTGAGGTGGGAAAAGTGTTGGATAATCCAGTGATTCAGACAAGAAGTAAGGGGAGTGATAGTTTCTACTGATACCTAAATACTCGCCAGCCTCTCCTGAGTCCATTGGGTAGCAGAAGGGGCTGTGAGGCTATAGGCAGTCCAGAGGGCATCAGTATTAGTAGCCTTCCATTCTCTGTGGGGCAGGAAGGTCTTCTGGAAGAGTAGACTACTCTTGCTGAGAAAGAAGAGAGTTGAAGGGCCATAAAGATATTAGCTAACTTTTTGTGTTTATTGTGGGCCAAGCTCTAGGGGCTCATTGAAAACTCATTTTCTCATTCAGTCCTCACAGCATTCCCGTCATTCCTGTTTTAGAGATGAGGAATTCAAGGCTTAGTGAGATGCAGGAACATGCTCAAGGTAACTTAGCTGGAATTGGAGAGATAAGGAGAAGAGAATGTGGGATTGATAGAGGAGTTAGCTTTTCAATGTAGGCGACACTTGGGCATGTTCCTACACTGAAGGCAACCAGGGACAGTTAAGAACCAGAAGAGGAAGAAATTCTTGCTGTAGTGACATTCCTGGGGAGGGCCTGTAGATCTGATGCAAATGTATCTATGAGTGGGGAGGCAAGGAACTGTGGTGTTTGATTCCTAAAGAGCATGAGGGATGGCTTGAGTAGGAGCCTGCCTGGAAAAGTGAGGAGAGTGGGAAGCGAGGGTGGAAGCTGACCAGGCTTGCCAGCAGCATCGAAGCCCTGCGGAAGCCAGGGCCTAGGGGAAAGGAAGAAATAAGTAAGAAGTAAAGGGAAGTGACAAAGATAGAGGGTAAATAAGTAGAGATGGTGGAAGGATGAGGATGTAGAGGTGTGGAAGGTACTGTGAAAAGAGAGGACCAAGTGAGGTCCCTGGGGGCTAGGCTGAATAAAGATAGTAGTTAATATGGAAAAAGAGAGATGGACTAGAGGGAAGTCACAGGATGAGAAATCAAAAAGGGACATGGGAGGGTGAACTAAGAGGTGAGTTTGGACTTGTCACATGGTAGGAAATCTAAGTGTGAATCCAAAATGTGACTGGTGGAGAATAGCTGAGGATGAATGAAAGAGATCTCTAGAGATGTGAGAATCCAGGTGAATAGTTGGGATAGTGAAGTCTCCTGGGTAGATGATCAAGTGGGAGATTAGAGGAAGATTAAGGCAAGTCTCTTGGGTTTTAGAAGAGAGGGCAGGACAGCGAAATCTGAGTTACCAAGAACAGGCCAGAACTGTATGACCTGATGGCAGGACCCTGGGAGGGCAGCAAAGGGCAGCTCACCCCTATCTCCAGAGAACATGTGGCTCCTGGTAAGTGGGAGCCTAATTGAGGGCTTATTGAGGATTCTAGTGATGGGAACCAGTTTCTGTTAGTTTAAGTAGAAGAATGGATTTGTTTACAGGATATGACCTGCCTGGTAAAACCTATTTGTTTACCTATTGTCTCATGAAGCAAGGACCAAAATGCCTGTAGGTTCTGCCTATAGGTCTTACATTCTGTGTCATTCTTTTCTCCTTTGAAAATTAGCTTCTTCATTCCAGTAGAGGGTAACTACTCCATCTAACCTCTAGACAGGCCACTGACAGCTCTGCTCCTTTCTTAGATCCTTATTCTCAAAGAAGTTTCTGATTGTACTGGCTTAAATCATCTTAGTGGTATCCATTAGTGCTGGCCCTGGGGAGACGGGCGTGGGAAGGCGTATGGGGCCTTCCTCTGCAGATCTGAAGGCATCAGGAAAGCAATTCTCAGAGAAAGGAGGGATCCCTCAAATTGTCTCCTGAATGAAAGGAATGCTTTAGGTGAGGAAGCAAAGGGACATTTGTGTGAAGCTGAGCTTGGAGGTGGAATTTGTTCTCCTTAGCCAGGCTTCTGGAAGACAGTGGGCTGGGTTAGGAAAAGGGCTTAGTTGGGAAATTGCCCCAACATGGAGAAAAGAGGTAAGAAGATGCATAGAAACTGGAGTGCCTGGAACAAGCACCTGGGCCTCACCAGCTTTCAGGTGTGGATTGCCACTAGTATCCAGAACCTAGGACATAGCAAGCTGAGGGCCTTGCTGAGGATACCAGTCTTAGGAGCATGGGTTGAAGCCATGGACACAGGTTGACCACTGCCTATTCAGGCCAGGCCTGGTGCTGTCTGCTCTTCAGGTTTTTTGTTTGTTTGTTTGTTTTTTAGTTGACAAAAGATCTTTTATTTTTATTTATTTATTTGTTTGTCCACTTATTTATATGTGGTGCTGAGGATCAAACCCAGGGCCTCATACATGCTAGGCATGCGCTCTACCAATGAGCCACAATCCCACATCCTGCCCCTGAGTTTTGTGAGTGGTAGAGCCAGATGTGAAACCACCATATCCACAAGTGTCCAGAGCAGCATAGGGCAGTTATTAAGAGCATGAACTCAATCTAGGCTGCTTGTATGCAGATGTTCTGTCACTTGCAAACTGTGTGATCTTGGGCAGGTTATTAACCTCTCTATGCCTCAGTTTCCCTATCTGTAAGATGGGATTAATATAGTACTCTCTTAGGGCACTTTATTTTGGGGAGGGTGACATGAGATAGTATATATAAAAAAACTTGGATCCATGTGAGGTGCTGCTGTATTAGCTATTAATCTACTATAGCCAGCCAAAAGTTCCAGGATTCTGGTTCTGCAGGGAAGATGTTACCAGTGTCTAAAGAAGTGGACAAGGCTTCATAAGGACAGTGACCTTGAACTTGGGCTAAAAGCTTCTTCTACTGACAAGGGAGGGGAAGGAGGCCATGTTCCCAGTACTAGAGGCTGAGTTTGGGAGACAGAGCAAGCAGCACCTCTCAAAGACAAATGTTCCTTTCTCCACCTACTCCTCATTGTTTGGGTATCTGCTTCTGTCTCAGCTTTTTCAGCAAAGTCTTTCTTCTGACCCCTTCCCCATTAGGAAAAATCACCAGTTCTATCTAGGAACTGGGAAGGAAGGCAAATTTTATAAATTTGTTTTTTTTTTTTTTTTTTTTTAAAGAGAGAGGTGAGAGAGAGAGAGAGAATTTTTGATATTTTTTAGTTTTTGGCAGACACAACATCTTTGTATGTGGTGCTGAGAATCGAACCCAGGCCGCACGCATGCCAGGCGAGTGCGCTACCTCTTGAGCCACATCCCCAGCCCTATAAAGTATTTTTAATACTGAGATTCAGCTTTTTACATTGTATCTTTTCTACCTCACTAGACTACAGAATTTTATATATAATTGGAGTGGGTATTTTAGTTCAGATCTGGCTAATTGGATCCTCATTATAGAATGCAGCTGACAAAAACTGTCTTGGTCCATGTGCCTAGTAGTTGGATGTGGTTCCATCACTGCCAGTCTTGGTGAAATGGCTAAAATCCAAATGTGGAGAGCCCTTCCCCATCTTCCCTGTTTGGCTGTGCATTTGATTTGTGTACTCATTGGACTGAGAGCTCTGTGAGGATGTTGAAAGTGTCTGTCTCCTTTGTTGGTATAAAGTCAGGACTCAGTGTACATTTGCTGGCTATGTGAATGATCAAGTGCAGAATTCCATCCTATCAAGGTAGCCCATAGTGCTGAGGATAGTGTGCGGTTGAGAGGCAGGCAGTGTGTCCCCTGGGCCAGGAGAAGGATCTGTGCAACTGCCTGCGTTTGCTGGGTGGAAGCTGAGAGGAGAGTGAGCACAGCCCAACTCAGCCCCAAGGCTCCTACCTCTAACAGTGCTAATGAAGTTGGGGAGAAGCTAACTCTCCTCTTTCTTGGTGTGCTTCCTTCCCCAGGTCCCACAGAGGAACCACCTCCCAGTGTGCCCCAGCCTCCCCCAGAGCCACCAGCTGGGCCCCCAGCCCCAACCTCCCGCCCTGACCAGCGACCCTCTTCTCCTATTCCCCTTCTTCCCCCACCTAAGAAACGCCGGAAAACTGTCTCCTTCTCTGCTGTGGAGGAGGTGCCTGCCCCAGAGCCTCCCCCAGCTGCCCCACCACAAGCCAAGTCTCCTGGCCCAATCTCTCGCAAAGTCCCCCGGGGCGTAGAGCGGACCATTCGCAACCTGCCCCTGGATCATGCATCTCTGGTCAAGAGTTGGCCCGAGGAGGTGTCCCGAGGGGGTCGGAGCCGGGCTGGAGGCCGAGGTCGCTCCACTGAGGAAGAAGAGGGTGAGCCAGGGACAGAAGTGGACCTGGCAGTACTGGCCGACCTGGCCTTGACCCCAGCCCGGCGTGGGCTGGCCACCCTGCCTACTGGCGACGATTCAGAGGCCACAGAGACCTCAGATGAGGCAGACCGCCCCAGTCCCCTGCTCAGCCACATCCTCCTGGAGCACAACTATGCCCTGGCCATCAAGCCCACACCTTCCACACCGGCCCCCCGGCCTCCGGAGCCAGTTCCTGCCCCAGCAGCTCTCTTCAGTTCCCCAGTGGATGAGGTCCTAGAGGCCCCTGAGGTGGTAGTGGCTGAGGCAGAGGAGCCAAAGCAGCAGCAACTGCAACAGCAGCCAGAGGATGGGGAGGAGGAGGAGGAGGAAGAAGAGGAGGAGTCCGAGTCCTCAGAGAGCAGCAGCAGCAGCAGTAGCAGTGATGGTGAGGGGGCTGTCCGACGACGCAGCCTCCGCTCTCACACCCGGCGCCGGAGACCACCGCTCCCACCCCCACCTCCACCACCCCCCTCCTTTGAGCCCCGCAGCGAGTTTGAGCAGATGACCATCCTGTATGACATTTGGAACTCGGGCCTAGACTTAGAAGACATGAGCTACCTGCGGCTCACATATGAGCGGCTACTGCAACAGACCAGCGGAGCTGACTGGCTTAACGACACCCACTGGGTCCATCACACAAATATCCTGAGCCATAGGGTTCGGCCTGTCCACGCAAGATAGGAAGACACAGGCCTGGGGTGGGGGGGGCCTTCCCTGGAGTCACAGCCCCAGGCAGTGTCTTCTTCAGATCACTCCTTGTGCTACATTGATTTCCTTCCCTGTCTGTTCAATTCACTCTGCCATGTTCAGCCTGGAGGTTTCTCCTCTGGCTGCCCAGCCATCTTTTCTCTCTGCCTCATACCTCTTTTCTGCCTCCCAAAGTTTTTCTGGCAGAAAAGGTGGAGTCCAAGACTGACTTCTGTCATCTGCTGTCCCTTCACACCTAATATGCCCACCAGCTCAGACCGGCCGCCCTTTCCTTGGGCTGGGCCTGGGGTGGATGGAGAGGAGCAGGCTCCAGGGATCTGGCCAATGAGGGACCCATTCTCTTCCTTAACACCCTGCACTCACCAACCTGAGCACTCCAAAGCGCAAGCGGCGGCCCCAGGATGGGCCCCGAGAGCACCAGACAGGCTCCGCTCGCAGTGAAGGTTATTACCCCATCAGCAAGAAGGAGAAGGACAAATACCTGGATGTGTGCCCTGTCTCAGCCCGCCAGCTGGAAGGAGTGGACACTCAGGTGGGGCCCTGCCTCCTGGCCTACTCTCTCCTCTCACCATCTTCCCATTGCTTATTTCCTTCTGTCCTCCTTGCAGGGGACTAACCGTGTGCTTTCGGAGCGCCGGTCTGAGCAGCGGCGGTTGCTAAGTGCCATTGGCACCTCAGCCATCATGGATAGTGATCTGCTAAAGTTAAACCAGCTCAAGGTGAGGAAAGGGGACCTGGGAAGGGAAAAGGCTCAGTGAAAAGCAAGGTGAGCTATCCTGGTAGGATCCTGTGTTTGGGTTGTGAGGGGAATGAGATATTCTCCATTCTGGGAGGTCTGCAGGAAAGGTGAGGAGCTTGGTCTCGAAAGGCATGCAGCAGTAGAATCTACCTTCTGCCCCCTAGTTCCGAAAGAAGAAGCTTCGATTTGGCCGGAGCCGGATCCACGAGTGGGGTCTGTTTGCCATGGAACCCATTGCAGCTGATGAGATGGTCATTGAATACGTGGGTCAGAACATCCGCCAGGTGAGGCTCCACATCCAGCACCAGGCTCAGCTTCTGATCTGACATACCAGACAGACAGCACAGAATTTCCCAGGAGTTCCATTAGACCCTCTGGGCAAAGCCTTACTTACCCTCCCAGCTCCAAGAGTTAGCCAGTGAAAACCTGTGTCCTTCATCCTTCATTAGTAATATGCAATAGTAAACAATATTAGTGGTCTAGCAGGAAACAGAACTAGTAGTGTCTTTCCCTTTAAGGAAGTGGGGTGCCGGGCACAGTGGTATGTGCCTGTAATCCCAGCAACTCCGGAGGCTAAGGCAGGAGGATCACAAGTTTGAGGCCAACCTCATCAACTTAAGCAACTTAGTGAGACCCTATCTCAAAAACTTTTAAAAAAGGTTGAGGATGTTAAGTACCTCTGGGTTTAATTCCCATTACCAAAACAAAAAAAGGAAGTGGGGAATATTGGACAATTAATGACACTAAAGGATAGTGTTTGATATTAAAGGGAAAGTTTAGGGAGACAGGACCAGTGTGAGCACATACAACAGAGCCTAAGACCATCAAGAGATAGTATGTTTAAGTTGGGAGCCTAAAGACAAGGAGGAACTCCCAGGTCCAGGTGAGAAGTGTGCGAAAGCCTGGAGGTAGGGTGGTCTTAGGAGTGGGAGATCAGAATGGCTAGTCAGAAAAACTAGGGCCAGAGGCAGATGAGAGTTTGGAGGGGAGGGGCATGTGGAGCCCAGATTTTCCAGAGCTGGGGAGCAATATTAGTAAGTATGGGCCTCTAGTGAGAGGGAATTTCTGGAAAGCTAAGCAGAAGAGGTCCTTGGAGGGTAGTAAGCTCCCTCTAGTTGTGCTGGGAAGAGAGAACTAGTCTAGGCTGACACCAGTGGTGCTGTCATAGATCAAGCCAAGGTGAAGGTGGCCTGGACTGGAGACCAGGCAGTGAGCTGACTGTGGAGAGTGAGGACAAAGGAGGAGGTGAGGCTCTTTCTTGGGGTGCTACCATTGGCTGTTATGACTCTGATGGGGCCCCAGTGTAATGGGAGTGAGCCGGAGGAGCAGATGTGTGATCAGGATGAGTTCCAATCAGGACATATGATGTTGCAGGGCCCCAGGGAAATCTAAAGATGACGCCCAGGAATTCTATTGAGGTGGATTTTGGCTGGAGATAGGAGTTTGGGAGGAGTCCCCACTACTTAGCTGACAGCAGAAGCTCTGGGAGGGAGTGAGATCACCCAAGGAGAAAGTGCAGACAGCTCATTGTCCCGGTTACTGGGATATAAGAGTTGCTGCTTCTCATACAAGACATGGGTCCTTACAGGTGACCTGCCATTTGCATTGATCATCTAGGCCAACAGGTGCCTGTTTTGGAGAGAGGGTCTTAGGAGAAGAGATGAAGTGGCCACTGCCAGTGCAGATTTCTCTGGAGTCCTCTTGTTGGTGACTTAGTTAAAAAGACAGAGGATTAGGATGGGTGGCCAAAGAGGCAGGCTGGGTTTCTAGAAGCAGTCAAGTTGGGGGTTGAGGTCCAGGCCTAATTGGTATGGACACTGGAGTGATAGCTGGCAGATTATCCAGAGGGGCTGGTGGACCAGACCTGGTCCATCTGGAAGCTGAAAGGCCATGCTATGACCTTTTCTGTCCTATATTGCCAGATGGTGGCTGACATGCGGGAGAAGCGCTATGTACAGGAGGGTATCGGCAGCAGTTACCTGTTCCGGGTGGACCACGACACCATCATTGATGCTACCAAGTGTGGCAACCTGGCGAGGTTCATCAACCACTGCTGCACGGTGCGCTGGGAGCTAGGCGGAGGGATGGGAGGGATGTGGAGGGGGGACACAACTCACACTGCCCTCCCCCCCTGTAGCCCAACTGCTATGCCAAGGTGATCACCATTGAGTCACAGAAGAAGATCGTGATTTACTCCAAGCAGCCCATTGGCGTGGATGAGGAGATCACCTATGACTATAAGTTCCCGCTGGAGGACAACAAGATCCCGTGTCTATGCGGCACTGAGAGCTGCCGTGGCTCCCTCAACTGAGGTGGGGCAGGACTGGTGCCCACACCCCTATTTATTCCCCCTTGGTGCCCTGAGCTCCCAGCACCCCCCCAGCCTTAGTGGGTTCAGCAGGGCCCACATGCCCCCATCTCCAAGTGTGGGGTTGGGAGCTCCAAGCCCAGCGAGGGAGCCTCAGTCCCTTGACGAGGCAGCTTCTGCCTCCCCTGTTACCCCTGCCCACCCACCTCTTAATTTTTTTCTTTGCGGAGAAGAAGCTGTAAATGTTTTGTAGCTGCCAGCAGCTGTTTCCTGTGGAAACCTGGGGTGCCGGCTTGTACAGATCCTGTTCTTGGGGGGTTGCACAGCCCTCTTGCTTTGTGTTAATGGGGATTTCCCCTTGTGCCCTGCGTGCACCCCTCCCCAGTTCAGGGGTCTCTAGGGGCAGTGGCCATGTTCTCCCCCTGGGGGGGGGCCCTGCGCCCCCAGTCCTGGGGACTCCGTGCCTGGAACCCTGCCTCATCTTCTGTTCCTGCCAGACCCTTTGGGTCACCCTCCCACCCTGGTGTCTGGAGGCTTTGGCTCAGCCAGGCCAGGATGGTGGGGGTGGGCCCTTCTTGTTGGGCTGGATTGTATATATGTTAATAGCGCAAACCCAAGGCCACATTTTTATAATTGTGATTAAACTTTATTGTACAAAAGTGCTTGGTCAGTATCTTTGGGGGAGAGCAGGCTGGGATGGGGGTTGAGGAGACATGGATGGGGCAAGATGAAGAGAGGGAAAGGGTGGTCTGAAGTTTGGGGTGGGTAGAGGGCTTTCAGGCAAGAGCCCAGACCTGCAGACCCAGCTGCCATTGCTTTGGATCACCTGACAGGCTGACACAGCCATGCCAGGAATCCCCCATTGAGGCCAGCCAGAGTTGGGCCAAGGTCAGGCCTCCCTTTCCTTCCCAGAACCACAGCTGCTGCTGGGCCTCTGGGATCCTGGGAGATACAGCAGGAGGGAAGGACTGAGGTCATGCAGTGGAAATGAGGTCACCCTGCTGCTTTGATCCTATGGGCCCCCAAATCCCTCAGCACCCACCCAGCGGGTTCTGGCTTGACCATCCTCTCCCCAAGTACTCCGCTGTAACCAGATGCCGGTGGAGTGCTGAGTGACCACCAGGTGGCACCCTGTGGCAAGAGAGTGAGGGGCAGAGGAGTTGGAGGCTGGGCTAGCCTCCGTTCCTGGAATAGGCCAGGAGGGAGGAGAAGCGAGCGGAAGGAAGACGGTGTGTGGCTGGCCAGCCAGCCCAGGAGACCGCCTCCCCGGTGGCCAGTTTGGGCGCCCTGGGACAGTGGCTGCAGGTAGGCAGAGGTGATACCAGGGTTCAGGCAGCCTTTCCCTGGTTTGAGCCCTTCCCTTGGTCCTGGCCTTTCCCACCTTCCTATACTTTCTCCTTTCCTCCTCTTCCCACAATGCCCTGTCTCCCCACCCTTCTTTTTTGTCCCCAAACTTCTCCCCATCCACCTCAATCCCTACCCTTTCTGTGCCCCAGGCCCCTACTCTTTTAGTAATTCAGCAGTTAACAGGATCAGAGGGCAGGTAGCCTGGCTGCTGCCCCCACCACTGCAGCCTCCAGGAGCAGCTCTGCCTCCCCACCCTCTGTCATGGAGCTCTGGTTCACTAGGGTGCCAGGCCCCTTCTAAGAGTAATGAGTAACCGGGGCAGGTAGCAGCAGGCAACTCAGGTGAGCCAAGGTTTCTCCCCACAGCTGGGCATGGCAGAATCTGCACAGGCCCCGAAGCTGGTGTACCTGGTCACAGGTGGCTGTGGCTTCCTGGGGGAGCATGTGGTACGAATGCTGCTGGAGCGGGAGCCAAGGCTCCGGGAGCTGCGGATCTTTGACCTGCACCTGAGTCCCTGGATAGAAGAGCTGAAGACAGGTGACTACAAGGGGAGGTTGTCTTGAAGAGGGTATGGTCTCCACCATTCCCTCCCAAACCAGGATACTCCCCTGCTTGGTGGAAAAGATGATGCCTGCTATGCTGTTTGGTCCACACGGATGGGATGAATGAGTCACTTGGAACATGTGGCTCCCAAGGGTGTAGGCCTAACCAAGCAGCTGGCTGATGACCTCGAATCTGACATTGCCTCTGGCCTCCCTGGCTTTTCCACCAGGGCCCGTGCAGGTGACTGCCATCCAGGGGGATGTGACGCAGGCCCAGGAGGTGGCAGCAGCTGTGGCTGGAGCCCATGTGGTCATCCATACAGCTGGGCTGGTGGATGTATTTGGGAGGGCCAGTCCAGAGACCATCCACAAGGTCAACGTGCAGGGTGAGGTGCTCCCCACGTACTCTAATCTTGCATAGGACACTCCCTGGCACATGGCTTGATCTTACCTCTCTGTTCTCCCACCCCATTTGATCTTGACCTCCTTTGATTCTCATGTGACAACCTATACTATTGAAAGCCCTGCCCCTGTGTGATCATTGTTCATCCTGTCCATCCTCACTCCACCTGTTCTGGTTCTCCCTGGACCTGGGGTGGGCAGGGGAAAGATGCAAAGAGGAAGGAAGCCTCAGCTTAGATCCATCTTCTTCCTCCCCAGGCACGCAGAATGTGATCGAGGCTTGTGTACAGACTGGAACTCAGTTCCTGGTGTACACAAGCAGCATGGAAGTTGTGGGACCTAACATCAAAGGACACCCCTTTTACAGGTGAGCTAAGATTCCCCCATTACTTAAAGAGCCCACTTCCTTAAGCATTGAGTCTTCCTTTTACCCTCACTAGGGGCAATGAGGACACCCCATATGAGGCAGTACACAAGCATCCCTATCCTTGCAGCAAAGCCCTAGCTGAGCGCCTGGTCCTGGAGGCCAATGGAAGGAAGGTAAGCCAAGAGACAGAGATGGGCATTGGGGGTGCAGCCAGGCCAGCACAGCCTGACTTGCAGGCTGCTTTGCATTCTGCCCTGTGGGCCTCCTATCTCTAGCCTGAGGAGGCTAGTACAAAGGGGAAGCTGCTAGGTCCCAGGTCCTAACAGTGTTTGTCATTTGGCTTTTGCCATCAGGTCCGCGGGGGGCTGCCTCTGGTGACTTGTGCCCTGCGTCCCACCGGTATCTATGGTGAAGGCCATCAGATCATGAGGGATTTCTACCGCCAGGGTCTGCGCCTTGGGGGTCGGCTCTTCCGGGCCATCCCAGCCTCTGTGGAGCATGGTCGGGTCTATGTGGGTAAGGACGGGACTAAGCAGGGGGAGGCCAAGAACAGGGCAGGAGGACCCGCTTTGAAAGTGGGTGGGACCCATGTGGTTCTGGGAGGGGCAGTCTGTGCTCTGACTGGAAAAGGATGGTCTGTTCACAGGCGCAGGTAGATGATGATTATGTAGGCATTGTCTGCATGGACCGCAAAGGAAACAGTATCCCTGCTATTAGGGAATGCTGACATAAAAAGCTATAGGCTGAGAAGACTGCAGGCATGGAAGCAGCAGTTCCCCAGGAAAGAGAGGGGTAGCATGTACACAGACCAACCCAAGAGAGCAGTGGCCTCAGGATCTGGGGAAAAAGCAGCCATTTCCCAGGCTGTGGTAGAGAGATGGGCAGCATCTAAATGGGTCCAAATAAGGGGTGGCTTGTGCATAAGCTGGTCCAGAAAAGCAGCATCTTACGTGATTGCAAGAGCCCTTGGAGGCATAGCCACTTCCCCTCACTGGCAGGCAATGTGGCCTGGATGCATGTGCTGGTGGCCCGGGAGCTGGAGCAGCGGGCAGCACTCTTAGGTGGCCAAGTGTACTTCTGCTATGACAAGTCACCCTATAAGAGCTATGAAGACTTCAACATGGAGTTCCTGGGCCCCTGCGGATTGCGTCTGGTGGGCACCCGCCCACTGCTGCCCTACTGGCTGCTAGTGCTTCTAGCTGCCCTCAATGCCCTGCTGCAATGGTTGCTGCGCCCACTGCTTCTCTATGCACCCCTGCTGAACCCCTACACACTGGCTGTGGCCAACACTACCTTCACTGTCAGCACCAACAAGGCACAGCGCCATTTTGGCTATGAGCCCCTGTTCTCATGGGAGGACAGCAGAACCCGCACCATTCTCTGGGTGCAGGCCATGGAGGGTACAGCCCAGTGATGGTGGGGCTGGGTCCTGGGGGCCATCATGGCATATCCACCCAGGTCTCGAGCCCTCACATACTGGATGGGATGGAATGGCTGGATTCCAGAGCTGGAAGCTCTGGTGCCATCTAGCTGTCCCAGAACCCTCCACATTTTATGGCCACAAACTCTTGAGTCTGGGTTGTGTTCTTATGCTTGGTTCCAAGTTTCAGGGCAGGGTTTTCTTCATTCTCAACCCAGGCCTGCTGGATGTTTAGCAAAAAACTGATTTCCAGATGTTCTCACTATGCCATCCCACTTCTGATTCTCAAGCACGAAGTGGCCAAGGTTCTAAAGACTGACACCCAAGTGCCTCTGGACTAGGTTCAGATTGAAGAGACTTCTCTGGTTTCTCCCTCCACCTTTGTCCTCAGGGCATTATCTTCCCATTATTTAAAATAATATATCACCTTTAGACATATTCTTAATTCCCCTCAATGAAAGCTGAGAAAAATCAGTTTTTTCACTTCTTATCCCTCCTCCCAAATTGAGATCCTGCAATATTATTAGCTCTCTGCCTGAGGATGTCTCAGTAATGCTGTACCTTGCCAAGCCCTGTATTAAAATCCTTTTCCAAGCCTGTGTCATCAGTCTGTCCAGCAACTCTGCCACCCACTACCCCAACAAGTTTCCCCTCCCCACGGCGCCAGTCCCATGTGGGGACAGAAGGAAGTGAGCACACAGCACGCCCGCTGTTGGATTGGTTGCTATTTCTCCCGTCCCACGGGGCCCGACCCGGCCCAGGAGGGGGGTTGGGGGGCTCTGGGGACAGGACATGCAGGGCTGGGGGGGTAGAATTTCCTGTATTTTATCCATTTGCAACTTGGTCACCAATAGAGAGAAATGAGACTGAGGGCTAACAGGAGAGGGTAGCCTGGCTCTGGGCCCCCAACCAGGCCCCAAGAGTCCTGTCCCCTCTAGAGAGGGAAGGGAGAGAGCTCTAGAAACCAACGGAGAAACAGAGAAGGGGGTAGGGGCTCATGTCAGCAAACACAGCTACATCACGTGACACGCCAGCGACACAGAAACACACGCCAACGCACACAGCTGCACAGCGGGCAGGGGGCAGGTGCGAGAGAAGGGAGCCGGGGGCCACCCATCTTGTCCTCTGCGGGGCGGGCTGGGGGGGGCAGGGTAAATGCATAGAACACATCATGTGTACACGCTCAAGGCGTGGCATGAGCGTGCGACGACCCATGGGCACATGGGATGAACACGCAGTGTGCTTCATGAGAGGCCAGGATGGGGAATAAGGGAGGGAAAGCACTGAGCCCTGGCCAGGCCTGGGACCACCCACGGGGCACATGGCTTGATGGCTGTAGATGCATGGAGTGTGGGCAGCACACACTTGTCTGAGAACATGCAAAAAATTCCAACCCCTAGACAACACTCGGACACACATAGACAGCAGCCAACAAGCAAACCTATCATATAATGTGTGGGACTTTTAGAAAGCTAGGGCACAGCAGAACCTCAGGGATCCCCTGGTCCACCTGAGGCCCAGAGATGGGCAGCTGTGAGCCTAATGCTAATCAAAGAGGCAGGAGCAGCACTCCAGCTTCAGCTCCACCCTTCTGGTGAACTTCAAAGCTGTGGGGCTTCTGGAAACACCTGGGCTGAAAGGGGGTCCTGGCTGGGAAGCAGGAAGGAAGAAGGGGGCTGGATGCTGGGATCAGCTCTGACATCTCCATAGAAGCCTGGGATGGGAGCAGGAGGGCTGCAGTCAGACTCCGGGCAGACTTCCTGTCCTGTAGAAGGGCATTCTGGGAATGGACAAGCAAGCTCCCTTCCTCAGGACAGCTGATCTGGAGTTTACATACATGTGGCCATATTGACACAGACACACCCAGGATGGGCAGAACCTAAACAGTGAGGTAGGGAAGAGGTTGGCTGTCTGAGTTGGGGGGGGGGCGCTGGGAAGGATGTGTTCTGGGAGGTCACATTTGCATGGGCTCTCATACAAACACGCAAACATACACACTTTGCATGATGTGGTAACCTGCAGTCTACACACATAAACCAGTGTCCTTCAGCTAGTACACAGGTATGCCCCACCCCAGGGCAGGGCAGATTCATGTACTTTGTATGTTCAGCCTATTTGTTCCTGGGCCATTGGGAGGGGGTGGGTTTCCAACACAGTCCTTTCCCCCATCTACCCTCTACTATCACCAAATACAAAACCCACCAACTATGCATATGCTATCTACACCACAAAGAAGAAATTAACCCTTTTCTCACCATCAGAAAACCAAGTCTACATCCCTCAATCTCACCCCTGGTGTGGGGAATGGCCATTGATAATATTTCAGCAGGAGAGGTGTCTAGAGGATGGGGCCCAGGACTTAACACACACTGGCCACTCTAGTAAATCTGAAATCAACAGTTGCCCAAACCCAAGTTTCCTATGGAAGAGCCCAGAGCATAGAATAGGATAGTGAGGACAAATGCTTCTCCCAGGTTCAAGGGGAGTGTGGAAGAGGCAGGAAGGGTCAATGCCCTGATTTTCCATCTGACTGAGGGCAGCTCTTGACATCTCACCTCATCAGTAACATCCCTACAAATGTCTTTCTGGTAGGTATTTGTGTAAAAATGGGTACAGACCTGAAGGGACACCATGCCAACATCAGCATGCATGGGTGCCCCAGTATACATGTTGTGCCTGGGTGTGGCTACCTTCCTGGGACCTCCTCAGCCTTGGTATGTGTGAGTACATTGAGGTGTCACAGATTCAGGCCTGTCCCTGGGCAGAGACACAGAGAAAGATAAGGATTTGGGTATGTGTGCACAGGGGCCCTGAGGTTGGGCAGGGCAATGTGGGTATAGCAGTGTGTGCAGCCACATTGGTCAGCAGCTCTGCAGAGAGGGAGGGGGACAAATAAATCTGGATAAACAAACCGGAATAGGGCACATGTCCTTAAAAACAAACAAGTGTTTGTGTGTGTACACAGGGGACAGAAACACACTATGTAGAAAGCCCCTAAACAGACATGCATGCGCACACACACACACACACACACACACACACACACCCTCACACACTGTATTCCAGGTAGCATAGAAATATAGATATCTGTACCTACCCAAAAAGGTGTCCAGTCCATGATGTGGAGGGCTCTAAGAAAACTTATCAATACTTCAGACAAGACAGATGTATGCACACGCATACACACGTACCTCCTATCACCTATTGGGGAAAATGCGTGTCTATGTAGGCCAAGCTAGGTCATTTACAAGTATATACTTCCATTCACCTCTGGGGATCTCCAAAGCCCACAACACACACACACACACACACACACACACACACACACACCCTCCCTAGGGCACACAGCAGCCCCTGGGGTATCTAAGCCAGGAGGGTTTGTTCTAATTACGTGGAGTGTCTGCCATGGCCCATGTGTCTCTGGGCCTCCCTGAATCCTTTGAGAATGTAGAACATCTGCACACACACACACTACCCGCCTCATTTGTAGCAGACGGGGGAGGAGGTGTCAGTGGAGGAATTGCTGTTGCATTAGGTTCAAACACTCAAACACAAAATTCCATGTACACAAACTGTGTGTCTACAAATCTGTGGCCACACACACACACACACACACCTATTCACTGAAGACAAACCAGGGTGTGGTGGGCTGCTATGTTGTACTCAGGAACAGTCTACACAACAACCCAGGTGAAGGGGAAGCTCAGACCACACACAGACTCAAGGTGGGGGCAAGAGGGGTGATTCGGTGCATCTACACATCTACACATGTACACACACGCTGGGGTGTCCACACGTCTCGAGCATGTGCCGGCGGCATGCATGTTGGTGTGCATGTGTGATCACGCCTGCTGCTATCTACGTGCGGGGGCAGGGGGTGGTCCATGGCAGGGTGAGGCCCAGGAACTCCAGGGTCTGCCGTGGGTGGAGGAGGGAGTGGGGTTGCCTGGGTCTGTTCTGGGGTGAGCTCGGAGCAGGGAATGGAGTGAAAGGGGTGGTGGGGGTATTGCTCCCAATGTGGTGGGGGAAGGGTCTGGGAGAGAGAGGGGTGAGGGGCCTACAATCCCAGCGTCCCCCCAATGGATGACGCCAAGACCACCCCCAGCACCACACAGCAAATGATGATCATGATTTTCTTCTGCAGGTAGAAAGATGAGAGAAAGAGTGAAAGACAGAAACAGAGTGATAGAGAAGGAGACAAACCAACAGACAGATGGGGGAGAAGATGGGGGAGGAGGGTGAAAGGGAAAAGGGGAGAAAAAACAGAAATAGGAAGAGGTCAGAGCCAGAGATAAGGCCTCTCACCCGATTACAACACTCAGCTCAGCCTTGGCCTGAGCCCAGCCCCACCCACCAGGCTCCTGGTCTCCCTGCCCCCATCAGGCCACCTGCCCTGGCTCACCCTCCGCGCCTTGCTCTGATATTTCACAGCTTTCTTGGTGTCGGACACAGCTCGCTCCACATAGTCCACGGAATGTTCCACGTTGTACTCGATGCGGTCAATCATCTCCCCCTGCAGACAGAGGAAGTGTGCACAGGGAGAAATGGGGGCTGGGCTGGGAGACAGAACCTTGGGGACCAGGGCAGCTCCTGGGGTGGCATGGCAGAGCCAGTACCTGGCTTTCCACAAGCATGGCCATATCCACGAACATGTCGTGCAGCTCGCGGATGCTGGTTTCCAGTTTGATGATCTCATTGTGCCTCGTCTCAATCTCGTTCAGTGCCTGCTTTGTCATCTGCGAGTCCATTTTGATCTAGGACCATGGGAGTTAGGGAAGAAATGCAATTACCCTTTGCCCCTGTAAGAGCTTCGATTCAGCAGCCAGAGAGTCTAGGTTCAAAACTGAATGTCATTTACTAGCTGTAACCTTGGGTAAATTTAACCTCTCTGGGCCTTGGTTTTCCCCCCAAAAAATTAGAAAACATGGATCTAACAGTGCCCGCCTCACTAGGCTGTTGTGAAAATTGAGTGAGTTAATATGTAGTATATCAGGGGATGGGACGTGGCTCAGTGGTAGAGTGTTTGCGTAGCATGCATGAAGCCTTGAACCCAGGGCTTCATGCATGCTACGGGAAAGATGATAACCCCGCCCAATCCCTTGGCCACGCCCCGTGCCTCTGGTTGGCTCTGGACCTCCAGCACTCAACCCGCCCAGCTGAAGCTAGGTCGCCTCTAGAGCACCACTAAATAAATAAAACATAAATCTTTCTTTAAAAAAAAATCAGTATATCTGTATGAGAAAGGCTACTTCTTTTCTCTAAAGTCAAGCTACACACCTTTACTTTGGTAGTCAAGGCCCATTCTCCCTTTTAGCACACACTCTTGCTCATCCTATAAGAATCAAAATCATCCAGTAGCTGTTTGGTAAATTGTCTCCTCTTCCTGTTTTTTTGCTTTTTTTTTTTCTTTTTTCCAGATTGTTCTCTTTGCCTATTTCCCCCTGTCCAAAATCTCCTTGCTTCTTGAGAAACTGCTTAATATCACCTCGCCCAGGAAGTCCTCCACAGCCCTCAACTCAGGTCCTGACCACCCTGCTTTATAATGATGGGTTTCTATTGTAATGATGGTGGGCCAGTTGGCAGGGTCAGCTCTTGTCCATTGAAATGACCCCCTTGGAACTGTCCGCCAGGTTTCCTCCATTCTCATACAGACAGACAGATGGCCTGGCTGCAGGTGTTTGGAGAGAAGGAGCTAAATGGCCCACAATCAATTTGCCCAAAGTAAATTCAACAAAGACCAATTATCCAAATAATAACTTACTGAAAACTATTAAGACAATCACAGTGCATACTTTAAAGCTGGTAGAGAACCATTACTCAGACCATTCGCCTTCAGAAGCAAAAATAGGACTGGGTAGGCCAGGAAAAAAATCCATAAGGAGAAAGAATTGCGGTTAGGGGAAAGCTCAATCGGTCACATATAAAACAAGGAAAGGGCAGTGTGCAAAACTTAAGCAAAACTAAAACTTATGTTTTAAAAATCTTCAAAATGTTCACAAATGCACCATATGGTGAATGACATGCTTCAGGTGGGGAGCATGTAGTAGATCTGAGTAGTGGAGAGTCCTGACTCTCATACTAGACGGTGGAGTCAAATCTTTCTGAGCTGGTTTTCCTCATCTAGGCCCCCCTGAGAGTTGTGGAGAGGATGAAATGAGTTAGTAAATGTAAATGTGTAAAGTGCTTACAGCAATGCCTGGCACGCTATTGTTTGCCAATTTTATGGGGATGCCTTCCTGCCCTGCCCCCACGGAATTCCCCAGTTCCTCGTCCAGTCTGCCCACTGCTAGTTAGTTATTCCAGGGTGGACTTAGGACCTAGGTCCAACCTGAACTTGGGGAGGAGAGGCAAAGGATTTCCAAAAACAGACTCCGCCCCCACCCGGGGGCTCACATCATCCGTGAAGATGGCCAGTTTCCCGCTCTCCAGCATGTCTTCCAGTTCTTCATTGGTCGTGGTCCTGCCGGCTGTGCGGAGAACCGACTATTATTTGCTCAGGGACTGGGCCTGTCAGGGGCCCTGAAGTGGTGGGAATGGGGCAGGGACCCGGGAGTCCACCCTCCCAGCCAGCTTGGGTCAGGCGCCCCCCTCCACAGAGAGGAAGGGCCTGGAAGGGCGCTTGGGCAGCCGCGGGAAGTATGGGGCAAAGGGCACACGCACTGATCTCCAGCTGTCGCTGGATCCGGTCCTTGCAGCGGTCCCGATACTTGGACTGGGTCGCGTTATATTCGGTCATTACCTCCACGAACTTCCGGGAGAGCGTAGAGTGCTGGGGTGGGTGTGGGGGTACAGACACCAGGAGTCAGGGAGCCCAGAGAGAAGCAGCAAGTGGACGTTTGAGGCGGGGAATGGCCTCAATTAGTTTACGGGTCTCTCTTCAACTTGGGCCTCAACCCTAATGCCTCACAAATCCAGTCCCTTATTCCCCCAGGGGTATCTCCACCCTAAACCAGCGGGTGACCCCCAAAAGTGGCTGGGTTACGCCCACCTCTATAACCCCGCCCAATCCCTTGGCCACACCCCGCGCCTCTGGTCGGCTCTGGACCTCCAGCACCCAACCGGCCCAGCTCCAGCTAGGTCGCCTCTCGAGCCAGATCCAGGTGCCGCCCCAGCTGGGCCACTGCCTCCTACCTGAGTCTTGCGGATGCGCAGGTCCGCGGAGGAACGGTTCAGTCCCTCCTCTTGTTCGATGCTTTGCTCGATCGCTGAGAGAGAGAGCACGCAGTGAGGCACAGGAAACCTGGGGCATGTGGGTCCCCGGTTTATGAAGGGTCGACACCGACACCAGGGAGCAGGCTCCAGGCCTGGGAAGACGTGTCATGCCCATGGCGAGGGCGGGCAGTAGAGAATCCAGGGTGAGGGGCAGGCCAGCAAAACGCACAGGTGTTTATGGGGTTCCAGAAGGCAAGTAGATTGGAAAGTTGAGGGTCAAAAGGTCACCAATTAGAAGGGGGGCTAGACAGGGGCAGAAACATACCCTGTGGTTTTAGTTCTTTTCATTGGGGTGTTTTGTTTGTTTGTTTGTTTTTTTGGTACTGGGGAGTGAGCCCAGGGGCACTTTACCACAGAGCCACATCCTCAGCCCTTGTTCCTATTTTATTGAGAGACAGGGTCTCTCTGAGTTGCTTAGGGTCTCACTGAGTCGCTTAGGGCCTGGCTAAGTTCCTAAGGCTTGCTTTGAGAACCTCCTGTCTCAGCCTCTCCAGCTTCTGGGATTCCAGGCATGTGCCACCTTGCCCAGCTATTGTTTTGGTTTTGAGACAATGTTTCATTAAGTTGGAACTTCGGGGCTCAAGCTATCCCTCCTGCCTCAGCTTCCTAAGTAGCTGGGCAAGCCACCACATCTGGGTCCCCTGTGATTTTTTGGTAGAAGGCAGACACTTCCAGGTAGGTGGGGTTCTAGCTGCCACCCTTTCCTTGAAGAATTCTAGGGCAAACAGATGGATGCTTCAACAGAAAAACAGCCCTCCCCCTGCTCTTCGAGGTGATCCCTGTCCTGGGAGTTTCCACTTCTAAAGAATGTTCTGGGAAAGCGCACAGATTAACTGGGATTCCTGCTTCTGGATCATGCACTCCTGACACTATCATTCAGATTTTTAAAAAAGGAGCCTGCGGTAAGATCTACTTTAGTAAGATCAGAAAATGCAGCAGGAATGAATCACCAGGCCTTCTCAGACCTCACAGGGCCTCCAGGCCATTCCTGAGAACATCACTTCTCTGTTTTGCTGGCAGCAAGGAAGGTATGGGGCTGGATGACACCCCAAGGATCCCCTGCCAGCAACAGCAGGCACAGTGACTGAGTGACAGTTCTAGCCCAGCTGATTCAGGAAAATCACAGGAACACATATCCAGGGATACTGGAATCTGCTGTCCCAGCTTGGGGCCCTGTTGTCAGCTTTAGGGTTGGAGCCAAGTTGGGATGGAGGGGTCTTTTACTGTAGGTCACTGATTTTTTTTTTTACAATCATCCTGGGGGTTCAATGATACCAGCTCATGCTTCAAACCAGAAAATGAGTCAAAGGGATGAAACAGCTCTTTCAAGGTCACACTTAGGGCCTCAGTTCATGTCAACAACAAGAGATTGGAGGAGATGAGAATCTTCTCTTTTTTTCTGGAGATATGGAGGGTCAGCTTCTTAAACCACTGCCTCTCTTATTTCTGGGTCTATTCATGAACCCTGAATCACACAGCTCTCCTCCGGGTCTTCTGAAGAGCATTCAAGGTCGGAGCTCAATGAGCACAAAGAAATCATTGAGCTCAGGGGTTTTAAGCTACGATCCAAGAGGAACTGAGCTCTTGAGAAGGAACCTCAGGGGCTATTGCAGAGACTGAAGGTAGAGCCAATTCAGGTAGAGCAATCTTTTATATGTTTCACATGTTGAGGGGTTTTTGTAAGATTTCATTAGGAAAAAAAAAAAAGATTTTTATGCTAAAAAGAGAAAAGGAAAGAAAAAGAAGGCAGTTTTGAAAATGGTGTAATTTCTCTTAGTATACCCATGAGCAAGCTGAGAGGGAGGAACTTGACAAGAGTGAGTTAGAGTGGAAGCTGGATTCCCTCTGCCTGGCTTGGCTCTTAATGTGACCCTCGGTTAGGGCATTTTCCATTCCAGCACACTCACCCGAGTGCAAAGGGCTTGATTTTATGAATCAAGCACCAGAGATTTACATATGGCCTCCCTTGAGTCCGGGAGGACTTGGCGTTTCTGTCCCCGGGACCAAGGTCAGCACTGTCAGGCCAGACATCTCGTAAAGTCCCTTTCCCCAAAGCCTGAGACATTAGAGGTGCTTGGCAAATATTTCTGAAGCTGAATTACTATGAGCACACAAATTACCATCCCGGTACCACTGCTATTCCCCTGGCACCAGCAGACAAGGAGGTTCCCAACCCACAGTGCTTTGGGAGAAGGTGGTTATTACCAGCACCCAAGTCCTTAAATTAGAGTGAATACATGAGCATTTGGCAAGTCCCTCCTGAAAGCTTGCCAGCCCCTGATGTCAGCCACACAGTCCAATCTGTCCTGAGCCGAGGATACCAATTCAGAAGCATTTGCTGAGCCCACCTCCTGGGTGCTCAGTGCTAAGCTAGGGACCTGTTCAGGAGGAATGAGGACTTAACAACACCAAAGCCGCTTGGAAGATTCCATTTTTCCGATGGACCTTTATGCAGAGCTCAGATGCAATTTAAACAGAAACTTTCCTCTCCCTTATTTTCCTCTCAAGTGTTTTTCTCCAAAGAATCTGGATCAAGTGGGCCAAACCAGGCTTGGGTGCTTTCTCACCATTCAGGAATCTAGCTCCTGGAAGTCTGTGGACATTCCTTAGAAAAGGCCAGTTTTGTCCAATGGAAGACAGAGTTCTTTTTTTTTTTTTCCCCCTAGTAACGGGACTGCATTCCTCACCTTTCAACTTGGACCGAACCTTGTTGGCCGTCTTCTTGATGTCTGCAGTGAGGTCCTCCAGTTCCTGTTTGGTCTCTGAGGGGAGGGTGAGGAGGGTAAGTGAGAAGTCTGGGTGGGACCCCAGGCCCTCCCCCTACCACTGACACCTGGTGACGGCACTCACTCTCATCTGGGTTGGGGGCGGCCAGGATGGCACTGTGCTGTTTTTTCACCTGCTCTACATCTTCCGACAGTTTCTCAATGCAGCCTCGGATCTCTTCCACCTGGAGCAGAAAAATCGGTGATACCCAGTCAAGTTGTTAGGCCAGATGAGGGGATCCAGGGTAATCAGCCAGGGCAGGAAATAGGCCGGACACAGACGGATTGATAAAAGGCCCATGAGAGTGAAGAATAGAGAAGGGGGGCGGTGCTCAGAGAAAAGAAAATGGCTGGCGAAGGGCCAGGTTCTGGGTCTGGGGCCACTGGGGACTCATCACCTGTTCAAAGAACTCATCCATAAAGTGGTCCCGATCCACGTGGACGACCTCCTCCTCATCATCACTGTCTTTCGCCTGCAAGGAAAAGGAAGGCTGAATCTGTGAGCTGTCCCTATCTTGGTCACCCAGGCTGGCTCTCTGGCTCTCTGGCCCTCTTCCCACGACACATTTATAGATATTCTAAGCTCAGAAGAGGTCTTGGGAGGGGTCCTAAGTAGGGGAGATGGCAAGGGCACCTAAAGGGGGAATGAGCACCTGATATACCTCGTGGAATAAGGTCCTGGAGACCAGGGTAGCTGATAACTCAAAGGACACCTTGGAGGGAATTAGCAAAAGGCAGGTGGATGTGGCCTTATGGGTACCTGGAAGCGGATGGTATTCAGGGCTGCTGCTACTGACCAATCAGTATGAACATATTTCAATATTTTAACAACCAGCTAAATGTCAGCCTTGCAATAATTGGCTCTGGGATCCAAGAGGGACTCTGGAATGGTGTCCCAGGAGCCTGAGTGTCCCTGACATCCCCAGCAGTGGCCTGCCCAGGCCTCACTTGACTCCGCTACTATTTCCCCCCTGCCCCCACCTGACCAGCCATGTCCCCTGTGCAAGGTCACTTCATTGCTAGCAGCAGGCACCAAGCATGGTGAGGCCCAGTGAAGGCTGGGTGAGATGCAGGCAGCGCCCAGACCTCCCTAGTTCCCTGCAGCTCCCCCCAGCACTCTCACTCCCCCCTCAGCCTACTCTTTTTCATGTATTCACTCTCTTTTATCCAACCCCTTCCAACTGCACACCCACCTCCTCTCACTGGCTTGGATTTCCCAGTCGCAACCTGCAGCTGCTCAGCCCTCCACCCTCAGGGCTCAGAGACACAAAGGGATTCACCCACCCACACCACCATCGCCACCAACAGACAGACCAGTGACACAGACAGAAGTGCACACAGAAATAGGCCCCTGACACCCACGTGGAGACACGCTGTCATGTTGAAGCTCACCCGCACACAGACCTAAGCAAAGCTGCACGTGGACACACAGACCTTCGGGCCATGCCCCTGGGGACATTGAGGAGGGCCCTGGAGGTTTGTTCTCCCAGCCTCTCTGAACCTTGGGTTTGCACATTCATTTAGAGCTGGGCAAAGGGCACAGGGAGGGCTCCCCAGGGCTCTCCACTCCTGACTCCAGCTCTTCTCTGCTTGGGACAGAGGTCTGAGGGTAAAATCTGAACCCATCAAGCTTAATTGTGTCTGGAGCCCTAATCAGCCCCAGTGGAAATTTCGACAGAGTTCATCCTGATTTCTAGAAAAACTCTAGCCAGAGTTCGGACAGAAGTTCATTTGGAGCCTGAATGAAATCAAGACAGGATCCAAACGGAATCTAAAGAGAAGAGCTAACAGGGTCCGAGTAGAATGCAGACAGGCCCTCGCAGAAACCAGACAGGCTCAGACCAAACTAGGCTAGGCTCAGACAGATCCCAGACAGCTCAGATCGAACCGAGACAGGGCCAGATGGGACCTCCATGCAATCCAGACAGCTGAGAGAGCTTGGAATCGGCAGATCCCCGACAGCATGGGAAAGAGCCTGCACAGCCCAGAGGAGCCCTCCCACTGGATGCCCCCAAAGCCGCCCCAGTCTCCTGCCTAAGTCTTGCCCCAACAGAATTTGAGGGATTCTCCACACAGACTCCAGGCCCACACTGAGTCAGAACACATGTCAGATATTTGAAGACAACACCAAATATCTGCCTAGAGAGGTGGGTGCCTCTGTCACAGCCCACAGCTGTCCCCAGAAGGAGGAGTGGCACAGGTGGATCTTGGGGACCCTGATAGGACTTGTGGCTTCTCAAGCCTCCACCCCAGACAGACATTGGCCCTGAGAGGTTCTGGGATGTGGGGCTTATCTCTGAGGACCTGCTGGTCTCCCATGATAGTTTCTAACATCTCAGTCCTCAGAACCCAACTACCCTATGAGGCCTCCTTCCCCTAAGAGCCAAGAGCCTTGCTCTGCCCCTTCTGTTTCTGCACACTCACTCAGCCTTCGCCCTACCTCACAGGGGTCAGGACACCCTCACTAGCCTTAGTATCTTGGAACTTTCCTGATCTGTCTTTCCCTTTCCCATGCCAACTTTAGGAAGTCCTTCCTAAAGTCTAATTTCACTCTCTCTTCTTGTTCTCAGAACCACTTCCCTTAGATTCTTCCTAGAGTATCTTGGGCTACCTGTTTACTTGCCCTTGAGAGAGGAAGAAAGGTGGAAGGGTACAAATATGATTTATTTGGAATAATAATTATGAAGAGAGCTAAGAGTTAATAATCCTTCCTCTGCATTTACAAACACTTTTACACCCATAATCCCTTTTGATCCTCATCATCATAGCTAGCCCTGTGAGAAAGCTGAGCAAACATCATTATCCCCATTTCACAGATGAGGGAACAGGAAGTCACAGAGGAGAAAAGGAGAGTGATTTGCCCAAGGGCACCAGGCTAAACAGGACCAGGACCTGCCTCCTCCCAAGACCTCATCCAAGGCTCCAGATTTGGTTCCCCACTCTCAGTGACTGTCACCAGCTCTTTCTCCTCTCAGGTCAGCTCCTGCTAAGGCCCACTCTGAGTAAGTCTCTGCGTCCTGAAACCTAACAAAATGTTATCATTTGACAGTAACTTCTGTATAAGTCTTACACTCTTGTTATCTTTTTCAATCTTCATTAAAACTCTGTAAGGATCATTGGCCAACATAATTACAATTATGACAAACACTGAAACAGTGTTTTACAATGTGCTGGGCACTCTTGATATATTTATCCACTTAATGTTTATAACAGTCCTCTGAAGTAGAGATTATTATAGCGCCCTTTTATCAATAGGGAAAATGAGGTAGTGGGGGCTAAAGAGCTTGCCCCAGGTCCCCAGCTAGAAGGCCATGTGACTTCTCCCTTCCCAGTCCCAGTATCTGCATTTGGTGAAGGCAATAATGTCCAACCCACACGATGGTCAGGAGGGGCAATGAGATAACGTGGGAAAAATGCCCAATGCTGCAAGACAGAGATTAATAAGTGTTTGGTGAGGGCTGGCTATTACCCCCTGCCTCTTCCACATTACAGAAGAAGAAACAGTCTCAGTTCACCTTACCTGCCTAAGGCTTCATGGAAAATAAAGCCTTATTATTAAGGCCTTAAACCTGAGACTGCCAAATCCCAGGTTTTTCCCCAACCATCCTTCTGAGGATGACAGTCCCTCTATTCCTCACTGGCCCAAAGAGCCCTCTCTGTTGTTTCCTCAGTACTTTTGATCTCCTGTGGCCAGGACAGAAAATCCGTAAAATGGGCCCAGGGCTGCAAGAAGAACCCAGCAGCTAGGTCTTCCAGCCTCTTCTTGACTTGCTGTGTGATCCTAGCCCTCCTTGCTCTGAGGTGTCATTGTTTAATAATGAGCATATATCTTTATTTTTTTCTTTTTTGGTGTGACACGTTTTAATGCATGTATGTACATACTGGTTACAGAGAAAAAGAATTTGATTAATTTCACATATTTGACATTGGACAACCAATAAATGCCCTCTGCATTGCTACCACTAATGTAACATTTAATATCAGTGAGAAAATTGTGCTGTTGTAGGCAAGTGTTCTACCACTGAGTTACACTTCCAGCCCACCTGCTATTCTAAAGATAAAATAAATTTAAACAAGTTCTAATAAACAATGAGCACATTTCTAGAAATCAGGCAAGCCTAAAAGAAATCAGGCTATGAGAGTACTAGACAAAGATGATCAAATGTGTCCCAGTCCACTTCATGGTGGCCTCAGATGGACAATTCAAGTCTCCATTTCCTCATGGGCAGAATGAGGAATATAATAATTTATACTTGTATAACACAAAGTACCAATGACCATGAGTTGGGCCTGGTTACAAGTGCTTTGCATTTCTTGTTTAATCCTTATAACCACCCTGTGAGGCAGATACCATTCTTATTTCTTTTTGATAAATGAGGAAACTGAGATAAAGAGACTAAGTAACTTGCCCAAGACTATTCAGTCGCTCAGGTGCTGATGGGGTCGCAGTGCCTAGATTTGGACCCAGGCATTCTGCTCTTTACTGCCCCCCAACTGCTTGAGTGCTTGGGAGGATTAAGGGAGTTGGCGCTGAGCTCTGGAGCACATTCTAGAACTGTCTTGGCAATGGGGGAGCATCCAAACCAAGCCTCCTCAGACCCCTCAAATCCAGATGTTCTACATCAGAGATACCAAGGGCCCCTGTGAGTGTGCGTGTGTGCGTGCGTGTGTGTAAACACACACGCGTGCCTGTGCATACTAACACACCCTGCTCACCCATGCTCCTCAGCATCGTTTGATCTAGAGACAGCAGCCTCTCTGCCCACGCCCCCCTCCTGCTTCTGTCCATCTGTCTCCCTGGCCGGGGCCGCTCATTCCTCCCTCCCTTCTGCCCTCCCATGGTCCAGCCTAGCCCTCTCACCCGGACCTCTCTCCCCCACCTTCCCTGTCTGACCCACCTGCCCCCATCCCCATCTCCCTGCCTCACTGAGTCATTCATTCATTCATCTAACAAATAGGTACGATTTGTGCCAAGTTCTCTTCTGGATGCTGCTGGAGATACAGTGGCAAAGAAGACAGGCAGAAAGGTCCTGCCTCCAAGGAGCTGACACTCCAGAGGCGGGGTTTGGGGGGAGAGAGACAATGAAAAATGGACAAGATAATTTCCAATTGTGCTAACTAGCAGGAGGGAGATAAATAAGAAGATATAGAGAAACAGGGACGGGAAAGACTTCAGATAGGGTGGTCAGGGAAGGCCTTTCTGGGGAGATATTTGAGTTGAGCCCTAAAAGAGCCAACTGTACTATAACGTAAGGGATACGGCACTCAGGCCAGAGGGAACAGTGTTCTGGGCAGAGGGAACAGCATTCTAGACAGGGGGAACAACATTCTGCACAGGGGAAACAAGTGCAGAGACCCTTAACACACATTTGGTGTGTTTGAAAGGCAGAAAGAAGCTGGGGGCCTCTAGAGGACACCCACTCACTGCTGGGGTTCTCTTGGTGTCTGTCCACACCCTCCTCCGTCTCGCTTCCCACTCTACTTCCCTGCACGTACCCGCTCTTATCTTCTCCTCCCCACTACCTTTCTTCTCTACCCCCCTTGCTTGCTTTTCCTCCTCTGGAGCCTCACCCTAGCTTACTCCTTGGATCTGGGAACTCCCCATCCATATCCAGCCCAGCACCTCCCAGTTCCAACCAAAAGTGCTTGGTGAACTGGAAAAAGAAAACTCTGGTTCAACCCCAGCTCTGACAGGGAGTTATGTGACCTTGGGTAAATCATTTTTCTCCCCTCTGGTTCTCAGTTAACTCCAAAATAAATTAGAGGTCATATCCTGCCCATTTTAGGGGGTTTACATGGTACTCAAGAGGAATATACAAGTCGTCTATGGAAAAGCAACCACAGAGCACTGCTCTGCCCCAGGCCCCCTCCGAGACACTTTATGCAGGCCAAACTTGTGAAACAGGTACTATTCTAATCCCAATTCATATAAGAAGAAAGTGAGGATCAGACAGGTTAAGCAACTTGCCCAAGGTCACACAGCAAGGAGCAAAGTTAGGATCTGAACCAGAACACTGGCTCCCAAGTATGGGACTTCAACCACTGAATGTTAAACAGACTGGAGAACCCCTTGGGAATGCTAAGAACCACTAGAAAGTCAATCAGGCCCTCAGGCTAACATTCCTTTCCAGAATCTCAGAGACCCTCTTTTAAGGGCTCCCAATGCCCATTCAGTCTCTCCTGCCTCTCAGCGTCTGTGAGGAGATCTTTCTTTTCCTTGCATCCTGCCAGCTTCTTTCTGAGCCCCACCCACTACCCTGCCAAATCTCCAGTCTCCCAGAGCTGTGACTAACACCAGAGCCATCAGCATCCACTCAACCCCCCAACCCCACACCATTCCAGCTCCCCAACCTGGGCCCCAGCAACCCAGCCCCAGGTTCCCTCACCTGGGGGTTGGGGGCCCTGACTCATTCAGCCAGGGAATGAGGAGCACTCCCCACCCCCACCTCCTCCACCAGACCTGTCTTAGCCTCTTCCCTCCTTCTCTATAATTATACCACAATTCTGCCACCACCTCACCCCAACCGCTTTGCATTTTTCTGGGTTTTGGAGACAAGGAACAGACTTGGCTGCAAGAGATTTGTGTTCAAACCTGCATTCCTCCCATTGAGCTAGTTGTGTGACCTTGGACAAGTCATTTAACTCTCTGGGCCTCAGTTTCCCCAACTAATAATGAGGAAGTCTCTCAGGCCGCCTACCTATCCAGGTTGGTGGAGATTATGATGATAACGGGCTTTGTAAACTGCACCATGAGGGAAAAGGGAGTTTTGAGGAAGGATGCTGAATCCAGCCGACCTGGGTTTGAATCTAGCTATGTGACTTTGGTCAAGTGACTTAACCTCTCTGGGCCTTTGTTTCCTTACTGTACAATGAGATAATATTAGTACCAGCTTCATAGGGTTGCTATGAGGATCAAAATGATTTAATATGTCTAAAACATTCAGGATAGTGTGGATGATTATCATTATTGACATTTTCCTCATGCCTGAGTGTATATGCAGTAAAAGTTTAAAAGAAATAAACCTTTTGATTCCCTCCCCATAAACGGCAGTCACTGCCTCTAAGCTTGTGTCTCTCTGAAAGCTGGGTCCCTGCCCCCTAATCTAGGGGGCTCTCCAAAAACAGAGCTCTTTACCCCCAAAAACTTCTGCTTCAAAGGCCAGGAAAACAGAGACCTCTGTCAACTTGGCAGACTGGAAACCCACATCCCAGTCCTACACCTGCCCCCCAGACGTGCGTGGTGACCTTGGGCAAGTCCCTTCCTATATCCAAACCTCAGTTTCCTCATCTGCCAAATGGGATAATAACCTCGGAGGTAACAATTGACAGTCTCTTGGTATAGATCCAGTACATCAGGATACAGTGGCCACTGTCCTGAGCCAGTACCTTTATTAGCATAGCACCACAGGCCAGGATCTTATAGCAGATTGCCAGCTCTGCCTCCTTGGGACCCAGGTCATTTCCCTAAATGCCCCAGCATCTTCTCTGCCTCCCAAACCATTCTCACCAAAAGCCCCATTCCCCAACCCTTCCAAAGAGAAGCTTCCTCTGCAGCCTCCAGAGCTGCTTCCCTGGTCTCCCAAACACAACTAACTACCTGCCTGGCTGGACTCCTAGAGCCAGGCCTCTCCCGGCCTGCAGACCGGGGGCCCATGTCAGCCTGGCCTGACTGCTCAAGATGCTCCAGTTCCCCCCAGCACAGCACAGCCCATGTCACACAACCCAATTCTGTGACCCTATGCGTGCAACCTCCTTTCCTCTCCCACCTCGGAGGGGTCACCCGGATTCAGGCCCTAGCCCTCTGGCAGTCTCCTGGGGCCAACCCTTCTTTCCCTGTCTCTGACAGGGGCCCCCTCCCCACGAGGAGCAACACACCAGTGCACACACACACACACACACACACTTCATTCACTGCCAGGTGTTGGCATCCAGTCCCAACCTGTGTCCTTCCTCATTTGCACCCCCTAAATCTGGGTCCTGCTACACTCTCAGCCTGGCCCAATAACCACCCCAATCCTTCTAATTTAGCAAATCTGCTCCCAGGATGACAGTACCCTCCAATCCTCTACTGACATTCACTCTCTCCCTTCCCCAGGTTAGACTCAGAGGGCCCTCCTGGAAACATGGGGTGTCCAGGGCCCTGAGACCTCTCCTGCCCCCTCGTGTCTTAATGGCCTCCAACCCCTTCTAGCCACTGTCCCCAAAATGCAGGTTCACTGGAGACATCAGGTGCCTGGAGATACTGGGGTGCCCCAGCTCCCAGCCTCCAGTCTTCATCATTCGCCCCCACCTCCCAGCACCTCCCCCACCCCATCCCCACGCGCTCCCCAAATATTGGGGTCCCGCCCCCCGTCCCCCCACCCCCAAGCTCACACTCCGCAGCTCCTGAGTCCGATCCTTCATCCTGCGACGGCTCCTCCTCCTCCTCCTCCTCGTCCTCCTGTCTCTGCTGCTGCTCTCCGCCTCCCACCTCGGAGCTGGAGGCCGGGGGTCTGGGGGCGCCGGGGGGCGCCGGAGCCGCCGAGAGGGACCTGCGGGAGGGGACGCGGGCGGGGGCAGTGGGCCGAGGGCCGGGCAGGGACAGGGGCCTGGGCCGGGCTCAGCTCTGCCTGGGCTGCGGTGGCGATGCGGCTGCGGCACAGGGTTGGATGGAGGGATGCGGGAGCCGAAGCGCGGGGGAGGGGGGCGGAGGGAGGTGAGGAGGAAGGGAGGGAGGGGGGACCAGGAGGGGGCGGGGAGCAGGGGGCATGCGCAGCGCCCGGGGCTGGGGGCGCCTGGGGGTTGTAGTCCGGGGAGGGGGGACCCACGGGGAGGGGGACTGGAGAGGCCTAGAAGTGGGTGGGGGAGAGCAGAGCCAGAGAAGCTGGGAGAGATGCAGGGAGACAGAGGAGATGCTGAGACAGGCACCGAGATGCTGGGTGGCCTGCGGGGTGGCGTGGACCGGCGGAGAGACGGGCAAGGGAATGGACTCGGGGAATAACCTGAGGAGAGGTGCTGTGGATCCCTTTACACCAAGAGCTATAGATAGATTTGATGTTTCTGTCTCTGTGTGAGTTTGCGCACGACCCCCTCTCTGTGAGCGCGTTCCCTGCAGGAGGCTCTTTGGACAGTAGAAATAGCAAGACTGACCCTCTGTTGTAGCTTTTTTTTTTTTTTTTTTTTGATGCAAGGAATCAACCAAACGCTCCCTGAGAAGAATGTGGGACTTGTTTTGAACAGCCTTCCCTACCCTACCTGTCAGCATCCCTGGCAGCCGTGGGTCTCGGAGCTCTGCTTGTCTACCTCCAGGGACAGGGTGCTCACTACCTCCCAAGACCTCCTGGCCCATCTTTAGATTGCTCTGACTGTTAACAAAGTTTGTTCTGGTCTGGGGATGGAGCCTCAGTGGTAGAGCTTTTATCTAGCACCCCCATGACGGGGATTGATCCCCAGCAGCCCCTCCCCACAAATCCTTACTGGGAAGAGGAAATCTATTACCCCTGCGGTCTGAGTTGCCCTGACCCATCCCTCTTTCATGCCCACCTTTTCTCTCCTCATCTCCTTATCTTAACATCACATCAACTCTCCTGCAATGGGGCTTTGGCTCCTCATGGATCAGGCCTGGACCCTGCTTTTGCTTGATTACCTCTTCGATTACCAGCCTGGTAATTGATTACCCTCCATGACCTTTCAGTAGCACTTGACCCAGATGACCTCTTCCTTGACTCCCCACCTGCCTCCTGCTTCCTGTGCCACACTGCCCCCAATCTATGGATCCCAGCCTCCTTCCAGGCGCCTCCTCTCCTGCAACCCTTCAATGTCAAGGTTCCCTGTGTTGTATCCAAGGTCTCATCTTACTTTACACACACCTTTCTGCATCTACATGCCTGCAGTACCCACATCTGTACCTGCAAGACAGATCCCTTTGCTCAAAGGAAGCCACTGCTATGTGTCTGAGCTGGCCACCAAGAACACCGAGATAAAACAGGTATCAGATCCATAACCATAGTTTGACATGGGAACCCCAAATACAGTGGTGCCCTTCCACTCCCCAGAAGTGCCCCTTCCTGTGCTCTCCATCAGGGATGGCATCTGCACTCACCTAGCTGTTCACCACAGACAGAAAGCTGTCCTTGACTTCTTCTCCATTGTAACAATGCTACCACAATCTGAGTATCCACCATGTCCTATTCACTACTCCTCCCGACTCATGGCAGCCACTGTTGTCATTCCAAATGTACAGATCAGAAAACTGAGGCTTTAAATGGTTAAGTATCATGTCCAAGTTTACCAGGTGGGACTCTTATCTGCAGCTTTTTTTTTTTTGTACTGGGATTGAACTCCGGGGCACTCAACCCGTAAGCCACATCCCCTGCCCTATTTTGTATTTTATTTAGAGACAAGGTCTCACTGAGTTGCTTGGTGCCTTGCTTTTGCTGAGACTGGCTTTGAACTCACGATCCTCCTGCCTCAGCCTCCCAAGCCACTGGGATTACAGGCTGGTGTCACTTTGCCCAGTTTATCTGCAGCTTTTGATCACAAAGCTATTTTTTGGGGGGGGCGGTGCTAGGGATTGAACCCAGAGCCTTGTGCATTTGAGGCAAGCACTCTACCAACTGAGCTATATCCCCAGCCCCACAAAGTCCATTCTTGTAAAACCACAGATATAGCTCTTCTCTCAACTACCACATCCAGAGCTGTCTCCTGTGTCCTCTCCATCCCTATTATCTCTGGTCAATCTAAATCCTCCTCATCTTTTTTTTTTTTTTTTTTTTTTTTTTTTTTTTTTTTTAAGAAAGAGGGAGAGAGAGAGGGAGAGAGAGAGAGAATTTTTTAACATTTATTTATTTTTTAGTACTTGGCAGACACAACATCTTTTTTTGTACGTGGTGCTGAGGATCGAACCCGGGCCGCACGCATGCCAGGCAAGCGCACTACCACTTGAGCCACATCCCCAGCCCCTAAATCCTCCTCATCTTAAGCCTGGACCATCAGGATAGCTTTTTCCCTGGTGTTGCCACTTGGAGCCCCTTTCATTCATGTCCATCTTCCTCCCTGGCCTCTAGTGTGATTGTCCCTCAAATAAATGTGATAATGTTAACCCCCTGTACCAGTACCTCCCAATACCCCCCATGGCTTGCCAGATTACACTCCAAAACCTGCTCTGGGGTTTGAATCCCATCACCATCACCTTAGGTCTTCTACCATTTCCTTCCTGAGCTGTGGATCTCTGACCTTCATTGCACCAAGGAATCATGGATTCCCTGAGTTCATTGCACCCTGAGTCTCTCACTGTGTATTTGTTTTACCTGGAATACTGTTAAGCACCTTCTGTGATAGTCAGACTTCTCTTCCTTCAAGATCCAGATCAAACCTCTCCCAACAGTCCAGGCAGACAACCTCACTAGGTATAGGTTCAGCTTGCTTCCGAACCAGACTAGACTGGGCCTGGCTGGTGTCTGCTTCTCCCCAAACATAAAGGCCAGATATAAAGTAGATGCTCACTAAAAATCCATATGACCAAATGGCATGTTCCCTCACACATTTACCCAGGCATAAACACAAGGAAAATAAACTCTAGGAAGGCGGTAATTTTTTTTGTTGTTCATTGTTGGTTCTTTTTTTAAAAAAATATTTTTAGATGTTGATGGACCTTTATTTTATTCATTTATGTACACGCGGTGTGGAGAATAAAACCCAGTGCCTCACACACGCTAGACAAGGGTTCTACCATTGAGCCACAACTCCAGTCCCGATATTGTTTGTTTTTTAGTGGCACTGTGCCCTGCCCCCCAGCATGTAGCAGGTGCTCAGTAAGTATTTGATAAATGAATGAAAGAGTAAAAGGTGCATAACTCCAATCTGGCTGCAGCTCTAAAAATGGAGACAGGCACACATAATGTGATGATGGTAATGCCTCTCGTTGTTTAGTAATTTAATGTTTGTTTGTTTTCAATGCTTAGTATTGAACCCAGGTCCTTATATATGCTAAGCAAGTGTACCACTGAGCTACAACACCCCAGTGATTCTGAACTCATCACATACATGACCACTTAAAATCTACCAAAATAACCCTGTGAGTTGAGTTTCCTAAGTAGCAGTTTCATATACAGTCTCCCTTCTTGAGTGGTCTTTGTTTCTTTGTTTCTTATACTGGGGATTGAACTCAGGGGTGCTCTGCCATTGAGCTACATTCCCAGGCCTTTTTTTTTTTTTTTTTGAAACAGGATCTCACTAAATTGCTGATTCTGGCCTTGAACTTGCCATCTTCCTGCCTCAGCTGGAATTATAGGCATGTGCCACTATGCCCAGCTCTTAAGGAAGACTTCAGGTGGAGAAATTTATTTTATTTTGTTCTTAGTTCACAAGTTTATTATGAAAAACACTGCAGACGGTGGAGAAATTTATACATAGCTTATCAACTTGCTGGGCTCTGAGTTCCTCATGTTAAAGGACCCCCTCTGATTAAGCTCTGCTCCCTTCCTGACACAGGACCTATCACAGCTGTTGTGTTCAGAAACAAAAGAGTGAATACATGTTTGACCTACGGTCCATTAGCTAGTGTTTATTAAGGCCCTACCCTTTGTGCCAGGACCTATGCTTTGGTAATCCTACTTTTTAGTACACAGAGTTTAAGTAACTTGCTCAAGGCAGGAGCTTGGATCCAATCCACACAGAAATCCCAGAATCAGAATGTTCTCTTGGTCAACTGGTCTTTGCCTCCAAGGGGACTCATTCCAGCAAAGTCAGCATTATACAGCAGAGACAGGATTATAGCATTGCCTTTCTAGATAAACTTGAAAGAATTGATGACCTTATAACATTGAGTTTTCCTATCCATTTACATGGTATATCTGTCATTAACTTTGAACTTCTTTAAAGATTTTTAACAAAATTAAAAAAATTATAAGCCAGGGAAGGCATGGTGGCACATGCCTGTAATCCTAGTGACTTGGGAGACTAAAGCAGGAGGATTGCAAGTTCAAAGCCAGCCTCATCAACTTAGGCCCTACGCAACTTACTAAGACCCTGTCACAAAATAAAAAGGGCTGTGGATATGGTTCTGTTAAAGGTTCAATCCCTGGTGCCAATATATATATAATGTAAGACAGGTACAGTGCACTCTTGTAATCCTAGTTACATAGGGGGCTGAGGCAGGAGAATTGCTTGAACCCAGCAATTCTCCTGCTTGTACCCAAGAATTTGGGACCAGACTGGGCAACACAATGAGACTCTGTCTCTTAAAAAAAAATGGGGCTGTGGGTCTGGGGATTTAGCTCAGTTGGTTGGGTGCTTGCCTTGCATACATAAGACCCTGGGTTCAATCCCCAGTACCACACACACAAAAAAAGCCAGGGTTGGGGGCGGGGGGACTGGGAGTGTAGTTCAGTGGTAGAGCTTGGCATGTATGAAATTAAAAATTTTGCCTTCTAAAGGACATTAGCATATTTTAGAATATTTATTTTTAGGCACTACATATATTTACATTTCCTAATAATTTGTTGCTGTGATTTATAAAGGCAATTTATTTTACGAACTTACTTCAGCAAATTTATTCCACATATAGCCATAACCAAGGACCCAGAAGTGATCTAGGCTCCTTTTATTCCTCATTTCCCCTTCAATCTGCAATTGTGCTTGATAAATTCTGTCTCTTTAGTGGGTGTTTCTTCTCCACCTCCAGACCTCTCTTGATTTTTGGCTTGGTGTGATTCCTAACTGATCTCTCAATTAACCTTCAGAGACCCAGGGGTACTGTCAACCCCTAAATGCCCCTTTGTGTAAATTGGCAAAAGGTTTACCTTTCTCACAACATGCCACCTCTGTCTGTCAGATAATTGTTGTAGTAAATATTCAAATACACGATGCCTAGGATGTGAATGGTGCCTATCTGGTGTGATGCTTCATGTAGAGCATACCCTCATATCCATCTGTGTTGTAGTGGCCTTGCAAATGACCACCGGTGAGATCTTTGTAAAATTAAAGTTCTGTCATGGCTATTCTGTTATGAACTGAATGTTTGCATTCTCTCAAATTTATATGTTGAAGCTTTAACACGCACAGTTATGGGATTAAGAGGTGGGGCCTTTTGGAAAGCAATTAGGTATGTGTAAGATCATCAAGGTACATCTCCCATGATGAGTTTTTCGTTCTTACAAGAAGTAGAGACTTGGGCTGGGGATATGGCTCCGTGGTAGAGCGCTTGCCTTGCACGTATGAGGCCCTGGTTCGATTCTCAGCACCACATAAAAATAATTAAACAAAATACAGGTATTCTGTCCATCTACAACTAAAAAAATAAATAGAAGTGGAGACTCCAGAGCTTCTTCTGTCTGTCATATGATAATACAAGAAGATAGCCCTCTACAAACCAAGAAGCAAATCCTCACTGTGAATTGAATCTGCTGACAGATTCATCTGGACTTCTCAGCCTCCAGAACTCAGGGGCACTTGACCCCTGAGCCACATCCCCAGCCCTATTGTGTATTTTACTTAGAGACAGGACAGGATCTCACTGAGTTGCTTAGTGCTTTGCTCATTGCTTAGGCTGGTTTTGAACTCCCAATCCTCCTGCCTTAGCCTCCCATGAGGCTGGGATTACAAGAATGCATCACCGTGACTGACTTGGGATCTTTATATTTATTTATTTATTTAGATTTATTTTTTAGTTGTACTTGGACACAATACCTTTATTTTATTATTTTTATGTGGTGCTGAGGATGGAACCCAGGGCCTCATACGTGCAAGGCGAGCACTCTACCACTGAGCCACAACCCCAGCCCTGGCTTGGGATCTTTTTAAAACACAGTCTTGTTAAATTATCCAGGCTGGTCTTGAGCTCACAATCCTCCTATCTCAGTTTCCTGACTAGCTGGGGTTACAGGAATGCACCATTGCCCTGAGCTCACTCTTTGACATATATATACACACACACACATATATATTTGAAATATAGTACTTTTACACATTTACACATTTTTACACATTTACACATTTCAAAAATCTAAGTAATATGAAAGGTATACAGTAAAATTCTTACTCTAGGGCTGGGATTGTGGCTCGGTGGTAGAGTGTTTGCCTAGCATGTATGAGGCACTGGGTTAGATTCCCAGCACCACATATAAAAATAAATAAAATAAAGTCCATACATATATTTAAATATAATATATATATATATATATATATATATATATATATATATATATATATATACTAAAAAATTCTTACTCTAACAATTGTAGTAACCACCTTATTCTCATGGATCACTTCTAGGGAACTTGTATTAGTTTCTTACATAACTTCCCAAGATTTCTTTAAGAAGATACAAACAAACACATCTCCCACACACATACACACCTTTCTTTTCTTCTTTTAAGTTTATAGCAGCTTTATTCATAATTGCCAAAACTTGGAAGCAACCAAGATGTTCTTCAGTAGATGAGTGAATAAACAAACTGTAGTACATCCAGATAATGGAATATTATTGAGCACTAAAAAGAAATGACCTATCAAGTCATAAAAAGACACAGAGAAGGGGCTGTGGCTGTGGCTCAGTGGTAGAGTGCTTGCCTAGCACATGTGAGGCACTGGGTTCCATCCTCAGCACCACATAAAAATAAATAAATAAAACAAAGATATTGTGTCCAACTACAACTAAAAATTTTTTAAATAAATAAAAAGACATGGAGGAAAATTAAGTACATATTGCAAAACAAATCTGAAAAAACTATATACTGTGTGATTTCAAGTATTCAACATTCTTGCAAAGACAAAGCTATGAAGACAGTAAAAAGATCTGTGGTCTCCAGAGGATAAGGGGGAAGGACGGGTAAGTAAATAAAGTGCTTGGGACATTAGGGAAGTAAGATTATCCTGTATGATACTATGTGGGATACATGTCATTATGCATTTGTCAAACCCTATAAAGTATAACATAAGGAATGAAATCTAATGGAAACTATAGTCTTGAGTTAATAATTACGCAGTTCTCATTCATGAATTGTAACAAATGTACCACAGTAAATCAAAATGTTAATAATAGGGGAAGCTGGATGGAGAACACATGGGAACTCTGTACTTTCAGCTCAATTTTTCTGTAAACCTGAAACTGCTCAAAAAGAAGTTTTATTAATTAAAACAGAACTAAATTTTAGTCTATGATTCTATGTAGCTAAATCCCTGCCCCCGTCCTCCACATTGGGGATTGAACCCAGTGGAGATCTGCCATTGAGCTACATTCCCGGTCTTTTCATTTTTTATTTTTATTTGAGAATATCTTCCTAATTTACCCAGGTTGGCCTTAAACTTGAGATCTTCCCTCCTTAGCGTCCCAAGTTGCTGGAATTACAGGAGTGTGCTACTGTGTCTAGTACAGCTAATCTCTCTCTCTCTCTCTTTTTTTTTTTTTGTACAGGGATTGAAGCCAGGGGTGCTTAACCACTAAGCCACATCGCAGTCCTTTTTTTTTTTTTTTTTTTTTGACACAGGTTCTTGCTAAGTTGCTTAGGGCCTCACCAAATTGCTGAGGCTGGCTTTGAACTTGCAATCCTTATGCCTCAGCCTCCCGAGTTGTTAGGATTACAACAACTCAGTTTGTGCCACTGTGTCTAGTTTAGCTAAATTCTTAGTCTGTAGTCAAGGCATCAGGAGACACTAAGGATGATTAGGACCCAACACAGCAATCACTGGGACACAAATCAATCTAGCTATGACTATCTCCACCTTTTGTCCTTCTTGGTAGAGAGGGAAGGAACTTGTATAGATGTGTGTTCTGTTTTTTGCAAATAGTAGGAAGGCAGAGCTTTATTATATCTGCTTCTTGACAATTGCCTTCAAGTAATATGCTAAAGGGACATATTTTTAAAACACTTTTTTGGACACCTTTATTATTTATTTATTTTTTTATGTGGTATTGAGGATAAAACCCAGTGCCTCACATATACTGGGTGAGCACGCTACCACTGAGGCAAAACCCCAGCCCCTAAAGGGACATATTTTGAGGTGGTGTAGTCTGGCCTCCTACAGCATGTTTAAACCAGGTTGCTTATCCTTTCTCAGTGTAATGTTCATCAATTTTTCCTCATCTTCTTATTCCTCTTAGTACACTCAAGGTATCCCCCAGGCCTGGGGATGAGGCAATGCAGGCTGATAACCAGAAGGGATAAATCATCCTCTGGAGAGCATATTATGGCTTGGATCTGAATGTCCCCAAAAGCTCATGTGTTGAAGGCTTGATTCCCAATGCAGCAATTACTAGAGGAGGGGCCATTAGGAAGTGATTGGATCATGAGGTTTCTGACCTCATCCGTGGATTAATCCACTGACAGCTGAATGAACCACTGAGAGGTGATAGAAATTGTACACAGGTGGGGGTGTGTTGGAAGAAGTAGGTCACTAGGGACATGACCTTGGGGACTATATCTTGTCCCTGGCACTCTCCTCTTCTTTCTCTGCTTCAGGGTTGCCATGAGCTGAGAAGCTTTCCTCTGACACACTCTTCTGACAGGACGTTTGCCTTGGAGCCAGCAGACCATAAACTGAAACCTCCAAAACTGTGAGCCAAAATAAACCTTTCTTTCTTTAAGTTGTTTATGTCAGGTATTTTGGTCACAGAGACAAAAAGCTGACTAACACAGCCTGTCAGACACCTAAGCCTGACATGCACAGAACACACACTTTTTTTTTTTCTTATGCAATGGTAAGCCTGATATCCTTATTCTACACTTTCATATTTAAATAATGAATATTTCATATTTCTATATAGTGAGGCTCCTAATTCTTTTGTAGTTGGACACAATATCTTTATTTATTTTTTTGTGGTACTGAGGATTGAACCCAGTGCCTCACACATGTGAGGTGGGCGCTCTACCAATGAGCTACAGTCCCAGTCCTCCTAATTCTTTTTGATAGCTTCAACTTGCTGGTTGACAAGTTTCTGATCTATCTCAAACAACACCAATAAATACACAGATGTGATAAGTTAAAATTATATTATATTCTCCCATTCTTTGAAGTTGGTATGGATTTGTGACTTGCTTTGAATAGAATATTCTGTAAGTCATGTGCAGATTCATAATAGGACTACAAGAGGCAATGCAGCTTCCACTTTCACCTTCTTGGAACACTGAGGTCACTATGCTATGAATAAACCCAGATGAAGTGTCACACGGAGGGAGTGGCTCAACCACTCCAGCCAAGCTAGCCATCAGAGCTAAGATCCCAGACACATGAGTATGAGTGAACCCATCTTGGATCAGCCCACCCCAGCAGAGGTGCCAGCTGACTGTAACCACTTGCATAGTCCAAGGCAAGACCAGCAGAAAAATCACCCAGCTTCTTTCAGAATCTGTAAAAACAAAAAGTGGTTGCTTTAGTCCAGTAAGTAACCCCATGTTTCTGGGGGGTGATTTCTTTTGCAGCAGTAGCTAATTAATATAGTGGGAATCTCTTCTGGCCTCTCAGAAGTAGGATTGCTGGTTCAAAGAACATATACAGTCAGGAATGGTGGCACACACTTGTAATTCCAGCCACTCAGGAGGCTGAGACAGGAGGCTCATATTTTTGAGGTCAGCCGTGGCAACTCAACAAAACCCTATCTTAAAATAAACTAAAAAATGGCTGGGGATGTGGCTCAGTGGTAGAGCACCCCTGAATTCAATCTCTAGTACTGTAAAAAAAATGGAGGGATATGTATGCATTATTTTAGTACTGGGGATTGAACCCAGGGCTTGTGTATGTTGGGCAAGTACTCTACCTCTGAGAGACACCCCACCCCTTTTTATTTATTGATTTATTTTTATATTTTGAGATAATGTCTCACTAAGCTGTAAAGGCTGGCCTCAAACTTGCAATCCTCCTGCTTCAGCCTCCCAAGTAGCTCATATTACAGGAATATGCCTCTGTGCCCAACACATTTATCATTTTGATAAATATTATTTGGGTTGCATTATTTTGCATTCTTACCAAAAATGAATGAAGTACTTATTTCCCCACAGTATTGTTGACAAAGTGTCTTGTCAGATTTATGGGCTTAAACTAATGCAATAAACACAAAATAGCATTTCAGTATTTTTGGTTTTTTTGTGGATCTGCGGATTTAACCTGGGGGTGCTTTATCATTGATCTATATCCCCAGCCCTTTTTATTTTTATTTCGAGACAGAGTCTTGCTAAGTTGCTGAAGCTGGCTTCAAATTTGCCATCCTTATGCCTCAGCCTCCTGAGTAGCTGGAATTACAGGCATGAGCCACTATACCTGACTTCTTCATTACCTTATTTTCATTTCTATTATTTTGAGTAATGTTGTACATCTGCATACATGTTTAAAGCCTATGTATTTTTTTTTTTGTGAACTGTCATATTCTTTGCCTATTTTTGTTATACTATGGGTCTTTTTTTTATCAATATGAATAGTAGGGAGATTAGCTGTTTGTGTATGATAAGAATTGCATATATATATGATAGTATATATACATATATATTTCCCAATTTGTTTTTTGACTTTGCTTATGTTTTTACCATGCATAATTTTTTATACAGATATATTAATCTTTTCTTTTATAGTTGCTGAATTCTGAGTTGGAGTTGGAAAAACCGTCCTCATTTTGTGACCTATAAAGGATTTTCCCCTTATTATCTTGTAGTGTTTTAAAAAATATTTAAAATTTTTTAGTTGTAGATGGACACAATATCTTTATTTTGTTTATTTAGTTTTCCTATGTGGTATTAGGGATCAAACCCAGTGTCTCATGCATACTAGGCAAGTGGTTCTACCACTGAGCCACAACCCCAGCCCATATCTTGTGGTGTTTTTATGAAGCTTATCCTGACAAATAACATTATCCATCTTACTTATTTATTTATTTGCAGCGCTGTGGATCTGGACCCAGGGTTTTGCATGTTAGGCAAGTGCTCTACCACTGATCTATATCCTCAGGTCTCCCATCACCTTTAGAATAAATTTTAAGGCCAAAATAATGGCATGAGTTAATAGTGTCACTTATCACTCACGTGAAGAGGAAACACAGGAAGACAGGAAACTGGTTTAGGAGGTTTCCAGGGGAAGGTGATACATCCTGTTTTGTGTATGTTGGGCTTCAGACGCCTGTGTGGCCTCTAGGAGGGGACATCCAGTAGGCCAGTGGATTCTGGGATTTGGGATCTGGATCTCAGGAGAATGTTTGGGTTGAAGATGCACCTTTGGAGGCAAGCATATGGATGTCAGTTAAAACCATAGGAGTGTGTGTAGAATTTGAAGAGGGGAAGGTCACTCAGATGGAACTCTAAGAAGTAGTCAAGTTCAGCCCCCCCCCCAAAAAAAAAGTTCAGGCCCCAGACAGGCTCAAGAAGACAGAACTATGTGGGTTCCATTCATGGATCATGGGGTTTGCACAGAAATAGTCTTGGTGATTGGAGGCCCTTAAATGACACATGGGTGGATATCTTTAGGTTCTGGAGACAAAGTAAATGAGGAAAGAGGAGGACCAAGAACCTCTCCAAGAGTCAGTTCTAACCCAGCAGGTTTGGAGACCCTGTGACAGGGGAACAGAGGCAGTTCAGTCAGCAAGCACTAGCCCCCTCCTCCCCCCAGATAATCCAAAACATCAATAGGTGGCAGCAAGTCCCCAGAGGTGGTGGAACATGTGGAGCCACCCCTAACTGGTATTTTCCTTGGATCATAGTGTATTGGTTAAGAGTACACACCCTATAGTTGCACTATCTGGCTTCAAATCCTAGCTTTGTCATTTACGAATTGTGAAACTTTGGGCAAGTTACTTAACTTCTCTGTGGTCAGTTTTCTTTCCTGTAAAATGAGGGCAGTAATAGCATCCATCTTATAGAATTATTACAATTAAATGGGTTAATATTTATAAAGTTGTTTATATTGGTGCCTAGTACAAATAAGTACTATATAAATATTAAATGAAAAATGAATAATTCTATTCACTCATGAATATTTACCAACCAGCTAGTTAGCATATGTGAAACACTGTTGTAGGTGCTGGAGACACTAGTGTATAAGGCAGGTAAAAATCCCAGTCCTCATGAAAGATTTTTTTTTTTTTTTGTATTGGGGATTGAACCCAAGAGCTTAACTATTGAGCCACATCCCCAGCCCTTTTTTATTTTTTATTTTGAGTCAGGATCTCATTAAGTTGCTGAGGGCCTCACTAAATTGCTGAGACTAGCTTTAAACTTACAATCCTCCTGCGTCAGCCTCCTGCTAGGACCACAGGCATGCGCCACCATACCTGGCTTCATGAAGTTATTGTTGTTGTTGTTGTTTTATACTCCATTTAATTAATTTATTTTTTAATGTGGTACTGCAGATCAAACTCAGGGCCTCACACATGCTAGGCATGTGAGTCTATCACCATCACCACAGTCCCATGAAGTTCTTATCTAGTGAGTGTGGTGAAGATAAAAACAGACAAAATATAAAATAAATAAGCAAAATATACAGTCTGTCAGATCCAAATGGAGACATGAGAGATGTGCAGGAAATAGTGAGTAGATTAGAATCCAGTGTACAGTGGTGCTCAGGGGATGGAAAGAGGAAGGCAGGCTTTAGACAAGCAACTATATGGAATCCCCAGCAGAGACACTGGGAATGCTGAAAGCCTCAGAGTAACAACCAACATCTTTACCCTCATAAAATAGAAAAAATACTTACATAGCACTGTCCTATAGCAGATCTGCTTATTCTCTTTACTTATATCATCTCATTTAATCCTTATAGCAAATCTATTTGGTACCACTATTCTTCCCATTTTTCAGATGGGAACTGAGGCACAGAGAGGTTAAGTAACCTGCCTCACAGAGTTAGTAGGTGAATGAGTGGGGATCCCTGCCCAGGTCATCTGGCTCCAGTGTGGTTAGGATCATACTGCAGGTAGAAGGGACAGAACAAGTTGCTAAGCATCAGGACTAGGTGGAGTCTGAGCTTCAGACAGACTGGAAAGAATATACACCCCCCAATACCTACACACCCAAGGCCAATGTACTTAATGCATATATCATGGTCACTCAGAGGGACTGGAAGTAACAAAAGGCTCAGTTTCTGAATGGTCTGTCCCCTCTACACACCACTCCATGCTTTAAGTCCAGCTTCTTGTGACCTTTAGTCACCATCCCAAAGCCCTGTAATCCCACCCAGAGACCATATATGAAATAATGAATATCATAATCCTGAGTTGCTTAACAGAGACACCAACAACTTCATATTGCAGCTTGGAACCAAGAAAGCAAATCATCAAGCTGGGCGCAGTGTGGCACGCCTGTAATCCCAGTGATTTGGGAGGCTGAGGCTGGAGGATTGTAAATTTTTTAAATTAACCTCAGCAATTTAGCAAGGCCCTAAACAACTTAGCAAGACTCTGTCTCAAAATGGAAAATAGAAAGGGCTAGGGATGTAGTCCAGTGGTAAAGAGCCCCTGCATTAAATCCCCACTACAAAAAAAAAAAAAAAAAAGAAAGAAAAAAGAGAGAGAGAAAGAAAAGGAAGAAAGTCATCAAGAGGCTGAGATACAGAAGCAGATGGGACTCAGGGCCCACAGAGAGCTGGAATGCACGGTAGTAAAATCCCAGAGACGGGGAAACCCTCATGAATTTACAAGACCCTTCTATATCCTTCCTAACCTCCCTTGACATCATCCAATTCTTACTTTCGGCAAGGCAGAAGTTGCCAGACCAAGTTGTCAAATGAGGGAATTGTGTCCCAGAGAGAAGCAATCATTCAAGATCACATACAGTCAGGTGCTCAACAGTCCTTCCACTTCCAGAGAGAGAAAGAGAAGGAGAAGAAGGAGGAGGAGGAGGAGGAGGAGGAGGAGGAGGAGGAGGAGGAGGAGGAAGAGGAGGAGAGACAAGATGTGGGGGCAGCAGCAGGAGGCGAGTGGCAGTTAATTGGAGAGGCACAGGCTAAAATGGAAGACCCAAGTGCAAAGAAATTCTTCTCCATGATCTTTAAGGGACCTCACCCTTAGCCTCCTGATAAGCCCTCCAACCCTAAATTCCCTCTGTACATTGATTGGCAGCATCATCTTCATTCCATTCGCAAACTCAGGCAAGCTGAATTCTAAGAGGAAAAGAAACACCAAAGTCCCTCACTCAGCACTTCACAGTTTCCAACTTCATAATCATTGAACTTCAGAACCTTTATTTTCTTTTTCTTATTGGGGATTGATCCCAGGGGTGTTTAACCTTGGAACCACATCACCAGTCCTTTTTTATATTTTATTAGAGACAGGGTCTCGCTAAGTTACTTAGGGCCTTGCTAAATTGCTGAGGCTGGCTTTGAACTCTCAATCCTCCTGCCTCAGCCTCCTAAGCCTTTGGGATTACAGGTGAGCGCCACTGCACTCGGCAAGAGCAGGGCATATTGATAAAGTTGATCCTCCTTTCCATCCCCCTGCTGTTACCCACTGTACAGATTGGAGATCAAGGCCCAGAAGCAAGAAGTGACTCTGCAGTCTGTAGCAACTCAGGCACAAGAATATAGGTTTCCTGACCAGTCCATACTGGAGAGGGACCTTTCCTTCTCTTGCTTGAAGTTTTGCGTGAGTTCACTGCAAAGAGTTGTACTCTTGACATATGTATATGATCTATGCATTCTTGGCTATGTGGAGACTGAGTGCTTTGGGAACTCCTCCTACAAAATGTAAGTTCCACAAGAGCAGAGATTTTTGTCTGTTAGTCCCTGATGTATCTCCAGTCCCTGTAACAGTGTCTAGTCCACAGTATGCCCAATAAATATCACTCAAGTGAATGAATAGAGAGCCAGGTTAGGGAAGTGGCACCTAAAGTCTAAAGATCAGGGAACCCTGGGCTTCGTCTTCGTATACACGACAGGCTAAAACTCTGTTCAGAAATATTTCGTGAGTCCTTTACAGCAGTAGGTACTGAACTTGATGGGGAGGATTTAGATAAGAGCAAGATAGTCATGCTCTGACCTCAGGCGAAGGGTAGGGGTGGGAGGTGTGAGTGGCAAGGAAGCAGCCCGCTCAACATAATACAGACACTTTTCTTCTCAGCCTGAGATGTCCTGAAATGGTCTCACTGATCGGAAATTGGTGAGTGCAGCGGGACTGCAGTGTTCCTGCAGGGCGCCGGCCGCCCACCTGTCAGAGGCTGAGCCAGGAGTATGCGGAAGAAATTTCTGCCCTGGGTGAGGTCACTTTCCACCCCCAGATTCTCTGCCTACTAACCCCTGCAATTCTTTGACGCTGAAGACTTCGGATCTTGTTATTTTCTGACTTTCAAGGTTCCATGATGCTGACAGTCCCAATTCTAAGTCGTAAGTCTGCCAACGCTCCTGGTCCCCAAAAGAATACAAGCGAATTCAAGCCAATGTCCCACCACCCACTGCCTCAAAAGGTCTCTGGGATAGTCAGTACCCTCCGCCCCACCTCGCGGGGGCTGTAGGGGAATAGCTCAGAGCCCGGGTGCCGTGGACGTCGTGAGACTGGTCTCGGAGGCAGCGTTGACAGAGCCGGGACACGTGACAGTCAGAGTCACGTTCTGCGGTTTGCGAGGCTGGGACCCAGGCGCTCACGTGACGCGAGGGGCGCCATGGGGTGATGTGAGATGCGGGTCTCTTTCAATTACATAGAAATGACGCATTCCCACCCCTTTTGGCAACAGATTTCCGTTGGAAGAAGCGACGGTTCCGGTAAAGGGGGAGGGCTCTAGCATTGAAGCAGTTTTGCTTCCGTTCGGGGCTCTATAGCTTCCGACCTCGCCTTTCCCCCGGGCGAGGAAGAGACGCGACCTGCTGCGCATGCCCCAACTATCCCAGAGGGGCGGGGCTGAGGCTACGGGAGCGGGAGGGGGGGAAGAAAAGGGAATTCCAACCTGTGGAACTTGGGGGGTCCTGAAGTCGGCTCCTTCCCATTGACTGTGGACAGTGCGAGGGTCAGGGTCTTTGGCGGCTCATGAGGGTGTTGGGGTCCGCAGGGTGAGGGAGGGGGCTGTCAATGCGAGTGGGGTGCGGGACTTCCAAACTTAGAATCTTGAGGCCCTCTGGGCTCAGACGCCGGGGAGAGAGCTCCCGCCGCCATGCGGGACAGGACCCGCGAGCTGAGGCAGGTGAGAAACTGGGGAAGTAGGGTTGGGGGCTGGAGGACCGACTGGATTGCAGGAGCCCTGGTCTTCGGGACAGGGAGGGGTGGCTGATGGCCAGGAAGGAAAATCCCGGAAGACTATGGGTCCTGCGGGGCGAGAACTGCAGCATGAAAATGGTGCCAGTGACTTCGGCCCTGGCAGGGGGATAACAGTTCGGACGATGAGGACAAGGAGCGAGTTGCGCTGGTGGTGCACCCGGGCACAGCTCGGCTGGGGAGCCCGGACGATGAGTTCTTCCAGAAGGTAAGGGGCTGGGGTCTTGGCCTGGATTCTCGGGGGGTAGGAGGACCGAGGAGCAGTGAAATCTGGAGTACCCCAAATCTCTTTCAGCCATCTCGGTCATCCTTCTTAGGTCCAGACAATTCGGCAGACTATGGTCAAGCTGGAGAATAAAATCCGGGAGTTGGAGAAGCAGCAGGTCACCATCCTGGCCACGCCCCTTCCCGAGGAGAGTAAGCGAAACCCCCGGTGTACGCATGCTCAGCCCAATGGATTGTGGGGGTTGTAGTTAAGTGCAGGGTGATTTCTTGAGGTGGGGGCTGTGGTTGGGGAATCAAGGCCTTCTCTTGTTTAGGCATGAAGCAGGACCTGCAGAACCTGCGTGATGAGATCAAACAGCTGGGAAGGGAGATCCGCACCCAGCTGAAGGGTGAGCTCCTAGGTCCTCCCTTCCCTTTGGTTCTTCCCTATTCCTGGTATGTCTGGGGAGTTTTGCCTCTGAGAGGCCAGTGATACATCCAGGTCACACAGCAGCCTGGGTCTAGAATCTCTGTGCCTGGCATCCAGTCCACTGTACTTTTCATAACATGTGCCTGCTTTTCAGGTTCCTTTATTTAGAATGAAACCATTTACTCCTATAGTTCTTGCTGCTCAGTGTGCATTCTTTGGGTTTTGTAATGAGTCTTCTTCATACTCATGGGAACTCACTGATGTAATGCAAGGAAAAATAAACTTTCTGTTGCCAGAGGCTCAAAATTGGTGTCCCCCCCACCCGCGACCCCATGGTGTTGGGATCTAATCCAAGGCCTTGTGTATACTGTGCATACATTTTACCACTGAGCAACACCCCCAGCCCCTAGTCATTTTATAATAAGTTATAGTTCCCTAAAAAATTCCCCAGAAATGAGAAGCTCCCTATTAGGTAGCTGTGATCTGGCTGTGGCCCTTTTTCCTGGTTTCCAATTTCCAGAAGTCTTGAGTCAATATCCTTTTCTCCGGACTCTTGCGTCTTCCCACAGCCATAGAGCCTCAGAAGGAGGAAGCTGATGAGAATTCTAACTCCGTCAACACAAGAATGAGAAAAACCCAGGTGGGTTTAATTTTCCTAGAACTAGGACATTTCAGTAAGTGGTTCATAAATCATTAAATGGCAGATGTATGAAGGAAGGGCCCTTTAGAGATCCTTGAATCTTAACCTGATGATTTTCCAAATAGGGAGCTGAGGCTCAGAAAGGGAAAGTATTCACTTAAGGTGAAGAACCTAGTTTTCCTGATATAAAATCTATTATAACACCCTGCTTTCTTCTCCATTCAGTGAATTTCTTTGTTTCTACACATGACCTTGGCTTGCCTACAGGAGACATACTTTCAAGAAATGAGATGGGGAATATGGGTTGATTAGGGAGCAAACACATTATTCATGTATGACTTGGTGACTCTGCACAGACAAAGTGAAGGAGAAGTCAGAAATGACTGGCAACTTTCTTGCCTACATGGCAGGGACATCCTTGGCCCCATGGACAGTATTCAAGAAATCAGGAAGAGGAACTTTGCTAGGGCAGCACCAAAGAGGAACTTCACTGGGATGACATCTTAGTAAGGAGATTTGAAGTAATCTGACTGGCTCCTTCTGGGTGTCCAGTGAGAAGTGGCTTGAGGTTCTTGGAGGTTAGGGTTGGAGTTGGTGGACCCAGAGCTCAACAAAGGTCCCAAATCGAAGATGAAGAGGTTGGAGCATTTTGAAAGGGTGCAGTTGAGTCCAGGAGAGCAGATATATCTCTGAAGAAAGAATTCTAAAGGATGAGCTTATTTAAAGTATCAGTGGAAGAACAAGGTGGAACAAATTGCCCCGGAGAGGATGTTTTAGGGAGAACCTAAAGCATGGTGATCTCCAGTTTAAGCAGTGAGACTGGCATTCAGCAAGCATTCAACAAACATACATTGATTGCTCACTGTGTGCTGGACCCTTTTTAAACCAAAAATCCCTATTTTGAGGGACTTATATTTTAGTGGGGCAGGACAATCGCCATAATAATAAAAACACAATAAGTATTAAGGACCAAAGAGTAGGAGAAGAGGGTCAAAGAGTGCTGAGAAGGTAGGGTTGCAATTTTAGTAAGGTAGTCGGCTGACAATAGTGTTCGGTGGTAGTGCTTGTGCTTAGGATGTTCAATCTCCAATCCCTAGAGCCACAAAAAAGATCTTAAAAAAGATGGAGAAAAGCTGGGCGCCATGGGCACATGCCTGTAGTCCCAGTGGCTTGGGAGGCTGAGACAGGAGAACCATGAGTTCGAAGCCAGCCTCAGCAAAAGCAAGGCACTAAGCAACTCAGTGAGACTCTGTCTCTAAAATATAAAAAAATAGATCTGGGGATGTGGTTCAATGGTCGGGTGCCCCTGAGTTCAATCCCCAGTACCCCCCAACCTCAAAAAAAAAAAAAAAAGGAAGAAAAAGCTTCATTCAGAATGTGACATTGGAACAAAGATTAAAAGATGTTTGTGGGGAATAAGCATATTAGAAGAAGCAGTGAATTCAAAGGCTAGTAGTGGAAGTAAGGAATAAGGAACACTCAGGAGGGAAGGAGGAGATAAGGTCAGAGAGTTACTGGGGTCAGAGAAGATCATGTAGGGCCATTTAGGCCTTGGTTAGGGCTTTGGCTTTCACTCAGAAGTGAGGGAGCCTGTCAGGGTGGTTAAGGCAGTAGGCACCTCATGACAGTTCATGTTTGCTCACTATATCCTTGGGATGCTGAGGCCCAGAGAGGCAGGGATCCTCCTGAGGTGCCCAGCTTGTATTCTCCATCCTTAGCATGGGGTGCTGTCCCAGCAATTTGTGGAGCTCATCAACAAGTGCAACTTGATGCAGTCTGAATACCGGGAAAAGAACGTGGAGCGCATACGGAGGCAGCTGAAAATCAGTGAGTTGGAGCTCTAGACCTTTGGTGTCGGGTAATGCTGACCCAGCTCTGAGCTGGCCTTTTCTTTTACAGCCAATGCTGGAATGGTTTCTGATGAGGAGCTGGAGCAGATGTTGGACAGTGGGCAGAGTGAGGTGTTTGTATCCAATGTGAGTGCCCATGGCCATCTTCCCTCTGCTGGGCCTCCCATTTTCTCTGATCCCTGGTGCCTTTTGACTCAGGGCATACTGCAGCCCAGTATGGAGTCACTCATCAGGTTCCTGACTTTGCTCCTTGGCTAGGGGACTGCCCCAAAAACCCAACAGGAGCTTCTGACCTGTTGCTGGTCACCCTGTGATCTATTCCCTCTCTTCTGTCCACATCCCCCCAGATACTGAAGGACACACAGGTGACTCGACAGGCCCTAAATGAGATTTCAGCTCGACATAGTGAGATCCAGCAGCTTGAACGCAGTATCCGTGAGCTTCATGAGATCTTCACTTTTTTAGCAACTGAGGTGGAGATGCAGGTGGGTACTGTGGGCAGCCCCCAGATGGGAGGCTATGCATAGTCAGAGCCTCCAGTCTCAACCTGGGACCAATCTCTCCACCCTTAGACTCTTTCCTGGGCTTTTGTGCTCTTCCAGGCTTGGCCATGTCTCAGGTGGCCCCTACTTCCATCCCTAGCCAAATCCCCAGAATTGTGCCCACCTCCACTGCTACCCAGATGGCCACTCTTTTGTATATAACCTCCCATCCATCTCTCCAATTTGCACCTACCCCAGGTATGGCCTCAATCATGGCTCCTCCACTACCAACAGAACCCACCTTCATGATTCTAAGAGCTCCCAAGTTTCCCCCTAGAGGATCTGCCTTCTAAAATTTGAGCAAGGTTGGGGTGTCAGTGGTATTCCTCTGGCCCATTGTAGGAGCTGAGGTAAGCTTCCAGCCCTGTCCTTGAGGAGCTGACCTCAGTAGTGCTACAGCCAATGCCCTTTTGCAGCTGGGAGTCATGGGAAAGGGCTTTCATTCAGTAGGAGTACCAGGACCTGAAGGCTGGTAGTGCCAGGAGGAGGCAGGAACAGGGAGGGCTTCATAGCAGCTGGGAAACAGACATAGAAGAATGGATGAATTCAGATAGATTTGTAAGGGGACAAAAGTTCAATATCTATGAAAAAGGTAGGAGCCATTTGAGGCCCGTGGCTCCATCTCGCCCCTGCAAATGGAGGTTGTATGAAATAAGGGAACAGGGGAGAAGGGATCACATTGATTGAAGGAGGCCAGGAAGCCGTCCTTAGGAGTCAGAACTTTTATCAGATCTGGTCCTGCCATATCTTCTTTAGTGCAGTTTTTTTTTCTAAGACTGTCCTTTAGTCATTTGTGTCTGGGGTGGGCAAAGGAGTTGCTGAGCACCACTTGCCTGGTCATCCCTGTCTCCCTGAATCATTCTATTTTCTGAGCAGGGGGAGATGATCAACCGGATAGAAAAGAACATCCTGAGCTCAGCAGACTATGTGGAACGTGGGCAGGAACATGTCAAGAAAGCTCTGGAGAACCAGAAGAAGGCGAGGAAGGTGAGCCTCCAGCCCTGGCCCCAGCCCCAAGTGTTCCTGAGTGATTTTCCTGACTCCTCTTCTCCCACAGAAAAAAGTCATGATTGCCATCTGTGTGTCCATCACTGTTCTCATCCTAGCTGTCATCATTGGCATCACCACAGCAGTTGGATAATGTTGCTCATTCTCGGTGAGATATGGTGGGCTTGCCCTGTCCCTGGCACCAGCCTTCCCACCTCCCCTCAGACCCTCTTCTCCCTTCTTCCCTTGCAGGTATGGGGAGTACCAGGGACTGGGGCCTGGCCTTCTCTCCCAGCAGCTATGGGGGCAGGGCAGAGTCTCCAGCTGGACCCCTGTCTGGACACTGGCCCCTGTGCAAAGGGGCAGATGGTTCTTTCAGGATTGACAGCTGCTTATTCAGGGGGGCCTCCCCCTTCAGGCCATGATGCCTGGGGAAGGACCTGTAGTGTCCTGTTTGACTGGGACACATGGTTTTGTAAAAAAATTAAAAAATCTTGGAAACCCCTGTGCATGTGTGTTCCTAGAAGGATTGGCCCAGGGCTTCCACTGTCTAGCTTCCCACCTCCTGGCCACTCCTGGGGCCAGGCTCAGTCAGACAGGCTCAGATCAGAGTGCCCTAGGTGTTGTGACCACAGTGGACTGGCTCTGTCCTTCTGCTCTCCCACAGAATGGGTAGAGTGATTGGGAAGAGATTCTGTCTGGCTCCCAGCTCATACTTTTCCCCCACTGTGAGTACATATACCTGAATTGATAAGCTTATCAGGCAAGGCTGGAACCAGGTGAAAAGTGTGTGTGTGAGAGAGAGAGAGAGAGAGAAAGATATTAGTAGTGTCCCTGAGGCCAAAAGGAAGAGGCATCATGAAAAAGTAATTGAGTAACTGAGGCTGTTACTTTGGGTACAGTGGTCAGGAAGGTCTGGTCTCAGAGGGGACATTTATTTTGAATGGTAAATGAGAAGGATTCAGTTATAGAAAGATGCAGCCAAAGAGACTGCCAGGCAATCTCAGCAACCTAGGCCCTTTACCTGAAAAGCATTGCTTTTTATGAGTTCAACTTAGAGAGCCATGACTCCAGAACAGCATACCTGATTACTGCAAGGTTACCAGGTGGAAGGAGGTAGAAGAGTCAGAAGAGCAAAGACCCTGATTTCCATAAGACATTTGAACTACAAACCCTAACTCTAAATTCTAAGCATTCCTAGTCCACATGCCTCATTTCTGGAGGATGTGGCTCCTGTCCCAGACACTTGGTTTCAAAGGGTAAGCCGATTCCTGGCTCTGATGCGTGGTTGGAATAGGGGTGTGCTTGGCTCCGGTCCCCAAGGTCTGGGGGCGGAGTTTTAGTGGCCCAGTCCATCCCACTTTCAATCCCACAGGCTGCTACTGCCCCTTGTGGCTCAGGCCATCCAGCTGCAGGATGTACCAAGAATTGGGGAATGGATACAGGTGGTGTCATTGGTGCATTTGGTGTGACACCTGGATCTGAGTTGGGGGAGGGACTGGAGGGCAGGACTGGGTACAAGGATTGGAACAAGCTAATGGGGGCCTGCTCTCCCTCCACCTGTGGCAGGGTAGCTACCTGCAGCACCTACCTATGGCCCTAGAGTGGCAACTGACAACACCTGTATCTGGTCAGAGATCTCTGGCATCTTGGCCAGCAGTTTGTGTATGTGGTGGGGGGTGAGCTGAGGCATTGGCTTGGTTGCAACTGGAAAATGATTGGCTAGCGGACTTAGGGGTGGTCATCTCTACTCCTTGATATTAAATAGTTCTTAGATCTAGGAAGCTGATATGGGCAGGACTTCCAAGTGAGTCCACAGACAGGCAAAAGTGGTTGGATCACAGAGCTCCAGGGGCAAGACGAAACTTCCAAAAGAGGAGGGAGGAATTGTGGAGGGACTTGCAGGGGTAGTGAGTTAAGGACTTTACAACAAAGAGCTTCCCATTCCCAAGAGTGTGCAAACCCAACCTAGATGACCTCTCTGTGGGGAAGCTGTGAGAGTGGGAGGATCCTGCCCCAATACCAGACTGAATTTGGACTTGGGGCCTCTGGGCTTCCCTGATTCTCTACCTCTTCCCCTGTGGCCTGCATTTCCAGTGGAATTCTTTCCAGTTGGCTGCCTTTGTCCTCTCTCACCTCTCTGCCTTCAGAGTAAAACCACAAAATCTGTGGCATCTATGGGGATCTGATTCTCTGGGAATCCACATCTATGCAGCTGGATGTTCTTGTACTGAACAACATGTTAGTGCTTCTTTGCTGTGCTGGACAGCGTCACCCCTGAAACAGAGATCACCTATTTCATCCAGAAAACCATTCAGAACCTTCTGGAAGAGGTGAATAGATGCTCAGTAGTTTGAACTTCTGTGGATTGTGGGGATGCATGAATGGTTTGAAGAGGTGAGTAAAAGTTTGGAACAGACCTGGCAGGCAAGTGAGCAAGTGGACCAATGCACCAGAGCTCCCACAGGTTTTCCTGTGTACACACCATTCCCTGTGGGACACTGACCTTAGGAAAGAGCCAAGAGGAGGTAGATTTTGCATTGAAATCCTGGTGTGGTTGCTTTGCTTTAGCTTAACTTTCAAGGAACAGACTATGGGTTAACTGTAACTTTTTCAAACCTACCTGTTTACAGTCTAGCTGCAACTTACTCAATATTTGTGGTTCAATTTCCCAAGAAGCTGGTCTAGTCCACTCTCCAGGTCAAGCTACATTGACCTGCCTAGGAATTGTCTGTCCTTGAGTCATGACTTTTATTCTTGGCCAAGATGTATGTAGGGTGCTACATGGTACCGAATGCTGTAGTGGAGTGTGTATGTGGTGGATGGAGGAGTAAACAAGATCAGTGATTGACATCTTTGGTACAGCCCTGTGGCAGATAGAATTATTGTTTCAAATATTTATTGTCCTTCCCTACTGGGCCTCTCACTATAGAATAATTATACACTCATGCCCCATTGACAGTAGTGGGGCTATGTGCCTTGGCTTTCATTGCCAATGGAATATGAGTAGAAAGGTAAAGTATCACTCCCACCTAATGGGGAGACAGAGGCAGGAGGATCACAGGTTCAAGGGCAGCCTCTGCAATTTAGTAAGACCTGTCTCAAAAAGTGAAAAAGGAGGCTGGGATGTAACTCAGTGGTAGAGCCCTTCTGGGTTCAATCCCAAGTGCAAACAAACAAAAAACAAAAATAAAAACAAAAACATTCCACAAAATAGTCTGGCAGCTTCCCTTGTCTTTTCCCTCTGTCATGAGCCTGGCAATTTCTAGATCTAGAATTCTCTTTGAGCTTGGAACTCACAATGAAATGACATGAAACTAGGCTGTAGCCAGCCCACATGTAAGATGATGTGTAATGTGAAAAACATGTTTCTGCTATTGGCTACTGATGTATTGAAGTTGTTCATCACCATATTATAATTAGTTTTAAAACTGTTACAGAATTAATACCTAAAATTGGGGTGCTGCTACAACAACAAAAACAAAATAAGCCTAAATTATGTGGCATTGGCTTTGAGCTAGACAGTGACTGGTGAAAAACTACTATTGGAAGTTGGGAGAATGGTGATATGATACTTGTTTTGTAGTCATGAAGCATCTTGTTAAACTAAAGTGGGAATAACCAAGAATATAATAATGACTAAATGACTTTAGGGCTTTAGGCAAAAAAATATTAAAATAGCATACATTGGCCACTGTTGGGTGCATTGACAGATTACTGTAAGAAAAGAACAATTCAGAAAAATTGGTGAGTTTTTTTAAAATTTGTTTTTTAGTTGTAGTTGGTACAATATAATTTTTTATACAATATCTTTATTTATTTATTTTTATGTGGTGCTAAGGATCCAACCCAGTACCTTACACATGCAAGGCAAGTGCTCTACCACTGAGCTACAGCCTGCCCCCAAATTGGTGAGTTTTTAAGCAGAAATGAAAGAGAATAAAGAAACTCCACTTTCCCCCACCCCAGTATTGGAGATTGAACCCAGGGGCACTTTACCACTGAGTTACATCCTCAGCTGTTTTAATTTTTTATTTTGAGCCAGCCTCAACAAAAGTGAGACCCTGTCTCTCTAAATAAAATACAAAATAGGGCTGAGGATGTGGTCATGTGCTCCTGAGTTCAATTCCTGATAGCTCTCCCTCCAAAAAAAAAAAATAACTAAATTCAGGTGCATGACACATGCTGCCTATAATCCCAGATAATTGAGAGGCAGAGCCATTAGGATCACAAGTTCAAGGCCAGCTTGGGTAATTTAGTGATACCCTGTCTCAAATTTTAACGAATTAAAAAAGGGAGAGGATGTAGCTCAATGTTAGAGCACTTACCCAGCATGTGTGAGGCCCTGGGTTCAATTCCCAGCACCAAGAAAGAAAAAAAAAGATAAAACTGACAAAATTTTATGAAAACTCATTTTTGTGACAAGGGCCAGCCACATCAAGTGTATTATGTCTTTTGTAAAAACCTCTGAATTTATAAGTGGTTCCTAAAGCTGGGTAAAGTTCCACATGCCTATAATCCCAGTGAGTTGTGAGGTGGAGGCAGAAAGATTGCAAGTTGGCGGCTAGTCTGGCAACTTAGACTGTAACTCAAAGTAAGAAATAAATCCAGTGTGGTCAAGGAGAATAAATGAAAGAGGATTGTCCACTCCAAGGACCAAATATGAAGAACGAATCAAGAAACTATTCCCAGGAAGCAGTTCTAGGGAAAGGTGGGGGTCATTCTCAATATCTACCCTGCTAAATTTTAGATTTACTATGGACCAGTAACTGCTGCATCTCCCATTTGTCCCTGTGAATGGGAGCATGTACTGTTGTTTTCCTGTCCTTGTTCTACTATTTTCCTTTTTTGGTACTGGGGATTGAACTCCAGGCCTTGCACATGTCAGGCAAGCATTCTACTACTAAATTATATCCCAAACCCCTTATTCTACTTTATATGTTGGGGGTATGTGTGTGTGTTGGGAGGCAGGGACACAGATGACTCTCTCTCTCTCTCTCTCTCTCTCTCTCTCTCTCTCTCTCTCTCTCGTCTCTGGATCAAGGGAAGCCACATCTGAACATGATATAGAGATTTGTAAAGATCTGTCATGATTAGATGGGTCATTTGAGTTGTCTTTCTTGGGGAGGGGATGCATTTGTTTTGTATGTGGAAAACAAGACAAAGGCAATAATTGTGATGAAGAGGAAGATTTTATAATTGTTCAAAAACATTCACTGACGCTTTCTATGGGGCTCAATCACATGGAAAGATTATTCCTACTCCACTGATGTCATGTTTGGATATATGGCATGCTTTAGCCAATGGAACTTGAGTGGAAATGACATATACCGAAAGAAAAAAAAAAGCCATCACAGGCCAGGCATGGTGTTGCACACCTGTAATCCCAGCAGCTGGGAAGGCTGAGGCAAGAGAATCCAGGTTCAAAGACAGTCTCAGCAACTTAGTGAAGCCCTAGGTAACTTAGCAAGACTCTGTCTCAGAATAAAAAATAGACTGGGGACGTGGCTCAGTGATTAAGTGCCCCTGGGTTCAATTCCTGATACCAAAATAATGATAACAAATTTTTTAAAAAAGAGTCATCATGGGGGTGGGGGGACTGGGGTTGTGGCTCAGCAGTATAGTGCTCACCTAGGACATATGAGGCCCTGGGTTCGATCTTCAGCACCACATATAAATAAATAAATAAATAAATAAATAAATAAAGTAAAGGTATTGTGTCCAAGTATAACTAAAAAATGAATTTTAAAAATGCTTAAAAAAAAAGAGTCATCACAGGGTTGAGGCGGTGGCTCAGTGGTAGAGTGCTTGCCTAGCATATGTGAGGCACTGGGTTTGATTCTTAGCATCACATATAAATAAATGAATAAAATAAAGGTCCATACATCCAAAAAAATATATTTAAGAAAAAGAGCCATCAGGGAGTCTGCCACCTTTCCTCACTTTTCTCTGTTGAGATTGAAAGTTCCAGATTGAGTTGTTCCTTAAGATTGGAATAAAGATGGCATAGATTTAGGAGAAAGTAACCCAGTGGTAGAGCACTTACCTAGCATGTGCAAGGCTGTGGGTTCAATTCCCAGCAAAACACACACACACACACACACACACACACACACACACACACACACACACGATGGTACAGAACAGAAGGGTAGCTGTCCTGTGGAAGACACCAAGTTATACTCTGTCAGAAATATGTATTTGTTGTTGTGAGCCACTGAGATATTTGGGTTGTTGTTACTGAAGCAAACTTGATCCTGGCTGATTGATAAAAGTTCCCTACAAACTTTAAAGCCTCCTCTACTCGGTTCTCCTATTCCATCACTATGATAATTTTCATACCATAATGAACTTTAGTGATATTATAATGTCTGAGCCTTTCCCCCCTGTTCAGGCCTATCCAACGAAGCTTCTTGATTCTTACTGGCACATTGTAACTAGTGGCAGCCGCTCATGTGGATGAGAAAAATAACCTTGGAGGATAGGGTGGGCCCAGATCTTCTAGCATTACATCAACCTCATATATATCCTAAGACCATGGTGGCACCCTTGAAGAAGAGCTTCCAAAAGGAAAAAAAGAAAAGTAAAGCCTAAACTTGCCTTAATTTCATGGATATCCACCCTTCAAAACAATGTCGACGTAATGGATAGTAAGTGGGAATCCTACATTAGTTTGCATAGTATGGATACAGCTTCGCGAGATAGAGACCCAGAATAACTGTGCCTTAAACAAGTTAGAAATTTCCCTCATATAATAGTCCAAATTAGGGGCTAGGGTTGTGACTCAGTGGTAGAGTGCTTGCCTAACATGGGTGTGGCACTAGGTTTGATCCTCAGCACCACATAAAAATAAAATAAAGGCATTGTGGCCACCTACAACTAAATTTTTTTTTTTAAGTCCAAGTTAGTAGTATGGTGGGTCTTTCCATAAAGTCATCAAGACCTAGGGTTCATTTTATCTTGTTTTCATCCCTTCTTGGACCCAAGATGGTCCACCCATTTCCGCAGTCCCACCCTTATGAAGGCAGGAACTGAAGGGGATGCCTTGCAGTTTCCCCTAAATTGCATGACTCAAGTTGTACAGATCATTTCTGCTCTGATTCAGTGGATAGAATGTAAGTCACAAGGCCACACCCAGATGAAAGGATTGCTGAGAAATATAATCTTTATACCCTGAGCAGCTTTTGCCAAATTAAAGTTCTCTTACTCCAAAAGGTGGAGAGAGATATTGGGGACCACTAGCAGCTATAGCCAACACTATGTTACCCCAACTGTATTATTTTTCTATTACTGATATGTCAAATTATCATGAACTTAATGACTTAAAACAACATACATTTATTCTTTTATAGTTCTGGAGGTCCGAAGTCCAAAATCAGTTTCACTGTGCTCAAGTCAAAGTGTCAGCAGAATTGCTTCCTACTGGTGGCTCCAATGGAAAATCCAGACCTTTGTTTTTTTCAGCTTTTAGTAGTTTCCTGTATTCCTTAGCTGGTGGCCCAATCCTTCATGGAGAGCACATCTATCTATTCAGTATCATACCATCTTCTCTTAACTTCTGTGTCCCTCTTAGGAGGACCCTTGTAATTACATAGGGCCCATACAGATAATCCAAGACATTCTTCCCATCTTAAGCTGCTCAATTATGCTTTCAAAGTCCCTTTTGCCATAGAAGTTAAAATTCAGATTCCAGGGATTGGACATGTACGTATTTGGGGAACCATTATTCAACCTTCCATATCACATTTACTCATTCATTTTTTCATAATATTTTTTGAGCAAGACCTATGTTCTAGGCATTATGGAATGTGATGGAAAACAAAAATGAACATAAAGACAAGTGTTCTGCTTTCATGTAATTTAGTCCTAGTGGAGAGGTCAAATGTATACATTGCTAAGCTATTCTAAAACTGTGACATATATTGTAAAAAATTAAAAATTGTGATATGACAAAAAAAATTGGATACAGCTGTTCTAGCAGGTGCTCATGAATGGTTCTTAGGAAAGGGGACTAATCCAAAGGGTGAAACTGAGAGTCTAGAGGGCAGAAACCCATTAGGAATTTTTTTTCTTCCTGGTCCTGGAAACTTGTAGAAAATTTCCCATGTGGATTTTTAAATTGCTTTGGATTGGTTACTCCTGACCTTCTATCTGTCTCCTCTTTTGAGCCAGTCTTTCTTAACTATTATCCTGTGCCTCTCCCACTATTGTCCATCAGAAGCACAGAATTTGCTTTTCTTTTCTTTTCTTGCAGTATTAGGGATTGAACCTAAGTCTTTACACATGCTAGGCAAGTATTCTACCAACTTTTTTTTTGTTTAGTTTTTTTGAATTTTGAGACAGAATCTAGCTAAGTTGCTCAGGGCTGGCCTCAAACTTGTAGTCCTCCTGCCTCAGCCTCCTAAATAGCTGGGACTACAGGTATTTGCCACCATACCACTCAGGACTTGTTTCCTTAATTTCACAGGTACTCAGACCCTTATCTGTATCTGATCTATATAAGATTTGGGATGTTTGATAAGAGATTTGTTTGGACTCTGACTTGATGTTGTAACAGGTTGAGACTTTGATAGGAATGTATTTTGCATGTGGAACAGACATGAATCTTAGAGGGCTAGAGGATAAAATGATACATAAATTAATGGTCCTGAATATTCCATGCTCTAATCCCAAATATTACCTCATATGGCAAAAGTGACTTTACAGATGTAATTGAGGTTACTAATTCAGGTTAACTTAGGTTAAAACAGGGAGATTATCTTGAATTATTCAGGTGGGCCTGATGTATCACATGAGCTCTTAAAAGTAGAGAAGTTTCTCCAACTAACAACAGAGAGGAAGGCAGAAAAGTCAGGAATTTGAAGCAGGAGAAAAACTTGATGTGCCTTTGATGGCTACGAAGATGGAGGAATGTAGACATCTTCTGAATGCTGAAAACAACCTATGGCTGACAAAGAAACAGAAACCTCAATTCTATAGCTATATGGAACTGAATTCTCTTTTTGTATTGAGGGCTGAACCCAGGGCATGCTTTAGCACTAACTTGTACCCGCAGCTCTTCATTGTTTGAGACAGGGTCTCTTGCAGTTACTGAGGGTCTTACTGCATTGCTGAGGCTTGGCCTCCAGCTTGTGATCTTCCTGCCTCAGTCTCTGGGATTACAGGCATGTGCTGCTGGGCCCAGCTTGTTACTGAGTTCATTTAATAATTTGGATGAGCCTGGAAGTGAATTCTACACCAGAACCTCCAGATAAAATCCCAGGCTGGCCGACACCCTTGACTTAGCCTTGTGAGACCTAAATAGAGTACACAGCAGAGTTTGTCTGGACTTATGGCCTACAGAACTGAGATAATAAATGGATATTGTTTTAAGCTGCTAAATTCGTAGTGATTTATTATGCAGTAATGGAAACCTAATACAGCGACATTTGAACTAAAGCTTGAAAGGGAAGAACATCATGAACAAATGTAGGGCAGTGGGTTCCATCCCCAGGGACTGGTGAGTGCAAAGGTCCCAAGGCTGGGAAGAAACAAAGAAATCAAGAGAAGCCTGTGATGGCTGGATGAGATGGAAGGAGTAGATGGAAAATGAGGTTAGAGCTGGGGCCAAGACTGCCGGAAAGCAGTCTCTGGGGGAGGGAGTTGTTGAGTGGACTGTGTGTCAATAGACCACAATTGGTCTCCAAATCTCTGAATCCAGGATAATTGTCCTGCCTGCAGAGCCTGCTGCCTTCCCTACCTCTTCCTCAGCCCTGATCCCAGAGCTTTCTCCTGTGAGGAGTCCCATTTTTTCTTTCTTTTCTCTATCTTTTCTATCTTTCTTCTTTTCCTCCCGGTACTGGGGATTGAACCCCAGGGCATCTACTGCTGAGTTACATACCCCTATTTCTTTTGAAATAGGGTCAAAGTTTCTGAGGCTGGCCTCAAACTGTAGTCCTCATACCTCAGCCTCCTGCATAGCTGTGATTATAGGTGGGGGCCATTGAACCTAGCTTTTTGGGGGGGAGCTGGGTATTAAACCCAAGGCCTTAGGCAAGCCCTGATTTATCTAGCCGTTTGGATGGAGAGGGGATGATGACCACAGTCCAAAGTACAGACTGAGTTCATGTCAGTGATTGCCCCAGTAGCAGATGTATTCACCACCCCTGGGAAAGCCTGTTAAGACATGGGGGTTGGGGGTTAAAGGAAGTTGGGGCAGAATAGTGAGGGACAGAAGTCAGACTGTCTAGGCATTACCCAGATAACAAAACTGGACAAAGACATCACAAGAAAACTACAGATCAATATTCTTAAGAATACAGACACAAAATCATCAACAAAATACTATTAAACCAATCCAGCAATATAGACAAAAGGATTATACAGCATGACCAAGTGGGATTTATCCTAGGAATATAAAGTTGGTTTAACATCAAACAGTGAATTAATTTAATACAGGCTATTAATAAAATAAAGAAAAAACAGGTTGGGGATTGTAGCTCACTTGCCTATCATGAGCAAAGCCCTGGGTTTGATCCCAGTATACCACAAAAACCAAAACAAAACCATGATCTCAATAGACACAGAAAATACATTTGATAAAATTCAATGCTTTCATAATTAAAAAAAAAAAAGCTTAACAGAAGTAAAAGGAAACTCCCTCAATGTGCTAATTATCAAAAGGCATTTATGAATAATTCACAGCAAATATCATAATTAATTGTGAAAGATTGGGTGCTTTCCTCCTGATATCAGGAACAAAACAAGGACATCTACTCCCACCACTTCTGTTTAACACATATGAAAGTTTTAGTTTGGAAAATTAGACAAGAAAAAGAAATAAAAGGCATCCAGATTGAAAAGGAAGATCCATTTACAGATAACATGATCTTGTATACAGAAAGTTCTCAGGGACATACACACACACACACACAAAAAAAAACAAAACCATTAGTGCTAATAAACAAGTTCAGCAAGGTTATAGAACACAAGAATAGTATACAAAAATATATTGTATTTCTCATCACTAGCAATAAACAATCCAAAAATGAAATACACAATTTGTAATACCAACAAAAGGAATATAACACTTTAATATAAAATTAGCAAAAGGAGTATACAATTTATATACTGAAAACTATAAAATACTATTGAAAGAAATTAAAGATCTGGGCTGGGGTTGTGGCTCAGGGGCAGAGCGCTTACCTCACACATGTGAGGCACTGGGTTCTAACCTCAGCACCACATTAAAAGGTAAAGATAAGAAGAAATTAAAGATCTAACTAGTAGGGTGCGGTGGTGCATACCTGTAATCCCAGTGATTGAGAGTTCAAAGCCAGCCTCAGCAAAAGCAAGGTGCTAAGCAACTCAGTGAGACCCTGTCTCTAAATAAAATTCAAAACAGGCTGGGGATGTGGCCCAGTGGTTAAGTGCCCCTGGTACAAAAAAAAAAAAAAATCTGACTAAATGAAAAAAAACATCTCATGGGTGGGAAGATTTAATATTCTTAAGATGGCAATACTCAGCCAGGCATGGTGGTGTATGCCTGTAATACCAGAAACTCAGGAGGTAATGCAGGAGGATCTCAAGTTCAAGGTCAGCTTCAGCAACTCAACCCTGACTCAAAAAGGGGGCTGGGATGCAGCTCGGTGGTAGCATGTCCCTGGGTTCTGTCCTCAATAACACACACACACACACACACACACACATGCACAAAAGTGAAAACAACTCACACAATGGGAAAACATTTTGAAAATTACAATGAAAGTGTACTTAGAACACAGAAAGAACTCTTACCTCTTCCCAATAAAAAGACAAAAACCCCCAATTTAAATATAGGCTAGACCTGGGCTGGGGTTGTGGCTCAGTGGCAGAGCACTTGCCTCACACATGTGAAGCACTGGGTTCCATCCTCAGCACCACATAAAAATAAACAAAACAAAAATAAAGATATTTTGTCCATCTATAACTAAAAAAACTAAGAAAAAAATAGGGTAGACTAGACATTTCTCCAAATGGCCAATAAATATATAATCTCAACATCACATGCAATCAGGGAAACACAAATCAAAATCATGATATTCTCACACAGTAGAATAACTATAATAAAAAAGACAGATAAGAACAAGTGTTGGGCTGGGGATGTGGCTCAAGCGGTAATGCGCTTGCCTGGCGTGCACAGGGCACTGGGTTTCATCCTCAGCACCACATAAAAAAATTAAAAAAGATGTTGTGTCCACTGAAAACTAAAAAAAATAAATATTAAAAAAATTTTCCCTCTCTCTCTTAAAAAAAAAAAATAAGTGTTAGTGAAAATGTAGAGAAATTAGAACACTCAAACCTTGTTAATGGGAATGTAAACCAGTTTGGAAAAACAGCCTGACATTTCTTCAGATAGTTAAACATAGAGTTACCGTATGACCCAGCAATTCCTAATATATATACTAGAGAACTGAAAACACGTCTGCACAAAAATCTGTATGTGAAATGTTTACAGTTGCATTACTCACAATGGCCCAAAATGAAAATAACCCCAAAGTCCATCAACCAATGAATGGATAAATAATATGTGATAAATTCATACAATGGAATATTATTTGACAAAAATAATAAGGTAGTGATAAAACTACAAAATGAGTAGACCTTGAAAGAAGTCAGTCACAAAAGACCACATTTACTTGAAATGTCCAGAATAGGCAAATGCATAGAAAGAAGGTGGATCAATGATTGATTGGGGCTTGTGGAGTTGTGGCAGGGAGGAATAAGGAATAAGCAATAGTGGGTATAGTTTCTTTTAGGAGGATAAAAGTATTCTAGAATTAGATTGTAATGGCTGCCTGACACTGTGAATAAAGTGAAAAACAGCTGTATGCTTTAGATGGGTTAATTTTTATTGTACGTGAATTACATCTAAATGAAGCTGTTAAAATAATTCTTAGTGTGTGTCCTCAGGGAGCTTGGACTAGGATATGGAGTACCTGGAGTGTCAGAAAGGAGTGGGTTGTCTGGGCTAAGAACTGTGGATCTTTCCTAAATGTGAGACCCATGTTATCCTTGGGTACCCAAGGCTATCTGTTGACTAGCATATGTGGTATCTGCGTGCCATTTTCCCCCCTTTCTTCCTTTCTTTTGCAGTCTTAGGGACTAGGGATTGAGCCTAGGGCCTCATATTAGTTATCTTTCAAGGAAACCTATTAGTCACTTTTCCCTCCACTGATTCAAACAAATACATTGATCATAAACTAAATTCACATAAATATTCAAGGCTATTTCTAAACCTTCTTTCTCACTCCATTTGTTGATTTTGTGCCAGTAATAACCTGTTTTGGGCTGGGGTTGCAGCTCAGTGATACAGTGCTTGCCTAGCATGTGTGAGGTCCTATGTTTCAATGCTTAGCACCACATAAAGATAGATAAATAAAATAAAGGTATTGTGTCCATCTAATATACATACATATATATATATATATATATATATATATATATATATGGATATGTTTTTTTAATCCTGTGTTTTCACTCCAGTGCATTGGTGTTTGATTATCTAGTATGTCAAATATGCCACCTCTACCATTTAAAAACAAAACCAAAAAAAAAACAGTAACATGGGCTGGGAATGTAGCTCAATGATAAAGTGTGTGCTCAGCATGTTTGAAGCCCTGAGTTGAAACTCCAACACACACACACACCACTGCATATGAGCTATGAATTTTCAAATTCTGTTAAAACAGTCCTTAGGGTGGCAATAAATTCAAGGATTAAATTACGGAGAATTGGGCTGGGGATGTGGCTCAAGCGGTAGCGCGCTCGCCTGGCATGCGTGCGGCCTGGGTTCGATCCTCAGCACCACATACAAACAAAGATGTTGTGTCCGCCGATAACTAAAAATAAAAATCAATATTTAAAAACAAAAATTACGGAGAATTAACTTTTTTTTTTTTTTGGTATGAGCTTGAACTCAGGGGCACTTGACCACTGAGCTACATCTCCAGCCCTATTTTGTATTTTATTTAGAGACAGGGTCTCACTGAATTGCTTAGGGCCTCCTCCTGACTCAGCCTCCAGTGCCACTGGGATGACAGGTGTGTGTCACCACACCTGGTGAGAATTAACACTTTTTAAAAAAAAATTTTTAGTTGTAAATAAACACAATACCTTTATTTATTTTTATGTGTCGCTGAGGATTGAACCCAGTGCCTCACACATGCTAGGCAAACACTCTACCACTGAGCCACAACCCCAGCCCAGAATTAACATCTTCTTTTTTTTTTTTTTTAACTTTTTATTTATTTACATAGTGCTGAGGATCAAACCCAGGGCCTCATGTATGCAAGGCAAGCGCTCTACCACTAAGCTACAACCCCAGCCCCCAGAATTAACATCTTTTAATAATGACTTTTTTCATTCAGGTACATAGTATGAACCCATTTACTTAAATTTTGTCCTTTAGGCCAGATATATCATTTTCTTTTATAGGTTCTGAACATTTCTTGTGAGATTATTCCTTTTTAGTTTATGGGTTTTGTTGTGAATGGAAACCCCTTTTTCCTCCAAGTATACTTTCTAACATAATATTTGCCTCATTTTATTATCTATAAAAGAATAAGATAACTACTCAGTTTCATGGTCATAAGTATTGGCTAAACAAAGCTAAATAGATTTACTCATTGCAGTATTTAATGCCTTTTAATAAAACTTAATCATCTGGGTATGGGGGCACATTCCTGTATTCTAGTATCTTGGGAGGCTGCAGCAGGAGAATCTCAAGTTCAAGACCAGCCTCAGCAACTTAGCAAAACCCTGTCTCAAAAAAAAATTAAAAAAAAATTAAAAATGAAATTAAAAAATAAAAAGGTTGGGGATCTCAGTGTTAGAGTACCCCTGGGTTCAATCCCTAATACCCCCCTTCCCCACAAATACAACTTTTAATAACCAAGGATTCCCAAGAAAGGCACAGGAAATTTCCTGTATGTACTTGGCCAGGGAATCCTTTGTCATAATACATCCCCAAACATAACTTTAGGATATGAGGCATCCAAAGGCCCTTTTAGTTTCTAATCTGTCAGGCCAGGCTTCATCACTGGATCTTATCTGGTGCCCAAACTCCCAACCCACTCACCCTCAACCAGAACACAGAAGACAACCCAGTGTCAAAGTGAATGCTTTAATGAGTGTTACTCAGAGAGAACCCTGTCACAGATGCTGCTGGTCTCCACTATCCCCAGCTCTCTTAGGTAACAGGTGAGCTAGTTGTCTAGGGGCAGGGATTTGGAGTCCATGGAGTGAGCAGGGTGCAAATCGGTTCAGGAGGCACCCTGTCGGGGCTGAGCTCCAGGGAATGTGGTAGAGAGAGCCACCAGTTTCAGGCTGGCCCCTCTTCAGGCATTCCTAGCAAAGCCACAAGGGGTTCCAAGGGTGTGGGGGTTCCCATGGGTACAGGGTGGGTGCGTTCATGCTTGCGAAGGTCACTGGCACTCAAGAAAGCCTTGGGACAGTGGGGGCAGGCATAGGGGCGCACAGAGCTGTGGGTGCGACTGTGCTTGCGCAGCCCAGCCCTGTCTGAGAAGCTCTTGCCACATTGGGTGCAAGGGAAGGGCCGGAGTTCTGGGTGTGACCGCTCATGCCTTCGCAGTAATGTCAGGGTGGTGAAGGTCTCCTTGCACTCTCTACATACAAACTGTGGTGGCTTCTCATCAACTTCCTCACCTCCCACCTCTCCCGTCCCTCCCAAGGAACTGGGAGCCTCCCCAACACCAGCATCCCGGCACTCCACATGCTCCACAGTCATGCCAACCACTTGCCACTGTGTGGCCATCACACCACCTGACTCTGGGGGCAGCCCTAGCAGTCCTGCTGGAGGGTCCCCTAGCCCTGTACCTGCTACTGGGGCGGCAGAGCCTTCACTAGCAACGCCAACAGGCAGCGCCAGTCCCACTACCAGCTCCTGTTGGGGAGTAGCCCCAGAAGCCTCGCTGCTTCGATGGGTCCGTTCATGCTTCCTGAGGCTTGATGATACCACAAAGGATTTTCCGCAGGCGTTACAGTGGAAAGGGCGCTCACCAGAGTGCACACGGCTGTGCTTGGTGAGACTGGCACGCTCAGCAAAGGCTCGCCCACACTCCTCACAGCGGAAGGGCCGCTGGCCAGAGTGCACCAAAGCGTGCCGCTTGAGGTCCCAAGATGCCACAAATGTCTTGTCGCACTGCAGGCACTTGAAGGGTCGATCGCCTGTGTGCACCCGCCGGTGCATGGCCAGGTCTGCCGGCTGCCGGAAGTCCTTGCCACACTTCTCGCAGCGGTAAGGCTTCACACCCTCGTGAGCCCGCTGGTGGCGCCGGAAGCTCGAGGGGTCAGAGAACATGCGGCCACAACGTGGGCAGAGGAAGGGCTTCTCACCAGAGTGAGTGCGCTCATGGCTCTGGTAGGAGCTGAGCTGCGTGAAGCCCTTACCACAGGCCGGGCAGCGATAGGGCTTTTGTGCCGCATGAATACGCTGGTGGCAGGTGAGAGAAGACGAGCGGGAGAAGCTCTTTCCGCACTCAGAGCACAGGAAGGGTCGTTCACCGGTGTGGGACCTGTGGAATATGGAAGACCAGACATGAAGGTGACAGACCCAGGAAGGTGACAAAATCCTTTTGTCTCTCTAGACTGTAACTGAGGGGCTCCTGGGGGCCTCCTCCCAATCCCCAGGAGTCACACAGGGCTCCACCCTAGAAAGAAACGTTCAGATGCACACCAAAGAGCCCTGGACCAGGCCCTTTGCAGTCAGGCTCCACCCACCCTGTGGGCTGCCCAACGTCAAGCCCCGCCCCCTTCCAGCTGGTCCTACATTCTAGGCCAATCCAATGCCATCTTCCTTCAGGGTTCCATCTCCAGGTGTTCTGCCCTGTCCCCCCTGTCTAACCAGGGACATCAACTTCTCCCACGTGCCCAGGCCCACCTTCCCATTGGCTCATTTTGTTCTTTGAAACTCAACCCCAGGCCCCACTGTTTATAGCAGTGGCAATGGTTTTCCCACCCGTGGACGAACCGCTCACCGCTCGTGGTTGCGGAGGTCCTTGAGCTCAGCGTAGGCCTTGCCACAGCGCTCACAGCCGTAAGGTCGAAGCCCAGCGTGCGTGCGCCGATGCTTGCGGAACACTGAAGGGTCCGCGAAACTCTTGCCACAGTCGGCGCAAGCATAGGGCCGCTCTCCCGTGTGACCGCGCTGGTGGATCTTCAGCTTGGACAGAGCCCCATAAGCCTTGGGGCAGTGTGCACATCGAAAGGGCAGCTCACCAGCATGTGAGGCTAGGTGCACCCGTAGGCACACGGGCTGCATGAAGCGGCGGCCACACTCTGGGCACGGGAAGGGCTTCTCGCCCGTGTGGCTTCGACTGTGGCTGCGCAGCTCTGGTGCAGTCTTGTAGGCCTTGGGGCACAGCGGGCATGCATAGGGCCGAGGCTTAGCTACTGAGCCTGACACCTTGTCTCCACTGGCTTCCTCTGTCTTGGGTTCTGAATCTGGCTTTGGCTTCACCTCGGCCACTTCCTCTGGGCAGTCTGCAGGTGTATGTGTGGCAGCATGGCGTGCTGCCCTGGGAGCATTTGGAAATGTCTTGGTACAGGACAGGCACTTATAGCGTCGGCCAGAGCGCTTGTAGCCTGGGGCTGGGGATCGGGCTTCTGCAGCCTCCACCTCCATGGCGGGTAGGGCTTCTCTGCAAGAGAAGCAAGGTTAGACCAAAGCCACATTCCTCTTCTATTCCTTAAGGTCTCTCTCCTCAGCAAAGCTTCAGAGGGAACCCTAACTTATCTGTACTTCCCACCTGGTTACTCTGCCCAAACCATGGGGCTCCCATGTCCTCCCTGTCAACCATTCCTAATTCTGATAGTCTGTTGTTTCCTCTGTGATCTGCTCATTGAGGGACTCAAAGAGGAGCTGGGGTCACAAAAGGTCCATTTCACTCCCTAACTTCTGGGCTTTTCCAAACCCTGTGGCATTACTAGAATGTCTATGTTCCGTCTGTCTCATCATCTTCCCTCCTCAGTCCAGTGTCTAGGGCTGTGCCAAGATGCAGAGTCCTGTGGAAGGCTGCAGGGTAACCGGAGTGGGCGTGGTTTAAAATTCTCCAAAGGCCCAAGGAATATAGTACTGGGCCTAGAAGAGGGAGGAGCCAATGAGCTAAATGTGGTGGTTGGCACTGCCTGGAAGAGACAGGTCCCCCATATTTGTGTTGTTTTTCCTCTCTGGTTAGTTAACTTGCAGAGAAGCAACTGTTCAGATAATTCTGGCCTTGCACAGCTGCAAAGGACTCCACCCCAGACAGGAATCCTGGTCCACCCTCTGCTCTGGAATCCCTATTGGGCTCCTGTTCTCATAACTCTGGTAATGGGGATCTCTCACTCTACAGGCAACCTGAGCTACTGCTAGCAGTTAGAAACCTTTCTGAGTTCTGTCTGATCTAGTGAGGCCTTATGGAACAAAAGATCTTGTTGGGGTCCTTAATTTCTGGTCCAGAGCCCAGATACCATCTATCCAGCTGCTCCTAGGATCATGGTTGTAAGGAAATAGGATTAACAGCTGCATTGGTCTTAACACCAGCTTATCCTCCCGGGAGGATGAAGGGAAGAGGATTATAACAGATCCACTTAAAGAGAGCTCAGCAGCTGCAGCTGGGGGGGGGGGGGGGTAGATCCAGAAGGGAGAGCCAGGTGTGCCAAGGCTCTACTTCTGCCCTGTGGGTAACTTACTATGAAATCTCAGTGACATCAGGGCTTGTTTTTAGACCCATTTCCTCCTCTGCTGTATGTCTCAGAGGTTGGTGGCTTCTAAGTTATGACACTGGGATTGAGGTGGAGGATGGAGCTGACTGAAGAGGGTGTTGGAGAAATATCAAGAGGCTCAGGGACCCTTATTCTAGGAAAGGTTTCTCTTTGTAGACTCTGCCTAATTCCTACTCACTGCCCTACCCCTCACCCGTGCAGCCAGTCTTCTCCTTCAGGTATTGTGTGATACTCCCTGAGCCCTACTAAAGAAATTCCCATGGCTTCTGTACCATGCCAGTTCCCAGACTTTTCCTGGTTGTTCCAAATCACACCAATCCTTCACTTGAGGCCTGCTTCCCCAGGTTCGTTCTGCACCTTCCCTTTGGCCCCAATATCACACAACTCCATTTAACCCTCAGTTTGGTTATTTCACTTTTCTCATTAAATTCCAAGGCTTAAAGGTGAGCTAAAGGATTTGGATTCTAGCCTTACCAGATGGCTCAAATTCCTCCTGGTTTCCAGGGATCCCTCCTCATCTCTGGATGATGCACTCACTATCCCTATCAGGCCATCTCTGGAGAATCTGCCTGATAAAGTTTCCCCCTTTCAAAAAATGATAGCAGACTGGGGGCCGGGAGCACATAGTAGTACAACACTTGCACATTTACTAAGCACTTGCCAAATACCAGGCACTATCCTAAGCTCTATTTACATGCATTAACCCACTTACCCTTCATGTCAACACCATGAGAAAAATTCTTTTCACAGATAAAGGAACCGAGGTCCAGAGGAACAATACAGCATTGTGGCTTAATGTACAGCCTCTGAAGCCAGAATGACCAGCTTCAAATCTTGCCTCCATCACTTCCCAGCTGATGCAAACTTTGTGTGGTTTACTGCATGTCTTAGAACCTCAGTTTTCTCATCTGAAAAATGGAGGTAAAAATAGTACTTACCTCATGGGGTTTGGTGAGGATTGGATGAGACAAGAATTACTCTTCTCAATTGTTCAGTCTTTTCAGAGCTAGACACTTTGCTGAGAATGTTACCTCATTTAATTCTGTCATTGCTTCCTGATAGAGTACTGTCCCCATTTTATAGATGAATAAACTGAGGTTCCAAGAGTGAAGTAACTTGCCCATAGTCACACAGCTAGTAACTCAGGCAACATTGACTTTAACCCAGGTGTTTAACTTGTTTTAAATTCTTGCTCTAGTGATCTGGAACCTCCCAGACTTTCTATTACCTGGACCAGCCCCACAGGGACTAGAACCCCGAGCTCATAGGTACAACCTGAGCTCAGATTGTACCTATGTCTTCTCTCATCCCTGAAGAACTGCCTTGAGACCAGAGCCAGCACCTGTTTTGTCAGAGTATTCAGCCTACTGCTTCTGAGCTCTAGCCCCTATTCTGGTCCATGACAGCTCTGAGTCTTTCTGTGAAACAAAGACCAGTTGCTGCGGTGGGGTAAATCCCACCTAAGGCACTTCCCAAGGGAAATAGTAAAGAAGTGCCTGGTTGGTCCTAATAGGTACCCAGCTTCATGAAGAGTGGAGAGCCAGGTAGGCTGGGCTTGTTGAAAACCTAACATTACATTCTTACTTCCCTGTTTACTGAGGACTCTTCCTCCTATCACTTCCTAGAGTGATGTTTTTCTCCAAGTGAAGTTTAAAAGACCCCTATGTTACGGTTTGGATATGAGGTGTTCTCCCAAAGATCTTGTGCTAATTAATGCAAAAGTATTCTGAGGTGCAATGATCAGATTATGACAGCTGTAACCTAATCAATCCATCCTAGATTGGATGAACTGACTGATGGTAATCATAGGTCAGGAGGATAAGGCTAGAGGAGGTGGGTCACTGGGATGTGTGCCATGGAAGGGGTCCTCTTCCTTGAAGCCCCTTCCCTGCTTTCCTCTCCTTCCTGGATGTAACGATCTGAGCAGCTAACCTCTGCCATGATGTTCTGCCTCACCTAGGGCCCTGAATGATGAAACCAACTGATCATGGACTGAACCTCTGAAGCCATGAGCCCAAATAAACTTTTCCTCCTCTAAGTTGTTCTGGTCAGGTATATTGATAACAGCAACAGAACACTAACACACCTGCATCAGAATAACCACCTAGGGAGCTTGGGGTAGGACATAGGAATATGTGGCACACATCCTTAAGTCTTCACACACTCCTAGGAGAGAAGCATTTTTACTACACCTCTGAAAACAGTTGTGGGAACTCATTACCCATGGCGAGGAAGTGTTCACAAGGATTCATATCTAGTCAAGGAGCCCAGATTCAACTCAAGTTTTCAAACTCCTGGACTGGGCTCTTTTACTACCAGTTTTTATTCCCTCAAGCTTTTTATAGTCAAATAATGACATTGCTCCCAGAATGAAGACCAGTATTTTCCCACAATCAATAAGCCCTGATTCATCTAACCCCTGCCTCATTTCTTCATCTCAGAGTTCAAGTCCTTCCTACCTCAGGACATTTGCATTAGCTGCTCCCTCCCCTCATAAGAACCACTATTTCCCCAGGATTGTTGTGTAGCTCACTTGGATTTCCTTTAGGTCTTGATTCCCTATTGCTTCCTTAAGTAAGCTTAGCTTGACACCTTTTTTTTTTCCCGGTACCAGGGATTGAACCCAGGGTTGCTATAACCACTGAGCCACATCTCCAGCCCTATTTTATTTTGAGACAGTCTCACTCAGTTGCTAAAGGCCTTGCTAAATTGCTGAGGCTGGCTTCCCAGTTGCAATCCTCTTGCCTTGGTCTCCTGAGTTGCTGGGATTACAGGCATATGCCACCATGCCTGGCTATGACCACTTTCTTAATGCTCTCTACACTCCTCTCCTGCTAATCAGTGCCCCATCCCCTCTTTAATTTTTTTTATGGTGTCACCTGAACACTCCTTGCAAGCTAACTTATTTACTGGGACTGGGGATTGAACCCTGGGTACTTTGTTAACCGAGCTACATCCCATGCCCTTTTTTGAGACAGGATCTCACTAAGTTGCTAAGGCTGGTCTCGAACTTGCAGTCCTGCTTGAGCCTCCCACGTCACTGGGATTATAGGTACGAGTCACTGCGCTCTAAGCTTACTATGGGCCAGATGTTATTCCAAGTATTTTTTTGCATACTGCTCAAACTAATTTCACAAGTGCTTAGAAGTTTGTTATGAATTGAATGTATTCTCTCAAAATTGATTTATTGAAGCCCTAACCCTCACTGTGACTGTGTTTGAGGGCTTTTCTCAAAGTATTTACAGTTAAATTGAGGTCATAAGCCTAGGGTCCTGGTCCAGTAAGATTACTGTTTTTACCAGAAGTGACACCACAGAGAAGCAAAGTCATAGACACAGTCAATATTCAAAGTCAGGTGGCCAGACTACCAAATTTTGCTTGTCTCCTAACTATTGCTTTGCTACCAGATACTCTTTGTTAGCATTACACTTTTTGTGATTTGACTGTTAATTCTCTGCTTCTGGTATGGAAGTCCAGGTGGATGAAAAGCCAGGCAATGTGATAGATTTGCTTCCTCTACATCCAGAACTATTTGGTGACCCAAAGGAAACACAGTGAATCCACTTCAGATGGAATTCAAACCCAGGTCTATAGCCTCTGCCTTCTCCATAGTAGGAGTTTGCAAATCACTCAATAGCTGTATTTATTAACTGATTGTTTCCTCCTTTCCAAGTTCACCAGGTCCAACTATCACCCCATATTCCAAAGTAGGTTCACTGTTGTGACAGAGCTCTGCCTTTGCTTCACTACTAGCCTAGAAGGGAATGAAGGTCTTTGGTGTCACTGTTGTAGTGTGGGACCAGACCACTCCATGAGCTGCTGCTCTGAAAAGCAGCGGTGGAGCCATGAAGCAGGTACTGGATCCTAAAGACTGCCAGTTTTTTGTGAACCCATAGGAAGGATTTCAAGCTGGTCTGAGTAACAAGCAGAAGTTTATTTGGGAAAATGAAATAACAGAGATAAGCATAACGATATAAGCATATACCTCCCGAGAGGGTGGTATACTGTTCACAGAGCCAGGGAGTTTTAAAGGATTTCAAACTACTGAATTTGGAAACCCTTCACAATCCGAAATCAGGAAGATGCAGATGTTGGACATAGGAAGTCTTGCTCCCTTCTGATGTGATATGGAAGGTTCCAGGGCTGAGGAAGGAGCCAAAATCTGTGAAATCCTTGTCTTTTTGAGTCCTGAAATCATTGGTTGATATAAAAAATCATAAATGTCCCCCCTTCAGGGTAAGCTGTATTCTTCTTATCTGCAGGGAGGAGACTTTCTGGACCTGAATTTCTTCTGCAGATAACAGGTAGTTTGCTGAGAATCCTATTGACTTAAGCCCAGGACAGGAGGGCAGATAAGATGCTTTTAAAAAGAAACCACATTAGGCTCAGTCTATAGAATTATCCCTTAACCTTATATTCCCACCACTGTCTGTTACCTAACATTTTTCCCCTCAAGGACTTAGGTCCCTTGATTCTTTTAGGCTAACTGGTCACCAACTCATTTTGGCTGTTTTTTGCTGAGAGGGGGCAATGTTCAGAGATGTGACCTTAAGTCCTTGTTCACTGTCAGGTGGGGCATGAGCAGTTAAGGGTATTTAGCATCAGGATGGTCCCGAGATTTTATACTGGCAGCTGGTGGGCAACCAGACAAGACATACATAAGAGAGGGATCATGCTTATACAATGATAAATAAAGACAGAAAAGCATTATTTTTCTGCAATAAGTAGCATAAAAATAAATTTTTAAAATCAGTCAGTCCCTGAAAACTACAAAGACAATAGCTCATAAAAGTTTAAGGTAGGGTCTGACATAGCATTAATTTATGAGTGGATGTCATTTAATGTTTGTGGAGTTAGAGGCTGAAGGTGTAGCTCAGTGGTAGAGTACTTGCCTAGCATGATAGCATGCTCCAGGCCATGGGTTTAATCCCAGCACCACCACCAAAAAAAAAGTTTCTGTAGTTATTAGCAGAGTTGTCAAGATATATCAATGAGTCCATCTTTGTAGGAGGTTAGGAAGATTGGCAAGTTAGTGAGAATAAGCTCAAATTGACTTAAGACAAACTTGTGATTCTGGCAGTCTTTTGTGATACTGTCAGGCATTCCTACACAAGAACCCTTCTTTTATGACCTCCTAGCCTATGTTTACTTCTGATAGGGCTGACATAAGCATACATCACAAATTTCATTAAAAGAATCATTGTCGGGCTGGGGTTGTGGCTGAGTGGCAGAGCGCTTGCCTCATCATATGAGGCACTGGGTTTAATCCCCAGCACAAATAAAAATGAATAAACAAAATATTGTGTCCATGTATAACTAAAAAATATTAAAACCAAAGAATCAATGTCATCTTCTTTAAAGCAACAATATCTGACTGTGTTTTGGTTATAATTTCCTAATGAGTGTTTACGACTAAATACGTGACTCCTATATTGGCCCAAAATTAATTTTCCCCCCAACCTTTCAGATAAGCTGAGACTTCTCAGAAGTTACTTTTGAGAACTTTTGAGAAGCCCTCCACTTTTTTTGTCTGTCAGTGAGCCATCTGCCAGGATCTTGTTGACCATAGGTGACTTCCCTTGGTAGTATTAAGGATATTTTCCTCCCTAGACACACTCTTTGCAGAACATACATTAGTTGGCTTTCTGTTTAGGATTCTCACAATCCCCCAAATCAGGTTGGTTGACTCACCTGGAGTTGTAGGGCCCTCACAGGGGTCCTATTGTTCCCTGGGTCCTGTTTCACCTAGAGAGCAAAGGCTAAAATATAGGCTATTTTGTTTTTCTTAGCCTTTTTACTTTCTTGGCTTTGATCTTTTAAGTTTTGGTTTTAAACACCCAGAAGGCCAGTTTCACCTGTCTTGAAGTGGGCATAATGAGTTTAATTTTAATGTCTATAATTTTACAATTACCCTCCCATTTAATTGAGGTCAGCATTACTACTAGGAGTCAGTATTATCTCCTATCTGTCCTATAGATGAGTGATGGCTTATTATCTCAAATTAACTCAGGTTATTCTATTAGAAGTAGTACTTCTAGGGGCTGTAGCTCAGTGTGTACACTTGCCTCACACATATGAGGCACTGAGTTTGATCCTCAGCACCACATAAAAATACTTTAAAAAATATGATGTCCATTTACAACTAAAAATATTGTTTAAAAAAGAAGTAGTACTTCTGCAAAACACTAATAGCAACAATGATAAAGTTTTACAAGGAAAAAATAAAATTAACAATACCAAAAAAAATTTAGTTTGTATAACAGCTTTGAACCAAGAAACACAATTTTTATAATAACACTAATATATCTTTTATAACTATTTAGCCTCCACAAAACCCCAGAGATGCCAGGATGGTACATGCCTGGTATTACATTCCTGTAATACCACTCACTTGAGAGACTGAGGCAGAAGGACTGCAAGTTTGAGGCAAGCCTCAGCAACTTAGTGAGGATGTCATAAAATAAGGATAACTGGGGATGCAGCTCAGGGTAAGGAGCCCCTGGGTTCAATCTCTAGCATCAAAAACCCATATATAGGGCTGGAATTGTAGTTAAGTGGTAGAGTGCTTGCCTAGCATGTGTGAAGCACTGGGTTCAATTCTCACCACCACATATATTAATTAAATAAAGGTTCATCAACAACTAAAAAATTTTTTTAAAAAACCCATAAACACAGGGCTGGGGTAGTGTGGCTCAGTGGTAGAGTGTTCACCTAGCACGTTCGAGGCCCTGGGTTCGATCCTCAGCACAAGAAAGAAAGAAAGAGAGAGAGAGAGAAAGAAAGAAAGGTATTGTGTTCAACTACAACTGAAAAAAGGAACTTTATAAATAAATAAATAAATAGATAGATAGATAGATAAACAGCCAGGCGAGGTGGCCCACGACTATAATCCCAGTGGCACAGGAGGTTAAGACAGGAGAATCTCGAATTCAAAGCCAGCCTCAGCAATAGCAAGGCACTAAGCAACTCAGTGAGATCCTATTCCTAAATAAAATACAAAATAGGGCTGGGGATGGGGCTCAGTGGTTGAGTGCCCCTGAGTTCAATCCCCACTACCCAAAACAAAACAAAACAAAAACCCCCATAGATGACTTGTCAGCTTAGTCACATATAAAAATCCATTGCAAGATTTATTTTTTGTTAAAAATCCTTTTGATGGGGCTGGGGATGTGGCTCAAGCAGTAGCATGCTCGCCTGGCATGCGTGCGGCCTGGGTTCGATCCTCAGCACCACAGACAAAGATGTTGTGTCCGCCGAAAGCTAAAAAATAAATATTAAAATTCTCTCTCTCTCTCTCACTCTTAAAAAAAAAATCCTTTTGAACAGAGCTTTAAACAAGTTTAATTTTAGCCTACCAGGACCATTTCAATATGGAGTAGGGCAAGAGACAGAACCTTAGTGTAAAGAGTAACAATTTTTTTTATATAACTTATGGGTAACAAGTTACTTTTATGTAGTTATGAAACATTAGATGACATAAATAGAGCCCAAAGGAAATCTGCTATTTTTATATAAGCCTGAAAAAGACTATTGCTATAAACAGTTTTAGTTTGAAGAACACCTGCTTCGTAAAATATTTTCTTAAGCTTTACATTTTAAAAGACTTAAACACTCAGAGAATGTAAATACACTTAATATACAAAGATGCTAGTAATAATCAGCTTCACAGTTAAAGAGATGTCTTTATGGTAACTAAGTTTTTCTTAAAATAATTTAACTTTTACTATTCATGTGTTTGCTTGTTTATTTATTTATTTTTATGTGGTCCTGAGGATCAAACCCAGTGCCTCATCCATTCTAGACAAGCGCTCCACCACTGAGCCACAACCCCAGCCCTTAACTTAGTTTTAACTTTTAAATAAAATATAGAATCCACGTTGTAAGATAATTGTAATAATAAGCATATGTAGCACAGAAAAAAAAAATCAAAGGATAGTTCTAGACTTCTTGTAAGTTTAGGAAACAATGCTAATGGCCACAAAGACTTATTATCTGATGTACAAGTATATCTCTCTTTTTTTAAAAAAATATTTTTAGTTGTAGATGCACCTTTATTTATTTTTAATGTGGTGCTGGGGACTGAATCCAGTGCCTCAGGCAAGCACTCTACACTGAGCCACAATCCCAGTCCACAAGTATATCTCTTATGTACAATAAATAAAATGATTTTCCAATCAAAATAAACATATGCAGACCAAATACAAAGGGCAGAAATGCCAAGTTTTATTTACCCTTCTACATGTTTAAGTTCCAGATACAAAGGTACATTATACAGAAGAGAACACTTATTGGTTCTTCTAATTTAGATTAAATTTATATAGCTTTAATTTCATAAACTCTTACATGACATTTAGACAAAGCTCAGATATACATATCTAATCCTCAGATGTACACATGACTCTAGTCACATATACTTAGAGTATCAAATGTATTTGTAATAACATAGAATTTTTTTAAATTTTTTTTTAATATTTATTTTTTAGTTTTCGGTAGACACAACATCTTTGTTTGTATGTGGTGCTGAGGATCGAACCCGGGCCACACGCATGCCAGGCGAGCGTGCTACCGCTTGAGCCACATCCCAGCCCATAATATAAGAATTTTAACCAGAGTTATGAAGCAATCATTTAAAAGACTTAGGGCTGGGGTTGTGCCTCAGAGGTAGAGCGCATGCCTAGAATGCGTGAGGCACTGGGTTCAATCCTCAGCACCACATAAAGTAAAATAAAGACATTGTGTCCACCTCTAACTAAAAGAAATTAAATATTTTTAAAAAAAGACTTACTTAAGCAAACTCTAATTCCTTTATGAATTTTTTTCTATGAAATGAAACCTAACAAACACAATGAATTATCTTGATAACTAAGAGCAGATCAATGTTTTAAGAAATCCCTATGATTTTTTTTACTTTTAAAAATATTTTTTAGATGTCGATGGACCTTTATTTTATTGATTTATTTTTATGTTGTGTTAAGAATTGAACCCAGTGCCTCACACATGCTAGGCAAGCGCTCTACCACTGAGCCACAAACTCCACTCCTATGATTTTTAAGATATAGAAACATTTTGGTTTTATATTAGTAAACTAAATTTTGACCATAGAAAACCCCTTAAATTATTTTAGATATGTTAATTGTAGCCTACTTAATGACACACAGAATTTTTCCAAGAATTAACTTCTACAAACTTTTTGAAACTTAGATATTTTAAAACTTGTTTACCTCCTTACTTTTGACCTGTTTTCTTCTTTTTTTTCCCCCCCATCTTGAACTTTAGGTAAAAAATATTACTTTATCATATAAAATGCTTTTCACCCAGAAATATCTCCCTTTATTTTTCTTACCAAAAAATATCCCTATAACTTGTGTATGTGTGTTACTTATGATGGAACCCGGGGTGCTCTACCACTGAGCTACATCCCTACCCCTTCTTATTTTGAGTCAGGGTCTTTCTAGGTTGCCCAGGTTGGCCTCAAACTTTCGATCCTCCTGCCTCAGACTCCCAAGTAACTGGGTTACAGGTATTCACCGCCCAGTTTGTACCTATAATTTTTGTATAAATATATTTTTAATATACCAACAACTTTAAAAAACACAATTAATAGGGCTGGGGCTGGGGCTGGATCTCAGTGGTAGAGCGCTTGCCTTGCAAGTGTGAGGCACTAGGTTCAATCCTCAGCACCACATAAAAATAAATAAACAAAATAAAGGTATTGTGTGCATCTACAACTAAAAAAATATATATATTAAAAAAACCCCACAATTAATAGATCCAAATATATATATATATATATATATATATATATATATTTTTTTTTTTTTTTTTTTTTTTTTTTACAAAATTCAAGAATCCAAAAATATTAGAATTGCTGGGCTTGGTAGCACATGCCTGTAATACCAGTGGTTCAGAAAGCTGAGGCAGGAGGATCACAGGTTCAAAGCCAGCCTCAGCAAAAGTGAGGCATTAAGCAACTTAGTGTTAAGCAACTCAGTGATACCCTGTCTCTAAATAAAATACAAAATAGGGTGGGGATGTGGCTCAGTGGTTGAGTGCCCCTGAGTTCAATCCCTGGTACCAAAAAAAAGAAAGAAATCAACCGAAAAGAAAACTACACATGAGAATTTATGTTTAGCGACTGATGTTTTAGTATTTTAACTTGCAAATTAATCAGATGCCTCCTCTAACAAATACATTTATAATTCTTTATCCCATTTACAATAAACCTAATTTTATTTATATATATATATATATATATATATATATATATGTTTTAGTTGTAGTTGGACACAATACCTTTATTTTATTTATTTATTTTTATGTGGTGCTGAGGCTTGAACCCAGGGCCTCGCACGTGCTCTAAATGTCTCAGCTCTACCGCTGAGTGACAACCCCAGCCCCTAAACCTAATTTAACCATGAAAATCAAGATATCAGGCAAGCACAGTTACCATTTTAGGTCATTTTCCTGTAAAAAAAAAAAAAAAAAATCCTAAAAAAATTTAATTTAACATTTTAGGTACTTTTCCTGTCAAAGAAAAATCCTAAACCAATGGACATTACACATTTCATATTTTTATAGAGACTTGGTTGGCCACCTAGAAAAACGCATGAATTAGTAATTTTAATGATATTTTATTTTTATCTTTTTAACCAATTTAAAATAACTTTTTTTTTTTTTAAAGATTTAAGTCATATGAACTAGAAGATATCTGGATTCATTTTCCTAACTTTTGAGTACTCACTTATTCATGAGCCAGTTGTGGTACCAAGTAAACAATTATATAGACACAACAAACAATATACAATTTGTGCACAAAAACATACAGGAAGGGGCTGGGGCTGTGGCTCAAGCAGTAGCACGCTCTCCTGGCATGCATGCGGCCTGGGTTCGATCCTCAGCACCACATACAAACAAAGATGTTGGTCTGCCGAAAACTAAAAAAATAAATATTAAAATTCTCTCTCTCTCTCTCAAAAAACATACAGGAAACAGATTTTACAGCTTTTTACTAGGTATTAGATCCCCACAGGTAGGGGACAAAAGAAAGCTTCAGAGCCTGCCATAGATTTTACAATATGACTCAGACACAGGGAAGGCCTGCACATCTGGGGGTGTTTGGAGCACAGTCTGTCAGCCACTGTGGACACTGAAATCAAAGGTTCAGGTGGCCACTTCTCCTCTAGGGGGCAGATTCATTCTGATCATCACCACTGTTAATTTCTCTCCATAGGGCCCTCTTAGGGGGAAGATCTCTTTTCTTTCAGTTTCCGGTAATTTGAGAGTTAACCCTTGAATAACTGGCTTTAGAATAAAGACAGCAGGGGGAAAATTTGATAGACACAGGGCAAAAAAACCAAAAACTCCAGTTAGACAAAACAAATCAGAACAAAACTATATTAATATAGGCATATAGAACCAAGGGTCAATTTGCCAGAAAAACCAGGAGCTCCAAAAAGCAGAGTTTTTTCCTCCTCAAGATGAAATGGCTGTAATTACTCCAATAAAAGAATACATAGGCCTGAAATGGTGGCATAAGCCTGTAATCCCAGGAGATCAGGAAGCTGAGACGGGAGGATTGCAAGTTCAAAGCCAGCCTCAGCAACATTGAGGCGGTAAGCAACTGAGACCCTGTCTCTAAATAAAATATAAAATAGAGCTGGGAATGTGGCTCAGTGGTTCAGTGCCCTTGAGTTCAATTCCCAGTATCTACCCCCCCCCCAAAAAAAAAACAGATGTGGGGCAATAAAGGAGGATCCAAGCTCAAAGCCAGCAACTTGGCCAGACCCTATCCTTAAATAAATAAATAAGTAAGGGAGCTGGTGTTGTGGCTCAGTGATAGAGCCATGGCTGAGGCACTGGGTTCAATCCTCAGCACCACATAAAGATAAAAAAATAAAGATATTGTATCCACTTACAATTATAAATAAATAAATAAATAAATGGATGAAAATAAAAATGTCTGGGGATGTACATTAGTGTTAAACCATCCCTGGGTTCAGTCATCAGTATCAAAAACAAACAAAAACACAGAGAATACTTATATTCGACAAGAGTGCACTTTTGAATAAGATCAGAGTCAATCAAGACATTTAGAAAGTATGAGAGCCTATGAGATCAGGGGAGAGTGTAGACCATAGAAAAAGGCTTTCAAAAAAAAGAAACAGGGATTTTTCCCTTTTGTCAATATTTTATATCTGGATAAAAAAGAGCATCTTGAAAAGTGAGTGTCCCCTGACATTCCCAATTCCTGGGCCTGATGTTGGCTTGCTTGGTGCTCTTGAAATTTTGGAGCTGACCTACCTGCACTTTGGGCAATGTTTATTTTGTCCTTAAGGCAATACCTAAAGGGTCTTCTTGAGCATCCCTGAAAAGACCCAGAGTTTTTTTTTAGCTGGTCTGTTCAGTCTCTCTACCTTTCCCCCTCCCACTCTGGCGTTTAGAGAGAAATTTATTAAGAACATAATCCCAGAGTACAAAAAAAGAAAGAAAACTGGGCTGGGGTTGTAGCTCAGTGGTAGAGTGCTCGCCTTGCATGTAGAAGACACTGGATTCGATCCTCAGTACCACATAAAAATAAAAAAAGGTATTGTGTCCACATAAAACTAAAAAAAAAATATTAAATAAAAGAAAAGAAAGAACAAACATTTAAGTCCCAGTGGCCCAAATAGGATAGCAAGCCTAAGATGGACAGATATCAAGCAGCAAAGAAACCTATAGGTAATCCTGTAATGCAGTATAAGAAGAGGAGTTTTAGATTGACGTACTTTAAACCAAAGAGATTAAAAATGCTTTTTACCTTTAATGTGCATTAGAGTTCCCATTGATTTGAACCCTGAGTGAGGTCCCATGATGTTCTGCTGGTCCAGAGGTAAAGATGAGAGGGCAAAAGGAAGACAAAGTGGTCTTTTTACCCTAAAGGGCATGGGTGCTCAGGGACTTATAATTGCCAGCCTTCAGGCATGTCAGAGTAACCTGGCCGGAAGCCTTCAACTGCCATAAGACAATGTCTGTCCACCAAAAAGACCAAAAATGTAAGCCTCAGGCTCTTACCCCACAAAGGGCTGTGGGTAAATGGATTCCAATCAAGACCTTCCAATTTCATCACAGTGTGCCCTGACCAGAAATTTTTAATTATCTCAGGTCAAGTTGTTGAGTAAGAGTTTAGAAAAGGCAGATCTGAAAAAGTAACCAGAAAAAATAATAGGAGTTAATCAGTAAAATAATTGGTGGAGACACCGAACATTGTAGCATGTCTGCCGCCCTCAGAGCTGCAGCCAAAAGTGGCTTGCAGGGCCTCAAGGCAGGTGTTGGGTCCTAAAGACAGCTGGTTCTTTACAAACTCACACAAAGGTTTTGGGTGGGTTATACAGATCGACAAGTAGTTTATCTGGGAAAATGAAATAAGAGAGATGAGTACAGTGTGGCCATGGAGTGACCTGAACTGTCTCTGGACAAAAAAGCATATTTTTCACAAAGTCCGGGATTTTTACGGGGGTTGAAACTCGATGAATCTGGACACCACCCCCACTCTGAAATTGGGAAGATGCAGTTGTTCACCCTAGGAAGTCTTGCTCCCTTGTGATGTGATAAGGAAGGTTCCAGTGTCTAGGAAGGAGTCAGAACCTATGAAATCCTGTCTCTTTCTGACCCAGAATCTTTGGTTGGTATAAAGGTCAAAATGTCCCTTCAGGGACTACAGGGTAACTTGTATTCTTCTTTTTGTCCTTTCTGGGCATATTAGTTCTTCTGCAGGTAATGGGCTATTGCTGAGAATATAGCAGTCCTATTGACTTAAGCTAGGCAGGGCCACAGGTAAACTTTTTTTTTTAAAAGCAAGAGTGTGGGCCCAGCCCAGCGGCACAGCACTGTAATCCCAGCAGCTCAGAACGCTGAGGAAGGGGGACCAACAGTTCAAAGCCAGCCTTGGCAACTTAGCAAGTCCCTGAATAACTCAGTGTTCCCTGTCTCTAAATAATACACAAAATAGGGCTGGGGATGTGGCTCAGTGGTCCAACGCCCCAGCGTTCAATCCCCAGTACCCTAAATAAATAAATAAAAATTTAAAGAATTAAAAGCAAGCATGTGGGGACCAGCACAGTGGGCCCAGTCTACAGAATTATCTCTTAATCTCATGTCCTCACCTCTCAAGTCTGTTACCTGTAATCACAAGATATGCAGAGATTGAATTCCCCCAAAAGCTTAGTCTGGAAGCAGGGATGAGGTGAAAAAGGAGGCATTTAAGTCTCCCCATCTTTAAGAAAGTAGTCATCACATAAACCTCTCAGGCCAGGAGAGATCTGGTGAGTTGATACAACTGTGGAGAGGTGAGCATTAATCATAGCTAGGCCTAAAACCTTCACAATCTGATCCCAATCTACTTTTCCAGCCTCAGTTTCAGTGGCAGTGACCCGCTCGGGTCAGCGACCAAAGCTCCGGCCACAATTGTTCTCAAACTTCGCCCTACTATATGCAATTCCCTCTGCCAAGAAGCCCATGCTCCCCTTCTCCCAAGGGAAAACTCATTTGCATCACTCAAATACTCCCTCTCCAATGCTCCCAATAATACCTAGTGGACAGTACAAGTAAAGGATCCACAGCGCTCTCGGCCTATCTCGGCATTGCTAAAATGCGACAGCTGAGGTATAAGGGAGTTGAAGGGCATTAGAGCCTACTAGACGACCTGAGGAGTGGCCAAGAGATGCAGAAACCTTGTGCTCCTCAATCCCTATAACCATCTGTGTTGGTACCTTCACCAGACAGGCAGTCCCCGCAGGGCAGGGCCCCGGGCTGACTCGTTTCGGAATGAACACTAGGAAAACGTGGCCTTGGAGAACGTGATAAGAAAAAGTAAACGAAGAATGAAGGAATGAACAAATGAATGGAAGGAGGGCCAAAAGCGGGACAAAGCCCCGCAAATGGCGTTCTTTAGGACCGCGGGAGGGGCGGTCAGGGCCTCCGCCTGGGAGGGGGGCCACAGGCGCTAGGGACCTTACTTGGCGGGCCGCGCAGCTAAGACAAAAGCCCTCAACATGGCGGGCTCTAGGACCCCTGGGCCCACACCGCGCAAGGCCGGCAGCCGCGTTGGCCGAGCCCAGGAGTCCGTAGTAGCCGGCCCGCGGGGACAGCCGGCGGGTTCTAGGACCTGCTGGGCCCGGAGCCCGCCTGGGGCCGCTTGCAGCCCGCCCCGCCCGCGCTGCTCGCGTCGGGCCAACCCAGTCCTCCGGTGCCCACAGGAAAACTGAGGCCAGCTTTGACCGCATCCGTACTAGGGCTGCCCGGGGTCTTCGTGACTTCCCGCAGGCGTCTCCTACCTGATCCGACTTGGACTGGCTCCGTGGCATCTGCGTCGGCTTCACGCACCAACAGAGCCCAGAACACTACCAGAAAGGGGAAGGCGCTAGGACCCAGCGGGGGGCAGGGAGGCGGGGCCAGCAGGCCAGAGAACGGAAGTGAGAGAGAGCTTTCCCCACTTAAGAGAAGGAAAAGTTTACGCAAGCACCTCCAGCATATGGTGGCGGAAACATCTTGCTAAGGGTCTCTGAGCAAGAAAGCAAGGGGACGCCCGGTCGACTGTATGTATTGGCCAGGTCACCGGAAGTGTCTCCAAGAGCTAGAAGATAGGAGGACAGAAAGGCCATGATAAAAGTTTTGTGGTATCTAAACCCTCTACTTCACATTTCCTTTAATAGCAAGGAGTGAATTTAATGAAGCTTTCCCCATCTGTCTTGGGAGTCCCACAAAAAGTGTCACCATAGTACTGTGGCCAGGCCTGAAGAATTTCCCCCCAAACTCGCACTTATTCAGTATGCATCGGAAGTATTTTGCCTCTCTGGACCGAATGGTGGCTAAGGTAGTGAGAAAGAACACAGCGCTGTGACCTGCGTGGGCGGAGCCAGAGTCACGCCCAGCCAGAACCTGGCACCGGAAGTGTGTTTGTGTAGAACTGCAGCCTGGAGGCGGGACAGGAAGCGTTCCCGAAGCGGAAGTTTCACGGGGAAGATTTTGCATCTAGGACACTTCCTGTTTCCTAGTAACAATAGGAAGTGTCCGCGGAGGTGGGGGTAGAGTTCTGGATCATACCAGCTGTGCCCTCTTCTCTCTACCTTCCTCTTCCTTCTCCTCCGTCTTTTCTTCTTGCACTGTGATCCCCCTTTCCGGGAACCCTGGCTGACTGTTCGTGTGTAGGAGCGCGAGACCCCCCCAAGGCCACCCCCTGGGGCGCGCGGCTGCAGTTAGGGTAAGGGTCCCAGTGCGCAGGCGCGCTCTCGTTCGCGGTTCCCAACGGACGCGCCCGCGGCGGGAACGGGAAGGGGTCGGCGGTGCAAGGTAGGGGTCCTAAGAGGAAATTGGCAGAAGAGCTGAGTGACGATAGAGGACCTCGTTGGTGGTTGATTAGGGAAGGGGACTCTTGAGAGAAGGAGCTTTGGGAAGTGAGAATTCTGGGGGCAGATTCAGTGAAAGGGTTTAAAGTCGGAGATGAATTCTATTGGTGTCCCATGGGAGTGAATAGTCAGAATTGGAAAAGGCCAATATGAGTAGGAGGCAGGAGGGGCTATTACTAAGAAAACAAGAGCTTTAAGGTGAAGACTGCCCCAGTCAGTATGTTTCTCACGTGTAAACTGGTTAACTGGCATTGCAGTGTTGTCAGGATTTAGTGACACAGTGAATATATTTACAGTGCCTGGCACATGGTAATGTTCAGCATGAGTTACTGTCATCAGTATTGAAAAGTAGTAGAGGAAAAAATGAGAAAGGATGGTGAGAGTGAAGTAAGGCGACTCGGACTAGAAAATAGGAGATGAAATGAAATTCAAAGTGTCAAACGAGATGGGATTTTTTTCCCCCCAAAATGGAAGATAGTTGGGGTTTGGGGGTAGTAGGTAAAAGTAGGCAAGAGAGTTTTTGGGAAGAAGACCTTGAGACACTGAAAGGACTTGGAATGAGTGGGGGGAATAAACCAGTCCCTTCTCTGTAGATGACTTCTTTTTTAAAATATTTTTATTATTGATGGAGAAAGTAGCCGTTTTTTCAGTGCTTCCAGGTTACTTTATTTAGTTGAAGGATAAAGGAGAAAGGGTTGGACTTTCTTATTCTGAAGCCTAGGAACAATTCTAGTTTCCTTTTTCAGGTGTCATAGAAATTTTTTGTTTTCACAGAATTATAGAGAATATAAGATTGGGAACAGTAAACCTTTTGAATCTGGCCTGAAAGACATGATATTAGGTTTGTGATCAGAAGTGAGTTACTCTCTAGACTTCTATTCCCTTATCTTTTAGGTATGACTTAAGCCTAGAGGAACTCCCATATTTGGGGAGCTGTGCATAGGCCTTAAATGATGGTGCTCCCAGATTAGATCTTGTAGAAAGTAGATCGCTGGGCATTGATGGTTAGGTAACCTCTCAGTGACCTCTAGTGAATGTGTGGCTCATAGAAACAAGAGTCAAAGTTAATTCAGGCCTGTTTTTGATAACGACCCCCTCTTCCTAGGCCTTGGCTCCTCCACCAGAAGATGCTGCTGCCACCTGTCTGTTCCTCCTGAACCTCCAGGTTTCTGTCACATTGACCCATGGAGGACACGCCCCTCTCACTTAGCTGCTCTGACTGTCAGCGTCACTTTCCTAGTATCCCAGAACTGTCACGGCACCGAGAACTGCTCCATCCATCTCCCAACCAGGATAGTGAGGAAGTTGACAGCATCCCTCGTCCCTACCGCTGTCAGCAGTGTGGGCGGGGCTACCGTCACCCCGGGAGCCTGGTCAACCACCGCAGAACCCACGAGACTGGCCTTTTCCCTTGTACCACCTGTGGCAAGGACTTTACTAATCCCATGGCCCTCAAGAGCCACATGAGGACTCATGCTCCTGAAGGCCGGCGCAGGCGCAGGCCCCCCCGCCCCAAAGAAGCCACTCCACATGTCCAGAGTGAGACGGTATCCACTGACTCCTGGGGCCAGAAGCTTGGCCCTGGGGAAGGCTGGGGAAACCAGACAAAACATACAAAAGACACACCTGGTTGTGAGTCTGGATCTGACCCTAGGGCAACCTCTGGCACTTGGGAAGATCTGCCTACCAGACAAAGGGAAGGCTGGGAAAATCAACCAGATTCTGAGGAGATTGCAGAGGTCTGGGGGTCCACCACCAACTCTGCCAGAACCCCACCTCTCCCCACCCCAGCAAGCAGCCTCCTTAGCAATTTGGAACAGTATTTGGCTGAATCAGTAGTGAACTTCACTGGGGGACAAGAGCTCACCCAGTCTCCTCCTGCTGAGGAGGAACGGCGATACAAGTGCAGTCAGTGTGGCAAGACCTACAAGCATGCTGGTAGCCTCACCAATCATCGCCAGAGCCACACCCTGGGTGTTTATCCTTGTGCCATCTGTTTCAAGGAGTTCTCTAACCTCATGGCTCTGAAGAACCATTCCCGACTACATGCCCAATATCGGCCTTACCACTGTCCTTATTGCCCTCGTGCCTTCCGGCTTCCCCGGGATCTGTTGGAGCACCAGCAGTCCCATGAGGTTGAAAGGCAGGAGCAACCGTGGGAAGAGAAAGGGATGCCCACTACCAATGGTCACACAGATGAGAGCAGCCAGGACCAGCTACCTAGTATACAGATGCTGAATGGCTCTGGGGAGCTCAGCACTTCTGGGGAGCTGGAAGACAGTGGCCTGGAAGAATACCGGCCTTTCCGTTGTGGGGACTGTGGCCGTACATACCGGCATGCTGGGAGCCTCATCAACCATCGAAAGAGCCATCAGACAGGTGTCTACCCCTGCTCAGTCTGTTCCAAACAGCTGTTCAATGCAGCTGCTCTCAAAAACCATGTGCGGGCTCATCATAGACCTCGGCAAGGAGCCGGGGAAGATGGACAGTCATCAGTACCACCAGCTCCTTTGCTGTTGACTGAAACCACCCACAGAGAAGATGGGGTCCCTACCACCACTCTAGACCATCGCCCCTATAAGTGCAATGAATGTGGTCGGGCTTACCGCCACCGGGGAAGCCTGGTGAACCACCGACACAGCCATCGAACAGGAGAGTACCAGTGCTCACTATGTCCCCGCAAGTACCCCAACCTAATGGCCCTGCGAAACCATGTACGGGTACATTGCAAGGCTGCTCGCCGAAATGCAGACCCAAGGACTGAGGGTCCCCCCAGCCACCTCAAGGTGGAACTCCCACCTGACCCAGTGGGAGTGGGGACAGCCTTACACACAGATCAGGAGCACTTATGCAAACATGAAGAAGAGGCCACTGATATCCCCCCAGTAGCAGATGGGACATCACCACAGATATGTAGCATCTGTGGGATGCTCTTTGAAGATCCTGACAGTCTTGAACATCATGTCCTGACCCATAGGGCAGGGGAAGTGGAAAATAGGACAGAGGCCACAATGTCACCTCCTCGGGCATTTGCCTGCCGAGACTGTGGGAAGAGCTATCGCCACTCGGGCAGCCTTATCAACCACAGGCAGACCCACCAGACAGGGGACTTTAGTTGTGGGGCCTGTGCCAAGCACTTCCATACCATGTCTTCCATGAAGAACCATTTGCGACGCCATAGCCGACGGCGGAGCAGGCGACATCGAAAGCAGGGTGCCAGTATGGGAGAAGCCAAACTCCCACCAGGGGGAACGTGGGTCCAGGAGTTGGAAGACAATGGGGGCTTGGATCATCCCCAAGGACCTTTAGGGGAAAGTCCTTGTAGGACTGAAGGCAACTTGGAAAGTGATGGGAGCTGTTCACAGGTTGAATCTGAAGGTGACAAATGTGAGCTTGAGAGGGATGAGGCCTGTGATAAAAAGAGCAGAGACACTGAGAATGGACTAGAAAGGAAGGAGTCTTGTTTTCTTGACAATTTGGACATCCCAGGTAATGAGGAAGGCAGCGGGACTCACTTCTGTATTGGCCTTCCTGGGATGGACAAAGACCAGAAACCGACTACTGAGCAGCCTAACTCCTCTTCCCACTCTTCTGAAACTGTCACCAGCTGGCAATCTGAGGTCACTCACACATGTTCTGACTGTGGGCGCTCTTTCCCCCATGCCACTGGCCTGCTAAGCCATAGGCCCTGCCATCCACCAGGCATCTATCAGTGCTCACTGTGCCCGAAGGAGTTTGACTCTCTGCCTGCCCTACGCAGTCACTTCCAGAACCATGGGCCGGGGGAGGTAGTCTCAGCACAGCCCTTCCTCTGCTGCCTCTGTGGTATGATCTTCCCTGGGCGAGCTGGCTACAGGCTTCACCGGCGCCAGGCTCACAATTCCTCTGGTATGACTGAGGGCTCAGAGGAGGAGGGGGAAGAAGAAGGAGCTGTAGAGGCGGCCTCCACCCAATCCCCTCCATTGCAACTCTCAGAAGCAGAGCTGCTGAATCAGCTGCAGAGAGAGGTGGAAGCATTGGATGGAGCAGGTTATGGGCACATCTGTGGCTGCTGTGGTCAGACCTATGATGACCTGGGGAGCCTAGAACGTCACCACCAAAGTCAGAATTCAGAAAACACCACAGACAAGGCTTCTAGCTGCTTGGAAATGTTAGACGATGCCACGGAGGTGGTTGCTGACAGTGTCTTTGAGGGCATAGTGACCTCTGTTTCTGGAGAGGGTGGGGATACAAAGTCTGAAGAGGAAGTAGGTGGCACAGTTGCAGACAACCTTTGCATGCAGGTTGATGAAAGTTTTCTGGAGGTCCAACCCCGTCCCTTTCGCTGCAACCAGTGTGGCAAGACTTATCGCCATGGGGGCAGCCTAGTGAACCACCGCAAGATCCACCAGACTGGGGACTTCATCTGTCCTGTTTGCTCCCGCTGCTACCCCAACCTGGCTGCCTACCGTAATCATCTGCGGAACCACCCTCGCTGCAAAGGCTCTGAGCCTCAAGTGGGACCCATCCCAGAGGCAGGAGGCAGTAGTGAGCCCCAGAATGTGGCAGAGAAGGTGACAGAGCAGGCAGAAGTCGGAAAGCTCCAGGAAGAACTTAAAGTGGAGCCCTTGGAGGAGGTGGCTAGAGTGAAGGAAGAGGCATGGGAAGAGACCACTGTGAAGGGAGAGGAGATAGAGCCAAGGTTAGAGACGGCAGAGAAGGGCTGTCAGACAGAGGCCAGCTCTGAGCGGCCCTTCAGCTGTGAGGTGTGTGGCCGCTCATACAAACATGCTGGTAGCCTCATCAATCACCGGCAGAGCCATCAGACTGGCCACTTTGGCTGCCAGGCTTGCTCCAAGGGCTTTTCAAACCTCATGTCTCTCAAGAACCACCGGCGCATCCATGCAGACCCTCGGCGTTTCCGTTGCAGCGAATGTGGGAAGGCCTTTCGCTTGAGGAAACAGCTGGCTAGTCACCAGCGAGTCCATTTTGAGCGGCGTGGGGGTACCCAAAAGATGACTCGAGAAGATCGTCCCTTCCGATGTGGTCAGTGTGGACGGACCTACCGCCATGCAGGCAGCCTCCTGAACCACCGGCGCAGCCATGAGACAGGCCAATACAGCTGCCCCACTTGCCCCAAGACTTACTCAAACCGCATGGCCCTTAAGGACCATCAGAGGCTGCATTCTGACAGTCGGCGGCGGCGGGCAGGCCGGTCCCGGCGGGCAACTGTACGCTGTGCTCTCTGTGGCCGGGGCTTTCCTGGCCGGGGATCTCTAGAGCGGCACCTGAGGGAGCATGAGGAAAAGACTAAACAGGAGCTGGCCAATGGCCATGGAGACCCAAGTGGTACAGAAGGCAATGAAGAGAATCTGGCCAATGATCTGGGACTTAAAGACAGATCAGGTAGTATTGAGTCAGTACTCCAGGTAGAAGATGGAGCCATAAGACCAGGGGAACACAGTCAGAGCCCCATCAGGGCAGAAGGTTCAGATGCTGCAGAGCTACTGTCATGGGGCATGGGGAAGGCAGATGGGTGGCAAGGAGATAGGAAACTAATGAATCACAGTGGAGATTGGGTTCTTCAGGGTCAGCTGTTAACTAAGCCAGAAGACAAATCAGAAGACAATGTCCCCAGTAGTCCTTGCCATCTTCCTGACAGTCAGTCCAATGGACCTAGTCTGAGTCATGTGGATAGCTGGGACAATGGAGACGGCAGCTCTCAGTTCCAGCCAGAGAGCCATTCCTATTCTTGTAGCCAATGTGGTAAGACCTTTTGCCAATCAGATGGCCTTTTGAACCATAATACCCACAAGACAGATCGCCACTATTGCCTGCTTTGCTCCAAGAATTTCTTAAATCCTGTAGCCACTAAGAGTCACAGCCACAACCACATAGCTGCTCAGGCCTTTGCCTGCCCTGACTGTGGCAAGGCCTTTCAGTGCCACCATGAACTGGTCACCCATCTGCAGACTCATGCCAAGGGCTACAGTCAGATGCCAAGTCAGATAGAGGAGGCCAGAGGTCCCCAAGCTGGGATTATAGAGGACAAAGCAGGTCTCCCTGGTCAAGAGAAAGCTCAGGAGGCCACTTCAGAACACCCCAGGGCTCCAGAAGAGAATGCTGAGCAAGCTAGTGGAGGGCAAGGAGTAAATTCCATAGCAGCTGAAGACAAGGAGCGGCCTTTCCGCTGTGCCCAGTGTGGGCGTTCCTACCGCCATGCTGGGAGCCTGCTGAACCACCAGAAGGCCCACACCACTGGACTGTATCCCTGCTCCCTGTGCCCTAAACTTCTACCTAATCTGCTGTCTCTTAAGAACCATGGCAGGACCCACACAGACCCCAAACGCCACCGCTGCAACATCTGTGGCAAGGCCTTCCGGACAGCTGCCCGGCTAGAGGGCCATGGGCGGGTCCATGCACCTCGGGAGGGACCTTTCACCTGCCCCCATTGTCCCCGCCACTTCCGCCGCCGAATCAGCTTCCTGCAGCATCAGCAGCAACACCAAGAAGAATGGACAGTGGCCAGATCTGGTAAGCGGGCATGAATGGGCTTGGGTAGAGGATTGAAGGATCACAGAAAGAGGGTGGGCATTAGAGGAAGGTAAAACCAGGCCCTAAGGTAGGTTTGGGATAAGGAATGAGAGAGCTACATATACTCTAAGAGAGTGGGGGACCTAAAGTGAAGAAAACTAGTTCAAGGATGCTGCCTTTTGAGCAACTGAGATCTGAACCAATCCCTGTTGTCAAGGAGAAGCGATAAGCTGACTGGACGAGGTCTGTGCTATATGCTTCATCCCAGAGTTGAACTGAGACATCTTTCAGGCTTCGTGGCCTGAGAGTGTCTTAGGGGTAGACTCTAAGGGGAAATGCAATAATAATAATGTAGGGTGGATCCTGGGCTCCATCCTGGGCTCACATAATGTATGGGTTAAACTCATTTTGAAATCCGATTGACACTTCAAATAAGAACAAGCTCTTTGGGGTGTAGGATAGAGAGTGGACCAGCTGAAAGGCAGCCCTAGCTATTTTAGAGGCACTATAGGGGAAGCACACCTGCTTTGTTAACTAGAATTTACATGTAAGCCCCACTTTCCCCTAAAGTGATACCTGGAGCTCATCATTCAACCTCTCAGGGACTCAGCTTCCTTGTTTGTAAAATGAAAACGTTAATACCAAACCATGGTCAGATAAATAGTGTAGTGGGTTGGAGCAGGTAGCTGTGTAGGCTCCTGTGCTATAGTCAAAGAGGAATTCCTTTTTGTTTCATTGGTAGGGGAGGGAATAGCTGAATATTTCTTGACTATTATATATGGAAACCCTCCTGATTCAGCCAGTAATTATTTTCAGAGGAAAAAAAAAGTGAAGTCATTGATTTTGTGTAGGTTTTTTTCTTTCTCAAAATGGGCATGGGTGGGGAATTATTGGGAATGCCAGGATTCCTGTGTTCTCATATAGTGTGGGTGTCGGGGAAATGGCCTGCAGGCCTGGGTGAGGGGTGGGATCAGCCCCCTCAGTCAGTGACTGCCTCTGCTTTGACTGCTTTATGATTTTACTACTGACTTGGCTGTGGAAACTGGGTCACTGGTCAGTATGCAGCTCCTTGTCCCTCTTTCCCTATATCTTGTCTCTGCTCTTTTTTCTTGGAAACTAGGCCTCTAATCCTTTCCTAGGACCTTTGCTCCCACATCTCTTTTTCTTTCTTTAGTGAACTCTTATGTTCTCCCTCTGCTGGCCATCTTTTTAGGATCTAACCAAACCACCCTTTCCACCTGCAACCCCCCACCCACTGCATGTCTTAACTTGGAGGACTGAGTCACAGATAATTATTTCTTTGAAGCCTGGCTTAGCTGTAGCAATAGCAGTTATTAGCCCCTATCTCTCATCCTCTATCGAGGGGATCTCAGTGTAGACTCGCCTCCACCCAGCCTGTTGAAGGATGAAGCTGTGGAGGAGTGGGACAGCCTCTTCCTTCAGCAAGCCCTGGGCTCTATCCTTCCACCTTCTCTAGAGAGGAGGACCCATTCCATCTAGTGGCCACCAAGGGTGGGTATCCTAAGATGGTAGGCCTTTCACCAGAGCTTATCAGTGGAGAGGATGGTGGGTGACAATCTACTGGAAGCAAAAGGGATGACTCTCAATATAAAAGATTTCTTATGATTTCAAGGCAAATGGAGTGAGTGCCAATTGGGAAAATAATTAGGAATCCTAGAATTACTGGGCTTTCATATGGACTTCTGGGACCATGGGCAGGTAGGAATGGCCTGCAGCCTGGGAACATGTGGCATCTGCCCCCCTCAAGTTGGTGACTTCCTCTCTTTCTCTTCCCAGGAGCCCCAGTGGCACCAGCGACAGGCAGAGGGGATTTGTCATTGCCCCCTCCACCCACTCCCACAACCCAACTTCTGGACCCTTCACCCCAGTGGCCTGCAGACCTCAGCTTCTCCCTCTGAATTTCATGTCTCCAAAGATCAGAACACTGGAGGGAGCGGGGGTGCAGGCAGAGAGGGGCTTGATCTCCTTGTTTTGCTCAGGAGTAGCTTGGGCATCCCCATCTCTTTTCTCCTCTCCCTGTGAAGAGGACCCACATCTGGCTTCTTTCCCAAGAAGGGGAAAGGTCATTCCTCATGTCCCTGCCCTTGAAGGACCTCCTTCCCCCAGCTTTTGTCACCATGCTCTTCCTGGTGCCAGGCTCTGCCAAGGTGCTGGGCCACCCTCACCAGCTAGATTCCAATGCTGGGGAGTGGCAGACTCAGAGCACCAGGAGTGGGAATGTTGCCTGTGGAAGGGGAGCCTTTTGCTACAGTTTGTAACTTATTTTCTAAAGTCTATTTTGTAACAATTTATTTAAGTTTAAAAAATGGAAAATTGCTCCCCCCAAAAAAGAAAATTTCAAAAGAGATGACTGGTGTCATTGTATCTGAGAGAATGAAGTATAGGGGGAACTGGGGATGCCTGCATTGGACAGCAGAGCTGAGTGTGGGAAGACCCACAGGTGACATCTCTGTCCTGCAGGGCAGAGAGTGGGAGCATCTTCTGATTTTGGGCAGGCTCTTCCCATAGGCAAATGAGCTGTTGGGCTGCCTCAGGGATTGGAAGTACACATGGCGTGGAGGCTGGGGCAGAGGAGTTGATGTGGGAGTTGCCTCACTTTTCTCGCGTCCTGTGAACAGCCTAGAGAGTCACCTGTCAACAGCTGGCTGGTTGACCTGTCAAGGTGAAAAAGTAGGGTGGGGTTGGCTTCATCCTCACAACTTAGTTCCCTCCCTTAAAAGAGTAGTGTCTGTCTTGGTTCCTGTGGCAGATGAGAATACTGAGGTTCAAAGAGGTTAAGAGGCCTACTCCCTAGCATCCACATGGGTCTGTCCAGTACTCTTTCCCATCCAGGTCAGCTACAGGTGAGTTAGAATAGTGCTCTCCCTAAATTGAGGGAGGAGTCTAAAGAAAGGCAGTTCATCAGGAAACCCTTGGGGTCACATACTCCAGTTGGCTAGGCAGCTTCCAGCCTCAATCTCAGGCTCTGGCTCCTCAGCGAAGTAGACCTGCCAGTCCAAACTGCTGATCCAGTCCTCATAGGCAGGGAGTGCTGTGAAGACTGCAGACTGTGCAGGGCCTTGGCAGGCATCCCCAAAGCTATGTAGACCAGCTAGGAACCATGTGCCCCTCACCTTGTGCACCAGTGGTGCTCCAGACAGGCCCTGTGAGGTCAGGTGACACTGGGTGACTTCCTTTTTTTCTTTAGGCAACTGGGGAAGAGCGAAAGGGGCTAGGGACTGGATCTCTGGCAGTTTTGGGGCTAGCTGGCAGAAAGGATTACTTTCAGGTGGGATTAGAGCTAGAAGCCAAGCCTGACAGGTCTGTTCATGAACTGCAGGGTGAGGGAGGGCTGGGGGTCTGTTGGATATGGTTTGATGAACTGGGTCTCACCTCACAGTGGGGTAGCTCACCCACAACACTGGTACACACCATCCCTGGCAAAATGGGGATACCATCACTTCCAGGGGCTGCATGCAGACGACTGCAGGCTCTTGGCCCCAAAAGAGTCACAGGTACCATCTGGGGGGAGCTGATGCCTACAGGACAAGGGAAAAGAATCAGAATGTCCCATTGGCCTTTAGGCTGGATGGACAACTCCTGATGGCCTGGTTCTACATACCTGCTCCTTGGTGGGCCATCCCCAGGACCCAGCCACGTTCCCCATCAGGCAGGTGGTGATCAGTGTAGGGCAGGCAAAGGGGCCGCACTTTGGGGCCTAGTGTCACAGGTTGGGCCAGCAGCAAGAGGGCCATATCATAGCCCCCCTCTGGGTGGGTATAGGCCCCATGGAGGATGAGTTGCTTCAGGCTGTGCTCCTCTGTTTCAGCCCCTAGCCCTACACTCCACTCCTCTAGGGTCTGGCGCCTGTGCAGAGGCAGCATTGAGAGCACTGGGTAACAGAACTGGGGCAAGGGGCACAAAGGAGAGGTGCAAGAGCTCACCCAATGAAGCAGTGGGCAGCGGTCAGCACCACCTCCTCTGACACAAGTGCTCCGCCACAGGCCAGTCTCCCCTGGTGCTTCAGCCTGGCATCCCAGGGCCACTGGGAGGGGGCTCCTGCCTGGGGACCATTGGTCCTCAAGGATCCACAGGCTGAAAAAGATGAATTATGTCATTTGACTTAAGTGTTCACTGTGTGCCATGCCCTGTGCTTAAATATTTCCCATGCGCTATCAAATCCTCTCATAGCCTTTTAAATTGACTTTTGTTACCCTCATTACCAAAAGTAACCAAAGTTCCTGAGAAGTTAAGTGACTTTCTTCTAGCTCTTAAACCAAGAGCAAGTAGCAGACTTGGGATTCAAAAGTCAGGGATGGCTGGGAGTGGTAACGAAGGCCTGCGATCCCAGCCACTCAGAAGGCTATGACAGGAGGATCACAAGTAAGAGGACAGCCTGGGCAATTTTGTGAGACTCTTCCCCAAAACAAAAGGGCTGGAGATGAAGCTCAGTGGTAGGGAACTCCTGGATTCAAAAGCCAACCTGAGCTCTTAACCCAGATGGTCTGACAGTACTCTGTCCCAGTCTTCCAGGAAGGGCCCTGCTCATCACTCCCCCGCTCCACCCATCTGCACTCCTCCAGGCCTGGACTGGCTCCAGAATTCCTGGCTCACTTGTGCTTCTCTCAACATCAAGACATAGCTTCCTTCCCAGGAATTATTTTGCATGCAGTTTGCATGTCAGTCACTTAATGCCAGGTGTCTGAGTGGGTGCCCTGCCCTGTCTCACTGAATCTCTGTGCGGAAGCTTGTAGCTTCCCCAAAAAACTTCCACTCAAATCTCAGTGATCCCTTTTCTTACCTAAACTCCAAACCCATAAAGCTCAAAGCATCCTATACCTCTCAGCCCCAATGGGGTTATTCCCATCCCAAGGGCCAAAAGAGGCCTTAAAGGCCCATTGGTAGTGTGTTGTATCAACTCTATTCTGTATTTTTAAAAAATATTTTTTGTCAATGGATCTTTTTTATTTTATTTTATTTATTTATTTATATGTGGTGCTGGGGATCAAAAAGGGCCTCACACATGCCAGGCAAGTGCTCTACCAATGAGCCACAATTCCAGCCCCTCAACTCTATTCTGAACTGAAGTTTGCTGTACTGTGGCTTCCACCTGCTGCCCAGAAATCCTCATGCAGGCTTCAGTATCCCCATACATCCCCACTCTGAACACTCTGCTCATACCTACACAGCTATCCTCATCACTGGTCTCCACAGTCCCTGGGTTCTGGGCCAGGAAGGCTGCCCCCTGAGCGCGAGCCTGCAGCCAGGAGCTGTGAGCAGCTATGTCGGTCAGCAGCACAGGATTGTCCTCCTGAGCACATCTTGATGCAAAGCTGATGATCCCTGCCTGAACCCAATGTCCATCAGGCTCACGGCACAGCACAGGACCTCCAGAATCTCCCTGGAGCCAGGCAATGGAGACAAGGACAGACACCCTCTGACTGCAGCCCTTCTATTCTTCTCTGGGTTGAGCCCCCCAGCCCAAGGCTAGGTTCCCTCTCCTTTTCCCTTCCCCTCAAACCTGACAGGGCCCCTGCACCCCAGGCTGAGCACCCCCACACAGCATTCCCGGCCTAGCTGGGCTAGCCAGGAGTCGCTGATGCAGCCGGTTGTAGAGACAGTTACATGTGGGACGGCTGATTAGATGCAGGCGCAAATTCCGTAGGGTCCTGGGAGCTGGCAAAAAAGATAGGGGTTAAGGCTGGAATCTGAGTTCTGGGAAGCAAGGGAGACTTGGGGCCGGGACAGGCGGGAGATAAGACTATGTGTCATTGGGATAGCAGAGTGCCTCTTTGGGCTTTAGGCTAGGACGGCACTTACCATCACTGGTGTCTTGATCCCAGCCAGTGGCCCAGCAAGAGGCTCCAAAGGGGAAGCGATGCCCAGGTTGGGGTAGGCAGAGGGGTGTGTGGGCTGTGGGGTGGGCAAGCTGAAGCAGGGCCAGGTCTGAGCCCTGGCTGTAGTGGTTATAGGCCTTGGGCAACTGTAGGGCAGCCACCCCCACCTCCTCAGCCCCTGGGCTTAACCCCTCACGCTGCAGAGAACCAAGGACAACGGACCAGGAGCTCAGTTCTGTCGCTGCTGCCCTGAAATAGGAAAGGTAAGACCCAGGCTATTGAGTGCAAGGAGAGAGTGACGCCATGACGCCGTAGGAGATAGCACAGGTAGGTGGAAGGTGGGAAGATATCAGTCCATGACTTTAAGCACAGTAGTTCCTTTTCTCTCCAGCTCAGTCATTTGTAAATGAAAGGTTGAGTTTCTGAGTTCCTACCATGAAAGTTTTTTTTTTTTTTTGGTGCTGAGGATTGAACCCAGGGCCTTGTGCATGCAAGGCAAGCACTCTACCAACTGAGCTATATTCCCAGCCCCAAGGTTGTTGTTAAAATTAACTTGAGAATATGTACCTGACATATGTCAGATTATCAAATGGAATTTGAGGTGCAGGGACTAGTTTTGTGGGGCATGGTAACAAATCATCCACCCCTAAGCCAGAGACCCTACCTGACCCCAACCATGACTCACTTTTCAAAGCAGTGGGCAGCAGTGAGAACCCAGGTGTCTGCCACAAGGGAGCCACTGCAGATGTGGACTCCCTGCCTCCTCACACTGGCCTGCCAGGGCCATTCACCAGGTGCTGTGTTGCCCTCCTGAGGCTTGGGGGGGCCAGGGCCACGCTGCCCACAGACTGTGGAGAGGGATGGGTCAGACAGACCCATCCTGCCTCCACCCCAGGCCTGACCCAGACCCAAGTAAGATCCAGCCTCCATGTCCCCACATCTTTCCCCAGAGCTTACCACGCTGAGCTGCTTGAAGACCTTGGGGAAAAAAAGAGACACAGGTGAGGCTTGGGGGCACCTAACCTCCTGGTTCAAGCTCAGTGGGGACAGTCCCTGGGTCCTTGCCTATGACTCTGGCTACCTCACCAGCCCCTCCCAGAATGAAAATATTTATATGAGGCCGAGAAACAGCTTTTATTGGAACCCATTCAGAGTGCACACTCAGTAATTAGTCCTCCTCCCTCAGCTGTGCTCATCATTCCTGGGCCTGAGAAACAGAGCCTGGGGTTCAGCTTGGGACCAGACCAACCTTCCTTTAGCCTTAAGAACCCCCAACTCCTGCTCCCAGCATTGAGTCAGGGAGGCAGCCTGTGTTTGTGGAGAGCATTAGCTTAATTGTCTCTTTAGCTGTGGAGGCCTAAGAGAAGGATTAGAAGCCTATGTCATGTCCAATTGGGGAAGAGCCCCAAAAGATTGAGACTCACTCCACCCCTGTTCTAACAACTCCAGACTCCCCAGCTTCCCAGGAGCTGCCAGGTGTTCTACCAAAGGGTCCCTGCCTTGCCTGTTCTCCTTCACAGGCATACATAGACCCATTGAACAACTTAGCTGAGAGATCCAAGATGGGATGGAGGAAAGACAAATACCCAGGCCAGGGGTGCCCCTGAACTTGCCTGAGGTAAGTCTGAAAGCAGAGAGGCAGACAGCATAAGATATACACATAGGCAGGACTACCCAGAGACACAATGATAGTCCCTGCAGACACAGATTAACCCTGCTCAAAAAAATCATACCCATTTTGACATAGGTGGTCACATATCCCCCTGCCCAAACAACCACACTGACATCATCTTAGGCAGACTGTTGCCCCAGACAGGATCCCTCACCAAATTGCAGGGGCTGAAGAGCAGAGGGTGGCCTGTGAACCCCTACCATGTCACTCCCCACTCCCTCACCAATGGGTGGCTTACCTTCTATAAGGACCACCATTCCCAGGATGAGCAGTACTGATCCCCAGCTCTGCTTCATGCTGCTCCAGGCCACTCTGCTGCCTGTGCTGTGGTTGACAGAGAGGCCACCTGGGTCTCCCTGGCTCCACCTCTGCTCCGCCCCCAGTTGGCTAGTAGTCAGTAGTCATAGCTTTTTCTGGGCTGGAGGGTAGCCAGCAGCTCTTAGCTTTGGGGCTATGGCTGTGTGACCCTGAGCTGGTCAGTCAGTCCTCTCTGGGAATTAACCATGGAGCCAGACTTCCTGGGTTCAAATCCCAGTTCCTCCACTTACTACTTAAGTCACCTTGAACAGTCAACTTGTCTGTGCCTTTGTCAGAAAAACTCAGAATTGGAGCCTGGGGTTGTTGCTCAGTGGTAGAGTGCTCGCCTGGCATGTGCGAGGCCCTGAGTTCAGCCCTCAGCACCACATAAGAATAAATAAATAAAGGTATTTTGTCCATCTACAACTAAAAAATATTTTAAAAAAACGAAAATGAACAAAACTCAGAGTTGATGTTGGGCATGGTGACACACACCTGTAATCTCAGTGACTCAGGAGGCTAAGGCAGGAGGAAAGCCAACCTCGGCAACTTAGTGGGATCCTGTCTCAAAATTAAAAGGGCTGGGGATATGGCTCAGTGGTTAAAGACCCCTGGGCTCAGTCCCTGGCATAAACAAACAAAAATATTCAGAATTGTTGAATGTGAAAATGTTTTGATGAGAGCCTGGCTTCTAATAAACTTGCTTCCAGCATAGAAACATTCCCCTGGAGGTGCGAAGGATATGGTTGACAGACCTTCCTAGTTTGCATTTTTATTTTGTCTTCCCTGCCTATCTCAGGCCAGGGCCAGGTAGGCTTCACATACCTTCTCCAGATGTCTGCTTTCAGAGACGGTTTATACAAAGGTAGGTTTGGGATCAGATCTCTATGCTATTTGCTGGTCATGAATCTATGGCAAATCCCAATCTCTCTCTGGGCCTGTTACCTTCCCAGGAAATAAGGTTACATTGATGCCCACTTTTCTTACAAATGCTGGAAAAGTTGGAAGAGAATATTTGGAGTGCATCTTTTTTTCTCTGACTTCTACCTAAGGCCAACCAGAAACCTCAACCCAGAAGCAGATATGGGACTCGGGGTGTAGTTTAGTGGTACTGTACTTCCCTCATATTTGTGAGGCCCTCCAGAAAGAAACAAAAAAACAAAAACCCTGAGATCTCCCTAATTCTTTCCTGGTACTAGGTGTATGATCTTAGGCAAATTACAATCTTTGTGTACCTCAGGTTCCTAACCAAGTTAGAAATACTAATAACCCTGCTTCCTACAATTGCTACAATGATTAAATACATTAACAAAAATTCTTAAAATAGTGCTTGGCATATAAGCAAGTCATCAGTACTTATCAGGAAGAACAAAACACAACCTGGCCCTGACCCTCCAAAACTGCCAAGACTGGCTTGGAATGGTAGATAAGGCAGTTGGAGGGACTGAGGTTAGATTATAGGAAGATGTTCACAGCACATATGCCCAGAGCCAGAAGGGCAACTTGTCCTTGCAGGTATGTGCTTGGAGGTCTGGCACTTGTGGACAGGAAGGACAAGCTGCCAGCCTATTTCCTGAGGGTGGGAGCTGATGGTGCCCCAGACCTTGCTGACTCCACTACTAGAGGTGAGACTAACCACAACCACCCTTCCCAGACTGGCCCTCCACTTTCCCTCTGACTCATCCTTCCCAGTTCCGGAGAAGGCAACACTGGGGGAAGCCCAAAACCAGTATCCCTAGCAGACAGATGGTTCAGACTTAACCAACTTTATTTAAGAAATTTTATTGCTCAGAACCTTCTCTCCTTGGGCAATTGCAGAAACCTGCCCTTGGGTCAGAGCTAGAGGCACATTTGGTCCATTTTCCTGTGTATGGTTATGGAAGGGATGTGGGGGGGCATAGGATGAAGGGCCTTCTAGGTACCCAGACATGGCCCCCTTGGGCAAGGCTCATGTGCTAAAGCAAAGCAGATGTGGTCAGCCTGGTTTGGGGTGAGGCCTCAGTGTCCTTTGGCCTTGCTCTGGGGTTTTTCCTGAATCTCCCGGAAACTAAGCAACATCAGGCCCACGTTGACAGCATAGGTGGTGATGCAAACAATGCAGAAATCATAGAGCACGAAGAATAGGATCCAGGCCAAGTAGACAGAACCAGCAAGGGATACCAAGGAACTCAGTATCAGTAGGATAGAGGCCCAGTGTCCCCGCAGGCAACCTGCAAAAGCAGAAAAAAATAAGGAATGGCCACATCTAGAACACTGTTATGACTTCTGGTGCTCCTTAGACTGCAGGAGAAAGGTCTCTAAACAGGACGCTCTGGAAGACCCCCTCTAAGACCTTTGTTTACCTATCTGTTCAATGATCCCAGGTTTCCAAATAGTGAATTTTCTTACAGAGCTCTACACAAGACGAAAGGGTTATCTTTGGATTCTCCTCAAAAAGGAACTTCTGGCAAGGTGCAGTGGCACATGCCTTTAATCCTAGCTACTGGAGACTGAGGCAGGAGGACTGTGAGTTTGAGGCCAGTTTGGGCATGTCTTAAAAAAAAAAAGAAAGATCCAGGGGCACGGTGCATGCATGTAATCCCAGTGACTCAAGAGGCTGAGGCATGAAGATTACAAGTTCAAAACCAGCCTTAGCAAATTAATGGGGCCCTAAACAATTTAGGGAGACCCTCTCTCAAAATAAAATATAATGGGAATAGAAAAGACAGTAGAATGAATGGGACATAACTTTCCTATGTACATATATGAATATACAATCAGTGATGCTCCAGATCATGTACAGCCACAAAAATGGGATCCAAATTATAATAAGTTATACTCTATGTATGTAAAATATATCAAAATATACCCTACTGTCATGTATAGCTAAAAATAATAAAAATTTTTATAAAAATAAAATATAAAAAGGATCCTAGGAAGTCTTTAGGGGTTGGTCAGCCTCTGACCTAAACCAATTGAAAGACTCCTGTTAGTGCCCTCCCTGCCTTCTTGCCCCAAGAATGCTTAGTGATGAGCAGCTGGCTGGTCAACTGTCTGGGTGGGACTGGGTTTGCCTAGCTGGAAGGGGCGGGGCCACTCACCTAACCCCAGCTGTAGCGTGTAGAAAATGCAACCGAATATGCTGTTGGATTGATTGAGGACGCTGTCTGCTCCCAGCACATGCTCCACCAGCCCGAAGCCACGGCCCCACCTGGTGATGGTGGTGGTCGTGGGGACCCAGGTTAGTAGTGTCAAGCTAGTGTCAAGCTAGGACTTTGTCCTAGAAAGGTGATTTCCAAGAAGCCACCTGGGCTGGTTGCCCCCATTTTTTATTCCCCATCCACCCGAGGGATCCAAAGGTCCATGACCTCCTGACCTCCCGAATGTTTGGCCACGTCAGGATTCCATATCACTGCCCCCTGTCCTCCCTTATCCCCAGGGCTGGCCATTGCTCTTCCAGGCACCTTTCTATCCTGGACCTTCAATAATGTTTAGATGACAAGGATGGCGTAACCTTTTCCCAAGATGGAAAATCTGAGGCACATTCTCCTAGCCCTGGACTCACAAACATCCAATTTCCTGGCCACCCACTCCCTTCTTCCGTATTCCATCATCGCACTAACTATTAAACCCCTGGTCCTCAAGCACAGCCATATTTAGTCTCCTGCTCCCAGGCAGTCATTACCAGCATTCCCCTCCCCTCGCGCCACGCTCAAGACCACGTCAGTTCCTACTCGCTACTTCTCCCTCTTTCCCGTTAACCGTTGTTCTTTCGCACCCAGATCCACGTGCGATCTCCAGTCCCAGTCCCCAGGACTATCTTCCCCTGTGCCCTGATCTCTTATCAGGAACTTCATTAACTCTGGTAGCCCAGCCCCTGTGCACACCCGATTTGCTGGGCAGTTCGGTTTCAAAGTGTCCGTTCCCTGGGCACCTGGATTCCAGACTCCGTCGGGCCCAAAGCATTCTACTTGCACGCGCACCTGGAGGAGAAGACGCGCGAACAGCTGATGGCAGTGCCAACGTCGCAGAGGGCGCGGTAATCTCGGTCGCGGGCGCGCGCCGCTTTCACGTGTAGCGCGTAAAGGGAAAGCACTAAACCGGTGAGGCAAAGGGCAAACCGCACCCACCCAGGATTCCTCCAGGTGGTGCCCATGTCTGCGGGTCCAGCCGGAGGCGCCAGTTGGAAGAGAACCAGCCACAGAGCAGGGACTGGCAGAGTAGGGCCACGTCCTCTACCACCTCTATGACTGGGCGGTTGGCCTGCCATTCTCCCACTCTCGGATCCAATTGGTTGTTCTTGACATTCAACAGGCGTGACCGCAAGGTAGGGAAACAGCTAGGAATTCTGGGACTGGTAAACTGAATTGAACTTAATTGCAGACGAGGCGGCTATCAAGCATGATGGGAATTGGAGTAGGAGAGGATGCAGGGCATCAAGGGAAATGGAGTCCCAGAATTTTAAAAAATAAGCATTGGGGGATACTGCTCTGCAAGAGAGCGATTACCTAGCATTCTCTGGAAGTCCGGGGTTCAATTCCCAGCTACACACACACACACAAGTTTAGCGTTTTCTCTATGCCAAGCCCTGTTCTAAACATTGGCACATTCAGTGGACTCTGGAATTCAGCGATTTTGCCATCACATTCAGGAAGCAAGCATGTCCCTTAAAACTAATAGTTCAGGCTATATCCTTCTTGCCTGCGTTGCTTAGACATTTCCTCCTACCTCACTAGCACTTTCTCAAGTTCCATTAAGTTGTCCACACCTTTGACAATTTTCTAAACTCTCCACTATTTTAGCATCCTCCTAGCAAAGCCTGAGCAGGGGTCAACCCAACAGTCTCTCCTATCTAAGCTCCCCTTTACAGTCGTCCCATCTCCCTTTCAACCTCTCCACCCTTTTCATCCTCATGAAAACTTGTTTCTCTTTCCTGTTTTAGAAACAGCAACAAGTTTCCCTTAGCCAGGAGTTTTGAATCACCACTCCCTCTCCTATCCACCTTATGATCCTCATCCTCCCCTTCACAGTCCAGTTTTTGGAAATATTTTATGTTTCTAGTCTCTGCTTCTTCACTTATTCTTTGATTGCCCATATCATAAACCAGCTCCTCCATCAAACACTCCCCTGACAACTAGAGGTGGTTGTCACCAGGATGCTAAGTCCAATGGTTATTTTTCAAGTATTATCTTGTTTGCCCTCCCAATAGTATTAGTCATTGTTAAGCATTCCCTCCTGGGAACTCTCCTCCTTTTGCTTCTGTGATATTTCACTCTCCTGTTGTTCTCCTCCCTATGTGACTGCTCTTTCTCAGATCATTCCTCTTACTCTAGAGATTGTGGTAGGCAGAATAATGATCTTCAAAGATGTTCGTGACTGCCAGGCACAATGGCACCTGCCTATAATCCCAGCAGCTTGGTAGGTTGCTGCAGAAGGATCACAAATTCAAAGTCAGCCTCAGCAACTTAGCAAGGCCTTATGCAACTTAGCAAGACCCTGTCTCACAATAAAAAATAAAAAGGCTGGGGATGTGGCTTAGTGGTTAAGCACCCCTGGATTCAATCCCCAGCACCAAAATAATAAATAAATAAATAAATAAATAAAAATGTTTTTTAAGCACTTGTTATGTGCCAGGAATTACTATTAGGATGTTGAAATAAATAATTAAAGAAGGCAAATACTCATGCTCTTGTCTTATATTGTTGAAAAGAAGGAGGAAATGTGCAATTAATAATGATAAATACAGGAGCTGGGGTATAGTTTGGGGGCAGAATGCTTGCCTACCAGGGTGAGACCCTGGATTGTTCATCCCTAGTACTTCACACACACTATATATATATTCATATACATATGTGTAGATATATATATATACACACATACATATATATACATGTGTAGAGATAATGATACGGTTGGTTATCGGTGATGAGTCCTGCCTCCCCACATGTTGAAGTTTGAACATTAGAGAAGCAAGCAGAGGCATATAAAGCAGGGTTTATTTTAAAAGGGTAACATAAACTTCTCCCGGGAGGGAGAAGAGGGCCATAGCTGGCATCCTGGTATCCCAAGAAGCGAGGTGTTCTCCCCTTTTTATATGTCCTTTGTTCTCCTGCCTTTTCCTCCTTATCTTTCTCCTTCTTGCATACATGACTAGGCCCAGGACTAGGCCCAGGAATGCTTGGTGGGATGTCCCAAAGGTGGGAAAAAGGTGGGCTGAAGGGGGAAGGGCAGTAACAACCTTATAGCTCCCTGTAGGAAGGGGCAGTTCCTGGGACAGGTTACCTTGGCAACAGGTTGGAGTAGGGGCAGGTTCTTGATAAGGGTGGAGGAAGGGCTCTGAAGGAATTAACATTTCAATCTCTCAAGGGACAGTCTTCAACTTCCCGGACTCACTCAAAATTGGCCTCCTTGGGGCTGGAGTTGTGGCTTAGTAGTAGAATGCTCGCCTAGCACGTGCAAGGCCCTGGGTTCACAGCACCACATAAAAATAAATAAATAAAATAAAGGTATTGTATCCAAAAAAAAAAAAAAAAAAATTGGCCTCCTTGATCTGACCTGACTCGATTTACCTATCTACACTGACTGCCTGTCTAATTCTGGCTTCAATACTGTTATTAGTGATAAATGCTATGGGTAAAGAGTAGAGCAGAATAGGGTATGGAGAAGACTGGAATTTTAATTAGGATGGGCAGGGTGGGTTTCATTCGGTTGACAGCTGAGCAAAAGCTTAAGGAGGTGAGGAACAAGCTATATGAGTATCTAGGGGAAGGGTGTTCCAGACAGAGCACACAGCCAGCAAGAGGCATTGAAGTTAATCTTGCCTGCTCTATTCAGTGAACAGCAAGGACGCTGGTGTGGCTGGAGCAGAATTTGTGTGTGTGCGCGTGCGTGTGTGTGTGTGTGTGTGTTGCAGGAGTAGTTTTTTTTTTTTTTTTATCATTCTGTGCTTCAGTCCTTACATTTGTAAAATGATGACAATAATGGTACCTTCCCAAGAGGATGGATATAAAGATGAAATCAATACATTAAAACCTGGCTAAGACAGCTGGGCACACGCCTGACACAGTGGCCCAAGCCTGTAATCCCAGCGGCTCAGGAGGCTGTCACAAGAGGATAATAAATTCAAGGCCACCCTTAGCAACTTACTGAGGCCCTAACCTGTCTCAAAATAAAAAATAAAAATGGCTGGTGATGTAGTTCAGTGGTAAAGCGCCCCTGGGTTCAATCACCACTACGAAAAATCAAAACAGTAGTGCTTAACCAACACTGTTTTTAACCGAGACTTGGGTGGTTCATGGCCAATCTTCACCACTGGGGGCAGCAGCGAGTCCTGGAGGAGCTCTGGTAAATGCGCCGGGTCAAATGGGGTGAGGCAGTTACCAGACGCCACACGCCTCCCTGGCAGTCACAGCTACCGCCTCCCGCGGCTCCAGCCCACGCCACGGCCACGTGAGCGCCAAGTTCTGGCGCACAAGGAGTACTCCGAGTTCTTTGCTATTTGTTTAGGCTGCCCTCCCTTCCAGAAACACCTTCCCTCTCCCTCTTCCACGTGCTAAAGCAGTGCCTGCCTGCACATCTAAATGCCTCCTGGCTTTACTCCACAATATTGTCAGGAAGTTAGGAAGGGGAAGGTACCATGTGGGGGTAGGGAGCTGGGAGGAAAGCCAGAGATTTAGAGATTCTTTCCCAAGGTCTATGGAGACCTTTCCCTAATTTCTCAGGCAGGCCAATCATGGTGAGGAGTCCCAACTCCCAAGTTTAAAGACAGCTTCCCAAGAGGTCCCCTACTTCCTTTCACACATTATTTTAATTAATTTACTTATTTTTTTGTAGTTCTGGGGATTGAACTCAGGCTTGTGCATGCTAGGCAAGCACTCTACCACTAAGCTATATCTGCAGCTCTTTTTATTTTGAGATGGAGTCCTACCTCAGCCTCTGGAGTAGTTGGGATTACAGGCATGCACCACTACCCCTGGTGTAGCACTCTCTTGTTAAAAATATTTAGAAAATATATAGCCACAGTTAAAAAAAAAAAAAAAAATCAGTGTATACACACACACACACCCCTCTCCCAGCACTTCTTGCCTGAGATAAAGTAATTATCTTCTCCCTGGTTTCTCTGCCTTTGGTCTCACCACGCCCCCCCACACACACACACACATACACACACACATACGCATTCATTGTCTAAGGAGCAGAGACCCAGAGCCCACAGTTAAAATCCTTCAGTGTTCCTCAGGACAACTGCAGACTTATCCTTCCTGAGCTTCTGGTCAGCCCACTCAACCTTCTCATATTCTACTATGGTTCCAGTCATATCCTCAGGTCTTCCAGGCTGTTCCTCTATCCGGCTACATCTTTTCTGCTTTCGCTCCCTTCCCTAGCCAAATCCTACTCAAGCTGAACCTATACCAATGTCCCAGTTCTTACCTGGTGCTCTCACCCCCACCCCCATGCCCCCCAACCCTGCCCCAGGCTATCCTGACAGAGGACTGCACCAGAACTGTCTTCCTCTTCAGGGTAGAGGAAGGTCTTTTTATTTGATTCATTACCCAATCTTTCCTGGCACAGAAAATCACCCAGTCAGGATGACTTGCACTCACTATAGGTAGGAATATTATTAATACATAACACTTGTACAGTGCTAATTCCATACCTGGCATTATTCTAGGCACTTTACGTTTATAAATTGAAGTAATCCACACAACAACCCCAGGATTAATAATCCTTTATTTATGTATGTATTGGGGATTGAACCAAGGGGCACTTTACCACGAAACTACATCCCCCAGTCCTTTTTATTTTTAAATTTTGAGAAGGGATCTCACTAAGTTACTTAGGGCTGCTCTAAATTGCTGAGGCTGGCCTCGAGTTTGCGATCCTCCTACTTTAGCTTCCACAGTCACCCCGCTTGAATAATACATCCTCATTTTACCAATACCAAAATTAAAGCACCCAGCAGTTAACTAACTTGTTTCAAGTATTAGGGGGCGGAGCTGGGGTTCGAATCACACAGTTTACTTTCCAATGTATGAGTCGAGAGCTGAAAAGTAAAGGATAAGACCTCAGGGAAACCGGTAGGGTTTAATCTGTATGCTTTACATCTAAGAGTCTTTCCTTACTAGCGGTTTGCTTCCAGGTATCCCCCCACATTTTTTTTTTTTTTTTTTTTTTGTACCAGAGGTTGAACTCAGGGGGCACTTGGCCACTGAGTCACATCCCCAGCCGTATTTTGTATTTTATTTAGAGACAGGGTCTCACTGAGTTGCTTAGTGCCTCACCATTGCTGAGGCTGGCTTTGAACTCGCGATCCTCCTGGTCTCAGCCTCCTGAGCCGCTGGGATTACAGGCGTCCGCCACCGCGCCGGGCCCAGGGAGCCCATTTTATTTTATTTTTTTTTTAAATATATATATTTTTTTGTTGCAGATGGACACAATACTTTTATTTTATTCTTTTATGTGGTGCTGAGGATCGAACCCAGGGCCTCGCCCGCACTAGGCGAGCGCTTTACCGCTGAGCCACAACTCCAGCCCCGAGGGAGCCCATTTTATAAAGCAGAAAATAGAGTCTACAGGCCACAGGTAATTTCGGGAGGGAGCTCCATTTATCAAGCGGTCCGGAAACCGGGATGTAGCCAGAATGGACTGGAGCCCCTGCTGTGAGTCCTCAGCAGCAAACTACAACTCCCAGGAGGCATCGGGCGCCCACAGCCCACGCGACGTCGCAGCTGCAGAGGGCGCAGGCGGCTTGGGTAGCCGCGTTGGTCTACAGGGCGGTTCCGCTCGGACCCGGGCCCTGGCTCTTGCCCCGCGGTAAGTGGAATATTTGCATAGACCCTGCAGGCTAAGGCTGCGCAGCACGCGTCCACAGCCGCCACCAATTGCGCTGTAGTGCGCATGGGCGAGGGGCTGCCATCTACCATATGGGGGGGGACTCGGGCCGAACCAAGAAACCTCGCTGAGGGGTAAACTCAGATGGGGACTCCCATCTGTAGCCTCTACGCAGCTGGCTCTCTGGCTCACAGTGCTGTGTCGCACGTACTCAGGCCTGGCTCCTGGGGCCCGGGTCTGACCGCGCTGAGTAGGGGTCAGCCCCGCCCCCTGTACCTGAGGAAGCCAGGGCGAGGTTTTGGGCTGGATGGGTTTGAGTTCTTCGCCTGACTCCCCAGACCATCAGGTAGAGCCTCAGATTGAATAGGACCTCCGGAAAGCAAGGTTGACTAGGCTTAACTTGTGTTTGGGGAGGTGACTGAAGGGCTGGCTAGAGATTGCTTAGGTTTGAGGATACCGGTGCTCATGTGGAGAAGTGGTGCAGGACTTCTGAATTCGGATCCTTACAAGTCCACTTTACCCTGCTCTGGTAGATGGGAGCTACTCTCCCGGGGCTGAGCTGGTCAGCATCCTCTACGGATCCTCACCCTTGAAGTCAGAGAAAGACCTCTGTCCACCCACACTATTTGCCCCGTTTTGGGGTCGCCTCCATCTATTGGGTGCTCAGGCCTAGTAACAGACTAGTCCGAGAAAAGAGCAGAACGATGATATTGGCGTCCGTGCTTGGGAGCAGCCCTCGGGCTGGGCCTTCACTTCGGCCTCTCTTGGGGCTGTCACTCTCCATACGGGCCCATTCTACATCTGCCACGGATACACACCATGTGGAGATGGCACGGGAGCGCTCCAAGACGGTCACTTCCTTCTACAATCAATCAGCCATCGATGTGGCAGCGGAGAAGGTGCGCAGTGCTGATGGTTAGCAGGGGTCAAGTGCTGGAGTAGGTGTTCAGGGAATGAGGAGCTATGTGGTGGGGAAGGGATGTTGGAGGTCCAGTGCTCAAGGTCCATCTATCTTCAGCCCTCAGTCCGCCTCACTCCGACTATGATGCTCTATTCTGGCCGCTCCCAGGATGGCAGTCACCTTCTGGTAAGATTCCTGATCCCTGTTTCCCCTTTGGCTCCTGGAGCTCAGGGCAGCCACTCAGGTCTTGGCCTTGTCTGCCCTCTTTTTCTTATAGAAAAGTGGCCGGTACCTGCAGCAGGAGCTACCGGTGAGGATTGCTCACCGCATCAAGGGCTTCCGCAGCCTTCCTTTTATCATTGGCTGCAACCCCACCATACTGCATGTGGTAAGGTAGAAAGGATCTTTGATCAGTGTGCATACTACCCACAGGGTTCAGTAGGGAGCCTGGGGCCCAGAATGGCAGACTTGCCTGCTGTGTCAGGGCCATACAGGACTCAACCCAAGCCTTTGAAGGTAAAGCTACATATTGATAGAGGTTGGAAAGGTCACAGTGAGGGTTGGAACCATTTGAAGTGGGTTGGGTGGTGATCCAGATGGGCACGCATGGATGGCTGTTCTCTACCCAGTGCCAGTAGCAGCCCTGTGAATTCCCATACTTCTTCCTTGCAGCATGAGCTGTATATCCGTGCTTTCCAGAAGCTGACAGACTTCCCTCCGGTGAGGCTGGGCAGAGCAGGGCGGTAAGGGACTAAGACACCAGGGTTGGACCACCTGTGCTTATGAATCTGTGACCTGCAGATCAAAGACCAGGCAGATGAGGCCCAATACTGCCAGCTTGTGCGACAGCTGCTAGATGACCACAAAGATGTAGTGACCCTGTTAGCTGAAGGCCTGCGTGAGAGCCGAAAGCACATAGAGGTCAGTGGCGGCAAAATAAGGGCCTAGCAAAGTAAAGGCGCTGGGAAAGAGTATGAGATTTGAGTAGCCATGCTTTTTACAGGATGAAAAGCTCGTCCGCTACTTCTTGGACAAGACACTGACTTCAAGGCTTGGGATCCGCATGTTGGCCACTCATCATCTGGCACTACATGAGGATAAGGTGGGGCTTTGGAACCTAAGACCTGCCTGGGAAGGTCAAGTGAGGAGAGGAAAATGAGCCAGGTCCCCCCTTGGGCTGGGAACCTAAGCCAAAGTCATGGGGGAGAGGCTTTGGGGCTGCTTTGGCATTCCAGAGTTGCAGGCATTTGGCCGCCAAGGTGGGGTTAGAGGTGTTGCTAGTCCTGACCTTCTTTCTCCTGCCAGCCCGACTTTGTTGGCATCATCTGTACTCGTCTCTCACCAAAGAAGATTATTGAAAAGTGGGTGGACTTTGCCAGGTGAGGCTAGAATGGCTGAAGAGATGGGTGTCTTGGAGCGGGGAACTCTTAGTTCTGAGCCCTTGCCTGGGGCATCATCTAGGTTAGGGTTCTCAACCTTGGCACTGTTGACATTTTAAACTAGATCATTCTTTGTAGTGGGGGGCTGTCCTATGCATGTTAAGATGTTTAGAAGGAACCCTTGCTTCTACTGACTTGATACCTCTGAGTTGTAAGGAGCAAAATTCTCTCCCCAGACTTCCATAGGTCCCTTGGGAGCAGACTAGTTTCCAGTTGAGAACCACTACTTTATGGGCTCCTATCTGAACCCTTTTCCTATCCACAGACGCCTGTGTGAGCATAAGTATGGCAATGCACCCCGAGTTCGCATCAATGGACATGTGGCTGCCCGTTTCCCCTTCATTCCTATGCCGTTAGACTATATCCTGCCCGAGCTGCTCAAGAATGCCATGAGGTGGGCAGGCTGGATCGACTGGGTGGGGCCAGATAGGAACTGTGGTGCCACCTCCTACTAATCTTTCCTTCCTGCATAGAGCCACAATGGAAAGCCACCTAGACACTCCCTACAATGTTCCAGATGTGGTCATCACCATTGCCAACAATGATATTGATCTCATCATCAGGTTTGTCCTGAGTGGGGTTGGGCTGGGTGGATGGGGGTTTCAGGCAGTTTACAGTTTTGCTGTAGAACCTTGAGCCAGTACCTGCCCCTCTTTGGGATTTGGACCCTGGTCAGAAAAGATATTATTTGGTTCTCAGATTGCCATGAACTGGATATTAATGGTTCTACAGCCAGCTATGGTTCCCAGGACCTTGCCTCTATCAGTAACTGAGGGCCCTAGAATGGGGAAACCAGTCTTTGAGGCTGGGCTAAGAATAAATATCAAATCCCTTGAGAAGGTATAAGCAGGCAGTGGCCCAGGCAAAGATGAGGATGGAGAAAAGTTGGTTAAACAAACAAGGCCCAAGGGTCAAGGTGGACCACATTCCATATTGGGGTGGAAGGAACAGGAAATCAAATTTAGCACTCTTTCCTTGGGTGGTAGTAAGACCCTATCAAACCTGAGCTGAGCCCATGTTGTTGAAACCCTGCCAGAATTTCAGACCGGGGTGGAGGCATTGCTCACAAAGACTTGGATAGGGTCATGGACTACCACTTCACTACAGCTGAGGCCAGCACCCAGGACCCCCGAATCAGCCCACTCTTCGGCCACCTGGACATGCACAGTGGTGGCCAGTCAGGACCCATGCATGGGTGAGGCTCCCCCACCCGCCCCCACAACTGGGGATGGGGAACAACCCAAGGGAACTCAGGCCTCTGAAGCTCCCTATTCTATTTCCCTGCCTACCCCCAGCTTTGGCTTCGGGTTGCCCACATCACGGGCCTACGCCGAGTACCTCGGTGGTTCCCTGCAGCTGCAGTCCCTGCAGGGCATTGGCACAGATGTCTACCTGCGGCTCCGCCACATCGACGGCCGGGAGGAAAGCTTCCGAATCTGACTGTACAACCTTTGGCCTGCTTGCCTGCCCAAGCTGGGCCACACTCCTTGCCAGGACCTTTGGGTCAGGCAGGGTGACACTCTGCTCCACATACTGCTGCATCTTGGGTCTTAGGGCCCCAGACAAGACAGATGGACCTACATGGAACTGGGTGCCACTCCTTCTCAAGAGAGCTCACTACTTCCTTGCCCCCAGCCTTGAAGGGGAGGAAACAGGGACCTCTGAGGCCTCTAGCAACAGCTCTGTCATTCTTGTTCCTGGGGAACCCCTACTTTGACATGTTATTTGTTATTAAAGTTCACATTTTGAATGCCTTCTTGGGCCCTGTGTATGGGGAGGGTGGGCAAACTTTCATTTCTGTCCCCTTTCAGATTCCCTGAGTTCTTGGGTTTAACTGGTTCATGTCCCAGTTTCTAACTGTTCTGAAACCTGGTAGACAGGGGTACAATTGGCCCTAAGTCTCCTGGTTTGATTTGGCAGGAGTGAGGGCAGCTTAACCAAAGATCTTTCATTCATCTCATTTAACAAGTGTTTCTGGGTCCCAGCCAATTTTGAAGGCCTAGGTAAATTCAGAGTTCTGACTCTTCCCTTCATGGAAGTCACAGATTTTAGAGGTGAAGGTCACCAGACTGGGCAATCCCCAGAGCCACCTGATTCCTGTGCCTGAGTAAGGTTAAAAATACCACCTGCCAGCTGCATCTGTGGCTGCCAAGAAAGGAACACAAGGTTGTGTCCTGGCAGGCCTCAGCAGAGACTCGGTGCCCCACCATAGAGGAAGGTGGTGCCCTAGTAGCAAGGGTTAGGGACTTGGGAAAAAGGAAAGAACTCTAGATAATAAGAGGGCTCAGTGTTAGACTTGAGGCAGAACTTCCTGTGAGAAGAGTAACTCCAGTGAAGTCTCAGTTGGGAGCATCCTACCTCCTTTGTCAGGGAAGAAAGGCTGGAGAGGCTGCCTGGTGGGACTGGGGAGAAGAGTTGCACCTCTTTCTCTTGCCTTCACATTTGAGCCCTGACAGCTAACTTCCTGAGGCTGTAGGCCTATATCATTTCCTACCCCACAGGGTGATGGAAGTGGGAGACTGAGGGGAGACAGCAAGTGGAAGATGGTGGGAAACCACAATGCCTTGGTATGCTGAAATTCCTGCTGGCTGCAGAGCAAAAGGTGGAACTGGAGAGAGAGGCAGCAACCAAAAGGTGTAGGGCCTTGAAGCATAGGCTTTACCCTGGAGGCAGTAGGGATCCATTGGTGGGTTTTATGCTAGGAACCGATGTTTTACTTTGGATTCCCTAAAAGCAGACCCTGAGAGGAGGATTTATGTCCAAGTGATTTGTAAAGAAAGTGTCTTCCAAAAGGGAGTAGGAGAGGCAGGAAAGAAGGGGAGAAACCAAAGAAGAATGTGATCTTAGGCTAAAGTCCAGGGCCAGTAAATTATGCCTTAAGGTAAAAGTAAGAGAGTTAAGCTCCACTCATTAATTCCTCCACTTGATAGTTAATGGTTAAAGTCTGTGTTGGGAAGTGGGGGTAGGAAAGAATTTAAACCTGGGTTGAAAATTGTTTTCAGCTTTTTCAGGCAAGACCTCAGACAGTTGTCAAAGAGTCTCAGGTGCTAGCCTTTGGAAGGACAGTGCAGGTAATCTGGACATACAGCAATTAAAAAATCTCAGGATCTGGGCTGGGTGCAGTGGCACATGCCTATAATCCCAGTGACTTGAGGAGGCTGAGGCAAGAGGATCACAAGTTTAAGGCCTTTTTTTAAAAAAAACAGGAATTGGGGCTGGGGATGTGGCTCAAGCGGTAGTGCGCTCGCCTGGCATGCGTGCGGCCCGGGTTCGATTCTCAGCACCACATACAAACAAAGATGCTGTGTCCGCCGATAACTAAAAAATAAATATTAAAAATTCTCTCTCTCTCTCTCCCTCTCTCACTCTCCCTTTAAAAAAAAAAAATAAGCATTTGCAGAATTAAAAAATGAGAAATCTAAAGCTTGACCATTTAAAAAAAAAAAAAAAAACAGGAATTGAACTTAGGGGCACTCAACCCCTGAGCCACATCCCCAGCCCTTTTTGTTTTTTATTTTGAGATAGGGTCTTCTAAGTTGCTTAGAGCCTTGCTAAATTGCTGAGGCTGGCTTTGAACTCACAATCCTCCTGCCTCAGCCTCTTGAGCCACTGGGATTACAGTCATGCAATGGTGTAAGGCCAGTCCTGACAATCTTATGAGACCTGTCTCAAAAAATTAAAAGGGCTGGAGATGTAGCAAAGTGGCCCTGGATTCAATCCCCAGTAACAAAACACAAACAAATTGTAGCCCTACAAAGCTCCAGAAGGAACAGTCAGATTTGCATCATTAATGGCCATTGCATTGGAGGAAGCATGGTAAAAAGGCTGATGAAGTGACCCTGATCAGAGATTTATAAAGCTTAGGCTAATCATTAACTAGAAAGAACGTCATCTATAACTGAAGATGTCAGGTGAAGTATTAAGTGAGGCATCAGTGAGATAACAATTCTAAAGATAGGTTGGAATGGGAGAGAGCATTACGACTTGGTTCTTCCCCAACCTGATCCTTATTTTTTATTTTGAGGCAGGGTCTCACTAAGTGGCTGAGGCTGGCTTTGAACTTGTGATCCTCCTGCCTCAGCCATCCAGGATTACATTGGGATTACAGATGTGCACCACTGCACCTAGCAACTCCTTCCTGACTCATTTCTTCTGTTTATGCTGCCAGACACTGAACTCTTACTACACCCCCAACTCCTTCATTTATTTCACAAGGCTAAGTTAAAGCCATTCCTACTTCTGACCCTACAGACACCTCTTAGATTTTGCTTGTGCTGTAATCTCTGAGCCCCATCCTCAGGCCCCAAGAATTCTACTCTTCTAAGAATTGTTTTGAAGTCCAGTAACTAAATTTTGTATCCAGGAACTTTCAAAGGATGGCTAAAGAGAATGTTCACTGAGTACCTACTCTGCCTAGCACTATACATTGTTATATTAGCTACCTCACACAGGTTTAGTCTACTTGCCTCATGACAGAAGCCAATTAGTTGAGAGAAAATACCATTGTAAAGAACTTTTTTTCTAATAAGTTAGCTGACTGGAAGATGATAGAGATTCTTATCCCTAAAGAGACATCTTGCCAGGAAGCCAATTTAGAGGCAGTTCATATAGGAGATGGGTGATCACATACTGGTAGGCACCTTTTCACAGGTGTAGGTTTATGGCCAAATCACCTAGTGTTTCTTAGTTCTGCAAATCTCAACAAACATCAGTAGCGGGTTGCAGTGGCACATGCCTGTAATCCCAGCAGCTTGGGAGGTGGAGACAGGAGGAATGTGAGTTCAAAGCCAGCCTCAGCAACTTAGTGGGGACCTCAAGTAAATCAGCAAGACTCTTGTCTCTAAATAAAATACAAAATAGGGCTGGGGATGTGGCTCAGTGGTCGAATGCCCCCTGATACTAAACAAAACAAGACAAAAGATCATTTTTTCCCCTAAGGCTATTGTTATTTATTCATTTGCCCACATGTAGTTTCTGCCTATTATACAATGATCAGGCTAGAGAGGGTAGCCCTTCTGCGGATCACCACTAGGATAATAGTAGAAAAAATACTTAAATTAATTACTGTGGAAGACCAGGGTCATGTGAAGCTAAATAAGCAGTCTGGCGCCAGATTAATGTTCGGCTTCATATACAGACAAGATGTTATGGTTTATACAGTTCTATATAGCTTAACCATAGAGAGATATATACAAGCATGTATGTGTGTATATATATCTACGTACACACATACACACATTGGTTTAAGTTTTGCCGATTCTCAGTGCATCTACATACTTGTCATATTACCCAAGGAGGTGTCAAGCTCAAAAGATTCCTCAACTCATAGCCAAGACGCTCTTCATTGTATCCTCTGCCTTTATTTTGAAGCTACTTACTAACCCTGGAAACCCGTTCTTTCTCCACCTCAACTGTATCTTTTTCCCACCTTGAACAAGAGAAGCAGTCTCTTCAATCTTCAAATATGAGGTGGCCGGTACTAAGCCTGCACAATTGAGCCGCGCAGTGGGGGACTGCTAATTCCAGACTTAATCCCGAAGCTCCGCAACCGAGGAGACCGTTCTGGCTTCGTCCCATTAGTGGCAGCACCCCTGAAAACTGACACATTTCGGCAGCATTACAGCCTTTTAAAAAATAACTGAGTCATCACATTAGGAAAAACTGTCACCTCACAGAAAATCAGGAACTCAGGCCCACCCTCACCACGGGCCTACGGACAGCAGCAGCTCAGCAGAGCAGGCCGCAGGAACCAATTAGTTTCTGCCACATCACAGACCCCACCTCCAGACGCGAGGCTCCGCCCCCACGCACGGCTGACCCGGAGCTAAAAATCCTACGCGGCGCTACCTTCTGGGGTCACTTCCGCCACCGCCATGGCGGCACAGGGAGCTGCTGCAGCGGTTGCAGCAGCGACTTCGGGGGTCGTAGGGGAGAGCGAGCCCGGGCCCGGGGAGAATGCAGCGGTCGAGGGGACTGCCCCATCCCCGGGCCGCGTCTCTCCGCCGACGCCCGCGCGCGGCGAACCAGAAGTCACAGTGGAGATCGGAGAAACGTACCTGTGCCGGCGGCCAGATAGCACCTGGCGTGAGGGCGGGGCCCAGGGGCGGGCTGTGTGGTGGGCGTGACTTGAGAACTTACCCTCCTTAAAGCCTAGAGCCTGGGGGTTTTAGCTGTGGGGGGCGGGGCGGGGGCGGGGGCTGGGCTTTGAACTTCTAGGTAAGAACTCGGAGTTGCCTGGATTGAGAAACCAGCCCAGTAATGGAGGCTGTCATTCTCTCATTATGCGTGTGCCTCCTACAAAGCCACCTGTAAGGGTATATCGAAGATCTTAGTATATACAGAACTCCTGTTCCACTTACTTGCTAAATATTAACCTTCATTTTTTTTCCTTGCGAACTCTGCTTCCACTGGTCTCTTTTGCTTCTGTCTTTCCCTTCTGTCTTCCCCTGTAGTAAAGAGGACCTTCCAGAACACCTTTTCCTTTGTGGTCTATAATTTTCTGTTATCTTCAAAATAAACTCCAACTTATTATTAGAGTGGCATTCATTTTTGTGTCCTCTCTGGTTTCTAGCCACCCCCAAAAAAGCCATTACTAGACCTGAACATGCTATTGGCTCCGAAAAACCATGTGCCTTTTAACACCCTGCTCTCTGTTTGGAATGTCTTCCCTTTCTCCTGTCATTCTTTTAGCTTGTATCTTTTGTGATGCCATTCTTAACTGCCTTCAGGCAAAGTGAGTTGTTCCCATCTGTATGTTCTTTCTACATTCTTTTCATACTTCAGTCATGGAATAGGTAACATAATGTTGTAATCCTCTGTTTGTGGACTCCTCCCCCATCAAACTGGGAACTTCTGGAGGGCAAGATCTCTTGTGATTGAGTGTTGTGTCCAGCAAAAACACAGTGTAGGACCAAACACACAGTGGTTACTTTATTAATTGATTGTATGCTATTTGTGGGGCACTGCACTAAAAATTTTGGAGGCATTAACTCTGAGGTGGGCACTATTATTCCTATTTCTATGTGAAGAAACTGAGGCTCAGGAAGTCAAGACAACTTGCTCAGTTACACTTAGCTAGGAAATGGGGAGCAAGAATTATAAAACTCAGGTTGTGTTAATGCTGTGCCAGCCCTCATGTCCCCCAAACAAATGAATTACTGAGTGTATATAGTAAAATGAACATTGAAATTTGGAGTCAGAGCTAAACTCAGTGAAGTATCAGTTCTTATCACTTTTCAAATCTATGACCCTGGGAAAGCCTCATTTTTTTTCCTCATCTGTAAAATAGGAATAACAGCTCCAACCTCAGGATTGTGAAGGGTATAAATGCAATGGTGGATGTGGACAGATGAATCTGGAAACTGAAAACTGCTCCACAATGTCTTGGATCCCTCTTGTTTTAACATTTCCTGACGATCCTAGCCTTTTTTTTTTTTTTTTTTTTTACAGATTCTGCAGAAGTGATCCAGTCTCGAGTGAATGACCAGGAGGGCCGAGAGGAATTCTATGTACACTATGTGGGCTGTGAGTGCTTTGGGGCCTCTTGGCTTGGGTGGGAGGAGGAAGTGGCAGGACAATACCTTCATGGCCTATCCTAACAGTTAACAGGCGACTGGACGAATGGGTAGATAAGAACCGGCTGGCACTGACCAAGACAGTGAAGGATGCTGTACAGAAGAACTCAGAGAAGTACCTGAGTGAGCTGGCTGAGCAGCCTGAGCGCAAGATAACTCGAAACCAAAAGCGCAAGCATGATGAGATCAACCACGTACAGAAGGTCCGGGCCCCTCCCCTTCCCCAGGACTCCAGTGGCCCAGCTGCTTCTGCCAGCTCCCTTGGGCCTCTAGAGTTCCAGTGCCAAAACCACAGCTACTCCCATTTCTTAAGTTTTTATATGAGTGTATCAGGAACTTCATCTGTCTAATTTACTCTTTATAGGTAGAAAACTGAGGCTCAGAAAGTGAAAGGGCTTGATTCCCACCTGACAGCAAGGAACTGGCACAGTTGGGTCTGGAAGTCAGACTTCCTGCTCCCTCTTTTGAGGCCTCCTGTGGCTGTGTCATATCAGACAGAACAACTTGATGTTTAAAGGGAAGTAGGAGAATGAATCATATTGGACACCTGCCTATTGCCAAGCACCATTCTAAATACATGTACAAGCTCATCAAATTCTTCCTGACAATTTACCACCACAGGAATAATTATCTCTTTCTGTAGATGAGGAAGCAGGCTCAGAGAGGTTAAGTAACATGCCCAAGGTCACACAGCTAGTAAAAAAGGGGCTGGAATTAGAATAATTATGCCATACATTGTTCTTTGAGCTAGAGTATTATGTTTAAATATTTTAGTACATGATCTCACTGTTGTTTCACATTAACCCTTTGAGGTAATCATTATTATTATACCCAGTGTACACAAGAGGTACAGTTTAGAAACCCAGTTAGAAATTAAATCTGCTAACTAGATTGTCCTGCTTCAGAGCTCAAGTCCTTAACCATGGTTTGATACATACTAGAAACCCAGGTCATATTCCTCCCAAACTTGGGTTTTTCTGGGATTTTTAATTTTTTCCCACCAAGCTAGACTTGTCCCTGGGGGTTACTTTCCTTCCAGTCTGAGGCTCAGTTTGTGTGTGTCTTTCTTCCTCCCTGTGTGTGTGTGTGTGTATGTGTATGTTGTAGTAGTGGTAGTAGTAGTAGTAGTACTAGTAGCAGTACTGGGGATTTAACATGGGGCACTTTACCTCCGAGCTACATTCTTAGCCCTTTTCATTTGTTTATTTTGAGCCACGGTCTCCCTAAGTTGCCCAGGCTGACCTCAAACTTGTGATCCTCCTGCCTCAGCCTCCCATGTTGCTGGCATTACAGGCGTGTGCCACCGTGCCTGGCTGAGCCTCAGTTTCTTGACTTATAAAATGAGTACAAACGAGCAGGATTCATCAAGGTCTGATCAAGCAGTCGTTAGTTTCAACCTTCAGTTTCATCTTTCTGAGCACTTATGTGCTTTGCAGTGATGTTTTTCAAACTGGAGGTCAATCTAGTAGTAGATTGTAAACTCAATTCAGTAGGTGTGGCTAGCATTAAATTTTTTTAAATGGAAGAAAGAAGTAGGCTAAGAGAAAATATCAGAGTTCATTGCATGTTATTAAGGATGAGTATTGTTTCGAGAAGCTTTTGTTTCACATGTATATGTACATATACAAAAACATGTTGACAGGTTTATAGTGCCAACTACACCTCCCAGTATGGATTTAATGAAATTTAAAGTGCAGCCAGACCTGGTGGTACATGCATTTGAGTAGACTGAGGCAGGAAGATCATAAGTTTAAAGCCAGTTTCAGCAATTTAGCGAAGCCCTAAGCAGCTTAGTGAGATATCCTGTCTCAGAAAATAAAAAGGACTGGGTATGTAGCTCAGTGGTTAAGCACCCCTGAGTTAAATCCCTGTTGCTCCCCCCATCCCACCCCCCCAAAAAATTGAAGTTCCCTAACCTAGAAAACTCTTCCAGTTTAGGGTAGCACTATCCAATTGATTTCCTTTTATAATAGAAATATTCTACAGCTGTGCTCTTCAGTACAGGAGCTACCTTAGCTACATGTGGCTGTTGAATACTTAAAATATATTAGTATGACTAGGAGTTTTTTTTGTGTGGTACCGGTGAATCAAACCCAAGGCCTTGCACATGGTAGGCCATATGCTCAAACCTACCTCCGCAGCCCTTTTTAATTTATATATTTGTACTGGGGATATTATACCAAGGGCCTCTACCACTGAGCTATATATCTAGCCCTTTTTATTTTTTATTTTTTGGTACCAGGGATTGAACCCAGGGTTGCTTAACCACTGAGCCACATCCCTAGCCCTTTCTTAAATTTTTTAAAATTTTGAGTCTCACTAAGTTGCTGAGGCTGGCTTTGAACTTGGGATCCTCCCTGGGATTATAGCCTGAATTTAAATATAAATAGTATATGTAGTGACTAGGGGCTACTCTATTGGACAGCACAGGTCTAAGATCCTATTATTTCCCCAACTAATTTGCAATGGACAGAGATATATCTCTAAGCTGGCAATCATTAGGGTGATAGTGGGCCAAGCTATGGTGATAGTGGTTAGTAAACCTCAGCAACCTAGCAAGGCACTAAGCACCTTAGCAAGACCTTGTCTCAAAAATAAAAGGGCTGGGGATGTGGCTCAGTGGTTAAGTGTCCCTGGGTTCAATCCCCAGTAATCCCCGCCTTCCACCCTCCACCCCCACAAAAAACGATGGGGTAATAAAATAATCAGCAAGTTAACAATTAGGAAGGTTCTTCAGAACCTAATTAATGTTTAATTCTAAATAAATTGTAGCATTTAAGAAAAATAGTGTTTTTGTAGTCCTTTAATGCTGTTGTAGAAGATTATGCTTTGTGAAAGTCGGGAAAATACATTTTAAAGAAATGAGAAGGAATATCTTCCTTCAGTTTTGCAGTGGTCAGGCTTGAAATTGAACCAGAAACTTGGGCCCAACTCTGCTGAGTACTAATTTTGTGACCCTGGTCAAGTGACCTTGCCTCTTTGTGCCTCAGTTTCTTCTTTTGTATAATGAGGCTAGTAAATATTCTTGTTTCAAAGCCTCATTGTGAAGATTAAATGAAATAATGTTCATGGAGTATTTGACATTTAGAATGAATAGCAGCTAGTTAGTCTCCAAGGGTAAGTGACCTCACCTCTCCCTGCCTGTTTATATAACTCTGAAATTGGAAAAAGAATGCTCCATCAAAAGGCTGATTGAGTCCATATTGGCAAAATGCTTTGTAGAGGAGCATTCTAGGTAAACAATGGCTACTTTCTCAACTATGGAGCAGATTTACTCTGTTATAGGCCATAGGCCTTCAAGGATCTCCCTTGTCAGGCTGTGCTTGGTTTGTCCTTCAGAGTCAGGCCTAGGAACAGGATATGCTGTGTGACATAACTTTTAGTCTCTGCTTTCTTTTTATTGGGAGGATCAAAAATATATTGATCATATCCCTGTTCATCTGGTGAGACTGGGTTGCAGTGGGGGGAGGTTTGTGGCAGGGCGCTTGGGATTGAACCCTGGAGTGCTTTACCACAAGCTACATCCCCAGCCATTTTTTTATTTTGAGACAGCATCTCACTAAATTGCTGAGGCCGGTCTCAAACTTGAGATCCTCCTGCTGCAACCCCTAAAGTCGCTGGATTACAGAGGTGCACCACCACACCTGGCTAGTTTTTGCTTTCTGGGGATTTAGAAAATAGGGAAAAACAAGGCAGGGAGAAGTTGGGGGGGCTTGTGTTAACCACGTCTGACCTGGGAAGGAGGGGGTGTTAGGATATAGAAAAATCTAGTCAAAATAAATAAATAAATAAATAAAAGCCACATAAAAAAGAAAAAGAAAAATTTAGTCAAGCTTCCTGGAGGGGATGGGAAGGATGTTGGGCCTTGAAGGAGAAGGAAAAAAGAAAACACTGTAAAAACAATTACACATGATAGCCCACAAAGGCCTGCTCTGTCATGCACTCACCTGACTCAGGCTCTGCCAGATTGAGGAAGTGCTTTCTGGCAGCTTGAAGGCGAGGAAGGGCATCCTCAAGGAAGTAATCTTGTGCAAAAGCATGAAGGCCAGAAAAAGGGCTGTTGATATCTGTAGGTTTGAGGGGCTGAAATAGGCAAGGAATCTAAGGAGAACTAGTTAATTGTTCAGACCTGAAATGGTGGCAGTGACTGTTTGGAGTGAGACAGGGAGGAGAATTCCAGAGAAGACCAATTCCAGAGGTGTCAAGGAGGTCGAATTGGCATCCACCCTATTAGGAATTGATCACCAATTGGATGCTAGACTTAAAAGGAGGGAGGAGTCCTAAGATCAGGCCCAGTTATTGTCTTGAACAGTTGGGCCAAGGGTGATGTTCCCAGTGGAAGGGAGATCTAGAAGGAGGAACACATTTGCTGAGAGGAATATTGAGATTCTTTCTAGGCATCTGTGGGGAGGACCTTTGGGAACAGTCCCATGGACAGGAAGCTACTTGGGTCTGGTGTTTAGGAAAGATGTCCAAGTATATTGAGGAATCTGTGACAGTTTTTATTTTCTACTTGGAAGATGGGATCCATTATTTCATCTGAATCACAACTTTGGGATAGTTGGGTTGTCTCATTATACGACTTTCAGTCCTTTCAACCCAAGGACTGAAACCAGGCCTCCTGATCCTATCCCTATTTATCTGCAAAAGTTCCAAACTCAGGTATCAGTGTCATCTGAGATGTGTGGGTAGGTGGGTAGCTAGGAGAGGAGGAGCTTAGATCACCCAGCTACAGAACCAAGTAAAAAAGCTGGTCTTGTAGTTATTATTGACATTTAGGAGATGAGTCTTGAAGACGATAGGGAAGCATTGTTGGTTCTGGGACAGGGCAGGGACAGCCTGACCACCACCTCTATCCACCATTGTCCACTTTTCTTTCCTTGCCCAGACTTATGCAGAGATGGACCCCACAACAGCAGCCTTGGAGAAGGAGCATGAGGCGGTAAGCAGGGTCAGGTCTCCTAACTGGGCACTCCCTCTCTTTGCTTCCTTGTCCTTGCTGAGCCACCTAGTGCCCCTATTCCCACCTTCTTTGCAGATCACCAAGGTGAAGTATGTGGACAAGATCCACATTGGGAACTATGAAATTGATGCCTGGTACTTCTCACCATTCCCTGAGGACTATGGGAAACAGCCCAAGCTCTGGCTCTGCGAGTATTGCCTCAAGTACATGAAATACGAGAAGAGTTACCGCTTCCACCTGGTGAGGCTAGGCTGCAGTGGGAAAAGAGGCAGGTGGGCATCAAGGCTGGGGGCAGTGAACTGAGGCTGCAGCATCAGGGAAGACAGGTCCAGAGGAGTCAAAAACAAGGAGGGGTTGCCTGAAGGGACCTGGATTCCAGGCCTGGCTTTGATGTTGCTGACATAGTGTGACCTTGGCCAGTTTTCTGCTTTTCTGTTGAATATGAACAATAGTCTCTCAGATTCTTTGCCCTTTATTATGTTTACGAAGGCCAGCCCAGTACCAGGCTGCTCAGTGTAAAGGAGGAAACAGTATGAACAATTGAACATCGGGGTGTGGACAGGTGGGAAGAAGGGGCCATACTAAAAGTGGGACGTTGTCATCACCAGCATGGTGGAGTGTTTCCCAGAGCATGAAGTCTGAGGCAAATATATGTGGCTTAGGAAAACTTTGATAATGGATGAATGACCTCTAGAATCAGGCCAAGAGAAGCTTGAAAGCAGATATTTGAGTGAAACTTGAGCAAGCTGTTAGTCTCTCTTTGCCTCAGTTTCTTCATCTGTGAAATAGGGTCTATCTCTAAGGTTGCTGGGGAATATGCAGCTAGAGTATTAAGCAGAGGCCTTTACAAATGGGGAAACAAAGTGCAGAGACTTGCTCCAAGCCACACAGGTGGTGGGGTGGGAAGCATCTAGCAGAGAATTTATGGGTCTCAAGTCTGTATTCCTTCATTTCTGTCCCCAGGGCCAGTGTCAGTGGCGGCAGCCGCCAGGGAAGGAGATTTATCGAAAGAACAACATTTCTGTGTATGAAGTAGATGGCAAAGATCATAAGGTGAGCTGGTGGCTCAGAGCCAGTGGGGGGGTAGGGAAAGCTCGGGACACAGCCTAGATGATTCTCACTGCCACTGCCAGGTACGGGCTAGCCTCAAGGTGTGTGTCCATTGGGAATAGGACTGTGAAGTCTTACTTGGCCTGGCACCTGGCCTGTGGTTGGTGTGCAGTAAAACACATGTTCCCGTGATGCCAGCCTTGGGCCCATCTCCTTTCTGTCCCTGAGGATCTCTTTGATGGGGGTAGTTCAGGTTTGGGTAGTTCTGGAGCCCAGATTGGAGATTGTCTTGCCTGAGGCTGCTCTTAGACAGCTTTCTCTTTTGGTCTAAAGGAAAGGTGTTTGTTTTTGCCTGGGAGGGGACAGCTTTGTTTTGAGATTTCCTCCTGAGAGCTCTGTGGCTAATGTTGGCTGTGTTCCTTGTTCTTAGCAGAATGACTTCAGTAGGGCAGGGAGTGGCCTTTAGGGCCTGCTCTCCATTGTTAAGAACATGGCCTTGGGGCTGGGGTTGAAGCTCAGTGGTAGAGCACTTGCCTAGCATGTGTGAGGCACTGAGTTCTATTGTCAGCACCTCATATAAATAAACCATCAAACAAATAAATAACAACTAAAAAAAAAAAAAAAGAACCCAGGGGATGGGATTGTGGCTCAGTGGTAGAGCTTGGGCCTTGCACGTGTGAGGCACTGGGTTCAATCCTCAGTACCACATAAATAAAGTATTGTGTCCATCTACAACTAAAAAATTATTAAAAAAAAACCAAAAAACTGGTCTTTGGCAGGGCATAGTGACACACACCTATAATCTGTTTCCAGCTGCTCAGGGGAGATTGAGGTAGGAGGATCACAAGTTCAAGGAGGAGCATCTTAGAAATCTGTACTTCAAAATAAAACACATAAAGAGCTGGGGATATTGCTCAGTGGTCAACCTGGAAAAGTTTCTTCAAATGTCCCGTTTCCCTTGGAAGGGCACTATAGTATGAGATGAAGAAGACAGGCTTCAAATTGCCCTGTCACTTCCTGGTTGACCTTAGACAAGTTACTTAACTTTGTTTTGTTCCCGTTTCCTCATCCATAAGACAAGAGTCATAATTATTTGCCTAATCAGCTTGTTAGTGGAATGAATGAGACCACAAATGTCAAGTATGTAGTGCAGGTGCCTGGCATGTAGTTAGTAGATGCTTAGTAAACATGGGTCTTTGTTATTGTTGAGTAGTTGGGGAATACCTACACTGAGCCTGGCCCTGGCCTGCCTTGCTGACCATTCATGGGTAAAGTGACAGAAAGGGCTCCCACTGGAGGTGTGGTATACTTTCCAGCTCTACCCTCTACCAACTTTGAGGCCTCACGCAAATGCTTCCCTTCCCAGAGCTTCCCTTTTCTCCTAAGACAAGTGGGACTAGCAAGGCTGGCTCACACAATCATTAGGTCAAATGAAAGAGCGGATTTGAAGAGGTGTCATAAACCAGAGAGTCTACTTAGGCCGTGGCATGAAGCCAACCTCAAGGTCCCATTGACCCTCCTGATAACTGGCGTGCGTGGGTCTTTGGGTCTGTGCCAAGGAGTCTAGTCAGGCTGAGGAGAGTGAGTGTGGACAGGCTGAGCTCAGGCTTTAGGTCAAGTGCAAGGGCCCTCCACTTTGCAGATAGTTACCAGCATCATGTCTAGATAGATGCTGGGGGCCCAGCTATGAACAAGACAGAACTCACATACCAGGCAAATTCCTGTCCTGGCACTCACAAGCCATGGAACCATAGGCTAGCCTCAGTTTCCTATTCTGAAACAAGTTAATGTCTATAAAGATTGAGCCAGATGATTATACATGTAAAACACCTGGCCTATATTTAGCACTCAAAAGTGGTGAGTTAATGATTAATCCAGCTCTGCCATTAACTTGTTGAGTGCTAATGATGACTTCTCAGTTTCCTTATTTATCAGAAATTGACTCTAAGACTCCTTCCAGTTGTTTTTTATTTGTTTGTTTTTGTTTTTTTGTACTGGGCATTTAACCCAGGGCCCTTTACCACTGAGCTACATCTCCAGGCTGTTTTTATTTTTTTGAGACAAGTCTCACTATGTTTAGGGCCTCAATAAGTTGCTGAAGCTGGCCTCGAACTTGGGATCCTTCTGCCTCAGCCTTTGGAATTCCTTGGATTACAGGACTGCACCACCATGCCTGGGCTCTTTCCAATTTTTTTTTTTTTTTGGTATCAGAGTTTGAACCCAGGGGCACTTAACCACTAAGCCACATCCCTAGCCCTTATTTATTTATTTTTAATTTTTTTAGTCATAGTTGGACACAACACCTTTATTTATTTATTTATTTATTTATTTATTTTTATGTGGTGCTGAGGCTTGAACCCAGAAGCTCACACATGCTAAGAGAGTGCTCTATTGCTGAGCCACAACCCTAGCCCCTCTAGCCCTTTTTATTTATTATCTTGAGATAGGGTCTCGCTAAGTTTCTGAGGCTGGTATCCCTTGCCTCAGCCTCCTGAGCTGCTAGGATTACACTATGCCTAGCTCTCCTTCCAGTTCTAAATACTACTCTTTTGGCCAGGTGCACACTTGTTGGGGAGGAGGCTGAGACAGGAGGATTGCAAGTTCAAGTCAGCCTCAGCCTACCAAATATGAGATTACAGGCATGCACCACTGCACCTGGCTACTGGCTTGCCCTTTGGAACCTGGCATGTACAGAACAACAAGGTGGCTGCTCATGCCCATGCTGGTTGGGGGAATTGTACTTGCTCTCTGAACCTGTTTCCCCTCCCCGACCCCGCAGATTTATTGTCAGAACCTGTGTCTACTGGCTAAGCTTTTCCTGGACCATAAGACATTGTACTTCGATGTGGAGCCTTTCGTCTTTTACATCTTGACTGAGGTGGACAGGCAAGGGGCCCACATTGTTGGCTACTTCTCTAAGGTGCTGAATGACTAAACCCAGGTTGGGGGAGGGTGGGAAGTATAAACTGGAGCAGGGGCTGAGCTTCTCCAAAGATCCTGAGCACCCATCCCCTGCAGGAGAAGGAGTCTCCAGATGGAAACAATGTGGCCTGCATTCTGACCCTGCCCCCCTACCAGCGCCGTGGCTATGGAAAGTTTCTCATTGCTTTCAGTGAGTGGCTCCTGTGGTGGTGGGGACAGAGAGGGGTTGCTAGGGTGGGCTGGATCCTCAGGATTCTTCTTCTCTTGTTATCAGGTTATGAGCTCTCCAAGCTAGAAAGCACAGTAGGATCCCCAGAGAAGCCACTCTCTGATTTGGGCAAACTGAGCTATCGCAGCTATTGGTCATGGGTCCTGCTAGAGATTCTGCGAGATTTCCGGGGCACACTGTCTATCAAGGACCTTAGGTGAGAGCCCTGGTCCCCAACCATGTTCAAGGCATGCTGCTGTCCACTGAGGACCTTGTAAGCAAGGCATCCTGGCATCCTCAAGGGAAAAGATTAGCCATAGATCCTGTCTTCTTGTCCCTTTTGCTATCCTAGGCAGACCCCATAAGACTTATCTCCATCATCTTCTCTAATGCTTTTCTGCAGTCAGATGACCAGTATCACCCAGAATGACATCATCAGCACTCTACAGTCCCTCAACATGGTCAAGTACTGGAAGGGCCAGCACGTGATCTGTGTCACACCCAAGCTGGTAGAGGAACACCTCAAAAGTGCCCAGTATAAGAAACCACCCATCACAGGTGTGTGGGTGGGGGCTTACATGTGTGTGTGTGTGTGGTGGGGGTAGGTATAAGGACTGCTAGAAACCAATTCCTCCTTTCTGTTGTCACAAGATCCCAAACCAGTCAAACCAGCTTCCAGGACAGAAGCCTGGGGCAGGCTACTCATTCCTGGGTTTCCCTGCCCCCTCCCCAAAACTCAGGCTGCCCTTTTGTTCTCTCCTGGAGGAGGTGAAACCTGGCTTGGGCCCAGAGCGGGAGCAGCCGGGTGTGAGCAGGCCTGGCCCAGAGGCCCTGCTTCTCATGCCTCTTCTCCCCACAGTGGACTCTGTCTGCCTCAAATGGGCCCCCCCAAAGCACAAGCAAGTCAAACTCTCCAAGAAGTGAGCAGCCAGTGCCCCTGCTGCTGGATCTGTGCCTCCTTGCCCCTAGCCTGTAAATATGTACAGACCTGTTTCATCCATTTTTAATAAAGTAAATTCTGCTGGTGGCTTTGGACTTTGGAAGTAGAAGAAAGAGGCCAAGAGTTGACATTCCTTATTTCACTTCATTCACAGACAGTTGTGCTCAAAACATTTTACTCCTTCTTGCTCCTTTTATCCCCCATCCCTGATCCCAAAGCCCCAGCCAGTTCCGGTGGGGGCTCAGTCCTCCGGAGTCCAGGATTCAGAGCTCAAGGGCAGCTTGGCAGCCAATGGGGCAAGATTGGGGCCTTTTCTGTCTCAAAGGCAAGCATGCCAGAAGACAGGAAGATGGCAAAGCAATGGGCTCATCAGGCAGGGAAGGTGGAGCACTAAAGCCTGAACTTCAGTGGCGGTCAGCTGGGTAGCTCCCAGTCTTCCCAAAACAGGTGGGAGTCAGGGCTCATTTTCATAGCTAAAGGTTCTTGGGAACTCCACAGGAGCCTAACCAATAAGCTGTGGATAGCCGGTGGAGGCAGCCAAAGGTTTTGGCCAATACTACAGACTGTAAAACCTTTGATCATGGGTTTTAGTCCCAAAGAGCAAATCCAGAAGAATGGGTTCAAAGATCAGGATGGTACCCTGGTCTCACACAGTCTTGGGAGGAAGGTGTGGCCAAGCCAGACTCCAGGCCCAAAGGTCACAAGGGGCCAGGTTCTCTCCTGGGAACAGGCATATGTTCTTGGTGTACTGTGTTAGTCCTGCAAGCAGGGTCAGCTTCCAGAGTGGGTAGCTTAGAGCTCATGCCAAGAGCAGAAGAGGCCCAGGATCAAGCCCAGCAGCAGCAGGCGAATAGGCCCTAGCAAACTCTGTGCTGGGGCAGAATTGAAGGCTAGACTTTGGTTGCAGAGGTTGCCATCTGGCTGGGACTCTTGGATTTGGGGTACCACATGAGGCTGGAGTTCTGGCACTCTGGAGTGGATCCAGGAGGCATAGCTAGAAGTCAGAGTATACACACCAGGCCTGTTGGGGGCTCCACAGGCATCACCCCAGCTCACAATGCCGGCTAGGTACCAGAGGCCCTCCACAGGGCAGGAGAGTGGGCCTCCAGAATCACCCTGAGGAGAAAAACATACAACAGTTGTCAGGACCAGACTCTAGGCCTCCAGTCATCCATGCCAGCCCATCCAAACTTCACCTCCCAAGAGGCATTTGTCTCATCTCTTCTTCTGGGATTTCTGCACTTACTTGGCAGGCATCCTTGCCCCCATTCACATAGCCAGCACACAGCATGTCCTGCTGGATAAAGTGAGGCTCTTCAGGCTTGGCATCAATGTTGTATAGGCAATTACATGTCTCACGACTGATCAGTGGCACTTCAAGTTGCTGCAGTGGCCTGGGGACCTGGAGACTCACTGTGAGGCAAAAGATGTTTACCTAGGGGCTCCTACCCTGAGTCAGGCTCCCCTCCATACCTCTAGGCATATAGTGCCCCCACCTTACCTGAGGGAGCCACATGGCCCCATCCAGTGACTGTACAATGGAGGCCATTAGGGAAGGAAGCATTGGCTGCAGGGAGGCAGATGGGCCGGATATTGCGGGAGAATGTGATGGGTTGATTGAGGCGGAACAGTGCAATGTCGCCCTCTGAGCCCTCCTGTTGGTAGGTGGGGTAGGTGATGATCTCTGCCACTCTGCGGACCACCATATCGGAGCTGTAGGAGTCTAGCTGGTGGGCCCCCAGCTTTATTTCATAATCAATGTGATCGTGTTCCCTGCATGCAGAGGAACAAAGACTTGGGACCCTGATCACTGTTGTCTTAATGGAATCCTAACCCAGATTCTGGTCCCAGACAGCATTTTTAAAGCCCGATTTGTCCTGTGATCTCCAAACCTCCCTTCACCTCTGACTGGTCTTTCAGACTTTATTGATAACCAAATACCCTAACCTCTGACCTGGATTGACCTGCTTACTTTGACATCCAGACCATTTTCTACTCCCCACCCCGCCCCATCCAAGTAGTACCTGGGGAAGCAGTGAGCAGCTGACAGCACCCACTGCTCAGACACAAGAGACCCGCCACACACATGGACGCCATCATAGTTGATGCTGACCTGCCAGGGCCACTGACCAGGAGTTGCACTGCTACCACCTGTGATGCGTGCTTGAACAACTACACCACAGGGGACTGCCAGGGAGAAAGGGAAAGGGAGGTCAGGACCTTCTAGGGCCCCCATGCCAGGACCTTAGCCCTGCCATTCCAGGAGATCTGGTTTAGAGTTTGGGAAGTGGTTAAGTTCATGGTCAGCCACCACTTTGTCCCCGTGGTGGCTCCCCAGGTACGGGCACTTCTATTCCTTGCTATCGACTACCTGTTACCCAATTCAAGTCTCATGGCAATCTCCTTCCTCAAGCCTTCCTGCTTTCTATCTGTTCAACCCCTTAAAAATCTGAAGATCTTTATAAAGCACAAATCTGGCCAAGTCACTCGGTTTCCAAAACCTTTTCATGGCTTAAGATACATTCCAGACCCTCCATGGCACTACCATCTGCTCCAGCCATCCTGGACATTTCAGTCACTTGTTTTCTGGATCTTTGCTGAAACCCTGATAGCTGTCTATCATCTACCCAGGCTGGGAAGACATTCACAGTTGAGAGCCTTTCCCCTCCTTGCTCCGCTTGGCTGTGGAGATCATTCAAAGGGCAGCCTCTCTGTCACCTGTGCTGACTCTGCCAGCTGAGTCAGGCATTGCCTCTGTGCTCTTAGCTCTTAGGCCCCTGCCCAGGCTCAGTTGTTCTGGTGTCTATGATTCTTACAATCACGGCAACCTGGGCATTCCTTAGGGATATTTCTATGTCTCCCTAATACTCAGCACAGTCCTGAGCACACAGTGAATACGGTTGAACAAATGAACAGAACTGGGGTCCCATGATGTGAATAGCTAGTGTCTGGGAACAGACCAGCCCTTCCAAAACTAAGGCCCCAGTATGGAGTTGGGCCCAGCTGTCCTTCACAGTCACTAGGAGCAGAGAAAACTGCCAGCCAGACTCCTCTGCTCCTTCAAAATCATGACAATAGCTAGTACTTAGGGAGTGTTCCAGAAGGCCCAGATGGGGCTTGCATTTTCCTTTATCACCTAGAAAGCTCACTACAGCCCCTGGATATGGAGCTAGCTCCATTTTAGAGGTAAAGGAATGTGGCCAGTAAATATGAAGCTGGGGCTGAAAACCAGTCTGACTCAAAGCCAGTGTGTGTACCTTCAAAAGACCCTGGATTTGTGTCCCTCAAAATGACCTTGAGTGCCCCACTTTTGGAGTCTGACATGGGTTTCAATAGAGTTCTACAACCCAATGGCTGTATACCCTTAAACAAGTCACTGCTTCTCTGCATCTCAGATTTTTTAATCCATAAAGTGAAGGCTATATGCCCCACTCACAGAGCTATTGGGAGATTTAAGATAACGTGGTGAGACAGTCCAGCAGAGGGTCAGGCCCTCCTCAGACCCACTGGGGAATAAGAAGCCATGTCCCCTTCCTTCCCCCTCTTCTATTTCCCAGAAAGCCTTACCTTCAGTCCGGTCAGCTCCTGGAGGAAAAAAAGAAAGAGGGAGGGGTAAGCAGGAAACTCAGAGATCCAAGACCTATTAGCACCTGCCACTTCTCTGGAGGACTGGCTCCTTTCCTAGGAGAGCCAATACCCAAAAGGAGAGGGAAGCCAGCTCCAGAGAGGCCTGGGATTCTCAAGCCCAGGATAAGGACTGTGCACCTGAGAAGGATTACGTTTGCTCCCTCTTAGGCATGATCCCTTCCCATACCCCACTCACGTGTACTTACCCATCCCCGTTTGGAATAATCCAAGAAAAAGCAAAAAGGCCACAGCTTCCAGTTGCCCAGGTCCTGGGCCTGCCCTCTGGCCCATGGCCCAGGATGACAGCCCCTGGGGGAAACACCAGGCACGAAAAGAACGTAGGGCTGGTTTTGGCAGGATCTAAAACCAGGCTCAGAAGTAAGGAATCCCAGAATCCAGGTTGGGGAGGTGGATCAGGTGTCCAAGTCTGGCTTTTGAAACAGGGAGCAGCCAAAGTTGTGAGACGCCTGGGATTTCCGCAGCTACCAATGTGGTGGATGTGTCTCCGTCACAGCCTGGTCATGCAGAGACCGCTTCAGAGAGGTGCCTCCCTAGGGCAAGGCACCTGCCTGCTGGCCCCTCCCTTAGCCCCGCCTTCTTGGTTTAGCTCTGCTGGCTGTATTTGCCTGGAGATCTGGAATCTTTTCAGTTATCTAGGCTGTGTGAGGGTTAGGGTGAGGCTCCCTAGGCTCAAGGGCAGCCTGAGGCAAGGCCTGCAATCCCAATGGCTGGCCAACTATCCCCAGGTTTCTCAGTCCTTCAGACCAGTTATGCTCCCCCAGACCAAAGGAGGGAGGAGCCTCCCTCCTTCCTTAGGCCTGGTATTTTTACCTAGAACACTGGGGTCTGCCTGGGCCAGGGCCATTCCAGGCCTTTTCTCTAAACCCTCAGACTTCCTGCCGGTGGTGACTATGACTGGTCTTGCCAATCATCCCACAAGTATTTACTAACTACCTACTGTGTGATGGACAAAAATGGGGACTGGCGTGAGTGTCCAGTAGCTGGAAAGGTCCTTCTTGGAAATGCCTTGAGAACAGAGACCTACGGGAGTTAAGCAAAGGTTTTTGTTTGTTTGTTTATTTGTTTAATATTTATGTTTTAGTTTTAGGTGGACACCTTATCTTTATTTTTACATTTATGTGGTGCTGAGGATCGAACCCAGTGCCTCCTGCATGCTAGGCAAGCACTCTACCACAACCCCAGCCCCTAAGCAAATTTGTTAACAAGGCAAGTATGGAAAAATTTCTCAAGTGGGGCATGCAGGTGGCTGAGGTTCAGGGAAAGAAGACTGATGTGACTGGAGTGGGGGTCAGGCACATCCTCTGTGAGTGTGAATCTATAGCACTTGGAATATAGGTTGGACTCATGACTGAGGAAAAGCAGACCCTCATGGGGTGTGGTGATGCATGCCTATAATCCTGTCAACTCTAGAGGCTGAGACAGGAGAATTGCTGAGACAGGAGTTCGAGGCCAGCCTCAGAAACTTAGAGAGGTCCTAAGCAATTTAGCAAGGTCCTATCTCAAAAAATAAAAAGCAGGGTGTGGTGGTGCACACCTTTAAATCCCAGTGGCTGAGGCAGGAGGATTGCAAGTTCAAACCCAGTCTCAGCAATTTAGCGAGACCCTGTCTCAAAATAAAATAGTCCTTTTTAGACTAGTGGTGTGGTTCAATGGTGAAGCACTCCTGGGTTCAATCCCCAGTACCTGAATAAATAAATAAATAGGGCTAGGGATGTAGCTCAGTGGTAAAGTATACATCCCTTGGTTCGATCCATAGTACCAAAAGAAAAACAGACCCTACTTCTTCCCAACCCTCTTTCCAGAAGACTGGATGCCCAGGCTGGTGGTCAGAGAATTCCTGGAGTGGGTGAGCATGTGTGTGTGTGTGTGGGGGGGGTGGCGCTGGATTGGGAAGAGGTCAAAACTGGGGAGGAGAGGGTAAGACACTGGGAGTTGTGGGAGGCTTTAAGTAGAGGATGGGCATGTTCAGTGTTTCTGGGGGTGACATGTGGGTAGCTGACTGAGTTTGAAGAACTGATGGGAATGTACTTCCCTGTAGAGGACCTGGGGAATATTTTATGTTATATCTAGCAGCTAAGAATAAGCCCGGTCCTTTAAGAACCTTTGCCCTTCTCAAGCTCCCAGTGAGAATCTTCACCTTTCCTCTGAGTCCTGCCAACCCCCCTTTTTCTTGCGGGGGGGACCGGGGATTAAACTTAGGTACACTCAACCACTGAGCCACATTTCCAGCCTTTTTTTTTTAATTTAGAGACAGGGTCTCCACTGAGTTGCTTAGCACTTCGTTTTCATTTCTTTCGTACCGAGGATTGAACTCAGGGGTACTTGACCATTGAGCAACACTCCCAGCCCTATTTTGCACTGTGTTTAGAGACAGGGTCTCCCTGAATTGCTTAGCACCTCACTGCTGCTGAGGCTAGCTTTGAACTCACGATTCTCTTGTATCAGCCTCCCAAGCTGCTGGGAGTACAGGCGTGCACCACTGTGCCCGCTTTGCCAACCCCTCTTGCATTATCTGCCTACTCAACTAGAGTTTTTGTGGCCCTAGCTCCAGGAGTGACCCCTCTGCCACCCACATCAGCTGACTTCTCCTCAGGTCCCTATTTTCCCATTTTCTATGCTCATAGCTCACTTTCTTTATAACCCTCTCCTGATCCCCAGCCAGGGGTGTTTCCCACTTGACTGTGAACATACATGAACTTATATATTAGACTCCAATTGTACCATGACTTGGTAGTTAGCAGGGAATATGGTTGAATTAATTCAGGGATTTACATTAGTCAGGGATGAGGTAGTAGAATTTATATAAAAGGGGCCCAAATCCTAGGGGCACTGAGCATGGATATACAAGTGGTGGACCCTGTATAAGGGTTGTTTGTGTGCTGGGGTCATCTGTATGCTGGGGACTGGAGATGAACACTTTGAGGCATCATTCATCAGTGTAGGGGCTGGCTCTCCTAACCTGAGTCTGTCCAACTCTATCAGGAGGGGCCTCAGGGCACTGTCTAGGGCCAAAATATGCTGCAGGTGCTAGGGACTCTAATTCCACTGGGGAGGTGACACACAATCAGCTGGCCACCTAAACTCCCCCGCCCTGGGGAAGGAATGAGGGAACAGCTGCCACGTTATCAGGGACACATTTCCTGGTCGCCTGACTCAACTGATGCCCGTAGAGGGAGGAGCCCTATTCCTGTGTTTCCCTCTTAGCCCAGTTGCTCTCAGCCCCTCAGCCTGCCCCTAGTGATGTCACAGGCCACATGTTTTTGTTTACACCTTTATTGTCTGCTCCTCTGCCACCCCCAAGGATTCCTGGAACCCAAAATAGCACTGAGGCCCAATTATCCAAAGCTGCTGCAGTCTAGATAGAGAGGCCCTCTCCAGGCCTGGGAGAGCGTTAGCAGGTTAGACTACATTCCAGGCATGCTGAGTGGTGGGAAGAGAAGGGGAAGTGGCTCATGAAGCAAGGTCCTCTCAATCCTGGATCAGGGGAGTCAGTAACAGCAGGATCAAAGCAGCAGCCTTAGGGGAGCTTGAGGCCCCTGCCATGTCTGGGGGACAGAGGTCACTGCCTGTAGCGGGCCAATATGGGGAGCCACTAGAGGGTAGGAAGTGGGCCTCCGCCACTGTTTGGGAGATCCAGGCTTCTTCAGGGCCAATGGCTGCAAACAGCTCCTGACTCCCTCGGACAGCCATGCCCATGAGAACCCAAGAGCCTCCCTCAGTCTGGCATAGGAGGGGAGGTGCTGAGGTCACCTGCAAAGTTGAAGCCAAGAACAAATGGATCTGTTATCTTTCCTCCTGGTCCACTGCACCTTCCCTTGGGTCCAGCCACAAAGCACTCTTGATCTCTACCCTTAGGAATCCTGGCTTCTGGTCTCTCCAAGGTCCAGCTAGGAAGTATTGCTTCTTCCCATTTGGGGTCTAACCCCCAAGAATTCTAATCCTGGTCTCTCCAGGTTCCAGCTGCCCAATACTCCTTCCCCCGACCAGGATGCCCAGGTCCCTGTACCTCACACCTGTCTTCTTGCCCCTCTGCATATAGGACACAGAAAGTCCCAGGGGGCAGAATGCCCTGATAGAGGCAGTGACAGAGCCGTGGTGTCAAGATGGAGACAGCAGTAGCTATAGGGACTAGAGAGAAGAAAGAGGGTTGTCCCAGGGTTCTGGCCTCCAGTCACTCCTCATTCCCATGATCCAGGGCTCTCACCTCGGTCCTGGGAGTCCTTCCAGCCCAGCACCCAGCAGCTGGCCCCTGGGGGGACACCCCCTGGGTGAAGGCAGATGGGCAGGGCTGAAGGGGAGGGCTCTACCCTGGAGCTCAGCTCCAGGAGGGCCAGAGGGGGCCCAAGGCCCAAGTGCCGGGGCAGGCGAATGCTGATGACCAATCGGGATACCTGGCGGCCGTGTGGGAGGGGACTGGCCCCTGCCCTGCCCAGATACACTTCAATGTGGGGCACTGTTGTAGAGCCTAGCCTGTTGGAAGAATAGTGTCACCTTCTGGTTCCTCTCATTGTTGGTAAAGTCCTTTCCAGCCCAGGGGTAAACGAAGAATGGTTATGTCACTAACTCCTTCATTATTCCTCTTTCCAAATCTCTCTTCTGTCTTAAAATATCTCACACAAAAAAATCCAAACCCAACCAAACTGACAATAAAAATCTCTCAAAGTAGCTTCCCTGTGCTGTAAGAGCCCTAAAAGGAAAACATCCCGCTATTGTAAGAATCCTTTGGATCATCTCCCATTTTTTCCCTCCAGCCTCTTGCCTAGAGATGAGGGAGACCCACCTAAGGACACAGTGAGTGGCTGCCAGGACCCAGCCTGGGGCCACGAGGATCCCAGTGCAGACTCGATCCCCAGCCACATGCACCTCTGCTAGCCAGGGCCATAGCATTCCCTTCTGAGCTGCTTCAGGTCGCAGGCCACAGGCTGGGAAAAGAAGTGGCCACCTAAGTATGAGTTCCACAGGTGATCTCTGAAGCCTCTTTCATAGATATAAGCACCTCCCGAAACTCCAAAGCCCCAAAGGTCCCCCGCTCACCACCATGCTCTGTGTGTGGGGGACAGGTCTGGGCCTCAGTCTCCTCCCCATCAGGGCCCCAGTCCCAGGCTAGCTGTTCCTCCAGGTAGGCTCCCCGAGTAACATGGCTGATCCATGGGCTATGGGTCTGCAGAGGGGAGAAGGCTCGGGGACGGAGACAGGCACTGGAGAAGTCTCCGATTCCAGCCAGGAACCAGGTCCCCTCCTCCAGACACAGAAGGCTCCAATGAGAGTCATTCTGCAGCAAGAGTAAGGTGTGTTAATAGCATACATGTTTTGATCCTGTAGAGAACATCAGCATTCTAGGGGCTTTCCGGAACCCCAGGTTCTCCATACGGAAGCATAACAAGTCCCACCTCTTCCAAACTAGATTCTAGTACTAATTTGTGTAAGAATTCAGCCCTCACTTTGGGATTCTCCTTAAACTTTGGGGTAGACAGAAACCCCAACACCTGCTCAGAGTCCGCCCCAACCCCCTCCCTACCATCCAGGATCCGGCTCCGCCCCCAATTCGATCTCCCCACCCCCACTAGGATCTCATTCCCGCTCTTAGCCAGGTTTCCTGTGCCTGTGCCAGATCCCTCGATCTCTCCCTGGGCCCACAGACCCCGCCCTTGTCGCTCACCCAGCAGTGGCCCGCCTCCTCCTCCTCCTGGTAGGAGGGGCAGAGTTGGTGAGGTGACTGTCCCGGCAGCGGCACTGACGCCCCCTTGTGTCCATACAGACAGTGACACCACCAGCCACCTAACAACTCGGCCTCAAGCTGAGCGCCGGGGCCAAGCGCCGGTTCTGGGAGGGGAAAAAGCAGGGATCTCGTGCTGTCGCCGAGTCTGTCCTCGCTCTGCCCCGCCCCAACCAGCGCCAGATTCCTGCGCACCCCCGCGGCCCCAGCGAGCCAGGCGGCAGCGGCTCCCAGGCAGGAAGTAGTGTTCCGGGTAGGGTAAGCACACGGCGCGCGGGCCTGAGCTCAGGTTCACGGGCGCGTCCAGCTGCAGCAGCGCCAGGTCTGAGGCGTCGTCCCACGTAGCGTTCTCGTGCGGTACGAAGCGGGACACCCGCTCCGAGCGCGAACGTGAGGGCAGCAGTACCCGCCAGGAGTCAAGGTCGCGGGGTGGGTTATCAGAGGTGATCGAGCTGCGGGATGGAGACGCTGGGGACGTGTGCATATCCCGCACGTACGGCTGGAAACCGCGCACCCTAGACTTTGATTTTATCTCCAGGCTAGAATCCCTCTTCCAAACAGGAACCATAGCCCCACCCCAGTTCAAAACGTGTTCTCAGACTCCCGCATCCTGGATCAGACGTACACTACCTTCTACCCCTCCCAGCTAGATTAGGACCCCTCTTTATGAGCTGAATCCTACACCTTGGAATCTGATCCCGCGCTCCAGAATGCAGCCCCCCACCCTCCACACCCCGCACAAAGGGCTGAACCAACTAGATGGAGTATCATGTGGATGGATGGAGAGGAAAGAATCTCCCTGTGCTGTGGATTCTCACTCACTCCAGAAAGCAGCTGGCAGGTGCCAAGACCCAGCTTTCTGATACTAGCGTTCCATGGCAGGGTCTGGATCCTGGCACTATAACTTGGGCCTCCCAGGGCCAGACCCCTGGTCGCCGAGCCTTGCCGCACTCTGAGGAGTGAGAGACCAAGGTTAGGGAGGCTTCAGAGCCCTACTTAACTCCAGCAGACTTCACCCCAACTCAAATCTCCCCGGTCTCCAACTCCCATCCAGGGCTCCTGCCCCCTCACCTGGCAGGGCAATGGTGCAGTTCTCCTCCCTGGATTCCCAGGGGCCTGTCTGGGATTCCTGGGGCTGGTTGGGAAAGGCAGGCCCAGGCTCCAAACCCATCACCTGTTCCCGGATCCATGTCTCATAGGGAGCCACAGCAGTGAAGACTCCAGGGCGATTCCTCCTTCCACAGCCAAAGCCAAAGCTAGTGATTCCTGCCTGGAACCAGCGGCCGCCTTCTTCACAGACCAAGGGTCCCCCAGAGTCACCCTAATAATAGGTGATTTGTGTCGGGGGACCAGCCCAAGGATGCACTGGCTTATTCTGGCGGGTGGCAAAGGTTCTCCACCTTTTATTGGCCTTACTCAGCCCCTTCTAGAAATCTCCAGTGGCTGTCTCTTGTTCTCTGTATTTCCTACACCACTAAAGAAAAGAAAGCCTTGTAAAACAAAGACTGAGCAGCCACAGCCCAGAGCACCAAATTAACCCATTAAAGACCACACAAGAACAGGGGCAGTGGTGCAAGCCTGTATTCCCAGGGGCCGCAGCAGGCTGGCAGGAGGATCTTGAGTTCAAAGCCAGCTTCAGCAAAAGTGAGGCATTAAACAACTCAGCAAGACCCTGTCTTTAAATAAAATACAAAATAGGACTGGGGACGTGGCTCAGTGGTCAAGTGCTCCTAAGTTCAATCCCCGGTACCCTCATCCACCCCCCCAAAAAAAAAAAAACAACCCACACAAGAGAACCCTGAAGGTCTCATTCAGAGTCGAATGATTCTTGTCCAACAAATAATCCAAATAAACCCTTGTCTTTCATTTCTAAGTTCACTCAATTTTTGTCTTTGCTTTTTGTTTCTTTGTGGTGCTGGGGCTAGAACTCAGGGCCTAACAAATGCCAAGCATTCACTCTGCCACTAAGCCCCCTCCCAGTTGTTAAAAAAGTAAATAAAAAATACAGCATGAAGGAGGAAGATGTTCTTAGAAACAGGCAATCTGTCTATTCAGTAAAATGGGACAGATGGAAAGCAAGAAGGATGAAGAATTACAATGAGCAGACACTGGGGTCATTGGATGCTGGAGCATTGCCCCTAATGTATCTCTGTAACCCAGGACAGGGTCAGCATCTCTGTGGCCTAAGGAAATTTGTTTGTTTTTGGTGCTGGGATGTTTGTTTTTGGTGCTCTACCTCTGAGGTATGACCCCTTCCTATTCTATTTTTCATTATTAGAGTCTTGCTAAATTACTGGGCCTAAAACTTGTGTTCCTCCTGCCTCAGCCTCCCAAGTGCTGGGAATTTTTTTTTTTTTTTTTTTTTTTTTTTTTTTAGGGACTAACCCTAACCCTAACCCTGAGTACTGGGATTATTGGCTGTACCACTGTGCGTGGCAAAATGCAAGGCGTTGTGCATGCTAGCCATGTGCTCTATCACTGAACTATACCTCCACCCCAATTCTATTGGCAATCTTGCCCACTTTTTGCAGAACAGACTCAGAGAAATATTTGTCTATTGCTTAGCTGCTTCCTACAGGTTAGGGATCTGATCTGTCAGGTGGATGCAGGGACCTTTCCTCACCTGACAGGTGTCCCTCCGTCCCTCTGGGTAGCCAGCACACAGCATCCCTGGCAATAGCTGGAAAGTGAGGTTGAAGGGGCCAGGCTGGCTGTAGAGACACTGACAGGCGGCCTCTCCCAGAAGCCTTAGCTCCACTTCCTGTAGCACCCAGGGGAGAGGCAGAGGGTCTGGGGGCAGAAGCAGAGAGCAGATACTGTGAGGTAGGTATAGAGCACCCAGTTCCCCAGGGTTGTTTTGTCTCCTCCAGCTACCTCCTGGTCATCAAGATCCCCATGGCACCCTGGCCTACCACATTCACTACATCTTCTCATGCTTCTCTTCCCATGTTCTCATCTCAGGCATAGCCTCAGCAAGCATCCAGTGAGAATTGTCATGTGCAGGTTGTACACTGAACAAAGGTCCCAGCCAACAAAGTATACATGTAGGGGCTAAAATCATTAAGCTCTGAGCCCTGACACGGAGTTTTATTGGTCCAGAAAGTGTATCTTTTGAACAAAGATGTCATATAGACCACATGTGGTTCTATATTGAGTTGCAAAGCATGGAATCTGGCTGTCATCTCTAATCCCTTTCTCAAGCTGTCTTTTCTCAGTCAATTCCCAAGTCATTTGTGACTTCACAGCATTCTTACAGCAACTACCCTAGTTCAGGCAGCATAATCTTGGACCTGGATGATTGACCTAGCCTCCTGACTGATCTGTTCCCTAATCCACTCAGCACTTGTTACAACCAGAGGAATGTTTCTCAGCTTAGCCCTGATCCTACCAAGAATAATAGATGGCTCCTGTGGTCTAGACATGGGCCCTCAGCTATCCTGCTTTTGATGGAAACAAAGTTTTGGGATACAGAAAGGACAGGGAAAGGCATGGACAGAACTCATTCCCTACCCACCGGAGTTCTGAGAAGTCAGGTGATGTCTGAGATTTAGGGGTTGTCCTAGGGATCTCTGGAGCTGGAGGGCTACTCTGTCCCTCAGTCTGACCTGAAGACCTTTATTGTCTCAGCACCCTTCACTCTAGCATGATGTCCTGGCCTTTCCAGGGTCCCAAGGGAAGATGGCCATCATCTTCCCCTGTCTTCCTGAAATACATGCTCTCTGCATAAAACCTTCCTAGAAAGCTCCTGCTCTGGGGCCCCATTGTCTGGTAGCTTGGTCATGTCCATGCATGTCTAGGTGCTCATGAGGACTTCCTTGTCACCTCCTGCCCTAATGGGGCTCATGCAAATAGAGATTATAGCATCTCCTCCTGCAGCACCCTTCCAAAGACTCCAGAATTGGCACAGTCTGATCATAGCAGATATTGAGGGCTTTCTAGCATGGAAAGCTAACAATGGGTGATGGAGATGACAGGGAATGGAAAAGTAGTGTGTTCCCTCACACCTTCTATCACAGTGTTTGCTTGTTTACTGGATTTACTTTTTTGCCTACTTACTAGAATGCAAACTGAGAAAGCAGAATTTTGTGTGTGCGTGTTTGTGTGTGTGTGTGTGTGTTTACTGGCACACACACACACACACACACACATTTGTACTGGGGGTTGAACCCAGGGGTGCTTTACCTCTGAGCTGCATCCTCTCAGTTCTTTTATTTATTTATTTAATTTTGAGACAGGGCCTTGCTAAGTTGCTTAGGGTCTTTCTAAATTGCTGAGGCTGGCCTTGAACCTCTTGCCTCAGTCCTGAGTTTCTGGAATTACAGGTGTGTGCCACCGCACCCAACTTCACTGGTATATCTTTAATGCCTAAAACAATGCCTGGTACATAGGAGTATCCTAATCAACAGAATGATTGAATGAATGAGAGTGGGTAGGAGGAAGACAATAGGTGAGGAGTTGGAAGATGAGTGGGGAGGAAGAGGATGGGAGGAAAAGAGTAAAAACATTTGCTGCACCCCTACTATATGCCAGGTGGTATGTTTTAACGCGGATTATGTAATACAAAAATATCTGAAATGAATTAATTATAGCCATGCAGCTTTTCGCACATTTTCCCGTTTAATCCACACAATTACCCCATGAAGTGAACACTATTATTTTCCTTTTTTTACAGGAGAGAAAATGTACTGGGAGAAATGTTTTGTCTGAACTAGCAGAGTCAGAGAGGGAACCTTGTTTGGACCTAAATCCAGAAAAGGAAAACCTGGAAGGAAGGTGAGGCGGAAACGGGGTGTGTAGGCGATTCAGTAGTCTTAGTTTGAGAATTCCCGGGGAAGAGGATAGATGCAGAGAGGTGCAAATTTTCCAGCTGTCTAGCAGAAACCCAGCCCCTTGGGGCGTCTCTGTAGGGCTCTCTCGAGTCCCGCCCTCGGGCCCCGCCCACTTGCGGGAGCCAACTTTTAAGACACGCCCCCGCGGTTCCTCTGATGATCTTAAGGTAGGCTCAGACCCTCCGACGTCGACGTCTCCCGCCCCGCCCCGCCTCACTCACCTGCCTCCTGCACGTCCCCCCAGCCGGTGGCCCAGCAGGCGGTGCCGTGAACAAAGCGGTGCGAGGCTCGCGGCAGGCAGATGGGCTGCACGGTGGGGCCCAGCTTGGCAGGTGAAGCCAGGCGCAGCAGGGCCAAATCGGAGCCAAGTTCCACTTTGCTGTAGTTGTCAGGCACCAGGATAGCGGCCACGGAGCGGACATGTGTACCTTCCAGGGGCCCGTCCTGGGAGTGCACGCCCAGCAGCACCGACCACTCGGACGCAGGCTCCAAGGTCCCGTTCCTGCATGGAGACCATGAGGGGGTGGTGTGTGGGGGGTCGGGATTAGGTTAACCCTATGAAAGGGGTAGACCTGCGTGTGGGTGAGGGTTCAGAGCTAGAGGAGGTGGTGAGGTCAGTGGGTACCTGGGTGAGGCAGAGTCAGATTCAGATTTGGGGCTGAGAGGTTGAGACAGATTTCTAAAAGAGGAGTGGTGAGACTGATTTAGACGTGGTGACTGGGGATTTTGTAAAAGTGAGATTCAGTCTCAGTGATATTTGGCGGAGTGGTGGGATGAGCCTGGTGACAATGGCCTCCCTTACCCAGAAACTCCCTTACCCAGAACTTCGCAGAGCACCTAGTTTGGGGGACAGAGAGAGCAAGCTGGAGCAGGTCCGCTCTAAATTAGCCGTAATAAGGGGGAACAGGGTGAGGGATAAGGCTGTGGGGTGGGGTTGGCCTTTGAAGGACAGGGACTGAGTGAGCAATACTCACGTCACGAAACAGTGAGCAGCAGAGAGAACCCAAGAGGGGGCGATGAGGGAGCCTCCGCAGATGTGGCCCCTGCCTTGATGCAGGCTTACTTGCCAAGGCCAGGTTCCTGGCTGAGCGTCTGAGCCCCCCATGATGCGAGCAGAGGGCTCTGGGTGCCCGCAGTCTGCAATAAGGAACCCTGGGAGGTCAAAACCCACCTAATGATCCCCTACTGCAGAAGCCCAGGTAACTCAGGACAGAGCCCAGTACTCCACCCAGCTTCTGTTTGCCCATCTGAACAAAGAACTTGGAGAACCTAGGTACTTCTGAATTTCCAGGCACTTCCACCTCCCTCAGAGTGGAAATGATGGGTCAAGCCAGCCATAAGGTCTTTTTAGATCAGAGGACACCCAGGCTTCCTTTTCTTTACCCAGATCTTCAGGTTCTTCTGTAGGACTGAGACCTGGAAACCAGAGGGTAAAAAGAGGTAGATAATTGGTGACTTCCAGCACCTGACACTGTCCAGACCCCATCTTCCTCCTCTCCACCCAACTCCTACCTTCCCAATTCCCCGTCCTTTCAGCCCCACTGCCAGCACCTATGCTACCCAGCCTAACTTTCCTGCTTCTGCACATGACTTTCCCCCAGTTCAGCTGCCTTACCTGAGTCCTGGAAGGCTCTTGGGATGGGATTGATGGCTGGGAAGACAGGAGGCAAGAAGAGGCTGGAGAGCTGCACTTAGTAGGTGTCCTCCCTGACTCCCCCCTCCGTTTCACAGCTGCTCTTTGCCCTTGGCATCTGGGCCTCCTTTCTCCCTCCTATGATACACTGTTCCTCTCCCTTCTGATATCTCCCTCTTCTGACATCCCCTTCTCCTTTCTCCTCTGACATGGCATCCCCCCCACTCTTCTGACCTCTCACTCTCTAAACAGAACCTGGGAATCCTGCTTCATAGTCTGCCAGGTGCTAGCATCCCAACCCCCTTGCCACTGTCCCCTATCTCCTGAGGTTACCGAAGATCACAAGTGGGAGAAACAGGTGCTGGGACATGGCACACTAGAGTAAGCTGGAGGTACAGAGATGGGTGAAGATCTGCTTCCTGCCACAGCTCTGTCACTGCCTTGGCATCCTGTGACTCCTAATAGTCCCAAGAGCAGTCCCACCCTCCCTGGCTGGAGCCCATCTCTGGGAATCTGAGAGGATCTGGGGCTGGAAGAAGGAAATGGGGAGCCTGAAGTCCCCACCCAGAGCTCTGAGAACATCTCACGTCTCTGGAGTCCTAGGTTGGGGGTGGGGGAAGGAAACCTAGCTCCAGGACACTTGTTGTGGGGGAGGAAGGATTGGAGAAAACTATAGGCAGAGGTCAAAGAAGAGGACAACCGGGAGTTGGGAGCCTGTATACTAGGTCCTTGGTGAAGCAGGGCTTCGGTGAGCAGTGACCCTTGGGACAGGGGAAGAGGCCCCTCATTGGCATTACTCACCTGAGACCTCACCTCTCTTTGGGGTGTGGCTGCCCCAATGGCTTGGCCTTTTCTTCTCACACAGCTCTGGTTACTGGTGTTGCTGGCCAGGTCTGAGACAAGAGCTCAGGGGAATTCAATCCTATCCCAACAAAAGGATCACAGATTTCAGCAGGTCAGGCAAGGCATCCGGGTTCCAAGAGGGGGCTGGGCAGGCTGGCAAGGCCGAAAAAGACTCTACCTTTCTCTGTGTTAGCGTGGGGACTCTCAGGTGATCTGTCACTTACCCTTTGTGTGACCTTAAGAAAGTCACTCAACTTCTCTGTACTGTATATCATTAAAAGCCCGTTTGAGAAACATGACTCCTCAAAGAGGAATTGAGGAGAGTTTAGTGAAGGAACTATTTACAGAGGAATCTGCAGGATTAAGGGAAACCATCAAAGGATGGTGCAGCACCTGGGGCTAGTAGTAATGAAGAGCCCTTGATACCTGGTGGCCCAAAAAGGTGAAGAGAGAGAGAGCCGTTTCTGGCACTTAGAATTGCAGCTGTAGGGGACACCCTGCCAGTAGGAGCTGTGGCCTTCAGTAGAGAAATGCAGCTTTTCTCAGTCTGACCCAGCAGCGATGGAGCTTGGAAAGAAAAATTTCCATCTCACTCTTTCCCATCCTCTGGTCACCTACCAGCTCCTCTCATTGTCTGATCCCTACCAGAAGCCAGAGTGCTGGGGAGCCTATCTTAGAATAACAAAGTACTGCAGATTGGGTAATCTATAAAGAAATTTATTCTTCACAGTTCTGGAAGCTTAGAAGCCCAATACCAAGGTGCCAGCATCTGGCAAGGGCCTTCTTGCTGTGTTACTCCACAGTGGAAGGCAAAAAGACAATTAGATAGAGATAGAGATAGATAGATAGAGAGAGAGAGAGAGAGAGAGAGAGAGAGAATATTAAACTGTAGGCCTCAAGTTCTTTTATAAGCAGCATTAATCCATTCATGAGGGTGGCACCCTCATGGCCTAATCACTTCTCAAAGGTCCCACCTCTTCTGCCTTATTGCCATTGAGTTGAGGTTTTGCTCTGATGCTCAGACTATCAGATTTGTGGGCTCAAGTGATTCTCCTGCCTCAGCCTCAGTAGCCAGGACTATAGATGTGCACCACCACATTGGCCTAGGTCCCACCTCTTAACACTATTTCATTGGGGATTAAGTTTTCCACACATGAACTTTAGGGGATATGTTCAAATCACAGTAAAGCTCATGATCTGGTCCATGTTCTCTACAAGGAACAAATCAAGATGGAAGAGGTTAGAGAGTGGAAATGATGGGTCAATGAGAAATACCCACACAACATGAATATCTATTTTTTCACCAATAATATAAACTAATAATAATATTACTCTACTAGTCTAATTTGCCTAGAAAACAGGCCTAGGCAGAGCCTGCATGCTTGAACTTTTTTTTTTTTAATTTATTTTTTAGTTGTAGTTGGATACAATACCTTTATTTTGTTTACTTATTTTTATGTGGTGCTGAGAATCAAATCCAGGGCCTCTCATGTGCTAGGTGAGTGCACTACCACTGAGCCACAACCCTAGCTCTTGAACTTTTTTTTTCTGTGGTCTCGGGGATTGAGCCCGTGCCCTTGTGCTTGCAAGGCAGGCACTCTACCAACTGAGCTAAATTCTCCACCCTGCATGTTTGAATTTTATTGAGAGGTGCAATCCCAGGGCAGCAGCCACAGTGAGGAAAATGGGAAGTGAGAAAGGAAGGAGGAAATAAAGACAGCAATTGACGGGATTCAATTGCTAATCTTTTTTTTTGTGTGTGTGTGTGTGTGAGAGAGAGAGAGAGAGAGAGAGAGAGATTGAACCCAGGTGCATTTAACCATAGAACCACATCCCCAACCCCCTTTTTATTTTGGAAGAATATTAAAATGTAGGCCTCAAGATCTTTCATAAGCAGTGTTAATCCATTTATGAGGGTGGCACCCTCATGGCCTAATCACTTCTCAAAGGTCCCCCCTCTTTTGTCCTTATTGCTATTGAGTTGAGGTTTCACTCTGTTGCTCAAACTATCAGATTTGTGGGCTCAAGTGATTCTCCTGCCACAGCTTCAGCAGCTGTGGGGATTGAACCCAGGGGCGCTTAACCACCACACCACATCCCCAGCCCTTTTTATATTTTAGAGACGGAGTTTTGCTGAGTTGCTTAGGGCCTTGCTAATTTGCTAAGTCTCTATTTGAACTCATGATCCTTCTTCCTCAGCATTCTGAGTCACTGGGATTACAGGTGTGCAGGGGATTTAGCTCAGTTGGTAGAGTGCCTGCCTTGCATGCCTGTCTCAGTTGCTAATCTTGGTATCCTAGGATGGTCTACAACAAATGGTGGTAACAGTTTCAGACTTGTTAACACTATTCAGGGGTTTCTAAGTCTCCTTAGGCACTCAGTCAACTTGCTGCTTGTGTTAGTCAACTTTTTCATTGCTGTGACCAAAAAACCTGGTAAGAACAGTGTAAAGGAGGAAAAGTTCATTTGAAACTCACTGTTTCAGAGGTCTCAGTCCATATATGACCTATTCCATTGCTCTGGGCCTGAAGTGAGGTAGCACATCATGAGGGCATGGCAGAATAAAGAAGCTCAGAGCATGGCACTAGGAAGCAGAGAAGAGTTCCATTCACCAGAGACAATATATAACCCCCAAAGGCACTCCCCCAGTGACCTATATCCTCCAGCCACACTCTACCTGCCTTCAGTTACCATCCAGTTAAATTCTAGCAGGGGATTAATCCACAAATTGGGTTATAATGCTCATCTAATTGTTTCATTTGTGAACCTTGTTGTATTGTCTCACATGTTAGCTTTTGGGGGACAACTACTATATAAACCATAATACTGCTTCTGTGGGTGTCTGCCCCCGCCAAGGACATAGAAGTCATTCATAAAAAAGACGTAATGGGCAAACCAAGGTAGGAAAGAAGAGTGGGTGTGCTTGATGCAAAACACACATTCCATGATTAGTCCTACCTACAAACTGCTTGGCAACCTCAGCAACTTAGGGAGACCCTATTTTAAAATAAAAAAAATATAAAGGGCTGGGGATGAGCTCAGTGGTAGAGTATCCCTGGGTTCAATCCCCAGCACTGCAAAACACAAACCAACCAACAACAACAAAAACAAAAACACAAAGCAATGGATCTTGTTGGAAGGAGGAGAATGCTTCCCTCTGGGGAAATAAATTGGAATATCTCGGGTTTGCAAGTGTAGTTTGCAAAACCTGCCTTGGTGATTCTGATAGTTCTACCACCTAAGATGCCATTGTTTGAGATTAACGCCTCTAAGCTTCCTAGGAGCCAGTGTGAAGAGGAAAACCCAAACTGGAGTCTCTCTCTTCCATATACAAAGACCGCAAATAAATTCCTCCTCTGTCATAGAGGGTACACTGTTGTAAACGAACTCTTCCTCAATGGCATCATTATGGCAAAAGCCACACAGAGTTTCATAGTACTGCTTAATATCAGCCAATGATACCATGATCAAGCCACAGTAAATATAATAGTTGTATGGGAAGCACCTTTGGGTAAAATAATTAATACATATCAGTTCTCTGTTGCTCTGATTAGCTGCAGGGGACATTATAGATCAGCTAGCGTATGTGTTTTCTGATGCTGATATAACAAATTACCTAGTGGCTTAAAATAATGCAAATTTATTATCTCACAATTTTGAGAATTAAAAGTCTGACACAGGGGCTGGGGTTGTAGCTCAGTGGTAGAGCACTTGCCTAGCATGTGTGAGGCACTGAGTTCTATTCTCAGCACCACATATATATAAAAAAAGGTTCATTCACAACTAAAAAAAAGATTAACATTAAAAAAAGTCTGATTAGGGTCTCACTGGGCTAAAATCAAGGTGTTAACAGGGCTGTATTCCTTCCTGGAGGCCCTAGGGTACAGAATACATTTTTGCCATTTCCAGCTTCTGAGGTTGATCTTATTCATTGGCTCCTGGTCCCATTTCCCCATCTTCTGAGCCATAAGCAAGCATTGTTTCTCCCTCACCCTTCTGATTCTGTTTTTTCTCCTCTTCCTCCTCCTCTTCCTCCTTTTTCTTCTTCTTCTTTTGGTACCAGGGATTGAACCCAGGGATGCTTAACCACTGAGTGACATCATCAATCCTTTTTATGTTTTATTTTGAGTCAAGATCTCTCTGGTTGCTCAGGCCTCACTAAATTGCTGAGACTGGCTTTGAACTGGCAATCCTCCTGCCTCAGCCTCTGAGCTGCTGGGATTACAGGTGTGCACCATTGCATTTGGCTTTCTCTGACCATTCTTTTGTGTTTACACCTTTTTCTCTGCCTAAAACTAGGAAATAGTCTCTGATTTTAAGGATGCTGGGGCTAAAAACCTCTGGCAATTTGCCTTCTCCATGTAATCTCAAAGTCTCTTCTTTCTGTGCACTCCATGTAATCTCAAAGTCTCTTCACTCCACACAGTCTGTCTGGCAGAGCAGCTGGAATTCATGTCTTCCTAAGGCTCAGGCCTGGTAGTAGCACAGAGTCACTTCTGAAGCATTCTTTTTGGTAAAGCAACTCACAACCCAGTTTAGATTCAATTGGAGGGGGAGACTATAAAGGGCAGGAGTACTAGGAGGCATGATTCATTTGGGGTCATCTATGGAGATGAGCTACTACTGACTATAAAAGGTATGTCACAAAAAGAGGATACCTGGGCTGTGGGTGTGACTCAATAGTATAAAGAGAGGATAACCAGACTGCATATTTTTTTTTTTTAAAGATAGTGGGAGAGAGAGAGAGAGAGAGAGAGAATTTTTCAATATTTATTTTTTAGTTCTCAGCGGACACAACATCTTTGTTTGTATGTGGTGCTGAGGATCGAACCCGGGCCGCACGCACACCAGGCGAGCGCGCTACCGCTTGAGCCACATCCCCAGCCCAGAGACTGCATATTTTTATATATGCATATAAAAATATCACCTGAGAAAATGCATCCCAAGCCTGTTTCATTTTTTAGTTTGACACAGTATCTTACTAAATTGCTGAGGCTGGCCTCAAATTTGTGATCCTCTTGCCTCAACTTACTGAATCACTGGGATTACAGGAGTATGCCACCATGCTTTGCAGAAAAGGCAAATTTAAACTACCACACACCTACTAGAATCGATAAAATTAAAAAGGCTAGGGCTGGTGCTGTAGCTTGGTAGTAGAGCACTTGCCTAGCATGAGCAAGGCCATAGGTAAATCTCCAGCACTGCAAAAAGTGAATAAATAAGAAACAAATAAAAATATTGGGGGAAAGAAAAGCCTGACAGCACCAAATATCAGCAAGGACAGAAAGCAAATGAAATTCTCACACAATGCTAGAAGGTGGGGAGGACTGTAAATTGGCAGAAGAGAAGCAATTTGGCAGAAGAGATTAGAACTAAACATATACATATATTATGACCAAATAATCAGACTCCTAGCTGTAGACTCAAAGAAATGAGCACATCGAAAGAGATATGTGACAGGATGCAATCACATGCCCATAATCCCAGGTACCTGGGAGGCTGAGGCAGGAGAAGGGCAAGTTTGAAGCCAGCCTGGACAATGTAGCAAGATCCTGTATCACAATTTTTTAAAAAGACTGGGGATGTAGCTCAGTGTAAAGTGCCCCTGGGTTCAGGTCCCCAGTTATCACACACATAAAAGATATGTGCATAGCATAGTGTCATAGAAGCTTTATTTAGAAGAGCCAAAACCCAGAGTTTAAGTGTCCAGCAACAGGAAAATTGATAAATTGTGGTATATTTGAACAATGGAATAACATAGCAATAAAAATAATAGGGTAGGGCTGTGATTCAGTGGTTAAGTGCCCCCAAGTTCAATCCCTGGTACCAAAAAACAAAAGAATGAATTATAGCTGAGCATGGTGGCACACATCTGTAACCCCAGCAATAAGGGAGGCCAAGGTGGGAGTCTGTGGTGAGCCTTGGCAACATAGCAAGACCCTAACACACACACACACACACACACACACACACACACACACACAGAATTACTGATACATGCAACACATGGATGAAAATCACACAAGTTATGTTCAATGAATATGAATATTAAGTGTCATGCATTATGATGATAATATTTTTACTTATTATTTTTTAGTTGGAATAAGCAAAACTAATCAATGGTGATCAAAGTCACAGGAAGAAAAAGTGACTAGAAGGGACATGGAGGAACTTGTCTAGTTAGTACTTATGCACATAGATATGGCACAAAATTTCATTGAGCTGTACCCTTAAGATTAGTATACTCTATGCACAGTACAGTATAGCTGTTCTACCTGAATAAGAAAAGACAAAACACACTTTGCAACTAAATTCTAGGGTCAGTTAAGGAAAGTTCCAGTTCCAAAAATGTTTTCCTTGACCAAAAATGTTGGTAAAGGGTAAGTCATTACATCAGATAGCTCCGGGCATGTATGTTATGTAGTTTCTAAAAGTTCAGCCAAAAGAATGAAGCTGTTTGGCATTTGGGAAAACAAGCATGCTTAATCTAAATTGTTGGTATTGTATTTCCTGATAAAAGAGATAGTTCCTTTTTTTTTTTTTTTTAAATCTGGTAACATTACTTTTTCTGAATTGTCCTTTTCACTAAAAAAGATTATCACTGACCTAGAAGAAAAAGATATTCTTAGCTAGGTGTGGTGACAAATGCCTGTAATTCCAGCAGCTCTGGAGGCTGAGGCAGGAGGATCACAGGTTCAAGGCCAGCCTGGGCAATTCAGTGAGACCCTGTCTCCCAGTATAAAAAAATAAAATTGGGTGGGAATGTAGCTCAATGGTAAAGTATCCCTGGATTTTTCAGTACTGCAGAAAAAGAGAAAGATTGAAAGGGGAATGTAGCTCAGTGATAAGAGTGCTTGCCTAGCATGTGCTAAGGCCCTGGGTTTAATCCACAGTACTGCAAAAAAGAAGAAAAAAAGAAAGAAGCAGAAAAAAAAAAAAAAAAAAAAAACGAAAGAGAAATTTAAAAAGATCTTTTTTTTTTTTTTCAGATAATCCTTAAAGATTTTTGTTTCCAGCCTGGGGGTATAGCTCAGTGGTAGAGTGTACTGTTAACATGTTCTAGGCCCTGGTTTTGTTCCCTAATACTGAAAAAAAAATGTCTTTCAGCGAAGTGATCAAAGGGTGCTGAACAGAGTGAGTGGGAGACCATTTCAGGGGGCTAAGGGCAAAGGTGTTCAGCGAAGTGATCAAAGGGTGCTGAACAGAGTGAGTGGGAGACCATTTCAGGGGGCTAAGGGCAAAGGTGTATATGCTCAGCCAGGCTGCTGCATTTCCTTGTGAAAGGAGCTTTCCCAGAAAATGGGAGTCACCCACTTCTGGTCAGGGCTGTTGTGTGGTAGATCTTTTTGGCAGGGTCATATATCTCTTCAGAAAAGAAGCTGGGTATCTGCTCTAATGCATACTAGAATAGTTGCCATCATGGAAAGTCACATTTTAGTTTGTAAGATTGTTAAACAGCTGGGTATAGTGGCACATGCCTGTAATCCCAGCGATTTGGGAGGCTGAAGCAGGAGGATTATGAATTCAAACCCAGTCTCAGCAACTTAGCAACTCAGTAAGAACCTTTCTCTCTCTCTCTCTCTCTGTGTGTGTATACACACACATGTGTGTGTGTGTGTGGGGGGGGGGTCCCTGGATTCAATCCCTGGTACAAACAAACAAACAAAAAACCAAAACTGTTAAACAGTGTAACCTCTTCTAGAGGTACCAGGTAAAATAGGGGATGCTTAGTTAAATATGAATTGGGGATATGAGTATTTTTATATAACTATGTTCCATGAAATAATTTGGACGTGTGCTAACAATCATTTGTGTTTTCCAGGCTCAGTGGCACACATCTGTAATCCCAAAGATTTGGGAGGCTGAGGCTGGAGGATTGGCCAACCTGGGCAATTTAATGAGACCCTGTCTCAAAAAAGAAAACAAGAAAGGCTAGAGATGTAGTTCAGTGGTAAAGTATCCTGGGTTCAATGCCCAATACTGAAAAAAAAAACTTATTTTTGTTTGTCTCAAATATTTTTATTTACTAAATTTGGTCACCCTAATCCCTTTGCCATAACATTCAGCCTCTGTGATTTAGCAGAATGAGACTGTCTGGTGTGTTCCAAAATGACTTAGGCTGAGAGTAAGCATGCACATGCTACTCCATGGGACAAGGCTCTGAATATTTGAGAGACTTGATGGAAGTTGGGAAAATCCTGACTCCACTCTTTTTTTTTTTTTTTTAACTAATTATTTTACAATACCTTTACTTTATTCATTTTTACCTGGTGCTGAGGATGGAACCCAGGGGCCTCTCACACGCTAGGCAAGCGCTGTACTGCTGAGCAATAACTCTACTAGCCTACCCTGACTCCGCTCTCGAGTGGTATGGTCAAAACATACCCTTGGAGCTCCCCCTCCTGGCAGGAAGAGTAACTGCGCATCCTTTTATTTTACTCTGCCAGATAGGCTCATCCCACTCACTCATCCCTACTGGCAGCGCTTGGTCTCCAGGAGCCAGATCCGCACCAGGTCACCACTGTCCTTTCCCCTAGTACGTCCCCTAAACAGTTGCAACCTACTGGAGCCAGAAATTGCCTCAGGACTCATCACTTTGATCTCAAAAATGAATTGCCCTACCACCAGAGCACCTCGCTTTAAGTGAGATGTATTGTACATTGTATGGTATTTGGAGGGTGGTTCCTGACAGACAGAGGGAAGGATCTGGGTTGGAGTCTAAAGAGATGCTAGCTTACTGTTGGGAGAGAGACCCTCTGCCTCTGAAGAAAGAAGCTGCTCTGAAGAAAGAAGGTACAGAGTGCTCCTGAGTTCAATCCCTGGTACCAAGACAAAACAAAAACAAAAACAAAAAAAATGAATAGGTCTGATGCCGGCTTTGGGTGGTGAGCGGGGTCAGAAGAGAGTGAGAGTGAGAGACAACAAGGTTTATGGCTTTGACTTAGAGACATAGAAAAATTTCTGGATGTCTTTGATAGACATGGGGCACAAGGCATTGTGGGCCCTGGTATTCATGCACTAGTAGATATTTCTATTCTTGATTGTTTGTCTCAAATATTTTTGTTTGTCTCAAATATTTTTATTTGATAAATAAATTTATGAAATATATATATATTTTTTGAGGTGCTAGATATGGAACTCAGTGCCTCATGTATGCTAGACAAGCACTCTACCACTAAGCTTTTTCAGTCCAGCTTTTCTCCTTCTCTTCCTCCTCCTCCTCTTCACCCTCCTCCTTCTCCTCTTCCTCCACTTCTTCTCCTATTTTTTTTTTTTTTTTGGTACCAGGGATTGAACTCAGGGGCACTTGGCCACTGACCCACATCCCCATCTCTACTTTGTATTTTACTTAGAGACAGGGTCTCACTCAGTTGCTTAGCACCTCATTTTTGCTGAGGCTGGCTTTGAACTCTCCATCCTCCTGTCTCAGCCTCTGAACTGCTGAGATTACAGGTGTGCTCCACCACGCCTGGTCAGACCCATTCATTTTGTAGGGGAGCACCCTGCAACTTCTTTCTTCAGAGCAGCTTCTTTGTTCTTGTTTTAGATGTTTAAAATTCAAATAAGAATGTGTATGAGGAGGGAAATTGTAGGTAACAGAAAGCCATTTGGATTAGTTTAATCAAAAACAGAGGGACAACCAGGTGTGTGGTGGTACACATCTGTAATTCCAAGAACTTGTGATGCTGTGAGGCAGGAGGATCAAAAATTTGAGGCCAGTTTCAGCAACTTAATGAGACCCTGTCTCAAAATAAAAAATAAAAAGGGCTGGGGATGTAGCTCAGTGGTAAAGTCCCTCTGGGTTCAATCCCTGGTACCAAAAACCCCAAACAAAACAAAAAACAGTACTAAAAATCAAAAACAAAACAACAAATAGATGGGCATGGTGGCATATGCCTCTAATCCCAGTGACTCCAGAGGCTGGGAAGATCTCAAAGTAGGAGGCAGGAGGATCACAAGTTTGAGGCCAGCCTCAGCAACTGAGCAAGACCCTGTCTCATAATGAAAAATAAAAAGGGCTGGGGGTGTAGCTCAGTGGCCCAAGTGTCCCTGGGTTCAATATCTGATAAAAAAAATGAAACAATAACAGACATTATTATTAGGGGGGCATTGGGGATTTAACCCAGGGGTGCTTTACCACTGAGTCACTTCCCCAGGCCTTTTTATTTTTTTTTATTATGAGACAGGGTCTCACTAAATTCCTGAGTCTGGCCTTGAACTTGCAAACTCCTGCCTCAGACTCCTGAGTTCCTGGGATTACAGGAATATGCCACTGCACCTGGCAGCAAAGGGATACTATTACAAGGACATTGAGAGTTTCTCATTAAGTCTCAAGAGCTCCCAAGGAACTGAAGGAACTGAAGTTGCATGTGCTGGACTTCTAGACCTATTCTGTCCATTACAGTGATCACTGGCCACATGTGGCTATTTAAATAAAATTAATTAAGTTAAACGGATTTTAAATTAACTAGAATTTTAAATTAACTAGAATTTAGTCACACTTATCACAATTCAAAAGCTCAGTAGTCACCATGGCTGGTGGTCACCACATTGGGTAACACAGAGAACTTTCCTATTGTTTTAGCAGGTCCAGTTGGGCAGTGTTGCTCTAGATTTATCTGTCCAGCTTATGATAATCTTTTTTTCTATCTAATCCCCAGGAGTAGAGCCCTAGCTTCTGTCAAATCAAATTTAAAAATTGTTTGTCCCTTTTCCTGGTACAGTGGTGCATGCCTGGAATCCCAGTGACTCAGGAAATTGAGGCAGGAGAATCACAAGTTTGAGGCCAGCCTCAGCAACTTAGTAAGACCCTGTCTTAAAATTAAAATAATAAAAAGGGCTTGGGATATATCTCAGTGGTAAAGTGCCCCTGTTTTCAGTCTGTAGTACCAGAAAAAAAAATTGTTTGCCCCACTTAAAAGTCTTCTATGAGGGGCTAGGATTGTGGCTCAGAGGTAGAGTGCTCACCAAGCATGTGTGAGGATCTGGGTTCGATCCTCAGCACCACATAAAAGTAAAAAATAAAGATATTGTGCCCACCTATAACTAAAAAATAAATATTTAAAAAAGTCTGTGGTTGCTCATATTATAATAGGGGTTCACTTGATGCTTCGACTACTTCCCTTGAGGGGAGATGTAGTCCCCCACAACCTTCTTCTCTCTGATCATCTTTTTTTTTTTTTTTTTTTTTTTTTTAAGAGAGAGGGAGAGAGAGAGAGAGAATTTTTTTTAAATTTGTTTTTTAGTTTTCGGCGGACACAACATCTTTGTACGTGGTGCTGAGGATCAAACCCGTGCCGCACGCATGCCAGGCGAGTGCGCTACCGCTTGAGCCACATCCCCAGCCCCTCTGATCATCTTCCCCCATCTTCTTTCCCCTGATCTTCTCCTTCCTGATCTCTCCTCCCTAATCTCATTTTCTCTGAATCACCTCTATAAAAGCCCCCTATTCCTGCTGATGGGCAGAATCTCAGCTCTTGGGGCAAGAGTCCCCTGTGTTTCTCCTTTGCTAGCAAAGCAATAAGCTTTTTTCCTTTTTTTTGTTTTCAAATCTGTGTCCTCCTTATTGGATTGGTATCGGGACAAGGACTGAGCTTTTGGCAACAACCCCTCAGTATGGTCTATATGCTCTGCACAAACAAGTTTCTGATTGCTTTTTTTCAATCTCATACTCTTGGCCACATTGAAAGACACAATCTCACCTTTCTGGCTGGTTCTTGGATCATGATAGCTGACACAAGCTGGGCCAGAGTCTTAGGAGGGTCTGCTGATGACCTTGATTGATCCTCCCCTGATGGATTGCTATTTGTTATAGTCCTCTGCAGAGTGGCACCCATGTTGGATCTTAGCTTTAAAATTGAGTTTGCTCCCTCCATAGTTGATCTTTCCTTATAAATGGTCTTGAATGTTTTGCTATTTAAGTACCACTACCTTGGTTAGGTTAGTAGACAAACTATCTGGGCCATGACTGGCCAACTTGCACATAGAGCCCCAATCAGTTGGTAGAGGAAACCATGTGGCTTCCTGGTTCTTATTTGCTAGGGACCATTCTGTAGATGGCTATATTTTAGCAGATTTGGTTACAGTTAGAGATCTTCAACTTAATTTTTACTCTGCTTTCAGATTGCTGTGTGTTGTGAGGTGGATACTGAGAATTGAACCCAAGGCCTCCTGCTCTATCAGAGAGTGATTACATCCCCAGCTCTTTAAAACTTTTTTTTTCAAATTTTTATTTTGAGGTAGGATTCCACTAAAGTTGCTGAGGTTGGTCTTGAACTTGCAATCCCTCTTACGTCAGGTTCCTGGGTAGCTGGAATTATAGGTGTGTGCCACCATGTGGGCTCTAGACTGATTTTTCTAATAGGTCATAGTGTTGTAGCTTTAATTCTAGTTTATGAGTTGGCTTTGTGTTTCTGGCCCTCTGGCCAAGTCCAGACCACAGCTTGTTTTTGTAAATGAAGTTTTATTAGAACACAAACACTTCTGTTAATTTACATATGATCTATGGCTGCTTTTGTACTGCAAAGACAGAGTCCAATAGTTTCAACAAAGACCAATACAAATCCTTAAACAGCTGGGCATGGTGACACATGCCTGTAATCCCAGCAGCTGGGGAGGCTGAGGAAGGAGGATCAAAGTTTGAGGCCAGATTTGCAGGTAAATGGATGGAGTTGGAGAATATAACGCTAAGTGAGGTTAGCCAATCCCATAAAACCAAATGCCGAATGTTTTCTCCTGATATAAGGAGGCTGATTTATAATACGGTTGGGAGCGGGAGCATAGGAGGATTAGATGAACTCTAGATAGGGGAGAGGGGTGGGAAGGAGGGGGCATGGAGGTAAAAAGGAGGGTGGAACGAGATGGATATCATTACCCTAAGCACCCCTGGGTTCAATCTTCAGTACCAAAAAAAAAAAAAAAAGGGCTGGGGATCAGTGGTAGAGTGGGTGCTTAGCATTATGAAGTTCAGGGTTTGATGCCTGGCACCAAAACAAACAAACAACACCCCCCCCCCCCAAAAAAAAAAACCCACCAACAAACAACAACAAAAAAAACGCTAATTTATTGACAAAGGGAAGAAGAGATTTCACCGGGTCAGGTGAAGTAGCCCATGCCCATAATCACAGTAACCCGTGGCTGAGGCAGTAGAATCTTTTTTTTTTTTTTTTTTGTATTGGAGATTTAACCCAAGGGTGCTTTACCACTGAGTCACATCCCCAATCCTTTTTGTGTTTTGTTTTATTTTGAGACAGGGTTTCACTAAATTACTTAGAGCCTTGCTGAGTTGCTGAGGCTGATCTTGAACATTGCAATCCTCCTGTCAGCCTCCCAAACTGCTGGGATTACAGGTATGCACCACCACATCTGGCCAGGAGCTAGAGGTCGGCTTGGGCCATGTAGAAAAATCCTGTCTCAAAACCAAAAACAGAACAAAATAAAACAAAAATCAAAGAAAACAAAAATCTAAAACAAAGCCAGGCACTGTGGTACATACCTGTAATCTGAGGCTGAGGCAGGAGGATCCCAAATTCAAGAGCAGCCTGGGCAATTTAGAGACCCTATTTCAAAATAAAAAATCAAAAGGAGGGCTGGGGATGTGGCTCAAGCGGTAGCGCGCTTGCCTGGCATGCGTGTGGCCCGGGTTCGATCCTCAGCACCACATACAAACAAGGATGTTGTGTCCGCCAAGAACTAAAATAAATAAATAAATAAATATTAAAAAAAAAAAATCAAAAGGATTGAGGATATAGCTTTGTGGTACAGCACTCCTGAGTTCAATCCCCAGTACGGGAAACAAAACAAAACAAAACAAAACACCTAAGAGACAATAAAAGTAAAAACTAAGAAGAGACTCACCAAAAAATTTGCTGAGAGGGAGAAACTGAAACCCTGGGGGGAGAGGCTTTATTGCTTGTTGTGTTCCAATAAAACTGGGTAGACAGGTTGGCAAGTAAACAGGTTGACTCAAAGCTGGTTTTGAGAAAGTTAAAGGAGAGCTTTATTCTTTATCAAATTTCCACCTTTGGGGACTCAGCAGCATGAAAAGCCATCATAAGAGGAGAGGAGGCACAGTGGAAGAAGAGGCAGATTTAGCTAGGGGAAATATGTCAGTCTTTAATTTCCTTGGCATCTGTTCTCAGCAGGAGGAAGTTTTAATTCTCAGCAGGAGGAAATTCAAGAGCTATTTCAAAATCAAGGGAGTTTTGAGCATTAGGAAAGGGTTTTCATGATAATATGCTAATTAAGAATTAAAACTGGGGATGGGGATGTGGCTCAAGCAGTAGCGCACTCCCTTGGCATAGGTGCGGCCCGGGTTCGATCCTCAGCACCACATACAAACAAAGATGTTGTGTCCGCCAAAAACTAAATGTAAATAAAATATTAAAAAAAAAAAAAAAAAAAAAAAGAGAATTAAAACTGAACACTTTAGCTGGGCCTGGTGGCCTATGCCTATAATCCCAGTGGCTCAGAGGCCAAAGCAGGAAGATCATGAGTTCAAAGCCAGCCTCAGCAATTTAGCAAGGCCCTAAGCAACTTAGTGAGACCATGTCTCTAAACAAAAAATATAAAACTGGCTGGGGATGAAGCTCAGTGGTTAAGCCCCCCTGCATTTGATCTTCAGTACAAAAGAAAAAAAAATTGAACACTTTGTACAGAATGAATTCAGAGATCTGACTCGATTGGTTAAAAAAAGTCCCAAAGATACTGGTTGGGAAGGAGTCTTCAGCTAGGTCTGCTAAGAGTCTGACATTCAGAGATCACTTAAAGTCCATATTTGTTCACTGGCTTCAGCTGACTGGCATCAGTTGTGATTAAGTAAATTTTTTTTTTTTTTTTTTTTTTTTGTGTGTGTGTGTGTGTGTGTGGTGCTGGGGATCAAACCCAGGGCTTTGTGTGTGGGCGGCAAGCACTCACTCTACCAACTGAGCTGTATCCCCAGCCTTTGTTTATTTTTAATTTTCTGTTTGACATCTCCTTGGCAAGTCACATCATAAATGGAAATCTTTTCCTTACCTATTATTTTTATATACTATTTGTGATTGGTATTATGAAAACAGACCAAGGTTATAACAAACTTGGCTCTCCTTCTTTCTTTTCTTTTTTTTTTTTTTGCACTGGAGATTGAACCCAGGGGCACTTTACCACTAAGAAAAAGCCAGCCTCAGCAACTTAGTGAGGCCCTAAGAAACTCAATGAGAGCCTGTCTCTAGATAAAATATTTTTACATCACCCCCGCTTTATTTTTTAAATTTTGAGACAGAATCTTGCTAAGTTTCTGAGGGCCTTGACCTCGAACTTGTGATCCTCCTGCTGGGATTACAGGTGTGTACTATCATGTCCAGCTCTCTCTTTTTTGTTAAGCAGATCCCAATTTTGTTTAGGCATTGGGTGGGCAGCAATCTGTTCTAGGATATAGGTCCCTTGTCCCCAGCCCAGGGCTGCTTGATAAGATGTTGATAACACTGCCCCTGTTTGCAAGTAATTAGTCCAATTCTGACCCAGGGAAAGTCTGCTGGGGTTTCTAAGACATTTTTCCCTATTAAAACCAAAATCTTGCCAGGTGCTGTGGCACATACTTGTAATCCCAGTGGCTCTGGAGGCTGAGGCAAGAGGCTCATGAGTTCAAAGCCAGCCTCCAGTAATTTAGTAAGCCCTGTTTCAAAATAAAATATAAAGGGCTGGAGTTGTGGCTCCGTGGTAGAGCACTCACCTAGCATGTTCGAGGCCTTAGGTTCGATCCTCAGCACCACATAAAAATAAATAAAAGTATTGTGTCCAACTACAACTAAAAAGCAAATATTAAAAAATAAAATATAAAAAGAGCTGGGGATGTGGCTCAGTGGTTAAGTGACCCTGGGTTCAATCCCCTGGCATAAATAAATAGAATATCTGGGCTGGGGATGTGGTTCAGTGGTTAAGTGACCCTGGGTTTAATCCCCTGGTACGAATAAATAAATAAATAAATAAATAAATAAATAAATAAATAAATAAAATTTCTGGGCTGGGGATATAGCTCAGTGGTTGTGCACATGCTTAAAACCCTGAGGCCGGAGTTCAATCCCCAGTACCAAACAAGTAAATAAACTCTTCCAGGAGAAAGGATCATTGTCACTTGCCTGCTTCTTCCTATCTGGAATGCAGTTGTGTGACATGTGATCTTTGGAATTACATCAAATATCTAGTTCAGTTAGGTGGCAAGCTCAAGGATGAACCACACCTCCTTCCTATTGTTGAGCTCCTGCATTATCCATGGAACCTCCAGATTTCTAATTGGAGACAAATAACTCTTTTTTTTTTTTTTTTAATTGGAGATTGAACCCAGGGATGCTTAACCACTGAGTCACATCCCCAGCCCCCTTTAAAAATATTTATCTAGAGAAGGGTCTCATTGAGTTTCTTAAGGCCTCACTAAGTTGCTGAGACTGGCTTTAACTCGAGATCTTCCTGCCTCAGACTCCTGAGCCACTGGGATTACAGAAGTGTGCCACCGTGCCTGGCTACAAATAACTTTTTATTGTGTAAGCCTTAAGCACATGTTATATGTTGTGTGAGAATTCTGTTGTATATAGCTAAATATCATAATTTACACAAATAGCTGTATTGTTTTGGGTTGATTTGATAAGATATTAGAATTTATATTATAAACAAATAGAATTTATATTATATCTCACTACATATTTATGTATAATTTGTAAAAGCTTCTTTTGGTAGTCTTATTATACTTGTAAAAATATATATAAATTTTTATATATAAATATGTGTATATATATGTATGTATTTATGTATCTATTAGGACTCTACACCAAGTATTTTCCCCCAACTATTCTACATCAAGTTTTCACCCCTTCTGGACTCATGGCAGGATGGTATTTCCTGCCCCCTTGTGGTTCTGGCCATAGAGCTATGACTGGGAATGACATTTCCCCCATAGATTTGGTTTATAACACATATTATCACATAAAAATTCATGTATAAATTAAAGTGCTATCTTGAGATTTGTATCTCATCCATAGGGGAGCATCCCTGCTCATCCCATTTTGAGCTTAGATATTCTCATATAATTCATAGAGCAGATGGCAGGTGCATTTCCTGAAGCAGGGTAGTAGTTCTGCTTTGCCATTCTGTTCTTGTTCCTTTTCCCCCTCTCTGATTTTCACAGGTCAAGCAATCAGAAAAAAAGATTCTTGGGGCTGGGGATGTGGCTCAAGCAGTAGCGCGCTTGCCTGGCATGCGTGCGGCCCGGGTTCGATCCTCAGCACCACGTACAAACAAAGATGTTGTGTCCGCCAAGAACTAAAAAATAAATATTAAAAAATTCTCTCTCTCTCTCTCTCTCTCTCTCTCTCTCTCTCTCTCTCTCTCTCTCTCTCTCTCCCCCCCCCCACTCTCTCTTTAAAAAAAAAAAAAAATTCTGCAGCTTTCAGGTCCCAGTAGGGTTCCAGCCAGTATATCAGTCATTTATGGACATAGGTCTTCAGCATCAACTTTAACCCCTGCTGTAGAAACCTATTTTTTCCATCATCCCACTTATGAAATCATAGAATCTCTCTGTTACAGGAAGCTTCTTTCTCTACATTGAGGGGGAACAATTTATATCATTGTACTTTTTTATGAGAGAGAGAGAGAGAGAGAGAGAGAGAGAGAATTTTAATATTTATTTTTTAGTTCTCCGTGGACACAACATCTTTGTTGGTATGTGGTGCTGAGGATCGAACCCGGACCGCACGCATGCCAGGCGAGCGCGCTACCGCTTGAGCCACATCCCCAGCCCTCACTGTATTTTATTTTACCATTTCTAGGTAAAAATCCTCTGGGTTTCATCCAGAATGACAACAGAACATGGTATGTCTTTAAGCCTGTACCCATTTGCTCTTTGGCTTCCTTTTGTAAGATAGAGTGGTTTTCTAGAGACTGAGATTAAAAATTAAAAGTCTTATTCCTCAGAAATGTCTGAAGCTAAAAAAAAAAAAAAAAAAGAAAAAAAGAAAAACAAACAGAAACAAAGCTGAGTGTGATGGTGCACACCTGTACTCCCAGTGACTCAGGAGGCTGAGGCAGGAGAATTGCAAGTTAGAGGCCAGCCTCAGCAATTCAAAGAAACTCTAAAAATAAAAAATATGAAATTCAGGGGATATACCTCAGTGATTAAGCACCCCTGGGGTCAATCTCCAGTATCCAAAACAAAACCAAAACCAAAACAAAATCAAAAAAACAAACAAGCAAAAAAGGATATATTCGAGGCTAAAGTTAAAAAAATCTGAATTATAGAGAATTATTAGGTAAAGCAGGTTCTTCACATCTTTTTGCTTTTGGAAATAATTAAATAGCTGAGACCCAAGACAGAGCAAAATTTCCCTAGATCCTGAAGTTTCTCTGATATATTCTAATTACTCTGTGATCCTTTGGAATATTTAAATGATAAATATGGATCTCAGATAAAACCATTGAGAAGAGTTATAGAAATGAGTCCAAGAGCTGGGCGCAGTGGCACATACCTGTAATCCCAGTGATTCTGGAGGTTGAGGCAGGAGGAATGCAAGTTCAAAGCCAGCCTCAGCAATTTAGCAAGACCCTGTCTCAAAAAAATAAAAAGTAAAAAAGGCTGGGGATGTGGCTTAGTGTGCCCCTGGGTTCAATCCCAGATTAAAAAAAAAAAAAAAAAAAGTTAAAGAAATGTCGTCAAGATTACACAGGACAGACAGGACAGGTCTCTCAGGTCTCAGTGATAGAGCACTTGCTCAGCATGTATGAGGCCCTGGGTTCCATCCCCAGCACTTGAGTTTATTTGAATCATTTCAGTATCAACATGACTTCTTGTCATAGACCCAAAACAGGAAGTCTTGAACTACAAAAACTTTTGGTGAGGGTGAGCTAAATTTGCTACATTTAGAAATATTTTGATATGATTATCAGAACATTTCCATACAATTTTGAGACTGGCCCATACACATGGTTTTGTCTATCACTGACCACAGGAAAACTAGCAGGTTAGTTTTTCATATGCAGAGCCACATAATTTTTCCCTGTGGACTAAAACAAACATGACTCTATCTCCATTTTACACCCTATTGGTCAGGTTTTTAGTTGATGTGGTAGATGTTTCTTTTTCCACCACAGAGAAGAAAAACATCATCTAAAAACCACTGAATCTAAATTTACCAATAAAAAATCTTTTCATTTCAATAAGCATGATTAGGTAAGAAAACTCCTGAAATGAGAAGCAAATCCTTCAGTTTTATTATGTCACAGTTTCCCAGTCTTTTTCTTTCCTAAGGCAAATCTTCCAAAATTATTTCATATGAAGCTTTCGCTAAAGAAAGGAAACAGTTGTTAATTTCTCTTTTTCTAATCACCTAAAAGCTTTAGGATAGAATTCTTAAAACACACACACACAAACTTTTTTGTTGCCATCTTTCCCTGCGTGCAGCCTGGCCAGGTCATCTTGGTGATATACCAGACTTTGAAGATTTAGTGTTTAAGCAAAGCAAAACAAAACAAATTTAAGCCAGTCACAGAGGTTCACACTTATAATCTCTGTGACTCTGGAGACTGACCCAGGAGCACCTCGAGGTCAAGGCTAGCCTGTGCAACATAGGAAGTACTCAGTGATTCATTTTATATTTCAAAAAATGTGGTATTGGGAATTGAACCAAGGGGCCCTCTACTACTGAACTCCATCCCTTATTTTTTTTTCTTTTAATTTTGTGAGGGTCTCACTAAATTGCCCAGGATGGTTTCAAAGCTGCAGTCCTACCCTCCTGAGTAGATGGGATTCAAGTGTGTGTCACCATGCCCTGCTCATGCACATCCACAGAAAATTAATTTAAAAAATAACTGTGTGTGGGGCGCTGGGGTTGTGGCTCTTTAGTAGAGCGCTCGCCTCACAAATGCAAGGCCCTGGGTTTGATCCTCAGCACCACATAAAAAAATAAATAAAATAAAGATAAAAAAATAACTGTGGGTAAATGGCAGAAAGATCAATATCAGGAAGGAAACAGCAGTTGGTAGAGGGAAGGGGAAGGAGAGGTACTGGGGTATGAATTAGAGCAAGATATATTCTGTGCTTGTATAATTATGTCAAAATGGATTCTACTATCATGTATAACTAAAAAGAACCAATGAAGAAAATATGGGTTGAGGGATCAGTTGGTAGAGTGCTAGCGTTGCATGCATATAAGCCCTGGGTTCAATCCTCAGCACCACTACACACACCGCCCCCCCCCCCCAAAAAAAAGTGTAATTTTCATTTTGCTTGCCCCCCACGAGAAAGGAGAACTCTCTCCTTGGTAGTTTCACATGAATCTGTCAAATCTGCAAATGAATCTGAAAATAAAGTGTGTGTATGTATATAAATATATACTTGTCATGTTTGTGTTGAAACATCTACTTGCAGAGTCAAGCATCTGACAAGTTTCTTCAGATTCATTTGCATGTGTCAGGAAGCCCCTGAACTTGGTGCCCTTTCTCAGCCTTTCTTCCTTCTCTCACTTTCTTTTCTATTTTGAATTTAGGGGCACTTTACCACTAAGATACACCCTCAGTTCTTCTTCTTCTTCTTCTTTTTTTTTTTTTTAAATTTTGAGACAATGTCTCCTAAGTTGTTAGGGTCTCACTAAATTGTGATTGTCCTGTTTCAGCCTGTAGAGTTGCTGGGATTACAGGTGTGCACCATGGTACCCAACTTCTTCAGAGCTAGAGACCTTAAAAAAGGCAAAAATGTGGAAACACCCACAGAGTCTTTTCCTTACATATTTATAAATCAGGTACTGGTGTTTTGGGGATGTCCAGTTTGTCCTTGGGACCTCTAACCTGTTTGGAAGTTTACCTGTCACAAGAATGGGACAATTTCCCACCTTCACCATGACCACCAAACTCCTTGCTCAGCACTCTTTTTCCTGTTTCCTGGCCCTGCCTCCAGGGAGGCTTTCTGTGGCTCTAGCTCAGATGCAATGAACTGTGTTGCCCTTTTCTAAATGGTTTGAGCAGGTCTTTTCTTAGCGCAGGCCAGTTATCTGCCTGGCATTTACTTTCCCAGTTGTGTTTACCATGACAACTTTTGCAAGACACACGAGACCTGAGTGGGCCTCAAGCAGACAGGAAAACTTCCTGTCCTTGGCCTGCCTAAGGAAATAATAAAGCAATTATTTCTTGCTTGAAGCTGTACATCTTGAAGGAAGAATGAGAGAGCAATGGATGTTTATTCATACCTACTATATTCTAGGCCCAGATAAGAGTGATTTACAGATGGAAATGATAATTAATATTCACAGCAGAACCACCATGCTTCCTTTAACTCTTCTTTTGAGTGATATAAAATAGCACAGTTGTTGTATAGCACAGGGCCTCTGAGGGGCTACTCAGGGCTGAATGAAATCCAGCCCCTGCCTCTTTTCCAAGCCTAGGACTCTGCAAGGGCTGAGTCTGCCTTGAAGAAGGAATGTCTTTGATATGCTGCAGGCTAGAAGGGGTCTGGGTCTGGCCCAAACCCTATACTCTCACCATTCCTCCACATTCTTCCTCAGGTCAGTGAAGGATCCTGAGAAGAGGGACATTGCCTGTTCTTCCTGCCCTTCTACAAGGACCAGATAAATAACTGGTCACAATGGGCTCTCTGTCAAGCTTGTCCCTCTCTGTTCATACCTCCCCCCGCCCTTTGGTAGTAGGGATTGAACCTAGGGGGGGTGCTCTACCACTGAACTACATTTGCAGCCTTTTTTTTTTTTTTTTTTTTTAGAGAGAGAGAGAGAGAGAGAGAGAGAGAGAGAGAGAGAGAATTTTAATATTTATTTATTTTTTTTTTAGTTTTCGGCGGACACAACATCTTTATTTGTATGTGGTGCTGAGGATCGAACCCATGCCAGGTGAGCACACTACTGCTTGAGCCACAGCCCTAGCCCTGCAACCTTTTTCTAAATTTTTAAAATAAAAATAATTTGAGACAAGGTTTTGTTAAGTTGCTTAGGGCCTTGGTAAGTTATTGAGGCTAACCTCGAGCTTGTGATCCTCCTGCCTCAGGCTCCTGAGTTGCTAGGATTACAGATGTGTACTTGGCTCTGTTGATACCATTCTTGGTATGAACATAAATGTTGAGAAATGCTCATCTACCTTGTAAACTCACAGTTGAAATGTCAACTCAGGGAAAACAGGCCCATCCCACCCTACTTACTGCAAAATGAATTACCCCTTCTCTGTGGTCTCACCCTATAATATCCTGTTATTGCCTTCCATGACTTTGTTAGAGTTGATTTCCTTTTTGAATTAGTAAAGATACCTTATGCATAAATAAATATGTTAGCAACTCTCCTCTCCCTTTAAAAAAAAACCCAAAAGAGTCAAGTGAGGTGGTGCATGCCTGTAATCCCAGTTACTGGGGAGACTGAGGTAGAAGAACTACAAGTTTGAGGCCAGCCTAGGCAATTTAGTGAGATGCTGTCTCAAAAAAGGGCTGGGAATATAGTTCAGTGATAAAGTGCCCCTTGGTTCAATCCTTAATACCAAAGTCAAAACTAAAGTAGTATCATACCTTGTTCAGCATCTTGTTCCCCTTCTTCCTATTATAGAGCTTGGGTGGTATTCCTAGCTATATGCTTTGATCTACTTATTTTATTTTTAAAAATCTCATGGTAAACTGGGTGCAGTGGTACACACCTATAATCTAGCAGCTTCGGAGGCCAAGGCAGGAGGATCACAGGTTCAAAGCTAGCCTCAGAGAATTAGTAAGCCCCTGAGCAATTTAGCAAGACCCTGTCTCTAAATAAAATATAAATGGGCTGGGAATGTGGCTCAGTGGTTAAGTGTCCTGGGTTCAATCTCTAGTACCAAAAAAAAAAAAAAAAAAAAAAAAAAGATATCCAATGGGAAAGCTACTGTTACAGTGGTTCTCAACTTGGGGTGATTTTGCTCTGACCCAGAGACATTTGGCAATGCCTAGAAGCAATTTTGGTCATCATGCCTAAGAATAGATTTTTTTTTTTTTTTTTTTTTTTGCACCCCAGTGCTGGGCATGAACTGGAGCCGTTGCGTAAGTTGAACAAGCACTCTACTTTTGAGCTACACCTTCACCTTCCCCTATACTGCAACCCTCACCAGGGATTGAACCTGGGGTGCTTAACTACTGAGTCACATTCCTAGCCCTTTTAAAATTTTATTTAGTAATAGGGTCTCACTAAGTTGCCTAGAGCCTCCATAAATTGCTGAGGCTGGCTTTGAACTGGTGATCAACCCACCTCAGCTTCAGGAGTCGATGGAATTTCAGGTGTAGACACCCTCCCACCCCACCCCTGCCTTTTTGAGACAGGGTCTAGGGTCTAGCTTAGTTGCCCAGAATGGCCTGAGAATTTGTACTTCTCCTCCCTCAGCCTCCTGAGTAGCTCACGTGCACTACCTCAACTGGTTACTTACCATCTCTCTTTAGTGTTCCGCAATTGTCCACCTGATTGATGGACTTATTCCCCTGGAGAGATTTTCAAAATCTTTTATTCCATATTCCAGGCAATTACATTTGACATCAGCACACTTTGTTGGTCATGTACCTTCCTCACATCTTACTCCCTGGCTATAAGGGTTGGTATGTACTAGTCAGTGCTCAAAGTGATGTTTGATGAAGTGTGATGGTTAGGAATAAGAATAGGAAGTATGTTAAGCCACCAGGGGTGGGAAACAATTTCTGGTTTTTTTTTTTTTGGTACCAGGGGATTGAACCTGGGGCAGTTTACCCTGAGCTACATCCCCAGACCTTTTTATTTTTTATTTTGAGACAGGGTCTCACCAAGTTGCTTAGAGCCTCCCTAAATTGCTTAGGCTGGCTTTGAACTTGTGATTCTCCTGCCTCGGCCTACCAAGCTGCTGGGATTACAGGAATGAGCTACTCTGTTGCCTTGGGCACAGTTTTGGATCTTTCTTTGCCTAGTTTGTCATTTGTAAAATGTAATATATCAACATTTTATTGTGAAAAATAAAATTAAACAAGTTATATACTCAGGGCTGGGGGTGTTGCTCAGTGGTAGAGCATTTGCCAAAAATACATGGGTCCCTGGGAAAGAAGAAAATAAAACAAAAACAAAAACAAACACTCAGAGGTGCCTGCCACTTAGTTAATCTTATCAACATGTGAGCTATTATATAGTCTATAAAAATATATATTGCCAGGCTTTATGAATCATAGCTGTAATCCCAGTGACTTGGGAGTCTGAGGCAAGAGGATTGTAAGTTGAGGCTAGCCTTAGCAATTTAGTAAGACCATGCCTCAAAACAAAAAATAAAAAGAACTGGGGATGTAGCTTAGTGGTAAAGCACCTCTGGGTTCAATCCCCGTACCAAAAGTTAATACAAATTAAAAAAATATTATAATAACATGTTATTAAATTCTAACTTTGTTATTGTCAGTTTCATCTATTTTGAACACTGATGCAACCCCAGTGCCCTGAACAGTGTGTGGAACATAGTAGGTACTTGGTAAATATTTGTTGACTTCATGAATAAGAGCTTTTCTATTGCCCTTACTCCAGAGTCACAATGCCTTTCCAATAGGGTACAGTAGGTAGCAGGGTATTCAAGGGCCCTTATGGTTGAAATAAGTAGCTAAGTAGTAGTCTGCAGGACTAGGGCACAGCTCATTGTTTCTCTAGGAAAATGTGTCCAACCTACAAAGGAACATCTGCAACCCAGGCCACAGGTTAGGTAGAAAAGGAAAGGGAGGCTGAGGAGGATTGCAAGTTTGAGGTCAACCTGGGCAACTTAGGGAGACTGTCTCAAAACACAATTTAAAAAATGGGCTATGGTGAGCATGGAACATGCTTGTAATTCCAACAGCTCTGGAGGCTGAGGCAGGAGGATCACAAGCTCATGGCCAGCAACAGTAACTTAGTGAGGCCCTGTCTCAATATAAAAAATTAAAAAAGGGCTCAGTGGTTAAGAGCCCCCTGGTTCAATCCTTGTTACCAAAAAAAAAAAAAAAAAAAAAAAAAAAGGACCACACACCTAGCTCAGTGACTCGTAGAGTGCTTGCCCAGAATGGGAAAGACCCAGGGTTTAATTCCTAATTTCTCCCTACTTTACCCCACCAAAACCAAAATGAAGGTGAGAAGGAAAAGCTGTATGGCATGTGTTCCAGAATGAGTCCTTTGTCTTACTTGTTTTGTTCAATAGTTTGAAATTGCCTTCTTCAAGCAAGTTGAAATTTAATTTGAATTTCAACTTTGAGCACAAGTTAGAAGTTAATTTGAATTTCATATTTTGTCCTTGCTTTCACAGGAAGCACACAGGGTTTCAAGCATTCTAAGACCTCCATGTAACCAACAAAAGGAGTGTCTTGCTGTTACACAAACCTGGATTTCAATCAGGAGTTGCTTTAGTCAGTTTTTTTAAAATTATTTTTTTAGTTGTAGGTGGACACAATACCTTTATTTTATTTGTTCATTTTTTTATGTGGTGCTGGGGATGAACCCAGTGCCTCATGCATGCTAGGCAAACAGTCTGCCACTGAGCCACAACCCCAGCCCCTTTAGTCAGCTTTTAAATTGCTGTGACCAAAAGATCTGACAAGAACAATTTTAAGTTGTAAAAGTTTATTTTGGGGCTCACAGTTTCAGAGGTCTCAGTTCACAGCCAACTCCATCATAAAAGATGAGGCAGAACATCAAAACAGAAGTTTGTGGTGGAGGAAAGCAGCAGGGAACAAGGTACCACAGGGCTCCACTCAACCAGGGCAAAACATATATGCCAAAGGTGTGCCTCCAGGGTACTTTTCAGCCACACCCTACTTGCCTAGATACCATCTAGTTAATCCTTATCAAAGATTAATGCACTGATTAGGTTAAAAGTCTCATAACCCAATTATTTCATCTCTAAACTTAATTGCATTGTGGCACACATAGCTTTTGGGGGACATCTCACACCTGAACCGGTACCTCAAGTCCTGACCCTTAGCTACACTATAATCACAGATTGTTCTTGGTCTTATCTATAAAATGGAAATCTTTTTTACTTTAACAAGATTGTGATGGGAAAGACATCAATGGTATATTTTGAAACCATTGATTAAACCTTATACAAATTCCTGGGATCTGCACACTGGCTCCTTGGTAGTGCTTCAGAAAAATAAAAAGTAGATCCTTCCAGTAAAAGACTGGGGAACGCAAATCTAACGTCAATGGTTCTTGAAGCGGAAGGAGGGCCTGCTGGGCTTTCCCTATCGACGGCTAAGTGGAAAGGGTCTTGCTTAAAAATCAGTGCTGGACCCGCCTGGGACCCAGGAAACCAGGCTAACGTCCATGTTTTCTTTCAGGTCAAACGTCACAATCTACAAATCCTGATAAAGACTAAAGAAAAGGCACCCTGAAACCGTTTCGTGAAAAAGCAAGCACACGGAGAGAGGGTGGGTAGTGAGGAAACGTTAGAACCAGAGAGGTTAGTGATCGGACTGGACGAGGCGTCTAATACAGTGGAAGGGCAACGGAAGACAGAAACACACCACGGAGAGTGAAAGTGAGGCCAGCGAAAGGGGCCACCCAGAGGAATTTCAGTTCCCACACCAGGACTCCAGGCCGTCACTACAGTTCCGCCCTCAACCGCCTGGGCCCTCTCGCCCCGCCCCCATCAGGCGGCTAGACCCTACCATTGTGTACATATAGGGGTTGACATGAGTAGGGGGCTAATCCTTCAAAATAAACAGGAGTTATTCGTCAAAAAATTATAATATACATTAGTATATCAATATATAGCTAATCTATTTCCTTTTTGTCCGTTTGGACTAATTTATTCCTCGGAAAATGGTGGGAATACGATCCTTCTTCCCCTTTCCTTTTCCATATTTGGTACATTCCGCCGCGGTACGTAGGCGGGGAGGCGTACATAAACCTCGACGCAGGAGGCGGGGTTGCTCAGTCCTCGAGGCGGCAGTGCTCAGTCGTGTCGGAATTTTGTTGCTTGTCGGCCTGTGCGCGCGTGCGCGGACATGGCCTCAAACGGTATGTAAGGGCGCGAGGCGGCTGTGGTGCGCCTGGTCAGGGCTTCGTTCTTTCCCAGCTGGGCTTTTGATTTTCGGTAGGCCTGGGGAGGCGTTGGTGTGTAAGGTCTTCTCGCACCTTTGTGGCGGGAGGTGGCGGAGAAAGTAGAAGGGGCAGTTCGGTGTCGCCATTTTGTTTCGCTCTGGCGGCTCTCGCGGGATTGAAAGTCTTGGTTTTGCAGTGCGTTTATATGAGGTGAGTGTTGGGAGGGAGGCGACCTGGTGATTGAAGCATAAAGGGAGGGTGAAAATGCCCAGTCTCTCTAGCATAGGCCCCCTCCCCCACCCAACCCCGCTCTCGGGCTCGCTTTGTCGCAGTGCTGCATCCGGGCATTTGATGCGCGCACGCGCTCTGCTGGCCCCTCCCCCTTTCTCGCCGCGCGTATCCCACTTCTCCGCCTCGTGTTGGTCCGACTTTTTGTCGCGAGACTCTCAGGAGACTCCGCCGCGCGCGTCCGATGTGGGCCTTGCCCCTGGGGTCCTTAGGGAATGGGCGGGACTGCTCGGTTCCCGCCCAGATTGCCACGCGGCCAGGGCGGAGCCTCCGGATCGGGGCTTCGCGCCCGCTTAACGGTTGGGGACGGGCAGGGAAATTGATCAACGGACTGGGGGACGGGATCCCTACGGTTTCCCGCCTAAATTTCCCTTTTTCTGAAGTGAGAACCGAAAAGAAAGGCCCCCGAGGCCACGCCCTCTCCCTGTCGTTTGCCTTTTCCTGCGGGGGAAGTGCTTCATTTCCTGTACGGAAGAGATGACCCGATCTTGCCTAGTGCGTTTTTAATATAGCATTTTGAAAGTGTTTTCTGCTTTTAGCTTGATGAATCTCTTCATCTCTGTGGAAAATAATAATCTGAAGCCACAGGCTTGGGGATTTGAGGATCAGGTGACTTTGCCTCCTGAGGACATCACTTTGTCTTTGACATTTGGGGTCAAAGGTCTTTGTTGTCTTGGTTCTCTGCCTCGTGCTAAAACACCGCTTTGACTTTTTCCAAGGTTGGTCAAAGGGGTGAAGAACGGCTTTTTTTGAGAGACAAATCTTATTCTTTGGTCTTATTGAGGGTGCCACATTGTGAACACCATTGCCTTGGACTTGAATTCAAACCTGTGCTCTTTTATGCTGAATCTTAACTAGTATAATAGTTTTCTCCTAAAACGGATGTGAAAATGAAATATATGTAAATTTAGAGCAGCTTGTGGCATTGAGTTTGCAGAACATAATAGCTGTCCACCAAGATCTGTGAACTTGCTCAGATTCTTTGAAGAAATTTGTATTGTTTTTCTTTATTGTAAGAAAACTTGTATTGCCATCTTGTCTACAAATTAGTATCTTGTGGGGGAATTTATGCCTTTTATTGCAATCAAATTTTGTTGGCTTTTCTTAATCTGGGGCCCTAGCACTTATTAAGTTGAGGAATTTACTTCTGTGATTAGAAGATAATGTGATTGTGTTTTTGTTTTGCAGACTATACTCAACAAGCAACCCAAAGGTGAGTGCCATTTCTGGGCTTCCAGAGTTTGTAAAGGGCAAGGGTGGTCAAGGTAATTCTCCCTTTTGTATTTTTTTGTTTTTCATTTTTTCTTTTCTAAGGTAATTTTTCCTCAGTGCAGCTTTTTCTTTTTTTCTAGCTACGGGGCCTACCCCACCCAGCCTGGGCAGGGCTACTCCCAGCAGAGCAATCAGCCCTATGGACAGCAGAGTTACAGTGGTTATGGCCAGTCAGCAGACACTTCAGGCTATGGCCAGAGCAGCTATGGTTCTTCTTATGGACAGACCCAAAACAGTTGAGTCCCTCTTACTTTGGGTTACTTCTGTTCTTTCTGAATGCTGCTTTTCTAAAACCTGAATAGTGCTGAAATGTTGAAACTGGTTCCTATATTTTCTTTTCAATCTCATAACTTTTAAAATTCCTTGGAAACAGTCCTTTCAAACCAAAAGTGCTATGGATTGTAATTATTTCCTTTTTTTCTTAAATTGAAACTTTTCTATTGACCTTTTCCTGTTTCCTTTATTGACATGAAAAGGAGAGGAGTCTTAGGCTGATTCTTACATGGAGGAAATAGTTGGCTTGGAAATGATTTAAGTCAGGTTACCATACATCATGTGGTATACAAGGAGGTTAAATTTGCCTGAATGTTGGACTTGTAAATAATGTGGATTGTCTGGTATATGTTGTATACATACCAGCATGTTAAAATGCAGCTAACACATCTTTTGGTTTTGGTGGGATAGGTAAGGGAATTGGAACTGGAACTATCTTAAAGAGAGAAATTGGAGCATTAATTAGGAATTATAATTTTTTGGTAACTTGGATTGAACCCACAAGTGGATTACTACTGAGTCATATCTTCCTGCTCTTTTATATGTTTAATTAGAGATAGGGCCTGTCTGAGTTGCTGAGGCTGGCTTTGAACTCTAAATCCTCCTGTCTCAGCCTCCAGAGCTGCTGGGATTACAGGCATGTGCCACCACACTCGGCTAATTTTAGGATTTAAAAGAGGGTAACTTGATCAGTTGAGATACTAGCATTTTCTAAACTGACTTTTCAAGTAAATGATACGTAATATTTAACCCATTTCCTGCCTTTTTTTGTTTGTTTTAAATTTCCTCATAGCTTTTACGACTCCCTTTCTCTTCTTTGTAGCAGGCTATGGCACTCAGTCAGCTCCCCAGGGATATGGCTCCACTGGTGGCTATGGCAGTGGCCAGAGTTCCCAATCATCTTATGGGCAGCAGTCGTCCTATCCTGGCTACGGCCAGCAGCCGGCTCCCAGTAGCACCTCTGGAAGGTAAGTTGGTAGTGGGGGATGGATGACACAAAAGATTAGGGTGAATTGTTAGTGATGGGTAAAGAGAATGGGGTAGGATGAAAGTGAAAGGGAATAATGGATATGCTAAGATTATGTTGTTTTTTCTCCCACATAGTTATGGTAGCAGTTCTCAGAGCAGCAGCTATGGGCAACCCCCAAGTGGAGGCTATGGCCAACAGTCTGGCTATGGTGGACAACAGCAAAGCTATGGACAGCAGCAAAGCTCCTATAATCCCCCCCAGGGCTATGGACAACAGAATCAGTACAACAGTAGCAGTGGAGGAGGTGGAGGTGGTGGTGGAGGTAAGAAGGGGTCTTCAGCTGTGTCTCCTATTTATTTTCTGTATTCTATTGTTTAGCCCTTATCAAAGAGTTTTTTTTAAGTTCTTTTTATTTTTAATTTTTTATTTTATTTATTTTTTTTTAAAGAGAGTGGGGGGGAGAGAGAGAGAATTTTTTAATATTTATTTTTTAGTTCTCGGCGGACACAACATCTTTGTATGTGGTGCTGAGGATCGAACCCAGGCCGCACGCACACCAGGCGAGCGCGCTACCGCTTGAACCACATCCCCAGCCCCAAGTTCTTTTTATTTTTATCTCTCATATTCTTTTATTTCTATTGTCTCTTATTGTTTGGGACTGTTGGTCCTTTTACTAATGTTTCATTTCCCCTACCCCCTTATTTTTGGTATCTGGGAATGAACCTAGGGATGCTTAACCATTGAGCCACATTCTCAGCGCTTTTTATTTGAGACAGGGTCTTGCTAAGTTGATGAGGGCCTCTCTGAATTGCTGAAGTTGACCTTGAACTTCAAATCCTCCTGCCATGGCCTCCCATGCCTTTGAGCTTAAAGGCATGCATCACTAAGCCTGGCCTGGCTTCCTCCCCTGACCCTGGGGATTGAGCCCAGGTCTTGTCCATGCTGAGCACTCACACACTACTACTAAGCTACGTCTCCAGCCTGGTTTTGCCCCCACAAAAAAAGTATCTTTTCTTCTCCCACAGGTAGCTATGGCCAAGATCAGTCCTCCATGAGTGGTGGAGGCGGTGGTTATGGCAATCAGGACCAGAGTGGTGGTGGCGGCGGTGGCTACGGGGGAGGCCAACAGGACCGAGGGGGCCGTGGCAGGGGCGGTGGCGGTGGTTATAACCGCAGCAGTGGTGGCTATGAACCCAGAGGTCGTGGAGGTGGCCGTGGAGGCAGAGGCGGCATGGGGTAGGTGTCTTGTGAGTCAGGGTGTATCTTTGGGGAGTATGGAGGGTGCATGAATCTCCCTTGAAACCAGTCCCTAGTGCATGGTTAGTATTCTTATTATCTGGGGATCTGTGAGGGCTTTGATTTTGGGCAGTGACTTTCTTTGTACTTTCCCATTTTATTTTTATGAGAACTTGGGAGCCTAAATTCCTATCCACACCTGTGAGTAGATGTTTGAGTATGATGCTTTTATTTCCAAAGAAAAAGAAAAAGTACATAGCTGTGTATGGATTGGAGTCATTGATATCCTAGGCAAGAAACATGGAAGTAAAGACTTCTTAACTCTGCAAGGGAAACCGATGATCCCACTCCTGGGAAATAGGGAAACATGGCATGTGCATTCCCATGTGTTCTCCAGGGGAGTTGGTAATGGATAACCTGACTTCAGCTTCCAGGAATTGGCTACTTATTCTTCCCGTATTCTGTAGTCACTTGAATCCAAGAACGTGATTTGCATTAATTTGACTGACTGATTTTGTGTGTGACTTGGTTTATGGGGTCATATGACTGAAGTGTGCAGACCTTTGGGGCAAGATAATGCTTGACAAGTGGAATCCCACCTATTTATTCCACTGTCTGCCTTCCCCTGGTTGGTTAAAAGCATCAGCTTGTCCAACTGGGTCTTCTTTCCTTCCCTTCTGCTGAAGTAGAACCTTAGATTTGATGTTAAAACATTTGTCAAATCTGTTGGATATATAGGATTTGAAGGATCCTACTATCTCCTTGAAAAGGGGAGGAATGCCAGTGTTACTTTTTTTGGAAAAAGTAGGTTTTTTAAAATGAGTTTGTATATGGTAAGTATTCAGAGGTGGGTGGGGGCAATCTCAAAAATGTGCAAAATAAGGAAAACTCTGTTGTGTGCGTGTGTTTATTGCAAAACTTTAAAAAGAAAAACAACTGTTATGTGACTGTTAACTTGCTCTGCATTTTATGTGCCACAGGTATGAAAGGTGACATTGCAAAATACTCCGCTCTTCTCACAGTGTAGAAGGGGTGACCCCGGGGGTGGAGGGTGATCAAAAACAGCTCAGTAGTTAGGATAGGGCTTAGCTAAGTCTGTCTTGCTTTAAGGGGAAGTTGCCTTTGGTTTTGACTTTTTATGGAATGGGGTTGGGTCTGCTTGCTGCTTTCAAAGCAAAATCCACAAAAATGTGTTGAGGGCTACCCCAGCCTGGTGTGAAGTGTCTTATGGGTACATTGGGGGTAGGGTTTTTAAACCAACTACTGGGTTGTCAACATTCACGACGAGGAAAAAAACATCTGCTACGTCGGAAGAACAACCAAGGAAAATGGGTCATTTTTTTTTTCCAGAGGAAATAGATTTATAATCTTTTAAAGCAAAATTCTTAACTGTGTCTGAGAAATTGCACACGTGTGTGTGACATGCTCACAGGTCAGACAAGGGTTGGTCAGGAAGGGATGTATTTTAGTAGCCACTTGTATCTTTTTCCCAAAACACCTACCCATGTTTGGGGAATGTTAAAATCAAAAACACCCTTTTGTAGCCGTTGGAAGCTTCATGTCCTTTCTTCTAACTTGTCTTCTCCAGCGGAAGTGACCGTGGTGGCTTCAATAAATTTGGTGGTAAGTGAACAGAGTTTCCAAAATTCCCAACTCCCGGCAATGCTTTGTCTGATTGTTCATTTGCAGATGTCTTAGCGTGTTAATTTAAGTGTCAAAGGTTTTGAAGTGTCCATAACCACCTCCAGAAAGTGGTGGGGTAGAATGCCACCCTGCTGCCAGATGTGTGCTAACCTGGAGGCAGGCAGGGGTAAGACTCGGCAGTCGTCTGGTATCAAATTGGTTTGACCCAGGTTAATAGAGGTATCTAGTAGGCCTCTTGATAGGGGTGTTGCCATACCTGGCATTTAGTGACCACCATTTTGAGAAACTGGAGGGAGTGTGCTGGAACACATGGTACCAACTTGGCTTTAGGATCCTTTTGATCAGTATGTGTCCAAGGCTAGTGTGTGTGTATGTGTGTGTGTAACAACCTCAAAATGTTTTAATTCTGTGAGGACATGAAATATTGCCCTGCCTGAGGACGGTGAAGTTGGTATATATTAAGTACCGAGTGGTGTCAATGCAATTCTACATAATGTACTTAACTCAGATGGGCAAATAGAAACTAGCTCTGGGAAGGAAGGTGTGGACTACTTCAAGAAAGATTTGGGAGCATGTGTGGCTCATGGGAAATAACCAGGTCTTAAACACCACAAACTGAATTCATGGAAAAATGGCAAATTTGAGAAGTCTCCCAGTAAGCTGGAACTTTTCTGGTTTGGTTAACAAAAGGTTTCTTGATTTGTCTCAACATTAAAGCCAAAGGCGTGGGTTCATGACTTAGGTGTCATTGCGTATGGGTACAATATTTGCATATGATGAATTCAGATAAACATTGGTCAAAGATGGTCTCTGGAAAAAAAAAAAGAGGCTGCATTATGGAAATGAGATTTCTGGTCTGTTCCCTGGGACATGCTTTAAAAATATAATAGCTATCATGTATGTTTTAATTTTCATGTGGTTTTGGGGAAACTTAACATGGTCTTAAGAATGGTTTCTAAAGATGAAATTAAAAATTGTTCCACAATTGATAAGTGTTTTTGGTGTTAAAGTTTGGAGAAACTGGATGGATGCACATCACATTGCTGGTGGTGAGCCCATGTCTCTCTGGGTTGAGAGAAAAAGGGCCAAGCTATGAGTTGGTTTGTTAACTTTAATGGGTAATTCCCTTCACCCCCCCCAAATCTGCGCTGAGGACATTTCCCAGCCTGAGCTGGGGGAGGCAGCATTTTCTGAAGTGTGGCGTTGTCCCTGTGGGGACTTAGGTTACAGATCTTAAGAAATGGGCCTGTGTCTCCCCCAGACCTGCCGATGATATTCTCCTCTGGGCAGGCCCAGGACAGGGTTTGGAGTAAGGCTGTGAGCACTTAACTGATACTTTGCAAGAATATGAATTTGGTATTAATTTTTTTCCTTGTCTGTCTTTCCTGTTGACTAACAGTTGCTCTTTTCCTTGTTTTTGTTTTCTTTCTTTTTTTCTTTTCTTTGTTTTTGTTTTTGTTTTTGTTTTTGTTTTTTTGGTGTCACTAAAGGCCCTCGGGACCAAGGATCACGCCATGATTCTGGTGAGTTCACTGGTGGTGGCATGAAAAAGTAGTTAAAGTAGTATTTAGACTTCACCTAGATGTTTTTTGAAATTTATAAAACAAAAAACTGAAAAAGCAGTGATAGAGAAGGGAAGAGTGTTTTAGATATACTTAACAATTCATAAATGAGTATATCAGAAATGTTTGGTAAATGAATAATTCTTAAGCAATTTAGAGGGTCTGGAATGAGCCTGAGGATCTGTAACAATTCACAGGTGATGCCAATTCATCTGTGGACCATACTCCAGTACTGAACAGCATTTAAAAAAAAATCTTTACTTTTTTTTTTTCATGTAAATTGTCTTAGGGATCTTCAGTTGAAAGTTGATAAGCACTGATGAATTTTGTGATCTTGGGCAGTGAACACCTGAGTCCTGGTTTCTGTGTTATAAAATATTCTAATGGATAGTTGTAAAACTAAACCCAAATGGATGTTCAAATGTGAGAATTGAAGGGCTGTTAATTTTTTTATATTTTAACTTTGTTTTTCCTTTTTAAATTTTTCATGTTCCCCTGTGTTCAACAAGCAGAACAGGATAATTCAGACAACAACACCATCTTTGTACAAGGCCTGGGTGAGAATGTTACAATTGAGTCTGTGGCTGATTACTTCAAGCAGATTGGTATTATTAAGGTACTGTGGAACAGTGTATATAGGTTCTATTGGTTGGCAGGCATTTGGATTTGACACATTAGTAAAAATCAGTCATAGTGATTGCCAGCAGTAAAAATGGAAGTTCTTTTTTAGTTGTTGTTGGACCACTGAGCCACAACCGCAGCTCCTAAAAATGGAAGTCTTTTTTTTTTTTAATTAATATTTATTAGTTGTAGTTGGACACAATATCTATTTTTATGTAATGCTGAGGATCGAACTCAGGGACTCGCACGTGCTGGGTGAGCGCTCTACCGCTGAGCCACAATCCCAGCCCCCAAAATGGAAGTCTTAATGGCTATTGACAGTTTAGTTTGGTGAACAAAGAACAGTAGTTGTTGCCATTTTTTAGGAAATTGCACAAAAAGACTAAGTGATAAGGAAGGTGCCCCAAGACAGGGTAGACTGTGGTTTTAATTTAGATTGAATGTGAGATACTAAGAAGTAACTGGGAAGGGAAGAGCTGTAGTTTGTGAATGATAAAAGCTTCAGTTCTGGAAGAGGAAGATGGATGTGTTAGTCCTTGAATCAAGTGTCTTAAGATGCTGGGGGTAGAACCCTTGTCCATACATTTTTTCTTATCAGTCGTAAACAAGAAGTATAACCATTATAGCATTTACATTTAGGTATTAATAAATAATCGATTTTTATTTGTGTGTGGTGCTTGGGATCAAACTCTTGGGCTTCTGCATGCTAAGTAAGTGGTATACCGCTGAGCTACAGGCCTAGATCCTAGGAATTTAGGGTCTAACTCAGTGTAGTGTCTAGGAGATAAAGTACAGGAGCCAGGAGTGGTGGCGCATACCTGTAATCCCAGCAGCTCAGGAGGCCGAGACACTAGAATCGCGAGTTCAAAGCCAGCCTCAGCAAAAGCGAGGTGCTAAGCAACTCAGGAGACACTGTCTCTAAATAAAATACAAAATAGGGCTAGGGATGTGGCTCAGTGGTTGAGTGCCCAAGTTCAATCCCCAGTATCCCTCCCCCTGCCCCCATCTCCTGGCCAATAAAAAGTACATATAGGAGCATGTGTGTTTGTTACATGCAAATATTGGGTCCTTTAATGGAATTGAATATATGGATAATGGGGGATTTGGGAAGATCCTAATCCCTCAAGGATATCAAGGGAAAATTTTATTGTTATCCTCCAAAATTGATAATATTTTGCATTTTTCAGACGAATAAGAAAACTGGACAGCCTATGATTAATTTGTACACAGACAGGGAAACCGGCAAGCTGAAGGGAGAGGCAACGGTCTCATTTGATGACCCACCTTCTGCCAAAGCAGCTATTGACTGGTTTGATGGTATGTATGAGGAAACAGGTTGGGTGGGCATAGGTATGTGTCTAACCTTAGGAAGCATGTTACATTTTGAGGCTTCTTTTGAATCTTCCACCACTTAGTTTATAATTTCAGTGTAGTCTAATTTTTGCTTATGTTTTAGATTATAACCCTTTTTAGGAAGGTATACTCTTAGATTGTACCAAGTGTTTTTGAATCTACAGTCCTTGAATCAAGTGTCTTTCTCAAGACGCTGCAGGTAGAACCCTCATATATCCTATGCAGGTATTCTATCACAGAGCTACATGCCTCACTTAAAATATTTTTTTATATGTCCTTTTTTTTCTGTAGGCAAAGAATTTTCCGGGAATCCTATCAAGGTTTCATTTGCTACTCGCCGAGCAGACTTCAATCGGGGTGGTGGCAATGGTCGTGGAGGCCGAGGGCGAGGAGGTGAGCTACTACCTCCTGGTGGTGAATGTTGAAGATGGTAAGGGCTTGCATGGAAAAGATTGTTAACCAAACTTGAAAGTGGAACAGACTTCTTATATCTATACCCAGGACCCATGGGCCGTGGAGGCTATGGAGGTGGTGGCAGTGGCGGTGGTGGCCGGGGAGGTTTCCCCAGTGGAGGTGGTGGTGGTGGAGGTCAGCAACGAGCTGGGGACTGGAAATGTCCTAATCCGTGAGTGAAAGTTTTTTTTTTTTTTTAAATTTTAGTGCTCTTATTGTAGAATTGTAGAATTGTTTGGATATATTTCTAAACTAAGAAATGAAAGTTGGGTTGCATGGTTGAGGGGGAGGATTCAATTGAGAGTGTGTTAGATAAGGTTGGTATATATTCTGCTGTTACCTGTGGGAGATAACTATCGATTTAAGATCCCTAAGAGGGTGCTGGAAATTAGAGTATCAAAATCCTGTATGCTTACTTGAAAACAAGCCCTGTGATATTGGGATAGTGGGTCTGATTGTTTAGATGACTATTAAGTGGGTGGGATTAGGATATATGCAGAATAAATCTATTGGACAAATTGTGTGAATCTTGGGGTCAGGATGGTGTGGAATTAAAGAGATTCCATCATGCTGCAACTCAGAAAGCCTGCAATTAAAAAATTTGGAATTTTGTATGATTTTCAAGCTGGTTGATCATAGGAAACAACTGCATGTGGGGGAATATTGTATCAGAAAAGGTGATGGACTGGGGTTTAGTGGTTGTTCAGTGGTAATCACATTGGTGGTTCTTCTGTCTCGTTAATTCTAGTTGTTCTATTTTTCCAAAATACTTGCCTTCTTTTTCTTAGTACGTGTGAGAACATGAACTTCTCTTGGAGAAATGAATGCAACCAGTGTAAGGCTCCTAAACCAGATGGCCCAGGAGGGGGACCAGGAGGCTCCCACATGGGTGGTAAGAGAGAGGAGTTGGACAAAAAAATCCCTTAGTTTTTAGCAGGGAGGCTAGGGGAAAGTAGGAGGATAGAGATCTTATATATTTCTTTTGTCCTAGGGGGTAACTATGGAGATGATCGACGTGGCGGCAGAGGAGGCTATGATCGGGGCGGCTACCGGGGCCGTGGAGGGGACCGTGGGGGCTTCCGAGGGGGCCGGGGAGGTGGGGACAGAGGCGGCTTTGGCCCTGGCAAGATGGACTCCAGGTGAGTAAGAGTATAAAAAGGAAATAAAGCAATTGAACACAGGACATGGGATAATAAGATTGTGTTGAAGATGGTTTCTTTGTAAAGAGCTAAAAGTTGCACACAATGGCATATACCTTTAATACTGACATTGTGTTTGGAGGATCCCAAGTTTGAGATCAGCCTGGGCAAATTAATTGAGACTCTCTTTAAAAATTTAAAAAGGGGGGTTTGGGGTTGAGCCAGGCATAGATAGGGATATCCACCTGTAATCCCAGGCTGAGGTATGAAGATTTCAAGTTCAAGACCAGCCTCAGTAACCTAGTGAGGCTTTTAGCAAGATTGTGGGGTCAGTGGTATGGCAGCACTGGGTTCAGTACCCTGTTTGTCAAAAGAGCTGGGGGAGGTGGGAGAAAGGAGGAAAATCAGGGGAACTACTCTTTAGATGCATTTTACTTACAGATAAGGCATTTGCTTGGTTGAGACTTAAGAGGGTCTGGTAGATTATTTGGGGTTATGGAGTAGGTGGAGAAGCCGGTAATTCAAACCTAACAGACACTTTTTCTTTTTCCCTAGGGGTGAGCACAGACAGGATCGCAGGGAGAGGCCGTATTAGCCTGGCTCCTGAGGTTCTGGAACAGCTTTTCTTCCTGTACCCAGTGTTACCCTTTTTTTTTTTTTTTTTTTTTTTTTAAACCTTCCACCTCCTGAACACCCATGGATTTGTGTTGGACTACATGATTGTAGCCATACCTCTGGTTCCCATTAAAAACCATCGTTTTAGTTAAAATTTGTTACTCTTCCCCCTCTTCACTTTCCTGGAGGATTGATGTCCCTGACAGGAATGTGGAGAGTATGCCTCTGAGATCATGCTGTGTAGCAGGAATATAATGATTTGTTCCTGCCCAGCAGGAACTAGAAATAAAGTATTTGATACTTGATCTAGGGGAGAAAAGGACAAGTGGTATCCTTGAGAGTAGAGTTTAAATTTATGTCATGGCAAAATTGGGTGTGTAATGGGATAAATGAAAATACAGGATGTGATGAGTATTGATTGCTCCAGGTTTGCCTGTCTATGGGAGTTTTGCCACAATTTACATGATGGTTTTTGTTTACCATTTGTAGGAGATTTACTCTTTAAGAATTCTTGGCTCTTGAGGTTCAAACAAATTAGATTTGTATTTGGAGCACTATTAAATCTGACCATGATGGGCTGGATGTAGCTCAGTGGCAAAGCATTTGCCTCACATTTGCAAAGCACTGGGTTCCATCCCCAGTTCCAAAAAAGAAAAACCAACAACAATAAACAACCACCAAACCAAACCAAACAAAAACCCCAAACAAAATCTGACTATGGGAGAAGAGAGCACATTACCAAGTTGGGAGAATAACTAGAGTACCTATTTTCATTCCATTGTTTAGTGCCAATGGAGGTTCTATGGAGTTGTAATGGTCTAATCGTAAACCCTAGAAAACCAGGCCATTCGCTTTACAAGCTGAAAATGAGGGGCAGCAGTTATGTTGCTGTCTCAGAATCAGAGATTAGGAATCAGAATTGAGTTTACTCTTTTGATACCATTTCTATTAGCATTTTAATACTGATACAATTGTGCAGGAGGTTTTGAAGGCGGCAGACTTCTGTCCCAAACTTGCTTAAATGCTAAGAGGATGTTAAATTTTGAAGAGGTCTGGAGATGATGGTGTGTGAGGTGGGTAGATGGCTGGGAAAGGAATGTAGAGGGTGGTCCCTTTATTTTAAGGAGATGAGAAAGTGGACTGCTACCTAGTTTTTGGGGAATTGGATCTTCAGTAGATAATCTGCTATAGGAAAGCTGGTCTAGTTAGATCACTTTTATATTTTGCCTATGGTATTTTGAGGTTTTAGGCTTGAAGATTCATGATTGCTATGGATGGGAAGTCTGTGGGTAGGGTATTGAGTTATATAACACTGACTCCCAACTGCTTAGCATATGACTTTGCAGACCTTAGAGACTCATTTTTTTTGGACTTGGGGGGTGGTGTGGGTCAGTGGTTAAGTGCCTGAGTTCAATTCTTGGTACAAAAAAATATTTTTTTCTACTCAAATTGAATTAAGTAAACTTGTTTATGCATGCCAGCCAGTTGTTGAACATGAACTTTGGTGAACAGAAGTAGCCAAGAGCAAACCCAGTTTTTTTTTTTGGTGATGCTAGAGATCATATCCAGGGTCTGGCACATACTGAGACCCACTGTTGGAAGTATTTTCTTATGAAAGTCCCCCTTCCCTTGCTTCTGGAGATTAAACCCAGATCCTTTTATTTTCTAGGTACTTGCTATATCATTGGAGTCATGTCACTTACTGCCTCACTTGAAGCTATGCTGACGTACATTCTCTGTTCAAATATGTATTCTAGAAAAGTTATTTCATCTCTGGTGTTGGCTTTTTATAAAAGGTTATCAGCTGCTTAATCTTCCTGCAGGAAAGGGGTTGCTCTTAACCAAGAGTAGGTTGGGAGTGGCCTTATGTCTCCAGGCCATGTTATGGCTTGGCTTATTGAACTTGGAACATGTAAGAGAACCTTTGGATTTAGAGCCAAGGATAACTTTGATTTTGATTTATTTGATTTGAGTAGCCTGGTTGAGGTCTCTTAAGACATTTACTTTTGTTGCTTCCTGTGTTAGGTTTTTTTTTAACCCCCCCATAGTTTTATTGAGGTAAAATTTAAGTACAATAAAATGCACCTATTTGAAGTATGTAATTTCACCAGTTTTGACATGTATGTAACCAATACAATCATTCCATTAATTCTTTTTAATATTTATTTTTTTAGTTGTAGTCGGACACTATCTTTATTTCCTTTATTTCTATGTGGTGCTGGGGATTGAACCCAGGGTCTCCATGTGCGAGGCGAGCACTGTACTGCTGATCCACAACCCCAACCCCTCTGTTAATTTAAAAAAAAAAAGTTTTAGTTGTTGGAGCTTTATTTACTTAATTATGTGTGGTGCTGAGAATTGAACCTAGTGCCTCACATGTGCTAGGCAAGCACTCTACCACTGAGCTACAACTCCAGGTCCTCCATTAATTTTTAAAATTTGAAATCATGCAGACTTTCCTGCCTGATATATTAGAAATCAGTCACCTTAAGATATGTAGAACCCCACCCCCACATTTCAACTATTTCAAAATTAAATGGCACACTTATTTATAGGTCAAGGAAAAAACACAAGAAAAGTAGATGGGAACATTCATAAAGAAACGATAATTATTTAAAAATTGTGTGGTAGAATAACCAAAAATATATGAAATAGAGAAGAAATAATAGGACTAAAATTTGATAAAAATAATGAGAAAGGCACATAATGGGAAGGAGTTAACAAAATAACCCTACAGATACTAAAAATATATTAAGGTAATAATACAATTGTATGCCAACTGTAATAATGGTCTTATTAAGAGAAGGATCCATGTTTCTGAGAAGAAAGTGTATTCAGTCATTGATGGATGAAACATTCTATATGTATTGTCTAAATTATCACTTGCATTTTGTATTTCTGTAGCTGCTTTATCTAGTTTTTGAGGATCTATCTAGTGGTGACAGGCATATTACCCAGTATTGTATATGGTATGTTTGATTCTTGAAATTGAGAAGGGTTCGTTTGATGGATATAGATGCTCCATTATTTGGGACATAAATATTTACAATTGTTATATTTTATTGATGTATAGTTCCCTTCAGTGGCCTTCTTTGTCCCTTCTTATTAACTTTGGCTTAAAGCCTACTTTATCTGATATGAGGGTAGAAACTCCTGCTTATTTACATGATCCATGTTAGTGGCATGTTTTTTTTTTTTTTTTTTTTTTCCCCCCATCCTTTCACCTTTAGTCTGTGGATGTCTTACGCTTGTGCTGGGGTTTTAATATTAAAATTTGGCCTAGGTCCCAGATTCCTCCTGTTAAAATTGAAGGAGATTGAAGCTCGTGAGTGGATTGCTGACACTATCAAGTTTTGATGTCTTTGGTACTGGAGATTGAACCCAGGGATGCTTTGAAACCGAACCAAAACCTCATCCCCCTCCCCTTTTGGGGGTAGTACTGGGGATTGAATTCAGAGGTACTCACTGAGTTGCTTGGCACCTTGCTTTTCCTGACACTGGCTTTGAACTTGCGATCCTCCTGCCCCAGCCTCCGGAGCTGCTGGGATTACAGGCTTGCGCCACTGTGCCTGGCATGTTCCCAGCCCTTTTAATGTTTTATTTTGAAATGGGGTCATGCTAAGTTGCTGAGGTTGGCCTCAATCAAACTTCTGCCCCAGCCTGCCCTAGTGGCTGGGATTACAAGTATGTGACACTGCACCTGGTTTGATTCTTTCAAATGGTTTAGGTGCTTCAATTCAAGCTCAGCAAATGGGGAGGTTGAGATGGGAGGATTGTTAAATTTGAGGCACCCTGAGCAATTGAGTGAAACTCAATTTATTCAAAAAATAAATGTGCCAGGTGTGGTGCTAGGGGCATGACTAGAAAAGCAGCTTGGGAGGCTGAGGTAGGAGGATCACAAGTTTTAAAGCCAGCATCAGTGATTTTGTCAGACCCTGTCAAAAAAAAAAAAAAGCTGGGATTGTGGTTCTTTGGGTTTAATCCCTGGTACCAAAGGGGTGGGGGTGGGGCACTGGAGATGTGTGGCTTGATTGCCAGTACTGCTCCCTCTCCAAAAAAAGGATTTTTAGTGATTGGCCTTGCCCTTAAAATGAAACGGTCACAGATGACTAATTTTGGGTAGATATAGCTTGGGGTAGTGAGGGAACTTCCACAATGATGAAGACAAGAAACAACAGTGGAGAGAATGATGTTGTTTGTTGAGAATCGGGTTTTGGTTCCAGGTCATCACTGGTGAGAAGTGTTGAGACCCATGTGTTTGAATTTTGGGCCTTCTGTTCTTTATTACCTAGTAAGAAACTAGCAGCCAGTCTGGTTTCTCTAGTTGATTGAACCTAGTGCTTCACACGTGTCAAGCAAGAGCTCTACCAAGCTAGGCATCTTTTTTTATTTTAAGTGGAGAATAAGGTTTTCAAGGGTTGGGCTGTGGTTTGGGAGTGTGAGAAAAAGTTTAAAGGGAACTGGAGCTGTTTTTCAGGTAGAATCCTGACTGTAAACACTTTACCTAGGGGTGGCAGTATTGCACAATTGCAGGTTTTGTAGCTGTTTGGTGCAGTATCTTTAGGGCTTTTACTTCAGTCCGTTCAGAATAGGGACCTTACTTGAAATGTTCTAGGATGATAAGACTTCTCCCCCCATACTGCACCCACCCCTAGAGTTTGAAGGGAAGATGGCCCATCCTGTTTACAGTATCCCTGAATAAAAGGCAGATCCCAGTTCTTGTGGAGAGGCTTATGTAAACCTGTCAGTTTGAGATTGCTAGAACTAAATACTTTGCAAGTTGAATGTATAATTAACTAGCATGTCTTTTCTAAAATGCTTGGGACCAGAAAGAAGTGTTTTGGATTTCAGATGTTTTCAAGTTTTTTTTTTTTTAAAGATTCAGGTTGGATTTATATTTTCAGGTTTTGGAATGTTTACACATCGTGAAGTATCTTGGGGATGGGATGCTAAACATAGTTCACTTATGGTTAATATGTACATTGTATACTTTTTTTTGGGGTCTTAACTAGGCATTGAATCTTGGTTCGTACTTATACTGAACTGTATACCTAGCTTTTTTTTTTTTTTTTAAATAGGAGCTCTCATAAGTTGCTGTAGGGCCTTGCTAATTTATGGAGGCTGGTTTTGAACTTGCCATCCTCCTACCTCAGCCTCCTGAGCTGCTGGGATTAGAGGTGTGTGCCACCATGCCCTTTTTTATTTTATTTGGGAGATAGTGTCTTGCTAAGTGGGCCAGGCTGGCCTCTAACTTTTGATGCTCCCTGCCTCAACCTCCTGAGAATTGGAATTACAGTCATGCCCCAAAGTGTCCAGCTAAGGTGTGCATTTCTAATACATGCTCTGGTAATACGCTGTGGGTTTTTTTTAAATTAATTTTTTCGTTCATGTCATAAACTCAAACAATTTCATGGTTTATTGAAATAGAAAGACAACACTTGCCACAGTAATGTCTATCAGAGTGGTTGAGCATAAAAACTCAAGCACCACATTCATCTTGGGGCATTCTGATGAAGGAGATTAATTTTGCCATATTTATTTATTTTTTAAATATTTTAATATTTATTTTTTAGTTCTCGGCGGACACAACATCTTTGTATGTGGTACTGAGGATCGAACCCGGGCCGTACGCATGCCAGGCGAGCGCGCTACCGCTTGAGCCACATCCCCAGCCCCAATCTTGCCATTTTTATAGCCAGCTATTTTCGCTTGTTCTTGGGAGTGGTTATGAGATGACTTCCTTTTCTTGGCACCACCACAGAACCTCAGCACAAGATGAAGGGTGGACTCCTTTTGACACTTTTATGTCCATCTTCTGATAGTTGAGGCTAATCAGGAGGAATTTCTTCTTTATTCTGTATGGTGGCCTTTATATTTTCTCTAGCATCTGAGGATTCAACCTTATAATGGTTTTTAAGAAAATTTTTGTGGTTCCAGGGCAGATGGTGGATTGGAATGCAGCAGCCTACTGCATTAAGAGTAATGCTTTAAAAAAAAAAAAAAAAGAGTTGGGCAGAGTCTCAATTCTTGCTCATTCCCCCTACTTTACATGAAGGGGGAACTTGACTATGCAAACAGTGAGTGCTACAGTACTGTCTAGGAGCTAAGAAAAAAAGGTGTGAATCCTGCATATGAGTTCTAGATTTAAATAGCGCAGGCATAGTCAGCCTTGGCTTGTTTCTGAATCTTCTGAATATTCAGTGTAAGGGTTTTTTTGGTACTGGGGATTGAGCTCAGGACCACATGACCACTGAGCCACATTCCCAGCTCTATTTTTGTATTTTATATTAGAGACAGGGTCTCACTGAGGTTGTCTTTGAACTCGACGATCCTGTCTCAGCCTCCTGAGCTGCTGGGATTTTAGGCAGTATGCTTACACTGCATGGTGGGCTGAATGTAAAGTTTGAGGAAGAAATGTTTTACAGCTCTTTTTTATTTCCCTTTGGGTTTTAATTTTTTGCACGAGGTCCTGGGCATCATGGAGGGATGGGGCTGGAATTTGGAAAATTTTAGTGTGGCTCCAATGAGGATGGGGATAGAGTGCCAGTATATAGAGAAAGGTTCTTTGAGTTGCTCTTTTGTTGAATGTCTCAGAACCAATCCTAGGGTCTGGGGATATATAGCTCAGATGGTAGAATGCTTGCCTTACATGCATGCACAAGACCCTGGGTTTGATCCCTAGCATCAAAAACAAAACAAAGCAACAAAAACAACAACCCAATTCTGGGTCTTTGCAGGAATTTCTCTACTTGATGTGGTCAATTGCTATTTACTTCTACTCTTTAGGGTGTTTCCAGACTCTTGACTTACCTGGGATGTGCTTCAGTATGCTAAAGATGTGTGGGACTATCTGAACTGGGGCTAGACCTTCAAAAGCTCTCAGGAAACTGCCACCTGATCTGGGACTGGCAGGATGAGCCAGATGGTGGGGCTAGAGGTGCACTTTGAACTGCTCTTGGGACAGTGGAGATGGCTCAGATGCTATTCTGAGGCATTGGGAAGCTAGGAACAAAAACCATCCAGCAACTGGGAAGCTAGGAACAAAAACCATCCAGCAGAGAGTTGCTAACAAGTATGTTTTCTGTGGAAGAATTTGCTATTAGAAGATGAACTTTGTCTTGTTCCCACTTTGCATAGGGGCTTCTGAGGCACCAACTATCCCATAGCTTGTGACACATGTAGAGCTAGAATTTGAATTCCTGTCCTTAGTAAAACTGCCCTTAACATTGTATGCCTGCTCTTAACCACTATTGTATGCTGAACAGTGTGAGGAGACTCTGGGTGGAATGAAGTCCTCCTTTCGCCTCACCAAAGGAAAAGGAGGCCATCTCCCTGAAGATTTATTATTTTAGGGAAGCTGTTTCTTGGGGTCCACTTCACTTTAGGACTGATTTTTTTTTTTGCACCTACCTTAAGGAAATTTGTGTTATTCCTAGGTGAAGTTTTGTTAAAAAAATGTTAGATACTAGAAATACATAGTAACTACAATTTATTGATTATTTATTTGTACCAGGGATTCAACCCAAGGACTGCTTAACCATTAAGGCACAACCCTAGCCCTTTTTCATATTTTATTTAGAGATAGGGTCTCAAGGAGTTGCTTAGGGCCTTACTAGATTGCTTAGGCTGGTTTGCAACCTTTTTTCCCTCTTTTTTGGTGGTGCTGGGGTTTGAACCCAGGGCCTTGTGCATGCAATGCAAGCCCTCCACCAACTGAGCTAAGGCTGTCTTTGAATTTGCAATTCTCTTGCTTCAGCCTCCTAAGCTGCTGGGATTACAGGTGTGTGCCAGTGTACCCAGTTTAACATGGCATTTATATAGGGCTTGAGAAGATGTCTCTTATGGAACTTAGTGTACATCACATAAGACTCCTTCATTACACTATGACAAGTGGTTTGCTGTGACCCAAAGTTTCACTGGAGCCAGAGAAAAGTTCGATTTTGGGCATGTAGGGACAGGCAGAAGATTTCAGGGTTGTTGAGCTAAGGGATATAGGTGCTGGATGTATGATGCTGATTTTGAACAAAATAGTGTTGCTGAGATGGTGGTGGGGTATGGGAGAGGTTAGATAGGCTAGGCTTGAAGGAAGTTATGTAAGTGAAGTTTTTTGGGGGGCACTTTACCACTGAGTTATATCCCAGCCTTACTTTTTTGAAACTTTAAAAAAATATTTAGTTTTATGTGGACACAATATTTTCCATTTACGTGGTGTTGAGGATCAAACCCAGTGCCTTGTGCATGCTAGGTGATTGCTCTACTACTGAGCCACAACCCCAGCCCTATTTTTTTGGAAACTTTGAGACAGGATCTTGTTAAGTTGTTGAGGCTGGCCTTGAACTTCATCCTCATGCCTCAGCCTCTTGAGCTGTTGAGATTACAGGCATGTGCCACTGTGCCCAGCTCTTGTCACCATTAGTTTTATTTTTTTTGGTACTGGGGATTGACCCCAAGGGTTTTAACCTCTGAGCCACATCCTCAGTCCCCCTCCCTGCTTTTTGGTAGGGGCCATTGAATTCAGTGGCATCTGCCCACTGAGTCCCAAGAAACAGCTTCCCTAAAATAATAAATTATTATATTTATTTAGAGGCAGAGATGTCTCACTAAATTGCTTAGTGCCTGACTTATGCTGAGGCTGGCTTTGAACTTGGCGATCTTCTTGCTTAAGCCTCCCAAGCCGCAGGGATTACAGGCATGCACCACCAGTCCTTTACATTTTTGGAGACAGGGTCTTTCTTAGTTACTTAGGGCCTCAATAAGTTGTTGAGGCTTGCTTTAAATTCACTATCCTGCCTCAGCCTCTGGAGCCACTGGGATTACAGGCATGTGCCACCATGCCTGGCTCACTATCAGTCTTAAGTTTATTTAATTTTTATTTGTCTTTGTATAAGACACAATACCTTTGTTTTGTTTATGTGGTGCTGAGGCTCCAACCCACTGCCTCACATGTGCTAGGCAAATGCTCTACCACGGTGCTAAAAATTTCTAGCCCTCACCATCAGTTTTGGTGACAGCCACTAGGAGATAGACTGGAGAGGAGGCCTGTTGCAGGTATACCTGGTGGGGCAATGAAGTAGGAAAGTGGTTGAAGATTCTAATTCCAGAATAGGATTTGGATCTCTCAGGTATCTGCTGTTTGCTTTGCAAATTTCTCCCTTCAAGGTCAGGAAGAGTTGGGTATGAAATGTACTCAGTTGCCCTAGGTTCTCTAAACAGGCTCTGGAAAGGCTCTGTAATGCTTTTCCTTGGGAAATGCTATTTCTCTTTGGAGGCAAAAATGACATCGAGAAAAAGTAGCCGCCAGAACTCGTTTCCTGAAACTTTGCTTTTATGGTTGGCATGTTCTTTGTGTAACTCCGGGATGGGGTTTACCAGAGAAAGGCTACTTATGTCAGTGCCCAAAGGAATTCCAGAATTAATGTGTGGCTTGTGCTCTTCTGTGTAGGTTAGTCTTGTTTCTAAATGCCTTGGACAAATTTGGCCCCCAATGGCTCTAGATCCTTTATACATGCCTCTCTTTGTGATCTTGGCCATGGACTTTTTGTGTATAATCACAAGAGCAGACTTGGGTAGCGCAGGAAGAACCACAAAATGGTGAATTAGGAAGCAGTTGGTGAGCTTGATGCCCTATGAGCATGAACAGTCAAATGAACTTAAGCCTGTGGATTTATTCTAGGACTTTGTGTATATAAAGCACAGGCTTTATGACACCCTCAGCCTGTATGGCTTCAGGAACTCTAGCATGGCTCTGCACATCATGTTTAGAGCTGGAGGGAAAAAAAAAAAACCCACACAACTACAAGTTGGTGTTTTTGTTTTTTTGTATATTGTGTATCAAAAATTAAGAAATTTGGGATGACTTGGCGGAAGCTGGAGCTGCAATGGGTTGATGGGAAAGATGCCTCAGCTCTGCTCCAAGTCGGTCACCAGGTAGGGCTGGGTATCCCTCAGGGCCTGAAGGAGTAGATCCTTGCAGGTCAGGTTCCAGGCTGGAGCAAAGCTGAAAAGCTTCCTCATCTTTGTTGGGTTGGTGGTCTCTGCCCGCACTGCCTGGTATTGTTCCTCAGTCAGGACCTTGCCATACAGGGCGTCCAGCACCCCATCGACGTTTGTAACCCGATTGATGAGTGCTGCTCGGTGTTGGTCCACAAAGTGTGCTGTGATGGGTAGAGAACAGATGAGCCAGCACCCAGGGTAGGTGCTTGAGCCTGTCTCTCTGGAACACTGTTCCCTTCAAAAATACCCTGGAGGCAACTCATCAGGGCTCCAGATGGAGTGAGATAGACCAAGCTCCCTCCCAGAGGTGTGTATGTGTGTGGGGGCGCGGTTTGCCCAGTCTGGTTCTGGCAGAGGGACAACAAACTGTGGGCGGTGGGGGAGGGAGTGATGGGGTAGAGCTAGAGATCCCCGCCCCTCCAAATAGGGTGTGGAAGCCTCACCTGCCTTGGCTGCTACCTGAGGAGGGCCCTTGATTCCAGCTGGCACAGATCCAGAACCTGTGGAAAAAAAAGAACTTCCATTTCCACCCTATCTGGGAGTCTGAGGGCCCCCTGGGTCAGAATGCCAAGTTCCACACTAAATGGGAAGATCCCTTTCTAGCATAGGAGAATTTATTTTGTAATGGAGGGGGAACAGAAAGCAGAAGAGTGGGAAGGGCAAAACATGTTTGGCTGGGTGGAGGAAATTGGTAGATGAAAGGGCTGGGCATACTTACCCTTGGGCATGGCCTCCTGCAGCTGCTCTGCCATCTCCTGCATGCCCATGTCACGAAGCACAGCCGCCGTGAGCTCTGTGCCATATGCTTCCAGATAGAAGCTAACGAGCTTGTCAGTGAGGTCCACTGCATCCATGGGCATCAGCGTCCCCCTTGGTATGCGCCCATACCCATCACGCAGTGGGACTGATAGCAACTTCAACTTGAACTTCTTGAGCTCATCGGCAGTCAGGTTCTCCAGTGCGTCCAGGATGGCGTCCCTCCCGCGCCCCATGGCTCTGGGGTTCCTGGCTGCTGCAGCTGCTTCTCACCCTGCCTGCCTCCTGCAAACCAGGAAGTCTGCTGAGGGGCAGGACTGGGACTTGCACCTCCCACTCCCATCACTTCCCCTGCTGGTTGGCTTTGGGCAAGAACCATTTGTGGCTGTTGGTTCCTGCCCAGTGAATCCTCTATACTCCATGGGGGATGCAGGATATTATCTTCTAGTTGGTCAGTGAGGTGAGGCCTGGAAGATGAGCTGCTGAGGGGCTCATTGATGTGTCTCCAGGCTTGCACCAGCTGCTACAGAACAGGAACTGTTCATACTGTTCATATTGCATTTACTGTAGTACAGAGGTTTAGAATCTTGGATTTCTAGAACCCTGAAATCTCCATGTTTCCCTGAACTTTAGGATCCTGACTCACATGTCATTATCTTTACTCTCTTTGAGACAGTCTCATATTGGCCACGCTGTTCTCTAACTGCTGATCCTCCTGCTTCAGCCTTCTTCAGAGCTAGGATTATAGGTGTGGGCCACCTAACTGGTACGTGTCAGAATAATAGCAGCTAGAATTCCAAAACCCCCAAATTTAACATTTTAGGAGAAATGTATGAAAGAAAATGATAGTTGTGTACTTTTATCTCAGTTGAATTTCATAATCTGTAAAATGGAGATAATAACACTCAGTTATGTACTAGCTTGGGCTGTCTGATGTTTCCTGAACTTTTGTTTCCTAGGGGAGCCAGAATTTCCTCCCGGAGGTTAAATTTCCAGGGAAATGATTAGAGCTACTGGTTGAGGGAATTGTGGGTAAAGAACCAGCTACTTTGGACCCCTAGGACTTGACCCAGAAGAGCAGGTGAAAGATTGGGATGGCTTTGGAGCTTTTGCTACATTTGGAACCTTTAATTATTTCTTCTTCTTCTCCCCCTCCCCCTCCCCCTCCTTCGCCCCCTCCCCCTCCTTCCTCCTCCTCCCTCCTTCTTCTTCCTTCCTTCCTTCCTTCCTTCTTCGAGGCATTTCAACTTTGAACCACATCCCCAGCCCTTTATTTTGAGACAAGGTCTGGCTAAGTTGCTCAGAATCTCACTTGGTGGCTGATGCTGGCCTTGAACTTGCAATCCTGCCTCAGTCACCTGAGTAGCTGGGATTACAGGTGTGCTCCACCATGCCTGGCTAGTTCACATTTTCTTAAAAATATGGAACACTTCATGAATTTGCATGTCATCCTTCATGCAGGGGACATGATAATCTTCTCTCTATCGTTCCAATTCCAGTGTATGCAATACTCAGCTAATTAATTTTTTTAAAAAATATTTTTAGTTGTGGATGGGCACAATACCTTGAACCCAGTACCTCACACTTGAGAGGCAGGCACTCCACTATTAGTAGAGCCACAACCCCATCCCCCAGCTAATTTTACTCTTTAAAATTTTTTTTTTTAGTTGTCGATGGACATAATACCTTTATTTATTTTTAATGTGCTGAGAATTGAACCCAGTGCTTCACATGCACTAGGCGAGCACTCTACCACTGAGCCACAACCCCAGCCTTAATTTACTTTTTAAAAAAAATACAGATTTAGTTGTTGACAAACCTTTATTTATTTGTTTTTATGTGGTTCTGAGAATTGAACCCAGTGCCTCACATATGCCAGGCAAGTGCTCTACCACTGAGCCACATCCCCAGCCCTAATTTACTCTCTTTTTTCTGGTGGTGGTACTGGGGATTGAATTTGGGGGCACTCAACCACTGAGCCACATTCCCAGCCTTATTTTGTATTTTATTTAGAGAGAGTCTCATTGAGTTGCTTAGCACCTTGCTGTTGCTGAGGCTGGCTTTGAACTCGAGATCCTCTGTCTCAGCCTCCAAAACTGCTGGGATTACAGGAGTGTGCCACTGTGCCTGGGCTAATTTACCCTTAACATGACTAGTAAAGGTCCTGTTGGTTTGGACCCTGTGAACCTTTCTAACGTGTCTCAGCCAATTTTCCCTCCATCTCCAAGCTGCAGTCTCTCATTTCTTCAAATGTGCCAGGATCCTTTGAGTCTCTGTCTTTGCAAGTGCTATTCCCTCAACCTTGAAATCTCTGCCTGACAAATGCTTGGATCTTTAGTCCTCAAGTGAAATGTTACTTTCTATGGGATACCAGGCTTAGAGTCCTTCCTACCCTTGTTCATAACACTTGTTTGTAGCTCTCAGCAATTATATGTTTGTGTATGTTGCTGGGGATAGAAACCCAGGGTCTCATGCATGCTTACATGCTCTACCACTGCTTAATCACCTCAGAGTTTCCACTGTTGAAATTTCCAACACATGAACCATAGCAATGAATATTGGGAATCCTTAATTTTCCCATTTTAGGTGGGTTAGAAGAATAATTTTTAGTGAAATGACCTGACATCATTATGCATTTATTCATTTGTTGAATATTCATCTCATTAGAAGGTTAACTCTGGTTCAGGGATTTAAAAAAAATTTTTGTTGGGGGTGTTTATTTGCTGATGTTTATTGGAGGTGCCTTCTCAGGACAAGAAGACAGGGCAACAGTGGCTACTATGGGGAGTCTAGAGTCATGCAGACTTTTTTGGGAGGGTACTAGCAATTGAACCCAGGGGTACTTTACCACTCAGCTATATCCTTAACTCAATTTTATTTTGAGCCAGGTGGGTGATGCATGCCTGTAATCCCAGCGACACAGGAGGCGGAGGTAGGAGGATTAGAAGTTCAAAGCCTCAGCAATTTAGAGCTTATCTTAAAGAATAAAGAGGGCTGGGGATGGCTCATTCATTAAGTGGATTAATCCCTGATGTCAAAAATAAGAATAATAAAAGTAAAATATAAATAAAATTAAAAAAAGGGATAAGGATGTACTTCAGAGGTAAAGCACCCTTGGGTTCAATCCTCAGTACCAAAAAATTTTTGAGACAGGGTATTGCTAAATGGCTAAGTCTTGAATTTGTGATCCTCCAGCCTCAGCCTCCTAAGTCTGCCACTGCTGGGTATCTATCAATTATTTTTTTTGGAGCGGTAGTAAGAGATGGGAATTAGAGCTTTTAAAAGTAGCAAAAGGTATTGTTGGTCCTCTTTTCCTTTTGTAGAAATTGGGGAGAAAAGTTTGGTTCTTTGAAAAGTTCTTAGTTTCAATTCCCTCTCTTTCAGATTCAGTGCAGGTTCAGTGATCTGTCTTGCTCATTGCAGAATCCCCTGCATCAAGACAGTATCCAGTACATAGTAGATTATCAGTAAAGACTGGCTGAATGAAGGAGTGAATGAAGCTGTTGTGGCCGAAGAATGTTATAGTCAAGAGATTCAAGAGGGTGGCAGGGCCCTGCTTCCTATCCTTGTAGCATGTCCCTCACAGGCTGCGGTAAGCTATCCTTACCTTGAGTGGCACTTGTGGTGCAGCAGCCAATGTTCCTTGACCTATGGCAGTTTATTTTGGCTCCTCACTGGTATTTCTCCTTCTAGACTCTCCAACTCTTTTTTTTATACCCTGTGGCCAGAAGGATATATCTTTCTAACCCATGTATATGGCCCTGTCCTTTCTCTCTAGAGCTCTCAGAATCAAGGCCAAGCCACTTGTGTTGACCTTCAACAACTGTTGCTAATCTTCTCAGGCATATCTTCACCTTGCTGGCCTTTGGGCCACATGTACCACCTGGCGAGTTCCTGTGACATTTATCAGTAATCACCTTTTCTAAGAAAAAAATTATTTGTGCTCTTCTTTAGGATGCGATCCTTCACAGGCATTTCCTTCTTTTCTTTCTTTCCCTCCCTTCCTTTCTATTGCCCCACCCCTTCTCTTTCTGTACAGGGATTGAAGCCAGGGGTGCTTTGCCATTAGCTGCATCTCCAACTCTTTATATTTTAAATTTTCAGAAAGGGTGTTGCTAAGTTGCTGAGTCTGACTTTGAACTTGGGGGACTCCTGCCTCAGTCTCCCAAACTGCTGGGATTATAGGTATAGGCCACTGCACTTGGCTGAACCTGTTTTCTCTTGAACCTGTGTTTGGATGGGGAGGACTTTGCTTCCAGTAAAACCAATGTAATGTGTTCAACTTAAACTTTGGTGCTGCAGGAACATGCACTGAGGGGAGTGTGAGAGGAAGTGTGTATGTGTGTGATGCTTAGAACAATCAGTGGACTACTCCTCATTCCCAACTTTCTGATGGTAAGGGAGGTGAGCATGTAGGTTATGCTGGGGTGATACTATGTCCCTTTCTTTTGTTTCTGGGTAACACTATCCAGGACCACTCCTGTTGAGCCCATGTGGCATCCAACCAGTGTTATCCTAGTTACACACATATTCAGACTAAGCCCCTCAATCTCCTGGCTGTTATTGTTAACTGATGTCTTCTCAGAGTGTTAGCACTTTGGTTGGGGACATAAGAGACAAGGGAAATGCAATGATTCAGAGCTGGAATCCTCATTCCTACAAGCAGTTTTTGACTGAAGCTCAGTGAATACAAGTGATACCTTGGGCAGGTTAATGAGCATACTGCCAATTGTGAACTCAGAAGGAAACAAAGTTTATGAAGAATCTTTTTTTCACTGTCTTATTGAACTTCCATGTCTTGACTCTTACTATTTTATAGGTACTGTGCTAAGCACTTAACATGTATAATCTCATTTAGTTCTTAATCCCATGAGATATGTGTATTTATTCCTACTTTACTGTGGGGAAAACAGGTTTTCAGAAATTATTTTGGCAGCCTACCCTGCTAGTGAATGATGAAATGGTTAAACACATGTCCTTCTATCTCCTAGTCCCAAATTGCAACCAACATTCCCAGAGTCCCATTCCCTGCCTTCAAAAACTGACAAATTGCTTGCAGAGCTTATGTGGACAGGAAATATGTCTGATAACATTAATAGTAATGGTATAACTTTCTATTTTAAAAATGCTCTAGAACTTACAAAACATTTATAAAATAAGGAATAATGGGAAAATCAGGAAGTTGAGGGATCTCAGATTTGAATCCCATATCCTCTGTCTCCTAGCTGTGTGACTTAGGAAAGTCAAGTCCCTTCTCTCTCAGGCTATGTCAATGATGTGTTCACCTCACCAACCCATAGGGAAATCAGTGCTCTGAGAAGGGCAGTGACTTGCCTGTGTCCCCCAGGGAGATCAAGACAAAGCCTGCTGGTTTCTGAAGACTGCCACCATGGTTTCTACCTGGGAAGGTAGGAATGGGAGCATTTGACTTTCTGGGAATCCACAGTATACCCTTCTCCTTTAATACCCACCCATCCACACCCCTTTCTGAGCCTCAGAGGCTCAAGCCTCTGAGCTTTGACCCTAGGTAGGCAAGAATCTCCAGGTCTCAGCTCAGGTTTACCCTTGCTCCCCTGGACAAGAGCCAGAATGATTGGTGGAGGTAAGATGCCTGGATGTGTTATCCTCACTCAACAAAGTAACTATTGAATTGCTGGGCCAGATGGACCACAGATTGCCAGAACATGGGGCGAGCTACTTTATCTCTTTGTTATGGCTTCTCTATAAGAGAAATAGTGATAGGGGTATGAAAATTAAATGAGTTAAGAATTGTGAAGTGGGGGCTGGGGTTGTGGCTCAATGGTAGAGCACTTGCCTATCATGTGTGAAGGCACTGGGTTTGATTCTCAGCACCACATATAAATAAATAAAGGTCCAGCAACAACTAATAAAACATTAAAAAAAAAAAAAAAAGAATTGTACCTGGGCCAGACCTCCCACAAAGTCTTTGAGCCAATCTTTCCCTAGATATGGCTTCTTGCACCACTTTTGTCTTGCCACCTGCCTAAGATAGTCAAATGTCCCTTTCATGGGATAGAGGCCAGATCCATCTGCTGAGAAGGATTGAGTTGATGTCACCTCTCAGTCCTGGATACCCATTTTTTTTAAAAAAATATATTTTTAGTTGTAGATGGACAGAATACCTTTGTTTTATTTATTTTCTGTGTGGTGCTGAGGTTCGAATCTAAGGCCTCAAACGTGCCAGGCAAGTGCTCCACTGCTAAGCTACAACCCCAACCCTGGATACCCACTCTTGTGAATGAGAGGGTCAAGTCTTACTTGGAACTGACGGAAATTTCAAATGTAATCTAAAGTCTGGATGGTGGATTTTGAGCCTAAGTGAAGTGACTTGTAGTTTCAGAGACCACCTCCAAATACACCACAGTCCCCACACCCTTCCTGTTACTTACTCAAGGCCATGTCTGAGCTGTCAGAAACGGCAGAGAAGGGGCTGGGGATGTGGCTCAAGCGGTAGCACGCTTGCCTGGCATGTGTGCGGCCCAGGTTCGATCCTCTGCACCACATACAAAGATGTTGTGTCCACTGAAAACTAAAAAATAAATATTAAAATTCTCTCTCTCTGTCTCACTCTTTCTTAAAAAAAAAAAAACACAAAACAACAAAAAAAGGGCAGAGAAGAAATCAGAGACTTAGAGACAAAAAGAACTGGGGAAATAAGATTTACCTCTATTTCTCAATATCCCAGTAAAGAATACTACTCTTCCTGAGACTTCCCTGCTAACAGAATTAGATCTATAGTTATTTGTATAGGTAATTGCCCTTTTTTAAGATAATATTTATTTTTTAGTTATAGGTGGACACAATATATTTATGTGGTGCTGAGTATTGAACCTAGTACCTCATGCATGTTAGGCGAGTGCTCTATTTCTGAGCCATAATCCCAGCCTTAGGTAGTTGCTCTTTATGCGAAAGAATAAAGTTTTTTCCTTCCTGAGAGGACCAAATGGTTACAGCCTGAGCAATGTCTCTAGGTTCAGCCTCCAAGATGCCAAGAAGCCAAGTGTAGCTATTTTTTAAAGCAGGTCAGTGTGAGCTTGTACTGTCAGCATGGAACATGCAAAAAGGAATGAATTCTCAAACTTGGAGACAAGTCCTGGGACAAGTCATAAAAGCTAAGACATGCAAGGGGCTATCTGATTCCTGGTGAGATTTTATGTACCTACTAAAATGTTGGAGTAGGGGGGAAATATTCAAGCAGAGGAGGGTGACAACTGCTTCCTCCTCTTTTTTTTTTTTTTTTTTTAGTACCAGACATTGAGTCCATGTGCTTAACCTCTGAGCCACATCCTCAGCCCTTTTTATTTTTTAGAGACAGGGTCTCACTTAGTTGCTTAGGGTCTTGCTAAGTTGCTGAGACTGGCTTTGAACTCATGATCCTCTTACCTCAGCCTCCTGAGCTGCTTGGGTTACTGGTGTGCACACTGTGCCCACTTCCTTCCCCTTTTTAAGCAAGGAAAATAGTGTTTTCTTGTTGCTTACCAGTGGGGAGTCTGGTTACTTACATAGGTTAAATGACCTGGCTTTTAAATCACATCATCCTAGGGCCAAGGTGGTCCAGAGCATTTACTGTGAGTTATTTAATAAAAATCTGACAATTGATTCAGAATATCTCATGTGCACATTTAAGGTACTGAATATTAAAAACCCAAAAGAGAGGCAAAGAGAGAGTCCAAAGGGGAGAGATTAAGAGACTGAAACAGAAACTCAGACTGAGAGGGACAGAGAGAGTTCAAGGTAGGAATGAGCAAAACTGGGTAAAGGCTGAGCAAAGCTGAGACTGAGGCCAGATGAGAGGGACTGAGTCTGAGTCTGTGTTTATTACATTCTTTGAGTATTCATTGAGCCCCTACGGTGGGACACATCATTTTAAGCTGGAGTCAAGCATTGAACAAAATTTATATTCTGATGGGAGAAGACAGACAATAAACCAATGAACAAGTTAAATGCATTGCATGTCAGATGGAGATAAATGTTATGGAGAAAAATAAGCAGGAGAGGTGTTGGGGAGATAAGAGTTATAAAATCAGGGAGTTGCTGGGTGTGGTAGTATGGTACTATGTCCTATAGTTCAAGCTACTTGAGAGGTTGAGGCAGGAGGATACTGAGTTTGAGCTCAGCCTAGCCTACTTAGTGTGATGCTGTCTTAAAAAAAAAAAAAAATGGTCTCAAGGAAAATGTGACATTGAGTACAGATCTGAGAGGAAAAGGAAGAAGTCTTGAAATATCTGGGTTTGAGAGTCTTCCAGTCAAGGAGTGGCAAGTGCAAAGTCCCTGAAGAATAAGGGGGAGGGAGAGTTGAGAAACAGATCAGAGAAATGAAAGGGGTCAAATGGGGTAGGGCTTTGTAGGCCTCAGGAGGACTTTGGTTTTTTTATTTGAATGAAATTTAAACTGAAACTTGAAAGATAAGCTTACAGGAAGGACTGAGGCTCCCAAGGAAGAATTGAGTTGTGGGCTTCAGGCTCTGGATTCAGTCCATTCATTTATTTATCTGTTTAACTTCCAATCTCCAAGCATTTAGGGGAGCCCACTTTGTTTCAGGGCTTGTGCTGGCACTAGGGAAAAAATCCTTTTCACTTAGCTCAGAAGAAACTGCTTCAGGGTTTCAAGCCCTCCTGCAAGATAATAACATCATTGTGACTTGATGAGCAGTAAACTTGGGAAATGAGTGTGTAGCAAACTGGGGAGGGGTTATAGGCAAGGAGGAAGGAATCCATAGGGTGTGGAGGTGGACGTGAAGAAGGGGAGAGCTCTCCCAGTTTTCTGGCTTTTCTGTGGTGTAGAAGGCTCTGTCTCCAGTCTGGGCTGGGGAGAGAGCAGCTGATGGGCCAGGACAGGTGGCCCTGATATGAGATGCCTGCCTGCTGACGACTAAGCCCTCACTTTTAGAACAGTTTCCAGAAGTGATGGGAGGGGATGGGCAGGACAGCTAAATATAGTCCTGGGGCCATGTCTTAATCTGGGAGGGTCTGACTTCTGTTCACTATGTGCCCATCATCTGTGGTGTCTACTGCCAGCTGCCCCTGTAAGATCCCTGTCCTTGCTTTGAGTCTGCCTGTTGTGTATCTGACTCTCCTACGGTAGGGTAGACCCTTACTGGTCCTCCTGGGAGTCTCTTTTGTTTTAAGATCTCCAACCAGACCTGTGAGTCCTGTGGGCCTGGAGATATGGGGGAGGGGTGGGCTGGGGAATTCAAGAAATGAGTGAGAGGAGGGTTAGGGATGAATTTCTAGAGGATTTGGGCTGGGGGTTGACCAGGCCTGAGTTAGAGGCTGATGCCTGGGGCCAGGATGGGCAAGAATAGTGGGCAAGACTGTTTGGAGCCTGACTTTGTGTTTAGGAACTGGGGTTGTTAAGGGTACTGATATGTGAGTGAGTGTGTGTGTTTTATATTTTAAAAAATGTGTTATTTTTAAATATACCTGACAATAGAGTATATTTTGACATATTATACATACACGGATGGCAGATATATTTTTTAATGAAGAAATGAGTTCTCTTTCCCCTTGGCCCAAACCAGAGTCCCTTCCAGTATGGGATGTGAGGTCTTTTTAGGCTGCAACTCCTTCCTTTGAACACAGACTAGGACTCAGCCAAGGCCCTTGGGCCTCCCTGACCCACCTTTTCTCCTCCCAGGTTCCCCATGTCTGCTGCACCAGGTCTCCTGCACCAGGAGCTGTCCTGCCCGTTGTGCCTGCAGCTGTTCGACGCTCCTGTGACCGCTGAGTGCGGCCACAGTTTCTGCCGTGCCTGCTTGGGCCGTGTGGCAGGGGAGCCAGCAGCGGATGGCACAGTGCTTTGCCCCTGTTGTCAGGCACCCACACGGCCGCAGGCGCTTAACACCAACCTGCAGCTGGCTCGCCTGGTGGAAGGTCTGGCACAGGTGCCACAAGGCCACTGCGAGGAACACCTAGATCCTCTGAGCATCTACTGCGAGCAGGACAGAGCACTGGTGTGCGGTGTTTGTGCCTCTCTTGGTTCACACCGCGGCCACCGCCTGCTGCCTGCGGCTGAGGCCCATGCGCGCCTCAAGGTGCTGGACCCTGCAGGGTTCGGGATGGGATGGCGTTGTTGGATAGCATGGGGCCTGAAGGATCAGGATGTTGCTGCATTGATTTCAATCTGACTTCAGAGGTCCCTGGGCTCCTGGAATTGCTAGGGGAAGCAGATGGGGCAAGGTGGCCAGTGTAGGGGGGCGGGCTGGGAGCAGTGCTGCTCAACTAGATTTCCCAGTGGCAGTCCCAGGAGTAACCCAGAATTGTGGGGGCGGAGTCTGCTGAACTGAGGGCTAAACCTGATGGCCCATGTGCGATTGGATGACCCGGGTGGTGGTCCTGTCAGGCTGGCAAGTAAGTGTGGCGTGGGATCCCATAAGACTAGAGGATTGAGATTTGAGGCATGGCCAGGAGGCGGGGCACATGCTCTCCTGTAGTGCATAGCTGCTTGGCTGAGGCCCATGCACCCAACACGAACTTAAGCTGCGAAACTCACATGCCTGAGAGTCACCACATGGGGCCTAACGGAAAGGGAGAAAGGGAGGCAGGAAGGGCAAGGCATGCCTAGGCCTGCACCTCAGTGTGCAGGCCTAGGGTGGCACCCAAGAGCATAGTCCAGGTTGCTTTTCTGGAGGAGCTATAAGTTCTTAATACCGCGACAGCTCACGCACAGTTGTATGTGCCCCAAGTTTTGCAAACCTCATGGGCACCCAGGAAAGATACAAACATTGACGAATGGAGACAATGGTACACATTAGCTTGCACATATTATACGAATGCAAATCACATGCTTGTAGCTGCCAAAAAGATCCAAAGGGTCCAGGAAGGTCTGTCTTGAAGTATTTATTGGGTTATAAACGACAGGTGCAGGTTTGAGGTGCAGTCTGGAGGCAAGGGCAGATTCCTAGATTGATCTCTGCTGAGGGGACGAAGTCATTGTCTTCCCCTACTGTTGTGTATGCGTGGGCCAGGGTCGGGGTGGGTGCTTCATCAGCATTTTGTTGCCCCTCCTCTTAGCCCCCAGTCTCCTAGAGGGGGTAGACAACCATTTTTATGCTGGTATTTGAGGCCTCTAGACTTCCCCAGGGGAGTAGCCTAACAGCTCCTCCCGCTTCTGCTTTTCTGCAGTCAGCCCAGTCCTGGTTGGTGGTCTCCTACCCCATGGCAGGACCCTCCTCCCAGGGGCCTGCCCAGTCCATGCTCTCACCTTTGCTGATGACTCCAGAACTCCAAACTTGCCCATCTTTTATCTGTGAAGATAGAACAAAACCCATTAAATGGAACAGGGTGTTAGGCAACCTAACACCCTGAAGGGCTCCAAGGACCCAATCATCCAGGATCCACATCAGCCCAGCGCTAAACTACAGGGAGGGGTTGGCCAGAGCTCTGAAGGGGAGCTTAAGAGGGAACCTGAAGGAGGAGGGGTCAGGAAGACTCTGGGGCAGAACTGGACACCTGGAGCCCTGCGAGCAAGAGGGGTTGGGACCCGTGCCCTGGTACCAGACTCATACAGAATGAATGGAATCCTCGGTGCTGGAGACTCATGCAACCCCCTTAAGTCTCGTCGCCTCTTCCTGCATGCCCATGTCCAGCAGCACCGCTGCAGTGAGTTCTGCTGCGTAGTCCTCACGGTAGAAGGCCACCAGCTTGTCGGTGAGGTCCACTGCGTCGAGTGGCAGGAGCGCCCCCCGCGGGATGTTCCGACAGCCCTCGCGCAGCTGCACCGCCCCCACTTTCAGCTTGAACTTCTTGAGCTCATCCGTGGTCAGGTTCTCCAATGCCTCCAGGATGGCGTCGCGTTTCTTCCCCATGGCTCAGCTCTGCAACCTCTGAACCTCTGAAAGCCAGCTCCTTGAGCCTCCAGACTTGTCTGTCCCGCACCAGTCGGGGACGACGCCTGAGAGGACGTCTTAGGGAGGAGACTGATCTGGAAGCCGGCCCAGGAGGAGGCTGGCTCCTGCTGGGCGGGGACTCCGCAAACACCTAATGGGCCCCCAGGTTCCCCCTGAGAGAATAGAAGGTTCCAATTTGTTGAGGTCTGCGTGGCTGCTCCCATTCTGCAGAGGAAAAAAATCGAGGTTGGAAGCCATGTAGGCAGTAAGGCATGGGTGATTCTAGGACCTTGCAGCAAGAAGTGGCTTTGGCAGGAGCAATTAGGAGTTTCCCTATACTGTCATTTCACAAACTAACAGGTCTTGGGTAGGATCCAGCTGTGTTTACTTGGTCCATGCAGGGATCTTATGTATTAAATTGCCTGCTCCCAGAGCCCAGGGTGTGCAGGAAGCCTGGCTGGAAATTAGGCTGATGTTCTGCTTTTAAGTAAGGTGTGAAGTCAGGAATAGGGAGAGATTACATTTTTTCTTTTCCACATCCTTTATTCATCCTGAAAGCCAGTTGTGTGCCAAGTACTGTACTTCCCTGACTGGGGGTGGAATGGGGGAGTCCAAACAGCATTTGTGTTTATGGTTCTGGCAAAGACCTATGAGAGGGTAGGGTCAGTGGAAGGTAAGGCCAGAGAGGAGTTAACAAAATTGACTGACCAGGGCCTTAAGGCATGCAAATGTGTTTGGGGTTGAGGATGTGGCTGGAAGTAGAGCTGGCTTTGAGGTTGAGCTACAGAGGATGAGTTTAGGGGGAAGGTGTGGGTTTGGAGTGGGCAGCACAAATTCTCTCTTTTGCCCTGCTTCCCAGACACAACTCCCACAGCAGAAGCTGCAGCTGCAGGAGGCCTGTATGCGCAAGGAGAAAAGTGTGGCAGTGCTGGAGCATCAGTTGATGGAGGTGGAGGTGAGGGGCTAGCATGGCAGAGCCTGCTGGTGGTCCAGGCTGGGAGTTCCCAGCCAAATGCTTTTGCTTCTCTCCCATTTCCCCCAGGAGACAGTGCGTCAGTTCCGGAGTGCTGTTGGGGAGCAGCTGGGCAAGATGCGGGTGTTTCTGGCTGCGCTGGAGGGTTCTTTAGACCGCGAGGCAGAAAAAGTTCGGGGTGAGGCAGGAGTTGCTTTGCGGCGGGAGCTGGCAGGTTTGAACTCTTACCTGGAGCAGCTGCGGCAGATGGAGAAGGTGCTGGAGGAGGTAGCTGACAAGCCACAGACTGAATTTCTCATGGTGAGCATTGAATGACTTCCCTCTCCCAAGTCCCCTGGCTCAGGCTTCATCCCATTGTCAAATGCGGACCCTGAGGCCCAGAGAGGGTCAGGGATGAACCAGGGTCACATATTCAGGGAGTAGGCTTCAGGACTGTAGTTTAGGCTGGATACTGCAGAAGAATACTATCTTTAAGTGGGTACCATCCATATCACAGACATTATAGGTTTGCATAATTAGTAGCACAATTTTCTTTCTTTCTTTCTTTTTACTAAAAATAATAATTATTTATTTATTCATTATTAGTATAAATATTTAACAGGTAAATTCAAGTTTCTTGGTGAAGGGGCACTTTTTTTTAAAAAAAAATTTACATAAAGGTAAAAGACTGGGATGGCCTTGAGCGTGTGTATCTTAACTTCTCTGATTTTTCCTGATCTTATACTCAGCATTTGTGTTTGTCTGTCCCATCCTCAGAAATCCCTAGAGTCCTTCCTGTGTGCTTTACTTCCATTATTTTTTTTTTTTCTCTCTCTTTCCAGAAATACTGCCTGGTGACCAGCAGGTAAGATCAACTTGGTTCTACTCCTTAGCCCAACTTGTAATAGTCTTCTAGGGTCACTAGCTGGCTTACCTTCTACTCACAATAAATCTGCAAATCCCTGTTCACCCACTGCTGTGTCCCTGAACTTTGTATTGAACATAGACATGAACAGACCTGGTCCTTATCCTTGAGGACTTTAGGGTAGACATGGGCAGGGACAGAGGCATCGTTGTGTGCTTGATGCTGCTGGAGAGGGAAAGAGTGGCCAGTGGGGGACAGAGTGAAGAGCAAGTGCAAGCACTGAAAGGGATGAGAAGCTTGGACTTTGTTTCAACAGAAGGTCCCCTGCCCCCATATTGTGGTTGAATGTATATAATAAAAATTTGGCCATTTTAAATGCACAGTTTTTGTTCAGTGGCATTAAGTATATTCATGTTGTGCAACAACTATCTCCATCCATTTCCAGGATTTTCTTTCTTTCTTTTTTTTTTTAACATTCCCAAACTGAAACTCCAGTAGAAGAGTTTTAAGCAGGAGTGTGATGTGGGGAGATCCTGGAGCTTCCTCTCCCATAGCCTCTGTCTTTCTGTCCTTGGGCACTTTCTCTTACTCTTCTTGCACACAATCACTTCTCTCTCATCTCTCCACCTCCAGACTGCAGAAGATCCTGTCAGAGTCACCACCACCTGCACGTCTGGATATCCAACTGCCTGTGATCTCGGATGACTTCAAGTTTCAGGTGTGGAAGAAGATGTTCCGGGCTCTGATGCCAGGTACTGGGAGGGGCTGACTCAGGGTTTGTGTAATGGGTGCAGGTATTGATAGCAGACCCCAGCCACATGTAGAGAGGCCTGCCAACCCCAGCTTGGAAGGTGCCCATTGCCCTTTTACCTCTGCAGCCCTATAACTTGTACTTGGAGGAGGACCTTTAAGGGCATGGGGTTGACAGTGGGTTACTGACAAGGAAAGAATGCAGCTAATCTCAAGCTTTTGCTGCTGCAGCAGATGGGAGGCTGGGGCCTGGGTTTGAACCATTGATTCCCTGTATGATCCTTGGCCAGTCCCTGCCCTTCTCTGGGTATGGAGTTGATGATTTCTGCTAATTGGGGGCTGAGGATCTGCAGAATTCCTGGAACCTTGAGGACTCTGGCCTAGGTGAGACACTGATATTAATGGCCTATATTTGGGGAGGTCCAAGAATTCAGCCTCCATTCCAATGAGCTAGAGCACCTCTGAGTGCTATAGGTTACAGAGCTCCATACAAACACTTATGCCTGGTGCCGACCTTACTGCCTCTGGGGGTTGGGGTGGATTGGAGGTGCCCCCAGCATATTTAAGAGACAACTATGGCCCAGAGGATAGGTCAAGCTAGAATGTGAACTGTTCTATTTCTTGCTCTGTGACCCTGGGCCTCACTCAGTGGTATTCCTTATATACTTATATACTTATATACTCAGTGGTATTCCTTATATCAACTTAGTCTTGCTCCCCACCACCTAGAGAGGTAATCACTGCCTCATTTTACAGCTGAGCAAACTGAAGTTCAGTGATGTGTTTTTGGCCCTAGCTAGAAAGCAGAGAGGGGCCCACATCCAGAGATATTGAGAGGATTAGAGGAAACAAACTGGCCCTATGTTGGTAGAGAGGAGGCTCAAGGAGGCAAGGGCCTGACTTCTGTCTCTCTGGCAGCGCTAGAGGAGCTGACTTTTGACCCAAGCTCAGCGCACCCCAGTCTGGTGGTGTCTCCCTCCGGCCGCCGTGTGGAATGCTCCGAGCAGAAAGCGCCGCCAGCAGGCGAGGATACTCGCCAGTTCGACAAGGCCGTGGCGGTGGTGGCGCACCAACTGCTCTCCGATGGCGAGCACTACTGGGAGGTAGAGGTGGGCGACAAGCCTCGCTGGGCTCTCGGCGTGATGGCAGCGGATGCCACCCGACGTGGCCGACTGCACGCAGTACCCTCACAGGGCCTTTGGCTGCTGGGGCTGCGTGATGGCAAGATCCTGGAGGCGCATGTGGAGGCCAAGGAGCCACGTGCTCTGCGAAACTCTGACAGGCGGCCTTCACGGGTGGGCCTCTATCTAAGCTTCTGTGATGGTGTCCTCTCTTTCTATGATGCTAGTAATTCCGACGCGCTGGAGCTGCTCTTTGCCTTCCACGAGCGCCTGCCTGGGCCGGTGTATCCCTTCTTTGACGTGTGCTGGCATGACAAGGGCAAGAACGCCCAGCCGCTACTGCTCGTGGGGCCTGATGGGGAGGAGGCCTGAGCCACCTGTCTGGGTGGGAGAGGGGTGCTGGGGTCCTGACCATAGGAGGCTTAGTCTCCTTTGTCAGGCCTGGAGGAACTTGGGTGGGGGGCGGGTGGCCAGGGCTGAAGACAGGGCAGAGGGGCTGGATACTGGGGTGTCTCCAAAAGTTCTGAAAAGTATGGGAGTTGGCATAAACGGGAACAACTGAGAGAGATTAGGGTGTCCTTGTGAAAGGGACCCATAAGGAAGGGAGATCCAGAATCAGGTCAATTAGGTAATCTTTCTCTGGGGACCAGGAGGCCCAGAGTTCCAGGAAGAAACTGAGGTTGAGGGAGAAGAGGGAATGCGGGTTAGATTTGGTGAAGATTGAGGTGAGAAGTTTGAGAAATCTGTAGAAGGGGGTGCCTGGAGCCTCACATCCCACTCCTCTGTAAGGCCCTGGGGCAGGAGCTCTAGACTCGCAAACCTGAAGACCTTTTACTTAGTACTTGTTTCAGATGGTCTTTTTCAAATCATGGAGTAGTGACTAGATAAAACATAGATAGTTGATTTTCTGATGCAGTAGGTCTGAGGCAACAAGAAATGATCACTTTTAATAAGTTCACTGGGGATCCTGATGATGCTGGTCACAGTGGGATCACACTTAGAAGCACACCCTGCCTCTTTAGCCAGTTAGATCAAGTCATAAGTCCAAAATATATTCCTCCATTCTACAGACATTTAAAAACTGCCAGAGCCTTGGTGGGTAAATAAATCAAACTTCAACTTATTTCCCTTTGCTTCTGGAATGTCTTAGACACCGAGGAAATCCCCCAGGTTGCCCACCAAGAGAAAAAACCTGATGCTAAACCCTCTTTGGGCCCTGCTGCTTGTGGAAAATAAAAGATTTCCACTAGGGTTTACAGAATAGGCCTCTCACTACTTACCTCTTGGTTCACACCTTTAGTTTTATCTCAGAGGCTGCTCCAGAGTAACCATTAAGGCTCAGGGTGAGTTTGCTGGAGGGAGAGGCCTTTGGGGATTTGAGCAGGTAGGATTGGAGGCTGCTCTACCATTTATCCAAAGGGAAGGTGATGGCCCTGATCATTCACTCTCACAGGCTGGATCTGTCACTACTGCTGTGTGACAGACAGAGTCTGGGGTCCCCTGGCTCCTGAATCTGTGTGGGGATTTTCTTGATGGGGGCTGATTATGGGACTGAGAAGGTAAAAGGAGATTGTGGGTGGGATAAGAAAGACTTAAAGGGGGAATACATTTGAGTGTGTCTCTCAGAGGGAGGCCTATAGACCTTGGCTTTGGGAGACATGGAGGATTAATTTAAGAAGTTCTTTCATGCTAGAAAGTAAAGCAATAAAGTTAAAAGGATTGCTTGGTTGTAGAATCCAGCACCATTAATAAAAACTATTATAATCGAGCTTCCTCATTAAATCTGTGTGAAGAGATAAATGACCTGTTTTTAGACAGTAGCCTTCGAATTGCCCTCTTTGCCTTTAGATGATCTTTCTTAAAAAAAAAAAAAAAAGTTCCATCCCCAGCATTGGAAAATAAAAACAAAAACAAAAACAAAAAACAAGCAAACGACTCCCATAACAACGTACAAATGTGGTCAGATGTTTTAGTTGCTCAAAACTTTCAACAACTCCCTGTTGCCTACAAGATCAAGCCCCAAGTCTTTGGCTCTGCATTTGAGGTGCCCAGTCATTCTCCATGCTCACCCTCTATCACTGTCCCATATATTTCTACACTTGGGCCCTATAGAATTCTTGGGGTCCCTACACTCCCTACATCTTGGAACTCTCTCTCTAGGGATGCCTTCAAGACTCTCCAAACACTACGATTTATTTTCCTGTCTTGACTGTGTAAGCCTCCAGAGTTACTCACTGTCCATTCTGGATCTCTCAAGCACCTTCTTCCTAATGTACATCCATGGCATTGAACTTTCTATATGGGTGGGTGAGGAGAGATGCTGGTATCCAAGAGTCCCTAGTCTCTTTCTCAGGGTACTTGAGAAGGAGATACCAAGATTAAATATTCAAGAACTTTATAAGGGCAGTTACCTGTGTGAGAGAAAATGGGGAGGGCCATCAGATTGTGATGAAATCCTATCCTGAGTGAAGGAGAGAAGATTGGAAGGAGAGAAGCATCTTTGACTGTTTTGGGGACTCCTGCAGCCAAAGCCAACTATCCAAGGAGTCCTGTGTCTTCCAGGTACTATCCTTGTCTTTGTCTCTCTGCCATGTTTAGTCATAGTCTGACCCCTCAGTCATTTATGTTCCCTTTGGTTGGAATTATGTCAGGGAACTTTCTTTTCACAGTGGCCACATGTTCTTGCTGCATAGAGTTGCCCTGACTTGAGCTGTGTGCATTGATGGGAATGATCCCATGTCTGCCATGGCTGACTGGGTGAGAGATGGAGTTTGTGGGCAACACTGCCAAATTGAGGTGTTCCTTGTTGAGTGGTATGACCCAGTCAATCTCCCTTGGGATGTAAGATGATGAAATGTAAACAAAGAAGTGGATCCTTTCAGCATTTGTGTCCTAGAGGACAGTATCTCCTCTTTTAGTACTGTTATGGTGTGAATATCGTTTGTCCACACCAAAATTGACGCTTGCTCCCAGTGTAATGATGGTCTTTCTTTCTTTTAAATATTTATTTTTTAGTTTTTTTTTTTGGTGGACACAATATCTTTATTTCATTTTTATGTGGTGCTGAGGATTGAATCTAATGCCTTGCGTATGCCAGGCGAGCGTGCTACCACTTGAGCCACAACTCCAGCCCCTCTTTTTTTTTTTTTGGTACCAGGGATTGAACCCAGGGACATTTAACCACTGAGCCACATCCCCAGCTTTTAGATTTTATTTTGAGACAGGGTCTCGCTAAGTTACTTAGGGTCTTATTAATTGCTGAGGCTGCCTTTGAACTCATGATCCTCATGACAACCTCCTGAGCTGCTGGGATTACAGGTGTGTGCCACCATACCTGGCCAGTATAATGACATTGAGAAACGGGAAAGCAGAGATATTTTGAGTCATGCAAGATTTACCCCATGGGCTGGGATTGTGGCTCAGTGGTAGAGTGCTTGCCTAGCATGCATTAGGCACCAGGTTCGATCCTCAGTACCACATAAAAATAAAGATATTGTGTCCACCTAAAAAATATTAAAAAAAAAGATTTACCCTCATTAAGGTATTAAAGTAATTCCCTTGAGAGTGGGTGAGTTTTGGGGAGAGTGAGTTATAAAGTGAGTTTGGTTTCCTTGGCTTTCTCTTACTTCCTCTCTTACCACATGATCCTCTCTTCTGCACACACCCAACTTTTGTTTTTCTCCTACACATGGAGCAGCCTGTGACTTTTACCAGAAGCTGAACAGATGCTGGTGCCATGCTCTTGGACTTCCAGGACAGTGATGTAAAGAAACCTCTTTTTGTAAATTACTGCGTCTCAGGCATTTTATTATGGCCACAGTAAATGAACTAAGACAAATACTCCCCCATCTGCTTTGGGGGACCTGGGAACCTAGAGAAACTGCTAAGACATTTCCTGTGCCTTCTGATGTCCTCAGTGATTTGGTACACCATATCTCATCTTCACATCTCTAGGCCTTGCAACTACTAGAGCTCTGTGGCTCTTTACACTGCAGTTTTGGTATCCTGGGGTGCATGAAGATGTTACTGGCAGTAAAGGCAGGGAAACACTTGTTTCCTGGCTATCCTAGCTTGATGGAATTGGTCACTTGCCCATAAGAAATAAGCAAATGATGTAAAAAAAAAAAAAAGAATTTAAAGCAGCTTGATCATATTGGAGATAAGCAGTTAGGTTGTTTCTCTGCTGGAACTGTAGAAGCATTTAAATTTTATAGAAACAGGGCTGGGGTTGTGGCTCAGTGGTAGAGTGCTTGTCTAGCATACTTGAGGCACTGGGTTTGACCTTTACCACCACGTAAAAATAAATAAATAAAATAAAGGACCATTTACAACTAAAAAAATATTTTAAAAATTGTAGAAACAAGCCTGGTACATTGGTGCATGCCTGTAATCCCAGTGACTTGGGGTGCTGAGGCAGGATGGTCACGAGTTCAAAGCCAGCCTCAGCAACTGTGAGGCGCTAAGCAACTCAGTGAGACCCTGTCTCTAAATAAAATACAAAATAGGGCTGAAGGTGTGGCTCAGTGGTCCAGTGCCCCTGAGTTCAATCCTCAGTATGGCCCCCCTAAAAAAATTATAGAAACAAAAGCCAGGAAATACACATATTTAGATTTAACTAGGCTGTGCTAATCAGAGAAAGTGTCATAGTTTCAACTTCCTTGGAAACTCTGGCTGCAGAAAACCAGTTATGAGGGAGTTTACTTTTAATATAAAAGTGGCTCTATTTCAGGATCACCTTAAAGGACTTGACTCTACAGGTGTATGGTGCATCTTGAAATGTACTCTCTCTTTTTTCTTTTTAAATTTTACAGTGTTGGGGATTGAACTAAGGGCTTTAGAGTCAGGCAAAAGGCTCTACCACTGAGCCACACCCATAGCCCTTATTATTATTCTTGACAGTGATGGCAGTGAGAAGAGTGTGTAATCTGACCATAAGCACAAATTGAACATACTGTTTGTATTTAAATAAACATATTATAAAGCAGAATGCAGAGTTTGCATGAGTTTTCAAGATTAAACAAGAGACGTCTATGAAGTTTTGCACTGGTGCTGGTTATTTGTATTTTAGACTCCAGACTCTCAGCAATATAAGATTTAAAAATTATTTTAAACAATATAAATAATGAGGGAATGTAATTAATATCTTACACATAAGGATACAGTTTTTGTCAACTACATCTTCCAATCCTGATTTTTTAAATTTTTTTTTATTTTGGTACCAGGGATTGGACCTAGGGACACTTACTTAATCACTGAGCCACATCCCCAGTTCTTTTTATATTCAGAGACAGAGTCTTAATAAGTTGTTAAGGCCTGGGCTGGGGATGTGGCTCAAGCGGTAGCGCGCTCGCCTGGCATGCGTGCAGCCCGGGTTCAAGCCTCAGCACCACACACAAAGATGTTGTATCCACCGATAACTAAAAAATAAATATTAAAATTCTCTCTCTCTCTCTCCCTCACTCTCTCTTTAAAAAAAAAAAAAGTTGTTAAGGCCTCACTAAGTTGCTGAGACTGGCTTTAAACTCTTGAGCCTCCTGCTTCAGCCTCCTGAGCCACTGGGATTACAGGCATGGGTCCCTACTACTGATTTCTTCTTTTCCTTCCTCTTCCTCCTTTGTTGCCAATTTGGCCAGTAATATATATTTGATTTTTCATCCCATTTTTCTGGCATATAATTCCTAAAATCCTTGGAATTTCTAAAGTGATGTTATTTTGCTTGACTTGAGTTTACTGATGACTGGCAGCCCCTGGAGAGCTTCAGGTTAGGGACTGGTCACTGGAAAGGCTAAGGCAGAATTAGAGGATTAGGACTTTCAGCCCCATCTGCCAAGTGTCCTCCAGGGAGGAGAGTGAGGCTGAAGGTTAATTGATCACTGAGGGCCAATGGTATAATCAATTACACCTACATTTAAGAAAATAAAACTTCCTTAAATCCCCAAAGGCCAGGGCTTGGAGAATTTAGGGTAGCTGAACAAAGGGAAATTTCTAGAGGGTGGTATCCCTAGAGAGGGCAAAGAAGTTCTGCACTCCTTCTTATAGGCCTCACCTTATGCATCTCTTCATCTGTGTCTTTTGTAATATCTTTTATAGTAAACCTGTAAATATAAGTAGGTATTTCCCTGAGTTCTGTAGGTCTCTTTAGTAAATTAATGAAATTCAAGGAGGGGTCTTAGGAACCTGACACCTGATTTATAACTGGTTAGTCAGAAGCACAGGTGACCTGTAGTTGGCATCTGAATCAGGGCAGCAGGGCACTGATCCCTCAACTTGTGGGATCTGATCCTTTCCCCAGGTAGATTTGAAGGCACCTATCTGGTATCTGTTGCTACAACATTACTTGCTTGATGTGTAGGAAACCGACCTCCCACCCCTGGTGTCAGAAGCATGCTGAATATATAGTGGGAGAGACTGCATTTGGAGTTGTTTTTTTCTACTGTTGTTCCCCAGAACAATAGTGTGTGTGTATATAATATCCCATAGAAAATATATTGTGTTTTCTTTCTATATACTTGACACTCTACATGAATATGACATTCTATGTGTAATTTTGTGCATGCTCTTTTCATTGAACCATACTGTCAGGAGATCTGTTCATGTTACTACACTGGGCTGAGGGTATGGTTCAGTGGTAGAGCACTTGTCTAGCATGTGTGAGGTCCTGGGTTCAATTCCTACCAGCTGCCCCCACCAAGTATATTTTCTGCATAGTATTCCATTGTATATAATGTTTTGAATAACCAATAAAAAAAAAAAAGTATTCCATTGTATGGATATGCCATTGCTTATTTTACCATATCTCCATTAATTGGATTTTTTTCTAATTTTTTTTTCTATATCAGGATTGAATCCATGGGTCCCTCTACCACTTAGCTTGTAGCCCTTTGTATTTTTCATTTTGAGTCAGGGTCTTGTTAAGTTACCAAGGTTTGCCTTGAACTTCAGTCCCTCCTGAGTCTCTGGGATTACAAGCTGCACCACGGCACAGGGCTGCACTCTCTTCTTGATCCACAGCCTTCCCCAGAATCCTCCTTTCTATTGTTCTGCTGACTCTTTAAAAGTTAGGGTTGATATGAGGAAAAAGGGCAGGGTGACGCATGATTTGTATGCCTGTAGTCTGAGATCCTCCCCATGGGAGGTGTTGGGTTCCTCAAAGATGATATAGGAGGACACTCTGATTGACCCAGGCCTTTCTTTCTTCCCTTATTTATTTTTTTGCAATGCTGTGTATTGAATCTAGATTGCACAAGCTAGGAAAGCACTTCAACAAGCTAAATCCCCAGTCTTCTTTAACAACCCTTTTTTGCCCTGTTCCCACTCCTCCCTGGGTTGCATTTTCTGCATCCTCTCACTGCCTGGTCCTTTTGCCAAGGCAGTCAGCTGTCTTGGGTAGGGGCCTATCACAAAACCTCGAGCCTGCTACTTTTGTCAGCACTCACTTGATCTCTATTTTTGCCCAGCCAAAAGGACATGCTCTTATTTCTCTCCTTGTCTGACCACCTTGAGCTGCTTTCAGCTATATCTATCCCTCCTGTGGAATCCTCCAGGTTAGAAGCTAACACTAGTCTCTTTGCTCATTTAGGATTCCAAACCCTGAGGACAAGGAACAGGTGAGAGGCAAGGATCTGTGTGGTACTTTTTGTCTCCTGAATTCTGAGAATGAGATCCATAGAATGAAGGGTGAGAGCAAAGTAGGAGGAATTTATTAAAGTAATAGAGGGGCTTGGGTTGTGGCTCAGCGGTAGAGTGCTCGGCTTGCATGTGTAAGGCCCTGGGTTCGATCCTCAGCACCACATAAAAATAAATAAATAAAATAAAGTTATTGTGTACAACTACAAAAAAATAAATATTAAAAAAATAAGGGTATTGTGTCCAATTAAAACTAAAAAAATAAATATTTTTTAAAAAAATAATAGAAAGCAGAGCTTCTTCAGGGGGTGAGTTGCTCACAGATGTCTGTTGTCTATGGGTTTATATGAAAAGGTTAGAGGGGGAGTAAGTTGGACTTGAAGACCATAGGCTAGAATTTTAAAAACAGTTCATCTTTGAGTCCACTAGGGCACTTGGTGTTCATGAGTCCCCTGTCCAATCAGTATGTTGATTGTGCACTGCTTTGCCTCAGGGACTGGCTTAGGGTTCTGATGAAGAACTTCAGGCTTCAGTGGAGTCACTGGTCCAGAGCTGTCTACTCTATTTGTAAACTCCTGCATGGGATGGGGGGACAGCCCTTAATCCTGTCTGACTAACACATTTCTATCTCCTACACTCATAAGTTTTCCTAAGAACTTAACCCAGCTTTATCCAGGCTGTCCAGTTCCTGCAGCCCAGGAGAGGTATCAGTAGTCTCCACAAGGGGTTCTTTTGGAGCAACTTCTTGCTTGCTTGGATGTATGGGCATTCCCTGTAGGGATATGAGGGGAAAAACTACAACTCTCTGTTTCATTGAGGAAGTTTACGAGAGTAGAACCTTTGCAGGTCTGGACCTGCTTTTTCTCTAGGCGGGGAAATCTTGAAGGGTGTGTCTGTAACCCTATTTATTTATTTTAAAATATTTATTGTTTAATTATAGGTGGACACAATGTCTTTATTTTACTTTATGTGGTGTTAAGGATTGAACCCAGTGCCTCACGCATGCTAGGCAAGCACTCTACCTCTGAGCCACAACCCCAGCCCCACAACCCCAGCCCATGTAACCCTATTTAAATGTGGGGCTTTCAGCTTGGTGTGGTGGTGCATGCCAATAATCTCAGTGACTTGGGAGGCTGAAGCAGGAAGAGTAGAAGTTTGAGGACAGTCTGGACAACTTAGACCCTGTCTTAAAAAAAAAAAAAAAAAAAAAAAAAAAAAGGCTGTTTGGTGCTGGGGATCAAACCCAGAGCCTAATGCACGCTAGGCAAGTGGTCTACCACTGAGCCACACTCCTGGCACAACTTTGGAGTTTTAAGAAAGATTCTATTAATTTACCCGCCAAACAACACCACATGAGAATAGTTTCTCCAAATCTTCTCCAGTACACTCAATATTATCAAATTCAAAGTTTATTTTTCTTTTTGCAGACATGATAGGAAATAAATAAACAGATGGTATAACATGGTTTCAGTTTTAATTCAGACATTTCTCATTGCATGTATTTTGTGTGTGTGTGTGTGTGTGTGTGTGTAGAGTTAGGGAGCAAACCCAAGGCCTCACCTGTGCTAGGCAAGTGCTCCACAACTGAACTATGCTTCCAACTCCATGCATGTATTTTAAAAATTATATTTTTATTTTTAATTACTACATATAATTGTACATATTTATGGGGGTACAGTGTGACATCTCAACACATGTATACATTGTGTAATAATTAAAAATTGGCCTACTCATCACCTCAAAATCATTGCATGCATTTATTGATCAGTTATAAATCCTCTTCTAAAAATAGCTTGAATATATATATATATATATATATATATATATATGAATAAATAAAGCTTGAAAAATATATATGGAGATATATATATATATATATATATATATATATATATATATATATATAATTATAAATAAATATATTACTTGTTCATTTTTATTTTTCTTTTTTTGGTACCAGAGATTAAACTCAGGGGCACTTGATTACTGAGCCACATCCCCAGCTCTATTTTGTATTTTATTTAGAGACAGGGTCTCTGAGTTGCTTAAGGGCTTCACTTATTTGCTGAGGCTGGCTTTGAACACATGATCCTCCTGTCTCACTCAGCCTCCCAAGCTTCTGGGATTATAGGAGTGTACCACTGTGCCCGGTTTCTTTTCCTTTTTCTAGTACTAGGTATTGAACCTAGGGGCACACGCTCTATCACTTTGCTCCTTTTTCTTGATGAATTATAGTGGTTCTTTATATACTACATATAGTTATCCTTGTCTATTACATATGTGTGTTGCAAGTATTTTCTCCTAATTTGACACCTTGTCCTTTTTTATGGAGTTCTTTTCCTTGTAGCTTTTGGAGAAAAAATTTGAAAAGTTCTGGGTATTTTTGTGACCTCAAAGTGCTTGAGTGATGACACATGCTTGTCTTTGCACTGTGAGCTCCTGCCAGTGGACCAGGACTTCTGAATCCTGAGCATGTGCTCTTTGTATTGATACCAGCACATTGTAGGAAAATTCATTGTTTCTAAGATATTTTTTCTTTCTCTTTTCTTTTTGTGATACTGAGGATTGAACACTGGGCTCCCTGCATGCTAGGCAAGTGCTCTGCCAGTGAGCTATATCTCCAGTCCTTTTTATTTTATTTTGAGACAGGGTCTCACTAAGTTGCCAAAGCTGGCCTCTAACTTGTGGTACTCAATTCTCAGCTTCCTGAGTAGCTATGATTACAAGTGTGTGCTATCATACCTGGCTTGTTTCTAGACTATTTTAAACTGGAGCTTGAAACTTGAACCCTAACTCATAATATCCTAATTTCAATGCAATCACACTTTATGTAGGTATTGCTTTAGGATTTTATAGAATGTTTTCAAATTCATAAACTCATTTCAATCCTCTTGCAGAATGTGAGAATTACATCTCCATTCTTTTGGAGATAGCTGAGGCTCTCAGTAGTTCTCACTGCAGACTAAATGATGAAGTCAGTTTTCAGCAGCTCAAATCTTTTCCACACAGTTATTATTTAACCCTCATCCTAAGTTTGACAGGTATTCTGAGATCCTTCGAGGGATGGCTTATGTTAGTAAAATTGGTGGTAATCATGGCCAATCTAAATTATTGATACTGTTTTCCAACTTTGGTCTAAGGCTAAGCAGAGAATTTAGCAAGACTGGGATGGAGGTGGGTGTATCAAGAAAGGACTCAACTGAGGAAACTCAATGAGGCTAGGAAACATACCCTGTTCAGTCCAGATGAATAGATAGAGACAGCTCTAACTGTGTAACCTTATTTTCCTTCAAACCACCATGGAATGTTATGAACCAAATAGTATGAGATATAACAGTTTTTTTTTTTTTTTCCCCTGTACTGGAAATTGAACTAGGAGTTCTTAACCACTGAGCCACATCCCCAGTCCTTTTTATTTTTTATTTTGAGACATCTTGCAAAGTTGCTGAGGCTGGCCTTGAACTTTGATAATTTTGCCTCAGTTTCCTGAGCTGCTGGGATTACAGGTGTGTGCCACCATGCCCAGCCAAACTATTTTTAATGAAATACTCATGTTAAAAGAGAGTACAACAAACATTTCAAACTGTAAATCCACTATGGTTGCAGTTATGAAAATAAATTCTCTGGGAAAAAAAAGATAAAACAAATGCCAACATATGCCACCAATGGGATTTCTTTTTTATATTTCTCTGTGTCTCCTCATTTTTGGTAAGGAGTAAGTGCCATCTGAGTGTCCAAGTGATGACAGAATGAGAACTAGAGAGGGAGGGAGAGAGAGGGAGAGAGAGAGGTCTCATGGGACACATGCCTAGGAATGCTGTAAATCAGAGATTATCAATGCTATTTTCTTTTTCAAGTCAGTGAGAATATTAATGCTTAACACAAGTAGGAAGTGGCAAAGCCAATTCTGACTTAGAGTTAGTTTATAGCTCAAGGCTGTCAGATGCGGTCTGTCTCTGGATGGGATGCACTACCAATGATAAGTTGATGGTTTTGTGGGACTCAGCCTTAGCAGTTATCAGTGACATACTTAACAGAATGTTGTTCACTTTTCAGGACTCCCGTAAGCTTGCTGATTCATATAGGGGGAAAGTCTCTGATGAGACTTTTAAATCCTCAGTACTATACTCCAGTATTCATGTTTGCAACAGAGAAAGAACAAATCTCAGATCCAAGCCTTTGTCAAGCTCATGTTCCTAGAAATTTTATTTTCCTTTATATTCATGTATTTATTTTTATTATTACCATCTATTCAAAAGCAAGCGATTCTGGCTTTTACTTATGATTTTTGAATAACATTAACTTTTAAATACATATATTAAATATATATAGTAAGAGATTATTTTGGGAAAGATATGCAAGAAACTGGGACTATGGAACTGGGAGCCAGTGGTAGAAAAGGGAGGAAGACTTCATTATGAACATTATTGAACCTTTTGAATTTTGAATCATATGAATATATTATCTATTGATATATTACTTTAAATTAACAAGAAAAAAAGATGCTTGAGGCACTAGCGCCCACCTGTAATCCCAACAACTTGGGAAGCTGAGTGAGGAGGAGGATTGTGAGTTTGATTTCAGTCTGGGCAATTTAATGGGACTCTGTCTCAAAATAAAAATAAGTAAATAAATAAAAAAGACTAAGGATATAGCTCAGTGTTAAAGTGCTCCTGGGTTCAATCCCTAGCACCCCCGAACCATAAATTTAATATAAAAAGTCTATTAAACTGTATTAGCTAAATATTGTAGGTGTAATGTGGTTATCACAGATATGAAAAATGTACATGGATCATGGGGAAAATTGGGGCTGTTGGTAGATTGCATGAAGAGTCTGGGAAACACTATTGAAAGAAGGCCACGTGGGCTATTTCATGGTGATGACCAGGTTTCAGAAAGGACAGATATCTCTCTTCCCTGTGCCTCAGTTTCCTTATCTGGAGTGGGAAGCAGTTGGCCTACATATTCTCTGACATCACACTGTAGTTGGGTTCTCCCAGAAGCAGATCTTATGACAAAGATTCCAGTGAAAAAGGGCTTAGTGGCATGGTTCAAGAACCATGCATGGGGCCAGGCATGGTGGCTCATGCCTGTAATCCCAGTGGCTCGGGAGGCTGAGGCAAGAGGATACCGAGGCAAGAGGATACCAAGTCAAAGTCACCCTTTTGAGACCCTGTTTCAAAGTAAAAAATACAAAAAGACTGGGGGTGGTGGTGGTGGCGCTGGGGTTGTGGCTCAAGTGGTAGAGCGCTTGCCTCACGTGTGTGAGGCACTGGGTTGATCCTCAGCACCATATAAAAATAAATAAATAAGCAAAATAAAGGTATTGTGCTCATCTACAACTAAAAAAAAATAATTAAAAAAAAAGAGCTGGGGGATATGGCTCAGTGGTTAAGCACCTCTGGGTTCAATCCCTAGTACCCCCCCCCCCAAAAAAAAAAAAAAAAAAGAAACATACATACATTCATGGAGAGTGGGGATGTGAGACAGGAGCCAATGAAGCAGGTTAGTATTATGGGAGTTGGAACTTCATCCAACTGGGAAATGGTGAGGAAAATACTTGTTTCATCCCACCTGAGACACTTACACACTGACCCCTGTTGGTCACTGGGGAGGGCTGCTTCAAGGGGTTCATTCCCCTGCATGTCTATCTTGCTCTCTACAAGGGTAGGGTCACTTTCTGAAGCTTGGAGAAAGCCTCTAGGCAGGAAGAAGTAACTACAGTGGTTGGAAGTCCCCAGAACACACAGAAGTACAAAACCTGGGAGGGGCGGGGGACGGACCCATGATGATATCAGTCACATGTTCCAACTCTTGTTTGAAGTTTGAGTCTCAGCTTCCTGAGATCAGAGTGGATGTGACAGGAGGGCTTTCAGAGATCCTCAGCCACTGCACAGGGGCAGGACAAAAGGGGAGAGGCAGGGGAACAAATGGGACTGACTCAGGAGGGGCATGGCAGCAAAGCAGGCTCTGATGATGTCCTTAGCTGTGCTGAGTCACCTCTGCTGTGAAAATCAAGTTACACTCTCTGAACTGGAGTTGCTGAGACCTGGATCTGCCTACACCTTTGTGTTCAGGAGCAACATTGCAGACATGGAGAAGGGAATGTGGTAGTTTCATGGACCTTTAGGTCTTACACTAGATCTTCAGGGACCTAATCCAGGACAGATTTCCTGAGAATGTTTAGGGGCTAGGATCTCTGGATGACTGAATGGGAGGACAATTGGGAAAGAGGGGAGACCTTGGGTAGAGGTTAGGTCAGCACAGATTCTGCAAAAATAAGGTGGGGGCCAAATCCAGGGTCCTGGAAGGAGAAATAGATAGGGATTCAGAGATGGGGCCCTGGGAGAGGATGGGATGAATGAGGGGCACAGGTGGGCTGGGGGCTAGGGCTCCCAGCAATTGGGCGGGACTAGAGGGATTTTGCCAGAAACATCTATTGTGTATTGGTTGGTCAGGATTCAGTTGTCCTCCTTAAGAGGAGCTTCAGCAACTATTTGGCCAAAATGGCTCATTTTGTTGGGAGGAAACTGAGCCAGCCCCAGGAATTAGTTTCTAGAGCAATATGGAAAGTTAAAGGCAGAATAAAGAGCACATTTGCTTTTTTTCCAATATATTTTTTAGTTGTAAATGGACACAATACCTTTATTTTATTTGTTTATTTTTATGTGGTGCCAGGTATCGAACCCAGCCCAGCAAATGCGAGGCACTGAACAACTCAGTGAGATCCTGTCTCTAAATAAAATACAAAATAGGGCTGGGGATTTGGCTCAGTGGTTGAGTACCCCAGAGTTCAATCCCCAGTACCAAAACAAACAACAAAACAAATAAACAAACAGAAACCATCAAACCAACCAACCAACAAATAAATAAATAAACAAAACCAAACCAAAAAACCACATATATTGTGAAATAGAATTCCCAATGAAAGAAATATTAAGATGGGTGACATTTTTAAGCTTATTATATTTCAGATTCACAAAGGATCCTGAATCAGATCTATTTTTCATATTCTAGATGGTCCTGGAGTCATTTAACTTTGTCTCTTATTATTCCCAGTTGTTTTACATAGAAATGGCACTGTTTCCTGACTGATTTTGCAGGATGACAGTTGCCAGAGAGTCCAATTGATTTTGTAAAGTCAATACAAATTGGTGATCTGTTGGATATCTGCAATGACCTGTGCTGACAATTTTTATTGTGAATAGAGGTTCCTGATCCTGCTGCTCCTGTGCTAATCCTGGTGATGTTTTTAATCCTATGCGTTAGGTAAAAATTAGGGGGCTTTCTTACATCAGAATTTGGAAGGGCATCAGGGCTGTGAGAATGACACAAGTGTACATCGTAAGTTCTATTTAGAAGAATGATTGCTTTCATTTTTAAATGCCCAGGTAGGGCTTATTTTGGTTATAACTATTTTTGCTAGGTGCCAAGACCAAGCTAACCAAATTGACCTTGTTTCCATCTGCTGTTAAGAGTCAGCTGAGTTCCCATTGGAGTCACTCTTGGGGAACTTGAGAGAAGCTTCTTAGCTCTTTTTAGTGCCATCTAAAAAGGTAGGGTCTCCTTGATGATGTGGCTTCCCTTGGAACATCAGGGATGTCTCCTTTGTTCAATGACCTTCCTCTTTGCAGCAGGTGTACCGATTGACTTTTAGTTCTCCAGCAGTCTCATTAATCTCCCTGATTGGGAAGTCCTGAGGCCCAGAGTTGTAAAGCACCTTAGAGAAGTTCTCTTATTCTCTGGGTTTAGGCTGACTCAGAGGGCAGGAGCCAAATATTGTTTTATTTTCTAAAAAAGCCTGAATCTTTAAGCCTTGGCCTTAAACATTCAGCAAACCAATCTCACCAGTCTTAAGGTAAGAGAACTGGGCTTTAACTTTAATGTCTATAACCTTACAGTCATTTACCCCTGTTATTTAATTAGGGTCTGTATTACTCCTAAAAGTTAGCTTTATATCCTGTCCTGTAGGTGATGGCTTATTATTATGTTTGTTCTTGAAGAAGTACTTCTGCAAAACATTAAGTACTTCTGCAACAGCCATAGAATTATACAAAGAAAATACAAAATGAAATTAACAAGAGAAAAAACACATTCAGTTTGTGTAATAGCTATCTTGAATTTTGCTGAGTTATGGATTATATGCCCCATTTAAGATCACGGTTGTTAGTTGCGGAGCACGCTGAACAAATGTTAGCTGTAAGGTGGGATGAACACTGGACCCTCACCCTCACCCGAATGGTTCCTTGTCGCTTGTTTGCCTCAAGTCATAACGCCTGAACCAAAGATAGGCTAAGAGAGCTTTTAACTTTCTTTTTTGGGAAAAAGTGGCAGAATGCTTCCATGTTTTACAATGTCACCTTTAAACAGATCAGGTTCTCCTTAATACCTTCCAAAAATACATTGACATTCTAATTCCAGTGTGAAAAGTAACACAAACTTGGGGCTGTGGCTGTGGCTCAGAGGTCTAGCGCTTGCCTAGCATGTGTGAAGCACTGGGTTTGATCCTCAGCACCACATAAAAATAAAATAAAAATATCGTGTCCTCCTAAAACTAAAAAATAAATATTAAAAAAAACTTAAAAAAGAGTAACACAAACTTGTATATATAACTTATTGACAACAAGTTACTTTATCCAAATTTGTTATTTTTATACAAAGTGGAGAATTTTGTTATATATAATTTTAATTTAGAGAACAGCAACTTGGTAAAATGCTTTCCTATGTTTCACGTTTAACTAAGTTGAAATTTTAATGCACAATTTAGAATCCAGAATGTATGCAAACAATAATCACAGGTCTGCATGTATTAACAAAAATCAAAAGATAGCCTTAAATCTCTTATACATTTAGGAAACAGTGTTAATCATCAGAAATTGACTTAACTGGGCCGTGATGCATGCCTGGAATCTCAGAGGTTTGGGAGGCTGAGACCAAAGCCAGCCTCAGCAACTGTGAGGCGCTAAGCAACTCAGTGAGACCCTGTCTCTAAATAAAATACAAAACAGGGCTGGGGATGTAACTCAGTGGTCAAGTACCCCTGAGTTCAATCCATGGTACCAAAAAAAAAAAAAAAAAAAAAAAAAAAAAAAAAAGAAAGAAAGAAAGAAAGAAATTGACTTAGAGCAAACAGATATGAGGCAGATGAGACAGGTCTTCAAATGAAATGTGGCTTTAAAAAAATTTTTTTTGAATTGTAGATGGACAGAATGCCTTTATTTAATTATACATTATGCTAAGGATAGAACCCAGTGCCTCATACATGCCAGGCAAGTGCTCTGCCACTGAGCCACACCCCAGCCCAGTGTGGCCCTTCTATGTCAGATACTATATATAAAAGAGAGCACTTATTGGTTATTTTGCCAGTAAATTTACATAAACTTTCATTTGATAAACTTTTATATAACACTGAGACAAGGCTTAGAAAGATACATATGTATACCTAGTTGCATATATTTAGGGTGTCAACAATATTGTTATAACCTAAATAAGAGTTGTTTTTTTAAACCAGTTACAAAGTAATCATTGCATTTGAAAACAAGTGTAATCTCACTTCCCTTAAGACTTATTTTCCTCAAGTAGATAAGAGCAGATCAATGTTTTAGATTTTGCTTTATATCAGTACATTAAGGTTAAAGTAGCCTCATCTGACTGCTAATTGTAGCCAATTTAATCACAGACTTTTTGAGATTTACCTTCCATAAACCTGCAATCTACTTTGACATTCACAACTTCATATCTTTAGTTTTGTCCTCTTTCATTTCGGAATTTAGCCCAAGAATATTACTTTACCAGACAAAATACTTTCTCATCCGGAAACTTTTATAATTTTCCATCCTAAAACATTTAATTAGCTGGTGGGGCATGGTGGCACATTCCTGTAATCCCAGCAGTTTGGGAGGCTGAGGCAGGAGGACTGTGAATTCAAGGCAGCCTCAGCAAAAGCAACATGCTAAGCAACTCAGTGAGACCTGCCTCTAAATAAAATACAAAATAGGGCTGGGGATGTTGGTTCAGTGGTCCAGTGTCCCTGAGTTCAATCACTGGTTCCAAAACAAAAACAAAAAACCAAAACCATATTTAATTATTACAGTCAAGCAGCATGAGAGAATAAGAAGGGTGGGGGCAGACTGAAGTCATTTTTTTGTCTTGCAACCTGGGGAAAAGTTAAAAAGGACATACTTTTCTCCTCCTCCTGCTCCTCCTTCTTTTTAGTCTTAGACCCCTTATTGAGTCTGTTGTTGGCATTCCAATGTAAGCTTCAGTGCAGCCAAACTAGGGAAATCTCTGTCTAGAGCTTTTTAACCCTTTTTTCCCTGGTTGGTAATAATCAGGTTAGGTTTGGATGTATAAAATTATGAAACATTTTTTCCCATAACTTTTAAAAAATATTTTTTAGTTGTCAATGGACCTTTATTTATTTATATGCGATGCTGAGAATCGAACACAGCACCTCACACATACTAGCAAGCACTCTACCACTGAGCCAACTCCAGCCCTTTCCCATTACTTTTGAGACTGAGGGTGTTAAGTATTTTTCCTCTCAGTGACAGATTAAATTGTTGCTCCATAGGTAAATTGAGGGTAGGGGCTTAGAATAAGTGTTCTGTTCATATGACTTTGGATTGGGATCTCACTCAAAAATGAAGATACTAAAAAAAAAAAAAAAAAAAAAAAAATGAAGATACTAATTAACCTTTTGATGATTATTTTAAGTTAAGGGGAGACATTTACTAGCTCGTTGTGCCCTTAAAATCTCTTCAGAAGGAGAATATTTGCCTGCTGCTTGGTCATTCATCATCCCTATAACTTGGGGTTCCTAAGATGTATTATCTTTTCTTTTTAAAAAATATATTTTAGTTATACTGGACACAATATCTTTATTTTGTTTATTTATTTTATGTGGTGCTGAGGATCCATCATGGCTGTGGGATTTGGGTCCTCTCCCTCCAAAAGCTTAGTGTATGGGACCTGGGAAGATGGCTGCAAGGAGAGGAGGGGTGTTTTGCCCTGGGGACAATTCTTCAGTCCAGTGTCACTTTTGTTTACACTTGGTGCAGGGCTTGGTGGGGGCCTCAGGTTAGGCAGGCTTTTGCTCAAAGTTTCCATATTGAAACAAGGCGCAGGAGATTTATTAGAAGGTCTGGTGGGGCCATGAGCAGCAATGGCCTTTTTTAGGCCTATGGATGGCTGAGGCTAGGAGCTGATGCTTTTCTTTCTTCTGTTTGGCCTTGTCTTCCCTATTATTAAAGGTCTTGAAAGCAGTATATAGAAGTTGCTTCTGGGAACTGTTTTAAGTTTTTATGGGTATCAAGTGTAGAACCTATGAAAAATTGGATGGGGGAAAGAGAATACCAGCAGGAGTATGAAGGTCTGGGGTGATATATTTGGTAATTGAGTGAAGGAGAAAAAAACTTGGAGGTAGAAAACCTCAGACAAACTTGCTGTTCTGTAAATTTTAGACAAATTTTCCAATCTATAATAGGTAATTTTGAATTTTGGAGAATTTCTTGATCAAATATTTAATATTTGCACCATTGGTGCAAATTATCTAATTTGTTTTGTGGCCAAGTTTGAGTTCTAAGGCTAATTAAGCATTAATTTTGAGGTCATTAGAAGTAGAGGGTCTTAAAATGGGTAGAGAGACAGCCTAGGGAGTATCTCTGGAAACTGAATGTGTAGTTTTCAGCCTTGGAGAAGCTTGACTACAGAAGGTGACAACAGAGGGCTAGGAGTTTCCCACTAGGAGTTGGGAAAACATCTTTCCCTCAATCCAAGTGGTAAGGGACATGGTCCCAGTTATCCTAAGGGCGGAATTGCTGTTCAGCAAAGATGAAATGAATAATGAATAGGGTCTTACTTCTCCAAAGAGATGAGAAGACAAGAAGGCTGGTGGTGGATATAGAAGCAAAATGGCAAGGTCCCTGATCCAGAGGTTTGTTGGTTGTGCAAAGGAAGAGAAGGTTTGGGGGTGGGAAGTAGAAGTAGGCCTACTTTAACATTAACAAAAGGTTTGGTACAAATCCCTTTACTGTCCATGGGGCATAAAGCCACACAAATTTAGCAGGTGGTTGATATCTGGTATGCCTGTTGGCTGTTGGGGTGTCAGATTTTAGAGTTAAAGCCTTGGTGCAACACTAGGGAATTGCTTTGAGTTCTCCTATTTTATGCATGATTTTTTTTTTTTTTTTTTCTTTCAGAACGTGGACTGCAGAGAGTGTGGAGGGCCTATATTCTATGGGGTCGGGAAATGCAATCAGTTTAGGGATTCAGCCCTAGCCGCATGAGCTGTGGCTGGAGGTTTGTTCCCCCAACCTCAGAGATCCTTGGGGATGCTGGACACTCAACAGTCACTTCCCAGATTCCATCAATTGTTTGACTTAACTACAGGGGAAGAGGAAGTATTCACGTGGGACAGCGAAGGGTTAATTTTACCTTACTTCTGTTCAGGGAACTGTTAGGACAAATAACGCACACATGATGAAGGCAGGAAATGGGAAGCAAACCTAGGATCAGCAAGCTTTTCTTTATTCAGTATTTAGCAGTGGAGTCAATTGGTGGAACCCTGGTGCAGCTCATTTTCAGAGCAGAAAATGACGGTGGGCTGAAGCAAGGGTCTGAGTTATACAGGCTTCAGTTAGGGTGAAACAGGAAGGCAATTCCTGGGGTTAATTGTATTGGGATCCCCCTGATTCATTGGGGTAGGACAGAAATGTGAATAGGGAATTTCCTGGGGCTTATTGTATTGGGGTCAGGTGACCCATTAGTGTTGCCGGGGTCAGGTGCCATTTTCTTTTGTGTTTCTCTGTTCTGGTTGAGGCCTGGGATTTTAAATGACAAAAGCATAGGGAAAATGTCCTTGGACATATTTTCTATATCCTTCAGGTTCAATCCCTGGGGAGGGGTTTCATTATGAAATTTCAGATTCACATCATTAATGTCTTCCTTCTTGAAAGGCGAGTGACTCAATGGAGACAGAGATTCAACCAAGAGATTTTATTGGGGGGCTGTCTGAAGGGGAAGAAAAGGAGAGGCAGAGAAGAGAGGATGAGAGCAGAGAGAGTGGACACCTTGTCCTGCGGGGATTGGTGGAGAAAACTTTTGAGAAAACTTGGCTTGGCACCCTTCAGAGAGGAGGGGGAGGGGTAAGGGATTAGGTGACTTTCTTGTGACTTAACTTCAGTGAGGAGTTTCCCACACACCCAATGGTTCTCATCACTAAGGTTCAACAATAAGCAAGAATTTGCCTCATCTAATAAGTTTTTATTTTCCTGGAATATTCAAAAGCAAGTCCTACACCTTATTTTACTTATACATAAATTAACATTCATTTTAAAAATTGTTGGCATCTTCTGACATAGTCATAACCCACTGTCACACTTAACACTATCAATAATTCCTGAGCAACATCCTACACCAGGAACCTGCTAATACTGAAGAGTTATGAAAAGTGATAATCTTCCGAAACAATCCCCCAAAGAAAAACAGAGAGAAATGAAGCTGGGGGAAGGGGAAGGAAGGGGAAACTAACCAAGTGTTAACCTTCCTTAGTAAATCCTTTCCTGATTAGATTGGGTGAATGTTAGGCTCTGGACTTTGACCTTCCCCCATTGCAAATTGTCCTAAAAGAACACACAGTAATACTGAACAATGGGCTCTGAAGGAAGGAAATGAATACTGAAACTCTGGGAGTCAATAAGTTCCAGAAAAAGAAATACCCATCCCTCACAATCTGGACTCCTATCTCTCCAAGTAACAATGAATTTCAGCCTTTTACAGCTGCCCTCCTGAGTTAAAGTTTTAACCTATGTAACTAGCCCCTGACTATCTGAGTGGTACACCTACAAGTTTCAATGATGAAACCACCCTAATTGTACCCTATAAAACCAAAATCCCCTCTGTAACACAGTTGGCCATTTTTGCATCCAGAAAATGAGTCCCCATCCACCCCAAGACTGAGAAAAACAATAAATGGCTTCCCTGAAATCTGTTGAGGTCTGCACCCATCATTTTGTGCTTACAAATAAGGCTTAATATTGTATTACTAAGAACCATCTCTGAAGTTCCATTTTGCTGTATAATATACTATTTATCCACTGTATCTGTCCATTATCTCATTGATGGACATTGGGCTGTTTCTAGATTTTAACCATTATGGACAGTGCTGATATGAATATCCTGCATGTTTTTCCTGGTGTATATGTGCTGAAATTTCTTTTGACAAAGATCTAAAAGTGAAATTGCTAGGTACTGTGCAATTTAAAAAAGTGCTATGTATCTGTTTTTCAAAAAGTGCTTCTGTCAAGTTTTCACATTAGCCAGTGATCCCAGTGGTCCACAGCATCTCTAATACTTCTTAGATGAATGTATGGAAGTAAAATTTATTTTTCCAACTTGGTTATATTCAGAAAAGTGTGAAGAACATTGGCTCGAAAAGTCAAATATTTATATAAGATTTAGTACCTGAGTCATTCTCCCTCCATTTTCCAACAACAGAGACAGTTTATTTCAACTTGTTTAGCTGTTGATTTTGGTATTTACCTCCATAAATCCAACACACCTATAATACTACTTCTTAGGCATTATTTACTAGACCTTCCTATTATGGGAGATGGGATTTTGTTCTTTATCTATTCCCTCTCCCTTCTCTCCATCATGCCAATAGAGTTAAAATTTCCCTCCCTCCCTGCCTTCCTTCCTTCCTCCCTCCCTCCCTTCCTTCCTTCCTCCCTCCCTTCCTTCCTTCCTTCCTCCCTCCCTTCCTCCCCACCTTCCTTCCTCTCCCCCTCCCCTCTTTCTTTCTACTGGTGATTGAACCCAGAGGTGCTTTACTACTGAACCTTAATCCCAGTTATGTTGCTGAGGTTGACCTTGATCTTGAGATCCTCCTGCCTTAGCCTTCTGAGTCACCAGGATTACAGGCATGTATCATGCCTGGCCAAATATTTTTTTAAAAATTTTTTTTTTTAGTTGTAGATGGACACAATACCTTTATTTTATTTTATTTTTTTTATTTTTATGTGGTGCCAGGGATCGAACCCAGTGCCTCATACATGCTAGGCAAACGCTCTACCACTGAGCCACAACCCCAGCCCTGGCTAAATATTTTTGATTAAATTAATGTGAATGCCTTTTACTATGAAATCATGTAATAAGTTCTGATTTCTTTCCCCTTTTGTGTAACTTTTTGTTTTCTCTTATAGTTAATAATTGCCTTATTTTCTGGTTGCTTAGTCATAGTAATCACTAATTTTGTCATCAACCTCTCTGCCAAGCATCTGAAGCTTCTTTCAATGTCAGATCTTCAACATCAGATCTTCCACCCAGTGTGGAATGGTGCATTTTACCTCACTGACTTCTGATCTGGTGTGGCCTCAGGCCCAAGGCCATTGCCCTTCCTTCCTTCTGGTGCAAAAGCCACACCTGCTTATTCTACAGTGGGCTGTTGCCACATCCCTACGCCTCTGCAATTGTCTTTCTCAAGGTCCTTTTTGTGTGGATAAATACAATGGACACTTTTTTTGTTCTTATCAGCAGCATCTCAAAGTAGTTTTCTCACTCTTGTTTTCATCTGTCTCTCTGTTCAGGTTTCAGTCCTCTCAGAAGCAGATCCTGAGACAAAGGATTCAAGTACAAATAGCTCATTTATGGGGAGGGGGTGGTAGTCCAGGGACCAGTGGTAAAGAAACAGGAATGGGAAAGGGACTAATAAAGGGCACTGGGTATTGAACCAAGGGGCACTCTATCACTAACCACATCTGCAGCTATTTTAATTTTTCATTTGAGACAGGGTCTCCCTAAGTTTTTAAGGCTGGCCTCCAACATGGGACCTGCCTGTCTCAGTCTCCTGAGTTTCTAGGATTACAGATGTGCATTACCAGGCCTAGTGAAAAGGGCCCTTATTAAGTCATCTATCTCAGTGGGGTGGTTGGACCTTAATCCATTGAGGAACCAGGAAAAATGAAAAACACCTCAGAGTTATCCCACATAAGGTGTGTGGGAGCCGAGGTATTTATATGCAAATTTCTCAATGTGAGTGAGAGCTGATTTGGTGCTGGGTTGGACGGGGTGTTAATTCTTCTGCACTATTGGCTCAATGGGATGCGGGCATTGAAGATGTCCAGAAGTTGACAGATAGGGTCTGAGGGATGTTAGGATCTGAAGCATTGAGGACAGGAAGTTGATGGTGTCTACTACACTCCCAAGATAAAATATAAGGTCCTGAGGGTAGGGACCTTGTGTGTTTTGTTTACTTCTAGTGCTTGTCATATAGTAATTGCTTAATAGATATTATTTTAGTGAATAAATAAATGAGTGAGGAATTCACTAATTCAATTGTAAAGATCTGGCAAGTGATTAAATAAATGATTGTAGTAGATACTGGGGAAGCTAAACACTTAAGTTAAGGGAGCCTCACTTTAATGTGAACTAGGGGAAGTAAGGAGAAATTATATAGTAGTATAGAAGAACTTGACAACAGTTCAGTTCAAGCCTAATTGTGAAATTTGAGTGATACGAATTGAAATCACTGGATCCTTAAATATGCCACTGAGTTTCTGAATCATGCTGTTCTGGGGTCTCCTTTTAACCTGTTGGCCAGAAAATTTTGAAATGTGGGCCTTCTGGTACATGCCTGTAATTCCAGTGGCTCAGGAGGCTGAGACAGGAGGATCTTAAATTCAAAGTTAGCCTCAGCAACTTAGTAAGGCTCTGTTTCAAAATAAAAAAAAGGGCTGGGGACGTGGCTTAGTCGTAAAGTGCCCCTGGATTCAATCCCCAGGTACCAAAAAACCCCAACAAAACAAAACAAATAAAAAAACTGGTATATTATTATACTATTTAGTATATTATTTATTATCCTATTATACTACTACTTATTATACTATTATTTATTATACTGTATTATTTATTTTATGTTCTTAATGTTTTCAGTTTCTGAGAATTAGATTGTCAGTTATATTTTCCATTTTACGTTAATGTACCATGGTCAGAGAACTTGGCATGTATGATTTCTGTCCTTCTGTAGTGTAAAATTGGAATGTTTTGTAAAATAGGCTTTAGTGGTGAATCTGAAAGAACTATTTCTGAAAGTTAGTCTTCAACATATATCTATTAATGTTATCTTATTAGTGTTGTTCAGATAAACCAGTTAAACTGCCTTATCTATAATAAAATCTGAAGTTTTACTCCCTTTTCTTCTTTGGAAATCTTTCTAAAATTTACCTCTCCTTACATTAAAACTAGACATCATCTAAACGGTTAGAATGCCTTTTCTGAAATTTGTTTGTTTCTAGATTTATTTCTGAGAACTTCCTGTTTTCTAATTCAAAAATAACTTTCACTGTCAAGATTCTGGAAAAGGATCCCCAAGCGTTGGTTTTGCTAGCTTCAGTGGCAGGTCCCTTACTAAGCCACACTTCCTCTTGCTGTGTGAGCAGGAAGTGTCTCAAACCTTATGTTCCTCCTTTCTAGATGCTACAGAGAGTCAGCCTCTTTCCTCCCATCATGGCCCTGAAACTCAGCCTTGGCCCATACTATTGATCTTTGTTGTAGCAGTTCTTATATTTTCCTATCTGAGGACAAATTTTTTGAGGACAAAAGATACTATGGCACCACCCACTATAGCTTACGTGGGTTTCATTGGTATTTTTATGATCAAGGAAAGGAGTTTTCAGTGTAAACTCAAGAACTAGGAGCTGGACCAGTTTTACAGTGATATCTTCCAGCTTGCTTACTTACTTGCTTTTCCTTCTTTCACAGGTCCTTTCCTCTCCTCTTCTTTCCTCCTTCCTTTCTCTTTCTTTCTTTCTTTCCTCCTTCCCTTCCCTCCCCCCTTCCTTCCTTCCTTCCTTCCTTCCTTTCTTCCTTTCTTTCTTTCTTTCTGGATTGAACCCAGGGGCACTTGACCACTGAGCCACATCCCCAGCCCTATTTTGTATTTTATTTATTTATTTTTCCTTTTTTTATTATTTGCTTTTATTTTTTAAATACATGAGAGCATAATGTATCACAATTCTTATTACACATATAGAACACAATTTTTCATATCTGTTTGTATATAAAGTAAGTTTACACCAATTAATGTCTTCATACATGTATTATGAATAATGATGTCTATCACATTTCACTATCCTTGCTAACCCCCTGCCCCCTCCCTACCCTTCCAACCCCTCTGCCCTATCTAGAGTTCAACTATTCCTCCCAATCTCCCCCTCCCTACCTAACATGAGTCAGTCATGTTATATCAGAGAAAACATTTGTCATTTGTTTTTTGGGGGGATTGGCTAACTTGACTTAGCATTATCTTCTCTAACTCCATCCATTTACCTGTAAATGCCATGATTTTATTCTCTTTTATTACTGAGTAATATTCCATTGTGTATATATGCAACATTTTTTAATCCATTCATCTACTGAAGGGCATCTAGGTTGGTTCCACAGTTTAGCTATTGTAAATTGTGCTGCTATAAACATTGATGTGGCTGTGTCCCTGTAGTATGCTGTTTTTAAGTCCTTTGTGTATGGACTGAGGAGAGGGATACCTCGGTCAAATGATGGTTCCATTCCAAGTATTCCAAGGAATTTCCATAATGCTTTCCATATTGGCTGCACCAATTTGCAATCCCACCAGTAATGTATGAGTATGCCTTTTCCCCACATCCTTGCCAAGACTTGTTGTTGTTTGTCTTCATAATAGCTGCCATTCTGACTGGAGTGAGATTACATCTTAGAGTAGTTTTGATTTGCATTTCTCTGATTGCTAAAGATGATAAAAATTTTTATATATTTGTTGATTAGTTGAATATCATCTTCTGAGAAATGTCTATTCATGTCATTCAGGACCACCAGTCTTCCTAATGCAGCTCTGTGTTAAGTTATTTCAGTATGCACCTGCCCTGTCACCCAGGGAACCAGGGCAAGCTGCCAGACTGAAGGCTTTGGCATCCTGTGTTTTCATTGAAGGCTAATGTCTGGGTCAAGAAAAGTACAGCCACAGGGTGTCTGGGCTTTGTATGGACCGACTGAGGGGTGTCCTTCAACAGGAATCACTGGGGCTTTCTCAGAGGCATCTGGTCATACATTTGTTCCAATGGTGTTCCCACCTTCTGCTCAGCCAGATCATCCTGAGAGCCACAGGAGTTGGTTTTCCTACAGGGCAGAAGGGATGGAGGGTGGGTAGCACAAGGGGCAGGGGCCCACTTGGAAGACACAGTATAAAGATGGAGGGCAGTGGAAGGACTCTTGTAGAGGTGGCACCTAATGCAGTCACCACTCCTCCTGGATGATGGTCTGGGAAATGAAGGGGAGGCTCAGTGTCCCATTGCTGCATGGTCAGAGATGTAGAGGTGATAGGGATACCAGGGCTTGAATGAGGGTGAGGGGCTGGGATGAACATGGAGTGGGAAGGGCAGGGATAGCTCAGAGCCTCATTGGAGAGGCATCAACTTCATGCATGTGGCCATACCTGTCTCCTGCCATGGCCTTTTTGAGGACACCTCATAGCAGAAGTCAGCATTGTCTGGGAGTCCTAAAGTGAAAAAGTCACAGGTGGACACAAACATATCACCAACTTGGAAGAGAACAGTGCCTCAGAAAATATTCAGCATCTGGGTGCATGGTCCAAGGAAGTGTCCCCTAAAGAGTGTCCAGGGGCATGTGTCCTCAGATCCCTCAAGTGCCTCAATGCACAGCTGTCAGGCAACTGAGGACTGATGAACCAGAGTCTCCAGGAAGGGCCAGAATCTTCCCTGTGACATGTTCCCTGGGCTGATACCATGTGCCCAGCCTGGAAGTCTGCTGTTGGGAGGGGCTTTGGACCTGACCAGGGCCCATTCTGTGGAGACCCAAACACTTTCTTTTTTATCCAGTCTTCATCCTTCCAACAGAGTGAGTTTTTTAAAATTCTATTTTTTTCTTTGCAGCTTTGCTAGCCTGCTGTTTCCCTCCATGTGGGATGGCCATCTGAGGGTTTGGATAAAATGTAGCAGAAAGTATGACTTCTGGACAGCAGCTTTCCTTCTTTGAGGGAAAACCTGGGCCTGGAAGCAGAGAGCACCTGGAAAGCAGAGCAGGTTCCCTTTGAGTATTAAAGCTGTTCTTCCACATGGCTGTGGCTCCTGGTGTCCAGCAGGACAGGAGAACACAGGCTGTGCCCAGTACCAGGTGGTCACCTGCTAGCATGGCCTTTAGTCAAGTCCTCATGGACATTTGGTCAAGTCTGGTCACCTGTTGTCAATAGTTTAATTAACAAATAAATTTATTTGTTAATTAAATTTTATTTTTAAGCAGCATAGGCAAGAATTACCACACAGCTATTTTAGGGTGACCAGTGATCACATGACACACTGATCTCTGAATAATTTCTGAGAAATGAAGGCACATTGCTGTTATCAGAGAGATAGGTACTAGCTAGGAGTAATTGTACTTTACAAACTCATTAGTTGACTACATTCATAGCAAGGTCCCCAGAGAGTGTTTCCCAGATGTGGCTTCACTATATGAGTTCATAGCATGGAGAAGGTGACTCCTGTCCCCACTGCCTTCCTCTTTGCAAATTTTCTCAGAATTTGAAACTGCCCATGGGCTTATATCCAGCACATGGTGAAAGAACAAGACGATGTTTTCCCAGAGCATGTTGCCAATCACTGGAACGAGTGTAGGAGCAGAAGACACATATGTTTGGGATGTTTGCCCCTCCTTGAAACCGTCCTGCCCAGAACCCACCAGGAGATGATGGTATGGATGCCCATGCAGTTTCCCTGGCCATGCTTTTGAAGAGCCCAGCCTGCAGCAGCCTCATGGAGGGGTGGAGACAGTGTTAATTCCAGCACTCTGGAATCGGTGGACTTCGCATGAGTAGAATAACCAGCGCTGTGATCCTCAGCGACTAGTGCTGCCATTCAGTGTCACATTCTTGTGTTTCCTTCGGGTTTCCAATTCTCTATACACAATCTTCTCTCCAGCCCAACAGCTGTTCCTCCTTGACTCACATTTTAGCTCTGACTATCCAGAACTGCTTGGGTTTGGGATGCCAGCAGAAAAGGTGGTCAGAGAAAGCCTCCTCAAGTACCATGTGCCTACTGGTGGAGAACAACTTGCTGCTGCAAGTCAAGGGCACAGGCACCAGCAGCTCCTTCAAGCTCAACCGCAAAAAGCTGGCGGCCAGCTAGCAGTGTGCCCCGTGCCTGCACCGCAGAAGCCCAAGAAGCCCTTGTATTTTATTTAGAGAAGGGTCTTTGAGTTTCTTAGCACCTTGCTGGTGGTGAGGCTGGCTTTGAACTCTTAATCCTCAGCCTCCTGAGCCACAGGGATTATGGGCATGTGCCACCACACCCAGCTAGGATCCTATTTTTTTTTTTTTTGTTTAATGGTGGTGCTAGGGATTGAATCCAGAGCCTTGTGCATACGAGGGAAGCACTCTACCAGCTGAGCTATATTTCCAGCCCTTGAATCCCATTCTTATGAGTGTAAATGATATGAAGGTTCACTGTGGTATATTCATATATGAACATAGAAAAGTTATGTCTGATTAATTTCACTGTCTTTTTTCTATTCCCATTCCCCCCCCATTTCCTTCATTTCCCTTTGTCTAATCCACTGAACTTCTATTCTCCTTCTCTTCTTCTTGTGCGTTATCATCTGCTTATCAGGGAGAACATTCAACCTTTTGTATTTTGGAATTGACATTTCTTTTAGCATGATAGTCTCCATATCCATCCACTTACTGGAAAAAGTCATAAAGTCATTTTTTATAATGGCTGCTAATATTCCCTTGTGTGTGTGTGTGTGTGTGTGTGTGTGTGTGTGTGTGTGTGTATATATATATATATATATATATATATATATATAAAATCACATTTTCTTTCTTTAAAAAATATATTTTTAGTTGTATATGGACACAATAACTTTATTTTATTTATTTATTTATTTTTATGTAGTGCTGAGGATCAAACACAGTGAGTGTTTTACATGTGCTAGGCAAGTGCTCTACCACTGAACTAAAACACCAGCCCTACATTTTCTTTATCAATTCATCTCTTTAAGGAATCCTAGTTGGTTTCATAGCTTGGCTACTGTGAATTGAGCTGCTATAAACATTGTTGTGGTTATGTCACTATAGTATACTGATTTTAAGTCCTTCGGGTATATATAGAGGATGGTATAACTGGGTCATATGGTGGGTCCATTCCTAGTTTTTTGAGGTATTTCCATACTGGTTGCACCAATTTGCAGTTCCACAGCAATTTGATATGCTGATATGAATGTATCCTTTTCCTCACATCCTCACCAACATTTATTGTTGCTTGCATTCTTTTTTTTTTGTGTGTGTGTGGTGCTGGGGATTGAACCCAGGACCTTATGCATGCAAGACAATGTTGCTTGCATTCTTGATAATCACCATTCTGACTGGAATGAGATGAAAGCTCAGTGTAGTGTTAATTTGCAATTTAATTTGCTAGAGATGTTGAACATTTTTTTTATATTTGTTGATCATTCATATTTCTTGTTCTTTGAAGTACACAGTAATACAGTATACTAACTAGTGCCTCTTCAGTTTCTTTGCCCATTATTGATTTTTTTTTGGTGTTGAGTTTTTTGAGTTCTTTATATATCCTGGAGATTAATGCTCTGAGGTGCAGGTGGCAAAGAACAAATCCCCAATTTCATTGAGGCACATAATTACTTAGAATAAAGATTGCATTTCCCAGCCTTCATTGCAGTTCTGTGTGGTCATGTGACTCGATTATTGTCAATGATGTGTGAGGGAAAATGATATGGAAATTTTAAGTCTTACTATTAAAGAAAGGAGGCATGCCCACCACTTCCTCTCTTTATTCTTCCTGCCAGTTAGAGAGGGTGGTGCACCATCTTTGGATGAGGAGAAAACCCTCATGAGGAGGATGAGGACAAAACCCTCATGTTAAGCAATCTGTTATAGGGAACTTGGATTTCCAGCACTAAATTCTCTATAAACTTCATGGTTTGCTTATGTTTGGACTGTCAACAGGACAGAATGGTTTAACCCTATATAATTTGGGGTCTTATTACAGCAGTTAAACCTCAGTCCCAACTAATACGTATTGCCATGTTGAATACAGCCCATATGCCAGGTACTGTGCTAGGTTTTTCATATACACTACTTAATTTATCCCTGACAAAAACCATATGTAGTTAGGGCCTTTTGGGCAAAAAATAGAAGCAGATTCTGGGTACCAAGCGAAAAATAGAATTTATTGGAAGGAAATAGGGCGGTTCACAGGATGGGAGGGAGAATGGAAAATGCAGACTCAATGCGAACAAGACACCTCAGCTTTGGAGTTCCTACCAGCAAAGATAAAATGTTAGTATACTGTATTACTGTGCTCAAAATAGAAATAAAAATGTAAAAAGTGTTATGGCCCTCTCTTGGGTCAAGGGGAAGGCCCCTTAATTAGATGACATATAATGATAGAGAGGGAAATGACCAAAGGAAATTTGGTGCTATTAGTAGAAGAAGGAAGAAAATGATGCTGAGTGGCCTAAAAATGACATATGTCCATTATGGGTAAGTAATATATTTGATTATATGACAAGGGAAATGAGGCTCAGAGAGGTCAGTTGACCTGTTCAAAGTCATGCAGAGTCAGTGAAGGAACTCTAGACCTGCTCTCTCTCTCTGTCTTTTTTTTTTTTTTGGTGTGACTGAGGATAGAATTCAGTGCTTTGTGCATGTGAGGCAAGCACTCTATTAACTGAGCTATGTCCCCAATCTACTACCCTGCTCTAAACCCAATGTTGTGTGGTTTCCGGTGGCTAACTCAGTCCAGCCACGTTTATGTTTGAATCTCCACATAACGGTTCTGTACCCAGTGAGCTTTCTATCAACTGATGCTGCTTCTAAGAGAGTATAAAGATAAGTCTAATGGAAACTTTTTTTTCCTGTTGATTCTTGGCCTTATTTGGCCACAAATGGGGGACATACTTTGACAACCGAACAAAATATTTGAAAAATTTTTTGAAAATCAGGGACATTTTATCAGGTCCACTTCTTTGAATATAATCCTTGCTGCTCTGCCACTGTGATTTACTTTAAAACTGTAATTTTTCCCCCTTCTCTTCTTCCTCTACCTTTTCCTAACCACAGGGGAAGGAAGATTAACCTTCTGGTTATCTGTCCTTTGGTTCATGGACCACAGGAATAAAGGACTCTGGACTTTGACATTGGTACCTGTGGAACTAAGAAATAGCTATCTCTCAAGGCTACAAGTGAATTATGACTCTGGACAGAGCACAGCTGGAGTGTAGCCTCTGTTTTGTATCTCCTTTTAAAAAGCCCACGGTTCTCCTGGCAGTTAGAGTCACAGCCTCTGGGACAAGAGGTCCAAGAGTTTCTCCTTTACTAGCAAAGCAATAAAATTCCTTTATACTTATTTCCCACCCCCCCTTAAAAACTTAAAAACTTGTCCTTGTTATTGGATCAGCACTGGGAACAAGAACTGAACTTTCAGTATCAAATTTGAGCCAGCTAGACCCTAAGAATACCCCTCTCCACCTTTCTGGGGGCAGTCTGGCACTCTAAGTGATTCCTTGCCCCCAACTTTTATGCTGAGGATGTGAGGTGACTGATGAGTTTGTTGAGAATGACCACTGTAGAATTAGGAGACACTGTAGAATTGGCATGTCTGGGGCAGACAAATTCTTGCTCTGACAGCATCCTCTCAACATAAAGGGGTGAATTTACTTTGGGTTTATCTGAAAGAGATCCTCCTGTGAATAAAGGCAGGAGCTGATGGGGAGTCCTAACAACTGCTAAGTCTCCTTTTGCTTTGAGGAACAGTTGTAGGGGGCAGACGAGGCAGGGCACCAAAGATAGCAGGAAATAGTTTTATTTGGCTGCAGCCAGGTTCAGAGGGCACAGCTTTTGCTGTAATCAATTAATTCCCTGGACCCTGAGTTCAGGTAGTTTCAGAACTTTATACCCAGCATGTATGGGGAAGGGCTCAGAAATTCACTGTCTGCAATAGTTCACATAAAAGTACCTTTTCTTTCACTGTTTTGGGCAAATTAATCCTTTAATGACAACACCTGAGAAGGGGAGAGCTGCTTCTTTCTTTTGTCCCCCTGCAAGTTGTTACCATGGAGCCCAACTGGTAGCTTCTCTTAGAAATGTAGACATCTCTGTGAAGCCCCAGCTCAAGGGCAGAGGTCTTTTTTTTTTTTTTTTTTTTTTTTTTTTTTTGTGGTTCTGGGGATTGAACCCAAGGCCTTGTGCATGCGAGGCAAGCACTCTACCAACTGAGCTATATCCCCAGCCCTAAGGCCAGAGGTCTTGTTAAAGGATTTGTCTTTCTTTCTTTCTTTCTTTTTTTTTTTTTTTTTTAATAATCACATTTTGCATTTGTAAACACACTTCTACAAACTATTATACTGGATAAATGTTAGTGAAAAAACTAGTAAAGGGCGTTAAGCACCTGGAGTGCTGATTTTTTCCAGGCGAGTGGCCAAGTAAAATAGAGCAACAGGAAAATAGGAAGATTAACTACATTGAACTCTTTTGTAGAGACTCTTTTGGTGACAGTCCTAAAATCAATTATGGTAAAGGTTTCTGGAGAAGCTTAGTTAATATTTTCTGTGGAAGAGGGGATGCCACTACAGAACTCCTTTTTTCTTTTTCTGATTGATATAGGTTGTTCCACCAATTGGTCTACTCTGAGAAAAAAGGCACTAAATGCTATCTGGTAAACTCCCCCAGTGTGTATGCCAAGACCCTTGATTCCACATATCTGGTCCACCTTTGTGAGGACATCTGGTTTTCCTTCATGGGAATACCTAGTCTCTCTTTGTGGGACATCTGTGGCAGTATGGTGTAGGAGGCACAGATAAGGGGGAGTAGGGAAGCTGGAGGATTTCACAATACTCCTAATCTTTTCTATTTTAATTGCTCCCATCTTTCACTCTGGTTTTGGGATTCCCCTCCTGTTGTCTGTCTGTTTTTTTATTTTTATCTGTTACTGGCTTTTTAAAACCTGGGCAATGCTATGTTGATCCCCATGGTAGTCTCTTGGGAAAGATCTTGGCTGAAAGGGTCACATATAATATAAGCCTATGACTAAAAAAAAAAAGATAATATTTTACTGTAACATGATCTGATCATAAGGATACTCTGAATTATTATACATTCTTGCAGCAGTCAGAGTTTGTTTATCAGAGGTCAAACAAATAGAAGAAATTCTTTATATGCAGGCATTTATGCAATTGCATGATAAGGAGTCTGAACATCCAGGAACTAAGTTGATGGTGCAAAACCAACCAACCTACCAATCAAACAAAAATAACAACAACAACAACAACAACAACAAAATAGCACCTCCTCTGGTGTGCAAGGATAGCAGGACACCAGAAGAAAAAGTTAAAAAAAGATTTAAATATTTTCAACCCAGTGCTGGCAGGCTTGGCATGGCTTCTCAGTCTGGCCCCAAGCATTTGCAAATCATCCTACTGTGGGTCAGGGACACTATTCTTGGGTTGGGGATAAAAAAATCTCAGAAAAGTTGCATGAGCTTTAGAAAAATGAATAAAAATGATTTGACCCTTGTCCTGCCTTCTAGCCTACTTTGCTTAAATGTGTGTATGTGTGTGTGAGAAAAGACATAGCAATGGGTGTCAGCACTGCTAGATTATGGCTTGGGTCATAGATTAAGAATGGTTTTCCAGGCTGGGGTTATGGCTCGGAAGTACAGCGGTCGCCAAGCCTGTGTGAGGAACTGGGTTCAATCCTCAGCACTACATTAAAAAAATACAAAAAGATATTGTGTCCATCTCTAACTAAAAAATAAATATTAAAAAAGGAATGTTTTCCCCTTTTAAGATCAAACAGGATACCTCCATTTTTTTAGGGGACACCCATTACTGGAGCAGACCAATTCTTGCTCTGACAGCATCCTCTCAACATAAAGGCACAGGAGGATTGGAAGGATAAATAACTCCATACAAGAAGAAGAAGAAGAAGAAGAAGAAGAAGAAGAAGAAGAAGAAAGCCCAGCTCTGGCTTTAAAATGGATAGTTAGAATAGAGGAAAAAACTGCAGCCTCTTTGGCACTGGGTAAAAATAGCAGATGAGTTGAACAACCTAAGGGTTCTAAGGTCTAGCTCAAAAAAGCTAATAACCCTGGATTGCTTGGGCTGTGCTGTAGCTGTACCATAAGCATCAGGGACTACCTTCAGGTGAAGAGAAAGAGGAGACTCAGCATATGGGACAAAGCTCCCAGGCCATGGCTGCTCTCTGAGGTAGGTGGAGGAAGTCAGGGAGAAGAAAGGCCCCCATGCATGCTCCCCCACCTTGTGTGCCCCAAACCACTGAGATTTTTTTTTAATATATTTTATTTTTTAGTTGTAGTTGGACACAATACCTTTTATTTATTTATTTATTTTTATGTGGTGCTGAGGATTGAACCTAGGGCTTGCACATGCCAGGCAAGCGCTCTACCTCTGAGCCACAACCTCAGCCCACTACTGAGCTGTTTTTCCTGCCAGTGGACACTTCTGGGTGGAGCCCTGCCTGCTGTCTGCATTGCTAAGTAGAAACAAGGGCCATCTGGAGTCCCCATGTGTGTAGGCACCTGCCTTTTGGCTCTTCTGGTTTCTACAGAGAGAGGCCTTTGAAAATCTCCATATGGTGAAAGTGACCTTCATCTGAAAGAGTGCCCTGTCACAAGAAAAAAGCTTTAGTGAGTGGAGGGGACACTGGCATGAATCCCTCACAGTTGCCTTTTAGTAATTTAATACCCAGAGGAACAGAAACTAAAGCCAACTCATGTTTTGTTGACATCTCCTGCAAAGGAATCTTCAAGGAAGCTCAAAGAAAAGGATAGGAAGGAACTCCCTCCATCAAAAATCAGTATGCCAGGTTAGGGTTGTGGCACAGTGGTAGATGGCTTGCCTAGCACGTGTGAGGCACTGGGTTTGATTCTCAGCACCACATATAAATAAATGAATAAAATAAAGGTCCATCTACAACTAAAAAAATATATTAAAAGAATCAATATTCTTATTGTAAGAAAAAGGCCCATCAGGAACCCGCAGGTACAACTGACAGTGGGTAGCTCAGAGTTGATGACATTGTGATAATGATAAAAGTGACAGGTCAGGCTCAATCCCATCCTGTGTGCAACCCCTTGAATGCAACTTGAGCAAATGAAAATTAAGGCATAGTTTTTTGTATATGCCAGATTTTCTGATCTCTCTTCTTGGATGATTTTTTTTTTGTGTTAAATACATGGATAACATTTTCACCTAAAAAGCAACAACTTCATTTGCAAGTACCACTAGAAAATGCTCTGATTCCATCTTTCACTGACCATCCAGGAAAAGGAAACTGAGCCTGTTTTCTAGGGATCTACTAAAAAAGTAAGTAAGGCTGTATGGGCTGAAGGGAACCTGGGAAAGGTGATCAATATTATCCCAAATGAGATTTTGTTTAAGGAAGAGATAACCTGCTCTGGTCATAACGATTCTTTGCCACATTGTTGGCAGACTTCATATAACCTTCATTTTTCGCAAACACCTTCATTTTTTTGCCTGTGAAAATATTGATTTCAATAAGGTGTACCTTGGTTTAACCGTGCTTGGCGGGGCGGGGGCGCCCTGAATAGGAGCTGCGCATGCCCCCAACCCTTAAGAAATGGGGGTATTGAACTGGCATGCACGCAGTGAGAAGCAAGTGGGCCTTACCTTGGCTCAGCAAGGAAGTGCAGCTCTGGGATTGCGTGTCACCTATTGGGACTGGGCTACACCTCTCTGTTACACAATTCCTTGCCTTATTTGAGTGGAATATCCTATCAAATATCTTTCCCCTAATAAATACAGGGGTTCGGAGTGCACTCACTCCCTTGCCTTTCTTGCTCCTCTTGCTCTCCAGCATGGGAACTGACACCCGAGGTTTCAGAGCTGTCCCTGATCCTGCAAAAGGTATTTCTGTGTTTTTGTGTGTGTGTTTTTTTTTTTTTTCGTTGCTAGCGCAATTCACGTGGAGTGACCCTGAATCCATCGCCTGTACGGGATGTGGGTGATGCATGCTTTCCAGCGTATAGCCTTGGTGGTGGTGGTTTCAATACCTGCTTGCCATCGACAGAGGGACATTGAACTATTGGGTGAATATAAGTGAGTCAGACTGTGAAGAAGAAAAACAGGACAGTGGGAAAGGAGGTTTTAACCTGGGACCTTTGTAATCAGCATAAAAAACAGAAAGTGGCTTCTTAGTTGTATTTTTGCTTTTAAATTTTGTCTCTCTCATGCACTGGCATTGAAAGGACTGACTGGCTTTGTATGGTACTATGCAGTGCCTTTTATCCAACCATGTTGAATAAGTATTGGTATTTGTCACTAATTGCTTTTTTCAACCATTTTAAAGTATTTTTTGACATTAAAATATTTGTTAGACAAATGCCAACCTTGGAACTGTGTCTATGTTAAATCCAGCAACTCTGTTGCCAGCAGATGATAATGTACCAATACAATATGACTGCTCAGAGATCTTAGAGATTGTTTACTCTAGCAGGTTGGATTTGCTTGATCAGCCTATCACAGAGCCTTACTGGGACCTCTTCACTGATGGGATCAGCCTTGTGGACAAAGGCATATAGATGAATGAATATGTCACGGTCAGGGAACAACAGGTGCTAGAAGCCAAGGCTTTACTGCTGAAAACATTAGCTCAGAAAGTTGAACTAATAGCTCTGACAAGAACTCTCAAACTGTCTGACTCAAGACATGCTTCCATGAGATATATACATGGGGAGCTATCTGGAAAGATAGAGGGCTCCTCACAGCTAAGAACAAGGACATTAAACATGCCCTTGAAATACTGGCATTAATATAAGCTATGGCCAAACGAAAGCAGAGGGTATTTATGCACTGTCCCATCCATACTTATGTGGCCTGGAGAAATGGGATTTCTGATAGGGCAGCCAAAATGACCACAAAGAGCAAATTAGGGACTTAATACCTCAGTTTGAATTGGACCAGTACAAACTGTTTTATACTGAGGAGGATGAGAAACAGGCCAGTGAATGAAATTTTAACTCCTGGGATAGCTGCCAAGTGGAGAGGAAATTCCCATGAGCTCATCCTCCTGCCTGGAGCACTGGTCTCATCTGGATTGAACACCTACAGGAAAGTGCTGAATATGGGAAGAATGCCTTGGTGAATTTCATCAAGCCCCACTTGTGAGAGCCACACCTTCAACTGACTGTTCAGTAGATGACTCAAAATTGTGTCTGAAACCCTCTTAAGATGGGAAGGCAGCCTACTGTAAAAGGAAAACAATGTATATAAATGCAGACATTTGATGATTGACAAACAGATTTTACTCAAATGCTCTGTGCCACAGGAAAATTCAAACATTTGATTATATTGGTAGATACCTCCTTTGATATCCCTCCGGAATAGAAAAAGCTTCAAAAAAATTAAAGCCCCTTTGAAGGAGCTGATTCCATTCCTTCATGCAAAGTGACAATAGGCCATCTTTCATTGCAAAAGTGACCCAAAAAGTGAGCAAAACATAGGCTATCTGATGAAGTCACACACATCCTGGAGACCCCACTCTATATGGAAAACAAAAAAGATAAATCATACTTAAAAAGATGGTGGCTCTATTATGCCAGAAAACCCAACTGCAGTGCAATAAGATATTACCAATTGCTCCCTTCAACTAGAGTATCTGCTAGAAGCAGGATTAAATTAAGTCCAGGAAGAAATAGTGTATGGGAGACCCTTCCTGGTACCCACTGGGGACAAGGACCAATTTGACACCTTTACAGGCTGCTTGACCTTACACTGTTCTGCAAGGCCCGGATGTTTCAGATAGCAATCAAGTGACCTCTCATGTGTGAACGGACTCCTCTCCCTGTGTGGTATGGGAAGAACAAAATTCCTAACTGGTCTTGATCCTTTGAGTCTACTAACATGAAACAGAAATTGTGAGAACAACTGTAATCCCTGCAGATTTGATTGTTGATAGGAATAGAGACTTGTCTCAAATTTCTACAAGAAAATGGGGGCATGGTGTGAAGGTCTGTTGGGGCTCAGGCATGAGGTTGTGTGTGGGCTGAACTAAAGTTGGAAAGCATCCAGAGACCAGGCTGCTCCCATCTCACTCTTTACCTCTGTTTCAGAGGCTGTGTGGCTCCCTCATGGTCTCTCTGATCTATTCTGTGAGTAGACTACATTCTCTTCCTGGTATCTCTGTTCTTTCATAACTTGGTTTGCCTCAAGCATTACTTCCACATTCTAGGCAGGAAGTGCAAGGAGGGCAGGAGTCAGCTTCTCCATTTGCACTTTCCCAGAAGCCTTGTAGACTTTTTCTTATTGGTCAGAGTGTGGCTACATGGCCACTCTCAGCTGCAAGCTGGCTGAGAAGCCTGTAAGTAGTTTTTCCAGTCTATCTGTTAGAGAGAGGCTGGCTTGGAGTTGACCCATTGAAGTATCTGCCCTAGGAAGCAGGAGTCATGTCAACCTGCCATCTTAGTTGAGATGCAACTTATGAAATAATTCAAAACTATAACACACTCTGTAAATGTTGGCTTAAAAATAAAATGTATGCTGTACAACCCATTTTGAAGGTCGTTTGGCAGTAGGCATGGAAGGTCCCATGGGTGCATTTAATTTGCCCCTAGTCATTTTATTTTATTTTATTTTTTGGTTCTGGGGTGCTTAACCACTGAGCTACATCTGCAGCCCTTTTTATTTTTTTGAGACAAAATCTTGCTAAATTGCTTAGGGCCTTGTTAGATTGCTGAGGTTGGCTTTGAACTTGTAATCTTCAAGCCAAGCTGCTGGAACTACAGGAAATGGCCAATATGCCTGGCTCCAGTCATTTAATTTAAAAATAGCCTCTGGAGGGAAAATTCCAAAGAAGTATAATGGTATAATATAGAAAATAATTTAATACAGCATTGTCTAAAATGGTAAAATGCTAAAAATTCTCAAGGGAATATTTTATGCTCATTAAAATTATAATCATGATTCTTATAAAAGCTACATGAGATATGTTTGTGTTAAAATATTATATGGCAAAACCATAGTACAGAATTAAACCTACCCCATCATGAAAAGCTGCTAAACTGTATCTGCCTGGGAGTTAGTGCAGAAAAGCTGATATGGTGGTGGGACTCTGTATTTGTCTTTTTTATTCTTTAAAATATTGCCATCTTGTTGTTTGCATAGTCAATATAATTGGGAGAAAAATAGAATTACAATGGCTTCTTGGGTCTGGCTCAACTTCTCAGAGGTTGAACAGGGTCAGGTATCTTCGGACATATCTGACTCATTCTTCAGAAAAGACTTGCCCTGTGGAGTTAGGAAGAGATTGTTGCCCTTTGATGTTTGTATTCATCCTTTTACCTCTAGAAGCAAGGACTTTGTAGTTCTCATTCCCCAACTAGTAAAACTTCCTTCTTGTACTACCAATAAAATTGGTTTTATTCCCCTACCTTGTTCAGGTCAGGCCCTGAGCTATTTCTGCTTTCAAGAGTGGGAAGCAGGAGGAACTGTTTTAAGGATGGTGAAATGACTTCCTCTGTCCCCAAAGTGAACTCTAGCCAACCATGTTCTTAGTGTGACTTTAGTGGAAACCCCTGAAATTTCCACAAAACCTGTGGTAGAACTTGTTCTTCGCCTGACATTCAGTTCCCTGACTGGACAATTGAGGAAGCAGTGGAGTACCCACTGGGGACAAGAATGTGTAGAATGCTTCCTCCTGAGCACCTGGAAACTTTGAGCCAATATATATTTCCTTTATGTATTTTGGAGGCTATGTTAGCCATACATGTACATGAATTCAAGAGTTAGTAGAATAATTATAGCTAATGTGGACTGAGCATTCATTACATATACATTGACATCTATTATATCACTTAATTGTCATAACAACCCCAAGATAGTCATAGTATTATGACCCCCATTTTCCAGATGAGGACAGTAAGATCTAAAGAGTAACTTATTTAAGGTCATGTACTTACAGAGCAAGGATTTAAAAAATTTTTTTAGGTAAGGGGAACTGAACTCAGGAGCAGTTGACCACTGAGCCACATCCCCAGTACTATTTTGTATTTTATTTAGAGACAGGGTCTCACTGAGTTGCTTAGCACCTTGCTTTTGTTGAGGCTGGCTTTGAACTTGCAATCCTCCTGCCTCAGCCTCCTGAGATGCTGAGATTACAGGCATGTACCACACAGCTAGGATTTTAACCCTATATTTGTCCTCATGCCCCAATGGCTTAACCAGAAGGTCAAGGGAATATGAGATGGTGCCACTCTTAATCAAATGTTAGTGACCATCCAGGGTCAATAGAAAACCAATATGTTGTTATTAGTGCTTCCCAGAACCTTCTCCAGAGAGTGGATTCTATGTGGCAAGTTCTTTTGAATGTGGTGAGTCATGTAAATTGGAGGAGGTTTTTTTTTTTTTTTTTTTTTTTTGGTACTGGAAATTGAACTCAGGGGCACTCAACTACAGAACCACATCCCCAGCCTGATTTTGTATTTTATTTAGAAACAGGGTCTCACTTAGTTGCTTAGCACCTCACCATTGCTAAGGCTGGCTTTGAAATCTCAATCCTCCTGTCTCAGCCTCTCAAGCTGCTGGGATTATAGGCTTGTGCCACTGTACCTGGCTGGAGGAGTTTTGATAGAGATAATTTTTCCATGTGGGCAAGGGAAGGTGGGTTTTGGAGATTTTGCTGGGAAAAGAGAAGCCATAATCCTGGGAGCCACATGGGGCAATGGGAGATGAAGGAGACCATGATGCCTTCATTCCCTTAAGAGCAAAGCTAAAAAAAAAAATTGAGATAAGAAACATGAAAAGATGATCTTTGAAGTTGAGGATAGAGAGTCATGTGATGTCAAGCTCACTTATTGGAAGGTGGGGTGGGGAGGGAGTGAGTCAGATACCTGGGGGAAAAATGGTCTGGTCAGAAGGAATAGCCAGTGTGGTTGGCCTTAGGATGGAGGTGTGTCTGGCATGCTTGAAAAAGAACCAGGGTAGTAGAAGGAGCAAGGGATAGAGAAAAGGACATGAGCACAGAGTGGTAGGGGCAGAGGCATGAAATGACAGACCACACATATCCTTATAGGTTTTAGAAATAACTGGCCTATTTATTTATTTATTTATTTATGGCACCAAGGGTTGAACCTAGGGGAGCTTAACCACTGAGCCACATCCCTAGCTCTTGTATTTTTTATTTTGAGACAGAGTCTTGCTAAGTTGCTTAGGGCCTTGCTTAGTTGCTGAGGCTGGCCTTGAACTTGGAATCCTCCTGCCTCAGCCTCGAGCAGTCAGGGTATAGGCATGCACCACCATGAATAACAGGACTGGCTTTTACTTCTAGTGAGTTGAGGAGACTTTGCAAGGTGTGGAGCAGAGGAACAGAATGAGATGGCTTGTATTTTAAAAGGATTCCTCTGGCTGTTGTATTAAAAACTGACTTTGGAAGGAGGTTAGTGTACAAGCACTATGGCACAGAAAGAGGCTTCTGTAATAGTCTAGGCAGGATGAGGATGGATTCCACAATTTTGGTAATAGGGGAGTGGATGAGAAGAACCATGGGAGTTCCTGATGACTTTGGTCTGTAACTGGAAGGATGCTGAATAGAATAAATGTAGGGGAAAAGCTCCAACATGGTGCCTTAGTGACGTTGTGTGTGTCTACACAGGTCACATGAGCCGAGGCTTGGATCACTGATAATCTCAGTCATGATGAAACACTTTGTAATCCCCTCTGAATAGAGGGTAGGAGGCCTGTCAGTGACTGCTCTGGGGGTATTCTCTTGCTCATCTTCCTACCTCCCTTAGGAGGGAGGCAGAAGGCAATTTTTTGTCATTTCTCAGGTTTGAAAAAGTATGAGGCTTTTTGCCTTGGCCTCCCCCTAAACATCTGACAACAGCTGCTTGCCTTTTTTGCTATCATCCTTCCTGATGTGCTGGACAAGAACTATAATGAATTTTGGCTACTTTTACTTTTGCTGTCTATGTAGGCAATAAACTATTGGAACCTAAAAATGGTCCATTGCATCTTTACTGGTCAAATCATTCAGGCTTTGGCTGGTCTGGCTTTGTCTTATGGACTTGATATATAGGTTGGGCAAGCTGAGGTAAGGCAAGATTGAGAGTGATCAGGAGTTCAGTTTTAGACATACTTGATCTGAGATACTAGTTATACATCTAGTGGGCAGTTGAGTATCTGAGTCTGGAAATTAAGAGAGAGGTCTGGGATGGAGACAGAATCATCAGCATGCAGATGATATTTGTAGCCATGAGTCTACCTAAGGACTGCTTATATATTAAAGAAATAGGGTCTGGGGATATAACTCAATTGGTAGAGTGCTTGCCTCGCATGCACAAGGTCCTGGGTTCAATCCCCAGCATCACTCCCCCCCAAAAAATTCTGTTGACATTATACTAAATAACTGAGTAATGGAGAACTATCATCATTATGACATTAAGTCTTGTCATTCATGTATATATCTCTATTCTTTTATTTTCTTCAGGAAAACCCAATGATTTTAAAAATATATGTTCTTACATTTTTTTTTGTTCCAGGGATTGAACTCAGGGGCCTTCAACTCAGGCTCACCACTGAGCCACATATACATGAATTCAAGAATAGAATAGTTATAGCTAATGTGGACTTAACATTCATTACATGTACGTTGACATCTATTATATCATTTAATTGTTACAACAACTCCCTGATATTCATAGTATTACTATCCCCATTTTCCAGATGAGGACAATAAGGTCCAGAGAGTAACTTATACTTAAGGTCAGGATTTTTTTGGAGGATTAACAGGGATTGAACTCAGGGGCACTCAACCACTGAGCCACACCCAGCCCTATTTTGTATTTTATATAAAGACAATCTCACTGAGTTGCTTAGTGCCTCGCCAATAGCTGAGGCTGGCTTTGAACTTGTAATCCTCCAGGCTCATCTTCCCTAGCTGCTGGGATTACAGGCATGTGCCACCTGCCCAGCCTTACATATTTAAAAAAAATATTTTTAGCTGTAGATGGACACAATATCTTTATTCGTGCTGAGAATCAAACCTAGTGCTTCACACAGGCTTTGAACTTGTAATCCTCTAGGCTCATCTTCCCTAGCTGCTGGGATTACAGGCGTGTGCCACCTGCCCAGTCTTACATATTTAAAAAAAATATTTTTAGCTGTAGATGGACACAATATCTTTATTTGTGCTGAGAATCAAACCTAGTGCTTCACACATGCTAGGCAAGCTCTCTACCACTGAGCCACAAGCCCAGCCCTGTTCTTACATATTTTTTGTTAGATATGTGTCTAGGTGTTTTATAGATTTTTTTTTTGTTGTTGTTGTTATAAACGGTGTTTTTCCAGGCTGGGGATATACTTCAGTTGGTAGAGTGCCTGTCTTGCATGTACAAAGTCCTGGGTTCAATCCCTAGCAACACACACACACACACACACACACACACACACACACACACACACACAATTACATGGTGTTTTTCCTATTATATTTCTATTTAGTTATACTACTGAATAAGAAATGGATTAGACTTTCATAGATTTATCTTGTTGTAACAAGTTGTCAACTTGTGGTCTTGGATTCTCAGACCCTCTGCAAATGATGACCTTTTTTTAAATTAACTTACCTCATGTGGGAAATCCTTGTGTGTGTGATATGAAGGAGGGAATTCAATTTAAGGCTGAGGGTAGGAAATAGTGTTATGTTTGTATGTTTCCACTGCTCATCATTATTGCATTTGAAGAGGCAATAAATGGGTCTGAACAATTCTTTTTTGAGGTGGTTTCCTAAATATATGCTCATAGAGTTGGGTTGTGGGCATCTATATTTGTTCACACTCAAAGGAAAAACAACACTGGAATCTTCTTTTATATTGACTTGGGTAGAGGCTAAATATGCAGTAAAATAAAAGTTTGACAGATATAGGGAACTAAAATTTTCTATTTCTTATTTTACTTTTTACAATCCTGGGGATTAAAGCTAGGGCCTTATGTATGCTATGCAAGTGCTCAGCCACAGACCTACACCCTTAGCCTTAACAGTTTATTTTCAAAGAATAAAATTCAATATGTGGGCCTGGGAAATTATTTATTCATATGGACAAAAATGAAATTGAATTTCTTATTTCACATCACACACACAAAGATTACCTCTGCAGAAAATAATAGCTTAAATAATGGAAACAAAACAAGTTGGCAAGAATATATTGGTGAATACGTTTTTTTTTGGTGTTGGTAAGGATTGAATCCAGGGCCTTGGAGATTAATGAATTTGGCTACCCCTGAGAACTGCCCAAGAAAAATGACAATAATAATTAATAACAGGATCTAATTTATAGTTCCGGCTTGAGTATCAGAATTATGTCTAGAAAAGTGAATTCTAAAGCACTAGGTAAACGGTGATTACTTTCACTTTTGCATCCCCCCGCCCCACAGGATGCCTTATGTTCTATTTATGTTGATTTGATGCTTTGAATATGATTCACTTAAATTATTTCAAGTTTGGGATATTTTGTCATTAAGATTCCATGATAGACATCACTACTACTTCAGGCACAGGAGATGACTGCACCTGTGTGCTCCTAAAGTTGAGTATGGACATAGGACTTATTTAATGCTCAATGAAATGTGAGCAGAGTGATGTATATCACTTTCAGATAGAAATATTTATGAGCCTGTGTGTGGTTCTTCACGTCATAGTGTCACATGGTAACAGGGAATTTTAATGTAATCAAAAAGGCTAGAATACTGAGATAACACATGGAGGATAGCTGCTTAGAAGAGGTTCTTAAACCACAGTGATATTTGGATAAATGACAATAAACTTTCACATTAGGAACTGAGATGTTGGTACTGTTTATTACTGCAGCAAAACTTCACCTATCTTTACTGAAGAAGAAATTCATAATCTGGATTGAAAACTAATGTGAATCAGAGACATCTCTAGAGTGCTTTTCTTTTTCTTTCTTCTGGGGACTGTGCTGTTTCTCACTCAGGCTATCTCTACCTCTCTGCAAATTCTCTCTTTATAATTTTATAAGTAAGATCTGCACCCTGAATTTTCAACCTCAGTTCCCACTGCCAACCAAATGTCCTCCTTTCAGTAGGTTTTAGTTCTTAATCTAAATTCCTAGGGGAGGATGCCTGAATGGGTGTAGTTCATATTTTTAGTCCAGATCAAAACTCATTCATTCACTTAGTATTTCCCCCAAATTTTATTGTGATAAAATATGTAACACACAATTGACAATCTTAACCATTTTAAAGTGCAGTTGGTATTAAGTACATTGATATTGTTGCTGGAAGTCAACATCATGTAGTTCCAGAACTCTTCATTTTGCAAAACTAAAGCTCTATACTTACCCTCTCCTCCTCCCGTTCCCTGGCAACACATTCTACTTTTTGTCTCTATGTATGCTTACATAGAGACCTCAGATAATTGAAATCATATAATATTTGCCTTTAGGTAGATGACTTGTTTTGCTTAGCATAATGTCCTCTCCTATCTTTAGATTTTTCCATTCTCCTATCTTTAGATTTGCTTATTCTTTCATCTACTTTCTCAAATCTGCCTTTGAATCTCTCTAGTGAATTTTTTCATTTTAGTTGTTGTATCTTTCATCTGCAGAACTTGTTTGTGGTTTCTTTTTAGTTTTTTTAATCTCTTTGTTGATATTTCTATTTTGTTCATGCATTGTTTTTTTGACTTTCTATATATCTTCTTTTTGTTCTTTGAGCATTTTTTACTATATGTAATAATATAATAATATTTCACTATAATAATAATATAATAATATTATTTTAAATTTTGTTTTATACATGGCAGTAAGAATGTATTTTGACTTATTATACATATATGGAGTATAACTTCCCATTCTTGTGGTTGTACATGATGTGGAGTTACACTGGTCTTGATTTAATATATGAACATAGGAAAGTAATGTCTGATTCATTCTACTTCCTTTCCCCCTCCCTTCCCCCGACTCCTCTCTGTCCAATCTGGTAATCCTCCCCACTGACCATTGTGAGTTAGTGTACACTTATCAGAGAGAACATATGGCATTTTTTTTTGGAGGGGGGATTGGCTTATTTTACTGAGCATGACAGCCTCCAGTTGGATCCATTTACCACCAAATGCCATAATTTCATTCTTATTTATGGCTGAGTAATATTCCATTGTGTATATGTACCACATTTTCTTTATCCATTCATCTGTTGAAGGGCACCTAGGTTGGTTCCATAGCTTAGCTATTGTGAATTGAGCTTCTGTTGTAGGGACAGACGAGGCAAGGCACCAAAGATAGGAGGAAACAGTTTTATTTGGCTGTAGCCAGGTTCAGAGGACACAGCTTTTTCTGTAATCAATTAATCCTCTGAAGTCCGACTTCAGGTAGTTTCAGAGTTTTATACTTAGCATGTAAGGGGAGGGGCTCAGAAGTTCACAGTCTGCAGAAGTTCACATAAAAGCAGCTTTTTCTTTCACTGTTTTGGGCAGATTAACCCTTCAAGGATAACACCCGAGAAGGGGACAGCTTCTTCTTCCCTCTCTTTCCTCCCCCTGCCACCTATTACCATCGCCCAATTGGTAAATTAGCTTAAAAATGTAGACATCTCTGTGAAGCCCCAGCTCAAGGCCAGAGGCCTTGTCTACCCATTTCTACAAACTACTATACTGGATATGTTTGTGAAAAACTAATAAGGGGGTATCCAGCACCTGGAGAGCTAGTATCTTCTCAGCCAGTGGCCAAGTAAAACAGAGCAACATGAAAATAGGAAGTTTATCTACATTGAACTCCTTTGCAAAGATTCTTTTGTTGATAGTCCTAAAATCAGCCATGGTGGAGATTTCTGGAGAAACCCAGTTAAGACTTTTCTGTGGAGAAAGGAGGTGCCACTACACTTCTGTAAACATTAATGTGGCTGTGTTACTATAGTATGCTGATTTTAAGTCTTCTAGATTTATGCCAACTTTGATCATCTTTAAAACAGATATTTTAAAGTTTTGTCTAAGCTTCCTGGATGGCTTCTACTGGTTTATTTTTTTTCCTTTGAATAGGACATATTTTCCGTTTCCTTTGTATGACTTACACTTAATTTTGTTGTTGTCTAAAACTGAATTTTTAAAATAATAATGTGATAATTCTGGAAATCAGATTCTTCCCCTTTCCTAGGGTTTGTTGTTATTTTTTGGTCTTATTTAATGCATTACTTTTGAATGCTTTGCTCTCAAAGCAGAAAAAAAGAGAAAAATGAAGAAGGAGGAGGAGGAGGAGAAGGAGGAGGGGAGAAGGCAGCTTTGGCTCTGGCTTTTTAAATTACCAGCTGCTGTAGTCAGAGGTGGAATTTTTTTTGTAACAACAATGACTTCCTATCTCTGTCTGTACATCTGAGATCAGGAATGGTAATCAACAACTGGAGTACTAACCTGATATTTGGAGGATGGGGTCTTATTGTCCACTCTGACTCCTATAATTCCAAGTAACTCCTGGTGATAGGGGGCAGACAGATGCAAGTAGTAGGATTATGAGTTTAAGATAATAATTCTATAAAATGGGCCCAGTGTGCTTACCCCCACGTGCTTTTTTTTTTTTTTCCCCAAGAAGCAATTAATCTGCAGCCCTACTGGGCTTAAGTGGACAGGATATGTCTTATTTCTCACCAAATTACCTGTTATCTCCAGGTGAAATTCAGGCCCAATTATTCTGAAGGGGAGGAACTTTGTGACTCTTTTCATAAACCAGATCCCGGAACTCAGGGAGATAAAGATAATTCCTCTTAATTATAAAACCTGTAAGAATGTATGGTTAAAAATCCAATTAGAACCAGTCAGCAGGGGCCAAAGTGACCTAGAGTTGTCATGGCAGTGGGGACTTGAAAGTCTGATGTCATCTTACTGTCAGTCAAAAGTCAAAATGTGGACCTGGACAGGACTCTATGTAAACTTCTCTGGGATCCCCAAAAACTGGAGTGCAGGAGAGGCACACTGTCCCTTTTCTCTCTGAGATGACCCACTCTCTCCTTTGAGAGTGTCCCATTTTCCTTTGCTTATTCCTTCAATAAATTCATGCCTGTTTCTCTGAATGACGTGTCTGAGATCCTTCTGACTTGATCACAGAACTGGATTTGAAGTGTGTATTTGGGGGGTGTCTTCATGCTGCCTCAGTTTTCTGGAAGGCTCCAGCCCTGAACACTCTCAGTCCCCTTCCATATATGGGAGTTTTCTCCCTTTTTACTTAAATAAAATAAATCCTACTCTGTTCACTCTTATTTTTCATTGCTGTATGTGGATTTTATTCTTCAAATCTGTGAGAAAAGAATCCAGAAGGATCCCCAGTACCACACACATAAAGAAATTTTTTGAGTGTCTGTAACAGATGCTGTAGTTGCCCCATTCATGTTCTGTTGGCATTTACATTCTTATGTAAGCTGACCTGATTTCCTGCTTGCAGCACCCACAAATACTTGCCTGAGGATTTTCTTTTCTCTTTTTGGTACTGGGGATTGAACTCAGGGGCACTCGACCACTGGGCCACATCCCCAGCCCTATTTTTGTATTTTATTTAGAGACAGGGTCTCACTGAGTTGCTTAGTGCGTCTCCCAATCCTCCTGTCTTAGCTTCCCAAGCCTCCCAAGCTGCACACAGGTGTGCACCACCATGCAAGGCCTTGCCTGAGGTTTTTTTTTTTTTTTGGCTCCTAGAAGCTTTTCTGCATGGGTGAAGGGCAGGCTGGATGCACCAGAGAATTCAGGCTTCCCCAGAAAAAACCACTCAACCAATAGCTGTTATGGAATTGTAAATAAGAATCTAGTTCTCTTTCCCCCAGGGCAGGAAAACTGTGAGGCCTGTTCTAAAATGACTTCCAAAGTTCCTCAGTGTATTGAGCATTAGTTGTCCATAGTCTTTAGTTTTTTCATTACATACCTTTTATGAACTCCTTCTTTCTGCACTTTCCACTAGTGTTTCCCAGATGGTCTTCCAAATACATTACCTGTACTTGAATCCTTGTCTCAGGGTCCACTTACAGAGGAACAAAAGTTAATTTTATTTTGGTACTGGGGATTGAATCCAGGGATGCTCTACCATTGAGCTTCATCCCCAGTCCTTCTGTTGTAGACAGACAAGGCAAAGCACCAAAGATAGTAGGAAACAATTTTATTTGGCTGCAGCCAGGTTCAGAGGGCACAGTTTTTGCTGTAATTAATTAATCCCCTGAACCCTGAGCTCAGGTAGTTTCAGAATTTTATACCCAGTATGTAAGGGGAGGGGCTCAGAAGTTCACAGTCTGTAAAAGCTTTTTCTTTCACTGTTTTGGGCAAGTTAACCCTTCAAGGACAACACCTGAGAAGGGGAGAGCTTCTTCTCCCCTTTCTTTCCTTCCACATGCCAGCTGTTACCATGGAGCCCAATTGGTATCTTCTCTTATCTTAGAAATATAGACATCTCTGTGAAGCCCAGCTCAAGGGCAGAGGCCTTGTTTGCTCATTTCTATAAACTATTATATTAGAAACTAGTAAAGGGATGTCCAGCACCTGAAGTGTTGGTATCTTCCTGGCCAGTGGCCAAGTAAAACAGGGCAACATGAAAATAGGAAGTTTAACTACATTAAACTCTTTTGCAGAGACTCTTTTGTTGACAGTCCCCAAATCGGCCATGGTGAAGATTTCTGGAGAAGCCCAGTTAAGACTTTTCTGTCGAAAAAGGGAATGCCACTACACTTCTTCTTATTATTATTTGTAAAATTTGAGACAGAGCTTCCTTAAGTTGCCAAAGCTGGCCTGGAATTTAGGATCTTCCTGCCTCAGCCTCCTGAGTTGCTGGTTTTACAAGAAGTTACTGTGCTCAGCTTCCAGCTAATCAAATGTGGGGGTGAGGGACAAGTGGGAGGGAAAGATTGGTAGCTTGTAAATATGTACTTACCTTCAGTATCTAAGTGAGGGACATACCCATTGGTGGGCCATTGAGAAAAGCTCTGCATATTGGACAGTCATTCTGAGACTTTGCTTTATCTTTACAGACAGTGGAACTTTGGTCACTGTTTAGACAAGGAGGGCTTCAACATCTGAATTAGAGTAGCCCCTTGTGGTGGTTAGAATGTGAAAGCTTTTACTAAAACAACCTTATCTTTTTTCTTGGTACTGGGAATTGAACCAGGGGTGCTTTTTCACTGAGCCACACTCTTAGCCCTTTTTAGAACAACTTATATTTTGAGACAGAGTCTCACTAAGTTGCCCAAACTGACCTCAAACTTGCAATACTTCCGCTTCAGCCTAAAAATTGCTGGGATTATAGGCCCGTTGCCACCAGTCCTGGCCAAAACAAACTCATTTTATCTATGAAAGCACTCCCCCACATCCTGGTAAAGATCTTCTCATCTTGGGCCCATGGTTCCTCCTTTCCTCAGCCTTTTAAATGATATAAGGCATTTTGTTTTAAATTATCTACTGGTATAATTTTTCTGATTTAAAAACTTATTCTTTTTTGCATTAAAGTTTTAAAAACAAAAAATTGAAATCACTCTGTGGCAGATTAAAGGTAGCCACTGTTCTTTGGACACGACTATGAGAAGTGAGATCTGTGTCTTTTCTCCTGGAATATGAATGGGTTTTTGTGTCTGCTTAATGAACAGAAAATGGTGGAAGTAAATCTATGCCAGTTTCTAGCCTTTAAAGAGGTTTCCAACAAACCTCTACTTCTTGTCTCTTGGAACGCTTTCTCTTGAAAACTAGCCACCATGCTGGGAGAAGCCCAAGTCATATGGAGAGGATACATGTAGGTGTTGCAGTTGACAACCCTAATTGAGCTCCTTGTCTACAGCCAGCATGTATATTCATTCACATTCATAATGTGAATGACCCATTTTAGAAGTCCAGCCCATGAAGATGATATGACTGTGATCATGTGAGATACTCCAGTGGGAACTGCTGGGGCCAGGCTATTCATAGAACCATGACAGATAATAATGTGCTGCTGTTTTAAGTTACTAAATTTTGAAGTGGATTGCAATGAAGTAATAGATAACTGGGATATATCTGTAACCCTAGCATATTGGAGCTAACCACTACTAACATTTTTGTTTTCCTGAATATATATATGTTTTGGTACTGAGGATACCTTGAACATACACTCTACCACTTGAATGAGCACTCTACCACTGAGATACACCCTTGGTCTTTTTTTTTTTTTTCTTTCTTTCTGGCACTGGGAATTGAACCCAGAGGTGCCCTACCACTGAGTGACATCCCCAGCCCTTCTATTAATTAACTAATTAATTAATTAAATATATTTTATTTGTTCTAATTAGTTATACATGACAGTAGCATATAATTTATTTATTGAGACAGGATCTTGATAAGCTACTGAGGTTGGCCTTGAATTTGTGATTCTCCTGCCTCAGGCTCCTGAGTGGCTGGGATTACAGGCATGTGCCACTGTGCTCAGCTCTCCTAGTCCTTTAAAAATGTTTTAAATTTTGACATAGGACATTTCTAAGTTGCCCAGGCTGGCCTTAACTTGCATTCTCCGCCCTAGCCTTTGGGCTGCTGGGATTACAGGTGTGCCCCATGTTGCTCAACCACACGTATATATTTAAACATAATTTTAAGCAAAATGTGCAGAATTTTTTTCCGCTGGTAAACATTATTTTCATTTGATTATTAGGAAAGTGGCACTAGGAACAAAGGAAAATGTGTTGAGAAAGTGAAGAAAATCATTGGATTGGAAATCACATTAGCAGTCACATATAAGATATAGTTTGATGGTCTATGTATTTGATGAAGTATTTTCCTGCATTTTTGAATTAGAGATTACTATACACAAGGAAATATAAGGATAGATTACAGAGTAAGATATCATTTAAACATTTTTCTGTTGGATATCAGATTGTTCTAGATTTTCATTATTAAAAACAATGCTGTAGACTGGGGATATAGCTTAGTTGGTAGAGTGCTTGCCTCACATGTACAGGCCCGGGGTTCAATCCCCAGCACCATAAGCAACAGTAAAAGCAACAAAAAAACAATGCTGCAATGAATGATCTTATATGCATCTCTTTGCACTTCTTAGTGACATTTTTATACTTCTTCTTCATTTTTTTTTAAAGAGACAGGATCTCACTATGCTGGCCCTGAACTTCTGGCCCTGAACTTCCTGCTGTAGCCTCCCAAGTAACTGGGACTATAAACAGGAGCCATTAGGTCCAGCTTTCAGCTATTTCCTAAGACAAATTCTTGGAGGTGAAAATTTTGGATAATGAGTCTGAAGTTTTTTTTTTTTTTTTCAACATGTATATATATTTTTAGTTGTAGTTGGACACAATACCCTTATTTTATTTATTTATTTTTATGTGGTGCTGAGGATCAAACCCAGCGCCTCCCACATGCTAGGCAAGTGCTCTACCACTGAGTCACAATCCCAGTTCCCTGAGGTTTTTTTAAAAGCAAAATATTATAAAACATCATCTTTCTCTGTATTGAGTTGTCCTTGTTGATGGCTATAACAAACAGCTCTGGTGAAGGGTGCTCCTATTTTTAGGGGTTAGAGGAGGGCCATTTTCTGGCAAAGGGTTTTTAGGGAGAAGCAAGGTTGAAGCTCCTAAACTCATTTGATCTGTATTAATGTTCAGAACACACATTGCAGAAGGCAGGCTCAAAAGCTATTTTGCTTGCTTTCCATAATGCTTTGGACAAACCCAGGAGACAAATGGCATCTTTTGGAGAGTGACTTTTATGGTTTGGGTCAGGAAATTGTGCAGGGCAGGAGATAAGGCTGTGTGCAGTCCCAGGAAGGTCAAGCCAGGCTGGGTGCTCAGTGAGCCTCCCTCCTCTTCCTTTGAGTCTCTTAACAGCTTTAGCCCTCCTACTTCTCTTTTTCTCCCTTCCTGGCTTTGGTGGCTTACTTGAAGTGGCTCAGTGGGGCTTGCAACCCCACAGTTTATGCTTCTTCCCGGTTCCTGCTCCTTTCAGCCATGACTTGTAGAGTTCTTCTGTTAACAGGTACACCAGGAAACTTGGGGGGCCCTAAGGGTGGGGAGGAGGGGGAACTTTTGGGTCTGTGAATGGAGAGAAAGGACACAGAATATGTAAGAGTTAGGCTGGGGAGAGGTAGAGGGGTTTGAGGGGAAGGATGAAAGATTTAAGGACGAAGCAGAGAGTAGAGTAAGATCAAGATGAGGTGGGCACGAAGCGTGGATGAATGACTAAATTCAAGACTCTTTGGCATCCAGTCACTTCACAAATGAGAAAACTGAGGCCCAGAGAGATGAAGTGATATGCCTTAGGATGCACAGCAGGTGTTAGACTCTTGTCCCAGAGGGCTTCCTCTTGGATTCTATCATGGCCTCATTTAACAAGGATCAGGTGTAGTAAGTGTTTGTTGAATGACTGATGAATTAAAATGTTTGAGTGTGTTTCCTTTTATGCCTATATTTTGTGGAGAATGAGCCAAGAAGGGAAGGAAATGCTTGAGAAGGAAGCTTGCATGGGAAGGAAATTATCTAACTGAGTCTATAGGAACTTGGGCAAATAGCATTGTCTATAGGATTGTTGGGCAAATCATTTGATGAAGAGGACATTTTTGTGCTCAGAAGGGAGGGTGGAGCTCAGAGATGGACTGACTGCATCCTCTGATGGTAGTAAATGTGTCAAATGTGGCTCACCACCTATTGTTGGCTATAATCTGCAAGCCAGAGGTTGAAGATAACATTTATAACCAATTTGATGACAGGGAATAGAAATTTGGAATCCAGTGAGGTGAAATGCCATCTCCCTACAGAGAACTTCATTTGGCTCATTATTAAACTTATATTACAAAAATTGTAATTAATAATTATATTTTGAATTTCCTTGATGAAAAATTTGTGGAAGTGAATTTTTTTCCTATTATATTTGTACCTATGTATTCCATTAGACTCTTGGCCTGCAAAGCTTGAAATATCAGCCTCTCTGTAGAAAAAATGTGCTGACCCCTGCCCTAGGCAGTCAGAACTGGACCCTGGAGGCAGACATCCTGATGATGGGTTAGGGTGAATCTGGATAGGACGGTGTGTGGTGCAGGAAGGTGTGCTCCTTCCTTAACTGTAGAGGTTCCTCTCCTGACCCTAAACACCTTATTCTCCTTCCAGCCTTGGCTTTGTGTCGTGCATTCAACCTGGACACTGAAAATCCAATGACCTTCCAAGAGAATGCAAGGGGGTTTGGGCAGAGTGTGGTCCAGTTTGAGGGATCCCGGTAAGAGCACCAGTGGGGGATCCTCTGTTTTGTGTGCTTCCCTAAATTATTGGAAAACAGTAAGCTGTTTCCTTGATTGATTTTTGAGTAGGTAGCAAATTCGGAATCAGGACAAGTTTCCAAATTCAAAAGATGCAAAAGTGGGTAAGAATAAAAAGCTCTTCCGCAACCCTTCCCCACTTCCCTTTCCAAGAGATACATTGACAAATAATTTCTTTGTGAGTTCTTTCAGAGATTTTTATCTATATATTTATATCTTTATGTCTATATCTATCTCCCTAGTTTCTACTCCATACTCAATTTATACCACACATTATACTTAATCTATGGCTGTTGCCTGTACTTTTTTTGGTACCAGAGATTGAACCCAAGGGCATTTAACCACTGAGCCACATCTCTAGCCCTTTTAAAGTTGCTTAGGAGCTGGTGAAGTTGCTGAGGCTGGCCTTGAGCTTGTGATCCTCCTGCCTCAGTCTCCAGAGTCGCTGGGATTACAGGTGTGCACCACTGCATCTGGCTTGCCAATTATTTTTGTAAATAAATTTTATTGAACACAACTCCGCCCATTTGCCACTTATTGTTTATGACTTCTTTTGAGTTATGCTGGTAAAATAAAATATCTGTGACAGAGACTGTATTGTTCATAAAGACTAAAACATTTACCAGAAATATTTGTGGAACTATTATAACTTTTTCAGAAAAATGTGTTGACCTCTACTTTCTACTACATTTTGCTGATTTTGTACATTAATCTGATTTTATCAGATTAAGTTCATAAAAAGCATACTCATTCTGTCTTCTGTTTGCATCATATTCTGTTATTAGGAGATACTAGAATTTGCTTTTATATTACATTAAATCTCTTCTTTTTTCCCCCAAGAAAGTTGTCAACAGTTGTATTATTATTCACATAGTTCATAGGAAAAGGAAGGCTTCAAATGGGTTTGGGGATTAGAACAAGAAATGCAAGTCTGCTTGGTGTACAGGTGGGGGCAGGGCTCTTCCCACATCAGGTGCAGCAGCTGCACTTGTCCTCTGCCCCTTTGTAGACACAACCCTGGGTACACTTGGCATAGGAGCAGCAGCTCTGCTTTGCTTTGCCCTCCTCCTCCCCCTCCTCCTCCCGCTCCCCTTCTCCTCCCTCCTCCTCCTCCTCCTCCTCCCTTGCAGGAGATGCATCTGTACTCTTTACATGGGCAGGGGATTAAATCTTTTAAGGCACATTTAGATCATTTCCAAACTTTTATATGGACTATACTGTCCTTTTGCACATGTGCAAGTATATTTGGAAGTAAATTCCCAGAACTGGTAGTGCTGGATCAAAAATGCATAAACAATTTTAAATTTTTGTGGTACTGGGGATTGAACACAGGGCAGTTAGGCAAGTGCTCTACTACAAAACTGCACACCTAGCCTTATATTTACTTACTTACTTTGAGATAGGGTCTCCCTAAGTTGCTTAGGCTGACCCCGAACTTGCAATCCTGTCTCAGCCTCCCCAGCTGCTGGAATTACAGGGGTGCACTTCTGTGTGTGCATATGTGATTGCAATACAATTTTCCAGATTGCCCTCTGTAAAGCATGTAAAGCCCTCTGTAAAGCATGGCAGCAAATTACACTTGCACCAGAAATTTGTGGGAACACTTATTTCCCCATCCACTTGCCAATTCAATTTGTTATCAAACTTATTGATCTTTGTAAAAGTGAGTAGATGAGTAAATTTAGTTTTAAATTGCTTTCTTTTTTTTTTTTTACCAGACATGTAGTTCTTTTTAAATTTTTTTTTTTTTGCAAATTCTTTTTAAAAATCTTTTGTACCATTTTCTATTCTTTTATTTCTCTTACTGGTTTGTAGGAACTGACTATATTGAAGGTAGTCTGAGTTATAAGTTGCTAATATCCTTTCTTACAATTTATTATTTATCTTTTGTCTTTGCATGAACTAGTTTATCATATGCAGAAATTTATTTAAAATTACTCTGTGGATGAACTTATCCATTTTGAAAATGCCCTCTGAGTTGCATGTCATTCTCAGGCCCTTCTCATTGAGACTTAATATTTTTCCATTTCTTCCTGGGCAAATTATTCTTCCTATTAATGGAAATTCAAGAATCCACATGAGAGTCCCTACTTTTCCCTTGGGTGGTAGAACTCTTCCATGATCTCCTTCTTTTCCTGCACATCAGAGTTTTCTCTATTCTCCCCAGGATTGTGGTTGGGGCCCCCCAGGAGATAAAAGCTGACAACCAAACAGGAGGCCTCTATCAATGTGAAATCAACACCCGCAAGTGTGAACCCATCCACTTTCAGGGTGAGTCACTGGCCCCCATCTGGGTCCCTGGTAGTGCTGGATTCCATCTGTGACTCACCTGTACTTTCCAGGAATCCCCATGTTCTGGGGGATCTACACTGGGGGACAGAGGGAGTCTGGCTCTCCAGTCTCAGCTCAATCTGAAAAACTCTACCTCAGACTCTCAGGTGGCCTCTCTCTGTTACTTTCCCATGATCTAGGTGTCCCCTTGATCTGTCACACTTCTGTGTCTCCTATTTGAAGTGATCCCTACCTAGCTCTTACACAGCTCCTTTCATCCCCTTGAGGGTGACCATGTACATATCTATCTCTGCAGTCCCCCTGGAGGCTGTGAACATGTCCTTGGGCCTCTCCCTGGCGACTGCCATCAACCCCTCACAGCTGCTGGTGAGTTGCTCTGGATCACAGGAGGGTCTTAAGGGGAGGAATGGGGACCTGAGGCTATTGGGGCTGGAGTCTTGTGGGAGGTGGAGGTGCTGCTATGAAAAGACAGGGAGCAGGGCAGCCCCTTCTACTAGCACCCTGTCCCTCAGGCCTGTGGCCCCACCGTGCACCAAACTTGCAAGGAGAACACATATGTGAATGGCTTCTGCTTCCTGTTTGGATCCAACCTACTGCAGCAGCCCCAGAGGTTTCCAGAGGCCCTCAGAGGTATGTGCCTTTTGGTAGAGACTGGAGGATAGCCAGTAGGACTGAGCTGTGATTGACTGCTCGTGGTCTAGGGGAGAACTTAGAGATCTAGGTGCAGAAGGATGGGGAAGCCATTCCACTAAAAAGAATTGGTGGTGGGGGCGGGGTAGGAGAGACTCACTTTAAGCAAAGTCCTGATATAGTTACTTACCTCTGCAAGGGGACCAGGCCACCTGACTTCATAGATGACCCAACCATTGTCCTTGGAGTAAGTGCCTGTTCTCCTGCCTTTGATGTTCTAGATGGTGCAGCCCCTGCTTACCTCTCCTACTCCCCCACTGCCTTCTACCTCAATCACTGCTTCAGCCACTCTAGCTGACTTTCTTCTTCAGGAATCACACCAACCTGTCCTTGCCTCAGGGCCTTTGTGCTTACTATTCCGTTAGCTAGGCATGCTCTTCTCTAGATCTCAGCTGACAATGCATTATTTCCATGTATATCCATGTTGTCGTGTGTATCATTCTTTTTATACCAATGAGTGATATTCCTTTGCATGGATTCACCACAGCCCCATTCACAAGTCCATTTGTTAACACCAAAGGAGGTTTGAGTTGAAAAATGTTTGGTGATCATGAATAGAGTTGTATAAACTCCATGCTAATCTTTCTTTTTTTTTTAAGAAAAATTAAATTATTTATTTATTCTAACACTATTTTAAAACATTTTTTAGTTGTATATGGACACAATATTTTTATTTATTTGTTTTTATGTGGTGCTGAGAATCGAGTACCTCATACATGCGACACAAGTGCTCTACCACTGAGCTACAGCCCAGCCCCAAAGCACTAACATTTTGATGACTCTTTTTTATGTCAATTTAAAAAAAAATATTTATTTTTTTTATAGGTATACACAATATCTTTTTTTTTATATGGTGCTGAGGATCCAACACAGTGCCCCACTCATGCTAGGCAAATGTTCTACCTCTGAGCCACAACCTCAGCCCGCTTTTAATGACAATTTAGTAAAAGAAACACATACACAAATATATTCAGATATTTCCCTTACACAATAATTCACACTTTATAGGTCATTTTGAAATTGTTATTACTACATAAAATGATATTTTGAAACTAGTAGTATTAGTGAAGGTAATTTACTTTTTTATTTGTTCTTTTTAGTTATACATAATAGTAGAGTCTATTTTTGTAAAAATATTATTTATTTTTTTTAGTTGTCGATGGACCTTTGTTTTATTCATTTATATGTGGTGCTGAAAATCAAACCCAGTGCCTCACACATGCTAGGCAAGCACTCTGTCACTGAGCCACAACCCCAGCCCCAAGTAGAGTCTATTTTGACATATTTATACAAGCATGGAGTATATCTTATTCTAATTAGGATCCCAGTCTTGTGGATGTACAGGATATTGAGATTCAATGTGGTGTATTCACACATGTATATAGGAAAGTTATGTCAGATTCATTCCACTGTCTTTCCTATTCCTATTTCCCTTTTTTCCCTTCATTCCCCTTTGTCTAATTCACAGCACTTCTATTCTACCCTCACTGCTTCTTGGGTATTACCAGCTTTGTTCTTTATGCTCAAGATTGCCTTGACTCTATGGGGTCTTTGGTGGTTTTATATGAATTTTAGAATTGTTTTTTCTATTTCTATGAAGAATGTCATTGGTATTTTTATAGAGATTGCAGTGAATCTGTAGATCACTTAGGTAATGTGAAACTTTTAACAATATTAATTCTCTCAATACATCAATACTAGATGTGTTTTCACTTAATTATGTCCTCTTCAGTTTCTTTCAACACTCTTATAATTTTCAGTATAGAGATATTTCAACTTCCTGAATTTTTCCTAGGTATATTATTTATTTTTTATGTTTTAGTTGTTTATGGACCTTTATTTTATTTATTTATTTTTATGTGGTGTGGAGGATCAAACCCAGTGCCTCACATGTGCTAGGCAAGTGCTCTACCACTGAGCTACAGCCCCAGCCCTACTATTTCTTAAATGGGATTTTTTTTCTTCATTTTTTGGTAGCTTACTATTATCATATAGAAATATTGTAGATTTTCACATGTTTGTTTCCTGATACTTTATTGAACTCATTTGTTAGTTCTAACAGTTTTTTTTTTTTGGAGTCTTTAGGTTTTTCTATATATAATATTATATCATCTGCAAATAGAGACAATTTGACTTCTTTCCAACTTGGATGCCTTTTATTTTTTACTCTTGCCTAATTGCTCTGGCTAGGACTTCTTGTATTTTGTTAAATAAGAGTGATTAAGAGGGCCCTCCTTGTCTTGTTCCTGATTCTAGAGGAAATGATTTCAGCTTTTTCCATTCAGTATGACGTAGGCTGTGAGTTTGTGAGTTTGTCACAGCCTCATTGTGCTGAAATAGGTACATTTTACGCCTACTCTGTTGAGAGTTTTAATTTTTTTATTTTTTGGGGGGGGGGTACTTCCCTTTTTTGTATTTTATTTAGATATAGGGTCTCAATGAGTTGCTTAATGCCTCACTATTGCTGAGGCTGGCTTTGAACTCTGATCCTCCTGTCTCAGCCTCCCAAGCTGCTGGGATTATAGGCATGTGCCATTATGCCTGGCTTGAGAGTTTTTATCATGAAGGGATGTTAAGTTTTGTCCAATGTATTTTTGTACCTACTGAAATAATCAAATGGTTTTGGTTCTTCACTTTGTAAATGTGAGGAATCAAATTTTGTGTACATCAAACCATCCTTGTATTCCTGGGATGAATCTTACTTGATCATAGTGAGTGATACTTTCGATCTGCTGTAGAATTCAATTCCCTTGAATTTTGTTGAGGATTTTTACATGTATCTTTACTAGTTATATTAGTAATTTTCTTTTTCTTTGTTTGTCTTTGTCTAACCTTGATATCAGGGTAATGCTGACTTCACAGAATGAATCTGGAAGATTTTCCTCTTTCTCAATTTTATGAAATAGTTTGAGAAGAATTGGTATTAATTCTTTAAATGTTTGGTTGAATTCAGCAGTGAAGTTATCTGGTTCCTGGCTTTTTCTTTGCAAGAAGTCTTTTTATTACTGATTCACTCTCCTTACTCATTATTCTATTCAGATTTTCCATTTCAGGGTGGCACAATCTCTGTAGGTTGCATGTATCTAGGAATTTATCCATTTCTTGTAGTTTTCAAATTTGTTGGTATATAGTTGTTCATAATACTCTCTTTTGTATTTTTGTCTTTTGTATTTCCGTCATATCAGTTTAATGTGTGCTTTATCATTTCTACGTTTGATTCTTCTCAGTTATTTCTTTATTAACCTGATTAAAAGCCTGTGGATTTTGTTTATCCTTTGAAAAAACCAACTGTTTATTTCATTTATATTTTACATTGTATTTTAAGTCTCTCTGTTGTTTATTTCTGCTCCAATCTTTATTATTTATTCTTCTCTCTTAGAGTTTGGTTTGTTATTTTGTTATTTTTTATGAGGTAAAGTATTAGATTTTTTTGAGAACTTTCTTACTTTTTTAAAAAATATCTTTATTTTACATTTATGTGGTGTTAAAGATTGAACCCAGTGCCTCGTGCATGCTAGGCAAACACTCTACCGCTGAGCCACAACCTCAGCCCCTCTTATGTGTTTTTTTTTTTTAAATATTTATTTTTTAGTTGCAGTTTGGCACAATACCTTTATTTTATTTATTTTTATGTGGTGCTGGGGGTGGGGTGGGGGCCTTAAACCCAGGGCCTTACACATGCTAGGCAAGCACTCCACTACTGAGCCACAACCCCAGTCTGAGAACTTTCCTATGTTTTTTTTTTTTTTATCTGTCAAAAGGTTTTTTATTTAAAATGGCAGAATCCATATGATTGAAACACAAATTGCAAACCTTTACATTATCATTTAAAGCAAATCAAGGATTCACAAAATATTAACAGCAATTTAAGTTGGGGAATAAACATTTGGGGTTGAAGGAGGTAGAGTGAGGGGTCATTTCTTATTTTGTATCTATGTTCACTTTGAAATTTCTAAACATGTACATCTACAACTTTTGTTTTTCTTAAATGTTAGTAGGGAGATCTAAATACATTGTAGGACATGTTTTTAATGTCATTTTTATATTTTTGTATTTAAGAAACTAATATTCCTTTTAAAAAATAAATAAGGCACCAGTTTTTCTAGATTAAGAAAATAATACTTAAAGGAATAGTAAACTTAAAAATAAGTAAACGTTTGTATTCACTGATCAAGTATTGGAGACTTGGTTCGTAAGTTCTCCTGTTAAAATCCTGAAAAACAGGCCTAGGCCTCAGGCAATGAGGTGGTCACACTGAGAGATACCTGCCTTGTCTTCTGGTTCCTCTTGCTTTGAGAACCAGTTACCCAACAGATAGCATTGAACAGGTGCTCATTATGAGCTAAATTTATACAGTTATAACTCTATAGTCGTTCTTGTCCCCCAAGCCTAATGGGGGAGAAAGAATGCATGGAAAACAAATAATTTAAATATTCTATGTACAACTGCCAAGGGTACAATTAGGAAGGAAGAGCTATCTTTAGGGGGAGAGAATAGAAGTCATTTCATTGAAAAGACAATGTTTCTGAACATCTCATGAGGCTGGAAATTAAACTACTTAACCAGGAAGTAGTTGGAAATGTGCTAACACAAGACACTTAAAATCCTCCCTGCACCTGCCCCAAGCTCTGCTTCCAACCTCATCTCTCCTGAACCTGTCTATAAATAGTACCTTCCCACCCAGTGAAAATCCAGGCAGCACCAAGTGCACCACCCATATCCATGGGGTTCTTTGGCTGGTGCTCTTTCCTATGGGTTCCTATGTTTTGATGTAGGCATTTATTGCTATAAATTTCCCTCTGAATGCTGCATTTGCTTTCATAATTTTTGGTATGTTGTGTTTACATTTTCATTTGTCTGTGGAGATTTTTAAAATTTTTCCTTTTAATTTCTCCATTGGCTCATTGGTTGTTTAGGAGAATTTTTCCCCCTTCTTTTTTTCAGGGCTTGTGATCAAACTCAGGGCTTCACACATGCTAGGCAATGCTCTGTCACTGAGCTGCAGCCCTAGCTCTGGAATGTTGTTTAGTTTCCATGTATTTTTATGGTTTCTAAAGTTCCTCCTATTATTGATTTCTAATTATGTATCATTGTTGTTGGAAACAATTCTTGATATATTTCAAGTTTTTAAAATATTTGATATGGGGCTGGGGATGTGGCTCAAGTGGTAGCGCGCTCGCCTGGCAAGCGTGCAGCCCGGGTTTGATCCTCAGCACCACATACAAACAAAGATGTTGTGTCTGCTGAAAACAAACTAAAAAATAAATATTAAAAAATTCTCTCTCTCTCTCTTTAAAAAAAATAAATAAAAAAATAAAATATTTGATAAAGCTTGTTTTGTGGCCTACTAAATGGTCATTCTTGGAGAACATTCTGTGTGCAATTGAGAAGAATATGTATTCTACAACTGTAAGCTGGAAGATTATGTATAATGTTCTTAGATCTAGTTTGTCTAAAGTGCAGTTCAATATCAGTATTTCCATGTTAATTTCTCTGTCTGATTAATTTGTTGAAAACGGGGTAGTGTAGCCTCCTAATTTTATTGTATCATTCTCATCTCTATCTATTTGTCCTTTTATGTCCATTAATATTTTCTTTATATACTTAGGTGCTCTGATATTGGCTAGCCATATATATATATATATATATGATTATTATATCTTTTTGATAAATTGAGCCCTGTATCATTAAATAATGACTTTCTTTGTATCTTGTAGCAGATTTTTTTCTGTGCTGAGGATTGAACCCAGCCGGTACTCTACCATTGAGCTAAGCCCCCAATCCTTCTTGTAACAGTTTTAAACTTGAAGTCTATTTTATCTGATATAAGAATAGCTGGGGCTGGGGATGTGGCTCAAGTGGTAGCGCGCTCGCCTGGCATGCGTGCGGCCCGGGTTCGATTCTCAGCACCACATACATACAAAGATGTTGTGACCGCCAAATACTAAAAAAATAAATATTAAAATTCTCTCTCTCTCACTCTCTCTTTAAAAAAAAAAGGTATTCTGGTTTCAACATAAAATATTGTTGTTTTAAAAAAAAAAAAAAGAATAGCTGTACTTGCTCTCTTTAGGATAACATTTGCATGAGATACCTTATTTTCTCTCTTCACTTTTGGCCTATGTATCTCCTTAAGACTAATGTACCAGGCTGGATATAGTTGGATCTTGTTTTTCAATTCCTTCAACCACTGTGATTTTTGATTGGAGATCTTAATACATTCACATTCAAAGCAATTCTTGATAGGTAAACAGTTATTACTACCATTTTGTTGCTGTCTTCTCATTGTTTGTAGACCTTTGTTCCTATCTTTCTCTGTTGTTGTTCTCTCTGTGATTTGGTGATTTTCTTTAGAGCTCTATTTTATTTCCTTTCTCTTTATCATCTGTGTGTCTTCTCTAGTTTTTTTTTTTTTTGCAATATTTTATAGTTGCAGTAGTCTATTTTGCACTGATGACACCTTAACTTCAGTTAACTTCTAGTCATTTTTTGCAGTGCTGGGGTTTGAACTCCAGGTCCCACACATGCTAGGCAAGTGCTCTACCACTGGGAAACATTCCCAGCCCAGAACTCTATAGACTTTAAATCTCTCCCCAGAAGGCATGCATGTGTGTGTGTGTGTGTGTGTGTGTGTGTGTGTATGTATATGTGTGTGTGTATATATATATTTCTCCCTTTTATCTTTTTTTCACTTGTTTTTGCAGTGCTGAGAATTGAAACCAGGACTTGGTGCATATTAGACAAACACTGTACTACTTGAGCTGCACCCCCAGCCCCCAATTTCTATTTTTGATGTCACATTTGACATTTTTATATTATATATTTCTTAAAAGCTTATTGAAGCTATTGTTATTTTTTGAAAAATATTTTCTTAATTGTCAATGAACTTTATTAATTTATATATGATGCTGAGAATTGAACCCAGTGCCTCACACATGCTAAGCAAGTGCTGTTCGACTGAGCCACAACCCCAGCCCCTATTGTTATTTATTTATTTATTTTTTATCATTTTGAGTTTTAACCTTCATACTAGAGATATATGTGATTTACAAAGAACAATATCAATAGTGTGGTATTCTGGATTTGATTATATATCTACCTTTACCTGTGAATTTTATACTGTAATATATTTTTGTATTAGTAATTAGTGTCCTTTCATTTCTACTTGAAGAATTTCTTTAATCATTTCTTGTAAGACAAGTCTTTTGGTGATGAATTCCCTCAATTTTGCTTGTCTAAGAAAGATTTTACTTTTCCTGCATTTTTCTGAAAGAGATTGTATTCTTGGATATAGTATTCTCGGTTGACTGTTTTTCTTTCAACACATCAAATATATCATTCCCTTTTATGTTGTCATACAGAATTTCTGCTGAGAACTCAGTTATCTAACAAGGACTGTCTTATAGTGACTGGCTGCTTTTCTTTTGCTGCTTTTAAATTCCTTGTCTGACTTTCAACAGTTAATTTATTGTGCTTTGCAGTGAAGACCACTTGGGATTGAATCTGCTTTTGGAATTTTCAGTTTCATGTATCTGGATATCCATACCTCTTCTAAGAATTGGAATGCTTTTTTTTTTTTTTTTTTTTTCCATTAAATAAGCTCTCTGTGCCCATGTTTGTCTCTTACTTTCCATAATGCAAATGGGGGTACTGCTTCACCTTAGTCCTGGGATGCATGGCTGCTTGGTCAGCCAAGACACTAATTTCCCAGGAGATAATGCACTACTTTAGCTCAGCCTCAGGGAGCATGACTTCTCTGAGCAGCAAGCCACTTTTCTGGAAACCCTGGTATACAGAGTGTTGCTTCAACTTAGGCGAAAGGGAACTGCAATGACCCTGAGTACTAATTTTTTTTTTTTGGTACCAGGGATTTAACTCAGGAGTACTCAACCACTGAGCCATAACTTCAGCCCTATTTTGTATTTTATTTAGAGACAGGGTCTCGCTGAGTTGCTTAGTGCTTCACTGTTGCTGAGGCTGGCTTTGAACTTGCGATCCTCTTGCCTCAGCCTCCTGAGCTTCTGGGATTATAGGCATGCACCACTGCGCCTGGCTCAAGTACTGTTTTCTGTAGAGCTAGTGCACTGGTTCAGCTCAGGCAGGACTGGATAGGTCGCAGTGACTGGGAAGGGTAGATGAAGTGACTTTATGGCAGCTTGCCCCCAAGGAGAAGGGCACAGCCATCAGCTGGCTACACTTCAGGGGTGGAAAGGTGCCATGACCTCTTATCCCTGGAACAGGACACACTCCAGCAGTGGCTCTGGTTCCAAGATGGCCTCAGCTGCATAGGCCACAGGGGCTGGGGCTCAGTGTTGCCTCCTTCTCTTGAGGGAGCACAGCTGTATGTACTCTATGCCGCTCACACAGCTGAAACTCTGTAGGACAACTGGAGACCCCAGTGGTGAGCAATGTAAGTGCCCAACATGTTGGTGATAGCTGCTGGGTTCTCTTGCTTACTTTTACCACCTTGGGAGGAAATCCCTCCTGATTTCAAGCTGACATCTGCTGGGAGATGGGGGATGGAGGCCAGGAATTTCGTTCCATTCCCTGAGGCCATCCTGGGGTTGATATACTCTGGTACTCTCCTTTAGTTATTTTATTTTCATCAAAATTTATTTGGTTGTTTCTTGTTCTGGCTGTCTTTGTGGATGATTGAGCACTAATGACTTCTAGTAGTCATTTTGCTGATGTCCAAGGAGTCTGCCATTTTTAAAATTCAGCCCAGAACATAGGTGGAATCTTGTTTACCTGATAACAAGTCTCTAATTACTTAACTAATTCGTACTCTTTTTCCTCTTCCCTAGAATGTCCTCAGCAGGAGAGTGACATTGCCTTTTTGATTGATGGCTCTGGTAGCATCAATGAAAACGACTTTAGGAAGATGAAGGACTTTGTGTCAACAGTGATGGACCAATTCAAAAAGTCTAAAACCTTGGTAAGGGCTCATACTAGGGTGGCAAATACATGGCAGCCAGATTGCCACTGTTCCCCACTACTGCAATGGCAGACATGGTAAAATGGACATCTGATTGTTTTGTTGTTTTATGATTCTATTTTTTGATCTGCTTGGATGCACCATAAGCATTCTTTCAAGTAGGCAGCTCGACGAATAGGGGTGGCATGGGAGATGAAACCCACATGTCACTTCTTGTAGAATTCTAGTATTGAAAGTGGGTGGGAGCTGTGGAGAAGAAATTTGGAAATTGGAATGTTGCAAGGTTTATGTAAGGCTTGCTGGAGATGAGGAGCACCTTCTTCAGTCTAATGCCACTACCCTGTTTCCAGTTCTCTTTGATGCAGTACTCAAATGACTTCCGGACTCATTTTACCTTCAATTATTTCAAGACAAATCCTAACCCAAGATTGCTGGTAAACCAAATAAGACAACTGCAGGGGACAACATACACTGCCACAGGAATCCGCAAAGTAGTGTAAGTTCTTCCTTCTTTGCTTAGGATGAAGGAGGAGATGATTTTAACTGGGCTTTGAAGGATGTGGGAATTGTTCAGACAAGAATGGGGCAAAGGTTTGAAGGAGGTCTGTATGTAGTATTTTTTTTTCTATTGGTGCATTATAATTATGCTTAATAGTGAGATTCATTGAGATATTTTCGTATATGCACATAATATAATTTGATCAATCTCATTCTCTAGTACCTCACTTTCTCTTGCCCTCCTTCTTCTCCTGGGTCTCCTTTCTCTAATATGTCAATGAAAAAAATTGTGCATAAACGTGGAAATAAAGAGAGGAAGTGAAATCTGGGTGGGGTGATGCATACCAGTAACCCCAGTGGTTTGGGAGGCTGAGGCAGGAGGATGGTGAGTTCAAAGCCAGCCTTCGCAAAAGTGAGGCACTAATCAACTCAGTGAGACCCTCTCTCTAAAAATACAAAAAAAAAAAAAAAAAAAAGGACCGGGGATGTGGTGCCATTTTGAATGTCCCTGAATTCAATCCGTGTCACCTACCGCTGCCACCAAAAACAAACAAAAAAAAGTGAGTGAGGGAAAGGTGGCTGGAGGGAGGTCAGAAAAATTGATTGATTTCGGTAACCAAAGGCAAATTTGTAGCCACTGAGGATCCATTGATGATCTTAAGCAGTAGGAAGATATCCTATTATGTTTTGGAAATATTCTGATTGTGTGTGTGTGTAGCAGAAAGGGTGGGGTTGGGACAGAAGTGCAGGAAGATGAGCTGGAGAGCTGTAGTAGTACTCTAGGAGAAATGTGATGAAGGCCAAATTGTCTATTTCTTTTTTTAAAAAATTTTCTAAACTTAAAAGAATAATATTCAGTTTAAAATGTCAAAACATACAAAAGCATGTATAAGGGTAAAGGCTTACTTTTTCCCCCATTCTTCTCCTTCTTCTCCCTTCCCCCGCTGCCTTTCTATCTCAGGAGAGAGAGCCCCTTCCTAGACAGAGCCCAGCTGCATCTGTGTCTGTGACTCTGCTGACATTTCCTCCCAACACATTAATAGCCTCTTTATTTGCATTTGACTTTGTTCTTCCTCTTCTATGAACAGAAGAGAACTGTTTCAGAGTGCCAATGGAGCCCGGGAAAATGCTGTTAAGATTCTAGTTGTCATCACAGATGGAGAAAAGTATCAAGATCCCCTGAATTATGAGGATGTCATCCCTGAGGCCGACAGAAAGGGGGTCATTCGCTATGTCATTGGGGTAGGAAATGTGTCTTTGGGCCTGATGCTTTGTTGTGGATTTCTACTTGGACATACCCTCCCTTCAACTTGCAAATACTGGTGAAATCAGTGAGGCAAGGGTTCCTGCTAACCCAGACAGACCTGTGCATCAGTTATCTATTGTCACAATAATGCTGTGTAACAAATGATCTACAAATTCAATGGCTAAAAATAATAAGTAAGCCTGTAGATCAGCTGCATAGTTTTTCTGGTCTCAGATGGGCTCACTCACACATTTGTAATCAGCTACACGTTGTCAGGCCATCTCCCCTCCTCTCCCCCTCCCCCTTCCTTCTTTTCTTCCTTCTAGCACTGGGGATTTAACTCAGGGGTACTCTACCACTGAGATACATCCCTAGTCCTGTTTATTTTTTATTTTGAGACAAAGTCTCACTAAGTTGCCCAGTGTGGTCTTGAACTTGTAATCCTCCTGCTTACATCCTGGCCAGCTTTCTCCATTTCTGAGGATTGCAAGCTAGTTTGTCTGCTGGACAGATGACCTTGGTTGGAACAACTGGGTGATTTGGCCCTTCTTCTCCCTGGGTCTCATTCTACAGTGGGCTGGCCTTGACATGTCCTTTTGGTGAAGGCAGAGGAACAAGCGAGAAAATGGAAATGTTGCAGACATTTTTTCAGATCTTTGTTTGCATCAAGTTTGATAACATCCATGGGCTAAACCAAGATACATGGCTGAGCCCAGAGACAATGAGTGGTGCAGATTACTCCCCTAAGAGCAACTTAGTGATACCCTGTCTCAAAGTAAAAAATAAAAAGTGCTGGGGATATAGCTCACTGGTAAAGTGGCCTTGAGTTCAATCTCCAGTGCCAAAAAAAAAAAAAAAAAAAAAAATCCCTCAGCTGCTGCCTGTGCAATGTACACTCTGCCCAACTACACTTGGCAGTGTCTCAGAGGCCTTCTGCTGCATTCTCTTATTTGACAATGTTCCTGATACTTTTCCTAAGGAATTTTTGCTAGATGATACTGCTACCTACAGTCACTGTCTGCTTTGACCTTTGTTTCTTGGCAACCAGGTGGGAGGTGCCTTCAACAATGACAGATCCCGTGAAGAGCTTAATACCATTGCCTCTAAGCCAGCTCGTGATCATGTGTTCCGGGTGAATAACTTTGAAGCTCTAAAGACCATTCAAAACCAGCTTCAGGAAAAGATCTTTGCAATTGAAGGTGAGCTGGGCATCTGTGTTCCCAGAAGAGCTCAAGATGCAGACTAGACCTTCCTAATTCCTGGTATCTTGACCTCAACTCTTCCCTACCACTTGAGCCTCACCAGGTCAATTCCTTTGAAATCGAAGAATCTTTATTTTCATCTCTAATTTTGCCAGTCTTGGTTATAGGTTGATAAATCCAAGTGTGGAGAAGTCAAATTCCATACAGCATTTTCCCTAAAATGCAGATGTGTTGCTGACATTTATTCAATATTCTGTTACTCTTCACCTGTAATATTACCTGGTACATAGAAGATGGTCAATAAATGCATATTGAATAAAGGAATTAGACTTCTTGAGGACCACATTCTCATCTGACAGAAAGTAGCTGCTGTGATTAGCTGCCAAAAGAAGGGCACACACTTTAGGGTTTAACACAGATCCCATTGGAGCCTCCCTTTGTCTGGCTGCAATAGCATTTGAGTTTCCAGCACTATTCTATGCTCTTCTGCTTTCTTTGATATAGAAAGTTCTCCTCCTCACAGGCACTCAGACAGGAAGTACCAGCTCCTTTGAGCATGAGATGTCTCAGGAAGGCTTCAGTGCTGCCATCACCTCTGTAAGTGGCCCTTCATTAAATTGGGGGTGGAGGTAGGGCAAGAAGAAAAGAGAGAAGAAGTCCAAGGGTCTGGGGGCTCTTCCTGTGATGGACTCTTGTAGTGAGGTAACTCTTTAATGGGCAGAAATGGTCTCTTCTTCCCTCATCAATCCTGTTCGACCTCTTTTTCCAGAATGGTCCTTTGCTGGGCTCCGTGGGGAGCTTTGACTGGGCTGGTGGAGCCTTTTTGCATAGGTCCAAGAATGAAATCACCTTCATCAACACAACCAGGGTAGACTCAGACATGAATGATGCTTACTTGGGTAAGTGGGGAAAGCAGGGGTCGCCTAAGAGAGGATCAGGATTTCATGTAACTCAGTTAGTGACACTGCCATTGGATCTTTCACAGGCTCTTGGGATATGTGCAAAGACATAAATTTCAAAATTTAATTTTAATTATGTTCACAAAGAGGAATATAGTATAGTGCTGTTACCCCAATCGGCCAAGCATGGGGCTGCCCCATTACCCCCACTCAAGTATGACCTGAAAAGTGAAAAGGAGGGCAGGGCCTGTGAGGGAAAGCACTTTGCCTATTAGACCACCATCTTCAGGTTATGCATCTGCAGTCATCTTGAGGAACCGGGTGCAAAGCCTGGTTCTGGGTGCACCTCGATATCAACACATTGGCCTGGTGGCGATGTTCAGACAGAATGCTGGTGCCTGGGAGACCAACACTATTATCAAGGGAAACCAGGTAAGAGCAGAGTATAAAGTGTGAATGTGCAGAGGCACCCTGGGGACTGAGAGATTCCAGGGTGGGCATTGCCAGATGCCATGTATGGTAGAGACTTGAAAAGGAGTCTTCAGAGGGCTTTAGGTTGAGGAGTCATGGGATCAGTTCTGCATTTGAGAATGCTGTGTTCTTAATTTTCTAACAATAATAAATAATAATTTTTGACCTGTACAGAGCTCTTTATGAGTTTAACTGCATCCAGAGCTGATATTCAACTAATAACAACCAATATAGCCACATAATTTAATAATTCCATATCAGTTGATAAATGGCTGTGTCTTTGAGATTCCCCAAGAGGACAAACTGTTCTTGAAGTTTATATAGAGGGCTGGGGTTGTAGCTTAGTGGTAGAGTGCTTGCCTAGCACATGTGAGGTATTGTGTCCATCTACAACTAAAAATATTTTAAAAAGTTCATATGGAAATGCAAGGGACCCAGAATAGCCAAAACAAGCTTGAAAAAGTAGAACAAAGTTGGAAGCCTCACACTTAAACTTTACAAATCAATAGAGCCAGAAAATAGATTAGTGGTTGTCAAGGAATGGGGGTGGCTAAGGGATTGGGAATGATGACTAGGAGAATTAGTGATGATAGTTACATAACATTATGTCTGTACTAAAAACCACTGAATTTTATACTTTAAAATGGTGAATTTATGTTATATAAATTTTATCTCAATAAAAATAGCTATTTTGAAAACAATGTAATCCACCATAATAAGAAATTAGAGAATAAAAAAGTAATTATTTTAGTAGACACAGAAACAGTAATTGACAAAAAATAGAATTATTTCATGAATTTCATAGTTCAGTGAAATAGGAACTAAGGAGAACTTCCTCAACTTGGAAAAAAAATTACAAAAAATCTGCAGTTGACGTCAAAAGTGCAAGAGAATGCTTTTCTGCTATAATTGGAAACAAAGCAAGAATATTCATTCTTACTATTTCTATTCAACATCATATTGGAAGACCTAGCTGGTTCAACAAAGCAAGGGGGAAACTTAGTGATACCCTGTTGTCAGCACATGGAGCTGAAAGAAAGATATAAAACTGTCTGTGTTTTCAGATAACATATTTGCATGGAAAGTCTCAAAGATTCTACAAAAAAGCTCCTGTAACTATAAGTTATTTTAGTAAGTTCTCAGGATACAAGATCAATTTATAAAAATTAATTCTTTTTCTGTAGTATCATTTAACAATTGGAAATGAATACAAAAAAAGTACCATTTACAATAGCAAACCAAGACCAAGAAATGCTTAGGAATAAATCTCATAGAATCTGTGCAATATTTATATGCTGAAAAATATAAAATATTAATGAGAGACATCAAAGACATAAATAAATGGCCAGATGTTCTATCCTCAGATAGAAGACTCAGTATAGTTAAGATGTCGATTTTTCCCAAATTGATTGTTACACTCAATGTAATAAAAATTCTAGAAGTATGTTTTGTGGAATTGATGAAGATAATTCTAAAATTTATATGGGAAATAAAAGAAAGTAGAATATCTGAAAAAATTTTGCAAAGAATTTAGATAAATATCATTAGTATTTACTGGAGAACTCACATATCACTGAATTTCAGGACTTAACAATTTAAGTTATAGTAATCAGAACATTTTGGTATTGCCAAAGAAGGACATGAAGATCAGTGGAACAGAATAGCCCTGAAATAGATAGACACATACATAGTCAACTGATTTTCTTTTTATAAAGTTTTGTTCCCCTCTTTACTGAGGTATAATTTACAAATGAAAGTAGAATGTATTTCCCATGTAAAATGTGATGTTTTAATATATGTATACATTGTGAAATTATTAAACCAATCTAAATTAATATATCTATTGCTTTAGATGTTTATCTTGTTTTGGAGTGTGAGAACTTTAAAATCTACTCCTTTATTAATTTTTAAGTACATGATGCATTATTATTAGTTATGGTCTCAATATGCTACAACAGAAATCAACAGAACTTATTCATTCTAACTGAAATGTAGTAGTGCCCTTTGACCAACATCTCTGCTGTTCCTCCCCAAGCCCTGTCCCTTGGCAACCACCATTCTAATCTCTGCTGTGATGCATCTGACTTTTAAGATTCTACATATAAGTGAAATCATGCAGTATTTGTCTTTCTGTGCCTGGCTTATTTCACTTAGCATGATATCCCCTGGTTTCATGCTGTTTCAATGACAGAATCTTCCTCTCTTCTCCTCCTTCTCCTCCCTTCTCCTTCTCCTTCTCTAGGAATTGAACCTAGGGGTACTTAACCATTGAGCTACATCTCCAACCCTTTTTATTGTATATTTTGAGACAAGGTCTTGCTAAGTTACCTACAGCCTAAATTGCTGAGGCTGGTTTTGAACACATGATCCTCCTGCTTCAGCCTCCTGAGCTGCTAGGATTATAGGTATGTGCCACAATGTCTGGCTGGAATTTCCTTCTTTTTAAAGGCTAGATAGTATATTCATTATGCATATGTGTGTGTGTATGTGTGACTGTGTGTGTGTCTGTCTGTGTGTAGTATGTTTAATGCAATCATGTAAATTGCAAAATATATACATGCACTTTTCTCTTCCTCCTCCTCCTTCTTTTTAGTCTTAGACCCCCTATTGAGTCTGTTGTTTGCATTCCAGTGTAAGCTTCAGTGTAGCCAGACTAGGGAAATCTCTTGCCTAGAGTTTTTTAACCCTTTTTTTCCCTGGTTGGCAATAATAATCAGGTCAGGTTTGGATGTATAAAATTATGAAACATTATTTCCCATAACTTTTTTTTTTAATATTTGTTTTTTAGGTGTAGATGAACACAACACAATGCCTTTATTTTTATGTGGTGCTAAGGATCGAACTCGGGTCCCACCTGTGCTAGGCAAGTGCTCTACCACTGAGCCACAATCCCATCCCTATTTCCCATAACTTTTTTTTTTTTTTTTTTTTTAGAGAGAGAGAGAGAGAGAGAGAGAGAGAGAATTTTTTAGTATTTATTTTTTAGTTTTTGATGGACACAACATCTTTGTTTGTATGTGGTGCTGAGGATTGAACCCGGGCCACACCCATGCCAGGCGAGTCCGCTACCGCTTGAGTCACATTCCCAGCCCCTCCCATAACTTTTTAAAAATATTTTTTAGTTGTCAATGGACCTTTATTTAATTTATTTATATGCGGTGCTGAGAATTGAACAGAGCGCCTCACACATGGTAGCAAGCACTCTACCACTGAGCCAACCCCAGTCCTTTCTCATTACTTTTGAGACTGAGGGTGTTAAGTATTTTTCCTCTCAGTGACAAACAGATTAAATTGTTGCTCTATAGGTAAATTGAGGGTAGGGTAGGGGCTTGGAATAAGTCTCCTGTTCATATGACTTTGGATTGGGATCTCACTCAAAAATGAGGATACTAAATTTAACCTTTTGATAATTATTTTAAGTTAAGGGGAGACATTCACTAGCTAATTGTGCCCTTAAACTCTCTTCAGAAGGAGAATATTTGCCTGCTGCTTGGTCATTCATCATCCTTATAACTTGGGGTTCCTAAGATGTATTATCTTTTCTTTTTTTAAAATATATTTTAGTTATACTGGACACAATATCTTTATTTTGTTTATTTATTTTATATGGTGCTGAGAATTGACCAGGGCTGTGGGATTTGGGTCCTCTCCCTCCAGAAGCTTAGTGTATGGGACTTGGGAAGATGGCTGCATGGAGGGGAGGGGTGTTTTGCCTTGGGGACAATTCTCTAGTCCAATGTCACTTTTGTTTACACTTGGTGCAGGGCTTGGTGGGTGGGCTTCTGGTTAGGCAGGCTTTTGCTCAAAGTTTCCACACTGAAACACTGGCTGGGTTTTTCTTGGTTGGTATGCTTTTGATGGTGTCTTCTATTTCCCTGCTTGAAATTGATCTGTTTAAATTGTGTATATCCTCTTGATTCTGTTTGGTAGATCATTTGCCTCTAGAAATTTGTCAGTGTCTTTAAGATTTCTATTTTATTAGAGTATAAATTTCCAAAATAGTTTTTAATTATCTTCTGTATTTTAATAGTGTCTCTTGGAATATATCCTTTTTCATCACAAATTTTAGTAATTTGAGTTTTCTCTCTCCTCCTCTTCATTAGCAGAGAAGTTTAATGAGCAATCCCACTCCTAAGCATTTACTCAATAAATTTTATTACTTTTATTACTCAAGAAAAATAAAAGCAGATGTTTATGTGAAGACCTGTGTGAAAGTCTGCAGTGGCTATAGTATGAATTGTCCCAACCTAGAAACAGTTGCCAGTCCCCACAGACTGTAAAATATTTAATTCTATTCAAATAACATTCTGGAAAAGACAAAACTATAGGGACAGAAAACAAATCAGTGGTTGCTAGGGTGATTGTAGGGAGAGGTTGATTATGATGGTGCATGAGGGAATGTTTTGGGGATGATGAAGTTCTTCTATATGTTGACTGTAGTGATGATTACATGACTTCAAATGTTTTTCAAAATTCGAAAACTATATAATAAAAAGGCTGGGTTTGTTGCATATACATTATACACCAATAAACCTGACCTAAAAAATTTGTACTCCTATTGACTTCAGGATGAAGCTTAAATGCCTTTATTGGGTTATCAGTGAGACCTTCCTCAATGGTGTGTGGCAGAGATCATTTTTTCTTTCTAGATCTAGAATGTATCCCAGTTTTAAATTGATGTGTGTGTGTGTGTGTGTGTGTGTGAGTGTGTGTGAGAGAGAGAGAGAGAGAGAGAGAGAGAGAGAATAAGTGAATGAATGAATAATTAAATGGAAAATTCTAGAGATGAATTCTCTATATTGACATTGAACATATTTAAAAATCTTTTTTGCTGGTAGGTAGACATTATTTTTCATTATTGCAAAAAAATTCTGGGTAGCAATTGTTAATTTTAATCCAAACAGAATAATTCTTTTATTTAAATTTATTTTTTAGTTTTAGGTGGACACAATATCTTTATTTTATTTTTATGTGGTGCTGAGGATTGAACCCAATGCCTCATGCATGCCAGGCAAGTGCCCTACCACCTGAGCCTCATCCCCAGCTCCCAGATTGATTCTTTATTTGTAAGACTGCCAACTTGGATTTTTCATCACCCCACTCAAAGACTCCCAATATATTGAAAGGGTATCCTGTTTATTCTTGTAGGCTTTTATATCTAGATTTTCCAATCTAATTTCTTCTTTGTTGCCTTAATAATCTCTCTAGAATACCATTTGATACCCCAAATCCAAACCTCTGCTGATTCACTTTACAATGTATTTCTATAACTGGCAGCACATTCAAATAAGAATTTATCATGAATCATATGGAAAAATCACATCCTCTCCAAAGGGTTTTCACCAGCAGGCATAATTTTTCTTTCTTTTTGTTTTAAAATGATTTCTCTTCACAGAAAAATCACACTCTGCTTTAGGTGGGAAGAGGTATGTAATACTGGATCCATCTCTTTCAGATTGGCTCCTACTTTGGGGCTTCCCTCTGCTCGGTGGACATGGACGGTGATGGAAACACCAACCTGGTCCTCATTGGGGCACCCCATTTCTATGAGCAGACCCGAGGGGGCCAGGTGTCCGTGTGTCCCTTGCCTAAGGGGGTGAGTGGCTGATGAGACCTGGGCTGGATGGGACCTGGGCTGGATGGGGTCTGGGTGTGGGATGGAGAGGTTGTCTGCATTAAGGCCTAAACTGTTATTGTTTAGCAGAGGGCTCGGTGGCGGTGTGAGGCTGTTCTTCACGGTGAGCAGGGCCATCCCTGGGGCCGCTTTGGGGCAGCTCTGACAGTGCTGGGAGATGTGAATGGGGACAAGCTGACAGATGTGGCTATTGGAGCCCCAGGAGAACAGGAGAATCGGGGTGCTATTTACATTTTTCATGGAATATCAGTATTTGGCATCAGTTCCTCCCACAGCCAGGTAAGTCCAGGTCACTTACTGTCCTTATCATATCAGTAACCTCTTTGTTGGATCTATTCCCTTCTAATTCAAGAGTCTCCCTGTACTCCTTTTAGAACCTTCAAAAATAATAACACACACTTCACAAAAACCATAAAGGATCTCAATTCTAGATTAATTATTTCTGTAATGATAGGAGGTGATTGGGTATGTCCTCACTCCAAGTTTACAGATAAGGACAACCAGGCCCAGAGTTGGTAAATAGCAATCTGGAAGTATTGGGATGTGGGGATTCATGCCTTCTGAATCTCGGTCCTGGCAGGGTGACTAAGAGTCCTGGGTTTTCCAAATCCATCCCATTTTTTAGCACTGTTTGGTGGGCTTCTTTTCAAAGGGCCCTGTGTTTGGTTTAATACTCTGCTATTAATATACACTGGAATTATTAATAATTTCTGAACACTGTATTTTTATTTACACTGGATCTTGAAATTAAGTAATCCATCCTGATGATTGTTCACCCTAAATCTGGGCCCCTACAACTATTGTTCCCTCTAGGATAGTTTTTTTGTTTTCTATCACATGGGACTTACTGTCTGGAGGGACCTTCACAGTCTTGCTCCACCTTACAAATGCCACTGTAGCTAGCTAAGGCCATCACATTTTTCTTTCTTTAGAAAATTGTTGTGGCTAGAAGGCTTAACATAGGATATACCCTCTTTACAGATTTTAAATCTACAGTGTAGTATTGTGATCCATTGGCACAATGTTGTACCCCAGATCTCTAGAGCTTATTCATCTGGTATAATCAGAATTTTGTACTCATTGATTAGCAGTTCTCTGTTTCCCCTCCCCACCCACTGTCTCTGGAAACCACTATTCTAGTCTTTGCTTTTATGCTTTTGTGTATTTTAGATAACTTATATAAATGGAATTATTTATCCTCTTGTGTGTAGCTTATTTCACTTAGAATAATGTCTACTAGTTTCACTGCTATTGTCACAGATGACAGAATGTCCTTTTTAAAGGCTGAATTATATTTGTGTATGTATTTCCACATTTTTTTTTTTTTTGGTAATTCATCATCTTTCAATGGACATTTAGATTGTTCCTACTTCTTGGCTCTTATGAATAGTAATGCAATGAATGTGGATGTAGTTACCAGTATCTCTTCAAGGTCCTTATTTCAGTACTTTTGGATAAATATCCAAAAATGAGATTACTAAATCATATGATAATTCTATTTTAAAAATTTATATTATCAGTAGTCTTTTTTTTTGCTATTGAGTTGTAGCAAATCTTTATATATTTTGTGGATTAACTCATGATCAGAAAAATAGTTTGGACATATTTTCTCCACCTTTTCATTCTGTTGTTTTCTTTGCTATGTAGAAATTTTTAGTTTGATAGTCTCATTTAATTATTTTTATTTTTATTGCTTGTGCTTTTTCTTGTTATATCCAATGAAATTGCTACCTAGACAAATGTCAAGAATCTTTCCCATGTTTTCTTGTAGGAATTTTACATTTTTCAGGTCTTATGTTTGTCTTTAATCCATTTTGAGGTTTTTTTTTTTTTTGTGCATGGTATAAGATGAGGGTCCAATTGCATTCTTTTTTTTTTTTTTTTTTTTTGGTACTAGGGAGTGAACTCAAGGATACCTGACCACTGAACCACATCCCCAGTCCTATTCTGTATTTTATTTAGAGACAGGATCTCACTGAGTTGCTCAGCGCCTTGCTGTTGCTGAGGCTGGCTTTGAATTTGTGATCCTCCTGCTGCAGTCTCCTGAGCCACTGGGATTAAAGGTGTGCTCCACTGCTTCTGGCTCCAATTGCATTCTTTTGCAAGTAGATATGCAGTTTTTCCAATGCCATTTGTTAGCGAGGCTATCTTTTCCCTATTCTGCATTTTTTTGTGTTCTTTTGGAAGATCAGTTTACCCTATATGCAAGGGTTTATTTCTGGGCTTTATATTGTGTTCCATTGGTCTCTATTTCTGTCTTTATACCAGTACCATGCTATTTTAATTACTATAGCTTTGTAATATAGTTTTTAACCTCTTTAAGTGCTGGAGATGGAACCCAAGGGTACCCTACCACTAAGGACATCTTCAGCCTTTTTTATTTCTTGAGACAGGGTCTTGCTAACTTTCTCAGCTTACTGAGTTTCTATTATTGGTGTGTGCTCCTGTGACCAGCTCTGTAATATTAAGCTCTGTAATATTAATATAAATTAAGAAGTATAAAACCTCTAGTTTTGTTCTTCTTTCTTAAAACTGATTAGGTTATTTGTGGTTCAAAGACCATAGATTTTAATATTTTTTCTTTTATTTTGTAAAAAACACCATTGGGATTTTGATAGGGATTGCATTGACTCTGAGGATTACTTTGGGTAGTATTGATACTTTAACAGTATTAAGCCTTCCAATTTAAAACGGAATATCTTTCCATTCTGATTTTGTCTTTTAAATTTTGTTAACAATGTTTTGTAGATTTTGGTGTATGAGACCTTCAATTCCTTAGTTATATTTAGCTTTATTCCTAAATTATTTTTCCATGCTATTATAAAAGGAATTATTAACCAGGTATGGTGGTGTACACCTGTAATCCCAGTGATTTAGGAAGCTGAGGCAGGAGGATCACAAGTTTGAGGCCAGCCTGGGCAACTTAGCAAGGCCCTAAGCAACCTAGTGAGATTCTGTTTAAAAAAAAAAAAAAAAAAAAAGGTGGGGGTGCTGGAAATGTAGCACAGGAATATAGCACTCCTGGGTTTCATTCCCAGTTACCCTCCGTGTATATAAATAAGAAAAAATAAAAGGGATTATTTTTAATATTTGCTTTTTAGATATCACATTATTAGTGTGTAGAAGCACAGAGGATTTTTAAATTTAAGTTTTATTTTTAATTGTCACATATTTATAGGATACAACTTGATATCTGTATCTCTATGAATACATTGGCAATGCCTAGTCTATGCTTCATTCACATAAGTTCATATGGTGATTCTATTTTTAGTGTCCTGAGGAACTTTCATACTATTTTCCCATAATAGTTGCATTAATTTAAATTCCCACTAATAGTGCGTAAGGGTTTCCTTTTTTTTTTTTTTTTTTTGCATCCTTACCATTATTATTTTTTGTCTTTTTGGTAATAGCCATTCTATCTGGAGTGAAATGATATTTCTTTGTGTTTTTTAATTTTTTCCCCCTGAGGATTATTTACATTGAGCAGTTCCCCCCATATATCTGTTGGCATTTTTTCATATACCTTGTTTTTAATTTTTTTCTGTCCTCTAATTGTTCTTTTTTTAAAATACTTTTTTAGTTGTTGATGGATATTTATTTATTTATTTATATGCGGTGCAGAGAATTGAATCCAGTGCCTCATACATGCTAGGCAAGTGTTCTACCACTAAGCTACAGCCCCAGCCCCTCATATACCTTCTTTGAAGAATGTCTATTTAGGTCTGCTATGGTTTGGAGACCATCTGACTGTGTTCCACAGTGGGTTATGTGCTGGAAAGTTGATCACCAGTGTAGCAGTGTTGAGGTGGTAGAAACTTTAAGAGGTGGGGCCTAGGGGAAGATAATTAGTTCATGGGGGCATCACCATCCTCAGGAAGGATTAATGCTTGTCTGGAAAAGTGGATTAGTTCCTGTAATAATGGAGTGTTATAAAGTGTGATTGGTTTCCTTGGCTTTTTCTTTTGCTTCCTGACTCATCATGTGATCTCTCCCTCTCTCATTGGCTACTCTCATGAGGCCAACTTGCCATGTTATGATGTAGCCAGAAGGCCCTCACCAGAGAGTCAGGCAGATGCTGGCATCATACTCTTAAATCTCCAAATCTGTTAAACCAAATAAACCTATTTTTTGTATAATTTATCAGCCTTGGGTATTTTGTTATAGCAACATAAAAGAGATGAGGAAGGTCCTTTTGCCAATTTTTAAATGGTGTTGCAAAGAACATGAGAACATAGATAGTTTTTTGTCATTCTGATTTCATTTCCTCTAGATATGTACACAGGGGGTTGCCGGATCATATGGTGATTCTATTTTTAGTGTTTTAAGGAACTTTCATTCTATTTTCCCATAATAATTGCATTAATTTAAATTCCCACTAATGGTGTGTAAGGGTTTTCTTTTTTTTTTTTTTTTTTTTTTTTTTGTGCATCCTTACCATTATTATTTTTTGTCTTTTTGATAATAGCCATTCTATCTGGAGTGAAATGATATTTCTTTGTGTTTTTAAAATTTCCTCCCCCTGAGGATTATTTACATTGACAGTTCCCTCCATATACCTGTTGGCATTTTTTCATATACCTTATTTTTTATTTAAAAAATTGAGTTATTTGTTTTCTTGCTATCAAGTTGTTTGAATTCCTTATATATTTTGGATATTAACCCCTTACCAGATGTTGGTTTGAAAATAATTTCTCCCATCCTGCAGGTTGTCTTTTCACTCTGTTGATTGTGTCCTGTGCTAGGCAGAATGCTTTTGGTTTAAAATCCCATCTGTCTATTAGTGCTTTTGTTGCCTGTGCTTTTGGGAGCATATTTAAAAAAATCATGGCCTAGACTAATGTGGTGCTTTCCCCCATGTTTTCTTCTAGTAGTTCTATAGTTTTATATCTTATGTTTAAATCTTTAATCCATTGAGTTGATATTTTCATGTGTGTCAGATAAGGTTCTAATTTCATTCTTTTGCATTGTTTGCCAAATCAATTGATTGTAAATATGTGTATTAATTTCTAGATTCTCTGTCGTTTTTGGATTCTCTAGTTGTGTTCAGTTACTTCCTGTGCTCTGAGATTAGATGTCTATGCTCCGGGATCTGGAGAGACCACTGGCTAGACTCTGCAGCATATGGGGTTGCTGCCTGAGCTCTGTGATAATTTCTGATCAGGCAGAATAAAGATTGTCTTCCTGGACTGGGCAATTGGATTGTTTGGATTAATATAAATGGATTGATATACTATGGAAGTATTTGTAGTCAGGCAGGGCCCCATGATGTCTTTAGGATTAGGTGAAGTCTCTGGAATTGCTATTCATCTGTATGAGATGGGCAGAGCCACAGTCTGGCTCCACAGATATATGTGGACTTGGGCTTGCCTCCTGGCCTAGGGTAGGCTTAAAGCAGAGAATGAGGTTTAGTAGAATAAATATTGCCCAGCCTGGGGTTGGCAAGGCCAGATGCTCCCTCTGCTGGTAATCACCGACCTGCAGTTACTTCCTAGTCTGGGGAAGACTTGATGAGAACACTCAGGCTGTGTGAGGAAGCTGGCCAGGGGTTGAAGTCTAAAAGACCTGTGGACTGTGTGTTTTGCAGTACAAGGCTGCTGGCTTGCCGCAGTCTCTGGCTGGGCACAAATCACGAGTCTCCACACAGCTTGTAGATTCAAACAGCAATTCTTTATTCCCGAACTCACACCGGCCGTCTACAAACATGCTCTGGGGGAATCCACGTTCCCTGCTCAAATCCACCGCATGGGCTTCTGTCTCCCAAAATATACTGTCTGACCCTAAGCACTCAAGAGGAACTCAGCAGCAGGATACGCCCTATTCCAAAAGAGGAACACCCTAATCTCCTATTACTAAACCGCCCTATTCTAAAGGGGAAACACCCTACTCTCCTATTATGCTAAACTGCCCTATTCTAAAGGGGGAACACCCTAAACACGGATCCTGCCCTGGTCCTTGAGCAAGGTCACCTTTCAGAAGTCCTTCCACTAGACAGCATGGGAGTAAGCTGGCAAGGAATTTGTCATACCTACTTGGCTGATGGCTCCCAGCAGGCTAGTTTTTCTAGTGTGGCCTCTCAGTTGGCCAGAAGGTAGAGGTCTGCATACTGGCTGCTATGAGCCCACCCACATTCTTTGTTTCTGTTTCCCTTGGGGTGAGCCTTCTACAGTAGGGTCCCAGAATGGTGGGAAATCTGAATACTTCAACACTTTTACCACTGTAGAAACTTTGGGCCTCTGGGAATTCTCTGTGTGGCTTGGGGTGTTCAAAGAGAATCATTCCTCTTATCTTTCAGTTGTGACTTTTCAGAGTTCTCTGGTTCAGTGGGGGTGTCTCAGCCTCATTCCTGAGTTCTGGAGTATTCATGACAGTATTCTTGCCTGTGAAGTGTTGCTGATTGGATTTCTGTGGTGGGAACAGTGAAGTTGAAGAACTCCTATTCCACCATGTTGTTGGTGTCACTGACCTTATTTTTTGTTGCATTGGAACTCAGTCCACTTTGACTCCAAGTGCTTCAGCATGTATATTATTAATTAAAATTAAATATTTGTTCACAGTTATTTTAAAAATGAAACTTTCAGACAGGAAATGAACAAATCTTTATTCAGTGAATTTTGACAAACTCTTATCATGATACAAAATATTATTACTAACCCAAAAGAGAAAGTTCTATTTCTCTCTTTATGGAAAAGTTCTTTTTCTCTCTTCATGGAAAATTTAAAATTATAATTATTAACACATATTAATTGTACAAGTTTATGGGTTTCATTGTGATATTTCCATTCATGCATATATTGTTCTTTGATCATGATCACCCTCCCTTCTACCATCTATTAATAGAACATTAATAGATGTTCTATTAATAGATGTTCCTCTTTTCCCAGGAACAACCAAGGTTCTGATTATTTTCTAACATAGATTAGTTTTACCAATTTTATAACTTCATATGAATGGATTAATACACTATGAAATAATACACTACATAGGCCCAAGTATATGTTAGGTGCAGCCAGGGATGAGAACCATTGCCTTACTAACTTCTCACTGCACGGAGAAGCCTCTTTCCACAATTGTACAATATTTAAACATTTTTTTCCTTCCTTCTTCCTTCTTTCTTTGTTTTTACTTTGTTATAGTCCTGGAGATTGAACCCAGGACCTTGCACATGCTAGGCAGACATTCTGTCTCTGAGCTATATACCCAGCCCTTTTTTATTTTATTTTGAGACAGTGTCATGCTAAGTTTCCCAGGGTGGCCTCAAACTTGTGATCCTCCTGCCTCAGCCTCCTGGGTAGCTGGGATCACAGGCCTGTGCCACTGAATCTGGCAATAATGCTTCTTTTCATTGGCGCCTGTTGTTTCTCTACATAAATAGGATTTGAAGGTTTTGGTTTTTAAAAATTTTTAGTATAAAAGATTTATATGCTTGTCATGCAAATATATAATTCTAAAATAAACAATGAAAGCCCTAGTTCCCTCACTGTACTCTCCATAACACCCTTCCAAAGAAAACGAGGCTTAAAGGAGGGTACTTTATTTTTTTAATTGATTTAAAAAAATGACAGTGGAATGCATTACAATTCTTATTACATGTATACAGCACATTTTTTCATATCTATGGTTGTATATAAAGTATGTTGACACCAATTTGTGTCTTCATATATGTACTTTGGATGATAATGTGTATCACATTCCACCATCCTTGCTAATCCCCTGCCCTCTTCCTTTCCCTCCCACCTCTCTGCCCTATCTAGAATTCATCTATTCCTCCCATATTCCCCCTCCCTACCCCATTGAGTCAGCCTCCTTATATCAGAGAAAGCATTCGACATTTGTTGAGAGGAGGGTACTTTAAATGCCTGTGCGTGTGCGCGCGTGCGCACGCGCGCGCGCGCGCGCGCACACACACACACACACACACACACACACTTTTGGATTAAGAGCAAAACCAAAAAGAGTTATACTATTTTGTTATTCTTCTATTTAAATTTTTTACTTTTTTTCCCCTAGTGATTGAAACTGGAAATGGTCAGTATTCAGACAAGCAAACATGCTGTGGATCTCCAAACTGCCTTGTTATACATCAGTTCAAAACAAAGCATCCTCCCAACAGAATAGTATATATAGTTCTCAAACAAATGTGAGGTATAAACTATACACTAAACACACAAATCTTGAAGATGACTTTTTGTATATTAGTAAACCCAAGTAACCACCACCTAGATTAATATGTCAAAAATTTCTAGCATCTTATGTTTCCTCATCCTTCTTTGCAGCTGAAAAAAATCAGTTTTTTTCTTTTGTGGTGCTGGGAATCAACCTAGGCCTTTGCACTTGGTAAGCCCATGCTTTACCAATGAGCTACATACACCCCCAGGCCTGACAAAAATCACTTAAAAATGTGGTAAAATACGACATAATATTTACTATCTTAATCATTTTAAGTGCACAGTTCACTGGCATTAAGTACATAATAAAATCATTTAAAAAGTTTAAAAAGTTTATTATTTAGTTTTTAAAATATTATTCTTGTAAACAGATTGAAAAGTAAAAATAGGCTTATCACAAAAACCAGTTTCCATACACACTATGATTTCTGCTTTATTCCCCTCTGAAGACACCAATTTCAGTTCATCCAATTATTTTCTTTAAAAAAAATTTTTTTTTTAGTTGTAGATGGACACAATACCCTTACTTTAATTTATTTTATGTGGTGCTGAGGATCAAACCCAGTGCCTCATACTTGCCAGGTGTGCACTCTACCACTGAGCTACAACCCCAGCCCCTTTCCAATTATTTTCTATATGTCTAAATAACATATAGAAAATATGTTATTTAGACATAACATATTTTATGTTATTACATGTATACAGCACATTTTTTCATATCTATGGTTGTATATAAAGTATGTTGACACCAATTTGTGTCTTCATATATGTACTTTGGATGATAATGTGTATCACATTCCACCATCCTTGCTAATCTCCTGCCCTCTTCCTTTCTACTTCTTTTTAAACACGTTTAAATTAATAGACTCAAAATATTTGCACATATTTATGAGGTATGGTACAATAATTTGATACATGTATAAAATGTGTAATAATCAAATCAGAGCAATTAGCATTTCTATATACAATGTGTAATAATCAAATCAGAGCAATTAGCATTTCTGTCTCCTCCAACTTGATCAATTCTATGCGTCGGGAACCTTCAGACTCTTCTTGTTATTTTGAAGTTTATCATAAATTATTGTAGACTATAATTACTCCACTTTGCTATAGAATACCAAAACTAATTCCTTCTATCTAACTGTATTTTGGTAGCCACTACCTAACCTCTGTCTCTTTTCCTTTCCCCATTCTTTCTCAGTTTCTAGTGACCACTATTTCACTCTTTTCTATGCAATCATTTTTTTTTAGCTTCCTCAAATGAATGAGAGCATGAAGTATTTGTCTTTCTGGGCCTGGATTGTTTTACTTAACACAGGATCCTCCTTGTTTGATCCACATTGCCACAAACAATAGGATTTTACTCTTTTTATGGATGACTAATATTCCATTGCACATTAAAAATGAACAAATGAGCTTAAAGTGATATTTTTCAAAAGAAGACCTACAAATGATTGATATATGAAAAGTATTAAATATCACTAATCATAAGGGAAATGCAAATTAAAATCATAATGAGATAGCATTCACCCCCAGTTAGAATGGCTACTATAAAAAAATAAAAACAAATACTGGTGAGGATGTCAATAAAAGGCAACTCTCATCTACTGTTTATGGGAATGTAAATTAGTATATTCACTCTGGAAAATGGTATAGAGTTTCCTCAAAAAGTTAGACATAGAATTACCATATGATCCAGTGATCTCACTACTGTATATATATATATCCAAAGGAAATGAAATCATTTTATTGACAAGATACCTGCATTCTCACATTAATTGCAATACTATTTACAATAGCTAAGATATGGAGTCATCTATGCATGAATGCATAAAGAAAAGTTTCCTAGCTGGGCGTGGTGGCACACTCCTGTATCCCAGTAGCTCAGGAGGCTGAGGCAGGAGTATTGCGAGTTCAAAGCCAGGCTCAGTGATTTAGTGAGGCACTAAGCAACTTAGTGAGACCCTGTCTCTGAATAAAATACAAAATAGGGGCTGGGGATGGATGTTGCTCAGTGGTCGAGTGTCCCTGAGTTCAGTTATCATATCCCCCACTCCAAAAATGTTTCCTATTTCTTGATTTTTGTTTTAACATAGATTTCCTAGTATGAAAAGTGAAGATTGTGTTCTCTTTTGGTTTCCCTCTTGCTACACCTGAACACATTCTCTACCCTCTTCCCTCCTTGCAATTATATGATAATTTTGATTAGATTAATATTCAGTGTTTGCATTATTCTGACCATGTAAGTGAGATTCAAAGGGGTGCAAAATATACTTTTGCTTCTTTCCTATAAAACTTGTTTTCTCTAGAAAGCCCAGGTAATTAATGGGAATTTTGGGTATCATCTTGAGGTTGTGGTTTAAAGGTAAATAATTCCTTGATAAGTTTGAATTGCCCTAATTCCCTGAAAATTTGTGGGGGATGAGAGTTGAGTACAGCCTGGAGAATCTCTACTTGGACCTTCCTCCTCCCTTTCTCATATATTTTTTACCCGCAGCGGATTACAGGTTCCCAGCTTTCCCCCCAGCTCCAGTATTTTGGTCAGTCACTGAGTGGCGGTCAGGACCTCACAATGGATGGATTGTCGGACCTGGCTATAGGGGCCCAGGGACACATACTGCTGCTCAGGTGAGAATTTGGGGCACTCTACTCTTGAAGAAGTTTCCTTGCTGTATGAAGTTTTCTGATGGTCCTTTGGTGTCCCTGTAGATCCCAGCCAGTGCTAAGAGTTGTGGTGACCATGGAGTTCACACCCAAGGAAGTGGCAAGGGATGTATTTGAGTGTCATGAACAGGTAGTGACAAGCAAGGCTGCTGGGGAGGTCAGAGTCTGCCTCCTTGTCCGCAAGAGCACACGGGATCGGCTAAACGACGGTGAGGCTTGGTGGGTAGGTCTCAAAAGATTAAATGACTAGGGGCATAGATAGGTGGCTCATTTCAGTCTACCCAGCCTCTAGTAATCCAGAGGAAAGTTATGATGGGCTCTGATAGACTTTTCCAAGCCTGGTGAGAAACCCAGAAAAACGCACCAGAGAAGCAAACATGTATAACCCCCTTACACTCTTCATTCTCCAGAGAACTAAGGGCCCCATTCCTGTGAACAGATTAGGTTCATTTTTCTTAAACTGTGAGAGAACTCATTTGGTGAGGTAGAATTGATGTAGCAACTCATTGGTGACCTGAAATCTCCCCTTGTCATTATTCTCAAAGAATAGAATTGTGCCTCTTGTCGGGGAAGAGTAATGACAGTACTTGAAAGAAGTGAGAGGAGGAAAAAAAAATCATCTTTCTAGCAGCAGTCTTACTGGCTTGAGGAGATAATAAACAGAGATTGGGGCAGTCATCATGGATTGAAATTGAAAGAAAAGTTTTGGAGAATAAGGAGTTATGTAAAAGGCACCCAAAAATCTACACAGAAATTTCTCTTAAGTCATTGGCTGACTCATAAGCCACAAATGCCCAGGTCAATACTCCAGGCAATCTAGTAGAAAATAGCAGCTGAAAACCTAAAGAGCTGAGCAGAGAATTAAACACTTTCCCAGTGCTGAGGAGTCAGATTTAAGAGGGGCCTTGGTAAATGCCTTGGTCTTTCCATTAAGACAATGAACAGTAACCAAGGGAAATAATAGGTAATAGAAATAGACCCATGGGTGATTTAGAAATCAGAGTGATCAGACAGAAACAAAAAATAAAATCCCCCTACAAGTAATATATTCAAGAGAAAAAGGAAAGGACGGGAAACTTAGGAAAGACCTGGAATTCATAAGATAGAGTCAAACTGAAATTTTGACACTGAACTGTTCAATGACTGAAATTAAGAATTCAGAAGATTTAATAGCAGATTAGAAACAGAACATGGAATTATTGAACTAGAGATAAATTAATTGAAAGTATTCAGATTAACATACAAAGAAAAAAGGATGATAAATACAGACAAAATTATAAGAGACATTTAGGATATGGTGAAAGATCTAACAATGTAATTAGAGACAGAGGGAAGGAGAGAGGGAGGGAGGAAGGAACGGAGAAAGAGAGAGAGAAAAAGAGTGTGGGGGATAATCAGAAGAAGCAATAAACAAACAGTGTTAAGAATCTTGAAAGATCAAGATTCTTTAAAAAAAATAAAAGCAGGATAAATATAAAGGAAGTCATACCAAGTACATTATAGTCATATTGCTGATTACAAAAGACAAACAGAACAAAAAAACTTGAATGAAACCAGAAAAATACAATCAATTTTCGAGTATATAATAGAATAGCTACCTTTTTTTGAGCAATTACTTTATGGTCACAATTTTATTTCATTTTTTACCATTGGAAAGGTGTGATTATTATCCTGATTTTGAAAATAAGGATCTGAGACTCAAAAGAGGTCAGATAACATGGCCCAAGTCACACAGCTGGGGAGCAGAGGAGCTGGGCCTCAGACTCCTCTCTGCCTGATCTACAGCCCAGGCTCCTCACCACTATGCTGTCCTGTTCCTTCAGGAGAAATCCAGAGCACTATTACTTATGACCTGGCTCTGGACCCTGGCCGCCCACGATCCCGTGCCATTTTTGTTGAGACAAAGAACAGCACTCGCAGACAGACACAGACCTTTGGCCTGAGGCAGAAATGTGAGACCCTGAAGCTATCATTACCGGTGAGCAGGAGAGTGGCCAGATCCCTGGGCTGAGAATGGGTGGTCTTGGGAAGCTGAGGAGGGCAGATTCCCAAATCCCCACTATCTCTCAGGTTTGTGTGGAGGACTCAGTGAGCCCCATTGCCCTGCGCCTCAACTACACTCTGGTGGGGATGCCCTCATCCTCTTTTGGAAACCTTCGGCCAGTTCTGGCTGTGGATGCTCAGAGACTGTTCACAGCCTTGGTGAGTCCTTGAGTTGGGGCTCTACAGGGTCATGGAAAACATCAGTATTTCATTTCATTTTATTTCTAATATTTCTGTTATATGGGTGGATCACATTTTATTTATTCATTCATCACTTGATGGACTTGGTGATGTTTCTTCTCTCCTATTCTTATCACTGTGTCTCCTTCCTCTACCTCCAGGTCACCTTTAATGTCACATTTATTGTGGGGTCTTATGTTGAAACTTATGTTACATAATTTTATTTCAACATTTTGTTTAATTGTTTCACTTCATTATTTTCTTTCCTTTCATTTTATTCTCTTCTATTTTTTTTTTTAAAGTTTCCCTTTGAGAAGAATTGTGGTGATGACAACATTTGCCAGGATGACCTAAGCCTCACATTCAGTTTCAAGAAGTGAGTTTCTTTTCCTCATTGCCTCCTTTGAACCTGTGCATGGTGTAGAACCCTGTTCTTCTCCTGGCTCCTAAGGGAGCCTTTGGAGAACAGCTAGCTCTATTGGAGGTGTCTGTGTGCTGCAAGGTCCCTAGTGGCTACTCTGTCTGAAACGTCTCTAAGTGCTGCACTCCCTTTCCACTCAAACAGCCTTCCCACAGGGAAGCCCTCAAGAACCTCCTGGCATGTTTTGTTGTCCCTACAGCCTGGACACCTTGGTGGTGGGTGATCCCCAGGACTTCATTGTGACTTTGACTGTGAGAAATGAGGGTGAGGATTCCTATGGGACTCAGGTCACCTTCTACCACCCATCTGGCTTGTTCTTTCGGAAGGTGTCAGCGGCCCAGGTAGCCAGGTCCTTCTTAGGCCCAATCTGACCTTTGCTTTCCCCATCTTCATGGCTGCTGGTTATTAATACCCCTTTCTGCCTCCTTTGCCTTCCAGAACCAGCGCTCACAGCGATACTGGCGTCTGTCCTGTGACTCTGGTTCTTCCACTGAAGGGCCTGTGGCTTTGAAGAGCACCAGCTGCATCATAAACCACCCCATTTTCCCAGGCAACTCAGAGGTCTGAGATACCAGCTCTTCCTCTCCTTTTATCCATTGTCTTCATCTGGAATTCTCCTCCTCTTCCTTATCCCCTCTGCTTTTTCCTCCTCCTTCTTCTCATCTTAAAAATTGAAGATTCTTTTTTTACAAAACAGCTATTGGCGATTGAACTCAGGGGCACTCAATGACTGAGCCACATCCCCAGCCCTTTTTTTGAATTTTATTTAGAGATAGGGTCTCACTGAATTGCTTAGTGCCGGGCTGTTGCTGAGGCTGGCTTTGAACTTGCCATCCCCCTACCTCATCCTCTTGAACTGCTGGGTATTGCAGGCATGTGCCATTGCGCCTGGCATTAAACGGCTTTGCTGAGATATAATTCACATACTATAAACTCATCCATTTAAAGTAGACAGTTCAGTGGCTTTCAGTAAACTCAGAGTTGTGCATCCATTGTCATGATCAGAGTTAGAGACCTTGTTATCAGCTTTCCACCCGCCTCTCTGAGCCACTGATAACCATAATCTTATGTATAGATTTGCTTATCCTGGATATTTCATCGAAATGGAAACATACAGCATGTGGTTCTTTGGTATCAATTTATTTGAATTAACATTGTATGTTCAAGAATCATTCACCTATCAGTACTTCATTTCCTTTTATTGCTGAATAGTATTTCCATTGTATGGGTGGATCACATTTTATTTATTCATTCAACAGTTGATAGACATTTGTGTTGTTTCTTCTCTCCCATTCTTATCACTGTGTCTCCTTTCTCTACCTCCAGGTCACCTTTAATGTCACATTTAATGTGGAGCCTGATGCTTTCCTTGGAAACCAGCTACTCCTCAAGGCTAATGTGACCAGGTGCGCTGTCCCTGCCTCTCCCACGCACCCTCTCCTTTGAGACCTCAGCCCCTTGTCCATAGTGAACCTTTCCCTTTTCCTTATTCTCCATTCAGATCATTTATTCATTCAACAAATACTTTCTGAGCACTCACAGTTGTGTTGAAGGCTTGTGGGACAGTGGCAGACAGGACAACTGTGGTTCCTGTCCTCACAGAAGTTATAGACACAGAGGTTATGTGGCACAGATAGACAAGAAAACTGGCAATCATAATACAGTATGAAATGAATGACTAGATGGGGGATGTCCAGTGTTCTTGGGAGCTTGGTGTTCAGAGAAGATTCCTGAAGAAAATATATTTAATCTGTGAGTCAATCACTTAAAGGCAGGAACTGAAGGTGGGCAGAAAGACAGACAGAAAGAAGCACCTACCAGGCAAAGCCTAAAGCCTGGAAAGATCAAGATGTGTTTAAGAATGGCCTGAGCACATGATATAGGACTTAAGGCACTGGTTATGGCCATGTCACAAAATGTTCCATAAGTGGTTTAAGGGAATTTGCAGTTTAACTTATCAGAGTGACATGATTATATTTGCATGTTAGAAAGGTCACTTTTCAACAGGGCTGGGAATTGGATTGGAAACAGTTTTAAATTCAGAGGTCTAGTTAGACGTCTGTTTTAGCCACGGGCCTGGGCTATGTAGGGGCAGAAGGGAGTTAGAAAATAGTCAAGTTTAGGATGCAGAAATAATAGGACTTGGTGACTGACTGGAGTTAGGAGATGAAGGAGAAGGAGAAGAAAAGGCTGATTCTCAGTTCTTAAGTGCTGACTAAGCTCTCTCTTTCCCTTCAGTGAGAACAATATGCCCAGGACCAACAAAACTGAGTTCCAACTGCAGCTGCCTGTGAAATATGCTGTCATCACGGTAGTCACCAGGTGCAGGCCCCCAGCGACCTAGCTGAGCCTTCTCCATTGACTGGACACAGCCAATTCTGTTCATGAATCTGTGCTTGTGTTTGTGTCTGTGTGTGTGTGTGTGTGTGTGTGTGTGTGTGTGTGTGTGCATGTATGGTGTGTATGTGTGCACGTGTTGCTTCTGTGTGAGTGGCCTAACTGGCACCCACTGTGTCTCTGACATGCATCGCCCTGCTCTTGCCTTCTCAGGGCTGCATTATTATGTGCCTGCTTACTCCTTACACACTTAGCCTGTGAGCCCCTTCCAGGGCACCCCTCATTTCTGTCACTTCCTGTTCTTTCTTTCTTCCTTTAGTACTGAGGTTTCTACCAAATATCTCAACTTCACGGCCTCAGAGAAGACTAGTCATGTTATACAGCATCAATATCAGGTGAGCACAGGGAATGTCTGGGTCCTAAGAGGACGTTGGGGAGGGAAATTTATGTGAAGAAAATATATAAACAATGATGGAGATGGGAAATTTGTGTGCCAGACACAGCTCCAAGGAAGATCTCACTCTGCACACACACAAGCATGCATATCGGTATGTGCACACATACCTACATGATGAACTCATTTTATCTTCATAAAGACTCTCTGAGGCACTGTTGCTACCCTCAGTTTACAGATGAAGAAACTGGGGCTCAGAGAGGTTAACAAAACCTGTCCAAGTGCCAGGCGCAGTGGTACATGCCTGTAATCCCAGCGGCTCAGGAGGCTGAGGCTGAAGGATCATGAGTTCAAAGCCAGCCTCAGCAAAAGCAAGGCACTAAGCATCTTAGTGAGACCCTATCTCTAAATGAAAAATACAAAATAGGGCTAGGGATGTGGCTCAGTGATTGAGTGCCCCTGAGTTCACTCCCTGATACCAAAATAACAATACAAAACAAAAAAACAAACCCTGTCCAATGCCTCTCAACTAATAAGTAGACTAGCCAGGATTTAGGACATGCCTGTCTGGCTCTCAAGTGTGTGTTTAATGGCTACTCTCTCCCTCCCAGAAAGGGAAAGGACACTTGGGCCTTATTTAGGTGTACTGGGCTCTAGGAAACAGGGAGGCTGAGTCCAAGAGTTGGTGGAGTACAAGTCCAGATGCCTGATCTCTCATTCTTCCCCTGGTGTAGTTCAACAACCTGGGCCAGAGGAGCCTCCCCATCAATGTGACCTTCTGGGTCCCTGTCCAGCTGAACCATGTGACAGTCTGGGACCACCTTGAGGTCATCTTCTCCCAGGTGAGTCTGGCTGGGCCTGAGAAGTGGGTCTGGTTCCTCCCTCCATAGTCTTGATCTTTCCTAAAATTTATTTCCTGCACTGGACTTTGGAGGCTTTCTGACCCTCTTCTGGATCCAGGCTGTCTCATCCTCCCATTCCTTTCTCTTCTCATGGTGTCTTTCTTTCCTCAGAATGTCTCAAGTGCTTGCCATACTGATAAGAGACTCCCTACCCACTCTGACTTCCAGGCTGTACTTAAGAAGACCCCAGTGGTGGTGAGTAGCCTCAGGGATACATGTAGACCCTTGGTGGTCCCCTCATTGGAGCTCAATATGGTCTCTTGACTGAGAGGGCTGAGCACCAAGTGATGATCCTGCATCAGCATCCTTATCCATTTCTCTCTTCTCCTTTTCCCCCCTAGAACTGCTCCATTGCTGTCTGTCAGATAATCCAGTGTGAAATCCCATTCTTTGGCATCCAGGAAGACTTCAACGTTGTCCTCAAAGGCAACCTCTCATTTGACTGGTATATCAAGGTATGTGGGATCCTGAGACTTTGTGGGGCACAAATGTGATACTTCAGGACCCCAGGCCTGGCTATTGCTCTTCTCTTTTCCACAGACTTCACATAACCACCTCCTGCTGGTGAGCACAGCAGAGATCTTGTTTAATGATTCCATGTTTGCTCTACTCCCTGGACAGGGGATGTTTGTGAAGTCCCAGGTAACTGGCTGAGACACAGGGGACTGTTGGAGGGAGGAGGGGAAACTGGGTTTATCAAGATCATTTCTGGTCAGGGAGGGAGAAAAAGAAACAGGTGGGGACTCAAGAGTGAGGGCTGGGATACTGAGAGAAATGGGGAGGGAACAGCCATTGGGTTCAGGGGGAGTAACAGGTCTGATTGGGGAAACCTCCAGACATTTGGCATCTGTCTACTCTGATGCACCTCTTTTCTCCTCTTCCTTCCCCAGACAGAGACCAAAGTGGAACCATATGAAATTCACAACCCTGTGCCACTCATTGTGGGTAGCTCCATTGGGGGCCTGGTGCTCCTGGCCCTCATCACTGCTGGACTGTACAAGGTATCTCCTGGTTGACCCTCTTCCTAACCCTCCTCCCATCCCTTTATGTGCAGAGGTTTGACTCCTAGTACTGCTGCTAGCTGGGCGATCTTGGGCAGATTAGGGCCTCTCTGTGCCTCAGTTTCTTCAGCTGTAAAACAGTTATCAATACCCTTTTTGTGAAGGAAATTGGGTTAATATATTTAGAGCAACTAGAATGGCCCCTGGTACTGAAGGACTGTCATAGAGGGAGTAATTCTCCTTGTTTTATTTTATATTTCTTTCCTGGTTCCAACATTGATGGGATTTCCTTTCCTGCCTCATTTTCCCCAGTTCCCTTCTACTCTCTGCCCCATTATTTTGTACTGCTCTTTATCCTTTTGTCCCCACTCTTGTTTTGCATGACCCTTGCCTTTCCACTGGCTTCTGTGGTCCTTACACCTCTGTCTCTGCCCCAACAGCTTGGCTTCTTCAAGCGACAGTACAAGGACATGATGAATGAAACTGGCCCCCAAGAGGCACCACCCCAATAACAGCTCCTTCTCCAATGCATGGCCTCTTTGACAGCAAGCAGGACTTGAGTCAGACTAACATGCAAGTCCCTAGGGTGCTGGACAGACATGACCTTTAGGAAACTGGTATATTTATGTCTCATGAAGACCTGCTTTGCCTTCCATTTGTGTGTATGCATAAATTGTGTATATGATTCAGGTGTTTTCAGCACCTCTTGGTCAGAAGGTAATTGGCTGGGGGACCTGGGGTTATAGCTCAACGGTAGAGCACTTTCCTAGCACATGTGAGGCCCTGGATTCAATCCTCAGCACCACATAAAAATAAATGAAATAAAGGTATGTGTCCAACTACAATTAAATAATAATAATAATAAAATAATAAGGTAATTGGCTGGGCTTCCTTGTGTGTGGGTAAAGATGCTGTTGCGCCTTCTTCTGAGAAAGGTGATGGCAGCAGCCCTTGTGGGCGAAAATAAAGGGAAATGAAGCAGGAGCTCCACTCTTTGACAAAGGAAGTGAGACTTTCCTGCGTGGGCAAATGAGCAGACCCCTGAAGCCTGTGAAGCCAGAACTTAAAGTACACAGAGAAGCCGTGGAAGGATCCAGGAGCTTGTGAGCTGGCAGGATTCTGTCCAAATCCATTCCATACTAGAGTCAGTGGGCCCAATAAAGATGTCCAACGAGGAATGATAACCCTCCCTTTATTTATTCGTTTATTATTTCAAAGTTACTTTTCTTTTTGAATTGATAAGTCTGTCCATCATACAAAAATTGAAAGACATTCAAGAGTGAATGGTGAAAAGTCTCTTTTCCCTCCTTGGGGGGCAGTCAGGGTTATATATCTTCAAAATTCTAGGCATGTGCAAACGCACACACAAATACACATACATACAAGCCTTTTTTTTCTTTTACACAAATGGTAGCATACTTTGTACTGTTCTGTATCTTACTTTTCCATTAATAGCTCAGATTGTTTCATGCCAAGATAAATTACTTTTTCATTCTTTTATACAGCTGTAGAATGTTCTATTGTATGATTGTGTAATAATGTAGTGAACCAGTCTCCTTTGGATATTTTATTTCTAACTTTTCACTATGATAAGCAATGCTGAATTAATAAATTGGATGTGCCATTTTCACATATGTGTAAGGATAATTTATAGAATAAATTCCTAGAAGTTTGAGTTCCCCCAAAACAAATCCAAGTCAAGAATTTGAATGACAGAAGTTTATTTAAGAAGTGTTTCCATGAAATAGCCTTAGGTGGGGAAGTAAGCTGGGGAAGGGAAGGCAGCTGCTAATGGTGTTATTGCCAACAAAGATATGAACCCCTGGAGCTTAATTCCACTGGAAAGTTCTGTGAGACAATGAAGAACTTGTGTGTTAGCATTATCCCAGCCAAGGGGAGCAGTGGGTAGAGAACACCAATAGTTATTGGCTGAGGGTCACTCTTGGTGGGGACAGGGTGTCAATCCTGTGGCACTTCTGGTTTGCCCTGAATGTGGGCAGAGTAGACTCTGATGGCCAGAGAAAGAGATGTAGGTGCTGCCAGTTGAAGTCTGAGAGAAGAATACAGCTCCTTGCAATCCCATGGGGATATGAGTGGGGGTACCAGCAGCACTGGCTATCAAGTGCAGGTAAGGTTTTAGTAACTATTTCCAGGGGGCCTCCCTTCTCTGTCAGAAGCCCACTTGCCATCTCCTACACTTCTGTGACTGCAGTAACCATTCCCCTGGCTTTAACATATATCCTCTCTAATACTGGTGCTCTGTTAAGGGGCTACCACTGGCTATTCATCTGAATTTCACTCACGAGGCTTAGATCATACCAATGGCCTGAGGTCACACTGATAAGAAGGGAATGAAGCTGGCATTTAATCTCAGCTCTCTGTGGCATTACCATCTTTCCAAGGGATGAAGAGTAAACATCATGGTGTGCCACTTTTGGACCTTGCAGATGAAGGCAACACCAGAGAATGCCAGAGACAGAAGGAACCTGAATATTGACTTTGAAGAACTACCATGTTAGCCTTGTACTCCATATTTTTATACTGATATATATAAGAGAGAAAGGAACATTGACACTGTTGAAGGTAGACACATTAAATTTGGCCTGAAGATGTTTTCACATTTGACTCCTTATATAATGAATTGTAGTCTGACTTAGTACATGACTGAATGAAAAGTCTAACTCAGGAGTCCACTTTTGTAACACACAGCTGAATCTTGGCTGAATACAGGCTGAGCTGCAGTCAATGGCAGGCATCCAGATGATTCCTTCAAGGCTATTTAAGCGCACTTCAGTTTGCTATCCATGCACACCGCCTGGCCATGTTGCAGGCCAGAATTCTTGAAACAGTTCTGGTTCTGAGGGTTGCCTGGTTCTAAAATTGTAAATGAAAACCAGTTAAGATCTTTAAATTTGTTTTAATTTGTCTTTTGAAGACATTGTTATTTTGAGCCTCTGATACAGCAGCTGCTCCTTTATTGTAACTAATATCACTACTTTCCCAAAAATCATTTTCCTCTTTGTTCCAAGAAACTGAACTTGTGACAAAATTTGAAGGCTCTTTACTGATGCCCTATCTCCTAGCATTTCAGTCCCCTTCCTCTATCACTTATCATGATATGTACAATACCCATATCCATTCTGGGATGGTCATGGGCTACAGTCTCATTTTCTTCTTGGGTAGAATTTTTTTTTTTTTTTGTACTGGGGATTGAACCCAGAAGTGCTTAGCCACTAAGCCATGTCCCCAGACTTTTAAAAAATATTTTATTTAGAGACAGGGTTTTGCTAAGTTGTTTAGGGCTTACTAAGTTGCTGGTACTGGCTTTGAACTTGTGATTCTCCTGCCTTAGCCTCCCACCATGCCCTGCTGGGTAGGACTTCTTGGTTTTGTCTCCAAAGGTTTATCCTCAATCTCTGAGAGCACCATGGGAAAGGTCCTACCTGGTGACAGAATGACCTGATAGAGAAATTAACTGACCTGTGTGCACTGTAGAAGTGGGAGAAGGTACTAGAAATGTGATGTTAGTCGTGGTGTGGATATCCAGTCCTCCCTCTTTGCATCACACTCTGGTCTCTGGGGCCAGGATCAGTTATTTGAGGCCCTGAGTACCTCTGCAGTCCGCTTCTGATCCTGCTCCTCCCTCTCAAGCTCCCAGTTCTCAAATGTACCATACTTAGGTGACCAACCAGAATCCTTCTGAAAGTGAAAGGTACTGTGATTAGTCATTGCACTCAGATGCTAGGTCTGTCTGGGACAGATCAGAATGTCTTTTGTTCCCCTACCCATACCCCTTCTCAACTATTGCCTATGTTCTACTTTTTTTCCCCAGAACTCAGTTCCTTTTTCTATCACCTGACACTTGTCTTAGTTTAAATGTTACTTCCTCCAGATCCTCTTGACTTTCTAGTTGAGAGAAGCCCTACTTCTCACATGCTGCCATAATAACCTGAGTTTATTCCTCTGAAAAATATACATTCCTCAAGGACAGGACCCCTATTGCATCCCCAGACTCTAGAACAATATCTAGAACATGTTATAAATAATTGCTGAGTATATGTGTTGAGTAAATGAATCTGTGAATGAAAAGACTTTTGTGTTTCCCCAGATCCCTGTTCTTTTGTGCTTTCTATTAATAGAAAATGCTCTCAAAAATCTATTTCCCTCATCCCAACAAATTTCTTCACAATGATATAGTATCCAACTGAGCTGCTTCATGTTCTCTATATCCTAAGAGACTGAATATACTAAGGAAAATGAATGGCCAGCCTATATATAAAATTAGGCCTCTGACCCCCATCTGCAGCAATCAACACATTAGCTACAAAAACCAGCCCAGGAAGTCAGCCTCACAGGAAGTCCGATCACTATCTCTAACAACCAGACCATGAAATCTAATGGTTTTAACAATTGGCCTCATGTCCAAGTCTTGATTAATAATTGAAAACTTACTTAGTTTTTGTCCTTGCTTCCAATTCATGACCAATCAGAGAAAATCGAATATGTACACTTATCCAATCTCATAGGATGGCTGCTTTTAGCTGCCTGCTTATAGCTTCTGATCAGAGCATATATAAAACTTTCTTTTATTCTACTATTAATCTTTCCTACTCCTCTTCCTTCTTTTTAAGTTTCTGCAGTGATAGTGTCAGAATTGCCTTTGCCTGTTCTCATTTGGTTGGTCTTTGTTTGCACAGTCTTTTGGTCCAACTGCGAAAAATAAATGAGTAAAGCAATTTCCTTTCCACATTCTCTGTGGGCATTCCTATTTGAGTACAGGTTTTGGAGAACAATTGCTAAAATCATTCCTTTTATCTTCCTCCCACCCCACATTGACCATTAAAATATGAGGCGTCTCAGAAATAAAAATATGAGGCATCTCAGAAATCCAGGCTGAGTGAACACAAGTTGAAGACATTGGTAGTCAAGTTCTGCCATATTTACATATGGCCTATTGAGGGCCATCCTACTACTGAGCCAAGGCCAAGATATAGAAGTTGGATGTGATGACCTAGCCTTACTCCCCCTCTCTGGAATTATTCTTCTTTTAATTCACACAGGCATTTCCAGCTCAGCCTCTCCCAGGCACAGCCCCACTTGGCCCACAATCTCCCTGAGACCCTGGATATCTGCTCTGTTCTGTGTTCTTAGTTCATTTCCCTAGGATTCCCGTGTTCCTTCCTTTTGCTCTAAAAACAGATTAAGATCAAACTATTTTACAGTCCCTAGTTGCTGTCTGTGTTTCCTTGCGATCCAATCTTCTGGATTAAAACCAATTTTTCAGTTGCCATGTTTGTTGCTAAAGGCTTACAATTGTTCCCTTTTCTGGAGAATTTTCTTAGCTGAATGGGAAACTGGGTGGTGGGGTTGAGAGGTGGAAGAGCACTCAGTGACCAATGACTGACTGACAAAGGGAGCACCATGGGCAGACTCTAGTCTCACAGTGGGACCTATCCATGGCGCAATTCATGCTTCCTCTGGGATCAGGCTGAAGTCAAATTCTAGTGGAGACCAATTCATTGTCACTTTAACTTCTTTTCCTGCTCTATCCTGGCTCATGCCCTTCTCCTAAGAGCCTCCTTCAAAAAACTGCCATCTCAGATCCTCTAACCTAGGAAACTTGACCTAGGATGATTGCCATTCTGAAGCGCTCCCAGGTCTATATGTTTTTATCTTAATAAAACACAAAAAGTCTATTTGTTTCCTTGTTCTGGCTATAGTCAAGCTCTTAAGGGCAGAGATTGTCTTTTGTTGTTGTTCATTGTGGTACCTATAATATTCAGAGAAGAGTAAGGAGCTCAGTAGATACTTGTTAAATTAATTAATGATAGTGACAAGACAAAGGGGCTTGAACTAGGCTCAGTAAATTATGAGAAAGTGATTGGGCAATATATAGTGGAAATAAATGGAAGATAAATATAAATTCTAGTAATATTTTCTTGTACAGATCACTACTTATTTCAGGTGATGCAGACAAAATAAACTGAGAGAATCTGTCATCATCAGATCTGTCTTACAAAGCAATGCTAAAGGGAGTTTTTCAACTGAAAGAAAGATGTTAACAAGTAGGAAGAAAACACGAGAAGATATAGAACTCATTGATAAGGTTAACTATATGGACAAATTCAGAATGCTTCAATAATGTAAGAATGCTATATAAACATTACAAAATTTGTACAAAGTTTGTTTGTATAAACATTACAAAGTTTGGCTTCTGGTACAAAAACTAGAACCCAAAACGGTTTAAAAAATATATTATTATGTTAAGAGATAGGCGGTATAGGACTGGGGTTGTGGCTCAGTGGTATAGTGCTTGCCTCACATTTGTGAGGCACTTGGTTTGATTCTTAGCACCACATATAAATAAGTGAATAAAATAAAAGGCCAACAACAACTAAAAAATATTTAAAAAGAGGCAGTGTAGAAAAATGGAAATATTTGGGATATCAAAAATTCAAGATATTGCTGGGCATGGTGGTACACAACCAGTATTCCCAGCTACTTAGAAGGTAGAGGCAGAGAAATCACAAGTTTGAAGCCAGACTAGGAAAGTTAGTGAGACTTTGTCTCAAAATAGAAATAAAAAGGGCTGATGATGTAGGTCAGTGGCAGAGCACCCCTGGGTTCAATTCCCAGTACTGCAAAAGAAAAATAATATCAAAATGTGGGGAGAAATGTAATACAAGTGTAAAGTTTTATAAATTAGTATTCTTCTTTTTTCACATAAAATTCTTTAATATAAAATATTTTAAGCGTACAGAAAATGTAGAAATGCTCACAAAATAAATACCTGTATTCTCAATACAGTTTAATCAGATACTAATGCTTTCCATATTTGCTACAAAATGTTTTTAAAAAGATTAGATAATGCAGGTAGAATTGAGTTACCTAGTATACCTCCTCTATGATACTGTACTCTCTGCAAACCCCCCTCTAAAAAACCCCCATCATTCAGAATTTGGTATTTATTATTCCTGTGCATATATGCATGGGATTATTACATTTGCACCCATAAAATATATACAATTTCTGCATATTTTAAATAATATAAATTGTGTTAGACATTATATATCTTGTTGCAATTTGCTTTAATTTCTTTATCATTATGATAAGTATTCTTTGTAGGAGTAAAAAATGAAAAACAACCATAAATAGAGGGATGATTAAATATCTTGTGGCACATTTCCATACTAGAATGCCAAACAGACATATTCCAAAGAGCTAACTTTACATTTTGCATAGAGTTTCTTTTGTAATACATTAGCAAACCTCTGTGAGTTTTAAAAATAGGTGTCTCTCTTAAAAGCAGAATGGATTTTTTTTTTAGTCAGTTAAGCTCTGTATTTTAAAAGCAAATTTAAACCTCTTGCAATTATTGTTATTTACTGATACTATTGAACTTACTTTGACCATCTAATTTTGTTTTTCGATTTGTTCTAATTAGTTATACATGAAGCAGAATGCATTTCAACTCATTGTACACAAATGGAACACAACTTCTCATTTCTCTGGCTGTATATGATGCAGAGTCATACCATTTGTGCAATCATACATGCACATTCCACCATCTTTCCCACCTCCTCCCCTCCCCTCACTCCCCTCTGCCCACTCCAAAGTTCCTGCATTCTCCCCTGGATCTCCCCAATTATGGATCAGTATCCATATAGCAGAGAAAACATTTGGGGATTGGCTTATTTTGCTTAGCATGATATTCTATTGTCAAAATGGCCATTCTACCAAAAGCATTATACAGATTTAATGCAATTCCTATTAAAATCCCAATGACATTTTTCATAGAAATAGAAAAGGCAATCATGAAATTCATTTGAAAAAATAAGAGACCTAGAATAGCCAAAGCAATCCTTAGCAAGAAGAGTGAAGCAGGAGGCATCACAATACCAGAGCTGTACTACAGAGCTATAGCAACAAAACCAGCATGGTATTAGTATCAAAATTGACATGAAGACCAATGGTACAGAATAGAAGACACAAAGACAAACCCACATAAATACAGTTATTTCATACTAGACAAAGGCACCAAAAAAGAAAAGATAACCTATTCAACAAATGGAGCTGGGAGAACAGGAGATCCATATGTAGCAAAATGAAATTAAACCTCTATATCTCACCATGAATAAAACTCAACTCAAAGTGGATCAAGGTCCTAGGAATTAGACCAGAAACCCTAATAGAAGAAAAAATAGGCCCAAATTTTCATCATGTTGGCTTAGGACCTGACTTCCTTAATATGACTCCTAAAGCACAAGAAATAAAATCAAGACTCAATAAATTGGGGGCAAGAGCTGCGCTCCCTGACCGCAGGCATGTCCATTGCCACCTTCCTGGGGGTAGCAGCATAGGCGGGCGCCTCCTCCGTGCTCGCTCCCCTGCCCCCACACCGGCCATGCCCCGGGCCTTTGCGGTGGGCCTGGTATTCGCAGGCTGCTGCAGTAATGTGATCTTCCTAGAGCTGCTGGCCTGGAAGCATCCAGGATGTGGGAACATCATGACATTTGCACAGTTCTTATTTATTACTGTGGAAGGTTTCCTCTTTAAAGCTGACTTTAAAGGAAACCGCCAGCTATCCCAATAAGGTACTATGCCGTGATGGTAACCATGTTCTTTACTGTCAGCGTGGTGAACAACTATGCCCTGAATCTCAACATTGCCATGCCCTTGCACATCATATTTAGATCTGGCTCCCTAATTGCCAACATGATTCTGGGAATTATCATTTTAAAGAAAAGATACAGTATTTTCAAGTATACCTCCATTGCCCTGGTGTCTGCAGGGATTTTTATTTGCACTTTCATGTCAGCAAAGCAGGTGACTTCCCAGTCCAGCGTGGGTGAAAGTGATGGATTCCAGGCCTTTGCATGGTGGTTACTAGGCATCGGGGCACTGACTTTTGCTCTTCTGATGTCAGCAAGGATGGGTATATTCCAAGAGACTCTCTACAAACAATTTGGGAAGCACTCCAAGGAGGCCTTATTTTATAACCACGCCCTTCCACTTCCTGGTTTCATCTTCTTGGCCTCTGATATTTATGACCTTGCAGTTCTATTCAATAAGTCTGAACTCTATCAAGTTCCAGTTGTCGGTGTGACAGTGCCCATCATGTGGTTCTACCTCCTCATGAATGTTATCACTCAGTACGTGTGCATCCGGGGCGTGTTCATCCTGACAACAGAGTGTGCCTCCCTCACCGTCACGCTTGTTGTGACTCTACACAAGTTCGTGAGCCTCATCTTTTCCATCCTGTACTTCCAGAACCCTTTCACTCTGTGGCACTGGGTGGGCACCTTGTTTGTCTTCATTGGGACCTTAATGTACACAGAAGTGTGGAACAACCTAGGAACCACAAAAAGTCAGCAGCAGAAGGCCCCACAAGAAGAACTGACATCTACCTGGAAGATGACCAGTGTTTTGTGCAGGAGGCCTCCGCCCTTTTGCTTTGGTTAACACTGAATCACCCCCAGGATGCAACCAGACATACCCCAGGGATTACCGTTTCTCATGGCCATCCAAAGTTTGTAGACTCTGAATAGACATCCCTTAACCTTAAAAATAGGAAAAAGAGTAGTTCTGTATTATCACACAGATCATTCGTTATTTGTTTACCAGGATATTCAGAACTGTGCTTGTTTGTTAAATTCCAAGTCCCTAGAGCTGTGAGTCTTATATCTGTGATCTCAGAGAAGATCATGCCTTTGTTACTGTTCTGACATTCTCTGCCATAATAATCATTTGTTATCCCGTCCCCTTTTTCTCCTGCCACCCCCTCCCCCATTCTTCAGCAGCACTTTGCAGTTTGTTAGGTACTCCAGGCACCATCTTCCACTGAACAACTGAGTGGCCCAGCAAACTCTGAGCCCTGGTGACACTGGAGCATACTGGCAGACCCCCTTTACTACATTTTGCTTTTTTCCCCCATATGTAACACTTGTTGCAGCCCAACAGCGTCACACAGCACGATGTCTATTTCTCTCAGTGCAAATACCTCTGCTTGTCTTATTATTATAGGATATTTACGGACAGATACCAGGTCAGAGCACAACAAAATGAGTGCTCAGAAAGCTGAAGGCCTGCACTGTGTGAGCTAGGTTTTCTCTCTGGCGGTTGGATATAAGGAAATAGATAAAACAGCTACCAGTTAATACTCTTTAAAAATAATTTATTACCCTTAGTTAACTGATTTTTCAATCCAGGTTGAAACTTTTTTTCAACCTTTATTAAAAGGGCGAATAAACCATTTTATAGAACATTAGACTCATTTACAGGAGGAGACATCTCTTAAATGCCTTTCTCATTGTCTGTCAGGACTATATAATTTGTGCTTCAGAAAAACATAGTTTGTTTATAAAAATAATTTAGTGTTTAAGATATCCACAACTCTACCCCAAAGCACAAATCAAATAGCAAAGGACACTAGCCAGACCGTGTAAGGTGTGGCGCCTGCATGCTCCTATAGCAGCTTGCCTGGTATAATAGATGAGTAACAGGAGACGTGGTCTTGGGATTATATTAATACCTGCATATATCCTTTACCAAGACTTTATTACATTATAAATGCTGTCTTTTTTCATTGTTTTTGTAATTTATTTTTTTATCCTTGGATCAAACCCAGACCTTGTCCATATTTTTTACTTTATTTTTCATCCAACTAAACCATTAACACACTTTATGAGTTTATGTTGGTTCTAATCCCAGCAGTCAATGCTTTCTTGTTTTTGTTTTTGTTTTCCCTTTCCCTTCTTCCTACCCAGTTGACTAAAATGAAATGCTGCAGTACTTTAATTTGGTCAGTGCTAGAAGTGAGGAAAGCAAGGACGGCTGAGCTGATCCATGCCACCTGTAAGCCACCTCTTGTAGGGAGATGATGTGGTATTTTTACAGGATTCTAATAAATGTCTTGTGGTAAAAAAAAAAAAGAAGAAAGAATCAATAAATTGGGTGGATTCAAACTAAAAACTTCTTCTCTGCAAAAGAAACAATCAATAATGTGAAGAGAGAGCCTACAGAATGGGAGACCACATGCACATCAGATGAACTAATCTCCAAATTATATAAAGAACTCAAAGAAACTTAGCAGCAAAAAACCAAATAACCCAATCAGTAAATGGGCTAAGGAACTGAACAGACACTCCACAGAAGAAGATATATCATTGAGCAACAAATATATGGAAAAATGTTCAACATCTCTAGCAACTAGAGAAATGCCAATCAAAACTACAATTTCATCTCACTCTAGTACAGGGAGATCCAAGAGGCGGACTGGAGGGAGGCTACATTCCTCAACACTCTGTGACTTGGGATTCAAGCAGAGGGAATACTGTTTCTTTGCAAGGCAGCAGTTGCTGCCCACTGACTCTCTGCTGTTTACCCTTTAATTCATTGAAGGTGATCCCTGTAATCTACCAGCATATCGTCCACCATTTGAGCACAGATCACTTGTATGTCAGATTGCTGTTGGGCTTGTGTGTTCCACGCTGGGTCTAGAAAGCCTGTGGAACCCCAGAGACTAGGACAGTTCCTTAGGGGGAGCTCAGGTTGAAGAAATTGGAGAAAATATGGCTCTCTCCAGCTCAGTGAGTCCTGAAATGCATGGGGATTGAAGAGGCTGGCTACAATGGGTAGGAAGACTGGAAGAAGGTGTGAGAGTTTTTGCTATTGGCTTACCCACCTGGAGCTACCATCAATCTTTAGACAACCCTACCTACTGGTGGAGAAGGTAAGCTGAGGAAAAAAAATATATCTACATCAATCACTGAGAATCAAACCCAGTGCCTCACACATGTGAGGCAAGTGCTCTATCACTGAACTACAGCCCCAGCTGAGAAAATTTTTGAAAGCCAACTGAAGCTATCATTTAATTTTCCATTGAGACTTTCCCTTTTTTTTCTTTATCCATTGCCCTCTCTCTCACATCTCTACCATCTTTGAATCCAAATACTTTCATACATCAATTTATTGAGGAATGAGGTGCCTGAATAGTATATTACAGTTTTGTTGTGTATCCTTATATTTTTACTTTTTTAAAAAACAATAAATATATACATATGCATGTATATATAATATATATATATATATATATATATATATATATATATATATATATATATAATTATATTTATTTATTTATTTTCTGTAATACTGGGTGACTTTAACACACCTCTCTCACCACTGAATAGATCTTCCAAACAAAAACTAAACAAAGAAACTATAGAGCTAAATAATATAATCAATGATTTAGACTTAATGGACATATATAAAGTATTTCATCCATCATTGAGCAAATATACTTTCTTCTCAGCAGCACATGGATCCTTCTCTATCATAGACCATATGTTATACCACAAAGCAACTCTCAGCAAATATAAAAAGACAGAAGATACTACCCTGCATTCTATCAGAGCATCATGGAATGAAATTAGAAATCAATGATAAAATAAAAAATAGAAGTTACTCCAACACTGGACACTAAACAATATGCTATTGAATGAACAATGAACGGCAGAAGATATCAGGAAGGAGATAAAAAATTCTTAAAGGTAAATAAGAACATCAACACAACATATCAAAATCTCTGGAACACTATGAAGGCAGTGCTAAGAGGAAAGTTCATTGCATTAAGCTCATTCATTAAGAGAATAAAAAAGTCAACAAATAAATAACCTAACATTACATCTCAAAGCCCTAGAAAAAGAAGAACAAACCAACACCAAAAGTAGTAGAAGACAGGAAATAATTAAAATCAGGACTGAAATCAATGAAATTGAAAACAAAAGAAACAACTGAAAAAAATTGACAAAAACGAAAAGTTGGTTCTTTGAAAAAATTAATAAAATTGATAAACCTTAGCTATGCTAACAAAGAGAAGGAGAGAGAAAACTCAAATTACTAAAAATTTGTGATGAAAAAGGAAATATCACCACAGACACTATTGAAATACAGAAGATAATTAGAAACTACTTGAAAAATTTATACTTCAATAAAATAGAAAATCTCAAAGACACTGACAAATTTCTAGATACATATGATCTACCCAAATAGAATCAGGAGGATATACACAATTTAAACAGATCAATTTCAAGCAAGGAAACAGAAGGTGCCATCAAAAGCAAACCAACCAAGAAAAGCCCAGCCAATGAATTCTCAGTAGAGTTCTACAAGATATTCAGAGAAGAACTAATACCAATTACTCCTCAAATTATTCCATGAAATAGAAAAGGAGCAAACCCTATTAAACTCATTCTATGAGGCTAGTATCACCTAGATTCCAAAACCAGACAAAGACACATCAAAGAAAGAAAATTTCAGACCAATATCTCTGATAAACATAGATACAAAAATTCGCAATAAAATTCTGGCAAATTGCATACTAAAGCATATTAAAAATATAGTGAACCACAATCAAGTGGGGCTCGTTCCAGGGATGCAAGGTTGGTTCTCCATATGGAAATTAATAAACATAAGTCATCATATCCATAGAGTTAAAGACAAGATTCATATGATTATCTCAATCAACGCAGAAAAATGTATTTGTCAAAATACAGCACCTCTTCTTGTTCAAAACACTAGAAAAACTAGGAATAGTAGGAATATACCTCAACATTGTAAAAGCTATCTATGCTAAACCCAAGGCCAGCATCATTCTAAATAGAGAAAATTTGAAAGCATTCCCTCTAAAACTAGACCAAGATGGCAATGTCCTCTTTCACCACTTCTATTCAACATAGTTCTTGAAACTAGCCAGAGCAATCAGACAGACAAAGGAAATTAAATAAATACACATAGGAAAAGAAGAATTCAAACTATCACTATTTGCAATGACATGATTCTATATTTAGAAGATCCAAAAAATTCCTCCAGAAAAATTCTAGAATAAATTAATTCATCAAAGTAGCAGGATATAAAATCAACACCCATAAATCAAATGCATTTCTGTACATAAGCAATAAATCCACTGAAAGAGAAATTAGGAAAACTATCCCATTCACAATATCCTAAAAAAAATACTTGGGAATCAAATCTAGCAAAATAGGTAAAAGACCTCTAAAATGAAAACTACAGAATACTAAAGAAAGAAATTGAAGAAGATGGAAAGATCTCCCATGCTCTTGGATAGGCAGAATTAATATAGACAAAAGGTCATACTACCAAAATGTTATACAGATTTAATGCAATTCCTATTAAAATCCCAATGACATTCTTCACAGAACTAGAAAAAGCAATCATGAAATTCATTTGTAAAAATAAGAAACCCAGAATAGCCAAAGCAACCCTCGCAAGAAGAGTGAAGCAGGAGGCATCAGAATACCAAACCTTAAATTGTATCACAGAGCAATAGTAACAAAAATGGTAATGGTATGGATACTAAAATAGACACGTAGACCAATGGTACAAAATAGAAGAAACAGAGACAAACCCACATAAATACAATTATCTTATACTAGACAAAGGTGCCAAAAAACATATATTGTAGAAAAGATGGTCTATTCAACAAATAGTGCTGAGAAGACTGGAAATCCATATATAGCAAATTGAAATTAAACCTCTATCTCTCACTCTGCACAAAAATCAACTCAAAGTGGATCAAATACTTAGACAGTAGAATAGAGACCCTGAACCTAACAGAAGAAAAAGTAGGCCCAAATATTTATCATGTTGGCTTAGAACCTGACTTCCTTAGCAAGACTGCTAAAGCACAAGAAGTAAAATAAAAAATCAACAAATGGGATGGATTTTAGTTTAAATTTAAAACTTCTTCTCAGCAAAGGAAGCAATCAGTAATGTGATGAGAGAGCCTACAGAATGGGAAAAAATATTTACCATATATATACCTCAGATAAAGCACTAATCTCCAGGACATATAAAGAGCTCAAAAACTTAACACCAAAAAACCCCAAATAACCCGGATCAATAAATGAGCTAAGGAACCGAACAGAGACTTCACAGAAGAAGAAATATAATTAATCAACAAACATATGAAAAAAAAGGGGCTGGGATTGTGGCTCAGTGGCAGAGTGCTTGCCTAGCATGTATGAGGCACTGGGTTCAATTCTCAGTACCACATATAAATAAATAAAATAAAATAAATTTTTAAAAATGGCAAAAATGTTCATCATCTCTAGCAATTAGAGAAATGCAAATCAAAAGTACTCTAAGATTTCATCTCACTCCAGTTAGAATGGCAATTATCAAGAATATAAGCGATAATAAAAGTTGGTAAGGATATGGGGGAAAAGGAACACTCCTACATTGTTGGTGGGACTACAAATTGGTGCAACCACTATAGAATGCAGTATTGAGATACCTCAGAAAGCTTGGAATGGATCCATCATTTCACCCAGCTATCCCACTCCTTGGTTTACACCAAAAGGACTTAAACTCAGCATACGATAGTGACACAGTCACATCCATGTTTATAGCAGCTCAATTCGCAGTAGTTAAACTATGAAATCATCCTAGATGCCCTTCAATGGATGAATGGATAAAGAAACTGTGGTACATACACACAGTAGAATATTACTCAGCCTTAAAGAAGAATAAAATCATGGAATTTTCAGGTAAATGGATAGAGATGGAGAATATCATGCTAAGCGAAATAAGCCAATCCTATAAAACCAAAGGCTAAATGTTTTCTATTTTTCTATCTTTATTAGCAATGTTAAGGTGCTATTATTTCAAAAAAGCTTGTTATAATCAAAAGACTTATTTTGTAAGCCTCATGGGAATCATGAAGCAAAAATCTTCAAATAATAAGCAAAAAAGTAAACAAGGAATCAAAACATGCTACTAGGAAAAATCAATTAACCACAAAGGAACACTGTAAGAGAAGAAGAAAAAGAAAGGAACTACAATAAAGGTAGAAAACAAGCAACAGAATGGCAGTACTGAGACCTTATCACTTGATAATTACCTAAATGAAATTCAATAAATTCTCCAATTAAAAGACATACAAAATTATCTGGAAAAGAAATCAAGAAGGCAATCCCATTTACCATAGCTACAAAACAAAACAAAAACTTAGGAATAAATTTAACCAAAGACAAAAAGATTTCTACAAGGAAAAGTATATAAGGCATTGATGAATTGAAAATGACACAAAAAGTTTGGAAGAATTAATATTCTTAAAATGTCCATACTACTCAAAGAAATTAGAGATGTGATATGGTTAATAAGAAACCACAAAACTCCTGAAAACCAAAACAATCTTGAACAAGAACAAAGCAGGAGGCATTATATGATCTAGAGAGATTAGAAATGAACCCACACATCTGTAGCCAACTGATCTTCAATAGAGGCGCTAAGAACATGCAATGGAGGACAGTATCTTCAATAAGTGCAGTTGGGAAAAGTGGATATGCATATGCAGAAGAATGAAACTAGATCTCCCTCTCTCACCACACACACAAATCAACTCAATATATATATATATATATAAAAGACATTAATATAAGCCCTGAAACTATACAACTACTAGAAGAAAACATATGTGAAAACCTTCAGGACATTGAGATAGGCAAGGATTTTTTTTATAAGACCTCAGAAGCACATAAAATAAAATAAAAATAGACTAAAGGGATTACTTCAAACTAAAAAATTCTGTACAACAAAGGAAATAGTCAACAGAGTGAAGATACAATCTATGAAATGTCCATTCCGACAAAGAGTTAATTGCCAGAATGGACAAAGAACTCAATCTGATTAATAAGTAAATCTATTTGGACAATGGAGCCAAATTGATATTTCTTAAAAGAAGATATAAAAATGGCCAAGAGGTATATAAAAATGATCATCATCATTATTATCAGGGAAATGCTAATAAAACCACATGAAATATCACCCTCACTCCAGTTAAAATGGTTGTTGTCAAAGACAAAAGATAACAACAAGTGTTGGTGAGAATATGGAGAAAAGGAAACACAGTTGGTGCGGATAAAAATCAGGACAACAATTTAAAATAATATTATGTTTCCTAAAAAATTAAAAATAGAATTACCATATGAGGGCTGGGGATGTGGCTCAAGCGGTAGCGTGCTCGCCTGGCATGCGTGCAGGGCTGGGGTTTGATCCTCAGCACCACATACAAACAAAGATGTTGTGTCCGCCGAAAACTAAAAAATAAATGTTAAAATTCTCTCTCTCTCTTAAAAAAAAAGAAATTAGAATTACCATATGATCCAGCAATTCCATTACTGGGAATATATCCAAAGGAAATGAAATTGGTATGTTGAAGAGACATCTGCTCTCTCATGTTTATTATAGCACTATTCACAGTAGCCAAGAAATGAAGCCACCTGAGTATTCATCAACTGAAGAATGGATGAAGAAATGTGTTATGTGTGCATAATGGACTGCCATAAAAGGATGAAGTCCTGTCATTTGTGACAGTATGGATAAAACTGGAGATTATTATTTTAGGTGAAATAAGACACAGAAAGATGTGTACTGCATGGTCTCATGGTCTCATGGTTCATGGAATCCAAAGAACATTATCTCATAGAAGTTGAGATACAGTGGTTTGCAGAGGCTGGAGAGGGAAGGGGATAGGGAGGAATGGGGAAGGTTGAACAACAGGTACTACCTTCTCCTTAGACAGGCGGAATAGGTTCTGGTGTTCTATCCTGCAACAGGGTGACCATAGATAATGATGATGGTATATTTTTTAAAAGCTAGAAGAAAGGATTTTGAATGTTTTCACTGTACAGAAATGATAAATATTTGAGATAGATATATTTTCCCTGATTTGAACATGATACAATGTACACATGGAAAAATATCACATGGTTGCCCATAAACAAACTTTTGTGCCAATTTAAAACATTTTTAAAAATTAAAAAATTTTTAAAAATAAGATTGGGTTATATCAATTGCCACAACAAATAGTAGCAAATACACATAACTGAGCTGCAAAAGTGAAGAGACAGGAATTATTAAATCCCCTGTGTGTATGTGTATGTGTGTGTGTGTGTGTGTGTGTGTGTGTCCTATTCCTTTTCCTGAGTAACATTCTGTCATTCATGAAATTCATTCATGCACCAAGGATTAACTGTGTGCCTCTTATGTGTCAAACACTGTGCTGAGAGCTGGGGGTAGATAGAAGGTTTACAACACAGAACAATGGAGAAAGCCTATAGTCCCTACCCCCAACACTTGGCACATCAAAATATTCCATCTGCCCACCCCCCAAGAATCTCCCCGGGAGACTTACCAAATAAGAGATAACTACTTTCTCTTTTGGGTCATTCTGCTACTTAATAAAACTTCCAAGATGTCATCTTCTAGGGTGCAATCCTGTCAGCTGGGACCCTTTTATGTTTGCCTTGTTTCCCATACTAGATGGCCGAGAGCTTGGGTCTTGTGATCAGTGTGTGTGTGTGTGTGATGGATGAATGAGTGAAGTTGTGTAGAGAGCAGAAAGTAAAATCATTAGCAGTCTGTGGTTAAGACTTCAGCGCCTTAAATTCTGTCCTTGGCTCGTACTAGCCAGGTGACCCAAGGAAAAGGACTCAACTTCTCTGGACTTCCATTCTGCATCTGTGGTATGGGGATGATAGACTCCTTCACAGGAGAAGTGAAATTGTGCCAATTTAAAACATTTTAAAAAATTCTCATAGGACTACTGTGAGAATTCTTATTTGGTAAGTCTCCTGGGGAGATTCTTGGGGGTGGGGAGATAGAGTAATATAGAAAGTGGAGAGTGATATAAATGTTAAGTATTATGACAGCTCCTTTGTTCTGCCATCGAGATGTTATTACCCTCTGCTTGCTTCTCCCTTTCATGGTCCAAGCTTTCTAACCATTGGCTAAAGTCCTCTAGTACTCCCAAAGCATCCCTCCAGAATTCTATGCCCAGGAGTGCAGGAAGAACCAGGTGCTTTTGGAAAGGATCCTCTTTATGAGTTCCTATGTATGTGTATGTTTCTACTCTATAGATAGAATTAAAATAAATTCTTTTTAAAGAAAATCCTGGACTATACAGCATTTTTTTCCTTCAAAGACAGATTGCATGTGGCAAGAGGAAGGATAGCAGTTGTAGGGTGGGTCCAGTCAGGCTGCGTGGGTCAGCATAAGATGGAAACGGACCGAGAAATCCAACTCTAGGGCTTCTTCCCACAAGGTTTCTGTTCTCTTTTTCCCACCCAGTAGGCAGCAGATAAAACAGAGACATGAATTAATTTGGACACAGAACCTACTTTGGAGAAAGCCTACAGTCCCTACCCCAACACTTGGCACATCAAAATACTCTATCTCTCCACCCCAAAGAATCTCCCTGGGAGACTTACCAAATAAGAAGCTTCTGCTTCTGATGTGGTTTCTCCACCCTTTACACTATGTCACATATATGCCAGATCAGATGAAGCCCTTCCTGCCTTTCACCCTGCTGGAACCTTCTTCAGCACCTCTGAGCTCAAGGATGTAGCAGAAAATTATTGAGTAGGGGATGCCAAACTCTCCAAATGGCTGCTCTCCAAACTCTCCCCATACCCTCTGCGTGACTTCGATCTCTTGCCACAGGTTTGGCCTGGGCTCTGTGCACACAGAGGTGCCAGACAGAGAGAGCTGGCTTTGGCTGACTCATAGTCTCACTGGGCTGAGGAGATGGGCAGCACCTCTGCCCCTTTCTGCTTATGCCATCCCCTCAGTTCCTTCCCTTTGGAAAGGAAATGTCACAGTCATGATGCACTGAAATAAGGCTATAAGTTGCAATACCCTAAGGTCCTGGCAGGAGTCTCACTGCTCTCATCTGTAAAATGGATGGGTTATATTAAGAACACTTTGTGTTCTGCACTTTAATGATCCGAAGTTGTCCTTGGCAAAAGTGAGCTATCTTACTTTGGTTTTTCTCTGGTTAGAATTCACCTCAAGTCAGCCTCAAGTATTTCAGAAGCATGTTGGGTAGCTTGAGAGAAGAGGTGTGGTCTTATTCTTCCAGTATTCTTGTCAACTCCCTCACCCACTAAGGGTAAAGCCCAATCTTGAGGAAAGGGAGCAACAAAAAGTTGGAGATTTGTGTTATCTTGGAGGGCCGAGGCCTCTTTGGCATTCACCCTGTCCGGAAGACTAGCTTTATCCAGATCTTGGACCACTTCCCTCCCACACACCTTTTTTAAAAAATATTTTTTTTAGTTATACATGGGCACAATATCTTTATTTTGTTTATTTATTTATTTTTATTTTTATTTTTTTAAAGAGAGAGAAGAGAGAGAAATTTTTTTAATATATTTTTCAGTTTTTGGTGCACACAACATCTTTATTTTTATTTTATGAGGTGCTGAGGATTGAACCCAGCGCCCTGCACATGCCAGGCAAGTGCATTACCACTTGAGCCACATCCCCAGCCCCTTGTTTATTTATTTTTATGTAGTGCTGAGGATCGAACCTAGGGTCTGATTGCTCTATTGCTGAGCCACAACCCCAGCCCCCATCTTTTATTTAGCAGGTTTTTCTGTTACCACTTCCTTCTTGGAATTCAACCCTTTCTCCTCCCACCCCCTTCAAATTTTCTTTAGCTACACACATTCCAGCCTCCCCCCCACCCCATATTGTGTTTGAAGTCTCTGCAGATACTCACCTCCAGGTGACACTGCTGTTCCCACCCCTCATCGTCATCCCTTGTCAGCCTGGCCTCTCCCTACCCTGGCATGGTTCACACCAGGGTCACTGATGGTGTCTGTTGTCAGAACCAGCAGAATCACTTGATGTTTAGCAACCTGTGACCATGTTTGAGCCCCTTTTCTCCAGTCTCTTGGGTGATGCTCTTCTTGCCCCCGTGCTTTCCTCTCCCTCTTTGAGGATCCCTCTTCCCACTTTGTGGGTTCCTGCTCTGCTGCCAACACTGGCAATTCCCTGGGATTCACCCCAGACCCATCTTTCTCCTTCTTCTTCACACTCTCACCAGGACTTACCCCAGCAATTCTGCAGTTGGGTCCAAAAGATACCTCCAAACCAGGCTTTCCTCCTAAGACTCAGATCCACACACCTACTTGCAGGAAGTGAAGATCCCAGTCCTCACTAATTCCTTTTAATTCCGCCCCCCACTGTCTGCAGGACCAACATAACATGTCTTAAAGGCCCTGCTTCCCCTTTGTCAACTCCCCAAGGCCCTGATCTCATCTCTTGTCACTTCTGACCTCCCACGTTCATCGTTCCCATCATCAGTTTCTCAAACATGCCCTTCTATCTCATGCCTCATGCCCCTTCTGCCTCATGCCCCTTCTGAAGCACCCCCTCCCCACTTGCAGTCTCCTGACTTAGGCTGCCTTCAAGGTTCAACTGGAGTGCTGCCTCCTCCAGGAAGCCTTCTTGGAAACTCACACCCTCCCAGCCCAGGTAAGGCACCCTGTGGTCGCCGTACTCCCCTCTCATAGCAACCATTTTGCTGTTTATCCATTTGCTTTCTCCACTGACCCCAGAATGGGGGCCTTGTGGTTTATGTTTTTTTCTTCTACCTAGCAAAAGACTTTTGTAATCGGCCTCAAATTAGGCTTTTTGAATAAATGATGAATAAATGAGCAAAGGAATGAATGAATGCCCACTCTGTGCTCCTCCTAGGGACCAGATGATCCACTCCTTGGCCTGTAGGCTTCCTGGTCAGAAGTAAAGGGTTTACACCAGAGTTTCCATTAGTTCCTGAAGGGCTACATTGTTCTTCTCTCCTCTCTGAGATGACAGATATTTCAAGATCAAGGGGAGCACACCGTTAGTGCAAAAGGGAAGTGCGAGAGGTGAGGCTGGTCGGGGGGGTTTGCACTCACCCAAGTAAAAACTGGCAAGCCAAAGAAGCGAGCCAGGTCATCTCTGATCAGAACAACTCCTGATCAGCAATGCGTGGGCTACCTGGGTTCCCTTTTCTGATCATGATAGTTGTATTTTCCTCCCCCACCTCTGAGTCATACTGACAACTTCCCTCCATGCCTCTGGCCTCCTGACCACTTCTCTGCTCATTTCTTCCTCAGTACCTTCCAGTGGTGCCTTCAGCAAGCCCAGGAGCTCAGAGCCCCACAGCTGACCTTCCAGTCATGAGCAGGACATGGACGGCCCTCCTGCTATTCCTGGGTGAGCATGGGCCCTGAGGAAGGGGGTCTCAGGAACCTGGGTCAGAGTGCTCCAGGCCCCTGAACTGTGGGGATCAGGGTCTGAGTAGGGAGAGAGACTTGGCACTAGGGGGAGGTTGGTACGTAGGGCTTGGAATCTGTAGTTTTTGGAGGGAAAGGATATTAAGGAACCAATTTTGGGAGAATTTGCTGCTGGAAGAGAGGTTAACCACATTGACAATTCAGAAGTAGAAGAAATCAATTTTGTGCTGTGTCCATAGTGCCCCTTCAGACCCCACATTTCCCTAGATTCTCCCTCATAGAAGCCTCAGAGGTAGGGGTAGGGAAGGATTATATTTAGAGCTTGGGTATTGCTCTGTGGAACTGGAGAATTGAAACTTGACAATGGAACAATGGGTGAAGAGCCATCTGTATACTGTGCAAAAGAGAAAAGTGAGATGAATCTAGGAGCCCAGGAGGCCAGGGGACTCTGGGGTATTGGACTTAGAGAGTAGAGCAGGAAGTTGGGGCCCTGGAAGATGGGACTGAGCATCTGGGTGTGGTCATCAGGCAGGAGGAAGACCCTTCTCTTCAAAGCTCTCTTCTCACTCTCTTCATCAGCTTCATCTCTTGGCTTCAACTTGGACACAGAGAAGGTGACAACCTTCCGTGTGGACAGTGCTGGGTTTGGACACAGCGTAGTCCAGTATGCCAACTCCTGGTGAGGACCCGTAGTGACTGACTTCTAGCTTTTTCATCAGCTCCTCTCCCCACACAGAGCCCTGTCCTTCCCCTTCTCACACTCCAGGGCATTATTTGCATACTTTCTCTCTATTGGGTGTGGCAACTTTTCCTAGTGATGAATGTTTGGTCTGAGAGTAGACACTGTCTTGTTTTTTTAAAAAATAATTCATTTATTTATTCTTGTTTTAAAATTTCTATTGGTTCTTTTTAATTATACTTAGCATTAGGATTAATTTCAACACAATTAGAAAAGCACAGAGTATAACTTGCTCTAAATCAGTCCCCAATGCTTCCTTTTCCTGCCCCACTGTCTTGCTTTTTCAATAATCACAGCTAACATTTATTGAACACTTACTAAGTGCCAGGCATTTTAGCATGGAGTTATAGATGGGCACTAATTTAGTCCTCACAACCTTATAGGAATCAGCCATTCAACAAGTATCTATTTAGCATCTACTATATATTTCAGGAGCAGGGTATATAACAGAGAATGAGTCAGACAAAAGTGCTGCCCTTGCAGAATTTAAATTGTTCTTAATCTCCATTTTATAGATGAAATCGAGGCTCAGGGAGGAGAGCAAACTTTCTGGAGTGGCCGTCAGGCCCCAGCCAGGCACTCTTCACTGCAGTGTTCTTTGTCTCTCCATAGGGTGGTGGTTGGAGCCCCCAAGGAGATAAAAGCTGACAACCAAACAGGTGGACTCTATAAGTGTGACTACAGCAGGGGCACATGTAAGCCCATCCACCTGCAGGGTGAGTCACTGCCCTTGCCTGGGATGCAGCACCAGGCTCCAATGCTCTGGGACCAGCGGAGAGCGCAGGTGTTCCATTGGCCGGCTTCAGCTCTGTCTGCAGCCCCTTGATCTCAGACAGGAGGTTCCTGTACCCTCAAGACCTTCCAGCCCATTGCACCCCTGCACTCCCTCAGCTCCTTCAAGACCTGGAAGCCTCCTTCACATGTTAGACCTCCTTGTCTCCCAAGTTGAGGGGATGTCTACCCATATCTTACTGTTCTTGAGGGTGAACATGAATGTGTCTGTCTCCTTAGTCCCTCCGGAGGCTGTGAATATGTCCTTAGGCCTGTCTCTGGCAACCACCACCAAGCCCTCCAAGTTGCTGGTGAGTTTCCCTGGGTCACAAAAGGGTCCTGAGGGAAGGAGTGAGGACCTGGGACTCCTGAGATTGGTGATCTTGTGGATGGTAGAAGTGCTGGGATAGGAGGGTGGGCAGGACAGGGACAGCTGCTCCCACTAGCCTTCTGTGTCCCCAGGCCTGTGGCCCCACTGTACATCATGCATGCAGAGAGAACATATATTTGAATGGGCTCTGCTTCCTGTTGGTCTCCCCCTCTGAGCAGGGCCAAAGGCTCCCAGCTGCTTTGCAGGGTGAGTTTTTGGTGATCTTTTGGGGAGCTCACATATATTCAACTGGGGGTGCATTGGGGTCAGAGATGCCTTTACCAGAGTGATAAGAAGGGGGGATCTAGAAAAAATTTTACTAGACAGTGTAGTGACTCCAAACATGGCTTCCCTGCTGGCTTTGAAACCCTGTCCCATCACCGTTCAACAGTACAACGTTTCCTATGTGACCTTACCCTCTGAGCTTTGGTTTTGTCGCCTGCCAAATGGGGATAATAACACACCCCACACTGAAAGTAAGATAAGATGATCTGTGGCCAGAGTTTAGCACAGTACCTGGCACAAGGGGAGAGCTCCATTAATGCAAACTGCTATTATGTTTAGAGAGAAGGGGATTCATTTTCCTCCAGTGTGCTCTGAGATAGATATAACCAATTGATTTGTCCAGCAGTCTGGGAATGGTGGTAAGGGTGCAATCTAAGTTGTGTGTGTGTGTGTGTGTACACGCAAGGGCATGTGTTCATACAGGTTGAGGCATCGGGCTTGTCTTCTCTGGTGTTGATGGGGAATCCAAGATAAGGAGGCTAAACAGTGAGTGAGCTTTTCAGACTTACCCATGTCAGACTGAGGCCACTCCCTGGTTTCACATTCACTCTGACGCCCTTGGAGAAAACTACATCTGACTACTGAAGGGTGCCCCTTGTATCACCTCCTTGGGTGGAGACTCCATCCACAGGGGCCATCAGAACCCCCAGGATACCAGTCTTTCTATGGGAGCCCTCTAGGGAAGGAAGAGGAAGCTGGGAGGTGGGAATGGAATGGGGGCCTCCCCTCCTGAGCTGGAAGTTTCCTTTTTCTGAGGACAGATTCCACATTTGCCCAGGAGAAAAGTAAGGGTGTATATTTAATCTGAGAACAGAATAGGACCAGTGTGTAGCTGTGGCCAGAAATGATATTAAAAATAGTGAACAAAAGTACCGTTTAGCACTGACCAACAAGAACAAACACTGACCAGGGCTAGCACAGGCTTCTTTCCTTGAAGAAGTTGGGGGTAGAGGGGAATAAGTGGGGTCAGGTCCAAGGGTAGGGGAGGCTCTCAGCTTCTTACCATCTGGATGGAAGGAACTTTCACTTTTCTGTTTTTTGATGGTCGAGGCTGATGCAGCTCAATCACAGTTGTAGCCTCTCTGAGACCTTAGGAAACTCAAGTGCTCCATTTATTATATTTATTTTTTAGTTTTTTAGGTAGACACAATATCTTTATTTTTTATTTTTATTTTTATGTGGTGCTGAGTTTTGAACCCAGGGCCCCGCACGTGGGAGGCTAGCTCTGTACCACTGAGCCACAATCCCAGCCCCCCTCCCCCACTTTCTAACAAGGAGAGGACCAGGGTGTGGGGGCTGAACTCTGATTGTCAGACTGGAGTGAGGGGGAAGGTGTTGGGAAACTGAGTTCTTGTGACCAGAAAGCTAAGGTCATGGGTTCTTTGGAGAATCCACTGGAGGACCAGGGCCACCTCCTTCCCTAGAATGCCCAAGGCAGAATCAGGATATCGTGTTCCTGATTGATGGCTCAGGCAGCATCTCCAACACTAATTTTGCCACAATGATAAGATTCGTGAAGGCTGTGATGAGCCAGTTCCAGAGACCCAACACCCAGGTGAGCTCTTGGGAGTGGGGTGCAAGTCTGCTGGGCATTGCTTGGGGCAGGCTTGCTGGGGAAAGTCTGGGGATTTGGTGAAGCAGTCTCATACCCCAGCTCTATATGATTCTTCCAGTTCTCTCTGATGCAGTTCTCCAGCAAATTCTTGGTACACTTCAATTTCAACAAATTCATCTCCAGTTCAGACCCTCTAACACTGTTGGATTCTGTACACCAGCTGAATGGGTACACTCGCACGGCCACAGCCATCCAAAAGGTCATGTGAGTCCAGATTTCTCCTAATTCCTTTCCCAAAGCATCCAGGTCTTCCTTTGAGCCTCATCTGCCTTCTCAAGAAAGGGACAGGCAGAGACTGAAAATCTAGCCTGGGACCCCCTTGCCAAGTTGGGGACTTTTGAGTGGGACTGCAAGGGGCATGGCTTCCTTTTTACAAAGCCATCAAAGGCTGCTGTAGTTCTGTTCACAGGCCTCTGGACCCTCTTCTTTCCTGACAGAAACATATTGTTCACTACCCAAAATGGGGCCCGCAAGGATGCCACTAAGATCCTGATTGTCATCACTGATGGGCAGAAGCAAGGGGACTACCTGGATTATAAGGATGTCATTCCCATGGCGGAGGCGGCAGGCATCATCCGTTATGCAATTGGGGTAGGGCATAGAGATGCTACCTACTACTACTCCCCAGCAGGCAACTTCCCTTTCAAGGGTAGAGATTCTACTACCTTCTGGATTAAAACTCAGCTTGGGGACTCATGATCCTTTCCCTCAAATCTTTTGATGCTATCTGAGCCTTATTTTTCTCACCTGTGCTATAAGCCTGACGTGCAGTGTTCTTGAAAGAGATCAACACCCAGACATATAGGCATATTGTATTTCTTATTTTCATGGAGTTGGTCTTTTCTCTGGACAGGTTGGAGAGGCTTTTCAAATGATGCATTCCTGGAAAGAATTAAATGACATTGCATCGAGGCCTGCTCATGAATACATATTTAAAGTGGAGAACTTTGATGCTTTGAAGGATATTCAAAACCAGCTCCAGGAGAAGATCTTTGCCATTGAAGGTAAGTCAGAGATAGAGCTACTTGCTTCAGAAATCCTTATCCACAAGGGCTTTTCCTTCCTTCCTCCTTTTTTTTTTTTTTTTGTACTGGGGATTGAACCCAGGGCCTTATGCATACAAAGCAAGCACTTTATCAATTGAGCTATATTCCCAGCCTCTTTTCCTTTTTGAATCTAGATCCCCTTGTCATGGGCAATAACCCTTGTTGTAGGTGTCGATTTCCAATCTTAGATTCTCCTAAGAATCCTTCCTGGACTTGGAAAGGCTGAATTTCTCCCTGAAATCCAAACATCATGCCTTCCCCAGGTACAGAGACCATAAGCAGTAGCTCTTTCGAAATGGAAATGTCCCAGGAGGGCTTCAGCGCTGTGTTCACACCTGTGAGTGGGGTCCCTTCAGGCTGACAAAGAAGGATGAGGAAGATTGGGAGGAGGGAAGGAGAGGAGGAGTGGATGGTTGTGCAGAGCCAATGGCAGACTTTGTTTGGCTTAGGCTGCCTCTTGCTTTGTTCTGCTCAGCCCTGCAATCTTTTCCTCCCAGGATGGACCAGTTCTGGGGACTGTGGGGAGCTTTAGCTGGTCTGGAGGTGCCTTCCTGTACCCCCCACATATGAACCCCACCTTCATCAACATGTCTCAGGAGAACGTGGACATGAGGGACTCTTACCTGGGTGAGAAAAGGCTGTGGTGGGGGACAGGTGGATGACAAGCTGTGGGAAGGGGAGGAGAAGCCTTAGTGCTGACTCTGGGTCCCCTCAGGTTACTCCAGTGAGCTGGCCCTTTGGAAAGGGGTGCGCAGCCTTATCTTGGGGGCCCCTCGCCACCAGCACACTGGGAAGGTTGTCATCTTCACCCAGACATTCAGTCAATGGAGGCCGAAGGCTGAAGTCACAGGGACCCAGGTTGATGTGGAGGGCCCATGTTGGTGGAACATGAGGGCGGGCAAGGTGGCTAGGAGCAGGGAGCTGATAGGGCAGGTCCTGGTACCTGGGGAGTGGCAGGACCTGGCCCAGAAAGGAGGTGCCTCTGGCAGGGGCAGGCAAGATGACTTCAGACTCTCCTCCCAGGTCGGCTCTTATTTTGGGGCCTCCCTCTGCTCTGTGGATGTGGACAGCGATGGCAGCACCGATGTGGTCCTCATTGGGGCCCCCCATTACTACGAGCAGACCCGAGGAGGGCAGGTGTCCGTGTGCCCCATGCCCAGGGGGGTGAGTGGTGATGGGACCTGGGCTGGGTGGGCCCCGGGTGTGAGGTGTGGATTGCCTGGATTGGACCTGGCACTGTTTTTTTTTGTTCTGTAGAGGAGCAGGTGGCAGTGTGCAATCATTCTCCGTGGAGAGCGGGGCCATCCCTGGGGTCGCTTTGGAGCAGCTCTGACAGTGCTGGGAGATGTCAATGGGGACTATCTGACAGATGTGGCCATTGGGGCCCCTGGAGAGGAGGAGAACCAGGGTGCTGTTTACTTATTTCATGGAACCTCAGGACTGGACATCAGTCCCTCCCACAGCCAGGTGAAGCACAATTTTTCCTGTCACTGTGACAGCTTCCTCTTTGCTTCTCCTCCTTTCACAATATCAACTGGAAAAATGTCCCCCTTTAGTACATATTCCTCCCTGCCATAGTACTGGGCATATTGTGGAAGTGAGTAAAACCCGAAGAATTGAGGCATGGGAACACTCACTGCTGCACACCCTGCTTTGTATGGAGACTGGATGCTTGCGTAATTTGCAACTCAGGCCTTTTAATCCCACAGAAGCTTTACCAGACTAGGCATTAGCAAACCCATATTCTTTCTTCTTCTTTTTTAACCTTTTTATTCATGCATTATGATTATGCATAGCAGTGGGATTCGTGTTACATGTTCATGCATGCACACACTAGAGCAGGATAATTTGGTCCCTTTAATTCCCGAGGACCTTCTCTTTCTTTTTCCTCCTCCTTCTCCCTGGTTCCTTTCCTCTACTCCACTGCTCTCCCTTCTATTTTTGTGAGATCCCCCTCTACCTTGTTTTCTCCTTTTTCTTTCTAGCTTCCACATATGAGATAAAACATACAACCCTTGACTTTCTTAGTTTAGCAAACCCATTTTACAGATGTGACTTGACTTGTCCTAAGTTCATGGTGGACCAGGAATGACCATTAGGTTGGTTTAGGTCTTCCGACTTCTAGCCTAGTTCTTAGCCTTTCAGTGGCTCCTTGTTGCTCATGTAGCTGCCTCAGTCAGCCTGTCCACTCACCCTCCATCTCACTGGATGCTGTCTGATTTTATTCCATTCCTGCCATCAGTGATCCTACCAAATGCCCATATAGGCAGGAACCTTTCACCCAGTGGAGCAAGAATTCCCTGAGAAGAGAAAGCTGATTTCCTTGGCAAAAAAAATCAAGAAAGCCCAAATTAAAAAACAGGTGAAGGATCTGAGTAGATGTTTCACCAAAGAAGACTTGAAAAAAAAAAAAAAAAGAGGGCAGTGGCCAATAAGCACATATTCACATCATTAGTCATCAGGCATCAGCAAATCAAAACCACAGTGAGGTACAACTTCATATCCATGAGAATGACTAGAATCAAGAAGGTCAGTTGGTGAGGATGTGGAGAAATTGGTGCCCTTATTTACTGCTGGTGGTAATGTAAAGTGGTGCAGCTGCTTTGCAAAATAGTCTGACAGTTTCTCAGAAATGTTAGAGTTGCTCTATGACTCAAAAAATCCACTATTGGAAGAAATCCACACAAAAACTTGTACATGAGAATGTTCTTTGCAGCATTGTTTATAATAGCCCAAAGATGGAAACAACCCAAATGTCTATCTGCAGATGAATGGATAAATAAAATGTGGTATGCCCACTAGATAGAATATTATTCAGCCATAAAAGTAACAAAGTTCTGACACATGCTACCACATGATGAAACTTGAAAACATTATATTTAGTGAAAGAAGGCAGTCACAGAGGACTATATATTACATGATTACATTTACATAAAGTGAACAGAATAGGCAAATACAGAGACAGAAAGTAGTACAAAAAAGGTATCAAGGATGGTCCCTGTAGTTCTACTAATATCTGTATATTGGTCAGGTTACTCACCTCTCTGTGCTCAGTTTCTCTTTGTAAAATGGTGATCATAAGAGAATCAACCTCATATGGCTGCTGCTATGAGGGTGAGCATGATGGAGGGCTCATAAAAGGTGTTATACTCTTATAATCAGTTAATGTTGTAACTACTGTTAATATAGGTTCAAGAAGAGGGGTCTAAAGAAGAGGGTGAAAGACCTTGTGGAGAATAACCAGAAACTGCATTCAGTCCACACTAATTTGTTTAACTTCCGCTTGCTCAGAGGTATATCTGGGTAGATCCTTGATTACAAATATCACCTGGGTTCTACCTGAAAGGCCTGACTCCAAGAGGAAGCCTTTCTGATTCACTGACCCACCAGGATTTCCCCTTCCTTCCACTCCATCACTTGTCTCATCACACACTTGATTGGACTGGCCTTGCCTTGTGCTCTGCCGGCTCCTACACTAACCCTGAGGACACAGCACTGAGGTCAGCTTTTCTGAGAGTTGAGGCCTTGAGCATTGACTTGATTGTGCTGTTTCTACCCCACTAGCCTTGCCATCCTTAGTAATTGGTAAGTTTCTCTTTTTATTTCATTATTTTTCTTAATAGTTATTATTCTGCTAGTCCTCACAGTACGAGAGATTTAAGGGGATTAGGATCGGCCATTACAACAGTAATGGAAATAAAGGGAAAAGAACCCACAGGAGTAATGCCCAGGCAGGTAGAATCTGGGTTGGGTGTGGCCACCCCCATCCCAACTCGGCCTCTCCTGTTCTTTGAAGAGATAGCAAAAGGTGCCTTGGGCTTGGAGGCAGACAGTCTGAGATCTGGAATCAGCCTCCAAAAGGTCGTGAGAATTTGACACAATCCCCCAACCTCTCTCTTTTATTTGTGAATTGTTTCTTTTCTTCAGTCACAATTTTCCCACTATAACCTCTTCTTTTTAGGCCCTTCTTGGTTACCTCTTTTCACATCTCACCCTTTCTATCTTGCACATTCATACCTCTTATTTTTTTGTTGCTTATTTCCAACTTGTCCCATTACCCCATTTCACTCCATTTTCAGTTGCTACAACAAAATATCTGAGGCTGAATAATGTATTAAAAAAAGGCCCTTGGCTTCATCACATCATGGCAGATGGTGTCATGGTGGGAACACATATGAGAAGCTGGGATTACATGGCAAGACAAGATGTCAGAGAGAATAAGGAGAGGGGATGGTCTTGTTCTTTTATAACAATTCTCTATGGAACTAACTGGACCCACATAAGAACTACTTAATGATTTGAGAGGGTAATGCCCCAAAGACCCAGTTACTTTCCACTAGCCTCCACCTCTTAAAGGGTCTGCTGCACCAAGGACCAAGCCTCTAATAAAGGAACCCTTGAAGGACCAATCAAATCCATACTGTCTCCTGACTCACCTTCTCTTCTAAATAGAGAATTGCAGGCTCTCAGTTCTCCCCCACACTCCAGTATTTTGGGCAGTCACTGAGTGGGGGTCAGGACCTCACTATGGATGGACTGGTGGACCTGGCTGTAGGGTCCCAGGGACAAGTGCTGCTGCTCAGGTAAGAACAGATTCCTTCCTCAGATATTCCCCATGTGGTCCTAGGTCCAGATCGGATACCTGCACCCCCGCCCCCCATTGCAGGTTGTGCTCCTAGGAGCCGAGGACCTGTTCTCAGCTTGATGTTCTGCCCACAGGACCAGACCTGTTCTCAGAGTGTGGGTGACCATACACTTCACACCTGCAGAGATCGCCAGGTCTGTGTTTGAGTGTCACGAGCAGGACTCCTCTGTCCAGGAACTGGGTGATGCTACTATCTGTCTTGATATTTATGGAACTCCCAAGGACCAACAAAGTGAGTCCTCTCCCCCTCTCACTCAGAACACCCTGACCTCTGGAGTTCTCCTGCCTAGGACTCCTGTCTCCTGCCTGACCTTTACCCACCTGGGGAGTTTCTGGTCCACTCAGCCCTCTGCATGCCCTGCTTTCCCTACAGATAACCTCCAAAGCTCTGTGACCATTGACTTAGCCCTTGACCCCGGTCACTTGAGTCCCCGTGCTGTCTTCAAAGAGACAAATACCAGGACCCTTACTAGAGTCAAAGACCTTGGACTGAACAAGTACTGTGAACCTATGAAGTTGCTCCTTCCGGTGAGGGGTCCTCAGATGGATGCAGGGAGAGATGTGGGAAGAGGCCATTTGGAAGCTGGCAGCAGGCTGGTCAGATAAAGAAAGGGGCATAGAATCTAGCATGCAGATGGTGCTTCAAACATGTTAGCTAAATGAGTGAAGGAATGAACAAGGTGGGCTGCAACTGCAAGAGGTTACACAATTGGATTTCAGGAAAGAGAAAAGGGCTGCTGAGAGAACTCAGGAGCTTTCTTCAGGCTGAGATCTTTCAGGCATCCAGTGGGCACTTATTTATGGCTTTGCTTCTCTGAGACAGGTCCTGTCCTAAGGGGACACAGCAGGGAACAAAGCAGCTATTGCTCACAGGAGGTTCTGGGTGGGGTGAGGGGAATTCCAAACCGAACAAGTTTCCAGATAATAGGTGTCAGGTTGTGAAAACTACTAGGAAGAAAGACAAAATCAGGAGGATGTCAGGGAGGTCTCTTGGAAGAGTGTAGTTTGAGAAGACATTGAGCAAATCAAGGGAGCCATGTGTGAATATTGGGCAAAGATTCTGCATGGTGGGGATAATAAGAACAAATATGTACTGAGTGCAGATAGCTCTCATTATTACTCCTTTTACAGATGCACTTAGTAACTTTGTGCAGTATTTTCTTTAACACCCTCCCTTCAATGTCCTCTAGTCCTGTGTGGAGGACTCATTGACACCCATCATCTTGCGTCTCAACTTCTCTTTGGAGGGCAAGCCCATCCCTTCCTTCAGAGACCTACGCCCTATTCTAGCTGCAGATTCTCAGACATACTTCACAGCCTCGGTGAGCCCTGGTGTTGGGGTCTCCCAGAGGGATAACACAGGATGGCCTCTGGATCTCTGGAAAATCCTGTGTTGTCTTTCTCTCAGCTCCCCTTTGAGAAGAACTGTGGGGCTGACCATATCTGCCAGGATGACCTTGGCATCACCTTTGACTTCTCAGGGTGAGCTTCCACCTGCTTGGGCCTGACCCTGAGCCCCAACCTCACTCCCACAACCTGGGACTCCTGTCTCTGGCTCCCTAACATTCCCACCTGGGATTAAGAACCTGTCACCTGTCTACTTTCCACCTTCCTATCCCACATTTTATCCCCAGAACATTTCTAGCCTCAGTCACAGAGTCATCTCCTCCTTCCACCCCAATAACCTAGCATGAAGACCTTGGTGGTGGGAAGTAACCTGGAGCTGAACGCAGAAGTAACAGTGTCAAATGACGGTGAAGATTCCTATGGAACCACAGTCACCTTCTTCTACCCAACAGGGCTGTCCTATCGACGTGTGTCAGGGGGCCAGGTATTCTTTCTGGGGATGGAAGAGGATGGGAATCAGTATATACCTGTGCTAGGTTCAAAGCTCAGGCTGGTTGGCCACTGCTCCGCAGCCTCTACTGGTCCAAGAGATCTGGGCTGATCTTGGTTAGATGGATATAGTTGTGCTGTTTGAGGTTTGTCCCTGTTCATGCCTGCCATATTTGACTTTGGACATTTTTTGGTGGGGGTTTTGGGGATTGAACCCAGAGGGACTTAACCACTGAGCCACATCCCCAGCCCTTTTTATTTTTTATTTTGAGGCAGGCTCTTGCTAAATTGCTTAGAGCCTCACTCGGTTGCTGAGGCTGGCTTTGAACTTGTGATCCTCCTGCCTCAGCCTCCTGAGTTGCTGGGATCACAGGCATGTACCACCATGCCCAGCTGAACATTGCATTTTTAAGACCCTGACTATCAGAAATAAGTTCCTAGGAGGCTACTAGTATGGAGAGAGGGTAGCCTGCTTTAAATTTCTTTTATGCCTTATCATATCCTCATTTAAAGGAAAACCTATCACAACCCTCAAGTATTTTAAAACATGGTTCTGTATAAGAAAGAATTTCTTGATTACTTTGAATTGGAGTTTAGCAAAGTTTTACTATTAAAGGACTAGATAAGAAATATTTCAGTTTTGTGGACCAAACATTTTCTGTCCCAGCCACTCAATTCCACTGCTGTAGAATGAGAGCAGACATTGATCTGAATGTGTATATGAATGAGCAAAGCTAGGATCCAATAAAATTTTATTTATAAAAATAGGTGGTGGGCTACTGTTTGCCATTCTCTCTTCTAGAAGACAGAACTATGGCTATAGGGAGTCAAAGAGAAACAGATTTTTTTTCAAAAAACAATTATTATGAGAAAATTTAAACATTTCCAAAGCAGTGAACAGTTCAACAAGTTTCCTAAAAACTTATCACCTAGATTCAATAATTATCAATATTTTGCTCAATTTGTTTCATCTTTTGCTGAAAATATTTTAAAACAAATCCCAGACGTTGAGTTCTTATTTTATTCTGTAGTTCTGAAAAATGGGGACATCTTACATGACCCCAAAGCCATTATCTCACTCAAAAAAATGAATGATTCCTTGGTATTTAGACCATAGTCAAAGTTTCCTGATGGTCTCAAAAGTGTCTTTTTGTGCCTGGTTTATTTGAACAAGGATCTAAACTAGGTCTGCACATTAAATTTGTTTGTCATGTTTGCTATGTTTCCTTAGTCTAACATTTCCAATAGGATCATACTTTTTTTAAAAAAACTGGTTCCAAGTTATTTTATCCTGAATTTATTTTTAATGCCAATGACAACAAAAGACCTCTTTTACCTGAGTCATTTTACAGAACAGAAAACATGATTTCCTGAAATGGCATTTTAGAGAACTTAAAGGAAAGCAGTATTTGACCTGAGAAAGATGGAATGCAAATCACTTTGTTCACTTAGGGAGGGCTCTTCCCATATTGTCCTGTCACTGAAAGTGTTTCTAGACATATCAACCAAAGGCATTATGTAGACCTTGTTAGGTATTGATTTTAGCAAATGAGTAGTGAAAAATACCTGGAGACTGTCCAAGAAAATGGAACATGAAGTTCATATTAAGTAGTTATTGTTAATTTTTCTGGGTGTGGTTTATTGGGGCTTGTGGTTATGTGGCCCTGTTGCTTTGGGCTTGTGGTGAGTTATCTACTTGTGGTAGACACTGAAGTAAAGCTGGATAAAACCATATGAAGTCTGGAATGTGCTTTAAATTATTCAGAAAAAGAATAAATGGAATGAATTTAACAAAATCATGTTGTATTCATATATGAAGGTACAAAGGGAATTTCACCAAAGGAAGTTTAGTAGAGCAGAAGAGGGAGAATATTGGGAGGAATAAGAGGGGCAAAGGGAATTCAATCAAATTCCTTGCATGCATGATTTTATCACAATGAACCCAAATACTACATATTTTAATGTTCTATTAAAAAATAAATTATTCAGGAAAAGAAGGTGAAGATAGCTGAATAAAACAAGTACCTTTAGAAATGACAATAAATAAAAAAGGAAAATTCTAATAATTAGAGATTTCTACCCTAGGAGGAAGTTTGCAGATAGAGTGTAGGGGATAACATGAAGGTAGATTGCTCACTTTGTTTTGTCTATTTTTTCTTTTGCTGAAATCTTTGAACACAATTCCCTGCCTCGTCCCTACATTAGCGTCTCTTTAAAATTCGAATAAATAAGCATCTGTTTTTTTTTCTTCCTGCCTACCTTTTTCTGAAATCAGCTGAAGCTGCGCCCCGTGCACTGGACATGTGACAGCACCCCAACAGGGAGCCAGGGTACCTGGAGAACCAGCTGCAGCATCCACCACCTCATCTTCCGTGGGGACACTAAGGTCAGCCTGGCTTCTGCACACCCCCTCCTCCCCTGCCTCCACCAGGCTTTACTCCTTTGTGACCTCCCTGTTCCTTTCTCTTTCTCAGATCACCTTCTTGGCTACCTTTGATGTCTCCCCCAAAGCTGTGCTGGGAGATAGGCTGCTTCTGACAGCCAATGTGAGCAGGTGAGATGGGCCAGGCCCAGGGGCAGCACCCTTCTCACCCCCAGCCTCACATCCCATCCTCCTCCTCTGGGACCTTTGGAAACTGACATTTCATCTTTTTCCAGTGAGAATAACTCCCCCAGGACCAGCAAGACCACCTTCCAGCTGGAGCTCCCGGTGAAGTATGCTGTCTACCCCGTGATCAGCAGGTACCCCACTGAGACCTCAAAAGGGTTCTTCTCCATCTTCCTAATTGGGAGAAGGAAGTGGTTTTCACCTCAGCAGCAGGTGAATGTCTGGGTTATTTTAGGTTTTATCATTATCCTTTCAAGTGCTAGGTAAATCCTCTAATAGTGCTTATTAATCAATGGTTGTTTATTGTGGGATAGATATGATATTATATCCTGCATTTAATAATTTAACAGAGCTTATAAGTCTCAGAACACTTTCCAAAAATCCTCAAGATTGTTTCTTGGGTTCCTATTGTGTGCATGTAATAATGAACTCCACTATTATGTATAATTATACTGCACCAATGAAAATGTAGGAAAAATAAAAAAAAAAAAATAATACCAAAAAAGAGATTTTAAAAAAGATTCTCTTGGGTTCCCTAGGATATATGAGACAAGTCCCTGACTTTGAGGTTTTTTACAACCTTATTGAGTAGCAATGTTACCCTGATCCAAGCCAGAATCTCATCAAGGGCTACTCTATGGTTCTGTACCCTAAGATGATATAGGTGTGTTAGTCAGCCTTTCCTCAATATAACAAACACCTGAGATAATCAACTTAAATATAAAAGATTAATTTTGTCTTACAGTTTTGGAGGTTCTAGTTCATGATCAGGTGGCCCTGTTGCTTTGGGCCTGTGATGAGGTATCACATCATGGCAGAAATGCTCACCTCATGGCAGAAAAGAAAGATACTGTGGTATCACAGTTCCCTTTAGGAGCAGGCCCCAAATGACCTAAAGACCTTTCATTAGGCCACACCCACCTCCTAAAGGCTCTACCACCTCCCAGAAGTGCCACATGGGCCTTTGGCAGACATTCAATATCCAAACCACAGTAGTAAGTTTCCAAGGGGAGACTAGGGCCTCCTGTAAGAGATGGTCTCTGATAAATTTTGAAGGGTCTACAGCCTTGGTCTTGACCAATAGTGATTCTGAAAGGGGCTCTTGGCATTTGGGCAGGACACTTCTTTTCACAGAGCAGATTTATACCATAGGACTTTAGAATCCCCTCTCCCTTTGCCCTTCTGGTAAGAATAAGGATAGATGATCTGCCTGCTACAGAGATTGGATGTCAGGAAGAAGTTGGATAAAAGGATAGGGCATTAAAATGCTGCTCAAGGGGATTAGATGAGGTGTTTGAAACTAAGAAGTAGCCAGTTTTTAAGCAGATAACTTCCTTCAACAAATGCCTTCCTAGTGTTTGCTATGTGGCAGGCACAGTGCTGTGGTTACTTTCTATAAATTCATTTGACCTTCAACAAAAATCTATTGAGCTCATATGCATCATCAAAGCCAAAAATAAGCCTCTGCTCTTATGGGACATGCCTTGCTAGCTGATCTCTTCCTGTTTAGAGTTTCACTTTCTCATTTGCACCTGCATGTTTGGGGGATCCCAGCCAGATGCAGGCTGTGAACTTGTTTGCTGGGGTGTATACTGGGGTTCTCACACCTTCTTTCAGGGGACCCATAGGTGGGGTACACTATCATTATGTGTGACCCTATAGCTCAGCCACACTCTGCAGATGTGGCTCTGTGGGTGGGGACCCTCAAAGGGGGCCCCAGGCCCAGTCTGAAACATTTATTGCTAAAGAAGAATGAAACTTAAATTAGGAATAGTGGGCTGGAATTTGGACTATGCAGGCAAAGGAGAGGTACCCAAGGAATGGAGCAGTGAGGGTCAGAGGTGAGACCAGCCATCATGTGAGGGTCCTTCTTGGCCAATGCATCTCTTGGCTTGGGCTCAAGTAAACCTCAGGAAGTATTGTGACAATGAGACCCATGAGGAGTCTGTTGTTGGGACCCCTCACCCCAAGCCCCAGTTCAGGAAAAGCCAAGGAAACAGGAGAGAAGGGCCCTAGGGAAGGCCTGTGGGACTTCAGAAAGGGGCACAGTGCTTAGTAGGCACATGGTTGGCAGGGTCAGCTTGAGTCTCCCCCAATCTTTGCTGTGTCCTGTATGCCCACCAGCATCCTACATGCTCATGAAGGACTGAAAGGAGAACTGAGGTGCAGAGAGGGGCAGGCTCTGGCTCCCACCCTCCCAGAAGCTAGTGGCATAACTGTTCTTTTCACTGCCACCCTGCTCAGTGCCCTGAGAAATCTCTTCTGTGGGCAACTCCTGCAAGTACTTTACACTCATGTCAAAGCTTGGCCCTACTCTCGAAACCGTCCTTTATCCCAACTCAGATCTCATTCCAAGCCATGCTGAGGCCCCACTGACCACCTCTTTCATCATGCCAGAGTCACAGCCTCCTCAGAAGACCACCATGGGTCTTCAAATTCACTCATGCCTTTTCTTTCTCCAGCCACGACCAATCCACCAAGTACCTCAACTTCTCAGCTTCAGAGGAGAAGGGAGGCAGTGTGGCCAAGCACAGATACCAGGCAAGTGGTGGAGACAAAGGAGGTTGGTCTGGAGAAGGAACCCTGGAACTGGAGAGCCAGGAGGGGTGCGACTCTGGCATGAGCTCTGCCCTCACTGCCTTCTGTGCAGGTGAATAACCTGGGACAGAGGGACCTGCCTGTCAGCATCGACTTCTGCGTGCCTGTGAATCTGAATGGAGCGGCTGTGTGGACAGAGGTGGAGGTCTCTCCCCTTCAGGTACCCAAAGACTGTGTTTGGTTCCTCCATTAATGTCCCTTACCTGGATTACCTATTTTCCTCATGAGCTGACAATGTCCCAACTGAGACTTTTTTTTTCATGTTTTCTCCCAGAACCCGTCCATTCAGTGCTCTTCGGAGAGACTAGTTCCCACAGAGTCTGACTTCCTGACTCATATTCATAAGAATCCTGTGCTGGTGAGGTGGGCTCTGGACTATTCGCCACTTTAACCACATATCAGAGGAATTTAATTCAGGAATCCTGTTACATCAGATTCAGATGTGGATGTTTCCCTCTAATCATGCGGTTTAAGTCTGTCTTTTACCTTCAAACTCACCTTCCTATGGCCTGATACTATGTCTCTCTACCTAGGACTGTTCCATTGCTGGCTGCCTGAGGTTCCGCTGTGACATTCCCTCCTTCGGCATCCAGGAGGAGCTTGACTTCATCCTGAAGGGCAAGCTCAGCTTTGGCTGGGTCAGCCAGGTGTGTAGGCCCTTCCCCCAGATTCACATGGTACCTGATGGGTCTGTAGCATGCCTTAGGCCAGATTGTTTTCTGAACTCTGAGCTTCCCTCTCCAGATCCCCTCACCCCAACACTGTCTTGCAGACATTGCAGAAGAAGGTGTCGGTCATGAGTGTGGCTGAAATCACATTTGACAGATCTGTGTATGCCCAGCTTCCAGGACAGGAGGCATTTTTGAGAGCCCAGGTAGTGACTGTGTGGTAGGCAGTGGCCAGGCTGGTAAGAGGCTCCTGATGCTATCTGTGCTGCTGGTGGGGGGTTTGCAAGCTTAGAGGGAGGAGGGAGGAAGGTCCCTGAGCAAGACAGTTGCTCTGAAGAGTTTGAGTACTCCTGCATCTCACCTCTTGGAGCAGGACCTAGGGAAGGAGGGGAGGGAGCTAAAGCCAGGAAAACTAGGTTGGGGTTGGGGGTTTCTGAGATTGCGTGAGGCCCAATACTTTCTGATGGGTCACCTCTACTCCAGATGAAGACCGTGCTGGAGAAGAATGAGGTCTATGACCCTATCCCCCTCATTGTGGGCAGCTGTGTGGGAGGTCTGCTGCTACTGGCTCTCATCACTGCCACACTGTATAAGGCAAGTTTAAACCCACTCTAGCCATGAGGGTAAGAAAGAGCTCATTTTGGAGTTGGATGTACATTCTCATTAAGTCTGTTCATATGAGAAATTCCCTCCCCTCATATTATCAGTCACCAATTCCCCCCCCCATTTGTATCTTCCTGATTCTCAGATCTCATCTCATCTCTCCCTTTCTTTTCTGCTCCTTTACCTTTCTAGTCTTTCCCTCTGCAGCAGAACATAACATAAAGCCATGAATACTTGGATTTGAATGTTGATACCACCATTAATTATTTCTTTGATGTAGGAAAGTGCCTAGTCCACTGTAAGTCTTTACTTTTTTCATTGTGAAGCTGATTGTACTTATGGCTGACAGAATCTGATCTAATTCTAAATGATAACGAGTACGAAGCTCCTTATGCTGTGCTTTGAACATAGTAGGAGTTCTACAAATGGTGATCCCTTCCTCTTCCCCATTTCACCACTTTTCCTTTCTCTTACTGGACTTCCTGATCTTCTCCACAGGTTGGCTTCTTCAAACGTCAATACAAGGAAATGATGGAGGAAGCAAATGGACAGCTTGTCCCAGAAAATGGAACATTAGACCCCCAAGATGCTCAGTGAAAAAATGACTTCCTGTTCTCCTTTGGAACTATTCTCCCCGATAGGTTTTCTAGTTCCTCTTACTCTCGCCTATGTTGGGCCTAAGGGGGAAAGAACATTCCACACGAAGGAGGCTGGGATCAGGCTGCTTTCACTTTTTGGGAAAATGCAATATGTCTACCCAGAGTGTCTTGTCTGAGAAGTTTTATTCATCTTGTCAAGGCTCCAAGTGGAAACCCTGAGGACTGGGTCTCTGCCATGATCTAGTGGGCTTGGAATTTCTACCCAGAAATCCATGGACTATAGTCTCAGGTTCCAGTCTCCCTCCCTCCACTAGCCACCAGTGATCTTTCTAAAATACAGAACTAAATGAGTCACTCATTCTCATCCATCGTCAGTGGCTCCCGTTACATTCAGGATAATGTCTGAACTCTCATCTTGGTGTTAGACATCCCATTCCATTTCTAGAAGGTGGGCTTCATAGCACACAGCATGAGATGCTCTGTGTCTCCTTGTCATCCTCATTCTTAGTAAATTACTGTCATGTCAGTTCCTAGCTTTGTTTTGGGAATTTCAGTCCAGATTTCTCAAACTGAATTGGGAATGAAATGACTGTACACTGGAATTCATAAAGCTGGCTTCTGGCATTGGTCAGCATTGCTAACTGGAAGGGAGGGTATCCTCTCTGGAGGGATTCTGCCCCAATGCTACTGAAGCTCAACCAGTTCCAGGTCCAAAGAGGCCTAAGCCACTTCCACTTTTTGAGGCCCCCAATATAATAAATGAAGAAATGTCAGAACATTTTTTAAAAGTGTATTTTAAATGTTTGCATTAGTAAATTAAAACACGCACAAAAAGATGTATGTACCTTTAATGGAAAATATGTTAAAAGTCTAAAGTTCAGGCCTTTTATGGAGGTAAGTCTTGGACATTAATGCCTATGGATCCCTTTACCATGGTGGACTCTGGCCAGCCCTGAGACCTGGAGTCAGGCCAAGACAGTTAACCAGAATGGGGATTAGGACCGTCCCTATATTGAGGATAGATAACCTGACCTCTTACTCTACTCACTCTGTCCTCTTGACTGTTGCTAATGGAAGCTGATGGAGTTGTGGAGAAAAACTTGATGGAAGGAGGCAAGAACAGAGAAATGGCAGCCCTCACTGGCTTCTCTTCCATCTGGAGAGGTCATTGGAGTGAACCAATACACAAGTGTTTCTCACCAATCCTAGCATGTGTTGCAAAGCATATTGATTGCATATGGTTAATGATTCAATGACCCAATATCAGGAACTTGCTTCTCCCCAAAAGGTCATTTAGTTACATTTTTAAAATGTAACTAAAAAGAACATATGTAACTAAAAAGAACAATCTTCTGCTATTTGTTCTTTTTAGTTACATATGACAGCAGAAATCTATTTTGATGTATTTTTACAAACATGGAATGCATCTTATTTTAGTTAGGATCCCAGTCTTGTGGATGTATGTGATGCTGAGATTCACTGTAGTATATTCAGATATGTACATAGAAAAGTTATGTCAGATTCATTCCACTGTTTTTCCTATTTTTACCCCCTCCCTCCCCATCATTCCTTTTGTCTAATACAATGAATTCTTCCTCTCTCCCCCAAAATCAATAAATAGGATGGTATTAAACTAAAATGCTTCTTTTTAAAAAATAGCTATTTTTTAGTTATAGGTGAACATAATATCTTTATTTTATTTTTATGTGGTGCTGAGGATCAAACCCAGTGCTTCATGCATGGTAGGTGAGTGCTCTACCTCTGAGCCACAACCCTAGCCCCTAAAATGCTTCTTCACAGTGAAGGAAATAATCAAGTGTGAAGAGAGAGCCTACAGAATAGGAGAAAAATTTTGTCACCTGCACCTCAGATACAGCATTAATTTCCAGGATATACAAAGAACTCAAAAAGCTTAACACCCCCCCCCAAATACAACAACAATAACAAACCCAAATAACCCAATCAATAAATGGGCAAAGGAAATAAACAGACACTTCTCTAAGGAAGAAATATAAATGGTCGGATGAATTCATTGTCTGTGGAATTGGAACCAGAGGGTATTCTGGCCCCTGGAGGCTGGGGCTCATGCACCTCACTCCTTTTCTCAGTGCACCGACAGTTCGGAAGATTTATCTGGCAGCGTACGCATCCTAAGAACAGGAGTTGAATTAGTTCTCAAAAATGGGAAGAACCTACATTGTAGAAGAGAGTGTTGGCCAATATCTTTCAAACATCAGTCTCCAAGGAAAAGCTTTTGTCTCTGGTCTTTTGATAGGACAGAACACCACCCAAAGAAGAGGAAAATGAGAACCTCAAACATCCCAAAGCTAAGTTGGATAATTTGGATGAAGAATAGGCCACAGAACCTGCCAATCAGGTATCCAGGGGGACTTTTAGTTCTTGGAGTATTTATCATTACAACTTTGGAACTGGCAAATGATTTTCAAAATGTCCTGTGCAGACTAATATTTGCCATGGAAAAGTCTATGAATAGAAAAAGAATGTGGAATTTCACAGAGGAGGAGATCTCAGAACGAGTAACACTTCACATTTGCTCATCTACAAAAAAAAAATATCTTGTCGATAATTTGGGTCATGATGTCCATGACCCAAAGAGTTCAGCAAGACCAGCTGATTGGAAGTATCAAAGTGGACTGTCTACTTCATGGCTTTCTCTAGATTGTACCATTCACATTGATATTCACATTCCGCTTTCTTCTACTTCTGTCAGCTATACTCTGGAAAAAAATACAAAGAATGGACTTACACGCTGGACCAAGCAAATAGAAAATGGTGTTTATTTGATTAATGGACAAGTTAAAGATGAAGATTGTGATCTATTAGAAGGACAGAAAAAATCTTTCAGAGGAAATACTCAAGCAACTAGTCATTCTTTTGATGTGAGAGTGCTAACACAATTGCTTCTGAATTCAGACCACAGATCTACAGCCACAGTTCAGATCTGCAGTGGTTCTGTAAACCTTAAGGATTCTGTGAAATGCAGAGCTTATATTCACAGCAACAAACCCAAGGTTAAGGCAGTGAAGAGAGATATATTTAACACAGTTGCTGATCGTTGTGAAATACTATTTGAGGACCTGCTTTTGAATGAAATCCCAGAAAAAAAAGATTCTGAAAAAGAGTTCTACATTCTCCCTCACCGAGTTTTTGTCCCCATTCCTGGATCCACTGTATAATTATGTGATTATAAAGTTGGTGATGAATCAGCCGAAGAAATCAGAGACCATTTTATAGAGATGTTAGATCATATAGTTCAAATAGAAGATTTGGAAATTGCAGAGGAAGTCAACACAGCTTGTATGAGCTCTAAGAATAATGAAGCTTCATTGGAACACAAAGATGATAAACAGCTAGAGCAACCAATTAAAACTACAGTAATGTTGAAAATTCGGCAAAACATAGGTGTGATTGCAGCATTTGCAGTTGCAGTTCTTGCTGTGGGTATCTTCTTTCATTACTTCAGTGATTAGGGTGAGGCACAAAGAGCTTCCTGATCATCCAGAGAACATTGGTCAACAACTATAAATAATAAAGATATAAACAGTCCCTCTATAGTCAAGACACTAGCAGTCAGATCTTCTACCACACACACACACAAAAAAGAAAGAAATATAAATGGTCAACAAATATATGAAAAAATGTTCAACATCTCTAGCAATTAGCAAATTAAAACTACATTGAGGTTTCATCTTGCTCCAGTCAGAATGGCAATTATCAAGATACAAGTTACCAGAATACAAGTAACATTAATTTAAGTAATAAATGTTAGTAAGGATGTGTGGAAAAAGTTACACTCATTCATTGCTTTCAGACTGAAAATTGGTATAATCACTCTGGAAACCAGTTATGGGATTCCTTAAAAAAATTGGACCTGGTTATACCACTAAATAATATATATCTAAAGGAGTTAAAATCAAAAGGTCATTCTTTTATCATGCCACCTTTCCATCATAGAGCTCACCACGGTGTCTGGCAGTTAGCTGGGGATCAAAACATGGCAAGCCATTCTCTGCCTTCAAGAGATCCTACTGGTGTTGCCACCGCCAAGGTACTTGGGCCATATATGTTTCAAATAGGAATAGAACAAGGAGGCAGTTGATCATAAGATCTGAAGGGAAGTTCACCTCCATCCAAAAATATCCTCCATTCACCATAATAGGGTCAAAAATTCCTTTGGATTTTGAAGTTTTGAGTCCCCAGAATGATCAATTATTGTGCAATGTCCCCTGGCCCAAGAGTTATGTTTTCCCAAATGTGTTTCATAAAACCATTGATGATCTCCTAAGTGGTAAATTTTGGAGAAAAAATAAAGCAAGAAGTGACTTTATCCTCATAGATCTCAAACACTTGGAACTGGCAATTTGAATAGAAATAGTGCTGCCCCAAATAATTGTGTTCTTTTTTTAAAAGATAATCTTGTTCTTAAAGCTTCCACATGGGCTCCGAGGACTGCAAGGGCTCTTGCTTAACATTCAGGCAACAAGACATAAATTTCATATAATATTATGTGTTATTTTTTATATCCATTACATTTGCATTTTGGGGGTGCTATTGTGTTGTACTATATCCCCAAATCATAAAAATGAACCAATGGATTAAAACCCTGAAATTTTTAATAAAAATAACAATTACTACAATTTAGAATAATGTCATCAAAATCAGCATTGACTTTGAGTCCAATGCACACATAGAATAAAAATACATGCGAGACTGGGTTGTGGCTCAGTGGTAGAGCGCTTGTCTACTAGGCAAATATATAAATAAAATATATAAATAAAAATATATGCGGGACTAGGTTGTGGCTCAGCGGTAGTGCGAGGCCTTGGGTTCGATCCTCAGCACCACATAAATAAAAATAAAGATATTGTGTCCAATTACAACTAAAAAATAAATATTAAAAAAAGAAATATATGAAATCTGGCATGAGTGATTTTGAGTCAAAAACTAAAATATATCTAGAAACTATTGTACCATCTAAAAATTGGATTTTCTTCGTTTTGGTGTGTATTTGTTCCCAGTCTGTTTTCCTTTCTGAAATTTTGTCAAATTATAGTAGCACGGAGCTATCAGAGTTTTTGTGTCATTTTCAAACAAAGCAAAATGACCTTTGATATAAAGCAACAAAGATTTATTAAAACAACTGCAACATGATGCTTTCCCATCCACAATCAGACAATGTTATCAACTACAGAAAGGACAGCAGAGTTACAGTGACATAAATCAAAGTTGCTTTTATAGCAAAAGTGGGACAAGTCACATAATTTCCAAGATGCTTATAAAAACAACAGTGAAGTTAATGCCTACATTGGATTATTGCTTTTGGCTGCAAGTAACAGGAGAAAAAAAATGCAAAAGAACATAGAAAGGGCCTTTCCTTAACAAGAGGTCAAGGTGCAGGTTGTTTAATTCATTGGTTTGACAATGACATTAAGATGCAGATTCTGACAGGTGTGGTTAGTCCTAGCTACTAGGGAGGCTGAGGCTGGAGAGTTGCTTGAGTTCAGGAGTTTAGCACCAGCCGGGGCAACACAGGGAAACTCTGTCTCAATTTTAAAAAAAGATACATATTCTATCCAATTTTCCATCAGCCATCCAACCTGCCTAATGGGAGACAATATTTGCAATTAGAGTGGCTTTTGTCCTTACCATTCTCTTTTGGTTTCAAGAGGGATGCCATAACTCTGGGCATTATATTCTCAGATACTTTCAGATAACTCAGATAGGAAAGAAGGGGAGTTTCTACCCACATATCTCTTTATCAAGGAGGTACTTTTAAAAATATATTCTCATGTTTCCCTCCTCCAGGATTGATTCCACTTTCTCACTGTATGAGAACATGATTTTCTGCTTTTTGTAGGCCTAATAATAAGAGGAAGCTCTGCCAGCCAGGAGGAATTGCTGAGGTGAGGCTGGTGGTTGTTGAATAGATTTCCCGCAGTGTCTGGAAAATATTTTGCTTGAAGAATAAGCTATAGGCAAAAATTCTTCAGCAAAGAAGAGCTTGGGCATTGTGTGATGTTAGGATTGGCTATTGAAATTTCTTAAATTTCTTAATTTAAAATTCATTTAAATTAAAATGAAATTATGTTACATAATTTTCCCTGATTTGAAGTTGTTATTTACTCATTAGGAAAACAAATAACATCATTGGGCATAATCAAATGTGACCTAAGACAGGATTAAGGTCCATTTACCACTATTCCTAAATCCAGAATTTAACTCTCCCTTTTAGAAAACTCATTGACTTAGTACCTGATGAAGGTCTGAATATAATATGAGAAACTTCTGGGGCTGGGGATGTGGCTCAAGTGGTAGCGCGCCCATCTGGCATGCAGTGCGGCCCGGGTTCTATCCTCAGCACCACATACAAAACAAAGATGTTGTGTCTGCCAAAAACTAAGAAATAAAATATTAAAATTCTCTCTCTCTTTAAAAAAAATATGAGAAACTTCTCTATAACTGAGGGATTAGTGTTTATCAGAAACTCCAGAGCTATCATACACAGCTGTCAACACATGGCACCATTCCTGGTGACCTATGATTGATTGCAAGTTAGGATTTTCATGTTTAGTCAAAGAATAAGTGAGTAACGGGACAACCTGCCGAATGGGAGACAATATTTGCAAATTATTCATCTGACAAAATATTAATATACAGAATATATATGGAATGCAATAGCAAAAACCTCCTTCCTAATGTGATTAGGAAGTGGGTAAATGATCTGAAGAGATATTTGTCCACAAATATAAGGAAAATGCTCAATATCACTAATTATTAGGGAAATGCAAATCACAATCACAATGGTATATCTTCTTACTCTAGTTACAGTGGATAATTATTTAAAAAAACCCAAAGCTAACAAATGTTGGCAAGGATTTAGAGAAAGGGGAACCCTTGTTTACTGTTGGTGGGAATGTAAATCAGTACAGCCACATTGAAAATAATATGGGTGTTCCTTAAAAAATTAACAAGAGAACCATAAGATGTAGCAGCCCTGCTACTAGGTAAATATCCAGAGAAAATAGAATAAGTATACCTGCATTCCCATGTTCATTGCAGCACCATTTATAATAGCCAGAATATGAATCATCTAAAGTATCCATTGACAAATGAATTAAAATAGAAAGTGTGCTTTATATACACAATGGAATGTTTATTTGGTCATAAAAATGAAATCCTGTCATTTGTCACAATATGGATGGAAGTGGACATCAGATTAAAAATAATAAGCTGGGCATAGAAAGACAAATACTGCACTCTCATTCATTTATGGAAGCTAAAAATAATTGATCATGTAAAAATATAAGTGGTCATTATTGTGAATTGAGCTGCAATAAACATTGAAGTGACCATGTCATGGTAGTATGCTGACTTTAAGTCCTTTGGGTATAGACCAAGGAGTGGGATAACTGGATCAAATGGTAGTTTCATTCCAAGTTTTCTAAGGAATATTAATACTGCTTTCCATAGTGGTTGTATCAGTTTGCAGTCCCAACAGCAATGTATGAGAATACCTTTCTCCCCACATCCTTGCCAACATTTATTGTTACTTGTATTCTTTATAATTGCCATTCTGATTGGAGTGAGATGGAATTTCAGTGTAGTTTTAATTTGACTTCTTTAATTGCTAGAGATGTTGAATATTGTTTCATATATTTTTTAACCATTTGTATTTCTTCTGCTATGGAACCAACCTCAGTGTCCTTCAACAGATGAATGATAAAGAAAATGTGATATATATATACACAATGAAATATTACTCAGTTATAAAGAAGAATGAAATTATGGCATTTGATGGTAAATGGATGGAACTGGAGAATATCATGGTAAGTGAAATAGCCAATCCCCAAAAACCAAAGGCCAAATGTTTTCTCTGATAAGCGGATGCAGATCCATAGTGGAGCAGCTTAGGGGGAGGGTGGGGAGGAATGAAGAAACTTTGGATTGTGTAGAGGGGAGTGAGTGGAGGGGTGGGGTGGTAGGGATGGGTAGGATGGTGGAGTGAGACAGCCATTGTTACCCTATGTACATGTATGATTGCACTACTGGTGTGACTCTTCACTGTGTATAGCCAGAAGAATGGGAAGTTGTGCTCTATTTGCATACAACATGTAGAAATGCATTCTGCTACCATGTCTGACTGATTGGAACAAAAAAAAAAAAAGAAGGAAGACCAGTAGAATAGAAGAAGGGGAACAGGGAGAGGGAGGAGAGGGAGGAGAGGGAAAGGGGAGGGACTTGGGAATGAAATTGATCAAATTATACTGTTTTATTGTGTGAATGTATGAATATATTATAACAAATAAAAGGAAATTTTTTAAAAGAATAGGATCCTAATTAGAATAAGTTATACTCAATGTATGTATAATATGCCAAAATATATTCTACTGTCATATATAACTAAAAATAACAAATAAAAAGTAGTGGTCATTAGAAATGGAGAAAGGAAGGGGTAAAATGGGATAGAGAGGAATTAGATAAGTACCAAAACACAGTTAGTTAGACAGAAGGAATTAATTCTGGTGTCCTATGGCAGAATAGGGTAACTATAGCCTGAAAGAAGACTCCATAGGTTCCCAAAACATAGAAATGAACAGTATCTGATGGGATGGAAATGCTAATTTCCCTGATTTACATATTTTAAACCTGTACAAGCTATTGGACTGTACCCCATAAATATGTGTGTATGTGTGTGTGTGTATTTTGGTGCCAACGATTGAACCCAAGAGCATTTATTCACTGAGCCACATCCCCAGCCCTTTTTTGTATTTTATTTAGAGAAAAGTCTTACTAAATTACTTAGGGCTTCACTAAGTTGCTGAGGCTGGCTTTGAACTAATAATCCTCCTGCCTCAGTCTCCCGTGCCACTGGGATTACAGGTGTGCATCATCCCATCTGGCAATATGTATAATTACTATGTGTCAATTAAAAAACAAACAAGAACAAACAAAAAGACAAGAGGAAAGAAGCAAAACAAAGCACTGAAAGTGTCACTTAAGCTGTGAGGACCTGTAACTCAGGCTCTCCATTACTGGGGCAGGCCTGGGTCATTCTGGTAAAAAGTTATGAAAAACAAATATACTTCTTCACACTGATTTAAGATTATGAGATATGTGGTTTGATTATTTTTTAGAAATAACTTTTATTTATTTATTTATTTATTTTAATATTTATTTTTTAGTTATTGGTGGACACAACATCTTTGTTTGTACGTGGTGCTGAGAATCGAACCCCGGGTCGCACGCATGCCAGGCGAGCATGCTACCACTTGAGCCACATCCCCAGCCCCTAGAAATAACTTTTAAAAAGTTATTGACAATTGGTGATTCCTGTAGTTATAGAGATCCTGGGAAATCCTCTGAGGATGCCCTTAACTTGGGAAACATCACCACAGCTTTGGGAGCCTTGGCAGCTCTGAAACTGGGCCTGGAAGGAAGAGGTCTTCATGGCAGTGCGTGGTGTTTATAAGTTTGAATCTTATTGCATTCTGCCCTTATTGTTCTCTAAAAATGAGTGGGAAAACAAATAACTTTTGCTGAGACAAGTGATAATAAAATTGAGGCAAAGTTGGAAGCTTTAGCAATTGTTGAAATCAGCAAAACTTTGGCCTCAAGCACAATTTGTGAAAGGAAGTCCAAAATTTGATTATGTATGAAATGTGATACCATTCAAGATTGTGTCTGAAAGATAAGATGTGAAGAAAATGGAGGAAACGAAAAGACCTTTAAATTTTTGCATTAAACAGAACCATCAAAAAAGTTATTTTGTGGTTCCAAACACAGAGAGAAGTTCACAAACTCACTGAACTGACGACAAGGTGCTGCAGGTCGCTCAGTAGGAGAGGGAGAAAGCTGCCTTTCAACCTGGCTTGACAGCCTTTGCAAGGAAGTAAGTAAATCAGCCTCAAAGTCAGTAATCACTGTGCTTGGCCTAGTGTCCTCCAAGGGCACTGTCCATATGTCAGAATTATTTTTTTTCTGTCCATTAAGCATTAGCTTGAGTAAATTTAAGTAAATTTTTTTTTGTTTAGAAAAGTTTTATATTGTTTATTCTTTAAAATATACGTTTTAAATGTTTTAAATAACTGTCACTTATAACACAAAATAATTTATGCCATAGGTGGAGATTCTGTCGTGTGTGTGTGTGCGCGCACGCGCGTGTGTGTATATGTATAAATAAATAAATTAATAAATCTTTTGTGCTGGGGATTGTACCCAGGGTCTGTCATATTTTAATCTTTAGTATGTTTCTGAGCTTTTTTTTTTCCAAGTTGGTGCATTGTTTTTCATGACGGCATATTTGTACATGCACATAATATAGTTTGATCAATTTCCCCATTACCTCCACTTGCCTACCCCTTCTTCCTTCCTCTGGTCCCCTTACTTTGCTGGACTGGTCTCCTTTCTATTTTCACAAGATCTCTAGTTTCCACATATGTGAGAAAACATATGACTCTTGACCTGAATCTGGCTTATTTTTCTTAACATGGTACTCTCCTCTTTCAACCATTTTCATGCAAATGACATAATTTTGTTCCTCTTTGTGGTTGAATAAAGCTCCAGTTTGTATATATACCACATTTTCTCTACCCATTTATCAGTTTGAAAACACTTAGGCACTTTCCAGACTTGGCTATTATGAATTGTGCCATTATAAACCTGTGTGTGCATGTATGCTGACCTTAATTCTGTGGTTAAATACTGAGGAATGGTATCATGGTCATAACGTGGTTTCTGTGTCTGATCTTTTGAGGAGCCTCCACTGGTCTCCACAGTGGCTGAAACAATTTATCATCCTACCAACAGTATATTAGTGTTTCTTTCCCCCCATAGCCTCACCAGCATTAACTGTTGTCTTCTTGATGATTGCCATTCTAACTGGAGTGATTCACATTTTTTAAAAAATATTTTTTTTAGTTGTAGTTGGACACAATACCTTTATTTTATTTATGTATTTTTATGTGGTGCTGAGGATCGAACCCAGTGCCTCGCACATGCTAGGTAAGCACTTTACTGCTGAGCCACAACCCCAGCCTCATGATTCTCATTTCTAACTGGAGTTTTGATTTTTCTGATGGGTTGAGATGTTGAACATTTTTTTCCATATAATTGTTTGCTATTTATACTTCTTTTGAGAAGTATCTGTTTAGTTCATTTGCCCATTTATTAAATGAATTTTTTTTTGGTGTTGAGTTTTTTGAGTTCTTTACATATTCTAGATAATAATCCTCTGTCACAAGAGTAGCTGTCAAAGATTTTCTCTCATTCTGTAGGTTTTCTCTTTGCACTGTTGTTTCCTTTACTGTGCAAAAGTTTTTAGGTTTGACACCATCCCATTTATCAATTCTTGGTATTATTTTCTGGGTTATATGTTCCTGGGCTTTCCTACATAGGATGTTTTTTCATGTTTTTGAGAAACATTTACTTATTTATGCTTAATTGCAGAATATTTTGAATAGGCATAAAATCATACAGAATAACAACCACTCATTTATCTACTTGTCAAGCTCCTCCCCAATTAAGCAAATATTAAAATATGAAGTGTTGAATGATAAGTTTAAGAAATGTTAAACAGTCCCTATCTGAACAGAGTCAATAGCTCTTCTTAATAGATTAGTTTTGCCTAATTAATTAGTTTTGTTCATTATGCATTCTTCTGTCATTCACTTAAGATGAAACTGAGTTTATTTATGTGGTTGCCTACTTCTCTAGTCTGTTTCTACTACTGCTGAGTCCACTGTATGAAGTTATATAACATTTTGGGTTATCCATCCTCCTCTTGTGGGGGCCTGCTTTTTAACCAACATCCTGACCTAGGGGAAGGCTACCTCCACCTCCCCAAGCCCTTGACACTCTGGGGTGGTACCCCACACTTCATGCTCCCATCGCTGTGTTGGGGCCTCTACTGCTACCTATCCAGCTTCCTTCCCTTCTACTTATGTGCAGCCCCAGGAAGCCCCAGAGAGCTAGGGGAGGGTGGTCTTCTGAAAGAAAGAAGTCAGAACCCTGTAGGTGGTGGTGGTGGGGAGAGTAAGAGGCATTTTTTCCCAGATTGTCTTTGGCCTCTGCCCCAGGTCTGTTCTATGATTAACCAAGATCCTCTTCCCCACGCGCTCCTCCTCCCACCCCTTTGAGGGCCTGAGTCATTATTTTAACAACCCCCAGGAGGCTGAACCCCTTCAGTGCTCTGTTGTCCTGCACTTCTCTTCCCAGTCAATGTGCTGCTCAGTGATGGTTCTCAGAGTTTTGCTTCTCCTGAGTGGTGAGTTTGGGGCTTTCAGGACTGGGGAGAAACTGTGGAGCTGTATGTGTCTCCTGTAGGTCGGACTGGGGGCCGGTGTACAGTTCTTACAGTTCACATGAGTTGTGAAGGGAATGGTGTTGGGAGGAGGGATTGCTTGGAATTTGGAGAAATATGACCTGAATAAAGGTGAGGGGAAATGGGCTTATGAGTTATGCTCAGTGAAGAATGAACATCTCTCCAGTTAGCCATATTTTCCAAGGCCTTTCTGCTCCCCATTTGTGGAGGCCCTGGTGTGGGTGGTGTGTAAGGAAGAGAAGTCTGCCCTAGCATAGTTCTGGGCGAGAAAGGCCATAGAAACCACCAGGGAGGTGGTTAGGATACTATCTCTCTGGGCCTGATTTTCCCCCAAGTCCTGATTTCAGACATGCTATCCTGTTGACAATATAGTACGCAATTCGACAACTGTCAGGACCATATTCATATGTCATTTAAAAATGAGATCTCACACAAAAACTCAAGATTTCCATCTTCTCTTTAGAAATTGAAAGGCCTGGCAGTTCTTGTTACTAGATCCTCGTAATGGCTGCCCCCTTAGAAAAGGCACAAGCTCTAAAGGATCATTATTCCCTTGTGCTCACTTCTACCCCACTTCACTTACTGAACTTACCTGCCTAATCCATGAGGCACTCGACTCTGTGCCTTTTGATATCTTCCCACTTGTTACATATTAAGAACTTCTTTCAGGCTCAGAAACAGTATAACTTGAGGAAGGAAGGTATGGAATGTGAGGCTTCTTTGCCTGTGGCCACAGTAGTGTCCTGACTCCCTAAACATTTGGTCTCTTCCCAGAATCCCAGCGTTCAGGTATCTCTCTGTCACCACCTCGGCAGACACTTATCCCTCTAAGAATTCCCCTATTCTTGGGATTGGAGTTGACTCCTCAATCCAGAGACAAGTGGAAATTCTAGAAAAATGGGAAAGAAAGATGGCTGCTTGGGAGTAAGAAAAAAACCTATTGATCTAGGGGTCACCTCCTGATGCTTTGGAGCTTAGCCACCAGCAAAGGGATTGTGACCAGTTGAGGATTGGGAGAGCACGTTGGGATCCTGGCTGTGCCAGTGACTTGTGCTGTTCAGAATCAGTGAACAAATAGGAATTGGACAGCTGTGAAAGGTACTATGCCAAACACTGAAAAACAAGAAAAAAAAAAAAATCTTTTCCTCATGTGGCACTGAGAGAGGGGACACGAGAAACACACAATTACAAATAATTAATCACAAACTTCTAAGTCTGTTCCCCATCTGGTTCTTGGGGTCTCTGTGTAATGAGAAGATAGAACAGGATAGTCTTTATGGAGGGTGCCCATATGCCTTGGAGAAGTCCCTGTCACGTTGTTAATGGTGTCCCTTTTACTCTCAGAAGGTCCCATTATAGACAATAAATTTTATGGGCACCTTATTTTTAAGGGACATTTGTGATCTAACATACCAGGAAGCAATTGGCAATTTCAGATCCTGGATACCCTTTGAAGTAACTTTGAGGGAGTATTTCCTCAGATTGTTGTCCTTTGCTTCAAGGTTTGATCATTTTTGAGGTAGGGAGAGGGATGGGAACCACGCAGATGGCAAATCAGTAGGCACAGTAGAAGGAGTGGCTTGGTCCTTCTGGGCAGGTGAGAACCAAGTTGGAGTGGGGTGGGATATCAAGAGTCCAGGAAGACAGAGAGGATGAGGCTTTTAGAATCACCTCCAAGTCCCTACTCCGTGTATTCCTCAGTCCCGGCTTCTTATCATGGATTCAACTTGTATGCGGAGAAGCCCACAGTCTTCAGCGAGAATGCAACTGGCTTTGGGCAGACCGTGGTGCAGTTTGGTGGATCTCGGTAAGCCCTGCTCACTTCCCCACCGCCATTTCCATTGGGTCCTGTAGGAAGATGGCTGCCCGTGGCATCCTAAGAGTTGTCCTAGAGGAAGGGTGGCCTGGGTGAGGAGTCTTCCCATGTCTATTCTGAGGCCTCTGACACCACCATATGTATTATCACAATCCCAGGAAGGGCCACAAAACCCTAGGAAAGATCCATCCTTGAGAGGAAAGCCTTGAACCTGCTGTCCAGATAGGGCAGCTTCTTGGCGGGCAAACTGTATAGTTGCACAATGCCCATACTCATTAAACTTGGAGTTTGATGATCTGCTCTCAGGATCTTAAAATTCTTAATGACTTTATTTTTGTAGATATATATTTTCTAAGTAAAGTCTGATGGGAGGGTGGAGATGTGTTAGGGGTTTAGGGTCCTCACCTTATGAGCACCCACCTTCCACCACCTCCTTGGGAAGGAATTTCAGCTGCCTGCTCCCCTACCCCTGTCCAGTGACTGCTGGTGCCCTCCTCCCCTGGCATGAGCTGGACAAGGTCAGAATTGGGTGCCTTCGCCTGGTAAATATCCTGGAGCTTGAGGGAGTGTGACACTAAATAGAAAATAGAATGTACCAGAGAGGGAGGGAGGAAGAAAAGGGTGTGGGGGGGGAGAGAAACAGAAAAATGGACAAAGCTCTTCTCAACCCCAAGAGGCTCCACATTTTCATCTTACATTGGGACCCATAAATTATGTACTATCCCTGCCCCCCAGGAGTTTCCATTCTCTTGTTCCAAAGATGGGGACCCAAGGAGTTCAAGTCACCATGTGATGCAGGTGTGACAAAAGCACGGGAAGGCCAAGAGGGGAGAGAGCAAACCCAGGAGGGGAATTCCAGCAGGCCCACAGAGGAGGTGGTGTTGGCTGAGAGCCAGAGAGGACAGGTTTTTGATTGAGTTTCAGAGGTCACTGGGTTCTAAATGAACATCCCTCCAGCTTCCTCACCCAGCTGTAAGGCTGGGGAGATAGAAGCAAGTTTCAGGTGCTAGGTACAGGGATTTTATTTATCTAGATATCTATCTATCTTAGAGATGTGATGCATACACCAAAGTGCATAAATCTGAAGGTTCCAATTCAATGATATTTTTTTGGGGGGGAGATACTGGGGATTGAACTCAGGGGCACTTGACCACTGAACTACATCCCCAGCCCCATTTTGTATTTTATTTAGAGACAGGGTCTCACTGAGTTGCTTAGTACCTTGCGGTTGCTGAGGCAGGCTTTGAACTTGTGATTCTCCTGCCTTAGCCTCCTGAGCCACTGGGATTACCGGCATGCTCCACCATGCCTGGCCCCAACTCAATGATATTTTTATGCTTGTGTATACTTGGGTAACTACCACTTAGATTTGGCCTTCCCCCGGTTCTGCCCCTCCTAACCACTCAACAAATGTAATCACTGTTCCAGCTTTCATCACCATTAAATTGTTTTCAGACCCTATTAATAAAAAGGGATTACAACACTGATTATTATTTACCAATATTAATTACCAATATTATTATTTACCAAACAATATCAATAAACATTAAATATTTGATGATATTCTAATTACTACAAAGTTATTGTTCTTTCTGGCTTCTGTTGAATTATAATCCAAATATTTAAAAAATTGAGTGCACCTGTAAGGAATGGGTTGGATAAAGAAAACACTTGCAGGTTGACAGTTTAAACTAATGCTTGTTCTGCATTTATGCCAGCAGCTTTGGATCCAAAACTGCTACTCCTCTGGCCATCTGTTAGGTTTTCATCTGAAAAGTTTTAGATATTCAATGAGTCATGATGCAAAGGAATTGTGACTTTCTGTGAAGAAACAGCTCTCCTAAAGGAACCCTAAAACTGTCCATTTAACTAAGCCTTGCTCAGCTAATTAAAATACCCCAGTATTTTGTCTAGTTTTCTCCTCTGGGTGGGGAAGTTGTTGGTAGTGATAAAATGTTTCCAAAATTTAAAAAAATTTTCTTAGGGAATTTTGCAAATAAAATATTTGCATGAATATGATAATAGATGTGGATATGGATTCTGATATAGCTCCTATAAATTGTGCACCCAATCTAAATTGTTTACATAGTGTTTAAATTAGTTCAATTGTTTGAAAAATCAACTTTTTTTTTTTTTTGAAAACGTGTGGCTTCATAAAATTGTTCCATTTAACTTGAGGTGATTATTTTGGGGGTGGTTCAAAATGATAGCATCTCAGGAACACAATGTACTTACCAGTATTTGGGAAATGTCAGTTTTATTTTCAGATAGTTTTTCAAGGGGCAGGTGGGGGGCAGGTAGGTAAATGTTGTAAAAGTCCAAAACATTTATATATCCAAAATACATAAATATTTTTATGTGTGCATACTGAAAATCAAACGAAAACCCCAGCATGGTCCTTAGCATTTGTAGTTAAACTCAGATCCTGATTTTTGAACTGCCGCTCAAGAAGCAAATACCAAGAACTTCCCTCACAAAGTCTCACTTCCTCTTTGTAAGATACTTCCTTGCTTCCAATCTGCCATTCTCACACCTCCTTCTACTCTTTCATGGTTATACCTCCAGGCTTGTGGTAGGAGCCCCCCTGGAGGTGGTGGCAGTTAACCAAACAGGACAGTTATACGACTGTACGTTTGTCAACGGCACGTGCCAACCCATCTCATTACACAGTGAGTGATGACCCTGATATCGGGACCCTCCACTCTCCTAGGCCCAAGCATCCCCACTCAGCAGCTTCCAGCCCAGGCTCTTCCCCTAAATGAAGGTATGCTGTTGAGTGTAACCATGTGTATCTGTCCTCTCAGTCGCACCAGAGGCTGTGAACATGTCCTTGGGCCTCTCCCTGGCAGCCTCCAGTAATGGCTCCTGGCTGCTGGTGAGTTGCTCTGGGTCACAGGAGGGTCACAAAGGGAGAAGCAGGGGCTGGAGGAGGCTGGGGCAGAGAGGAGGGGAGAAGGAGGGGGACTGGAGGCCTGCTACTCACAGGTCTCTATCTCCAGGCCTGTGGCCCAACTGTGCACAGAGCTTGTGGGGAGAACATGTATGCAAAAGGCTCCTGCCTCCTTTTGGGCTCCCATATGCAGATCATCCGGACAGTCCCAGTTGCCCTGCCAGGTAGGTCTCTTGGAGACAGGGATTCTCTGAAGACATGCTGGCATTGAGGAGTGGGTGGAGCATGAAGCCTTCTTAGCCTTCTGTGCCCATGTTCCTCTCCTGGAGGACTGTGTGTGGCTAAGCAGAGGCTCAGCAGGTCCAAGAGGGTGGGAGGCCTCAGCTGGTAGAGGGGGAAAAGGTCTAATGAAGGCAGAGAAACCCATGCATTGACTGTGGGAGGTCTGAGGGTCTTACAGTTGCCAACAGGTGTATGGACACTTCTTGGATTTCAGATAAAAGGCCTTAGATGGTAAAAACATGCAGTAAGGATGAGAAATCCATGAAGAGGCAGTTCTGGATGGTTCCCTGCTGCACTGCCAGGATTCTCCAAAGGAACTCTTCCCCTGTAAGGGGAGCAAATGACAGAGTTTTGAGAAGTGTGATGGACAATTTTATCAGTGTCAATGTCTTCCACAGAGTGGGACCTTGGCCATGACAGCAGCATCTCTCTGAGAGTCAGTCTGCATAATGGTGGTAACCAAGTTTAAATTTTCCACGTCCATGTGCAAGTTTAATTTTCTATGCTTCAGTTTCCTCACTGGTAAAATGATGCTTAATAATCATGGTGATTGTAGGGATAAGGTTATGGCTCAGTGGTAGAGCACTTGCCTAGCATACATGAGGCATTGGGTTCAATCCTCAGCACCACATAAATAAATAAATAAATATTAAAATATAATAATCATGTTGATTATAAAGATTAAAGGATTTAATGTATATAAGGTACCTAGATCCCTGCCTGGCACATAATAAATATGTAATAGCTCTTATTATCATCTTCAAGCTGAGGATTCTTATCTTAGGACTAAGAGGAGGATACAGATAAACTTCCTCATCTATGATATAATTAGGAATTCCAGCGGCTACTCAGGATGCTGACTGGGAACAATGCTTTAGATTAGAGAAGACACAAAGCCAGGCATGGTTTTGTGGTGGGCTTTTCACCAAAAATTAAGCAACAGAAGAAATATACTGAAACCAAATTGTGAGAAAAAAATCTATACAGGAGACAGAATGGAAGAGGGTTGTCCAGGGGCCTTGGGGAGGGGGACCATGTCTAGTCTGAGATGTCTGTGAAGCCAGGGATAGGTTGGCATTTAAACATGAGGAAATAGCTGTCTTCTCACAGATGTTTCTGGAACTCATAGTGTGAGATACCTAATGAAAATGAACATAGGATCAGAAACCTGGCACAGCAAGGCAGGTTTGGGTAGAGATGGAAAGGTTCACTGAGGTCCACTGAGTACCACCAGAGCACCAGGAAGTCCATGGTGCCTGATAGACATCATCTTATTATCCTTACAAGATCCCTGGGTGGTAGACTGGATGATTCCCATTTAACAGGTAAAAACACAGATTCAGAGAGATGAGTTCCCACCAGTAGAAAGAGGCAGAGCTCAGAGCTTGAGCCAACATTGCTGACTGCCTTAGACCTTTTTCAAAAGGTACTCAGCTCCATCCAACCAGCTGTTGGAAGCCCTGTGGATACAGTAAGAGGAGCAGGAAACAGGAGAGATATTGTGATTAAAGCTTGCTGGTTTGATAAAGGACAAGGGTGATGATTGCAAGGTATGGGTGAAGGAGGGGTCACCTGAGGGATTCTCAGTTTGCTGTGTGGATGATTAGATTTTCTAGTCATCAAAAAAGCAGGAAGGGAAGTGATCTTCCACTTCTCTTCAGCATCCTTAAAGCAACAGGCAGTGGAGCAGGTGGGGTAGAGGCAGGGCAGGGAGAGAAGAAAAGACTGTTTTACAGTAGAGGGCAGGAGGCAGTTACTGCTACTCTGTGGTACAGGCTTCACACCTCATTGCTGTGGTAGCCCACTCTTCTAACACCCCGATAGAGACACAGGATGTGGGTGTTGGTGGAGTCACCAACTGGATCTTACACACAGGACATGAACCCCTGCATGAGTGCAGGGCAATCTAAAATGTCTTATTTGTTTCTCTGCGTGTGGCATGTCTTTCCCGTTATAGTGTGAACTCCACTAGAGCATAGATGATGCCTTTTAAACTAGGATCTCAAGGTCAGATTTCCCCAGAAATAGACTCCTAAGTTTCATTTGGGAATGTTCTGGAGGAATACCTGTGAAAGGACTGGGTTGAGACAGGATGGAGAGCGATGCAATTCTAACAGAGGCCTTAGCCCACTCCTGGAGAGCGTGGATGTGGGTTGCCCCCAGTGTAGGAAGGTGTAACCCCAGGCAAGGCCATTCCCTTCTGCTCAGGTGATTCCTGGGAAGGACCTCAGCTAAGAGCATTGGCAGCCCTGTAGCTAGAAAGGAGTGCTTCAGTCTTGAAGTGGGGTGGGTCTGGGTGGCACACAGCAGGATCCACCATAAGTGTATCCAACAGGCCTTGAAAATGCCCAACACACAGTGATGATAGCAATAACAGCAACACTTACAGAGGGCCAGGCCCTATCTTAAGCACTTTATATACATAGTAATTAGTTTTATTCTTGCAATTATCAAATGTGATAGGCACTATTTACAGACAGGAAAATTGGAAGCCCAGAGAGATGAACCAATTTGCCTGAATCACCTACTAATAAGCAGGAGAGCTGGGATGCAGGGCCAGGGAGGTGCCCAGGGCCAGGGAGGCTCCAGAATGTGCACTTTGAACCACTTTGATAAACTGCCTCCCCACGTTCTCTAATGACATCCCTAGAGCATGTGTTTACTGACTGAATGAATGTGGAGCTCTATCCTCTCTACCTCCCCTTTTCCAGGTCATGTGGAAGGAGGGGAGCAACAGGGGCTCCATTGAGGGGAGAAGAAACTGGAGTAACAGATTGGGGTCTTTTCGGAGGAGGGGTTGGAAACTGGGTGGGAATGCCATGCCCAGCCTCCTGACTCTGTTGAGTGGGAAGGGATTCTGGGCCCCAGGAGATTAAGGGGCTTGCACAAGCATCTTTGATTCCTCTTCCCTCTCTGCAGAGTGTCCAAATCAAGAGATGGACATTGTCTTCCTAATTGACGGCTCTGGTAGCATTCATGAAAGTGACTTTAACCAGATGAAGGACTTTGTCAGAGCTGTGATGGACCAGTTTCAGGGCACCAACACTCTGGTAAATACTGGGCACTGAGACCTGATTAGGGGAGCAAGACAGACCTGGGAAGTGGGCCTGGCATCACTGGGGGTGGACTGGCTCATGGAGCTGTGTCATGATGAGGCTAGGGCCAGGGTCGAGGTCCCAGTGCAGGGCCAATTTGAGTCTGACCAATGGCATTTAATATGTATCTGTATACCACATGTTGTTTAAAAACTACAAGAATGAGATCCTAACTAGAATAAGATATACTCCATACATGTATAATATGTCAAAATATACTGTCAGGTGTATCTAAAAAGAACAAATTTTTTTTAAAAGAAAAAAAAAATAATTGAAAGGGAGCTGGGTACAGTGGTGCATGTCTGAAATCCCAGTGATTTGAGATGCTGAGACAGGAGGATCACAAGTTCTAGGCCAAACTTGGCAACTTAGAAAGACCCTTAACAACTTAGTGAGACTCTGTCTCAAAAATAAAAAAATGAAAACCAACTGGGGATATAGTCCAGCAGTAAAGTACCTCTGGGTTCAATTCCTAGTATCAACAAACAAACAAAAACCCAAGAAAAAAACATTTAAAGAACATAAAAATAATAATTTTGAGCTGTGCATGGTGGCATGTGTCTATAATCCCAGCTACTCAGGAGGCTAAGGTAGGAGGATGGCAAGTTTGAGGCCAGCCTGGTCAATTTAGCAAGGATTTGTCTCAAAATAAACTTGAAAAAGGGCTGGAAATGTAGCTCAGAGGTAGAGTGATCACCTAGCATGTGAGAAGCCCTCAGTTCAATCCCTGGTACTGAAAAAATAAAGGAAATAAAATAAAACAAAAATAATTCTGCTGTGAAGTTTGGCTGAAGGTAACTCAGCCAAGTGAGTGGTGCTTTCTTCATTATGTTTTATGTATAACTCATGACTTCTTTATAACTTTCTAGTAACTAATTTGTATGTAAATACAAATTCTTAGAAAGAGAAAAAATATCTAAATTGATTTCACGTGTTATACATTTTTTAATGTAAGTTTAACAAATATTATCTTTGGCATGGCTATTCTTTGTAAATCATGAAAGAAGCATTATTTAATTTTGATTTTCCCAGTTTTCTTTTTGTGTCTTTAGAGCAATTGTCCCCCTACCCTGTGTTTCATTACATTATTTGTAGGGCCTAAAACATATGGGAACTATTTGTAAATCCAAAGTTTTTCTGAGATAAAAAGTTCATTCACTAAAAATAACACCAAGGGTAACCCACAACAAGCTCTGATCCCTGGGCCCTCTGCCTTGGTCTTTGCAGTTTTCTCTGATGCAGTACTCAAACCTCATGGAGACTCACTTCACCTTCACCGAATTCCAGAATGGTTTGAGCCCTCAGAGCCTGGTGGATCCCATCATCCAAAAGAAAGGCCTGACGTTCACAGCCACAGGCATCCAGAAAGTGGTGTAAGCAACCCCCCTTACTGTCCCTGGATGTGGCTGCCATACCACTTCCTAATGCCGAGTCAGCACAGCTCACCTCAGGCTGTGGGAAGCTCTGAAGAAAGAGGTTAAAGGGGAGTGTGGGGGCTGCAGCAGAGTCCTCCCTGGAGTGCCCCTGGTCCCTCAGGGCTAGGTTTCCCTGATATGGGACTAGATTTCTCTATAGCTGAGTTTCCTCTTTGTCTGGTTTTGGAGATGCTGAACTCTGGCAGCCCACCTGGGGTATCCAGGGGCATGGGCTTTGATTCAGATACATCTGGATTCCCTTGCTTGCTACTTGTCTGATCTGGGGGTCATTGACTCTACCAATAAAATGTTAAAAAAGGGTAAACTTGTTGAGGGCTGAAATCAAGTCAAGATAGCGCCTGGCACTTTGCCAGGAGGAGTGGTCTGTGAAGCAACGCCAGCGAGCCATTAAGATGATGAGGATTTCTTATTGGTTGACTGCTGTATCTAGTTTATGTTAATTGAATTAAGTTGTGTGTAATTAGTTAAGTATATATATCTCTGCTATCCGGCAGAAAAGCGGCTCCTGCTATCTCAGGTGCCCGCTACTTTGAGTTCTCACTCAGTTCCTGCTGAGTTCACTCGCAATAAAGTAGTTCCTGATTCAACCTTCAAGTTGCTTGTCACCTCTTGGTTATTTAACCCAGCTGGACTACGGCATAAACTCACAACTTGTCTGCAAGAATTAAATGAGATCCTAATGTTAGGGGCTTGGTCCTGGGTATACAAGGAGGTGCTAAATAAATGGCTGAGGTTTTTAATCCAGAGAATGACACCGCTCCTCTTTACCTACCAGGCAGTGACAAGTGTCTTTTTTGTATCTTTCTTCCCACTAACCCCCTTCCATCTCCTCTCTTCTCATCCATGCATGCCCTGTTTTAACGGGACTCTTATTCTGTGCCTGCCCACACAGGAGTCAGGTGGTCCATGTTGAAAATGACTTAAAAGGTGGAGCTAGAAAGAAGAGGATGTGGTTCTTGTGGGAAGGAGCTGGTCTGAATGTTTTGAGTCCTTGGTTTCCTGCACACCTCTGAGTGCTGTGCTGGGTTTGGTGCTGGAATGTGGTGGGAATCATCCCAAATAAGATATGCTGCAGACAAATGTAACCTCTTTGCTTATGGGTGGTTCTTCTGCCTTGGACACTGACCCTTTGGAACTGGACAACCAAGAGGCAAACTTCTGTGAATTTAAAGTCACACAGGAATAGTCCCCCTCCCTGAGTTCCTTCCTTAACACTCAAAGTTCTTCCAGTGGTGGGGCCGGGGAGGAAAGGTAAAAGAGGCAGAGGTAACTTGGATCTAACCAAGTCCAGCCCTCTTCCCCATGTCCCAGAGTGCACTGCATTTCCTAGCAGTTTCTCTGCTCCCCAGAGCCAAGTCCATCTCAGAGCTGGATCAGCTACTGCTGGGTCCTCCCTGATATTAACTGCTTTTTTTTTATGAGCAATAGATTATTTTTTATTTTTCTCATGATATAGTTCCTATTCATAATTTACATTTTAAATCAAAGGCTTTTTAATATAGGATGTGTGCCCATTCTAGAAAACTATAAATATGGTAGAAATAAAAAAATATAATTGTGTTACCAAAGACATCTAAAGTCAAAGTTTGGTCTATTTCCTTTTGATATTGTTTCAGGTCATAGCTGTGTATTATATTAACAACTTTATATTACCACTACTGCAATTAATGCTACCACCATATTTACCATCCACCATTTGCTGAAAGAAACATTATATTGTTACCAGTCACACTACATATAAACCTGACAGTTTCATATTTTTAAAAATACCATTTACAAATAATAAAATGGAAATTCAGAAAAGTAAAACAAGTTTTATAGGCGACAGGGCTACAGCTATAACTTCAAAGTCTTTTTAAAAAACATTTTTTATTTTTTGGTACCAGGGATTGAATTCAAGGGCACTTGACCACTGAGCCACATCCTCAGCCCTACTTTGTATTTTATATAGACAAGGTCTTGCTGAGTTGCTTAGTGCCTTGTAGTTGCTGAGGCTGGCTTTGAACTTGTGATCCTCCTGCCTCAGCCTCCCGAGCCACTGGGATTACAGGTGTGCACCACCGTGCCCGCTAAACAAATTTATTACATAAAATTTATCCTAAAAACTCTTCTGTATTCTGCTTTTTCTTAAAAATGTTTAATCTCCCCCATATAATCTCTATCAATACTCTTTATAAACAGAATTTTTCATTTCTACTTTTAATTTTTTATCTTTTAAAATATTTTTATGACTGTGACATAGTTATACGTAACAGTGGAGTTCATTTTGATATAATCACACATGCATGGAATATGATTTGCTACATTGCAATTCCCAGGTCTTCCTCTTTCCCTCCCCTCCTCCCTCTCCCTGTTCTCTTTCTTCTACTCGACTGCAATTCTTTCTATTCACTTACTGTTTTATTAATTAATGCTTTGTAAAATATGCATAAAGGTAGAATTCACTATGGTATATTCATATGTGTACATAGTATAATTTGATTAATTTCATTTTGCAGTTCCCCCTTCTCCCATCCCTCCTCCCTGTCCTTCAATCCCTTTCCTCTACTGAATCACTCACTTTTCCCTTATTTTGTCTAACTTCTGCATATGAAAGAAAATATTGATGCTTGACTTTCTGAGTCTGGTTTATTTCACTTAGTAAGATGTTCTCCTGTTCCATCCATTTACCAGCAAATGCCCTAATTTCATTCTTCTTTATGGCTGAGTTAAACTCCATTGTATATAAATGCCATTTTTTTTTATGCATTCCCCTGTTGAAGGGCACCTGGGCTGGTTCATCCCTTGGCTATTGTGAACTGGACTGCTGTAAACATTGATGTGCCTGTGTCACTATAGTATGATGATTTTAGTTCTTTTGGAAAAATACCAAGGAGTAAGTTTCATTACAAAAAAGACAAAATGAGGATAAGATTAAGAAACTTTTTTAAAGAATTTTTATCCACAGTCCCTCTAGTTGACCACCTTATGGTTTTTTTTAAATTTTTATTTCCTTTTTTTTTTTTAGCAATGAGAAGGATAAATAAATCCCACCTGCCTGGCAAAGGGTAATTTCCATCCTTGTCTTTATTCAGAATTTTTCTATTTAGTTCCAATAAGGGAAGAATCTATTTTCTTTTCTTTTTTTTTTTTTTTTGAGTTGTTGATGGACCTTTATTTCATTTACTTATTTATATGTAGTCCTGAGAATTGAACCCAGTGTCTCACACTCTTATAAAGGCTGACCTCCTTTATAAAGCAAGCGCTCTACCACTGAGCCACAACCCCAGCCCCAGAAACTATTTTCATCTTGTTTTTAAAAAAATCCAGGTCATATAACCTGTTTCACATTTTATCACAGTTTTCATTTGAAAAGGATGTTTATCTTTCAAAAAAGGAACTAGGTCATGATCTCCTAAATCCTTTCCCTAATGTTGGGCATTTAGATGGTTTCCAGTATTACATTTAGCATGTGTTTATTGTTTAGCCTGTGTGTGCATGTGCGTGTGGGTGTGTTCGTTCTGAGCTTATAAAGCTATATGAACATATATGTACATTTTTAACATTTTTATAGCTATTATCTAACTAATGGTTACCTGTAGGCCATTCACTGTTATAAAGGCTGACCTCCTTTATACTTCCAAAAAACCTGACACTATTTCCTTCAGTTATCTACTGTTGCTTAACAATGCATTAATAAATATAGTGGCTTCAGTAACAACCCTTTTATGATTTTTCACAATCCCAGGGATGAGGCTGGCTGCCTCCTCTGCTGCTCTTGTTTAGGGTCTCTTGTGGAGCTGTGGTCAGATGTCTGAGACTGGGCTCTTGAGAGCTTCATTCATATGTCTGGTGCCTAGGAAGGATTGGCTGGACAGTTGGGTTCAGTTGGGGCAGCTGGGCCCCTTCTGTGGTCTCCTTCCTTGTGATCACTCCATAAGGTGCCTCCAAAAGTGTAGCCAGACTTCTCTCACTGTGGCTCAGGACTCCCCAAAGTGCAAAAGCAAAAGATATGAAGGATTTTTTAGGCTCACCAATGTCATAGTGTTACTTTTACTGCATGCTACTATTGAAAGTGAGTCACAAGCCAGGCCAGGTTCACTGTGGGAGGAGAACCAGCTGTGGTTCTGTACTCTCATCTGGTACAGAGAGAAGCAGAGGTTCAGAGGTTCAATAATTTACTCAAAACATGTCTGACTCCAGAGCTTCCACTTTGAACCATACTGCCTGCTGGGACTGAAGTTCAGTAGTAGAATTTTAAGAAAAAATTATATGAGTACTCTTATTATTGGGCTTACTAATTATTGCCAATATTAAAAAAAAAAAAAAGACTGAATCATTTCCTTAACGTGCCTGATGGAGTCTGGCATGTCCTGGGGTCAGGACTCCCCAGTTTTTCCAGATGAGCTTCTTGTGCTAATGATGTCTTTTCATAATCAATCATATCTCAGTAGAGTCATTTCCCTTTCCTTCCTGACAGGAGAGAGCTATTTCATAGCAAGAATGGGGCCCGAAAACGTGCCAAGAAGATCCTCATTGTCATCACAGATGGGCAGAAGTATAGAGACCCCCTGGAATACCATGATGTCATTCCCCAGGCAGAGAAAGCTGGCATTATCCGCTATGCCATTGGGGTATGGCCTCTTCTACATTGCTCCCTCAGACTCAGCCTAGTAAAGGCCAGTGGGTTCCTCCTCCTCAGCTGCCTCTCTGCTGCAGGTGGGAGATGCTTTCCAGGAGCCCAGTGCCAGACAAGAACTGAGCACCATTGGCTCAGTACCTGCTCAGGAACATGTGTTTAAGGTGGACAACTTTGCAGCACTCAGCAGCATCCAGAAGCAGCTTCAGGAGAAGATCTTTGCAGTCGAAGGTACTTGAGCATTAGAGTTGAAGGGGTTCCCTACCCAATTGTCCCTTGTAGTCTTGACAGTGCATCCCTGTTTACAACTAACCCCAAATTAATCCCTAGAACCTGAGTCACAAGCCTATGATCTCTTCCTTCTGCTTTGAAGCCTCATGATCTCATGGCTTTGAAGAACCTGTTTCCCCACAGGAACCCAATCGAGGACAAGTAGCTCCTTTCAGCATGAGATGTCACAAGAAGGCTTCAGTTCAGTGCTCACAATGGTGGGTACAGTGTGTACTTGATAAACAGGTCTCAAGCATCAGCTCTGGGCCAGCCCTGGGATGGGAGCTGAAACCCAAAAGTAAATAAGAAGCAGATCTGGTCCTCAAGTTCACTGTCAGATCAGGGAGAAATATCAGGCAGTGCATTTGGTGCTAGAAGAGGAAATTCAGGGCTTCTGTACTCCTGGAGGGCATATTCTAGTGGGCAGAGAATACAGACAAAAGAGTTTTGGACTGTGCTGTTGGGGTAGGAAAAGAAAGGTGGTCAGAAGAGGCTGAATGATTAAAAAAAAAGAACAAGCCTATGGAAAATCTGGGGAAAGATTGCTTTAGGTAGAGGCAAAAGCAAGTGCAAAAGTCTTCAGGCAGAGACAAAGTTACTGTGATGGAGCAATCAGAAGGACCAGCATAGCAGGAGCAGAGGGAACAAGAGACAGCAAGCAAGGAGAGGACTAGAGAAATGGGAAAGACCAGACAGGGCAGACCAGAGAGATGACAATACAGCAAGACTTGTCTGAAAATAGATGTGTGTTCAAATTATCCAGAAGGATTGGTTTCAGAATAATTTGCAGTGATCAGGGAGTGGTAGACATTAAACAAGGTTGGTCATGAATTGATCACTGAAGCTAGGTCAGGGTTATTAGAGGTTAATGAAATCAAAAGTTCAAAAAAGCAATAAACTAAGTTCACTGAGGAGAAAATGAGAATTGTTTCCTGAGGGTGCTAAGGAATTAGTCACAGAGGAGATGGTTTTGAGGTTGACGGTTAGAGAGAGAGAGAGGAACGGAGAATAAGGGAGAGAAGTGGCTAGGTCAAAAGTTTAATGGGGTTCAGAACAGAGAATAACTTCAAGGGTTTGCTTGCAAGGAGTCCCAGATGCCATTCTAAGGGCTTGGCAATGGTTTTCCAGCAGAATGATGCCTGCACATTTGGGTTTGGGGATGTCGATTGCTTGGGTAAGAGAAGGTAGAGCAGATAAGAGCAAAGTAGGAAGCAGAAAGGGCAGGGGTGAAGGTGGGAACAGTGGCAGTGGGGATGGACTTAGATATACTAGTGGTTGGGGTACAGGGGGTGCTGGTGAGCACTAAAGAAGAAAACTTGAAATGATCAGAGGAGTTAGGGGAGGGCATTTCTGTGGCTTAGGCTGCCTCTTGCTTTGTCCTGCTCAACCCTGGAATCTTTTCCTCCAGGATGGACCAGTACTGGGGGCTGTGGGGAGCTTTAGCTGGTCTGGAGGTGCCTTTCTGTACCCCCCACATATGAACTCCACCTTCATCAACATGTCTCAGGAGAATGTGGACATGAGGGACTCTTACCTGGGTGAGAAAAGGCTGTGGTGGGGGACAGGTAGGTGACAAGCTGTGGGAAGGGGAGGAGAAGCCTTAGTGCTGACGCTGGGCCCCCTCAGGTTACTCCAGTGAGCTGGCCCTTTGGAAAGGGGTACACAGCCTGGTCTTGGGGGCCCCTCGCCATCAGCACACCGGGAAGGTTGTCATCTTCACCCAGATATCCAGGCAATGGAGGCCAAAGGCTGAAGTCACAGGAACCCAGGTTGGTGTGGAAGACCATGTTGGTGGAACATGAGGGCGGGCAGGGTGGCTAGGAGCAGGGAGCTGATAGGGCAGGTCCTGGTACCTGGGGAGTGGCAGGACCTGGCCCAGAAAGGAGGTGCCTCTGGCAGGGGCAGGCAAGATGACTTCAGACTCTCCTCCCAGGTCGGCTCTTATTTTGGGGCCTCCCTCTGCTCTGTGGATGTGGACAGCGATGGCAGCACCGATGTGGTCCTCATTGGGGCCCCCCATTACTACGAGCAGACCCGAGGAGGGCAGGTGTCCGTGTGCCCCATGCCCAAGGGGGTGAGTGGTGATGGGACCTGGGCTGGGGGGGCCCATGTAGGGGTGTGGATTGCCTGGATTGGACCTGGCACTGGTTTTTGTTCTGTAGGGGAGCAAGTGGCAGTGTGAGATCATTCTCCATGGGGAGCAGGGCCATCCCTGGGGTCGCTTTGGAGCAGCTCTGACAGTGCTGGGAGATATCAATGGAGACCATCTGATAGATGTGGCCATTGGGGCCCCTGGAGAGGAGGAGAATCGGGGTGCTGTTTACTTATTTCATGGAACCTCAGGACTGGACATCAGTCCCTCCCACAGCCAGGTGAGAGCCCCTGTTTTCAGTCTCTTGTGGTCCTCCTTCCTTTCTATGACGTGGATTTACTGAGCACAGCCTCCTGTCACTGGCCTTAGGAGTTGTCAGTTCTCTTCTTCTTTTGGTTGCCCTTTCGTTCCTTTTCTTTTGCAGGATGGGGGATTGAACTCAGTTCAAACTCAGTTTACCTCTCACATGCCAGGCAAGCACTCTACCACTGAGCTACATTCCCAGCTCAGTAGTTTATTTTCTTGAATTTCACCAGACCCAGCTAAACACAATCATCTGTCTTTGGTTCCAAACAGCATTCAATCTATTGTGAATAGCTTAATGGTAAGAGATCAGACTTTGAGGTCAGACCCCATGTCAAATTCCTGACCTTACCAGCCATCAGTAGCTGTGTGGCCTCAGGCAAGTGGCTAGCTTAGCCTCTGGGAGCTTTATAGTGTTCTTCTGTGGAACTTGGCAATCATCAATCCAATTCCCTGGGCTTCTTGTGAAGAAAACACAATGGATGCACTAAGCACGCCATTCATCAAATATTTATGAATGAACATAGCAAATGATGAATAAGCAAATTGATTATTTTGCTATTTTTAGGCTCCTATTTTATTGTTAGCCTGTAGCCCCATGATGAGTTGAACCAAAAGCTCTCCCTTCCATCTGGGGTCCCTGAGTTCCTCATCCTGTTTTCTTTCAACTTCTGCCCCTTCATCTCTCCTTTTCAGTTTCTGTATTCAGGTCTGCTTTCACTACAAGCTGTTTCCAAATCTGCTTATCAAATCTCTGCAATCACCTCCCTTGAATTCCACTTTTTCTTTCCCTCTATGGCCAGCGGATCACTGGCTCCCAGTTCTCCTTAAGGCTCCAGTATTTTGGGCAGTCGCTAAGCGGTGGTCAGGACCTCACTCAGGATGGACTGGTGGACCTGGCTGTGGGGGCCCAGGGGCACGTACTACTCTTCAGGTGACAACTCCCCAACATGCTGCCCTCGCCTGCTGTGTGTGTGATTAACCAGTGCTCTCCTCTACCTTAGTCCCCTCTCAGAGGCCAGTGTCCTGCCCTCAGCACCTACTTATGCCCCTCAGGAGCCTGCCAGTGCTGAAAGTGGGAGTAACTATGAGATTCACACCCATGGAGGTGGCAAAGACTGCGTACCAGTGCTGGGAAGAGGTGCCCACCTCCCTGGAAGCTGTGGAGGCCATGGTCTGTCTCACTATCCACAAGAGCTCACGTGACCAGTTAGGTAAGGCCCAGTCCCTTGTCCCATTAGAGGACTCCAAGGCTATTCTAAGAACAGAATGGGCTCAGGAATCCAAATCTCATCCCCGTATCTGCTCAGCTCCCTGTGTGTCAGAAACCTGGGTCCTTTCCCTCCTTCTTCTCATACCTACACCTGGGGTTCCATCTCCAGGGTAGGTATGGAGTCTGCCCACTTCTTTCTCCTGGCCCTAGCCACTGCCTTCCTGTAAGCCACCACTTCTCCTTCCCACTTACACCAAAATAAAGACACTTTGAGCAGTTCCTCTGTCTATTTTTGCACCCTCACTCATTCTTCATAGATGAGGGGATATTAGAACTCATTTGGTCCTAATATGCAAATCTGGGCTCCTCAACCCTACCTCTTAAGACCCCTAAATTGCTTCCACTTGAATCTATAAAGACCTGAATCCTTCCCTGCAATGTCCTCTCTGACTTGGTCCCTCCCTCAATCTTCTCTCACCTCATTCCACTTTTCTCTCTCTCTCTCTCTCTCTCTCTCTCTCTCTTTTTTGTACCCAGGGGTGAAAAACATACCCAGCCCTTCTTATATTTTATTTAATGACAGGGTCTCACTGAGTTGCTTAGGGCCTACTTAAATTGCTGAGGTTGGCTTTGAACTAGTGATCTTCCTTCCTTAGTCTCCTGAGCAGTTGGGATTACAGGTGTGCGTCACCACATCTGGCTCACTCCTCCTTTTTCTATACATTTTTGGTAAATGTGCCAGCCTCCCTCTCCCTTGGAGCCTTAGCTACTCTAGCCACAGTCTGGGACATTCTCCTCTCTGTGCTTCACCCTCTAGGTTGTAGCTTAGATATGGTCTATCTAGGACAGCATCCCTGACCAAGATACTACTCATGCTGTGACATTATGGCCATATGACAACATATGACATATGATTGGCTCTTTTCCTGGAATATAAGCTTTATGAGGGCAGGGTCATATCCATCTTCTTCTCAGTGTGTATTCCCAGCACTTGGTACAGTTCATGGCCCATAGAAAGTGCTCTGCAAATATTCATCACATGAACAAATAAATGAAAAGAGAACATTGTAGGTTTTCTCTGCCTTTCCTTTTTCTACTTCTTTCACTTCAGGTGATGTCCAAAGCTCTGTTAGGTATGATCTGGCTTTGGATCCGGGTCGTCTGATTTCTCGTGCCATTTTTAATGAGACCAAGAACTGGACTTTGACTCAAAAAAAAACCTTGGGGCTTGGGGATCACTGTGAAACCGTGAAGTTGCTTTTGCCAGTAAGGACTTTGGTTTTGGAAAAGGGAGAGGGAGGAGGATCCCAAGGCTAGCCTATAGAATCCATGGGTGAGAACACTGGGTCTGGAGAGAGGAAGGCTGGGGCGGGAGGACTTGGCTTCACAGCTTGGTTGGGCTACTGTCTAGATGGCAGTGAAAAATCCCCAGTGGTGGAAAGTAGGAAGGATAGTGGGTTCTTGAAAACCCATTCTCTTTCAGGACTGTGTGGAGGATGTGGTGAACCCCATCATCCTGCGCCTCAACTTCTCCCTGGTGAGAGACTCCGCCTTATCCCAGAATCTTCACCCTGTGTTGGCTGCAGGCTCACAAGACCTGTTCACTGCTTCTGTGAGTCTTCCAATGAAGTCCCAATGAAGTCCCAGAGATGTGATGGCTTTCTTAAGAGCCCACAATAGCCCACCCACCACATTTCCTAGCCTTCACCCAGCGAAGGAAAACCCTGCCACGTTTGGACCCTGAAACATATCCCAGTTGGTTACCTACTTTACCATGACATAAACTGTCTTGTTCCCATTCTACTGATCCTTCCCAACTTTTTTCAGCCCTCCCTGTCAGACTTTGTTTGTATTCTATCCCCAGTTTGAAAAACATTTCCCCCTTCTATCTAAAGGATCTTCTCTAATTCTCAAAGCTCTGATCTTGACACCTTCTCTTTTTTGGGGGGAGGGTGATTACTAAGGATTGAACTCAGGGGCATTTAACTACTGAGACACATCCCCAGCCCTATTTTGTATTTTATTTAAAGACAGGGTCTCACTGAGTTGCTTAGTGTCTTGCGGTTGCTGAGGCTAGCTTTGAACTCGTGATCCTCCTGCCTCAGCCTCTCAAGCTGTTGGGGTTTACAGGCATGTGACACCACGCCCAGAGACTCATTCTCTTTTGAAAACCTGCACTCAACAGTTCTCACTTCTCTGGCCCCCAATTACTCCATGATCACAAAAACATCCCAAATATACACATCAGGGAAATTATAATCATCTGCATATACATTTGCATCTGTCTTGGGGATTGTATGTTCCTTGAGTACAAGAACCACATCTAATTTGCCTGAAGTTTTCATTTCCTCCGAACCGCCAAAGCCTGTCCTGTTACTGGCACTTAATGTTTGTTGAATAATCTGATTTGATACAACTGGACTTTATTGTCTTTGAAGCCAAGGATATTGTCTTTTTTGTTTTTTAAAGTTTAGTTGTAGATGAACACAATAATTTTATTTATTTATTTTAATGTGGTGCTGAGGATTGAACCCTGTGCCTCACATGTGCTAAGGCAAGTGCTCTACCACTGAGCCAGAACCCCAGCCCTTGTCTTTTTTTATATTCTAACCTCCACACCCAATCTCTACTCTTGCTAGTATCAGTAGAGTACTGGGTGCAGAGGTTCAGTAAGAGTCAATGTTGATAAGCATGTTTAATGAGGGGGCTGAAGAAAGATTAAAACATGGAATGAGAAGAGAATATATACTGATTTTCTGCAGCTTCCCTTTGAGAAGAACTGTGGGCAGGATCACATCTGTGAGGGGGACCTGCGTGTCAACTTTAGCTTCTTAGGGTAAGCTCCCTCTCCTTTCATATTCAGATATTCAAGTTTCTGAGTTTACTAAACTCCTAGGATGATTTGTGCTTCTCTTCAGGTGTTTGTCTAACAAAAATGATTCTGACAGGAATGTTACTGGTGCATGATTCATGAGTTCCCCAAATCCTGTTCCTGCCCCTCGATCCAATTACAACCTACTTCCAGAGGAGTCACACTCCCAATCTTGTCCTTCCCTTCAGCCTACAGACATTGATGGTAGGAAGCTCCCTGGAGCTCAATCTGATAGTGACTGTATGGAATGAGGGTGAGGATTCCTATGGAACTGTAGTCAACTTCTACTACCCAGCAGGACTATCCTATCGCCGGGTGTCAGCAACACAGGTAAACACCTTCCTTGGGCTCTAGCTGACTGGGGTCTTGTATTAGTCTGTTTTCTGTTGCCTGTAACAAAATGCCACACACTGGGTAAATTACAAAGAACTGTTTATTTTGGCTCACTATTCTGGAGGTGCATGGTCAAGGGGCCACATCTGGTGATGGTTTTCTTGTTGGAAGAATCCTAAGATAACGCAAGCCATCATATGGCAAGAGACAGAAAGTAAATGTGTGTATGTGTGTTGGTCTAGTCTCTCTTCTGTTTCCTATAAAGTCACCAGGATGCAATTGTGGGCCCCACCCCAATAACTTTATCTAATCCTAATTGCTTTCCCCAAGGCCTTGCCTCTAAATACCGTAGTCAGATTAAGTTTCCACACTCTTAATACATAACAATGGAGATTATATTTAAAAGCATGGAACATTCAAACTGTATCCAAAACAAAGCAGGCCCCTCCACTGTCCTATATTTCTAAGTGATCACACACACACACACACACACACACACACACACACATAGAGGGAGACAGAGAAGTCATTAAGCCTATGTATAGTTTAATAAATTATATTAAGCAAAAGTTCATAAATTTAACACCTGGGTCAAGAAATAAAACACTGCTAGTTTTCTCAAAGTCTTCTTACCATGTACCTTATCCTATCACAATCACAATCTTTCCCCAAGAGTAATCACCATTCCAACTTTGCGATAATAATTTCCTTGTATTTTTAAATAATATTACCAATCCATGGATGTATCCCTAGATAACATTCTTCAGTTTTGCTGCTATTTGAACTTTATATGAACTCTTTTGTGCATTGCTTCTTTACCTCAATATTATGTTTGTGAGATCCATCCATGCTGTTGCATGTGGGGGTAGAACATTTTCATTGTTATACAGAATTTCTTTGTATGAAATGTACCACAATTTATTTTTCCATTATACAATTAATAACTATTGAATTGTTTCCTGATTTGGGCCATAATTGAGTAAATCCTGGTGTACCTATACATAATATTTTGAAGACACAGAATTACTGAGTATATTATTAATATATATATATATATATATATATATATATATAAATGACACACATTATATAAAATATATATACATTATATATTATATATAATATATATCATGCAATATACAATATATTTATATAATTTTATATAATTTATATAAATTTATATATTTAAAAATAATTATGTAAATATAATTTACATTAAATATATGAATATATAATATATTATATAATTTATATATAATTATATATTTATATATTATATAAATGTATATATTATAATATATAATAAAATGTATTTTATATATATATATATATATATATATATATATATATATATATATATATCTTCAATTAACAAGTAAAGTCAAACCATTTTTAAAAGTATTTTCACTTCCATCAGCAGTATGTGAGAGGTCCTGTGGCTTTCTTTAACACTTAACATCATCAGACTTTTAAATTTCCGTCAGTCTGGTAAATGAGTAATACTCTTTCCTTACAGTCTTAATTCTGTAGAGGTTGAGCAAATTTGCATATATTTCCTTGTCATTTGGATCTTTTCTTTTGGAAAGTGTCTGTTCCCATCTTTATTCTATTCTTCAAGTGAGTTGCCTGTATTTTTCCTATTGATTTATAAAAGCTCTTCACATATTCTGGTTATTAATCCTATTCCAATTTTATATGTTCAAATATCTTTCCCATTGCCTGTCTTTTATAATGTCTTTTAAAAAACAATGTCTTAATTTGTTGTTGATTTGTGTCAATCTTTTCTTTTGTACTTCGTGTTTTTGTGTTAAGTAATACTTCGATACCCCAAGATTATAAAAATAGTCATCTATATTATCTTTTAAAATCTTTAGTTTGTTTTTTTCACATTTGAGTCCTTCATACAGTTGTAATTTATTTTAATGTATGGAATGAGGTAGGAGTCCCACCTTTTCTCTTTTTTGGTATAGGTCAATTTTCCTAGCACCTTTTGTTGAAACGTCTGTTCTTTCTCCTACTGCTATGCAATGCCACTACTGTGATATATCAAGACAGTATATGCAAATGGTTAACTTTTCAGAATTCATTTTCCTTCCCTAGAAGCAATCCCATCAACGTCCACTGCGCCTGGCATGTGAGGCAAATCCCACTGGGAATGAAGGCCTGAGGAGCAGCAGCTGCAGCATCAACCACCCCATCTTCCGAGAGGGTACTACGGTCAGTGCTCCCCCAAAACCTCATCACTGTTCTTCCTTGTCCTGACCCACTCCCTTCCCTTACTCCCTGCTCCTTCCCTATCCCTCTTCCTTCTTTCTTCTTCCCTCAGGGCACCTTCATTATCACATTTGATGTTTTCTACAAGGCCATCCTGGGAGACAGGTTGCTTGTGAGGGCCAATGCAAGCAGGTGAGTTCAGGCCATGGTATGTCCCTCACTCTCTGGTCAGCTGGAGACTCCTCTCCTGGATTCCTTTCCAATTGGGTTCCCCTCTCTTTCTCCAGTGAGAATAATAAGCCTGCAACCAACAAGACTACCTTCCAGCTGGAGATCCCAGTGAAATATGCAGTGTACACAATGATCAGCAGGTGCTTAATCCCTATCCCTCCCCTTAGACCTTTAACCTTCCTTCAAGCCTAGTTTCTTCTGCTGCAGGCCAGCCTTTTGGTGATGGGCATCCATATTAATCCATATTACTATAATGGGCTACCTGAGGCAAAGTACATATAAAGAAGAGAGGTTTATTTAGTTCACAGTTGCGAATGCTGATTGTCAAACAGTGTAGTGACAGTTCTGGTGAGGACCCCCTTGACTATATTGTGGCAGATAACACCAAAATGTGTGCCAGAGGATGAGATTGCACCATGAGATAGGAAGCCTGAGAAAGGGGGAGGGGCCGATCTTACAACATTTCACTGGGACATGCCTCTTAAAGGTCCCAGCACATCTCAACATTGCTACCCTGAGGCCCAAGCACCCAACACATGAACCCTTGTAGCATAAACTCATATCTAAATTACAGCGTACCTAAATTATATCCTCTGATTTCTCCTATGGGAATGATTGTGTGGGTGGCTAGCCATGTTTATAGTACAACATGATGGGCCACACAAATTCTTGCTTCTTCTCTGATGAACTGGCCCGCTGGTGGGACACACACACACACACTGTCCATTTTCTCCTCTCCCTCAAAAATTCAGGCTTCTTTTAACATGAAGGCAATCCTTTCCTTTGCGCCAAACATGAACATGCTAAAGTAAAGCTACTAGATTGAGATCACTGTAAGCACTCTGAATTGGGTAACCAACAGGATATGGTCTGTCACCACATAGAGGAAAGGAAAGGTCAGGTTTCTACAAAACTGAGAGGAGGGTAAAGGTGTGAGAGACTGTTGGGAAGGTCTCTAAAAACTCAAAGCCGAGGAAGGCCACAGGACAGGCAAATGTAGGGCCACAACTATGGGTTCTGAAGGTGGGTGAAGGAGCTGGGCCGGCCAGGCTGGAAGGAAAGCAAGGGACTCCACACACTGAATTGTACTCCAGAGGGTTAAAGTGTAACATGGGACAGAGCTTGCTGCTGTTGTTGTTAAATTTATAGAGGAACTAGGGAAGGGAATCAGGCAGTCTTATTGTCCATCTAGGACTCATGGACCACATTTGTCAGTTTCCCCTTTTATCCACAGTAAAATACTTATGATAAAAGTTTACAGTTATATATACTTATGACAAACATTTTTTGTTATCATTGTGGGGTTTTTTGCGTTGTTTTTATATTTATTTAATCCTCCCAATAATTGTTTGTTATCTCCATTTTATCAATGAAAAATTAAGAGGTTAAATAACTTGCTCCCATCATTCACCAAGTAAATCATATTGGATGCCTTACGAGGATACCCTAGGAGACAGGTTTTTTGCTTTTGAGGGCCAATACAATTTAGTGAGCCCAGATGGTTTGATTCCAGGGCCTGTGTCCAAGGCCATATGCTATATGCTTCTCTAAAAACTCAGGAAAATCGGATGATTTGCTTAAATTAAAAAAAAAAGAGGTTTAGAACAAGAAAATTTAAAATAAGAAAACTAAAGCATAGGAGGCAGGGGAGCAGAGAGAAAGGCTAGCACAATGAGAGAAAAGTAAATGCTCACACTTACGGAGGACTCACAGGTGCTAGGTGCTGCTATAACCCCCATCACAACTCTGCTACAAGTAGGCAATATTATAAGCATCCTTATTATTTTTTTTTTTTTAGAATTCTCTCAGTACAAGTATTTTTAATTATTTTTTAGTTGTAGATGGACACAATACCTTTATTTTATTTGTTTATATTTATGTGGTGCTGAGGATTGAACCCAGTGCCTCACATGTGCCAGGCAAGCACTTTACCACTGAGCTACAACCCAGCCCCAGCATCCTTATTTTAAGGAGGAAAAAACTATAGGTTTCTGGAGAGGCTAACTCTCTTGCCTCATGTTACTTGAGTAGGAAGTGCTAATCTGAGATGTGAACTCAGGCAGCTCCTCTATATTCTGAGGATAGGACTCAGGGCCTTGCACATGCTAAGCAATCGCTCTACCCTAGACTACAACCCCAGTTCCTGTGTTCTTACTTAGCAAGCTAATAATGGGAAAATTGCTGGGGCCCACAAAGTTTCTGTGTGGCTGGTTTGGCTTTTGTGCTCTGGGTGCTAGGGAAAAGTGCAGGTCTTTAATCTTGACTGTTTGATTCTACTGAGATCTTAAAGCTCTGAGAAGGCAGAGATTGTGGCTTAACTGTTGAATCTCCATGGCCATCCATATCGCCTGGTATATGATAAATATTTCCTGAAAGAAGCCATAAGTGGAGGGATGGATGGATGGAGAGATGGATGGAAATCCTCCTGTAGCCTGAAACACTTATGTCCCCTCTGTAGGCTTGAGTTTACTTCCTATCTTTCTTCACATTTACTATCCTTCCTCAAGATAACCACATTTATCTTCTTTGTTGCCACCACAGAGGGACCATTATTTTGCTTTTTCTTGAGTGATCCAGCTGTCACTCCCTGGAGTCCCCTTAGGGTTATTTGTTCTGGCAGCAGCCTCTGCAAGCATCATCTGAGGCCAGTCCTGTATCTACTAGAGAAAGCAATGTGAATGCCTTTTCCCATAGGAAAATGTTTAGATATTCTGAGAGGTGATGTTCAAGTTGAGCGTTTAAGTGAAAATTTCCAGAAGAGGAGTGGGTAAGGACATTCTAGGCAGAAGAAAGAACTTGTGCAAAGTCATGGGGATGTGAAAGAGCCACAGGTATCAAGGGAAGAGCTGGTAGTTTTGGGTGACTGAGGCAAAAGGCAATGAGGGAGGACTAAGCTGAAGCTGAGCTGCAGAGGTATGTGGGACCTTGGTGTTTGCCTAGGTCACTTTCTGGGCCCAACATTGCTCTCTGCAGCAAGCTAGGGCACAACTGGGGATGAGTGTAGGGCTGATTTTTCATCAACAGGCCCTTTCTCTCCAGACAGGAAGAATCCACCAAGTACTTCAGCTTTTCTATTTCTGATGAGAGCAGCAGGAAAGAGGCAGAACATCGATACCGCGTAAGAGGCTGGGACATATTCATGTCTGTCCTTCCTGGTGTTCATGGAGTTGGAAGTTGGTGGGAAAGATGCAGAAGACCCCAGGGCTATCGCTAGGAAAGAAGTGGGATTTGGTATGTGCCAGGCACTATAATGTCATTTGGTCTCAATTTTCTGCAGGTGAATAACCTAAGTCAGCGGGATCTGGCCATCAGCATAATATTCTGGGTTCCCATCTTGCTGAATGATGTGCCTGTGTGGGATGTAACTGTGATGGCCCCTTCACAGGTGCTTGCCTGTCTTTCCTCTCTCTCCAGGAACTGATCCCACAGGTACTGCACACCCTCTTATCAGGGAAATGTTGATCCTTATGCTGCTAAGAATTTTTTTTTTTTTTTTTTTTTTTTTGTCAACTAGAGTCTCCCCTGCGTGTCAGAGAGGGAACCTCCCCAGCATTCTGACTTCCTGACCCAGATTCCAAGGAGTTCTGTGCTGGTAAGAAAGACCCTGAGTCCCCCACTATCAGACCAGCCCATATTGGGGGATACAGCAAAAATGTATTGCTAGATTATAGAATTATGCATTTATCTTGTAATTTTTCATCTATTTCCCACCCAAACTCTGCATCCTTTATTTCGTTTTATGGTCCCCCCCACCCTAAGTGAAGATCTTCCTCAACTTCTTTCCTCTCCTGTCTCAAGAACTGTTCCATTGCTGACTGCATGAGGTTCCGCTGTGACATCCCTTCCTTCGGCATCCAGGAGGAGCTTGACTTCATCCTGAAAGGCAACCTCAGCTTTGGCTGGGTCAGGCAGGTGTGTAGGCCCTTCCTCCAGATTCACATGGTATCTGATGGGTCTGCACCAAGCCTTAGGCCAGGTCATTTACTGAACTCTGAGTTTCCCTCAGAGACAATTCCCTAGCTCCCCTCACCCTAACACTGTCTTGCAGACATTGCAGAAGAAGGTGTCGATCATGAGTGTGGCTGAAATCACGTTTGATAGATCTGTGTATGCCCAGCTTCCAGGACAGGAGGCATTTTTGAGAGACCAGGTAGTGACTGTGGGGTAGGCAGTGGCCAGGCTGGTAAGAGGCTCCTGATACTAAATCTGTGCTGCTGGTGGGGGGTTGAAAGCTTAGAGGGAGGAGGGAGGAAAGTCCCTGGGCAAGACAAATGTCCTGAAGAGTATGAGTGCTCCTGGATCTCACCTCTTGGAGCAGGGCCTAGGGAAGGAGCAAAGGGAGCTAAAGGTTGGAGAACCCTGGGGACGTCTGATGCAACATGAAACCTCATGCTTTCTGATCTCCAAATCAGATGGAGACACTGCTAGAAGAATTTGAGGTCTATAATCCCATCTCCCTCATTGTGGGCAGCTCTGTGGGAGGTCTGCTGCTGCTGGCTCTTATCACAGCCACATTGTATAAGGCAAGTACTTTATTCCACTCCTAACACTACCAGCAGCCAAACCCAGCCCTGTCACAGACAGGATAATAGAGTGAGAATCTGACTATAGTGCCAGACAGGACTAGGCACACATTTTGCCTCTAGAATTTATTTACTGTATGTTAGCAAGTTGCTCAATCTCTCTGAATCTGTTTCTCATTTTATTTATTTATATGTGGTGCTGAGAATTGAATCCAGTGCCTCATACATGCTAGGCAAGTGCTCTTTACCACTGAGTTACAACCCAAGCCCCTTGTTTCTCATTTTTTAAATGATAATAAGGCTTACCTCATAGATTACATGAAATTAGGCAGAAATGAGGCCAGGGTATATGTATAAATCTGCCTGCCTGCAGAATCTATGCTTTTCTATTCTAGATTATGTGTATAATACTGTGCTCAGCACACAACAGATATTCAATATATGATAGTTGTTGTTCATATAAATGTTCTGGCACAAAAACATAAGCTTACTTAGTTCTCTTCTTCTCTCTCAGTGTCTTCCTATTCTCATACCCAGTATTTCTGATTTATTTCTTTTCACAGCTTGGCTTCTTCAAACGTCAATACAAAGAAATGTTAGATGGAAAGCCTGAAGACACTCCTACATTAGGAGGGGAGAATTTCACCTCTGAGGCACCAAATTTGTCTTTGTCTTAATAATTCACTTTTAAAATTTATCTCTACTTCCATGGGTTAGTTTTGTCCCTACCTATGAATCTACTTTCACATGGATCTGGACTTGCCTGAGCAACCTATCAGGTATTAAGCCACCTTTCTGAGGAGTTGAAAGGTTTTTATACCTGTACATATCTCTGGGACTTTTTCAGGATCAGATATGATGCCAGCATAAATTTTCATATGGATGTTTGTCATACAAACTGAGAATGTTTATCACATTTTCCTTGTGTGGAAGAGTTCTAACCCAGGGATGAGGTTCCTTAAATAGGTGGGGAAACCAAATTGTGGGATTAAAAATGTCCTCTCACTTTCTCTGGTACCTGGGAGTATCAGAGGAAAGATTTAAAGGAAGTGTGTGTGTGTGTGAGGGGGGGGGTCTGTCATGGGCTATGCACAGGCTTCAGGATCTTTAGTCATGAAAAGTGGGAAAGACGGTGGAATGTTCAGTCAGAGCTCATTTGAACCCAAGTTTCCCGTGAATGGGGCCCCAAAATCCAGGAGAGCCAGGCTTCCAGAAAGGTCTATCTCATTTCCAGACTAATACAGAAAAGCATCATGGAGAATGACCAAAATATTTCAAATCCAGAATTAGGTTATGACACCTCACACAGAGGACGGCAGGGCTCACATTTGAAATTAGGGCTATCTGTAGATAGCCAGGATTCACAGATGCTGTTAGTTGGCCTGGGTGTGTCAGGGGAGAGTTACTTCAGGTCTGCACTCCTGGGTTCCCATAGGACCTTTGATCAGTTGCAGACAATGAAGTCGCTGAGAATCTTAGGCTCCTCCTCTAGAGAAGAGGAACAAAATTATATCTGGATTCAGTTATGTGAAAACCCTGTACAGCCTAGAGACCTAAATATCAATGGGTAAGAGAGGGGGGCGGAGATTGCCTACCTGTTCACGCAGGTCCTTCGATCACCTGCTATTATCAGCAACTTGGGAGTAACACGCGAGAGCAACCACGCAGCCCGCGCATGCGCCGAGCCGACAGGCCGAGCCGGGACAATCGGTGCAGCCCAGCGGGGCCCCACCCAACCCTTCGCTCCCGCTGTCCCCAAAAAGCCTAAGGACACAAAACTTTCACACCTTTATTGTGCTTGGGATTGTCCGCTGGGGCTTCAGGGGTCTTCGTAGCCCGTGGGAAGAGGGTTGAAGTGGGGATTGTGGAAAAGAGTGTGGTTGCCGTCCCCCCAGGCGAAGGGCTGTAGAGAAAGCCGAGAAGGGACAGAGAGTGTCAGAGCGGCCCCGGCCAGGGGGTGGGGGCCCGCACCCCCTTTGCCCGCCCTCTGTGTCCCGCATACCTTGGTGCGAATGCGGAGGTGGTGGTAGGGGATGAACTCTGGGCGCTCGCGGTGGCCTGCGTGCAGCCAGCAGTTGACGGTGCACAGAGCCACACTGGGGAGCGCCAGCACGAAGGTCAGGATGCGCCAGGTGCTGGCTGGGTGAGAGCAAAGGCGAGGGTGAGAGAGAAGGTCAATGCCTCTGGACCGAGGCCCTTGGAAGGTCTGGGGTCGCTTAGCCCGAGTAGGGGGTTGCCCGGAGGCTAGGCGTGTGTGTGTGTGTGTGTGTGTGTGTGTGTGTAGGAACCAGGTGGGCAAAACCAGTAAGCAAGAGGGTCAGGCACGCTGGCTCCACTCACCTCCTGCCCCTCCGTGGTCTCCCTTGGCTGTGCTGGCCAAACCCCTACTCAAGGACCTCAGAGGCAGAGCCATTGTGGCAAGAGAAGCTGGGAATGGCACTGTCCTTCCACTCTCCTTCATGAGGCTTACGTTCTCCTCCCCTTTTTTGAGCCAATCACCTGTTGAGTCGGAACTTGGGTGGCTATTTTTAGGGGTCTTCTATATTTAAAGTGGGGCCTGACTGGAAGGAGATCCTCTCCAGGCGGTGGGTTTACTGAGTCTTTTATTTTGACAAGGGGACGTGTAAAGTACAATATGCTGTTTTTAAAATAGTTGCGGAGAACTAATTTATTCCATATTCCCAGTGGCTGGCACACAGTAGGCCTTTAATAAGTATTTGTAGAATAGATCAAGGGTCTTTTTGAATCCTTTTTTCCAACTATAAAATCTATAATTTGTACTTAAATTATTTTTTCTAATGAAGTTTAAATAAAATAGAAGTGTGCCAGTTTAAAGTCTGACACAAAACAGTCATTTAGTATATGTTTTAACCACAATTCCTTGTAAAGAACAGAACTCTTAACTAGTTTTGAAAGATAAGCAGTTGACAATCTTAGTTAGCTCAGGGTATTTCTGGTACAGCCAGAGAGGCCTCAATCTGCACAGTGAGAAATGAACCGTTTTGAAGGCCACCGCTGAACCCTGGATGCCAAAAACTTCCATTTACACAGCCTTGGGAAGCTAAATTTGTCCATCCTCACCCTGTTTTGAAAATGGTTTCCTTGTGAAGTTTGTTTCCACCGGTTGCTCTCTTTTTAATCAATAAATCCTGTGGGTGCACCAATTGGCAATATCTGGTCATTTTGCTTGTGATCTAGTTTCTAGAAAGTCTGGGAAGGTGAGTCGTGGCTTCTGTCTTAGGCAGGCAGGAATTATACTGTGGGGAAAATCCTCAAAAATGGGAAAATTATTCAGAAAATTCTGGGTAGCCACAAATCTAACAAATGCAAAGTGCAAAGTGCGTTCTGCAAAGTGCGTTATTTCACTCTGACTTTTTTGGAGAGAAAAAAGAAAGCATAGGCAGGCCTGCACGCAGCTTGTATCAAGGCAGGTCACCAGAAAGCTACGGGACCAGGCAGGGATGACATCTGCTTTGTTCACTGTCATATCGTCAGCACCCAGCATGGAACCTGGCATGAAGTAGATGTTCCCAAAATGTGTATTTAATGAATGTTTGAACCATCTTCTTTTGGTTAACTCTATAGAAATGTCTTTTCAGAATTTAACAGGATGCCTCCAACATTTATCAAAGGCTGATATGCTGAATATGAATTTAAGACAAATGAAGAAGGTACAATTTCAAGAAGGGGCTCTATAACTGTACCTCCTGTTGGTTCTAAGCTGAACCACCTTCTTCCTTCTTGTCCTTCCTCCCTCCACCCCTTCTCTTCTTCAATCTTGTTGAATGGTCAAATGTTACATAGTGTGGCTAAATCATTCCTGAGCCCTCACTGAGCTATAGAATTCTTTCAATTGCCTTTTCCCAGTGACTTTGGAGTAGCTGTGGAGATGGGACTTTAAATTTCCCTGGCATCTCCCTCTATTCACAATCCATCACATCCCTTCTCTTCAGATATGCCAACTGTAGCTCCTGAAGAAACAGAAATGACAAGGGGGTGTGTTTAATGGGGAGGCTTGTAGGTTCTCTTTCTTCCCTGAATAGCCCCTCAGGTTTGTTTGCTGACGGTTACCAAACACTTCACTGAAAATTCCAACCAACCCCTTTGGTTAATGCCCCAAGGGCTGCTACTTTCCTCTGCTGCTGTCGCCATCGTGTGGTGCATTTGACCAAGTACCCAAAGACTTGTACTTAGTTTGTGCTTTTCTAGGCTGATCATACTTCTGTCCTAACTGCCTCTGTGGAGAGGCAGCAGTCTTTGTACCTACCATTATTTCTTAAGTTCTCTCTTACATATATTAATTGGATTTCTGCCAAAGCTTCCAAGTTCTAGAGGTTTCATTTGTTCTTTATTTTAGGTAGAGGGAAGAACAAACTTTCCAGTTGTTCAATAGACCCCAGTGAGCAGCATTCCCATCCTTTGTGAGATATACTTCAGCTACTGGTGGTGAAGGCAGAGGGACAATTCTGTCAGTTTCTTTTATGCCTCTTCCTGGGGACAACTCATACTATGACTAGATTTTCCAAAGCCAAGATCAATCACAACATGTGATCTATTAAATATAAATTTTGCGTTTGGTGACCTAGAATGGAATATTCGAAATTGGAAATGTCCCAGAAAAACAATTATATGATGACCCAGAACATGGGTTAACTAGGATGAACAGTAAAGAGAGTTGGAAACAACAGAATCAGTAATAGCAATAGAATGATAGGGTCTTGTGTCATCCTTGAAGAAAAGGACAATAAAATACTATGCCCTTGAAGGGACCCTCCCCACACCCCAAAACCTGGCCAGGTTAAGGGAATAATGAGAGTGAGTCTAGGCTCAAATATCCAAATATAAATTATCCTGAGGAATACTGGCTTTCTCTCGTATGCTGGGAATTAGGGTAAGTTAATGTTATCAGTACAAAGAGTCTTTCTTGATTCACAACAAGTTCCTTGGGATGCTGGTCACAGGTAAAAGCAAGCTAAATTGATGATGTCACTACATCTGTAGCATATTATATACAACCCCTCTTCTTGTGGTATCAGAGTGCTGTGGAGAAGGAGTGCTTGTCCAGCTGGCCCTCACTGTACAAAGTGTTGAAGGGGGTCAGAGGCACTATTTTATAGTGAAGCACTGGAGGCACTTTGTGAAATGGAAGACCTGTCCACCCCATTGCCATTGAGCTTTCTGGCCAGGCACCTAGACTGTTCCACTGGATCTTCCCCATAAGTGTTCCTTATATCTCACATCCCATCTTTAGGTGTCTTTTTTGGTCTCTCAGCAACCTACTCCACTACCCTAGCACAACTGGGCTGTAAAGATTACAGGCCTCAAGAGGGGTTATTAGCTCCCTCTACCATTGGGAGGTCCTATAATTATGTTATAGTGGACAACTATTATTTTGTATCATCTGCTCAATATATCTGTAAAAGAAAAACTTTAAACAAGTTAAACATAACAGAGTTTATTTGAACAAAGAATGATTCATGAATAGGGCATCACTCTAAACTGAAAGATGTTGAGAGCTCTCCTGTGCAGTGTAGGCCCTGAGCTTTCATCAGCTGAATAGCAAAGTAAAGTACAGAAACAACTTGACTGGTTATAGTTAGGCATTTGCCTTTATTCAGCATTGCCTGACAGTTGGTTGCCTGTAATTGACTGGATTTGGGCTACTTGTGGTGGGCTGAGATTTTGCTGTTACAAATAACAATAACATTCCCAAGTTAGATTTTGGCAGTTTTCATATTAAATTCGATTGTAGTTTGTTAGGTAGAAACTCAAAGTATGGAATAGTCTCGGGCCAATGGACTCTTATTTATTGTATTTAACATATCCGTGTCTTCTTCTGATAATAGTACCAAAGAGTCTCTTTGTGAAACTACTACCTTTTATTTCAAGTTCACAGTCCATTTGTGGTTGACTTCCTTCTCAAACTCTATGAGGGGATACATGACCCAGGCCTAGGCAATTAGAATATTCTTTTCTCTTGGTCATGAGTGATTGGTTTAGGGAGGAACTCAAGTCTATGGGTCATGAATTTTGGGACTTCTTTCTTATACTATTGAGACATGGAGCTGCTGGAACCTCAGACTGGAGCAGTAGACTGAAGCCAATATTGAGACCATTTTTAATAGCAGACCAAAATATGGGGAAAGATTTTACCTTGTTTTTTGAGGCCTAAATAAAGATGTGCCAGAATTGATAAACTTCTGTACCCTGACTTTTCAGTTATGTGAAATAACAAATCTTCCATTTGTAAAACTCAATTTGAGATGGGGTCAGGCATGGGAGTGCCTGCCTGTAATCCCAGCAACTCAGGAGGTTAAAGCAGGAGAACTACAATTTTGAGGCCAGCCTGGACAACTTAGCAAGACCCTGTCTCAAAATAAAATTTAAGGGCTGGGGTTGTGGCTCAGTGGTAGAGCACTCGCCTAACGCAAGTGAGGCACTGGGTTTGATCCTCAGCACCCACATGAAGAAAAATAAACAAATAAAGTAAAGGTATTGTGTCCATCTATAACTAAAAACATTTTTAAAAAATTTTAAAAGGGCTGGGGATATAGCTCAGTGATAGAGCACTCTTGGGTTCAATCCCCAGTACCACAAAAATAAATAAATTTGAGTTGAGGTTTTAAGTCTTAGTTTATTGCTAAAGTCTGTGAAACTACAGCATATCTCTAAACTTGTATCAGCAAATTTCTAATTTGTTCCCTGTATGGTGATCCATGTTTTATTGAGGATTTTTTGCCTTCTTTTGGAGATAGATAATGTTCTGGGGTATGTATGACTTTAATGAATTAAATATAATGGGCACTTGAGGGAATTTAATATTCATTAAATTACACATTGGGAGATATCCCAAATTGCAAAATATGTAATAGTTGAGGCTTTTATTTTTTTCCATTTCATAATAGTATAATGTTACATTAAAAAATAAATTCACATGCTACAACCTGGTTTCCCTCAAATCTGTATCTAATGCTGAGGACACAGGGTTTTGGCTGAGCTGGCCACATTTGCACACTTGTGCTCAGTTGATCTCATGACTGGTAGAACTCAAGCCAGAACTAGAATTAACCATGGGACAGAGGTTGAAGTTGCTATTCCCATGTGAGACTTTTGTCTCACATCCTATGTGCTGTGTGCATTAGACCAGACATTATAAAAGGGACCCTGAGATGATGGCTTATTAATCTCAGATATTTTCTAAACCAGTATTTTAACATTAGCAAGTGCTGATTATTAAAGAGATATTTTGAAGGCCTTTTTCTATTATCACTGATGCTGCTAAAATTTTGATGTGACCATCTGGCAATTTGTGGTAATCTCATTACTCCAAGTTGGTGAGTGAAATGCACCTGACTCAAGTAAAGAATATTGTTTTTTTCTCTATTATCACTGTAGAATAACCATAGAATCATTGAATGACAGGCAAGGTAACCAGGAAGACATAGATTGGGCATCATCACCTTCATGATCACCTTAGTTAACCTTTTAAGTAGGTTCACTTTGTATCATAGGAGGACAATAATGATAAAAGAAACCTGGGTCTTAGCTAAAAATTTGTGTAAAGAAAAACAAAAAGAGAGACAGAGAAGCAAGCAAGTAACAGGGGCAAAATAAAAAGGGGCTGTTCATCTGACCTGCCAGCTTTATTTATATCCATAGGTTTCATTAGATCATTGATGTCATTAGTACATATTGCTCATTGTATAAAGTTACTGTGCTGTGGGCAGGTTTAGATGCAGTGACACATTAGTGTTGTCTAAGAGAGTTCCTTTATTCCCAGAAGCTGAGTGTTTGAGATTAAGGTTGAGGCTGATAAGACTCTAGTACAGAGCCTCCTCCCAAAGGACATTACCATAGCAGCTAGGCACTGAGCATGTATTCGTCATCTTACTAGTTCCAGGGAGAAACTGTAGAATATCCAAATGAAGATAACAGAGCACCTGTTACCCTCCAGGAGTTTTCTCACCAGAGGAACGCTACCTTGTACATATCCACAGTCAGAATCCTTACAAACTTGACCACCTGGTAAATTAATTAGAGTATAAACGAACAACACTAAGGACCAATGAAACAAAGAGTTGGTTCTTTGAAAAGGTAAGATAAAACCAAGGTTGATAAACCTGTGATCAAACTAAGCAAAAGAGAGAGAAGACCCTAATTAATATAATTAGAGACAAAAAGGGATATTACCAACAGACACAACTGAAATCCAGAGGATCATTAGGAACTATTTTGAAAACTTAAATTCTAATAAATTGGAAAAATACAGAAGAAATGGATAAATTTCTATGACCTACACAAAAATCTAACAAGCCAATAATAGGCAGTGAAATTAAAACAATAATAAGGTTTCCTGACAGAGGCTGGGGTTGTAGCTCAGTGGTAGAGCACTTGCCTAGTACATGTGAGGCGCTAGATTTGATCCTCAACACCACATAAAAGTAAATAAATAAGATAAAGGTATTGTGTCCAACTACAACTAAAACAAAAATATTAAAAAAAAATAAACTCTCCTGACAAAGAAAATCTCAGGACCAGATGGATTCGTAGATACCTTTTACAAGAACTAATACCAGTGCTCCTCAAATTATTCCATGTTATAGAAGGGGAAGGAGCACTTTCAAACTCATTCTATGAAACCAGTATCATGATGATTCTAAAACTGGATGATTATACATCAAGGAAAGAAAATTACTGATGAACATAGATGTAAAAATCCTTAATACTTGCAAACTGAATTCAACAATACATTAAAAAGATCATATGTCATGATCAAGTTGGTTTAATTCCAGGGATGCAAAAGATGGTTCAACATATGCAAATCAATAAATGTGATTCATCACGTATGTAGAATAAAGGACAAAAGTAACATGATTATCTTAAAATATACAGAAAAAGATTTTGACAAAATTCAACACCCTTTTATGATATAAAAAAATCTGAAGAAAGTAGGAAGGAACTTGCCTAAATATAACAAAGTCTATATATAACAAACACAAAAGCCAATATCATACCAAATGAAAAAAACTAAAGGAAGAATTTCCTCTGAAGTTAGGAACAAGACAGGATGTCTACTCTCAGCACTCCTATTCAATACAGTACTTGAAATTTTAGCCAGAGAAATTAGGCAAAAGGAAGCTGGATGCAGTGGCTGTAATCCCTGTGGCTTGGGAGACTGAGGCAAGAGGATCACGAGTTCAAGACCAGCCTCAGCAACTTAGCAGAGACCTTGTCTCAAAAAATTAAAAAAAGGGCTGGGGATTTAGCTCATGGAAAAGTACCCCTAGGTTCAATCTGCTCTACCCCCCAAAGAAAGAAAAGAATAAGAGAAATAATTTAATATTAACCATTATTATTAATACATCACTTTTTATTACTCATGTCCATACCAAGAACATATTTCAATAATATACCTTTGTTTACCACCTGCCTAATTCCTTTACTCTGTAGACTGTGAGATTTAGGGAAAAGGAGTGCAAAGAATTCAAAGGGGGGAAAACCCCAAAAACAATGACAAGGAAAAAAACTCACAATATACAAAACTCCCTGCATTTCTGAGGACAATTGACGTGTAAAAGAAAATCTTGTAGAAGCTAGTATGGGTGGAAGAAAGGAAATGTATGGCTGTTCCACAGGTGTACCTGAGAGACTATACAAGGTCTCACTCAGACCTGCACTGCATGGGTTCTTTGGTGTCTGGCAAGGTTAGATGGCTGGTTGGAAGTCTTCCCACACTGGAGGCACTGGTAGGGCTTCTCTCCAGTGTGTGTTCCATGGTGGTGGAGTTTGGCGCTCTAAAGCCACACCCACAGTTGTTAGAATGGATAGGACTGGTCTGCATTGAGTCCTCTAGTTTTGATTCAGAGTAGCCTGTTGCCTAACCATTTCCCACAAGTTTCACACTTGTATAGCTTCTGGGTCTCATCACCCCCAGCCTCCTGAGTAGCTAGGTGGGTAGTCTGATGGTGCCTGGTCAACTTCTAGGCCTCCTGGAAGCACTCTTGGCACCTGGGGCAGGTAAAAGGCCATTCCCCTGAATGCATGCTCCTGGGGTTGATCAGGAGGACATGCTGAATTGAAGCTCCAGCCATACTCCACACAAAGATGTGGTTTTTCAGTTAAAGTGCATCTTTCTGTGATGCATCAGGAAGGAACTCAGAGCAGATGTAAAGCTGCTCATCTGTATGTGTGCATTGCCTGGGAAACTCTTCCCACACTGAGAACAGGTAAACTTGGCAGCCATTGCTTCTGGTTCACCACAGGGATAAACTTGGAATCTGGATTCTGCATGAGTCCTGGGGTAGATGCAGCACTGGGAAAGGAGAGTAGAGGAGGAATAGGGGGAATTTGATGTATATTGGGGAGTGGAAATGGGTAATAAGTGAAGGTGTAAGGATGGGGTGAGGTAAGGAATCTGGGGAAAATGGGTCTGATCAGAGGTTGGAGACTGAGTAGGGTGGGCGGCAGAATCAGTCAGTGTGTTTGAGGGGACAGGATAAAGGGGCATGAATAGGAAGAGATAGAAATAGAAGGACCTGAATATCTGCTGGGCTGGAGCAAGGGGAGGACTGGTGTGGCTGGAACCTTGGTGCGGAGGGGAGGGGGGGTGCCTGAGGCTGGTGCCAAGCAATATGGTAGTTGAGTTTGGTATGGAGGCTGAAGCTCTCCTCTCACTCCCCACACTTATAAGGCTTCTCCCCTGTATGCAGGCAGATGGGCTGGGTGAGGGAGGTCTTCTGACTAAAGCTATCTCCTCAGGTGGAGCAGCAGAAAACACATTGACCTATATAGACTCTGGCGGCATATCAGCTTCAACTGATCCCTTCACATACTGGGGACAGACACAGGACTTCAACCCAGTATGCATTCCCTGTTGAACCAGCAGCAGAGAGCTGCCCATGAAGCCCTTGCCATGTTCCCCACAGATATAAGGTTTCTCCCCAGAGCGGATTTTCTGGTGCTTAATGAGTTTGGAGCTTTCACTGAAAGACTTACTACACTAGGGACATTGGTAGGGCCTTTTGCCAGTGTAGACCCTTCTGTGCTGGATAAAGGATGCATTCTAAGCAAAACTTTTCTCACAGGACCTGCACTTGTAGGGCTTATCTCTCTAGCAAATCCGCTGATGCTGGAATAGGTTGGAATGTTGGCTGAAATGTTTTCCACAGTTGGGACAGGATTAAGGCTTCTCACAAACATGACTTTGAAGATGCCCCCAAAGTTTTGGCAGTCTATGGCACCAAGTGGTTGCCTTGAGATTTTCCTAATTTAAGATTCTGAATGTGTTTCTTGAGACTGAGTCCCCAAAATAGGTAACACTGTTCTTGGGCATATCCCTTGATATCCTCCATCACAGTGTCCTTCCTCATGAATAAGCTTGTCCTCATTGTTGTTTCCAGGTCGTTGGAAGAAAATAGAGATTTCAGATTCATTATAATTCTCTTCAGAGAGGGAAAGTAAACTATACAAGGCATTTTTACTATAAATCTGCAAAGGATTTGAGCATGGTGGTGCATGCCTGTAATCTCAGCAATTTGGGAGACTGAGGCAAGATGATAGCAAGTTGGAGGACAGCCTCAGCAATTTAGCATGACTCTCAGCAACTTAGCAAAACTCTATCTCAAAATAAAAAATTAAAAGTGCTGTAGCACCAATCCTCAGTAGCCCTCTCCAACCAACAATAAAACCCCAAAACAACAAAACCAAAAAGCTGCTGCAAAGGAGGCTTTGTTTTCAGAATCATATAATCAATGTGGCTTTTTTTTTTTTTTTTTTTTTTTTGGTACTGGGGACTGAACCCAGGGGTGCTTAACCACTGAGATACATCCCCAACACCTCCTTTTTTTTTTTTTTTTTTGGTGCTGGGGATTGAACACAGGGTCTTGTGCATGCAAGGCAAACACTCTACCAAATGAGCTATATCCCCAGCCCTGACCTCCAGGCCCTTTTTAATTTTTATTTTGAGACAGGGTCTCGCTAAGTTATTAGGGCCTCACTAAAATCTCTGAGGCTAGCCTCCTGTGACACTGGGAACCAATGCTTCTTGATTGTAAGATTTATTTTAATGTATCAACTGGGGTTATCAGATTTCTAGTACATAATGGGTTCTATTTTTAATGATTCCATTTATATGAAATTTGACAAAACTAAATTTATAGAGGCAGAAAGCAGGACCAATGGTTGTTATCTAAGAGCTGGGTCGGGGAGGGAGCAGCGGACTGCAGAAAAGAACTTTGATGGATAATGGAAATGTCCTTTATTTTGAGGAGTTGAGATGGTGGTTACACAAGTATATACACTCATCAAAATGATGAAATCATACACTCAAAATGGGTGCCCTTTATATGAAATTTATACTCCATTAAAGCTGTGAGCAAAGATGTGGTAAACTTTTCTGAGATATATAGTGGACAGGAGTATCAGTGCTGACTAGTCAATTATTTTGAAAAGATTTTATTAAATTATAAATAAAACCAACAGTTTAAAACACTAATACTTACAAAGTACTTATGTGCCAGGTACTGTTCTAAGAGTTTCCACATTGATCAAACTTCACAATTCTCCAAAATGATGTGTACTTTCTTTCTTTCTTTTTAACTTATGAACATTTTCTGATTATTGGTATTTTTTCATATTTATACATATAATTCTGTAATATTTTCATTCTTTATGGCTGAGTAAAACTCCATTATGGATATATACACCACATTTTCTTTATCCATTCATCAGTTGATAGGTTTATTCCATAATTTAGAGATTGTGAATTGTGCTGCAACAAACATAAGTATTGTATTTTATTCATTTCCATTATTGTGGGAATACATCATTAGCACAGAGAATGCTGTCATTAGTATTTTCATGACACTGCGAAGAGGTCATTTTTTCCCTTGTTGAATCTTTTGTATAGAAATTATTCCCAGGAGTGCAGCTGCCGCCCCATATGAAAAAGGGACTCTGGCTTCTATAAAGGAGAAACTCTTATAATAGTAAGAACTGCCAGTCTGTTTGCTAGTACCCAAGACTGGTCTAGGCACAATGACCATGACCCATTTCATGGTTTTGAGAGCCCCTAAGAAGACCAAAGTAATCCTGGCAACTCTTCTGTGGAAACCAGCAGGGACATGATAGTGACATTAATCTTCCTGACAGTTACAAGTGCCACCGGCTACCAAAATTTTTGATATAGTTAACCATCATAACTTGTCATTCTTTCTGTATTATTATAGCTGTCCCTTCCTATATTCACTGTCACTAGTCTAGACCAGGCTTTATTTATCCCATTCATTCCTAGATGATCAAGTTTTCAAGTTGGTCTTTTTTGGTTTGTTTCCTCTCTCAATTATCTTATACAGGTTATCAGACATGTTTGTTATTGTTAGGTTAGTGCTTCCTGTTTTCCCTACAGGGAACACAAAGAAAATGTTACAATTTGAGCAGTACACTGGTATGTTAAGGCTGCTTCCAGACCAAGATTAAAGCAGTGGTTCTCAACCCTGGGTGCAAGTTAGAATTTTTACCCAGGACCTTTAAAGTTTTATTTTACCCAGGATGCACCAGGAGTAATTGCCAAGGTTGAGAAATTTTGAGTTAAAAGGCTAAGCTCATCCTCAGTTACCTCCACAGCTTATTCTTCTTTTACGTCAGGGTAAATTTAGTTTTGCCTATTGTTGAATTTCATATAAATGGAATCATGCAAAATGGATTGGTTCAGGATATTAAGGCTGGACTCAACAGTAAGATAATGGCAAAACTTAACCTTACCATATGGAACAAACTTTTGGTCACAATGATGTGGTGGAAGTTTTGAGAAAAAGTTACCCGGGTCAGAAGGTGGGCGTTTAGGCCTCTATATATGTAGGGGCTGGCAGTGGTGGGGTAAGGGCTGAATCCCATGAAGGACTTGGGCCAGTAGTAGGAGGTCGTGATTCCAAGGCCAGGTCGGGGTGCGTTGCAGCAGGTTATGATTTAGGATATGTTACAGCGGGGAACCCGGCTCCAGGAAGAGCATGTAGATGGTAAGCTGAAACACTCCAATGTGTTTGCGCAGATTCTAAACCTTCTCGGGATAGGGCTCGGGGCCTTGGCAAAGGCACATGTTCCCAAATGCCCCCTTTCTTCAGGTAGCAGGCATCAAGCCCAGGCGGCTGCCCTTCACTCTTACCCATGGCTGCCTGCCTCCTGGAGGTGCAGTCAAGCGGGAGCTAGTCACCCTCTCTCTCTTGAGAGGATGGACCCTAGCTCCGCACCCTAGCTGTGCCGAGAGGGGAGGGAACGAGGCAAAGGACCCTTGGCAGCAGCCTTCGTGGGCTTACTGGGAAGGGAGTCCCCACAAAGGGCCCTGGGAGCGGGAGGTTGACCGGGGCGCCTTAAGGCCATCCATGTGGAGGTCCCCACAGCCCCACAGAGGGTCCTGAGCATCCTCAGTTAGCCCCAGCCAGGGGAGCTCCATTCCCGGCCGCCTTGCTTTCATCTCTTTCCCCCCAAGAACTTTCCTCTCCTTTCTCACTGGATTCCCAAGTTGGACTAAGTGTTCAGGGCAGTCCGTGCACCACCACCTCGAAGAGCTGCCTAAGACCCGCCCTGTTCCTGCCCCTAACAAGAAGAGGGAGAACTAGGAGCCATCTTTCCTGGGGGGGGGGGGGGGATGATTTTAGATCCCTGCGCACCACATTAGGCCACGTCAGTTAGGGATCCTCCTAGCTGCACTGAGCAGGTCACGTCACACACAAGTGACGGCGCTGGGGAGTGGAGTCTGAGCTATGCGCACGCGACAGCTCCGCCCCTCCGGGAGTGCGCTCCTGCCACTGAGCTTCTACAAGGTTGGTTCACCAGGGAATCAGGAGAAGTGCGAGGCATCAGGCAGAAAAGCCTTCCAGGAAGCAGAGAAGGTTTGCCCAGGTTGAAGGGGAACACTGGGTTGCTGGAATGTAATCTCTTGGTGAGATGAGGCATTGACCTTTGGCACTTGGCACATTGACTTCTGGCACAGAATTTAAGGAGGCGCCAAAAAAAGCTTTAGTAATTAATGTAGGCAAGGAGACCCATGCCTGTAATCCCAGCAACTTGGGAGGTTGAGGCAGGAGGATCACAAGTTTGAGGCCACCCTGAGCAACTTAGTGAAACCCTGTCTCAAAAAATAAAAAGTGGTGGGGATTAGCTCAGGAGTAGAGTGTCCCTGGAGTCCCTCAGTCTGGGATTAGGGAGACTTAGTAATCAATATAAACAGCATTTTAATTTCAATAGCTCAAAAAATTATTGCAAAAAAATAACACCAATAATGAATAAAATACCTAAATTCTAAGAGACTATTCTACCCTGCATTTTCATGACCCTGACTTACTGGCCTCACTATAATGCCTGGCTGGCCCTACATCCAATAAATTTTATTTACCAAAACAAATGCACAGGCTGTGGTTTGCTGATTGTTTAAAATTTGCATTAAAATATTACTTCTCTTGATTGCTATTTTGGCAGCCACTTAAATTTTGCACTAGAGATTAGTGCCTCACTTTTACCCTATTCCTGCTTCTACCAGGTACCCTCAGCTCTGGGAGCCACATCTCGGTCCTGGAATCAGGCAGGAATTGGGCTTCAAATGGGCAGCACTCTTATAGTCTGAATTTTGCCACCCATTCTAAGATACTTTGGGCCAGTTGTGCCCCACACCAGCCTCAGTCTGTTATCAGCAGCTTAGCCCAGGAATCTTGCTTGATTTCCAGTTGGCTGGATTCCTCCACATGCCTGCATAGGAAATAGGCAAAGGATGGAAAGGGAAAAAATGAATTTTATGCAGTTTGATTAAACTGGGGAGAAGCAGCTAGATTGCTTCTCTGCCAGTCCTATAAAAGCAGTTACAAGTAATAGAAACAAAAACCAGATAATGGGGCTGGGGCTGTAGCTCAGTGGTAGAATGCTTGCCTAGCATGTGTGAGGCCCTGGGTTCGATCCCCAGCACCACACACAATAAATAAATAAATAGAATAAAGGTGTGTGGAGCCAGGGGAAGTCAGGTAATGTACCTAAGTAGATTTAGCCAGGCTATGTTAATCAGAAACCTGTCAGTCTTAACTTCCTTGGCCCTTAGCCACAAGGACAGTGGGGTGTGCAACCCTTCAACCTTTACTTTTGTTACAGAACTGGGGCCTTCCAGGAAACTGAGGCAGCATGAAGACCCCACTTCAAACCCCAATTTTTGGAATCAATTCAGAAAGATTTCAGACATGTTGATCAAAGTAACAGGAATGAGTTTAAGGGACACTCTCAAGGGGAGAGTGAATCCTCTCAGAAGAGGGACAGAGTGCCTCCCCTGCACTCCAATTTTATTAGGGATCCCAGAAACATTTCCAGAGTCCTGCCCAGGTCCACCTCCTGACTTTTGACAGCAGGATGACATCAGACTTTTAAGTCCCCACTGCCACAACTTCAGTTCTAATTGTATTCTTAATCATTTTTACAGGTACTCTTTCATAAAAAAGAGGGTTTTTGTTGTTGTTGTTGTTGTGACTGGGCATGAATGAAACCAGGGCTTCATGCATGCTAGGCAAGTACTCTACCAACTGAGTTGTCTCCAGCCCTCATAATACAAAATGTTTAATGGGATTAATCTTTCCAGGGAGTTGAGTGTATGAGTTTGGGTACATGTGCTTGGAGAACTCTGATTTTTGATTTCCCAGAAGCCTCCTTGACATCACTCCTGGAGCTTAGCTGGATTCTGGATGGGGGAGGCTGGCAAGTCTTGGGGAGGTCACACTGATATCACCGGTTATTGGTGACAAGTTCTGCTTCCTCACGTGTTTAAGTATAACATTAGAGAAGCATGCAGAGGCAAGCATACAAAGCAAGGTTTATTTAAAAAGAGGTAATACAGACTTCTTCTGGGATGGATGAAGAGGCCAGAGCTGGTATCCCAAGAAGTGAGAGCATACTGCCTTTTATACATCCTAGATTTTCTTTGTTCTCCTGCTCTCTTCCTTCTTATCTCTCTCCTTCCTGTTTACATGACTAGGCTCAGGAGCATACTAGGTTCAGGAGATGCTCCTATGGAATGGCCAAAAGGTGAGAAGCAGAGGAGTTGGAGGGGCCAAAGTAGAGTGATCCAGGCAGGAAGGGGGGCCCCATGCATTAATTAACAACTTTTACAACTCCCTGTAGGGAGGAACAATCCCTGGAACAGGTTACCTTAGCAACAGGTTGGAGCAGGGGCAGGTAATTTTGATAAAGGTGGAGAAAGACTCTCAAGGCATTAACATTTCAGTTTCTCAGGGGTGGTCTCCAACTTGCCAGACCCAAGTGGCCTTCACTCTAGACCCAACCAGGATCACCTACCTATCTGTACTGACTGTTTTTAATTCTGGCTTCAACACATGAAAGTCCTCATCACTGTTCTTCACTCTCATGACCCCAGATGGAGCTTCTGTTTCTTGCCTCCTCCCTTCCAACTCTGAGCAACTATAGCACAAGGGCTGAAGTGGGTCTGGGAGTCAAGGAAGGTGACAGGCAGCATGTCCATGATCTGGAGAAGCCAGTGTGGGGAAGCAGTGGAAGGAAAGAGGAGGGGAGGCTTTGTGGACATTTCCCAGAAGTAGAGTCATAACTTTTAAGTTCCAGCCCCCAAACCAGGACTTACCTTAGACATTTTCAGAGATCTTCACTCTCCTAGGATTAAACTTGGCCAGGGTAGAGAGGGAAGCATCTTATTAGGTCAGAAGGGGTTGTCACATTCCTGGACTTCTTGCTAAGGACTTCTCCCCTACCCTTCATGGGTTGCTGAGGGGTCAGAAAATCCCCAAATTCCTCTTTTGCCTTGGATCTGGTCAGCAATCCTCTTGCCCACAATGCTATTTCCAAGTGATCCCCTTTGCCTTTTCCCTTTGTCTTTGCCCTTTCCTAGGCATTCCCCTGGCCCCCATGCAGAAGTTAACTGCTCTGGAACTTCAGCCTTTTGGCTGGGCTGGGGTAGGAGGTGGGCAGGTCTTCCCTAAGCCAGCTCATCCATTCTTGGTACAGTCTTCCCCTCTTCTTCTACACCCTCGGGAAATAGACTTGTTATGGAAATTGCACTCAGCAAGAGACCAAGCACCTCTCAGAGAGTTGCCTGTGGACTGAGATGAGCTAGTGCTCTTAAGTTCTGGGACTGGAGCTGAGGTTACATGGGGCTTTTATAGGAAAATTGACATCATTTCTTAACTGTTACAAGATTAGTGGGTTTGAATTCTTGGTCTGTGAGACCAAAGACCATGCAAAGGAAATTTATGATAAGAAGTTCAGAGGTGTAGAACAAGACAGTAAAACACTAGTGAGTGTTATTGCGATATGGCCTTCACCACAGGCAGCAGCAACTCAAGATGACTTGAGTTTATCTCCCTAAGAACTATATTTCTAAGAAAAAAACCTAAGAGGTTATAGACAGTAGTTAATTAGCATAGCAATTAAGTGTGTAGTTACATTCTACAGAGTTCAGAAAGTTTCAAAATATAAGAAACAACTCTTTTTAAAGGAACCTGTCTGGCCTTGAAAGCCTACCACAGGGATATAAACATTCCAAGAGAGGGAGACTCCAAGAGAAACCTATTTACAATCCTATAGGTAGGGATCCATGGTTAGGTTCCCTGAAGAGAAGCTGACATTGGGGAGTGGGAGGATTAACTTTTTCTTCATCAGACCCACATCCCAGGGAAGAGAAGCTGCTAGAGAGCAATTAGGCCTTTCTCAGGACTCTCTGTGCCTGCCCATATGGATGCTGGGACTTAGCAGGTACAATGCATACACAGTCCCTATGCTCCTGGAGTATGTTTATGGCCAAGTCCTGAGACGGGAGTTGTTCTGGGGTAAGGGGGCACTGCTCAAGCATCCCATAACATCACAATAACACTCGCTAGTACTCCAAAAGTACCTGCCTTACCAGTTCAGCTTAGTGATAAGTAGGACTCCTGTTGTCAGACCATGGCCACATGCAACCCCACAACACCAGCTTTTGCATGATCCACTAGACTCACATGGGGAAACCTAGATTCCAGGTCTTTATGAGATCAACAGAATTATAATTGTACCACAATCATTCTTATGTCCAGAACTAGATAGATGACCAGCCATCCTAGGAAGACAATGTTACTCACTCCCAACCCTCCCCACTCCACTCAGGCCTTAGCATTTAAGAGTGCTTCCACACTTGTTTGCTTGTTGATTCCCAAAAGAATTCAGTGAGGAATGTTTGGGATGTGGCAGGTACATCTCCTTGAGGCCTACAGGGCCCAGTACTCTGACCTCTGACCAAAACACATGAGTCTGCTCTGCCATCTTTCAAATTGGGAAAGGAGCTTTAATAATAGACTGAAATCACCATACAGGGCTCAATTTAGGGGACAACTATGGATGGGGAGCAGGAAGACAAGTTAAAGTCTGTCACTGGGGGGTGGGCAGTGAGGGGAAGGGGAAAGGAAATAGGAGGACAGGGAGCAAGAAGTGATAGAAGATCTTTCTCACCCATGATAGTGGTTTGGGGACTGTAACCCCAAATGTCTTCTGTAGAGGTCAGATGAGTAACACAAAGGAAATATGTTGAGTCAGGGATATAAGGAGTGGTGGGGACTGTGTGTGGAATAGACGCAACTCGACAGATTATGTGTTATGATCAAATGTTGCTGAATCTTTTACTTAAAAGAAAAAATACACAAAGAAACAATCCCCTCCCCCATAAATATAGATTGTGAAGTCTCCTGACTTAAATGTTATTTAAATAACACACACACACAGTGAGGGACCAAACACATGTATTTGCCATCTGTGGTCTAAGGACTGGTCACATGGTCCTACTCCCAGCTCAGGGAACAGTAAATGCTGCATAAATGCTGTTGGATTAAGCTGTACCTCCTGTTTCTGAGGTCTGTTTCCTTTTCTGATCAGGACCTGTTTTCTGCCACTGGAGAGGAGAGGGGGCCCAGGGTTATTTACCCTAATGTGAGAGATTAGCTTTCAGTTCTCTGAAAGGGATTTTGTAAACAAATCCTGTTTCCATGCTCCCCTGTACCACATACACAATATTCGTATGTAGGTACATTTACAATACTTGACACTTGCTCAGTGCAATTCTGAGGAAGCTGAGGCCCAAAGATCACTAGTAAGTAGTATAAACAGGACCAGATCATAGCAACTATTTATTGAGAGCCTATTAGGTATGCACTGGGGATAGGTATACCCATGGAATCTTCACCTCAACCTTGTGAGGTAGCCCTCATCATCCATTTTACAGATTAAGGGAAAAAAACAACAAAAAAAAAAAAAAACAAAAAAAAAACAAAAAAAAATGAGGCCCAGAAGAGGTACAGATCACACAGCAGGGAAGAAGCAAACCTGGGCCCTCTGTGCTAGAAGCTGAGGGTGGATCACTTCATATTCCTTTCTTCCAGCCTCTTCTTTGTGGGCACAGAACTAGATGCTGCAAGCCTGATTAAAAGTGCCAAAATTTGGGGATACGGGACCAGAGGCCTGGGGATGATAGAAAGACTATCCTCTAGGAGTGGGCATTAGGTCCTCGAGACAGATAACGCTTCTCAACTTCAAAAGGGCTATTTTGTGCCTAGTCCAGGAACACTAGTAGCTATGAGAAGGAAATGGACTCTCTGCTTGAGGACAGAGTACCGGAGTGCTTTGAGAAGCCTACCTCCTGGCTCCAGTGCACACTGTTTTACTAGCAGAAAGAGATTTGTGTGGGCAACCTTCCTCCGTGCCATACAAAAGGGTTGCTTAAGCCGATATGAGTCACATCGGAAGTTTTTACCATATTTGTCACTCTGCAACTGCTTTGATGATGAATTTTGCCTCCAAATGCCACAATTTTGGCATTGGAGGATTTTTGAGATTGTAGGACCATTTGGTCTTGGCAGAAGCTTCTTCCTCCCCAGCGGCAGAGCTTGACCTATATAAGTACTGCAGGCCTAGCAGCATTTCCTGGGCGGCTAGCTGCTCTGGCCACACCAGAAAGGGCAGTTCAGGCTGCACAATTTCGCAACGCAGGGGCAACCGGAGGGCTCCCCGGTAGCCTGATGTTCTATTCCCCTGAAGCTCCACCACGTCCGGATTATCCCTAGCCACATAAGGCGCCGTCAATTCCATCGCGAGTGAAGAGTGTCCGTTTCCTAGACGTCAGTTACTCTGCTCACAAGCAAACCCAGAGCAAGGGTAAGATATAGGGGTCCAGCACCGGAAACGGAAAGGTCCACAAGCCTGTGCCCCTCTAGGAAGAGGTTGCGAACCTTCTCGGTAGGTTTAACCCTCTCATTCACCTGGTCGAGCGAGAGCTTTCCATCCGCAGCCGCTGTCAGGAACGTCACACTGTTGGCCTGGCTCGGGGTTCCAGGAGTCCATCAGCCCGGACTTCGGCGCCCCGACTATCAAAGCAGGGCTAAAGGAAGAAGGGCGGTCGCTGCCAAGGCATACCGGGAGAAGAGTTAACAAAGTCATTCAGAGCAGCACAGCACAGCACAAAGACTCCATGGTCGGACGTCTGGGTTCTCCAAAGCACCAGCACACTTCGAGGCCCTAGGAAGAAAGTTTCCCTTCCATCTTAAAAGAGGCGTGTTAAGCTTGGTGCTGACTACATATCCCAGCATACACCTCACGCGCCTCTTAAACTCGCACAACATAACTACCATTCCCACGTGCCTTCTGCGGCTGTGCAAGAACCAGAGTTCCGGAAAAGACAACTACCGTTTCCGACTCGCAGGATAACTGCGGCGGCGCTATTTAAGAAGCGTCAGCAAGGAGTAGCCTGGCCACGCCCCTCTCTTCCAGTTCCGCTGTCTCAGATAAGCAGCGAGAAGCGGGGCGGAGCCCTAGGCCCGAGCCAAGATGGCGGCTGCGAAACCAACCCTTACGGACTCGCTCTCGTTTTGCCTCGCGCAGCTCACGGCGGCAGCAGGGGAGGGTCAGGGTGGGGAAAAGGACCCAGCTAGCAACGAGACACCCCTGGGCCGCGCGCTCTTAGCTCTCCGCACGCGCCACATCAAGGCAGCGGGGGGAATCGAACGCTTCCGGGCACGCGGCGGGCTCCGCCCCCTTCTCGCGCTGCTACGGCGAGCGGCTGCAGCGGACCCCGCCCCGTCCGAGGCAGGTCCTGGCTCCGCCCCCTCGTCGGTTGCGTCAGCTGCTTCTGGTCCCGCCCCTTCCTCTGACTCCACCCACTCTGTTGGGTCGACGCCTTCGCCGCCAGTGCGCCTGCGCAAGACGCTGGACTTGGCGCTCAGCATCCTAGCCAACTGCTGTACGGAAGGGGCGTGCCGGGCTGAAGTGCGCAGACTCGGAGGCATTCTCCCTTTGGGTAAGTGCTCCGCCTCCATTTCCTAGAATGATTTCACCCTCGCTTCCCCCTTCCCTAGTCCTAGACCGTTTTGAGTACTTTGTGTCAAACCCTGGAATAACGTGCTTTATGACGGCGCCGCTCACCTATCTCTCAAGATGTCACTACTCTCCCATGATGTCACTACTTTTTCTGTAGGTTATACCCGAGCTCAGACCAGATAATTACAACCATAATCTAGGTGTTGGCACCTCTCCCGCATCTAGGCAGTTGGAGACTAAAGGGTTATTAATGATACTTCAGATAATTCTTGTCTTGCATTTATGATATTAATAGTCTGACCTTGTGCGATGGACTGAAACCCCCCTTGGATGAGCTGCAGGCAAAAAGGTGAAGTTCAGAAATTGGTGTAGTTAACTATACCAATAAAGGCACCTAACACCTCCAAAACTAGGATTCCTTGTAAAATGAAATAATAATAGCCACCTTGCATAATTGGAGTATGGAGAAAACTTAATGCAAAGATAGAATGCATAGACTCGGGACTGGGTTGTGGCTCAGTGGTAGAGCGTTCACCTAGCATGTGCAAGGCCCTGGGTTCAATCCTCAGCACCACATAAAAATAAATAAATAAAATAAAGGTATTGTGTCCAACTACAACTAAAAAATAAATATTTTTAAAAAAAGAATGCATAGACTCTATGCACAGGCAGTGTATTTCGAGTAATTAAAAACCCAACAAAAGTTTTTCTGTTTACCAGAAATTTAGTGCCTCCTAGTGGCATGCAAACGCAGTATACCCTTATACAGTATACCATGCAAATGCATTATACACGTCATGCCTGTCTTCTGAAATTATTCCAGTTTTGATGTAAGCTCAATTTTTTGGATAAAGGGAAGCATTAATATATTTAAAACTTGCATAAAACATATGTGGACTATAATGAGTTTGACAAGAGCCCGGAAGATTAATAAGCCCCTCAGTAAGCAATAGATTTTGTTATCACTCCCATCATTCAGCACTATTTTGCATTTTAAATATCTCTGAAATCCATCTCCTCCTGTGTTTCCACCATGTGATCAGAGACTGCTTGTTCTCAGCAGTGCAGTAACTTATTTGGTTCAGACCACTATCCATTCTCACCTGGTCTCTTTGTCACTCTCAGAGTCTATTCCTTTCTCCTATATTACATCCCCCCCCTCCATGGTTGCCAGATTGTATTGTATTGCTTCCCTTCTTAAAATCCTGTGTGTCTCCTGTGTGTCCTGAGCTCTTGATCTGGCATTTGAGGCCCTTCATAGGATCATGGCACAGATCCTCGGTGTTATCTGGGCTCTTGCAAAGGCTGCTTCCAAACCCCAAATGCCTTGTAATATCCCCATCCACCATCCTCCTAGTAAATACCCTCTAGACCCAGCTCACATGTTAGCTTCTTTCAGAGACTGTCCCTGACTCTCTCAAGCCATATTCTGGAGGTGACTGATAGAGAAATAAAAGGCTAAACTCTCCTTTCAGTGACCATTCTTCAGTGTGTGAAGACAGATAGCATCCAGAACCGAACAGCCCGTGCTCTGGGGAACTTAGCCATGGAACCTGAGAGCTGTGGGGATATCCACTCTGCTGGTGAGAAGGCTATGAGGGTGGGGTTAACTGGGAATTAGGGTGGGATAAGGGCTTAGGTAGACGCCTTTGCTCACCCTTTTTCCTCCCCTTTCCTCTCCAGGTGCTGTTCCTTTGCTCGTTGAGAGCCTGACAGCTTGCCAGGACTCACAGTGCCTGCAGAGTGTGGTGCGTGCCCTTCGCAACCTGGCAGACTCACCGCAGCACCGCCTGGCCCTGGCACAGCAGGGAGCAGTACGCCCACTGGCTGAGCTCCTGGCTGCTGCCCCAGACCCTGCGCTAACCTCAGCCCTAGTCCGTGCCCTCCTGGAACTCAGCCGAGGCTGTTCCCGGGCCTGTGCTGAGCAGCTAAGTCTGGGTGGGGGACTGGGCCCACTTGTCAATCTGACTTCTCACCCAAAACGGGCAGTACGTGAAGCAACCATCCTGATCCTTGCCAACCTGTGTGCCCAGGGCCTAGTACGGCCTGCACTAGGCAATGCTGGTGGTGTGGAGGTGTTACTAGGTGAGCTCCGGCGGCGTCGAAGCACCAATGGAGCCAGCTCGGCTTCCCAGCAACCGTTGGTGCGGGCTGTGTGCCTTCTGTGCCGGGAGGCTATCAACCGTGCCCGGCTTCGGGATGCTGGTGGTTTAGAGCTGCTCATGGGCCTACTGCGGGACCCTCGTGCCAGTGCCTGGCATCCACGTGTTGTAGCTGCTCTTGTGGGCTTTCTTTATGATACTGGGGCCCTGGGCCGGCTACAGGCTCTGGGACTTGTACCTCTCCTGGCTGGGCAGCTGTGTGGAGAGGCTGGTGATGAGGAAGAGGAGGGAACAGAAGCGGCTTCTTGGGACTTCCCTGAGGAACGGACCCCTGAGCGGCCTGAGGCTGGAAGCTTCCGAAGCCTCAGGTGAGTCCTCACCACAGGGCCTAGGAGGGTGGGTGATATATTTTGGGATGGGGGCTTGTCTGCTTTGGCCCTCTTTACACCTCCACCCTCCATTCTGTCTCAGTAAGATTTTGTTTTTGTTGTTTCTAACTCCTGATTCCTTCTTGTTCCCTGACACAACTACTTTCCAGTCCTGTTAAATACAGCTTCTATCCCTTGGATCTGCTTTGTAACATTGGTTCTATCTCATCACCTTGAACTTTGGGCCCCAGACAAATTCATTGGGAGGTAGTACGTACACTGATTATTTATAGTGGTATGTTCTGGAATACAAGTTCTTATTCTGTCACCATCACTTACAAACTGAGACATCAGGGGAAGGCTAATTAACTTCTCTGATCTCTGATTCTTTGTGCATACAATGGAGGATAACAACATACCCTACAGGGTTGTTGTAAAGATTAATGGCACGAAGCAATGTTCAGTAAATGTCAGCCTTGTGAATTCTGTGATTCATCTCTGATCATTGTCCGTGGTGCCTGTTGCACTCTTAGAACTGGTCTCCTCCTTATTTTTGAACATGACAGGAAGGTGTTATCTGAGGACCTCTCTGGTTGCTGTTCTGTCTGCTTAGAATACTTTTCCTCTTGCATGCCTTCATCTCTCACCACCTTCAAGTCTTTGTTCAACTCTTACCACATTCGTAGGGGATCCATCACCACTCTATTTTAAATTTCAACTTTTGCCTGCCTTGGATCTTTTAATACTCTTTTCTTTTCACTATTATTACTTCACACCACACTAACATGACACTAATCTACCATACGGTTTACTTACTTAGGTTGTCTGTTTCCCTTTAGTAGAACATAAACTTCAGGAGGGCAAGAACTTTGTTTTATTCAATGCTTCTCCCCAGCATTTAAAAAGGACTAGGCACATGATTAATATCAGTAATTACTGAATGAGGATTTATCCCCCCTCCCACTTCTGTTTGACCTCATCTTCCTTTAATACACCCTCTTCTTCCCCTGCTGGCTTCACCTTCTTTTCACAGTTCTTTTGACTCTATTCTCTTGCCTTGGCTCTGGGTTCAGTCTTCTTTTCTTTTTGCCCTCTGCAGGTCATGGCTGATCTCTGAGGGCTATGCTGCAGGCCCCGGAGACATTTCTCCAGACTGGTCTCCTGAGCGTTGTCCATTGCCAGAGCCAGCAGAGCCAGTCAGTCCCACCCCTGGCCAGACCTCGCTGCAGACACCGCGTACACTACGCATGCAGGGTCGTAGCCCTGCTGCTTCTGCTGCAGAGGAGCCTTGGGGACGTGAGGGGCCGGCACTACTGCTGTTGTCACGCTTCTCCCAGGCTCCTGACCCAAGTGGTGCACTTGTGACTGGTCCGGCACTGTGTGGCTTGCTGGCCTATGTGACAGGTGCACCAGGCCCACCAAGCCCACGTGCACTACGTATCCTGGCACGTCTCACCTGCAACCCTGCCTGTCTTGAGGCCTTCGTGCGCAGCTACGGTGCAGCGCTGCTGCGAGCTTGGCTAGTGCTCGGTGTTGCACCAGATGATTGGCCTGCACCACGTGCCCGGCCTGCACTCCAAAGCCAGCACCGGGAACTGGGTATGACTTCCGTCTTTCTGCTTACATTTGTGACCCCATCTTCCTCCTGTGCCTTCTGTGGGCCCAGAACCTTGACTTTACTGCTCATCGGCCCTCTCATTGTCCTCTCTAGCCCACCATCCAAGCAACCCTAGACACCAGGTGTTGGGGGTGTTGAAGAGAACAGGAGGTCTTGGGACTATCCCTTCTGCTCCGTAGCATGTAGAGAGAGTTCTGTTCTACCATCTATTTAAATCTTGGAGCTCAGATAACCTGACCTCAGGCTTGGCTCCCAACAGCCTAGAATCTTGCCTGTCTGCATTTCTTTACTCAATAGGTCCTGCGTTGTCCTGACTGCTTCTGCCCTGGGCATACTGACTTGTGAACCCAGACCCTGTCACCATTTTCAGCACTGCCAGGAAGTTCCCTGTCTTCTGTGCCCTTATGGTAGATTCTTTTAGTCCTTGAGGGCCAAGAATCATATCCTGTTGGTCAGGGGAAAGCTTTTTTCTGTTCTTGCCCTTGATTTCTAATCCCTAGTGTCTTAACCCTATCTCTCCAGGGCCTAAAGTCGTCCCCCTCTTCTGTGCCTCGATTTCTTGTCCTGAGGTTTTACCCCTTCCTTTCAAGAGCCCAGAGTCCCTGTCTTATCCATCCTACCCCAGTCTTTGATATCAACTCCCAATCTGACCTGGTCTGCTGGTCCCTGCAGGTGAGATGCTGCTTCAGAACCTGACCGTACAGGCTGAATCACCCTTTGGAGTCGGTGCCCTCACTCACCTGCTGCTCTCTGGGAGCTCTGAGGAACGTGTAGCCTGTGCACTGACCCTGCCCTTCATCTGTCGGTGAGGGGGATGTGGGTGTCTTGTAGGGGTTGGGGAAGAGGGTTGCTGTTCCAAGTCCTAACCTTGTTCACCTTACGAAAGACCCCCTTTCTCCCTTTAGGAAGCCCTCTCTGTGGCGCCGGCTACTTCTGGACCAGGGTGGCCTCCGTCTCCTCCTCACAGCACTTACTCGGCCAGCTCCACATCCACTCTTCCTCTTCTTTGCTGCGGACTCTCTTTCCTGTCTCCAAGGCCTGGTGTCTCCCACTGCGAGCCCAGCCTTTCCACCTGCAATCCCCTTGGATCTAGAGCCACCCTCCCCTTGCCTCTATGAACCTATGCTGGGCCCAGCCCCGGTCCCAGCTCCTGACCTGCACTTCCTACTGGACTCAGGCCTACAGCTCCCTGCTCAGAGAGCTGCCTCAGCTATGGCCTCCCCTTTCTTCCGGGCCCTGCTGTCTGGCAGCTTTGCTGAAGCCCAAATGAACCTGGTGCCACTGCGAGGGCTGTCACCCAGTGCAGCCTGGCCTATCCTGCATCACTTGCATGGTTGTCGGGGCTGTGGGGCTGCCCTGGGACCTGTGCCCCCACCAGGCCAACCCTTGCTGGGCTCAGAGGCTGAGGAGGCCCTGGAGGCTGCTGGCAGATTCTTGCTGCCTGGGCTGGAGGAGGAGCTGGAAGAGGCTGTGGGCCGCATCCATCTGGGTCCTCAGGGTGGCCCACAGTCAGTGGGAGAGGTATTCCGCCTGGGCCGGCCCCGATTGGCTGCCCACTGTGCACGCTGGACACTGGGGCCAGGACAGTGCCCAAGGAAGCGGGCCCTGGCCCTTGTGGGGCTTGTGGAGGCAGCAGGTGAGGAAGCAGGGCTCTTGACTGAGGCTTTACTAGCTGTGGTGATGGGGATTGAGTCAAATGGCAAGGGACCCAGCCTAGACTGTTGATATCTCTTGGGAGAGGACCTAAAGATGGATTGGCCATGCAGGAGGCCTCCCTCAGAGTATCACGAGAGAAGCCTGAGCAGAGTTATCATCGAGGACTGAAGAGAGGATGGACCTGGACCTCAGTATGGTCTGAAGACCCAGGAGTGAGAAGTCAAGGCCAGGGTCTGGGCATGGGGCCCAGAGGAAGGAGAAGAGCCCAGGGACCCGGGCATCTGACTTGGCCCAGCACTATGGGGTTGATATTAAAACTTTGCAATTGAATATTATTATTGTCTGTGTTTCTGCTTACTTTCCTGTGGGAGTACTCCCACCCCTTCACACACCAAGCATGGTCTTGTCTAGATCCTCTGTCTTGATAACAGGCCACCCAAGCATGTAGAAGTTTATAAGTAACTTTCTAGTGGTTCCTGGTGCCCTGAAATAGTGTGGAGTTGCCAGTTTCCTTCCTGGGATGTGGTTTTGGGCCCCATGGGAAGGATATCATTGCTTAGAGTCAACCACCTGGATACATAACTTGGTCAGGGCTGAAAGAATGCTGTGAAGTGGAGTTTAATGCCTTGGCATCACTTTATTCTGTTGGGCCCTTAGTCTGAGAGTCCATTTTTGTCTCCTGGAACAAGTTTCTTAATGCTTTCTGGGTGAGGGAAGGCCTGCTGTGTTCCATATATTTCAAGGTACTGTTTTAATCATGTCCAGAGAGAGCCACAGCCTTGTGCTTGCATTCAGGTGAGGGAAGGACTCACATTGCTTTGGTCTCCAAGGTCTCTATCATCTGACTTCCAGATCCTTGATTACTTGACAGTCTGACTCTCAGGAGAACTCTGGATTGGGCCTGCCTGGATCTGCTTTGGGGAAACTAAGGTTGGCACATGCTGTTGCCTCTTTGGATATTAGTCTAGGTCTCTGGTTGTCAGGCTGAGCAGAGAGCTTTTTTAAAAAATATGATGCCTGTGCCCTTTCTGATGGAGGGCTGCCCTGGGCATCAGTACTTTTTAAAAAAGTTTCCCAGCTTCTGACTTGCTCCTGGGTTAAGACCCACAGTTCAGTTCTCAGGTCTATCTACCAGAGTGGCTGCAGGACAGCTGTCCTTGCCCATCTCTGAGTGTCACTTTTTTTTTTAGAGAGAAAATTTTTTAATATTTATTTTCTAGTTTTCGGCGGACACAACATCTTTGTTTATATGTGGCGCTGAGGATTGAACCCTGGCCGCTTGCAGGCCAGGCGAGCGTGCTACTGCGTGAGCCACATCCCCAGCCCCGAGTGTCACTTTTCTACCTTGAGTTCTCAGGGTGTTGGTCAGGGGAAAGCTTTTGGTTAGTTTGGGGCTGGAGTCTCTGTCTTGCTTTCTTCTCTTTCATCAGAATCTTGGGAAGAGGCTATTTTGGAATAGCCTGAGGCACCTCAGGGTTGGGGAAGGGCTTAGTGTGCAGACTGACTGGGAGTGCTGAGTCTGTTTGGGGCTTGGGCCTGGGTTTCATTTTCCTTGTTCAATTGTATATCATTTTCCAGGTTTCTACCTTAGAGTCTAGTTGGGCTCAGAGTCCTCTGTCTCTGATTTTTTTTTTTTTTTTGGGGGGGGGGTCTAGTAATGTATACCTCTTGGAGTCTCTGTATTTGATTGTCTGTCAGGGTCTCCAAGGGAAGATCTCTGAACCTGGGATCTGACAGATCCTTAGAACAGCACTCCTGTCCCCAGCTCAAAAATTCTGTCAGCTGACTAGCCTCTCAGGAATGCCCTGGGTGGAGGGGCCTCTGTCTAGGACTTAATACTGGCTTTGGGCCGGGAGTAGTCTGTGGTTATGAGTTTCATTAGACAGGGACTCTACAGCCTGATCTGGAAGAGCCACTTCGGGCTCTGGCTCTGGCCGCCCTGTGCTCAGTTCAGTTTAGGCCAGTGCCGGGTGTGGCCGTCTCCGCGGCAGACCAGCGGGCTGGGTTTGGGTGGGCCCCGGTGCTCTCTTTTCGTCCACGCCCCCACCCCGGGTTCCCCGGTTCATCGTCACTCCCCCCATCCCCATCCCAACGGGTCCCAGCTTCCTTACATGGTCACGGCCCGGCTTCCAGCTCCCGGACGTCCCCCCGCCCCCCGCCCCCACCGGACACGGCCCCCGCCCTGCTCGCCCCGCGCCGCCTGCCCGCGCCCCGCCATGGAGGATCTGGGTGAGTGGGGCCCGGAACCCGGGGTCCCCAGCTTCTCACCACTGCCTGGAAAACGCTTCCCCACCCTTGCACTCCGCACATCTCCCCATCCCTGTCTTCTCACTCCTGCTTCTTTCTCTGTCCGCTCGAGACTCCTTTCCGACTCCACTCCACGTCCCCCTTCCTGCCTCTCCCTTCCTGCCTTTCCTGGGCTGGCCGCTCCCTCCCTTTTCCTTCGCTCGGCTCCTTCAGTTCTGACTTTGGATGGTCAGGGAAGTGCAGCGCCTGGACTAAGAGACTCCGGGAAGGGAGGGGTTAAAGGAGCCTTAGGTTCCAGGGACTGGGAAAGGAAACCGGAGAGGTGTGTGACATCAATTTTGGAAATAAAAGTGACCAGCGGGCCTGCGCCAGGATTTCGGGAAGGAAAGAGTTAAGGGCTCCTAAATATGGTAAAGGTCAAGTCCTTGGGGCAGGATAGAGAATAATAATTGAGGAGTACCAAGATGCTACAGAAAAGTAAAGGGTTCCACTAAGATGTCCAGAGAGGAAGAGTGAAGGGGCAGGGGCTTCTAGATTCTGGAAGGGAAAGGGTTCAAGGCACCCGGATCTAGTGTGGGATGTTTGGGGGCAAGAAGAAGGACCCAGGTATCTTGTCCTCTCTTTACTGAACTGGGGCAGAAAGGCTGTGTCTTCCATGTGAGAGAAGATGTTCAGGCACCCTACAGTAGAGGGTGCTCCTCAGTAGAGGGAACTGGTATTGGTACCTGGGAGAAGAAGGGAATCAGAAAGCTGGTCCCAGCAAATTCACCAATGAGGAGTTTAGGGTGGGAATCAGTGGGGCTGGGAAGTGGACCGGCTGGGCGGGGGCCTGTTTAGATAGAAGGAGGAATTAGCAAGTATCAGGAAGTTGGGTGCCAGGCAAACAGCCAATTGAGCAATTTAAAGTGGATCCAGATTTGGCTTGAGTAAAGAGTCAATTTTGACTGCATTGGAAAAGATGTGGAGAGTAAATGAAGCAGGTGGTTGGGTTTGTGCTGGACTCTGGGTTAGCTAGTCTGGATGTCTGCTCATAAATACTCCTTGCTACCCTTCCACTTCTCTGCCTTGGTCTGGCCCCATGTTTATGCTTTTTGATCTCTGCTCTTAATATTGGCTTCTGCCCTTTCCAAATAATGCCTACTTGGAACTATTATCCTCTAATCAATTAAGGCCCTGTCTTTGCCCTTAACCTTAACTCCTTAATCTCTCACCCTGAGGGCCTCTCCCTGCAGATGCCCTGCTCTCTGACCTGGAGACCACCACCTCACACATGCCAAGGTCAGGGGCTCCAAAAGAGCGGCCCCCAGAGCCACTCACACCTCCCCCACCCTATGGCCACCAGCCGCAGGTGAGATAAGATATGGGGGTCTGGGGCAGCCACTCTGGCCTAGGAGAATTTGAGCCTGTGTGGGGCAAAGCACAGACCTGTCATTCCACACATGGTGTCTCTTCTCTCTGTAGACAGGGTCTGGGGAATCTTCAGGAGCCTCTGGGGACAAGGACCATCTATACAGGTGAGGGACCTAGGAAATAGGGTACTGAGAATGGGAAGCCTCTTGAGGCTCAGGTGAGGAGGCTTGGATTACCCACTCCTAAACTCAAGCTCCTACCCTGTTTCTCAGCACGGTATGCAAGCCTCGATCACCAAAGCCTGCGGCTCCTGTGGCCCCTCCATTCTCTTCTTCCAGTGGTGTCCTGGGCACTGGACTCTGTGAGCTAGACCGTTTGCTTCAGGAACTTAATGCCACCCAATTCAACATCACAGGTACCAGGGTTACTGAAACAGACTTTGATGGGATGGGGGCAGGGCAGGGCAGAGACTAAGGGGCACAGACTTTCTAAATGTCCAGTTAAAGGGACACAAACCTTTGAATAGGAGGGTGGCTTGAACATGGCCCCATGCCCACTACTTATTTCTTATCTCTCCAGATGAAATAATGTCTCAGTTCCCATCTAGCAAGGTGACTGCAGGGGAACAGAAGGAGGAACAATCTGAAGACAAGAAAAGACCCAGCCTGTGAGTTTGGCATTGTTGGGAGAGCTGGGAGAGAAGTGATGGGTCTTGGATGTTTGAGTTATTAGAGGGAAATTACTCTGGGAGGCTCTGAGATGACACCAAATATGATTTTGCAGTCCTCCCAGCCCACCCCCTGTTCTCCCAAAGCCTTCAGCCACCTCGGCCACTCTGGAGCTGGATAGACTGATGGCCTCACTCTCTGACTTCCGTGTCCAGAACCATGTGAGTCAGGCCAGGTGTGGGCTAGTGTGAACTTTGACTCCTTGACCTATTTTAGATCCTTCCACATCTACTGCCTTGTTGACTCAACTCTTATGTCCTCTCTACTGTAGCTTCCAGCCTCTGGGCCAACTCAGCCACCAGTGGTGAGCTCCACTAATGAAGGTTCCCCATCCCCTCCAGAGCCAACTAACAAGGGCAGCCTGGACACCATGTTGGGGCTGCTCCAGTCTGACCTCAGCCGCCGTGGTGTTCCCACCCAGGTCAAAGGTCTCTGTGGCTCCTGCAGTAAACCTATTGCTGGGCAGGTAAGTGGATTCCTGTGAGAAAGGAGATAAATATCCACAGACCCATCCTTATTGAGAATCAGGTTCAGGGTTGTTCCCGTTAAATAAATAACAGTGTAAAGGGAATATTATTTATTTATAATTTTTGTTTTTCTGATTTTTTTTTGGTGCTGGGGATTGAACCCAGGGCCTTGCACATGCTAAGCATGTACTGTACCACTGTGCTATACTCCTAGCCCACTATTTATGTTTTGTGGGTGAACTGAATCTCTGACTCACACAGCAAATAAGTGGTAGAGAATTCCAATCTAGTTACTATTGTGGTCTTACTGTCTGCCAGGCACTGTGCTAGCTCCTTTCAAATCCCTATCTCACAAAAGGCTCACTGGCTTTATTCAGCATGTCTCAGGCATCCACAGGCTTTCTTTTCCCCTTTAGAGTCTGGTCTGGTCTGGGAGCTCTGATTCTTGGCTTATGGACTGAGCAGATGTCGCTAACAACAGCTGTGCCACTGGTTGACCTAGAGTCTCCTGATAGATAATGTGCTTGATTCCTATCCCAGAATTGCCAGTCTCAGCAAAGTTGGGTGGCATTGACTTTCATGGGCTCTAGGCATTTTCATCTTTATGGGTTCCTTCTGCTATTTAAAAAAAATCATACCTGTGCTGTGTTGGTATAAAGATGAAAATATTGACATTATCTATTAAATCATTTTCTTTTTAAATTTATATATATATATATATATATATATATATATATATATATATATATATATATATTTGTTGCAGATGGACAAATATCTTTATTTTGTTTATTTACTTTTATGTGGTGCTGAGGATCGAACCCAGGGCCCTGCACATGCTAGGTCAGCACTCTACTGCTGAGCCACAACCTCAGCCCCTTAAATCATTTTCTTTTAGTTCATTTTTTGTTTTTCTGATTTTGAAAGAAATTAAAACCTTCCCATGGGCCCCTAAAAGTATTGTGGGTGTACACACTGTGCCTGGCATACCTTGTGGATAAGTCAATCCTGGGGCAAAGTTGGAAGAACTGAGTTGAATCTCCCTCGATTACAGGTTGCAGGACCTTGAACGTTAGATTTTTCATCCTAGTCTTTCAGAGATAAGTCTTGAAAAGTGCCTTGTAAAGTGCCCAGTGCTCAGTGGGCATATGGCAGTCCTAGGGCCACTTGGTCCCAGACCTCTCCCCCAATCTCAGGTGGTGACCGCCCTGGGCCGCGCCTGGCACCCTGAGCACTTCGTTTGCGGTGGCTGCTCCACCACCCTGGGAGGTAGCAGTTTCTTCGAGAAAGATGGAGCCCCCTTCTGCCCTGAGTGCTACTTCGAGCGCTTCTCTCCACGATGTGGCTTCTGCAACCAACCCATCCGACACGTAAGCCCCGCCTGGCCCTTTAGATTGCATATTTGTCTCATCTAGAGCACCTGTGAAGTGGGCGTCACCCTGATTGGTTCCACCTACCCACCTGCACCTCCACCGCAACTCTATCACTCCACAACCTCCGTGGCCCCTTGGACTTGGCTTTCTCTCTTTGACTCTCTAGAGTTCCGTGTTAGATCTTATGCCCCTCAGACTAATTCCTCAGCCCAGTCACCCAGGTTCCAGGCGGGAGCAGGAGGGGAAAAGGGACCGAGGGCCTCGCTGAGTGTTCCCTTTCCTTCCGCGTAGAAGATGGTTACCGCCTTGGGCACCCATTGGCATCCAGAGCATTTCTGCTGCGTCAGCTGCGGGGAGCCCTTCGGAGATGAGGGTGAGAGCTGCGCACCCACCTTAACAGCCGCAGATTCACTGGCTATCTTGCCCTTCCGGGACTTCTGAGGGCCATGACTTTTCTCCTGGCCCTATCCTCTCCCACACGGGTTCCCATCCCATCCCTTCCCATTCTGCTCTCGCACCAGACCCATCCCTGAGTCCCTACCACTCACTCTCACTGCCCCTCTGTTGGTGCTGCAATCTCAGATCTTTACAGGTCTTCAGTCCTGCCCGCACCATTTTTTTTCTAGTCCATTCGATTCTCGCTCCTAGGTTTCCACGAGCGTGAGGGCCGCCCCTACTGCCGCCGGGACTTCCTGCAGCTGTTCGCGCCGCGCTGCCAGGGCTGCCAAGGCCCCATTCTGGATAACTACATTTCAGCGCTCAGCGCGCTCTGGCACCCTGACTGCTTCGTCTGCAGGGTGCGGTGATGTGGGACCCGACTTTGCAAGGAAGGGTCAGCGGGAGGCAGGACTAGGAGCCCAGGGCGGGGCGAGGCTTAGCAGGGGTCGCGGGTGAGTTATTCAAGTACTAACTAGTTATCAGGTCCGGGCTTTGGCTGCTGACTCATTCTTTCGCGGCCTTCCTTCCCCAGGAATGCTTCGCGCCCTTCTCGGGAGGCAGCTTTTTCGAGCACGAGGGCCGTCCGCTATGCGAAAACCATTTCCATGCGCGGCGCGGCTCGCTGTGCGCCACGTGTGGCCTCCCAGTGACTGGCCGCTGCGTCTCGGCCCTGGGCCGCCGCTTCCACCCGGATCACTTCACTTGCACCTTCTGCCTGCGCCCCCTCACCAAGGGCTCCTTCCAGGAGCGCGCCGGCAAGCCTTACTGCCAGCCCTGTTTTCTTAAGCTCTTCGGTTGATCCGCAGAGCTCCCCGTTCGTGAGGCCATGCTCCCGCAAAGAAAACAGCGAGTCCTCCAGACCCCAAGGTCCTGCTTTCTGAACTTATGGCTGTTCCCAACTCCCGCTCTTTGTAGCCCCACCTGCTGAAGAGAGCCGTCCCTAAAGTACACTACGTCCCCCGGTGGCCAAGTTCAGAAAAGGCCCCACCCATCCTAACCCACACGCCCAAAGAGGATCTTAGGCTCAAGAGAGATCCCGAGTGAGTCCTTCACTCTATTCCCACCCTTGAAACAGCCTCCAGACTGGAGGAAGCGTCCTAGCAATTCCGACCAATCAGAGGCCAGATCAGGACATCCCTGTTTCCCGCTCCCTCACCATTTGTGCACTTTTTTCTACGTACATAAATACACATTCCACGTCTCATTGGTGCTGTGTCTCTGCGCCGAAGAACCTTGCCATCAAAGTCCCCGTCCCTTCTGCGGCTCGGTCAGGAGTTAAGTTCTAGGCCACAACCCTGTGGCCAGAGCAGGAACTACAGCCTCAGATCTTAACTTGGGTATTTCAAATTATCAGTTGAGCCCCAGGCTGAAAAGGGTAGCCACCTGCGCAGGATTGTACAGATAGTGGCAGAACCAGGACAGCAGCCTGGGGCCCCATTGAATCTTCCTGCCCTCATTCCTCCTTTCCTCAGCTTCCTCTATCCTTGAAATAAGGAAATCGCTGTTCTTTCTTTGGTTTCCAGATTTTTATCCCCTTAAAGTAACCTCAGAGATTGTGCTCCTTCCATAAGTGCCAAGTTATATCCACCGTTTGGATCTGTGCTCTTTGCCTCTTACTAATATTAACTCCCCCACCCCCATATGTTCTACCCCCTGTAGGTGTCATGTAGACATGGCAGGGAAGTCAGCACGTTCGGACTCATTATTTACTTTCCCTGCTGGTTCATCAGTAACTGCTGAGTACACAGAGATAAGTCATGCCTAGGCAGAGCTTCCCAGGCTGGTGGAAGAGATGGATAACACGTGGTGTGGCCAGGAGAGTGACTGAGGGAAGCACTGGGGGCTGTGGGAGATGGAAGGAGGCTTCTAAATTAGACCAGGAGTCAATGAGGGCTTCCTGGAGGAAGTGATGCCTGAGATAAGTCAGAGCAGAAAAGGGTGGGACCAGGAATTTTCAGGTCTGGAGGAGTTCTGACTCCATGGAAGTCCCCAAATCCCAGAGACCTTTATGAGTCTTAGAACCTTTACCTTGGATCCTGCAGTTCCTTAGGGAAGGTACCTAGACCCCTAGGAATACATGCTGGCCTCTGGCAGATCTTCCGATCTTTCCTTTTCCAAGTCTTCCTGGTTCTTCCCAGTTCTGCTTTTTCCCTACCACATATCCTCCTTGGGGAATGCTGTCCATTCTCTAGTGTCAACTACCTCGCTCTCTTGAGGATGCCCAAATTGGCCATCTCCAGTCTTGATTCATTAATCCACCAAATTTTTACTGAGTACTCACTGGGCAAGACTTGGTGGGGGTGAGGGACAATGGGTAACCCAGCAGATGTGGCTCCTTCTCAGCGAACTAAAATCTAGTAGGGAATAAATACATGAGTGACAAGTGTAATGAAGGAAAAGGACCTTCCCTGTCAGCTCTTCCCCAGTTTCTATCTCATGGCACCTCCCTAGCTTCCTCATAGCACTTATCATTTATGAATAGGTGTTTGTTACTTGTTTTTGTCTGTTTCTGAATCTGGAACGAAAGCTTCTGAGAGCAGGCAACCTGTTTGTTTGGCTGACCATTGTTTCTCCAGTGTCTGGGATGGTGTCTAGTATATAATGAGTGCTCAATAAATGTTTGTCAAGGAAGGAAGGAACAGGGAAGAAAGGAAAGGAGGCAGAGTGAAAAGGGGAAAAAAAGAGAACTAAGAGGAGGTGGGGAAAGAGCCAGGGAGTTGGAGAAAACCTCTGTGAAATGTAATGTCTAGGCTGAGACTTGAAGATTGAGAACATGCCAGCCAAGCAAAGAGCCTAAGAACATTCACTCAAGGCAGAAGAAACAGCAAATGCAAAGGCCAGGGGGTAGGAAAGAGATTGGCATATTGGAAGAAAGGAAATAAAGCCAGTGTGTCTGGGTTAGAGTGAGCTATGCCAAGAGTAGCAGGAGATGAGATGGAAGAGAAAATGTTACGTCATGAAGGGCCTTGTAGGCCCTTGTTTAAGGAATATGTCATTGTTTAAGGAATATGTCATTATTCCTTAAACAATAAGGCACAACAACTATTTATACAGCATTTACATTGCATTAGGTATTACAATCTAGAGGTTATTTAAAGTATATGGGAGGATGTGAGTAGGTTATATGCAAATATTATGCCATTTAATCCAAGGGAGTTGATTGTCTCTAGTTTTTAGCATCTTCAGGGGCCTCCTGAAACCAATTCCACACAAATACCAAGAGATGAGTGTACATCAAATTTCCATAGGCTGGAAAGCTGGTGACCTCTGCAAGACTATACAGATAGTGGTGAAGCCAGGACAGGAGCTCAAGCTGGGGTCCCAGTTGTAAAGAGAGAGTAGCAAGCAAGGTGCAGCGGTAAAGTTAAAGGGCTGCTCCTCTGAGCTGCCAGCTTTATATTTATATCCATAGGTTACATTAGGTCATTGATGTCATTAGTACATATTGCTCAATGTATAAAGTTACTATGCTGTGGGCAGGTTTAGATGCAGTGACACATTGGTGTTGTCTAAGAGAGTTCCTTTATTCTCAGAAGCTGAGTGTTTGAGATTAAGGTTGAGGCTGATAAGACTCTAGTACAGAGCCTCCTCCCAAAGGACATTACCATAGCAGCTAGGCACTGAGCATGTATTCGTCATCTTACTAGTTCCAGGGAGAAACCATAGAATATCCAAATCAGAGCACCTGTTACCCTCCAGGAGTTTTCTCACCAGAGGAACACTGCCTTGTACATATCCACAGCCAAATTCCTTACACCCAGTGAATCTTCTCACCTCCATTCCTCCCTCTTCAGCTCCCCATATCTTGAAGTAAGTGTGATTTGCTCCCCATTATCTGCCTATTTTGGTTTCAAACTTTTCTCATCTGAGGGATTTATTTTGAAGGAAACCATATTAAAACATTTCTTAAGCAAATTCATCATATTCCCTAAAATATTTTTCTCTGTTTCCCATAGCAAGGGTGATTGTAGTTGCCATAATCAGATAGGAGTCCCCAGCCTCCATTTCCTGACTTCCAAGTCTGGTCAGTCCTAGAAAGGCAGATGTGCAAATAATCACCATCTTTTCTTACATCTGGTCCTATGCTGAGCAATGGGAGTCTAGGGATGAATTGGATCAGTCCCTGCTCTTGAGGAGTCTCTGGTTTGTTGGGGAGACAGACCTGGACAAGGGTCACACAATGTGCTCAGATATCAGAAAAATCAGAGAAGTCTTTCTTCAAGAGGTATCATAGACTAGATACTGAGGACTGAAGAAGAGATGGCCATTTGGGAAGAGGGAGGTGCTCTAAGCAGAAGGCACAGCAAAGTTAGAAGGGCATGAAAAATTTCCAGTTCAGGAATAAAAAGAGAAAAAAAAAAAAGATAAAAGAAAGTCTGGGTTGGATAGGGCAAGAAAGTGGTAAGGAAACTGTGACTTCATTCTAGTTTTGGTATGGAGAAGCTATGGGGCTAGGTAGGAATCAGGGCTTGGCAGACCTGGAAAATTGAGCCAAGGAGCTTGTACTTCTCCTGAGTGTCTTGGGGAGCTATGGAGGATTTCTGAGCAGGGGAGTGATCCTAACAGATTTGGGTTAAAAATAATCTCTCCCAGGCATGGTGGTGCATGTCTGTAACCCCAGCAGTTCTGTAGGCTGAGGCAGGAGGATTGCTAGCTTGAGGTCAGCTTCAGCAATTTAGCAAGTCCCTAAGCAACTTATGGAGACCCAATCTCAAAAAAAAAAAAAAAATTAGGGCTGGGGATGTGGCTCAGCAGTAAAGTACCCCCGGGTTCAATCCCTGGTAACCCCCACCACCCAAATCTCTCTGGATTAACAAAAACTTGATCAGCAAGTCTTCCTAGGTTAAGGCTGAAGGAGATAATATTTTTAGGGGGTGAATGAGGTTACTTTGAGCCTGGGACACTGAGGAGGGGGTGGAGGCTAAGGCCCAGAGAGGAGTGCTTCAGAACTTGAAAGGGCTCAGCTCCTCAGGAGCCTTCGGCCTTGATATGGCCTGATTCAGCTAAATAAATCTGCAGAGGGGGGACAAGACCTAGGAGACTTGTCGGCTCATTGCCCCTGAGGTAACCATTAATCCCTCCCCTAGGGGAATCCAGATACTGGTCCCTTGAGGAGCAGATCCTGGGCAGAATGGAGGAATATATAGAAGCAGGCTCTGAACAAGGACTAGGGGACCAGAGGGTCCTAATCGACAATCCTGCTGACATCTTGGTCATTGCCGCTTATTTCTTGCTGGTCATTGGTGTTGGCTTGTGGGTGAGAAGTTGAAGGGGTATTGGGTTTCTGGGGCCTGGGGGAAAAGGTCTTATTGGATACCCTGAATAGGTGTGGGGGAAGGATGCCTAGATCTTTGAGGGAGAAACGCAGGGTTGGGAAGGCAATCAAATCTTTCAAATCTTTCAAATCTTTCAGTGATGCCTAGCCAACATTAACTCCTTGTCTTTCAATCTTCAGATTGTGCTAGATGAGGGGGGATCAATGGATTTTCATTAAGTTTAGCACTCTGAGGCCTCTGTTCCTTTGTCTACATTATGGCTATCAGCCCATATCCCAGGTCCTCAGAAAAGTCAGGTTAAAGAATCCAGCCACACTCAGGCTTGAGTAGTTGGACACCAGGATTGGGGCCTGGGTCACTCTGGATGCCTGGGAGGAGGTTGGGGGTGGGGGTATGAACAAACAGGGGAGCCGAGTGCTGGTTAATCTTCAGCCTGGAACAAGGCTGAGGAATGTGTTGAGGAAGCTAATGAAGTCCAAAGATGTGCCCTGAACCCAGGTTTCCCCCATTTTTGTCCCCCAGTCTATGTGCAGAACCAACAGGGGCACCATTGGTGGCTACTTCTTGGCAGGACGAAGCATGATTTGGTGGCCGGTGAGAGCGGCTCAGCCATGGGATGGGGAGGAGGGACTCTAGAGAAGCCACCTGGCTCATCCCCATCTCTGGTCACCAAGGTTGGAGCCTCTCTCTTCGCCAGCAACATCGGCAGTGGCCACTTTGTGGGCCTGGCAGGGACTGGTGCTGCAAGCGGCTTGGCTGTGGCTGGATTTGAGTGGAACGTGAGGTTTCCTTTTCCACAATAACCCCATCCCAGCAGGAACCCCTGGAAGGGTCCTTGGGGAAGCTCCTGGTAGCGGGGCATATGAGACTGGGGTGGGATATCCAGTCACGGGTTGAAGTTGGTTTGGAGGTAGGAGGATGCACAAGACGATCGCTTTCAGGGCAGGGGTACGTCCTGCTCCTGACTTTCTATATATGAGCAGGTACCAGCCTCTACCCTATCTAGGTGTTGATACACTCCTCTCTGAAATGGCCCAAGCAGCTCAGGGGTGGAGAGGCACATGTTTTGATGCTATCTGAAGCTGGGCTCTGTGAGGATCTCTGGTTCAAATTAAATCCCTTTGTCGAAGTTGATGAAGAGACAAAGCTCTGGGACTAGGGCTGACCTTAGAGGATTGGGGGAAATCAGGGCTTTGAACTCAGGGCTTCCTTCCTCTGAGCTGAGGCTGGACAGACAAAAGGTTTGAGTGGGTGAAGAAGAGAGGGGAGACAGCCATGCCTGACAGATGCTGAGGTCAGTCTGAGGGTTCTGTGCTTGGGTTCATATGCTGGAGAAGGCATGGAGGAACATAAGGATCCTCCTGGGAGGGACTGACGCGGCATGGGGTGGAGGGGGTGGTGGTGGTAGCCTGAGAGGGACTAAAGGGCTCTAGTTAAGGATCCAGTAAGGTGTCAAGATTCCTTTCCTTAATGCCTAGGGTCGAAGGTCATCTTTTGCAGTTGTCCTCTGGGTCCCAGGTGCAGACCTTCCTGGGACCTTCTTGTTCTGGAAGAGAAGGTCTCTCAGGTCCTTTAGGGGCGAGGCGAGACTCATGACAGGATGCTAGACATGGAGTCACCCTTAACTGTCACGCTGCACCCACAGGCGCTGTTCGTGGTGCTGCTGCTTGGCTGGCTCTTCGCTCCTGTGTACCTGACCGCAGGTGTCATTACGATGCCGCAGTATCTGCGCAAGCGCTTCGGTGGCCACCGTATCCGCCTCTACCTGTCTGTGCTCTCACTATTTCTGTACATCTTCACCAAGATTTCGGTGCGCATGCGCCTCGGGCAGTACTAGCTCCTAGAAGGGCGGGGCCACCTAGTGGAGGTCTTTACAGATCTCAGGAGGGTGCGGGACCAAGGAGAAATCATTTTAAGAATCATGATAGGGGCGGGGTCTGAAAGGAATAGGTTTCAGGGGCTGTGACCCCACTGGGTAGGACCTGAGAAGGCCGGGGCTTTGAAAAAAGAGGGAACCTTTAAGGTTTGGCCACATAAAATTGTGGCCTGGGCAGGAGGTGAACTTGGTCATTGCCCTTGCCCCTGGGTCCTGACTTGTATGCTTGCGCTTCTTCCCCAAGGTGGACATGTTCTCCGGTGCAGTATTCATTCAGCAAGCTCTGGGCTGGAACATCTATGCTTCTGTCATTGCCCTCTTGGGTATCACCATGATTTACACTGTGACAGGTAGTTACATCAAGGCCTTAGGTGGAGTGGGCATGGGGTTGGGAGTTGGCTTTAAAATGTGCTGGGAACTGTGGTTGGGGTTTAGGAAAGTCACTAGAGGAAAGTGGGACAAAGAGGTTTGGAAGTGTGATATGGTCCAGTCAGAAGGAACTAACTCTTTGGAAAACAAGCTCATATTCTGTCCCTTCTGTCCCTTGGATTTGGCTTGGAGGTTTGGGTGCCTAGTTGGTGCTGGGCTTAAGAGTGGAGACTGAGGATAAATGAAAATTTTGCAGCTCTTGCTCTTCTTGAATGGACATAGTGGCTTGGCTATTCTCTAATACCTCTAGCAAAACTCAGTGCAGTTCTGAGGATCCCAGGGTGGAGACCAAGGTCAGAAACAGAATAAAGTAGGTGGTGTCTAGTGCCAAGGCAGGCTTGTCAGGCAGTCTCTGGGGATGGGATGGAACAGAATTAGACCTTAGAGAATCACCCCTTTTTACTACCCAGACAAGAAAACAGCCAAGAGGGATCTATAGCTGGGATACTGCATGTGGGTGCTTTTCCAAGAAGTGCATCAGCGGGCCCTAAAACTCAGCCACCCTCTGCTTGGTCCAAGCCCTGCTTCTCTGTACTCTAGTGCATGAGCCTGGAGAATGGGCCATCATTTTGAGATATATTCTTCAGAGAGGGGGTGCCTTGTCAAATTCTCAAAAAGACACCGTATATGCTAGGGATCAGGAGCTGGGCAGTCTCCACTAATTCAGGCCTGTTGCAGGAGGACTGGCAGCACTGATGTACACGGATACTGTGCAGACCTTCGTCATTCTGGGGGGTGCCATCGTTCTCTCAGGTTACGGTATGGGGCTCAGCCAATGGGGGAGGGGCATGGAGATCTCAACCCAGAATCAGGGACAGGATATTGCAAGTCACTAGTATGTGGGTCCTAAGGATGGTATTCGTATTGGTGTTAGTCCCCTGATGGCCTTGTCTGCACAGCTTTCCACGAGGTGGGTGGCTATTCAGGGCTCTTCGACAAATACCTGGGAGCAATGACTTCGTTGACGGTGTCCAAGGATCCGGCTGTGGGCAACATCTCCAGCTCCTGCTATCAGCCACGGTCCGACTCTTACCACCTGCTCCGGGACCCTGTGACAGGGGACTTGCCTTGGCCTGCACTGCTCGTGGGGCTTACCATCGTCTCAGGCTGGTACTGGTGCAGTGACCAGGTGTGAGGTCAGGGCATGGACCGAAGTGGATTTGGGGTAGAATCCTAAATGCCTCAGCAGAGCTGAGATGGGTGGTGCCTGATCCCATGCCCTCACACCTCACCTCTGCCCCTGGAATTATGTAGAAGGCATGGTTTGATGGGGTGAGAGCCATGCCCTGGTGGAGCTAAGACAGAACCAGGTGGCAGGATCTGAAGATGGAAACCTACAAGGGGCATCTCAGAACCAGAAGCAGGGCGCAAATTAGAGCTGGGAGGGGGTGGTAAGGCCTGAGGGGTGGGGTGTGGGGACAGTACATGGTAGTTGAGTGCACCTCTCATAGGTCATAGTGCAGCGCTGTTTGGCCGGAAAGAACCTGACCCACATCAAGGCGGGCTGCATCTTATGCGGCTACCTGAAGCTTTTGCCCATGTTTCTCATGGTCATGCCAGGCATGATCAGTCGCATTCTTTACCCAGGTAATATCTGCATTCCTGTCCTGCCCAACAGTCTGTGCCCCATCCAGCTCCCTTCTTATGCAAGGATTCAAGTGCCTATGTCCTATTTCTTGCTACTTTTTTAAATTTTGGGAATCCAGTATCCCAGTCCCACCTTCCACCAGGGACCCCATCTCTCTCCTCTGCTGGTATTCCCAGTATCTACTAGGGAGACAGATTCTCTGTCCTAGCCTGTTGTGACTTCTTTTTGCAGATGAAGTAGCCTGTGTGGTACCGGAGGTGTGTAAACGGATATGTGGGACTGAGGTGGGCTGCTCCAACATCGCCTACCCACGGCTTGTTGTGAAACTCATGCCCAATGGTGAGGACAGGTGCCTGGGATGCTCCCTGCCCACATGTGCAGGGAGGCCAGGAGACTGCCAATGTAAAGGGTCACTCCTTGCCAAGCCTGCACGACACCCTGGAAGCCCCATCCTCACAGCTCCTGTTGATGCACAGGTCTTCGTGGACTTATGCTGGCTGTCATGCTGGCCGCACTCATGTCCTCGCTGGCGTCAATCTTTAACAGCAGTAGCACACTTTTCACCATGGACATCTATACACGCTTGCGGCCTCGAGCAGGCGAAGGGGAGTTGCTGATAGTTGGACGGTGCGGCCTAGGTTCCCTCTACCCTCCCCCAACTCCTGCCCCACAAATGAGCCTGGGGTGGGGGCATAAAGCACCTGCAAGGTTATGGGAGACAGGAGGGAACTGGGTAAAAATCTTTTGATGGCTCCCAACTGCAGGATCTGGGTAGTGTTCATTGTGGCAGTGTCAGTGGCCTGGCTACCAGTAGTGCAGGCAGCACAGGGTGGGCAGCTCTTCGATTATATCCAGTCAGTCTCCAGCTACTTGGCACCACCTGTATCTGCAGTCTTTGTGCTTGCCCTCTTTGTGCCCCGTGTTAATGAGAAGGTAAGCAGTGTACTTGTGAATGTGGGGCAGGGCTTGGGCATCCTGAGCAGGCTAATGATGTTTCTTCCACAGGGTGCCTTCTGGGGACTGATTGGAGGCCTGCTGATGGGCCTGGCACGCCTTATTCCTGAGTTCTCCTTTGGGTCTGGCAGCTGTGTGAGACCCTCAGCATGCCCAGCACTCATTTGCCGGGTGCATTACCTGTACTTTGCCATCATGCTCTTCGTCTGCTCTGGCCTCCTCACTCTCATAGTCTCCCTGTGCACTGAGCCTATTCCTCAAAAGCATGTAAGTGTTGGCCTCTGGACAGGCTGGGTGACCAGACTTGCACTGTCTGAGCCAGAACCATCTTCATCCCCATCTGTCAGTCTGATTCAAGAAATACCCAGTGGGGGAGGACCTGAATTTCTATGCTAACATTTAGTAGGAGCTGGCTGGGAGACCAGTTTGAAGTTGCATTTATAGAGCAAGCACATTTTTATTTAAATGATATTTATTTGAAGTAATGTGGGGAGGGTGAGCTGAACATTTTGGAGGGTTGGCAATTAAAGTTTCCCAAAGCCAATTCTGGGTATGGCCTTTGGAACTCAAATGCAGAATACAACTAGTAGCTGAGAGGGACAGAGTATCATCTTGTAAGAGTTTGGTCTTATGCTGAACCAAGGCAGGTACTCCAGAGCAGGGCTGATTGAGGCAGGCAAGACAAAAGGGCTGGGCGTGCAAGGACGGGAAAGTTTCCTCAGCAGCAGGAAAACTGTGACCAAATGCCCATAGGAAAGGAACGCTGTGAATAGAACTATAAGACCAGTCTATAGTACTACAGTTCTGGGTGGGTACAGTTCTTGGTGTGTAGAAGCAGGGGGTGAGCAAGGCAATGGTTTTAAGTACCTAGCTGAGCAGCTTAGGGTTTGAGTGAGGTAAGCCTGGGTTAAATATGTAGACTGGACAAGGCTTTGTGAGGGAGGGCAGTGACAAGGCTGGTATGCCACTGTAGGCAAGAGGCCTTAGGGACAGAAGTGGGAGAATGAAACTCCCACTTGGTCTCTGTTCCCACCCCTTCCCAGCTCCATCGCCTGGTTTTCAGTCTCCGGCACAGCAAGGAGGAACGAGAGGACCTGGATGCTGATGAGCTAGAAGGTCCAACCTCTCCCCCTGTACAGAATGGGTGTCCAGAGCATGCAGTGGAGATGGAGGGTAAGGCATTGCCTAGGGAGGTGGGCCCTGGGAACTTGGGGGGCAAATTTCCTTCAAACTAACTGTAGTACCTCAATTTCTCTTAGAACCTCAGTCCGTGGCACCAGGTTTATTCCGCCAGTGCCTGCTCTGGTTCTGTGGAATGAGTAGGGGTCGTGCAGGTGGTCCTCCACCCCCTACCCAGGAGGAGGTGGCTGCAGCAGCCAGGCAGCTGGAGGATATCAGTGAGGACCCAAGTTGGGCTCGTGTAGTCAACCTCAATGCCCTTCTTATGATGACTGTGGCCACATTCTTCTGGGGTTTTTATGCATAACATCAAATGTGTTGGATACCATGAGCCATAACTAGGGTAGGGCTCATCCTCACAATAATTGGGGATGGAGAACCTATAGTAGTTCCCAGGGAAGGGAGGAGAAGGGGCAAAAGTAGAATGGGAAGGTCTTCGTTCTTCCTGCCTTATCTCTGCCTGGGGTCCAGTCCATCTGATTGGCAGTCACTTCCTATGAGGCCTTGGCCAACCTGCCATAGCAATTCACCTAAAGCAAAAATAAAGTTGCCTTTCCTATGTCCTGTTGTGGTCTAAGTGTCCTTGTTCCATGCTCCTATCCTGGGCCCCGGGCTTTCATCTGGACTGCTCACAAGACCTTCTTTTCTGGAGACAGGAGCCACGTGGCCCTCCACTCATCCACCTCTAGCTGGTGCTTCTCAGTCTTCCAGCCAGCTGTCTGTAATCCTGGGGAAAGGTCACAGGATGATGCTACGAATGGTGGGAGGAGAATCTGGGCTGACCCTTGGAAGGTGGGTAAGGAGAGGCACAGGCCAGATGCAGACTTTATGCACTACTTGGGCTCCTCTGCTGGGGGAGGTTGAAATGAGGCTGAAACCTCATCTGGTTGCAGCAGAATTCAGAGACAGCACATGGAAAAGGGGCAGGATGGAGTAAGTGCTGGATAAAAGGACATCATAAGTAAAGGTGAGCCTCTTCTCTCCCCTGTTTCCTAATTCCAACTGGGATTACACAGACATTCAACATCAACACAGCCTCAGAGATATCCTAACTTCTTTATCTTATTTTATCTTATGGATAGGGAAACTGATTCCCAGATTTAAGATTACAGAGAGAAGTCAGGTCTTTTATGTCCCAGGTAAAAAGCATGAGGTAAGGATAGGCAAGCACCACAGGAGAGGCCTTTAGGGTCTAAGAAGCCACAGGGTCAATGTTACCTTTCAAGAACTTTGGGAACAGCTTGTTCAACACTTGATGTGTCTCTCTGATGATGACCCAGCTATCTTTCTCAGCACCTGGAGTGGGATGCAGAACCAGCTCTCATACCTTACCAGGACAGATGTTCCACCCCTCTCTGAGTCATCAGTAGTCTAGACCATGAGGTGCTTACCTGCCCGCACTCGGTTTCTTAGCTCTTCCAGCTCTCCAGGAAGTGGTCCATCTTCTTGAAGGGCTCCAAGTACCAGCCCGTGTGTGGCAGCCCTTAGGATTGTCTCAGGGCCTGCCATCTGGCTCAGAACTACCTGTACTTGGTCTGGAGAGACCCAGGGGAAAGATGGGTATTAGGGAAGGGCCACCGACCCAAATGCCCTTAACCCTACACCACTTATGCTTCACCTGTGTTCCTCCAGAGGCCTTAACCAAATATGGAAGGCTCTCTTCCCACCTTTTCCCAATCTGACTACATCTCCTGTTGCATCCCAATGGTGAAACTGAAATGTTCAATTCACAATGCAATTTCACAGCAGCCCACTGAAGTGGGTTTATTTTGCTAGTGAGGATTAACACCTTTTAACACACATATCAACATATCAGCAATCTCGAGGACTTGTTTCTCTAAGAGGTGACTCAGGATGGGAGAGAAGAATGATTTCCCAGGGATAGCCAAAGATCATAAACTTATTTGAGTGTGTGGCAATATACAAAGTGTTTTTATGTCATCACCTTATTTGACTTTCAGAAAAATGCTAAAGGTAATAAGGCAACTGCTATGGCTCCATTTTACAGAGTGATAAAATTAATTTCATAGGGGCATGTAGTTATAAATTGAATGCATCAAAGTTTTGGTTTAGAGTGCCCTCAAGGACACAGGCTGTCTCTAAACTGTCCACAGAGGAGTAATGAAGGTGGGTTTAAGGCTAGGAGAATGTGGCACACTCACTTCGTGACTGGTTCCAGGAAAGGAGGTAGGGTTCTTGATGCCCCTCAACCAGCTGCTGCAGCTCAAAGACACTGGTGGAGAGAGGGGAAAGTGAAGGGAGGAGTCCTCATCTGGTCAAACTGTTAAGGGTGGGTCCTTCACACAACTGTTCATACTTTATCTGTCTTTCACTCACTTCCCATCTATTCCTTAGCCATAACCTATACACCCCAGATCCATCCTTCCTTTCTTCCTGTATGAAATCACCCATTTTCCCACCAGCTTTCCTTCATTCAATAAACCGTATTTCTTTTATACACTATATTATATACCCTGCTGCTCTCAAGATCTCATGCTGACCCTCAAGTCTGTTCAGTGAAAATGAAAAACATAGAATAGCAAAGTGGAACCTGGCATAAGTTGAACAAGAAGCATGTCTGGGAATTGTGGGAAGAAGCAGCATTGAGTGGGATATCTGGGCGACTCACCTGGAGATCAGGCGGTGCAATGGAACACCCAGGGAAAGAGACAGAGATGGCCAGAAACCTGCAGGAAGCTGGAGTTAGTATTCCCAGGCATGGGGAGAGGCTGGGAAACACTGGTTTTGAGACCAAAGGGTTGGGTCACCTGTCCACAATGGCTCCATCTGATTGGCTGAAGTGGGGTCAAGTACCTCTCCCCTCTGAAGGAAGTGCTTCAGGACCAGCTGAAGCCGGCTTTCATTCAAAGTCTCTATGACAAGGGCACGGACTGCCCGGTAGTTGGCATAGATGTGGAGAGTAGTGAGGAGGAAGAAACATCCAAGGCTGAGGCTGGGGCAACAGAGTGAAAAGGCCAATGGGGGTAGAGACCCAGTTGGGCATCTGCTCCCCAGTCTTGCTCCTGGCTTACCTAGGGCAATCTGACACCAGAGGAAGCATCAAGAGGCTGACCAGGAGCCCTGCTAGGTTCACCATCGTCTCCTGGAAAATGGCAGAGGTGTCAGGAGTTGGAAGGCTCCCATCCAGGCCAGACTTCCAGTTTTAAGTACCTATCACTGCATGCCTTCCTACTCTGATGGGCCATGTTGTTTCTCGGAGCCTGAGTAAATTGCTAACATTTTTAGTGAGTGAATCTGGACAGCTACTACTCTGCCCATGTACATTCAATACCCTTAGAACTGCCCTGGAACATGTCTTCTTTGTTTGCAAGTCATCTATACTTAGGCACTCCCTGCTGTGTGAAGAACTACTTTTAAATAGTCATTTAAAAAGGCAAATGACTCTCAAATCTCTTGGTATGCAATAACTGACAAATCTGCAAAAGGGTAAGGAAACCACACTGCAGGAAAGGAACATATCAGAATATGCTGATGGCCAGATGGAGGATACCACATGTGAAAAGATCCCAGACTGCCTGACTCCAAATCATCATGAGGGAGGAGGAGGAGTCTGGATTGGTGTTCCTGACTAGCTGGGGTTCCAGGGAGAGTTGATCCTGGCACACAGGGTGCAGAAGCTGGAGGGCTCTTTTTATCTAGCCTCCCTGGTAAGGTGTGGGCTGTGGAATGAAGGCTGTGCATGGGGGATCAGGGCCCCTGGAGTACAGGAAGAGAGGAAACTCCTCTTTTGAAGGCAAAATAGTCATTTCTAGTAGCTACATGGAGTGGCAACAAAACAACATCATCAGAAATCAGGGTCTGCTGTGGACCTACAACCTGGTACATGTTGCCCGTGTGTATTACTGCCTCACTGAGGAAGCCCTGGAACCTTGGAAAAAAAATTGCTTGGGATGAGGCAGGGCTGGGAGCCAGTGAGAGACCAGGTCAAGAAGCTGGGTGATCCTAAAGAGAAGGGCCCAGTATTTATTTTTTCCACTTTTAACAACCTTGTAGAATTAGAACTGGAAGAGACCCTACAGAAGAACTAGTTCAACCATTTCTTGAGAGAAAGGACTTGCCTAGGGGCACTTACATGGATTGGACCTCTATATTCTTTACTTCCTCATCTGTACAATGGTCCTAATGAATATTTACTACAAAATAACACTAAGGATTTAAGGAGTTTTTAGAAAGGAAATATTTGACATGTGATTAGTGCTTTAAACATGTTAGTCTGTGTTAGTATTATTGAACAAAACAATAGGGAGAAGGCAGGAAAGTAGGACTGGATAGAAAAGAAGTTCTTAAATTGCTTCAGTGTCAAAGAAAACCACCTCACATCTCTGGGGCCTCCCTGGGCCTTATTTTTGTCATCTGTTAAGACAAGGATAATAATAGTATCTACCGTAGAGGGTGTTTGAGAGTTAAATGATAAATGCACATGAGCACTGAGCTCAGGAGTTTGGGGAAAATCTAATACCTACAGGATTCAGTTTTAAGAATGTCCCTATCCCCCTTCTCCAGGCTTCATTGGTCAGGGCCTGCTAAACTGCTAAGTGGAGGTCTCTGGTTTGTGATCCTAACAGCCCCATGTTGAGTATATTTTGAATTGCCAAGTGTCTTTGTATGCTGGACCTCCTGTGATCAGAACATCCAGCTCCCGAGGTGGGATATGGCCTAGAAAGCAAGGGTGAGGGCTCACTCTTAGTCATAAAGGCAATGGGCAAGGGCTGAGATCAGTTTGGCTTTGTTGACACCAGAGTGGTGTCCTCAGACCTGTGTGTGTGTGTGTGTGTGTGTATCCTGACAGTCACAGTAGGCAACACTTCCTTGGTGTCTTCCATCTGTTCCCTTCCCAGGGGCACTCAGGTACTTCTCTCCATACTCCCAACTTGTGTTCTAGTCTGACTTCTCCCCTGCCCTCCCCAGTCCCTCCAATCCTGGTTGCTTACCTGGCTGCTATCCTTGGCTGATACATCGGCCATGTTGTTTCTCCGAGCCTGGTGCACAGTCAGTGCAGCTCGAGTGGCCCCACCAGCTACACTCACAATGCACTGGGTGGGGAAAGGAAAGAATGAAGGTCACCCTTTCTGTGGGTAAACCAAGTAAATGACTCATACCAGTTTGAGAAAACAAGTCCTGAAGTGCCCCCCAGCAAAGCACTGAAGGCTGCCCTGGTATCCAGTTCTCACCCTGCACTCTTCCTAGATACATCTTTCCTGTACTGTTCTAGGAGAAAACTAAAGTTCTGCCTGCCAATATCTCCCTGTGAACCTGGCCCCAGGAACCTCAATTTCCTTCTTCAAGATGGAAGCTTAAAGATCATTCTTGGCTCAGATATTCCCCAACCTCCAACTCCTACTTTGGCTATATCCTCCATCTTGCTAAGCAACCAAGACAAGTCTGGTTTCCTGCTTTATGCCTGCCTGTAACATCTCAACTCTTTCTGTCCCAGTTAAGCCCTCTTTAGTCTTTCAGGATAATTCAAAACCTACACTGGAGGCCCTGACCTCTCATCACCTTCATTCACTTTGTTTATATTCACTATATATTTAGCCCCTTTTAGATGCCAAACACACAGCAAATGTTCAATAGGTTTTTTAATATATATATTTTTAGTTGTAGGTGGACACAATACCTTTATTTTATTTTATGTGGTGCTGAGGATAGAACCCAGTGCCTCACGTGTGCTAGGTGAGCACTCTACCACTGAGCCACAACCCCAGCCCTCAATAGATGTTTTACTCAAAGAATGGAAAATGGCCAGGAAGCTTGTCTCCAAATGTTGATAGAAGACTAGTACTTCCCCTTAGCTTAGAGCTCCCTCACCAGTGGTTCTGAACGCTGCCTTGGACTGATGATTGAGTACGGCTATCTGGCTAGAGACAGATCAGAAAACTTGGCTGGGTCTGAGTAGAAACATCTTAACTTTCTATTCTTTTAGAAATACCTTGAGCACAGGCCCAGATGAGCCCACACAGAGCACTACCAAGGCAGATGGATCTTGGGCAAAGGGGTGCCCTAGAGGTGGATACCTTGGCCAGGTTACTGGTGCTGACGGTCATGGTGAAACAGATTGGGTAAATGGGAGCCATAATCTCGAGGAACATGGCTAAATCGTTGAGAATGTCAGCAAAAAGCCTGGTGGAAGGATCAGGTTAGAAGTCAGAGACAAGAGACCTTCATAGTAGAAGACGACTCCTCCTCTCTGTCCCAGTCCCTTCCTCACCTCCACTGCTTTGCATTACAGTCCAGTTTGCCCCTGCAGGGAATAAAATATTGTTGCAATTTAAAATGAAGGAGAAAAAGGAGAAAAAACATCCTGTGGGCAGTGTGGGGAGTCCTAGGCCATGACAAGATCTAAAGAGTTCAGGGAAAACACATACCTCTAGCCACACATCTGTTCTCATATCTTGTCACTGCTGCCTAAAATGTGACCATTAAGTGGGAGGACCTTCAGGCAACTGTTTTCCCCTTACTAATCGATGACTTACCAAGGGAAAAATCTGTTTTATGGCTGACCCCTAACCTTTGCCATCCTTTGAGTGAGGCTGTTCCTGGGTTCTTCACCTCTCTCCTTCCTGCTTCATTGAGGATATCCAGAAAAAAGTCCATATATTTTAAACTGGTAAACACTAAATTCAGTATAATTCTGCATGTTACTGATATCTGATACAAATTCTCTTGGATCACATCCACAGTGGGTGGAGATGGGAGAAAGGCCAAGAAAAGAGCTGGGGTCTAACCTACATAGAGGATATTTCTGTTATATGACACCACAGATGGCTACCTCTTCTGTCCTTGTGTCCCTGGCCTGTGCATAAACACCTGGATACCATCTCTCTAAAATCCCAGTGGCAGGAAATGCTGCAGCCCTCAGCCAGTTCAGAATTTACAGCATTAGTCCTAAACCTTAATTTGAAATCTCCTGGAGGAAAAGGGAGAGCATTCTTGGGTAGGGTGTACAGCAAATACAGAGTGGAACTTCTGAATATATGTGCCTGACCAGGGGTTCTGCCCAATAAACCAGTTGATACCATGGAAAGAGTACATGCTTTAGGTTCAAATCCTATTTCACTAATACAGATCATATGGCTTAGGTAACAAGCCTCTTCTGGCACGATTCATATCTTTATCCTACCCTATAAAGTTGTTATAAGGATTCGAGAAATATATACAGTGCTTATGGGACACAGTTGAGTCCTTATTATGTGCCATGCAATGTGCTAAGCACATTCAGACTATTGCATTGACCTTTGCAATCATCATTGAAGGTGACATTATTACTATCATGACTATCACAACTGGGGAGTATTGCTTTAGGTCTGCTGCCTAGGAAGAGAAACTCACCCCTTCCACCAGGCAAAGATGATACGGCCCAGCATGCCAGTTGAATCTGGGGGAGAAAGGCATTGGTAAGGAACAAGGAAGAGATTTAGGAGCTGCAGAGCCTGGCAGACTCTAGCATGGAACTGGCTAATTCACCCTGGGTCACACTGTCCTTAGGAGGTGCATGTAGTATGATAAGTTCTGAACAGACATAGCTGTCTAATGTGGTCAGAAGTGCCCAAGAGAACTATGTACACATGTACACTGAAAGACACAGACAAGAAATATTTTTTGCAGCATTGTTAAAAACAGCTAGAAACTGGGATACTGCAAATGCTCGCTGAGAAAAGAATGTATAAATTCTGGTATGTTCACTCAGTGGCATATGAATAATTCACAATGAACCCAAACTCCTCACATCAACATAGATGAATACTAGTATTAAAATCTTGCATGAAGCTTAGATAGCACAAGATAATTTTTCAGAGAATTTTAAAACTAAAACCACATAGTGCTTAGGAATATATATCTATTTGGTAAAACTCTTTTTCTGGATTGTTGTGATTGTTTTTGTGACACAATGATTGAACTGAGTGGCTATGACTACACACCCTGCAATGGGTAAAATATTTATCACCTGGCTCTTTATAGAAAATATTTTTAATTCAGGTCATATCTTATACTGAGATAGCACCCATTAAGCCCAGCAAGGGGATCACAAGGAAGGAATGTTTGAGAACCAGATAACTGGGAGGTACTCACATGGTGGGCACTGGAAAGGACAGGTAGGATAGGCAGAGAACTCCAATTTGCTTGAGCTTGAGGTGATAGACCCTCAAGAGAAGGATCCAGGGAGAAAGGAAACTAGGTTGTGGGAATGAAGGTTAGGAGCATCCTAAAATATGGTGGTGACATAGGCCAATCCTCCCCATTTGCCAATGAAAACAGATGTGCAGTAACTTCTGTTCTTGGGCACTGAGGTCTTTTAATGGACATGATTCACCAACTATGGACTTGAGGGAGACTGTTAAGCACTCTGGTGGACACCTGACATACCTACACCTATCAATTTTCACTCATCCTATAAACTTGGGAGGGATCATTCTCGTTCACAGACAAAGCCACTGAAGTTCAGAGAAGACTCATGAACAAAATTGGGATATCTTTATAAGAAAAATTGAATTTCTAGCTTTTCTGGAAGACTTTGAGGACATGACTTATTTTCTGGAAGACTTTGAGGTCTTACTTCCCTTACTATCACAATCAGCTGGGGCTGAGCAGTAGCTACCTCATTCAGAGGATGTATGTATATAACCCATTCCCATCCAGCCTGTTCTACTTCATTTCTGTCCCCTTTCTGACCCTGGAAGTAATACCCATCAAGATGGCTTTATAGGCTTCCTCTTTTCTGTCACTCACCTTATCCTCTTCCCTCAAGTACATTACATTCTAAATAAAATTCTCATTGTTCCATTTAAATTCTTATACTGGATCAACTTAGTGACTTAAAAAATGGCAAAACCACTTTTATTGGTTGAGAGGGAGGGGAGCCCACTGGGCCAGACTCCATTTATCTTTCCTTTGACTATACAGTCAAGAAATTGTGTATTATCTTCCTCAGCCACTTAACACAAAGGGAGCCTACTCTACCTTTCTTTGAGGCGGTTTGCAGGGCAAACCATCAGCACCTGCAGGTTGGCATAAGGATGCATTAATAATATAATAATACCTCCCTTAATATGTGAAAGTCAATATTGTCCACCAGAAAAGGAAACTTAATTCCCACCTACTCTTCCTCATCTCACAATTAGCAGAGCTGTAAAATCTAGAAACGTCTGAGTCTAGTAGGAATCAGCTGTCTGCAAACTATATTTGACTCTACTCTAAAATACTAACTGGCACAGTGTGATAGTGAAGAGTGGAACACAGGCGTCAGTCAGCCTGGATCCAAATCCTGGCCCTACGTGAACTTAGACAAGTTACTTAACTTTTATGTGCCTCAGTTTCTCCAACCTGAAAAATGAATAACGGTATCCAAGGCTGCTGCAGGGATTAAGACACATTTACATGTACATGGGCAAAACACCTGGCTTGCAGTAGGCTGTCAAAGTATTAGCTTCTAGTAGTAGTACTATTACTAATTAAAACAATTAACCTCATTGCATGAGGTTTGTAGTTGAAAATGTTCACATCAAAAAATTACAAGGGAGTTTCTTATATGATCCTTTGCATACAAATTTCTTATGTTTGATGGAAACAAGCTTGTAAAATCCTAATTAAGAGGGCTTCTTTTAACATGAATACAGATTGTAAAATAAGTGGATATTTTTTTCATACCTTCAAATTGTCTTATTTTTTCTTAACAACTTATCTGAGTTGAAGACATACATAGGCAACATACTGGGGGATGAGACTGGGGTGCTAAGAAATGACATATAAAAAAAAATCAACTACTGACCCAAATTCCAACTGCTTTCCAAAAACTTAGCCAACAGGAGAGTAATGGAAAAGATTCAAATTCAGCAGGATATGGTAACATGAAAATAGACTCTGGAGGTAAATCACTTAGGTTCAAGTCCATGCCCCACCACTTGAACCTAAGTATTTAACTCCACTTAAATTGGATGTGAGCAATGAGTTTCTCATCTATAAAATGGGGATAATGGCTATATCTATGTCAGAGCTACTGTGAAAACTGAATCAGCATACAAAGACTGACAGTAAGCACTGTTAGCAGTAACTATCCTTGTTATCATTAAACAAAGAGACAATCAGGACAACAAGCCAGATTACCATCACCTCTCCACTAGCATGCACTATCAGAGAAAGTTTTCCAGAGGTGACTCTTATCTGGACAGTTTGCTCAGCCTTATTAATAAGATATTAGCAGAAGCCTCCTGATTCTCCAAAAAATATAGAAAGGCTCACCAGAGGTGTGGTCAGACAGAAGCTAAGAGAGAATGCACTTCCCCTTAGATTTGATTTAAACATCCATTAGGAATAGAGGTGAGGGACAAAGGACAGTGGCCAATGTGTACTCCTGAAGAATGAGTGGTAGTTTCCCTTTTATTCTATACTTCACTTTGTAGGTGACACAGTACCAAACTATATCTTTTTTTCCCCCTCAATGATTTTTTAAAAAATTATACACACTCAGCAGATGGTCACTATAGTTACCACTTATGGCAGCATCTAGTATCTTAGAGGATACAGGATACCATTTATCCCTTCCAGAACCTTCTTTTACTCAGGGCCAACTACATCCTTCTCCCCCCACGAACTAACCAATTTCCATAAAAAAAAAAAAAAAATCAATCCTAGGCGGTTGGTTTTATTTAAAAAATTACATTTTCATGCAAATCTCTACAGAAACTTGGTGTAAGGGGGAGGGGGCAGTTAATTTGGGGATTTGGGATCCAAATGATTTAGGGACTCTGCAGTTTGTATGGGCAACTAGTGCAGGGGCCGGGCTGGTATAAGGGATGAAGGTATAAAACGCTGTTCTAAGCACTGGGGATACTTGGCTTTTGTATGCTACCTGCAGCATACACATGTCAGAGCCCAGAGTTGGAGGTCCAAACACTGATCAAGTGGGAAAGCAGGGCTGGGTTTTGCAGTGGAGGAAAAGGAGGCCAAAGAAAAGGCATGGCTGAGAGCAACAGGTGAGGCTCCAGGGGTCCTGCTCACCTTTCACAAGCCAGGTGGCCGTGGCAGCTGAAACAGAGGCTTTTGCGTTCCCCACACCTATGCCCAGCAAGACTGCATGCGTGGCCAGGGAGCCGGACAGGCTGGAAGCAAAGGCCTGAGGAAGAAAAGAAGGGGAGTGAGAAGTGGTCGCAGGAGCAAGGCGGTCTACGTTCTATTACCGATTCTTCTTGGTGTATGGCCTAGTACATGTCATAGTTAGGCTCTGGGATCCAGTCTCGCGTTTATTTATTTATTGGAATCAGGGATTGAACCCAGGCTTAACCAATGAGCCACATCCTCAGTCCTTTTTAATATTTTATTTAGAGACATGGGGCTCGCTAAGTTGCTTAGGGCTCCCTAAGTTGCTGAGGCTGGCTTCAACTCGTGATCCTCTAGCCTCAGCGTCCAGGGCTGCTGGGATTACAGGTGTGCGCCAAGGCTCGGCCAGTCTCCCGTTTATAAATGAGCAGGGAGGTGGCCTGCTCCGTTCCCTAACCTCCAGTCATATGCCAACATCTGCCCCGGACGGCTGGGCTGACCTGCACGGAGTCCCATATCTGGTAAGGCAGATAGTCGGGGCTGACGCTATCGGGGAAGCCTTGAGGCAGGAAAACGGCCTGCAGACCCGACAGAGGGAGTAAAGCAGCCCCAGGAGACCCCTCTCCGTCCCCTTCTCGTCCTCTGGGTTTCACCGCGAAGGCGGGGAACCTCCACCAGCGCCTTTCCTCCGCTTCCCATTGCAGGCTGCCGTCAGGGGCGGCGCGGCAGCCCCGTGCAGCTCCGGAGCCAAACTGTTCCGAGCACAGTGGGGTTTCAAGAATCGCCACGTCAGCCATCTCTACCCTCTTTGTCGGAATCCTGCTAGAAGACAGGCCAGGCTACACTTCCGGCTCGGCTACGGCGGCTGCGGAGGGGCAACATTCTTTCGCTAATTGGCAGCGGGCTTCTGCATCCCTATTTGAATACCGCAGGATTGATCCGGACATTTGGTGGTGGTGGTGGTGGGGGGGGGGGGCGAGGTAGCAAATTGTATTTGGACACAGGAGCAATGGGGGCTTTTGGCCCTGAAAGACATTTTAATTCCTTGTGACTTGCAACTTTCACTAATGGGGAGAAGGAAAGAAGTCATCTCTAGGGAAATGTTTTTAATCTTTAGACTTTGTTGGGCTGCACAATTTTTAGCTGTGTGGCTTTGGGTTAATCAGTGTCTCTCTCTGCGTCTTGAAGGATGTACAAGCTTCAGATTCAAATTCCTTCCAATTGATCTCCTTTGCTGTGAGGGTAAGGACAATATTTCTCTCTCTCTCTCTCTCTCTCTCTCTCTCTCTCTCTCTCTCGACTAACTCACAGTAGATGCTAAAGGAGACTTATGAATGAATGAATGCATGAAGAAATTTCGCAAGATGATCCCCTAGGCCCTATTGAGCCACCCAGTTGCCCTACCCTCCTCTGGTGTCCCTGTGTAACTCAGGGAAAACCTAAATAAGCCCTCTAGCTTTACTTGCTTTTAGTTGTCCTTAAAAATAAAAAAATTTTGGAGGTCACAGTAGCTGAACAATATATAATTAGTCTCCCACTAACTTTGCTGTAGATAACACCTTTAGACCTGTTGATTATGATGAAAACAGTTTTGCCTAGGTTATTCTTCAGGGACTTGAAGGCTGCTTTTGCTGAAAACACTGACTCTTCATTTAGGCCTGCAGATATCTGACTGGCAACTAAAATAGGATGAAAAGGCTTGGCTTCTCTGCCTTCATACTGTATATCTCCTTGCTACCTTAACGTTTGAATTAGAATATTTCTGCTCAACTCTGCATGTTGACATATTAATCATTTAAGAAATGTTTTATCTGGAACAATAATACAAGATTGATTTTATCTAAATTTACCTAATCTTTCTCTTTGCCTTTGAGACTTAAGACACCAAGGTAAGAGTAACTAAGATAATGTTGAGTTCCAGGCCACTGGAGCAGCACCTAGAAGTCTCTAGTCATCAGTTCTTTCTTGAACAATGCTCCCCTTGCCTTGCTTTTCTTCCCTAGAAAGCCTCTTTGTATACTTGAGTTCTGTAAGATGGTCTTGGTTAGTGATAGCCTTCCACTCTCTTTGGTTTGCTGGATTTCCAAATAAAACTCTTTCATTGTCCCAATAATTTGTCTTCAAGTCATTAGTCTTTTAGAGGGACTTTTCAAGTGAGTAGATGAACTTGCTTCAGTAACACCTAGACTTGACTAGAAATTCTCTGCCCTTCAGACATCCCTAAGACTAGGAAAATATTATTTCTGAAAGCCTCCTAAGGAGTTGAAGGGATGAAAAATATCAAGGGATTGCAACAATAGTGTCAGATAACAAGATAAACAGGAAGTTTTTGTGTGTTCATTTAGGGAGAGGGTCCAAAGACAGAATATTTCTTTCCCTTCCAACTCATAGTATATGCTCCCTTTTTATCTTCTAATGCAGTGTCTTCTCCAAGAAGTAGAAATTTGCCAGGAGTATTCTCTTTGTTTTAAGTCAGAAAATAAAATATCTTGGTTCCTTAACCTGACATTCTTGGACTCCCCTCAATCCAGTTTGGTCCCAGTTGAAAATTCTTTCCCTAAAATTTCTGGTTCTCCCAAACTACCACCTTCTCATGGAAACCTTTTACCACATCTCACCTTATCTGACACCTACATAGAGTCTCTCTGAGGCTGAGATAAACCCAAGTACTTAATTTTTTTTTAAATTGAGTTTCCTGGTGAAAAAATTGAAAGGTTATAAATACTTCATTAATTTTTAAAATTTTAATTTCTGTGAATGTACCTAACTCTGAGACCAACTTCTATGAATGAATTCCATCCAAAGGCCTTATCTTGAATCCAGGTTCTGTTTCACTATGGTTGTACCTGTGAGATCTTAGACAAGTTACTAATTTTCTGCTCTTTAGTTTCTTCATCTGAAACATGGGAACAATATTAGTGCTTACAACATATGGTTAAGATGAGGGTTAAGTGAATCACATGTGTAAAGCTCTTGAACTGTATATGACACATAGTACATACTATTTAAGCATTAGCCATTGTTTAAGTGTTTCAATGTGAGGCCCTTAGCTTCATGTGAGGCAGGTCAAGTGACATTGTATAATTTATTGTCTAAACCAGGACTTTTGAGGGTGTCATCAAAGAATTACTATTAGTAATTATGTTGGTATAACAGGTCTAAAGTGGAGCTGTCCTGGGTTAACTGATATGGTCACACTATTTATAGGATTTCTTCAGCTTTACTGACTATCAATGTCACATTGACCTATCCCTGCTCAGAGACCATGGCAGTCCTTATTCATTGTAATACCTGTTTGGCCCTTAAAATGCTGCCTTGAGTCACTTTGTATTTCATTTTATTAGGTATCTCTGTCATGTCCCAGGTGGACTTTAAGTCTTTGAGGACAAGGACTCATCATACACCTCCCCTGACCCAAGGGTGCAGATTAGTGACTTGAAAAATAAATAATTTCACTTCCTTTACCTTTTGGTAGCCTGTCCCTAACTCCTGGCACCAAGTAGCATATTATGCCCTGGGCAGAATAGTCCAAACTCCTCATATTATTGGTTTTACTCTCATTGATCTCCCCAATTCTACTCCTGCATATATATATATATATATATATATATATATATATATATATATTCCAAAGACCTCATAACTTATAATTCCCTCGCTTAAAATCTTTCAGTGGCTTTTCATTATTTTTATGGAAGGAGATTTCGGTATTGAAGCTCTTCAATGACTTTTCTTCACATTTGAAAATAAACCCAAACTTCTTGAGATGGCCCATAAAGCTTTGTAGATTGGGTCCTGCCTTATCTCTCACAGTTTGCCCCTTATAATTCATTCCTTCAAGTCCCCAACTAGAGGTAAGCTCCAAGAAGACAGGAACTTTATCTTTGGTGTCAATATATTTTGTTGCCTCATATCAGTGCCTGGCACAAGGTAGATGCCAAATATCTACTTGTGGAATGAATGAATTAATTTTTTCCAAAAATTCTTATAAAATAGACATATTATTATTTTATTCTTCCTTCACAGAATAAAATCTGACACATATATTTAAAGTGAATTCATCAACATCACAGAGCTGAAAAGTGGCAAAACCATTCATTTATTCATTCAACAAATATTTAGTGAACAGCTATTAATCTGCTAGGAAATGAAGCAGGATTCAAACCTGAAATGAACAATTTTTAAAATACCTTCCTTTACTTTCTTATATTACATTAATTTTAAGAATTAAAAAAAAATTAAAGATTTTTTTTAGATGTTGATGAACCTTTGTTTTATTAATTTATTTATATGTGCTGCTGAGGATTGAACCTAGTGCCTCACACATGCTAAGCAAGTGCTCTACCACTGAGCCACAAACCCAGCCCCTAAAAAAACAGATAAATTTTTTGCTATAAAATAATTCAAATAATACTAAGAGGTAAGGTCAAATTCTCTCTTGCAAGAATTCCTCTTTCCATTTTCCCAGCCAATAACAGTCCCTCTCTAGAAGTTAACAGACTATCATTATACACATAAATAGTTTTGAAATTAATTCCTACTCCAGTATCCTGGCCTGGTTTAATTTATTCAAACTATAGTTCATTTAACATTGTCTTAAAGATATTTCATATTAGCACATATGTATCTACACTTTTTTGTTTTATTTTTTATTTTGGGGGGGACAGGGGAATTGACCCCAAGGACACTTAATCACTAAGCCACACCCCCAGCCCTTTTTATTTTGGGACAGGGTCTCTCTAAGTTGCTTAGGGCCTTAATAATTTGCCGAGTCTGGTCTCGAACTTCCAATCCTCCTGCCTCATCCTTTCAAGTCACTGGGATCACAGGCATGTGCCTTTGTCTGGCTTTCATTTATTTTATTAGCTCCACATCATGCCATAGTTTCTTTCAAGATTCTCTCTATTGATAAAATTTTATATTATTTCTACCTTTTCATCTGTACAAACTGGGATGGCAAATTCCTTGTACAAGCATATCTATGTGTTATAAAAGTAGAGTCCAAGGTAGAATCCAAAGCAGAATCATTGGGTTGAAACACATATGTATTCTAATTCAAAGAATTGTAAAATTATCCTTTAAAAAGTTTTACCAATTTATACTCCTTCTAAAAGTATATGAAGTTGCTTGTCACAATCAAGATGTTTGTGTGTGTGTGTAAAAAGGGCAATCAGCCACTTCTGCATTTTAATTCTCACACTTTAGTCTGACTCCATGTAACCAAATTTGCTTTCTTCCATTACATATTAATAGTGCCTATTCTAGACCTACCTGCATACAAATAGAATTATAGTGTGCTATATGTAGTTTTATAGCTGCCATCTTTGGTCAGCATGTTTATGAGATTCATTCATATTATCATATTATCAAACATTAGTCTATTCTTTTAAAAAAATTGCTGAGGAGTATTCCATTGCATGAATATACTGCAATCTGTATATCCATTCTTTGGTTTGTGGATATTTAGAATGTGTCCAGTTTTGGGCAATGATGAATAAAGTTGCTATGAACACCTGCATTTGCATTTAAGAATTTTGTAGACATGTATATTCATTTATCATGGATAAAATACCTATGAGGATATTGCTGAGTCATGTGGTAAGTGTATATTGAACTTTTTAAAGGAAATTGCCAAATGGGAATGGTGGTAACTGTAAAAGAGTAACACAAAGGAGTTTTTTTGGGGGTTGATGGAAATGCTCTGTATTTTATTATGGTAGTAATTATGTGAATTTATATGTCTGTTGAAATTAATGAACTATACCAGAAGGCACTTGGTTTTGCTGTATGCTGTTTTTCAAAGAGGTAGTACCATTTTACACTCCCAACAGTAATGTATTGATAATTCTAAATTGTCCCACAACCTCACCAACACTTAGCCAGTCTTTTTAATTTTAGTCATTGAAATGGGCATGAAGTGATAACACATTGTGGATTTAATTTGCATTTTCCTGATAAGTAATGATATTGAACATCTTTTCATTTGATTAATATCTTTTGCATATTTTCTTTATGGCATGTGTTCTAATATTTTGACTATTTGAAAGATTGGGTTATTTGTTTTATTATTGAACTGTCAGAATTTGTTATTGTTTCCATATATATATATATATATATATATATATATATATATATATATATATATATATTGTTAAGTTGTAGTGTAACTATTCCTCCTAATGGTAAACATATTTTCTGCTCTAGATAAATGAAAACATATTCACACAAAAACCTGTACACAAATGTTTATAGAATTTCTATTCATATTTGTCAAACCTGCAAACAATTGAGATGTCCATCAGTGGCTGAATAAATAAATTGTGGTGCATCCATACAACTTACACTCAGCAATGAAAAACAACAACTTATAGATACTTCCAACAATTTGGATGAACGTCAAAGGCATTATGCTAGGAGAAAGAAATGGGTCTCAAAGGTTATGCATTTTTTAATGAATGACTCCATTGACATGACAGCTTTAAAAAGACTGAACTGTAGTGATGAAGGGTGTTTAGTTATTGCCAGGTTCAGGAGTGGAATGGAGGTGACTACAAAGCGAAGGAGTATCACAAAGAAGTTTTTTTGGGTGATGGAAATGTTCTATATTCTGATCGTGGCAACAGTGATGTGAATATAAGTCTTAAAATTAAACTGTACACCAAAAAGAAGTCAATATTGTTAAATGTTTATTAAGAAACTACTGTAATCAAAAAGCAAGTTAACAAGTCACTATGAATATATAAGTGCCTATGAATGTTGTTTTTTAAGAAATATTTATGCATTTATTTATTTATTAGTTTTTATGTGGTGCTGAGGATTGAACCCAGTGCCTCATACATGTTAGGCAAGCACTCTACCACTGAGCTACAACAGCAGCCCCTGAATGTTGGTTTTTGAGTGGCAAAAACTACGACAGGAAATATATATATCTTTAATGCTGGTTACTTCTGTGTGGACAGCAAAATGATCAAAATTTTCAGTGTATACTTTTGTATTTCTTTGATTATTTTGATTAGTATGTAGTGATTTTGAAATTTGAAAATCTGTTAGAATGGAAAACATTAGGAAAAAATTTAAAAATAATAAAAAGTATTTCTGCTTTATTGAATACTTGATGATATGTCTGAGAACAAGATAAATACATCTCCATTTTTTGTGGAACATATCCTGATCCACATCTTATGAATGGCTCATCTGCAAAATATGTCTAAAAGTATTCTAAAAATAAAGATAAATAGTACATGTTTGAAATAGTGCCTGGCACAAATGAATAAATGTAATGTAGCTGCTATTAGTATGTATCAATAGATAGGGAGAAGGATTGCCCTCACCTTACACATGATGTAAAGGTGCTTGTCATGTAACAAGGACTCAATTAATGTTAGTTTCTTGAGTACTTGGATGGGATATTGGATATTGGGTTGAGAGACAGAGGGCAAACATATGTTCCTGGTTCAGTTTTTGCAATTTTTGGGTCTCTTCGTTTATCTATTTTTCTTGGGCTGTCTATCTCTCTAACTTCAGGGAAACCTCACCCTCCTTCTCCACCCTAGGCTGACCTATCACCCTCCCTCAGAACCTAGATATGTGTCCTTTTCTTCTGAAGTGAACACTTGACTTCGTGCCTGCATCTAGCTCAGCACAAAGGACATAGGGACTCTGGTAGACCTGAAGGTGAGTCCAACTTGGGAAAAATGTGACTTCAGAGCAGAGCAAGATTTGAAAAGTTTTGGAAAGAAGGTGTACCTGTAAAGCACCAGGGATCTTTAAAGGCAGTGAGAGAACTGAGGGAAATAACCAAGGGTGAGGGAAAGGGATATTTGAATTCTACCTCTTTCTCTTACAGGCAGATGGCCCATCTTCAGTCTAATAAGGATCTCATTTCTACGGGAATGAAGGAATTTAATGTTCTGCTGAATCAGCAGGTAAGCCCAGGCACTGTTTCAGAGGACAGGCCTGAAGTACCTGTGTTGGGGCGGGGACAGAGAAGGGAGAATAGTTTGAAACTTGAGGGTGATGGTGGTTAATGGAATGAACTAAAGAGAGGGAATATAAATCAGAGAAAAGAGATGTGAGAGTTTGTGAGACTGTTCTGGTATTCCTGAATCACATTGCTGACCACATTCTTCCTTGCTAACTCTTTCTCTACTTTCCCCAGGTCTTTAATGATCCTCTTATTTCTGAAGAAGACATGATGACTGTGGTGGATGACTGGGTGAACTTCTATGTCAACTATTACAAGCAGCATATGAAAGGGGAGCAGCAAGAGCAAGTTGGGGCTCTGCAGGAACTCCAGCAACAGTTGGACATTCTGGCAAAATCTTTTCTGGTTAAATATAAAGACTTCCTAAAATCCCATGAGCACCCAAACCATAAGCTTCCTTCCTTCTAGCCCAGAGATCCAGGACTTCATCTCCAAGAAGCCCTTAAATTCTGGCTTTGTAGATCATGTACTTAAGGATGTGCTTCTTTATGATACATCAATAAATACCAGTACTGGTTTTGCTGGACTTCCTGGCTCTTTTTCCATTGTCTGGCCCTGGCTTATGAGGGCAGTTGGTTTCTTTTTCTTCAATCCTTCTTAGATATGATCTTGGATTAATTTAGTAATAGAGGTTAGCAGCTTTAAGTAACCACTGGGCAATACTAAAATAGGCTGAACTAAGGGCCAGGAAGGCAGGGACTAAAGAGAAAGTGCTGGGATGAAGTGGATGGTAGAAGAAGTGAGATAAAAGCCTTCCAGAAATTATGGTCCAGTGATATGTTACTCTAGCAGAAAGCTGTTGTAAGTCTCCTTGGTTCAACCAGAGCCAGGTTTACTGCCACCATTATTCAATCACCTGCCCTTAGCTCCTACTTGAACAATATTCTAGGATTTTCTGATTCCAAGGCTACTACAGAATACCTTTGGGGGTACTCCCTGGAGTATCTCAGGAATTCAGGGTTAGAAAGGATATTGGGAACCATTCAATATGTCTGGTATAAAACAGATGGCCAAATCTTTACCCTTTGGCTCCACCATCCTTCAGACCCAGATCCCAGGACTGGGAAAAATCAGAAGCCAGCCTTTCCCATTGCTTAAGCCATCTCAGTCACTTTCCTCCTTTCTTTCAGACCTCCTGACTCCTATTAGAACTCTGGGGTGGAACCAGAATTGGGTCAGGGTCATTACTTTTGAAAAACGAAATGGAAAAAAAAAAGTCACAAAACTATAAGCAAATAGATAAGTAAGGTACAGGGAAGGGAAGAGGGGAGGGAGGATAGGAGGGAAAGGGAAGTGGGAAGTACTGGGGACTGCATTAGAACAAATTATATCCCATGCTTTTATTATTATGTCAAAATGAATCCTAATGTTGTGCATAATTAAAAAGAATAAAAACAAATCGAATACGAAATGAAGGTTTTGGATTGCAGCGCTAACTCGTCTGAAAGCCCGGAGGCCTTAGGGACTGCGCCTGGCAGAGGGGCGGGGCGAGGAGGCGGGTCACGTCAATCAGATCCTGCTTGGCGCCGCCTAGAGCTTTTCACTGGGTTTTCTGTGTTTCTTCTTGGGTGAGGAAAGTTTCCGGGCTGAGGCGTCGTTCCCCAGTTCCTGTCACTAGCAGGCTTTCTCTTCCTCGGATCTGTGCACCCCCATCTCTGACTTTTTTTTTTTTTTCCTTCTCCTTTGCAGTTTGGTTTACCCTGAACCAGACCTCTGCTCAGTGCCCCTAGCCATTCTTCCAATGTGTGGAAGTGTGGGGGCCTCAGACTCTGCCAGAATATGTCCGACTCCAATGGAAAGAAGCTGCCAGCACCTCTGAGGTGGGGTCGGTGCCCTAGGCAGGGGCCAATGCCTATCTACTGTACCCCTCAGAAAATCTCAGTCTGTTAACTGGGACTCGGTGCTCACTCACTGGGACAGTAGTCAACATCCTCTCCTTTGGAGTAGTGTGCATGGGTGGAAGAAAGTGATGGAGAAACTGTATGAAAAAAGTCATTGGAGTTACACTGTTGCTGTGTGCAGTGTAGCTGAAAGGAATAGTTGGAAGCTACTTTGGTTCAATTCGCAAAGATGCTCTTAAATTTAGAACTATCTAACCTTGGGAACTATTTAGATGACCATTCCTCTAGTGTTCAAAGAAAGATGACCAATTAACAGGCATGTGGTAAGAAATACTTTTTAAAAAATTATTATTTGAAAATATTTTGCTTAGGAATGAAATTTTGTATTTTATATTTCTTATGGTGACATATAGTGACATAAGTATAATGGTGTGGTACAAAAGATTCTTCAGTGGGTGGGAAAATTCAACATCTAAACTCCATTTCAACCGTTTGTAAGCTGTGTGAATTGGAGAAATTACAAAAAAAGTTTCTTTTTTTGACAGAAAATCTTTTGATGACTCTGCATTCATATTATTTATGTGTCTATTTAGAAGTCTATTTAGAAGTAAAATTTGGAATATTTTGACTTTTCAGAAATGGTGGTATGAATCATCAGGATCTGATGATCCATGAGAATAAAAATAAAGTTACTGAAGCAGTGAATACCCCAGTCCATTATTATTTCTGAAAAATTAACCAGAAATACCAAAAAGGATAATGCTTATTTTGTTTGACAGCAGTGCCTGAATCAATTCTAGAAATAAGATTGTAAATAATAGGTGGATTAATACAGCCGTAACTCTTCTCTATTCTTATTTTGATGTTGACTCTCACTTTAAGACTGACCCTGAACTTGAACTCACTTTTAATCTCACCTTCAACTCTCACACCCTGTGTCCTACCTGATCTTAACCCTGAACAGGATAGACACCTTACCCTCATTGATCTTGAACATCACAGACATTATTTTCACCGTGACACTGTTCCTCATGCTGAACTAGACCCTAACTTTAACCCTGACTGTGATCCTGACACCTACCTGAATATTACCTTGACCTTTATCTCTGACCTTCATGAGCATGACCCAGAACCTCACCCTAGCAAGGACACTGCAAATGACTAATCTTGATTCCAGAACCTGACCTTGATCATGAATCTTATGCTCAATATAGCAACACTATGAACCTGAACATCAGCCTCATTCACCTTGTTGGTGATTTGAACTTTATCATGAACCTGACCTACACCCTGATACTTCCCTGACTCTCCCTCTCACCCAGTTACTGTTATGATTTGGATATAAGGTGTCCCCTGAAAAGCTCGTATGTTAGGAAATGTAGGAATGTCTGTAATATCATCAGAAGATTAAACCACTTGTCGATTAATAATTTAAATGAGTTACTGGGGTTGTAATTGTAGGTCAGTGGGGTGTGGCTGGAGGAAGTAGGCCATTGGGGACATAGCCTTGGGGATTATATTTTGTCCCTGATTTCTTTCTCTCTGTCTCTCTCTGTCTCTCTCTGTCTCTCTCTCTCTCTCTCTCTCTCTCTCTCTCTCTCTCTCTCTCTCTCTGCTTCCTGGCTGCTATGAGCTGGAAGCTTTCCTTCAGCCAAACATGGATGGAGACCTCTTAAACTGCAAGTCCAAATATACTTTTCCTCCTCTAAGTTGTTCTTGTTTTGGTCACAGTGACAAAAAGCTGATGAACACACTTACCTTTCACTCAGGCCCTCAACCTGACCCTGATACCAACTCATATGCTCACTCACTTTCACGGATGTCCCTTACACTGAACATAATTCTAACTTTGACTTTAGCACTGACCCTTCCAAAGAAAATCCACCAGACTCTGACCCTGGCTGTGACCCTTATCCTGGTTCTTACCCTTCTCCCTATTCTGACCTTAACTGACACTAACTGTTTTTATGCTCTTGTACCTCACTATGTTACAATCCTGATCCTAATCTGACCTTAACTCTGACCATCACCCTGACCACAAACTCTGACTCTGACCACAAAGTTCATTTTAACCTTGATTCTAATTCTTATCCTCACCCTGACCTTGGAAACTGTTTCACACTGATTCTGACACTGAACACTATTATTTAAAAAACTTCTTTTTTATAACATATAATTAAAAGTATCATATATAAAATGTTTTGAAATATGTATACATTGTGAAATGGATAAATGAAGCTAACTACCATATGTATTACCTCACACATATTTTTTTGTGGTATGAATATTTAAAATCTACTCTCAGCAATTTCCAGAATACACTACATAGTTGTTAACTATATATGATGCATATCATAAATCTCTTGAACTTATTCCTTTGGTCTACCATGCGGCCAGCGCAGTGGTTTCATTAATGAGGTTCTTGGCATAAAAGTTAGCTAGTGAGATGGAAATAAACACACAGACTCAGTTACCTTTTTCTATGACCAGGTCCCAGACGGCTCCCCTCTCTGGTTCCCACCTCTAACCGCCCAGCAGGGCAGCAAGGATTACTCAGGGCTAGCAAGAGAGAGAGAGAGAGAGAGAGAGAGAGAGAGAGAGAGAGCACACGCCAGGGAGTAGCCTTTTATTGGGGAACAAGAAATTCAGGGGAGAATTCCATCCAATGAAGGTTGAAGGGGGGCCGCACTCCAAGGTCAGGGTCAGTGATTGGGCCCCTGGGGTCAGTGGTCAGTTACACCCCCACATGGACAGGTTCTCTCAACAGGAGAGGGCCGGGAAAGCTCCGACACAGCCAGAGCGCCTCAGACCCTAACCGGGAGTCACCCAGTCACGTGTGAGAATGGCTCCCGACACTTTGGTCTAACTGGGATTTTATGTCCTTTGACCTACATCTCACCAATAACCACCCTCTCTCACCCAGTTTCTGGTAACTAGCATTTTACTCTCTGCTTCTGTGAGTTTGAATTTTTTAGATTCCATGTATTAGTGAGATCATTTAGCATGCATCTTTCAGGGATAGGCTTATTTCACATAACATAATGTCTTCCAGGTTCATTCACATTGTTCTTGCCCAAAGGCAAGATTTCCTTTTTTATTTTTTTTAAGGCTAAATAGTATTCTACTCTGTATCAGAACCACATTTCCTTATCCATTCAACCATTGATAGACAATTAAATTGATTTCATATGTTGACTATTGTGAAGAATGCTGAAATGAACATGGGAATTCAGATATCTCTTCAGCATACTGATTTCATATTCTTTGGGTATATAGCCAGTAGTGGGATAGCTGGATCCTTTGTAGTTTGTTCAGTTTTTTTCCCCCATCCAACTTAGAGTTTATTTCTTGTTATCCTTCTTAGCATGTAGTTTACTTTCCCAAGATTTTTTTTCTTTGCTGTCCTGGTTCACATTATAAATTAATTCACAAATATAGAATTGTGCTAGAAACAATATTTATAAAAGTTCATATGCTTACTTACATACAAAATTATCCATAGAAATGGTTTTCGGTACACAGAGTAAGAGAGTAGGTAATCTCTTTTGTTGGCTTTCTGCATAATGGTTAAAAAGTAATGGTGGCATGATCTTTACCTCAATAAGCTAATAATTTTCCTACTTGTTCTATTTCAAAATAACAATTTTTTAAAAATATTGTATCTTAAAGAATACTCAGGAAAAAGTTTTTTTTTTTTTTTATAATGTGCATGTAGTCCTATTTCTAGAAAATTCTAAACCCCAGACTAAAACTCAAAAAACACGACAGAAAGGCAACTCATTAATGGAACGCTGTTCCCGTGAATCCAACAACTATTCATTTTTGATTAGCACTTTTAAAATAATTTGCTATTCAACAAATAATGACCAAGTGTTTGCCATGTTATGTACCAGGTCTCTGCTGGGTGTAAGAGTGAGTGTAAGGGGGCTGGGGATATGGCTCAAGCAGTAGCGCACTCGCCTGGCATGCATGCGGCCCAGGTTCAATCCTCATCACCACATACAAAGAAAGATGTTGTGTCCTCCAAAAACTAAAAAAAAAATAAATATTAAAAAATTTTTAAAAAAAAAGTGAGTGTAAGAGTTATGCAAGGGAAGATGCCTCTGAGAAGTGAAAGGGGATGCTAAGATACATAAAATCATTAGTTTTAAAGATTTTGACAACAAATGGTTTATCATATAAAAACTATGAAATTCCACTTTAAAACTATTTTTTTTAAATTTTAATATTTATTTTTTAGTTTTTGGCGGACACAACATCTTTGTTTGTATGTGGTGCTGAGGATCGAACCCGGGCCGCATGCATGCCAGGCAAGCGCGCTACCGCTTGAGCCACATCCCCAGCCCTTAAAACTATTTTTAATAAAATTCTAACAATACTTTGTTAGGCAATGAAATACCCAGGACAGAAGCTAAGAGGGACAGGCTAAGAGGGGCAGGCTGCCAGGCTGCCATCATCAAATGGTTCAGCAGTCACCCCAGACCTTGGATTTGGGCAGGGAGAATGAGGCAGAGCTGGTGGGGTCCCACTTTCTGCTCAGAGGAGCATTGCCAGGGACTTCCATTTCAACCAGAATCTCTGGTCAACTGAGATCCAGCTCCTGCTATGCCTATTTACTTATGTCTGCCCATGATGCAGTTTGTTTTAACAGCCAGGATACATGTTACCAGCACCAGCTCTGGAGCCAGGCCCAGCTCCACCATGTCTTCTCTGGGACCTTGGGCAAATCACCTCTCATCTTAAAAGCCCACATCCCTTGCATTGAAAGCAAGTGTGATAGAGCTCTGCTGCCATTCCTGTGAGGTGAGGATTCTGTGGGTTAATGACTATTGAGTCTAGAACAATGTTTGGTACCTAGGACTGTCTGCACAGTGAGCTGGGCACAGCTCAAGGATTTGTAGTGCTTCCTGGCACACTGATAGAAACTTTAACTGGAGGCCAAGGACACAAAGTTGGAGTTTTCCTCTAAAAAGCCAAATTACCTGGCTTTTCTGAAAAAAAAAAAAAATCAGAAAGCTGCTGGACAGGAGATAGCCAGCTGCTCGGGGAGCATTTGGCTGATGGGTCCAGCCACCACCTCCAGGTGCCAGCTGCTGACCTTTACCACCTAGCCACTTCAGGGCTTGTTCCAGCTGTCTGAGCACGTTTGAGCCCACCCCCTGGCATAGAGCCACAAGCCCACAGACCCAGTCCCTGCCCTCACAGAGCTCGAAGGCTGCTTGCCTTGGAATGCAGGTGGACTTCTCACCAGAGGTCCATCTCTAGAAGATGTGTAAAGCTTGCTGGGGTCTAGGAGTTCCCTGCCACCTGGTTCCTCCACGGTAGTAACTGGATCATCCGGGAGCTCAAAGAAATGCAGAACCTCAGCCCCACCCCATACCCGGGACTGGGAATCCGCGCAGCCCCGAACTCAGGTGTGCGGTGGAAGTCTGAGAAGCAAGGTCCTACACCTCAGAGCCCTCCCGCGGGTAGATAAGGTTTCTTGACCTTGCCAAGGTTTTAGAAGGGGCTACTGAAGGGCTGCACTGGCCCCTGCCGGCGCTGGCCAGGAAGGGGCTGTAGTAGAAAGATCGCTGGCTGCTGCCGCTGCTGGTGCTCCGCGATAAGGTTTCAGCGGAGGCCTCGGAGATGGAGGGGCAGGGAAGGCGCTGCTGGAGGGCAGCTGAGGGCCTGGACTCCCAGGTGGAGGCAGTGGGGCCAGCGTGCTGGGTGCTCCCGCTGCAGTCCACGCTTAGGGTGTTAAAGAAGGAGCTGAGGCAGGGGGAGGAGGCCAGCACCGGGCCACCCGGAGGGGACACGGGGCTCTTAGCGCCCTCAGGCTCAAGCGACTGCGCTGGCAGAAGCATAGAGGAAGGGCTGTCTCCCTCCGATGTGCAACCCACTGTGGTTCCCAGTCCCGAGGACAGCCCGTCTTCTGACTTGGAAGTCCCTGCAACCACCGCAGAGTTGCCGCTGGCCTTGAAGCGCCGCTTTCGCTTCGTTTCGGTTGTCAAACATCTTCCCGCGGTTTGGATCCAGAGTCAGTAGTTACCTTTCCCTGGGTCGTCCTCATCGCGGGGCACCATCTTAAAGCAGTTGAGCGACAGGTTTTGGCGAATGAAGTTCTGCCGGCCAGCTTCGATGCGTTGGAATGGCCGTGGCGCGCTCTGGAGGGCCATGGCGACGATCGCCGAGTAGGGTGACCGCACGCCTGCCCGGCTCTCGAGGCGCTGCGGGTGTGTCGGGCGCAGGCTGCGCTAAGGGACGCTTTGGGCGGTGGCTGCAAGTAGGTAGGGTCTGGCCGCTGCCCCAGGCGGCTGCCCCGGAGACGCGCAGCAAAAGTCGGACCAGTGGAGCCACAAGTGGGTGTTGGCGGCGGCGGTCGGCAGCGCGTAGGGCGCCCTGGCAGCCCGGGGCGCGTCCCGGGCGGCGGTGCCGCGGGGCAGGCTGGCCTGAGAGTACACATCGAAGTTGTCGCCGCAGTAGAGGTCCATGTCGGCGGGCGGCCGAGGACTGGCGAGCGCGGCTCAGGTGAGAGCATCCGTCTGCAGGTCACCTTGCGGCCCGCCTCCGCCAGTGCTCAGCGCCCGTTCCCAGGCTGGGTCCGGCAGGTGCCTGATTTTAGTTTTATGAGGAACTTCCACAACGTTTTCCATAACATCTATAGTAATTTACGTTACTGCCAACAGTGTTCAGGTATTCTCTTTTCTTCACGTCTTTGTTGACCCTTGTTATCTCTCGTCTGATTATAGCCATTCCAACTGGTGTGAAGTGACATCTCACTGTGGTTTAGCTTCAGATTTCCCTTGTGATTAGTTGTGTTGAGAATTTTTATATACTTATTGGCCATTTGTTTATCTTTTTAAGAGAAATGACCATTATGATTTGCCTATTTTTAAATTGGGTTGTTTGTTTTCTTGTTATTAAGATGTGTGAGTTACTTATATATTTTGGATATTAACCCCTTAGCTGACGTATTATGCTAGGCAAATTCTTCCGATTTTAGTTTGATGTAGTCCTGCTTCTGCTTTTGTTGCCTGACCTTTTGGAGTCATATCTAAAACCTCATTGCTTAGATCAGTATCAAGGAGCTTTCCTCTCTATATTTTCTCCCAGAGTTTTACCCCTTAGGGTCTTACGTTGAAGTCTTTAATTAATTTTGAGTTGATTTCTTTCTTTCTTTCTTTCTTTCTTTTTCTTTTTTTTTTTTCTTTTTTTGTACTGGGGATTCAACCTAACGGTGCTTAACCACTGAGCAACATGCCCAGCCCTTTTTATTTTTATTTTGAGATAGGCCCTATTTGCTGACACTGGCTTTGAACTTGTGGTCCTCCTTCCTCAGCCTTCTGATTTGCTTGGATTATAGCAGTGAGCCACCATACCTGACTTGAGTTGATTTTTATATATGGTGTGAGATAAGGATCCAATTTCATTCTTCTGTCTGTAGATATTTAGTTTTCCCAGTGCCATTTATTATAGTGACTGTGTTTTCCATATTGTGTTTTCTTGGCCTCTTTGTTGAAGATAACTTGATAGCACATGTGTAGGTTTATTTCTAGGATCTCTACTATGTTGCATTGTTCTCTATGTCTGTCTTATACCAGTGCCCTACTATTTTGATTACTATAGCTTTGTAGTATATTTTGAAATCAGGAAGTATTATTATGCCTTCAGATTTGTTTTTCATTCTGGAGGTTGCTTTGGCTATTTAGGTCTTTAGCAGTTTCACATGAATTTTAGGATTGCTTTTGCTGTTATTTTTTTCCTGAAAAAATAAGAAAAGAAAAAGCCTGTTATAATTTGGATCGGGAATGTGCCCCCCAAAGCTCATGTATTGAAGACTTGGTCCCCAATGCAGCAATGTTCAGAGGTGGGCTTTTGAGAAGTAATTGTATCTTGAGGACTATAACCTCATCAGTGGATTGATCCATTTGGTGTATTAATAATTTGAATGAATTCCTGGGAGAAGGTGGAAAATGTAGGCAGGTGGGCATGGCTGGAGAGAGTCTGTCACTGGAGGCTTGTCCATGGGGGTGATATCTTGTTCGTAGCCCCTTCCTCTTCCTCTCTTTCTCTCTCTGTTTCCCAGCTGATGTGAGCTAAGTGGCCTCCCTCCGCCATGCCTTTCTACCATGATGGTTTTGCTTTGCAGCCAGCCAACCATGGACTGAAACCTCTAAAACCCTGAGCCAAAAATGAACTTTTCCTTTTTTTAAGTGGTTAATGTCAAGTTTTTTGGTCACAATGATGAAAAGCTAACTAACATAATGCCCTTGAAATTTTTCATAGTGATTGCATTAAAACTGTCAATCACTTTGGGTAGTATAATCTCTCTCTCTTTTTTTCTATAATGAGATACCCAAAGCAAGCTACTTTATAAGGAAAAAGAACCCAGTTTATTTTGGCTCAAGTTCTGGAGGTACATCATCTGTGTGTCTCATCTGATGATGGTAGAACCCTAAATTAGCACAGGGTATCTCATGGCAAAGAAGAGGGATCACGTGTGTATATTATATCTGCTTCATCTACCTCTCTTCTTATAAAGGCTCTTAGCACACATCCCAATGACCTTATCTAATCTGATAACTTCCTAATGACATCACCTCCAAATACCATAGTCATATTACTTTCTTTTTAAAATTAATATCATTAATTTAAGCTTTTAATGCAAGAATTTTTTATTTGTTCTTTTTAGATATACATGAGAGTATAGTGTATTTTGACATATTATATATACATAAACTATAACTTACTCTAATTAGGATCCCATTTGTGGTTGTGCATGATGTGGAGTTTCACTGGTTGTGTATTCGTATATGAGCATAGGAAAGTTATGTCTCATAATTCATTCTACTGTCTTTCCTAATCCCATATCCGTCCCTTCTCTTCATTCCCCTTTATCTAATCCAATGAACTTCTATTCTTCTCTCCCCACTTATTATAGACATAGCATGTCTATGTCAGAGAAAACATTTAGCCTTTGATTTTTTTTTTGAGACTGACTATTTCACTTAGCATGATTATCTCCAGTTCCAACCATTTACCAGCAAATGCCATTATTTCATTCTTCTTATGACTGAATAATATTCCATTGTGTATATATATCACATTTTCTTCTTCATTCAGTCAGATTATTTTCTACACGTCTCAGATGACCTTCTCTAGGACATCAGATTTCAACACATGAAATCTTAGGGGAACTCAAACCATGTCTAAAACATAAAATTCTACCTCTGACCCCCAAGGTTTCAGGTACTACTTAAAATAAAGAATACAATAATAATTCACCTCCACAATAATCACAGACTATTAACTATTAATGCTCAACTCACTGAGCATTAATTAAAAAACCTGAAGTCTCATCTGAGACTTAAGACAAATACCTTAGTTTTGAGAATGTAAAATCAAAACAAGTTTTTGCTTTCAAACTACAGTAGTGTGACATGCACAATGTAAACATTCTCTATCCAAAAGGGAGAAATAGGCTAGTGGAAAGGAGTAATTTGGAGAAGCAAGGTGGCTGAATACAGGCACCTAGCACACACCTGCTCCTCCACAAATAAGAACCAAAGCATCAAGTATATAGCATAATGAGTTAAATGATCACTGGAGAAAACTGGAAATCAACAGGAGGAAAATGAGAACTTTGTAAGATCCAGAGACCTGGGACAATAGCAAGAGAAATAAAATTTCCTAGAACTTTTGCCCTGGCTCCATAACTGGGAGAGGGGAATTCTCTGATAGACAGCCAGACATGGTGGCCCACACCTGTAATCCAATCAACTTGGGAATCACAACTTATCGAGCCTTAGCAACTTAGTGAGACCCTGTCTCTAAATAAAAAATCAAGCCAGGTGTGGTGGCACATGCCGTAATTCCAGCAGATTGGGAGGATGAGGCAGGAGGATTGTGAGTTCAAAGCGAGCCTCAGCAAAAGCAAGGTACTAAGCAACTCAATGAGACCCTGTCTCTAAATAAAATATAAAATAGGGCTGGGAATGTGGGTCAGTGGTTGAGTGCCCCTGAGTTCAATTCCTGGTATTCCCTCTCCCCCTCCCCCAAAAATAAAAAATCAAAAGGGCTGCGGATGTGGCTCAATGGTTAAGTGCCCCTGGGTTCAATTCCTGGTACAACAGAACAAAACAAAACAAAAACAAAAAATGAAAGAGATAGGGCTGGGTTTGTGGCTCAGTGGTAGCGCACTCGCCTGGCATGTGGGAGGCACTGGGTTCGATCCTCAGCACCACCTAAAAATAAATAAATAAAATAAAGGTATTTTGTTCAACTACAGCTAAAAAATATTTTTTTTTAAATGAAAAAGATAGCTCCAACAAAACTTTTCAGCAGAAACACTATCAATCCTAACTATTGGGAAAGTTTCACAACCTTAACTTGATAAGTTACCTGAAATTGATAAAGGAATTCACATAATCTCCCATTAAACCCCCAGGATTTTGTAGCCAGAACCAACTTGAGAAACGACTTTTTGTATGAATTTGGATTGCTCTAGGGTTCAGAAGCTCTGTCCCCACTGACATTCTGCTGCACTGGCTTAGTGAGTAACTGCTTCATGAACAAAACTTGGTGTAAAGGTTTGTGGGGAGCCACTCTGAATGACAATGCTTCCAGTCCTGAAGCACTACACTTTGTGGTGACTTGGGTGTAGTCCTAGCTCAGGTAGCAAGGAGGGTCTTCAAGTGTAAGCGTCACCTGCCACCTGCGGGGGGTTGAGCTATACTCACTTGTTCCTTTGTAATCCTACCCTTTGCCTCATTTGAATGGCTTCTTCCCAATAAAAGGTTCAGCACGTGCTCCTCTCTCTCTTTCCACGGACTCCTAAGGTCAGAGGAGCCATCACAGGACCCAAAGAAAATGGTATTTCTCTGTCTCTGTGTGACTATTTCATGCAGCCCAGTTCACCTGAAGTGACATTGAGTGTTGATTCATGGAACACAATAATGGTCAATTTGAATTGTCAATTTGATTGGATTAAGAGAAGTCAATGATTAAGAGGTTTATGGGTTTATCAATAAGGGTGTGTCTAAGAATGATTGGCATGTGGGATAGTCAATTGAAATGGAGACCCTCCCTACGCACGGGCCTCACCGCCCAATAGCATGATGGCTTGGATGGAATAAAAGTTGAAATAACAAGTTGGAAGCAGCAGCAGATGCAAATTCGATTCTTGTCGATAAGAGTTCTTGATAGCTGCTGTGATCATCTGAGGATATCAGACTCATGCTTCTTCATTCTTCCAAAGCAGACTCTGCCAGTGATTCTCCAGAAGCCTTTGGTCTTGGACCAGGGTAGCATCAGTGATCCCTCGTGTTCTGAGACTTCAGCCTCTTGGACTGGTTCTTCCAGATCTCCAGCCTGCAGACAGCCATTGGGGACTATCCAGCTACTGATTGTGTAAGCCAACAAATAAATCCCCTTTTTATAATTATACTATCTGTTGATTTTGTTACTCTAGAGAACACTGACTAATACACTTGACTTAGTAGAACAACTCTGGCACAAACTCAGTGAAAGCACTGCACTGTAGTGGATGAGTGTTGCCACAGGGAGGGGAGCAGAGGCTGACACCCTCGAGAATTGGATGCTTGGGGATCCTGCCCTTCAAGACCAGGGAGTGTGACTAGAATTGAGGGCACTTACCCACACAAGTCCATTCACTCCTGTTTTCAGCACTGTGCCCAGGTACCTCTCACTTACAAGGCAGGGAATAAACTCTGTGGTTCTGCTGCTGCCCCCACCTGTAGGGGTACTATGGGGCTGTCTTGAGCAATACTGTGGCTATGCCTATTGGCATGTCCCCAGAGTATGCAGCTTAAGAAAGTCTGGAGATAAGCTTTGCCTTGTGCTTTTTACTTGCTTCCATGAGAACAACAGCTGAGAGAAATCTTGCCCAGCTCCAACTATACCTTACTCCTGTTCAACCTCTGGTGTGCACTACTGTTGACCTGCAGAGACAGTGGGCCTCGGTGATTCTGATATGGTAACCATTGTGTCCAAACTCACTGATTACAGTCAAAGAAGATATAGGGATATTATATTACTGTGTTCAGTTACAAATAAACTCAACATTACATAACATTGCAAAAGACACAACTTCAGGAGAAAGCTACTTACTAAGAAGGCCATTCCATAAAAATGGTAGAAATATTCATTGTACCAGAAGCACAGATCTCAACATAGGGATGCAAGAAATATGGAAAAACAAGGTGCTGCCCCCATGCGGACAGCTGACCTTAAGATCGCTCTTGTGAATGTGCAGGGACACCAAATAAAACACAGACACAATTTGCCTTTACACAAGCTTCAGGACAGCTTCCCCACTCTCGGCCTCAGGCTCCCGAAATGGGAGAGCAAGAGAAAATCACGAGGGGCTGGTGAGAGAGAGATGACACGTTCAGAAGTGAGCTTTTATTGGGGGAACTCTTGTTTTTAGAAAGTTCTATCCAAAAAAGGGCAGAAGGGGCAGGACTACAAGGGATGGGTGAGTGTAACTCAACCTTAATACCCACAAGGAAGACCTCTTACTATCCGAGCTAGACCCCGCCCAAGCCACAGCAAATGCAGTGGTTGGTCAGAATCTGAGGCATCAGGTCTGGAAGGGTGTGGTCATCTATTGTGGCTCCCCACAAGGTATCATAGCACCTCTGAAAGATCATAACTCTTTAGTAATAGTCCCCAAAATATTGGAGTGAATGAAATGGCTGATAAACAATGCAAAATAATGATTTTAGAAAAGCTCAATGAGATCTAGAGAATACATACAAACAAATGAAGTTAGAAGGTAATGCCAGATAATGAAAGAAATTCAGCAAAAAGAGATTTTGGAAAATAATCAAACAGAAATCTTGAAAACAAGAGCTCAATAAGTTAAATAAATTCAGCCAAAGGCCTCAACAATAGACTTAATCAAGCAGCAAAAAGGATATAAGTGCTCAAAGACGTATTTTTAGAAACTTGTATTTAGGGAGAAGGAAAGATGGTGAAACAGAGGAAGGGTGTATTTTACAGCTGCTTCAAGGCTCAGAATTCACGCAGCAGGAGTACACCTTCTCAGTGAGGTGGATAAAGGAGGGGATTCACTGAAATTCAATATCAGACAGTAAAATAATTGAAGAGACACAGAAATCCAATTGCATTGTATGTAGGACAAGAAAAAGTACTTGGAGTCAGGCCAGTGGTGCCAGTGGCTCCAGTTTATCTAAGAGAGGAGGGGTGAAACATGCATAAAAGGAGAGAAACACAGTGAAAAAATTTGGTAATCCTGTGAAACAGAAAAGCAGTGTAATCTTAACTGAATCGGAGGCTGTGTGGTGAGCTGGTGTTTGAAAATCTCTGTTTCTCAGCTTCCCAGCGTAGGGCTGAGGTGGAAGCCATCCTGAAGTTGCTGAACTGTCACTTTCTGCTGAAACTGCCCAGGAGATCATAGAGTCTTACTAGACAGTCCCAGAAAGCACCTGCAACAGGGCCTAGAGTGTCTCTGGTGGGGCCCAACAAAAATGGGCACAGAGGGGATTGTGCCCAAGGAGATTCAGGTTGGGGATATGGAAGGGATTGTGGCTTGCTTTCCTCTTGGGTCTGGCAGCACATGGGACCAGCTGGGGAGAGCCCAGAATTTGGTCAGGTGTGTGCAATTGCATTTGGTATCTGATCCAAAGACCACATTTGTGGGTGCTGAAGTGGGTGAGACTTGTGGGGTGTTAGTTATCTCACCCTAGGAGTGAATCTGTGGAGGGTTAGTTGCCTCACCCTGTGGAAGGATTTCTTTGGAAGTCTTAAGATATAGATACCCAGCAGAGATTGCATCTTCCTGGCCCTGGAGTGTGCTGATAAAATCTCTCAGGAGCACATACCACCAGGTAAGGTTATAAAGTTCTGATCAGAGCTAGCTGTCAGCTGCCAGTCTTGGGGACTTCCCATTTAGAACTCTACATTAGTCCCTCCTGAGAGTGCATCAGTCTAATCTGTCTGGACAAAACTGTGATTGTCAGTACTTCCAATTCTATCCTACCTTATACTGGTGAGAACGAAAGTAGGGTGCTATTACAACCAGCTGTGATTCCAATTACTGCAGATAGCAGATTGATGAGCAACACAAATAAGACTGTTTTGTTTTTTTTTAAGATGTCTCTAGGTGAATTTTATTCTTTGACTCCTCTATCAGAGAAGCGACATGCTAGTTGCATCTCACCTAAAAGGAATGCTATGGGAATTTGGGGGGGTGTTGCAGGTGGAGATGTTTGATGGGAGTTGTCAACCTTAGCAAATGAATGTAGCTGGTGTATTGTCTCCATCAATCCTTGAGCACCTGGCCTTGCAGCCTGGGGAATGATCAGAAGAGACTCCTAGGACTCCCCAGAGCTTTACTATACCAAGGTTCAGGAGGCATAAACAATAAGGGAAAAGGCTGTTTATATTTCTTCCCATTTTATGAGCTGTAGATAGTTTTCTTTTTTTAAATTACCTAGGGAATGTAAAGCTTACATTCATAGATGAGTCACTGTTGAATGCCTACCCCAAATGGTTTCCTTAATGAGTCATCATTTAACTCAGAATACTACAATACAAAGGTCAAAGCTCCAGAATTCAAAAAGGAAAACAACTTGCCTGTTGCTCAAGCAATTACCAGAGTTTTAAAAAACAAAATTAAGCAAAAAAGACCTTTTCCCAAATGGGCTCAACTATCTTTGTATGACCTATTCCTAAGAAAGCTGCATTCCATTTCAGAAAAAAACAACTGCTTAGGATGGAGTTAAAACAAAATCCTTGCCTTTGTGTGCTTAGTTTTCCTTTGCTTAGTTTCTTTAAATTAACCTATGAAATTCTTATTTGTGCTGCCTTCCTGAAAACTGTACCATGTTTTTACAAAGAAGAAAGAAAATTGCAAAGAGGTGTCTACTTTGGCAGGTAGTATGTTATGACAAGCAGCTGAAGATCTTCCTCACCCTTTCTTATTGTTGTGGTGCATTTGAAATAAATCACCAGGTCAGTCTTGAAGCAAGACATGGAAGTTTTATTTGTTGGCAGGACAAGGGGCAGCAAGAAAGTTACCTCTGCACCCCTTGACCCCTTGCAGAATGTAGGATATCACTTTTATAGCCCCAAACTATAAGTCACCAGTAAGTCAAAACCATAGTGATGTAGGGAGTGAGTCAGAATGACCCATGTCAGGGTATAGTCCACTGCCCAAGAAAAATGGGAAATAAAGTGAGAATATCTTACAAATGCATTTATTAATAATACGTTGTATTAGAATGAAAGAAACATTTTCCAACTTCCATGCATTGAGAAACAGAGTGCATTTAGCAAAAGGTGGCAGAGGTGGGGTTTTCTCATGGGAGAAGAATTCTTATATCAAATGGAGTCTCAGGGTAAAATGGAGTTTTGTCAAGGCACATATAGTTTGGTCCATAACATTATGCAACAAGATGGGTTCATATGTTAATTTTTTTTGGTGTCACATGAGGACTGAGTTTGAAATGAAACCTGCAGCACACTTCTCACAGTCATAGAGCTTCTCCCCAGTGTGGATTCTCTGATGCACAGTAAGTCTTGACCTTTGCATGAAAGCCTTGCCACGTTAGTTATATGTGTAAAATTTTCCCCCATTATGGATTCTCTGATGAATCCATTTGAAGATGGATATGAACTACATGTGAAGATATGAAGTACACAGAAGGCCTTCCCACTCATTACACACACAAGGAAGATCTCCACTCTGAAATCTCTGATGGACAATAAGGCAAGAGAGCTGACTGAAGGCTTTCCCATATTCATGGCAGTCATAAGGTTTCTCTGCAGTGTGATTCCCTGGTGCACAATAAGATGTGAAAAACAATTGAAGGCTTTCCCACATGCTTTACACTCATATGGCTTCTCACCAGTATGGCTTTGCTGATGGACAATAAGACTTGCACTAAGGGTGAAGGCTTTACCACAATCAGTACAGGCAAAGGACTTCTCCCCAGGGTAGATGTAGCACTTTTCTGTGATGTGGACTTTCTGGTGCTTGGAGAGTTGTCAGCCCTAACTGAAGGCTTTCTTATATTCACTTCACTTAAAGATTTTTTTCTAAGGAGTGGATATTTTTGGTGTACAGTCAGATTTGAGCTGAGTGTGGAAGCTTTCCCACATTTTGTGCAAACTTATGGTCTCTGTCCAGTGTGGATTTTCTGAGGCACAATAAAGTTTGCACTGTGAATGAAGGCCTTTCCACACTGATGGCTTCTCCCCAGTGTGGCTGTAGTGATTTACTAGCTTTCCCTGACAATCAGGTTGGATATGTCTCTCGCCTGGAGGGTTGTCCTTGCCACCCTGGCTGCGGAAGTAAAGGATCTCCCCCTGACACCCAGGTGGGAGGGTCTCCATCCTGGAGAGGCAAGTCCCCTCTACCCTGGCTGCTGTGGTATAGGAGGTCCCTCCTACACCCAGATGGGAGGGGCCTCCTGCCTCCAGTGGTGAGTCCCCTCTACCCTGATATGGCAGTATATGAGCTCCGCTGACAACCAGGAGGAAGGGATCTTCCATCTGTAGGGTCGAGTCCCCACTCCCTTAGCTCTGGCTATATAGGAGCTCCCCTGACACACCAGTCTCCCGAGTGGAGAGTTAGTCCCCTCTACACTGGCTGCCGGGGTATAGAAGCTTCCCACGACACACAGGTGGGAGGGGTCTCCCTCCTGGAGCAATGAGTCCCCTCTTCCCTGGCTGTGGTGGTATACAGTCTTTCCCAGACACCCAGGTGGGAGAGGTCTAACGCCTGGAGGGACAAGTCTTCTCTACCTTGGCTAAGGTGGTATACAAGCACCCCCCCTACACACAGGTGGGAGTGGTATACAAGCTCTCCTGACACCTAGGTGGGAGGGGTATGCCGCCTGGACTGGTGAGTCCCCTCTATTTTGCTCTTGCCATATAAGAGCTCCTAGTACACCCAGGTGGGAGGGGTCTTCCGCCTGTAGGGGCGTGTTCCCTCTACCATGGCTGTGGCAGTATTGGAGCTCCCTCTGACACCCAGGTGGGAGGGGACTCCCGCCTGTAGGAGCGAGTCCCCTCTACCCTGGCTGCTGAAGTAATCAAGCTCCCCTGGACACCCAGGTGGGAGGGGTCTCGCGATTGGAGGGGCGAGTCTCCTCTACCCTGGCTGCGGAGGTATAAGAGCTCACCCAGCCACCCACGCGGGAGGGGTCTCCCTACTGGAAGGGCAAGTCCGTTCTACCCTGGCTGCGGCGTTATAGGAGCTCTCCAGGACACCCAGATGGAAGGGGTCTCCCATCTGGAGGGGAGAGTTCCCTCTACTCCGCCTGCAGTGGTATAGGAGCTCCCCAGCCACCCAGGTGGGAGGAGTCTCCCGCTTGGAGGGGAAAGTACCCTCTACCACGGCTGCGGTGGTATAAGATCTCCCCCTGACATCCAGGTGGGAGGGGTCTCCTGCCTGGAGGAGCAAGTCCCCACTACTCTGGCTGCAGGGGTATAAAAGCTTCATCCCTCACACCCAGGTGGTAGGGGTCTCCCGCCTGGAGGGGCGAGTCCCCTCTACCTGGCTGCTGATGAATAGGAGTTCCCCTGAAAACCAGGTGTGAGGAGTCTCCAGCCTGGAGGGTAGAGTCCCCTCTACCCTGCCTGTGGCTGTATAGGTGCTCCCCTGGACACCCAGGTTGAAGGAGTCTCACGCCTGGAGGGGCGAGTCCCCTCTACCCTGGCTGAGGCAGTATAAGAGCTCCCCCAACACCCACGTGTGTGGAGGGGTCTCCCGCCTGAAGGGGCGAGTCCACTCTACCCTGGCTGTCGCGGTATACAAGCTACCCTGACACATAGGTAGGAGGGGTCTCTCACCTTGCCATGTGTGTCCCTGTATCCTGTCTGCAGCGGTATACAAGTTCCCCACACCCAGGTGAAAGGGGTCTCCCGCCTGGAAGGGCGAGGGTCCACTCTACTTTGGCTGGTGCCATATAAAAGTTCTCCCGCAACCTGCACAACCCAGGTATCCCCAAACAGTACCCTCTTTTACCCCTCATTGGTCCAGGTCCCTCTCTGAGGATCTACTCACCTGGGGCAGAGGAGCGGAATTGGCTGGTCTCTGCACCCTGAATGCTCCCTATGAGAAACACAGCCCTGCCAGTCACCTGAGTCCCCTTCACTGCCTGTACCTTGAGGCCTGGCAGTTAACATGGGACTTGCTCCAACCCAGCCCTGAGCCATCTCCTCCCTTCCCTCCCCTGCCCTCTGGCCTTTCATGCTGCCCCTACTCCAACCCAGCCCTCCCTAACCCTGACCCTTTGTGCTCCAGTCTCCCAGCCTGGGCACTCTCCTGAGCCCCTGACCACGTTCCTCATGTCTCTTGGCATAGCATGTAGTCTCTTGGTGTTGTGAGGGGATACCTTATGTGCAGAGGTTGGGGGAGTTGGTGGGCTCCTCCCTTCCCTCTCCTGCCTTCTGACCTGGGGGCCCCTTTCTTAGACTCCCCAGCGGGCTCACCTAGGTGCCCCTTGCACTTCCCTCTGTCTCCTGGTCCTTACGCAGCACCTACCTCCCTTCCCCTGGCGCTTTTCCTGACGCTTGCAGGTCTCCTGCTCCTTGGGTCCCTCATCACAATGGGTTGGCTGGGTCCCTTGCCTGGGGGTCTGTCTTGGGTCATGGCTCTAGCCCTACAGTGTACTCACCACAACCCCCTGCCCTGCCCTTTTATCGCCCTCCTCCTGGCCCCCTTCCCTTGTCTGGCCTCCTTTGCCAGGTCCCTGGCCCTGGATTCAAAATATGAGCCAGGGTACCTTATAGGAAACAGAGCTCTGCCCCTTGCTTGGGCCTCTTGCTATCCCTGGGTGATTGGTCCTTCACCAGGAACCCTGACACCTGGAGGTGGCCTGGGCCTGAAGCCTGACTGCCCTCTGCCTGGATCCCCTGCCTTCCTTCCCAAATCTTGTCCAGTGGCGTGAGCCCCCTACTCAAGCCCTGGTCCTTGGCTCTCAGTTCCCTGGCCTGGCTCCTCCCTTGAGTCTCTGGTGGCCCTTCTTGCTCACTGGTTTTCTGGTTATTTTCTGAGGGCCCCTTGCTGGGGTCACTTCCCTGCTCCCCTTGGCTTCCCTATACTACAGTACCCTAGTGCAGGCCGGCCTTCCCCGCCCGGTGTTCCCTGCTCTCCCCTGGCCTGGTCCCTCCTCTAGGTCTCTTGCCTGGGCTCCTTGCTGGGATCCTGGCCCCCACCCTACCCACACCCCTCCTGAGGCCCTTCAGGCTGTGCCCTCCTTCAGCCCTCCTATCCTTTGCGTCTCTGCCACGCCTGCTTTCCTGATGCCCTTCCCAGGATACTCACCTGGGCCAGGCAAATTCATTTGGCCTCTTGGCCCTGGGGGCTCCCTTTGGAAAAATGTAGCCCTGAACTTCTGTTTTAGGCCTTTGGCCTCCCTCAACTGGGGCCCTGCTCCCGACCTCTGACACCTGCAGTGGCTCTGGGCCTTGAGCCCTTCTCCCCCTGTGCCACCCACTCCACTTTCTCCCCTCCCACTGCTCCCCCTCCATGTTTCTTTTCATTCACCAAGGCTCAGGTGCTAGCACTTGTCTCTCCATTACTGGGACCAGCTCCTTGCATGAGCCCCTGGCCGCCCTCTCGAGGACCCTGACCCTGTCCCTTGGTTTCAGGCCCCTTTTGCCAGCCCCCTCCTGTGCCTCCCCTCTGATCCCCTCATGCTGTGGTATCCTGGCACTGCCCGGAGACTTCTCCACCCCTGCTTCGCTCTAGCATAGGCTCCTCAAAAGGTCCTGCAGCCCACTGACCCCCCCAACCTCCGCACACCAGGTATCCCCTCACCGTACTCTCTTCTGCACCTCATTGGTCCAGGTCCCTCTCTGAGGATCTACTCACCTGGGGCAGAGGAGCGGAATTGGCTGGTCTCTGCACCCTGAATGCTCCCTATGAGAAACACAGCCCTGCCAGTCACCTGAGTCCCCTTCACTGCCTGTACCTTGAGGCCTGGCAGTTAACATGGGACTTGCTCCAACCCAGCCCTGAGCCATCTCCTCCCTTCCCTCCCCTGCCTTCTGGCCTTGCATGCTGCCCCTACCCCAATCCAGCCCTCCCTAACCCACACCGGACCATTTGTGCTGGAGTCTCCAGGCCTGGGTGCTCGCCTGAGCCCCTGACTGCGTTCCTCATGTCCCTTGGCATAGCATGGAGTCTCTTTGTGTTGCAACTGACCTGGGGGCCCCTTACTTGGGCCCCCCAGCGGGCTTAACTAGGTGCCCCTTGCGCTTCCCTCTGTCTCCTGGTCCTCACACAGCCCCTACCTCCCTTCCCCTTGCACTTTTTCCTGGCGCTTGCAGGTCTCCTGCTCCTTGGGTCCCTCATCACAATCCGTTGGGTGGGTCCCTTGCCTGGGGGTCTGTCTTGGGTCATGGCTCTTTCCCTACAGTGCACCCTCCACGACCCCCCACCATGCCCTTTCATCGCCCTCCTCCTGGCCCCCTTCATTTTCCAGGCCTTCTTTGCCAGGTCCCTGTCCCTGGATTCTCATCTGGGCCAGAGCGCCTTATGGGAAACTGAGTCCTGTCCCTTGCCTGGGCCCCTTGCTCTCTCTGGGCCTTTAGTCCTACACCCGGAATCCAGACACCTGGCAGTCGCTGTGGGCCAGGAGTCTGCCTGCCCCCTGCCGGATCCCCTGCCATCCCTCCAAAGTCTTATCCACTGCCCTGAGCCCCCTGCCCAAGCCCTGGCCCTTAGATCTCCATTCCCTGGGCTGCCTCTTCGCTTGAGCCTCTGGGGGCCCTTCTTGCTCCTTGCTTCCCTGGACTTGGATTGCGGGCCTCGCTGGGGCCAGTACCCTACTCCCTTTGGCTTCCCTGAACATCAGAATCCTACTGTCACCAGACTGCCTAGGCCCGCCCTTCCCTGCCCTTTCCTGGCCTGGGCCCTCCTGTTGGTACCTAGCCTGGGCTCCTTTCTGGAGTCCTGGCCTGCACCCCATCAGCACCCTTCCTCTGGCCTTTCACGCTGTACCCTCCTTCATCCCTCCTGTTGTCCCTGTCCCTGCTGGGCCCCTTTTCAAGATCCCTTTCCCAGTAAGCTCACAAGGTCCAGGGGACTGGAACTGGGTATTTGGCCCTGTGGGCTCCCTTTGGGAAAACATAGCTGTGCCCCTTGCCTGGGACTTTGGACTCTCTCTGCCCAGGCCCTGCTCCTTGATCCTGATACCCAGAAGTGAACCTTGGCCGTGAGCCCTCCTCTCCCTGCACCACCCACTACCCTTGCTCCCCTTTCTCCTCTCCCCAGCCCTGTCTGTTTTCATAGGACCCAGGACCAGGTCCTGGCACTTGGCTCCCCATTCTTGGGTCTGGCTTCTTGAATGGAGCCCCCAGTCGCCCTTCTTGAGGACCCTGTCCCTGTTCCTTGATTTCAGGCCCCTTGCTTGCCCCCCCTCTTGTGCTTCCCCTCTGTTCCCCTTGTAGTGTGATATTTTGTCATTACCAGAACCCTGCCCTCCCCCTGCTTCTCCCTAGCCTGGTCTCCTCCAATGGTTGCTGGCTCCCCACTGACACCTCCCCCCCCAATCCTGGACCAAAGGTATCCCTCACATTGCCCTCCTTTGGTCCTGGTCTCTCTCTGAGGATCTACTCACCTGGGGCAGAGGAGTGGAATTGGCTGGCCTCTGGGCCCTGAAGGATCTCTATGGGCAATACAGCCCTGCCCCACGCCAGGGCCCCCTTTGCTGTCCAAAGTTGACAACTGGCAGTGGACATGGACCGAGTGATGACCTTGCCCTGGGGGATCCCCTGCCTTCCCTCTCCTGCCCTCTAGCCTTGCAAGCTGTCCCTAAGCAAACCCAGCTATTCCTCACCCTGACCCTTCACCCTACAGTCCCCTGGCCTGGCTGCCAGCCTGAGCTCTTTACTGCATTACTGGGGTTGCATTGCTTTCTGTGTGTCTCTTCCTGTCGTATCTGACCTGGGCGCCCTTTGATTTGGCCCACAAACTTCTCCCATCTGGGCCCTTTGCACAGGCCTCTGTCTCTTTATCCTAGCGCCAATCGTACCTCTCCTTCTCCTACTGTTTTTTCCTGATCATTGGGTCCCTAAAACATTTTGGTAGGGTCAGTCCCTTACCTGGGCTCCTTGATTGGGTCCTGGGTCTTGCCCCTCTCTGCACCCACCACGACCCCCCACTGTGCCCTCACATCGCACTCCTCCTGGCCCCTGTCCCTTGCCAGGCCCTTTGGCCTGGTCCTGGGCCCTTGATCCTCATCTGGGCCAGGGCGCCTTATGGGAAACAGAACCCTGACCCTCAACTGGGCTACTTGCTCTCCATAGGCCCTTGGGGCAGCACCAGGAACCCTGACACCTGGCAGTGGTGTTGGGCCTCCAGCCTGCCTCCCCCCTGCTGGATCCCCTGCCTTCCCTTCCCAGCCCTGTCCACTGTCCTGAGCCCCTTGCCCCAGCGCTGGCCCTTGGCTCTCCATTCCCTGGACTGGCTCCTCTCTTGAGCCTCTGGGGTTCCTTCTTGCTCTGTGCTTCCCTGGGCTTGAACTGTGGGCCTCGCTGGGGCTGCTTCCCCACTCCCCTTGTCTTCCCTGTATCTCAGAACCCTAGTGCAGCCCCTGCCTGCCCTGCCCGCCCTTCCCTGCTCTCCCCTAGCCTGGGCCCCCCATAGGTCCCTAGCCTGGGCTCCTTTCGGTCCTGACCTGCACCCCACAAACACCCTTCTTCCAGCACTTCACACTGTGCCCTCATTTGGCCCTCCTGTTGTCCTTGTCCCTGCTAGGCTCCTTTTCTAGATCCCTTTCCCAGGATGCTCACCAGAGCCAGGAGATGGAACTGGGATGTTTGGCCCTGCAGTCTTCCTTTGGGAAAATGTAGCAGTGACCCTTGCCTGGCGGCTTTCAGCCTGGGCCCTGCTCTTCAATCCTGACACCTGCAGTGAATCTGGGCCATGATCCCTCCTCTTCCTGCACTACCCGTTCCCCTCACTTCCCTTTCTCCCCATATACCCCCCATATACCACCTCAGCCAGTAGAGAGGGGACTCGCCCTTCCAGACGGAAGACCACTCCCACCTGGGTTTGGGGGAGCTCCTAAAGCCCAGCAGCCCAGCAGGGATTTTTGGGGAGCTCCTATACTTCAGCGGCAACGGTAGAGGGCACTCTCCCCTATCGGAGGGAGTACCTTTACACCTGAGTGTTGAGGGGAACTCAAAACAGCCACAGCCAGGGTAGAGGTGACTTGCCCTTCCAGGCGGGAGACCCCACCCACCTCGGTTTCTGGGGAAGCTCATATACCACCACAGCCAGGGTAGAGGGCATTCGCACCTCCAGTACCCTCCACCCTGGCTAACTTGGTTTACAAGCTTCCTGCAACACCCAGGTGGGAGGGGTCTCTTTCCTGGAGGGGCGAGTCCCCTTTACCCTGGCTAGGGCTGTATAAGAGCCCCCCCCCCACACACCGGACACCTAGGTGGGAGGGGTCTTCCACCTGGAGGGTGATTCCCCTCTACACCACTGGCTGCTGTGGTATAAGAGCTCTCCCTGACACCCTGGAGGGAAGAGTCTCCCTCCTGGGGGGACGAGTCTTCTCTACCCCTGGCTAAGGTGGAATACAAGCTCCCCGAACACCCAGGTGGGAGGGGTTTTCTGTCTGGATGGACGAGTCCCCACCCTGGCTGCAATAGTATAAGAGCTCCGCGACCAGGTGGGAGGGGTCTCCAGCCTGGAGGGGCGAAATCCCTCTATCTTGGCTGTGGGGGTAAACTAGCCCCCTCCAACACCCAAGTGGGAGGCGTCTCCAGCTTGGAGGGGCGAGTCCTTTGTACCCTGGCTGCAGCTGTATAAGAGCTCCCTTTAACACCCGGGTGGGATGGATCTCCCACCTGGAGTGGCATATACCCTATACCCTGGCTTCAACGGTATAGGAGCTCCCCCCTGACACCCTAATGGGAGAGGTCTCCCGTCTGGAGTGGCGAGTCCTCTCTACCCTGGCTAAGGTGGAATACAAGCTCCCCAGACACCCAGGTGGGAGGGGTTTTCTGTCTGGATGGGCGAGTCCCCACCCTGGCTGCAATAGTATAAGAGCTCCCCGACCCTGACACCCAGGTGGGAGGGGTCTCCAGCCTGGAGGGGCGAGTTCCCTCTACCCTGGCTGTGGGGGTAAACTAGCCCCCTCCAACACCCAAGTGGGAGGCGTCTCCAGCTTGGAGGGGCGAGTCCTTTGTACCCTGGCTGCAGCTGTATAAGAGCTCCCTTTAACACCCTTTAACGCCCCCATAGCAAGATAGGAAGAGTCTCCTGCTTGGGGGAGCTAGTACCCTCCACCCTGGCTAATGCAGTATCAAGCTCACGGACACCCAAGAAGGAGGGATCTCCCACCTGGAGGTGCGAATTCACCTCTACCCGGACTAAGGTGGTCTACAAGCTCCTTATGGGCAAGTCACGCAGGTGAGAGGGGTCTCCCAACTGAAGGGCCAGTCCCCTTCTCCCTGGCTGAAGTGTTATACTAGCTTTCCCTGATAGCCAGGTGGGCAGGGGTCTCCCGTCTAAAGGCATGAGTTCCCTCTACACTGGTGTGGCAGTAAAGGACCTCCTTCTGACACCCAGGTGGGAAGGTCTCTGGCCTGGAGGGGCGAGTCCCCTGTACCCTGGCTGCAGAGGTATAGGAAAACCCCCAACCGACACCTACATGGGAGGTGTCCTCCGTCTGGAGGAGCAAGTCCCCTCTAGCCTGGCTGCAGCGGTATAAGAGCTCCCCCTGAAAAACTGGTGAGATGTGTGTTCTGCCTGGAGGGACGAGTCCCTTATACCCTGGCTGCGGTGGTACAGGAGCTCTCCTGACACCCAATTGGGAGGAGTCTCCCGCCAGGAGGCTAGAATCCCTTCTACCCTGCTGTAGCAGTATTGGAGCTCCCCAGGACACCCAAGTAGGAGGGGTCTCCGCCTGGAGGGGCGGGTCCATGGTACCCTGGCTGCTGCAGTATAGGAGCTTTCCCTGACACCCAGGTGGGAGAGATCTCCTGTCTGGAGGGGCAAGTCGGCTCTACCCTGGCTAAGGTGGTATACAAGCTCCCCGCAACACACAGGTGGGAGAGGTCTTCAGCCTTGAGGGGCATGTCCACTCTATCTTGTCTGCTGTGTTATACGAGCCCCCCCATACCCAGGTGAGAGGGGTCTCTTGCTGGAGGGGCGAGCACCTTTACTATGGTTGCCGCAGTATAGGAGCTCCCCCCCACACTCAGGTGGGAGGGGTCTCCCGCCTGGAGTGGTGAGTCCCCTATACCCTGGCTAAGGCAGAATACAAGCTCGCCCTGACAGCACTGTGGGAGGGGTCTCTCGCCTGGAGGAGCAAGTCCCTTCTACCCTGGCTGCAGAGGTATAAGAGCTCCCCCTGACACCCTGGTGGGGTGAGTCTCCTTTACCATGGCTGCAGCTGTAATTGAGCTCCCCCGACACCCAGGTGAGAGGGGTCTTTCGCCTGGTGCGGGGAGTCCGCTCTACCCTGGCTGTAGTGATATAGGAGCTCCCCCTAATACCCAGGTGGAAGGGGTCTCCCGCGTGGAGAGCCGAGTCTCCGCTACCCTAGCTGTGGTGGTAATTGAGCTCCCCTGACATCCAGGTGAGAGGGGTCTCCCACCTGGAGGGGCTAGTTCCCTCTACCCTTGCTGCAGCGGAATACATGCTCCCCCAGACACCAATATGGGAGGGGTCCCCAGCCTAGAGGGGCGAGTCCCTTCTAACCTGGCTAAGGTGGTATACATGCTCCCCGCGACACCCAGGAGGGAGGGGTCTCCTGAATGGAGGGGCAAGTCCCCACTACCCTGGCTGCAGCAGTATATGAGCCCCCCCCCACATACCCAGGTGGGAGGGGTCTCCCAACCGTAGAGGTGAGTCTCCTCTACCATGGGTGTTGCTATATGAGTTCCCCCAGGTATATGAGACACCAGGTAGGAGGGGTCTCCTGCCTGGTGGGGCAAGTACCCTCTACCCTAGTTTGGTGGTATTAGAGCTCTCCCCCCCCCCAACAACCAGGTGGAAAGCGTCTGCCACCAGGAGGGGCGATTCCCTTCTAAGCTGGCTAAGGTTGTATATAAGCTCCCCCACTATACCCAGGTGGGAAGGTGTCCTGCCTGGATGGGCAAGTCTCCCCTACCTTGGCTGTGGCGGTATAGGTGCTCCCCCCACACCCAGGTCTCCCAACTGGAGGGGTGAGTCCCTGCTACCCTGGCTGCAGCAGTATATGAGTCCCCCCAACACCCATGTTGGAGGGGACTCCTGCCTGTTGGAGGGGTCTCTTGACTGGAGGGGTGAGTCACCTCTACCTGGCTGCAGCAGTATTGGAGCTTCCCCTGACACCCAGGTGGGAGGGGTCTCCCGCTTGGAAGGATGAGTCCCCTCTACTTTGGCTGGTGCCCTATAAAGGCTCTCTGGACACCGAGGTGGGAGGAGTCTTCTGCCTGCGGGAGTGAACCCCTCTAGGAGCTCCCCCAGACACCCTAGTGGGAGGGGTCTCCCTCCTATAGGGGCGAGTTTCCTCTACCCTGGCTGCAGCGGTATTCAAGCTCCCCTGTCAAACAGGTGGGAAGGGTCTCCCAACTGGAGGGGCGAGTCCCGGCTTCCCTGGCTGCAGCAGTATATGAGCCCGCCCCCCATGTTGGAGGGGACTCCTGCCTGGAGGAACAAATTGCCTCTACTAGGGCTGCTGGGGTATACCAGCTCCCATAACACCCAGGTGGGAGGGGTCCCCCTCCTGGAGGGTTCAGTCCACTCTACCTTGGCTGTGGTGGTATAGGAGCTCCACTGGACACCCACGTCTGAGGGGTCTTCCGCCTGGAGGGATGACCGCTCTACCCTAGCTGCAGCAGTATACAAGCTCCCCTAAACACCCATGTGGGAGGGGTCTCCCGCCTAGAGCGGCGAGTCCCCTCTACCCTGGCTGCAGCGGTGTATGGTGTATGAGCTCCTCCAGACACCTAGGTGGGAGGGTCTCCCGCGTGGAGGGGCAAGTTCCCTCTATTCTGGCTGAGGCGGTATAGGAGCACCCCCGACACTCACATTAGAAGGGTCTCTTGACTGGGGGGATGAGTCCCCTCTACCCTGGCTGCAGAGGTATTCGAGCTTCCCCCAACACCCAGGTGGGAGGGGTCTCCCGTCTGGAGGCGCAAGTCCCCTCTCCCCTGGCTGCAGCAGTATATGAGCTTCATCAATAACCAAGTGTGTGTGTGGGGGCTCCAGTCTGGTGTTAGGAGTCCCCTCTACACTGGCTGCGGCGATATATAAGCTCCTCCAGACACTCAGGTAAGAGGGGGTCTCCCGCATGGAGGGGCAAGTCTCTTCTACGCTGGCTAAGGCGGTATACAAGCTCCCCTAGAAACCCAGGTTGGAGGGGTCTCCCGCCTGGAAGGGCGAGCCTCTCTACTTTGGCTGGTGCCCTATCAAAGCTCCCTGGACACCCAGGTGGGAGGGGTCTCCCTCCTGCAGGGATGAAACCCTCTGCCCTGAATGTAGTAGTATAGGAGCTCCCCCCGCCCCACGCACCCTGGTGGGAAGGTCTCCCAACTGGAGGGGCGATTCCCCTTTACCCGGGCTGCGAAGGTATAGGAGCTCCTCGACACCCAGGTGGGAGGGGTATCTCCCGTGGAGGGGTGGGTCCCTGTTACCCAGGCTGCTGAGGTATATGAGCCCCCCCGCCCCCGCTTACACCCAGGTGGGAGGGGTTTCCGCCTAGAGTGGTGAGTCCGTTCTACCATGGATGTTGCAGTATAGGAGCTCCCCTGACACCCAGGTTACAGTGGTCTCTTGACTGGAGGGGCGAGTCCCCTCCACACTGGCTGCGGCGGTAAAGGAGCTCCCCCTGAACACCCAGGCGGGAGGGGTTTCCCTCCTGGAAGGGCGATTCCCCCTCAACCCTAGCTGCAGCGGTATAGGAGCTCCCCGCCGCCCGCCCCTCCGCGACACCCAGGTGGGAGGGGTCTCCCGCGAGTCCCCTGTACCCTGGATAAGGAGGTATACAAGCTCACCCAGACACCCAGGTGGGAGGGGTCTACCGCCTGGTGGGGCGATTCTCCTCTACTTTGGCTGGTGCCATATAAGAACTCCCAGGACACCCAGGTGGGAGGGGTCTCCTGCCTTGAGGGCGAGTCTCCTCTACTTTGGTGGTGGCATATAAGAGCTCCCTGGACACATTGGTGGGAGGGGTCTCCCTGGCTAAGGCGGTATTCGAGCTCCCCCCAGACAACCAGGTGGGAGGGGTCTCCCGCCTGGAGCAACAAGTCCCCTGTACCCTGGTATACAAGCTCCCCCAGACACCCAATACCCAGGTGGGAAGGGTCTCCCGCATGGAGGGGCAATTCCCCTCCACCCTGGCTAAGGCGATATACAACTGCGCCCGGAGCCACAGGTGGGAGGGGTCTCCTGTCTGCAGGGGCGTGTCCTCTCTACTTTGGCTGGTGTCCTATAAGAGCTCCCTGGACACCCAGGTGGGAGGGGTCTCCCGCCTGCAGGGGCGAACTGCTCTACCCTAGCTGTGGCAGTATAGGAGCCCCCCCCCACACACACACCCTGGTGAAAGGGGTCTCCTGCCTGTAGGGGCGAGTCCCCTCTACCCTGGCTGCAGCAGTATTCGAGCTCCCCCCACAACCAGGTGGGAAGAGTCTCCAACTGGAGGAGTGAGTCCCCTCTACCCTGGCTGCGGAGGTATAGAAGCTCCCCCAACACCCACCCCCTCAATACCCAGGTGGGAGGAGTCTCCCGCCTGGAGGGGTACTCCCCTCTACCCTGGCTGTGGTGGTGTACAAGTTCCCGCTGATTCCCAGGTGGGATGGGTCTTCCGCCAGGAGAGTCGAGTTGCCTCTACCATGGCTGCTGGGGTATACAAACTCCCAGGACACCCAGGTGGGAGGGGTCCCTCCCTGGAGGGGCGAGTCCCATCTACTGTGGCTCAGAGGTATAAGAGCTCCACCCGACACCCACGTGAAAGGGGTCTTCCGCCTGGAAGGGCAAGTACGCTGTACCCTGGCTGCAGCAGTATAAAAGCTTCCCCTGACACCCACGTAGGAGGGGTCTCCCGCCTTCAGTGGTGAGTCCCCTCTACCCTGGCTGTGGCTGTGTATGATCTTCCCCAGACACCCAGGTGGGAGGGGTCTCCGGCATGGATGGGCGAGTCCCCTCTATTCTGGCTGAGGCAGTGTAGGACCTACCCCCTACACCCAGATTAGAGCGGTCTCTTGACTGGAGGGGCGAGTACCCTCTTCTCTGGCTGTGGCAGTATTCAAGCTTGCCCCAACACCCAGGTGGGAGGGGTCTCCCATCTGGAGGGGCGAGTCCCCTCTCCCCTGGCTAAGGCGGTATACAAGCTCCCCTGATACCCAGGTGAGAGGGGTCTCAAGCCTGGAGCAACAAGTCCCCTCTACCCTGGCTGCAGCGGTATACAAGCTCCCCCAGGTGTATACCCAGGTGTATACCCCTCCCGCAAGTACCTTCTACCCTGGCTAAGGCTGTATACAAGCTTGCCCCACCCAAAAACACAGGTGGGAGGGGTCTTTCGATTGCATGGGCGAGTTCGCTCTACCTTGGCTGCGCGGTATAGGAGCTTCCCCATACCCAGGTTAGAGGGTTCTCTTGACTGCAGGGGTATTGCAGCTTTTCCTGACACCCAGGTGGGAGGGGTCTCCTGCCTGGAAGGACGAGTCCCCTCTACTTTGGCTGGTGACTTTAAGGGCTCCTTGGACACCTAGGTGGGCGTGGTCTTCGGCCTGCAGGGGCAAACCCCTCTATCCTGGCTGTCGCACTATAGCACTATAGGAGCTATAGGGGCGAGTTTCCTCTATGCTGGCTGCGGCGGTACTAGCTCCCCTTGTCAACCAGGTGGGAGGGTTCTACTGACTGGAGGGGCAAGTCCCCTCTACCCTGGCTGCGGAGGTACAGGAGCTTCCCCAACACCCAGGTGGGAGGGGTCTCTCCCCTGGAGGGGCGAGTTCCTGCTACCCTGGTTGCAGCAGTATAGGAGCCCCCCCCCCCACGAAGGTGGGAGGGGTCTCCCGCTTGGAGAGGCGAGTTGCCTCTATCATGGCTGCTGGGGTATATGAGCTCCCATGACTCCCAGGTGGGAGGGGTCCCCCGCCTGGAGGGGCAAGTTCCCTCTACCGTGGCTTTGGCGGTGTATGAGCTCCCCCAGACACCCAGGAGGGGAAGGGTCTCTCCTCTGGAGGGGATAGTCCCTGCTACCCTGGCTGCTGTGGTATACAAGCTCCCTCTGACACCCAGGTGGGAGGGGTCTCCTGCCTAGACTGGTGAGTCCTCTCTACCTTGGCTGGGGCGGTATAGGAGCTCCCCCCCCACACACCCAGGTGGGTGTCTCAACTGGAGGGGCGAGTCCCTTCTACCTTGGCTGCAGCTGTATAGGAGCTCCCCCCCCATACCCAGGTGGGAGGGTATCCCGCCTGGAGGGGCTAGTCCTCTCTACCCAGGCTTTGGCAATATAATAACTCCCCCTGACACTCAGGTGGGAGGGGTCTCCCGCCTGGAAGGGCGAGTCCCCAGTACCCTGGCTCCAGCGGTATAGGAGCTCCCCCGGACTCCAGGTGGAAGGGGTCTCCCGCCTGGATGGGAGAGTCCCCTCTACCGTGTCTTTCTCAGTATAAGAGCTCCCTTTGACACCCAGGTGGGAAGGGTCTCCCGGCTGGAGGGGCAAGTTCGCTCTACTTTGACTGCAGTGGTGTACAAGCTTCCACTGGACACCCAGGTGGGAGGGGTTTCCCGACTGGAGGGGCGAGTCCCCTCTACCCTGGCTGCGGCAGTATTTGAGTCCCTCTGACACCCAGGTGGGAGGGGTATCTTGACTGGAGGTGGAGGTGTCCCCTCTACCCTGTTTTGGCCGAATTCAAGCTTCCCTGACACCTAGGTGGGAGGGGTCTCCCGCCTGGTCAGGCGAGTCCCCTCTATGGTGGCTGCAGTGGTATAGGAGCTCCACCGGACACCCACGTGGGAGGAGTCTCCCGCCTGGAGGGGGGAGTCCCCTCTACATTGGCTGGTGCCCTATAAGAGCTCCCTGGACACCCAGGTGGGAGGTGTCTCCCTCCTGCAGTGGCTAACACCTCTACCCGGTCTCTGGTAGTATAGGAGCTTCCCCCAACACCCTGGTGGGAGGGGTCTCCCGCCTGTAGGACGAATCCCTTCTACCCTGGCTGCAAAAGTATAGGAGCTCCCCCGAACCCAAGTGGGAGGGGTCTTTCCCCTGGAGAGGCGAATCCCTGCTACCCTGGCTGGAGCGGGATAGGAGCCCCCACCACAGGACACCCAGGTGGGAGGGGTCTCTAAGCTGGCTGCAATGCACCAGTTCCCTCCGATTCCCAGGTGGGAGGGGTCTGTCGCCTGGATGGCTGACTCCCCTTTACCATGGCTGTTGGAGTATATGAGCTCCCTTGACACCTAGGTGGAGGTGTCTCTTGCCTGGAGTTTCGTGTCCCCTCTACCATGGCTCAAGCTGAACATAAGCTCCAAAAGACACCCACGTGGGAGGGGTCTTCCCACTGGAGGAGCTAGTCCACTCTACACTGGCAGCAGCAGTATAAGAGCTCCCCTTGACACCCAGGTGGGAGGGGTCTCCTGCCTAGAGGGGTGACTCCCCTCTACTCTGGCTGAGGGGGTGTACCAGCTCTTCTAGGCACCCAGATGGGAGGGGTCCCCTGCTTGGCGGGGCAAGTCCCCTCTATTCTGGCTGCTGTGTTATACGAGCTCCCACCTCCCCCACCCAGATGGGAGGGTTCTCCCGCCTGAAGGGGCGAGTCCCCTCTATGCTGGCTGCAGTGATACACTAGCTTTCCCTGACACCCAGGTGGGAGGGGTCTCACGCTTGGAGGGGCAAGTCTTTTCTACCCTGGCTAAGGAGCTATACAAGCTCCTGCCTACACACAGGTGGGAGTGGTCTTCTGCATGGACAGGCGAGTCCCCTCTACCTTGGTTAAGGTGGTATACAAGCTCCCCGAGAAACCCAGGTGGGAGGAGTCTCCTGCCTGGAGAGGCAAGTCCCCAGTAATCTGGCTGCAGCGTTATAGGAGCTCCACCTCCCATACCCATATGGGTGTGTGTGTGTGTGTGTGTGTGTGTGTCCTGGAGTTGCTAGTTCCCTCTACCTTGGCTGCAGGTGTATAAGAGCCGCCTCTGACACCCAGGTGGGAGGAGTCTCTTGCCAGGAGGGGCGAGTCCCCTCTACCCTGGCTGCTGCAGTTTAGGAGTTCCCATGACATCCAGGTTTGAGGAGTCTCCCGCCTGGTGGGTAGAGTCCCCTCTACACTGCCTGCGGTTGTATAGGAGCTCCCTTGGAAACCCAGGTAGGAAGGGTCTCCCGCCTGGAGGAGCAAGTTTCCTCTACCCTGTCTGTTGCTGTATAGGAGATCCTTCTGACACACAGGTGGGAAGGGTCTTCCGACTGGAGCAATGAGTCCCCTCTACCCTGGCTGCGGAGGTATACAAGCTCCCTCAGACACCCAGGTGGGAGGGGTCTCTTGCCTGGAGTGGCGAGTCCCCTCTACAATGATTGCGGCTGGATAAGAGCTCCCCCTGACAACCAGGTGAAAGAGGTCTCCTGCCTGGAGGAGCGAGTCATGCTACCCTGGCTAAGGCGGAATACAAGCTCCCTCCTGGCACCAAGATGGGAGGGGGTCTCTTGCCTGGAGGAGCATGTCCACTCTACCTGGCTGGTGCAGTATATGAGCTTCCCCCGACACCCAGGTGGGAGGGGTCTCCGGCAAAGAGAGGCAAGTCCCCTCTACCCTGGCTACAGTGGTATAGGAGCTCCCCCTTCCATTCCCATGTGGGAGGGGTCCCCAATATGGAGGGGCGAGTCCCCTCTACCATGGCTGCTGCAGTATATGAGCTCCCCCTGACCTCCTGGTGGGAGGGGTCTCCAGCCTGGAGCGGCAAGAACCCTCTACCCTGGCTGCTGTGATATATGACTTTCCCTGACACCCAGGTGGGAGGAGTCTTTCGCCTGGAGAGCAAGTCCCCTCTACCCTGGCTAAGGTGTTATACAAGCTCCCGGTGACACCCAGGTGGGAGGGGTCTCCTTCCTGGAGGGGTGAGTCCCCATTACCCTGGCTAGAGTGGTACATGACTCCCCCACCCACACCCAGTGGGTGGGGCCTCCCGCCTGGAGGGGCGGTCCCCTCTACCCTGGCTGGGGCAGTATACTAGCTCCCGTGACACGCAGGAGGGAGGGGTCTCCCGCCTGGAGTGGTGAGTTTCCCTTATCCTTCCAGTGGCGATATAGGAGTTCCCCTGGACACCCAGATGAAAGGGGTCTCCTGCCTGGAGGCTCGCGTCCCCTCTGCCCTGGCTGTGGCAGTAAAAGAGCTCCCTCTGACACCCAGGTGGGAGGGGTATCCCGCCTGGAGGGGAGAATCCCCTCTACCCTGGCTATGGCAGTATAGGAGCTCCCCCTGACACCCAGGTTGGAAGAGTCTCCGGCCTAGAGCAGCGAATCCCCTCTACCCTTTTTGTGGAGGTATACAAGCTTCCTCAGACATCCAGGTGGGAGAGGTCTCCCGGATGGAGTGGCGAGTCCCCTCTGCCCTGGCTTTGGTGGTATACAAGCTCACCCCACCAGCCAGGTGGGAGAGTTCTCTCACCTGGAGGGGTGAGTTCCCTCTACTTTAGCTGGGGCCATATAAGAGCTCCCAGGACACCCACGTGGGAGGCGTCTCCTGACTGGAGGGGCGAGTCCCCTCTACCCTGGCTGGGAGGTATAGGAACTCCCCCAGACCCCCAGGTGGGAGGGGTTTCCCAACTGGAGGGGCGAGTCCCTGGACCCTGGCTGCAGTGATATACAAGTCCTCCCACAACACCTAGGTGGGAGGGGTCTCCAGCCTGGCGGGGCGAGTCCCCTCTACTCTGACTGCAGTGGAATATGAGCTCCCCTCGACACCCAGATGGGAGGGGTCTTCACCTGGAGAGGAGAGTCCCCCCTAACCTGGCTGTGGCGGTATACAAGATCCCCTAGACACCCAGGTGGGAGGGGTCCCCCGCCTGGTGGCGTGAGTACCCTCTACCCTGGTTGGGGCTGTGTACTAGCTCCTCTGACACCCAGTTGGGAGGCATCTCCTGCCTGGAGGGGCAGGTCGCCTCTATCCTGCCTGCGGAGGAATAGGAATTCCTCCAGACACCCAGGAGGGAGGGGTCTCCCACCTGGGTGGGGAGAGTCCTCTCCACCCTGCATGTGGAGGTATGTGAATTCCCTCAGACATTCAGGTGAAAGGGGTCTCCCGCCTGGAAGGGTGAATCCTTGTTACCCTGGCTGCACCTGTATAGGAGCTCCCCCCTACAAACCCAGGTGGGAGGGGTCTCTTGCCTGGAGGGGCAAGTCCCCTCTACACGGGCTGAGGCAGAATACAAGCTAGCCTGGACACCAAGATGGGAGGGGTCTCTCGCCTGGAGGAGCCAGTCTGCTCTACCCAGGCTGCAGAGGTATAAGAGCTCCCACAAACAACCATGTCCCTTTCATTCACCCAGGCTCAGGTGCTAGCGCTTGGCTCTCCATTACTGGGCCCAGCTCCTTTCTTGAGCCCCTGGCTGCCCTTCTTGAGGACCCTGTCCCTGTCCCTGTCCCTTGGTTTCAAGGCCCCTTTTACTGGCCCCCTCCTGTGATCCCCTCTGTTCCCCTTATGCTGAGGTATCCTGGCACTGCACAGACCCTCTGCTCCTCCCGCTTCTTTCTAGCCTGGGCTCCTCAAATGGGTCCTGGCTGCCCACCGACCCCACCCCAAACTCTATACCACAGATATCACCTCACAGTGCCAGTTTTGCCCCTCCTCTGGTCCAGAACCCTCTCTGAGGATCTACTCACCTGGGGCAGAGGAGAGGAATTGGCTGGTCTCTGCAACCTGAATGCTCCCAGTGGGAAATATAGTCCTGCCTGTCAGAGTCCAGCTCCAACAGGGGGTCTCAGGAGACAAATGGATGGTGAGGAGTCAGCGAAAGGGGGTGGAGAAACAACACAGTCACCAAAGTGAAGGTGCTGAGTCCCAATCTTTACCTGTGAAGTTAATCATATATACTTTTCATTTTGGCAGGCTCACAGCACTTTGTGGTTACAAAACAGGAATCATTATTCAAAGAAACAAAGTATTACGTAGCTACAATAAGAATAGAAGAATGTATCTTGACCTATGCATAAACAAGCGTTTTTCCTTTCAGTTCACATTTTGCTTTGAGCTGTTTCTGCTTAGTTAACTTTTAATAATAGTTAGAAATGTTCCAGACTATTGGCCTATACCTTGACTATTCTTTCTTAACTTACTGACTGGAACTGGTGCCACGGTTATGGCAAGTGGTTAACTTGAAAAGAGAGGTTATTGATTTTAATCAAACAAGAGTAAGAGCACAAACCATTGTGCACAGGAACAAGTTGCTCAGTACTAAGCACTAATCTGTCTTCTTAACATTGATTCTTCTTCTCTAGATTTTACTTTAATTTCTCAAAAACTTCCTTGACAGGAATACAGGGAGTTTTTCATTAAACATTAACAATTTACGCTCCACAGCTGAATCATTGCATTTAGAGCAAACAGATCTATTCTTTAGAAGTAGTTGCATTAATTGGGAAAGTCATTTTTTTTTCCTTCATACTTAATGGTCATATGAGAAGTCACAACTATACTTATTAAAGGATACAAAAACAAACCAGCCCATTCCCAGAAACATACTGTGCTCCTCCAGAGGATGGACACCTTGCACCATCCACCTCAGTGGATGAGTCGGGGGGGGGTGCAGCATTTCCCCCTTTTTTATTTTTTAATTTAAGGTGTTTGATTTGGATGGAGATGCTTCTGATTGATTTCCAGACAAGTCTGAAGAGGACTGGAAGAATGAGACAAACAAAATTAATTGAATAAAAAGCCAAAACCAATATTAATCATCTATGACCACCAAGTACTATTGAAAATAGTTTTTTGTACATTATTGTGTAAATCTGCAGCAAAATCAGCTGTAGAGTCAGTAGATAAATAAGCCTTACTTATATATTTTACTTGTTGTTGTAAATCTTGTATATTGGGGCCTATTTCAGTTTTATTCCAAATCCCTAATAAATGAGTTTGTACTTGATTCCATCCATATTTAGTTTGATTATATTTTAAGGGGGTAACACAGATCCATTTGAAATTAGCATGACATTTGGTTATCATTTGAGTTTTTATATTTTGAATCTGGTTTCTTACATATAATAAAGCTTCCTCTAAGGCATTAATTTGGGCCTCTAATTTCTTATCTATTTTTTCTTGAATAGCTAATGCTAATGAAACATTATGAGATAAATCATTAACATGATGAGCAGTATGAATTTCTTTAACTAAAGCTGTAGTAGATAAAGCTAAAGAAGTAATAATTCCTATTAATGCTGTAATTCCTAAAATTAATGCTGCAACAAATCACTTAGGTCTAACTAATTCATTAAATTTCTTAAGAATTTGTGACCCTTCATCATCATACCAATCATCATTAAGAAGGACAGGAATCATTACATAGGAAGGCTGATGTATAATTACAAAAATAGTGTAGTTTTTTTGAAGATTAGCATGTATACAATTAGTTAACATACATTGATCACAGGAAATAGAATAAACACTATTATTATGATTAATTATCAAGGTATTATTATTACCTACTAAAATAGCAGGAGGGATGTGGCTCAAGCGGTAGGGCGCTTGCCTGGCATGCGTGAGGCCCGAGATCGATCCTCAGCACCACATACAAACAAAAGACGTTGTGTCCGCCGGAAACTAAAAAATAAACATTAAAAACATTCTCTCTCTCTCTTTAAAAAAAAAATAATAAAATAGCAGGAGAAACATTAGTGCAAGCACGAATATTGAAAGGTTCTGGAGTTTTACCAGGTCTGGTTAAAAGAATCATATTAGTAGCTGCAATTAATCTAAAGAGATCTGGGAAGTATGAAACCTTTCCATTAGGGAGCTCACTCTGAAACTTGAGAGTGACCCAACCAGGTGAGAACAATCTATGGGTAGGAAAACTTGTATACATTCCTTCAGTATGATTAAATTTTTGAGACTTAGTCTTAAAATAATTTTTATAATCAAAATGAGGGGCAGAAGCAGACCAATCATAGATCTTAACATCTGAAGACATAGGCTTAGAGATTTGTGCCCTTTGCATAAATCCACTTTGAAACCAATGAGGAAATTCTTCCCAAGGATGAATCATATTATTCCAATAAAAATATTTTTTGTTATTTTTAAATCTACACGGATCAATGGCTTTGGGTAATGTCTTATTAACATAGGTTTCATTAACTATATAACATCCCAAAGAAATCATTTAAAGGAGCCAAAGGCTCCTCTTTTTATCATCCATGTCAGGGAAGCCAGGAGGGCAATCAGTAAAATATTGCCTATAATTAATAGGCATACATCCTTGAGGGATGAATTTATTATCAATAGCAAAGCAAATAGGAGTCTCTTCTAGTAAACCCTTGAAATTAATATTGTAAGGTATCTTATGAGGAATAAGGGAATCAGAAATCCCTCCTAACAAATCAGAATTATCAGTAAACACCTTAATATTAAGTTTTCCCAAATCAGTAACTCTTAAAAGTGGAGGATCAGGAAAATAAGACCAATAAGATTGATTAGCAGAAATCAGTGATACCTGACAGGATAAGAGTGCTAGCATAGCAAGAAACACTTTTTCAGGAGAGGCAAAGGCACCTTGGCTAACAACCAAGTTTTATGCCTGACTGGACAGATGTTTTATTTGACCCCAGGAAGGTAATTTTGATGTCAATGTTGCTTGTGCCTGTTGAGGAGAGTGAAGATAAAGATTAGTCATGTCTTCAGCAAGTTTTTCATCCTCAGTCAATGGCATCCTTGGGTATGGCTGGGGGAGGAACCTCTGCCTGTGATATGGGTGAGTCATAATGTCTGATGAGTTGATCTGGAATCCACAAAGGTGAAGTAGCGTCCTGTGGAAACACACAAGCATATCCTTGGCCCGATGTTAAGAGAATATCAGGTCCTTTCCATTGTCCAGTAAGAAAATCTTTTTTTTTCTAATTTTTTTTTAGTTGTTGATTGACCTTTATTTATTTACTTATATGTGGTGCTGAGAATCGAACCCAGTGCCTCACACATGCTAAGCAAGCACTCTACCAACTGAGCCACACCCCCAGCCCCAGTAAGAAGATCTTTCCATTTAACTAAAGGTTTTTGAGTTAGTGTTTGTTCAGACCAATTTCATTGCATTTCAGTTAATTTAGAATCATTTACATTTAAATGATTAATGTCAAATAGAGCATGTTGAAGAATATGATGAGGAGAGGAATAACGTAGTTCCCCCTCTCTTAATTTATTAATTTGAGATTTTAAGGTCCGATGAACTCTTTTCACTATGGCTTGTCCTTGTGGGTCATAGGGGATGCCTGTGGAATGAACTATGTTAAGTGTCTGACACAGGTGTTTAAAGGTTTTTGGAATATAAGCAGGAGCATTGTCTGTCTTAATATAAAGAGGTAATCCCATATATGCAAAGGAGGCAAAAAGATGTTGGGCAATATCCTTATAAGCTTCTCCAGTGTGGGCTGTAGCAAAAATAACATGTGAGAAAGTATCCACAAAAACATAAACAAAAGATAACTTTCCAAACTCTTGAATATGAGTAACTTTTATCTGCCATAATTTGTTGGGTAATAAACCCCTAGGGTTGACACCCATCTGTGGAGAAGGAAAGTGAGTAGGACAGATTTGACATTGTTTAACAATTTTTCTTTTTCTTTAGTTATATGAAACTGTGCTCTAAGAGCAGCAGAATTTTGATGATATAATTGATGATCTTTAGTAGCTTGTTCAATAACATTATAAATAGTCCTAGTTAATAAATCAGCTTCAGCATTTCCTGCCACTAAATGTCCAGATAAGTTAGAATGTCCTCTAATATGTCCAATACAAAATTTATAGGATCTATCTAATGTTGTTTTTTTGTAATTTTTGTAATATATTAACAATTGATGAATGAGAGGACATGGAAGATGTTTCTATGGCAGGAAAGAGATTAACTATATATTGAGAATCAGTATAAAGATTAAAAGGATGTGTAACCTTTTCAAAAGCAGTTATAACAGCAATTAATTCTGTCCTTTGAGCAGAGGTTTCAGTTGTTTGTTGGACAATTGGCTCTTGGTCATCTATAATAGTAACAGCTATTCCATTAGAGGATCCATCTGTAAAAATTAGAGAAGCCTGATTGAGGGGCACATAAGAAAAGTTTTTAGGAAAAATAGTATTTATCTAAGTCATTAAATATAATAATGGGTGTTTAGGCAAATGAAACAATATTTCTCCATAGAATCCCTGTAATGCTATAGGTCATTCATCATTACCATTTAATAAGAAAACTAATTGTTCTTTTTTATTTGGAATAATAATGAAGGATCGAGTAGAAGGCAAATGAATCCATTCTAAAGGATCATCCTGCCATAGGCATCCAGTAGGAGTGTGTGAAGTCTGTAAGATTATTAACATCCAGGGCTTATTATAGTCTATTTGTTGTAAGTAATGATCTGAAATAGCCTTTTCCACCTTAGATAAAGCCTTCTTTCCCTCAGGAGATAATTGTCTAGGTGAATTTGGATTTGAATATCTCTGTAAAATTTCAAATAAAGGTTTAAGGTCTGCAGTGGTTAATTCTAAGTAAGGCCTAATCCAATTAATATCCCCAAGAAGTTTTTGAAAATCCTTTAAAGTACGTAAAAAATCAACCCTAATCTGTATTTTTTGAGAAGTTATATTGTTGGAATTAATTAATCTTCCTAGGTGAGAAAAAGGAGCTTGAGTTTGAATTTTATCAGGGGCAATTTTTAATCCCCAGTCTTGTAAACTTGTAATCATAAAATTAAATATTTGTTGGAGTATCAAATAATCAGCAGGAGCTAATAAAATATTATCCATATAATGAATTATATATACAAATGGAAACTTATTTCTTGTGAAGACTAAGCATGCATCAACAAACTTTTGACATAAGGTGGGGCTATTTTTCATTCCTTGAGGCAAAACTTTCCATTGAAATCTTTGATAAGGTCTTTGTAAATTTGGGGAAGGCAGACTAAAAGCAAAACCTTTACAATCCTGTTTGGCTAAAGGAATTGTAAAGAAGCAATCTTATAAGTCTATCACCACTATGTTATGATCTTTAGGTATAGCAGTAGGAGATGGGAGACCCAGTTGTAAGGCTCCCATAGTTTCCATAGTCTTATTTATAGCTCTAAGGAGGCTCTGGAGACATAGAAACTAACAAATTGGGTGGCAAATCAGAGTTATGGTATCAAGGTGCAGCCCCCTCTAAGTCCTCCTGATCTTGAGGAGAAAGTTGTTCATCCTCCTCTTCATCCCCTTGTTCATCATCAGAATGAGAATGTTGAGAGGATGTAGTTTTATAATCTCTAGATGTAGCAGCAGCCCCAATTAAGGGGGTTTGTTCAGACTTGGTCACTTGAGGAGCCAAACAAACTGCCTCATGGGTCGGATCCAAAGAGTCTTTAAAAACATTCCACAATGCAAAAGCATCGACAGGAATCTTTTCTGGCCCATGATGATCATAGTAGACCTTCATATCTTCACCTAGTTTTTTCCATGTTTCTAAATTTAGGGTTCCTTCCTCAGGGAACCAAAAAGAGCATTCTTGAACAAAATGAAAAAAATGTCTTAACTTCTTAGAAGAAACTGAAATGCCCCATTTATGGAGCATATGTTTAGCTATTTCAATAAAGAGTCTTCTTTCTTTAGACTCATTATGGCCCATGACTTCTCAAAATAAGTTTTCTGATTACTGGGGCTGGGGATGTGGCTCAAGCGGTAGCGCACTTGCCTGGCATGCGTGTGGCCCGGGTTCGATTCTCAGCACCACATACAAACAAAGATGTTGTGTCCGCCGAAAACTGAAAAATAAATATTAAAAAAAAAAAAAAAAGTTTTCTGATTACTTACCCTTAACTTACTTAGCACCTCGCTAAGGGGTCTGCATCATCCTAGGTAAGAATCCTATCTTCATCCAAAAACTTCTCAATGAAATGAATGCATCAGACTTACAGACTTACCCATCGTCCCTGTTCGGGACACCAGATGTTGGAGTCCAGCTCTGGCAGGAGGTCTCAGGAGATGAATAGATGGTGAGGAGTCGGCGAAAGGGGGTGGAGAAACAACACAGACACAAAAGTGAAGGTGCTGAATCCCAATCTTTACTTGTGAAGTTAATCATATATACTTTTCATTTTGGCAGGCTCACAGTATTTTGTGGTTACAAAACAGGAATCATTTTTCAAAGAAACAAAATATTATGTAGCTACAATTAGATAAGAAGAATGTATTTGGGCTTCTGCATAAGCAAGCATTTTTACTTTCAGTTCGCATTTTGCTTTGAGCTGTTTCTGCTTAGTTAGCTTTTAATAATAGTTAGAAATATCTCAGACTATTGGCCTATACATTGACTATTCTTTCTTGACTTACTGACTAGAACCAACACCACAGTTATGGCAAGTGGTTAACTTGAAAAGAGAGGCTACTAATTTTAATCAAACAAGAGTAAGAGTACCAAACCATTATGCACAGGAAGAAGAACAAGTTGCCTAGTACTAAGCACTAATCTGTCTTCTTAACATTAATTTTTCTTCTCTAGATTTTACTTTAATTTCTCAAAAACTTCCTGACTGTTTTTCCTACAGGGGGTTTCTCATTAAACGTTAACAATTTATGTTCTACAGCTGAATCATTGCATTTAGAGTAAACAGATTTATTCTTTAGAAGTAGTTGCACTAATTGGGAAAGTCATGTTTTTTCCTTCATACTTAATGGTCATATGAGAAGTCACAACTATACTTATTAAAGGATACAAAAACAAACCAGCCCATTCCCAGAAACATACTGTGCTCATTCAGAGGATGGACACCTTGCACCATCCACCTCAGTAGGGCCTTGCCATTGCCTGAGTCAGGGGAGGGGCACAGCATGTGATCTCACAACAAATGACTTTTACAGTCTAGAGATGTGTGAGGATTGTTTCAAGTATGAATAATCTGTTGCTTGGTAACACTTGAAGCATACTTAACACTTTGCCACATTCTTTACATTTATATGGCTCTTATCTAGTATGAACATTTTGGTGAACAATGAGACTTTTCCTAATAGAAATAGCTTTGCCACATTCTTTGCATTTGTATGGTTTCTCCCCAATATGAATTCTTTGGTGTTGAGAAATGTGTGATCTTTGATGAAAAGCTTTGCCATGTTCTTTACACTTGTGTGGCTTTTCCCCAGTATTAATTCTCTGGAGTCAAATAAGGCATGATCTTTGATTAAAAGCTTTGCCACATTATTTGCATTTGTATGGATTTTCTCCCATATGAAGTCTCTGGGGTTGAATAAGGAATGATCTTCAATTAGAAGCATTGCCACATTACTGACATTTGTATGGTTTCTCCCCAGTATGAATTCTTTGGTGTTTACTAAAGTTTGATTTTTGATTAAAAGCTTTGGCACATTCTTTATATTTGTATGGTTTCTCCCCAGTATGAATTTTCTGGTGTGCACTAAGGTTTAATTTTCGATTAAAAGCTTTGCCACATTCTTTAAATTTGTAGGGTTTTTCTCCAGTATGAATTCTCTGGTGTTTGCTAAGGTTTGATTTTTGATTAAAAGCTTTGCCACCTTCTATATATTTCCAGGTTTTCTCTCCAGTATAATTACTGTAATCTTTAAAAGTGTTTGAACAACACTTAAAGACATTTTCACATTTCTTATATTTATAAGGTTTATCTTCACTGTAAAGCCTATGGTTTTTAGTAATGGATGAATTTTGAGTAAAATATTTTCCACAACCTTTACTTACGGAGGATTTATCATTGCTCTGATATACAATTGAGGAATCTGTAAATGCTTTCACATATTTTTTAACTTGTAGGGATTCCTTCCAATATTAATTCTCTGGTGTTCAGGAATGCTTACTGCTTTATTAAAAGTGCTTTCACATACCTTATATTTGTAATTTTTTTTTGATTATGAATGCTTGGATAAATAAATTTTGGGCATGAGTTAAAAACTTTCTCACTTTTACCATTGTAAAGCTATTTTACGTGATCACATGGGTGTTTTCTAGGATTTAAAAAAGAAGTAAATTTTAATGAGTTTTACAGAATTCATATTGTTTTACATTAAAATAAATATACTGCAAATTACCTAGGGTAGATATTTATCATAAATAAAGAGGTTTCTCTGAGTATCTACATCTGCTAAGGCTTAAATGATAAGACAATTTGTCTGCACTGTATAGAAAATCACTTCCTTATTACTTTATAAGATAGACAGATTAAAATACTGCAACTTTATATTAATGACCTGTAGACTTTTATCTAATGTGCACTCATGTAGAGGTTATTAAAAGTTTTAAAAACATAACTGATTTTTAAGCATTTTATTACTGTCTTGATTTTTTTTCATTAAAATGCCTATTTCTATTTTAATTCTATTTCTAAAGCTGATCAAACTCATTGAATCTTTATTTTCCTGAAGATATTTTTAAGGTGCAGCTTCATAATCACCTGTAAATATAACATATATATGTAGTTTGATACATGTTTTGCATTTGAAAATATTGTGTATTGTAAGTAATTTTACACAAAATACTGAGTAGTAAAAATTTTACAATTACAATAATGTAATTAAAAGTTTTAACTGAAGAAAAAGTGACTGGCACAAGTTGAGCAGCCAGTCTTCTTGAGATGTTTGTAATAATATAACCTGATGATTGTGTAATTTGCTGTTTAAATAATTTTCATTCTTTTTCTTGATTAAAACAAATTTTCTGAACTTCCCTCTCTTTCAATTTCTATTCCTTGTTTAAAAATAAGCATCAACTGCTTAATTTTAATCTTACCTTTTCTTTATCAAGTTTTGCAAAAAAACATTTTATTTCTTGCTCTCCTTAAAATTTTTGGTTTTGATTAGAAGTCATACCTGAAAAAAATTAAAATAGCAAGTTATTCTATTTACTACACTATGATGAATATATTCTGCAAATATATAAAACTTTATAAATTGGGGGGATAGCCAGAACAGTAAGATTCAAAGCCATTATTACTCAAGAAATATATAGAGTTTACTACAATATGCTGACACAAGTTGTGAAAACTTTGAAAATTATCTTAAAAATTTATAGCACCACAGATGAGGACAACATTTAAACTGACTACTATTACCACAACAATGTCAAATCACAGCCCTTCAGTTCAACATATTCAAACTCCACATGTGACTCAAATGTTGCAGGAAATGAATATCTCTTATTTATTTTTTTTATCTCTTTGGGGGATTGTTTCGTAAGATTGAACAGAGGGGTGTTCTATCACTAAAATATATATCCAAAGACATTTCTATATTTATACTTTTTTGAGACAGTTTATCACAATGATGATGAAATTTATTTCAAATTGGCATTCCACTGCCTCAGCTTCCCAGATATATGGAATTACATTGATATATCATTGCACTGTTTTTGTTTAGTTTGTAACTTTCAAATATTTTTCAAAATGACTATAATGATCTCGTTTAACAGATTTTATTATTTTTTTATTATTATTATTTTTTAAATATTTATTTATTTATTTATTTTAGTTCTCGGTGACACAACATCTTTGTATGTGGTGCTGAGAATCGAACCCGGGCCGCACGCATGCCAGGCGAGCACACTACCACTTGAGCCACATCCCCAGCCCCTAACAGATTTTAAATATAAAAATTAAAATGAAAATAATAGCTCATAGAGTAAAGGTTATTATCAACTCAAGCAAATAAAGAATATAACACTAGTAATTAAAAGTTAGAAAGTTAATGTTGATAAATATCTAAGGAATGCCAAATAACCACTTGAAGGATATTTAACAAAATAAATTACAATGAAGAAAATTGAAAGAAATTCAGAAAAGAATTAGCAACGGAAAAAGTAGAAATTATACACCAAAAATATTTTTGTAAAACAATGTCTCAGGCTGGGGATACAGCTCAGATGGTAGAATGTTTGCTTCACATGCAAAAGGTGGGGCTTAATTTCTGGCACCACACACACACACACCCACCCACACACACACACACACAGTCTCATACATTAGAAATTTGAAGAATATATTAAAGGCTAGAATTAATTAAAAGACACAGGTAGTGCTGGGTGATGAGGTGTATGACTGTAATCCCAGCATCTGGGGAGACTGAGGCAGGAGGATTATGACTCAAAGACAGACTCAGCAATGGTGAGGCACTAAGCACCTCAGGGAGACCCTGTCTCAAAACAAAATACAAAATAGGCTGGTGATGTGGCTCAATGATTGAGTGTCCCTGAGTTAATTCCCCAGTACCAAAAAATGAATGAATAAATAAAAGACACAAGTTAGTAAGTTTATAATCAAATTTCTAAAACTCTTCAAGAAAAAATTTTGATATGACTAAGGAAAAGAGAATTTTTAATTACAAAGATATTCTTTTATGGCTAACCATTGATTTCTTTGCAGAAGGCTTCTAGAAAAGAATTGGAGTATATAGATATGTATGATGAAAGACAAAGAAAATATGAACCTAGAATACTGTATCCACCAATATCATTTTTTAAACTTTAAGAAAAATACAAGCTTTCAAGATATATACATATTCAAAAATTTTTTTAATTCTTGGCCTGCTCTAAGAGAAATAATCAATGGAATCTTTCTAATTAAGTAAATCTGCACACCAGAAATGATATAAAATTTGAAAGCTTATGTGAAAAAGAAACATATACAAATATATATTTTATTTTACTTTCATTGTTGTACATAAAATATTTCATTCTACTATAGAATTTGGAAAACCAAAGCCTAAAAATTATCATAATTCTTTGTTAATTTGTGTAAGTTAGAAAAGCAGGTGTGAAATCAATAGCACATCATGGCAACACATGTAAAGAGACTGATTATCTTAGAAAATCAAAGTTAATTCAGTTTAAAATATAGTGCAAACTAAGGACTTTATTATTTTTTTAAATTTCTTCTTTAGTAGAAAGAAATTAAAAAATGACAGTAGAATGTATCTTCACATATCATGCATTCATAAAGTATAACTACCTATCCTTGCGGTGGTAAATATTGGGGAGTTACACTGGTTGTGTATTCACATAAGAACATAAGAGTGTTATTTACAATTTATAATACTGTTTTAAGTACTTTTATGTAATTCCAGATAATGACAAAATAAATATCAAAGATAAAAAATAGGAAAAAATAAAATATCACTATAAAAATCTATGAACTACAAATTAAGGCCATTTTTAAATAGTAGAAAAAATTATAATAAAAAACTTGAAAACTATAGAAGTAAGTTCTTCCTCATCAGTAATTTAAGTACAAATAAACTATCTTGAAAAACACTAATCAGAACACAATGTGACTAACAGATTAAACCTAAAAATTTGTTAACTATTTCAGATGTAAATCTACAGAAGATTGTCTTTAGATATAAGGTCACAAAAAGACTAAAAACAAAAATATATAACAAATATTACATTCAAAATTGCAAAGATGATAATACTATATAAATAAGAGACAAAGTAGATTATTATATAAAGATAAATATGACCTATCTGGGGAATACAATCATAGTGAATATATTTGTAACACAAATCATATTTTTCACATATAGCAAACCAAAAATTCAACATCATAGAAAACAACAAAGTAATAGTAGAAGAAATCAATCCCCAATTAATGCAAAGAAAAAAAATAGCATTGCATTAGTATCCAGGGAATAAAACAACTTCAAAAAGCATTAAAAATTATTAGGTTTACAGAGGTATCTTCTCTAAAGTGTATGGAATATTATTCCAATGAGATCAGGTTAAAAGCACAATGTTAAATGTTAAAGATATTAAAATATTGAAGTTGCTTTCTAACACAACATAATAAATTGGAAAGCAAAAGTGAAAGTCATATCCAAAATTTATGAATATGAGTTTAATGCCAAATTCAGCAATTAAGCAAGGCCCTAAGCAACTTAGATAGACACCATCACACAAAAAAATATAAAAACAGCTGCCAGCCAGGCGTGGTAACACGAACCTGTAATTCAATCAGCTTGGGAGTCTGAGACAGCAGGATTGTGGGTTCCAAGCCAGCCTCATCAAAAGCAAGGTGCTAAGCAAATCAAGGACATCATGTTTTCACATAAAATAAAAAATGGTGCTTGGGATGTAGCTCAGTGAGCAAGTGCCCTGAGATCAATCCCCAGTACCCTTCCCAAAAAGGGCTGTCAATGCGGCTTAGTGGTTAAAAACCCCTGTTAAAAAAGTTCTATAGCACCCAAAATAATCTAAAAAGTCCATGTAATACCACACAATCAATATTATTTTTATAATAATAATATATAATTATATTATATATAATATTATATAATATAATAATTTATAATATAATATATTATATAATATAATAATTTATAATATTATAAACAAATAAGTTATTTGAAGAATTCTATGGAATATCCTGGGTGCATCAATAAATACACATTGTATAAATTTTAAAAAAACTGCTTTCTGATATAAAAATAATAAAAGCTACAATATTCAATAGATTTTAAGGGTAGTTGATAAAGCTATGAGTAATAAAACTTAAAGTACATCAATTAGTCCTCAACTTGATGGTCAAATCAAAATATATTTACAGATCTATTCTCATTAAAACAACATTCAATAGAGACCAATGTGGCAAGCCAATCAAATGTCATCACACATGACTACATGAAGGCAATTTGGAATGAACTATGAAAAATTTTTTTTAACTTTTCAAAGATAATAGATTATATAATATTTACAATGATCAACTTCAGTATAGTGTGTTAAGTGAAATAGTAATTCACAAAAAAACAAGTACCAGGTAATTCTACTTATGAGAGATATCTACTGTAGCCAAATATACAAATCAAAAAAATGGCATCAGAGATAAAAAGGTGAGACAAAGGAGTACTTGTTTGGAGGAAAAATGAACTTACTTTTCATGTGATACAAAGTTTCCAGAAAAAAATGTTACAAAAAAAAATTGAATGAACACTACCAGTAAATTTAAAATATATAAGGCAGTAAGTTCAGGAAAGTTATACAGTTTTGATCACAATTACAAATTTGACAAATATATAAAAGTTAAAGGAATTGTAAAAATCTTTGATACCTTTAAAAAGCTAAAGTCTTACTCCTAGATAAAAGAACAGAATCATATATAGAGAGATGATGAATATGCCATTAATTCTAACTACTTGGAAGGCTGAAGCATGGAAATACAATTTCAGCTTTAGCCACTTAGCAAGAGTCAATTTTAAACTGAAAGTCAAAAGCGGGTGATGATGAAGCTAAATATTATAAGAACATCTGAGTTCAAAGTATATATACATAGATATAACAAAATTTAGATATATAGAACCTTGATGTAGCTGTGTCTCTGTAGTATGCTCTTTTTAGGTTTTTTGGGTATAGTCCAAGAAGGAAAATAGCTGGGTCAAATGGTGGTTCCATTCCCAGTTTGCCAAGGAATCTCCATTCTGCTTTCCAAATTGGCTGCACCAATTTGCAGTCCCACCAGCAATGTACAAGTGTACCCTTTTCCCCACATCCTCGCCAGCACTTGTTATTGTTTGACTTCATAATGGCTGCCATCCTTACTGTAGTGAGATGGTATCTTAGGGTGGTTTTGATTTGCATTTCTCTGATTGCTAGAGATGGTGAGCATTTTTTCGTGTATTGATTGATTGATTGTATATCCTCCTCTGAGAAGTGTCTGTTCAGATCCTTGGCACATTTGTTGATTGGGTTATTTGTTTTCTTGTTGTTTAATTTTTTCAGTTCTTTGTATACTCTATCTAAAGTGTGAGGGGTAAAAATTTGTTCCCAAGATGAGGCTCCCTATTTACCCCTCTTATTGTTTCTCTTGCTGAGAAAAAACTTTTTAGTTTGAATATGTCCCATTTGTTGATTCTTGAATTTAACTCTTGTGCTATAGGTGTCCTATTAAGAAATTTGGAGCCCGACCCTACGAGATGGAGATTAGGGCCAACTTTTTCTTCTATTAGATGCAGAGTCTCTGGTCTGATTTCTAGCTCCTTGATCCATTATGAGTTGACTTTTGTGCATGGTGAGAGAAAGGGATTCAATTTCATTTTGTTGCATATGGATTTCCAGTTTTCCCAGCATCATTTGTTGAAGATTCTATCTTTATCCATTGTATGCTTTTAGCATCTTTGTCAAATATAAGGTAGTTGTAATTTTGTGGATTTGTCTCTGTGTCCTCTATTCTGTACCATTGGTCTACCCACCTGTTTTGGTACCAATACCATGCTTTTTTTGTTACTATTGCTCTGTAGTATAATTTAAAATCTGGTATCACTATACCACCTGTTTCACTCTTCATGCTTAGAATTGCTTTTGCTATTCTGGGTCTTTTATTTTTCCAGATGAATTTTATGATTGCTTTTTCTAATTCTGTGAAGAATGCCATTGGGATTTTGATTGGCATTGCATTAAACTTATAGAGCACTTTTGGTAATATGGCCATTTTAATTATATTAGTTCTGCCTTTCCATGAACAAGGTATATCTTTCCATCTTCTAAGGTCTTCTTCTATTTCTCTATTTAGAGTTCTGTAGTTTTCATTGTATAGGTCTTTCACCTCTTTTGTTAGGTTGATTCCCAAGTATTTTAATTTTTTTTTGAGGATATTGTGAATGGGGGTGGTTGTCCTCATTTCCATTTCAGAGGATTTGTGACTGATATACAGGAATGCCTTTGATTTATGCATGTTGATTTTATATCCTGCCACTTTTCTGAATTCATTTACTAGCTCTCAAAGTTTCTTGGTAGAACCTTTTGGGTCTGCTAGGTATAGGATCATGTCATCCACAAATAGTGCTAATTTAAGTTCTTCTTTTTCTATCTTTATGCCTTTAATTTCTTTCTTCTGTCTAATTGCTCTGGCCAGTGTTTTGAGAACTATGTTGAATAGAAGTGGTGAGAGAGGCCATCCCTGTCTTGTTCCAGATTTTAGAGGGAATGTCTTCAGTTTTTCTCTGTTTAGAATGATGCTAGCCTGAGGCTTAGCATAGATAGCTTTTATGATATTGAGGTAATTTCCTGTTATCCCTAGTTTTTCTAGTGTTTTGAACATAAAGGTATGCTGTACTTTGTCAAATGCCTTTTCTGCATCTATCGAGATGATGATATGGTTCTTATCTTTAAGTCTATTGATGTGGTGAATAACATTTATTGATTTTTGTATATTGAACCAGCCTTGCATCCCAGGGATGAATCCTACTTGATCATGGTGCACAATCTTTTTGATATGTTTTTGTATCCGATTTGCCAGAATTTTATTGAGGATTTTTGCATCTATGTTCATTAGAGATATTGGTTTGTAGTTTTCTTTCTTTGAAGTGCCTTTGTCTGGTTTAGGAATCAGGGTGATGTTGGTCTCATAGAATGAATTTGGAAATTCTCCCTCTTTTTCTATTTCCTGAAATAGCTTAAAAAGTATTGGTATTAGTTCTTCTTTAAAGGTTTTGTAAATCTCTGCTGTATACCCATCCGGTCCTGGGCTTTTCTTGGTTGTTAGTCTTTTCATGAATTCTTCTATTTCCTCAATTGATATTGGTCGGTTTAAGTTGTGTATATCCTCCTGACTCAATCTGGGCAGATCATATGACTTAAAAAATTTATTGTTGCCTTCACTATCTTCTATTTTATTGGAGTATAAGGTTTCAAAATATTTCTAATTATCTTCTATATTTCTGTAGTGTCTGTTGTGATGTTTCCTTTTTCATCAATTATGCTAGTAATTTGAGTTCTCTCTCTTCTTCTCTTCATTAGCATGGCTAAGGGTCTGTCGATCTTATTTATTTTTTTCAAAGAACCAACTTTTAGTTTTGTGAATTTTTTCAATTGTTTCTTTTGTTTCAATTTCATTAAATTCAGCTCTGATTTTAATTACTTCTTGCCTTCTACTACATTTGCTGTTGTTTTGCTCTTCTTTTTCTAAGGTTTTGAGATGAAGAGTGAGATCATTCATTTGTTGGTTTTTTCCTTTCCTTTTCTTTTCTTTTCTTTTTGAGGAATGAACTCTAAGCAATGAATTTTCCCCTTAAACTGCTTTCATTGTGTCCCATAGATTCCAATATGTTGTGTCGGTGTTTTCATTTATCTCTAAGAGTTTTTTGGTTTCCTCCTTTATGTCTTCTGTAACCCATTGATCATTCAGTAACATATTGTTCATTCTCCAAGTAATGTAGGATTTTTCCTTCCTTCTTTTATTGTTGATTTCCAGTTTCATTCCATTATGATCAGATAAGATGCATGGTATTACCTCTACTCCTTTGTAATTTCTAAGAGTTGCCCTATGGCATAATATATCATCTATTTTTGAGAAGGATCCATGTGCTGCTGAGAAAAAAGTATATCCACTTGATGATAGCTGATATATCCTATATACGTCAGTTAAGTCTAGGCTATTAATTGTGTTATTGAGTTCTATAGTTTCTTTATTCAACTTTTGTTTGGAAGGTCTGTCCAATGGTGAGAGAGGTGTGTTGAAGTCACCCATAATGATTGTGTTGTGGTCTATTTGTCTCTTGAACTTGAGGAGAGTTTGTTTTATGAACGTAGCAACACCATTGTTTGGTGTATAAATATTGATAATTTTATGAATTGTTGGTGAATGGTTCCCTTTAACAGTATATAGTGTCCTTCTTTATCCCTTTTGATTAACTTTGGCTTGATGTCGATTTTATTCAATATAAGTATGGCCACCCTGCTTGCTTCCGAGGTCCAAGTGAGTGGCATGATTTTTTCCCAACCTCTCACCTTCAGCCTGTGTATGTCTTTTCCTATAAGATGAGTCTCCTGAAGGCAGCATATTGTTGGATCTGTTTTTTTTAATCCAGGTTACCAGCCTATGTCACTTAATTGGTGAGTTTAAGCCATTAATGTTTAGGGTTACTATTGACATATGGTTTATACTTCCAGTCATATTTGTTTGTTTATTTATTTATTTATTTTTAATTTGGTTTGTTTTCCCCTCTTTGATTAGTTCCCCCCCACGCCACCCCCCGAATTTACTGAGGTACTTCCCACTGTTGGTTTTGGTTGTTGTTTTTCATTTCCTCTTTGTGTAGTGTTTTGCCCAAAATGCTTTGCAGTGCTGGTTTTCTGACTGTGAACTCTTTTAGCTTTTTTTTTTTTCATGGAAGGTTTTTCTTTAGTTGTCAAACTTGAAACTTAACTTTGCTGGATACAATATTCTTGTTTGGCATCCATTATCTTTCAACGTTTGAAATATGTTGTTCCAGGATCTTCTCGCTAACAGCATCTGTGATGAAAAATCAGCCGTTAACCTAATTGGTTTACCCCTGAATGTAATCTGCCTCCTTTCTCTTTAGCTCATAATATTCTCTCCTTGTTCTGTATGTTGGATATCTTCATAATAATGTGTCTTGGTGTTGTTCTGTTGTGGCTTTGTACATTCGGCGTCCTGTAGGCTTCTAGGATTTGGACATCGGTTTCATTTTTCATGTCTGGAAAGTTTTCTAAAATTATTTCATTTAACAGATTGCTCATTCCTTTGGTTTGGACCTCTATACCTTCCTCTATCCCAATGACTCTTAAGTTTGGTTTTTTTAAGATATCCCATATCTCTTGGATGTTTTGCTTGTGGTTTCTTACCAGCCTTTCTGAGTTGACTAGACTGTTTTTGAGATGATATATTTTGTCTTCATTGTCTGATGTTCTGACTTGTACTTGATCTACTCTACTAGTAATATTCTCTTTTGAGTTTTTAATTTGGTTTATAGTTTCCTTCATTTCTAGGATTATTGTTTGATTCTTTTTTATAACCTCTATCTCCCGGTAGATTTGTTGATTTGCTTCTTGAATTTGTTTATGTAATTTGTTGTTGAGGTGTTCTTTTATTGTTTGCATTTGCTGTCTAATGACCTCTTTAAAATTCCATTCTATCTGAGTCAGGTATGCCTTGAGTTCTTTATCTGACCATTTTTCTGATGCCTCTACGTTCTCCTGAGATTTAGGCTGTCCTGCATTGTTTGTAATCCTTTTTTTCCTTGTTTTTTCATGATGCTCACGTTACTTTCTGGCTCTGTTTGACTGCTGTGTTACTATTTACTCCTATAAATTTGTTTTGGTTTTGTATATCACCAGGATCTCCTCTTTGTGATGGGAGATTATGCCTAGAGATGTTTTATTGTATTTAAAGCAAATTCATTTGTTTCATAAATGACATATGGATTCTGATGGCGTATAGTGACCTGCGGTTTGGTCTTAGGACTTTACGTTTTGGTCGGGTGATGTGATGGTATGGGGGTTGGTATATCTTAGCTACCTTGGAAGATTGCTCTATTGAAGGGGGATATTAACAGGAGAATAGACCTGAGTATTTGGGGGTAGTTAGGGACATGGGAGTACTGTAGACCACCTCAGAACATTCACCTATATGCATTTAGTAAATTACACATAATTGAAGTCGTAATGCTTGGGAGAAAAGGTGGGAGAAGAGGAAGGAAGAAGTCACTAAAGAGAGAGAGAGAAAGAAAAAAAGGAAGAATAAAGGAAAAGGGGAAAAATAAAAAATTGAAAAAAAGAAAAAAAAGATAAATACAGTCTTAGGAGTTTGATTATTTTCTCTTCCAGTAGGTGGAGCTCTGCCCTCTGGGCCTAGCTTCTGCCATCAAAACGCAGCAAACAATCCCTGTGAGAGGCTCCTCCTCCCCAGCTGGGCGGCTCACCAATCCTGGTCTCCCAGGGCCATTCTTGGTCTCCAGCGTCCCCCGCTTCTCCTGCCGGCCAGGCTCCACTCACCGGTGGCATTCTCCACAGATCTAGCTACACTCCGGGCCTACAGCCCCCTGGGTGCCCTGTTCTCTTGAATGACTGGGCACTCTCTCTGTTTGCTGTTTACTCAGACCCTGAGGTTGTGGAGCGTGGGAGCTGGGGGTCAGCGTGGTCAGCTTATTTTGCCTGATTCCCTTTGGTAGCCACGCCCCCAAGAGCTGGCGAAAAAGGCCTTGGCTGTCAGCGCTGGAGGAAGGGGGAGATGGTGGTCATGTGCCCCTACTGACTCCCTTGGCTCCAATAATCACATTCATGGAGAACTGGGGAGAGATTTTTGAGATTTCCCAGCTGTAGGTGGAGGGAAGATTGAGGGTCAGACACCTGTGGTCACCAATTTCGCTGTGTAGTGATCCATCCACCGAAGTCTAATGATGTCAGTTCTCTGCCATGGTGCCCGCTGGTTTCCTTGCCGGGGTGTCCGATGGGAAGGGTGGGTCTGGTCTGTCTCTTCTAAATCCTGCCTCGGCTCTCGGTCTGCTGGCCCATGGAGGCTCGGTTGGCACCACCTCAAAAGATCCTCCAAAGAAATAGAAGAAGACCTTAGAAGATGGAAAGATATATACCTTGTTTATGGATAGGCAGAACTAACATCATTAAAATGGTGATATTACCAAAAGTACTCTATAGGTTTAATGCAATGCCAATCAAAATCCCAATTCTATTTCTCACAGAAATAGAAAAAGCAATCATGAAATTCATCTGGAAAAATAAAAGACCCAGAATAGCAAAAGCAATTCTAAGCAGGAAGAGTGAAACAGGCGGTATAGCAATACCAGATTTTAAACTATACTACAGAGCAATAGTAACAAAAACAGCATGGTACTGGTACCAAAACAGGCAGGTAGACCAATGGTACAGAATAGAGGATACAGAGCCAATCCACAAAATTATAACTACATTATATTAGACAAAGGTGCTAAAAGCATGCAATGGAGAAAGGATAGCATCTTCAACAAATGGTGCTGGGAAAACTGGAACTCCATATGCAACAAAATGAATGTGAATCCCTGTCTCTCACCATGCACAAAAGTTAACTAAAAATGGATTAAGGAGCTAGGAATCAAACCAGAAACTCTGCATCTAATAGAAGAAAAAGTTGGCTCAAATCTTCACCTCGTGGGGTTGGGCTCCAAATTCCTCAATAGGACACCTATAGCACAAGAGTTAAATTCAAGAATCAACAAATGGGACTTACTCAAACTAAAAAGTTTTTTCTCAGCAAGAGAAACAACAAGAGAAGTAAATAGGGAGCCTACATCCTGGGAATAAATTTTTACCCCTCACACTTTAGATAGAGCTCTGATCTCCTGAGTATACAAAGAATTCAAAAAATTAAACAATAAGAAAACAAATAACCCAATCAACAAATGGACCAAGGATCTGAACAGACACTCTCAGAGAAGGATATACAATTAATCAACAAATACATGAAAAAATGCTCACCATCTCTAGCAATCAGAGAAATGCAAATTAAAACCACTCTAAGGTACCACATTACCCCAGTAAGAAAGGCAGCCATTATGAAGTCAAACAACAAGTGCTGGCGAGGATGTGGGGAAAAGGGTACACTTGTACATTGCTGGTGGGACTGCAAATTGGTGCAGCCAATTTGGAAATCAGTATGGAGATTCCTCAGAAAACTGGTAATGGAACCACCATTTGACCCAGCTATTCCCCTTCTAGGACTATTCCCAAAAGACCTAAAAAGAGCATACTACAGGGATACAGCTTCATCAGTGTTCATAGCAGCACAATTCACAATAGCTAGACTGTGGAACCAGCCTAGATGCCCTTCAATAGATGAATGGATAAAAAAAAAATGTGGAATATATATACACAATGGAATATTACTCAGCACTAAAAAATAACAAGATTATGGCATTTGCAGGGAGATGGATGGCATTAGAGCAGACTATGCTAAGTGAAGTCAACCAATCCCTAAAAAACAAATGCCGAATGTCTTCTTTGATATAAAGGGGTGACTCAAAACAGAGCAGAGAGGAAGAGCATGAGAAGAAGATTACCATCAAATAGGGATGAGAGGTGGGAGGGAAAGGAAGAGAAAAGGGGAATTGCACAGAAGATGGAAGGAGACCCGCATTTTTTATACAAAATACATAAAAGAGGATGTGAGGCAAAGGGGAGGGAAAAAAAGAGAGAGAGAAAGAGAAATGAATTACAGTAGATGGGGTAGAGGGAGGGGAGGGGAAGGGAGGGGGGATAGGAAGGGGATAGGAAGGGCAGCAGAATACAACAGACACTAGTATGGCAGTATGTATAAACGTGGCGGTATAACCAATGTGATCCTGCAATCTGTACAGGTGGGAATAATAAGGATTCATACCCCATTTGAAATAAATGTATGATATATGATTTGTCAAGATCAATGTAATGTTTTGAGCAACTAATAAATTTCTGATGTTTTAAAAAAATTAAAAATAAAAAGGGCTGGGATTGTAGTTCAGGGGTTAAGCACTCCTGAGTTCAAACCCCAGGACAAAAACAACAAAAAAAGAGATCCTCCAAAGCTCCAAAGTTTTGTTTCTCTACTCCACTCGAGGGTCTCTGTAGCACTGAGTCACGGCGGGTCGGCGACTGGTCGCAAATCAACCAGCCAGTAACTCTGCGCGAGGGGTGGCCTGGATTCACCCTTACCGAGCTGTGTCCTCTGAGAAGCTCAAACTGCTCACTTAGGTACCACCTCAGCCCATCATTGCTAGGTGTTCCTGAGCAGACAGCATCCAATGGTTCTGAAGTCTCTCCTTGCCAGCATAGCTGAGGAGGTCACGGGATTGCTCCTTCCACACCGGCCGCCCTATTCTCTCTCCTAAGGTCAATTTTTGAGCCTGTAAAAGAACATAATTCAAGGTTAAGTTAGATCTTAATTCTATCTGTAGCTAAAGTTTTTATTGCTGTGGAGCTATTTCTAGAATATGAGATTGGAAAAATTCAGGGGTAGGTAATAAGCAGCTTTTTTTTCTTTCTAAATCTATATTGCAATACTTCAAATTCATCAAACATAAGAAATGGATGAATCTAAAATCTTAGGCTGTCAGGGCTTGATTTTAGAAGAAAAAGCAAAAAGGAGGTAAGAACATTTATATATTTCTAGGAACATTAGGACATACCAATAATCACAACTACCTGGAGGTTGAGGGAGAAAGGTCAAAGGTCAAGCTTAGTGTAGCAACTTAGTGAGACACTGTCTCAAAAGGAAAAATAAAAGGCCTAGGATATATCTCAGTTGTAGAATGCTCCTGTACCAAAAAAATGCATCAAAATTCCAAAAGAAGAATCCTTTACCCTGAAGCCAATGAATACTTAGGAGGTTTAAGAAAATTGTATGTATGTTGGTTGGGCTGACATGAGATGGCTCAATATTCTAAGGGTTTCACATAGAGGAGAAACTTAAGCTTCATTTTTTTTTCTTTTACAAATATTCTGTTTTTACCCCTGAATGTAAAAGTGCTCAATTAAATATTTTTGATGAAAAAATGGAAATACGCAGAATGAATATCTGAATCAGCATATTTAAAATAGTGAGGATCTTCTAAATCATAATGGGAAGGGAGCTCTTCACTGCTGTCGCAGAACAGAAAAATTGGAGGTAATATCTTCAAGCAGTTATTTCCTAAAATGGCCTATATAGTGTCCAATTTTCCTCTGACATTTTTATGTTCTATGCAAGTTTTCAATTGTCAACTTCCTGATTTATATAATTTATATGAAGCTGGTATGCATAAGTGTGGTTTTTTAAAAATCAGAATAAAATAAGTAACTTGAGCATGTAGATGTTGAGACCCCTAATTTATAGGAAATGAATCATAAATATAAATGTTATTCTATTCTGGGGCTTGAAACTTGTACCTCAGTAAAATTTGATAGGAGTGAACCCCAAACTTGTGAGATCTGTACTAAATTGTATCAGAGTTGAATTATTGGACTACTAGCTTTTGAAATATTGGTTATTGTGCAAATTTGCATATTTGGTATCAAAAGTGGTTGCAGAGTCAGGAGTGGTGTCACACTCCTGTCATCCCAGTAGTGTGAAAAAACAAGGTATGAAAAAAGTAAATTTGAGTCTAGTCTCAGTAAATTTGAGGCCCTAAGAAAGTTTGTGAACCCATTTATCAAAATTTAAAAAATTAAAACTTCTTGAAATGCATTTCTGGGATAGAGTATCCCTGGGTTAAAATCTAAATAATAATAATAATACAGAAAAAATGCATCACAGATAAGAATCTTAAACTAACTTCATGTATGTGTGTTTTCACTAGTGATATTTGAGACCCTGGAAAAAGTAGTATTTCCATGCTGTCAAGGAGACATTTAGGGTGCCAGAACCTTTCAGAATTTTTTTTTGTTAACTGCTTAGTATTCTCTTACTTCTACTTTGAAATGAGCCAGGTGAGGATACATTTTCACAGTGAGAATGCTTTTACAAATCTGGGAATGTTAAACCTGATGTGTCAGTTTCCTTATGAACTGAGAGATTAACAGTATATTTACTTAATTTGCTTTTTTATTTTTTATAATATTTTGCCTTGTAATTCAAGTTGACCCAAGTTCCTAAGTGTTTTGTAATACTTTGATAGTTAAAATTTTTATTCTACTGTTTTAGAAGTGAGTTGTGATTTTGTGATCTGAAGAAGTAAAAGTAATTTTTAAAAATACAGTACTTGTTTTATGGTAAGTTTAAATAATGAGAATATAGACAACTTTGGAGATGACCATTCAAATAAATATGTGGACTGTTGGAAGTTTTGGTGTGTCTTTAGTAATCTCATATGTCTTCTACACACTGAGATTACCACTGTCATATGAGCAAAGTTATCACTTATAATTTTACTATGCATGTCTCAAGTATCATTGCTTTGTTTTTTGTGCTTCTTTTGAATATTAAATAACTAATTGCTACTATTATTCATCCTTTGGGATTATGTTGGATTCTTTTTTCTACTTCTTTGCTTCAGTGTTTTACTTCACATATGCTACTCCCTGGGTTCCATTATACCAAATTTATCCACCAATTTTACTGCTTATAACTAATTATTAGGGCTGGGGATATAGCTCAGTTGGTAGAACGCTTGCCTTGCATACACAAGGTCCTGGGTTCAATCCCCAGCACCACAAAAAAGTATATTATTGAATGGTTGAGGTCACTACCATATGTGAAAGCCACCTCTTTTAACTTTCATTACAATTTGTATAACATTAAATACTATGCCATTAATCATATGGTTTATGTGATATGTATTTACTCATTTATATTTCAGGAACCATTGACATTAAGGGATGTGGTCATGAATTTTTCTGAAGAGGAATGGAAATGCCTGGACCCTTCTCAGCAGACTTTGTATGGAGATATGATGTTAGAGATCTGTAGAAACCTACTCTTTATTGGTGAGCCTAAATTTAAGTCAGAATTTCTAATTCAAAACCAAGGTTTAATTTTTTTAACTTTGTAGAGTGTCTTATGGAAATTTCTATTCTGCATGAAAAAAGTTTTAGATTCTTGTTTTTAGGACAAAGATTGACATTTTTTAATGTAGAAAAGAAAATGTTAAAGATTTTTTTATGTTTATTTTTTCTTTTTATTTTTAATTTATCTTTTCTAAGTAGTGGTAACAATGTAGAGAATGAAAATGGTTAAAAATTATTTTAGTAATGTTGTCTGGATAAAAAAGTTTGGGAAAATAATTGTGTAGAATCTTTTAGGATATTTTCTTTTTCTTTTTTCCTAATGAGGACTTCTGTAGTTACCAAGAAAATAACAAAATATGACACATTTCATTTTCCATCAAAATTTTTTTCTGTCTCTAAGAAATCCTTGGTCACCTCTCTGTCCCCAAAGAAATAACCTGGGATTTGAAGAGAAAACTGACAGTAGAGATATCAAAGTGGATAGAAATCAACAAAGCAAAGAATACAGAGAAGAGATCCAAATGTCAAAGAGGAATTCACACTGTAAAATGTTAATCAATAAGCTAAAATTTGAAGAAAATATTCTTTCAAGCCTAGGTTTGTTCTGTTGCAATCATTAAAGAGCATTCCATGCTCTATATTTACCTTGCATATCAATTATTTAAGCTCCTTCTTGTTCTCCAGTGATCTCCCTACATTAAAATAAACAAAGTATTGTAGGAAAATAAAAAGAAGACAGAGACAAGAGACAAGAAAGGTGTCATAGTGGCAGAGAGGCCTAGCTGCCAAGCTTTATTTGTATCAACAGGTTGATTTCCTTCTTTGGCATCATTAGTGCATATTGTTCATTTTATTACTAGGCAGGTTACAATCTTAGCAACATTATTCATCTTATTTCTCAGTTATATACTAAGTTGCAATGTGCAATGTTAGGAGTTTGTGTAGCTCTCAAGAAAGTCCTTTGTATAAACTTACTGTTATGTAGAGATTTTCAGGCTCAGTGAAACATTGTGCTTGTCTAAAAACAGAGTTCCTTTATTCCCAGGAGCTGTCTTCCAGAGATTATGTTTGAGGCTGACAAGACTCGAGTGCAGAGCCTTTTTGAGCAGAGCATTGCCATAGCAGCTTGATATTGCCATGTCTTTAATTAAATTACTAGTTCCCAGGGAAAATTGAAGGGCATTCTAAGGGTGGGAAACAGAGTGCCTGTTACCCTGACCTGGGAGTTTGCTCACCAGAAGAATGTTTCTCTGTATATTTCCACAGTCAGAATCCCTACAAAGTATTCCACAGTGCCTGTGAGGATATGCAAAACCTGGCATTTATTTGTATTTGAGGGCTCCCTAGAAAATCTGCTAATTTCCAAATACCTCTAGGTAAAACCATTGTAAATTATTAATATTATAGAATAGTTTCTTTAATATAATTTAAATATTTATTCCTCCAAAATTTTCTCATCAGAGCTTTATATGAATGCTTATACTGGATATTCTGTGGAATTTTTCTGTTATTTAATGAATACCAGTATTTCACAATGCCTGATCCTAGTGATCATGTAACTATAGCTGATCAATGTAGTTTAAAGAAGAATTTTCAGAATTCAACATGGTGGCGGGTGGGGAGGTGGCCGTCCCATGTCCTGCTCCACTGTGCTTGCAGAGAGCGAGTTCAGAACGGCCGGATGCTGTCTTGTCAGGAATGTTCAGCGAAGTTGGGCTATGGTGAAACCTAGGGGAGGAGTTTGAACATCTGAGAGGCTGCAGCATGTTCAGATGCGAGTGAATCCGAGCCATCCCGCACCAAGGTACTGGCTGGTTGATTAACAACCCACCGCAGCTAGAGGCGACTCAGTGCTATGGTGACCCACCAGCGTCGCAGAGAAAGGAAACTTCGGATCCTTTGAGGAGATGCCAGCTGCGCCTCCACAGGCCAACAGACAGAGATCTGAGGCTGGGACTTAGGAGAGAAATAGCCCAGGCCCATCCTTCCCATTGGACACCCCGGCACAAGAAAACCGGTGTCCACCATAGCAGAGAACTGGTGTCATCAGAGTTCGGAGTATGGGATCGCTTAGCAGCGAATTGGGCCACAACCGGTGTGTGTGACCCGCAGCCCCCCATATCCATACAGCTGAGAAAACTCAAAAACCTCTCCCCAGCTCTCCGTGGGCGTGATTATTGCAGCGGAGTGAAACAGGAGGGGCACCTGACCTCCAACTCCCCCTCCCACCAATGATGAAAACAGAAACATTTCTGGCCAGCTCTTGGGGGCATGGCTATCAGAGGGAATCAGGCAGAATAAGCTGCCAGTCTCCAATTCCCGGCTCCACAACCTTGGGGTCTGGATGAATGGCAAACAGAGAGAGTGTCCAGTTGTTCAAGAGAGCAGGACATCCAGGAGGCTGCAGGCCCAGAGCATAGCTAGATCTGTGGAGAACAGCACCAGTGAGTGGGGCCTGGATGGCAGGAGAAGTGGGGAGCCCGGAGACCAAGAGCGGCCCTGGGTGACCGGGATTGGAGAGTCGCCTAGCTGGGGAAGAAGAGCCGCCTCACACAGATTGTTTCCTGCATCTTGAGGGCAGAAACTTGGCCTAGGAAGCATGGATCCACCTATTGGAAGAGAAGATAATAGAACTCTGAGTGCATTTTTTTTCTTTTTTAATTTTTATTTTTTCCTTTTCTTTTTTCTACTTATTTTTCTCTCTCTCATTCTCTTTATTGATTTCTTCCTTCCTCTTCCTCTAGCTTTCCTCCCAAGCATTATGACTTCTATTATGTGTAATATAGTAAATGCAAATAGGTGAATGTTCTGAGGCTGTCTATAGTGCTCCCAAATCCCTAGCTACCCCTAAATACTCCTGTCTATTCTCCTGTTAATATCCTCCTTCGATAGAGCAATCTTCCAAGGTAGCTAAGATATACTAACCCCCATATCATCACATCATCCGACCTAAACATAAAGTCCTAAGACCAAACCACAGTTCTCTATACACATCAGAATCCATATGCCTTTTATGAAACAAATAAATTTACTTTAAATTACAATTAAACCCAACATCTCTAGACATTGTCACCCATCACAAAGGAGAGATCCTGGAGCTATACAAAACCAAAACAAATTTATAAGAGAAAATAGTAACACAGCAGTCAAACATAGCTGGAAAGTAATGTGAGCATCATGAAAAAAACAGGAAGAAAAGGAACACAAACAATGCAGGACAGCTTAAATTTACAGGAGAAGCTAGAGGCATCAGAGAAATGGTCAGATAAAGAATTCAAGGTACACCTGATTCAGATGGAATGGAATCTTAAAGAGGTCATTAGACAGCGAATGCAAACAATGGAAGATCACTTTGACAATAAATTTCATAAACAAATTCAAGAAGCAAAAGAACAACTCTACCGAGAGATAGAGGTTATAAAAAAAATCAAACAGAAACCCTAGAAATGTAGGAAATTATAAACCAAATTAAAAACTCAATGAAAGTATTACCAGTAGAGTACATCAAGTAGAAGTCAGAACATCAGACTATGAAGAGTCTAGTCAACTCAGAAAGCTGGTAAGAAACCATGAGCAAAACATCCAAGAGATATGGCATAAAATAAAAAAAAAACTTAAGAGTCACTGGGATTCAGGAAGGTATAGAGGTCCAAACCAAAGGAATGAACAATCTGTTAAATGAAATAATTTTAGAAAACTTTCCAGACATGAAAAATGAAACAGATGTCCAAATCCTAGAAGCTTACAGGACGCCGAACATACAAAACCATAATAGACCAACTCCAAGACACATTATTATGAAGATATCCAATATATAGAACAAGGAGAGAATATTAAAAGCTACAAGAGAAAGGAGGCAGATTACATTCAGGGGTAAACCAATTAGGTTAATAGCTGATTTCTCATCACAGACGCTGAAAACTAGAAGATCCTGGAACAACATATTTCAAACACTGAAAGATAATGGGTGCCAACCAAGAATATTGTATCCAGCAAAATTAAGCTTCAGGTTTGACAACAAAATAAAAATCTTTTATGATAAACAAAAGTTAAAAGAATTCGCAGCCAGAAAACCAGCACTGCAAAGCATTTTGGGCAAAACAATACATGAAGAGGAAATGAAAAACAACAACCAAAACCAACAGTGGAAAGTACCTCAGTAAATGTGGGGGGGAACAAATCAAAGAGGGAAAAACAAATCAAATTAAAAATAAAGAAACAAACAAACAAGCAAACATGATGGGAAGTACAAACCATATATCAAAAGTAACCCTAAATGCCTTAAGGAATTTATTGAAGCCTTCACTATCCTCTATTTTATTAGAGTATCGAGTTTCAAAATAATTTCTAATTTTCTTCTGTATTTTTGAAGTGTCTGTTGTGATGTTGCCTTTTTCATCCTGTAAGCTAGTAATTTGGGTTCTCGCTCTTCTCTTTGTTAGCATGGCTAGTGATCTATCAGTCTTATTTATTTTTTCAAAGAACCAACTTTTAGTTTTTTCAATTTTTTCAATTGTTTCTTTTGTTTTGATTTCATCTCTGATTTGAATTATTTCTTGCCTTCTACTGTATTTGCTACTGATTTGTTCTTCTTTTTCTGGGGCTTCGAGGTGTAGTGTGAGGTCATTTATTTGTTGGCTTTTCCTTCTTTTAAGGAATGAACTCCATGAAATGAATTTTCCTCTTAGTACTGCTTTCATAGTGTCCCAGAGATTTCGATATGTTGGGTCTGAGTTTTCATTTACCTCTAAAAATTTTTAGTCTCCTCTTTGATGTCTTCTGTAAACCTTTGTTCATTCAGTAGCATGTTGTTTATTCTCCATGTGATGTAGGAATTTTTCTTTCTTATTTTATTATTGATTTCCAATTTCATTCCATATGATCAGATAAAATGCATGGTAGTATCTCTACTCCTTGTATTTGCTAAGATTTGCCCTGTGACATAATATATGGTCTATTTTTGAGAAGGATCCATGTGCTGCTGAGAAGAAAGTGTATCCGCTTGATGTTGGGTGGTATATTGTGTATATATCAATTAAGTCTAAGTTATTAATTGTATTATTGAGCTCTATGGTTTCTTTATTCAACTTTTGTTTGGAAGATCTATCCAGTGGTGAGAGAGGTGTGTTAAAATCTCCCATGATTATTGTGTTGTGGTCTGTTTGACTCTTGAACTTGAGAAGAGTTTGTTTGATGAACGTAGCTGCACCATTGTTTGGGGCATATATATTAATGATCATTAAGCCTTGTTGGTGTATTGGTTCCCTTGAGCATTATGTAGTGTTATTGTTTATCTCTTTTGATTAACTTTGGCTTGAAGTCTATTTTATTTGATACACGTATGGACACCCCTGCTTGTTTCAGAGGTCCATATAAGTGGTATGATTTTTCCCAACCTTTCACCTTCAGTCTGTGTATGTCTTTTCCTCTCACAGGAAGATGTCTGGGAGCTTCCATTCCCCCAGGAATCCTGGGTAGTGTAGTCTGATCTGTGTTCATAGCCCATGCCATGGAGGTCTCTGGGAGTTGCAGGCTGCATGCTTGCCTGGATGTCTCCCACCAAAGATTCTGGGTAGTATAGTTCAGCACTCTCCAGTTCTCATCAGGGAGGATCCTGGGAGTTGCAACCCCTGAGAATTGAGTGTACAATTCTCAGGGGCTGCTGATACACCCCTGCCAGGAGGACTATAGAAACTGCAAGCCACAAGCTTGCCCTGGGACTCTGAGGATTTTAGCTAGTATAATCTGGTGCTCCTCCAATGCAGCCCTCACTATGCAAGCCTCTGAGAACTGCAGCCACATGTTCACCTGGGGATTCTGAACAGTATTGTAGTCTGGCCTTCAGCCTGCACAGTTCTCATAGTGGACATCTCAGGGAGTTGTAGTCTGTACATTCTCCTTGACACTCCCCTGTCCCAGGATTCTAGGTAGTCTAACAGTCCTGATCATAGAGGATTCTGGAAGTTACAGCTCCCTAAAATGCCGCAGTCCGGCTGCAGCAAAATATCCGGGGGGTGACGAATGACTTGTGTACGTTGATACAGCAGGAGTGGAAGCCGTTTATTGTAGGACCTGAGCGATATTTATACATTTTACAGCTTATCTAATTAGCATAAAATAGATACATACAGCAGTCAACCAATAAGGAATCTCCACACTTAATGGCTTGCTTTTGTTACTTCACAAACCACTCCCTCTGGCATTTTGCCAGGCACCATGCAGACTTGTTTATAGACTCTAACATTTCTCTGGCAAAATAACAGGTGCCAATCTGACTTATTTACAGACCTTAACACTAAAAATTATGGGAAATGTACTCCAGTGAATCCTTGGAGCTGGCACACCTGATGATTCGGGGTAATGTAGAACAGTGTTTTGCCTGCACACCCCTACCAACAGGACATGAAAGCTGAAGTCCACATGCTTGTTCTGGTAATATGAGTATTCTAGGTAGTGTCATCCAATGCTCTAGCAATGGACCCTCAACAGAGAAAGCTCTCAGAATTATAGGTTACCCATTCATCCAGGAATGCTCAGGGATTCTGGGTAGGGTAGCCCAGTGTTCTTCCCACACAGTCATGACCATGTAGGGCCATGGGAGCTACAGGCTATGCATTCACAAAGGCATGTCCAAGAATTCTGGGCAATGTAGTCTGGCTTTCTGATCTTGCAACCTTCATCACAGAGGCTCTGGGAGCTGCAGGTACTGAGAATTATGTTCAATATATTCTGCTGTACTGCCCATGAAGCCCTCACAGCAGAGACTGCTGGGAGTTTGGGGCCCCTGACACTAGGTGTGTGGTCCTGCATTCTGCCTACAAAACTCTCACTGTTGGGTTCATAGGTTCTGAAGGTTATACCCCAAGGATTCTGAGTAATGAAGCCAGATGACTACCCACAGAGCCAGTACTCTAGGACTTACCAGACAGCTCACCCTGCTGTGAGCAGGATCACCCAGCAAAACCCACTATCATCTGGCTTCTTCTACAAAAAAAAAATTTAGTCATGTAATGGGAAGAACTCTTTAATGCAACCACAAAATATTTTCACAGTAGAAATAATCACAGATAATTCCTTAATCCCATATGCCCAGTCAATACACAGATTTTTCCAATTGTTTCAAATTAATTTTATAGTTTTAAATATAAATAAATTTGGTTCATACTAGGAGCATCCATTGCATGTGATTAATGCATATTAAGTCCTCCTTCCTTTTCTTTCCATGTAACTTACCTACTGATAATAGTAGGTAATTAATACTGCACAATTTTCCAGTCTGGGTTGGGTTTGGTTAGGTTTTTCTTGCAGTGCCTGGATTTGAACCCAGACCTTCACACATGCTCCTCACCCCTCCACCACTGAGCTAGAACTCCATCCATTAGATCATTCTTTTAACAGACACAAATACAATATTTACACTTAAAGTAATTTTGGGTTTTAATACATCCACTTTTCAACCAGTATTTTCAAGTACTTTAACACTATAACAAAAGTGAGCCATAACCAGGCACAGTGGTGCATGCCTGTAATCACAGAGGCTTGGGAGGCTGAGACAAGAGGATCTCAAGTTCAAAGCCAGCCTCAGCAAAAGTGAAGTGCTAAGCAACTCAGTGAGACCCTGTCTCTGAATAAAATACAAAACAGGGCTGGAGATGTGGCTCAGTGGTTGAGTGCCCGAGTTCAATCCCTGGCACCAAAAAAATGAGCCATTATAACATGAATAAAAACAAGAAATGAGAGGAGCATTAGCTCTTCCCTCAGGCCCTAGTGTGGCTTCAGATGCTGGGCTGCCCTCCTTGCCCTCCTTGCCCTCCTTGCACCATTCTGAGGTTGTATCTGTATTTCCCCTTTCTGTCCTAGGATTTCTCCCCAGAAACACCTCCAATCCCAGTGAAACACTTTGACATGCTATGTTGGCAAGTGGTCAAAGCCTCAATAAAGGATACTTTTGTAAAAATAAGTCCGACTAGAATGTTACCAGGGAAAGTAAAGAAGGTAGCAGGGCCGCTTCTTCACCAAACAGTGCAGCAGCAGAGAAGGAAGCTCTGATCCTCACCATGGACACTGCCACCAAGCATCCCAGGCCGTGGTGTCTTCCCAGGAGGGTCACCAGGAGAAGGAAGCTATGGCCCTCTGGATGTCCTCATGCTTTTCAGGTGTCCCCAGACCATGGTATATCCCAGGTGAGTCACTAGGATAACGAATCTCTGATCCTCACTGTAACCATGGCCCCCAAGTGTCCCCAGCAGGGGCATCTCTCCAGGTGGATCCTGAGGATTAGGAATCTCTGATCCTCACTGTAGGAGGTGTCCTCCCAGTGTCCCCAGCAACAGCATCTCCCAGGGTGGATCCGGAGAAGAAACACTCCCCCCACAAGCATCCCCAGGCTTCCCAAACTGTGGGGTCTTCCCAGGTGGATCCCAGGAGAAGGAAGCTCGCTGTAAACACAGGACACCCACTCCCTGAAGGTGGGATCCTCACAGGAATAAGAGAGAGTGACTCTGTGTGCCCCCTGCTGGTCGATGTGGACAGCACAGGACACTGGGAGCTCCTTGTTTAACCATGGCTAAGCACCCCCTCATGGCAACACTGGTAAAACTCTGAAATTCGTTCTAATTACTCCAGAACATCAAACAGAAATAGAGCATACCATCCCACGGCTTGATCTAAATGGGTGGAAATAACAAAAAGCAAAGTAAATAGTCACTGGAAAAAAGTCCTTTGATTTCCTATATATTATAAATAATATGTAGGAGTTTTTGAAGTTTGAAAACTAAAATGAGAAAAAAAAATTTGAGAGGGTGAGTACCATGGATTGAACTCAGGGGCACTCGACCACTGAGCCACATTCCCAGCCCTATTTTGTATTTTATTTAGAGACAGGGATCACTAAGTTGCTTGGCGCCTCACTGTTGCTGAGTCTGGCTTTGAACTGGCAATCCTCCCATCTCAGCCTCCCAAGCCGCTGGGATTACAGGCATGCACCACTGTGCCCAGATAAAGCATTACCATTTACAATAGCACCCCCCCCAAAATTAAAGTCCTTAATTAAAAATCTTAAAATACAAACGTACTTTCAGAAAACCTTGAGTACAATTGAAAGAAAACAAATTTAATATAAATGAATGCAGACATTCCTTGTACAGGATTGGCAGACTAATATAGTTAAGATAAAGTTCTCTCAAACTTGTTCTGAGCTTTTTTTTCTATTTAGTTCTACTGCACATTTAGATCTGTTTACTTAGCTTTTTGCTATTGAACTTTTGGAGTATCTTATATATGCTGAATATCAACCCCATGCCAGATCTATAGATTATGAATTTTCTCCTTTCATTCTGTAGGTTGTCTCTGCACTCTGAGGAGTGTTCCTTGCTGTGGAATCAGCCTTATCTTTGCATCTGTACAGCATATAGGGGAAGCTGAGAAAACAAAGCTGACAGTTTCTTGGACTTTTTCTTAATTTTGCAGTACTGCGTTCGCATGGGTGCTCATCCCCACAAGGAAGTCACCAGATCACAGTATGCACCCTGGCCTGAGTAAAGGGATATGTGGAGGAAATGAGCATCCTGCTCCCCACAAAGCTGATTCCACATAGTGGCATTCGTACCACATCAGTTGCCTCATCTGGGGAGTTCCACTTAGTACTCAAAGGAAGGAAATGTAAACTTACTTTCTCAGCGCAGATGCACTTTACAGCAGCTGTTCTCCAATCCTTCTGGCTAGCTGTCCTCTCTGGAACAGGCTGCTGTGTGCTTGGATCATGCACAACCATCTCTGATTGTTCCTTAGGACGCTGGGGGTCTCACATCAACCTACACATGCTTTTCTACTCTGCATCATTCAAATCAAGAAGATAGTTCCCACGTCTGTCAATTCACACCCGTGTTAAATTCCTCAGGAAGATGGTGATGTTGACCTAGAAAATGAGGTCGCTCCTTTACATATTGCTCTGATTTTTAGCAGTTGTTGGGGTTTGCACACTCTGCCATCTGAGCAACTTCCTCGCGGTGTCCAGAGGCTGCAGAGGTGTTATCTGTTGTTCCAACTTAACTTTTCCCTTCATTTTCATTGAGCCATAGTGGCCCTGAGGTTAGCAACTGTAGCTCCGACCCACCGAAATCCTGCAGGTGTCCTCCAGGTGAGCGGAGTGTCCCTGCCTCCCGGGGACTGGTGGCCGCGCTGTGGGAGTGGAGCAGAACAGGTGAGCCTGGAGGAGAAAGGGGGCTGGGGAGTCTGCAGGAGAATGGGCAGAGCCTTTGTGCACAGAAGCTGGGCCCACAGTTTCCACTGCAGGATAGATCAAGCACCTTTCAGAAATCTACAACCTGGCTTCTGTCCGCCAGGTATCTCCTATGGGCGACACAAACAAAGGGCCTTTCTGGCAGCAGAGGGTGGAGACCCGGGACCCCTGAAGCCGCACCTGGGAAGGGCGAGTGGCCTCCCAGGCTGCATAAAGTCAATCCAGGGTGCTGAAGTGGGAGAAAGGGCTGCGTTCCAGGTCGTGATTTCAGAGTTCTAATTCTGCTGCACCCTGGCCCAAGCCTGTGTGGTTTGGCCATGGGACTTAACACCTCTGAGCTGTAGTTTCCCACCTGCGCCAGGCGGTGGCAAGGCTGTCCTGGTTCCGGCCAGATGGGAGGCGAGGAGCTGGTGCTTTCAGGGTTGGAAAGAGCTCTGGGGCTGGGCAGCACTGCCACCCTCTGGCCATGGATCCTGCTCCCCTCTCCATAGCTCTGTATTCAGCTTGTGATCACTGCAGCCATGACGTAATTCCACATAGGTACTTGCCCATACTTCAATATACCCCACATTGTTTGGAGAACCATGCAGTAAATGCCCTCATTTGCAGGGCTGGGATGTGGCTCAGTGACTGAGCGCTTGCCTCATACACATGAGGCCCTGGGTTCGATCCTCAGCACATAAAAAGAAAATAAAAATTAAAAATAAATGCCCTCATTTGCTATTCCCCCTTTCAAGACTTAAACCTTTCTTTCAAGCTTTGGATCTGAGATTTTTCAGTGTCCGATACAGGTGGGTTTGGTTTTTCCTTCATCTAAGACTGGGCCCTGCAATATGGTGGGGCCAGAAGCTGATAGGCATGAGGTATGTTTATACATGATGTTGAAGCTGGGACAAAGTTATGTCTAGGAATAGTGACTGAGCCTGAACCAAAATGTAAGGAGTTTTGAGAACTGTTGCGTAAACACCCAGGCCCTGCCTCTCTGATCTTGAATCTGAATTATACCAATTAACAAGTGGGATGGGAGCTACTTCTACATAGCACACATGAAAGCAATTCACAGGAGAAAGGCAGAAAGGAAAACTGCAGAAGGGATCCTACACTTGGCTGGGCTCTGGGCACTGCTCTGACCTGTGGCCCTTCCCCATGGGGCACTAAGCCCCACCTCCTTACTGACAGGATGTTCCCTGTCCTACAGACACCAGGTTGTCCTCATCTTGGACACAAGAGTTTTCCACCAAGGCCTTCTGGGTTCCAGCAGAAGTTCAGTGTCTAAGCCCAATGGATGCTACTGAAAAGAGCAGGCAGCTGCAAAAGGGGGATGTGAAAGGCTGGCCAAGGGGAAGTAAATGCAGGTTTGCCCTTGCACAGAAATGGGCTTTCAGTGAAATGGGCTTTCAGTGGACACACTTTGTGCAATAAAGTGGCTAACTCTGAGATAAACTAGATTGATAAGCATTTAGCCAAACTAACCAAAATGAAAAGAGAGAAGACTTACGTTAATAAAATTAGAGATGAAAATGGAGAAATCACAGACATTACAGAAATTCAGCAGAACATTAGGGACTATATTGAAAACTTATACTCCAATAAATTGGAAAACCTAGAAGTAATAGACACATACAACCTGCTAAAACTGAATCAAGAGGACATAGAAAACCTAAACAGACCAATAACTAGGAATGATATAGAAACCATAAAAAAAATGCCTTCCAAAAAATAAAACCCTAGGACCAGATGGATTCTCAGCTGAATTCTACCAGACCTTTAAAGAAGAACTAAAGCCAATACTCCTCAAATTATTCCATGAAATAGGAACGGAGCACTTCCAAATTCATTCTATGAAGCTAGTATCACTCTTATATCAAAACCAGATAAGGTCACATCAAGTAAAGAACACTGCAGGTCAATATCATTGATGAACTTAGACTTTTAAAAAATATACCTAATAAAATATTAGCAAATCATGTTCAACAACATACTAAGAAGATTGTACATCATGACCAACTTGGTTTTATACCAGAGATGCAAGGATGGTTTCATATACACAGATCAATAAATGTAATTCATCACATAAGTAGAATTAAGGGCAAAAATCATTTAGTCATCTTAATAGGTGCAGAGAAAGCCTTTGACAAAATTCGGCACAAAATTTGACAAAATAAAAGCAATGAAGAAACTAGGGATAGAAAGAACCTACCTCAATACCATAAAGGGTATATATGAAAAAACCTGGGCTGGGGATGTGGCTCAAGCGGTAGCGCGCTCGCCTGGCATGCGTGCACCCGGGTTCGAAGATGTTGTGCCCGCCGATAACTAAAAAATAAATATTAAAATTCTCTCTCTCTCTGCCTCTCTCTCTACCTCTCTCTCTCTTAAAAAAAAAAAAAACCTAAAGCCAACCCCACAGTAAATGGGAGAAAACTGAAAGCATCTCCTTTAAAATCAGTAACAAGACAAAGATGTCCACTCTCACCACTCCTGTTTAATATAATTCTAGGCAGAACAATTAGACAAGAGAAGGAAATACAGGGATTAAAAATAGGAAAGAAAGAAGTCAAATTATCACTGTTGGCAGATGATTTGGTCCTATACTTAGAAGATCAAAAAAACTCTACCAAAAGACTATCAGGGCTAATAAGCAAATTTGTCAAAGTAGCAAGTTACAGAATCAACATAAAAAATCAGTAGCTTTCCTATACATCAATAATTAATCTGTAGAGAAAGTAATCAAGAAAACTATTTCATTCTCAATAGCCTCAAAGAAAATAAAATACCTGGGAATAAATGTAACCAAGGAGGTGAAAGATCTCTACAACAAAATCTATAGAACATAGAATAAAGAAATTGAAGATGACTCAAGAAGATGTAAATACCTCCCGTGTTCATGGACACAAATGTGAGCTTTCAAGGCCCCTTCTTTTTTCTGATGTGGCTCACAAGAGTCAGAAAGCAGTGTACTTAGTACCCAATTCACCACAAAGCCTGTCTTTCAAACATATCTTAAATAATAAACTTTAACAGGCAGGTGACAAAAATCAGGGAAAAGAAGTCATAAAGGGAATGTCGTTTCATGCCCTCTCCAGGTACCACCTCCCAGCACCTTCAGCAACATGGAGGGTCCTTAATCCCTGTCCTTTTGCTTTTCATTTAATGATTCATTAAATAATTGCTCATGTGATCACCTGAAACTTCAGACCCTCAATCCTCCCCAAACTTGTGGGAGGGCTCAAATTCCAATGAGTTAATCACAGAGTTGGTTCCACTGCACCCAGCCATCCAGGGCCACCCAGGAATCATAGACCATAGTTCACCTCCCTGGCTGCAAATAGACACAGTGCTTCATAGATCAAAGGACCGGGAGGTTAATGCCAGGAAACTGGGGTCAAAGACCAAAAAAAAATTTTTTTGGTACCAGAGATTGACCCCAGGGACACTTAACCACTGAGCTCCATCCCCATACCTTTATTTATTTATATATTCAACTATTTTATTTTTAGATAAGGTCTTCCTAAGTTGCTTTGGGTATCAATAAGTTGTTCAGTATGGCTTTGAATCTGCCTCACCCTCCCCAAGGCACTAGATTAACAGGCATCCAACACTGTGCCTTGCCCGTATTTCTTATAATTATGACTCACCAACACACATAAAGAAATAAATGGCATATATATATATATACGTATATATATATACATATATATACATATATATATATGTACATATATATATATATATATATATATATATATATATATATATATATATAGTTTTCAACTTGAAAAAGAACTTAAATACACACTGAACTAGCAAACATGAAAAGATGTTTAACATCTCATTAATTATGTACACGTAAGTTAAAGTCACAGTGAAATTTCCTCACTCCTGTTAATATAACCATTATCAAAATAATTTAAAATAGCAAGCATTGGTAAGAATGAAGACAAATGTGTGACCTGTGTGTGGAATAATTGCAGTTTCATAAAAAAGTAAAAATTAGAGATATTAGAATTATCATAGTACTCAAGTCTGTTCCTAGGTTTTTACACTAAAGAACTGAAAGAAGGTATTTAAAGCAAAATGTGTATGTGTTCTTTCCATCTGTTTAAGTCATGAAAATGAGGGACAGGCTCAGAAAGAGTTCCAGGAAGAAAAAATGTGGATCTGAGTTAAAAAATCATAATAGCTATGATGTTTCATCCCCCATTTAAAAAAAGAATTGTTAGCTCTTTTCACAGAGCACAGCAGCCCTGTGATTCTTGCTCTCATAGTATACCAGTTAGGTGGGTCTCCATATACAGCACAGCAGTCCTGTATGTTCCTATCTCTCCACGTGGACATGTGCAACTCTGCAATTGTTCACATTTTAGATATCAAGTTTCTTGGATCTGCCAGTAGACATGATCAGCCTTAAGAATCCTTTTATCAGAAAATTTCAGTTTTCTGGATATAGAATTCAACAGTCTTGCACATCTATCCTTCAATAGAACCCAAATCACCTGTCTGTACAAGTGGTGCCCAGGAACCCTGAGTTTCCTGCCATCATTATCCCAGTTGCCTGGCTTTGAACATGGACAGAAACAGCCCTGGCATTGTGGGTCTCCAAATAGATTCCAGCAGCCATGGTAATTCTGAGACCATGAGCATTATAGACCACTAGCAATGGAAATTCTGGACAGTATGATTTCCTGACCGCATAGAACCCCATGCTCCTGTTCCTGATGTACAGCCCATCAGTACTGTGTGTCCTCCCATCATGGAAACCAAGTTGCCTGGCTTGTCTACAGCAGTCCATCGGTCCTTCACATCCTGCCATCATAAGAACCCATTTCCCTATATAAGTCCTGACATCACAAAACCCCAATTTTCTGTGACTTACATGTAAATTCAAGAAGCCCTGCAATTTCTGCCATCATAGAAACTCAATTGTCTTCCTTTGAACATACACACCAGCAGCCCCAGGAATCCTGTCATTAGAGAAACCTATTTTCTCTGCTCTCCACATTAAAACCAGCAGCCTGGCAATTCCTGCCATCATACAACCAAGTTAATTTGCTCTCCAAGCAGATCCCAGCAGTACTGTGAGGCATATCATAAATTCCCCTTGCTTAAACATGGAGTTCAGCAGCTCTGTGAATCCTGCCATCATAGAACTCAATTTCCCTGGATCCCCACATACATCCCAGTAACCCAGTGAATTCTGCCATCCTACAACACCAGTTACCTGACTTTCCATGTGGACACCAGCAGCCCTTGGATTTCTGACATCATGGAAACACAACTGTCTGTGTTTCCATGAAGACTGCAGCAGCCCTGTGTGTATTGCTGTCATAGACACCAGTTCCATGTCTTTCTATCTAGAAGACAGTAGTCCTAGTTGTCCAGTCATCAATAGAATCCCAGTTCCCTTGCTACCAGAGTCCAGCAGTACTGTGAGTCCTACCATCACAGAACCATACTTCCCTAAGTTTTCTCATAAATCTGGGAGCACTTCAAGTCTTACCAACAGAACATCAGTTCCCTTGCTTGCCATATAAAAAAGCAGCAGCTCTGGGAGTCCAGACATCATCTAATCACTATTCCATTTCTTACTACTCAGAGCCATCAGTTCTGAAAATCCTGCCATCACAGACTGCAGATCCCTTTGTTAGATGAGTTCACCAGTCAAGTGTGCTTTTCTCATAGAAAATCAGTTCTGTGGCACTATACAAAGATCCCTATAGAATTGGAAGTTCTGTCATCATGGACTCCAGTTCTGTGCCATTCAACATAGACCCCAGTATAATGAAAAGTCTGGCCATTACAGAAACTCTGTAATCTTGCTCTCCATATACATAATATCAGTATTGTGTATTCTTCTTTCATAGTATCTTAGTTCCCTGGTTCTCCAAATAGAGCACAGAGCCTGGCAATTTTTGTTACCCTAGAACCCCAGTTTCCTGGCTCTACACATACACCTAGCAATGCTGAGACTCCTTCCACTCTAAAATGCCAGTTTCTTGATTCTCCTCATGAAACCCAACAGTTTGGGCTGTCCTGCCATCATAGCACATCAGGTCCCTAGGCAGTGCTGGTTGCTCTGCTGTCAGAAAACTCCTGTTCCCTGGAACTCCATGTAGAGACAACAAGCCATGAGTGACCACCATCATAGAATCTCACTTCCCTAGTTCATCACATAAAGCACAACAGCACTACAGTCTTTCCATAACAGACCCAGATTTACCTGACTCACCATGGAGAGTCAAGTAGCCTTATGATACACACCATCATAGGACTCCAATTCCCTGAATAATCTCATAGAACTAAGAAGATATGAACATAATGCCATCATATAACACAAGTTTCTTGTCTCAGTATCAAGAGCCCAACAGCTCCAATGAGTCATGTCATCAAGAAAATCCCTGTTTCCAGTATTTCCACAATAAGTCAGAATTCCCAATATCCCTGCCATCATAGAATCTGTTTCCTGGCTTTGAACAAAGAGGCCAGCAGTCTTTTCCCAGGAAAGCTAAAGCCAAGGCATCCCTGTAGTGGGAGGTTCCATACAAAGGAATCGACTTGAGCGAATTGGTAGACCATGGAGTCGGCTCCTTTGGATAGTGCTGCTTGCTGCAGATGGTGCCGGCCTTGTTCGCACACCCTCCTGTGAGCCCAAGCAGAGACACACTAGAAACCACTCACTGAGCCTAAGCAAAGCCCAACATGTTGACTGTTGAGCACAAATTAAGGCTCCAGTGTAATAGTATTGCATCTCAGTGTCATAGGAACTTAATAACCTGTGTTTGCCAAGTATAAGTCCTCTCTAGTAACTTATTACCATGTGGTATTTTATAGAAGTTGACTGTGCTACCATTCTCATTGTTAAAACAAGAGAAACGAGTTTGAAAATTATTTAGAAGTATTATGGAGGTCTGTGTTCTGTGTTAGTAATGATATGATACTTGGTTTCACATATCATCCCCTAAAGGCCTCCAGAGCAGTCTCCTGTTTTGTTTGGTAATTTTAGCAGACCCACCCGATCCATGTGGCCCCCTGTCTTGCAGAGTGATGCCAGTGTGGTGAGTTTTCTAACACTCATCCTTGAACCTGTCCATGCCAAAGAGCACTTACATGGTCCTATAGCCCTGTGCAGTCACAGCCACACCTTCCACCTGAACATCTTTGGCAACCTCTTCAGCTTCAAGAGTTCAATCCTGAAATATTACTTTCTTAATTCCTCATTATGTCAAATTTTTTACTCTCACCCTCCATGTGAAAAGTATGTGGTTTTTCTTTTTTGCCACAAAATGTTACCAGGACTCTACAAAAGTAACTTGGAAATTTAAATCATATCTTTTTCCATTTAAAAACATGTGGTGAGGGGCTGGGATTGTGGCTCAGTGGTAGAGTGCTTGCCTAGCATGCATGAGGCACTGGGTTTGATCCTCAGCACCACATAAAAATAAAATAAAGATGTGTGTGTGTGTGTGTGTGTGTGTGTGTGTGTGTGTGTATATATATATATATATATATATATATATATATATATATATATATAAAATATAAAAAATAAATAAATAAATAAAAACATGTGATGAGCCAGTGCTGTAGGGCATACATATAATCCCAGCTACTTGGGAAGCTGAGGCAGAAGGAGTCCTGGAAAGTTCAAGGCCAACCTGAGCAACCTAGGCAGACCTTGTGTCTCAAAATAATAATAAAATAAGGGCAAGGAGAGATAGAGATTTTGCCTAGTGGCAGAGCACTTGCCAAACATGCAAGAGCCCCTAGGTTCAATCCCCAGGACTGCAAAAATAATAACATAAAAATAACATAGTGGACTGGGGTTGTAGGTCAGTGGTAGATCACTTGGTTTGCATTCATGAGGAACTGAGTTTGAATCTCAGCAGCACATAAAAATAAGTAAATAAATAAAGATAATGTTGTAAGGGTCCGGCAAAGCGTCGGAGGAAGAGACCACCAAGAGACTGACTTTATGCAATAAGCAGGTGGGGGTTTATTGAGGATCCAATCCCAACGCGCTGGGGCTCCCGGCCCACTCAAGAAGGGAAAGCAGCCAAGAGCCCAGAGCAGAGGTCAAGCAGTGCTTAAGTACACTTCTTGGGGAGGGCGGGGGCTTTGCATACATCAGAACAAATCAGCATGAGGCACGGGAAAATTGAACAACAACTCTGAGACATGATTAGCACATTTCATTGGCGGGAACAGGTCGGGTGGAGGTGATTGGTCACTCCTAAGCAGGGTACACATTTAAACTGATTGGTTCGGGCCCTGTATGCTTACTGACAAGCTGCACAGGGCCCTAGGCTAAATGGCCAGTAGGGCGTTGTCTTAACTGCCTCAGGAATTTCAGGTTGTGGGTGTAGCAGAGGAATTTAACAATACAATGCCCGGTCTTTTACATTTTAACTCAGGCTTTGCAGCTTTGAAGCAGCTTAGAAATTTTACCCTTTCAATGTGTCCATCTACAACTAAAAAAAATTTAAAAAACAACATAGTGACACATTTTCCAATTCATAAAGCCTTTATTGATGTTAGTATAACTTACAGACATTTAGTTACTCAATGGCCACCATAGGTGGGAGATAAATATGACAACAATAGTTCCAAGGTCATTGTCCACACATACACCTTGTATTTCAGACAAACTCAAAACACAACCATCAAAAGTATAATCCAGAAGCCCCTATGGAACAAGATGCTCTTTCAGAGGGTCCATAAAATGAAACTTTTTATGGTATAATACAATATTTGCCTTTTTATTATCATCATTTTATATTTGTATAGCAAAATTTGACCAGAGACTACCAGACTTACATTAACCCAAGAAACTGAATGCAGAAGCAAATTTCAAGAATCTGGTATTTTATTATGCTAGACTTTAAAATATTTGCAAAAGAGTAAAACAATACCACTCTTCTCACTTTTTCAATTATTATTTATAACAATGTTATGTTAACCTGTAATGGATTTGTAACTGTCTCTGTGTGTGTGTGTGTGTGTGTGTGTGTTGTGGTACTGAAGTGTGAACCCAGGGAGGTGGGCCACTGAGCTATATCCCGAGCCCTCTGTTTTATTTTGAAACAGGGTCTGGCTAAGCGTCCCAGGCTCTCCTCAAATTTTTGATCCTCTTGCCTCAACTTCCCAAATCCCTAGGATTTATGAGTGTGTGCCAATGTGCCTGGTTTATCATTTTTAAATAAATTACTAAGTGTGATAAGCAGAATAATGGTCTTTCAAAGATATATACATGTTTCATCTGTGGAATCTTTTAATATGTTATCTTAAATAACAAAAAGGATTTTGTAGATATGACTAAGAATCTTTTCCTAGGCTTGGTGGTGCACAGCTGTAATCCCAAGAGCTGAGGTTGATCTTGGGAGCTAGACATTAAAAGATTGCTGTCTGGCATACCTTCATTTTAGCCCTGTGAAACTCATCTTAGACTTCTTACTCCAGGACCCTAGAAAATAAATTTTGTCATTTAAGTCACTATCTGTGGCAACTTCCTTGAGAAGCCATAGGGAATTGACACAGTAACTCAAACTTTACTCAATTTCAATTTCCAAAACAATAAAAACCAACTGATGTCATCTTATGATAAAAGCTCTTTGTGATGAATAATTTTGTTTTAAATGGGATTGTATTCTGTTGCCCAGGCTGGTCTCAAACTCAAGACCTCTGAAGTGATACTCCTGCCTCAGCCTCTCTGTCTCTGAGACAAAAAAAAAAAATAAGAACCACTCCTCTAAATAAATCCTGTGTCTTTCTGACTTATCACCTCTCTTTTCACCTTGGTTCTTGCTGTTCTGAGTGCCTAGAATGTCCTTGCCTTAATTAAAATCCTCACCATTGTTTAAGGTCCATCTTACTGTGTACCTCATCATCACTCCAATCAGAAGCCTCCCTCAATCCTGTTTTCTGACATTCCATGAGGAGGTAACCATCTGTGCAAATCCTGCTCTCCACAATTCAAGGTCCCTGGCTCTCTACATAGACACCAGCTATACTGCCATGATAAAAATCCCAAGTTCTGGATGCTCCACAAAAAGCCAAGATTCCCAGTGAGTACTGTGGTCATAGACTCTAATTTACTAGCTCATCATGTAAAACCCAGCCTCACTGTGAGTCCTACCATCAAGAGAACTGGAGTTCCATTTTTCTTAACATAAAGTTCAGAGGCATCTGAGTGCCCAGCTGATACCACCGGTTATCAGTGACAAGTCCTGTTTCCCCACATGTGAAGTTTAAACATTAGAGAAACATGCTGATGTTTTATTTGAAAAGGGGCAACATAGACTTCTCCTGCAAAGGAGAAGGGAGCCATAGCTGGTCTGCTAATGAGGTGTTCTGCCCTTTTTATATGTCCTAGGATTCTTTTGTTCTCCTGCCTTTTCCCCCTTCTCTTTCTGCTTCCTCCCTAGTGACTAGGCCAAAGAATGCTCTGTGGGAGGGCAAAAAGATAGTAAACACTGAAGGGGAAGGGTAGGGTGGAGTAGCCAAGGACACATTAACAACCTTATAGCTCCCTGTAGGGAGGGGAAATTCCTGGGACGGGTTACCTAGGCAACAAGTTGGAGCAGGGGCAGGTTCTTGATAAGATTCCTCAGAGGACAATCTCCGACTTCCCAGATTCACTCAAATTGGCCTCCTAGATCCAACCTGACTCCATTTACCCATCTACATGGACTGCCTGTCTAACTCTGGCTTCACTGTTACCAGAGAAACCCACTTACCTGTCTCTCTTGTAGACTATAGGAGACCAGGAATCCTTCCATAAATAGAACCTCAGGTTCATTGCTTTCCGCATGAAGATCAGCAGGACAGATAGTCCCACCATCCTAGAATTTCAGTTCCCTGTGGGTTGGGTTTTGTTTGTTTGTTTGTTTTTTGAACTGGGGATTGAACTCAGGGGCACTCTACCCTGAGTAGAGGACAAAGGTCATGTCTCTTCCTTGGACAGGTTTTGCTCTGAGGTAGAGGCTGGTTTTTCATTCCCCCTTTGTTTGGAAACTTGGGATCCAATTATGGTTCCCTCAGTTGGGGGCCTATTTGGGCTGGCTGTACATCTTGGTAAATAGTAATCTCAGGGGACCATCTTCAACTTCCCAGACTCACTCAAAATTGGCCTTCTAGATCCATCCTGACTCGATTTACCTAACTACACTGTCTATCTATTTCTGGCTTCATTCCCCCCTAATTTTAGGAACTCTTTATTGCTGTAAGGAGAAGGGGCAACGGCTCATTCTGGCTGCTTCAGAGCTAAAAAGGGGTGTCAAACATGAGGGGGCTCGATGACATGGGGGACGACGTGGGGGACGTGAGTTCCCTTTTAGAAGTCAGTTCCATTTGAAGTCTGGTTGGGGAAAAACAGGTTGTCATCTGGGGATGGGTGCTTCTATGACAGAAACAAAAACCATGAGTACTGAATGAATGTTGCAGCAGCTGGAACATGTCACTGTATAGAAGTTCCCTCACCAGGCTTTTACATCCCCAGTTATTAGAACTGTAAACATAACATTTAACTTTTAGGGTTACAGACATTCTTCCCCTTAAGATACAGTTTAATAATTTAATGTCATCTGATCTTGCAAAATCCTTTTACTAGTATCACCTCTGTGTCTAATAGAAAAACCTTTAATTCTGTTACTTAGGGCTGGATAATCATACTAGCAAACACTAAGCCTACCTGTGTAGGTTAGAAATAGCTGTAGGCCTTAAAATAAAAACTACTCTGGCAGTTTCTTTTGATAGTTATCAGGCATTCCTGCCTAAGAATCTCTTTTGTAGCCTCCAGTTTACTTATTCTTGGAAGTTACATTTGAAAGACCCTCCGTCTCCCTGTCCAAGGAAAGACGCAGGAGACACTGGCTGCAAAAGCAGGAGGTTTATTCAGACACAGGCGCCTGTGGGTGCTCAGCAAAACCTCAGCCGGAGCTTCGGTGAGCCGGCACACCGGGCTTTGGGGTACAGGTCTTTTATAGGATAAAGGGGCAGGTTTCGCGCGCGGTAAGCAACAGGTTTCTTATTGGCTATTTTGAACCCAGCATATAGATTACCTAAAGGGTAAAGTTGTTTTTCATTTCATGTTCCTGGAAAAATACCACATGACAGTTACATATGAGCACTCTGGTTTTTCTGTTCCTGCTTATTAGTTCCTGTTTATTCAGGCATGCCCTGGAATCTGTTTTTCTGCTCTTTCCCAACCATCCTGTTTTTCCCTTTTAATCAGTTACACTTAACTGATTGTCTAAAAAAACACATCTGGTGCCTGTGCAGGTTTGTGACATGCCCTGGTAATTCTGTAACTAGGCCTGAGGTTGCTGGGCTAGGGTCTTTCACATTTAACTATTATTATTATTTAAAATGTCCAGGAATAGCTGTGTTTTGGCTTTAACTGTCTTTGCTAAGTGTTTAAGATGAAGCAAATCAAACTGACTTTTGTTTCTATCTATTGTTAACTGTCAGCTGAGTTTCCATGGGAGTCCTGGGGGAACTTTACAGCAGCTTCTCAGTTCTGCTACTGCCATTTGCACTAGGATGGGTCCAGGCCTTGCTTAGCCATATGGCTTCCCTTGGAAGCATCAGGGATGTCTCCCTTCTCTGATGACCCTCCTCTTCATAGCAAATGCAATGATTATCTTTCTGTTCTCCAGTGATCTCATTAATCTCCCTGATCGGGAGGTTATGTGGCCCAGAGTTGCAAAGCTCTTTAGAGATGTCCCCTGTTCCCTGGATTCAGACTGACTCAGAGGGCAAGAGCCAAATATTGGTTTTCTTGGCCCTTTTAATTAACTTTAATTTTAAAACTTAATCTTAAACATCCAGCAAATAAATTTCAACAGCCTTATATTAAGAGTACTGGGCTTTAATGTCTATCTCTCTATCCTGTAGGTGATAATTCATTATCTTAAATCAACCCAGGTTGTGTGTTCTTAAATCAGTACCTCTGCAAAACATTAACAGGCAATCTTTAGACTATTTATAAGAAAACTACAAAATAAAACTATCAAGAGGAAAAACATATTTAGCTCATGTAATAGCTACCTTGAATTTTGGCAGAGTTATACATTATAATCCCCGTTTGAGATCCTAGTAATCTTGACAAAAACCAACTTTTGGACACAACTTTAAATGTACTGAAATCTGGCCTACTTCTTTCGTAGTCATTTTTACATGTTGTGAGATGGGACACAGAGCCTTATCTCAGGTAAGGCGGGGCTCTTCATAAATCTTAAGTACTGTAGTTCTGAAGCTGATCTTTGTTTTTAAACATCATCTTACAAAGCCTACATAAATTGTTGCTCAAGTTCACAGGAATATTAGCTAACACAATATAAGATCACATCTAAAACATGAATTAAAGAAAAGCTAAAAGCTTTTAACTTTTTGTAGAAAAGTAGCAAAGTACTTTTGTGTTTTACAATATCAAACTTTACACAGATTAGGCTCTCATTAACTTAAAAATACATTTAAATTGTATCTCAGTGTAAAAAGTTAACATAGAACTTTACATATCTTATTGATAACAAGTCCAGTTATAGAACACAAATGATATAAATACATCTCCAACATGTTTTTCTTTTTTTAAGCCTAAAATTACCATACAACTTTAGAACACCAGCTTGATATAATGCTCTTTTTTTCTTACAGACTTTTTTACCTGGAAGATATGAACACATTAATAGCACCACAATTACATTGATGTTTTTATATTAACCAAATTTAGCTTTTAAAGAAGTAACATAGCATAATTCTCTAAAACAACAGTTCTTGTTTAACCACCTGTTTAATTTCTTTAAGATTACTTGCTCAAAAAACTTACACATATAACCAATTTACACAGACCTTCTTTATGACTTACTTAAACCCTCTTATTTACTTAATCACATAGACTCTGTTATCCAGAAATACATTTTCCTTCTATTAATCCATACCTAGAACCTTCTAATTTCTCTTTTCCATCTGTTAACCTCCTTTTCTGTTCACATTTTGAAACAATCCTTGTAAATTTCTGAATTTAGGCAGATTATTTCATAGACATCAACATTTTATTAGTTTTTTTAATCACCTAGGAAAAACTTATAAGCTTAATTTTAAAGACATCTTTACTTTTATCTGTTTACCCAATTTAAATTGAACCATTTAAATCATGTGAATCAAAGATATTTGGATCCATTTTTTTTAATTTTATGAGGCTCCTCATATATCTGCCAATTGTCATATCACTGCATGATATATGGACATACACACATACAGACATACAACACATAACACAAGTGTGCACACATAACACTAGTAAAGGCCTTGTAGCTTTTCTCAGGTGAAATCTCCATTGCAATGTTTAAAAAACTCCACAGTTGATCAAAAATAGAACTGATCAGAAAAGCATTAACCAAGGTCTGTAGGATCAAAATCATGAGCTCAAAAAAATACAGAATCTAAGAAAAAGCAAGAGTCTTAGAAAAAATGACTGGCCAGTAATTAGGAAATACAATACAATTTACTTTTTGGTTTAATCTAGTTTGAGTTCAGGTAAAAGACACCTTTACTTTTTTTTCTTTGGGCCTCAGATCAGTCTCCTATTGAGCTCGCAGCCTTCTTCTATTTGCATTTCAACTTAAGTCCTGGCTGAGGCCTGGAAGAAGCAGGAAAATCTGGAATTCTGAGCAGAAGCTTCATGCCTAAGGCATTTTAACCTTAAGTCACAATTTTCAGGTTTGGATGTTGAAAATTATGATACTAATTTAAGATACAATTCCCAAAATTTTATATCTTTATATCTTCCAAAACTAGAAAAACTTGCTCACAAAAAACTGAAAATAGGATTTTACTTGATAATATAAAAGCTACCTTCTGAAGAAATTCCTTCAGGATCATTAAGCCACTTCCTTTGTTTTGAAGTTCCTAAAGTAGTATTAAGTTACATTAAATCGCCTGAAAAAAATTTCAAAAGAAAACCACACACTACCATGTATATCCAAAATTAAACTTTAAAAATTTCCAAGACTGTTGCTATTCAATGTCATTTCAATAAGCCAGACCAATGTCCCAATCCAACACTTTTCTTTCCTAAATCTTACACACTGAGGGGAACAGATACCATATTATAATTTACTATCCTTGCCCAAATTAATGCACTGATACACCTAGTGAAATCTTCCCAGGCTACTCAGTTCAAAAATTGATGAAAAAATAAAACTAAATGATTGGGAGTTACTTGCCAACTTGGAAGTAGAGTTTTGTTTTTGTGTTTTTTTTTTAATTTTTCATCCTAAGTATTTAAGTTCTCTGGCATGAATTATCTGAAATCATAAACTAAACAATTACCTAAACCCAACTTTTAACTGCAAGATTGTGCAATGCTTCAAAAACCCATTCAGATACCAGATTGTTACAATAAAAAATCATCTTTTAGACACATATTCAGCCAAGATTATCCCCAAGAAACAATCTATAATAGCCTTTAAAACAGACAGACCAGATAAGAGAAAAATCTCCCCAGGTTTCTAACTCCCATGATGACTCCTACATTAGTGGCACCATAGATTTCCCCACGAGTGTACCAGATGTTCTCACATAGGGGCAACCAGAAGTGTAAAATCAAGGGTCTTGGTGTGGCAACTTTACTGCATTCAGTGTCCCCTTCTTTTTCAGTAGACAGAGATGGAGCAATCCTTACAGTGCAGGGAAGAAATGAGGGAGGTTCCCCAAAGCAGAAGTTGCTTCGGCAGCTGCTTGCAGTCCCTCAGTCCCTCCTTTTACTTACAGGATTAGCTCCTTGGTTAGGTCTGATCCCAGGCACGCTGGCATATCTCCTAACTTTCCAGTAGTCAGCTCTCAAAAAGCTAATCCTCTGCTTGCAGTTGTTTCGAGTGCTAGGCTTCCCCAAGAAAGCAGAGCTGGGGCTCCTCTAAAGACCCCTCTGGGGTGCCAAAATTTGTGACTGAAAGTTCAGTTCCTGTCCTTGAAGCCAATTAATGCCAATTTAATAATGAGGACAGGGTTTTGAGACAAAGAAAAAGGGAGATATCAAAGTTCTTAGACCCCCAGCAGGCATTTCCCTCTGCAGTGGGTGCACTCAAGCCAACTACAGGAAGAAAAGAAATATTGCTTCCCTAACCTCACTTAACAAAGGGGAGTAAAGTTTATCAAAGTTCTTTAAAACACAGCTAAAAGGGATGTAAAAGTTGAGAACAGAAAAGCTGGTAATTCTGTTGACTTTTGGTCCCTTACAGAAGAAGCATACTAGGGACATTCTTAGGCTAAAATTTAGCTAAAGTTACCTCCACACATCTAAGGCAGATCGGAACTTGGGACTCTGCATCTGTCCAAAGTGAAACAATGCCATTACACTTAACACAGACACAGAAAAAAAGACACATAAAGACACACAAAGACATAGATTCCCTTTTCAGATTGTCAAAAAAACGAAAGTGGGTGCTGGCCCCAAGCCAACTGGAGCCTTCCCTTCAGACAAACGGATTGGGGGAGCATCCCCCTCAGATTGGGTCTGAGGACCCCAGATTGGGAGATTAGTTCTCTTGCCAGGGTGTTGGGGTGGAGATGGACAGGACAATAGAAACAAACACACATAACACAAAATTTGCAGCTCGGCCACAGAATTTGCAGCATGTCGTGGATTGCTACCCAGAAACTAAAGGCAGAGGCAGACCACAGATCCATCAGCTACAAAATATTTTACCAAATACTTCACCAAATACTTTACTACAAGCAATCCACTCAGAACCCAGAAAGGGGCTGGGGACATCTCCTACAACCCCGTCAGCTGCCCTTTGGTGTGTCCACCTGAACCTGTTGCTGACCACACAACACAGAACCAGAACCTGCATGCAACCAGAGTACAGAAACTTACAGATCGGCAATGCCTTTACTTACCGGCCAGGTTTTTATCACCTCTCCATTGGGGTGTCTGGGTACTCTTATTAGGGGGATCCCAGACGAGCCCCCATATGTTATGCTCGAATTCAGGACCCCCAAAAGACCACCAGAGACCAAGATCAATTTAAACAACAAAGAGGTGTTTATTGCGAGCTAGCTCGGTCCTCCGCACGCACACACAGCAACTGGTGACGCTGGGAGGCCCCGAGCCCAGGGTTTGCAGCAGATTTATACATTCTTTGGAGAAGGCAGGGACCCCCACTTACATCATAGCATCTCTTAGCAAATCATCACACAATGCGGGAAAATCAAATAACAACTCTAAAACATGATTAACACGTTCACTGGCGGGAACAAGTTGGGTAGGGGTGATTGGTTACTACAAGAGGGGGATTCATTTGAACTGATTGGTTTAAGCCAAGAGGGGTGTTCATGCTGAATTACATGGTTTCTCAACACGTTATCAACCACCATAAACTACTGGGAGGGTCATCTGGCATCCCAGGTATTTCCCTGTCTCATGCTGATTGGTGGCTGCTAGGGAGTTGCTATGGATCCCCACCTAGCCTGACTGAGTCAGGGACACCTGGTGCAGCAGATCTCTCCTGTTATTTGTAGATAAACAACTTAGCAGGGTGGGAATGTGCCTAGGAGTGCTCTGTGGGTCTTTCCAAGGACAAAGGTCATGTCCCTTCCTTGGACAGGCTTTGCTCTGAGGTAGAGGCTGGTTTTTCAAGGCCAGAAAAATGTGGATCCTATCATAATAAAACCCCATTTCCCTAGGACGCATAAATCTCAACAACTTTGTGAGTTTCACAATTTTAGTGTCAAATCTCTTGTTATACACACAGAGATCAGTAGCTGCAAGTCATGTCATGATAGAACTTCAAATCCCTGTCACTCCATAAGGAGTCCTGCAGCATGGAGATTCCTGTCATCAGTACTCCAATTCCTTGACTCTCCAAATATGATCATGAAGACTTGGAATCCCTGCTATTTATTTATCCTGTTCTCTGGCTATACATGAAAAACCTAGCATTTCTATAAGTTTTGTCATTATAGAATTTGTCATTTTTTACTCTCCACAGAGATCCAAGTGGCTTTGGGTGTCCTGTCATCAAAGAAATCTAGTTCTATGACTCCACATTTTTTTGAGGCAGATTTGGGTATTATGAAATCATAGATTGCAATTGACCAGGTCTCCATGAAGAGCCATGCAGTCCCTGGAGTCAGCCTTAATTTAAACCCTGTTGCCTGGACTTCAAAATAAAGTCCAGCAGCCTTCAAACACCTATCATCTTAAAACCCTATTTCCCTGACTCTTGAAATATAATCTAACAGTCTTGCATGTCTTGCCATCCTATAATGCTAGTTACCTGTCTCTATATGTAGACCCAACAACAATAATCACATTGCCAACAAAAGAAACTCAGATCCCTGGATGGCACACAGAGTTTAGAAGCCCTGGGGTTTCTACCATCACAGAAACCCTTTTCTCTGTCTGCACATACAGCTGAGCAGCTCCGTGTGTTCTGACATGAGAGAAACCCAGTTCCCTAGCTTTGGACATACAGTAAATCAGTCATTTGACTTCTACCACAATCGAACCCAATTTCACTTGCTTTCCACATTGGAGACCAACAGACCTTTTATAACTGCTATTATAAGACACTACTTATCTGGATATCCAAGTAAAGCCCAGAAGACATGGGGATCCTTAAAAAATACAACACATCTTTTCTGACTCTTTGTAGATGCCAGCAGCTTTGTTTTCCTCCCATCATAGAAACTGGTTCCTTTTTCTACACATAGAGGTCAGCAGATCTATGAATCCTGCCATAATTGAAGGCCAGTTATATGGCTTCCCATTACCAAAGATGATATGGTAGGTTTGTCTTCATATGTCCCAAGAACCATAGATAGATCTCAACCGTTCAGGGAATTCTAACATCATAGAAACAGTTAACTATGCTCCACATTGTGCTCAGCAGGCTTGTGTATTCTACCATCATATAAAATGAGTTATGTGGTTCTTCACAGAGTTACAGAGCCAGTGAAACTGCCTATAATAGAAACCCTATTCTGTGGTTATGCACATATAGCCAGTAACTGGATGGGAGTGATATCATCAATGGAGCCTCAATTCCCCAGGTTTCCGTGTAGAGTCCAATATTGCTGTGAGTCTTGGTATCATAGAAATCAGTTCACTGACTCTAACCCTAATCCTAACCTCTGACCATAATCCTAACACCTAACCCTAACCCCTAACCTCAACGCTAACCATAACCTTAGTAATCTTATCTTAAACCTAACCCTGCAGTTAGCATTAAAATTGTTGAGTTTCATTACCTATGATCCTTAGGAAAGTAGTTCCTTGAATTCTCTGCACCTAGGTGGCAGTTTTGAATATTGCATTGTCCACAGTCCTATGGTCCTTGAAGCTTTCAGATGTTCCTGAAATGAGTGGTGAAATTGCTAGACTACATTACCCACCATCCCACATGGACATGTTTCCCAGAATCTCTGCAGTGTTAAATCATAGTGTGAGATTACCTTACCCATAATCTTTAGGTAAGAATTTCCCCAGATCCTCTACATTGAGAAGGTAAGTCCAAGGACTACATTGCCCACAATTGTAAGGATTAAGATCCTTCAAGTGTCCATCAGTGAGCAGTCAAATTAGTTCAATTTGACTGCTCACTGATGGCCACTTTTTTTATGCACAAGTTTCCTAGTAATCCCTACAGTCATCTGGAAAATTATGAGACAACATTCACCATAATACTTAGTGAGGTAGTTCCCAGGATCCTCCATAGTAAGAGGACAATTCCAAGGACTACAAAACCCACAATGCTATGACAATGTATGCTCCCAAATTTTCCTGCTATGTGATAAATTGCAAATAACAATTCTACATGGACAAATTTTCCAGAATTTTCTGCACTAAGCAGGAAAATTTTGGGATTATATGACCCACAGTTTTTAGGGAGTAAGTTTCCAGAATCCTCTACAGCAAGAGGGAAATTCCAATGACTAACTTACCGACAATTCTAAGGGGCAAAAACTGCCATGATTGCCCATCAGTGAGCAGTCAAATTGAATTACAGTGCTGCAATTCTTTGTAAATAAGTTTTTCAGGAATCTATGCAGTTTGCAGTCAAAACTTGGGACTACATTATCCACAATCCTTGGGAAGTTCCAAGGATCCTCAACAATGAAGGGTATTCCAAGGACTACATTGTCCACAATCCCAAGGGGGTAGTAAGCACCAAGATTATCCAATGAGCAGTCAAATTGGACTACAGTGCCCACAATAAATTTTGAACAAGTTTCCCAGGTATCCCTGAAGCAAGCAAATAAATTTCGGAAATGTATTTCCTCCAATTCTAAAGAGGTAAGAAGGTTCCAGAATCCCCCACAGTGAGTGGTGAAACCCAGGACTAAATTCATCATAATTAAGATATCCATAATTATCTATAATTTTCTAAAAAGAAAGAGCCCAAAATTCCTCATTGTAAGACCACTTTGCCTACAATTCTAATAAAAGCAGAAATTCCCAAGATTCCCTAAAGTGATCAGGTAAAACTTGGGATTACATATCCCACAATCTTAAAGGGATCAATATCCCAGGGTACCCAGTGCCAAGCAGAAAAATTGTGGGACTACATTGTCCACAATCCTAATGGGAGGAAGTTCCCAAGATCCTCTGTCATGAGAGGTGAACCCAGGAATGTATCGCATACAGATTAAGGTTTAGAAACTCCTAATTCCCTACTGTGAGCTGGCTAAACCGGGGACTACACTACCCACAATCCCAAGAAAAAAAGGAAAGCTTCCAGCATTGATTGCCAATGGTTATCAAGCAAAAAATAGGGGCATGTTATTCATACCTTTTGGAACTGTATTACCTAAGGCAAAGATGTTCCAGGAACCCCTGGGCCTGCCATAAACCTGAGACTGTACTTTAAAAATCTTTATGGGGGAGAAATCTCCCAGAATCCCCCAGTGAGTGATAAATCCAAGACTGCATTACCCACAATCCTAACTGGGGAGAGTAACAAGTCCACAGGAAAGGAAGCTTCCATAAGACCCCCACTGTATAATACATGTGACTACATGACCCACAATTCTATGGTACAGGAAGTTCCCAGAATTCTTTGCATAGAGAGGGCAAACCATGGGACTTCATTACCCAAAATCCTCAGGAAGGAGGCGCCCAGAATACCCAGCAGTGGCCAGGCTACTTGGACTACATTACCAATAATCCTCCCATGAGCCCCTGTTGCTATCAGGGAAAAACTTGGGACATACCAATAATACTAAAATGGAGAAGTGAGATACTGAGAACTTCCCCCATTTTAGGATTATTTGTAATGGTATCCCCCTCTCCCTCTGAAGTGGTTATGTCTAGAAATACAATATTCACTGAAAGACCCTCCGACTCCCTGTCCAAGGAAGAACGCATGAGACACTGGCTGCAAAAATAAGAGGCAATTTATTGATACACAGGTGCCTGCGGGTGCTCAGCAAAACCTCAGCTGGAGCTTTGGTGAACTGGCACACCAGGCTTTGGGGTACAGGTCTTTTATAGGATAAGAGGGCAGGTTTCACGCGCGCGGTAAGCAACAGGTTTCTTATTGGTTATTTTGAACCCAGCATATAGGTTACCCAAAGGGTAAAGTTGTTTTTCACTTCATGTTCACCACATGACAGTTACATATGAGCACTCTGGTTTTTCTTTTCCTGCTTATTAGTTCCTGTTTGTGCAAGCGTGCCCTGGGATCTGTTTTTCTGTTCTTTCCCAACGATCCTGTTTTTCTTCTTAATCGGTTACACTTAACTGATTATCTGAAAAACACATCTGGTGCCTGCGCAGGTTTGTGACATGTCCTGGTGATTCTGTAACTAGGCCTGAGGTTGCTGGGCTAGGGTCTTTCATAACTACTGACACTGGAGATCCTGGGAATTTCCTCCCCTTAAGATTATGGATAATGTAGTCTCAATATTTCCTGCTCTTAGCTTGGTATTGTAGGAGAAGTATTAAATATTGTGGGTGAAGTATTAAGAGGTTTATGGCTCACATTGAGGAATTCTGGGTAACTCCTCCCACTAATTCACATGGAATTGTGGGTTATATAATCCCATGTTTTATTCAAACTGTGGAGAATTGTGGGAGATTCCTCCTCTGTTAGAGTTGTGAGTAATGAGTTTCATAATTTATTGGCTCTGTGCAGAGTATCTTGGGAACTTCCTCCCTCCAGGAATTATGGGTAATGTAGTCCAAGTTGCCTGGCCACTGCTGGGTATTCTGGGAACCTCCTCCCTGAGGATTTTGGATAATGTAGCCCCATGATTTGCCCTATCCATGCAAAGAATTCTGGGAACTTCCTGTTCCATAGAATTGTGGATCATGTAGTCCCATGTATTACACAAGGGAAGGGGACTTGTGAAAGCAACGTTTCCTGTGGACTTATGGGTATTGTAGTCCCATAATTTAGCTTCTCTGAACAAAGAATTCTGGGGACGTCCCCTCCTTAGAATCATGAATAACACAGTCTCAACATTTACCATTCACCACTGGGTATTTTGTGAGCCTTTTCCCATAAGGACAATGGGGGAAGTAGTAAAGATCATACCACTCACTTTGGGCGGCTCTGCAAATTCCACCCATTAGACTTGTGGGTAATGTAGTCCCATGATTTGCCCTTTTTGTGCAAGGATCCTGGGAACTTCCTTCCCTTTATTATTATGGGTAATGTAGTTCCAATATTTCTCCACTCACCACTTGGTATTTTGGGTGCCTCCTTCCCTGAGGATGGTGGGTGAAGTAGTCATGAGTGTACCAGTCACTTTGGGGAATTCTGGGAACTTCCTCCCCTCAGAATTGTGGGTAATATAGTCACACAATTTATACTATCTGTGGGGAATTGTGGGAGCTTTCTCCTTGTTTGAATTGTGGGTAATGTAGTCTCATAATTTGTCTTCTTCGTGCAGAAGATCCTGGGAACTTCCTCTCCTAAGGATTATGGATAATGTAGTCCCAACATTTGCTTGCTCATTGCTGAGTGTTCTGGGAGCTGTTTTACCCCTTGGTTTTGTGGGGTATATAATTCCAGGTTTTTTCAAGAGATCCTGGGAAATGCGTCTTCATAGAATTCTGGGAATTAAACTTCCATTATTTGCTTGCTCACTAATGGCTGTCCTGGGAGAGTCTTTCCCTTAAAATTATTGGTAAAGTAATTTCAGATTTACTACTCACTTTGAGGAATTGAGCCCATATAGTTGTGATGAAAGACCCTAGCCCAGCAACCTCAGGCCTAGTTACAGTATCACCAGGACATGTCACAAACCTGCACAGGCACCAGATGTGTTTTTCAGATAATCAGTTAAGTGTATCCGATTAAGAAGAAAAACAGGATGGTTGGGAAAGAACAGAAAAACAGATCCCAGGGCACGCCTGCACAAACAGGAACTAATAAGCAGGAAAAGAAAAACCAGAGTGCTCATTTGTAACTGTCATGTGGTGAACATGAAGTGAAAAACAACTTTACCCTTTAGGTAACCTATATGCTGGGTTCAAAATAACCAATAAGAAACCTGTTGCTTACCGCGCGCGTGAAACCTGCCCTCTTATCCTATAAAAGACCTGTACCCCAAAGCCCGGTGTGCCAGTTCACCAAAGCTCCAGCTGAGGTTTTGCTGAGCACCCGCAGGCACCTGTGTATCAATAAATTGCCTCTTGTTTTTGCAGCCAGTGTCTCCTGCGTTCTTCCTTGGACAGGGAGTCGGAGGGTCTTTCAGTTAAAACCTGGGACTGTACTACCCATGGTCCTTAGTGGCAGAAATTCAAGAGTACCTCTTGGTTTTGTAAATCTCAGTAACCTTTGCCCTGTGGCTAATTTTTGCCTAGCCCTACCCCTAACCCTAAAATTACTCAGAATCCTCAAGGTAAGGCAAGCTTGTGCATTCGGCTTTCTCCAGGCAGAGGTGTGTGGACAAGATCCAGGACTACATCACCCATAATCCTTAGGGTGAGGAAGCGCCCAGGATCCCCCAAGGAGAGTCAGAAAAACCCAAACCCTAACTCTATCCTTGTTTAATGTAGTTCAGCATTTTTCTGGCTCTTCATGGGGGATCCTGGGGCTTCACCTTCCTTAGGATTGTAGGTTATTTAGTCCAGAATTTTTCTCACTCACAAGAAGAGTGGAAATGCTTCTCCTGAAAGTTTCTGACCCTGAGGGCTGTGGGTAATGTAGTCCAGCATTTTGTCAGTTTACTGGGGGCAGTGCTCCCATGAGGTGACCCCTCCCCCATGGATTTGAAAGACCCCAGCCCAGCAACCTTAGGCTTAGTTACAAAATTATTAGGGCACGTCACAAACCTGCAGACAATGTGTTTTTCAGATAATCAGTTAAGTGTGACCGATTGAAAAGGGAAAAACAGGATGGTTGGGAAAGAGCAGAAAAACAGATTCCAGGGCATGCCTGAATAAACAGGGGCTAATAAGCAGGAATAGAAAATGACCAAGAATGCTCATATGTAACTGTCATGTGGTATTTTTCCAGGAACATAAAATGAAAAATAACTTTACCCTTTAGGTAACCTATATGTTGGGTTCAAAATAGCCAATAAGAAACCTGTTGCTTACCGTGCGCGCAAAACCTGCCCCTTGACCCTATAAAAAAACCTGTACCCCAAAGCTCGGTGGGCCAGCTCACCAAAGCTCCGGCTGAGGTTTCACTGAGCACCCGCAGGCGTCTGTGTCTGAATAAACCTCATGCGTTTGCAGCCAGTGCCTCGTGCGTCTTTCCTGGACAGGGAATCGGTGGGTCTTTCAGATTGTGGGTAATATAGTCCAGTATTTTGTTGGTTCTCTCTGCAGAACCCAGGGAACTTCTGCCCTATTAGGATTATAATGAAGTCCCTGTATTTTCTGGCTCAGAGGGGTTGATTCTATGCACTTCTACCTCCCCCTTCTTGGAATATAGATAATATAGTTCAGCTTTTTGCCTGTTCATAGGGTGGGGATGGGGGGTGGGGATGGGGGGTGGGAAAGGGGGCTCTTGAGAACTTCTTTCCCAAGGGCTGAAGGCACTGTAGTGCAGCATTTTGCTGGCTCTCTAGGGGGAATCTGGGAGCCTCTGCCACCTGAGGATTGTGAATAATTTAGTCGCATGTTTTACCAGTCCACAGGAGGCAGGGGAATCACGTGATTCTGCCCCCCAGGATTCTGGGTAATGTAGTCCCACATTACAGCTCATGGTGAAGGAATGCCTATGAACCTCCCATTCCCACCCCCACCCCCAAGGATTGTGGGTAATGTAGTCCAGTGTTTTGCTGGTTCTCTGTGGGGGATCCTGAGAGCTTCTTCCCCCCCCTTAGGATTGTGGGTAATGTAGTCCCACATTTTGCTAGCTCACAGTGGGGAGCTCTCCTATAAGCTTCTGCTGCCCCTGAGAATTTTCCCACATACACCTCTGTCTGATGTCTATGTAAGTTGCAGGCTGCAGCTTGCTCAGGCACCCTGAAGACTCTTAGTGCTACGGTCCAATGACCTACCCATGCAGCTCTCACCACAGAGGACTATCAGAAGTGCACATTTCCTCCAGGCATCCCCAGATATTCTGAGTAATGCAATGCAGTATTCTGCATGTACAGCCCTTATCATGGAGGGCCATATGAACTCCACATTCACATGGGCAAGCTTGGAAACTCTAGGCAGTAAGTCCAGTTGTCATTGCAGAGACTTCTTGGAGCTACAGGCACCCAATGTTCATGGTTAGTGTAATCAATTGTTCTGCTGATGCATTCCTCACCCCAGAGGCTGGGAGCTGCATGTTACATGGATACCAAGAGAATATTGAGGATTATGTCACTGCAGACTGGTATTCTGCTATTCAGCCCACACCATGGAGACCTTTGGAAGCTTTGGGCCATGTGCTTGCCCTGGTATCCCAAGGAATCTGGGTAACATAGATCCGTTATTGCCTGTCCAGCCCTCTCCACAAAGGAGTGTGGCAGCTGTAGCAATATGTTTGTCCAGGCACCCCAGGGATTCTGAGCAGTGTAGTCTGGCACAGTTATCACCACAGTAGTTTCTGGGAATTATCAGGCAAGTCACTCAACTGTGTGCAGACTTACCCAGAATAAATATAAACAATGCAGCAACATTTAGCCCTTGCCCTCAGGCACTAGTGAGTCTCCCTGTTCTGAGAACCCCAGGCTCCCCTGCAGTACCCTGAGTTTGTGCCTCAATTTCTCCTTTCAGTGTCCTGGGATTTCACCCCATAAAATATACTTTAGTGTGCTATGACAATGAGCAATCAAAGCCTCACAAGGAATATTTTCATGAAATTAAGTTCCACTAAAATATTACCTACAAAAGTAAAAACACAGCAGAGTTTCTTTCTCAGCACCTGGGATAGTGAACAAGAGTTTTTTTTCCCTATTCTTCCCCAGCTTTTCCTCATATAGACTTTAGTTATCCCAAAACCACAGTGGCATCCACATGTAGATGCCAAGGGGAAGAAATCTCATGGTACATATGGGCCCTATGTGTCTTCAGCCAAGGCATCTCCCTGTGAGGATACCAAAGAGGCTCTGCCACAACAATCATGGCTCCAAGGTGCCTGCAGCCTGCAATCTGCAGCCCTTCCTGGGTGGGTTCCCAGTTTATGGTTAGAATTATCTCACTGTGGACATGGCCACCAGGTATCCTCAGCCACAGCATTTCCCTGTGTGGGTCCCAAGGAGGAAGATTTTGTCACCACACTCATAGTCCCAAGGTGTCCACAGTAACGGTCTCCCCTGGTGGACCACAAGGGTGAGGGTTACAGCAGGTCTGGAAGGTTTGGGTTACCTTACTGTGGATGTAGACCCCAGGTATCTCCAGCCATGAAAATTCCCCAGGTGAGTCCTGAGAAGAAAGTTTGCTGTGGGCACAGGACATCCATCCCTGGCAGTCTGATCATTCGAGGGGATCAGAAAAAGTCACTCTGAGCACCCTCTGCTAGCCATTGTGGGCAGTTGAGGATGATCAGTGCTCACCTGTTCAGCATTGGTCCTGCACCCCTTGTGGCAGTCCTGGTAAAGCTCTGAAATTCATGGTCCTGACTTTACTAGGCCATAATTTTGGAAATCAAGCAGCAATAGAATTCACCATTCCATGTTTGATCATAAAGGATAAAGATAGCAAAATACATAGTCAATAGGCAAAACTCAATTGATTTCTTACATATCAGCAAAACTATATAGAAAAAATTGGAATTCAAAAACTAGAATAAGAAAAAAATTGAACAATTCCATTTACAATAGAACCCCCCAAATTGAAAAGTTAAAATATAAGTTTTAAGTTACAGCTGCACTTTAAGAAAACCTTGAAACAACTGAAAGAAATTGAACAAAATATAAATAAATAGAGATATTCCTTGTTCAGGTCTCTACATAGGCAAGATGGAATTTTCTCACACTTGATCTGCAGATTCAGCACAATCACACTCAAATTTCCAGCAAACTGTTTCTGAACCTAGAATAGATGGCACAGGCTACAGAAGGACAAAGAATTCACACATCTGTATCACAATACCTGTCAGAAAGTTGAAGTAGTGAGGAAAATGTGATGCTGTGAAGGAATACACAGGTAGATAAATGGAGATGAGTAGAGAGCCCAAAACTCAACCACTACCTGCAGGCAGCTGATTTTGTCAAAGGAAAAAGACCTTCAATGAAAAAAGGAGTGTCTGTTGCACAGATGGTGATGGAGTGTTTGGAAATCTTATGGGAGAAGTGGACAGGAAAAATCTTTATAAGATTCACAAAATGCACACTAAGAAGTCCATGGCTTACACCGCAAAAGTGAAAATGTAAAAATTATAGTAGAAACTACTTATGATCATGTTTCATGAAGAGTTTTAAAAATACAGCTTCAGAACAAATCCATGAAAGAAATAATTAATAGAGTGGATTTTATTAACATCAAAATTGTCACTGGGAATGGCAGTACATACCTGTGGTACTAGCTTACTAGACAGCCTGAGGCAAATTAGCAAGACCTTGTCTCAAAGTAAAAAAATTAAAAAGGGCTGGGTATGTACCTCAGTGGTAGAACACCCCGGCTTTCAATGCTCAGTACCAAAAAAAATTTTTTTAAATGAAAACGCCTATTCTGAAAATTTCATATTAAGTAAATAAAAAACATAAGCCACAGATTTGTGAAAATATTAGGAAATACATATCTAAAGTGGACTTGTATTCTATATATGGTAAGAAACAAACAACCCAAATGTCGTGTTATTTGAGCGAGGGAAAAGACCAAGTCATGGGTCATAGCACTTCTGCAACAGACTACAGTGATCTTTCAGATCCCCATGATGCATCAGGACTTAAAGGTGTGTGCATTTGGAGTGGCTTTACATCTGTCTATCAGAATCACATTTCTCTGGTCTTCCATCAAGAGGAGAGTAACCCTGCAAGTCCTGATATCATAGACTCTCAGGTCCCTGAGAATTCATCATAGAATCATAATTCCCTCTGTTTCCACCAGAAGCCAGCAACCCTGCAATTCTTGCCATTATAGATCTGCAGTTCTCTGGCTCTCTACATGTAGCCAGTCTTGGGAGGTAGAGTCCTGCCATCAAAGAATGCAAGATCCTTGAGGGCTGGGGATGTGGCTCAAGTGGTAGCGCGCTCACCTGGCATGCGTGCGGCCTGGGTTCGATTTTCAGCACCACGTACAAACAAAGATGTTGTGTCCGCCGATAACTAAAAAATAAATATTAAAAATTCTCTCTCTCTCTCTCTCTCTCTCTCTCTCTCTCTCTCTCTCTCTCTCCTCTCTCACTCTCTCTTTAAAAAAAAAAAAAAAAAAAGAATGCAAGATCCTTGATTCTTCAAGTAAACCGCAGCCATCCATGGTGTCCTGCCATCACAGACACCAGCACTGTTTTTTTTTTTGTGTGTGTGTGTGTGGTTGTTTTGTGTGTGTGTGTGTGTGTGTAGAGATCAATAGGCTTTCATCCTTGTGGATCCCTCTCCCAGGTTGGCAAGTCCTTGGACTCTTCCCAAGAACATCTTCCAGCCTGAAGGCCAAGAGTGCCCAGGCCTGAACCTGAAGGACAGCTTACAACCCTCCCCAAGGCTGTGGTTCTCCCTCCCCAGATACCAGGCACTGAAGAGCAGTGGGCTCCCCGCATCCATGGTTCTGTGTCCACGGGTCCAACCAACCACAGATCAGGAATCTCGGGGGAAAATGTGTCTGCACTGAACGTGTTGTTGCTTCCTATACAATACACTGTAACTGCTTACACACAATTTTCCTTTTGTTAAGGTCTAGAGATGATTGAGAGTACAGAGGAGGAGGACATGCCTAGGTTATGTGCAGATGCGGTGCCACTTTGCCTCTAGAGCCTGAGCATCTGGGCTGTGATGTCCTTGGGGTGCCAGACTTAACCCCATGGATTTGCAGTGAGGATAGTGATTCCTCAACTTCAAAACCCTCAGGCTCTCAATTGTGGAGCGTGGCCAGGCCCGTGCCACTGCCCACCACCGCATTGGTGTCGCCTGTGCCATCGGCACCAGCACCAGAGCCAGAGCACTTAGCAGAATGAAGATCCTCATCACAGGATTGTTGTGGTATCTCTTGTTGCTGGTCAGTTGATGTCGAGACTCTTCTTGTCAAGCGTTCAGGGACCCACAATGGTTCCGTACGATCCTGGGGAAAAACACATACAGATCCTTGTGCCCATGTCAGCACGGGGTCAGGGCCGTTCCATTGGCCCGTAAGAACATCCTTCCACTTAACATAGCCAATCACAGAGGGCTGAGGGGACACATGTCTATCGGCTGCAGAGCGACCATGAATATCCAAATTCAAAAAATTAATGGTAAAGAGAGCTAAGGACAGGCGTTCTTTAGGAGTGTGTTCAGCTCTTATTCCCCCTTTTTGTTTTTGTAAAGTTTCCTTTAAGGTGCGATGAGCACGCTCAACAATGCCTTGTCCTTGAGGATTATAAGGCAAACCATGAGTAAGTTGCACTCCCATAGTAGAACAAAAAGCTGTAAATTGTCTGCCAGTATAAGCAGGTCCATTATCAGTCTTAAGGGATGCAGGTGCACCCCATGCTGCCCATGCCTCTAAACAGTGAGTAATGACATTACGTGCCTTTTCTCCCGATAAAGCAGAAGCATGGATAATTCCAGAGCACGTATCAACGGAAACATGCACATACTTAAGGTTACCAAAGTCAGGTATATGTGTCACATCCATTTGCCAAACAACCAATGGCTTTAATCCCCGTGGGTTTACTCCATAATTGGGGGATGAAGAAATGTGACACAATGGGGACATTGCAATACTATCTGCCGAGCATCCGCTCTTGAAATGGAAAAACGCCTGCGCAGCGTTAATGCATTAACATGGAAGTTTTGGTGAAACAACTTAGCCCCCTCTAAGGAGGAAGCCAAGCATATCAATTGACCTCTAGTGGCTAAGTCCGCACAGGCATTCCCCTGGGATAACGGACCAGGAAGAGAGGTGTGAGCCCTGATGTGCATTGGATAAAAAGAAGCAGTGCGGTTAGAGATAAGCTGTTGAAGCTGAGTAAAGTAAACAGACACATTGTGGGCATCACTAATAGTTCCCATGGCCTCCAGGACTTTTAGTGCTTGTACCACATAGCTGGAGTCCGAAATAAGATTAAAAGGAAAAGAACACTGTTTAAAAACTTCAATAACAATTTGTAGTTCTACCCATTGTGGATTTCCAGGAGCAAATTGATGCTGGATAGGGGGAGAGTCATTAATTACATAAGCTCCCATTCCAGACTTGGAACCATCAGTAAAAATGTTAACAGCCCCTTCTATGTTTGGGCATGGAAAGCTCTCCTCGAAACACCCCCACCGTATGGCGGCGGGTCCGGAGGATTTTTTTTTTTTTTCTGAGCTCCTGTTTATTTTTGTTCCCTTCTCCCATAGTTAGACTCCCTAGCTGCCGAGACAGTCTCCCGAGCTCCTCCTCCTCATCGTCCTCCTCTTCTGACCCACTTTTGCATGGGAGTGTGCGCAGTGTACTGAGATCTGGATACAAGCGTTTCCTCCCCCGTTTCTCGCTCTGCACATTCCCTTCCTCCTGAAATATTTCACTCCGTGCCAGAGACAATTGCCTCCTCCCCTGTTTCTCGCTCCGCACAATGCCATCCTCCTGAAATACGTCACTCCGTGCCGGAGATAATCGCCTCCTCCCCTGTTTCTCGCTCCGCACACTCCCACCCTCCTGAAATACCTCACTGCCTGCCATTTCTGATCTTTCTTCATGTAATTGCTCTAAAACTTCTTGTCCCTTAGTAAGTGCTTCCTGACATCTGCCATCTGCGAGGCAACTACGGATCATCTTCCAAAGGGGTATCACCCCACCCTCTAATATGCCCTGCTCAGAAGCAAAGTCAAGATCTGTGCCTAACTTATCCCAGCTAGGTATAGTGAGGCTGCCCGAGAACGCGAACCACGGTGCAGCAATATCTGTCTTCTGTAAAAATCTCTGTAAAGTACTACGTTTCACTTTTAGGCCCTTGGAACGTAACAGGTTATCTAGGGCCAGGAGAAGCGGACTTGAAGATACGGCACCCATGACACAACAAAAGACGCACAAAAAACAAAAGCGAAAGTACACAGTGCAGCTGCAATAAGATGTAATGCTCTCTCTGGCTTTACAGAGGAGCTGCCGCTTTGCTAGCGGGTCCCAATCACCTAGGACTAATCTCCGCTTTGATAGCGGGTCCCAATTACCTGGGACTAATCTCCGCTTTGATAGCGGGTCCCAATTATCTGGGACTGATCTCCGCTTTGATAGCGGGTCCCACTTACCTAGGACTAACCGGTGCACCACCCCTGACTGTTGAAAGTTCTGGTTCCCGGGTTTTGGCACCACTTGTCGCGACCCCTTGCCCGCAAGGAAGACGCAACTCAGGAATCTTCTTTCAGAAGTTTATTCAGGCCCTTGATATTTCTTCTAATTCCTCGTCGGATGCCCCTCCCAGCCTTAATAAAGTATCCCAAGCCCCAATGAGAAGCTGCCACGTGGAACTTTCTCACAGGGTGCTGAGAAACCATGCACCAACTCTCCCAAACAAGGAGTTGTTTGTTACAGACCACAGTGGAGCCAGCGCCATTTTGCAATGGCGACCATAATCTGCAGAAACGGCTCACCACACTAGTGGACCACCTGTGCCATCCTTATAGCAGGGATCCAAGCTCCCACCCTCCTATACACTACCAAAGGTCCCCCACAACCCACCAGGCAGTGATGGGAGCTGATGTTTACAATGTGAGTGCCCTACCTCTAAGCCTTAGCACCACCTCTTAGCGGTCTCAGGAAGGCCTGGCAGCTCTCTGAGCCTGTCTGCTCTGTGGAAACTGGGTTTCTCAAAGGGTCATGATCCTGGGTGTTGTTTGGATCAAGTGGGGCGAGTTTGAGCATGCCTGCCTAGCCTGGCCCTGTGAGTGGGCTACCCAGGCTTGCAGGCTTCTCCTTCATAGTAAGTTAGGCCCTGGGCTGAGCACTTTTTCCATCATGAAGAAGGTTCCAGATTCCATCTGGGGAGCCCCCACCCAGGTATAGCCAGACAGGGGCCCTGGTGGCTGGCAGCTGTGCCCCAGGCCCACTGAGACATCTGGGAAGCAGCTAGTTGGGTGCATTCCTGTGATAAATATGTGTGCAGGCATGCTACCAGGCACTTAGTATAATTCAGTGTAGAGCAGTAAAATCTCTGCCATTTGGGCCCTTCCTGTGGTGGGGTGGGGGTTAGTCAATGATATGGTTTGAATGTGAGGTGTCCCCCAAAAGCTCATTAATGCAGGAATATTCAGAGGCAAAATGATGAGAGCTTCAACCTCAACAATCCATCCTAGTTTGAATGGACTAGGTGTAACTGTAGGCAGGTAGGGTGTGGCTGGAGAGGGTGGGTCACTGAGGGGCTTACCTGCATCCTCTCTGTAGCCCCTGATACATCTTCCTGCCCCTGCTTCCTGACCCCACCATGATCTCCAGCTTTCCTCCCCTGGTCCTTCCCCCAGGATGTGCTGCCTCACCTTGGGCCTAGAGCAATGGAATCAGCCATCTGTGGACTAAGACCACTGAAACCTGAGAAAGAATAAACTTCTCCTCCTCTGATAGGTGTTTCTGTCACAACAAAAAAAGCTAACTAAAACAGTCACTCACTGAAGACATCATAAGTAGGGTTGGTGGATGTGACACCTTCACAACCTCCCCTAAATATGGCTGCATCCTGCCCTACTCCAAGGAGGGCAATGGACCACTGGATGTACTTGAAGTGAGTAGATCTGGGGTCAAGAAAGAGGGCTCCTGTCTCCCATGCGGGGACAAGTGCGGGGGGTGACTCAGGAAGGCTGAGAGAACACTGCCTCCCACACCTCTGACTCCTGCAAGGAGACTGAGTTCTGGGGCTTTGCCTGCAGGAGGAAGAAGGCAGAGAGCTATAGGTGGGGTCCCAGGCAGATGTGGAGCAGAAGAGAAGCTGGGGATTCAGAATAAGGCCCTGGGACAATCCCTCCCCACCATAGCCCAGCCCAGCCCAACTAGCCCACCCTGTCCTCCCCTGGAACCACAGAGCTGTGGGGAACAGCCACTCACACTGGGCCTCGTTCAGGAATGGCTACTGAGATGGTTCCCAAGGGACTCCGTGAGTGTAGGGGGCAGAGCATGCTCTCCAGGAAAATGCTTTCAGTAGGGAATGAGGCCATGTAGTAGTAGCACAAGCCACAGGATGAGGCCTTACTAAGCTCTGTGCATTCTGGGCCAAGGAAAAGTCCCTCCTGGAGGTTGCACTCCAGTGCAGGGGGCATCCAGGTGACAGGGAGGGAACTGTGTCTTCCCTGAAGCCTGCTGGTCACACCATTGAATTAGGGCTCCCTCCAATGAAGGTTCTTTGCAGTCCCTGCCTGGTGACCTGTCTGCCACTGCCTGGAAAGCCAAAGGGGCTTGGGATAGGGTGGACTGGCCTCTGGAGGGGCAGTGGAGGCATAGGAACCCAGCCCCACATGTGTGCTGTGGGAGACCATGTGGAAGGAGAGGCCAGGCCTCTGCTGACTGCTGACGTCCTGTACCCTGGGTGCCCATATGGGCCAGAACTTGGAGGATTTCTGTCAGCCTCTGGACTTTCCTTGCCTCAAGTTGCTGGTGGTTTATGTGCAGCTCAACATGCTAACTAGACTGGGAGCACAAAGCCTGTCTTCTCCTGGCCCAGCTGGAGGACCTGGAGTCCAGTGAGGCTGAGGCTAAGGACAAGGACGCCCCCACTTCACCTTTATCTGCTCTCAGAACATGGCACTTGGCTGAAGCCCCAGCATGGACCCAGGCCTCTCCTTCCCAGGCCATACTTCCCTTAAGTCTCCCCTCCCACTTCACCTTTATCTGCTCTCAGGACATGGTATGTGATTGGAGCCCTGGCATGGACCTGGCCCCCCTTCCTAGCCTACACTGCCCTTGAGTCTCTCCTCCCACTTCACCTTTATCTGCTCTCAGGACATGGTATATGGTTGGAGTCCCGATATGAACCCAGGCCCTCCTTCCCAGGCCACACTGCCCTTGAATCTCTCCTCCTGCCTCATCTTCACCTGCTCTCATTTTATTTAATAATGGCTCCTAAAGTGCAGGAGTACTTAGGCAGGTAATTTGGAAATGCCAAAGTAAAGCCAACAAGTGCTTTTTTTAAGTGAAAAGTTGAAAGTTCTAGGCCTCGTTAAAAAAAAAAAATCATATGCTAAAGTTGCTAAGATCTACAGTAAGAATGAATTTTCTAAAAAATATATAAAAATAGAAAATTAATCTTGTGCTATAACACTTCAACCTGCAAGAGCTACAGTCACAGTGCATAAGTGCTAAGATGGGAAAAGCACTGAATTTGAGGGCAGAAGACATGAAAAGAAAAAAATGATCCAACTTACATTTAGAGCAATATGATGTGCCAGAAAGCACCACTACGAAGACCTGGTGAGGGATCCCTGAGATGCATGATACTGAATCATTTGCTGAAAATAAGGGGAAGTTATACAAATATAAGAATAGGTTTGGACCTAAATATAAAATACAAAAAAATTTATAAAATTTTAATTTTAATAAAATATAAAAATCACCAGCAACGCTTCATCTGCTAATGAGGGAGCTGATTAAGGAGAAAGAATGTGGTGTCAGTCAGGTTTTCAAAGCTCTGATAAAGATATCTGACATTAACAATGTAAAGGAGGAAAATTTTATTTTGGTTCACAATTTCAGAGGTTTCAGTCATGGTAAGCTGACTATAAGGCAGAAACATCATGGCAGAAGGGCTTGGTGGAGGACAGCTCCTCAGCAAGAGCACACTCCCAAGAAGTCAATCCCTTCTACTATGTCCCACCTCCTACCATCACCTCCCAATAGCCCATTCAAATTATGAATCCTTACAGGATTAATCTGCTGATGAGGTTAGAGCCTCACAATCTAATCACTTCCCAGAAGCCCACCTCTGAACACTGCTGCACTGGGGACCGAGCCTTCAGCACATGTGCCTTTGGGGAACATTCCAGGTCTGAGCCTTAACAGATATCATCCAAAGACAGTTTTCAATGCTGAAACTCTACCTTATGGAAGAAGATGCCCAGCAGCACCTACATTCACAAAAGTGTGAGGGAGGTGCCAGGGCCCACAACAGGTAGCACAGATTGGTACTCTGGCACTACCACACAGCATATGGAAAGTCTAGGTAGAGTGTGCAGAACAGAGAGTCCATGAAGCCTTAAACACAGAGCTCCCAATCCTGTTCTGCAACACAGTCAACAAACACAGGTGACAGCCACCTTGCTTCCTGTTCTGCAACAGTCAGCAAACACAGGTGACAGCCACTTCACTTCTGGAATGGTGCCACCAATACTTCATCCCTGGAGTGAAGTCCTGCTAATTGTAAACAAGGCCCCTACCATGCTGAGCTTGTGGCTATAAACATGACAATGAAGACATTGTATTTTTAGCTTCATATACAGCCTTATTTCTTCAGCCCTGCACAGAGAGTTGCGCTGTCTGTGGGTTCAGGCATTGCTGGAGTCCTGGAAGGTGCCCCCATGGGCAAAGGGGAACCACTGCAGGAGACCTTAGTCATGAAACTGATGTGGTCATGCTAGTGAAGTGAGCTGCCATGGATGCAAAGTAGAAGAAACTGTCACTAAACTGTCACACCCTCAGGACTGTGTTCCAACAATGAATGCAAGTCACTTGCACGTTCAACACAGGAGATGATTCCCTCAGAGAACTCAGAAATTCATCAATCTATTTTGGTTTATATAAAGATTTTGTTGCTCTGTCATTTGATTAACACAATAACATTACAAGTCTTCCAACTTGCCATTATCAAAATTTAAAAGTGCTCAAGAAGAAAATATTTTTTAAAGAGAGAATTTTTTTAATAGTTAGTTTTCGGTGGACACAACATCTTTATTTTTTATGTAGTGCTGAGGATCAAACCTAGCGCCAGGCAAGCGCACTACCGCTTGAGACACATCCCCAGCCCCAAGAAGAAAATATTTTAATGTTTAATATTTTAAGTTTACCAGAAAATGATTGTGCATGTTGCTTTATTTTATAATCCCCTCCAACCCCTACTACTATATCTATATAACATCTCGTTTAAATACCTCAAAATTTTCACTTTTGAAAATATTTTCTTTTTACTAAATAGTGGATTTTCATTGAAAATGAAATGTGTAAACCTTCATTTACACAAACAAACACATTAAACATCCTTTCAAAGAAAATACTGAGTAGTAAAATTTTCTTTTGAAAATGATCACTCGAATTTTTGCCTCACAAACTGACTACTGAGTGTTCATGGGGAATAAGAACAGAGCAGAGACTCACTGCAAAAATGGCCTCTGATAGAAATCTCTAAAGGAGAAAGCTAGATAAGGTTCACTCTAGTCTGGCTAAATACCATAAATATCAAGAGACATCTTAGCACCCAGTAGTTCAACTACATGTAAGTAGTAACTTAGATCACTTAGAAAATAAACTCAAACTGTGTGAAAAGAGGAAAGCATTCAGCATGATTCTTTCATATTGTGGTATTCTTTTATCACCTGGGTTACTAAAAAAATTAATGTAAATGAGATCAAAGTTCAGTGTACATAAAGAAATTGTATATGATTTAAATGTGCAGTTCAATGTCTTTTTACTAATTACATACCTTAGAGAACCAGCATCCAGTTCAACAACCAGAGTATGACTAGATCCCCAGATCAATGACCAACAGATCCCCACATCAAGGACAAGAGCACGAACAGATCCCCACATCAACAACCAGAGCATGACCAGATCTCCACATCAATGGCCAGAGCATGAACAGATCTCCACATCAACAACCAGAGCATGACCAGATCCCCAGAATCCCCTCTCTCATCTCTCCTTCAAGTCACTGCTCTCCAAGGAGATCACTATTCTGACCTCCAAAACCACAGATCAGTTTTGCCTTATTTTGGAATTTTATATAAAGAAGAATTATACTTAGGGTAGGCATTTCTGCCTGCCTAACAGTAACTTTAGACAATGGACTTTCTTAAGAGCTGCACAAAGCTCCTGATGTTACATATTGTAAGTGTGAAATGTAACTGCAGAAAAGCAACCTTAATAATACTCTAAACAATAATGTAGTTATGGTACTAATGACCTAATGTAACCTATTGGTATAAATAAACGTCACCACTTGGACAAGCAAAAAAAAAAAAAAAAGAAGAAGAATTATACAATATGAATTGTTTTATATCTGGCTTCTCAACTCAAAATTGCATTTGTGTGAATCACCCATGTTGTGTATGTTGAACCATGAAGCAAAGGAAAGATCACCGTCTCCAATTTAAACCAAATTAAAGCAAGCTTATATTGTATACACAAAAGAGAGCTGGCCAGCATCTGCCCCTACCCAGAAAAACAGGGCCAGAGGACAGCAGCTGGTCTAATTACAGGGAAATTTTTGTAACACTGAAAGTTACAAAAAGGGAGATGTCTTGGGAAATTACAGCTGACAGGGTTCAGGCAAGTGTGATACAAGGGCAGATAGAAGATTTATGACCTACATTGTTCAACATCTCAAGGTAGGGAGCAGACTCAGATTTCAACATCAAAATTAACGAGTAGCAGCTGAGATATCAGGGAGGGTTGTTATCTGGTCAAGGAGAGCCAGTAAGTTCAAAGCACAGGCAGGAATACCAAGCAAATTTTTTTAAAACATCAAAATATTGGAAGGCCAAATAGAAATCTTAGCATTTTGCAGTAAAACAGAAATGCACTTTTTATGACCTTGTGACAAGATGTCTCCCAATCTTAATATGGAATTGGGCTGAGTTCATCAGTGCATACATATAATTTGTTTATTTCCATAGAACATCCCAATACATGATATGCCACAATTTAATTTTAGCTCATCCTACTTATTTTCTCCTCATAATAAAGTTTAGCTCTACAAGGACAGAAGTCTCTCTACTTTGATCTCAGCTATCTCTCTCTCTATAATCTCAAGGACCTAGAGAGTGCTTGGTACACAGTAGGTGCTTTACAGAGACTGGTGAAACTAAAACTTCTGCACCCAGAAGTCTGCCAGTGCACAAAGGCATGGGCCAGGCACCCCTGTGCTAACTCTCTCTCGAGTCAGTGGTTCTCCTCACCAGTCTCCTCAGTGCGCCCTTGACTTCCTTGTTCCTCAGAGTGTAGATGAGGGGGTTCAGCACAGGAGTCACCAGAGTATAGAAGAGAGCTATGCTTTTGTTCACATCCTGTGAGTAACTAGAGGGTGGCTGGAGGTACATGGAAATGAGAGTACCAAAGAAAATGATCACCACCAGAAGGTGCGAGCCACAGGTCCCAAAGGCCTTCCGCCTACCCTGAGCCGACTTCATCCTTAGGACTGTGTGAGCAATGTGGCCATAGGACACCAGGATGAGAGACAGGGGCACCACCAAGAAGAAGACACTGACGGCAAAGAGCTCGGCCTCGTTGATGGAGGTGTCAGTACAGGCCAGTTTCAGCATCACTGGGACTTCGCAGAAGAAATGGTCCAGCTGGTTCTTACCACAGAGGGGCAGTGTCATGGTCATTGCCGTCTGCACCACGGAGTTGCCGAACCCCGTCAGCCAGGCAGTCACCACGAGCCGCAAGCACAACTGGGGGTGCATGACAGCCATGTAGTGCAGTGGGCGGCAGACAGCTGCATAGCGGTCATAGGCCATGACAGACAGGAGCACGCACTCCACTCCCCCGAGGCCCAGGGCAACGAACAGCTGGGCCACGCAGCCACCGTAGCTGATGGTCTTGTCCCTGCCCCTGAAGTTGACCAGTGTCTGAGGGACAGTGCAGGTGGTCAAGCAGAGATCCATAAAGGAGAGATTGGAGAGGAAGAAGTACATGGGGGTGTGGAGGCGAGGATCCATGAGGGACAGAAGCATGATTGTGCTGTTGCCTAGAAGACTCAGGAAGTAGAAGACCAGGATGACCAGGAAGAGCACGGCCTCCAGCTGGGGCCTGCTGGAGAAGCCCAGGAGAGTGAAGCCTGCGAAGGAGCTATGGTTGACTCTCTCCATCACACCTGCATGACACCAACACCAACAACCTTCCCTGAAGGTTCAGCCCCGGCCTTCTTGGAGCCTGGGTAGGTGGGCCTTGACTGGGAGACTGGGCACTTCCTCTGTCCCTTTCTTGTTGGCAAGAGAGGGGTGCAATCACCACTAGGTGCACAGGCCTCCTATGGCCCATGCACAGCTGGTGCCTCTACTCTCAAGATATAGCATGGCCATTCCCTCTGTTGATTTGGAGGGCTCTGACGGTGTAAGGGGTTAGGAATTCTCCTGTAGACTCACCTAGTCAGTGGCAGAGACAGGATTTAAATTCATTGCAGCACAATTTCTTCACTGCCTCGAGACCCTGCCTTTCCATGACAGAATGAACTTCAAAGATAGCTCGAATTTCTCCAAAAATTAAATCAAATTTTCCTGAATAAATTACAAATTTGCTATTCCTCTTATCCATGTGTCTGGAATTGAAATTGGTGAAATTGAAACTGGTGCTCTTATTCTGTTTTGGGTAGAGAATAAATTTATTCTCCAAAGATACACAGAAAAGGAATCCACTTGGCAATTTTATTTAAAGGGGGACAATGTGCTTTATTGAGAAAACCAAGGGAATCTTGAGTTGTTAGCACCTAGAACCATTTTATTGACTGTAAAGCTTCTACTAGACATGGTTTCAGAATTTGTTGCACACAGACTTCACATTTCAGGAGGACCAGTCCTGAGTAACCGTCATTGGTACTAGTTTCAGCAGAACCCTGGACAACTACCAACCCAACATGTAATCTGTTCTTTTCTCTCACTTCAAGACTCTTAAATTTCTTCAGTGTAACCAATCAATTTATTCTTTCAATTTCTCATTCTGCACTTCTAAAATACCAATTTCACAAAACAATTATCTTTTAATTTGGCCTAAAAACTGCCCCATTGCACTCACACTCTCCCCACCCCCCAACATTCACACACCACTCTCATGATGAAAATTTGATAGGAAATAATGCCTGAACAAGAATAATGTCTTATCATTTTTTTCTACTTTGGTGGGGCTGGAAAGAATCCATGACATGTGCTCTACCACTGAGCTATAGCCCCAGCCTGAGAGTAATATGATAACATCACCACAATCTAAAAAGGGTCTGGCATAAAGATAAAAATTTTTAAAAATGATGCTTTAACGCTGTGATAGTCAATTGATAACAAATTCATGGTTATAGACATTTTTAAGTGTACAAGGGAGAAACAAAAGAAAATCTCAAACAATAGTCATTAATAGCTTATTTCCCATAAAAGGAAAGTTTTAAACACCTGAAAAACCAGGTCAGTTGAGAGGATGCAATTATTTTCAGTTTCCTCCAGGCTTCCAAGACACATGGTAATAAGCTGTCACACATATTCAAACTTTGTCCTTTAATGCTATATTGTGTAGAATCTTGCAGGACTGTTAATCTCCTATAAACATCACTTTTCTATTAGCAAAACCCATGACCAGTCGTGAGTATATAACCCTTTATACTCCTAAATGTTTTCAGTGACTGCTTTGACGACAGTTACCATCATGCCAAAGTGCACAATTAATTTGGGATGTTTTACTCAGAATACTTGTATTACAGGTATAAATCTGTCATTAATAGCTTTGAGACTTTAAAGTATGAACCTATTTACTTCCTGATAAAAATGGTAGAGCCCTTTTTCCTTCCTAAGGAAAGAACCAATGCTGTTATCCTTTAGTTGTGTGCTAAAACCTGGATAGATCTGTGTTGCCATAGATCTCATGTCATATCTGCAGTAAATATGCCTTGGACTTGGCACATTCTTCAAGACAACCTGGCTCACAATCTGTGTCTCTCAGATGGATGGGCAGGCCTCATTTCAAGACTGATAAGGACAGAATTGATCCAGAACTGGGTTTGCAGTGTTAGCACTCACCTTGCTGCTCTCTGTGCTATACTCCTCATCACAAGAGGGGCTTCTCCAGCCTGCCATGGTGCCCAGGGATGTCTCTCACAGCATTTTAGAAGAGTCTTTGGTTTCTCTGTAGACACTGGAAGCCTAATGACTTGTTCTAGCTGTGCCTTCACATGACTTCACTTTTCTTGGCAATGCACAGAAGGTAATCTGAACCAAAAAAAGGACACATTCTGGAAAGACTCATCATTGCCACACAGTGGAGTTAGACAGCCTAGGCTTTTAACACAACTTTCTATGTGGTTGTACCAGTTGCACAGGGCTGTGGACAGCAAATGACTTAAGACAACAGGAATCTGTTATCTCACAGTTCCAGAGGTACAGAATTGGCATCGCAGGGCCCTGATCCCTTTGACACCTCTCTCTTGGGCTTCTGGTGGTTTTCTGGCACCCCTCACATTCTGGGGCTTGCACTTCTCTCTACCTCTCCTGCACACTCAATGCTGTTCTCCTGTTGCCTGTCAGTCTCTCCTATTCTCCTTAAGAAGAGAGCAGTTGTGCTAGTTTCAGGCCCAGCCAAATGGACCAAAGCTTCATCTTAACTTAATTACATATGCACAGGCCTTATTTCCAAGTAAGATGACATTCACAGGTGCCAGAGTTTAGAATTTCAATGTATCTTGGGGGGATTCAACCTATAAAAATAGTATGATCTGATCCTGGCCATCAAGTGCAGTGATTCTCTGCTATACATGCCTGCTCCTGGGGAAAGCCTAATGTGAAGGTACTGGTCTTATCCCACCCCACACTCATTGACAAAGTTATACTTATATAGTTAAATTATTGCTTATCACACTGCTATTTCTTATATTCCATTGGTGTGTGGATGGTGGCAGTCCACAGAAACATGCAAAGCTGATTCCTGTAACTTGGCAGGAACATCTAATCAGGGCTTTCCTTCTGTATGCATCTCACCATACACTGCAGATCTAGCATGCCATGCAGATCTCACACTTGTAAGATACAGCACCTCACATTTTATTTGAATGAATGAGAGCACTTATATCCTGTCACTCCTGTGGTGCAGGGGTGTTCACCTAACCCGGAGTGCAAACTCCTCCTCTAGCTAGGACTTGCTCTAACAGCAGACTCATGTGCAGATGTTGATGCTCCAGGATGTGCTATCACCTTTGGGTCTAAGGGATCAGGATGAGAGGAAACCCACTGGCCTAGGGTGCAACTGAATGCAGGTTGGACCAAGAACAAGCATCATCTTCCACAAGACAACAGTAGAGGTCACAGACACTCAGCTTTCTTCTGCAGGAGCAAGACAGTCTGTGAAGAATGAAACCAGAAGATTGGCATGTTGGCAGAAAAGTTAGTATCCAGTGGAACCACATGAATGCTGGCCCCCAAATACAGTAATTCAGAGATTGCCAAGTGGTGGATTTGGCTCCTGACCTGGAGAGAGGGGTCAGGAGTAAAGTAGTAGAGCAGAACCCTTAGGATACATATAAATCACATATATGAATAGCAGGCTCTAACTGTGGGTTGGAGGTGAAGTGGTATAGCAGACCCTCAGGACACACATAAATCACATACATCAACAGCAGGCTTTAACTACCCACCCTGGGACAACCCTTGAAAATGGATGCTTGGCAGACGAGGGGAGTGGAGACTGCTACTCACTCTGGCTCTGTCAAAGGCAACATCAGCACCTTTTAAATCACTGTCAGCACAGGAGCCACCCCAGTTCTGGCAGGAAGATTGCCCACCAGCTCTACAAAGCTGTGGTGCCCAGAGGGAGCAGGACCCAGGGCAGACAACTGAGCCTGGAGCTGAGCAGAAGCTGACCCTAAGGTCTCTGGAATCTACTCATGAAAAACAGGTTCATGTTGTAACTCAGGAGTATTTTACAAGGTACCAAGCAAGATGCATCCTTCAGGGACTGCAATGCTCAACATGTCTGCTTTAGTGGCCCCGAGAGCGTCCTGTCCCACACAGCTCATTAGCTTCAGTTGGGTATCCAGGGTTCAGCTGCCTCAGGGGACATGAACAGGAAGACTCTGGAAAGGTGGCATCCACAGTCCACCTCGTCCTGCCAGGCTGACAAAGGGAAACCTGATGTCTCTATGTACTTTCTGTTTCTCATATCCAAGAGTACTGATGATCCCACCATTCAATGCATTTCCTAAGAGGTCTTCCCACCAGATGCTCAGCTTCCACATTGCTACCAGAATTATTGTTTCCAAAACTGACAATCACTTCCCTTCTTTGCTTCAAATAGCTTTGGCTACCATTATCTGCACTGAATAAGAATGATACCTATAATGTACACTGCCATATTTATTCCATAGGCTTGATAGCTGCAAAAAGAAACCCACCCACCACTTGCTGGCCATTGAAGCTGGTTCCAATTAGGGACCAGCACATTCTACAATCTATCATGGTGCTACATCTGAGGTCTATATTTCCATTTGGCATACATCATTCTTAACTCACAACTTGTTCAAATTTCATGTACCTAATCATGGCTGTTACTAACCAGTGTTGTGGAAATTAACTTTTGACTGCCTGCATTCCACACTAGATGTGAGCTCCTCCAGTTCACGACCTACTTCCTCTTCATCTGCTATCACTAGTGCCTAACTCCATATCCCAAGCACTCTAGGCCTTAACACTTTTATGCTGAGTGAATGTTAAATTGGTGAGCTGGGATTCTGGAAATTTGAACATACTGTTAAAGTAAACTCTAATTGTGGTGCATTGTGAGAAAACTATGCAAAGTGCTTTATCTTATGCTCTGAATATGTAGCATTTACAAATAAATCTTCCACATGTGGAGATTGATTTAGGAGGTGAAATCATGAAATTATTGATTAAGTAAAAGTGTTACCGCTGTTGACCTGTGACGAGTTCTTGCTTCCCCAATGTTGAAGAATAACACCAAAGAAGCATGCTGAGGCAAGGTCAGAGTAGAAATTAGAAGTTTATTAAAGGACAGCAGAAAAGAGTTCTCCTGGAGGAAGAAGGGGACCCAAGAGGTGGAATCCGTGGAAGTGTGATTGTTTCCCCTTTTTATAGTTTTGGTGATGGAATGTAGGTTGGAGGCCCTAGGGGTGGGACACAGGTGGGCTTAATTATCACCTTTTGGGATGGGATTATCACTTCTCTGGGATGGGCTATCTCCAAATCTGCTGGGGCTGTTTCCTGGGTTTCATTAACATTCCTTTGGGATGGACTTTGGCTTAGGGCCTTTCTTGGGACTTCATTAACATTCCATGAGTTGTCCTGCATTTCCCGGAATTCATTCAACATGGCCTCCATTTTAGATTTCACTCGGTATTAGACCCGATTTACCTAACTACACTGACTACCTAACCTTAAATCTGGCTTCAAAAGCATGAAGGTGTTAGAAATTTTCTTTTTCTTCAGCTTTATTTTTAATTGACATAATTGTATATATTCACAGGGTGCAATGTGGTACTTCAATACATGTATGTATTACACAATGATTAAAGCAGGTAATTAGCATATTCCATGCCCTCTAACACTGTCTCTTTGTGGTAAGTGATGAAAGCCCCTGGGGGGGGCATTTTGATATGTACATGTCATTGTATGGACCATGTTCACCCTACCAGGCAGTAGAATGACAGATGTATGTATTCTCTTTCTAAAAAGGCCACTGCACAAAATGTTGGGGGGGGGAGTTGGGAAAAAATAGAAGTACTTTGGATTAGACAAAGGAGAATGAAGGAAATGGAGGGGGAATGGGAAGAGGAAAGACAGTAGAATAAATTGAACATTACTACCCTGTGTGCACATATGATTACATGACCAATGTAATTCTACATCACCAATGTAATTCCACATCTTGTACAACCAGAAGAATGACAAGTTATACTCCATGTATGTACAATGTGTCAGAATACATTCTACCATATATAACTAATAAGGGCAAATAAAAAATAAAGGCCACTGCACCCCATGACTAGTCCTTGCTCATCCTCTTCTGCCCCGACCCTGGTAACCTCTGTCCTATGCTCTGCTTCTGAGTGACACAGTGTGGCACCTGTCTCTCTGAGCCAGCTGCTTCATGGATCATCCACCACATGGCTGAGGCTGAAGCATCTCATGTTCCTGCATCTGAACATCCCCCTGGTGCCCATGTGCACTCTCTCTCCATTCACCAGGTGTGAACCAAGTCCAGGGACCTTCTTACACTGCACCAATGAAAACTTCTTTTCCTGCAGCTCACCGTTGTCTTTGGAATCAAGAGCAAACTCCAAGCAAGAGGAGTCTGGACATGGGGCATCTGGACCTGCTTCTCCAGTTCCACAGGTCAGCTTTCCTCTGATGCTCCTTTCTCCTGAATGTTCTTTTATAGAGAATTCCTTCTGAACTCCCCAGGTTCAGTTAAGGCACTGCCCACCCTGCAAGGCATCTCTTCCTCATTGTGACAGACAACACCCACCTTATGTCCCCAGAAGGAGTCAAACCACTTTTATAAACAACCAGGAATTAAAGTAAGATGTGTAAGAACCCAACTCAAGACATCATGAAAAAAATCCAAAGAAAAAAAATAAGTGTTAATAAAGTACAACGTCGGAATCAATTAGTGAAAAAGCATATGGAACTAATTCTTGGTCAAGGTCATGTTTTGGGGCAGAGCCACTGACAAAGCTGAAGAGCTTTCCACAGTGACTTGCTTGTTCTGTAGTTCAGATTTTAGATCTCTCTTAGATTTTCAGCTACTGCAACCTGGACTGTTGTGTGACTCAAGGTCTTGGGACTCTGCAGCACTTAGATCTGTCATTGTGCATTCTGCACCTGCTTCTTAAACATGCCCCCAGAGTTACCTACAAATAACAGGAGAGATCTGCTGCACCAAGTGTCCCTGACTCAGTCAGGCTAGGTGGGGATCCATAGCAACCCCCTAGCAGCCACCAATCAGCATGAGACAGGGAAATACCTGGGATGCCAGATGACCCTCCCAGTAGTTTATGGTGGTTGATAACATGTTGGGAAACCATGTAATTCAGCATGAACACCCCTCTTGACTTAAACCAATCAGTTCAAATGAATCCTCCTCTTGTAGTAACCAATCACATCTACCCAACTTGTTCCTGCCAGTGAATGTGCTAATCATGTTTTAGAGTTGTTATTTGATTTTCCCGCGTTGTGTGATGATTTGCTAAGAGATGCTATGATGTATGTGGGGGTCCCTGCCTTCTCCAAAGAATGTATAAAACTGCTGCAAACCCTGGGCTCGGGGCCTCTCAGCGTCACCAGTTGCTGTGTGTGCATGTGGAGGACCGAGCTAGCTCGAAATAAACACCTCTTTGCTGTTTACATCGATCTTGGGTCTCTGGTGGTCTTTTGGGGGTCCCAAATTCAAGCATAACAACATCTAGGGACATCACAGATTGGATTTCAAACTATCCAGAAAGAAGAACAGGTCACTCTGGGGGATAGCAGCCACCAGTTGTTTCCTAATCAAACCAGACCCGCTTCCTGTTAATCTCTGCTCTAGACTTCTCCCCTGGGGTGTGGATTCTGATGTAAACACACACAGTGTGGATTTTAAAGTAGAATTGTCAGGAGAGAGTGCCTTCCTACCTCCCCAGCCTCCCTGCCTCTCCAGGTGGACCCAGGCCCTCTTCTGTCCCCCACCCCCACTATGCTATTCTAGCTTCTCAGTCCAAGCATTAGCTGGAGGAAAGATCATCTAGGAAATTCCTAAAATGCTATGCAGAGAAGAAACGAGGCCCTGCAGCAGCCATGTGACCTCTCCAGCTATCCTTCCAGAGGTCCCAGACATCAAGGTGCAAAAGAGAGACCCCTGTTGTGCCACATCCAAATTCCTAAGCCACACCATAACCCAGAATAAGCTGGCACGTGTAGAATGTGGAGTGATAAACCAAGACACAACTCAGGTTCAGCTTCCACAACCAAATACGTGGTCCATCTTAATATGATTTTGCGTAGTACAAGGTAGGACCAAGTATGTTTTTTTTCCCCCTCAGATGGACATTCTGTTAACAGCTCCATTTATTCAAAAGAACTTTCTTTTTCCATCATATTGTTTAAGTGACATATTTTAAAAATCCAGTGACTATTCATGTATGAATCAATTCCTGGATTCCCTACTATGTTCATTAACTTACTTGTATTTCTTCTTCAAGATGATGTTGGCGCTTCTAGTGAAGCCAGATTTAAAGATAGGTAGTTAGTGTAGTTAGGTAAATCAGGTCTAATATGGAGTAAATTCGAAAATGAAGGCCATGTTGAGAATGGAGTAAGGCCATGTTGAGAATGGAGTCTGGGAAAAGCAGAACAGCACTTGAAATGTTAATGTCCCCAAGGCCCAGAGCCCATCCCAAAGAAATGTTAATGAAACAGCTCCCAGCAAACTTGAAGACACTGACCCAAAAGTCCTTCCTGACCAGATTTCTTCTTTGGCCCACCTATGCCCCACCCTTTGGGCCTTCCCACCTACATTCCATCACTGAAAGATAACAGAACAAAGGACAGGAATGTGACAAGAATGCGGGGAAAGCTGAAAGAAGACTTAAGCTATAAAAGAGGGGAGACATCCCCCTTCCAAGGATTCCACCTCTTGGGTCCCCTTCTTCCTCCAGGAAGAAGTCTTTTCTGCTGTCCTTTAATAAAGCCTCTACTTTCCACTCTAAACTTGCCTCGGTGTGCTTCTCTGGTGTTACACTTAACATTGGGGAAGCAAGGACTTGTCACCAGTAAACCGGTAACACTAGTCTGCCTCATTTTCATGTAAGTATTAGGATCATCTAGTCAATATCTAAATAAATTCTGCTTGGACTGATTTGGGGAGAATCAATTGATCACACTGGAAAGAATGCACATTTTAAAATACTAAGACTTCCAAGTAAATATCTCTGTGCAATTATTTATATTTCTCTTAATTTTTCTCATCGCGTATTTGAGCCCACAGTGTAGATATTTTCCACACCTTTCATTGAATGTTAAACCAACATTGTGTCACTAAGGAGAGCCCACCTGTGGAAGGAGAAGAGCTGAGCCACAGAGTTCGAGGATCAGGGCACTTTGCTAGAATCCAGTATAGAGTACACAGCACCTGGACTGATAAACTGCAGGGCTTTGAAAGTCAGTCTTGGCCCAGTGTTGATCACATCACTGCATCAGAACACTTCAGGAGGCAGAAATCTTCAGATTGTCTGCTCACTTCCATGCAGGGTTTCTGGCCAGATGTAGCTGGGATTTCTATCTGTGGCTCTATAAGGGGCAACTACTCCCTTTGTGAATGGATCTGATCACCCTGAAGAGAATTACAGCTGGAGATAACTTCTTACAAGAGATTTGGGTTCCCACCAGTCAAAATCAACATTTACTGGCAAATAGATATGATAAATTCACATCTCTTTGCCAAAACGGATTAAGAGACACTTCTTCCACTCAGAAAACATGCCATATGTGCCATAGAAACCATCTCACTAATAATTTTTAAAAAGAATTCAACACTTTCATTTCTTAGGTGAGCATGTGCTAGGGGCAATTTGATATCTCACTTTGCTCTTCTGTAATTTACCTTCACAATGTGCCATGAATGACAATTTGCAGAAGGCCCTGTAACAGGGAAATGTGGCATTAACATTAGCATTAAAAAGAATGGTAGAAAATACGGGGGTAAAGGCAGATTTTTGTTTTTTACAGAGCCAATGAATTCTGGAATTTCAGAAGCTATCAATTGCATAGATAAAACAAACTTTTTATTTTTCTTCATCAGAATAATGAAAAATGTAGGCACTTTTAACAAGAAACCAAATAAGCTATTTTATATTTAAAAAGCAAATATACTTTAAGTATTCTTATAACTATGATAGGTAATTTCAAACAGGAAGGCTGATGACTTATTTTGTGAGCCTCATAATTACAACTAATGTTCTCATATTTCAGATCCACTCTTTATAGTGACTGTTCCTAAAAAACAAACTCTCAGTCAATAAAAGACTCCAGCAGAAAGAAATCTGAGTTAATTTATCCCTTTTAACACTGTAAGGGTCTGGCAAAACATCGGAGGAAGAGACCACCAAGAGACTGACTCATGCAATTGCAGAAGGGGGTTTATTGGGGATCCATTCCAACGCGCTGGGGCTCCCGGCCCACTCAAGAAGGGTGAGCAGCCAAGAGCCCCAAGCAGGGGTTGAGCAGAGCTTAAGTACACTTCTTGGGGAGGGCGGGGGCTTTGCATACATCAGAACAAATCAGCATGAGGCGCGGGAAAATTGAACAACAAATCTGAGACATGATTAGTACATTCATTAGCGGGAACAGATTGGGCAGGGGTGATTGGTTATTCCTAAGCGGGTACACATTCAAACTGATTGGTTCAGGCCCTGTATGCTCTAGGCTATGAATCAGCAAAATAGCCTAGTAGGGCGTTGTCTTAAATGCCTCAGGGTGTAGCAGAGGAATTTAACAATACCTGGTCCTTCACTTTTTAACTTCAATTTCTTTTACTCTTACAAACACTACCAAATATACTTAAAACTTCTAAGGCCCAACAAGAGAACTTCTCTGGCACTGAAGTGGAACAGGACAAAGAGTTCATTATGAAAGCCCCTGAGGGCTGGGGATGTGGCTCAAGCGGTAGCATGCTCGCCTGGCATGCATGTAGCCTGGGTTCGATCCTCAGCACCACATACAAACAAAGATGTTGTGTCCGCCGAAAACTAAAAAAAAATAAATATTTTTTAAAAAAATTCTCTCTCTCCCTCTCTCTCTCTCTCTTAAAAAAATATTTTTTAATGAAAGCCCCTGAGCACATTGGCCAGGGTCACAGGACAGAGAGGAGATGACATAGGATCAACAGTATGCATAACATGCTTTAGAGTGGATAGGACACTCATCCACATGGATATTCCTTCTGTCAGACCTCCATAAATTATTTTAGGATGCTAGGACTCTAATAGAAAAACAAGCTTTTGTTTTTGATTCTCAGTCTTAAAATTCTCCCAATATACTATACTATTTCAAGATAATTATTCTATAAAATGTTCAATATGCAAAATGTGCCTTTTAGGGTATTAAACTATCATTGATAGGTTCATAAATTAGGAAAAAGCAGAGAAGTCGAAGCTATTTGGAAAACACCAGAACTATAACACTTCTTATGGTAGTTTCCTATTACAAGACTAGAAGTCTAGGGGTCACCTAACTTCTAGTCCTGGTGTCTTGAAAAATAATACTTGCAGTTCTGTCTCAGAGACAAAGGTAATGTTGGTTCAAACATCCTCTGCACCTGCCCATCACAGCACATGTGTGATTTGTAAGCATAATATTCCACTCTTGTTTACCAGAAGCTTTGTATGAAATACGACCACATAGTAATGGGAAATTGATAAAAATGAGGAATAATGAAATAGGGGTTCTGAGGGGACTGTAGAGCAAGGAAATTATTTTAATGAGGACGGCAGAAATTTCTCTCAGACAAGTCTGAAGGGGCTTAACGCATGGAACTGCTGAGATAGCTCTGACCATGGCAGAATTCATAGCCACTCCCAGGTTTGTGATACACATTTTAGACAAGAAAAAATTGTTTTGTTCCAAAAATCTGGGGATGACTTTTGATACCCATGGGAAGAGATTCCTCCATGATTGCTTTCTCTCTCATTATGGAGTTTACATTGAATTGAGAAAGAATAGTTTTAAATGTTTGACTTATTTAAGCTGAGACAATATGTTGGGATAGATTTATTCATAATGTTGAAGAACCAAGATGATTGGTAACATTAATTAAAAATGAAATAATTTCTGAATATAATTAATCAGTTAAAATTAATCATTACCACAAGCTATTAACGATCACATATATCTACAAGGCACTTTAATAGCAACTTACTACTCAGAATGACGCTAAGAAGGAGTAAAAACATAAAGTGTTTTGCCATCAAGGAACTTAGAATCTGACAGGAGACATGAAAGGTATACATGTAATATAACTAGAAAAACTGTCACTCCAGCATAGAAAATCGCCACACATTAAAAGGAGCAGAACATTTTTATACCAGAGTCCCATACAATTTTGCAAGTTTGCTGCATTAAGTGACAGCTGAAGCATGGGAAAGATTCAGTCAAGGGTACAAGAATTAAAATCAAGAATCAATAAATGGAATGGACTCTAAAAAGTTTTTTTCTCAGCAAAAGAAACAATCTGTGAGGTGAATGAAAAACCAGCCTCTACCTCAGAGCAAAGCCTGTCCAAGGAAGGGACATGACCTTTGTCCTTGGAAAAACCCACAGAGCACTCCTAGGCACATTCCCACCCTGCTAAGTTGTTTATCTACAGGAGAGATCTGCTGCGCCAGGTGTCCCTGACTCAGTCGGGCTGGGTGGGGACCCATGGCAGCCCCCTAGCAGCCACCAATCAGCATGAGACAGGGAAATACCTGGGATGCCAGATGACCCTCCCAGTAGTTTATGATGTTGGGAAACCATGTAGTTCAGCACGTACACCCCTCTTGGCTTAAACCAATCGGTTCTGACGAATGCCCCCTTTGTGCTGACCAATCACCCCTAGACAACTTGTTCCCGCCGGTGAATGTGCTAATCATGTTTTAGAGTTGTTATTTGATTTTCCCGTGGTGTGTGATGATTTGCTAAAAGAGGCTATGATGTATGTGAAGTCCCTGCCCTCTCCAAAAAATGTATAAAAATGCTGCAAACCCTGGGTTCCGGGCCTCTCAGCGTCACCAGTTGCTGTGTGTGCATGCGGAGGACCGAGCTAGCTCGCAATAAACACCTCTTTGCTGCTTACATCGATCTTGGGTCTCTGGTGGTCTTTTGGGGGTCCCGAATTTGAGCTTAACAGTGAATAGAGAGCCCACATCTTGGGAGCAAATCTTTACCCCTCACACATCAGATAGAGCACTAATCTCAAAGAACTCAAAAAGCTAAGCACCAAAAACAAACAAACAAACAAATAATTCAATCAATGGGTCAAGGACCTGAACAGACACTTCTCAGAAGATGATGTACAATCAGTCAACAAATATATGAAAAAATGTTCATTATCACTAGCAATTAGAAAAATGCAAATCAAAACTACTCTAAGAAATCATCTCATTCCAGTCAGAATAGCAGCTATTATGAATACAAACAACAATAAGTGTTGGTGAGGTTGTGGGGGGAAAAGGTACACTCACACACTGCTGGTGGGGCTGCAAATTGGTGCAGTCAATATGGAAAGCAGTATGGAGATCTCTTGGAAAATTGATGATGGAACCACCATTTGACCCAGTTATCCCTCTCCTCAGTCTATACCCAAATAACTCAAAAAACAGCATACTACAGGGACACAGCCACATCAATGTTTATAACAGCACAATTCACAATAGCTAAACTGTGGAACCAATCTAGATGCCCTTCAGTAGATAAATGGATTAAAAAAAATATGGCATATATACACAATGGAATATTACTCAGCAATAAAAGAGACCAAAAATATGGTATCTGCAGGTAAATGGATGGCATTGGAGAAGATAATGCTAAGTGAAGTTAGCCGATCCCAAAAAAATAAATGCTGATTCTTTTCTCTGATATAATGAGTTTGATTCATAGTGGGGTAGGGAGGGGGAGCATAGGAGGAATAAATGAACTCTAGATAGGACAGAGGGGTGGGAGGGAAAGGGAAGGAGCAGGGGATTAGAAATGATAGTGGAATGTGATGAACATCATTACCCAAAGTTCATGTATGAAGACACAAATTGGTATGAATATACTTCGTATACAACCAGAGATATGAAAAATTGTGCTCTATATGTGTAATAAGAATTGTAATGCATTCCACTGTCATATATAGATAAAAAAATAATGGGGGTCAGTGGGGCAGTGTGGGATGGGTGATACCATGGAATTAGTAGCTAAGGTCAAGTAGCGACCTTGAATTGCAAAGGCCCTGGCAGGGCTGGGGCTGATCACAAGGTGATTGGCAGGTGCATTGCCCATTCTGAGGCAGAGGGCCACAGTGACTCAGACTGCACAACACTTCCACACAGTTGGCTGAGGTCGGTAGCCTGGCTTGGTTTAGATCCTCACACTCTTCTAATAATATGCCTACTGCTAAAATACAAATAAGACATATAGCTAAGCTGGAAGAAGATTTTGTGCTTCTGTGGGCATGGTGCACTGTATGGACCCCAGAGGACACCACTCCATGCCTGTGGCAGGTTTTCACAATATCATCAATTATTGATGACTGAAAGCTGTGTAAAATAATACTTGTCTGTGACGTGCAAACTGTTAGATGGACTGAGCTGACCTCCTCTCCACCTTAGAGGAAACAAGTTTTACCTCTATTTGAACATTGATTTCACTGCTTCTTCACTCCATATAAATTTGTTTTGTTTTGTTTTACTTCTTTTGAACTGATTATTACATCTGCCTCTATCCCTTGTGGAGTTGAATAAATCTTTAATATATGTTTATTTTATATCAGTCATTTCACTTTTCTTCTGGAACTTAACTTTTACTAAATATTATTTTGTCAAGGTTTTTCCACATCACATATACCCATGGCTGACTCACACTGACTCTGGATACACGGCAGTGTGTTTACCCATATTAAAACATCCAAGAGACACATTCGGAAATACACTCTGTCTTGCGCCTCGCACTCATCACTGCCCCCAAAGCCTCGGCAGCACCGCCTTGACCGCCACCTTCCCCAGGTGTGGATGGTGGGCTCCAGGGCTGTCCGGGATCCAGGAAGAAGCTGCTTGTGGACACCTGGCAGAGGCAGCCACCAGGGGCTAGGATCATGGGTGTACTTGCCCAGCTCACTGAGCTTCTTCAGACATATAACCAGGCAATCAGGGTACCATCACCCCACAAATGCCAGGCCTCAGTATGCACAGTGAACTCCTCAGGCAGTCACCAGGCTGCACTCAGGACCCAGCTTGAGGAGCATAGGGTGTAGGGAAGCCACCAATGCTCCTGCGCTGGGCCCTGGGGTCTCATCAGTGTGCAGGAGGATTCACTACAGCCAGTGTCCCATTAGACACCCCAGTTCTGCTTTCCAGGGAAAAAATGCCAGTTCAGATCTCTGCCACTCTTTTCTCCCTAAGGAAAAGAATCCTGCAACCTGGTTGCGAGGGTCAGGACGGGTATTCCTCCTGAAAGACCCTCCGAGTCCCTGTCCAAGGAAGAACGCACGAGACACTGGCTGCAAAAAACATGGGGCAATTTATTGATACACAGACGCCTGCGGGTGCTCAGTAAAACCTCAGCCGGAGCTTTGGTGAACTGGCACACCGGGCTTTGGGGTACAGGTCTTTTATAGGATAAAGGGGCAGGTTTCGCGCGCGGTAAGCAACAGGTTTCTTATTGGTTATTTTGAACCCAGCATATAGATTACCTAAAGGGCAAAGTTGTTCTTCACTTTATGTTATCAGTTCCTATTTGCCTAAGAATGCCCTGGGACCTGGTTTTTTTTTGTTCTTTTCCAACCATCCTGTCCTTTCACAATAGACTACCCTTAACTGATTAACAGATAGACCTCTCTGGTGTTTAGTGGGTTAGCAACACGCCCTGATGGTTTCACAATGGGGCCTGGGGTTTCTGGGCTGGGGTCTTTCATTCCCCCCTTTGTCTGGAAACTTGGGAACCAATCATGGTTCCCTCAGTTGGGGGCCTATTTAGGCAGACTCTACATCTTGGTAAACAGTAATCCTCAGGGGACAGTCTTTAACTTTCCAGACTTACTTAAAATTGGCCTCCTAGATCCAACCTGACTCGATTTACCTATCTACACTGCCTTTCCATTTTTGGCTTTGTTCCCCCCTAATTTTAGAAACTTTATTGCTGTGTGGAGAAGGGGCGACGACTCGTTCTGGCTGCTTCAGAGCTGAAAAAGGGGTGTCGAACATAAGGGGGCTTGAAGACGTGGGGGGCGACTTGGGGGACGTGAGTTCCCTTTTAGAAGTCAGTTCCATTTGAGGTCTGGTTGGGGAAAAACAGGTTGTTATCTGGGGATGGGTGTTTCTATGAGAGAAACAAAAACCATGAGTACTGAATAAGTGTTGCAAAAGCTGGAACATGTCACTATACATAAGTTCCCTCATCAGGCTTTAACATCCTCAGTTACCAGGACTGTAAACATAACATTTAACTTTTAGGGTTACAGATGTCCTTTCCCTTAAGATACAGTTTAATAATTTAATGTCATCTGATCTTGCAAAATCCTTTTACTAGTTTGACCTCTGTGTCTAATAGAGAAATCTTTAATTCTGTTACTTAGGGCTGGATAACCATACAAGCAAACACCATGCCTACCTGTGTAGGTTAAAAATAAAGGCCTTGAACTAAAAACTACTCTGGCAGTTCCTTTTGATAGTTATCAGGCATTCCTGTCTGAGAATCTCTTTTGAAGCCTCCAGTTTACTTATTTATGGAAGTTACATTTAACTATTATTTTATTTAAAAATGCCCAGGAATAGCTGTGTTTTGGCTTTGAGTGTCTTTGCTAAGTGTTTAAGATGAAGCAAGTCAAACTGACTTTTGTTTCTATCTATTGTTAACAGTCAGCTGAGTTTCCTTGGGAGTCCTCGGGAACTTTACAGCAGCTTTTTAGATCTGCTAGTGCCACTTGCGCTAGGATGGGTCCAGGCCTTGCTTGACCATGTGGCTTCCCTCGGAAGCATCAGGGATGTCTCCCTTTTCTGATGACCCTCCTCTTCACAGCAAATGCACTGATTGGCTTTCTGTCCTCCACTGATCTCATTAATCTCCCTGATCGGGAGGTTATGCGGCCTAGAGTTGCAGAGCCCTTAGGAAAAGTCCCCTATCCCTTGACTCAGATTGACTCAGAGGGCAAAAGCCAAATTTTTAATTTTAAAACTTGATCTTAAACATCTAGCAAATAAGTTTTAACAGCCTTATATTAAGAATACTGGGCTTTAATGTCTATCTCTCTATCCTGTAGGTGATAACTCTTTATCTTACATTAACCCAGGTTGTGAGTTCTTAAATCAGTACCTCTGCAAAACATTAACAGGCAATCTTTAAGCCATTTTGAAAACTATAAGATAAAATTATCAAAGAGTAAAAACATATTTAGTTTATATAATAGCTACCTTGAATTTTGGCAGAGTTATACATTATAATCCCCTGTTTGAGATCTTAGTAATCTTAACAAAAACTAACTTTTGGACACAACTTTAAATGTACTGAAATCTAGCCTATTTTTTTATAGTTACTTTTACATATAGTGGGATGGGACATAGAGCTTTATCTCAAGTAAGGCGGGGTTCTTCATAAATCTTAAATACTATAGTTCTGAAACTGATCTTTGCTTTTTTAGACATCATTTTACAAAGCCTACATAAATTGTTGTGAACTTGAGCAAACACAACATAATATCACATCTAAAACATGAATTAAAGAAAGGCTGAAAGCTTCTAACCTTTTGTAGAAAAGTAGTAAAGTACTTTTGTGTTTTACAATAAAACCTTTACACAGATTAAGCCCTCATTAACTTAAAAATATACTTAAGTTGTATCTCAGTGTAAAAAATAACATAGAACTTTACATATCTTATTGATAACAAGTCCAGTTATAGAACACAAATGATATAAATAAATCTCCACCATGTTTTTCTTTTAAGCCTAAAATTACCATACAACTTTAGAACACAGCTTGATATAATGCTCTTTTGAAGCTTCTACCTTACAGACTTGTATACCTGGAAGATATGAACACATTAATAGCACCAATTACATTGATGTTTTTATATTAACCAAGTTTAGCTTTTAAAGAAATAACCTAGCACAATTCTCTAAAACAACAGCACTTGTTTAACCAACTGTTTAATTTCTTTAAGATTACTTGCTCAAAAACTTGTACTTGTAAGCAACTTACACAGACCTTCTTTTTATCATTTACTTAAACTCTTTTAATTACTTAATCATATAGACTCTTATCCAGAAACACATTTTCCCTCTATGAAATCCATACATAGAACCTTCTAGTTTCTTTTTTTATCTGTTAACCTCCTGTTCACATTTTGAAACAATACTTGTAAATTTTGAATTTAATCAGATTATTTTATAGACATCAACATTTTGTTAGGTTTTATTTTTGAACACCTAGAAAAACTTATAAGCTTAATTTTAAAGACATCTTTACTTTTATCTGTTTACCCATTTTAAATCGAACCATTTGAATCACGTGAGTCAAAGATATTTGGATCCATTTTTAAAATTTTTCATGAGCGCTCCTCATCTGTCAATTGTTATATCACTGTATGATATATGGAAATACACACAGACATACTGACATACAACATGTAACACAAGTGTAACACAACACAATAGTAAAGGCCTTGTTGCTTTCTCAGGTGAAATCTCATTGCAATGTTTAAAAACTCCATAGTTGATCAAAAACAGAACTTATCAGAAAAACATTAACTTGCCTGTAGGATCAAAATCATGAGCTCAAAAAAAAAAAAAATACAGAATCTAAGAGAAAAGCAAAAGTCCTAGAAAAAAATTGACTGGCCAGTAATTAGTAAATGCCATACAATTTACTCTCTGGTTTAACCTAGTTTGAGTTCCCATAAAAAGACACTTTTACTATTTTTTTTCCTTGGGCCTCAGATCTGTCTCCTACTGAGTGCTCCAGGCTTCTTCTATTTGCATATCAGCTTAAGTCCTGGCTGAGGTCTGGGGAAACTGGAATTCTGAGCACAAACTTCATGCTTAAGGCATTTTAACCATAAGTCATAATTTCCAGGTTTGGATGTTGAAAATTATGATACAAGTTTAAGATACAATTCATAAAATTTCTACCTTTTACATTTTCCTACACTAGAAAAACTTGCTCACACAAAACTGAAAATAGGATCTCTACCATCAGAAGAAATTTCTTTAGGATCATTAAGTCACTTTCTTTGTTCTGAAGTTCCTAAAGTAGTATTAAGTTTCATTAAATCACCTGAAGAAAATCTTAAAAGAGAACTACACACTACCATGTATATCCAAAATTAAGCTTTAAAAAATTTCCAAGACTGTTGCTATTCAATGTTATTTCAATAAGCCAGACCAACGTCCCAATCCAACATTTTTTTTTCCCTGAATCTTATACACTAAGGGGAACAGATACCAAATCATAATTTACTATCCTTGCCCAAATTAATGCACTGGTACACCTAGTGAAATCTTTTCAGGCTACCCAGTTCAAAATTGATGAAAAAATAACACTGAATGATTGGGAGTTACTTGCCAACTTGGAAGTAGAGTTCTTTTAATTTTCTTTATCCTAAGTATTTAAGTTCTCTGGCTGAATTATCTGAAATCACAAACTAAACAATTACCTAACCCTAACTTTTAACTGCAAGATTGTGCAATGCTTCAAACTCATTTAGATACCAGATGTTATAATGAAACATCATCTTTTAGACACACATTTGGCCTAGATTATCCCCAAGAAACAATCAGACAACTAGATAAGAAAATATCTCTCCAGGTTTTGAACTTCCATTTAATTATTATTTTTTTTTTATTCAAAACTCTTCCATTTAATTATGACTTCTATCAGTGGCACCATAGATTTCCCCATTATTGGACCACATGTTTTTACATAGGGGCAACTATAGGTGTAAAATTAAGGTTCTCAGTGTGACTGACTTTACTGCATTCAGGTGGAGTAATCCTTACAGTGCAGGGAAAGAATGAGGAAATTCCCCAGAGCAAAGGTGGCTCTGGCAGCTGCTGGGAGTTTCTCAGTCTCCCCTTTACTTACAGGATTAACTTCTTTGGATAGACCCAATCCCAGGCAATCTGGCATATCTCCTAACTTTCCAGTAGAGTCAGTTTTTATCTGCCTTAGGTCTTGAAGGGGGAAGAGGGAATGTCTTTTTTTCTCATGGCAGAACTGTAGACTAAAGGAGCCGCCTAAGTGTTAAGGGATATCTACTGGTTGTAAAGTAGCAGATTACCGGAAGAGTTGATTCTAAAAATGCCTCTCTAGCAGCTTAAAGAACACAGCTCATTTTAAACATTGGGGTGGTAAAACAGACTATTGAAAGTCACCTATGCGTCTTAGGGAACCTGGGCAGATTTTGCTAATTATCCCGTGCCTTTCTTAGTCCTGCAACCTGATTTGCTAACATTTCTGACCTGCGAAGGAAGGGGAGCATCCAGGAGGAATGGATGCGAGGTTGGGAGTGTTGCGTAGCCCATATGGAGGCAAATGTGATTGGGGCTTTCCCTCAGTGCCATTCATCTACCGATCACCCTAGATACCCCTGAGGGCTGTCGGGAGGAGGCTCAAGAGAAAGGAACCTTAAGAATCGTCTGAGAGTAGCCCAGACCGGAATTCTGCAGTTGTTCCAAACTCCTTCCCCCACTTCCACGCATCCGAGGCAGATCGGGATTGAGGACACTGTGTACTCACGCCAATTGCTCTCCGGGCCCAGACAGAAAAGTTGGAAGCGGCTTTGGCAGAACCCAACATGCCTGCTCAGTATTGAACAGGTGATTAAGAGCTGCCTAGGCCGAGAAACCTCTCACCCGAGTCTTGAAGAGTGGCGGCCACAAAATTCGCAGCGCGTCGTGGATTGCTACCCAGAAACTAAAGGCTCAGACGGACCGCGGATCCGTCAGCTACAAAATACTTTACCAAATACTTCACAAAATACTTTACTACAGGCAATCCACTCAGAACCCTGGGACGTCTCCCAGGGTGGCAGGAATCCCTGGGACGTCTCCCAGGGTGGCAGGAGAGAAGTCCGAGTTCGTCAACTCCTTCTCGAGCTGCCCAGAAAACAGAGCGATTACGCGTAATCGTAGGGACACCGCGCACAGACAGATAACGACCGAAGACTGCAAACATAGAACAAAAGAGACACAAAATGACCAAATGGATGCTCAGCAGAGTTCTACAGATCTTTACAGAAGAACTAACACCAGTACTCTTTCTCAAATTATTCCATGAAACTGAAAAGGAAGTTATTCCCAAATACATTTTATAAAGCCAGTATAACCCTGATACCAAAAACATAGTAACAAAAACAGACAAATGCATCATGGAAGAAAACTCCAGACCAATATCCCTGATGAACACAGAAGCAAAAATCCTTTAAAAAATATTAACAAACCACATTCAAAAACACATCAAAAAGATGATCAAGTGAATTTCATTTCAGCAATACAAGGTTGGTTCAACATATACAAATCAATAAATGTAATTCATCACTTAAACAGAGTTAAAAACAAAAATCAATATATGCAGAAAGGCCTTTGATAAAATATGCAACCATTCACTTTTAAATGTTAGAGAAGCTAGGGATCAAAGAAACTTACCTCAATATCATAAAGACCATTTATGACAAACCCAAAGCCAACATCATACTAAAAGAAGAAAAGCTCAAAGCATTTCCTCTACAATCAGGAAGAAGACAAGACTGTCCACTCACACAACTCCTATTCAATACAGTCCTTGAAATACTAACCAGAACCATCAGGCAAGAAAAGGAAATCAATGGGATACCAATAGAAATAGAAAAAGAATAAGTCAAACTATCTCTATTTGCTGACAATATGGTCCAATATCTAGAAGACCCAAAGAAATCCACCAGAAGACTTCTAGAGCTAATAAATGAGTTTAGCAAAGTAGCAGACTACAAGAACAACAACCATAGCTTTCCTATACCCCAGCAGTGATTCAGACAAGGAAGAAATCAGGAAAACCATCCATTTACAATAACCTCAAAAAATTAAATACTTGGGAATTAACCTAACCAGGGAGTTAAAAGAGCTCCCTAATAAAAATTATAGAAAACTGAAGAAATAAATTGAAGAAGACCTTAGAAGATGGAAATATATCCCATGTTCTTGGATAGGCAGAATCAATATTGTCAAAATGGCCATACTACCAAAATCAATATACAGATTCAACTTAATATCCATCAAAATATCAATGACATACTTCACAGAATTAGAAAAAAAAAGAATTCTTAAATTCATTTGGAAGAATAAGAGACCCAGAATATCCAAAACAACATAAGCAAGAAAAGTGTAGCAGGAGACATCACAATATTTGATCTGAAATTATACTACAGAGCTGTAGTAACAAAAACAGCATGGTAACAAAAACAGATACAAAGACCAATGGAACTGAATAGAAGACACAGACACAAATCCACATATCTACAGTCATCTGATATTTGAGAAGGGGGCCAAAATATATGTTGGAGAAAAGGTAGCCTTTTAAACAAACAGTGATGGAAAAACTGGATAGCTATCTGTAGAAAAATAAAAATTAGACCCCTATCTCTCACACTACACAAAACTCAAATTGAGATGGATCAAAGGCTTAGGAATTAGATCAGAAACTTTATAACTGGTAGAGGAAAACATAGGGTCAACACTCCATCATACAGGTACTGGCATTGACTTCCTTAACAAAATCCTAAAATTGCAAGAAATGAAACCAAGAATAATTAAGTGGGATGGCATCAAACTAAAAAGTTTCTGCACAGCAAAGGAAATTATTAAAAGTGTAAAGAGAGAGTCTACAGAATGGGAGGAAAATCTTTGCCAGTTACTCCTCTGATAGGGTATTGATATCCAAAGTATACAAAGAACTCAAAAAACTTAACACCAAAAAAAGAAATAACCTATTCAATAAATGGACAAAAAAAGTACACAGAATCTTCTCAAAAGAAGAAACACAAATGGCAAAAAAATATGTGAAAAATGTTCAAAATTTCTAGCAATCAGGGAAATGCAAATCAAAACTACACTAAGATTTCATCTCACTCCATTTGGACTGGCAATCTTCAAGAATATGAACAATAATAAATATTGGTCAGGTTGTGAGGGAAAAGGTACACTCATACACTGGTGGTGGGACAGCACATTAGCACAACCACTTTGGAAAGCAGGATGGAGATTCCTAAAAGACTAGGAATGGAACCACCATATTACCCACTCATTGGTATTATCAAAAAGACCTGAAATTAGCATGCTACAGTGACACAGCCACCTCAATGTTTATAGCAGCACAATTCACAATAGCTAAATTATGGAATCAACCCAGATGCCTGTGAATAGATGAAAAGACTAAGAAATTGTGGTGTAGATATATATACACAATGAAATTTTACTCATTCATAAAAAAGGGATAAAATTATAGAATTTGCCAGTAAACGGATGGAAATGGAGAATATCATGCTAACTGAAATTAGCCAAACTCAGAAACTCATAAGTTGAATGTTTCCCCTCATATGCAGAGGCTTGAGTAAAATAAAGGAAAGAAAAAAAGGAAAAGATTACATACAGAACCAATCAAATACAAATTAATATGCAAGTGAAAAGAACTCTAGTAAGAGGAAGAAGAATGAGAAAGAAGAGAGAGGACAGGAGGGAAAGAGAAGATTATGAACTAAAATCAATTTCCAAGCATGTGTCAGTTTGGTGGGATTAATCCACTATTGTGTATAACTATAAAGCTCTAATAAAATAAAATAATAAATAAAGATCATAAGGTCACAAAGAAAGTCATGTGTTTATTCAGGAAGCAAAACCAAAGCATATTAAACATATTTTAAGTTCGTTATGTAATAAATATTTCAAATGCATTTATTAAATGTTTAAACTACATTAAATATACATTAAATACAAGTTGTTAGATACTATATAAAATCAAAATAAAATTATTAAACTATTATGTTAAATATATGAAATATATTAAACACTTTTTAAAGGTGAAAATCACATAACTTTTATTATAATATGTTGTTAAATTGTTCCATTTTTTGTTATTGTTAATCTCCTTTCAAATTTTTTATTTGTTCTTTTTAGGCATACATGATGGTAGTGTGTATTTAGAAATAATATACATACATGGAGCATAACTTCCCATTCTTGTGGTTGTACGTGATATGGAGTTACACTGATCATGTATTCATATATAAACATAGGAAAGTCATGTCTGATTCTTCTACTGACTTTCCTATTCTCATACTTCCTCCATTTCCTTTATTCTGCTTTGTCCAATCCAATAAACTTCTATTCTTCTCCTGCCACCACTCTTGTTCTGTAGCATCCACAAATCAGAGAGAACATTTGGCCTTTGGTTTGGGGGGATTGGCTTATTTCACTTAGCATAATTATCTCCAGTTCCATCCATTTACTGGCAAATACCATAATTTCAATCTTCTTTATGGCTGAGTAATATTCCATTGTGCATGTGTATCATGTTTTCTTTATCCATTTCTGTTGAAGGACACCTAGGTTGTTTCCATAGCTGAGCTATTTTGAATTGAGCTGCTATAAGCTTTGGTGTACATGCATCACTGTAGTATACTGATTTTAAGTCCTTTGTGTAACCACCAAGGAGTGGGATAACTGGGTCAAATGGTGGATTCATTCCAAGTTTTCTGAGGTATCTCCATACTGCCTTCCATAGTAGTTGCATCAATTTGCAGTCCTTCCAGCAATGTGTGAGTAAGCTTTTTCCCAAAAATCTTGCCAATATTTATTGTTACTTGTATATTTTGTAATTGCCATTCTGACTGAAGTGAGATGGGATCCCAGTGTAGTTTTAATTTGCATTTCTTTAATTGCTAGAGATATTGAACATTTTTTCATATATATTTGATTAGCATTCATATTTCTTCTTCTGTAAAGTGTTTGTTTAGTTCCTTTGTCCATTTTTTATTGAGTTATTTGTTTGTTTGTTTTTAATCAAGCTTTTTGAGTTCTTTTTATATCCTTTGTACATCCTGGTGGTAGTGGTAGATTTATGCTTTCTTGCAATCTATTTTTCCTACATGTCACAGAATCCTGAGTGCTAGTTTTGAATTTAATTGCTGTATACATTGAAGAGGCTGTGTCACTGTAGTATGCTGATTTTAAGTCCTTTTGGTATAAACTGATCGAGGGATAATTGAGTCATTCCAAGTTTTCTGAGGAATCTCCATACTGCTTTCCAGAGTGGCTGCACCAATTTCCAGTCCCACCAGCAATGTATGATGGAAACTTTACCCCAAAATCCTTGCCAACATTTATCATTACTTGTATTGTTTGTAATTGCCACTCTAACTGGAGTGAGATGGAATTTCACTGTAGTTTTAATTTGCATAAGAAATGGACTTCCAATTTCTGTTTTTAATGATTTCAAAAACCACTATTGTATGTTACTTTAATATTCAAATTAAATAAAAGTTTGAATTTAATATTCAGTCTTGTTTCAGAATAATCTGAGCCTCTCAAAATACATGTGTCTTCACTGAAACAAAGCATCCTCGTCAGATTCGTGCATGTGTGGGTAGCCCATGGGGTAGAGGACCAAGATGGTGCAGAGCTTGCCATGTCCCATTTCCCATGGCCACATGACTAAAGTCATCATTTCCTCATGATTTGAATGGAAAAACAGGAATCTAGAAATGAATAGTCCTGCTTTTTTTATAGACTGACAGGTGGAAAAAAACAAATGTTTTTCATAGTCAACACAGAGAAACCACCCATAGAACTGAGACCTGATCATGGTTCAATTGATAAAATTTGGCACAGTGTCCATTAGCTGTTTACATGTTCAAATGAATCCTGTAAACACAGTATTCCTGAAACTAACACAAACTATCAATTTATTAATAAATTAATATATGTTTCTTCTTGCCACTTTTTGAGGTAATGGTTTGAATACATTTGAAATTCATTGTTTTCACCTTTAAGTATTTTTCAGTGCTTTATGTGAGCCTAAGATGTGTGAATTTCAGTAACTGTGTCATTTGTCCTTTCCTGTGTCCTGCACAGGAAATGCAGTCAACCTGTTAACTCACTGACAGGTGGACTCAGGTGTCCTGACAGTCATCTTCTGAAGGGGTGAGAGGGAAAGGTAGAAGCAGAAGTTGGGGACACTAAAGAATCAGAAATATTTGGATTTATTGATGAAATCAGTTTTCTTGGACCATTCATTTTCTAGCTAAACTGAAAAGTGGCTCATGTGATTTCCTCTGAATAACTGGGAAATTCTTTTGGGGTTCTCTGCATGATGAAGTCAGCAAGTAACACTGAAACTGGAGCAGGCAGAAGAGACTATCAACTTCTGCAATTCCCTACAGAAGTAGGGACAAGGGAACCCCAGAGAGCTCATTACATGATTATTAGGCAGAGCTACACTGATCATGATTCTTGTTTTCTCCAAGTCCACAGGGATCAGCTCCGGGAGGAGCAGAACTTGCTAACATGTTTTCTCATATTGCATGCAGCTATTAAAAAGTTTCAAATGAGTTTCAAGATAACTGCAAAATGGAGCAATCTCCAGGGGCTCCTGTCTTCAAGGAGAGGCAGCCACCTGAGTACTGACTCCCATGGAGCCCTACAGTGAGCCGGCGCTGTCACCCTGGCTTTGTTCTGCCTCATACTTGCTTCTCAGAGCTCCGTGGAAGCCCTGGGGACTTGCCCAGCATTATTATTTACACCACAGTTCCTCAAACTTTCCCAATATAACTCAAATAATCATTCCTCATTTTGTTAAGAAGGGATTCAGATTGAGTACCTAAGAGAGCTGTTCTCCACCAGTGACTTTTGTTCTGTACTGACCCTTCAGCAATAATTTCCATTAAAAACTTCTAATGCAATACTACTCTGAGAATGCAATAAATTCCTATTCATCAAACAGCTTTTCAGGCACTGTGAAAAACACGTGGTATGTAAATAGATCCAACAGGGAAATACAGATATACACTAAAAGCAATAAAAAAGTATGTCTTTCCTTTAATTAGCTCTCCATTTTCCACAGGCCAATGACCTCCACTCTGAGCACAAAAGCAGCTGTCCCCTTCTTTGTAGTACATAATTCCACTCTCCCTGTACTGTCCCTATGAATCTGTCAAATGCAGGTGATGGCGGATAATTTCATTACCATCACAAGTTATGAGTAAAGCAGTTCAGCCTTCTTCATTTGGGTGTTGCATTAGTCTGTGTTCTGTTGCTGTAACAAAATTACTAAGGCTAGATATTTGATAAAGAGGTTTATTTAACTCATGAGTTCTGGCAGCTGAAAGTCCACAATGGGCAGCCCCATCTGTTTGGCCTCTTGCCAGGGCTCCCTTGGCTGCATCACAACATGGTGCCATCCCCATTGGTGGCATTATGGCAAAAGCACATGCAAGAAAGATCACACAGTGAGACAGGAGGCCAGGGGTATTGGGGAACCAGGCTTGCTGTTTCTATAGCAACTCATTCTTGGGAGAATTGGGGTCCCATGAACAGAACATTAATCCTTTCTGACAGTAGTGCCTCCATGACCTGGTCACCTTCCACTAGACTGCAGCTCTTAGAAGTTCTACCACCTCAGCACCACCACACCAGGGCTCAAGCTTCCACCACATGGGACTTTTAGGGGCACACTCAGGCAATGTACAGCTGATGAGCTGATGTGCCTTTCCAAGGCACACACTACCCCTTGAAGAGCGAGCCCTTCCAAGTGCTGCCTCTGGGCTTGCATCTCTTGAGCCTTCAGCAGTCCACGAGGCCAGCTGCTTCCCATGTGGCCAGGGGAACCTGTGTCTTGAGCCTGTACTCTTGCCTGCCTTGCTGTGAAGTGAGCCCTGGATCAGAGGCAAAGCCACAAGGGGCTCCATGTGGGCAAGTGGAGCACTGCATGCAGGCAGATGGACCCTCTGCCAGTTGAGGCTTCTTGAGCAGGAAAGGCAAATCCCTGTCTGAGACATCTGCCTTGTGAGGATGCACTGGGGCCCTTTCAGGGTGGAAAGGATCAAACAATGTTGACTTTACCAAATGATGGGTTACACTTCTCAAGGAACAGCACTCTATCAGGAGCTCTGCAGCAGCTTTTGACAGATGGCACTCAACCTCAAGAGGAGCCAGGCAGTGTGGCTGGTTGGCCTTTACATCATGGGATCGAGTCCCCTGGTGCCAGCTCCAGGGTGGCTGGTGATAGAGACTGGCCAAGGCCACCTGACTGGATTGTCCTGATCTCCTGACAGTCTGGAGTCTGGGCAAGGTGGGTGACTATGGTGGGAATTAACAGGTGACATAAAGCACTGCCTTCGAGGCCACATCCCTGTGCACCCTGACCTGCTGTTCTTAGGCTGGTTCTCCACCCTCTGGAATGTGGGTGCCTCACCAAGGCAACTGCTGACCTTGAGGTGCATTGATTTTAAATCTCCAGACCAACTGGCATTCAGTAAAGAGCCTGGAGCCCACCTAAGCCTATCCCCGCTTCCAGGAGTTCCACCCACGGGATCACCTCTCTCACTTCAGCAACCCCATCCTAAGGGTGGAGCAAGGATCACACTCCAGAAAACCCCAGTAACACTGCTGAGAAGGAAAGCTGAGAATCTTCTGAACTCCAATGGAAACAATTCTTTTACTTTCATTGAGATCTTTGGGGTTTTGTCTGTTTAATTGTGACCTTAATGGTATTTGATACATGTTTATATTTTTTTTCTCATTTCTAGCATTTTTGAAGCCAGGTATTTTTCATGGGTCAGTATTTTCAGGACTAGAATGTTTGATTAGTGTTTTCAGATTTGTTTTGCATTGTTTTTAGTTTTAATTTTTAAAATTTGTACTTGATATATTTTTTCTCTCACTTATCTGTTTCCCTTGATTCCCTTCCTCTCTTTTCTTCTGCTAACAGCCAAGCTCTACTGTTCTCTTTCACTATTTAATTTTTTACTTCTATCTTCTCTCCTCCTCCCTCATAATCATCACTTCCTACATCACTTCTGTTCTCTCCCTGTCCACCCTTCAAAATTGTAAACCATTTTTCAAACTTGCTGTTTTTAGTATATGCAATAACATCATATTTCAGTTTATTTTGACAGTTAACACTGTAGATGTCACAGCAGGAAGGAAGTATTTGGTTTAATGCTGTATGTTGTTTGCATTGGTTGTTGTTATTATTTGTCTCCCCCTAAATGGTGAGGTACTGGAAACCTTCAGGGATAGTATAATTCCACGGGGTTAAAAACACTACCAATGCAGATCCATACTGTCAGATGGGCAGACACCCAAACAACATGAAAAAGCAAGGGAACAAATCACCCCAAACAACTCAAGAAAATTCAATAAAAGAATCCATCAACATCACATTGAAATAAAGGTTAGAGAAGGAGTTAGAATGTGCATATTAAACTGATCTACAAGTTAAGGATGATGTAAAGATTGAAATCAGAGAGAAAATACAGGAAGTAAAAGACACTTCAATGAAGATTCTGAAAAAAAAATCAAGCAGAAATACTTGAAATGAAGGAATCAATAAACCAAATTAAAATTAAATTAAAAGCATCACCAACAGACTAGATCAATTAGAGGACAGAGTGTCAGGCAATGAAGACAAAATATATAATCTTGAAAACAAAGTTGACCATGGAGAAAAGATGTTAAGAGACCATGAACAGAATGTCCAAGAAATATGGGATAACCTGAAAATTCCAAATTTAAGATTTATCCAGATAGATGAAGGCTCAGAGATACAAACCAAAAGAATGCACAATCTTTTCAATGAAATAATATCAGAAATTTTCCCAAACCTAAAGAATGAAATGGAAAATCAAACTTAAGATGCTTACAGAACCCCAATATACAAAATTATTACAATAGACCCACACAAAGACACATAATTATGAAAATGCCTAACATACAAAATAAGGAAAAGGCTATCAGAGAAAAATGACAAATCACACTTAGAGGGAAATGAATCCAGATCTCAGCTAGTAGCTCAACAGACCCTCAAAGTTAGGAGGTCTTGGAATAATATATGGCAAGCTCTGGAAGAAAATGGATGCCAGCAAAAATACTTTACCCAGCAAAATTAATCTTCAGAATTGATGATGAAATGTAAACCTTCCATGATAAACAAAAGTTAAAAGAGTTCAGAACTAAAGAGCCTGTACTACAAAATATAATAAAATATTTCACAAAGAAAAAATGAAAAATAAGAGTGAAAACCAGCAAAGGGAGGAACTACACCAGAGAATAGTAAACAAAGGAGAAACTTATCAAATTAAAAACCAGAAATAAGTCAAAATGACAGGGAATACAAATCATTTCTCAATATTAACACTGAATATAAATGTCCAAAACTCATCAATCAAAAGACATACTGGCAAGTTGGATTAAAAAACAAGTCCCAACAATATGCCATCACCAAGAGGCTCACCTCATAGGTAAAGACATCTGTAGACTGAAGGTAAAAAGATGGGAAAAAGCACATCATTCATGTGGATCTTGTAAACAAGCAGGGGTTTCTATCCTCATATCAGATAAAATGGACTTCAAGCCAAAGTTAATCTGAAGGGTCAAAGAAGGACATTCCATGCTGCTTAAGGGAATTATACATCAACAACACATAACAACCGTAAATATTTATGCCCCAAACAATGGAGCACCTACATACATCAAACAAACCCTTCTCAATTTCAAGAATCAAATAGACCATACTACAATAACACTGGGTAACTTTAACATACCTCTGTCATGACAGGATAGATCCTCCAAACAAAAACTAAACAAAGAAACTATAGAACTAAATAATATAATCAATAGACTTAACAGACATGTATAGAATATTTTATCCATCAATGAGCGAATACACTTTCTTCTCAGCAGAACATGGATTCTTCTCTAAAGTCGACCATATTTTAGGCTACAAAGTAACTGTTAGCAAATACAAAAAAATATAGAGAAAATACCTTGCATTCTATCAGATCAGAATGCAATAAAATTATAAATCAATGATAAAATAAAAAATAGAAGCTACTCTAACACCTGGAGACTAAATAATACAATACTGAATTACCAATTGATACAGAAGAAATCAAGGATGAAATAAAAAAAATACTTAGAGGTAAATAAGAATAGTGGTACAACATATCAATATCTCTGGAACACTATGAAGGCAGTTCTAATAGGAAAGTTTATTGCACTGAGCTCATTCATTAAAATATAAAAATCACCAAATAAATGACCTAACTTTACATCTCAAAGATCTAGAAAAAGAAGAACAAACCAATTCAAAAGTAGTAGAAGACAGGAAATAATTAACACCAGATTCACAATTAATAAAATTGAAACAAAAAAATAATTGAAAAAAAATCAATGAAACAAAAAGTTGATTCTTTGAAAAAATAAATGAAATTGATAAACACTTAGCCAAGCTAATGAAGAAAAAGAGAGAGAAAACTCAAATTACTAAAATTTATGATGAAAAAGAAAATATCAAAATGGACACTATTGGAATACAGATGATAATCAGAAACTACTTTGAAAATCTATACTCCAATGAAATAAAAACTCTTGAAAACATCAACAAATTACTAGAGAAATATGACCTACCCAAACTGAAGTAGGAGGACACTGAATATTTGAACAGGTCAATTTCAAGCTATGAAACTGATGATGCCATCAGAAGCCTACCAAACAATGAAAAGCCTAGGAACAGATGGATCTCAGCTGAGTTCTATAAGACCTTCAAAGAAGAAATAACACCAATTCTCCTCAAATTATTTCATGAAATAGAAAAGGAAGGAACCCTTTCTAACTCATTTTATGAAGCTAATATTACCCTGATACCAAAACCAGACAAAGACACACCAAGGAAAGAAAATTTCACACAATATCCCTGATGAGATAGATGAAAAAATTCTGAGTAAGATATTGGCAAAATGCATATTAAAATGATAGTGCACCATGATCATGTGGGGTTCATTCCAGGGATGCAAGGATAGTTCAACATACAGAAACCAATAAATGTAATTCATTATATCAATAGATATAAGAATCACATGATTATCTCAATAGATGCAGAAAAAGCATTTGACAAAATTCGGCATCCATTCATGCTCAAAACACTAGAAAAACTAGAGAGAGTAGGAGAATACCTCAACATTGTAAAAATTGTACATGCTAAACCCAAGGCAAACATCATTCTAAATGGAGAAAAATTGAAAGCCTTCCCTCCAAAAACTGGAACAAGACAAGGATGCCTCTTTCACCACTTCTATTCAATATCATCCTTGAAACTCTATACAAAGCAATTAGAAGAAAGAAATTAAAGGGATATAAATAGAAAACAAGAACTCAAACTATCCCTATTTGCCAATGAATGATTCTATATTTAGAGGATACCAAAAACTCTACTAGAAAACTTCTAGAAATCTTATGCAAATTCAGCAAAGTAGCAGGGTGTAAGATCAATAAGAATAAATCAACTGCATTCCTATACACCAATGATGAATCAGTTGAAAGAGAAGTCAGGAAAACTATACCCTTCACAATAACCTTAAAAAAAATACTTGTGAATCCATCTAACAAAAGAGGTGAATGATCTCTACATCAAAAAATACAGAACTCGAAAGAAAGAAATTGAAGAAGACATCAGAAGTTGGAAAGATCTCCCATGTTCTTGGACAGGCAGAATTAACATTGTCAAAATGGCCATATTACCAAAAGCACTGTACAGATTTAATGCTATTCCTATTAAAATTCCAATGATGTTATTTATAGAAATATAAAAAGGAGTCATAAAAATCATTTGGAAAAATAATGCCATCACCAAGAGGCTCACCTCATAGGCAAAGAATAATCAAAGCAATCCTTAGCAAGAAAAAATGATGCAGAAGGCATTGCAATACCAGACCTTAAATTATACCATAGAGCTAAATTAACAAAAACCTCATGGCATTGGCACCAGAACAGATGTAAATACCAATGGTACAGAATAGAAGACACAGAGACAAACCCACATAAATACAGTTATCTCATACTAGACAAAGATGCCATAAACATACATGGGAGAAAAGGTATCCTCTTTAACAAATGGTGCTGGGAAAACTGGAAATCCATATGTAGCAAAATGAAATTGAACCCCTATTTATCACCCTGCATAAAACTCAACTCAAAGTGGATCAAGGATATAGGCCTTAGACTAGAGATCCTGCACCTACTAGAAAAAATAAAAGTAGGCCCAAATTTCTATCATATCAATTAGGAACTGACTTCCTCAACAAGACCAGATTCACAATTAATAAAATTGAAAGTACAAGAAGTAAAATCAAGAATCAATAAATGGGATGGTATCAAACTAAAAAGCTTCTTCATAACAAAAGAAACAATCAAGAATGTGAAGAAAAAGCCTACAGGATAGGAGAAAATCTTTGCCATCTGCACATAGAGTATTAATCTTTGGGATGTACAAAGAACTCAAAAAGCTTGATTAAAAAGAAAAACCAGGGAGCTGGGGCTGGGGCTGGGGCTCAGTGGTAGAGTGCTTGCCTAGCATGTGTGAGACACTGGGTTCGATTCCTAGCACCACATATAAATAAATGAACAAAATAAAGGTTTATCAACATCTAAAAAAATATATTAAAAATAAAAAACAGGGCTGGGGTTGTGGCTCAGGGGTAGAGCACTTGCCTAGCATGTGTGAGGCACTGGGTTCAATTCTCAGCACCGCATATAAATAAAATAAAGGTTCATAAACAACTAAAAAAATTTTTTTTAATTAACTAACAAATAACCCATTCAAAAATGAACAAAGAAACTAAACACTTTACAGAAGTCCTTCTGGAAGGACTGCAAATTGGTGCAAACACTCTGGAAGGCAGTATGGAGATACCTCAGAAAACTTGGAATGAAGCTACCATTTGACCCAGTTATACCATTCTTCAGCATATATTCAAAAGTTTTTAAATCAGCATATTATAGTAATATGGCCACATCAATGTTTATAGTAGTTCAATTCACAATAGCTGATCTATGGAGCCAACCTAAGTACCCTTCAACAGAGGAATGGATAAAGAAAATGTGGTATATAAACACAGTGGAAAACTCACATTAAGAAGAATGAAATTATGGCATTTGCCAGTAAATGGATGGAACTGGAGACTGTTATGCTAAGTGAAATAAGCCAATCCCCGCCAAAACCAAAGGCCTAATGTTCTCTCTTGTTAGAGTCTGTAAACAAGTCAGGATGGCATCTGGCATTTTGCCAGAGAAATGTTAGAGTCTGTAAACAAGTCTGGATGGTGCCTGGCAAAATGCCAGAGGGAGTGGTTTGTGAAGTAACACCAGCGATCCATTAAGTGTGGAGATTCCTTATTGGTTGACTGCTGTATCTAGTTTATGTTAATGCCATTAAGTGTGGAGATTCCTTATTGGTTGACTGCTGTATCTATTTATGCTAATTAAATAAGCTGTGTGGAATGTATAAATACCGCTCCTGTCCTACAAGTTGCTCGTCACCAGCCCCCCCACCCCGGGTTATTTTGCCCAGCCAGCCAGGCTGCGGCACTCTCTGATTTGCAGATGCTAACACACAGTAAGGGGGGAAAGGGAAGAACAGAAGTTCAGTGGATTAGACAAAGGGGAATTAAAGGAAGGGAGGAGAATGGGAATGGGAAAGTCAGTAGAATGAATCATACATAACTTTCCTATGTTCATATACAAATACAAAACCAAAGTAACCCCACATCATGTACAACCATAAGAATGGGAAGTCACACTCTGTGTATGTATGATATGTCAAAATATACTCTACTGCCATGTATATTTAAAAAGAACAATTTTTTTAATTTTTATTTTTTATTCTCGGCAGACACAACATCTTTGTTTGTATGTGGTGCTGAGGATCGAACCCGGGCCGCACGCATACCAGGCAAGCATGCTACCACTTGAGCCACATCCCCAGCCCCGAAAAAAAACAAATTTTAAAAAGACTCAAAAGTTAATCTTTCCCTACCCATCAATATTGAAAACTCATAGTTGGGTTCCAGTGATATCTGATGGATTTTGTTTTTTAATTTGGTTAGTATATTCTTTAAAAGCACATGCCTTTAAGGCCATGGTCACCTTTCTTCACAATCCTCTGAAGAATCCCCCACCCAGGTAACCATCACTATTCATCCCATTCACAAGCTTCAGACATTCCCCTTCTGTTTATGTCCATGTACCAATATAAATAGAATGTGTCATTCAGAAGGAAAGTTGAAGCTCAGGTAAATCTGTACTAGTAACCAAGCAACAAAAAATATCACATGCTGAACTTGAAATAATTCCATGACACATGACAAACTGAATGGTTTTTAGCCATAACCTTGTTACACAGCTCTATGAATAAATAACTCATATACCTAAAATCACTGATTAGCACATTCAGATTCATGCAACCATCACTCATCCATTCAGGAGCAACTTTATCACGTCAGCAAGAAACCCAGTGCCCTTTTTTATCTCTTCCCAATCCTCAACCACCACAATACTAAGCAGCCATCTCCATGGATTTTCCCATTCTGGCATTATATGCAGTGGTGACAGGGTCAGAGTGTCCCTGCAGCATCATGCCCAATGTGTGACAGTCCCCCGCACAGGAGGCTCTGGGTCCTGCTCCTCATAAGCACTTACACAGGACATAGTCCCAGCAATATGAACCTGGGGCCATGAGGAAAATGACAACATCTTGTCACCCAGGGAGATGAGTCCACCGCCTACAGCTGGCAGAGAGGGAGCCCAGTGCTCTTGGAGGCATCAGGGTGTTGTGAGGTTCCTCTCACTGAGTTGATAAATGAGGGATGAAGCAGGCCTGAATATGAACACCACTGAACTTCAGAGTTCTAACTGAATGATGGTGGATTTTCTTGATTGAACATTCATTTGCTGTGAATATTGTACCATTTCCATTGACTTCTTTATTTAGTTTGTCTGTTTATCTATTTCTGTTATGCTGAGGATGGAACCAATGGCCTCAGGCATGCTGCCAGTCTACTACTGAGCTGTGCTCTAAGGCCCACCAGGAACTTCAAATAGTTGTTTTTATTTTGTTTCAATTTTACTAGTGTATATGTTCATGAAGCTACTTAAAAATGTAAAGCCAGAAGTCCCTCTAGGAAATGTACAGTTTTAATGCTTGCAAATGCCACACTATTATTTATGTGCATTGGAGACTTTGAAGATGCTAGCATTATGTGCACCATTATAATTAATTTTTTATTTCAAATACTGTAATAGTCAATTGCATATTCATCAAATGGGTAAATTAGTGCAAGTATTGAAAAATAAATCTCAACATAAATTTCAAGAACTGCTAGATATTATACAAAAGGCTGATACAGGGTTGGGGAAAACTGCCATCATTCACTAAGGAGCTAATTAAGTAGATAATGCTGAGAAAAGGAATACAAGCATTAAATATAACTGGTGGTAGATTTATGCTTTCTTGGAATCTATTTTTCCTACATGTCACAGAGTCCTGAGTGCTTGTTTTGAGTAATATTCATATAAAATTTGCAAGAATTTCAACAAAATAAAACTTGTGTTAACTGGTCTGTATTGTTGAGTTTTGTTTTGTTTTCTCATCATTATTTACCTTTTAGAAAATGTAAATACCAAATATATCACAAAATTGTATACAACTGCATGTTTTGTTTTACAATTTTAAATTTTATAAACCATTCTTGTCATTTCTCATAATTTTTAATGTTGCCTAACTTTCATCCTATGATACTGATTCTCCTGACAGCTGATTTAACTGTACCCCTGCCCATTTCTGATGTTTCCATTCCAGACTTCGCATGTGTATGCATGCGTTGGCATGTGCACACGTGGCTGCACATAGTAGACAGAGAAATTCTGAGGACCTTACCCTCACTTCAAGAACCAAGTTCTTCTCTGCCTAAATAGCAGATATCACAACCTTTTCTCCTTTTATGAACTTAACTGCATCTCCCCAAAATTCATCTCTTGAAGCCCTTACCACCAGTGTGTAGAAATTTGGAGATATAGTTTTCAAGGAGGTAACTAAAGTCACATGAGACCATGAGGTTGGGGCCTGATCCAAGTGACAGGTGTCACAAGAAGGAAAGAGGCCAGGGTACATAAGGACAGAAGGAAGCCCATGGAGGACACCTCAATGACACTGCTAGATGCTGCTGTCTGGAGGTCAGGGAGGGGCTGCAGGAGAAACCAAACCTGCTAGAGAAACCAAACCAAACCAAACTTTGATCTTGGCTTCTAACTTCCAGAAACATAAGAAATAAATTTCTGTGGTATACATAGGGTGGTACTCTGCCTGTGGTGTTTCATTGTGGTAAGTATAGCAAACTTACATGCCCCACACCCACATTTCCTAAAGCACTTTAGGGCCATTCCCACAGGCCGAAAAGGGAGCTAGCAAACCTCATTTAGTAAATGAAAATCACATTTGGAGATGATAAAGTCAATATCACAGCCTCTGATGATGGTATCAATCTCTCCTTGATGACAACACATGCTAAAGGAGCACTGACATGAAACACAAAGCCATCAGTACAATCAAGCATCATCCTCGTGGTTTCATGGCTATTGGCTGGGGTGTGTATGCTGGGTTGTAATTTACAGGCTCCCACCTTGCAAGTGAGCCACTGGTCTGATCCAGCTGATTCAGGTTGCACTAAGTAGGATGTAGCTTTGAGGAGCAATTTTAGTTCTGGGTCCTGTCAAGGAGAAGTTTAGGGAGAATGAGAAAAAAGAGCCAGGCAGGACTTGTGAAGGCCTAGTGTGTGTAGAGGGTAGTCCTGGCTGAGAGGTGCAGCCTGTAGTTATGGTGCACTGGCCAGTCACAGGCCCTTGTACCTGGTCACTGATAGGGCACCAGGATTTTGGCTGCTAGGCAGGCACTGGGAGAGACCTGAGACATGGCTCTGGGTAGACTTATAGATACCACTCTGTCTTGCAACTACAACCAGTCCTACCCATTGGAGCCTCCATGCCAGCAGGTCAGCAACCCACTCAGGGCCATGAAGAACAGGCCACTTCAATGCCAGGTATAATCACTTTTCTGAGCCAGCAAAGGCAGAGAGCCTGGAGGATCAGTAAAGTTGGAGATAAACGTGGGCTCTGGAAGCAGACAGGCACTCGGTTTCCATCTCCACCTCTGCTCCCGCCAAGTGACAGGTGAACTGCCTCTCTCCTGTGCTTTTCAGTGCCCTATTCTTTAAAATGTATTGATCCCTTTTAATCCCTACATTAGTATTTTTATACATATTTATATACATAAATTTGAATACAATTTTTTCATCTTTCTTTGTGATTTTCTTTACTACAGCTAGCTCATACTTGAAGATAATTCTCTATTAGCATATTTAGATTACTTCACTGCAATTAAGTTTGAGACTGTGTTTTATGAATGCTTATACACCAGAGTGCTGAAATCCTTCTAGTTTGAGGTTCTCACATATTCCTCTGTGCTGAAGCCAGTTGCATGGAGCTTCATGTTCCTTTACAGATATACGCCCAGATGATATTCTCATGAGGGAGATCTAGTAGATCTTTTGGTTCTGGTTTAAAATAGTCTTATTCTCTGTTCTCCATCACTTTCTCATGTGGTACTTCCTATTTTCTACTTTAGCACTCTTGTGGTGCAGGTACAGTCTTCTCTTTGCAGATTCCATATCTTTTTTTTATTACCCTGCCTGTAGGATGCATTATATGTGTTTTCAAATTTCTCTTCTGATGAGAAAATAAAAATACATTGTTTCTTGATTCCCTAAACTCAGTCCTTAACCATTTCCCCAAATTTTTACAAGCCCTTCCTAGAAGCTTCAGAAGCATTCAATCAAGGATATTATTCCCACTGGAGAACAGCACTAGATGGACACAAATCATGCTTTTTTGAATACATGTTTCCATCCAAGACCTGAGAAAATAAGTACAGGATGAGTCACGTGATCTAGTGGAGGTGTTTTCGCTTTGCAGTCAGGCAGAGTTGATCCTGAATCCTACTCTAGCTGTGTAATAGCTGTGGGGCTTTGAATATGTTTCTTCATACTATATAAACCTCATCTATAAGAAAGGGCAGAAAGATACTGAGAGCCAAAATGTCAGAAATTCTTCAGCCTTAGCTGTATCCATAACCTTGACAAAGTGTTTTTACTCCTACCCCTATCAAAATGCAGAATTTCTTGAGTTGGGGTTGTGGTTCAGTGGTACAGCGCTTGCCTAGCATGTATGAGGCACTGGGTTCAATTCTCAGCACCACATACAAATAAATAAAATCAAGATCCATCAACAACTAAAAAATATATTTAAAAAAAAAATTTTAAATGAAGAATCTCTTAATCTCTTTCCCAAATCTTGGTTTGGGCTCTCCTTATTGGCTATGGCAATCTAGAGTTGTGACCATGAATGGTTACTAATTGGGTATCCAGGATCAAAACATCTTGGATGCTTTGCTCTCCAGCCCTGCCTCCCCATGAGCACAAACCCACATCAGCCTACTGGGGGATGAGAAATCACAGGAGGAAAATCAAAGTGCTCCAGATGACAGACAGCTTACCCTCTGAAGTTCAGTGACCTTGTCAACAATCAACTGGCTGCATACTACAGAAGGCCCCAGCTGAGCCAGCCTGAATTGATGGCCATCCCAGGCATGAGCCAGTAAGGTTTTTTCTTAATTTTTATTTTTGGTTTTGGGTTTTGTTTTTGTTTTTGTTGTGTGTGTGCGTGCTGGGGATTGAGCCCAGGGCCTTGTGCATGAAAGGAAAGCACTCTACCAAAAGAGCTATATCTCCAGCCCAAGCCAGTAAGTTTTAGAGTGGTTTTTTATCCAATAATAACTAATACACACATCACAGGCAGGATGCCAAGATTCAATCTCATGTTGTGTAGAAGTTATCTAGCCAATAGGAGGTACCCTACAGGTACTGATTTTCTCTTCTTCTAATTTAAATTTGGACCTCTTGTTAGATAGTATTGAATTATACACAAATATATGTAGACATATCTACATGACTGTTGCCAAATTCTCACAGTGCCCATGCCACAGGAGGAAACAAATAACAGCCTGGCCATTAGGTCCCTGGCCCAGGTGCAAAATAAGAAGTTTTCCTTCAATCTGCATAAACTCTAGAGTCCATGCTGTTGAGAGATCTAAATATATGGGATCCTCACCTCCTAGGACACTCACCTTTTTTCTTTGCTGTGTGACCTCTTAAGTTGGAATGTATCAGTGCCCAACATCAGATGGAAAACAGTAGTCTTCTTTTGGACTCCTTGTTGGAGCTCCCTGCTCTCTCTCTTCTCAGTGTCTGTCTTGTTCTTTGGCCCTGAGGACAGATATTGGTAAGGAAGTATATTTCCTCACTTCTGGCACAAAAAGGTGCGTTTCAGGCCCTTCATCTCCCTAAGGTCAGGGAGCCATCGCTCTCAAAGCTGAAATGTAGTTGCTATGAACTGAGATGTGTTGGAAGCTTAAAATAATAAGTTTTGAAGATGTAGTTTCAAAAAATATATCTACTTCCTTAGTAATTTTATATTGGTCACATAATGCTAATATTCTGAATATACTGGGTTAAATTATTTTACCTGCTGTTTTTAATATTTTTTAGTTGTAGATGGACACAATAACCTTATTTATTTTATGTGGTGCCAAGGGTGGAACCCAGTGCCTCACGCGTACTAGGCGAGTGCTCTGATGCTGAGTCACAACCCCAGCCCCTGTTTTTAATTTTTAATGTGAATACTAGAAAATGATAAATCTCACTTGGGCCTCTCATTCTATTTGTGTTGGACATCGCTGCCTCGGGAGATTGCCTTCCAATTCAAAGCTCAAATTGTCTCCTCACAAAACCAGAGAGCAGAAAAGTTAAAAGAAGTTTTAAAGCAACTGTCATTATATCATTTACAGTAATGCATAATACAGTGGAGTATACTGCATAAATTGGCATTCCCTCATACACAAGATTAAAGGTAAAAATCCTCTTGCCCGAGCTACATGGGCTAGATACCTCTACTCAGAAGAAACTGCACCTTAACGTAGCTGCAGCCTGAAGCTCGGAGTTCAGGACCTCAAATGAAAAATAACCCGGCAACTCCAGAACCTGAGGCGGGAGGACAGGACATCGGAGGCCACTGGGCGACTCAGACTCTGTCTCAAAAATTTAAAAAGAAAACAAACTAAAGAGGGCTGTGGCTCAGGGGTAGCGTGTCTCCAGTCTCAAGTCCAAAGAGCCTCCCGCACCTAGCTCCCTCCGGGGTGGAAGCCGTCTGCTTTAGCTCAGATCGCGGGCGCACACGCGCAGGGCGTGTCCTGAGGCGCAGGCCAATCAGGGATTGGGGAGAGCGCAGGCCAATCAGCAGACGCGAGCGAAGAAGACGGGCCAATCGTCAGGAGAAGGCGCTCTCTGGCGCGTCTAGGTCAGCGGAGCGCGCGGCTCTGCGCTGCTACTGCAGGTCTCGCTGCTGAGCGAGAGCCCAGGTTGCTTGCCACGCGATGCCACAGCATCAACATCAAGGAGGTTGGGAGATGGTGAGTGCGCGGCTCTGCGCCCCGAAGGGAGGATGTGGAACCAGAGCTGGATGTGGCGGGAGCAGGAAGTCGTGGCCGGGACTGCGCGGTCCCCTCTGGAGTCCGTAGTGCTGTTCTGGGGGCTCAGCTCCCAGTCCCCTCTGGCGTTTCGGCGGGTGGAGTCAGCAGCTGGACGCTGGACGTCCGGTCCCTTTCCTACCCCGTGTGTTGGCTTCAGCCCCTCGCGTTCTGTCCCCTCCCCGTGTGGTGGCGTCAGCCCCTGGGGTCCTGTTCCCTCCCCGCGCCATGTGGTGGCTTCAGCCCCTCGGTTCCTGTCCCCTCCCTTGGTACTTGGTTAAGCCTAGACCGTTTCTCTCCCAGCACTAGGTAAAGGAAGATGCAAACCACAGGACAATGTATTAAGGTGCCCTATGTGTGGTCCCAATCTTCCTCACCTCAGGTGACACTGATTCTTGGTGATTCTGTCCCAGTGATATGGCACACGTCCTAAGGCTGGACTCATGCCCTACTCCACCACAGCTTTTCTTACTCATTTGATGGCAGGTTTTTTGTTTTTGTTTTTGTTTTTTTCAGTTGTGCAGTGTATGTCTTTGAACTCATTTATAGCTTTGTCTAAGGGGGACTTGAAGCACAAGATGTTCAACAGGTGTCAATGGATGCAGGGAGAATCAGGACTCACCTATTCCGCCTTATGTTCAACTTCACCCCCTTGACATCTGACTTTTATGGTGATGGTGGGGTTCCACCCCAGACCTTGCACATTCTGCACACACACTGCCCAAGCACTTACCTTTATATTTGGGCATTATCATCCATTCACGTTTAATCTTATCCTCAATGAGGTTGGGTTTATATAGGCCTTTCTACTGCATCATACTAAAAATACAAAGCTTTTACATGCATGTAGATTCAGGTATGGATTTTGTTTGTATTATGATCCCTTGGTCTTTATTATTACAAAGTTATAGTTTCATAATATACATCAGGGTCAGGAAAAGACAACTTCTTTTGCTCTTGTAATTCAGAAATTTCTTGGCTGATTTCATATATATTTAACTTTCAGATGGATTTTAGAACTTTTTGCTTTGGTCCCTTCAATTAAAAATGAAGAGGCTATTGGTCAGTGGTAGAGCACTTGACTAGCACATGTGAGGCACTGGGTTCGATCCTCAGCATCACATAAAAATAAATAAAATAAAGGTATTGGGTCCGTCTAACAACCAAAAAGAATTTTTTTTTTTTTTTTTTTTAAGTAAAGCATGCTGCCTTGGGTTGTGGCTCAGTTATGGAGTGCTCTCCTAGCATGCACAGGGCACTGGATTCAATCCTTAGCACCACATAAATGTAAAATAAAGATATTGTGTCCATCTAAAACTTAAGAATAAATAAAGCCTGCTGAAGTTTAATATATATATAGTCAATGGACATTGATTTTATTATATATTTATATGCAGTGCTGAGAACTGAATCCAGTACCTCACACATGCTAGGCAAGTACTCTACCACTGAACCACAACCCCAGCCCCAAGCTGAAATTTTGATGGGATATACTTTAGATTAATTCAGGGGAAATTGTTCATCTTTGTAGTGATAAGTTTAGTGTAAATAATTGAGTCTTTTATCTGATTTAACATATTTTTATTTTTTTATAAATTTTTACAATTTTCTAAACATGTATTCATATAAAATAACCCATGCACGTGACATCTACATAAAACTTATGTGATGTTTACACTATTTGCTAAACTGAATGTTTATTCAGTCAGATATTATTGTTATTAGTGGGTGGCTGGCCCCTGAAAGCATTTCCCCACCCTTTTTTGCTTGTCTTCCTAGCTGTACTCCCCTTTCCCATACCCTGAGTATTGGCTGTTTGCATCAGTACTACTGTGCCTGTTTCTGTTATCATGGTCCTCCAGTTCTTGAGAATGCATTTCTTCCATATCTTCACCAATACTATTTAATCTTATCTCTCTGGTGTGATTTTATTTTGTATTTCTCTTATTCTAAAAAAATTGGATTTTTTTATTATCATTGAAGACAGATCTCCTGTGTAAAGGGGCTGTTCCATTCTCTTGCCTGCTTTTCTTTGGGGTCCCTATCTTTCCCTTTCTTATTAAAAGTGTTTGTTATATGTAAGGCAGTTACTTTCTCCCCATCTGACCCTTTGTTTTGTATCTTTTGATGGTATCATTTGAGGAATATTGGTTTTATTTTAATATTTCCCATTTTATGAAATTTTTAAAATATTGTTTGTATTACTTTGAAAATAAATAACTACCTTTTTTTCTTTTTTGTGGTTGTGGTAATTGAAACTAAGGATGTGAACCACATCCTTAGCCCCATTTAAATTTTGCCCAGGGTGACTTTGATCTTGGGATTCTACTGCCTCAGCTTCCTAAGCCACTAGTATTATATACAGGTATTCACCACCATGTCCATTATATAACTTCTGAATGCATTTTTTATATTTAATATTTATATTACCTCTATAAATGATTTCTTAAGTGGTATGAGGAAAGGGTACAGTAGGATTTGAGGGTTTTGTTTTGTTTTGTCATACAGATATCCTATTGTCAGGCAGCTTTCTTTGGAAAGGTTGTAATTTTCTTCCTTGCTGCAATGTGCTTTCTGTCATTCATTGCTGTCTAAATGGCAAAGGTCCTTTAAGGTTTCCGTCTTCGGCTCTGTGGGTCTGCTGTGGTTGCTAGACCCTCAGAGCTACATCATGTGTGACAGGGTGGTTTTCCTCGGTGACGGGCTTCATGCGTATACATGTCTGTCAGGTGGAGTGTTATAGTCCATGTCATCTAGGCTTCTGCCAGTGCTCTGTGGTTTGGAAAATGCCAGAGTCACCTTAGGTTGCACTTCCCAAAGTAGATCCCCATGGTTAAGGGGGGCACCAACTTATATGTACATGTGTCACAATTAGATGTATGTAATCAATGTGCAGTTTTCACTTGTCAAATTTACCAGAGCTCGTTCAAGTTCTTTTGACTTCTAATAGCAAGAAATTTTGGCTTTACTGATATTCTGTGGCATGTTCATTTTTTTTTGAGGTGCTGAGGCATGTTCATTTTTAATATCTTTAAATTTGACTCATTTATGTAGGGTTTTTTATCTACTCTCCTTTCTTAGAAATTTTGCCTTTCCAAACCATTACGACTGATATTTAACTAATGTGTTCTTGGTCTCTCTTTTACTTTACCTATTTAAGAGTATGTGATTTCATTTTAACCACAGCTGTAGATGCCTAGCACATGTTTCAGGTTTATAGAGGTATAATTGACGTGTACATATTTGAAATGTACACTTCAATCTTGACATAGTTACATATGTGTGAAGACAGCATAACCTTCAACGTAGCTAATATATCCAATGCCAATAGTGTTTCCTGTGCCCTTTTAAAGTCCCTCCCTTTTGTTCTTTTTCACCACTTTTTATTTAATGAATTTGGTCTTATTTCGCAAAATAAGTAAATGAACAAAAAGAACAAGCCTCAATGTTACATGAAATAATGAATGGCCACAAGGGGAGCTCACCATGCACCGACTATCAGCACCAAGAAACAACAACATGATGAAACCTGGGCAATCCCTCCCTGCCCTCCTCCTCTTACCGCCCCTCCACCCTCCTTAGTGGTAACCTCTGATTCTCTGATCTAGCTACTTCTTAGAGTATCTTCCTTTCAAAAGCAAAACAAAAAACAGAAGTAGATGTGTAACCACTTCTTTATTAAATTACAAAAAGGGAAGAAGGAGGCAGCTCTTTTTCCAGGCAGAGATGGTTAATCTGGATTGCCTACTTGATTGGACTGAGAGGTGCCTAAGATTAAGAGGCTACTAGTATCAGGGAACATGTTTCTACAAATGATTGGCTTGTGAGACAGCATACCGAAGGTGCACCCATTCTAAATGTGGGCAGCACAGTCTAGTAGGTTGAGGCCTGGATGGAACTGGAAGTTGGAAGAGGGAGGAAGCTACTCATGTGTGAGCTTAGTGCTCCTGGGGCAGGTGCTTTGATTGCTGTGTGATCTCCTGAGACCTTGGACTCCTGTTCCTTCACTCTTCCAAAGTGGACTCTGACCAGAGATTTCCAAGCCATCTGTCTCCAGCTAGGGCTGCATCATTAGTCCTTACAAATCTCGGCTTCCTGGGCTGAGCAGCTTCTGGTTCCTGTAGCTCTCCAACCTGCAGAGAGCTACTGTGGGACTGTCCAGCTTCTGGTCTGAGAGCAAGGACTGGTGGGATGGGCTGGGGAAAACAAGGAGATGGAGATGGGCAACTGGGAGCTCAGATGGACAGGTTAGAAAGTGGAACTACAGCAGATGTAGGCTGGAGGAGCAGTGTCTGGAGAGGAGGAAATGAGAAGGCTGGGAGAAAGGAGGGGAGGACCCTGAAACATTTCCCAGAGCCTGCAGCCAGGTGAATCGGGGTGCACTTGTCTATTTCCACCTTTGGCTTCTGGCCCTAGGGGCCTCATGGTAGAGGTATGATGCTGTCACCAAATTTCCTACCTTCTCCCACTGCAGACATTTCCCTGCACACGGCTGCCTTCATTGTGGGCCTCTCCACCCTCCTCTTCCTCATCCCTGCACCCTTTCATCCTCCTCTTCCTCAGCAGTCTCCTCTTCCTCCTCAGCTCTGTTCTTACTGCAGCTTTCCTTTGCTCTTTCCAGCTTGCCTTCTCCTGGGAACTTACTACACCACTGCCTCTGTGCTCTTCTTCCTCATGGGTTAGACTGGGATGGGCCAGCTGGAGCAGGGGTCCCTGGACTCAGGAGGGAAGTGGCATCTGGAACTTGGTATGGTCTGAATGACAGCTTCTCTCAATAGTATTGATTTATACTCCATTTCAGATATTTATATGTCACTTGAATATTCCTTCTTTGCAAAGTGCTTTTTGGAATATCTCGGCAGTGTCCATCAGTTTCCTCACAAGTGTATGATATCTCATACATTCTGCACAACAAGGCTTTTACTAAAAGTGTAGACACTGTAAGCATCTTCTCCAACTCCATGTTTTCCTTTGAACAGTGGAGATACATGAGCTTAAAATGAAAAAAGTGGGATTCAGAGATAGAAATCCATAGAGGTTTATAGGGAAGAATCTTAGAAATTGAGTAACACACAGAAAGTTGATTGTGTGTGTGAGTCTGTGAGTAAAAAATTAAATAGATGAGGGAAAAATAGAAGGCTCAAATAACTAAAATCAGATAGTAAAGGGAGAACATTACTGCCTAGTTTACACCAAGAAAAGAATATTAAGAGAAGAATAATGGGCTAGGGATGTGGCTCAAGTGGTTAGTGTGCTCACCTGGCACGCGCAGGGCGCTGGGTTCGATCCTCAAAACCACATAAAAATAAAAAATAAAAATATTGTGTCCAACTAAAACTAAAAAATATTTTAAAAAGAGAAGAATAATAGAAACAGTAGTGTGCCAGTATATTAGATAATTTAGATTAAATGGGCAAATTTCAAGTCATGCAAAACTATGAATGCTGATTCAAGGAAAGCAGTAATCTGCAAGCAGTGTTCTACTCAGATTGTTTTTATTGTTTTTAATGATAAAATCAACTGTGTTCCAAGAAAATATTCCCAGAGCTATACTGCTGAATTCTATTAAACCTCTGCAGGAGTCATCCAAGAAATGGGGTTGAGAGGCCAACAGTTACTTAACATATTGCACTGTATCAGAACAACCCCAAACCTAAGTCACCATCTCAGCAAATGAACAGACAGATTTGATTGGCTGAGGCGTCTTCTCTTCAGTAGTTATCCATAGGGTCTCTGGTGTTTTAAGTGTTCATTGCGCAGAGATCAGAACCTGGCTGGGTTTTGCTCTTCATTTTAGTCGACGCCTGTCAAACATGGTCATTCTTAGGGTGAGGCAGCTCTTCATCCTTTGCAGTTCCTACTTCATTTGTCGTGCTGCCTTTCAGGCTTAGGTACATACATGTTATCAAGTTAAGAAAGGTGTTCTGAGTTCTTTATTGCAAGTGGGATAAAACTTTAAAAATTTTTTCCAGCCAGGTGTAGTGACAAAGGCCAATAATCCCAGTGGCTTAGGAGATTGAGGCAAGAGGATTGCAGGTTTGAAGCCAGCTTCTTAGCAAGGAACTTAACAATGCGCTGTCTCAAAAAATAAAAATAAAAAGGTCTGGGGATGTAGCTCAGGGGTTAAGCACCCCTGGGTTCAATCCTTGGCATCAAAAAAACAAAAACTTTCCATGTCTCTGTGGATGATCACATTATTTTTTCAATAGAACTATGGATACAGTGAAATGTATTAGTTGATTTCATAATATTAAACATTTCTTTATTCCTAGAACGAATTTGAAAGAGCATCTTCCTCAGTTTTCTCTTGGTCACCCCCTGAGAGTTATTGCTTCCTCAGACTCCATCTGGTTTCTACTCTGTCCATCTTGTAGGTTCTCTCACTCTGGTGGCCTCAGCTATCCCTTGTGTTCCACTGCTTTCTGAATATCATCTTCTCCTTAAATCTTCCTCTGAGCTGCAGACCCTGTGTCCACATGGCTTCCCAGTGTTTGGCCACAGAGACTTCAACACAGTGTTGCCGTTCAGTTCACCTCCTGCCCCTCACGCTCACTTCCTTTTCCTCAGCTTTGGTCTTGAGCACCATCGTCTACCCAGGAAGTGAATTCCCATCTTCACCTCTGTACAGCCAATGGGTACCAAATTCTTGTCCTATTTTTTTTTTCTGTCATTTTTTTCTTTTTCTGTTGTGTACTTCACTTTGTATTATTGATGTTAGGGTTAGCTGTGTCACCCAATTTCTTCCCCTCTGACTCCTCCTTCAGTTCTCCCCAGCTCTCCTTACACAGGGTGACTTTCAGAATGCAGGCCTGTTAGGTAATTTGCCACCTCTTGTTGTCCCCTCCTTATTTACATCTGTGTTTTAGGAGGTGGGTGGTGTTCGCTTTTGTAGGGACACTAGAAAGTCTCTGGGTATAGGAGGGAAACATGAGTATGATGTGCTTCTATTTATGTGGAACTGATGTTGCTGGAACTAGGTAAAATTTTAAATGGAAAATCACAGTACTGTCTATTTCTTAAGCGTGTCCCCTCCTGGGCTGCTCTTCTCAGCACAGGGACATCCTGCATGCGGTGTGACTGTCAAGTTTGTGCTTTGACAGCATGACCCCCTTTGCTCTATTCTGGTGAGAAGGCTTTCCAGTGGACGAGCTGAACCCCTGAGTCATGTCAGGGATGTGCAGCCTAATTGAAGAGCAGGCTGTTTTCTACTTCTTTGTTATTGCATTTAACGCTGAACATGTGAATCTAATTGTTCATTGTATTGCTTCAAATGTGTTTTTTCTTATGTCTTTAGGCTGGGTTGTCAGCTTTTTTCAGAAGCAAAGCTTCATTTATCTTGTTCTTGCTAGGAATAAAAACAGTTCTTAATCTAAGGCGGGGATTATATAATGGTATTTCTTGGAGTTACTGAATTACTACAGAGAATAAAAATCCGCTTGCCCCTTAAGTGACAGGCACATTCTTACAGAAGTGTGAGCACTTATGATCCTGCTCTGACCCATGCTGAAGACTTGTGAGAGAAATTTTCCTTTGCAGTGTCCAGTATCCTTTGAGGACGTTTCTGTGGACTTCACCTGGGAGGAGTGGAAGGCCCTCGATGACTCTCAGAGAAACCTCTACAAGGATGTGATGCTGGAGACCTGCAGCAGCCTTGTGTCCTTGGGTGAGTGACTGACTCCCTGGTAACTCTCATGGCAGTTATTTTCTTTGGGGTTGGAAAATGTAGGAACCATTTCTAAGTTTTAATTCTAATTATGTCTTATATATTTTAGTGGAAACTATAATTGTACATTTCTTATGTAGTGTGATGTGGCCACCACTCTTCTAGTCTCTGTTTCTTTGAGTCAGCTTTGGCTTTGCACATGAATGAGAGCTTCTGGTACGTGTCTTCCTGTGTCACTTAGCATGGTGTTCTTCAATTCCCTCTGTGTTGCTACAAATGACATATTGGGGTTTTAATGGCCGAGTGTTATCCCTGGTATTCATGTTCCATGTTTTCTTCGTCCATTTGTCTGTGAGTGGGCACTGTGGTTGATTCCTTATCATGACTTTTGTGCTCAGCACTGCAGTGGATGTGCAAGTGCACACAGTTCTTCTGGACTCCAGGGGAGTTCCACTGCTGGTTTTCACAGGGGTCTCCTTGCCCCACCCCCCCTCAGCAATGCCGTTTTCCTTCCTCCTCCTCCATCAGCACTTAACTCTGCCATTTTACTGGGGCAGTGGTGCCTCACAGTGGTTTCCACTGGCTCTTCCCTGGCGATGGGAGCTGCTGAGCATCTGTTCGTACTCTCTCCTGGGCTATTTGTGTGTCTCTTTTGGGACACGTCTGTTCAAGTCATTCACCTGATTTTTAACTGGAATATTTGTTTCCTGCTCTTGACTTGAAGTCCTTCTGTGCTGTGGAAACTACTCCCTGTTGGATGGAGAGTCCATGAGCATTCTCTCCCACTGTGCATGCTGGCACTTCTTCCTCCTGGTCCTTTTCTGCATAGCAACCTGATCCACATAGCAAGGCCCCATCTCAAAAGCAGAGCTTTGCCCAATCAGCACATGGAAGTGTCCCCTTCTGTTTTCCTGGGCAGTTTTGTGGTTTCACCTCCTGTCCTGATCCACACTGAGTTGGTTTCTGTGTATATTGAGAGGAGGCTCTGCCATTTTTCTTCTACACACAGATACACAGTTCCCTCTTACTGAAGAAAGCATCCTTTCCAGATGCATGATCTTGCTGCCTGGGTGGAAATCTGTCAACTGTGATTAAATGGACTTACCACTGTTATTTCTGTCATGTTCCCTTGGTCTGTTTGTCTGTCCTCGTGCAGTACCATGCTATTCTGGTTACTGCCATCTTGTAGTGTGTTTTGGAGACAGGTTTTGTGATGACTACGGATTTGATCTTTTAGTTCAGTATTGCTTTTAGTATTTGGGGTCTTTTACACATTAATACAGTGTTTAGAACTTTTTTCTGCTTCCATGCAATTGTCATTAGTATTTAGATAAGGGTTTCATTGAATCTACAAATCATTTGGGTACTAGAGGCACTTTAGCAATGTTCTTCTGATTAATGACAATAGGATGTTTGTCCATTTTTTATGTCTTATTCACTTTCTTTCATCTGTGTTTTATAATCTCATTGTAAAGTCCTTCACTTACTTGGTTAAATTTTCTTTAAGGTGTTTTATTTTTCATTAGCTATTATAAACAGGATTACTTTCTGAATTTCTATCTCAGTAATTTTACTATTGATATAAAAAATTATCATTTTTATGTTGATTTGTTTCCTGCAATATTACTGAATTCCTGTATAGGTTTTTGCTCAAGTTTTTTGTTTTCCTATGTATAAAATTATGTAGTCGCTCTATCATGATAAATTGACCTCCTTTCTGATCTGGATGCCCTTTATTTGGTTCCCTCATCTTATTGCTATGGTAAGACTTCCAATACCATGTTGAATAATTGTGGTAAATGTGGATATGCTTGTCTTGTCGTGGATCTTAGAGGAAATGACATCAGGTTTTCCCCATTTGTTAAGACATAGGCTTGGATTTTGCCATATGTAGTTCCTATTGTGTTGAGGTACAGTTTCTTTTTATCTAATTTTTTAGAGATGTGCTAAGGAAAATTTTATCAAATTCCTTCTTATATCAATTGAGATGTTTATATTGTTATTAATCCTTCATTCTGTTTTGGAATCCTGAATTACATTTACAGATTGGCATATGTTGAGCCAGCATTGCATCCCTGGGACAAGTCACACATGATCAAGCTGTATAATCTTTTCTTGTGTTCTATTGGATTTGATCTGGTAAAATGTATTCATCAGAAATATTGTTCTTCAATTTTTTTCCTGTGTTTTTGTTTGATTTTTGGTATAAAGATAATAATGATATATAATGAATTTAGAAGGGTTTCTTTAATAATTTATAATAATTTAAAAAGCATTGATGTTAATTCTTTTTTGTTTTTAATTTGAAGCTGCTAATTCTGGGCTTTATTTGTGGGAGACTTTTTTTAAAGATTAGGCTTTTTTTTCCCACTTCATTTTATTTATTTATTTTTATGTGGTGCTGAGGATCAAACCCAGCACCTCTCACATACTAGGCAAGTGCTCCACCACTGAGCCACAACCCTAGCCCCTGTGGAAGCTTTTTAATACTGAATCAATCTCAGTACTTACTATTGGTCATTCAGATGTTGTGTATCATGATGGTTCTGTTTTCTTCAATTGTTGGGTGGAATGCTCTGTAAATGTCTGTAAGGTCCTTTTCGTCTATATTATGGTTTAACATCAGTGTTTCTCTCTGTTTTGCAGGACGATCTGTCCAGTGACTGTTAAAATATTGCTTTAGCCTTCTGCCTCTCCTTTCAGGTCTAGTAACATTCCCTTGTTAAGTTGGTGCTCATGCTCCAGCACAGGTGTGCATACGTTTGTGGATGGATCCTTTTCCATTATGTAGTGTCCATCTCTGTCTTCTGTATTCTGCAGCACATGTGCAGGTGCTTCTGCTTGCTTTGTATTTGTTTGCAGGCTGCATCCTTTTCCACTCTTCCACTTCAAGCCCTGCTGCCTCTACAGGTGAAGTGATTTTCTTTTCAGCAGCTTATCCTTGGGTCTAATTTTATTTTTATTCATTCAGCCAGTCTGTGTCTTTCTTCGGAAATTGTGTTTATATTCACAGTTATTTTGATAAGACATCTTTCCTCATTCTATAATTTTTTATGTTGCTGTGTTTTCTTTACTCTTTTCCTCCTGATTATCTTGTTTGGTGGCTTTCTGTATTGGGGGCCTTGTTCTGTTTTCCTCTGTGTGTCCACTCTGCAGCTGAGTTTTGGACCTTCTCATGTCTGTGAGGATGGTAGTTGCCATCCTTCTACTTCTAATGCAGAACATCCTCAGGCATTTGTGGGGGCTGGGGTGGTAATGATGAATCCCCTCAAATTTTACTTATCTTGAAAAATCTTTTATTCCTTTATTTCTGAAGGATAGCTTTTGGGGGTTTTGTTGTTTGTTTGTTTTTGTACCAGGAATTGAATCCAGGGGCACTTAAGCACTGAGCCACTGGGATTACAGGTGTTCACACCATGCCCAGGTGAAGGATAACTTTTCTAGGTGTAGTATTTTTTCTTTTTTATGTTGGAAAAAAGAAAGTATATTTAGAATTAGACAGCTGGACTCTGTTTAGATGATCCCAATTTGTTGGCATCGTCCAAAGCATCATAATCAGGAGCCAGTTGAACATATGCCTTTTTCTCTCCATCAGGCCTGATCAGGGTGTTAACCTTGTCCACATCAATATCATAGAGCTTCTTTATAGCTTGTTTGATCTGGTGTTTGTTGGCCTTGACATCCACAATAAAAAAAAAGTGTGTTGTTGTCTTCAATCTTCTTCATGGCTGACTCAGTGGTCAGAGGGAATTTGATGATGGCATAGTGGTCAAGCTTATTTCTTCTGGGGGCACTCTTCCAGGGATATTTGGGCTGCTTCCAGAGCCACAGTGTCTTGGGTTGCTGGAAGGTAGGTGACATGCGGATCTTCTTCTTTTTATGACTGTGGACACCCTTCAACACTGCTTTCTTGGCTTTCAAAGCTTTTGCTTTGGCTTCAGCTTTGGGAGGAGCAGGAGCTTCCTTTTTAGCTTTTGGCGCCATCTTTTAGCATTTTTTTTTTAAAGGAATTTCAGTGTATCCTCTATTTGTATTCTGGCCTGTAAGGTCTCAGCTGAGAGATCTGCTCTTCCTGTTTGTTTGTTTGTTTGTTTTTTAATCTGTGGCTTGATGTTTTTCTCTTGCAGTTTTCATAATTCTATTTGTCTTGTACTTCTGATAGTTTCATTATACTGTGACTCAGAAATTTTATTGATGAAATCTATTAGGCCCCTCTGAGCTTCCTGGATCTAGATGTCCCTGTTTTCCCTGGTCTGAATTTCACCAGTTAGTTTATTGCATAAGGTTTTCTTCTTCTGGAATAGCCATAATGTAAATGTCTCTTTGTTAATGATGTTCCATGTGTTTTAAAGGTTTTCTTCATTTTTTATAAAATGTACATTTTTAAAAAATGTAACTTGGTGATTTCAGAATACCCATCTTCAAGATCAGAAATTTGTTTTTCCTCTTCATAAATTCAAATGAAGCTTTCAGCTGGCTTTCTTTTCTTTCTTTAAAATTTGCCTTAATTTATTTTATAGCACCAAAATTTGATGGTTACTTTTGCAGCATCTAACTCTTCAGCCAGTTTCTCCTTCATATCAAAAGCTGTCTTTCTGATTGCCTGTCTTCTGCCTGTATTCTCTCAGATCTGCTTGCACTCTCTCACATCATTCTCTGGAATTCTTTCTGTTTGACTCTTCTTCATTGTTAGGTCCCAGCCTCCGAGGAATGAGTGCCACCTGTCTCACAGATGTCCTCACTGGCGTCATCTGGCTCAGCTTCTGAGGGCAGGCAGCTGCCTTCAGTGACCCAACATCACAGTTTAGCACAAGTCTCCCATTGTTCTTCATTAATAGGACATAGCATTATTAAACCTGAGAGAATCTTCAAGTTGGAGCGAGGATCTGGGCCATGGATGGCAAAGGAAGGCCCACACCAGCACCTCCCAGGTCAGTCCACACCTCCTGGCCAGGGAGGTCAGGGTGGTGGTATCTCAGCAGACGGCGGCTGTGTGGGATTGTTCTCACTAGTTTATCCCGGTCCCCATCCCAAAGGCAGCTGGTCTCATGCCTCAGACACAAAGATGATTTCTCATGTTTGAATACATTTCCTTTCTTTGTTACTGATATGTCATTTTTTTTGGTAGACTTACTTAAAATCCAGTTCCTATTTCGTTCTAGTTAGACATTTTTGTTGATTACTTACTTTCTCAAAATTGTGTTTCTAAGAACCGTAAGATAAATTAGATTAGGAAGTTGGAGGTCGATGTCACTTTCTAGTGTGGGAAGATCATTTTCATCAGCAGAGCCCTCTAGGTTTCTACTGAAGCTTCTCAGTGAACAGTGAAGTGAGCAGCTTTTTCCCGAAACTATATTCTAGCTCAGGTGGAGAACAAGTCATCTGTACCTGCATCCTATAAGTAGAATATTTCCATTGCAAATCTGAAAGAGAAGCAATGTAGGATGACATTTTACTCACATCTTCTGTAAAAACTAACTACAGGCAAAAACTAAGAACAGGCAAAAGAAATGGCAGATAAAAAATCATCGCTAACATCTACTACTAGGCACCAGGTGAATATTTCAGCTAAACATTTCCCAGTTTCAAAAAAGTAAAATAAACCAAGCAAAAAAGTAGCATGATTTGATGCCAACATATATTAATGTAATTTCTTAAATTTACTCCAGACAAAATCCACACACACATCATAACTCAATGTAATCATCAGGAGGTCTTACATCATTAACACCTTTATGTTTGAATTCCATAGAAATGCTTACATGTATTTCACAATATTCCTTTTATAATATTTTAGATGTCCATAAAGTGAATGACCAGGTTGGGGCCAGCCAAGATCACCAAGTGAAACATCCCTGGCAAATTGTCACAGCTGATGGCAGCAGATCAATAGAGGAGAGGTGTGAATCAAGAAGAACACATGAAGTGAGCCCACTCCATATTCCAGCTCTGACTGCACAGAGTGGAAGCTCTTCAAGGACCAAGTCTAAGGACCTTCACGGATGGAAAAATGAGCTTCTCCACAGTGAGCAAGGTGAGGTACAGGCAGGAGAGAGGCCTAATGACCCTAAGGCAACTAGGAAGCCCCTCAGACGTGCTGAGCATACTAGTCCAGAGACCAAAGTCCAGAGTGTACAGGGCCATTGCCAGCATTATGGACAGAGGAGAGCCTTGACCATGAGGACAGTGCTATCAACACAGAAGAGATTTCATATGGAAAACTCTGCCAGCTCTGGCCATGAATGTGTGAGACACCTTGGTAAGGCATTGCCTATTGCTCAAGGGTTGAGTCAAGTGAAGGAAAAAAGTTTTGACTCTGATGTGTGTGGGGAGACATTTTGTAAAGCGTCTGACCTCACTGAGCATAAGACCATACACAGTGGACAGCAGCATAATGAATGCAGTGGTCGTGACAGGCCTGTTATTAAGAGGCTGTGCCTTTTAGATTATCAGAGAGCAGATGCAAGACAGAAGCCATGTGGCCATGATGAGTCTGAGGACATCAGTCAGAAGACACAGGTGAGCGTGCGTCAGGGAATCCATGGGGGAGAACAGCCCTGTGGAGCATATGAAAGTGAACAAAGTTTTAACCAGAAGGAAAAACTCAAAAGGCATCAAAAAACCCACACAGGTGAGAAGCCACATGCATGCAAAGAATGTGGGAAGACGTTCAACTATAAATCACAGCTCACTGCACATCAGAGAACCCACACGGGTGACAAGCCGCACGCATGTGAAGAATGTGGGAAGACCTTCTCCTGTAAATCACAGCTCACTGCACATCAGAGAACCCACACGGGTGACAAGCCCTATGCATGTGAAGAGTGTGGGAAGACATTTAACCAAAAGTCAAACCTCAGGGTGCACCAGAGAACCCACACAGGTGAGAAGCCATACAGATGCAGTGTGTGTGGGAAAACCTTTTACTGTAAGTCACATCTCACCAGACATCAGGGAATCCACTCGGGTAAGAAGCCCTATGAATGTAAAGAGTGCAGGAAGTCCTTCTACTGTAAGCCACACCTCACTGTGCATCAGAGAGTTCACACAGGTGACAAGCCCTACACATGTGAAGAGTGTGGAAAGACATTCAACCAGAACTCAAACCTCAGGGTGCACCAGAGAACACACACGGGTGAGAAGCCCTTTGAATGTGATGTATGTCAGAAGGCCTTTTACCACAAGTCACACCTCCAAAGGCATCGGGGAACTCACAGGTGAGAAGCCCCATGCACGTAAAACCTACAGGGAATTCCTCCAGATGTCTTCCTTCACTGTTCATCAGAGGACTCACATGGGAGAGTGCTGTGGATCTGAGAATACAGCTCTTACAGAAGCCCGCTCACAAGGCAACATAATGAGGACACACCTTTAAGAGTGTGGGAGACGATGTCATGGAAGGGTGCAGAAGAGCAGGTATCAGGAAGCAGCCAGAGCCCCATGCAGTGGAGGTACACTGTGTTCTGCAACAGCCATGCTCGGCTCTGGGAATCACAGCAGTCATGTAACTGCTGCCAGCCTAGCCCCTGCGAAGCCTCCCATTCTGTTTTTTCCCTGGGTTTACATGAGCTATGTTTCTGAAGCAGCCATCACCACAGGTCATGGTCACTATGATTAGAGAGCAGAGGTCTCCCTGCTTTTCTCCCAGAATTTCCCGTTTTCAGTTTCCATGAGTGAACCAGGCTGAACCTCTCCACACGATATCTGCATCACAGTACTGATCATTTAGCCTACTTCATGTCACAAGCTCTGAGAACTCAAATCTTCTTTTATACTGCAGAGCTCACACAGGAGAGAGACCTGTGCTGTCACCCTTTATTCTCAAGTCATTTCATTAAAAGTAAAAGCAATCATGGCAAGATGACAAGAAACTGTGAATGCCTTATCAGGTGTAGACATTTAATTGGACAGTTTGAATAAAGTAAATTTTCTTAAGTTTCTTTAATGTGTGAAATTTTTTTAACAAAACTTCAAATTGTTAAAAAAATTTTGGTACATTATACATAATTGTAAAAAAATCATTACTGTATATTTGAGCTTGCACACAATGTGACAGTATAATTTGTTCAATTTTGTTCTTCAGTACCCATATTTTTATGTATAAGAAATTATAATGGCTGGACATGGTGGCACATACCTCTAATCCCAGTGGCTTGGCAGGCTGAGGCAAGAGGATCATGAGTTCAAAACCAGCCTCAGGAAATTAGCAGGGCCCTCAGCAACTCAGCAAGACATTGTCTCTAAATAAAATACAAAATAGAGCTGAGGATGTGGCTCAGTGGCTAAGTACCCCTGGTTTAATCCTTGGTACCAAAAAAAAAATTGTAATGAATGAAAATTTTTATGATTTGGACATTAGTTTTCAAAGAAAAGTGTTAAATATCGAATTGGAAACTATTTTAAAGTATCTAACTACATACCAGTAAACACCTGTGAATCAAACATGAATATAATGCTTTCTATCAGCACACTGGTCTGAGCCTTGGAACATTGTGGTTTTAAAGCTGGAGGTGGTAGCTGCCTTGTGTTGTGATGGGCAGAGGCTGGGCTTGCTGTTGAGGAACCTGCCATGCACACAGTCCTGTGTGAACAGTTTATGCGCTGCATATTTTGATTTGACAAACATTCCATGATGGAACCCAGCATAACTATGCTGGTTGCTTTTCATCCTAAGTACAGTGGATGGGGCTTGGAGTGTAGCCCAAGGCAGTGCTCATGCTCAGCATGCAGGAGGTCCTGTTTCAGCACCCAGCATAAATAAGCAGGCATGCATTTAGAGTTTCATTAAATTTTCCATATTAAATAATATTCTAACTCACTAATTCTGTGGTGGACACACACACACGCACACAGAGAGGCAGGTAATTGCAAATCCGTTCTTTCCTTTTGAGTTTTGAGGTACAGAAAGTGTGTTTGGTACACACAGGTACACCTAGTGTTCCATGGAGGATTTCCCAGGGTCATCAGCTGTCCAGGTCATTGGCATATTTGAGGAGAATGATTGTCATGGGCAACAAATGACATTTTATCATTTAAATGTCCTATCACTGAATTTGTTCAGCTGTGTATTAATTTCCTATTACACATAACAGCATAACAAGTGGCATAAAATAACACTCTTACTTTTTTACAGTTCATACATCAGAAGTCCAGCAGGCTCAGTCTTTTCCCACGAGACCAAAATCAAGGTGTCACAGGTGTGAGAACTGTTCTTGGGGCTCTAGGAGGAATCTGGTGCCAGGACCATTCAGGTGTTCAGAATTCATTCTCAGAGTTCTCACAACGACACAAAATCATGCTGCCATGTCCTAACTTCCTCTTCTATCATGGCTCTTTTTTCTGATTAAAATGCACATTGGGTCTGTCTAGATAATCCAGGGTGATCCTCCTGTTTTAAGGTCACATGATTCATAACCTTTGTTATATCAGCAGAGTGGTTTTTTTTGCATGTGATGTAAAAACCACAGGAGTAGAACCAGGGATGAACATCCAACTGCAACATTTATGAGACCAGTGAAATTTGCCATGAAAACATTTAAAAATTGTCAAGCTTGCAATTTACCACTTACAAAAGTTTTATGTGAGAAATTGATACACTGTATATCGATTATAGTACACTTTATGTTTACATACATTTCATATTTTAACATTCTACATGTGTGTGAACTCTATCTTTTCCCCAAAATTTTCACATGAACTTTCATTGAGTTGTGTGAATCCCAAGACTTCCAATGCTTTCTGTTGGCATCACATGTTTTCCTTGCATTTATTTTTTTTAACATTTATTTTTTAGAAGTAGTTGGACACAATACCTTTATTTTATTTATTTATTTTTATGTGGTGCTCAGGATCAAACCCAAGACCTCGCATGTGCTACATGAGTGCTACACCACTGAGCCACAGTCCCAGCCCTTCTTTGCCTTTCTTTTGAGACCCTTTTTAAGTTCTATGTGTAAAATCCCATGCTCTGCATCTAACATGCAATGTAAAGCTCAGAAGAACTATGCAAGTAGAGGGAAAGGAACAGAGGGATGGAGGAGGGAGAGTAAGGAGAAGTCCTGGGGACTGAATTTGAACAAGTTACATTCCAGCTTTTATAATTATGTAAAATGAATCCTATTGTTATGTATAACTAAAACAACCAATAAAAATCATTAAAAATGGGCTGGGGTTGTAACTCAGCAGCAGAATACTTGCCTAGCATGTGAGAGGCACTGGATTCAATCCTTAGCACCACATAAAAATAAACATAAAATAAAGGCATTCTGTCCATATACAACTACAAAAATAAAGTTTTTTAAAAATTTATTGGAAATTGTAAAAAAAAAAAGTAGTCTCAAGATTAGAAAGAAATTTAAGTAGGAAAGACTTTTTTGAGAAACAATCTTTTGACAAACATGTTTTGCTGCTGTCACCTCAGAGGTCAGGACTCAGTGTTCTCTCTTTCCTCTTGGACACCCTGTCTACCTCCAGAGATCCAGGATTAGTAAGATCATCCCAAATACTCCAGAGTCTCCTTGGACATGTGATCTAGGAGCTAATGAATATAGGTGATTACCACATTGGAAAAAGGTTTTCAGATATAATATCAACTTCCCACTCATTTCCATGGCAGGGACAACAGCAATTGTTTTGTTATTTGGGTTGCTTTTTTATTTTTTCATTTGTTCTTTTGAGATATGAATGATAGTAGAATATATTTTGATGTACTGTACATTCCTGGAGTGTAATTTCCCCCTCTGAGGAAGGATGAGGATCCCACAGTGCTGGTATATCTGGTGCTGTGGCTGCCTCCTTCCCACAGTGTGCCTGTGGGACCATTGCCCAGACCACAGGTTGGAATCAGGTGAACATTTCATATTTCATACATCAGGTGCGGACTCTGAAAGACATTTTGCATTTCAGGCAGGAGCCTGGGTGTGTGGTTTTGTAGGAAATGGGATTTTTCTGGATTTGATACTGGTCCAGAGCCAAAGCCATTGAGACAGGAGGAACTTCCCTCAGGCATTTTTAGGTGAGCCCATAAGAGAGATGAGGGTGTAATCCTGCCCACCTTTCCCTGACAGCACCTAATATAACTTGGTGCCATCCTCGGGGTAATGATTGTTGTGTCTAAAACGGATGATCATGCAGTCTGAGTGAGTTTCAAGGTGTCTGAAGAACTAAATTGTATTCCATTCAATGTTCAGCCCACTTTGCACAAATGACAGAGTTGTAAGGGCAACTAGATAATAAGTGGTGTGGATCTCTAATAACTGTCCAGTTCTATGAAGAATCATTGAATCCTGGTGACAACTGCTGGATGAGAATTTATTCTCACACACATACATGAGGTGCTAAATGGAGGGAGAAGTTCTGTCTGAAAGCATAAGAGCTTGATGATTATGGTGAGACTATTTTCAGTCTTGAACTGGGGAGGTAGCATTTATGGAAAGGTGAGCATACAGTAGTGGATTTCAGATAGCAGCTGTCAGCCTCAAGTGGTGTTGTATTGTTCTTTCCTCTTAGTTAAAAACTACTCTCAACCAAATCTGCCATTTCAGCTTGTAACATGCAAGATTCCAGGCCTCACGCATTTTATTGTTGATAGTTATACCACTAATGTCATTCAGTAATTTCACTTCATTGACAACTGTTTTACTTAACTAATGTCTTTTTTAATACATGAACTAAAATGGTGCTGATTAGTGTCCACCCTACACTATTTTATTATGTACTAGTGTTTTGTGACCCATAGTTCAGTATATGAAATTAAATCATTCAATAATTCCTGTGGCAGGTGGCATGCAAAAAAAAAAACACTCTGTTGATATAACAAAGGTTACTAATCATGTGACCTTAAAACAGGAGGATCATCCCGGATTATCTAGACAGACTCAATGTGTGCATCCAGACTTGTAGCCAGTTTTGTGTTCACTAAATCCAGCATGGTCCTAGGCAGTTTCTTCTAACTTCATACCACAGTCACTGCTTATGCATTTTGTCAACACTTGTGTTAGTCACATTTGATGTTGGTCTATGGAATACTTTCACACATGTCAATAGAAACTCTTTAAACTCAAAATTGCAACACTGAATTCATCAATGTACAGGATTGTAATAGTAAAGTCAAAGCTAAATATCAACTGGATTATTGGTTCATTGGATTTGATGGTAGAGCATGGTTTTAAGTGCCCACTATTACACCAGCCCACACAGGATCCAGTCTCCACTCAACCTCCCAGTATGTGAATTTAAAAAAACCAGTCTCTCTTAGCTTAACTTCCCCTTATCTCTGTGATGGCAACACTGTCTCATAGACTCATGAAGAATGAAGAAATAACCACATGCATGTTCTTTATAGGAGTGTTAAGTACATTGCAAGTCTACTTTAAATGGAGTTCCTTCTAATGTTTAAAACCTATTAAACAAATCTGTAAGTAAATATGTCTAGGAACTAGTAGTAAGGTAGCGCATATCTCATTTTCCCTCATAGGACCCTTTGGTTTGGTAGATAAATAACTAGTCCACTAGGAATTTGGCATTGGGAATGGTCTTACCAAGCACTATGATTGGAATCTTGAGGAATTGCTTCTCTTTGTTATCTCTTCCTTTGCTTCTCTGGGTGCAAGTTAAGTCCCACAAATTTGATCATTGAGCACCTGGTAGTAGTCAACTCCTCATTCTTTCTCTGTAAGGGACTCTGCCAGCAACTGTATAGCAAAAGCAATTCTGAGCCAAAAAAGCAGTGCTGGAGGAATCATAATTCCTGATTTCAAGATATACTACAGAGCTATAGTAACAAAACTGAATGATACTGGCATAAAAAACGGACATGTAGATCAATAGTACAGAATAAAAGAGACAAAACCACAATTAGGAATGTGGAGAGACAATACATGGAATGGTAGGGAAATCTCTGCTAGCTACTCTTCTGATTAAAAAACAGAATATATAAACAACTCCAAAAACTTAACATATAACCCAGTTAAGAAATGGACAAATGAACTAAACACACTTCTCAAAAGAAGAAATACAAATGGCCAAAAAAAAAAAAATACATGAAAAAACATTGAACATTCTTAGCAGTTAGGAAAATGCAAATCAAAACTGTACTGAGATTTCATCTCATGACAGACAGAATGACAGCGATCAAGAATACAAATAGTGAGGGCTGAGTTTGTGGCTCAGCAGTAGAGCGCTTGCCTAGCACATGCAAGGCCCTGGGTTCGATCCTCAGCACCACATAAAAATAAATAAAAATATTGAGTCCAACTACAACTTAAAAATAAATATTAAAAAAAAAGAATACAAATAATGGTACTGGGGTTGTGGCTCAGTGGTAGAGCACTTGCCTAGCATGTGTTAGATGCTGGATTCAATCCTCAGCATCACATAAAGATAAATAAAGAAAATAAAGCTATAAAAAAGAATTGATAGATTTGAAAAGAATACAAATAATAACAGATGCTGGAGAGAATATGGGGGAAAGGAGAACTTTTACACTGTTGGTGGGGCTGTAAATTAGAACAACAACTACGGAAATAAATATGGACGCTCCTCAAAAAACTAGGCATGGAACCCAGGTGTGATAGACCCAGCTCTACCACTCCTCAGTATTTACCCTGAAGAAATAAAGTCACCTTACTTCAGTGATGCGTGCATACCCATGGAGCTGAATCTAGCTGCACTGTATGTCCCTTGAACTATATCAGTTCACCTATTTTTTTTTAATATTTATTTTTCAGTTTTAGGTGAACACAATATCTTTATTTCATTTTTATGGGTACTGAGAATTGAACCCAGTGCCTCACTCACACCAGGCAAGCGTGTTACCACTTGAGCCACATCCCTGCCCCTCACCTATTGTTTTCAGGATTGTTTGCATTCTGAAATTTTTGTATCTTTAATCATCAAATATACTAAAACATGTTGTCTAATTTTATCTTTTTTTTCTCTTGTTCCGTACATCTTGATTAGATCTTTGTTGAATGAATTTATATTTCCCACAAAAGAGTAAATATCATTTTGACTGCTTCTAGAATAAGGATTTTTAAAAGGTGGAAAATATATGGTTCTCTTTCCCAAATTTAAAATTCTACCCCCAACATTCACAAGGAAAGCATGTCTTTCTGCATGTCTTTCTTTCCCCTAATTGCAACCTAGGTTAAGCTCAGTTTTTGCTGTATATTGTGCATCACAGACAAAGGGGGTTTGTGGGACTAAACTTAGTTCTGTATTTAGAGGCAGAATCTCACTAAGTTTTGGAGGTTGGCCTCAACCTTGAGGTCCTCCTGCCTTAGTTTTCCTGAGTCACTTGGATTACAGGCAGGCACCACCATTCCCAAATTTTTCTGGATCTTCTATATAAAACACCTAGGTAAAAAGTTGGGGTGACTATAGTAAACATGAAATCACTGAATGACAGACACTGAGTCATGGAGGAAAAGGGTAAGCAAGAAGCCAAAATCCGGGAAGTGGAAAACGAAACCAGGAGCTATGAAGAACATAAGGCCATCGCTCAGGGTCTGCCTGATCCCCTGTGAGGAAATTGGGAGACCTTTGTAGAGCAATGTTGGGCTGGGACAGTGGTTGCACCAGTTAAGCTGCCTATGGCAGCTGCCCATCTTGTTCCCCCGCAAGACCCTTAAGAATTCTGTGGGATTCTTTGCCTCTGTGATGTAAAAAAAGGAGCTAGAGGCTTTTACTCAGATTCTGAGGAATCTGAGTTCCCTGTGGTTGTACTTAAGCTGGACTCAGAGGCACTGATTCCATCTTCTGATGCTCTGTGTGGTAAACCCATACTTTACAATGCCTAGATTCATCAGGGACAGAGGTAATAAAGGAGCCCTTGCCCCAAAACCCCATCACAGCCTGACTCTCACCTGCTGGGATCCCCACATTATCACATCAGGATGTCATACAGAGAGATGCCCTGCAGTGGCTTTGTTTTTGTCTGTTTGCCAAGCCCATTGGAAATGCAGCATTCTCAGGAAATGTCACAGCTTCTGTATAAACCCTGCAGTCCCTGTGTGGTAGACAGGTCCAAGAATGATCCTGGAGCATGAGATTAGTTTTTATTAAGAGAGTGAAAAGTCTACGCAGGAGATCAGAGTACCAGGACACAGGTTCTCCAGCTGTTTTCTGAAGTCTCAGGCTCCATCTGAAGTTTGGCCTTCAGAGCCAACATCAACCCTCCAAAGACCATGATCAAAGTCTCCTAAAAGCATCAGCATTTTTTTTCTTTTTTTTTTTTTTTTTTTTTTTTAGTTGTCAATGGACCTTTATTTTAAGCATCAGCATTTCTGTGGGTGAGATTCTGTGATCTTCCTGAGCAAAGCATCACTGGCTAAAACATCAGAGGGACCTATGGGACTGTGTCCATTCCTAGAAGCCTCAGAAAGTCCTGGTAAAACCTTTCAAATTCAACCTTATGTAAATGTGCATGATTTTTTCATTTACATTTATTCATTTTGGAATGTTTATCTTGCTATAGAACATAAAGAATAAGTCAACTCCTTATGACAGCAGTATGAAATGCCCCACACTCGATTCAGTGCTGCCCCCACAGGGTGACTTTCCTTTTCTTAACATTTTCATGCACTTTCTACACACCAAAGGTGTCATACCCTTGAAAAACCCTACATTTGTAATGAATGTGGCACAACTTTTATTCAAATCTCACATCTTACTCAGCTCAAGAGAACTCATACTGGAGAGAAGCCCTACGAACATCAAGAATAGCAAGGCTTTGACTCTAAATGCATCCCTTCCTCAGTATAAGAGAGTTTGTACTGGAGAGAAGCCCTTCAAACGTGAAAAACATGGCAACAGCTTTAGGACTCGCTTATGCCTTTCTACACACCAGAGAGATACCATAGCCATGAGAAACTCTGAAAATGTGAAGAATGTGGCAACACCTTTCATCAAACTGCAGACCTTGCTCAACACCAGAGAACTCATACTGCAGAGAAGCCCTACAAGTGTAAATAATGTGACAAGGCTTTTAATTAAAGCTTCAATCTCATTGCACATCAGAGAACCCATACTGGAGAGAAGCCTTACAAACATTGTGAAAATACATTGTGAACATTGTGGAAAAAAACTTTAACAGAAGTTTAATGTTGACCCAGCAATAGAGGATTCATACTGGAGAGAGACTCTGTGAATGTAAAGAAGGTGGCAAAACCTTTAGAAATAGCTCAAAATTGACTAAACACTGGAAAATTCATACTGGAAGTAAACATTAGGATGCAAGTGATATATCAAAGCCTTTATTCAAATTTCAAACTTTCTTCAAAATCAGGAAATCCATAGAATATTGAAACCTTATATATGTCATGAGTGTGGAAAGACCTCTCCATGATATACACCTTAGGAAAGATAAAAATATTTACGTGGAGAAAAGGCTTAAGAAATATGAAATGGGGCTGGGGATGTGGCTCAAGCGGTAGCGTGCTCGCTTGGCATGCGTGCCGCCCGGGTTCGATCCTCAGCACCACATACAAACAAAGATGTGGTGTCCGCCGAGAACTAAAAAATAAATATTAAAAAAAAACTTTCTCTCCCTCCCTCTCTCACTCTCTCTTTAAAAAAAAAAAATGAAATGTAGACCAAGCCTTTTCCTGCACCCCCTGTCTGAATGTGTGTGTGAGGATTAGAGATGGAGAGGTGAGCCTTTCTGGGCACCTCCTGTTGGGATGTATGAGAGGACTGGAAATGGAGAGGTGAGCCTTTCTCTGCGCCTCCTGTCTGGATGTGTGAGTGAGGACTGGAGTTGGGGAGGTGATCCTTTCTCTGCACCTCCTGTCTGGGTGTATGAGAGGACTGGAGATGGAGAGGTGAACCTTTCTCTGCACCCCGTGTCTGAGTGTGTGTGTGAGGGCTGGAGATTGGGAGGTGATCATTTCTCTGCACCTCCTGTCTGTGTGTGTGTGTGTGTGTGTGTGTACTGGATATAGAGATGTTCTGTAATCACAGGAAGTGTAGCATTACCTTTGACATTTGCTTAACAATTTTTGGACATCATTAGTTGATATGGTGGAATTGATCTTCACAGACATCAGATTATGATGCAGATAGCTCATATGAAAGGCTATAATTTTATTTTAAATCCAAAACTACTAAATACCCTGGCTCTTGAAATCACAAGAAAACAGAATTCTCACAAAGATCATTATATCAGGGGAAAAAAAGACTTATTCCTGAGTAGTTTTATCTGTATTTTCCAGCAATTTTACAGTGGATTAGGAACTACTTCATTTACATTGTTCATGAATTTTGGTACCAAATCAAAGTGAGTGTTTCTTGCTGAATGAAATAAGCCAATCCCAAAACATCTAAAGCCAAATATCTTCTCTGATATGGGGTTGCTCACTCACAATAGGCTCGACGGGGGGAGGCTCACCAGATTGCACAGGCAGAGTAAGGAAAAAGGAGGGGAAATGGGAATGGGAAAGATAGCAGCATAAATGGGACATACTTTCCTTTGTTCATCTATGAGTACATGACCAGTGTAACTCCATGTCATGCACCACCACAAAAATAGGAAGTTATACTTCATGTGTGTATGATATGTCAAATATATTCTATTGTCATACATAACTAAAAAGTACAAATAAAAAATGAAAAAAGTGATTTTTTTCTTAATGTATTCACACTGTCATTTATTGATTCACATATTATTCTACCATAGATATTAAGCTATTTAAATTTTTAGGAAATAGTAAAAAAAATACTATTAGATAAGTAGTGTGTAGGGAGCCAGTCTGAATGATTTCTCATTCTCCTTCCTGGAGTGGAAAGGCTCTGACCAGCACTACATGTTGTGGTGACCTGGACATTGCCCTGGTCACGGAAGTTTGAGGACATGCCTTCAGATGTAAGCAAGTCGCCCCATAGATTGAGCTACTCTAGCCTGTTCCTTGTGATACTACCCCTTTGCCCTGTTTGGGATAGAATGTTCCATGGAAATGTCCTTTGTGTGTCCCCCTCTCTTACTCTGCTCTGCCCTTGGTTGTGGGCTTCCTAGATGTCAGTCAACCTGCTGACTGCAGACATCATGAAGCTAGACTCAACCCCTGAAACCTGACCCCTTGCCTCATTTGAATGGCTTCTCCTCAATAAAAGGATTCAGCAAGCGCTTGCTCTCTCTTTCTGCAGACTCTTAAGGTCAGAGAAGCCATCACAGGACCCCCAAAGAAAAAGGTACCTCTGTCTCTTGTGTAGTTATTTCATGCAGCCCAGTTCCCCTGAAGTGACCCTGAGTATTTTAGTGTGAGGAACCCCACAGTAATGCAATACCAACTCTATTGGTCCTTTTACACAATGTAATTAAACTTCAAAATATTTGGAGAATATTATTCCCAAAAGTATCTTTTTTTTTTTTTTTCATTTCTGCTTTGTGTAGTCAGTGGGAAATTGGGCAGCTTTAGGAAAGACATAGTAATATAAAAGTAACCCCAAGGCAGGTCCCCAGACGCATTGGTCTGGCTGCTGTGCTGAGGCAAGCAGGATGAGGCCAGGCTCAGGCACTGGTTGGGGCAGCAGCAGCTGAGGCAGCCTGAGGGCCACGCCCCTCCTGACCTGGACTAAGCTCAGCAGCTCCAGGCTGCCACCGCCTACCGGGGCAGTCTCCCCGCCCCAGCCCTGTCCAAGGAGGCCACCACGGTGACCTCAGCGGGCCTCGGCCCAGCCTGGAATCCCTGGGGGGGTTGGCAGGAGCTTTGCAGGGCAGCCAGGTCGGGGGAGCAGTGCCTGAGCCCCAGCCTGCCCGCGACCCCACCTCCAGGACAGAGGCTGACCTCGGAGCCTGCGAACGACCCCATCATAGCTTTCTTCCTCCCCCGCAGATCACACGCCCCAGCCCCATAAGATGGGGAACTGCCTCAAACCCCCGGCGTCGGATGACATTTCCCTGCTTCACAGTGGACCGCGCCAGCTTTGGCGAGGGGACAGAGCGGGATCAGGAGTCGCTGCATCGGGAACAAGTTCCAGTTCCAGTGTATCCTCCAACAACCAACTCCGCCAGCAACTCCAAAGAGGAACGAATTAGGACAGCTCAAAGAATAGGCCTTATACAGCACCTGCCTAAGGGAGCTTATGACCCTGGCAGAGATGGGTCAGGACAAAAGCTCGGGAATGTATGATCTGTATGACGGACTCTTGTTTATGGGGCCCCAATTCGATTTCTGCCTTGCATGCACATCTGTCACCTGGGCTGCTCAGGTGACTGGTTGATGAGCTCCTCCACGTGCCCCTCCTGCATGGAGACAGTTGATGCAGCACTGCTTTCATCCTATGAGACTAATTGAGCCAGGGTCTCTCCTCTGACTTCAAGTGAACCATCATTTTTGGTGGTTTTGATCTTTCATCACTGAGCCCAAAGAGCTAGGGATTAGGAATTAAGATCATGCACAAAAATTTTCCTAAAAATTGCTGGATGGCTGCAGATGTTGATGAAAATATGTGATATTTTAGAAACTGGGGGGCGGGCAGTAGGATGGTATTTTTATGTAAAGCCTTGACCCGGTGTTTAAAAATATAATTGTATTTAGACCTTGTTATTGCTCTAGTACATAGGAATTGTGTAAAGTGTTAAAGCAACTGTATATGTTTAAATTGTATGTGTTGAAGATTAGGAAAAATATAGAGGTTATTTTTCCTAAATGAAATCACTTTCTTTTCTCCACCAAATTCCTTTCTGAAATTAATGGCATTTGGGTCAAGGTTTTATTAAAAGCTACATTTTATAACACTGGCACAAAAAAGAGTAGTTTTAAGCTTGTTTGCACAGTTCTTTTTTTCTGTTGGAAATGGAATTCCTTGCCTTAGGTCTTTTTAAATAGTTCATTATCATTTGGGCTGGCTCTATGCTTGAAAAACAGTTTATTTATAACCTGTTGTAAGTGCTATATTCTGTTTGCAGTTAGGAAATGCAGAATTTTAAGTGATCTCCTAGTTTGTAAGCAAACTGAGATGCACTATCCCTTTTCTATATAAAAATGGGTTGGTGTGTCAATAAATCAACTCAGCAAAGTGGGTTTAATATTACCCTTTCCTATGTATTTTTATCTAATTCTTTTGGTTAATAAGGTGATAAATGAAAGTCAAGGTCAATTTTAAATATTAAGATTTCTGACTTATTGACTTGAATTATGCCACCATGCTTATGTAAAAATGAAGGTGGCACCATGGTAAAACTTAATAAGAAGTAGTTTCTCAGTTTGTAATAATTTTGATTTCTCTTTCTTGTGATCTCCTTCCCTGTTGTCTTGAAACATAGCAAAAGGATACGGCATCTCTCATTACTGTAGTGATGAGGTTATTGAAGTTATATAAACATATCAGTCTCTATTTCTTTGAAAGGTATCTGTTAAGTCCTGCTAGGTGATTGTCAAGAATAAGTAGGGAGACTAAAAGTAAATGTGATTCATGTTTTGCACACAAATGCAGAATTTTATAACCACACGACTTCATAGTTGTGATCTCAAAAAAAGAAATTTGTCCTTTAATTTTTCTTGCTTAAATCTCTAAGCTTCTGAAATGTTAGAGGTAGAGGTGGCCTAGTAAAGATGTAGTAGTAATGATTATCAATTTAGCATGTGTTTATTTTTTTCTTATGTACTCAAGGTGATTTATTTGTTCAGCTCAGTGATATTACAGCTAAAAAACATTCATTAGCAAAAGGAGAATCAGTCTATACCAACAAAGGAATCAAAAATGTTTCTTATTTTTGTTGAGTTGAATATTTGACTCTAACACTTTTCTACATATAAAACATAAGTTCCTTAAAAATTCTTCATAATTGTATTATAAAAGAATTTAGTATGTCTTAAGTACTTAATTTGACATTCAACTGTAGTAGCCATATGTTGTTTGATTTTCTTATGAGCACCATGATGGAAACACTCAAATTAATTTGAGAAAAACTGGAAGAAAAATCAGTTTTTGCCCTCCCACATGTAGGTTGCTGCCTCAGCATCCACCCATAAGAGAACATGCACTGTCCTGGTTATAAATTATTCCAGTTTAACATACTGTGCCCTAATTTCATCCAACTCGCTGCCAGTGACAGGATTTAATTATATATGCATTTTTATCTATCTGTATTTATCCTGTCACATGTCATTGGCACCCAAGTTGTTTCCATGTCTTAGCACTTGTGAGATCATAAGGTAGCTCTATTTTTACTATATCTGAGGTACTGAGGATTAAACCAGAGGCCTTGCACCTGCTAAGCAAGCACTCTACCCCTGAGCGATAGCCTCAGCCCCCTTCTTTAAAAACATTTGAGACAGAGTCTCACCAAGTATCCCAGGCTGGTCTCAAATTTGCCAACCTGCTGCCTCAGCCTCCCAGATCACTGGGTTTACAGGCATGCACCACCATGCCTGGTCTTCCAGTCCAGTTTTTGTTTTTATGTTGGTGTTTGGTGTTTGTTTGTTTGTTTATTTGAGACAGGGCCTGGCTAACTTGCCCACACTGGCCTTGAACTCACTCCTGCCTCAGCAGTGGCTGGGATTACAGCTATGGGCAGCCCTGCCCAGCTAGTTTTGGTTTTATGAGGACCTTCCTCACCGGTTCTATAGTAGATGCAAGAATTCAAATGCCCACCAACAGTATATGAATTACTTTTTCCTCACATTTACAACATCATTTGTTATTTTTTGTTTTTTAGAAAATTGGCACTCTAACTAGGCTAATATGATATCTCATTGTAGTTTTGATCTGCATTTCCTTGAAAATATATAGTATAGCTAATTTACTGAGCATTTTTATATACTCATTGGCCATTTGTGTTTATTCTGAGAAGTGTCTGCTCAGCATGCCCACCTTTTACCTAGGTTGCTTTTCTGAGTTATTCATGTGGTTACTCACCATATCAAATCAGTCGCTGGCGAGATTGTCTTCACTCTGGGTTGTTTTCTTGCTGTGTGATAGCCTCAGTGTTTGAGGTCAGCCTGTCAGTCTGCTTCTTGTTTCCTGTGCTTATGGAGACATGTTAAGGAGACCCCAAGCTCCACCAAATGTCAGGACATTTTCTCTTTTTTTTGTGGGTTTCCAGAGATTAGGTCTTGTGTCAGGGTGTTTTGTCTCTTATGAGTTGGTTTCACCTAGGGCTGGAGGGGTCCAGCTTCACTGATAAGTGAAACTTTGTGCTGTTTTGAAATTGGAAAATATGAGTCTCCTATTTCTGCTCATTTTAAAGATTGTATTGGCTGCTCAGGGTCCTTAACTTCCATATGAATTTTAGAATCACTGAATATTTGCAAAGACTAATGGTGGGGATTTTGGTAAGGTTTGCATTGATGCATGGGTAAGCATGGGGTTTTTCACTTAACCACATAAAATCATTTTGTCCATGAATATGGACAAGATTTTTTTTGGTGGGGGGGTTATGAGGGATTGAACTCAGGGGCACTCAATCACTGAGCCACATCCCCATCCCTATTTTGTATTTTATTTAGAGATAGGATCTCACTGAGTTGCTTAGCACCTCACTTTTTGCTGAGGCTGGCATTGAATTCTCCTACCTCAGCCTCTCAAACTGCTGGGATTACAGGCATGTTTTCTTCTGGTGAGGATTTTCAGTGTGGTAGGCTCATACTTGCTTATTACTAAGTATTTAATTTTTGATATTGCCATGCATAGAGTAGTCTCCCTAATTCACTTCCAAATATTCATGGCTAATGTCCAGGAAATGGACTGATTTTGTATGTTGGTTTTGTATCCTTCAATCATGCTGTATTGTTTTATCTAATGGTTCTTTTGTAGCTTGCTTAAAATTGTGTGCACTCTGCACAAAAAGCCATATTATGAGCTAACAGAATTTCACTTCTTCTTATCTAAATGTCTTATTGTGTCTTTGATTACCAACTTAGTCTTTTTACCTATTATAAGTGTCTTCAGAATTTTATTTGTTTGTTTATTTACTTTGGTACTTGTAGTTTTTACATCATCTTAGCAGATTGGCCATGGTCTTGACATATGGTACCCTTTTCATCATGAAATGGTTTTTATCTGATATTTTCTTGGCCATTCCATGTGTCTTTTGGTTGCTATTTTTATGTAGTATTTTCCTTTCTCAACTTATTAGTGTTTATGGATCTAAAGAAAATCTCTTATACACAGCTGGGACACATGTGTGGGGCTAGAGTGTACAAATTTCTCCTTTACTTTTGAAGGACAGTTTTGTCAGGTATAAAATTTTGAGTTGATATCAAGTTTTTTTTTTCCTCTAAGCAATTTAAATGTCATCTCACTGCCTGAAAAGATGGAGCTTTCATGAATTCTGAACAGAAATCACAAATATTGGAGGCTGTCTGGTGTGTGATGAATTCTTTTCTATTCCTGCTTTTGAGATTCCCTTTTTGTCTTTCAACCACTTGACTTTGGTAATCCCCCTTACCCATGGTTTCAATATCTGAGGTTTCAGTTAACTATAGCCAATTCCAGAAATGATTTGCAAGTTTTAATTTGCACACTGTTTTGAATAGGTCAATGAAGTAAGTCTTCCACCATCTCCCACTGTCCCACCTGGGACATGATCTCCCCTTGGTCCAGGATTCCAGTGTGTGCACTACCTGCCTGCTGGCTTGTTTCTAAGGTACTTGTTTCCTTAAACATTGACACTACTGAGTTGTCTGAAGTAAACCATTAAGCCCACTTTATTCTATTGATGTAATGGAGCTTCTAGATAGAAGAGCACATCTATTTAAACACACACACACACACACACACACACACACACACACACACACATTATGTCTTTCCTACTTTGACCACCGGCAGTAAAGACATGGATGTTCTGAATGAACTGCCTCCTTCTACTCAGTGTGGGCTGTGGTTAATTAAGCCCACTTCTTACTATGCAGAGTCTTTCTGTATATTCCAGTTACCTACATGTTCCCTAAAATTTTTGATGCAGTTTGAAGGAGGCAAAAATCTGCATGTGAAGTCAAAAGCAATAGGGCTGTTCTTCACATTGAAGTAGCATGTGGTTACTTTTACACTGACTTTGATCCCACATGATTTCTTTTCTCAGTCTTATTTTGACATCATAAACTCCGGGGGGGGGGGGGCATTTCCAAAATGTAGTTTTTAGAACCTGCATTGTAAGATCAATTTTGAATTTTTAAAGTTAGTAGTTATTGAAATTGAACACTAAGTGGCACCCAACTATCTCAACATTGGAAATATTAATAGATTTTTTCAATAGAAAAAAATAGAAATTTCCCAAATAGAAAAAGATTGCTTTGATAATATGTATGCAGAATAAAAGTGCATTTTATTTTTAGAAGTCATATACAATCTACAATTTGAATGCTTTATTAACACTTAAAATTAAGTAAGATAAATTAAGTAAGTTAAGTAAGATAAATTAAGATTTAAATTCATAACAACTTATACAAATTAAGACGTTTTCAACCTACTCCTAAGCTGGGGAAAGCAGAGGGGAAAACAAACATTTTTATTTGTTCTTTTTAGTTATACATAACACAGAATCCATTCTGATATAATTATATAAGCATGGAATATATCTTATTCTAATTCAACCTCATTCTTGCAGATGTACATGATGGTGAGATTCATATATTCTTATAGGTACATAGAAAAATTATTTCAGATTCATTCCACTGTCTTTCCTTTACCCATCCCCCATCCTTTCCCTTCATTCCCCTTTGTCTAAGCTACTGAATATCTATTCTCCATCCCTCTTTACTCTAGGTTAGCTTCCATATATCAGCAAAACCATTGGACCTTTGGTTTTTTTGAACTGGCTTATTTCACTTAGCATGATAGTTTTTGTCCATTTACTGGAAAATGTCTTAAGTCATTCTTCTTTATGGATGAGTAATATTCCATTCCATTGTGTGTGTGTGTGTGTGTGTGTGTATGTGTGTGTGTATGTGTGTATGCGTGTGTGTGTGTATGCGCGCGCGCGCGTGTGTGTGTGTATATATATATATATATATATATATATACACATACACATATATACTGATTTTCTTTATCCATTCATCTGTTGAAGGGCACCTAGGTTGGCTCCATAACTTGGCTATTGTAAACTAAACTACTATAAACATTGATGTGGCCACATCACTAGAATATGCTGATTTTAAAACTTTTGGATATATGCTGAGGAGTGAGATAGCTGCGTCAAATGGTGGTTCCAATCCTAGTTTTCTGAGGAATCTCCATACTACTTTCCAGAGTGGTTGCACCAATTTGCAGTCCCACCATCAATGTACGAATGAACCTTTTACCAAAATCCTTGCCAACACTTATTGTTCCTTGGTAATTGCCATTCTGACTGGAGTGAGATGGAATCTCAGTGTAGTTTTAATTTGCATTTCTCTAATTGCTAGAGATGGTGAACATTTTTTCATAGATTTGTTGATCATTCATATTTCTTCCTTTGAGAAGGGTCTGCTCAGTTCCTTTGCCCATTTATCGATTGGGTTATTTGGAAAAACAGACTTAATGAAAACATGGTCTCCCGTTTCTGAATGGAAGAGCTACAGCTGAAAAACATAATAAAGAAAAATCATGCTGCAGAGTAAAGAATAATAGTAATAAATAAAGAAGATCTAATGCTAAAACTCCTCAGCTTGTTCCATAGGAAATAGGAAAGGATGGAGCACTTCCAAATTCACCCTAGAAAGCCAGTATCATCTTCATACCAAAATCATATGTGCACACATCAAAGAAAGAAAACTACAGACCAATATCTCTGATGAACTTAATAAAACATTATAAATCATATTCAACAACATATTAGAAGATTGTACATCAGGACAAACTTGGATAGTTTAACATAATCAAATCAATAAATATAAACAACCCCATAAATAGAATCAAGGACAAAAATTGAACAGACATTTCAATAGAGACAGAGAAAGTCTGGAAAAATTTAACACCCTTATGTAATAAAAAATGGAAGAACAAGGAACAGAAGTAACTTACTACAACATCATAATGGCTATATATGAAAAACCGAAAGCTAACCTCATAGTAAGTGGGAGGGGGGACCAAAAGCATTTCCTTTAAAATCTGGAACAAGACAAGGATGTCCTCTCTCACCACTTCTATTTAATGTGGTACTGAAAATTCTAGCCAGAGCAATTAGGTAGGAGAAAGAAACAAAAGTGATAAAAATAGGAAAATAAGAAGTCAAATTATCACTCTTCAGATGATACTATCCTATGCTTAGAAGATCCAAAAATTCTACCAGAAGACTACTGGAGATAATAAATTCAGCAAAGTAGCAGGTTACAAAAATCAACATACAAAAACCCAAAGCTGGGCTGGGGTTGCGGCTCAGTGGTAGAGCGTTCACCTAGCACATGTGAGGCACTGGGTTCAATCCTCAGCACCACATAAAAATAAATAAAGTTATTTTTTTTAAAAAAAGCGTTTCTATATACCAGTAATAAATATACAGAGAAAGAAATCAGGAAAACAATCACATTCACCGTAGCCTCAAAAATAAAATAAAATACCTAGGAATAAATCTATCCCAGGAGATGAATGACCTCTCCATGAAATCTTTAGATAGAACATTGAAAAAAGAAATTGAAGAAGACACAAGATGTAAAGACCTCCCATCTTCATGGATAAGCAGAATTCATATCGTTAAGATGGCCATCCTACCTAAAGGAATATACAGATTGAACACAATCCCCATCAAAATACCAATGATATTCTTCACAGGGCTTTGAGGCAGAGAAAGTCCCAAAATTCATTTGGAAGAATAAAAGACCCAGAATAGCCAAAGCAATTCTAAGCTAAAAAAGCAATGGTGGAAGTATCACAATACCTGACTTCCAATTACACTACAGAGCTATAGTAACAAAAACTGCATGGTACTGGCATAAAAACAGACAGATAAGCAAATGGTGCTGAACAGAAGGCACAGACCAATATAGTCATCTGATTCCTGACAAAGATGCCAAAAACAAACACTGGAGAAAAGGCATCCTTTTAAACAAATGGCACTGAGAAAATTCGTTATCCATATGTAAAAGAATGAAACTAGATCCCTACCTCTTACCCTGCACAGAAGTCAACTCAAAGTGGATCAAAGAGCTAGGAATTAGACTAGAAACCCTGAAACAGCTAGAAGAAAATGTAGACTCAACACGTCAACTTGTCAGCACAAGCACCAACTTCCTTAAGCCCCTAAAGCTCAAGACATAAAATCAAGAATCAATAAGTGGAAGAGCATCAAATTTAATAGATTCTGCACAGCAAAGAATACAAGACATGAAGAGACACCTGCAGAATGGGAGATCTTACCACCTGCTCCACTGCCAGAGAATCAATATACAGAACATATAAAGAACTCAAAAAGTTCAACACCAAAAGTAAAACAGCCCAATAATAAATGGATAAAAACAACACTCCAATATACAGGCACAAGCAATAACTTTCTCAATGACACCTAAAACTCAGGAAATAATGCCATAGTTAATAATGGGATGGCATCAAAGTAAGAAGATTTTATACAAGAAAGGAATCCAGAAGGTGAAGAGAGAACTTATAAAATGGGACAAAAAAATCTTTGCTAACTACTCTTATAATAGAGGATTAATACTTATAATATACAAAGCACCCAAAAAACTTAACGATAAAAAAAATAACCCAATTAATAAATGGGCAAATGAACTAAGCAGACACTTCTCAAAAGAAGAAATACAAAGGACTGGGATTGTAGCTCAATGGTAGAGCATTTGCCTAGCATATGTGAGGCACTGGGTTTGATTCTCAGCACCACATAAATAAATAAATAATAATAAATATAATTTTTTTAAAAAAAGAAGAAATACAAATTGCCAACATATACATGAAAACATGTTCAGCATCTCTAGCAATCAGGGAAATGCAAATCAAAACTGCATTGAGATTTCATCTCACTTCCGTCAAAATGGCAATTATCAAGAATACAAATAATAGTAAATTCTGGTGAGGATGCAGGGGAAAAGACTGCAAATTAGTACCACCATTCTGGAAAGCAGTATGGAAATTCCTCAAAAGATTAAGGATGGAACCATCCTATGACCCAACTATCCTACTCCTTGGCATTTATTCCAAAGAACTAAAATCAGCATGCTTTATGGTGATACAGCTACCACAATGTTTATAACAGCACAATTCATGGTATCCAAGTTATGGAACCAGTCTAGAGGCCCAGCAACAGATGAATGGATAAAAAAAAAATGTGGCATATATACACAATGGAGTTCTACTCAGCCATTAAGAAGAATTTGCTACTAAAAGGATGGAACTGGAGAACATCATGCTGAGGTTAAGTGAGCCAGACTCAGAAAGCCAAGGATCAAATATTTTCTCTCATATGCAGAAGCTAGAATGAAGTCAGGGGGGAGGTGGTGGGCATTCTATGGCAATAAAAGAGAGATCAGTTGAGCAGAGGAAAGGGACAAAGCGGGAGGAACGAGGGAGGAGGAAGGGGAGGAACAGTGGAGAGGAATCAACGGAACTTGCTGTGTACATTGGGTGTATATACCACAGTAAATTTCACCTCTGTGTTTATGTATAAGACACCAATTTTTTAAAAAAATATATGTAAATAGAAAGAAGCTCAATACAGTACAGGATGAGGAACAGGGGGAAGGAAGAGAGGAGAGAGAGAGGGTAAGTACTCAGGACTGAATTGGAGATTATATTTCATGCTTGTATGATTATGCCAAAATGAACCCCAATGTTATGTTTGACCACAATGCACTAATAAATACAAAAGAAAAAACAAAAATTTAGAAATTGGCAATGATCTGATTGACATTTCTCAAAATAGGAAATGCAAATAGCCATAGGTACATGACAAACAAAATGTTCAAAATCACTAATCAATGGGGAAATTCAAAACCACAGTGAATTATCACAGTTTAAAAAAAAAGGCTCTTACCCAAAAAGACTAAAAATTAGAAATGCTACTGGAGACGAGGAGATAATGGAACTTTTGTACACTGTTGGTGGGAATGTAAATTAGTATAGCCACTATGGTTTTCTTAAATAAGTAAAAATGGAGCTGACACATTATCCAGCCATCTCACTACTGGCCACATCCTCAAAGACACCTGCTCTCCTGCTTACTGCAGCCCCAGCCCAGCAGCTAGGAAGTGCCCACCAGCCAGGGAGTAAACACAGAAAACGAGACTGGTCGACATAATGGAGTGCTCTGGAGCCATGAAAATCGTGACATGGCTGGACCTGGAGATGACTGCATTACGTGGGATAAGCAGGCACAGAAGGGCAGGAGCCACATGCCACTGACACATGGGACTTGAAACAGCTGGTCTCACAAAAGTTGAGAGAAACGTGGTTTCCAGAAGTGGGGACTGGGGAAAGGCTGCTCAGCGAGCACAAGAGTGCAGTTAGACAAAGTAGGGAGTCTGATGCACTTTGCACAGCAAGGACCTAGCCAACAACGATGGCCTGTATTTCTCAGAGAGTTGGAGGAAAGGGCTAGGAAGGTCTTCAGCACAAGGAAGTGCTAAGTATATGAGGAGATCTACATTTTTACCCTGTAAACACCACACAAGGTCAATGTGTTGAACCATCACTTTACTGAAGCAGTGTGTACAACTTGTGTTTTCATGTACCAGCTAAAATTCGTTTATTAAAAAGTTAAATAGATCCAGGTGCAGTGGTACATGCCTGTAATCCCAGTGGTTCAGGAGGCTGAGGCAGGAGGATCACAAGTTCAAGGCCATCCTCAGCAATTTAGTGAGGCCCTCTCTCAAAATAAAGAATAAAAGGGGTTGGAGATGTGATTCAGATGTTAAGCACCTCTGGGTTCAATCCTCAGTACAAAAAAAAGAAAAAGTTAAATAGATGGACTCACTCTCAAGGACACCTAAATACACAAAGCTCTCTGGGCAAGTGAGACACATTTTATTATAATTTTGGTCTGCACATCACTTTGCATTTTCTACCCAATTCATAAAACCAATACATGAGGAGCATTGGTGTGTGTCTTACCAGGTACCAATGAACAGAGAGATAATGTGTTGTATCAATGACTTTAAAGAGGTAGTTTGGGTACGTTGACATCAATTCACATTTGACTGTTATAATTTCATGATGTCACCTGAAATACCAACAGCAGCCAAAAAGAAAATAAAGAGTAGACATACAAGGAAATACTAATGGAAACAAAACATCACTACAAAAAAAAACTCAGCCCACAATAAGGCAATATGTGAGGACGTTAATGAAAAAATAAAGAATTCTCACATTAAATCTTTCTGGGCTACATAATTTTGGAAACTGTTTTAAATAAAGCCAAGCAAAGTCGTGGTTTGGTCATATAGTAAAAAGTTATATAGGAAACTAACTGTATTTTTTTAATTGTGGAAAGAGCAAAAATAAACTATGATTTGGTGATTTATACTTTGAGAAAACCAATGAAAAAAATTACGGTTTATTTTAGGGTGAATACTTTTTGCTATAATAAAACTGGATTCTTCCATTATTACCTTAAAAGTCCATTCTTAACTATAGAGGAGCAATAATTTTTACAAGGTTAATTTTATTGTTTTTGGCTATGACATAACATTGGTGAGTCTGATTTTAATAACATTTGATTAAGATGAAAGAAAGAGAATACAAGTCTTTCAGCAATACAACACACAAGCATGTTGAAAAGCATTAACAAGTTACATTGTGTCTTCTGAAATTCACGTACCAAATTAGTTTGTGCGTATAATGTAGCTGATGTATTCTTGCAGCATTCATTTATTCAACTACTAATATCCACTGTGGGTCAGGAATCGTCTAAGCCCAGGAATGAAAACCTAAGTGAGCAAAACAAAGATCCTGTCCTTGCAGAGATTGCGCTAGAAAACCATATAGCAGACCCTTCCTCCCCCATTGTAAAACAATTAACAACATGCATATGTGAAGCTGACAGGGACCTGCCTTCCCATCCTCTGTTCTTCACAGAACAACACTATGCAGTGACGGTTTAATCAAAGATCATGTTTTTGGAAGTATTTTGAGACTATACTACAATATTCTGATATCCTAAAAATGCTATAATTAAAATGAATGCAGCAATAAAAGTTCAACAAAAGCAAACATTCCTCTGGAAAGGCTCTGTGTGCTAAACCAGATGTAGGTGGAGGGAACAGAGGGAAAGACCCTCGAAAGTTGTATTTTAATAGACTGAGCCATGGTGGAAGTCGGCCACACTCACATAAACTGATGGAAACATTTTAAATTCAGAAAATAAAGCACATAAGGCCAGAAGAAAGCTTTCACCAAAGGAAAAAAAAAATCTTACTTTCCATAATTTTGAACACTTTAGACTCAACTTACTGAAAATCTTCCAGGCATATATAACATCATCACCTAAATGGCACTCACGGCTGCCCATTGTACTGTCTCTAGATTTTGAACCTTTTATCCTAATATCAGTTTTACAGAGCTCTGACATGAAAGCACAAGGATTCCAACCAAAAGTCAATATCGTATCGTAATGAAAATTATCAGTAGAATTGATAAGGAAATGGGTTTCATTGTGACCTCTTTATAACATTTTATGCCTACCATTTCAAACGAAGCCCACAATTTCTACTGAGATGTGAATCTTAAGTCACTACTAGAGCCACAGCTATGGTTCTATGGTAAAAGAACCTCCTCCCCAAACCCACTCTATTTGTACTGTGCTGCCTACTTCTTTTTTCACTTGTGAACTGGTTCTGAGCGACACTGCTCATCTATGACACAGCACCTAACAAGGACTCCACGTTCGAGTGGAAGAAGCACACAGAGAGACAACCAGTGAGTTCTCAAGGCCAGAGCCGAAACCAGAGCTCACTGCCATGATTCAGCAGAGGGGACAGAGAGTGACAGAAGCCTGCACAGCTGGAAGGTAAAAAGACTACTTCTTACGCTCTTTGTCCTTCCTCATGTTGGCGCACAGCTGAGCCTGCACATTTTCAGAGGCAGCCTTTGTTTTACAGAAGTCGATGATTTCTTCTTCCAGTTTTCTTCTCTCTCCTTCAAGCTTTATTATCTCCTCTTGTTGAAATCTTTTAAGGTGCTCAAACTTGTCCTGCAGCTGTAAGACAAATATGCAGTCATGACCCAAATCCAAGTGTTACAGAACAGCTGAAAAACAGATTGTCTTTTCCTGAATATCAAACAATATTTAAAGATTCATTATATTTTCATGAGTTTTCATATGTGTAATTCTTTTTGTTGATTTTAAAACTGAATATGTTTTCACTAAACCAAGTGATACTATGGGGCTGGGGGTGTAGCTCAGTCAATATAGTACTTGCCCCTTCCAGCCCATGCACAGGCCCTGGGTTCCATCCCCAGCACCATTAAAAAAAAAAAAAAATTCTGTGAACAAAAATTTTTAAACATTTTCCTTTTTCCTAAGAAAGTACATGTTCTAACTCTTTTATTCCACAGGGTCTCTTTGAATGAAATTGCTAAATCTAGGCTCACAGTTTGCACAAAATCCTTGTAGTCTGCCAGGTGCAGTGGCACACACCTGAAATCCCAAAGGCTTGGGAGGTTAAGGCAAGAGGATCACAAGTTCAAAACCAGCCTCAGCAATAGTGAGGCGCTAAGCAACTCAGTAGACCCTGCTCTAAATAAAATACAAAATAGGGCTGAGGATGTGACTCAGTGGTTGAGGGCCCTGAATTCAATCCCCAGTACACAACAACAAAAAAAAAATCCTGCAATCCTAAAGCTAGCAAAACTCATTGCTGACAGAGGAAGGAGAGTGGGGCTCCATCCACTGCCCAGGTTCACCTGTGTGCGCACCAAAACCTCCACATTGCACATGAAGTGCCCCCCACAAGCAGGAGAGGGTGTGGGCTGCTGTGCAGAGCCAGAGCCAGTCCCCCAGGAAAGCAGGGCCACATGGACCCAGGCCAACCAAAAATGTCCAGAACCACCTCCCGAGGCAACAGAGGAAGATGGTCAGAGCATTGCAGCCAACCCTGTCCAGCCATGTTTCCACACATACCAGAAAGCTCCAAGGCACAGAGACTTCTGCCTGAACCAGAAGGGGAGGCAGCAACAGGACTGAGGACAGCACAGCCCCCCAGTGGCCACCATCCCTGAGGCCCACTGAGCAAGGCCCAGAACCCCCTGTGCATAAGCTGGGTAAGGAGGAGGACAGGGTAGCACCACAGTGACTAAGCTGATCCCAATGTGGGAGAACAAACAGACCCCCTCAGTGTGGTGCTGAGTGGCTGAGATGCTGCCTCTGGCCCAAGGCAGTAGGGGCCTGGACCGACCATGGCCTTGCAGCTGAAGTGCCTGAGGAAGCGCCCTATGGGCCTCAGCAGAAAGTATGTGCAGCTTCCCCACAGGTTTCTGTCCCACCTGTGTTCTTCTGAGTCCCCCTGCTTGGCTTCCTATGTCCCCTTTGATTTCCTAATTCTGTGTAATTTTAAGCATTTTTAAATTCAGTCATTAGATTTTTCTTTTTCCTTCTCTCATTTGCATACCTTCCCCTTCTCTTCTTTCATTCTTTTCTTGATTTTTTATATCCCACTTCCTCCTCTATTTTTTATAGAGTTTAACCCTAATTTTACTTTCTCTATTATCTAATTTTTAGCACATTCTATATAATCATTCCACTTTTCTTCTCTTTAATTAACAGAGTGGTAGAGATAATTTTAAATGCACTTTTAAAAATTTTTAAATAAGCTTTTACTGTACATTGACATATACTCTGCTTTGAAGCTATAGCTATTGCTGATGGTTATTCTCCCAAAGCAGAGCTGAGAATTGCACACAGCACTTTGAACAAGCTGAGTGGATGTGCTGAGGTTAAGATAAACCTCCAGTGGCAGGGCACATTTATGAGGAGAAAGGAGTTCATGAAAAAGACCATCATCTAACAATACTAAAGATATCCATCCCAACATAGAAGCAAATGTCAACATCAAAACACAGACAACATGAGAAAATAAGGTGATAAGATGACTCCAAAGTTCAAACTCCAAAACAATTAAATCCAGATATATCCAAGTTGAGGAAATTTTAGACAAAAAAAAATTTTTGATTGTTTAGCTTCCACATATCAGAGAAAACATTCAACCTTTGGTTTAGAGGGACCGGTTTATTTTACTTAGCTTGATAGTATCCAGTTCCATCCATTTACCAGCAAATGCCATTCTTCTTTAAGACTGAGTAACATTCCATTGCGTATATATAGCACATTTTGTTTATCCATTCACCTGTTGAAGGGCCTCTAAGTTGGCTCAATGGCCTAGCTATTGTGAATTGTGCTGCTATAAACATTGATGTGGCTAATGGCAGAAAGATCAATAGAGGAAAGGAGCAAGGGGTTGGGGAGGGGAAGGAGAGGTACTGGGGACTGATTTAGATCAAGATATATTTCTTTTTTATTGATTTTATTTTTTTAAATATATGACAACAGTGGAATGCATTACAATCCTTATTATACATATAGAGCACAATTTTTCATATCTCTGTATATAAAGTATGTTGCAAGATATATTTCATGCTTTTGTAATTATGTCCAAATGGATTCTATTGTCATGTACAACTAAAAGGACAGATAAAATGTAAATAAAGAAAAAATTTTAAAAGTTGATTGTTTAAATCATCTATGAATTGTTTTTTAAAGTCTAAGGATCAAACTAAAGGAAAAAAATACAGTATATAAAAAATCTGAATAATGAGGTAGATATTCTGGGCTGGGGCTGGGGCTCAGTGGTACAGCGCTTGTTTAGCATGTGTGAGGCACTGGGTTCAATTCGCAGCACCACAATTAAAAAAAAACTAAATAAACATAATAAAGGTATTGTGTCCATCTACAACTAAAAATATTTTTAAAAAGAGATAGCTATTCTAAAAAAGTTTTTAAAAAGCTAAATAGATGGACTCACTGTCAAGGGCATCTAAATACACAAGGCTCTCTGGGCAAGTGTGAAGCATTTCATCATGACTTTAGTCTGTACATCACTTGGCATTTTCTTGTTTGGTTTGTTTTTCTTTGTAGTGTTGGGGATCAAACCCAAGGCCTTGTGCATGCAAAGCAAGCCCTCTACCAACTGAGCCATATCCCCAACGCTCATTTTCTACCAAATTTATAAAACTGGGAGATGGGATAGGAGGAAAAGGACAGGGAGAGGGAGAGAAGGACCACCACAATTAGCAGCAGGAGGATAACAGCAGAAGAGCCCTGTGAGTTTCTGAAATCCACAGACACATCCCACAACTGCCTTTTCCTGGAATTGGCATTAGTTATCTTCAAAACTGCAACCCACGGGCACAGTGGTGCATGCCTGTAATCCCAGAATCTAAGGAGGGAGAGGCAGCAACTTGGTGAGGCCCTGAGCAACTTAGCAAGACCCTGTCTCAAAATAAAATATAAAAAAGGGCTGGGGGTTGGGGTTCCATGGTTAAATGCCCCTGGGTTCAATCTCTGGTACAAAAAAAAAAAACTGCAGCCCTTGACAGTAACTCACTGGTCACCAAAAACCTCAAAGTACCATTTGCTGTCTCACAACACATAGGCTCAAAGTGGCATGGTGTCATTGGTACAAATATGTCAAAATAGACTCTGCTGTCAGATATAACTAAAAAGAATAAAAACTATAAAAAAGAAAAAAAGACATGGGCTCAATGCAAAAACTACAGTATGACCCAAGAAAAAAAAATGTATTTTAAATCCTTGTAGCTCAATTAGGAAGACAGGGACCTCAAAAGGCGAGCATGGCAACTGCAGAGAGCCCCACAAGGACAATGCCTAGCAGTCTCACAGGGGAAGCCACCAAGACAGCTCCCAGGAGCAGTGCTCAGGGGATCCATGCAGTAGAGTGACCCCCAGCACACAGAATGCAGGCTATAACACTCAGCTCCACCACGGGAAAGCCTGAGGCATGAGGACCCAACTCATGAGAGTCCTGGGTAAACTTAGCCCAGCACTGCTAGGAGGGTGGTGCCGCCTGGGACCTGGAACACAGGAAATATAAATGGGAAATTCTCAAGCTACTTCAGAAAACATAGAGTTACAGGCTGTAATTCTGCAAAGGCTATATTCAGACTCTACATAGTGGATAGCCAATTGTTGAAGAATAGCAAGTTTCCCCCGAACATCAGCTAATCTCCTGAGATTATCCTCAATTTAATAGTATACCTGAAAAGGGATACAATTGCTATGGAACCGGGCAGTACTTGCCTCTTTTTCAGCATCTTTAAGGGTTGTTTCTTTCTCCTTTACTCGTTGCATGAACCTGTGTTTCAACTGCTTTTCCTCCCTCTGGCATTGATCATAAAACTCTTGTCTCTTGGCTTCATATATCTCTTGAAAACTAAAAAGGAATGCTTATGACTCATGTTAAAATTCTCTTATAAATGAGCATGTTAACAATATATCTGCATTTCAGGTCCCATGAAATATCATCCTCTCATATGTAGTAACATAAAATGAACTTTCCATACACTGGGATGACAGGAGTGAGACATAGTTGTTGACACAGTGTGCATGTGCTGGGCAGAGCAAGCCAGCGACCACAGCTGTCTGGAGTCAGAAGGACTGCAGGCTGGAGGCCACGCTGGGTACTTAGCAAGACCCTGTCTCAAAACAAAATTTACAAGAAGAGGTTGGGGATGTGGTTCAGCTGCAGGGGGTGCAAAACTGTCTCAGGGGTGTACACAAAGAACAGCAGGGTGTTGAAACACACAGAACTGATTTCTTATTCCCTCCACTTTCCATTATATCAGGTTCTTTACATTTCTTGACAAGAAAATTTAAGAAAACCTCTAAGATACGAGGCTGTGTTGAAAATAGTTCAATTAAAGCAAGAAATCATTTAAAATATCATCTGCTGAAGATGGTTCAGTTTGAGTTCTCTTCAAGGAACCATGACTGACTTGATGACAAAACGACTCAGGGACTCTGATAATCCAGCAGTGAGAGGGTCACTCCTCTCCAACACAGCTAAACACTGCCCTCGGGCTCTTCTCTCTGGACTGACAGGTCAGCATATTGCTGCCTTCAACTCTTTTCTCCCTCAATTCATCTCAATATCCCTTGCCAATTTTCATCAATATTGTCAAATCGCTGAATCTGTTTTACATAAATACAAACATTCAAATACAAATTCCAAGTGCAAAATAAAGGTTTTCCTTGAATACACACCTCAATATTGGCACACTGGACATGTTTCAACATGCAAATGATCCCTTTCAGGAGGCTGCCCCTTACTCTCCTCCTGCATCCCCCATTCTCACCTCAGGACAGCCCAGAATGAGAGGAGCTCAGCACTGCTCATTCCTAATAAGCATGCTCTGTGTGTTCAGGGGTTTCCTAAGTCACGCATCCAACTGTCAGTGCTGGGTCTGTGCTCACCTAACCGGCTGGTTGTCAGGTCCCACGTCTGTGAAGCCCATTTTCTGCAGCTTGCGGCATCTGTAGCATTCATAGTGATAGAAGTGGGTCTGCTCCTTCAGGTCCTCCATGTTGGTGCAGAGGAGCATGTCCCGGAGCTTCACGAAGTCACAGTGGTTCTCGTTTTCCACTAGCCAGGAGAACAACAAATCCACACTCACCCACTCATTCCACACTCACTCATTGGCATTGGTAAAGCATTGTTAGATTAATTCATGCATGAAAACCACTGTAGCAACAGAGAAGTGACTAATATTATTAACAGTTATAATTATTTGAACCATGGGCTGGGGATGTGGCTCAAGCGGTAGTGCGCTCGCCTGGCATGCGTGCAGCCCGGGTTCGATCCTCAACACCACATACAAACAAAGATGTTGTGTCCGCCGAAAACTAAAAAATAAATATTAAAATAAAATAATTATTTGAACCATATAACTGGTTAAATTAAATGACTAATTTGGGCATGGTGGATAGAAAGATCAATGAATTTGCTTTAAGTATATTATATGAATAAATAGGGGCTGGGATTATAGCTCATGGGTACAGCACTTGCCTACCACATGTGAGGCACTGGGTTCAAACCTCAGCACCACATAAAAATAAATAAATAAATAAATAAATAAAGGTATCGTGTCCATCTACAACTAAAAAAATAAATAGGAGATAGTAAAATAACAAGTGATGTTGGTATATTATACAATTTTTTATTAATTATGGTATTATTATTCTACAAACTACCCTCAAGGTTTTTCACAGCTAATTGTCCAGTAATAAAAATTCACTAACGTATATAGTTTTTAAGATGAATTCTTTAATTTTAAAAAAATCCTTAAAATTGTACAGGCTTTTGGAATTAAACTCCATTTATACAACACATTTATAAGACTGCATGAATCAATGTCTAAAATCAATGAATAACTTCAAATGACTCCTTTATAGTTTTTTTAACTAACACATAAAACTATAAAAGTTGTACATATTAATGGCATGCCATGAACCAGCCAGCACATGTACACATTGTGTGATGATGTTTAAAGCAGGTTGAACATATTTATATCCTCAAATATTTATCATTGCTTGAAATAAAAACTTTCAAAATAGTTTCTTCTAGAACTTGAACTGTGTAGTACACTGCAGATGTCTGAAAGCACCACATTTTGCAACTTCACACATCAGTTTCTTGACACCAAAGGACAGTCAGTGCCCACTGATAAGCTTCCCCACCCGACAGTGCACTCAGCTGCTATGGATCAGCAATCTGAATTCCACATGAGTGAGGTCATGTGGCAACTTTCCTGCACCAGACCTTTGTTCTTGGCCTGAAGATCTCCACTTCCATCCACGTTGTTGCAAGAGGCCAGATTCCTCTTGTGTGGCCAAACTGTTCCATTGTGTATCTGTTACATTCTCTTTATCCATTCATCTGTTCACGGGCAAATAGAGGATTTCCATTTCTAGGCTATCATCGCCAGTGGGACAACAGGCAGGGGAGTGCAGATGCTTCTACCAGATGCTGACTTCTCTTCTCTTGGGTGTATACCCAGCAATGGAATTGCTGGGTCCTCTGGTCATAGTAGAGTTAATTTTTTCAAGAAAGCTCCATACTGCTTTATGCAATGGCTTGTAATATCACCTTGTGATTCTGAATTGCATTTACCTGATAGTTAGAGATACTGGGCATTTTTAATTAACCAACTGGTCATCTGTATATCTTCTTTGTAGAATATCTGTTCAGATCTATTGCCCATTTTTACTCGGGGTGCTTATTTTTCTGCCAGTGAGTTTTGTAGAGCCATAAATATTGTGACTATCACCCCCTTGTGAACACATCATGGACACTTTCTCCTACTCAGCATGTCTGTGAACTCTGATGGACGTCTTCTTTCTCTGTGAAGATTTTAGTTTTCTGCTTGTGTTTTCTGTGCTTTTACCCAGGACATTGCCCATTCCAATATCCTGAAGCATTATTCCTAATTTTCATCTAACAGTTTCACATTTTCAGGGCTTAATCCATTTTTAGTTGACCTCTGTAACTGTTGAGAGATAGTGGTCCAACTTCATTCTTCTGCATATGGATATTCAACTTTCCCAGCACCATCTAGTGAAGACTGTCCTTTCTCCAACAGATAAAAATCAACTGGAGGCAGATACACAGATTTAGCTCTAGACTCTCCATTCTGCCTCTGTGGCCATGTGTCCATTTTCATGCCAGCAATGCACTGCTTTGATTGCTACAGCCATGCAGGGCATCTTGAAGTCACATAGCATAACACTTCATACTTCGTTCTTTCATTCAAGATTGCTTTGGCTATTGAGGCTTTTTCTTTTTGTGATTTCATGTAAGTTTTAGAGGGTTTTTTTTCCTAGTTTCATGAAGAAGGCCATTAGTATTTTGATAGGGATTGAAATAAATCTGCAAATCACTTTGGGTATTGCATACATTACAATAGCACTGATTCTTCCAATCCATGAACATGGTATATCTTTCCACTTTCTGTGGCTTCTTTGATTTCTTTTATTAACCTTTTATAATTTTTGCTGTAAACACCATTCACCTCTTTGGTTAAATTTATTCCTAGGTATTTTTATCTGTTTTAAATGGGATTGCTTCCTTGATTTATTTTTCAGACAATTCACTCTTTTTTAAATGTTTTTAATATATATTTTTAGTTGTAGGTGCACACAATACCTTTATTTTATTTTTATGTGGTGCTGAGGATCGAGCCCAGTGCCTCATGCATGCTAGGTGAGTGCTCCACCCCTTGAGCCACAATCCCAGCCCAATTCACTCTTGATGTACAGCAATGATACTGTTTTTTATGTTGATTCTGTATCCTGAAACTGTGCTAAATTTACTTATTTTCTGTTTTAATGGAGTTTTTTAGCTTTTCTATACATAGGAAAACGTCCTCTGCAAACAGCAACAACTAACTTCTTTTCCAATTTTCATGCCCTCTCTTTCTTTCTCTAGAATAAGTGCTCTGCCTAGGATTTCTATCACTGTGTTGAATAAAAGTGATGAAAGGGACACTTGTGTCTTGCTCCAGATATTATGAAGAAAGCCTTCTACTTCCTTCCATTCAATAAGTGTTAGCTGTTGACTTATAAATGCCTCTATTATGCTGAGGTGTGTTTCTTGTATGGCTACTTGGCTCAGTGTTTTTACCATTAGGAAGTGCTGGATTTTATCCACAGGCTTTTCTGCACCTATTGACATAACCCTGTAGGTCTTGTCCTCCATCCTGTTGCCATGGTGTATCATGTTTAGTGATTTGTATGCATAGAAACATCCTTGCATCCCTAGCATGAATGCAAGCTAATAATATTTTTAATGTGCTATTGGATTTTATTTGCTAGTATTTTGTTGAGGATTTTTACATATATGTTCGTCAAAGATAGTGACTGCTAGGATTCTTTGTTTAAGGGCAATGTTCTCTTTAAAATGCTTTATAAATTAGGTGGTAGTTTAGGTAACATATTTAAATAGTAGTACTTTGGCTTCTGAATGATTCCCAGCATTCTGAATGGTGTGATTTATGCAGAGCAAGGGAAAGCTAATGTGTGTGGGGTAAACATTAGGGTAAACAAGGAGATGGTGCCCATTTTCTATAGTTTGGCCTAAAGCACAACCTTGCAAATTTCTATAAGAATGGATCATAATCACAGTAAGAATTGGCTTAAATGAAGGAGAACCTGTTTTTCTCACTAGTAAGCATTCATTTACATCCAGCGAGAGTTGCCAAGGCTAGTTCAAATACAAGCAGTTGAGACCACGTTGCACACAGGGTATGTGACCTCACTCCAGATCTCCCCTCCTTCATGGCGCTTACCTTGCAAAACTCCCCAGGGGTAATGACGGCCTCTCACCATCCTTTTTCCAACTTTCACCTCATCTATACTCCCCACCACAGCAAATGGGAGCACTCCCTAGAAAAGAAGAATGATACAAATTGAATTCTCTCTTAACAGCACTGCTTACTATTTTGTTCTTTTTGTTATGGAAATAGCAAAGATGAAAATATCGCAAGAAATCAATCAAACAAGGGATATACCTTGCATTCTATTTTAACATTTAGCAGAAAATATTTGCTAATTGATTTCTGAAAGACATCATTTCAGGATGTTCAAACAATTGAAAACCATCTTTTGTTACCTAAAGCAAGACAACCTGCTGTGAGCAACACAATACTATGTACAACTCAGTGAATTCTAAACATGATTTGGAGCACAAAGGGCTACTGGAGAATCAGAGAGGGCCTGAAAAATAAAGTGCAATTCATGGAATATCTGAGAGGATGATAGCAGAGTAAGAAGGACAAATACAGGCAAAACGATTCTGGACAGTATGCAAGATAGACTTGTGGTCACTTAGATGTTATATAGACAGATATGTCTACCTAAGAATTTTGATTTGGGGCTGGGGTTGTGGCACAGCAGTAGAGCGCTCACCTAGCACGTCTGAGGCCCTGGGTTCCATCCTCAGCACCACACAAAAATAAATAAATAAAATAAAGGTATAAAAAAATTTTAAAAAAGAATTTTGATATAAGGGAAATTTCTATGCTTAAAATTATTAAACATTGTGCTAAAGATGTAATACTTAGCATTAGTCTTTTAATGGGTCATGATAAAAATCATTTCCAATAATTGAGTTCTCAGAGGTATATATAACACAGGAGAGACTGAAATTTTCAAGATAAGTCATAAAGAAAAATTAACATAAAATAAGGGAAATTTTTAAATTATTCAGCAGTTCAATCAAGAAATATGTTTACCTTAAGTATTTTAAAATTAATAGGGTATGAAACATATGAAAAAAAATGGAAGAAAAAGAACTAACATCTATCAGTTGTCACCTCATAGTCTAGACCCTGTCAGCAAGGTTCTTCACAATGATTCTGACTCGGTAAAGGACAAGTTAATAGTCTCTGGAAAGACAGACGAATTGTGTAGAAAAGCTAAGACTGTCTCCAAAGTTTACCTTTCAAATATTAAATAATATTTTAGATATTTACTCACATTAATAAATTGACACAAAGAATTAAATCTTCTACAGTATTGTCCTGATACTAGAGACAACTAGGCATTCTCTCCCAGACCTGCTGCATTCCCAGTCCTCTCCTGAGGCAAAGTCCCTGGCATTTGAAGAGAGGAAGCTCCTTAGAACTGCTCAATCCCCATTCAAGGAATAGGTGGTATTCTCTGTATGCAGCAAACAGAAAAGCCTGGGGCTGACCACCCTGGCCCAGCTCAGGGGCAGTGGCTCATTGCCTGGTGAGGCAGAACAAAAGCACTCTGACTGCTGTCCCTTCCCTCTGAGCTTCTGGTTAACACAGTGTGGCAACACTTGATAAAAGCCTAATATCCACACCCAAAACTCCAGAGCCTGCCTCAGCTACATTGCCAGAGTGGAGAATCAGGCCATAAAGCAGACAGCATCTAACATTTTCCCAAAAACTGACTTCATTTGCAGGAGAAGGTATAGAAAAAGAATCCAAAGTCACTCTTAAGAACAGATAAGAGGGGCTGGAGTTGTGGCTCAGAGGGAGACCACTCGCCTAGTGTGAGTGAGGGAATGGGTTCAGTTCCTCAGCACTACATAAAAATAAGACAAAGATATTGTGTCTACCTATAACTAAAAAATAAATATTAAAAAAAAAGAACAGAGAAGATAAACTTTAATTTTCTCTTCCAGAATTTCAAAAACATGAAAGTAATTAGACCTATCCACACACCCAGGTAAGAGCTGAACAGACTAGAATCAACCAGAAGTCAGTAACAGGAAGAAAGTGGAAAATACACAAATATGTGGTAATTGAACATGCTCATGAACAATTAATGGGTCAAAGAAGAAATCTCAAAAGAAACTATAAAGCAACTTGAGACAAGTGGACATTTAAAAACAGCCACCAACACTTATGGGATGAAGTAACAGCAGTGCTAAGTGGTAAGGTTGTGGGCGGTGAGACTGTTGGTGAAAGTAAGTGTGTGTCCCGGCTGCTCCATGACCTGAGATTCAACAGCAGGAGCCCTGCTTCTCAGCAAGATGGTAATGGAGGGCATCAGCTAGAGTTCAGCAATGGAAGAAGAATCATGGAGACACAGAAGCTCTGGAGCTCTGAATGGTTCACTGCAGAGGGGAAGGAGAGGGACACAGAGAGGGGAAAGCACTCTACCTACATTTGGCACAGAAGATCCTGTGGCCAAGAGGCAGTCTAACCTAACCCTGCAGAGGCTGCCATCAGCTATGACTAAAGTGCCTGTCTCATGGCCGCAGGGGGGAAGCTGAGGGGGGGGGTGTGGCATTCTGAAGTGGTGAGCTGCAGCCCCCTGAGCTAGATCCTGGGCATCCACAAAAAGCATTGAAGACTCCCGGTGAGCACCTGCCATGGGGTCTAGAATGTGCCCAACCAAGCCCTGTTCAAACAGGCGCAGCAAGCCCAGAACCCAAGGCAGCCCAAGCCGGGTTCCCCTTGGGGACAGAGCCTTTCTTTCCCTGTGTTTGTGGCATCGCATGCCAACAGCTTAGGCAAGGCCAGAAACTCCAGGTCTGCTCCTGGAAAGTCCAAGCCCAATGTGGTGGAACATAGGAGATGGCAGAGTTAACTCCCCCATTCCATGAGTGGAATGTTCTGGAGGTCACTGAGACCCAGACATCCAGACCAGCATCTGCCCTGCAGCAGGGATGGGGATCTGATCTCTGGATTTGATACCATCTGGCAAAGTTCCCAGGATGCTTAGAGCCCACACCAGCGACTGGCCCCTCCTGGTTAGTGCTCCACACCAGCGTTGCCCTGGGGGCATTGACTGGTGTGTCCAGACAGGGCTCCAGCTGTGGTGCTCCCATTTGTCCTGTCCTGTTCTGGGGAGAAGGGAAGCCAAGAGCTGCTGCCTTCAGCTTCCATTCCAGGTCACTCTGCTGGCATCTTGGTGACCAACACAAACATCAGTTTTGAGGAGCCCAGCCCTTGTTCTGTTCAAAGGTGTGCAGCCAAGGAGAAATGAAAGAGGGGCAATGTGTGGGCAGAGAACCTCCCCGTGTCACGGGTTCTGATCATGTCAGTGGAAACAGCCTTTCCTTTTCCTCAAGACTGTCTCCGTTTTTTCTCTTTCTATTTTCTCTGTGTGTGTGTGTGTTCTCACAGAGCTGATTTCTTTGAGGGTGTGTGTGTGTGTGTGTGTGTGTGTGTGTGTGTGTTCTCACAGAGCTGACTGCTTTGAGGCTGTGTGTTTGTGTGTGTGTGTTTGTGTGTTCTCACAGAGCTGATTGCTTTGAGGATGTGTGTGTGTGTGTGTGTGTGTATACATATTCATATTTTTTTCTTTCACCCGTTTGTTATTTGCCTTATTTTGACTTTGGAGAGTCAGGACTTTTCATGTGGTTTTTGTTTGGTTTTTTCCTTTGTTATTTTACCTTTGTTTTTTTTTCCTCTCATTACTTTCTCTCCTTTCTTCCCTCTCTTGTCATCTCTTTCTCTCTCTGTTTGCTATATTATATTCAGGGGCTTTTTGCTACTCATTCCTTATGGCCATCATTTGCAAACTCCTTCTTTTCCTCATACCACTTTTTGAATATTTAAAACTTTGTATTTCCCAAAAGAAGAACAAACTAATACCAAAATCAGAAAACAGGACATAATTAAAATGAGAGCCAAAATTAATGAAACAGAATTTTTAAAAAAAACATAAAGGATCAATGAAATAAAGAGTTAGTTCTTTGAAAGAATAAACAAGATTGATAAGCCCTCAGCCAAATATGCAAAAGAAAGAGAGATAAGACTCAAAGGAACAAAATTAGAGATGAGAAAGGAGAAATCACCACAGATAATACTGAAATCTGGAGGATCATCAGAAACTACTCTGAAAAATGTTACTCCAATAAGCTAGAAATAAGATTATACCTCATGATCTTGATTGCTCATCCCAGGGATTTTAGGTTATTTCAACATATGAAAATCAATAAATATAATTCACTACATAAATACAATTAAGAACAAAGATTACATGATCATCTCAATAGATGTAGAAAAAGCTTTCAACAAAATTCAGCATTGATTAATGCCAAAAAAAATGAAAAAACTAGGAATAAGGCTATATGTGACAAGACCAACATCATACTAAATGGAGAAAAATGAAAGCATTTCCTCTAAAATCAGGAATAAGAAAAGGATGTCCACTCTCGACTCTCCCAATCAATATAGTTCTTAAAACTCTAGCCAAATTTAGGAACAAAATTCCTCAAAAAGACTCCTAAAGCACAAGAAGTAAAATCAAGAATCAATAAGTGGGATGGTATCAAAGAACTAACTCTTCACAGCAAAGGAAACAATAACATGAAAAGAAAGCCTTCAGAATGGGAGAAAATCTTTTCCACTGCACCTCAGATAGAGCACTAATCTCCAGGATATATAAAGAACTCAAAAAGCTTAATAACAAAAAAAAAATTACCCAATTAATAAATTTGCAAAAGAACCGAACAGACACTCACATAAGTAGAAATATGATCAGTCAACAAATATGTGAAAAAGTATTCAACATCACTAGCAATTAGAAAAAATGCAAATTAAAAATACACTGAGATTCCATCTCACCCCAGATAATTGTCAGAATGGCAATTATCAAGAATAAAAGTAATGATAAATGTTGGCAAGGATGTGGGGGGAAAGTTTCACTTATACATTGCTGCTGGGACTGCACATTGGCGTAACAACTATGGAAATCAGCATGGAGATTACTCAGAAAACCTGGACTGGAAACACCATTTGACCCAGTTATCCCACTTCTAGGCTTACACCCGAAGGACTTAAAATCAGCAGACTATTGTGACATGGCCACATCAATGTTTATAGTAGCCTAATTCATAATAGCTAAGCTATGGAACAAACTTAGGTGCCTTTCAACAGATGAAAGTATAAAGAAAATGTGGAACATACACGATGGAAATTACTCAGCATTAAAAGAGAAAAAAATCATGGCATTTGCAGGTAAATGGATGGAGTTGGAGAATATCATGCTAAGTGAAATAAGCCAATCCCCCCCAAAAAAAACCAAAGGCTGAATGTTCTGACATGTGGATGCTGACTCTCTCAATAGGTGGTGGGAAGGAGTGGAGGTTCAGCAGATTGTATAGGGTGGAGAGAGGAAGGATGGGAATGAGAAATAAATACAATGAATCTGACATAATTTTCCTATGTTCATGTATGTATACATATATGAATACAACTCCACAATATGTACAATCACAAAAATGGAAAGTTATACTCCATGTATATATGATATGTCAAAATATATTCTACTGTCATGTATAACTAAAAAGAACAAATTAAAAATTTTTTAAAAATTCTAGCCAGAGCAATCAAATAAGAGAAGAAAAATGAAGCTGAGGCTGGGACTCAGTAGCAGAGCACTTGCCTAGCATACATGAGGCACTGGGCTCCATCCTCAGCACCCCACATAAAAAATAAATAAATAAAATAAAGGCATTCTGTCCATCTACAATTACAAAAAAAAAAAGTTTTTAAAAAAGAGAAGGAAATTTAACAGAAAAAGAAGAAGTCAAACTATCTCTGTTTGTTGATGACATGATCATGTACTTAGAAGACTCAAAACACTCCACCAGAAATGCAATAAAATGGCAGGACACAAGATCAACTTACAAAAATCAATCACTTTGTTTTGCTCCAATAATGAATCTGCTGAAAAGGAAATTGGAAGAACAATTTCATCTTCAATGGCCTCAGAAATATAAAATATTTAGCTGAGCGCAGTGGCTCACACATAATCCCAGCAGCTGGGAGCAGGGAGGGTGAGACAGGAGGATCATTAGTTCAAAGCCAGCCTCAGCAAAAGCAAGGCAATAAGCAACTCTGTGAGACTCTGTCTCTAAATAAATTATAAAATAAGGTTGAGGATGTGGCTTAGTGGCTGAGTGCCTCTGAGTGCAATCCCTGGTATCCATATCTTTATAATATTTGTATGCAATATTATATATAATTGTCATCACTTAATAAATATATATTATATATTACACATGTATAATATTTAGGAATAAATCTAATCAAGGAAGTAAGATTTCTACAATAAAAATTATACAATACTGAAGAAAAAATCAAAGAAGGCCTTAAAGAGGGAAAGTCATCCTCTGTTCTTGGATAGGCAGAATCAGTATTGCTTAAATGGCCATATTACCAAAAGCAACATACAGATTCAATGTGATCCTCATCAAAATATCAATAGTGTTCTTTACAGGGGTGGAGAAAGCAGTCCTAAAATTCATGTGGAAGAATAAAAGACCCAGAATGGTTAAAGCAATATTGAGAAATAAGAGCAATTCTAAACACATCACAATACCTAATCTCTAATTATGGTACAGAGCTCTAGTAACAAACACAGCCTGGTGTTGGCATAAACACAGACATAAAGACCAACAGAACAGAATAGAAAACACGGTGACATAGATACAGTCATGTCATCCTTGGTAAAGTTGCCAAAAACATATGTTGGAGACAAGACTGCCTTTGTAACAAGTGGTGCTGGTGCAACAGGATATTCAAATGTAGAAGAAGGAAATTAGACCCTTATTTCTCACCGTGCACAAGTCACATCAAAGTGGAGCAAAGACCTGGGAGTTAAACCAGAAACCTGCAACTGCTGGAAGAGAACAGGCTCAACACTCCAACATGCTGGCACAAGCACCAACTTCCTTAACAAGACCCATAAAACTCAAGAAATAAAACCAAGAATCAATAAGTGGAATGCCATCAAATTAAAAAGCTTCTGCCCAGCAAAGAAAACAATAATGTGAAGAGAGAGCATCCAGAATGGGAGAAAATCCTTGCCAGAGATTCCTCTGATGGGATTAACAACCAAAAAAGAAAGAACTCAAATACTTAAAACCTAAAAGAAAAAGAAAACCCACTCGAAAAACTAAATTCTTCAAAAGAATTGAAAAATAAAATTCTGCCATTTGCAACAAAATGGATGGGACTAGAAGATACTATATAAAGTTATTATTAAGATATAGAAAGACAAGTACTACATGTTTTCTCTCAAACTGAAGGTAAAGTGGCAATTACTAGAACTTCAGGGGGAATTAGTGATTTCAAGATGTTTAATAAGGCTACCAAAATTCAGTTAGATGGGAGGAATAACTTATGATATTACACATCACAATGGAAAAAAAGAATGAAATTAAAAGATAAAGTATTATTATAATTTATCATAAAAAGAAATATTTAATCTAAAAATGAGCAAAGGCTATGAATAGACTTTTCTCCCAGGAATATACACAAACATGCATAAGCCTATGAAAAGAGGTCTACATCTTTAGTTTTTAGGAAATGAAAAATTGAAGCCACAGATGGTATCCACTTCATTCCTACTGGCGTAGCTATACTAAAATCCGACAGTGGCAATCAGGGCAAGGGAATGAAGGAATTGTAACTCCTGGTGGGATTATAAGTGGGTGGAGGTATATTTTAAATCAACCTAGCAATTCTTCAAGTGACTGAATAGTTTCCAACAACTCTATTACTAGGCAAAATACATACCCAAGAGAAATAAAAACATTCCCACGTTACCCTAGGTACATGTATGACTGCACACATGGTGTGACACTACATCGTGTAACATCAGAGAAATGAAAAGTTGTGCAGCAATTGTGTACAATGAATCAAAATGCAATTTGCTGTCATATATACCTCATTAAAATAAATTAATTAATTTTTAAAAAATTCCCACACAAATACCTCTGCACCAATGTCCATAGCAACATTCTTTTTAATAGCCAAATTGTGGAATAAACTCAAATATCCATTCAACTGATGAATGGGTAAAAATGTGATGTATTCATACAATGATGTTTGGCCACAGGAAGAAATGAATACATGCTGCAACATTGATAGACCTTTAAAACACTGTCCTACATGAAAGAAGACTAATACAAAAGTGACATATGTGATTCCATTCATATAAAATGTTCAAAACAGAGGAATCTGCCTATGGAAATACAATGTAAGTTAGTGGTTGCTCAGAACTAGGCAGGAAAGGTCAGAGCTGGGGGGAGGGGTAGGTAGAAGAAGAGCTAACAGATATGGGATTTCTTTTTAAAGCAATGAAAATGTTCTAAATCTGTCAAAATGGCTGCATAGATCTGCAAGTAAACTAAATATCTCTGAATTATAGAAATTAAGTGGGTGAACTGTGTGATATTGAACTAAATCTAAATAAAGATGCTAAAAATTAATTGATTCTTGGCAAAATTTTTCAAAATCAAGAAAATAAAACATTCCCTCACTCTGGATTTTAGAAATATATATATATATATATATATATATATATATATATATATATATATATATGATTTTTCATATATATATAGTATATATGATTTATTTTCTCTGTAATTTACAGGTAATGGTCTTTTTCTAATAGTGTAACAGAAATAGTACTTCATTTCCACCTTTAAAACAGGGCTGGGGCTGGAGCTCAGCAGTAGAGTACTCGCCTGGCATGTGTGAGGCACTGGGTTCAATCCTCTGTGCCACATAAAATAAATAAATAAATAAAGGTATGTGGTAACCTACAGCATACACATACACACACACACATAGAATTATTATTCAACAACTAGGAGCTTACAGTTGAGGAGTTTGCTTGAACGGTAGTTTCATCGTCTGATGGGAACTGATATATCTGGATGTTATTGCTGATCAATTCATTCATTATCTTACTCTTAAACTTCTGTAAGTCGTTTTTAGAAATTGTGTCTGCTTTAGCAATCAATGGTATAATGTTCACCTACAAAGAAGGAAGACAAAATTTGGCCTTGAATATTTGTTGCTCATTCTGTAGTTCTCGCAGGCTCTGGAAATAAATCTGTGTAACTAGATAATCACTGGCTGTCAATTCTTCCTTACAAAATTGTTTCCCAAAGTCTCAATCTTATTTCACTTTTAAACTCTTTTACACTTCCAACACTTTTGAAGTTAGTAAAGTTTAAGCGATAGAATCAGATGGACAGTTTACTTTGTTATCAGTTTTATTTCTTATTAAACAGAGTTTAAAAAGAGCAAGACACTTTTCATTAAAATTGAGGAAAGGATGGAATTTTCCTTTCATCTGTCAATCATGCAATCACCTACACCATGGATACAAATTAATCAGTCTCCCATTTTTACACACTCTTGTCCTACCTATATGCCCCTGAAGATAGATTTGCTTATATTTTTCAAACGCCACCTGAAAATAATGTGGATATTTTTTGGTTACCAAACTTTAATGGCCATCTTGCATGTGTGTGTGGGGGGGAGGTGGGGGGTGTATGTGTGTGTGACAGAGAGTGAGAAGACCTCACTAACAAACATGTACATTTGTAATTTGCATAAAGAAATTATTTCCATGTTTAAGTTAAATTTCTGCATATTTGAGTTTGAATTTTTACTTAAAAGCATTTTCCTAGTTATATAAAATGATCACAATTTCTTCAAGTATTTACATTCAAATAAATTTTGTAGGAAATAACAATATGAAAAATTCAAAAGTATATGATATTACTGTTAAAATATCTTGTTAAATCATATCTGCACATGTTAAAACCTATATAGTATAAATAAATGAATATCAGTTTTAGGTAGATTGCCTGGATTTCTCAAAGCATACCATTTTTAATTCCTGGAGAAAATCCAAGGTTTTAATATTATAACATAGATGTTCAAATTTTGGCATGGTTTCAATATCTACAGATAATATTTTCCAGAGTAAAGAGCAGATAATTGGAGGTAGATTCAAGTCTAAAATGAAGTTTTGGATTTGTGTTGGTAAAGAAACTTGGAAAAGACATTTTGTTGTGACAGTAAATGATCCATTTATGAAAATGGAAACTTTCTATGTCAGCAATTCCCAGTGTTCATGTTCGGTGAAGAAAACACACTATGACACAGAGAACTTAAAACCTGGAAGGGAACACCAGGAATGAACAGACATCTTTACCCATCTGTTCAGCAACTGTACCTGTCAAAGCTAGAGATTTCCCGTACCTATAAAACAGCCTGAAATAACAGATCACCACAGAGTTAAATATAAAATGGTGTCCTAGACTATGAATGTACTATTAATCAATAAATTGAGGAAGATCTTAATTTCAGCAGAAATTTAATTTCTTTAACTTGATATTATTTGAGATTACATACAAAGTTTTATCCAGACTGAACAATACTTAACAAAAGTTAAGACTTTTTTAGATAAAAAGAACCCAAATTTAGGGAATTTTCTCTGATCAGTTGGATAAAATTAAACACACTATGTCTCACCAGAGCTGAGTCAAAAAAAAAAAAACTGATGAGATAGCTTCATTCATACACACACACACACACACACACACACACACACACACACATATATATGCTCTCTATTTTAAAAAATACCTTTAAATTTAATACTCTCACATAAGAATTGTACAAATAGTGCAGAGGAAGAAATCAGAGTGTGGTAATTTTCCCAAAGCCACACTCATTAGCAGGGTGGGGTCAGATGTTGAAATGAAAAAGCTTTAAACCCCCACCCGTGATTTAAACCCCAGCCACTGGAGACAAGGTCACAGAAAGCTAACGAAGTAAAGCAAGTGTTTAAATTTAAACCTGCACTGACCGCAAACCTGGGAGATTTATCCTTTATTAATCTACTTGTCATACTGGGGGTTGAGTCTAGGGGTGCTCTTCCACTAAGCTTTGTCAACAGCCCATTTTTATTTTTTCTAACTTTGAGACAGGGTCGTGCTAGGTTGTCCAGGCTGACCTCAAACATGTCCTCCCACCTCCACCTCCAGAGTCACTCCAATTCCAGGTGCACACCACCAAACCCTGCTGTGAACTTGGCATACACATTACATGTCTCCCATAAGACTACAGAGTTGTATGCTGTGGTTTTTATATTCATCTAATAAAACATTTTCCACAATTTTAAACTAAACTTGTTAGAGAATTTAATCAAATAAAAAGGGCTTATAAATGTCCTCAGTACTTTTCTAAAGCCTTGTGGATAAGCAGACTATTAGCATGAAGCCACATGTGTCCCAAGCTCTTGCTAGAAAAAGCATGTCTTTTTGGCTCTTTACTTCCTTTCTGATGCACACATGGACTTGCATTCTGAATCCCCTCTGGAAATGCTTGTGTGCAGAATCATGCATGACCAGCAGCACCACTCAAAGATTACAGGATTGTTTTATACCACCACACAGTAAACTCAATTTCAAAAATGTAGGCAAGCAGACAGGATCCAAACTAGAATTTAATCACAGAAAAATGTTAACTAAAGCTTCATTTTGTGTTTTTACATGCATCTCCCCTTCTATTTATGATTATTAATTAAATGTATATGGAACATAAACTAAAGTGGCAATTAATTAAACATTGAATTTTCTCTCCCCACTAAATGCATGTTCTGAAGCCCCAACACTCTGTACCTCAGAATGGGACTGTAATTATAGATAGAGCTTTAAGAGGTGATTAAATAAAGAGGTTGTTGTGGTAGCATACAACCTGATTTGACAGATGTCCTCATAAGAAACTTGGACATACAGCCAAAATATCGTGATGATCAAGAGGCAGGCTTGCCAGCCAAGAAGACAGGTTTCAGAGGAAGCAGGGCTGCTGACGTCCTGACCGCAGGGAGTGGGTGGCCTCCAGGAAGGTGGAGATATGACCTTCCACTTCTTAAACCAGCCTGTAGTGTTGGGGCCTGAATCCCCGCCAACCAGTACAAACACCTTAGAACAAAAGGTTATTAACCTGCTCTCGCATGCATTCAATATGCTTCCAAATGTCATCATCTCACAATAAACCTTAAACCTGGAAGCCCGAGGGAGCTGCCCACGCACCACACCTTGCTGTCGATGCTCTTCATGGTCAGCAGGTCCAGCGACTTGAGCGAGTGCCCCGTTGGAGAGATGAAGTAGAGGCACACGTGCACGCGGGTGTCATGGTACTCGAAGAAGGAGCGCTTGATCCGCAGCTCCTCCTGAAGGAAGGCCTCAAACTGAGCATCTATGTAGTCGACCACGGGTTGGTAGCTAAAAGACAGTCATTTAGATGCAGGATCACAGAGGGAACCAACCCGATCTGCTTTCACCAGTTCATAAACAGTTAGCATGTACTCTAAATCCTATGCTACCTTATGCATCCGTGAAGAGGAGTCGGCTGGGGCAGCCCCAGGGGTGTGGCTAGGTGGTACAGGGCAGGGCTGGGGAGTCCCTAAGCTCCATCCCCAGCTTCAAAAGATGAAAGAAAAAAGAAGAAAACAATTCCATGCCAGAAACAGGACCCATGCCTTCCATTGCTTAAACTGAAAAACGATCTATTTAATGCCATCCCAATCAGAAACGAAATTTTTATATGTTTATGTACACAGAAATGCAAAACAGCCAGAATGCCAAGATACATTGAAGAAAACCGAGACAGTCTCAAGACATCCAGTGGATTTCCGAAACCAAAATGTTACCCAGTGTGGTTGGTACCAAAGAGGATGAGATAGAGGCCCAAGGAAAGAAAGCTTGGATGTGACATAACCGGATATGTCCTGACTGAAATAGCTTTTTACACCTGCAGAAATACACTGAAAGAGCCACACTTGCTGTATGGGGAATTTAAGAGGGCAAACTAAGTAAATAAACCAAGGTGGCCCAAGTAAGGAGGGAGTGAGGGAAGGATTTGGGGGCCCCATAGATCAGGTGTGTTTGGATAGGTTTAGGAAATGACACAGATATCAGAAATATTTGGGGTTTTGTTTGGAAATAACTAGGCCCACGTCCACAGTACTTCCCTATGGGAAGATGAGAAAACCTGACTGAGAAGAAGGCAGAGGAATCACCTTCCATCCTCCAGCCAAAATGAACATAAATGCCAGGCTACTTTTTACAGCTTTGAATTTGGGCGTCCAGGTTTGATGAAATATCTATTATAAAATAAATAAAATACCAGGAATTTCCATAGTCGGGGGAGGGACTGTGTGAGGATGGCCTTGGGTCTGAGCCTAACAACTCCATTTTAAAAACTCCAGTTTGAAACCTGCAGTCTCACCAGGCACACCCACAGAGCCCTCCAGTATGGCCCTCAGACACAAACAAGTCATTTCCCCCCACCCAGATAAACTCAGAGTAAAGCCTCCAGCAGGCTGTCCTCACCTGATAAGAGGGAAAGGAGAAAAGAACAGGGTGGGGACCACCAGACCAGATGTTTTAACCCAGGGAAAATGATGTCACAGAGAAATCCGGTGGTAACTGATAAGGATTGAAAGAGGGGTCAAAAGCCCCAAAATTTAGTATAAATAATAGAGCAAATGAACAGATATTCAGCCAGCCAATACTGATGCACACAAGCTGGAGAGCCTGATGAGGACCTGGACTGACATCCCATCACTTGTCATCGTTTGCTGATCCTCTGCATGGTCCTCACCGCTCTCAAACTCTACAGCCACATCTTGACCCTGGTGAGAGCCACAACTTCTCCCTAGGACCACCACCTCAGGCGGCCTCCAGCTCCACCCCAAGAGAAGCCTGCCTTGGTTCCAGACCTGATCACCACAGTCTGAGTGTGCATCTGCTGGACTTAAAGCCTAAGGCTTGAGACTTTTGATCTGACACATGAACTTAGCATGCAGAGGGAAAGTCCTTCACAAGTCTGTCATGATTAAATGTGTTTGCAATGCTTAGAATTCATTAATCTAGAATTGTTTGCTGTGAATTAATTAATCTAGAAATGTTTGCTGTGAATTAATTAACCTAGAATTGTCTGCTGTGAAATGATTATGTCTATTGCAGTGCCTAGCATTAAGATTGTCGTTTTCTTGATTAAGAACCTACAGATGAAATTGTATTGAGTGATTTGATGAATAAAGCATTGAAAAGGGCAAAAGATGTGGACATTCTTTATTTCTCCCCCTCCACTGCTTAAGTTGCACCTTTTGCCCATTGCGACAGGCTGTGGGGATGGGAAGGATGGTGGAATGAGACATACATTACTACCGTGTATACATGTATGATTACACTACTGGAGTGACTCTGAACAATGTTCAGCCAGAGGAAGAAGTTGTGCCCCATTTGTGTACAATGTGTCTAAATGCATTCTACTGTCATGTACAAATAATGAAAATAAATTTTTTTAAAAAAAATTTTAAAGAAAAAAATAAAGGGCTGGGGATGTGGCTCAAGCGGTAGCGTGCTCACCTAGCATGCATGCGCCCCGGGTTCAATCCTCAGCACCACATACAAACAAAGATGTTGTGTCCGCCAAAAACTAAAAAATAAATATTAAAATTCTCTCTCTCTCTCTCTCTCTCTCTCTCTCTGTCTCTCTATCTCTCTCTCTCTTAAAAAAAAGAAAAGAAAAAAATAAAATACTAGGAATTTTATAACTGGCATGAAAACAAAAATAAAATAAAAGTTATATCCTCTTTTAAAATATCAACCAAATTGTAGGAGAAATAGCAAATAGAGTACAAAATACAAAAATAAAGCTATTTTATCAAATAAATAATAAAGTGTAGAGAAAGGTATTGGGAAGGAAAACACAGTAATTATGTAAGACAGCTTTATCTGAACACAGGGTAAAAACAAAAAGAACTATAAATGAATAACATATTTAGTATCTTTACATTTCATATGAAATGGACTAATAATTTTAATACTAATTTATATGCAGGATAGTGAAGTCAGATTTAAAGATGTGTAGTTAGTGTAGCTAGATAAATCAGGTCTGATACCGAGTCTAATAAAGAAAATGAAGTCGGATCTGAGCCCGGAGAAATCAGAACTACACCTGGGAGATTGAAATGTTAATGTCCCCATGCTAAAGAACTATTAATGAAGTAGCTCCCAGCAAATAGGGAGGTGCTAATCAAATCCCCCTAGGCCCTTTCTGCCCAGGTCTCTCCCCATTGGCCCACCTATTTTCCACCTTTTGGCCTTGCCACCTGATCTCCCAACCCAGGCAGGATAGAGGGAAATAAGCAAGATAAAGGACAGAAATGTAGGAAGACAAAAGAAGACCTTAGATATAAAGGGATAAGCAAGGACTCTCCTGGTAACCGGCAGTATCAATAGAGTGAAATGGATAAGTAAATACATCAGTCTTAACTTTGCCATACACCCAAGACTGGATATCTAGCACATAGCATGATGACCATGGGTAACATGTTCTGGGATGTACCTGCAGTTGGCTGGGACAGCAGACCCTAAGTTCTCCTCACGCACACATTAACTATGTGAGATGACGACTATGGTGGTTATCTTGACTGCACTGATCATTTCAAATGTGCACACATATCAATCACCAATGTGTGTGATAGAGCTATAAATTAGCTAAATCCCATTGAAGGATTGGCTGGAGCCTACAAAGCCCAGCAGTGTTCGCCCTACAACAGAAGCCAAGACTGTACCCTAGCCCAACAGTGGGAACTACTGTACACCACATCCCTGCATAAAGAGAGTCAATGCTGGGGCCCACTGTCATACCTATCCCTTTCCCTTGCTTCCACTTGAAGACCCCTCTCAACAAGTGACACCTCATACCAAGGCAAGTCACCACCATACTGTCCACCCTGGGTCCAAGCTGTGAAGAGCTTCTCTATGCCCCAGGATGGCAATCAATGCTAATCCCTGTCCCTCACCCCAACTCCCCAGAATACAGGTCTTGAGATGTGTACTATCATTTTGGAGACCAAGCAGATGTGGGGCTCCCCAAGCTCAAAAATTAGAATTTGGACTAGGCTGTGCAAAACCAGCCTAAGGACCACAAAAACCATTGCTTTGTAGGAGCAGAGCTGAACCTTGGATTCTCAGCTACTGGTGAGAAACTGATGTGACTCCATTATAAATTAGAAAAAAAAAAAAAAATTAAACCAGCCTCTACCTCAAGTCCTGTCCAAAGTGACCCTTGTCCTTGGAAAAACTCACAGAGCATTCCTAGGCACTAGCCACCCTGCTGAGTTGTTTGTCTGTTAACAGGAGAGATCTGCAGTGCCAAGTGTCTCTGACTCAGTTACGCTAGTGCCTGGAAAGACCAAAGAATGTTTGAGGCCTAATGCCTGACCATGAAGATCCATAACAACCCCCTAGAAACTACCATCAGCGGGAGAAAGGGAAAATACTTGGAATGCCAGGTGACCCCCCAAGTAGCCTCGGTGATTGATAACATGTTAGGAAACCATGTAGTTTAGCTTGTACACCCCTCACGGATTAAACCAACCAGTTCAAACAAATCCACCTCTTGTACTAATCAATCACCCCTACCCAACTTGTTCCCGCCAATGAATGTAGTAATCAATGCTAAGAGTTGTTTGATTTTCCCACGGTATGGAATGATTTGCTGTGTGATGCTTAGAGTATCCAAAAAAACTATAAAATCTCACTGAACAAAGGACCGGGACTCACTCCTCGGAACCGCTGCATCGGAAACAGTTGTGAGTCCAGGCTTAAGCTTGCAATAAAGACTCTGTGTGCTTGCATCAGATTCAGCTTCTGATGATTGTTAAGTGCAGGACAGGCTGAATAAGCTGTCTGCAGGGCATGCCAAACAAAGTTAGCTGCAGGATGACCTGGCCGCTCAAGCCCTCTGTCTGGTTCTTTATCACCTGTTTGCTTCAAGCCCAAACGCCCAAGCCCCCGCTCAAGGCTGAGCGCTTCGCCCCCCTGCTCAAGGCTGAACACTAGCCTGCCGCTCAAGGCCAAGCACTTAACCCCCTTGTGTGCCAACAAGGCAGCTTGCAAACCCAGAGACCCTGTTAGATTTAGGCAGCACAGCAGAAGGGCTATAAAAGCCTTCCCCAGCTGCCCCCTCCCACTTCTTTCCTTCTTTCTCTTTGTTGCACTGCTGCAATAAAGATCTCTTGGTTGCTCCGAGTGTTGTGGTCACTTTTCTTTCAATGATCTTTTAGGGTCCCCCAAATCTGGCATTACACTGACACATTTTTCGACCTCCAAAAAGAGATCCCTTGGGTCCCACCAAGCATTCCAAGACCGAAATGAGGTGCCATATGTTCCACAGAAGCAATGTCACCACCACCACAATGTTCCTTATCATTAGGATGTGAAGTCCAGTTATGTCCACAAGAGCAGGATCCCAGCTATCCCTGCACTCTGCCTGGAGACCAGGAAACTGAGCCCACTGAAGCTAGATTTCATCAATGCCATGTGCAGGTAGAACAGGAATGGGAGGAATAGAGGAAAAGATGGCAGGCATACACCATAGCCAGAAAAGGCAGAGAAAGAATGGTCTTGAGCCCAGGTGGAGTTGGGCTGATTCTGGCTTCTGGACTGTAGAAATGTGGGAAATGGGGTGTGTGTCTTGAGCCTCTTGTGGATAGAATTTGGATGCAGCACTGAAGCGACTTCCTCAGGATGGCGTGGGTCTTCCTCCATAATGCAGCAAACCCTGTCCTCTACCTTCAGCATACCAACACTAGTGTTTTTAAATGCTTTCAGATCAATTATTTTGGTGATACTAGTTTGCCGCAGTTTGGCTGGGCACAAATCACGAGCTACTGAAGCAGGAACAAACTTTATTTTTGAACTCCACCAGCAACTCCTCCCTAACGCCACGTGGCTCGCCCAGGAACCAGCCACAGGAAACATCTCCTCCGGAAATCCCTCCTCCTGCACTTCCCCAACCAATGGGAACTCTCGGGGAATCCCCGGGAATCCCCATGAGAACTCAAAAGTAGCAGCCGAGGTGGATAGTAATGCCTCGCCTGTCAACCAATACTGTTGGCAAAATGCTGGGGGCCATACCAACTCGGCTGTGGCTCTCAGCATCAGTTTTCCAAATATAAACTGCTACTTAAGGCAACATGCGATCTGCTTCTGCCCCTCCTCTAAATTTTGCCCAAGTCTTTTTCCCATTTATGTTATAACTTGAGTGTCAGTTCATAGCCTTCAACAGTGGAGTGCTGGTGAACATGCATCTCTGGAGGGAAAGACGCAGACTAGCAGAACTAGTGCTGCCTCATGATTTCAAGCCATTCACTGTGCCACTGAGAGGGTGGGGTCTAATGTGCACTCACCATCAGCAGGCCTTAGCCTCCACACATCCCCGCTATGACACACTAAACTAGCCACCAGGAAGCCCACCTTTCTCTAAAACTAACTTTATACAAGTAGGAGCGTCACATATAATCATTAATGATCAGACATTTCAGAAAGGAGTAGGAATTAAAATTCTATGCTATGCCATAATTTATTTCCTCCTATAATGGATATTAAAATCTAGTAGAACACTCATACATTGCTGGTGGAACTGTAAATTAATGCAACCACTCTGGAAAGCAGTATAAAGATTCCTCAAAAAACTAGGCATGGAACCACCATTTGAACAAGTTATCCTACTCCTCAGAATATACCCAAAGGGCTCAAAATCATCATACTACAGTGACACAGCCATATCAATGTTTATAGCAGGTCAATTCACAATAGCCAAGCTATGGAGTCAATCTAGGTGGCCTTCAACAGATGAATGGATAAAGAAAATGTGGTATATGTACACAATGAAATATTACTCGGATAAAGAAAATGAAATATTATTCAACCTTAAAAAAGAATAATTTTATGACTTTTGCAGTAAACGGATGGAGACTATCGTGCTAAGTGAAATAAGCCAGTTCCAAAAAGCCAAAAGTCCAATGTTTTCTCTGATATGTGGATGCTAACCTACAGTAAGGTTGGAGATAGGGGAAATAGAAGTCCAGTAGATTAGACAGAAGGGAATGAAGAAAGGGGAGGGAGGATAGGAAAAGGAAACTCAGTGGAATGAATCTGACATAACTTTCCAATGTACAGAAATGAATATACCACAGTGAATCCCACCATCATGTACATCCTCAAGAATGGGGTCCTAATTAGAGTAAATATATTCCATGCTTGTATAATTATATCAAAATGGGTTCTACTGTCATGTATTACTAAAAAATCAATAAAAAGAAAAGAAAAAAGAAAGAAAAATTTGGTACAAGGACTATAAAAAGTCTTTATAATATCAGAGGAGACAATATGAAAGGAGGTAAAACTTATAGAAACTACATAAACAAATGTTTGCTATAATTCATTCAAAAATTTTATAAAAATTAGACAAATGGATATATAAAAGTATCAGTTCCATAAAAAACATTAATTAGAAAAGAATTAAGAAAGGTGTCAGTTACCTTAGAAGAATGTTACAATTTAGTCAAGAACAAAGAAAGCAGGTTCCTTCAGTACAAAAGCCATTATAATTTTTTGAATTTTTTAATTTGTTTTAATTAGTTATACATGACAGTAGACTGCATTTATGCACTGTGATATATCATAATAGATGGGATATAATTTCCCACTTCTCTGAGTGTACCTGTTGTAGAATCACTTTGGTCATGCTGTCAGATATATACATAAAGTAATAATGTTTGTTTCATTCTACTATCCTTCCTGTCCACACCCCTCCCCTCCCTTCCCTCTACCTAATCTAAGGTAACTCTGTGGGAGTACCAAAGCCATTATAATTAACACAAGAAGACACCCACCTGGCCTCCTTGTTTATCTGATCTCCGTACCCCACCGTCTTCACAACTGTCAGTTTCAGTTGAACCTTGCTTTCCTGAAGTTCATATGTCTGAATTTTGAGTCCAACATTCGAATAAAAATGTGAGGATTTTTTATCTTTCAAATTAGTATTAAACAACGTATTAATCAGTGTTGATTTTCCAATTCCAGTTTCTCCTGTAACCGACATAGAGAGGTCATCGCAGTGGCATAAGACGGCTTAGCAGGGACACTGAACACCACAGTGGCTGGAAGGGCCCTCAATCCTATAAAAGTCAAACTCAGAGCAAAGGGTGGATGATGGCCAGGGGCTGGGAAAGGGCCGGGAGAGGGGCTGGGAGAGGGCTGGGAGGGGGGGACTGGGAGAGGGGCTGGGAGAAGGGCTGGGAGAGGGGTTGAGAGGGGACTGGGAAAGAGGACTGGGAAGGGGGACTGGGAGAGGAGCTGGGAGAGGGGGCTGGGGGAGGAGAGGGGGTGTTGGGGTCCCAGGGAGAGAGCCCTGGAAGAAGGCTGGGAGAGGCTGAAGCACCACTGACCACTGAAGCACACACTTCAGAGAAGAGAAGCATCTGTGGGAGTAACCTTCCAGCAGGAAGGCCATAGTTAACAGGAATGTATTGTGTCTCAAAATAACTCAAAGAAAAACTTCAATGTCTCACCATGGAAACTGATAAGTAAGTGAGATGATGACTTTGTTACTTCGCTTAATTTAATCATTCTGATATTCACATATCAAAACACCACATTATACTCTATAAATGTATATAATTTGTTAATTGAAAATTATATTAATCTTAATAAATGGTCCCAAATACTTGAAAGACAAATGTCTCTGGAAGTGGATGTGCTAGTCATGACTCCTTTCTTCATGGACACAGCAGAGAAAGAAAATACACACTAACTTATTACACTTTTAAAAATTCTGAAACCTTTAAAATTTGACATAGGCTAAGGAGAGGGAAACTGATACAAAATAACAAAATATTCCTAACAGAATCAGTATGATGAAGTCTAAGTCGAAATGAAGATGAGAAAAGAGGAAACAGGTCCGCTATGGTGTCTGGCACTTACCCACACAGAGAATATTGAAAGAGAACCCTTGATGGATGGATCTGTTCACCAGCTGGTAGGGCAGACACTCGAAACCAAAATGCCCAATGGTGGTCAAGCAACGAATATTTTCTTTTTGCTTTAAGAAAAGAAAAATTTTAAAGGTTTCAATTAGAAGAGGAAACAAAACCATTTGAAAGAACAATAATGATAACATGAAGGAAAATAGAATTATCACTTGATTAGCATGCCTCAGACTCTCAAGATGCAAGTGTATTCAGTAAGCTTGTGCAAAAGGAAGTCTGTGCAGAAACACAGATATTGCCACAATTGTCACAAATTAACTAAATCTAGCTCCAATCACAAAAAAGACACGTTTCTAAATTTAAAAAGAAATAGGGAAAGAAGCAAATGCCTCACAAAACCCCAACCCAATATTCTAAAATAAAAATTTTTTCTACTAACAAGGAAAACTTTAAAATTCTTTTTCTTTCAGTGTGTTGATATATTAGGATTTAACATATATATGTATTATTTAATATATATATAAACACTTAACACATGTTTACATATGTAAAGTAACCAAAATCAATTTGAAACTTAAATAAAACAAATCAAATGACTTTTGCCTCAAATGGCCAGCTAGGCCGCTCCATGCCTTAGCCATGCAGAGGGTGCTGCCCAGGACAGGGAGTGCTCACTGTCCTTGACGGTTAGGAAGGGACAGCTGGGTCCTGTGGCAGTTCTATCTCCAGCTTTGGGAGCATCATTTCCACCCGCAGTGCAGGAAGCTACCTTTTCTCCACCTTGTGTCTAGCCATGGCTGTTCTGTGGGCTTTTGAAAGTGGCCATTCTAACCGGGTCAGATGGTGTCTCCTGGAGGTATTGCTTTGCATTTCCCTGACACCCAATGATATTGAGCAGTTTTCAGATATTTATTGGCCATTTGTATTTCTCCTTTGATAAAGTGTCTATTAAGATCATTTGCCTTTTTAAAATTAAATTACTTTTAAATTACTTGGGTTTTGTGAAGTTTTTGAGCTATTTTTGTATTATTGACATTAACTATCTTTTGGATGATTATCTGGAACTTTTTTTTTTTTTTGTACTGGGAATGGAACCCAGGGGCACTTAACCACTGAGCCACATTCCCCACCTGAATGAACATCTTGAAATTTTCCCCCCATGTTTTTCTCCAGTAGTTTCAGAGTTTCAGTTCTTAATTTAAGGCTTTTGATCCTTTTTAAGTCATTTTTCTACAGGGTGACAGATAGGGACCAAGCTTAAAATGCACCTTTCCCAGCAACATGTGTCTTTCCCAGTGTCTAGCATCTCTAAGAGTCAGTTGTCCTGGGTGCACAGGTTAATTTTTAGGTTACCTTATCTGTTTCATCAGGTGCTGGGCCTGTTTTTATGCCAGTGTCACACTGTTCTCATCCTTTGCTGCATGGACTAGATACCACCTCTGTGATGGAAAGTGGCCGCCACCGAGGGGGCATCAGGTTTGGACAACCACAACCAGTCGTGTGAAGACTCACGCCACCTCCACGACTGAGGGCAGGTGCACCAAGCTGCACCACATCTTCAGTTCCACAACCACTTGGAAGCACAAAAGACCCTGAATAACTAAAGTAATCTTCCACAAAAAGAACAAAGCTTAAAGCATCCCAATAAATACAACAGAGGCCCAATAACCAAAAGAACAGGATAATGGCATAAAGACAGACCACAGACCAATGGAACAGAGCAAAGAACACAGAAATAAACCAACGCATCTATGCTGACTCTTCACAAAAGTGCCAAAGGCATGCATTGAAGAAAACAGACTATTCAACAAATGGTGCTGAGAAAGCTGGATATCCACATAAGGATGATTGAAACGTGACCCCCACACTTCTCACCCTGTGTAGAACTCACAATGAATCAGACATACAATGAGATGCAAAATGCTGAAAGACCTGTAGGAAGACAGAACGAAAATTTTCAAAACATTGGTACAGGCACTGCTTTTCTGAACAGGACTCCCAAAGCACAGGAAATAAAAGCAAAAATTGACAGAGTTGTGTTAAACAAAAAGCTTCTTCATAGCAAAGAAAACGAGGAGGGAAGAGACAATCTACAAAATGGGAGAAAATATTTGCCAACCATTTACCTAACAGAGAGTTAATATCTAAAGTATACAAAGAGTAAAAAAATAACAAAAAAAAGCAAACAATATAATCTAAAAATGGGCAAATTATATTGGACAAATTATATTGATATACTGTATATTATAAGCACAATATACAGTATAACAATATAATTTGTTCTACAAATATGCAATAACAAATCCCATCAGTATGTACAACAATAATGCACCAATAAAAATGTAAGGAAAAAAGAAATGGTGAAAGTGATTAGAAAAAAAATAAAAATAAAAATGGGCATATGTTCTGAGCAGACACTTCTCAAAAGAAGAAATACAAATGGCCAGTAAATATATGAACACTTACTCAATAGCATTAGCCATTAGGACAATGCAAATCAACCCTAAATGAGATATCATCTTGCCTCAGCAAAAATGGCTATTATCAAAAATATAACAAATGCTGGTGAGGATGCTGAGAAAAAAGGAAATTTCATACACTGTTGGTGGAAATGTAAATTGGTCTAAACACCATGGAGAACAGCATAAATGCTCCCCCTCAAAAAGCTAAAAATAGAACTACCATATAAAGGAATTGAAGTCAGCATACCAAAGAGATGTTGTGGCATCACTGTTCACAAGAGCTAAAATCTGGAATCAGTCAAGTGCTCATCCACAAATATGTGTGGATACAGAAATACAGCATACATACACAATGGAAGATTGTGTGGTCCTAGAGCATGAAATCCTATCATATGTGGCAAAATGGATGGAACAGGTAGCCCTCATGTTAAACTAAATAAGCCAGACACAGAAAGATAAGTAGCACATATTCTCTTACATGTGATAGCTACAGAAAGAAAAAAGTCAACCTGAACATGGAATAGTGATTCCTAAAGGTCGAAAATGGCAAGGGAGGGGCTAGGGTTGTGGCTCAGTGGTAGAGTGCTTGCCTATCATGTGTGAGGCACTGGGTTCTGTTCTCAGCAGTGCATATAAAAAAAAATAAAATGAAGTCCATTGACAACTAAAAATAAAAAATTAAAAAAAAATGGCAAGGGAAAGAGGGTCAACAAAGAAAGGTTCAATCTGATGAAATATCATGATGAGCAGAGTCCTCACCACAAGCCATAAATAGTGGAGCCACCAAGGACTGAACTTCTGAAACTGTGAGCCAAAGTATCCCTTTCCTCTTGTAAGCTGCTCACCTCGGGTGTTTTGTCACAGTGATGCAAAGCTGACTAGCACACCTGTTGGTAAGTTCTAGAATTTTAATTTTTCTTTGATTTTAATTAGGAATGGTTTTTTTCACTAACAAGATCAACATATATGAATGTACCACAGTGAATCTCACCATTGTGTACCTCTACAAGAAATTAATTTTAAAAAGATAACTATGGATAAATGGCAGAAAGATCAGTAGAGAGAAGGGAGCAGGGGAGAGAAGGAGAAAGAGAAGTACTGGGAACTGAATCAGAATAAGACATAGTCCATGCTTTTACAATTATATCAAAATGGGTTCTACTGTTGTGTATAACTAAAAAGAACCAGTAAAAAATGGAAAAAAAAGAAATATGTAATAAACATTAAAGCCATCACTGATATTTATGTCTAGTCAATATAAAAGACAATTCAGATTGTGACTCAGTGGTAGAGCACTTGCCTAGCATGCATGAGGCACTGGGTTCAATCCTCAACACCACATAAATGTAAAATAAAGATATTGTGTCCATCTAAAACTAAAAAATAAATATTTTTTAAAAATTAATATTTAAAAAAAGTAATAAATATTTAAAATAAATATTTAAATAAAATAAATATTTTTTTAAAAATTCAGAAGTGAATAGCCTCTTCCACGCAGTGCTTCCGCCATGATGAACTGCCTCATCACAGACCCAAGAGTAATGGGGTCAAGCGGTTAAATTGAAACCTCCCAAACTCTGAGCCAAAATAAAACTTTTCTTTTCATAAAAAAAAAAAGCCAATTCATCACCAAACGTAACAAGCCTTTCTCATCTAGAAGCAAATCAGATTACTCGGTCAATACTTAGAAACTGTACAATTTTATTGAAGTACAAGGGCAGAATTGCATTGGAAAGATATACTTAACTATATCTTCATCATTTGGTATATGTGAGGGTATGCACTTTGTTTTTTCTGCCATGCCAGGTTGAAAGAACTGAAATGAAAAGACAAGACATTTTCAGATTTACTCAACAAGGATAAGTTCCTAGCGTGACCGAGCACAGGGAGTCCAAGACAGACACTACCACAAGTGTCAGCTTTCCGTGTACACTGATGACTTGGTTCATGTTGCAGCTGTCTTGTTAGACAGGCTTGCACATAATAAATAACACAGCATTCAATGTAGGACTTAGAAGAAAACATTCAATCACAAACAGAAATATGCCAGGAAGGCTCAGCTCCTTTTGAAATCAAGAGGACAAGACCGTTCTTTCTCAGAGGACTCTCTGGTCATGAGAAAGGAAAGTGGAGAACCTTGCTGAACACTGTGCTGGAGCAATGGGAAGCACACTCAGCACTGCTTAGCTTTCTGGCTCCGTGTGTTAGACTGGCCCCTGACTGAGACTCAGGAGTGCGGAGCTTGCAAAGCTTGTGGAAGCAAGGGCCCAGGGAGCTGAAGCGAAATTCCTATGTTACCAGTGCTGTGCTGGGGGCTGTGGCCTCACCTCCCCTAGTGCTGACACATTCTCCTTAGTCCTGGTCCTGGGGCAGGTGAAAACTCCACATTCAGAAACACTTCATGACTTACCTGCCCAGAGCTTCAGATGTGAGCAGACACAGGCTCCACTGACTCCCCAACTGCTCTTCTTTCTTCTGCCCTCAAAAGTGGCCAGATTGATATGCCTCTGTTTGCAACAGTTGGGAACAAGGAGGGGAGGGACAAAGGACAGGCTGTGCCAGGCTTCCTGAGAACACTGTGCTACCCTATTTTTGAGTACATCACAAAGATACTCAATATGAGATACATTTTAAGGCTAATGTGGGTAAAACAAGAAGAAAAGCAAACTTAAGAACAGGGCTCCAACCCACGCCTCTTCCTTTGCTCTGCCCAAAGTTCAGAAATTGGTCCTACCTTTTTCCTTGCTGTTAAGTAGGGTTCTCCAGTTAGACTATTATGTTCTGCTGTACAGTTTATTCTCATCTAGTGTCTAGAAACTTACTGCTGGTCAGTGCAATGATCTCCAGTCCTTAACTGGAATTGATAATAAACTAAACCACTGAGAGAGAGGTCAGAGGTTGCTTCTTAGTTTCTTTTGTTTATCCTCTTGCAGAGTTTGAAGTAACTACAAATTGGTAAGTCTCTATCTCTGTCTAACTGCTGATCTGGCAGTATGTCTGCTAAAGGTGGCTTGAAAATTAGATATGCAAATTATCTTGTGCTTAAAAGTGTAATTACCAATGCAATTAGCAAATAAATATTCTAAGTTAGAATATTCTAATAAAATTTTATTCTCACCTAAGTCTAGGGAAGAAGTTCTCTGAGTTATGGTCCCTGGGCAGCTAGGAATCCCTACAGTTCTTTCAGGGTGCCCATGAAAGCAGTGTCACCTGCTGTCCCCACCCCTTGTCATTCACACAAGAAAAGTAGAAGAAGCCGATCACCCATGAAGTACATACTTTGTACTAAGTGTCTTGAGGAAAACAGGTGATGTGACTGACCTTAAGAAATAGTGACACCCTTCTCACGGGCCATTCTAACCACACAAACAACAGACAAACTTCAGTTATTCAGGCCTCGGTATTCCTAAAGCAGTTTCTTGAAGATTCACTGTGATTTGTAACATCAAGGAAAATAGCTGGACCCAGGATGGTGGAATTCCTGACCTAGGGTCCGCCTCCCCCCTGCACAGAAAATAACCACAGTAACAAATGCACAGACACATTTTGGTTAGTGGCTGTGGGAGGACATGGAAATCAGCAAGGAGGATATTGGAACCTTGAAAGATTTGGAGACCTAGAACAACAGCATGAAAAGAGAAACAAAATATCCTCGCCTTTGCCCGCCAGCTCACATCAGAAAGAGGAGTTCCCCCTTGGCAGGGTTGAGGGTGAAGGAGAGGGTCCTGGGAACTTCCCAGCACAGATGCTGATGATCTCACTTCATTTCTGGGAATGACATGATTTCCACAGTGGCAGCTCACTGAAGCAAGTCACCTGAATCTGTTGTACGGTAGCCTTGCTTTGGAAAAATATCCAACATCCTATCCTACGAAAAGCCCGGGTGCCATAGCCAAAAGTCGTGTTGAGCAGAAAGTGCCTGACCTGGGCTGCATGTGTGGTCAGAAGCCACCACAAAACCCCGTCTGGAAACACACAGTCCATTGTGCTGCCTGGGCAGGTGACTGCCGCACACACCCAGCTGGACTGAGGGGACTGTGACCAAAGCACTGGGTGTCCTGTGCTAGTTCATGACACAGACAACACAATAGAGGGCACTGCCCTAACAGACCAGAGCTGGAGGAACAGCCTTCTGAGGCCCAGGGGTGTTGTAGGTGGTGTCTGCTCTGGAGAGATTAGATCAAAACACCCCACAACATGGCCATTGCTGATCTTTGCTGAGAGTCTGGAGCCTCCCAGGAGTTCTCCTCCAGGAGCAGGTGAGCCAATCCCTCACCCCTCTGCTGCCCACCAACACAGCCTTCCCAGGCTGAGTCGCTGAGAGTATTCCCACCCACCTCAGATGGTCACGTGAGCTGCCAGACTCAAAGGGAAAGCCAGTTGGGCTCCCCTTGGCTTTTCTGACTGAATCCCCCTAATACAACTTTCTCTGGACATCTTTTGCTCCCGTTTTTTTTAGCTACACAGTAGGCACTTGCCAAGACAGTGTGACCATGTTTTCTATGGCCTCCCAGCTCCACAACAGCAGCTGCAGCATGGCCTCCTCCAGCATGGCTCCTGCCTCAGCTCTCTGCAGCCAGTGGAGAAACAGACAGCATTTGCAAACACCTCTTCTCTGTGCAGCCTCTGGATCAGCTAAGTCCAGGCTGCCTTCCTGATTCCAGGTGTTTCTGTCCACATCTGTCCATTGTGTCTCCCTCTGTGGTGAACTAGTGCTGCAGCCGCAGACGCTGCCACACCTGGGTCAGCTCCAAAGTAGTCTTTCTTCTTTGTTCAATGTGCCCAAATTTCTGAGTCCCTAAGACACTCTAACTGTTCAGTACTGAGTTTTAGTACAATTCCTCTTTCACCCACCTGGCTGAGAAATATACCCTGTTGCATCCCATGACTAAATCAGTCAGGGTCACTCCAAGTGAACTGTGCTGGCACACTGGGCTGGCATGAAATAATCAAACAGACAGAAATATCTTTTTTGGGGGGTGGGGGGGGTTCTGTGACGGCTCCTCTGACCTAGCTCCCATAAAGGAGGCAAGGCAGGCAAGGCAGACAAGAAAAAGAGGGAGAGCGTGCCTCAAACCTGGGTTTTATTGGGGAAGGCTGTTGCATGGAATATTCTATCCCAAAAAGTGCAAAGGGGTAGGATTATAAAGGAATAGGTGAGTGTAACTCAACCCCAGCCTCAGCGGGGTGACACCTACACCTTGTTATCTGAGCTGGGGTAACAGCCAAATTACTGACACTGAAGGCAATAATTGGTCAGAACCCAGTGCATCAGTACTTAAAGGTGTCTGCATCCAGGGCAGCACCCACTGCACCTGAATCCCAAGCAACTGGAAATGTCAGCTTCCTCCAGCCCACCATCTTGAATCCTGTGTGTGGAGTTAGAATGCAACATTAAAACAACAAGAAAATAGAAGGGAACCTGTAGAGAAGAGGAGGGTTATTATGGAGCTGGAATAATAGGAAAGAGGGGCAGGAAAGAGAAAATAGTTGGTACTTAAATGGAACAAAGAAGGAACATACAGGGTTGGGACTGTAGCTCAGTGGTAGAGAGCTTGCCTAGCATGTGTGAGGCACTGGGTTCGATTCTCAGCACCACATATAAATAAATAAATAAAATAAAGGTCCATTGACAACTAAAAAATACATATTTTTTAAAAAGAAGGTACATACACAATATGCCACAACGAACCCTACTGTTATGTTTAACAAAATGCACTAATAAAAACATTACAAATAAAATATCTCTCTGAAGATCTGACCTTTCATCAGAAACTCCTGTGACACACAAGAATAAAACTGGCAGGTTCTGTAGGGTAGCTGGCTGAAGCTCCACATCCATCCCTCCTCCCCAGTGCTACTTTCAGTGGGAATAGTCATACTTGCAGTTCTCCAGGGGAAAAAAAGGAAATAGAAATATTTTGGAATTTCTAGGAAATTTTCTCCCTGTAATATTGGACATAATTTTTTAAATAAAAATAATTAAGAACGTATTTTGTGAATAATAAAATTTAAGTGTCAAATCTAAAATTAGTTTTGTGATAATCTGTATCCACCATAATCACCTCAACAATTTCCCAACAGTTAAAAATATTCCAAAAATGGTGATTATATTTACAAATACAAATTTTTATAATGTGTAATAAAATGTGTCAACATTAAATAGATTAGGATTTCCCAACTACTGACACTTTGATCTGTGCTGCTGTTTTGTGGCTGAGGCTTGCAGGAGGTTTAGCTGCACCTCTGGACTTTATCCACAAGGTGTCAGGAGCAACCATCAAGAGGACAAGCAAATCCACCTCCAGACGTTTTCTAGAGTACAAATTAGCCCCAGCTAAGAACAGCTGAAATAGATAATTCAGTAAACAAATGTTTTCCCAATGACTCATGCATGACATCACAAGTCAGTTTGAGTTAAGCAAGCGGATTTTAATGTACAGGGATATAATTTTAGATTTCACTTTGCAACTAATCTTGTCAAGTTTTGGTGGAGTATCAAGAATATTCACCATTATGTGGGAAGACTACTTAAAAATTTCTTTTCCCAATTACAGATTGTTCCTCAATTTATATGGTTCAATCTATGATTTTTTTCGATTTTGTCAGGAAAGCCCCCAGGGAGCTATCATGTTATTGTTACACATCATGTTGACTGGGTCAGGTGCTTTAAAGGTTGCTTTGTTTTTTTTTGTTTTTTTTTTCTTTTTTCTTTTCTTTTTTCAGGGCAGGATTGATCCCGGGGGCTTGTGCATGCTGGGTCTTTTTAAAAGGCTTTATGTTGTTTTCTGACTGTGTTATTTCAAATTATCTGTCCTAAAGTTTATGCATTCTTTCTTCTGCTGTTGAAACTCTCCATGGGTAATGTGGACTTAATTTTAACAATGTTAATTCTTATAATGCATTAATATGTGAGAACTTTTCATTTATTTGCTCTCTACAATACCTTTCTTCAATGGTTTATTGTTTTCATTGCAGAATCATTTCCCTCATTGAACAAGTTTTTAAGCATTTCATGTTGTGTAAATGCAATTGTTTCCTTGATTGATTTTTCAGAGTTCACTGTCAATGTTTTAAATGATACTGGTTTTTGAATATTGATTCTGTTTTGCAACTTTGTTGAATTCATTTATTGTTCTATGTGGGGAGCTAGTCCGAATGATTCACATTCTCCTTCCCAGAGCGGAGAGACTTTGACTGTAACTACATCTCATAGTGACCTGGACATTGCTCTGGTCACGGAAGTTTGAGGGCACGTCTTCAGATATAGGCGTGTTGCCCCATGGATTGAGCTACGCTCATCTGTTCCTTTGTGATACTACCCCCTTTGCCCTGTTTGGGATAGAATGTTCCATGGAAACACTTTGTGTGTCCCTTCTCTTGCTATGCCTTTGGGTGTGGCCTTCCTAGATGTCAGTCAATCTGCTGACTGCAGACATCACAAAGCTAGACTCAACCCCCTAAACCTGACCCCTTGCCTCATTTAAATGGCTTCTCCCCAATAATAGGGTTCAGCATACACTCGCTCTCTTTCTGTGGACCCTTAAGATCAGAGGAGCTGTCACAGGACCCCAAAGAAAAAGGTACCTCTGTATCTTGTGTAGTTATTTGGCGCAGCCCAGTTCCCCTGGGGTGACCCTGAGTGTTTTAAGTAGTGAAGAACATGACAGTTCTAATCACTTTTTGGTGCAGCTGTTAAGGGCTTCTTTCCTTTTTCATTAACATGTTGAATTGTATAGGTTCGTGTGGTTCAGTGTAATATTCCAAAACATGCACAAAGCAGTCACTGGTCAAACCCAATCACCCCCTCCCCTCCCTCCCCCTTGTACCCTTCCCAGTCCCTGGTATTCACAATTCTATTTTCAACTGGACTTCTATAGCTGGACCATGGATCAGAGAGAATGGTGCACTTGTCTTCCTGTACCTGGCTAATCTGACCTGATGTGATGTCATCCAGGTTCATCAAATCACTGCCAATGGCAGATTCTGGGGTTTCTGAGTCTTGCAGCCATGTCAAGGCCTTCTCTCCTTTCTGAGCACCTGATGGACACATTGAAGAGTTTTCAGTTATCCAGTAGTTTGGGGGTTGTGACAAATGGTGTTCTCCAAAAATATGCCAGATACCTTTCTGGTCCCAGGGGCTCTTCTAGAACATTGCAAATTTATCATCAAAGCAATGAAAGCTACTCTTTCCCTTAAACTCAGACTTTTGTGGCTATATCAAAGAATTCCCATTTCTGAGGAGGCTGCAAAAATGATACTGCTTGATGTCTGCAGCTGTATCCCAAAAGGTCATGTGGCATCTCCCTGGCTCTCCATTTAGGGAACCTAACAGCCATTCCATGAAGAAGCTCAGCCACAGGCAGAGGCCAACAGTCCCAGCTAAGACTGACAGCCCATGGAAGACAGTTCTCAATGAGTTTCTCATGCTCCTGCACATCTTGAGAGCAAAGGCACTCAAGAAAAAGGACATCGGGAAAGTAGAAAAGAGATCACTATGTTAGAGGAAGAAGACCAGATGGGGGAGGGGAGGGCCAGAGAGCCACTGAGGAGTGAATCTGATCCTATAATGCTACATGCATGTATGAATATGCCACAATTGAACCTACTATTCTGTGTAATTAATATGCTCCAGTTTAAAAAAAAAAATCCCAAGATAAATAAATAAATAAATAAAAATAGAACTGCCATATGACTCAGCAATCTCACTGCTGGGTGCACAGCCAAAGGAAACAAAATCAGTGTATCCAAGAGACAGCTGCTCTCAGGTATTCATTGAAGCAATATTTTCACAATAGCCAAGAAAGGGGTACACTCTAAGTGTCCATCAGTTAATGAATGGATAAAGAAAATGTGGTACATATATGCAGTGGAATGCTATTCAGCCACACACACAAAAAGAAAGAAAGAAAGAAGTTCTGTCATTCATGATGACAACATGGAGGGAACTGGAGGACATTACATTAAGTGAAATAAATCTGAAAATTTCATTCATATATGGAATCTAAAAAAATGTGATCTCAAAAACTGTGCTCTATCTGTGTAATATGAAATGAGCTGCATTCTGCCATCATGTATAACAAATTAGAATAAATAAATAATATAACTTTTTTAAAAATGTGATGACTCAGTTGTAAGTTGCTGGCCTGGCATATCTGGGACCCGGAGTTCATCCCCAAAACCAGAAAAAGAATGGTGGTCCCCAGAGGCCAGAGAAAGCAGAGCCTGGGGAGGGGTGGGGAAGTTGATCCATACCATGGAGCTGCACTTGGGAGCAGGAAGTTCTGGTGAACTCTTGCACCCTGAGTAACTAGATAATAATGTGCTGTGTGTTTCAGAAATTGAGGAGAAAGGATTTTCAAAGTTTTCCCCACAAAGAAATGACAAACGTCTGATTGGCTTGATCTGATTGGCTTCAGAAATCACTTGTCCATGACATGATACTATTTCTTTCCTTCTGCTTTCTTACACCACCACCCCACCTACCATTTCCCAACCTGTGCTGGGGTTGATACTGTTTCTTAATGAATTCAATTTAAAATTACAAGACAAAACAGCATTTGTTGTGGGAGACCAACCTCACACTGACTGAGTTAACTCCCAGGCTGGGCAATGTGGCGGTCAGGCACCCATGCTACTAGACTGTCCTGCTCTTCCAGAGTTGAGTCTTTGTGCCTGGATATGGCTTCCTACAGCCCCATGGGTAAAGCTATGCTCATCTGTTCCTTTGTAATATAACCCCTTGCCCTGTTTAGGGTAGAATCTTCCATGGAAGTGCCTTGTGTGTGTGTCCCCTTCTCTTACTGTGCCCTTGGGTGTGGCCTACCTAGATGTCAATCAACCTGTTGACAGTGGACATCATGAAGATAGACTCAGCCCCCTGAAACCTGACCCCTTGCCTCATTTGAATAGCTTCTCCTCCTTAAAAGGGGTCAGCCAGTGCTCGGGCTCTCTCTCTCTCTCTCTCTCTCTCTCTCTCTCTCTCTTTTTCTCTCTCTCTCTCTCTCCTATGGACCCTTAAGGTCAGAGGAGCCTTCACAGCGACCCGAAAGAAAAGGGTATTTGTGTCTCTTGTGTGGTTATTTTGCACAGCCCAGTCAGCCCAGAGTGACCCCTGAGCCTTTTAGTCCCAAACTTGAAACAGGCAATTAGCGTCCACTTTGGGTGCGAAAGGCCTGAGCCTTTAAGCTGCAGGGTCAAAAGCAACAATTTGTATCATACAGCTTATGCTACAATAAAGTTACCTCAAGGATCACTGACTGAATCACAGTATCAGACTGCTTTATGCATTCCCAGTGCTGTCATGAGCAAAAACAGAAAGTGAGACCCTCATCTCCAGGCAGAACTAGCAGTGGCTGTATTTTCCAAGCTCAAACTATAGTTGTGGTGGCATTTTCGGACCTCCGTGCCACTGCAAAGGAAATTTCCATATTTCAAAATCCATTTAACTATTGCCGTCAAGGAGCTTTCACCTATCCTTCCACTCCACGTGATTAATCTGCCACATAGTGAAACGCTAAAAGGCAGTATCAAGAGAATCATGGAGGGGCTGAAGTTGTGGTTCAGCGGTAGAGTGCTTGCCTAGCACGTGTAAGGCCCTGGGTTCAATCCTCAGCACCACATGAAAATAAGTAAATAAAATAAAGGTATTGTGTACAACTAAAAAATAAATATTTTAAAAAAGAGAGAGAATCATGGAATTCTATAAACGCAATGGAGCTATACATATGCTCAAGTTAAATTATACGCTCTGGGATGATACCCATGTTTGACAGCACTTGGCTACCTGATGAAGTTCTAAAAAATGAAATATGTAAAATGTCATTATAACTAGCATAAATAGGTAATCGTTTTTTGGTGATAAAGAACACTAACTTGAGCCTGGGTTAAGCAAAATGTCATCCCCTTGTAAAGAGCCCCACTCTTCTCAACAGCAGACCTGTAACGGTTCAATTACTATATTTTGAGGTTCGCCAAAGTAAAATAGGGAGCAGAAAGCGATTTGTGCACATTGGAACCTCGGTGTGATTGGCAGGGTGCAGTGGGGCGGGGGGCTTCTATCTGCCCCTTGACCGGCCTCCGCGTGATTGGCGGGATGCGGGGTGTGGGGACTTAGTCTGCACCTCAGAAGGCCCCCAAGTGATTGACAGGCTGCCGGGCCCTCCAGCGGGCCCTCAGGCGGCCTCCGTGTGATTGGCCGGGTGCGGTGTGTCTCCACCTGCACCTGGGGCGGCCTCCGTGTGGTTGGCAGCCCGCGGGGCCTCCACCTGCACTTGGGCTAGCGCCCGCGGCGGACTGTATCGGAGGTCCAGAGGCTGGAGGGCTGCGAAAAGAGGGCCGGCTTGGTGGGCTGCAGTCCCAGTCGCCACTCCCTAAGGGGGGCGCCGCGCATGCGCCCCCCGAGCCCGCGTCGCCATTGCGCAGATCGCGGTGGGCTGATCGCCAGCGCTTGCTCCGCCTGGGCCGGCGGCTCCCTTCGGCTCCCGGTGCAGGCTGCGGCGTCGGGGCAGCGCGAGGGCCTCAGTCCGCGGAGCCGGTGAGTGCGCCCGGGAGAGGCGGCCTGGGCCGTCCCAGGGCAGGGCCGCCCACCGCTGTGTGCGCCGCGCCCGGGGCGAGGAGCCCGCGAGCAGCTCCCCGAGCCCCAGCGTCTCTTCGCCGGCCGCTCCCAGGTTCTCGACGCGGTGGGTTGGCCTTTATCACACAGCGGGTCTGCGATGCTCCCCGCGCAGCCCCGCGGTCTGAAGGGCAGTCCAGTTACGCCACGCGCCGCTTTTCTGCTTGGACTGAGATGACAGCTGATGTCAGTACCTGAGAAAGAAGGGGAAACTGATGCCGCCGAACGTTGTTTTGCTGGAATCTATTATATTGCATGCTTGAGAATAGTCTGATATAAAGCATAATGAAACTGGATGTCCAAAAACACTCCTTAAATCGTCGGTAAATGTACTAGTGGAACTGAAGCATTTACTAGACTACATGATGTCACTCTAAAGACTACTCTCTCGTGCTCTGCCACTCTTGTTACCATGGCCTTAAGTGCCTTGCTGCACAGTTCCCTGTCACTGTAACTACTGTATGACAGGTCTTCACCTTCTCCCACCATCAGAATGGCATTGATAGGGATGACTCCAAAGGCTGTTCCCGAACGGGGATGACTGCTCAGGCCCCAAGTTCCGATAGAAGATTTGTACCTTTCCACCTTTGCTCTATACACTAAATATGTTATGTGTACTTTTAAATCTTAGAAAAGAAAAAAAGCATGCCAGGCCCATGGAAGATAGGAAGCCTGGAAAACTTACAGATTGGAAGAGACTAAGGAAAAAGAGCTAAATGCAATTTAGGATCCTATATCAGAGAAAGAATGTTACTGAAAAATCACAAGATGTGACTAATTTGGGTTAATCGCACCCATGTTCATGTCCTGGTTTTGATAATTGTACCATGGTTATATGAAATATTAACATTCGGTAAGCAGGGTGAATGGCATACAGGAATTAAGCATGTACTTCTTTTGCAACTTTTCTATAATTTTAAAATTAGTGTAAATTTAAATATTTTAATAGAAAAGTAAACACTAGAAACCTTTTATTTACTCATTTATTAAATATTTATTTAGTCCCTAACTGCTGGGCCCTGGGCATTGAAAATAGAAGGGTAAAAAATCAGACAGGATTCCTGACTTGATGAAGATGTTTGAAGATGGCTTGCTGAATGGATAATTACAGTAATAAAAACTGCCACTTGAAAAATTGGTCATTGAGGGATCTCACCTGATCTGTGATATCAGAATCTTTCCTGATTTAATCTGAGACTTGAAAAATGAGTAGATGGCATAAAAATATTTTCAAACTAAACATATGAGGTTTTATATGGGGTTCACAATGGACATTAAATCTTCCTATCAAGATTTGTAGGAAAAAAAAAAAAAAAAACTTATTTAACTTTGTTGAAGCCAGCATTTCCTCAGTAATCTCAGGAGTCCTTTTCTTATATATAAAGGAGAAATCCTGTTCTGCCTAACAGTTATTGGGGTTTTTTGGTATGAGATGCGTGGCTTTGAGGTGACTGGGTCTGAAACTTAAGGGTATTTTTATTAAGTTCTCTCTGGCTTTTCTGACAGTGGGATTTTTTTAGAGCTGTGAAATTTGAATCTAGCCCCTAAAGTGTTTTGTGAAATGTTAATCTTAACACCCCCCTGTCCCAGACAGTGAATGGCTACCTTATCTAATAGAGCCATTCTACTAGAATTGCATTTTTCTCCCTTTAAAAAAAAAAAACTGTTTTCTTCATAATTAGTAGCAAATGAGTGCATTTCACTCTGTGGCTGTAATGCCTGTTTTTCCCTCTTAAGGGGAAGAAACTGCTCTTTGTGAAAGAGCAGGACAAGGAAGAGGCAAAGGTAGGACTCAAGCTGAATATCTTAAGAGTCGGATCATCTGTTCTTCCCTGCTTTTTGTAATGTGCAAATCAGAAATTCTGAGTGTGCTTCTGATTCTTAAAGATTGCCACACCTAGCTGTGCTCTGTCTTTATGAATGAATAGTTTGCACTTCTCTTTTCAGACTCCTTACGTCCTTAGCTAAGACTTCTGAGTTTCTTCTGTGACTCTGATGGGTGTTATAGGTGCTTGACCTGCAACTGTATCTCACAAGATCCTACCAAGGGACAGATATGAGTATCATAGCAAAATCCCCACATATGGTTGAGTAATAACTACCTTCAGGAGCCCCTGCATCTCAGCTCTGCATGAACAAGGCAAGATCCCAAGGGTGGGTGTTGCTAAGAATCAAAAATCATTGGCTCCTGATTCTCAACCACCTCAGAGTGGCGTTACTCATACATAATGTCCCTAAAGTCACTTTTAAGGACAGGCTAGGATACTGAAACTGCTGGCACTGGTGCATCTCCTGACTGGAGAGGCTGTTCCAGAAGAGTCATCACCCAGGAGCTGCAAATAGGTGCAGTAGTAGCTCTGGTGAGAATGGAACACAGATACCTGAAGGAAGGAGAGTACAACCTCCCTTGTGTACTCAGAGGCCTCCTGAGAGCAGAGGAGCAGGTCTCTGTAGTTTGGGCTGAATTTAACCCTTGGGGAGATCAAGATAAGACAGGTCCTTAATGTGTGTTTTCTGTATCACCTCATCTATTTTACATCCACAGTTAGAATCACTTGGCACTGTCAGAATTTTGAGTGCTGTTGCCTATCGTCAAGGATGCAAATAACACTAATTGCTGGCAAGGATGTGGGGAAAAGGGTACATACAGAGGAGAGGAAAAGGAAAGGTACTAGGGAATGAGACTGATCAAGTTATGTTATACACATGCACAAATATGACATAATAAACCCCACTAATTTGTATAATTATACTGCATCAATAAACAAATAAGATTTTTAAAAAACTGCTGCCCAGGCCTCCTGCATACCAGTGGGTTTCTGGATCTGTGAGAGCAGGAGCTGGGCACTGGCATCCTGTTAAATGTCTCCAAGTGTGTAGTTGGGGTCCAGAACCACTGAGCTCCCCACCTGCCACACAAGAGTGCCAGCCTCCATCCTTTCCCTCCTTCCCAGTGGCTGTATGCCAGAGGAAGGAAGTCCTGTGTCGAGTTCCCCAGGGTCATGGAGGAGCAGGGATACCAGGGTCCAGCTGTTGTTGAGGTCCTCTCTATGAGCTGTCTGCCATCCCAACACAAAGGCCCCAAGGTTTAAATTTATCCCCAGTATTATATATTAACAGGGTGATTCTACTATTTTCCCAGTGATGCCCTCTCTGAAGGCTGTGCTTTCCCAAGAGGGGTGTGGGGAGGAGGAAGTGAACTGTGGATCACAGACAGTCAGGTCCCAGGTAAGTCCCATTTCCTCTCCTCTCAAATGATGTTATGGTTCTCGTTGATCATTCCTTTCTCTGTGGCTGGAACATTCTCTTCTGGGCTGCAGTGGTAGAGCACTGGCCTAGCATGCACATGTCCGGAGTCAGTGCCCAGCACCATAAAGTCTTTACCTCTGTTTTGAAATGTACAGTGTTAACCGTATCCATCCCATGGTCCAGTGGAACACCAGAATTCCTTCCTCCCATTTACTGTGACAGCACTCATGACCCAGTCCTCCCATCTGCCCCTCCCCTCTCCGCCTCTAGTAACCACTGTTCCCTGTGCAGTCAGCTTTTATGTGTTGTTCAAAAATGAAACAACACTTTAAAAAAAATAATGAGGAAGCTGTGTCCTGTTAGGTCTGAGAGGGAAAGATTTCCGAGTCCATTATTAAATTTAAAATAGTGTATAAAATATGTTACTTTAGAAGTAAAAAAAAAAAAAAAAAACTGGTAATAATCTATATTCACATTTGCTTAAAGAAAAATTCTGGAAAGATACATTGAAAATTAAGAACAGTTTTGATCTATTGGGAAGTAGAAGCTAGCCAAAGAGGGAGAAATCTGAAAAAGATCCTGCTTTATTATGTATTTTTTTATATTTTTATTGCTATGCCATAATAATATATTATCTACCCAAAGATAAAATTCATTAAGGATTTGGAAGAAAGAAGAACTGGCTCACCAGATGTAGGGTTGCCAGTAGAAGGTGTGAAAAAGAGGAAAAGCTAGAGGCAGGGTACTGACGCCAACAGCCACAGTGGAGCTCAGCACACCAGAGGCTCTGGGCCCAAACTCCAAGACCAAAAAATAAAAATACAGAGTGTAGGCCTGGGTCCCTTGTAGACACAGCTTCTGGTGCTGCCTCAGAGAAAGGCTGGCAAGGGAAGCACCCAGAAGGAAAGAAGGCATCTGTGTGGTGTGTCGGGAGCACAAGCTCTGGAGCAGGAGCTAAGGAGGACCCCTGTTGCAATCTGCCTATGTATGTCCTTGGATGAATTGTTTGATTACTTCTAGCCTCAGTAAGTCATTGAATTGAAATATATTTTAGAAAGATGAATCATCAAGACATGAAAATTAAATAAAATCCCAGTCATATAACTAACTTGTGGGAGATGCATTTGTTTGTACCCTAAAGTGGGGAGCATTGCGGGTGGAAGGAGGGATAGATCTCTGTATTAGGAGGGGGTTACCAGTGTCTGGCAAAAGATGGCTTACAAAACATTGGTGCTGGAGGTATTTGGAGGTCGCCCTTTGTATTTTAAATCCCTGCCTGAAATGAGTCCATTTCTTTTGCTAACCCCAACTTGGATCCGTGACTTCTACTACCCTTTTATCTGCCTTTGTTGCTTTTTTTTTTTTTTTTGTTTAAACATACCAAGTATCTTCTCTCCTGTCCAGTTCATAACAATCTATTAAGGATTTACACAATCTATTAAGGATTTCAATCTACATGATACCTAATTTCAGTTTCAAAACATCTTCAATTCTTTCATTTCTGAAATCAATTTCTCGTATAGTCTTTTGACTGTGTGGACGAGATGAGAATCTTTAGCCTGCAACAAATTACAAATGCTTAAAAGCAAAGAATATGTCATGCATTTTTGTGTTGTTTTTTTTTTTTTTTTTTTTGAAATGAGGTCTTACTGTGTGGCCTGGGCTGTCCTCCAACTCAAAACCTTCCTGCCTCAGCCTCCCAGGTAGCTGCGATCACAGACCTGTAACACCAGCACCCAACTCATGTACATTTTCAGGTCTTGAAAGGTGACAGAAAGACAGGCATTTGTGGTCTGGAAAGGTTCAACCTGCATTGCTCAGTCCAAAGACTCTCAGAAGAATGCTCAGGCATGCTTGTCTTCCCTGTGCTGTTTTCATCCTTCCTCTGAAGGCCTCTGAAGGGCGCTTCTGCCTGAGTGGGGGTGTGCTTGGTGTTTCAGGAATTGCTAACGTTCCAGGACGTGGCCGTGAACTTCACCAGAGAGGAGTGGGAGCGGCTGTACCCTGCTCAGAAGAACCTCTACAGGGACGTGATGCTGGAGAACTACAGGAACCTGGTGGCTCTGGGTAAAGGTGGCATCTCCCTAACGCTGGAAACTGAGTTTCCTTTCTCAGTGGCAACAGTCAGCAGAGCCTCTGTAAAGGCAGGCTAGGCCACAGCGAGGGTGCCGATCTGACCTGGCTGAGGGGCTTTCATTTTCTGTCCCTCTCTGTGAGTGTGAGAGGAGGAGTTCATCTTGATGCCCCTGAAGCCTCCCTTCTCCAAGCCCAGAACCCCTAGAGATGGACCTGTTTTTGCTCCCAGCATGAACTCCTAAGATACCCTTTTTTCCATGTATAGGGCATCAGCTTTATAAGCCAGAGGTGATCACTCAGTTAGAGCAAGAGGAGCTGCGGTTAACAGAAAGAGATGGCCCCCTGGAAACCCCTCCAGGTGAGAAGTGAGCAGTGGGCATCTTATACCCTACGGGGAAATCATCACTTCTGAAATGAATGTTCATTGGGGTATGCTCCGCTCTCCCCCAGGATTTAAAGACTACTGAGGCCTTTGAAAAAAATTCAGTTCATATTTTATTTCCAAAGTGGAAATGGCTGTTTTTTTTAATTCAACAAAATATATACTTACTATTTAAAAATATGGAATACAAAAGTTATTTTGCAAGTCTTAGTTTGAACTCCCATAAGTACCTTAATGCTACAGATCTCCACATTTTCACTGCATTTCTTATTCAGATGTCCTCTCAGTATTCTTTAAATCCTTCTTCTCCATATCAAAAATGCTATATTTTTGCCTACTTTTTCTTTTTCCTTTTTCCTTTTATTATCAAACTCTTTAAATTTAGTTAAGCCTTCAGCCTGCACGCCTGTGTGATACAACCCTATTCTACCTGTGCTGCTGAAATGGTTTTCGTGGAGACTATTATTACTGACTTCTTTCCCATCAAATCCAGTGGCTGAAAAGCCGCCCATGTCCTGCTGGTCTGATTGTGTTGGCCTGCCTTCTTGACACTCCCTGGCTCCTCTAGTCGCTGTTGTGCCTCTGCCCTCCTTCCTCTCCCGCCTTCTCCTCCTCCTCCTGCTGGTGAAGGCACCAGGTGTTCTGCTTTTCAGTCACCCTGCCATGTTATTTTCCCACTCCTGCATTTCCAGCCCACATTTCACACACATGCTCCTTCCAGATTTTAGATTGCATTTTTGCTTATTAATGTCATGCTATCACTTAATTGAAGATTTTAAAACCCAGGTCTGTTCACTTTCTCCCCTCCTCTTTGAGCCTCTTAAATATGGGCTTTCTTGACCAGGGAATATTAAGAGCTCCTATTTCGGGAACACACCAGCAGTGTTCTGCCTGCTTGCTTCAACAAATGCCTGCTGAGGTGGGCATGTTCTTTCTGGTTGCTGGAGCTGGCTCACCCACCACTTCCTGTCTAGTTCACTGATTCTGTGCCCTGACACCTGGTTTCACTGTGTGCACATGGTTTTCTGCCATTCACACTTCTACTTTTCTTGAGTTGACTTTGGCGTGTCTCTAGGTTATGTTAGTAATAAGCTCACCCCCGACTTCGGCCCCTCAGTGAGCAGAGTCTGCTGATTAGGATGTGCGGTGAAGAACCTGACAATCGCAGTGGCATATTTTTACAGCCCTTCACACCTCTGAACCTGGGGAGCAGGACACTGAAGGAAGAGATTGTAAAAACTCCCTTTGCAGGTGAATTGCCAAGGCAGGGCCTACTGAAGAGAGCAGAGCTGATCCTTCCCCAAATTGCATATGCTACACCTGTAGGACCCATGCTGTCCCCTCTTGTGTCCCTACCCACAAGCCTCCAACTAGAAAAATCAATTGCTAACCATAGAACAACTTCCCAACTTCATTATGCAACTACACATGGATGCCCAGGGCTCTCAGGTCCTCTCAAACAGCTGGTTCCTTTTCATGTCCCTCCAGGGGCATGCAGCCTTGCAGTCTCTTCCAGGGAAACCACTTGCTAGTTCTTCCTTGTCCTGTGGGACATAGCCATCTGTCCTCATGAAGGTGTGGTGAAGCCCTTCTGTTGCTCGGGACTGAGAGGATGACCTAGCTGTGTGACCAAATGCTGGCCTGTCCCCTGGATGCTGCTTGCCATGCCTCCTTATTATGGACATTGGCCAGCACCAGTTTATCCAAAATCTATTCTTAGCCGAGAGGAGACCTGGAAAACAGCCAGGGATTCAGCAACAAGGATGTTGTGATTGAATTAGTGAGAAAAGTGACAGGTGATTGGGAGGAGTCTGTCCATGGTTAGAAAAGACAGCTGTGCTGGTGTTCGTACAGTGGGTAATGAGAAGTGAAGGCAGGACAGGAGAAAATGCAGAGATTCCCCCAGAATAAGGAGAAGCAGGAATGATTTCAGCTTATCCATATCACCAACAGGAGAAGTCTGCAGAAGGGTAGGTAAGCATAGACGTGAGCTGGGGCAGGGTTCCAGAAGAGAGTGTATTGGAGGGAAGGTGTGGTGTGGGCAGTGTGTGTGTGTGTGTGTGTGTGTGTGTGTGTAGTAAGTTTGCTGGTAGGAGGCTTGGGGAGCTCCTGTATGGACACTTCTGTTTTCTTGGCAAATCAGATAGCAAGGTCTTCTGCTGAGCATCAAGGAACTAGAAAAGCAGGTACAAAATGGGAACTTGGGAGAGCTTACTAAGGCTAGTTGAAGCTGGCCAAAGATGGAAAGAGGAATCTCCACAGCTCTGAAGGCCCATTGAGATTCTGCCCCATGCGTCTGTGGCTTTTGGTATGACAGATGTGCTATTTCTCATCGTTAACACCAGGCAGGGTTTGCAGTGCGGAGATGGAGGGCCTAAGGATTCAGTGAGACTAAAGTAGGAAAACTGATCAAGAATCAGTGATTTGTCAAAGTCCAGGAAGTGAAGGAGGTCTAAAGAGGACTGAAAACTAGACACACAGAAGAGTCAAAGAAACGGAGGTCTAGATGAGGTTGGAAGCAGGGAGAGGTAGATGAGGCCAAGACCACCGATAGGAAAAGGGGGCACTGAACAGGAGATTCCTTACGGGGGAGGCTGAGGCAGGATCACTAACTCAGTCAGCCAAGGCAATTTAGCTGGATCCTGTCTCAAAATAAGGCTTCTCTCCAGAAGGCTAGCATACAATCCAGGAAGAAAGCTCCAGCTCCATGTGGGTGCTCTTTCCCAGTATGCATAGGCCTGGGCTCCATGCCCCATACCTCCCAAAAGGTTGCAGGTGATCTGTATGTTTTCTCTTCCTGTCTTTGCTCTTGGCCTCCCTTTCCTCCCCTGGCCTCCCCTCCCCTGTCCTCTTTTCCCTTCCTTAACTTTCTGGGTGGTTCCATAAAGATAAATATGTAGTCTAGCCCAGGAATCAGAAGCCTGGGCTCTCTCCTCTCTTTTTCTCCTTCCCCCAGCCCTCCTGTCTTCTCAGACCCTTTCCTCTCCTCTCTCTACTCCTCTTTCTTCTTCTTAGTTCCCACTAATCACTCCCAATATACCTGCTCCGCTGGGAATATGAATGCCAGCTGGGAGGTGATGGGAAGGGACACACGCAGTGCAGGGAGATCCACAGAATGGCAGAGGACACTCCTCCTGGCCGATTAGGAGGAGACTTGGTCAGCAAAGAGTTTTGTAGTGGAGTAAGACTGGAGGGAGCAGGGCCTGAAAAGTTGAGGGATACAGAAGGCAAGTCATGCAAAGAATTGTCAGCTGGAGCAGAGGAAGGATGTGGCCAGGTGGTTGCTTGAGACTGAGAGGCAGCCAGGGCTGGAGTACTCAGATGCGCTGTCTGCTAATACAGAGCCCATGAGCTGGATGGTTGTTGCAGAATCCTCTTTGTGAACCTTGGCCTGAGACTAGGAAGGAGAAGAGAGCAGCATTCCCCTCTGCCCATCTCAAGCTGAGCTGGCTTGGTGAAAATAACCACACAGAGGTACATACCTGTAGTCCCAGCTACCAGGAGGCTGAGGCAGGAGGTTCACAAGATTAAGGCCAGCCTGGGCAAGTTAGCAAGATCCTATCTCAAAATAAAAAATTTTAAAAAGCTGGGATATAGCCCAGTGCATGCCTAGCATCTATGAGGCCCTGGGTTCAATCCCAGCAACAACAACAAAATGAAACCTAAAACTTAGGGAGAATAGCTTTTAAAAAATAGGGTATAACCTTTAAAAAGAATGAGGTTGATCTATACTCAGAATATTATTCAGTGAAAAACAAAGTTACATAGGCAATATGTAATACTATCATTCTGTTTGGGTTTCAAAATTAGTAAAAATTATGTATAATTACATCCATATACTTTAACACACAAATGTGCATTAGAAGAACTGTCCTCCTTGAGAGCTGATAGAAGATATCTGCACACCAGGGTACGTGTGGGAACTCCCCTGCATCCTGCAGATAGAAAAAAGCCCACTAGATCAAGGGTAGGAAGAGATCTGAGAGACCCTTGAGATTGGTAGAGAAGCTTCTTAGGAGAGAACCCTGCTTGGAGGCCCTAGCGCTCTTTTGAAGGAAGGGATAGAGGGAGGAGAGTGAGGGGGAGAGTCAAGTTATAGTTATAGAACCCCCCCCCCCCCCAGTATTCTCATTGTTGGTGGTATTGCTTTTACTGACAAGAGTCCCAGTTGGGACAATAATGATACAACCACCCATGTGGAGGGCGCATTCAGGCAGCTGTGATGTGTGTTCCCTGTGGTCATAAGACCAATAGTAAAGTACAAGTTTGAGAAAGCCAAAGCATGCTTACCCAGGACATCCAGGGCCCTGGGCAGCTGACTATAATGTGTGGTCAGCCAGCAGTGGGGGGAGTTTGTGCTACCACACTTCTTTGGACAGGGTGTTTCTTATGGGAGCCAGTGTAGCCTTGGCTGTGGTCAAGTAGGATTCTTGCCCAAAATAGGTAATGGAAATGACAGGAGAGAAGGAGAGAGTACTCTAAGAACTGCTCGAGAGTGGTGAAAGTTCCCCAAACTTTAACCATCTGCCAAGTTTAAAAGTGGAGCTATTTAGCCCTTCAAAACCTCACCCCCTAAACTCGTCCCCAAAACACCTCTCTTGCCTCCTGTGACAAGAATTAGCTGGGTTAGTCGATGAGGGAGGAGGAAAGCAGTTACTGGGAGACTTGAGCAGAGGCATGAGGAGGCAGGGGAAGGGAGCAGAGCAGGGATCAGTAGGAGGCCAGCAAGAGGGACAGGAAGAGACTTCACCCCACAGGACATGGAATGACTGAATGACTCTGACCTGGTGTAGCAGTAGGAGTAGCTATGACCTAAGTATCAGGAGAGCCTCAGGCCTCTGGAGAGATGGGAGGACACCTGCTGGATAGAATTCAAAGCAGTGGTGGGAAAACAGAATGGAATCTTATTTTTATCATAATCCACCAGTCGTACTTGATCAAACTGTGGTTTTCGTGAATATCTATGTGAACAACAAGAAAAAAAATCAGGCAAGACAGGCTCCAAAGTGTCAGCTATGGTTATTTTACAGGTGGGACTCTTTCCTAATGCATTTCCATATTATTCAAACAGAGGCAAATGTACTTTTTGTACGCTTGGTACACTATAGACAGCCATTACTTTTACCAGCTTAAACAAAAGATGAAAAATGGGAAGATACTTCCCCAGCAGGCTTCTGGCCTTACAGTAGGAAAACCCACAGACCAGGTTGCCAGGGCCTGGCCTGGGCCTGCCTTCTCCAGGAAGCCATTGTCCTCTCCCCTCTGAGCAGAGCTTCCCGAGTGTCTCTAGCAAGAGACTCCTTTCACCCTGGGTGCTCCTGGGAGACCTGCTGTCATGGCCACACCAGGTTTCAAATCCCCTCTCGCTGCTCCCTGCCCACCCTCCATCGCCTTTCCTGTGTGACATGGCCTTGTTTCATTTGGCAGTTCTTCACACAACAAGTTGTTTTTCAAAGCATAAAGAATATTGGGAAGAATTTATATGTTCTGAATTTCTTTTAGATGTAGAGAACATACCTGAAGTAAAAAAGTCAGCTCTAAACCAGAGTATTTCTGATGAAAACCAAACCCAGGACATGATCATGCAAAGACTAACAAGAGACAGTTTCTGGTACTCCATCTTAGGAGGACTCTGGGATTTTGATTATCACTTAGAATTGAACCAAGAAAACCAGCAGAGATATTTGGGACCAATATCTCTCATCCACCAAAAGCTCACACAGGAGGGAAACAGCGAATGTAGGAGATCAGAGGACAATTATGGTCAGAGAAATCCTTCTCTTCAAATACCCCTTTATTATGGCGCACAAGGAAATAGCCTCAGACATGGCTCAGACTTGATCTGCTATCAGGGAAACCCTGTGAGAGAGAACCCCTGTGAATTTAACGAGTGTGGAAGAACCTTTGGTCAACATATTCTTCTTCCTAGTAATGCACGTGCCATAGAGAACCCCTGGGAACATGGAAAGGCCTTCAGCCACAGCTTGCCTCTCGGCCAGCCTCAGCCAGTGTTGACAGGAGAGAAGCCCTACAAGTGTGATGACTGTGGGAAGAGATTCAGCCAGAGAATACACCTCATTCAACATCAGAGAATTCACACGGGGGAAAAGCCTTTTACTTGCCATGAGTGTGGGAAAGCCTTCCGCCAGCATTCCTCCTTCACCCAGCATCTGAGGATCCACACCGGAGAGAAACCCTATAAGTGCAATCAGTGCGGCAAGGCCTTCAGCCGCATCACATCTCTCACGGAGCACCATAGACTTCACACGGGAGAGAAACCTTATCAGTGCAGCTTCTGCGGGAAAACCTTCAGCCAGAGGACCCATCTCAACCAGCACGAGAGGACCCATACTGGAGAGCGGCCTTACAAATGTCCTGAGTGTGGGAAAGCCTTCAGCCAGAGCGCACACCTGAACCAGCACAGGAAAACCCACACCCGTGGGAAGGTGCCGGAGTGCAAGTGTGGGCGGGCCTTCCGCCACCATGTGTCACTCTGCAGCATGTGATTGTGCTGGGGAATGATCCAGTGACTCAAATTATTCACAGTGGATAAAAAGCTTATAAATAAACCTTTAATGCATAAAAACCAAATAAAACGTGCACCTTAAACTGGTAGCCTATTACATTCCGAAGAAGGATAATGGATTATTTTATAGAAAACTTGAGTCATGTTCCAAGTCTAATTTAACATGTTTTTAAAAAATAAGCAGAAGTATTATAAGCAATAAGCTATCATCATTCACCTCTAAGTTCTATGCTACAAAACCTGTTAACCAAGGCATGCTATAGTATACATCATCAAACCAAATAAACATGAAAGTAATGTCCCTCAAGATGGCCTTGGTCATTTTGTATCTCCTTTAACGCTTTTGCTATATCTGATCATAATATTTTTAAAAGGGTATAGGATGTTTAGTTTGGCCTAGGAAATATTATTTATGAAAATCATGAGTTTGCTATGCTAATGACATTCTAATTTCTATAATAATAAATATCTAATATTTGGAATTAAAAACATCAACAAAAAGTCTGATGGTTTAATGAATATTGAAATAGGATGTGACAATGTTCTGTTATTTTTCTATTATTTTATAGTAACAGAATCTTTGCATTGTCTTCAAACAAATTCTGGGGTCACTTTGAGAAGAGTCTTAAAGGACACTGAGAAACCTGCTTTTCTATCCTGTTATACTAGTTTTAAATTCACCATGGAAAACACAGATTTCCTTTTGCTTTATTTCTGGCTAACATGTATTGATTGCATCATTGGTGGGATTCATGCAAGATATTTTCTTGCATACACACAGTGTGCCCCAATAAACGCAGCTGCACAGTATCCACCCTCCCCACCCAGCACACGCCTCCCTGCCCTCTAACGATTACTGTTCCACATAAGGCCAACTGTTTTGCTTCCACATGACAGGGAACATGTGGTACTTGTCTTTCTGTGCCTGATCTATTTCACTCAGCAGAATGTCCTCCAGTTCCTCCCATTTTGCTGCAGGTGACAGGATTTCATTCTCAATGGCTGAAGAATATTCCAAGGTGTATAAACACCACAATTTCTCTATCCACTCATCTCTTGATGGGCTAATAAACTGTTTCCATACCTTGGCTGTTGTGAACAGTGCTGCCGTAAGCATAGCGTGCAGGTGTCTCTGAGTGTGTTGGTTCATTTCCTTTGGGTATCTTCCCAGAAGTGGGATGGCTAGATCACATGGCAGGCCTAGGTTTGGCTTTGAGGGATCTCCATACTCTTCTCAGCAAGGACTGGACCAATTTACATTTCCATGAACACTACAGAAGAGTTAGTTCTCCTCACCCTCACCTGCATTTACTATTTGTTTGGTTTTTGAATAATGGCAAGTCTAACTGGAGTGAGAGGATACTTAGTTTTAGTTCTCATTTGGATTGAACAGTTTTCATACACTTGTTGGTCATTTGCATTTTTTTCAAGAAGCTTCTATTCAGATCACCCACCCATATTTTAATTAAGTTATCTAGAGATTTCCTTATTGATTCCTCATACATCTGGATGTTGATCCTTTGCCAGATCAATAGTTGGCAGCTATGTCCTCCTGTTCCATAGGTGCTCTCTCCACTCTGCTGCTTCCTTTGCTGTGTAGAAGCTTCAGAGTGTGATATAGTCCCATTTGTCATTCTGTTTTGGGGGGGTCTTGTCCAAATAAATTCTTACCTGTAACAACATCTTGAAGTATCTGCATTTTCTTCTAGTAATTTCAGAGTTAAGGGTCTTACATTAAGATCTTGAATCCATCTCAAGTTGATCTTTGTACAGGTGAGAGATCGGGGTCAAGTCACAATCTTCTGCCTGTGGATAACCAGTTTTCCCAGCACCATTTTAAAGAGGCTGCCCCTCCTCCACATGTTTCTCTGGCACCTTTGGCAGGAGTCTGTGGGTGGTAGTTGTGTGAGTTCATTTCTAGACACCAGTCCCATGCTGCTTGGTTACTGTGGCTCTGCAGCATGTCCTGAGCTCAGGTATTGTGATGCCTCCAGCTCTGTCCTTTTTAACTTAGTGTTGCTTTTTATATTGGGATCTTTTTTGCTTCCATATGAATTTTAGGACTGTTTTGTCTAGTTCTGTGAAGAATGTCATTGGTATTTTGATGGGAATTCCATTGAGTCTGTATATTGTTTGGGGGACTATGGACATTTTAACAATACTGATTATGCCTATCCATGAACATGGAATCTTCTTCAGTTTCTTTCTTCAAAGTTATCTATAGTTTTCACTATAGAGGTCTTTCACCGCCTAAGTAAGATTTATTCCTAGATAGTTTATTCTTTTTTGAGGTTACTGTGGGATTGTTTTCCTGATTTCTTTCTGAACAGATTCACTGTTGGTATATAGGAAAGCTGTTGATTTTTGTATGTTGGTTTTGTAACCTGCTACTTTGCTGAATTTGTTTATTAACTCCAACAGTCTTCTGGTGGAGTATTTTGGATCTTCTAAGTAAAGGATCATATCATCTGCAAACAGTAGTAATTTGACTTCTTCCTTTCCTATTTTTATCCCTTTTATTTCTCTTACCTTAGTGCTCTGGCTAGACTTTCTAGCACTATATTAAATAGGAGTGGTGAGTGAACATCCTTGTTTTGTCTCAGATTTTAAAGGAAATGCTTTCCGTTTTTCCCCATTTAACTATGAGGTTAGCTTAGGGTTTTTCATACATAGTTTTTTTTCTTTATTTTTAGGTAGGTTCCTTCTATCCCTAGTCTCTTCAGTATTTTTATGATGAATGGGTGTTGAATTTTGTCAAAGGTTTTCTCTGAATCCATCTAGATGACTAAGTGACTTTTGTCTTAATTCTATTTATGTTATGAATCACATTTATTGATTTGCATATATTAAACCATCCTTGCATTCTGGAATAAAACCAACTTGGTCATGGGTTACAATATTCTTATTATGTTGTTGAACCCAATTTGCTAATATTTTATTAATATTTTTACATGTAAGTTCATCAGGAATATTGGTCTGTAGTTTTCTTTCCTCAATGTGTTCTTATCTGGTTTTGGTAGGAGTGTGTTACTGGTTTCATAGAATGAATTTGGAAGTACTCCATTCCTTTCTATTTCATGGAAAAATTTGAGAAGCATTAGCATTAGTTCTTTTTTAATGGTCTGGTAGAATTTGGCTGAGAATCCATTGGATCCTGGGTTTTGCTTTATTGGAAGATGTTTTATTATTGCTTCTATCTAATTGCTAGTTTTTTGGTTGTTTGGGTTTTCTATGTCCTTCTGTTTCAGTTTTGGCAGACCATATTTTTCTAGAAATATGTCCATTTCTTCTAAATTTTATAATTTATTGGTGTTTAAGTTTTCAAAATAGCCCATAAGGATCCACTGGTCTGCTATAATGTCTGTGGTGATTTCTCCTTTTTCATCTCTAATTTTACTAATTTGAGTCTCCTCTCTTTTTTTTTTTTTGGTGAGTTTGGCTAAAGGCTTATCAATCTTGTTTATCTTTTCAAAGAACCAACTCTGTTTCATTGATCCTTTGTGTGTATGTATGTTATAGTTGGACACAATACCTATATTTCTTTATTTTATTTATTTATTTATATATGATGCTGAGGATCGAACCCATTGCCTCACATGTGCTAGGCAAGTGCTCTACCACTGAGCCACTACCCCAGCCCCAGATCCTTTGTATTTTTTTTTATTCTTAGTTTCATTAATTTTGGCTCTGATTTTAATTAGTTCCTGTCTTCCACTGGTTTTGAAACTGATTTGTTCTTTTTTTAGGGCTTTGAAAGACATCCTTAGGTTTATTTTGGATCTTTCTGATTTTCTTTTTTTTTTTTTTTTTTTCTTTTCTTTTAATTGTAGATGGACACAATACCTTTATTTATTTATTTATTTTTATGCAGTGTTGAGGATCGAACTCAGTGACTCACATGTGCTAAGCAAGCACATTACCACTGAGCTACACCCCCAGCCCTCTGATTTTCTTATATAGGCATTCATAGCTATAAGCTTTCCTCTTAAAACTAATTTCAGAGAGTCCCAGAGGTTCTAGTTTGTTGTATCACTATTCTTGTTTGAGTCTAAGAATTTTTAAATTTCTCCTTTGATTTCTTTTGTCACCCATTCATCATTCAAAAGAGTATTGTTCAATATCCATGTGTTTTTATAGTTTTTGTATAGGGTTCTGTCACATTGATATATAATCAGATGCAAGGAATTATATCAGTTTCTGTATTTGCTAAGAGTTGCTTTGTGCCCTATGTAGATGAGAAACTCTTGAGCATTTATCCATGACTATCTGAGTAGAAGTGTAGAATGAAGGATTTTGTTTCTTAGGCTAAGATGCTGGGATCACCACTCTATGATCTTCACTTGGGAGTTTATAAGAAAAGCACATTCTTAGCTGGGCACAGTGGTGTCCACCAGTAATCCCAGTTACTCAGGAGGCTAAGGCAGGAGAATCACAAGTTCAAGGCCAGCTTCAACAACCCAGCAAGGCCTTAAGTAACTTAATGAGATCCTGTCTGTTAGCACAAAAGGCCCAGGCTGGAAGCAAACTTCACAGATCAGCTCAGCACAGCTTTTATTCAGGAACAAAGTTATATTCAGGAATGGACTGACAACTCTGATGGAATCACTTTCATGGTGGAAAATGAGCCACTGACCAAAGGGGGAGTCTGTGCTTATATTGGTTACAGTGATTTGATTAATGAGTGTGTCAGTTTGGGCACTCAGGAATTTGGGGTCTGTTTTACTGGGTGAGATGGGAGGGGGGTCATCTGGGGTCAGTGGTCAGTCAGTATCTGAGATTTATTTTTTACTGGGCCATATGGAGGGTTCTGGGGTCAGTGGTCGGTATCTGGGAAAGGATTTGTCTAGGGAAGGATCAATGTTTTGGCCTCTTCCCAGAGACTGTCATTTCAGACTCAATGGATATCTCCTCCCCAGGGCCTGTTTTGTCACTGGGGAAGAATATATTGGGAAAAGATTAATGTATTGCCTTCTGCCTCATTCCCTCTCTCTGGGCCACGCTATTTTGGGGTTTGTCACTTTCCATATCCAACCCTGTCTTAACAGAAAACATTTAAAAAAGGGCTGGGGAATGTGACTCAGTAGTTAAACACTCCTAGGTTCAACCCCCAACATTGGAAAGAAAGGAAGAAAAGAAAATCATATTCTCCAGTCCTACCCTAGAACTGCTGAATAAGAATTAAAGGGAGCAGAACTTGAGACCAAGGCTCTTTTCTTTTTACTGGTGCATTATAACAACACAGAGTAGTGGGATTCACTGTTGCATCTTCTTACTTGCACACAATATATGACATAACAGTGTGATCTGTCAGTGTCCTCCCCCAGCACTGCCCTCCCTTCTCTCCTGCTCCCAGTGTGTTTCAGGAAGCCCTCCTCAGGATTCCAAGGCTGCTACGGTGTGAGCCCCAAACCACTGGACTTCTTAGAACACAGAAGGCACTTCCAAAAAAATTTATGGGTAAGCCTGTCTCTTGATAAATAAGGACTGAGAAACTGGCAACCCCCATGTTAAAACAGAGAGATTGCTAGATTTTTAAAGCAATCTCAACTGTTCCTCTTTTCAATTATATTAATATGTTCTCAGATCTTACTTTAACTCATTTTCCTCTAATTTACCTTTTCATCTTCCCATATCATTTCTAATTCTTTATTTCACCATGTTGACTTCTGCAATGGTTTTGCCTTTAAAATGAGCCATATTTACCACTAGGCTCCATGGTGCACACCTGTAATCCCAGCTACTCTGGAGGATGAGGCAGGAGGATTACAAGTTCAAGGCCTACCTAGGCAACTTAGTAAGATACTGTCTCTAATTTTAAAAAAAAAAAAAAAAAAAAAAAAACAACAGTGCAGGGATGTAGATCCATGGTAGAGAGAACCCCTGGAAGAATACCCAGTACTGAAACACACACACATACAGAATTACAGATAGAAATTTGGGGAGATAGAGGGAAAAATATATGATGAGACTCACAAGAGAAGAGCCATGAACCATTAGAAGTGATGAATGTCCAGGGAACATCAGAAGGTAGGGATCATAAACCACTGGAGGTGATGAATGTCCAGGGGACATCAGAAGGTAGGGACCATGAGCCACTGGAGGTGGTGAATGTCCAGGGGACATCAGAAGGTAGGAATCATGAACCAATGATATGGAAACTAGTGGATGTGAGTAGCCCAGTCTTCACCATGGCCCACCCTCTCCTGTCCTTGACGTGGGGCCCAAGTGCAGGAAAATCAGCCCAGGAAAACCAGCCCAGGATCCTGAAATCAGCTGGTACTCTGCCTGGGACTGTGCCTCCTGCTGTTGGAATGGCCCACATTCCTACTTCCCTGCTTACCCCACAGCTGCTCATGTGAGGTGCACACTCTCCCTTGAATATGTCTACTTTCCCAAACAAATCTGTGCCTCTGGCTGAAGAGTCCTTAAGTTCATTTCTATTGTATTTGTCAAGAACCTACCTGTCCTGAGTTGCAGTCCCCTGTGGAAATTCCCAGACCTCCCTCAGTGGTACCCTTCCATTACACCCAGTGTGCAGACCCCTGAGCCACCAACCTGAGCAGGTTCACCCAAGTGCTTTTCTTTCTACCTTGCTATGACTTACTCAGACTAAACTCCTATACTTCTAATCAATCAATCTCTCCCTCTCTCTCTTTCTTTCCCCCATCCATCCCCTCTTTTCTCCCCACTCTTTTACTTTTTTTGTTGGGGGGGAGGCAGGTACTGGGACTGAACCCAGAGCTACTTTACCACTGAGCCACATCCCAAGCCCTTTTTATCTTTTATTTTGAGACAGGGCCTTGCTAAGTTACCCAGGCTGGCCTTGAACTTACAATCCTGCCTCAGCCTCTCAAGTTTCTGGGACTACAGGTACGTGCCATCTTGCCATGCTCAGCTTTTTTCGAAGACCAAAGAACATAAACTCAGTCTGCCTGTTGACCATAGGCCCCCTTCTTGGGTGGCTGGGAAATCCCCATGCTGTGAAGATTCAGGAGGCTATAAGGTGAAGGTTGAAGTCATCTTTGAGATCCAGAAGGAGCTGTGAAGAAGCTCTCTGGTCTTTTTCTTTCCAATTATTCCCTTCTCTTTTCTCTGACACTTCAGCTTCAGGGTTAGCTATATGAGGTGTGCACTCTCTGCCTCTGTGATGTCTGTCTTTGCTAAGGTCTGTTACCTTAATCCACAGCTGGCATGTCAACTCTGTGAGCCATCTCCCTTGTTCACTTGACACCTGACTCAGAGGGCCCAGCTGCTCTGAATCTTGGAGCAAGACATCAGCCATAAATTTTCTTTTTGAGGGGACAAGGTGGAGGGATACTGGGATTGAACTCAGAGGTACTTGACCACTGAGCCTCATCCGCAGCCCTATTTTGTATTTTATTTAAAGATAGGGTCTCACTGAATTGTTTAGTGCCTTGCTTTTGCTGAGGCTGGCTTTGAACTCTTGATCCTCCTGCCTCAGCCTCCCAAGCCAATGGGATAACAGGCTTGCGCTACTGCACTGGCTGTAAATTAATTTTCTATTGAAGTTTACCTTATCCCAAAATGGGTTCAGATCCCCTTAAAAACCTCACAAGTTCTTTGTGTCCTCATTATTTGTACAATCGTAAGTTCTCAAGAACACCTATGCTATTTGAGATCTCAGGAATATTATTTTCATCAGGACCCTGAAAACATAGTTCAGTAGATCCTGGGATTTCCAGGAAGCAGAAAATGCAGGGGTTTGCAGAAGGCCTGAGCCTGGGCTGCTCTTGCTGAGTCTAAGCGGCCTCCAGATGCAGAGACACCGATGACTAATAGGTGGCAGTGTGGGACCGACTATCCATGCCACCACAAGCCCCAGGACTCGTGGAGCACCGTGAGGATACAGTGTGGGACAGATCAAAGTCTCTGGAAACTTCCAAGGACTCCAGTAAAACTGAACTATAGGAGAGGCATGCGTCCCTCTCCTCTGAGAGGACCCATTCTCTCCCTTGAGAGTGTCCCCTTTCCCATTTACTATATCTTCAATAAACGCATGTCTGTTACTCTGAGTGACCTGTCTGAAATCTTTCAGACCTGATTGCAACAATCGGGGTTTAAAGGAGGGTCTTTGCACAGCCTTAGTTTCCCAGAAAGCCCAGCTCTGTACCAATCTTGCTTCATGGATTTTACTACTGCAATGATGTGCTAAAGGTTCAAGGCAACGCTTGTCTCTCGCCCACCAGTTCTAGTTGAAACTGGTTTCTACAGATTTTATGATGGCGAGCTTTGCTTCTGCCTATCCTGGCTCCCTGAGTCCTGGCATCTGCTCTGTGTAAAGGTCACGGAAGATTCCCTGAGGGCTGACTTGTGTTCTTCTTATCAGTCTGCATTTCTCCCGCACTTAGCCATATTTGCTGAGGAATGTAACATTTCCTATTGGCTTTACTGAGTGGTTTTTGTAAATGCTTTCTAAAAGAAATCCAGTGGGGTTCAGATCCCCTTAAAAGCCTCACAAGGTCTTTGTGTCCTCACTACACAGTCAGGGCAGTCTGTAGACTGGCCCTCTCAACCTCGTTCCTTTGCTTAGGTCTACCTAGCACTACCAGTTTTTACTCTCCACCAGCCTCCTCCCAGCCTTCCTTCCACCCTTTCTCCACCCTTTGCTAACCCTGTGCAGCCACTGTTACAATCAACCTTTTGTTGGGATTATAGCTTATGCTACCACACCTGGCTTCCACTTCTTAACATTATCGAATTGGGTTATAGGTTCCAACATAGGAATTTTGAAGACATATACATTCTAGTCAAAGCTGAGTCTAACCTCATAGGGAAAAACAAAAACAAAAACAAAAAAAACTGTGTCCTTTAATTATATCTACAGTTCTGGCAACAGAATAGGCACTTAAACAGTTGACTCATGTGGCTAGGAGGCAGACAAGTATGGCAGGAGCTGCCAAAGTTCAAGTTCCCGTTCTTCCATTTGGTGGAGGTGAGACCTAGAACAAGTCATTTAGCTCTCTGGCCATCAGTTTCCTCATCTATAACAGAGAACCAATAGTTTTTTCTGCCTAACAAATTTGTGGTAGGTATTAAAGGAGAGCATATAAATAAAATTTATCATAATGCCTAAGTAACTAGAAAAATTCTATAAATGTTGGGTGAAGCTATATATTTATTTACAGGGATTTCTTAAATTTCTACAGAGAAACATTCAGGTTATAAATGAGACACAAGCAAATTAACATTTATTGAATATGTAATCTGTGCCTTATAGATTCATATGACCATCCTGAAGGCAGATAAATTAAGTCATTTACCCGAGGTGATAGAACCTCATCAGCTCAGAAACTCTGCTTGCATAAGATGATGTGATAGTAATGAAACTATAAAGGAGACTCTGGCCTGAGACAGAGGTGGCCAGACCTGTAGATCTCTTGTGGGTGTGTCTCACTGCTCTGTGCAGGCTCCTTCCCAAGCCCCTGACTCCTCCCTGCTTCCCCGCACTCTGCATGCAGACTGTTCAAGAAACACTATCCGTGAAACTTTCAAAACTGGTAAGTGAGACTTATGGGGACTACCAAAGCACAGGGACCACTGCAGTGTGTCTTGAAGTGAGTGAGGCCAGCTGGACACTGAACCCCAGTGGAGATGTAGAGATGTGGAGCAAGGAGAAGGATGGGGTCTGTGAATGCAAATGGCTGGGAGAAATGACAGAGCAAGGCAGATTCTTGCTGAAGGCAGGCTGGTGCCCCATGATACTGCAGACTAGGGAAGAGAACCACCACTGAGTGGGGGGAGAGGTGTCATGCTGACTTGGCAGGTCCTTGCTCAAACTGGATTCTACAAGGACAGAGAAGGAGCTACAAGGTCAGGTCCTGTAAATTAGAAGACTCAGAGGAATCAGAGGAGGGACAGTAACAAAGCAAAGTAAGAAAGTGGGTAAGAAACTGAATTGACAAAACTGTCATCCTGAACTTTCAGCCTCCAGAACTGGGGGCAAATAGATTTGTATTTTTATGCTGTCCAGCCTGTGGCGCTGGTTACTGCAGTGTGAACATGCTAATACATACTTAATTGTCCTCTTGCTGTCTCATGCAGCTATCAATTTTCCCCACAGCTGCTCCAATCCTTAGTCTTTCATTCCCATTGCTCTAGTTTAGGTCTTCATCATCCCCTAATGATACATCCAGCCTCCAGCTCCTCCCAACTCTATTCTATCTTCAACAGCTACCAGAAAGATCTTGAAAACCAGATAAACAGCTCACACTTTTCAAAGGCTCCAGCTATGTTAGAGGAGAGAGTCAGTCCCTTAACAAGAAAAGCCTCATGGGTGGCAGCCTAGCCCCACCCAGCTTCAAATCCTGCCACTCTTCTTCCTACTCTGTGTTCAGGCAATATCAAACCCTTGCTGGGTATACATGTCCCCTCACTCCCAGTGAAGCCAGAATTAGACAGGCAGTCAGTATAGATAGGTAAATCAAGTCAGGCCAATTTTGAGTGAGTCTGGACAAATTAGAGACTGTCCCCTGAGGGATTGAAATGTTAATTCCTTCAGAGACCTTCCTCCATGCTTATCAAGAACCTGCCACTGCTCCATCACGCTGCCCAGGTAACCTGTCCCAGGAATTGCCCCTCCCTACAGGGAGCTATAAGGTTGTTAATGTGTTTTGGCTACTCCATCCTACCCTTCCCGCTTCAGCCCACCTGTTTCCCACCTTTGAGTCATCCCACCAAGCATTCCTGGACCTAGTCACATATGCAGGAAGGAGAAAGTTAAGGGGGAAAAGGCAGGAGAACAAAGGAAGCCTAAGACATATAAAAAGGGCAGGAAAACAAACTTATGTCCACACTCCAGACTTCTTCTAGCTAACAGACATTGAGACCTAAAATCACACATAAAAACCTTCAAAAGTTTAGCTTAAAAAGCAGTAAAGTGGGTAGAAATGATTATGTCAATGCCAGGACTTAGAAACTTCAGATGCTTCAATGTTTTATTTATTTAGAGACATGGTATTGCTAAATTGCCCAGGCTGACGTCCAACTTGCAATCCTCTTGCCTCAGCTTTCCAAGTAGGTGAGATGACAGGCATTCACCACAATGCCATGATGAATCCAGCCTAATTCCATCTTAAGATTGTCAGCCATCTCGTCGTCACAAAGTCATGAAAAGTTAATTTCCGTGTTTTACTATAAATTACTGCGATTTCTAAACTTGCTTGGAATGCCTGCCTGTGCCTTGAATTCACCCATGCCTGGCTTTCCCTGACCAGAAAACAATCCTCTCTGAAACCCTACTGGCGCCTTATAAATTCTGACGTTGGGATCTAAATTTTCTCCCTAAGTGCTGAACCACTTAGACTATTAACCTACTACCTGCCTTTGCATTATGCTTGTCAAAATCCTGTTATCTGTAAGTTCTCAAGACACCCCCTCTTTTGCAACTTTTTGTGCTATACAACTGCACTCCTAGAGAACAAGAGGACTGTTTTCTAACACAAGGATTTGGGGAGAGACGTCCCAGCCAGTCGGAATTACAAGCTTGCTTTAATTTAATTTAAAATTGGAGTTGGTGGTCTTTTCTTTGTATGAAAAGACATTTCTTTGTATGTTCTTTCAAATAAAAAATAAATATTTTTATTTCTAGCGGACAGTAATTGCACACATTATGAAGTACACTGTGATAATCCAATTCATGTATACAATGCATAATGATCAGAGCAGGATAACATCATCTTGAACATTTACCATTTCTTTGTCTTGATAACATTTTTATGCAATTAAATGCGTCAACCTACCCTACTGTGCAAACAGAACATTAGAAAGACCTCCTATGCAATGGGACCCCTAAATTTCAATATTTGATGAATGACAGTCCCTCTGGGGGCAAGCTGTGCACACACCTGTAATCCCAGTTACTTGGGAAGCTGAGGCAGGAAGATCACAGGTTCCAGGCCAGCTTGAATAACTAAGGGAAAACTCGTCTTAAGAAGGAAAAAAAAAAAAAAATTAAAGGGGTTGCTAGCTCGCACGAGGGCCTGGGTTCATTCCTGGTACTGGAAAGAGAAGGGGAAAGGAAGAATCAAGTTCCTTGGATTTGGAAGGCCTTGCCCACCCCCACCCCCCAACACCACCCCCCAACACCCCCCCCAACACCCCGCCCCCCAACGACCACCGGAAGAATAAGCCAAACACAAGAGGAAAGGCTGGAACCTCCCGCGCGCCTATCACAGCGCTCACCGGGAACTTGTAAATGGAACGCCACCAGCCCTAGCGATCATGGCCAGGCCCCTTTAAGGGAGACGGGGTGGATCCCTGCCTTGAATCGCTTGCTAAGAGCACCGGCCAATGGGAGGACCGGCCAATGGGAGGACCGGCCAATGGGAGGACCGGCCAATGACAGGACCGGCCAATGAGAGGTCCCGCCTGCGTGCGCGGTCCGGGGCGGGGCTTGCGTGCGGTGAGACGCCCCAGCCCTCGGAAGTGAGCGGGATTGGAGGTGAGCGCGGCGCTCGTGCCCCGCGGTGGGAGAACTGCTGGGGCGGGTGCGGGCAGCCGGCCTTAGGGGTGTCGGGGGACGGCCTCCGTGGCCCGGGCACCCCGGGTCAGGGACCTGCCCCGCCCAGAGGCCGCGGGCGGGTGGCAGCGAGGGCCCGGTGGCGCCGGCCCTGGTTTGCGCGCCCCGTAGGTGGGCCCCTGGGCATGAAGAAAGGCGGGATGTCTCCGCGTGTCTGTTTCGGGCAACAGAAGCCTTTTCTGAACCGGGGCAGTTCTCTTGTAGTTCGTTCGTCAAGACAACCACCAGAATGTTAAATTTGAAATTTATCTTTCAGGTGATCAGAACCACATAATGTCAATAGCTCGGTCATCGGTCCATGCCAAATGGATCGTGGGAAAGGTGATTGGGACAGCAATGCAGAAAACCGCTAAAGTGAGGGTGACCAGGCTTGTTCTGGATCCCTACTTGTTAAAGGTGAGGAGCATTTCTGTTTTAGATGCCAGTCATAGCTCACCAACATTTTATGGGTTCTACATCTCCCTGTAAGAAGAATGTGTGGAGTCTCCACTGCAAGCCAGGTACTGCCCTGTCCTATGGATATGACTTGGTTGTCACTCATATCCAGGAGCGCAGAGTTAATTTCAACAGTATAACTACTTGTGGTCAGTCTATAAATAAAGCACCTTGGGAGCAGAGAACCGCACCCTTTTCCCAGATTGCCCTGAGAGAGCATCCTCAATTAATTAAGAGACATTTACACGGAATTTCACATGAGATTTTTATACCAAGGACCATATGGGGGGAGTCATTCACCAAACTCCAAACTTCTGCTGAAGTTTGCAGAAGTTCATTTTGCCACCATAGGTGTGACATTCAACAGCAAGTGGCCTGGCGAGATGGAGCCCAGAACTTGATACTTAGTAGGCACTCTTGTGAATGAATGGCAAAGACAGTTGGAGCTGAACTGCAAAGGGTGTTCTGTGGTTTGGATTTTATCTGTTACTTAAATGAAAGACAGACTTGGAGACATAGGAATGGGGATGAGGACTAGAGGTAAGGGAATGGGATATAGAAGCCATTGCACAAGTTTTGGATGGAAATGGACCTGAACTAAAACTGGAGCAGTAGGCATGCAGTGGGACAAGCAGATTTCAGGAAGAATGAACAGAGTCATGGACTTGTTAGATGTACACAGAGAGGAGGGCAGGTACCAAGGATGGTTTCTGCATTCAAAGTTGGGCCCACAGGTAGTCAGGAATGCTGTTCATTATCTGGGAACAAAAGCACAGGAGAAAGCCAAAGAATGGTGTGTGGTATGGTCATTGGCCTTGGAAGACCTTGGCTTGAATGCTGACCCTTGTCAGCTGTGCATGTTTCATGACTCTCGGCCTGCTTTTCTCTCTATAAAATGGGAATTCTTGCTACAGTTAAGATGTTATGAAAAATAGGTGATTCCAGTGTAATGGCCTTTTTTTTTTTTTCTTTATTAAACAGGATCCTGCTAAGTTGCTGAGGTTGGGCTGAACTTTAATCCTTCTGCCTCAGCCTCCCAAGTTGCTGGGAAAATACAAACAGTCTTTGCCTCTCCCATCTTAGAGCCTCTTTTTATGGTTTGAAGTGGTTCAGTGACTTGCAGCTAGTGGAGAGAGTAGCATGTTTGTAGGTTGAAGGGAGGCTTCAGGGGAAGAACAGTTTAGTGCAGGGAGAGATGACAATGGATAGAGCAAGGGAATGGACTGGAGACCCAAGGACAAGACCAGCTCTGGAGAATCCATGCTGGCTTTCCAGGAATTAGGCAGCTAGTCTCTGTACTAGTGGTCTTTAAGCATCCTGCCTTCTTGTCCCCAAGTCCTGGCTTGTTCTGTGTTTTAGTTTTTCTAAAAAAAACTGCATTGTCTGGTCACTGATTTGTTCCTCTCCTTCTCTCAACAGTATTTTAATAAGCGAAAAACATACTTTGCTCACGATGCCCTTCAGCAGTGCACTGTTGGGGATATTGTGCTTCTCAAAGCTTTACCTGTTCCACGAACAAAGCATGTGAAACATGAACTGGCCGAGATCGTTTTCAAGGTTGGCAAAGTCATAGATCCAGTGACAGGAAAACCCTGTGCTGGAACCACCTACCTGGAGAATCCCATCAGTTTGGAAACCAATTATCCCAAAACTCCAGAAGAACTTGATGTTTCTTCATCACCGTGAAGGAGTGGAAGAAGGAGCCAAAGGGAAAGATCTATGATTGCTTTATGGGGAAAAAAAATATATCAGTTTCATTCTAAACTGTGTCCAATTTTTCTTATTTATTTTTTCATTCAAAGGAATCTTGAGTTTCTCTAAGCCTCTCTTAGAGAAGAAAACCCTTCAATATAAACTGATAAAGTCATATTCTCTGATGGTATCTATTCAAAATTAAATTTTTTTTCTCTGATTTCACCAACTCACAAGGGGAAACAGTCAATATGTTTGTGGTCAAATTTTTAAAGACTGAGCTGTATTAATAAGAATGTTGACATGTAGAAAATAAAATTTTAGACATTGTGTTGTTTATATCCTAGGCTAGATGAAGTGGGTATGAGTTCTTAAAATGTGAAACATTAAGTTGTGGGACTTTTAATGTATTTAAGTTGGAGGTTTCTGGGTTTTGTGGCAATGTGTTAATAAAGTGAGATAACTTAGATTCTGACCTGAGGAAATACTGAGCTGTGTATCTCAGTTTTCAGATTCCTAGAAAGAGACTTGGGATATATTTCAACTCAGCTAATATGTGTGTTAAATAACAGGGTTTCAGTGATGGCCACAGACATTGGTCATAGGCCTCAACAAGGCAGGGAGGTATGTATAGGTGCCTTCATGGCAAACAGAATCTTTTAGGGGAGAGGTGGTTTTGTTGTTTTGTTTTGGTACTAGGGATTGAACCCAGGGTCACTTTACCACTGAGCCACATCCCTAGCCCCTTTTTTATTTTTTGAGACAAGTTCTCACTAAGTTGTTTAGGGCCTCGCTAAATTGTGAGGCTAATCTCAAACTTGCAATCCTCCTTCCTCAGCTTCCCAGTCACTGGGATTACAGATATACATCACCATGCTCTGCTGTTTGTTTTTGAGATGCTAGGGATTAAACCCAGGATCTTGCATATGCTCGGCAAGCACTCTACCACTGAGTCCTAGGGGAGCATTTAGAGCATTTTCCCAGGAGAAATGAGACAGTGTTAAGAGTCTTTTGGGGTAGGGGGTGGGCAGTGCTGGCAATGAACCCACGGACATTTAACCACTGAGCTACATCCCCAGTCCTTTTTATTTTGAGACAGGGTCTTGCCAAGTTGCCCAGGGTCTTCTTGGTAAGTTGCTGACCATCCTTGAATTTGAGATCCTCTTGCCTCAGCCTCCAAAGTTCAAGGATTATAGGCCTGCACTATCACACCCGGCTAGAACTGAATCTTGAAGTCTTTGGGGTAGTAGATGAGGGTTGTGAAAAAGGCGTTGGGGCAGAAGGAACAGCATGTAAAACTCCGAGTGAGAGAAAGCATAAGCAGGGGTTCTAAAAGCAGGAGAAAGTTATTGGGACATTTCAAACACAAGTGGAACTAGAGAAATAAAGAGTTATACTGTAAATGACGGTGGATTATTTGAAGTTCTAAAAATGGTAAAGTTTCATTTCAATAAAAGTTAAATAGCACCAGTGTCGAAAATGCACCGGAAGGAGAAAGGTAAGCGGATATCTTGAGACCTAAACTGGATAGCTGACATTGCAAAGTGGAGTTCTTGGTGTAGTGCCAGGATAGGTGAGCAAAGGAAACAGTATCTAAGTGTCTGCAGGTAGAGCTTTGTGACACTAGTTAGTTGGGAAGGGTTCATGCAGAGCATCTCATGCTTCCCCAAGTGGTCTCCCAATAGATGACAGGACACCTGTACCATCAGTTCTGGGACAGAGACCAAGCCATCTATAAACTGTTTTAAAGGTTTATGTGTACTCTAGAATGTATTTTTATTTAAACAAAAATTTCATGGGTTGGGGTGTAACTCCTACTAGAGCAGGAGGCTGGGGTTCAATCCCCAGCACTGAAGGGGGAAAAAAAAAAAAACTATCATTGGGTGTATTTATGTGTATGTGAAGGCATGGTCTCATCCACACCTGCTCTGCAGGACTGGGACAAGCCTCCCTTTGGGTCTACATAAGCTCACTAAACCAATGCTGGTTGAGGCAGAGAACTCCCTTGGCCACTCAACTTATTCCCACTGACCTCCAAACACAAGTGCCTCTCCCCAGGCAAATTGTTATGATGCCTCCTCCACCCACAGGACCCATCCCTGCCCCAAATGGTTGCTTCCCTTATTATTATGCTCACATTCTGCCCCAATCACATAGCTTTGTCCCTTGGTCCCCAGTAGTCACAGCTTCAGAAAACTTAGCCAAGAAACGCAATTTTTGCCTCCACTGTTCCTAGGCAGAAATCTCCAAGCGGCCCAGGCTGGCCTCCCTGGAATGCTCCCCTTTGGCAGCTGGGGCCTGCTCTACCCGGTCACTCGCTTCTTCCGCTTTGTGACCACCTCTTTCTTCTCGTCTGTCTTGGTTGAAGTGTTCGCCATGGTTACATTTGTGCCTTTTTTTTTTTTTTTTTTTATCTTCCCACGAATAAAGTTTTCTTTATACAGTGCCAGAGACCCGCGCCTGTTGCTTAGGTTCCTTCCCCCGGTAATGCTCTGCTCCTAGGATGGAGCGGTCCAGCCAGCCCCTCCAGGAGCTCTCTCCCTTCGGTGCCGACCTCGCGTCGTGTGAACACCTGATACTCCATCCAGTTATTCACGCCGGTCCCCATCAGACTGGACGGCTTTGGGACGGGCGCCGGGGCTGCCGGTGGCCAGCACCGTCTGGTGCCAAAATGCACGGGCAGTGTGGTCTACACTACCGGAGCTAGGCATGTGTCCCCGGGCACTTGGATTAGGATGCGGCTGTTTGCAACAGTAACGTTCCCTCGGTGCCGCACTCCGCAGCAGGCGGGGAACGCCGAGCTTCGGGGAACACCTGCCGCGTCTGCCCTAGCTGCGCGCGCCGCTGCCCGGACACCTGGCGCCGCCGTCACCTCACGCGGCTCCCCCAGGCCTCCGGCGGCAGCTCCCCCTGGCGGCGGCGGCGCTCACTGCGGCGGCCGCGGGGCCCGGCGCGGGAACGGGGGGGTCGCGGCGGCGGCGGCGGCTCCCGAGCAAGATGGCGGCGCGAGTGCTGTGCGCGCGCGCGGCGGCCGGGGCCGGGGGCCTGCTGCGGGCCGCGCCCTGCGGGCTCCGGTGAGCGGCGCCGACCTTCCGGGAGCGGCCGGGGTGGGGCCTGTGGCGGGGCCGGGCCCGGGGCGGCGGGGGGGCCTTGCCAAGGTCAGGAGGAGGCCTGCGGGCCGCGGGATGACGGCGGCGCTCGCGGCGGGGCGGGGGCGGCCGGTGCGCGGCCGGTCCTGCGGGAGTGGCCCCGCCGCCCGGGCCCCGGGAAGCTGGCTCCGCTCCTGTGCTCGGGACCCGGGCGCCGCGCGTTCGCCGCGGCTGTCCGTCGGGGCGCCGGGGAGCGCGCGCATCCCGGAGCTGTCTGTCTCGGCGCCGGTCCCGCGGCGGTGGACCCCGCGTTGCGTGGCTGGTCGGCCGAGTGCCGGGAGCGACCTGCAGGGAGGAGCGGGTGTGCGCCGCGGGCGGAGGCGCCCGGAGCAGGCCGGACCGGGTAGGCACTGCCGGCGGGGCCCAGGGAGCGCCCTTCCTGGACTGGTGTGCGGCCTGTGGGCTCCGTGTCCAAATCTGACGTTTATGTTTCCAGGATGGTTCACATAACAACTTCTAATTTTTAACGTCATCTGCATCTACCTTGTGGCTTTTTGCTTTTTTTTTCCCCTCCCCCTCACCAGTGATATGAGCCCATCGATTTTGTATTTTGTTCTTTGAAAAAGAGGCAGCTGAAACTGAAGGTGTGCACCCCACAGGTTTGCCCCAAGCCCAAGGTCACAGAGCTAGAGCACTGGGGATTTGGACCTGGGTCTGCCCAGCTGGTTCTTTGATGACCCTCCCAGGTTCCCCTATGCTTTGTGACCACTTGTTCCTAGCCTCTGGCCGGCCTTCACGGAAGGCATTTCCAGGACTGCACCTAGACCCAGTTAATTTGCTAAGTCGTGTGTTGCACTGTGTAATGTGTGAAGCCCCGTGGAACTGGCATGATAGCCAGGGCCACTGTACCTGGGAAGGATCGTTGGAGGTAAATCTACAGACTACAGCTAGGGCATGTTGAGAGAGAGAAGACCAGGGAGACTTGTGCAAATCCATGTGAGGCCTTGCCAAGAAAGTAACATTGAGCTGAGACCTGTGTGAGAAAGACTTGAGTGGGAAGGAGTCAGAAACCCAAGGAAAGTCCATAAGGCTGCAATCAGCAGTAAAGGGAAGAGGCGGAAAGGAACACGGGCCATGTAACCTCAGGCCTTATAGGCTTGGACTTTATTCTGAGAGGTATGTAAATATAAGATTTTAGTGTGACATGATATGTTTCTTTAAAAAGTAGTCTTATTTTGGAGAGAGGACAGAATTAAAGTTAATGACCAAGTGAGAGGATACTGGTGCCATTTACCTAGAGTCATTTGTTCCTTAAATATGTAAATGCTGCCCTGTGCCAGGCACTGATGGCTGTTGGGAACATCAGTGCATAAGGAGCACACAGCTTTCTGGGAGCTTGCTGGTATTGCAGAGAGGAGGAAAGGGGAACAGTGAGAACCTTGTTAAGTTTCAGGTGACTGCGTGCTTTCCAGATGGAAAAACCAATAGCCAGCTGGCTGTATGACTCCTCAGAGGAGATGTCTGGGTTGCAGGCAACATGTGGGAGTTACCAGCATATAGGAAGCCACTTATTGATAGATGAGGTTTGGTTTCTTTCTGTTGTTGTTGCAATGCTAGGGATTGAACCCAGGGCCTAGAGCATTCTAGGTAGGCACTCTACTCCAGCCCCACATGGGTTTCATTATACTGTTTTATATTGAGTCAAAAGTTTTCATAGTAAAGTACATTTAAAACCCAAAGGGATGGATGAGGTTACTTGAAAGAGAGTGGATATGGATGGTTAAAAGGCTGAGAAATAAGCCCTGGTATGTGCCAACATTTTCAGGCTGATTGAAGGAGAGGGGCAGCAAGGGAGACTGGGAGAGAGCAGCCAGCAGGTCGTTGTTGCCTGACAGCTGCCAGAGGGAGGCATTTCAAGGAGGGAGTCCATCTGCTGTGCCAAATACTGCTAGAAGGTTAAGTAAGATGACAGAAGAAAATGGAATTTACCAACAGGGGTGTTGTGGGTGACCTTGAAGATCAGTTTCAGCGAGGAGGTTGTCCTGGGAGACTTAGCCAACACGTGTTCCTTAGCTGTGCTCAGTACCAGGCCCAGCGTTCCCAGCTGCTTCCTGCACATGTGCACTGGTGTCCCACAGGTGCTAGAAAGGCTTATGTACCTGGGACTTAACTCCTACTCCACCAACAAAGCCTGCTGCTCCTGGATGGTCTTCCCAAGCCCCCCTGCTCTTCCTCCACATATGTCAGTTCTTCCTGGAGTATGCCTTGGCTCTCCCTCCTACATCCCCTCCACCCTCTCAGCGTGACTGTCAGCAACACTCCATGTGCATTGCTGTGATGAGTGTATACTTGAACACAACCAAAGGATTTTAAGACACAGGGCCTGTGGAGCATACCTGTACCCCCAGCTGCTCCAAGGCTGAGGATCGAAAGTTCAAGGCCAGCCTGAGCCCTGTCTCAAAATAAAATTTAAAATGGGGCTCTAGCTCAGTGGTAGAGCACTTGTCTAGCACATGGGAGGCCCTGGGTTCAAACCTCAGGCCTGGAGGAAAAGAAAAGAAAGAATTCTAAGAATTCTTTTATGGGGGGGCAGTTTGGGGCATTGAAAATTAAATTCAGGAGTGCTTTATTACTGTGCTACATCCCCTGCCCTGTTTTATATTTAATTAGAGACAGGATCTCACTGAGTTGCTTAGGATCTTGCTAAGTTGCTGAGGCTGGGTTTGAACTCATAATCCTCCTGCCTCAGCCTCCCGAGTTGCTGAGATTACAGGCATGGACTACCATGCCTGGCCTCCAAACACTTGTTATATTTTATTTTGAGACAAGACCTAAGCTGCCCAGCCTAGCATCAAACTTGATCCTCCTGCTTCAGCCTCCTGAGTCACTGGGTTTACAGGTATGCATCACCACACCTGGCTCTTTTTTTTTTTTTTAATTATTATAAAGGTCTCTATTATATAAATCTTGACTGTATCCTAATCCTTCTTCCATTTTTCTTCCATCACCCTTGGCAAGAAAAACATAAAAGACATTTAGGGAACAATTAGGGACATTTTAAGTAGGGAATAGATACTAGATATTATGGAATTATCTTTCTTAGATAGCATTGTGGATTTCTTTGTTCTTAGGAGATACACAATGCAGTATTTAGAGGTGAAGTATTATATCTACATTATTTTCAAATAGTTCTGTAAAAATTTTTTCAAAAATGTAGAACAGAGAGGAGACAAAAAGATAAGAGGGTAATAGGGTGGATATAGTCAGCATGGGTGATGTGCATGTGAGCGTTTCAGGGTCAGGTGAGTGAGGCCCAGGGTGTACTGCTTCCCAGGCTGAGGTCTACATGCAAATGGACTTCTCTTCCCCGATTTGCCCTGCACCCCTGACCAGGACCTGTCAGTCTTTTCACCTTGGACATGTCTTTTGAATGTGTTCTTTCCCTTCATCCCTACTGCCATCATCTTGACCCTGAGCCACCTCTGGGTCCATCCAGTGCGTGTATGTTGAATACCTCCTTTGAGCTGGTGCTGCTGGGCATGGCCACCAGTGGGGAGCCCAGGAACCACAAGCCCCGCCTTCATCACTGCTGCTGTCCGCCACATCACTGTCAGGCTGCTGCCCGCCACATCACTGTCAGGCTGCTGCTTATACTTTTTTGAAAACTTTCCAGCATAGCACCGTGTTCAGGAGAAAACCCAGCTGATGGTCCTGGTGCACAGAGCCTCACCACCCGTCCCTTTTGTCCTCCTGTCACCCCTCTCCATCCTCCTGCTCTGTTTTTCTGCCTTATTGAGCTCTTTTCTGGTCCAGAAACATGCCTTTTAGCTCTAAGACCCCATGCCCTTGTGCACATTGCTCCCTTTAGAATCATCGCCTTCCTCATCCACCTATCTTGCCTGCCCTCCAAGATGGCTGGGATGTCTCTGCTGAAGTCCCTCGGGCTCCTGAGTCCAGCCGGTGCCTTGTCCCCTTCAGCTCCCACCACGTGTCTGTCTGTAGTGCCTGAGATCGCTCTGGCCCTGACATTGAGCAGGCTCGTCTGGTCCAACCTGACATTCACAGAGCCTGGCCCATGGGTCACTTCCATCTGAACTCTGGTGTTCTGCAGAATGTGCTTCTCGCTGCCCTCTGTAAAGTGCCACCCAACATGTGACCTTGGCAATTGTCACTGTCACAGAGAACCTAGGCCTTGCCTGGCAGTCACTGGCATAGCTGCTGTTTCCTCCTTCTAGGGTTTGGCCTAGACAGCTGGATGGACTGGGCACATCAGGCAGCATTAGGCACCTGACCTTCAAAAGATTCAAAGTGTGACAGTCAGTTGAGGGTGAGATTGTGCCAGATGTTTTAATTGGCAAAGTAGTTGCCGCTCAGGCTCACAAACATTTGCATCAGAGATTCTTGTGTGCCGCTTGACTATTTCTTAGTCTCATTCCCTGCTCTCTCTTTCATTTGTGAAATATTTCCACATCCCTTACCTCATTTTATCCATCCTAAGGTGAATCCCTTTTACTAAAATATGGCAACAAACACCATCTGCTGATTTTTGCTCAGATGAGGAGGTTTCTAATTGGGAGCAGTCCCTGAGGAGCAAGAACATTTTGAGCTTTATAGTAATAGCTGAATTCCTATTTTTTATTTGGCTCAGGTTGTTGTGCCTCTCTGAGCCAGTTTTAAAATGCAGTACCCACCTTACTAGAGTGTTTTGAGGACCAAGGAGATGATATAGACAAAATACATAATTCAGTCCCCAGTAAGAAGTATATATTTGTTAACTTTTAATCTTGTTGAGTTCTAAAGAGGATGAAAATTTCACTGAACTTTTTTCCAGCCCTATTTAGCCTGCCAATAAATCTTTTTTTAAAAACATTTTTAATTAGTTGTTAATGGACCCTTATTTATTTATATATGGTGCTGAGGATCAAACCCAGTACCTCACGCGTGCTAGGCAAACACTCTACCACTGAGCCACAACCCCAGCTCCCAATAATTATTTATTATGCTCACTTATAAAGTATTAAAGGCCATAAAAATTAGATGTCAGTATGTACACAGATAATAAATGCTTATCTATGCATTCCTAGAAGAATACATTAAAAACAATTATCACTGTGGCTTAACTACTTGGGAGGCTAAAGCAGGAGGGTTGCAAGTTTGAGGCCAAGGTAACTGAGGTAGTCTCTCTCTAAAACACTTTTTAAAAGGGGCTGTAGCTCAGTGCACAGCACCCTTGGGTTTAATCCCTGTTGTGATTTAGATATGAGATGTCCCACAAAAGCTACGCGTTAGACAACACAAGAAGGTCTAGAGGTAGGCTGACTGGTTTAGGAGAGCCTTAACCTAGTCAATGCATTAATTCCCTGATGGGGATTAACTGGGTGGTAACTGTGAGCAGGTAGTGGCTGGAGGGGGTGGGTCATTGAGGGTGTGCCTTTGTCTATGGTGAGGGGAATCTTTCTCTCTGCTTCCTGATGACCTGTCCCCAGCTGCTTTCCTCTGCCACATCCTTCTACCATGATGTTCTGCCTCACCTCAGGCCCCAAGGAATGGAGTCAGCTGCCTATGGACTGAGATCTCTGAAACTGTCAGCCTCCAAATAAACTTTTCCTCCTCAAAACTGTTCTTGTCACCGGAATAGGGTTGTGGCTCAGTGGTAGAGTGCTCGCCTAGTATGCATGAGGCACTGGGTTCGATTCTCAGCACCACATGAATATAAAATATATTGTGTCCACCAAAAAAAACTAAAAAATATTTTTAAAAAACTTTTCTTGTCAGGTCTTTTGGTCACAGCAGCAAAAAAAAAAAAAAAAAAAAAAAAACTGACTAAAACAGAATTTGGTTCTGAGAGTGGGATTGTTGCTGTGACTAAACAGACCAGTTGAGCAGAAGCAAGCAGCACTCAGAAAGAGGAGAGCTCCAAACTTTAGTTTATATGGTGGGCCCAGAGGGAAACAAAACTCCAAATTCTGAGTGCTGATCCACGGTTTCTTACAACATATATTGGTATTTTGGTGTCATCTTAGATCCATCCTATCATTGGGTTTTTTTTTGTTTTTTTTCTCTCTTAAAAAAAAAAGAATCCTAATGTATGAGGCTGAAGGCCTTGTGCAGGGTCTCTGACATAAAGCAGTTCACAGAAATAGATGAAAAGAAACCTCTTTTCACAGTCAGCTGTTACATTTCAAGAGGGAGTAGTCAGACTCCAGGGGCAGTTATTTACAACCCAGAAGGTAGGAACCCAGGGTTAATTAGGCTTTCTTGAGAAAGAGGAGGGGAACTGACTCTTTCACCATGCATTGGTTTCTTACCATAACTTTAATTTTTTTTTATTTAGTTGTAGATGGACATAATAACTTTATTTTACTTATTTATTTTTATATGATGCTGAGGATTGAACCCAGTGCTAGACAAGTCTCACATGTGCTAGGCAAGCACTACCCACTAAATTACACCCCCAGCCCTACCATAAAGTTTTTATAATTTCATTTCATAACCAGGTCTGATTTTGCCATTGCAACCTGACCATGTGGGTTCAGAAGCTTTTGGAGCTTTTGTAATTTGTGAGCGGAATTTTGGAAAATTTAGCAATGGAAGCTGGAAAAGCTTTAGAATATTGTAAGTGGACCATAATGACCTATTCTGGTGGGAGTTCAGAATGTCTAGAGGACTGTGTACAGTAAAGACAGGGCTCAAGAGGTTTTAGAGGGGAAGGATTTCCCTATTGGAAATGGGACTAGAGGCCATTTGTGTTACATTCTGACTAAGAAGTTGTCTGCATTTTGCCTGTGTCCTGAGGCTTTCTATGAGGCTGAATTTAAAAGTGATGGACTTCATAATCTAGCAGAAGAGATTTCTATGCAGCATAGCATTCAGGCTGTGGCATGAGTATTGCTATCAGCTTTTTTTTTTAATTTTTTTTTTTTTTAGAGAGAGGATTTTTTAATATTTATTTTTTAGTTTTCGGTGGACACAACATCTTTATTTTTATGTGGTGCTGAGGATCGAACCCATCACCCTGCGCATGCCAGGCGAGCACACTATCACTTGAGCCACATCCTCAGTCCCTGCTATCAGCTTTTAACGAAGTTTATTGTGATAATTGGGAGCAGAAATCAAGGCAGAAAGATTTGAACATCTTGAGGTTTGACCAGAAAACAGTAAAACTGGAGTTAAGGAAATTGTGTTGCTAAAGACCTTATAGCCACTGAAGAAACACTAAAAGCTTTACCAGAGACAATAGCAAAGATGACTTGAGGACATCCCAGGAATTGGCAAGACCACACCCATTTCAGGCTCAAAGGAGTAAGAGTAAAAATTCTCTTGAGACCAGTGTGGCACCCAACTTGCACAGGAGAGTCTAGGAAGTTGTTTTACCATGCTCAGCTACACAGACACTTAGAGGCTGCTGCAGCCAGGGTCCCTGGAGGCTTAGCTACTGCTTGAAATAGTAGCAGGCCCTAGGGTCAACCAAGTGGTGCTGATTCTGCTGGGATGCAGGATGCTGGAGTTGGGGGGTCATGGAGGCTTCCACCCAGATTTCAAAGGAAAGCCTGGGAAGCCAAAGTGCAGAAGGGTCAGCATCCCCTGAGGGGGCAATTCGTGGAGCTGTGAGGAGGGAGCCAAAGCTGTATTGGAGTCCCCTGAGATTAAGAAATGCCAGTAACATGGACATTTACTGAAGAAAGCTGCAGGAATTGAGCAGAGACAAGACAACAGAAAGGTCATTTGGGCTACAACCAACAAGGCCATAGCAGCAGAACTACACAAGCCTTTTCAACAGAATATCACCATGCTATGTGTTCCAGATGCCCAACGTGGAACTACAGGACTTGTTTGCCCAGCTGGATTTCAGTCTTGCTTTGGTCCTATCCCTTTTTTCTATGCTCCTATTTTTCTGAATGGAAATGTTTACTATGTATCTTTATATATTGGATACATATAAATTGCTTTTGATTTTTAAAGGTGCTCACCCTGTGAGCTTGCCTTGAGTCTCAGTAGAGAATTTGGACTTGGACTTTGGGTGATCTTGGAACTGTTGAGACTATGGAGACTCTTGGAAATGGACTAAATATATTTTGTATTGTAAGATAGGCATGAGTTTCTGCAGGCCAGAAGAACTCATGTATGAGACAAGGCAAGAAAGTTCCAAGGTGAAGTGACTGGGTTTTGAGAGCCTTAACCTAATCAGTGCATTAATCCCCCTGATGGGGATTAACTGAGTGGTAACTGTAGGCAGGTGGTGTGTGGCTAGAAGGGGTAGGTATTGGGGATGTGCCTTTGGGGTTCATATTTTCTCCCTGATGAGGGGAGTCTCTCTCTGCTTCCTGGTGCCAAGTCCTGAGCCACTTTTCCTCCACCACCCCCTTCCACCATGATGTCCTGCCTCACCTGGAGCCCCAAGGAATGGATTTGGCCGTCTATGGACTGAGACCTCTGAAACTGTGATCCCCAACTAACTTATCCTCCTGATTGTTCTTGTCAGATCTTTTAGTCATGACAGAGAAAAGCCTGACTAAAATAATCCTCAACACCAAAAGGGAAACAATTGATAGTAGTCAACATGGTATTTCTTATTTTAAATTAAACTCCCTAGTGTAGTATTTTTGGACACTTTCTTTGTACTCCTTTTTTGTTTATCATTGTTAATCCTAAATCCTTACAAGTTATTTAGCCATTTTTTTAGATATTGATGGACCTTTATTTTATTCATTAATTACTGTGGTGCTGAGAATCAAACCCAGTGCCTCACATATGCTAGGCAAGTCCTGTACCACTGAGCCACAACTCCAGCCCCAATTTGACCAATTTTTAAAAATATTTTTAGTTGTAGATGGACATAATATCTTTTATTTATTTACCTTTATGTGGTGCTGAGGATCAAACCCAGTGGTTCACATGTGCTAGGCAAGTGCTCTACCACTGAGCCACAGCCACAGCCGTAACCAATTTGGGGGATACTGGTGCTGTACCATAACCCAGTGGTGCTTACCACTGAGCCACAGCCACAGCCGTAACCAATTTGGGGGATACTGGTGCTGTACCATAACCCAGTGGTGCTTACCACTGAGCCACATCCCAGCCCTTTTTATTTTGTATTTTGAGACAAGTTCTCATTAAGTTGCTTAGGGCCTTGCCAAGTTGCTAAGGCTGGCTTTGAACTTATGATCCTCTAGCCTCAGCCTTCTGAGTCTCTGGGGTTACAGGTATGGACCACTTGTCCTCCCTGCGAAAAGATTTTTAATACAACCTTTGTTTAAATGAATTTAAATCTCAAATAAAACACAAGAAACACAGAATTCCATAAACAGACCTTGACACTTTCTACTTTGTCACCAATTCTATATGCTTGTCATTGTGCTTCATGGTATTACTAAATAAATATCCCAAAATGTGGTATGTTGGAAACACTTGAAACAAATTAACAAAATGTTTTTATTTATTTATTTTTATGTTTTTAGTTGTAGTTGGACATAGTACCTTTATTTATTTTATGTGGTGCTGAGGATAGGTAGGCAAGTGCTCTACCACTGAGCCACAACCCAAGCCCCTGTTTTCATTTTTATTGAAATAAATTTTACTGTGATTCATTTGGAAAATTGCCTTTTTCTCGATGAGTTTATTTTTTATAATCAAAGAATGAATTGAAAGCAGAAACAGGGCCAGGGATGTGGCTCAGTGGTAAAGTGCTTGCCTGGCATGCATGAGTTCCTGGGTTCAATCCTCAACACCAAAAACAAACAAACAAACAAAACAGAAACAAATAGTGGATGATGTTGGTTTTTACTCAAGAACTAATAGTTTTAATTTTAGAAAAGTTCTATTGAAAAATAGTGTTAGAAACTTAACTTTTAAGAGGCTTTGCACATGTCAGGTGCTGTCCCCAAGTACTTTAGCACATTCTCTAGGCACACACACACTAAGACCAGTCGTGAACACGGAGCTGAGCCTCTCTTCTCCAGCCATCCGCATCAACATTTCCTAAGTCTGAGCCTGGGACCTCCAGTAAAGGCAGAAGGAAGGCCTCAGACTTCCTCCACAGGTGCAATAGGAGCACTTTTGCCAATATCTTGACAGAAAGGTCGCCTGCACTGGCCTTAGCTTGTCATTTCACTTGCTTAGTGTGAGTTTGCTGCTTTGGGGGAATTGAAAAAAATGCTTTTTTTGTTCTTGATCATTATTTATTAAAAACATACAACAGCTAGTTGAATTTTAAGCTAAAAAGAAAAAGGCTGCCAATAGCCTGTGAAGTTTAGAGTACTGTTATTTCCAAAATACCAGTGCTGGGTGAGAACAGGAATCGAACTCAGATGTTCATCTCCTGAAACAGTGGAGAATGTACTCCTCCAAGAGCTTTTCTTGTCCCTATTTGAACTCTTAGTCCTTTCCTTTGTATCTGGAGTTAACTCTTCCTCTTACTCTGCCTATTGGTAAGTTTGCTAAGCAGATTAGTAAGAGTCTTGGAAATCATCCAGTACCTACAGAGATCCCACAGAACAGGGCTGTACTGGCCGTCAGCATCCCACCTCGCTTTGAAGCACTAAGGACCATTTATGGTGGCCACTTGGCACCCCAGAACATTTCTGCACCTAGTATGATGTAGGAAGGGGCAGAAGAATCCAACAAAAATCAGAATTCTAGAGTATGCCACAAAGACTCTAGCCAGAGGAGATGGTCTCAGTCCTAAGGGGACCATGCGGAAGGCCGGGCTCATTGCTTAAAGGAGAGCCCTTGCCTAGCAGGATCCCCAGCATGCCCTCAGAAGAGGAGGGGAGAGAGTGCAGGAAGAAGGGCAAATTCAGAAGCCTGCTGGAAGTGAGAGACCTCTAGAGAGGCAGGGCTCTGGGCAGCATTCACTTGCTAGAGTGGAAGGGGTCAGTCATGAGAGGAGTGAGGAAATGTTCCTTGTCTTGTCTGAACTGTGTGGCATAGGTGACTGCATTTGCCAAAATTCATAGAACTGTAAATCTGAACAAAAATGAAGTCAGTGGAGGGGCACAGTTTGTCCTTTGATGCTGGTTATGTGAAGTTTGGAAGAGGATGAGTCTCCACTAGGTTCTGATTTCTTGCTTTTCTTTTTTCTTTTTTCTTTCTTTTTTTTTTTTTTTTTTTTTTTTTTTTTGATATTAGGAATTGAACCCAGGGTTGCTTAACCACTGAGCCACATACCAGCCTTTTTTTTTTTTTACTTTGAGACAGGGTCTCACTAAGTTGCTTAGGGCCTTGCTAAGTTCTAAGGCTGGCTTTGAACTCGCAGTCCTCCTGCCTCAGCCTCCTGAGCTGCTGAGATCACAGGTGTAATGAACACTCTGTGTGTCCAACTTCATGCACTTCCAGCTACCTATAGAATGCAACTTCAGGTGTAATTATTAGGTCAAAGGTTACATGGAGTTTCGGTTTCAATGTAAATAATTCACCCTGTACTTGAGGTTAGACAGATCTGTGTTCTCACTGGTGGGCCTGTGGAGTTAGACATGCACTAGAAAATTCAAGATGAAAAGTATAGTTCGTAGTTTAGCCAGATTTACTTGGGTATTTACTCATTTACTTCTCGGGGTGCTGGGGATCAACCCCAGGGTCTCCTGCATGCTAGGTAGGCACTCTGCCACCGTAGGCCCCCCGCCCAGCATTTCTACAGGTGCAGTTCAGTGGTGTGGATCAGGTTCAGTGACTCACAGCCATGCCTGCCATTTCCTGGCCAGATGCCTTTATAAATGATGGTGAGACAAAACCTATTAAAACACAGTGTTGTCACTCTCGCCATTCCTAAGCACACAGCCCAGTGGCCGTAAGAGCATTCACACTGTAGACACTTCACCATATCCATCCTCTGAATGCTTCCTCTTCCCACAGTGAAACTCTGTGTCCCTCCAGCAGTGACCCTGCCCTCCCCGCCCAGCACCACACTCCACTCATGTCTACAGACTGACTGCTCTAGGTTTCTTCATGTGTGTTCTATGTCAAAATGGCTTTGACAGCGCAGCTCACAATAGCCAAGTTATGGAACCAGCATAGGTGTCCGTCAGCAGGTGAATGGATAAACAAATTGTGGAATACATACACAGTGGAGTTTTACTCAGCCATAAAGAAGAATGAAATCATGCCATTTAGGAAGATGGATGGACCTTGAGAGTATTACATTAAGTGAAGTAAGCCACAGTCAGATAGTCAAGATTCATATGTTTTCTCTCATACATGGAAGCTAAAGACAAAAGGAAAAAACAAAGAGGGGGATTTATCTGGTAAATTAGAAAAGAGACAAGTAGGATGAAGGAAGTGGACCGGAGCCAGGGAGAGGAGGTACTGGGGAATGTGATTGACCAAGATTATTTTGTGTGCATGTGCAAATATATCACGATGTATCTGTTAGGTGTAATTATGATGCATCAATTAAAAAGATCTGGGCATGGTGGTAAATGCCTGTAATCCTGGCAACTCAGGAGGCTGAGGCAGGAGGATGTCAAATTTGAGGTCAGCCTGAGCAACATAGTGAGACCCTTAGCAACTTAGCAAGAGCCTGTCTCAAAATAAATAAAAAGGGCTAGTGATGTGGCTCAGTGGTAAAGTGCCCCTACATTCAATCCCTGGTACCAAAAAAGCAAGTAAATAATAAAAAGAAAATTGCTTTGGAGGAGAGGAAGCACAGAGTGCTAAGTAAACATGGGAACTGTTTGGAGTATGGGGAGTTACCTCTGCATGCCTCTCCTCACTCAGTGTGCGCTGGCAAGCTGGAGAGCACATGTTCTGTGGCACCTGCGTTCAGTGCCTGTGCCTGGAAGCCATCCTAGGCGAAGCTACCTGAAGACACTGAGGTCTTCATATTTCCAATTAGACTCAGATGGGTGTGTTTTTTGTTCCACAGGAAATTGACCTCTTCTAACAACAGACCTCGAGAAGACAGTTGGTTGAAATCCTTGTTTGTACGGAAAGTTGATCCGAGAAAAGATGCTCACTCTAACCTCCTGGCCAAAAAGGAAACCAGCAGCCTGTACAAACTACAGTGTGAGTTGCAGTTTTGCTGTCTTCGTAGCTGACTTTTGTTTGTATGTGTATGTTTGTTTGTTCGTAAGTTTATCACTGATTTTCTTTTGTTTCAGTTCACAACGTTAAGCCAGAATGCCTAGAAGCGTACAACAAGATTTGGTGTGTATCTCAAACTCTTTTCCTTGGGGGAAAGTAGTGATGTAGATGTTTGCTGTTCAGCTAGCACGTGGTATCTGAGAGATGGGCTCATCCTCATACAGCTGAATGTGGAGAGGGTCTTACACCAGGTTTTGTGGGACGGCCAGTGGCATTTTATTTTAAACACACACAGTTAAACCCTCTCATACAGCTTCCATGTATGAGAGAAAACATATGAATCTTGACTATCTGACTGTGGCTTACTTCACTTAATGTTGTTAGAAGAGGTCACCCTCATCACTTAGACTTCAGAATGCGGTGGAACCAAGGTTGGAGGAAGCCTTGCAGGGTCCATCTGTTCATCCCACACTCAAGTTTCGGCAGACCCTCCTGATGCCCAGATACAGTCAGCCTATCTGCAGCTCTGGGTGCTAGAATTAGAGCTCGTCCCTGCGACCCTGCTGTCTTTAGTCTTGCTCTTGAGGAAATTGCAGCTGCCATTTCCTGCAGATGTTCCCTCTCCAGAACCCAGGTCCCCTGCTGAGTATCCCAGGATGTGGAGCCACACCCTCTGAGGCCATTTGTACACCTTGAGATGAAGGGAATTAGCTCAGCACTTCTTTTTTCAATATATATATATATATATATATATATATATATATTTATTTATTCATTCTAGTTTGTTATACATGACAGCAGAATGCATTTCAATTCATAGTACACATACAGAGCACAATTTTTCATGTCTCTGGTTGTACACAGTTACACTACTCATGTCTTCATATAAGTACTTGGGGTAAAGACGGTAATTCCACTGTCTTTCCCTCCCCCTGCCCCATCCCTACCCTTCCCTCCCCTTTACCCTAGCTAAAGTTCCTCCATTCCTCCTATTCTCCCCCTCACCTACATTATGGATCAGTATCCTCATATCAGAGAAAACATTCAGCATTTGTTTTTTGGGGGATTGGCTTACTTCACTCACTTAGCATAATATTTTTCAACTCCATCAATTTACCTGAAAATGCCATGATTTTATTCTCTTTTAATGAAGAGTAATATTTCACTGTGTATATATACCACAGTTTCTTTATCCATTCATCTATTGAAGAGCATCTGAGTTGTTCACAATTTTAGCTTAGCACTTCTTAACAACAGATAATGCTTTAATGCTCAGTTCTTTTTAAAATATTTTTTTAATTGTTGATGAACCTTAATTTTATTTATTTGTATGTGGTACTGAGACTTGAACCCAATGCCTCATGTATGCTAGGTAAGCATGGCTACCACTGAGCCACAACTCCAGCCCCTTTAATGCTCAGTTCTGAGCAAATGTAATGAAAAAGTGTTTTTATGACCTTTAATATCTGTTATTTTCAAGAGAAAGTAACTGATTTTATCTATAGAATCAGCAAAATTTTCAGGAGCAAAACCCCCTGTTTTGTTGATTTATTTCTGGAGGTATTTAGAATTTACTGCACACCTCAGCTCATTTCCCTTTGTTTGAAAAGACCTCTAATGAAGTAGGTGTGTATTTATGAGTCTTTTCTCCTGAAGTGAAATAGTCTCTTGTGCTGGGTTCCTGACTCTCTTCCTGTCTCTGATGGCTTCATCTTCACCTCCATCTCTGGCCCTCTGGCCCCTGTTCCTATTTGTATTTGAAGGCCTCCTCTCGGTCCTCAGGCTCAGCTGGGAGGCACCCAGCTGTTCCAGCATCTCTGCATGGCCATGTCTGACAGGCTCTCTGCACCTCTGTGTGGTCAGCCAGCCCCTGAGGCTCTGCTGCCCCACCTGACCTGATTGAGCCCTCCGCTAGTTTCCACTCCTCCCCTCGTGCAGCCTCCCCTCATATAGGTAGCCTCCCCACCTGCAGGTAGCCTCCTCTCCTCCTCCAGCCTCCCCTCCTACAGGTAGCCTCAGGTAGCCTCCTCTCCTCCTCTAGCCTCCCCTCCTGCAGGTAGACTCCTTTCCTCCTCCAGCCTCCCCTCCAACAGGTAGCCTCCCCTCCTCCAGGTAGCCTCCCCTCCTCCAGATAGCTGCCCCTCTGGGCCTAAAACTATACCTGGCTCCACCCATCCTTCAGTTCCTTGCCCAAAATGTGTCAGACGGATTTGCTTGATTTCTCTCTTCTCCTCATCAAGTTCTTTTTTCTTTTCTCTGAAACATTGAGCTTCTCCCTGTTTCCAGAACATAAAGACTTAACTTCTGTTGGTTTTTAGGGGCCCTATAGTGAGATTTTGCTCAGCCCACCCTGTTCTGGGTACAAGTACTGCCTGCTTTACACCTTCTATTCAGGTAAGGCCAGGGCTTGTAAGAGCAGTTGGAGCCCCCAGAATAGAGGATTGACTCTGCTGCACATGGGCCTCTGTCCTGTCAAAAACCCAGCACCCCCAGGGCCTGTGCCTTCCTCAACCACAACTGCATTGTCTGTGTTGACTTCTTCCTTCACGGTTCTACTTCTGGCTTGTGCCATATGACAAAAAGGAAACCCCTTTTCATTTTCCTAACTTAATCTGTCTCTTCCCACCCCTGATTTTCATCAGACCCATTATTTCTGAACATTCATGGTTATTGCATCAGATACATTTAATATAAGATCTTAATTTAAAAAATAAATACCATCCTTAAAAGAACACATGGTGCGCTGTGGTGGTGCACACCTGCGATCCCAGCCATTCAGGAGGCTGAGGCAGGAGGAGCTCAGGTCCAAGGTCAGCCTGAGCAGCTTAGTGACACTTTCTCTCAAAATAAAAAGCGGGGTGCAGCTCAGTGGTAGAGTGCTTGTCCTGCGTGCTTGTGGTGCTGGGGATTAAACCAGAAAAAAGTAATAATAACAACACAAGGTATGCTACTGTAGACGACCACAGCAACTCAGCTGTTCATCCATACGTGCCTTGTCCTGGTGCCCAGGATCTGCAGCTGGTCACTAGCTTCATGAGGTTAACAAAAGACATGAACAGGTTCCATTTCCCACCGGGACAGCTTTCTGCATCCATCATTTTCCACCATCATTTTCCTGTTCACTTGTGCAGGTTTGAGCTCTCCCTTTCCTTTGGCTTCACCCTGTTCTAGACCCCGTGGGAAGCTCTCTGTGCGTGAGCCCTGGCCGCTGCGCAGGCTCTGCTGCATCCTTGCCCCATCACGGCAGGGAACCGCTTGCCGTGCTCCTGCATGAGACATCAGGGCACCTCTGGAGGCCCCGCAGCACCTCGGCCTACTCACGCTATCTTTGATTTTGATTCCTCACGCTGGTGGTGCCTTTGGGACTGCCTGGTCTGGGCTGCTTCCAGGCCCTGGCCCTGCACTCCTGAGTCCTCTTCAGGGCCACTGTTCCCCGTCCTGCTATGGCTGCCTGCAGGCACTGCTTTTGTCATCTGCCTCCACCTCAAACATTACTAACTTCCCTTTCCTTTTGCTTCCTGGTTCCTTTCTGCTATTCCCATGTCTCTCCTCTCATTCTTCTTATCTTTGGAACAGAACTTATCTTTTGTAAAAAGATTCCTAAATAGTAAGTAGTTCTTCTCTTTTTCCCCCCTCCTTCACCTAAATAGCTCCTGGAACCCTGGGACCTTGGCTCTTCCCTACCACAGTGATCACTGCACTTGACTTGCTCACACCTCTAGATAGTTGGGGTGGAAACCTAACATCGAGGAATAGGGTGTCAGAGTAAGCAAAATTCAGCTGAAAGGTGGCTTCATGTATCCTCTCATCACAGCCTGTTCTGAGCTCTGTGGCCAGACATGGAGTAGGCGACCTTCTTTGTGTTACTTTGTGCAGCCCCCTGGGATGTTCCACGGCTGTTGAATCACTGTTGCTGTTTCTTCTCTTTAAGCCAAGAGGTGCTACCAAAGATTCACGAAGATGCACACTACCCCTGCACGCTGGTGGGCACCTGGAACACGTGGTACGGGGAGCAGGATCAAGCTGGTATGAAGCCAGAGACTGGCTCACTCTCCACCCTTAGCCTTTCTGGGTCTCTTAGGCAATTTTCTGATTTAATGCTTGTTTTATATATACTCAAAACTTTCTAAGACTTAGTCTGGTTCCACTGTTAAAGTAGTTTCTTCTGTAATTCACTGTAAAGACTAATTATCATGTTGTTTTTAATGTTTGGATACCGGGAAGCTTTGTCATGTCACTGAGGCCAGTGGCAGCTAGATTCCCGATGGCTGACACTGCTCTCTAGGTGTGTTCAGGTGCCTGCTCTCAGTGTGTGCTCTCTTTTCCATGTGTTTCAGTCCATCTGTGGAGGTACGAAGGCGGCTACCCAGCCCTCACGGAGGTCATGAACAAACTCAGAGAAAATCAGGTAACTGCTTAGAAATGGGTTCTTACTCAGCCTAGTGATCCAGTAGATGTCAGTACAGAACCAAATGGTTCTTCTGTCATCAGTCTCTGTTAGTAAACTGCTCAGCTTTTTAGTAGAAATTTTGTCCTTTGGACTCTTGAGTTGTATTTAGACACAGTGATCATGTAGTGCTGTTGACACATAGTTCGGTTGTAAAAATCAGCATGGCGGGCACAGTCAACCTTGCCACCTCTAGTGTCTGCTCCAGTGGTGCGACCACATGTGTCTTCCCCTGCTGGCCTGCTGCCCTGCTGCCCTGCCTGACCTTCACTAGCAGGTGCGTGTCGGCAGAGGTTGACAGCCACACATCATAGGTCCCCAGACAATTGTAAATGCCTCTGAGCCATCTGCTGTTTGTAGTCACCATGTTGTCCCCATCATAGACCATCACACACTGCTTAGGAAGTCTACAGACACAGAAAGCGAAACTTGTCTCCTTGATGGCCTAAGTAATCAGGGAGCCAGCATAGCTCCTTATCCACCCTGGAGCTGTAGGGAAGGGAGCCAGCAGCCATTCCCTAACCATGCAGTAGATGATGGAATTGTCTCTGGCCAACTGCAATCTGCCCATCACCCCACCTGCACCCACGTTCTATGGGAATGAACGGTTACCAGAGTAGGTCCTAGAGAGTGTCTATACATGGAGCTACAACACTTCATGAGCGCGTTTCCTCCCCAAAGGAATTCGTGAGCTTCCGGAAGGCGAGGAGTAACATGCTGCTCTCCAGAAAGAACCAGCTGCTGCTGGAGTTCAGCTTCTGGAACGAGCCCATCCCGAGGCCGGGGCCTAACATCTATGAGCTCAGGTCCTACCAGCTCCGGGTGAGTCCCACGGCCTGGACCCGACATCCATGAGCTTGGGTCCTACCAGCTCCGGATGAGTCCCACGGTCCGGACCTGACATCCATGAGCTTGTGTCCTTCCAGCGCTGGGTGAGTCCCACGGTACAGACCCACATCCATGAGCTTGGGTCCTACCAGCGCTGGGTGAGTCCCAAGGTCCAGACCCATGAGCTCAGGCCCTACCAGCTCCGGGTGAGTCCACATGCAGTCGGACCTTGTTCAGTGAAGGAAGAGTGAGCTTAGGGGCAGGTTCTGTCAGAATCTGGTTGGTTCTCCTGTCAGTCCTTCTCCACTTCCTCTCCCTCACGCCTCGCTAAGCTCTTTTCTCTGTGATCTTCTACACATTTATTATTTGATTTTTTTCTAAATTGACACTTTTGAGTAGAAAGATCTCAGGTTCAGAACTAGGTATAATATATGGCATCTACTATAGTTGATTTAGAGCAACTAATGAACATTAATTAGCCAGGCGCAGTGGCACATGCCTGTAATCCCAGTGACTAGGGAGACTGAGGCAGGAGGATGGTGAGTTCAAAGCCAACCTCAGCATAAGCAAGGCACTAACAACTCAGTAAGACCCTGTCTCTAAATAAAACACAAAATAGGGCCAGGGGTGTTGGTGTGGCTTAGTGGGTAAATGCCCCTGAGTTCAATCCCCAGTACTCCCTGCCAAAAAAAAAAAAAAAATTAACCATTGTGGCTATTGAGCAAATTATTCAGCATGTAAAAGTAAAAGGAATTGTGTATGTGGAGGGGAGTGGTGCTGGGGACTCGCCAGGGCCTCACGATGCTGGTAGGTGTTCACCACTGAGCCACACCCCACCTGGGAATCACCTTTTGTGGTACTTTGTAGTTGTTCCCCAACCACTAGAACGTGAGCCTCAGACAGCAGAATTGACTTTCTGTTGACAAATAATGATTGTGTATTCCGTGGAGAAGATGGTTGGTTGTGCCTGTGATAAAACAGAACATCTCAGCAGCCCTCAGCGTCTAATAATCACCTCTGAATTAGAGGAGGTGATTGGTGACCTTCGGTGCATCTGCAGAACGGGCTCACTGTGTCCCTAATGATGGACATGGATACCTTGCTCTGATGTGTATGTGATGTCTGCCTGCATGAAGCTATTGAGTGCTGCTCTTGCTGTGGGGCAGGCACATGGTGAACAAGCATGTTTGCACTCCTATTTCTATTTTTTTTTTCACAGAAAAACTAACAAACCAAAATCTAAATCTCTTTTCAGCCAGGAACCATGATCGAATGGGGCAATTACTGGTGAGTATATTATCAATATTGAGTTTGTTAGTCATATTAGTCTTATTAATAGGTTTTTTTAAACCATAGTGTTAATACTAAGAAATACATCTGAGACTAATGCCATAACTTGACTCTAGACTTTTAAAAATGACGGGGGGAGGGGAGGGAAGCACAGGATCTTGCTGTGTTGCCAGGCTGCTCTCAAACTTTGACCCAAGCAGTGCTCCTGCCTCTGCCACCCAGGCAGTAGGGATCACAGGCATGTACCTTGCACCCAGCTTAGACTCTTGTTTTGTTTTATGTTTTTATTATGAAATTTTCAAAACATATACAAAACTAGAGAGAATAATACCATGGATCCCCCTTTCCACACCTATACTAAGCCTCAAAAATCATCTACCTATGGCCAATCTTGTTTAGACCTGACTCTTCCAGTCCAGACTATTTGAAATTACCCACATGGCCTCAAATTTGTGATCCTCCTGTCTCAGCTTCCCAAGTCTCTGGAATTACAGGCATGAGCCACCATGCCTAGCAAGATTCTTAATTTTTTAAAAAATATTTTTTAGTTGTTGATGGACCTTTATTTTATTTATTTGTATGTGGTGCTGAGAATTGAACCCAGTGCCTCACGCATGCTATGCAAGCGCTCTACCACAGAGCTACAACCCCATCCCCAAGATTCTTAATTTTTAAAACAAAAATATTGGTGAGGTTATTCCATGTACAAAAAGTTCAGTCAGGGTTGATAGCCACGCTTGTAATCTTAGTGACTTGGGAGACTGAGGCAGGAGGATCAAAAGTTAGAGGCCAGTCTCAGAATTTAGCAAAACCATGTCTCAAAATAAAAAGTAAAAAGGGCTAAGGATGTGACTCAATGGCAGATGACCTCTCGGTTTAATCGCCAATACCAAAAAAAAAAAAAAAAAGAATACAGATAACCCAATTAAAAATTGAGTAAGGGACTTGAGCAGGTGATTCTCCTAGAAAGATACAAAGATTTGGTTTGGTTTGGTTTTTTACCAGAGCTGGGGATTGAATCCATGGTCTTGTACCTACCAGGCACAAAAAGATATAGAAATTACTAATAGCATATAAAAAGATGCTCAACATCAGTAACACAAGAAAAATACAAACCAAAACTAGAAGGGGTATCACGCAACACCCATTAGGATGGCCGCTGTCAATAGAGCAGAAAGTAGCACCTGTGGGCAGGATGCAGAGATGGTATCCATGAGAATGTGAAGTCTCGCAGCTTCTGTGGGAAGCAACATGGAGGTTCCCCAAGTTAAAAATGGACACATAGTAGCATCTAGGAGTTCCACTTTTGGGTAAACATCCAAGAAGATCCAAGCAGGATCCCACAGAGGTGTTCACAGGCCTACATCAGTTGCAGCCCCATCCACAGCAGCCAAGAGGTAGAGGCAGCTCAGTGTCTAAGAGCAGATGCATCCTGAGGGGCACAGAGTAGAATAGCATGCAGCCTTGAGAAGGGGGGTCATCACTGCTGTGACGTGGAAAGGCCAGTCACAGCGGGACAGATAGGCAGATCCACCCACAGGACCTGTATCCAATGCAGGCAGGTCACAGGCCAGATGGAAAGGATCTCACAGGGGTTGTCAGGAGTTTCAGTGTGGTTCTGCCAGGTGGTAAGGCCTAGATACCTCGTGTACAGCAGTGCAGACATGCGTGGCACACTGAACTGTGCACTTCCAAATGGTTAGGTGGTAAAAATATATAACAAATAAAAAATAAAAAGGTTTTTTTTTTTTTGTTTTTTTTTTTTGGTACTGGGGATGGAACCCATGGGCACTTAACCACTGAGCCATATCCCCAGCCTTTTTAACTTTTTTGTTTTATCTTGAGGCAGGGTCTTGCTAAATTGCGTAGGGACTTGCTAATTTGCTGAGGCTGGCCTGCGATCTGCCTCAGCCTCCAAGTACCTGGATTCCAGGCACGCGCCACCTTGCCTACTGTACCGCTCCATTCGTGAAGTTTCCAAAGAGCCAGCTCTGTGCAAACATAGGATGGACTAATGGGTACTGGCTACATGGGAGTGGACATGAGTGCAAATGGGCATGAGGGGGCTTCGGCACAACTGGAATTGTGATCACAGCACCAGCCTGTGGATTTACTGAGAACCACAGAATTGTACACCAGTGAATTTCTTGACATGTAAAATATAATCCAACACACCTCGTTTAGTGTAATTTAGCCTCAGATCCAAGGATGATTCTGAATCAAAAAAGTGAGGCATATACAACCAAGACTGGAGTAGGTGTCCCTACACACGCTCCTGGAGGTGCCCCACACAGCTGCTGCACCATGTCTCTGCCATAGGCCGTCTGCAACTCTCTTCCACGCTTGGCATGTCTTCGGTGGTCAGTGAATATTGAGTGGGTGGACATGTGGGCATTAGAAGCTGTGGTTACATAAGAAATAGATCCACAGTACTTGCCCAAGTTGTGAACCACCTGGAAGCCGTGGAGAGAGAGACCACAGTGTAGTCACGCGTGGAACTTTTACAAAGTGGTTTAAATAAGCCAGATCTGCACTGATAGCACAAGAGAATCTTGAGAACGCCATGCTGAGGATGGAAAACTAAAAAGAGTACCTGAGGCTGATGGCTCTGTCTGCTGCACCAGCCACCTTATAGCCGCCATGGCATTATCTTCTCGCAGAAGAGGCCGAGCAGTGCTTGGGAGAATCCCAGGGTAGAAGCAACTTGGCGGTGCTGGTCCTTGTGGGTGCTCTTTAAGCCTGAATGTGTGGCTACTACTTACTTTCAATTTGTATTGAAGCATTCCTGTTTCAATCATGAAGTTTCTCACTTTATGTTACATCGGTACAGATCTCTTTGGCCCTGGCACGTGGTCCTGAGATTTCTATTTCTAACAGCTCTTTCCTCGGATGTCAAGCTCAGTAATACCAGCCACAAGATCTTTAGTCTGAGGCCAAGACATCCTCTTGATGGTGCGCTGCTATGCACACTAGTCCATTCGGGGATTCTCCTTTGTTCTTGTGCTTCTTGTTTTTGGCCTGTAACTGTATGTTCAATTTAATTTGTGCATATTACTAATTAAGATTTGGTAGGGAATCCACAAGGATGTAATGAGGTTATTCAGTTCCTTATAAAAATTTTCATGTTCCAGTTCAACCCTGAATTTGTATTCTGGCACATAGGTGACTATTGAGACGGTGGTTTCCTCTCAGTGCATGCTCTGGTCATTAGCAGGCTGAGGCAGGTATGTTTCCTTTGCCTTCCATGAATGAACTAGAAGAATCCAGAATGAAAAGAATAATCCGGAACACTTTATCACTCAATGAAATAGATTTTTCCTTCTGAGCAGACTTAGAATGCACATTAAATTAATTTGCTTAATTTCAATAATTTACCAATCTGATGTGTAATTTTCATGAAGTTATTGATCACTTACTTACAAATGTAAAGGTAAAAGAATCTAATACTGTCATGGCCAACTTGTGGGGGCTCTACCACAGGAAGCCGAGAACTTGGGCCTGGCCAGGTGCTGGTGTCCCCAAGTGGAGGAAGAGAACATGTGTGCAGAGTGGTCCCAGGCAGACTGGCATCCTCACTCCCAGGTTGTTCCTGTGCAGACTTCACGCCCTGTGAGATGGCATGATTCAGCTCCTATAGGAGGATGAGCTGACCAGCCAGCCTCGGAGTCTCAGTATCCCCCGGGGTCACACCTGCCCCACAGGTGTTGGTAGGTGGTGTCCTTGGCCATGTGCCTCCAGCCCATTGAAGACAAGTTATGCTGAGTGCCTTCCCAAGTCCTGTTGACTCAGGGTGTGCTGGCTGCAGGCCTGAGCCTTGGCAGCACTGGCACCAGTGTCCTGGGTGATACCTGGAGGGAGGGCTCTGACAGCTCCGGCTTTACTTCTGGTGGTATCCCTACATCTGCAGCCCCTGACTTCATTTTCACTTTCAATTCTAAAAAAAGGTACCCAATACAAGTATGAAAGAAGGTGCTCAAATTGAAGAACTGATGGCCTTTGGCAGCAAAATTTTAAACAACTTTTTTTTTTTTTTTTACTAAGGATTGAACCCAGGGGTGCTTAGCCACTGAGCCACATCCCCAGCCCCTTTTAAAGTATTTTATTTAGAGACAGGGTCACATTTAGTTCCTTAGAGCCTCACTAAGTTGCTGAGGCTGGCTTTGAACTCGTGATCTTCCTGCCTCAGCCTCCCAAGCCACTGGGATTACAGGTGTGTGCCACCATGCCCAGCAATTTTAAACAATCTTTAGCCACTTTAATCACACTTTGGTGTTGTGTGCAGATGAACTTTCTTGCATATACAGTACACGATGAGTGCCTCTTAGTATCCATTTTCCGATGGATTGCTCTGATTAGAAAGGGAACCATCGGTAACTTTGCTGGTGACAGTGATGGTCTGATGGCGCCTGCCCAGAAGCTGCTGTCTGTTCTCCCACTGTTTTACAGGAAGCTGCAGACCCTCTCAGTGCCATGCTTCTCAGGAGCTGCCCTCTGGCTGCTGTGAAAGTGTGATGCTCTCCTCTGTGCTTGGCCCCATCCTCCAGGGTGGGCTTTGTCTCCCATGGGGGAAATTCCCTCTGGAGTCCTGGTGTTTAGTGCCCCACTTTCTCCTGAAGAGTGTCCTTGGAGAAGCAATTATTTTTAAGTTGCCAGGTCATCTCTGCCAGTTTTCTTATATCAGGAATTCTGGCAGCCACATATGTACCTGATGTCACTGTTCATGTGAATAGTCATGAAATCCTTTTCACTTCTCTCAAAAATGATGCAGTTACAGAGAGGTGGGTTTGTCTTTCACATGCTCTAAAGTGACTTCTGATTGTGTTTAATAGTCTGGTAGCAATTTGATGACTTTAAGAGCAACTGTCTTTGTTCTAAACAACTGGCCTGCATGTGGGAGGGGTAGCCTACTGACTCCTTCTAACCCTGCCTACTTTTCTCTTCTAGGGCTCGGGCCATCCGTTTTAGACAGGACAGTAACGAGGCAGTGGGCGGGTTCTTCTCGCAGATTGGGCAGCTGTACATGGTGCACCACCTTTGGGGTAGGTACACCCCCTCTGCTCTGAGTGGCTGGAACTTAGGCGCCCATTCCTAATCAGGTCATGCTGGGTGATGGCGCAGATCAGCAGCCATGAGCACCATGGCACATCCCCAACCTCAGACCTCAGACCACCAAGTGCAGGCTTGTCCCAACACACAGAGGCAAAGGCCAATGGTCTACTGGAGACCAGGGGGCCCAGCAAAGGGGCAGAGGGATGGTGAGGAGTGGCTCACAAGCCCTGGGGCTGCGCCCTCTTCACCTTCTGCACCCTCCTCACCCCAGCCCAGAGCATCCCCACACTCTCTCCCACTTCCTGTGTTGAGAGAGTGCCCTGTTCCAGTACCTTCCTCCCTCTCCCTCTCTGCCCTACCCACCAACTTCTGTTTGGCACCTCCTTTGGTGTCCTTAGGGCCTGATTCAGATGTTACTCACCCCTGGGAATGAGTGTCACTGCCCCCCACACCACAGGAGTGATCTGGCTGATGTTACTGTCCCCAAGCCCCGTGTGATACTGGCTGACGCTCTGATGGCTTTGCACCTCCCTCCCAGCTAGAGTAGGATCCAGGGCTCAGTGTGAGGCTGGACATGCCTCTGGACATGGTCAAGAGGCCCCCAAGGAAAAGGATAACTCATGGTTAGGCTGGGTTAGTCAACGGAGAGGGGCTGGATAGTTTGCCTGATTGGGTTCCATGGGTCTCGGGGGCCTGTCTGCCTGCTGTGTCAGTGTTCAGGGTTTAGAGACTCCGCCAGCAGGTCTCTGAGGCATTGAACACCAGTGCCGTGACCTGGGGTGTGCATGGTCCACTTCCTGGGGAGGTGATCAGGATGCTCTAGAGGCCTAAAGAGGACTTAAAGTGAGAGGTATTTGGGGAAATCCTAAGAGCCAAGAGGTGAGCAGGACCTCAGGATCCAGGTGGAATTGACAAGCAAAGGTGGGAAGAGGGGCTGAATGGGGAAGAAATAAAGTCCTCAGAGAGCCACACAGTGCATACCGACTGCCTGGCAGCCAGCTGCTGAGAAGCCAGGTCTGAAAGGGTCAGTTTAGGCGAAAAGGTAGCCTTGACTTTGTGCCCCTGGTGCCTGCCCCCACAGATGCCCTGCAGTCTGAGGGAGCTCTCCCACCTCACCCCCAGACACCCTGCACAGCCCAGATGCCACTCACCTCAGCCCATGCACAGGGTGTCCCTGCAGGGAAGGGGGCTGAAATCCTACACCAAGTGACAGGTGCTGGGTGCCCTTCAGCTGTGTGGAGCACGGAGGGCAGCACAGCCAGCCCAGAGCTCAGTTCTCTCCAGCCCAGTTTCCACCCCAGGAGTGTTGGTTTTCCAATGCAGTAGGTTAAAAATATTTTTACACTGTGTTCTGCCTTTGGCCTTCTGAGATTAAGATACACGTAATTTAATCTTTAGGGCCTAATTTGAAGTGAGTATGGAGTCATTTTTATTATTTCAAAACTGGCATCTGTCCAGTGGATACAAACTGAAAAGTCAGGCCTGCCCCATGCCTCTCCGTTGTCTCTGCCTAAAGAGGCATCCAGGTGGGCCAGGGACACACTGAGGAGGACTTCTGTCACCTCATGATTCACCTGTCGAGAGGGGTCAAGCCAGGAGCACGTCCCTTCTCAGCACATGTCACCCACCACCCAGCTGGTCTGGATGGGACTCCCTGGTGAAGAGCTGGGGCTGCCACAGGCAGGTGCAGCGGAGCCTGGCAGGCCCTCACTGCCTCCAGGCCCCTGGAGCAGCAGGTGCTCCCTGTGCAGAGGCCCAGGCCCCTTCTTTGCCTTCCTCCCATGCCAAAGTGTCCACCTTTGCCCCAGTCTGCATCCCCCATACCCCTGCCCAGTCCCTTATGAGAGGGGACCTGGGGTGTGCAGATGTGCTCTCTCCATGGCCTGCCCCACAGTGCCATGTTTCTGGAGCAAGACAGCCCGCATTCATCAGGCCTCTCCAACCTGCAGGTCACTCTGCTATTTGACACATCATCCCTTTTTTCCTAACCCTGTGGCTCAAAGCTGGCAAACAGGTGCTCAGACCACACAGTTGAGTGGCCCAGCCAGGCTCCGGCTCAGCACTCCTGGCTGTCAGAGTCTCTCCTTCTCTTACCCCTGTAGGACTATCCCTCTCCCACCCTCCTCAGTCTCCTCCACCCACCACCCCACCGTGCCCCGCTTCCAGTGTGGTGTTGTGCTCAAGGCCACCTTTGAAAGTCATCCCACAGCTGGGTGCGACGCCCACACCTGTAATCCCAGCAGCTCAGGAGGCTGAAGCAAGAGGATTGCAAGTTCAAAGCCAGCCTCAGAGACTTAGTGAGACCCTCAACAACTTAGTGAGACTGTGTCAGAATAAAATATAAAAAAAAGGGCTGGGGAGGGCTGGGGTTGTGGCCTAGTGGTAGAACACTTGCCTTGCATGTGTGAGGCACTGGGTTTGATTCTCAGCACCACATATAAATAAATGAATAAAATAAAGGTCCATCAACAACATACCTATATATATATGGAGAGAGAGAGAGAATTGGTTAAAAAAAAAAGGATAGGGATGTGGCTCAGTGGTTAAACACTTCTGGGTTCGAGCCATGGGACAAAAAAAAAAAAAGAAAGAAAGAGATAAAAATGTCAGCCACCCCCCAAAGAAGATAAAGGCAGAGAATGGATAAGTAAATATGGAATATACATAGAATTAAGCATCATTCAGCCATAGAACAGGATAAAGTTCTGATCATTGTCAGTCACAGACGAGCCTTGCGACATCAGGCTAAGTGAAGTGAGGTGGTAGGGAAGGGCTCCTGCTTTGTGCTCCCCCTGGGTGTGACACACAGTGTCCAGAGAGCAGCAGGCTGGTGGCTACTGGGCAACAGGCAGGAGCTGCAGGGAGACACGGGTGGGAAGGCTGTGTGGACGGCAGTGCCGAGGATGTGCAGCCGTGGGATTTCCCACCAGAACCCTGCACTTACTGGCCACAGTGGTCAGTGCTGTGTAGGCTTATTTTACCATACTGAAAATACAACTGAAATTGTGGAAGCACCCCCAGGCTGTGAGTCCTGGGGGAAACCCTGTGTCCACATGGTGAGCTGACAGGCCTTCTCCCAGCCAGGAGGTTCTGCAGTTCTGTTGAGAACTGGAAGGAAGGAAGAGCCCGGGAGTCCTTCAGCCTCAAGCAACCCTGTGTGGAAATGCCCACGGGTACTTACCAGCAAGCAGTGCAAGTAGTGGGAAGTCCTTGCCAGGGACTCAGGGGTCAGCCCAGCAGGCTGCTGTGGACCTTTGGACCCCTCCAGGCAGCTCTCCAGGAGTGCTCCTACGTGCCCTGCACTCACTGGGCTACCTGGCCTCCACCTCTCTGTACTACACTCAGGGTCTCTCACCTAAAGTGGAGTTTGTTTTGTTTGTTTCTGTGGTGCTGGGACCTCACCTGGTCTCAGGAGCTGGGCAGGTGCTCTCCCCATGTGTTAGTCCCCAGAACCTCCGCGCTCAAAGTGGCTGTTGTCTGTGGTCCACAGTGCCCAGTCATGAGTCGACATGTGTGTGGAGTGGCCCTGCCTCAGGAGGCTGCCAGGGCTCAAGGTTGCTTTGCTTCTCCCACCAGGCCCAGACTGTTTTCTCAGGTGAACATGCCGTTTTCCCAGCTGGGTACTAAGTGCCCATGGTAGTGTCTGAGAAAACCCCGTGACCTGTCGAATGGTGACTGCTGCAATACAGGGCATGATGTCGAAGTTTTGCTTTTTCTGTGTGATTATTTTCAAGCTTACAAGGATCTTCAGACCAGGGAAGATATACGGAACGCAGCCTGGCACAAACACGGCTGGGACGAGCTGGTGTACTACACAGGTAACACTTGGAGGCACACGAAGCAGACCCTGCGTGAGTGTGCGTGTCTGGTTGTCACAGTGCTGGGGATTGGACCCGGGCCTCCTTGGTGCTAGGCAAGCACTCTCCTGCTGAGCTGCGTCCTAGCCCCACCCAGGTAGTATTCTAACACTCCTCAAGGATTTGATTCTTTGTATCTTGTGGCTCCAGCTATGTTCTTTCACCCTGAAGCTAATGTGTATTCTGTAAAAACAGGTGGAAAGAGTGGAGGTGTAGATATTTTCTGTAACACTTACTTGACTTTGTTTTTGTAAAGAAGAACATTGATTCTTTCACATATATATACTGCCTGGGACAGTTTTCAGACCCTTGGATGTTGTGAATTTTATAATATTACTTCTTTTGGGGGTTTTGTTTGTTTTGTAGATTTCTAGATTCTTTGAAAATTTGTTACACAAATTTTTTAAACTTTCTCTTTCTCATCAAGATTGTCAGTTCCAAAAAACATAACCATAGTAGGTCAATTGAGAAGAGTAATTTTGTCAGGCAAACCGTGACTCAAGTCTATAATTCCAGCCACTTGAGAGGCTAAGGTAGGAGGATCCCAAGTTTAAGGCCAGCCTCAGCAACTTAGCAAGGCCCAAAGCAACTTAGTGAGATTCTGGGTCAGAATAAAAAAATAAAAAGGACTGGGGATGTGGCTCATTGGTTAAGCACCCCTGGGTTCAATCCTGGTACCAAAAAAAAAAAAAAAAAGAAAAGAAATTAAGTTTGGTAAAACACATATGCATGCACACGTATACATACATGTATACATACACATATACACACATAAATCATGAGTACACCCCAGTGATACCAACAGACCCCCTGAATACCAACCATGTTGTATGTCAGGTATTTTTAATCCCATATATTACCAAGAAAATCAAAACAAAAATTTATTCAGGGAAGTAAGTATCACCTTGTCTTTTAGTTTAAAGATCATGTGATTCTGGCTACTCTTACCCTCTCCATCAGCTCCCAAAGCTATATTTGCCTTGAAGGGCAGTTTTACAAGTACGATCCCTCTCTCTCTCTCTCTCTCTCTCTCTCTCTCTCTCTCTCTCTCTCTCTTCGTACAGAATATATGCAAATATAGTATTGTTTGATTTTGTATAATTTTATTTTAATTAAAAGAACCTTTTGAGAAAGCACCTTTTTTTTTTTTTTTTGTCACAATATGGACTTTCCTACTTTCCCACACATGAAACACATTTCCAGGTAGGATCTTGTCCAGTTTTAATAACATCCTATAGGAGGCTAGCCAACCTGCCCTGAACTCAGTTCTGCCTCCGGGCTCGTCTTCTCAGCAGCCTGCTTGTTGGTGTGTGTCGTGCAGTGCAGTGGAGAAACCAGCACACTGACCTTGCTGCTGTGTTCAGTCCCACTCATTCAGGAAATGGAATCCAGAATCATGATCCCACTGAAGACCTCACCCCTACAGTAGAGCAGAAAATCCGTGTGCCTGTGCGAGTCTGGGGACAAGCATGTCATAGATGAATTTTGCATCGACGAGAGAGAAACATGGACGTGTAAGCTGCTGTACATAGCTTCTGAGAGACCTGCTCCTTACAACCCATATCATCTGTGAACGAGACACTGCCTCGGACTGGCTAGCAGGGCCAACCTCCCGTGTCTGTCAAACCACCTGGCAGTACTGGCCACCTGCCCCTCTCTCCAGCAGCCCAGTCCAGATTAAAATTTGAATCATATCTGAATAAGATTCCACCCATGAAAAACATCCAGGCATTGCTTTCTAAATAGCAAATCTGTTTTATAATTACAGATTTTGACAAATTTCTTGTATCAGGAAGAAATACAAATTTTGTCACGTTCCTGGAGCATTTTTTTCTGAGTCTCAAACTAGGAACAAATTATGAGTGTCCTAAACACCTGAAGCTATTAGCTTACCTGCATTTTTAATCAGCAGAGTCAGCAGTTTAAGCACCGGGCTGTGGAAGCTGGGGTGCTTCAGTCAGTGGCTCAGGTTCCCATAGGATGCAGTGATGTCTGCGGAGCGTGGCTTGACCTGTGTCGTGTGAACTTAAAATGAATGCCTGGAATAGCACTAATTTTTATTTGTAATATTTTTCTATAAAACAAGCAGCACTTGGAATAGAGGTTTTATTTTGTGAACAATCACTTATGACTTGAGGCACTGGGTTGGTATTTTAGTAAGCTCACAGAAGGTGCTCCCGGAGGCCTGTTAGGTCTGAGTCAGCGTCCAGCTCACCCTTTGTCCTGCCTGTTGGGTTCAGTTGTTAAACTAGTGTGCCAATTTTGTGACTGTAATCATGTGAAAGACCTGTTGAACTGAAAAATCATGTCTTCCCCACAAATTGAGGAATTTATGTGTAAAATAAAGTGTGAATAAATCTCATCAAATGTCAAAGTTTTACATGTGAATGGTTTTCTCCAAGAACATATAAAAGTCAATAAAATCCTCTTAGTTTTCTCATATTGTGTGTTTGTGATCTTATTTGTGTGGACTTGTGCATTGAAAGACTTGTGCTGCTGTTAGGGGTTGTGCAGGAGGAGGAGCTGTGGCACAGAGCACCGAGGCTCCCACTGGACCCTTCTGCCTACCTGCACAGCTATTCACATCTGCTAGCTGGGGCCTGACCTGCAGATTGAGGAGAAAACACCTGCTCAGGCCTGCTCATGGAGTGTTGGTGAAACTATAGTTCTTCTTTTCCCATCTAAGTTCTTGAAGACCTGGAGGGTCCTCCTGCTCTCCCTCCACCTGTGGAGTGCCTGGCCCAGGCCAGATGCTGAACTCACGTTGGCAGGATGTGTAGAGTAGAAGACGTGGAAAAGCGAGGTACTACTAGTGCAGGTGATGTGGCTGCTCTGAGCTGGGAGGGGCTGCTGGAAACGGACAGTCACGTAGGAATTGCAAGGACTAACAGGTGCTGGGGTAGAAGGATCATGAGCTTGAGGCCAACCTGAGCAACAGAGCAAGACCCCATCTCAAAAACTAAAAATTAAGTTTAGAAAATTGTGAATTTGTAATGAAATGCTGTTTAGAGGCCATTCTCCCTGTGACCTCATCCGGTTCCCACCCACAGGCCACTGAGTTCCTGGAGAGTACCCCTCTACAGGTACCAGAGGGAACATGCAAAAGCCACATGATCTCTTGCTTCTGTCTCTTGATATTGCTTCTGTAAAGGATCTTTCTGTTCAGAAAAGCAGGAAACTGAGTGACCCTCTGAAACAGAATCCCCTCAGGATGCACCCTTTCCTGGGAACAGTCATCCTACCCTAATCACAGGGCCTCACAGGGCAGCCTGAGACCTGGGTTTAGTCTTCATTCTGTTCAACAGATACTGAGCTTACCAGCAGGCGGGTTGGTTCACAAGGTGCTCAAGGCCCAGATGCTCGGCCTTGAACGCCTCGTGAACCAACCCGCCTGCTGCTCTTGTGAAGGAGAGGAGACAGAGAAGGCTGGCAGTTAAGATTTAACAGCACTGTAAATAATTCACATGGTGATAGAAGCTGATCAATAGTGTGCAGGAAGCACAGGGTGATGGAGGTGAAGTCTAAGGGTGGACTGGGATCAGGATGAGGTACCAAGAACACGGCCAAGGCACACTCACTAAAAGCTGAGACCAAGGATGGAAGACATGAAGATGCCAGGCGACACTGGGAAATGCCTCTGTGCCCAGAGTCACACCTAGTGTATGCTGAGCACAGTGGAGACCACTGCAGTGGAGCAGAGGAGAGGGAGTGCTGGGGGAGGTAACTCTGGTCAAGGGGTGGCCTCAGAAGGACCTTGACTTTTACCCTAAGCCAGAAGCTCCAAGCAGAGTTGGGGCATAACCGGACTTACATTTTAAATGGGGGCTTGGATGAGCAGTAGAAGTAGGGAGGAAATTCAGATTCTAAATGCCCTTTGATGGCAGAGCCACATGATTTCCAGAAGAATCAACTGTGGAGTGCAAATGAAAGAGAAATCCAAAGTGCCCTAAGGTTCTGGCCTGAGGACCTAAAAAGATGGGTAGGCTGCATATGGAACAGATTAGGGAGCAAAAAGTAGGAATTCTGTCTAAATCACATTGAGTTTAAGATCCCAGGCCTGTGCCCAGGTGGAGATGTCAGGAGGGATGTTGGTTCTGAATCTGGAATTCAGAAGTGTGGTCTGGCCTGAAGGCCGGTCTGGCCTGAAGGCCACTCTTCCCAGTTGACCGAACACAGAACTTTGGGTGACACAGGGTGAGCTCACAAGGGATGGATGCAGATGGAGAGCCTGTTGGGTGTGTGGAAGACCCCCTTCTCGGAGAACATCATGGACTCCCTTACCCCTCCCCCTCCTCTCCAAAGGGCGCCAAGCCAAGAGCACCAAATTCAAAGGTTTCCCCCACCAATCCCCACAGGACAGTGTCTGCTTGCTGTTCCTGAGTCACTCTGCCAATCAGCACCCACCACATCCCCTATGTAACCCTTCTGAAGCTGAAGTTTCTAAGCATACGCTCTCTTCTCTCTCCTCTCTTCCCTCTCTCTGCCCTCCTCCTCTTCTTTCTCTCTCTCTTTCTGCCCTCCTCCTCTTCTCTCTCTGCTCTCTGCCTCTCCTTCGGGCAGCCCCCCAATAAAATCTCTTGGCTGGATCTCTGTCTCTCGTGAGTCACTCACCTTTCAGAGCCCATGTGGGAAACCAGCAGGGAAGGCCAAGAAAGCACCAGGGAGAGGAGAACACCGAGAGGGCTACCTGAGGACAACTCCCCAGGTATAGGCGAGACAGCCCACTGGAAGCCACAGGCTGGGTCAGATGGGTCTGAAAACTCACCACTGACTTAGCAACATGGTGGTCACTGGTGACCCTCCACTCAAATGTTGTTATTAAACTGATTTATGAAACTGTCTCTATCATAGCAATTCCCACCCAGATTGTCAAATCGTTTATTAAACATATTCCTACTGCTATCCAAACTCATCTTCTGCTCACTGGGTGTAAGTCTGGTGGTCATTGCATGAACCAAGAAATTTCCAAGTACCATGCAGGAGGATGCTCAGGTCTGCTTCATAAAACAGGTGTCCCTTTCAGCTGGCATCACTGCCACTGTGAAAAGCCCTGGTACTGCATTCTTCCTTCCTTTCCTCTCAGCTACCCGTTGATAGAACCTGCCCCCTTTTTTTCTTTTCACAACTGCCAACAAAAGATCTTTTTTTAAATCATCTCATTATTATTTATTAAATTTATACTTTTGGTTTCTATCTAGAACATCAGAGATGTCCATTCAATAATATGTTAATGACTTAGTGGATGGGAGGGAAACAGAAAGTATGGAGACTGGCAGTTCTTTGGGTTTTTTTTTCCTTTGGTGCTTGGGATGAACCCAGACTTCATGCCTGTGAGGTGAGTGCTCACCACTGACCCACATGCCTGACCACCATCAGTTCTACTTGAAAAGACATGCACTCAGAAGATGGGCAGTGTCTTTGTTCACACCACTTACAATCCAAGTTCTAAAGTGCTAATAAATTAGTGAGATGTCTAGGTAAACTCAATAAAAACAATTCAAAAGAGGATTAATATATAGAAATATATTCAAAATTGGGAAATGTGATCAGCAAAGTACCAAACAGTCCTCCATTTCTTGTACTTTGTCTTCAGAGTTTAGTAATCTTAAAAAAGAAAACCTGGGGCTGGGGTGTTGCTTAGGGGTAGAGCTCTCGCCTAGCATGTGCTGAGGCCAAAAAAAAAGGAAAGCCACTTGGCTCTTTGCCCCCCCCCCCCCCCCCCCCCCCCCCCCCCGCAGGCTGCAGAGGCCTGCTGGGGGCCTGCTGGGTCGGGACTTGGGGCAGACAGAGGCCAAGCTGCCGGCTATGAACAAGGGCTCCAGAAGGGAAGGGAGCCCAGGGCTCTCCTTGGAGTTGCAGGTATTTGCCACCAAGAGGAACCACGCCCACATGAACACACAAGGAGCAGCACAGTAATGCCCAGCAGCAACCTAAGTGCAACCAGAGCCACCTCGAAAGTGACTGGCACCCTGCAGACAGTGGCAGGGACTGTGGCAGCTTCCCGCTAAAGGCCTGCATGGATGGAGTCCCTGCGCTGCCTCACCCCGGGAAGGCCCCAAGCTAATGAAAGGTAAATGGAAGTGAGTCTGTGCTTTGTATTTGTTGTAGAAAATGAAAAAACCACCCAACTTCTCAGCAGAACAGGCCTTCTACTGGGGAGTGAGGTTTCGTTTGCTGTTTCAACTCGATCATGCTCTGATCAGTTCACTTGGGCTGGAGATGGTAAATCTTTAACTCTCCAGTAGGCTCAGGCTGGAGGCTGCAGTGACACCACTGGCCTGGGCCGGGCTTGGGATGCGACCTCAGAGCAGCATTTTGCTTTGGTGAGCAGTTTCCCAACTGTCAGGGGACAGCAGGAGCCACTGCTGACCTCAGAGCTGTGAGAAAGCATGGGGACACCTTGGGTGGGGCAGGACCTGCGGCTCACAGGTGCCCCACTCCCAGGTTTCTGATCGCAAAGATCCACCCACACTTGTCCCAGCCTGGGGAGTGCAGCCAGGTGGGCCTCCCCACAGGCCTCCCAGACACTGGCCTCCAGGCACAAGGCTGCCAGTTGGAGGCCAGCCTCAGCAACAAAATTAAGGGCTGGGGAGTACCTTAGCTCCCCGGGTTCAGTTCCCAGTATCAAAACCAAACAAAACCTACAGCCTCCATCCAATAGGAGACAGAGACTGTCAAAGCCTTGACCTGGGGAGGGCAGGCTGGGGATGGGCGAAGGCACCCCAGCCTGCCTACAATTTAGAACCAGGACCCATACCGATGACACAACATCTTCGGTTTCATAAACAGTTCTCATAAAGTGAATAAACGTGTCAAGAGAACAGGAGGCCACAGGACACTGCCGCCATTTCCTGATCCCATCCTGTGCAGCCACCTAACTCCCAGGAGTCCAGAATCAGAGAAGCAGGAGACGTGGCACATTCTTGTGCTATTTCAGACTCAGTCTCCACAACAAAGACGCGATTGTCCAGACCGCCTTTGGCTTTGCTCAGCTGGCGCCATTAGGGAGGAGGGGCTGCGTGCTCTGCTCAACAAAAGACTGCAAGTGGGCTTCGCGACTCCTCTACTCGTCGGCAGAACAGAGCCCGGTCGCCCAGTGTCTACTGCTGGCGGCAGCTCCCCATCTGCGCGGCAGCTTGTTCATGCACAGGCAGCTCCCGAAGCTGGGTGGCGGCAAAGGTGAGGCCACGGCAGAGTGAAGGCCGTGGCAGCCCCCAGGCCTGCAGGCCAGGTCCAGCCCAGAGCTTGCCTCTGGAGCCAGAGGCCAGAACAGCCCAGGCGAGGTGCCAGCAGCGCTCAACGCCTGCGATCCATTGAGCTGCTGTTGTCAAGCCCGCTTCGTGCCGCTCCCACCGAGGTGGCTTTGAGGGCAGCTGCACTCATCTGACTTATCTGGCTACATAATTTGATTATTTGGCCAAACTTAATTATTTGGCCAAATTCTACAAGTGACTTCCAATATTCAATCCTGATTGGGGCTGGGGATGCAGCGAGGGATAGAGGCCCGCTCCACCATGCAGATCTGAGTCCCACCCCGCTCGGCCCGTGCAGGACCCCCCCCCCCCCCAGTCTCACCCCACTCAGCCGTGCAGGTCCCTGAGTCCCATCCCACTAGGCCGTGCAGGCCCCGGGGTCCAGACCCCACGGGAAGCAGGGGCTTCTGCCCTCCTCCTGGCCTACCTCTCCCCTTCCCTGGGTTTCAGCCAGGAAGGGCGCATAATCTCATACTTTCAAAACATTTTCTGCAATGACCCTCTCCTTGCATAGTTCGGAACAAAAGGGAGCCGACTCTCAGGTCTTTCTTCCCAAGCCACCTACAGACAGGGTTCAGACAGACATGCGGCTACTAGGTATTGCTCAGTCGGTGTGGTGTGTGGGGGCGTGGGGGCGTGCCGACCTTCCCTGGTGAGGCAAAACCTGTTTTCTTTCTTTTCCTTGATGTGATTTTCCAACATCTATCTTATAAGACCAGTAGTCTTGTTTAAAGCTCCATTGTTATTTTTTTAAGGCCTTTCAGCCCTCCATACATAACCAATCCTAAGAGGTGGGAAAGGGACTTCTCCCTGCCGGGCCAGGGCCTCGCAAGGGAACGTATGGAACCAGGATGCTGACCAATGCGCTGTACAGACCCCAGGCTCCTCCTTGCCTGCAGACACCCATACACCCATAGTCCTTGAGGTTGGGGTACTGGACTACATAAGAGGCAGAACTAAAGACTCCACAAATCTGACCTGGAGGGTGGATAGATTTTTATTTGTACACCAAAGGGGAAAACCAGGGTTCCCGTGAGGCTGCTGAATGGATGCTGCCAGAGGGAAGGTACTTATTTTACCATACACCCTTAAAAGGCCTCAAGTAAAATACAGCCAGCAATGTACACAGGGTACACAGGAATTCAGATAATACAACTCTCCAGGTAATTGATGGTCATAACAATACTAGAACTACAGTTAAAAAAGAAAAAGAAAGCAATCTTCTAGGAGTCCTAACTATAATTTACTTGAACATATAGAAAATCAGTACCGACTTTATATATTAAGTTGTCATGGGCAAGTATAATCAAATAGTATCAATCTGTGTTACTTGTAAAAATTAATCTGAAGTTGTCACGAGCTGTGTAAAAAAATGGAGATTATTCTTCGAGATCCCCCAAGAGCTCCACAAAATCAGTGATGTACCATCTGGCATTGTCCTTCACCTGCTGCCTGATCACATTTCCTCCAAATCCAATGAAAACATCCTAAGAAAAAGAAAGGGGGTCATTGTTTAAGCCAACACAGCATCACTCAGGGCAATGTTTGCCTGGAAGAACAAGCTGTCCTGTAGAGCTGAGCATCCTCACCCAGGGACACCAGAGCCTGCCAACCTGGGGCTTGGGAGGAGGCGACCTGCTCCTTACCCTCCTAACCCAAGGCAGACACAGACGAAGCCAAGCCACATGGAGAGACTGCCTGGGTTCTAAACATCTACCCCACAGCCCTGGGGAATAGCATGCATGGCTCTCAGGTGGCTGGCCCCACCGCACTGTTTCCTGCTCAGGGTTTAACTCCTCAGAAATCTCATAAAAGGAAGGTACTTCCTTCCCCAGGGCTGCAGGAGGCCTCAAGGGCAGGGAGGCAGTGCAGCTGCAAGGGGGCCAGTGCCGTGGGCTGAAGCCAGGCCTCAGAGCACTAGGCTCCCTCACGGTGGCACCAACCACAGACAACGGGCTCAGGTCTGGAAGACAGGAGGCCCGCTCACAAGTCCTCCTGGGCTTGCAAAGCCAGCCAACTGAAAGAGACTGCATGCCTTCTGGCTGTTGGGGTTTCTATTCTATGGTGGTATCTGGCTGTTTGGTTTAATTCCTATTGCAAACCTGATGGAGTTCTGAATCAGCTGTCTAAAACAAAACACCATCTTGAAAAACAAAAACAAGAGTGCCCTCAATACATACAGCAGGAGGACAGGCTTCCATGTCTGTGGCTCCATCTCCAATCATGATTATTTTCTTAAAGTGAAATTTTTCCTTTAGAAATTTAATAACTTTTCCTTTCCCACCAGAATCGGCCGTTGGCTGTGTCTCATCAAAACCTGCATATTCACCTTAAGAGAGCAGAGAAAACATGTTAAGTTCAGAGGAAAGTTACTAGGGCAAGCTTCCTGCACAGATGATGTCCCTGAGAGGCTAAAATGTCCCGGGTAAGTTGCAGCCTAGGCTCCAGCGTTACTCCTCAGAATAGATCATCTTGGCCTCTGAGTTACAGACACCTCCGCAGAGGTGGCTCTGTGAGGTCTAAACATGCTGGGTGACCCACCGTATCCTCCAAGGTGCCAGTGTAGGAATTCTAAACACCATAAAATAGTAATGTATTAAACTTACAATGTTGATATTTAATTTCACTTAGGAGGAAATTCTAATTTACTTTCAATTATTACTATTCTTTTTTTTTTTTTTTTGGTAGTTGGACACAATACCTTTATTTTATTTATTTATTTTTATGTGGTGCTTGGGATCAAACCCAGGGCCTTTCACGTGTGTTCAAACCCAGGGTCTTTCACAAGCTAGACAAGCGCTCAACCATTGAGCCACAACCCCAGCCCCTATTACTATTCTTAATAGAGTATCACACTCATTCCCTACCTTTTTCTTTTTTTTTTTTTTACACAATTTTTAAAATTTTTATTTTATTTATTTTTATGTGATGCCGAGGATCGAACCCAGCACCTTGTATGTGCTAGGTGAGTGCTCTACTGCTGAGCCCCAGCCCCAGCCCCTCATTCCCTACCTTTTTCAATGATCCATCTCTATCTATTGATCCTTTAAAAAAAAGTCATATTAACACAACTGAATGTGATTTGGTTTTAAGACTATCAGCTGCCCCTTGACCCTACTGGAATAATATCGAACCACAGCCATGACTCTGAGAGGACTCACCGAGGGCCAGGAAGCATCCCCAGGGGCTGCTACAGTGCGCTGACCCAGCTAACGAAACTCTCCTTCTGGAGGCTAAATAGCTTCTAGCACATAAGAGCACACAGAATGGAAAGGGGACACACAAGAGAGCCCCCGCCACCCAGGAGTCAGAACTTGCTGGATGCAGAATCTACACAGATGAGCAACGGCATGGACACTCAAGCTGGACGGAAGTCAGTCGAGGAATCACTGATCTCACATTTAACCCTGCTCAGGTTCATCCCCAGACGCTGCCCTGGGCACTCAGCGGCAGAGGGGACAGGATGGGACTCCCTCCCAGGCAGCTTACCGTTAAAGTAGAATTTCAGCCTGTTGGCAAAGACATTGGCTGCAGGGATGTTGAGCTTGGCAGCAACATGCTCTACAATGCTCCGAAAGCCACCAGAGATGAGGAAGACCTGGACGTTCCGCTCCTGCAGGCGACTGACCAGCTCCCTGCAGAGACAGAACACAAAACACGAACACTGCTCACCACACATGAAAAGGAAACTAACATATATTTTTTCCTCTGGAATGCATTTGGCCAAAGTTTATCTGATGAGGTATTTTGACTAGGGATTTAATGCTTTAAATTTAATGATTAAATGCATGCAGAAATCAATGGGTGAAGCTTTTCTGCTGTCAGAAACCATTCTACAACTCTATTCTGCCCATGGACCCAGAAAAACACAAGAAAAGAAACACAGGTGAGCTCAGGTTCTCCCTGAGGACAGAGGGAGGGAGGGAGGGTGGGCAGACGTTAGCCAGAAGAGACACCTAAGGGCCCGAAGAACAGGGCTCCACAGCGAGCACCACACACTCTCAGGAGCGCCAAACGCCAGTGCTGTAGGCAGTGCACCCAGCACCAAGGCCGCTCTCACCTGATGCCGGGTGTCAGGTGTGGGGGGTGCTCTGCCAGGAGCCTTTGCACCTGCTCCCTGGAGGGCTGGATCAGTGCCAGGCGCTCAGTGAGCGCAGCTCTGAAAGGCACTGCCCCACCCATGGCTCTCCGTGTCCTAGGAGAAAGACCCAACAGTCAGGCCAGTCACGTCGGCGGTCCTCAAACCCACATGCCCCGGGTTCTCACAATGCCCGTGGTGAGCAAGGTACTGGCAGGAACCCTGGGACCACAGCGATGCTGTTGCTATGGGAGGCGAGGCCTCAGAATAAACTCCTGAGGTTGACTAAGCAGCGCTGGGCCTCGGAGACCACACACTGTGCCTCCACAACCTGCCCTGCAGGCTCTAAGAAGCCATCGTCCTCTTCCAGGCACCTTCCCCGGAAGCCCTGAGTGCCTGTAAACTAAGAAGGGACCAAGAACAAGATATTCTTGACCTGGTGAGGAGCTATGACAGGTGGAGTGGCTGCTTCAGGCAGGTGGGGGGTGGGGTTCTGACCCCCCAGGATGCTCACAGATGAGCCTTTCCGAGAACCACCAAGGCCACACTTGCTTATTCATTTATTTCTGGTACTGGGGATTGAACTCAGCAGTACTTAACCACTGAGCCATGACCCCAGCCCCTTTTCTTTTTTGAGACAGAGGCTCACTAAGTTGCTTAGGGTCTTGCTAAGTTGCTGAGGCTGACCTGAAACTTGCCATCCTCTTATCTCAGCCTCCTGAGCTGCTGAGGTGCCCAGCTTGTTTTATTTTTGAGACAGGGCCTTGGTAAGTTGCCCAGGCTGGCCTGAAATTTGCAACGCCTCGGCCACCTGAGTCACTAGGATGACAGATGATGTGGGCCACCTCACAGGGTAAGGCCACACTTTCAGCCATTTCACAGGTGCTGGACCCTGAGGACCCCCAGGCTGTGTCTTTGGTTGGTCATGGTTGTGGGTGGCTCTCCTGCCCCAGCTCAGAACATGGCTGGCTGTGGGTCTGCCGGACCCAGTGTTCTTATTTTGTGCCCTGACACATGTCACCATCATTCACGATGATGGGTGAGTGAGTAAGGCACACTACCAGTCAACTCTCAGGGAGGGCAGGAAATGCTCAGTGCTTGTCATGCTCCACCCACAACCAAATCCAAGAATGGTGGCTGGGGCCTGGCATTTCTCCTCAGAGAGCTGCGCTGTAACCCTGTCCACCATGCAAACAGTGAGTGAAGACTGTCCCTACATTTCTGACACAGCATCCTCGACGCCGCAGAACCTGGCCAGCTCGTCGATCCCCTCCTCTCTGATCACAGTGCTGTCCACGTCGAAACACACTGCATCAGCTGTGCAGAAAAGCTGCTTCAGTTCTGAGTGGGAGACCATCCTCGGGAGATCTTTCCTCCTGGAGGAGAACAAGAAAGTGTGTTTGAGGACAGAAAGAGGCGCAAGAGGCCACAGCTGTGCCACAGGCGGCCCATGGTACCCAGGTCAGTGTGGCTCACAATGCACATCTTACTGACACAGTCTAGTGCCCTCTGAATCCCAGGCTATAGGGTCACAGAAATGAGCAAAAGCCAAGCTCTAACTTCAGGAGCCCAATTTAGTGAAGGGACGCACCTGCAAATATGCCGATGTTGTACCAGTGTCCAACTTTCCTTCTTTCTGGGGACTGAAGACACTACGGGCACATGGAGAAGCTGTTTAGCCCTGTCTGAGGAACAGGGCTGCAGGGAGGTCAGGACAAAAGAGGGAAGGACAGTGGTGCAGACACTGCTGGAAGCCATGATAGTCAGGCCCCGCCTGGCAGCACACAAGGAGCTCAGGTCACGAGGGCCTTGGGAGAAACCAAGGCTTTGGACTTTAATACTGGGACACTCAGGAGAGAGGCGAGAGGAAGTAGCAGTCGCTGAGGCTGAGGCGGAGGGGGCAGTCAAACATGGCCAGACTGAAATCAGTGGGGAAAGGAGAAGAGGTTGGGGGGACGGCCTGTCAGGCGCAGTGGTGCCTGTCTGTGATCCCAGAGACTCCGGAGGCCGAGGAAGGAGGGTCGCAAGTTCAAGGCCAGTCTGGGAAACTTAGCAAGACCCTGTTTCAAAATAAAAAATAACAAGGGCTGTGGTGTGGTTCAGTGGTTAAACGCCCCTGGGTTCAATCCCCAGTACGGAAAAAATAAGTTGTGAAACTGAAGGAGAATGGAGAGGAGGTGCCTGGGAGGAAGCGAGAGGGGCCCTGCTGTAGAAAAATGATTGTACTAGAAACAAGATGAGTGGGATCCCAAAGGCTGTCTAGAAGAGCCTCCCATCAGAGATATGCTGTCATGTGTAGAGCCAGCAGATGATGCCAGTGATCTACGCTTAGAACAAACTGCACATCCTCACCAGGCCCAGGCCCTGACACCAACATGCTAAGCTTCCCAAACACCTAGTCTGACTCAATTGTTTAAGTAGAAGTTTAATTAAATTCTGAGTGCTGAATGAGTAAAGTGATAAAACTGTAAATAGCATACTCATCCACATAATCATTTTTAAAGTTTCACTCTGGAAAAATTCAACTTCATAAAAAAAATAGAATGGATACACAAACCCCTGTGTATTCATCACCCTGCTTTAATAGCAGAGCTAATCTGACTCCACCAACTGCCCTACATACTTTCACCTTCCCGCACGATCTCAAAGCAAGTCATTTCATCCAAGAGTATTTTAGGCTATATTCCTAAAAGGCACAAACTCCTTTTAAAACTTTTAAAATTGGGCTGGGGTTGTAGCTCAGCAGTAGAGCACTCGCCTAGCAAGTGGGAGGCCCTGAGTTCGATTCCCAGCACCACATAAAAACAAATAAGTAAAATAAAGGTATAAAAAAGAAACCTTTAAAATTAATACATATCAATTGGTTAGTGCGACACTTCCACACATGCATATGGCATACCCCAATCAAACCCAGCTCCTCCAACCACTGCTCCTGCACACACATATAACCCTTCTCAGCCTCCAGTAGTCGCTGTCCTATGTGAGGTCAGTTTGCTCAGCTTCCACATGTGAGAAAAAATGTAGTGCTTGTCTTTCTGTGCTTGGCGTTTTTCACTTAGCTCCATATCTTCTAGTTCTATCTGTTTGCTGCACATGACAGGATTTCATTCTTCATTGCTGAATGATGCTCCTTTGGGTATATGAGCCACTCTCTCTCTGTCCCCTCATCCATTAATGGGCACCTAGGCTGACTCCACATCTTAGCTGTTGTGAATACTGCAGCAATAAACACCGGGTGCAGGCATTTCTTTGGCATACTGGTCTCATTTCCTTTGGACATATACCCAGAAGAGGGACAGCTGAATCATGTGGTAGATCTATTTTTTCATGGGTTTTTTAATTTGATTTTTTTTTTTTTTTTTGCAGTACTGGGAATTAAACCAAGGGGCACTTGACCACCGAGCCACATCCCCAGCCCTCTCTATTTTCATTCTCAGGGTAACTTTGATCCTCCAGCCTCTGCCTCCTGAGTAGCTAGGAGTACTAGTGTGCACTACCACATCCAGCTATTTTTAGTTTTTTGAAGAACCTCCATCCTATTCTCCATGATGGAACCAATTTACATTCTCACCAGCAGCATATCAGGATTCCTATTTCTCCATATCCTTGCCAGCATTTTTTTCCCCAGTGGTACTAAGAAGTGAACTCAGGAGCACTCTACCACTGACTCACATCCCCAGCCATTTTTTATTTTATTTTGAGACAGGGTCTCACTAAAGAACTTGGAATCCTCCTGCTCCACTTCCCAAATAGCTGGGATTTCAGGAGTGTGCCACCACGCTTGGCTACCAGCATTTATTAATATTATTATTTATAACAGCTGTGTTAATTGGAGTGCAAAGGTATCTCGTTGTAGTTTTGATGTGCCTTGCCCTGACAGCTAACGACACAGCTCTTTTTCATGTATTTGTTGGTTGCTTGTACTATTCTTTTGAGAAGTGTCTATTCTGATCATTTGCCCATTCTTAGCTTTATTAGTTGAACAATCTTTTTTTTTTTAAACACAATCTTGGCATTTTTACAATGCTACTGTACTGATTAGGCTTCACTGCTAAGGAATGGAACCTAAGGCCAGCTCCACAGAGTCAAACTAGGGTAAGACGTGCCCATGTCTGACCGTGCTGATCCATTCCCTGCCACTGACCTCCTCATTCCCCATTTAGCTCAGTCCATTCTACCAACATCATTCCCACTGCTCTTCTCCCCCCACAAACACACATACCTTGTGCCCAATAAATAAAAAGGACTTGTTCCTTAAAATGCCAATTGTTTTATCCTCGATGCCACTGCGAATGCTGCTCTCTGTGCCCAGAATCACACCTTCCCTAAATTCTGACTTATTCTTCAGGGTGAAGACCAAATGACCTTCCCTGTACCATACTATATTCCCCTTTCCCACCAGAGAATTCATATTCCCATTAATCCCCTAGAACTCGAGGTCCTGTTTACCTTTCTATCTTGCACCCAGAACCGGGCTGGTTTAGGTAAATGCTTCACAATTAGATGCAATTGGATCTAAACAGTTATCAGGACTCAACAAGGAACTGAATCGATTATTGTTTTGATAAAACAATTCCAAGTCATTGAGCTGTTGGCCTGAAGTTGAGATCTCCGACCAGCAATGCTACCTGTGCCCATGAGGCAGATCAGCACCATGCATTCCAAAGCTGGAGAGAACCTGGAAATTGTCATCTGGGTCTGGTCCCGAGCCTTGCCACAGGAGCCAGGTAAGCACATGCAAGCAAGGAGTTCTAACTTCCTCGTACCTGCTTAGCTGTACCCAAGGTCACTGAGTAACCCAGGTGATAACTAAAGGAACTAAAACTTGGATCTTGAATGCACAGAGATAGCACAGAAAGGCACATAAATTAAGCAGAGCTAACTGAGGCTAAGCACTGATAAGAACCTAACTGGACCCAGAGAACTTGTGAAATTCTGGCCAGAGCTCTGCTGGTTGGACAGCACAATGGCTGATGATTCACCACAGGAGAAAAAGGAAGGCTGTGTGTTCCTTGGGAGACCAGCAGCTAGAGGAGATTTCACAGATCATCAGTTCTCACTGAGCCAAAGATCCAGGGAGCTCCGTATCCTACTCCTACTCTGCTCAAAGCCCTCATTTGGCTTTGGATGGGCAGAATCAACCCCATTCATATGATATGGCCAGCAGGCTCACTGTAAAAGCCCAGGAAAGAGTCTGTCAGCAGAGAAGCCAGGCAATCCCACTGCACAAAGGCAGTGGGCCATAGGTGAGGGAAGAGGAAGACAGAAAACTGAGGTGAGCTAAATAGGGCAGTCCGAAGAACACTTCATGAACATGCAGAGGCAACGTGGCATGATTCAGAATGGGCAAGACCACTGAGGGTGACTGCCAGGCACCTACAGCCTCAAAGCCAGGGAAAGACAGAGCCAGACAGAGCCAGGCCCCAGGGCCTCACAGAAGACTTAAGAGAGGACAAAAGACAAATAATCACTGCTTATACTTGAAAAACCAAGTACTTGAGCTTTTTTCAAACCACTAACACCATCCCCAGCTTCCACAAGAACACCAGCCTTTAGTAATCCCAGCTCCTTGTGAGACTGAGGTGGAGGATTACAAGTAATAGGCTGGCCTGGGCAACTTAGAGAGACTCTGTCTCAAAATAACAAATAAAAAGAGCTGGGGATGTAATGTGGCTCAGTGACTAAACACTCCTGGGTTCAATCCCCAGTACCAAAAAAAGTGGGGCGCTGGGGTGTAGCATTCTACACTCAATCCTCATTACCAAAGACAAAAAAAAAAAAAAAAAAGAACATCAGCCTTGACTATGGCAGGAGACCTACATTCCCTCAAGTAATGCAAGGACTGAATCCACATCCCCAGCTGAACACTGGTCCTGACTTCTCTCTTGAAATTGTTGACACCTGCCCTCTGTGTTGCAATGAGGTCCCCAAGACAGAAATACAGGACGTCTGAGATAACCCCTCAACAGATTCTTCCCCTACACCCTTGCCAGGAGGCCAAGCTGTATGACATGACCATAACTCTCCTCAGGCAACACTCCTGCCAGGGCCTGTGCCTGCCACCTCGGTTTACAAGGGTTTCAGCTCCCTCTCTGCTTGATTGACCAGCACAGCAAACTTGATCTCAGATTCCTTTAGCTCTTCCAAACCTGCTCTGCCTCCTTGTTCACTCCCTTGTTCCCTCTTTTCCTTTTTTCCTTGTCTCCACCAGGAATGACTCACAGTTCATGCATATTCAAAAGTCTATGGGGGGGGGGGGGCTGGGGTTGTGGCTCAGTAGTAGAGCAGGAGTGAGGCCCTGGGTTCCATACTCAGCACCACATAAAAATAAATAAATAACATAAAGGTATTATGTCAACTACAACTAAAAAATATTTTTAAAAAAAGGCTATAGGGGAGAAAATCTGCTGAGTAAACTGCTTCAAAGTAAATTGTGTACATTAGAATTTCACACAAAGAAAAATCGTTGCTGGGAATGAACTCTGGATCCTCCAATCTGGCTCTTGGGGGAAGGGAGAAGACAGGACTAGGAATTTAAAAAAAAAAAAAAAATCCTGGAGGGAGGAGAAAGTACTGGGGAGTTACACTGGCTGAACTATACTGTTATACTGTGTGCATGTACGAATATGTAACAACAAATCCTACCATGTATACAACAATAATGCACCAATAAAAAATGTGGGGGGAAAAAATCCTGATGGAAGGATCTATGATTCAGGCTCAGGCTCAGTCCCAACCAGGGTGCCAGCGTGATCCAACAGATTTAAAACAAAACATAATAGAAAACATGCTGACAAGCCCTTCTTAGGCCTAGCTCCAAAGTACAAAAACAGGTTTTCCTTCAGGGCCAGTCTTAGGAGGCCTAATTTTAGATAAGAGGGGAAAAATATCTTCTTTCCCAAACAAACTCTCCCAACTTTTCCATCTAGTGCCTTGCAAGAGGCATCTAAGATCACTCCACCTCCTTCACCTTTTGAGGATCAACCTCTGACCTTCCCCTGTGAAAGGACAGATAGGAACCAGCATGGTGCTAGGAGGTGAAACACAGCAAGAGAGCAAGTATGTTGGGCACTCTGGAAGCAGAGGCAGATTTGTGCAGGCCCCTGAGCAGCACACAGTGAATTCTGGAAGCTTTCGAATCAGAGGAGAGGAAAAGACCCTTCCTGCAAGCAGGACAAGCGTCCAGTCCATCAGTCCCTATTCCAGGACACCTAAAGCAAACAGGACAACTGGCTAAGAAGCAGGCACTCCTCTGGCAATCCAGATGCTGTGCCCGCCTCCTGGGCAACAGTGGATGGTTGTCTCTTCAGGTACAGGCAACTGCTAACAGAGAGAAGCACCACAGCAACTAACTACATAAGACACAGTGACTCATATCTCTCCAGTGCTGGATTCCCTTTCTGAGGGAAACTGCAAACTTTTTTTTTTTTCCTTTTAGTTGTAGTTGGACACAATATCTTTATTCCATTCATTCATTTTTTTTTTTTTTTAATGTGGTGCTACGGATCAAACCCAGGGCCCAGCACATGCTAGTCACGTGCTCTACCTCTGAGCCACAACCCCAGCCCCAAATTGCAAACTTCTTTAGGAAGGATCTGTGGGTTCTGCAAGGGCCTAGAAAGAAAGAAGGAAGATGTGTACCTGAAGGTCCAGGAAATGACAAGAAAAAGGAGACTGGAGCCGGGCATGATGGCGCATGCCTATACATATATGTGTGTATGTGTGTGTGTATGTGTGTATATACATACATATAAACATATGTATACATACATACATATATATAAAAGGGCTGGGATGTTGCTCAGTGGTAAGCACTCCTGAGGTCAATTCCCAGTACAGAAAGAAAGAAAGAAAGAAAAAAGAGACTGTGGATCCACTGTCCCTCCTGTTGGGACAGTTACAGGAACAGTTCAGATGCCAAGTTCCCTAAGACCACTCCCCTGGGAGATGCCCTGCTTCTGCCTTCTTCAAGCTCTTCAGAGGAACAAACACACACTTCTAATGGCTTTGATTCTGCAAGTTTCAAGTAAGATAGAAAAGTAAAGGAAAGGGAAAGAGGATCTGTTGGAAGAAGAAAATGCAAATAAACAAAGAAGTAGACTCCTGACAGGAGTCTAGGCCAGGTGTGGGGGTGCATACCTGTAGTCCTAGCTACTTGGAAAGCTGAGACAGGAGGATTGCAAGTCAGGGGCCAGCCTCAGCAACTTAGTGAGACCCTGTCTCAAAGTAAAAAATAAAAAGGGCTGGGGGTGTGGCTCAGTGGTTAAGTACCCTGAGTTCAATCCCTGGTACCAAAAACAGAAAAAAAGCAGAAAAACCACAGAATGTAATTTCTTATTCACAATACATATCTCTGACACAGGAATTCTATTCAGAATATATAAGGAACTCCTGCAACTCAATAAGACAACCATCTACTAAAAATGAACAAAAAAGTCTTTAGACATTTCAAAAAAGAAGAAATGTAAATAAACTCAAAAGAAGAATGAATAAAACAAAGAGAGACAATGCCATGTGACTAGAGCCTCAACACTCATGAATTGCTGGTGAGTTTAGCAACTTCTGAGAAAATCAAACACACACTTACCACAAGTCCCAGCCATCCCACTCTTGGAGATGTGTCCAAGAGAAATGAAAACATATTCATAACAGCTCTATTTGGGATCACCCCAAACTAGAAACAACCCATGTGTCCACCAACAGATAAATGGATAAACAAATTGTGGTACATTCTTACAATGGAGCACTACTCAGTAATAAAAGGAATGAATGATACAGGGGACAACATAAATGGATATTAAAAACACACACACACACACACACACATACACACACACACACACTTTTTACGAAAGAAGCCAGACACAAGAGTACAAGCTGTATTATTCCACTCACATGAAACTCTGGAAATACAAATGCTGTAATGACAAAGATCAGATCAGTAGGAATGAGAGCCAGGTGGAAGGAGGCCCTTGTAAGGTTCAGAGGAAATGTCCTGTTGTGGTGATAAGTGTGTATAAATTTGTCAAAATTCATCAAAACGTGCACTTAATCTGGGTGCATTATGTTGCATTAAATTATACATTAATACAACACTGGCTTTTAAAAAGTTATTAGGGGTGTCAAATTATTTCAAAATGTTTAAATTCCTGACTGGTTTGTTTCACTATCATGAAAGTTAAGAGGACTATAATCATTATTATACACAAAACCTACCTGGTAGTTGTAATAAAATACAGAAATCTTGGATTTTGTTATTTTCTGCCCTGACCCTCTACCAATACCAGCCATCAAACATTCGACGAGTAACTAAAATATGCAAATCATGTATAAAAATAAAATTTAATGATTTTAAACAAATCTAATGAATGAGTTAATTAACTCCCAAGGTGAAGCTTTATCTTTATAACAATGTATCTGGTAAGCACTCATTTAAGATTCTACTTCTTATGGCAGAGGTGACAAAGTCAGACACTTCAAGTTTGGGGGATTGTCCCAATCTTGGGCTGATGGTTCTTCTAGGCGGGATTGCATCATTCATTCATGCAGTTTGGTAATATAACTGTGGAATAAAACAAGTGAAGGCATCCAAAAATAAACTGATGAAAATAAAGCCTTGGGATGCCAGGAATTAATTTACCTATGCCGACTAAGGAAAGTAAGCTAGTCAGAGAGGCCCTGGGGAGAAGGGTCAGACGGCACCTCGGGAAGTCGCGCACTCACCGCGCGGCTGCAGCTGCACCTCTCCGGCTGCACGGCCCAGCAGCCCCCACTTCCAGGCGCGGAGGCAGGTGACCGGTGCGGGGAGGCAGGGCTCTGACCCAGCCTCACAGACTGCTGATTCGTGGGGCGGCGCACAGCAGCTCCGCATGTGCTTTCCAGACCGCGGGCGGCAGACCTCAGCTCTGCACCACCCGGCAGGCCCAGGCCCCGGCCCCGCCCCGGGGAGGGGCTCCCGGTGCGCCCCTCCTCCCTCTCGGCTCCATCCCGCCTTCTTCTGGGCCCCGCCTCTCCTCCCGCCCCGAGGCTGCGGCGCAGACCTGTAGTACTCAGGCGGAGCTTTCCCGCAGAGCCTGCCACCTGCAGCACCTCGGCTTTGCCAAGGAACGAAAGAGCTCCCCCGCTCCCCACTGCCAGGCCACTTGGGACAAGGGCTGCAAAAGAAGCGAGGCACCTCTGCACTGATTTTGCAACTAAATAAGTCCCTCGGGCCCTTTTCTGAAATTCACATTTGGCATTATGTATGCTCTTGTAGGTCCAAAGAATTTTTTTTCCTGGGTGCTGAGATGGAACTCCGGGACACGCCTACCACTAAGCTGCATTCCAGCGCTTTTCATTTTGAGACAAGTTCTCGCTAACTTGCCCAGGCTAGTCTTGAACTTGCGATTCTCCTGCCTCAGCCTCTTCCAACAACTACTCTTACAGGTAGAGGTAACTCAGCGGTGGAGTGCTTGCCAAGCGTGCAGAGGTCCTGAGTTTGATTCCCCAGGACTTCAAGCGGGGGGGGGGGGGGGGGGGGGCACAAAACTCCATGAGTGCCAGAATGAGCCTTCAGGAGCAGAGGTCTGGAGCTAAGCACCGAGTACCCCAGGACACAGCCTGAAAGCTCTGGTGCTAACCATCTGGGCTCCAGGCTCCCTCTAAGCAGAGAGGATGCAGGCTGAGGCAGGCTACTTGGTTGCAGCATCCCTGCCCTTAGCCATGGAACCCCTCAAAATCAGTTCTATTCAGTAACAAACAAGAGTCCTGATGCTTTTGATCAGCTGCGCTTCTGAAGTTCTACATTCCCAGAGTTCAGTAGTAAAAGAAATGGCTGCAGATTTGGGGCACACCCATTTTAATTTCTCCCAATTCTAGAGGAGATGGTTCTGCTGAAGGATGGAGAGGAAGAAATTCTGATGTCTGTTGTTTTGGTTTTTGTGCTGGGGATTGAATGAAGGACTTCGGGCAGGCCAAGCACATACTATATCACACCAGCTATACCCCCCATTCTAAAGCTTTGAAAGAATGAGATAAAAATGGGGGAGGGGGAAAGAGATCTGAAATAACAATCTTGTCAAGAACCTACATATATTGTACTAATTTTCAAATAAGTGTAATAAAGGATACAAGATGGTAAACTCCAAATATCTGTTTTAAGTACAAATGGTAATTGAAAATTCATTTCAAGTGGAATATAATCTCAAGAATATGAATGACCATAAGTTAATTTATGCTGTTATTCATATTTTGTAGATCTTTATTTGTTCTTGTGGCAGTGGCCAGGGCTTTGTGCATGCTAGACAAGTGCCCTACCACTGAGCTTGATTACTGGCCCAGTTGCACAGGCTGGCCTCAAACTTGGGATCCTCCTGCATGGGCCTCCAGAGTATCTGAGGTTACAGGTGTGCCTCACTATACCTGGCTTCGCAGATTTTCTCTTTCAATAGATTTCAGACAAAATATTTATTTTGAACAAAATCTATTAGCTACTTAGGTACTTAGGTACTTGGATCCACCTCACATTCGACACCTGTGCTAATACTTTTGGGCATGAGAGGGCAGTATTGTAGACACCACTCAGTGATTGACTCACAAGCATTTAAAAAAAAAAAAAAAAAAAAAAAAAGCTGGGCTGGGGATGAGGTGAGGTGGTTGAGCACTTGCCTGGCATGTGTGAGGCCCTGGGTTCAACCTCTGGCACTGTGGGTGGGGGGAGTTGACCAGAAGGAGCTAAGGTGTGGCCACATACACATGTAACAATCCAGCTAGACCAGGCATAACTGTACAACCTGATTAAAATATGCTTCATTACTGTTCTGACTGGAATAATGTCAAATAGCACACAGAAACCAAATAAAACATAGTATAATGAGGCCATAATAAATAATATTAGTATATTCTTCCATAAAGTTTTACTCACAATTGGTTAATAAAAAATACCATAGGTAATATTGTTTTCCTGAAAGGTTTTCTATAGTTTACATTTTTATAAGCTAACGAATTTTCTGATTAATTATATTACAATCATGTACTTTAAAAAAGCCATGCAGTGCTAATAAAATATCCTTCTAAAATACAACCCACTGGAACAAGCACTCTAGAAACCACCAGGATGTGTGTATGCATACAGAAATGGAAATTTGCTTTAAAGAACTGGCTCACAACTTAGAGGTGAGGTAATCCCAGCTCTGCAGGGTAGCCAGCAGGCTGGAGACCCAGGGAGCACTGCAGTTCAAATCCAGAGGAATGATGCTGCCAGAGTTCCTTCTGGCTGGGAGGCCAGTCTTTGTTGCATTATGGGCTTGAACTGATGAGACTCACATTATGGAAGGCAATCTGCTTTACTCCACGTCTAGTGACTTAAATATTAATATCATTCAAAAACATCCAGGACAATCTCTGACCAAATAGCAGTGCAGTGTGACCTAGCCAAGCTAACATAAAATTAGCTATCACAAGCCTACCCTTTGTCTGCCTGGCACACATGTACAATTTCTTAAATGCAGTCTCCAAGCCAAGGTAATAAGAAGGCCATACTTATATCTAATAGGACACAACTGTCCTGTGAGCAACCAAAAACACTAACCCTGTCACCACATGAGAATGCAAAGTCCTTAGTGATATTTACTCTTGGTCTCTCATAATTGAAGCTCCATTATGGAAGGCTGACACTATTAAACTCTATGACACAAAATCAACACATCCTATGCAATATGATAAAGAGATGAGAAGGAAACAAAGGTATTTGCTTAATACACACTACCACAGTTTCAATCTCAGATGTCCACCAAGAGCACATACATTAAAGGCTTGGCTACAGCTCAAGCTGCTGCTGGGATGACGAAATCTTTAGGAGGTGAAGCCTAAGGTAAGGAAGTCAGGTCATTGGGCCACGCCCTTGAAGGAGATATTGGTACCCCAGTCATCAGGTAGTGATTTTTTCTGCCACTTGCTTCTGGTGCTAGCACAGGTCCAAAGTAATAGAGCCAAGCAGCCATAGTCTGAAATCTCTGCATTCATGAACCAAAAAACTTTCCCTTTTCCTTCTTTTTTTAAAAATTTTTAATTGTAGATGGCCATAATATCTTTATTTATTTTTATGTGGTGCTGAGTATTGAACGCAGTGCCTCACACATGCAAGGCAAGTACTCTATCACTGAATTACAGTCCCAGCCCTTCCTTTTCCTTCTTTATAAGTCATTTTTCTCTGGTGTTTGGTCTCAGTTATGGAAAACTTCCTAACGGGGGGAAAAAAAACAACTAAATGGAGTTTTTCCTGTGACCATTGCTGACAATATGGCTCAAAAGCATTTAGAATTTGTTTTCAGGATAAATTTGGAGAATTTTGAAGGAGCAGACTAGACAAAGCCTAGATTAACTGTAGGCAAAGCTTAAATGGGCAGTTCTAGTAATAGCTCAAAAGACCAGAATGATGACAGTAACGTGGGTAGGCTGTACCCATGAGGTTTCAGATGAAAATAAGAACTATCAGGAATTTGACTAGAGGTCACCCATGTTACATTCTGGCAAAGAGCTTTTCTGTACATGGTCCATGCCCTGAGACTTCGTGGGAGGCTGAGTTTAAAGATGACAGACTAGTTTATTTTCAGAGAAAATCTCTAGACAGTACAGCATTCAGGCTATGGAATGGGTATTACTGGATGTTTTCAGCCAGATTTAAAGTGAGGATTGGGAAAAAAAAAAAAAAGTCAAAAGAAAATTTTAGAAAATTTGCAATTTGGTTAAAAAAAAAAAAAAGTGTGACTAGTTGTGACCAAAGAGGGTGGAACTGATAAAGAGATTAGCAAGATTATAAAGAAGCCAAGTACTTTGCACTGGGATAACAGGAAAGATGCCTTGAGGGCATCTCAGGAACAGGCAAGACCAGACTCACTGCAGAGTCAGGGATGTAAAAGTGGAATCATTTCAAAGGCATTAATTTAAGGAATGAGCCTCAGGACACTACTCATACAGGGTGGCCTAGCAAATCGCTTCCCCAGGATTGTTTCCTGTGATCAGCTTTCAAGGTGCTCACGCTGCTACAGTCATGGTTCAAGGGGTCTCTGGAATGAGTCAGGTCAGCAGCAGACCTTGGCTTGGTCCACATGATGCTAGAAGCATCCACCAGGATTTCAAAGGAAAGCCTGACAGACCAGGCAGTGTGAGGCAGGATCTGAGTTTCTGCCAGCAGCCCCTGAAAGGGCAATGTAGGAAGCCACAAGAGTGAGGCCAGAGCTGCAATGGAGAAACCAGGGAGTTACGGATGCCAAGAAGGTAGAATGCTTGCCAAGAGAAGTTGCAGGGAGTAGGCAGAGCTAGCCCAAAAAATGGCCATCTTGGCTGCAATTAGCAAGGCCTAGGGACAGAGCTGCCCAAGTCCTTTGGAGCTCACATCACATCATGTGTCCTAGATACCAAACACACACGGAGCTATAGAAACTAACATTGTCCTGCTGAGTTTTAGTCTTGCTTTGGTCTGACCCTTCCCTTTTTTTACCTCATCCCTCCTTTTGGGAATGGAAATGTCTACCCTGTCCTATCATTGAATCTTGGAAGTATGTAACTTACGTTTTGATTTTTACAGGTTCACAATGAAGGGTTTGCCTTGAGTCTACCAGGAAACTTTGGACTCGGACTTTTGAGCAATGCTAGGACGCTCATACTTTGAAGACTCTCGGAGATGAGCTAAACACATTTTGTATTGTGAAATGGATATAAGCCTTTGGAAGTGAGTGCACTGGGTTTGATCCTCAGCACCACTTAAAAATAAAACAAAGATATTGTGTCCACGTATAACTAAATATATATATATATATATATATATATATATATATATGTATATATATATATTAAAAAGTTAGCATACAAGAAACGGTCCTTATTACTGTATTTTGCACCACATAATGAAAAATAACTAATTAACCATAAACATAATTTGATTCAAACTCTGACAACTGAGACTAGAATGATTAAAGCACATAATAAATGAACTTAAAATTTGAAACTCCAGAGAGCAGGTCTTTCCAACTCCCCTTTCTCTAGCTGTTAGAAGATGCCTGAAATTCCAGTCTTCACCTCTGCTCACGGGTTAAGTTTGTCTCCCTGTGCATCTTCACCAGTAAATGAAGAACTGTCTGCAGAACCAATCACTAGCCTCCTACTTTGCAGCATTATTTCTCAAACTTATATAGATGGCTTTGTTATTCTAATTTCACAAACCCACCTAAAAGCATCATATACTGGCATACTCGCTGCAGTCTATATAACAGAGGACTGAGGACAACTTAAGTGTCAGCAAGAAGACTGGCTCATTATATCATCTCGTCCCCCAACCCCACCCTGGTTTTGGGAATCCAATCCCGCCGCGGCAGGGAGAAGGAGCCCGGGTCGCGCAGAGGCCCAGCCACGTCCGTCCGCGCGCGGCACCTGCAGGCCCTGCCCGCCTACGTTCTCAGGTCTCGGATCCGCCCAGGTGGACCCCGGGCCCCACACTCCCTGAACCGCCACAGGCCCACAGCACAGGCCCGGAGAAGACCAGCGCAATGGCGCTGGGCCAGTGCGCGAGGGCGGGTCCGCAGGCGCCTAGCGGCCACGACCAATGAACGCACGCCGACCGGCCTATGGACCAATGGCGGAGGCGCGTGGCACGCTGGGGGGCGGGACCACGGGGGGCAAAGGCGGCGGTGCGTGCGCATGCTGGGGGCGGGTCCGGCGCGCCCGACTTTTCCAGAAGCTGCTGAGAGCGCCGCCCGGCCACGCGCTGCCGGCTCCGGTTCCGTGAGCGCCCCTCTTTCTTTCTCCGGACAGCAATGGCGGCCGTGAAGACTCTGAACCCGAAGGCCGAGGTGGCCCGCGCGCAGGCGGCGCTGGCGGTGAACATCAGCGCGGCCCGCGGGCTGCAGGACGTGCTGCGGACCAACCTGGGGCCCAAGGGCACCATGAAAATGTAAGGCGGACGGGCTTGGTCGCGTTCCCGCGGTGTGCGCTAGCTGCGCCGCCCCTCTCCGGCCTTCACTGGCCTTGGAGAGATGGGGAGGCGCCCCTGGCCCCGGGGGCTGGCGCGGGAGGCCGGCTGGGTTCCTTGACAAGGCGCAAGCTGACTTGGCGTTTCTGCCCCCCCCCCCGAACAGGCTGGTGTCGGGCGCTGGGGACATCAAGCTCACCAAGGATGGCAACGTGCTGCTGCACGAAATGGTGAGGTTCCCGTGCTGGTCAGGTCGTTGTCTGCCCCAGCTCATTTGCCTTACAGGAGGAATGGGAGAAAATCGTGTCCGTGATTCCCCGCAGGTAGTCCTGCAGACGGGGGAGGACCAGGAGAGCGGCGTGGTCGGGACGGAGTGCCAGTGCTGTGCAGCCAGGGGTCCTGAGCCTGAATACCGGCTCTCCTGCCACTTGTTGTCTGGGTTAAAGGATTGTTTTAGTTCATTGTCATTTGAGAAATTAGGGGCGGTTGACACAACCAGCTGGGCAAAACAGCAAGATGTTCTGTTTTCAATTAAAATCCCTTTGACTGGGGTCGTAGCTCACAGACTGATTGCTTGCCTAGCATGTGCGAGGCTCTGGTTCCTTCCCCAACAGCATACAAAAAAAAAAAAAAAACAGGAATACCTTTGATACATCTCTCCACCTTAAGTCCCAGGGATCGGTGTTATTGAAAGGCACTGTGGCACACACTTGTAATCCCACCAATTTGCAAGGCTGGGACAGGAAGCCAGCCTGGGCATTCTAGGGAGCCCCTGTCTAAAAATTCTTGCTCATATCTGTTCTTCCAAAACTTAGCAGCTCATACACATTTCTTTCTCTCTCTCTCTTTTTTCTAATTTAATTTTATTTATTTATTTATTTTTGGTCGTTGATGGACCTTTATTTATTTATTTAGATGTGGTGCTGACAATTGAACCCAGTGCCTCACACTTGCCAGGAAAGTGCTCTACCACTGAGCCACAACCTCCCCCCCACACACACACACACACATTTCTTTCCTCTAATTTAAAGTGAGAATAGAATTTGGAGTTTTGATAGTAGTATCCATGGCATCAATATCCAGATGTTTTTTAAGTACTTTCAGTAAGGACTAAACTACTAGTTATAGTTTTTACTTTTAATTATTTTTATTTAACATTACAAAGTTTTATTGTATTTTAATAATCACAGGATTATGAAATGTTTGTTTTTGCATGGCTAAATGGTAGCCTTTGCTAATGACAAGCAAAGTCATAACTTAAATTTGTTGTCAGAAAAGCCATATCTTTGACTTTTTAGTTTTGGTTGGTTTTTATTGTAAAATATGACAACTACAGAAAATCATATTAAACATTTATTGTTTAATAATAATTAACAAACTGAACACAGGAAGAAACTAAGAAAGAAACTGCCACCTCAGAAGTCCCCTTTGCCTGCACCTCTTCAATTGCCATAGATTTTTCTTTTTTTTCCTTGAAAGATTATAAATGAACAGAAAAGTTGAGAAAATGAAACATTCACATGCCCTTTAGAGGGTTTTTCTTTTTTTTACATTTTTGCTTATTTTTTCCCTCTTGATTGGAAGTGATTCACAGACATGGCATCTCATTTCTGAAATGTTCTTTTTATCTGGGTGATGGGAATTGAGCCCATTGTCCATCCTAAGTGTGCACTCTCACATTGAGCTATACCTCCAGCCCTTAAAAGTGCTCTTAATGGGTCCATCATCCTCCCACATGGCCAAAATGTCATTGTTGTACCTCTTAGCAGCTTTCCTTTTTCCTTTTTTTTTTTTTTTCCCCCCTCCTGGTAACGGGAATCACTTAACCACTAAGCCACATCTCAGCCCTTTTTTAATATTTTATTTAGAGCCAGGTTTTGTTAAGTTTATTAGGTCCTCTCTCTAAGTTACTGAGGCTGGCTTTGAACTCTTAATCCTGCCTCAGCTTTCCAAGCCACTAGGATTACAGGTGTGTGCCACTAGGCCTGGCACTGATGCAGCTTTACATATAGTCTGTGTGTGTTTCACATGTGTCTTTCCTGGCTGGCTGCTGGTGTTCCCCAGGTGCAATGGAAAGATCTGTCTATAATCTATTGCTGTGGGACTGACAGGTGAGCAGCATCACCTGCTAGCATCCCTGCCAGAGTGCTTAGCAGCCAGTTTAGGTGAAGCAGTGTGCAAGATTGTATATGTGGACAAACTTGAGATTAAACCCAGGGGTACTGTGCCACTGAGCTACATCCCCAGTAGCTGGGATTACAGATATGTGACCACCAGGCCCAGCCGATAGTCTTTATAGAGTCTGTCAAGGCCTATATTCTTTTTTTAAGGTGTAGTTGGACACAGTGCCTTTATTTATTTATTTATTTTTAAGTGGTGCTGAGGATCGAACCCAGAGCCTCGCACATGGTAGGCAAGCGCTCTACCACTGAGCCACAACCCTAGCCTCATGACCTAGATTCTTAATCAGCCAGGCTCTGTGATCCCAGGAACTTGGGAGGCTGAGGTGGGAGGATTACAAGTTTAAGACCAGCCTGGGCAATTTAACAAGACCTTGTCTCAAAATAAGAAGGGCTGGGAGTGTAACTCAGTGGTGGAGCACCCGTGGATTCAATCCCCAGTATCGCCAAAAAAAAAAAATGTATCCCCGAAGATAGAGAAGGCTGAGAGCTATTCAAGGTTAAAGGAGCATAGAAAAACCAAAGGCGGTGCAGGAGATTTTATCCTTTGTGATTAAGAACCTGGAGTGGCTTCAGAGGCATGGTGATTTTCCTGTTTTCTTTCCCACAGTGACTCCATGAAAGATCTTTGCTAAGAGGGTCCCACTAAGTTACCACAGATGACCTTGAACTTAAAATCCTCCTGGCTCACTTGCCCAAATAGCTGGGATTGCCAGTGCTTGTCTCCATATATTTTGATCATCATAGATTGATATGCAAAATAGCAATTTGCAAGTTTTTTATTAAAGGACTATTAGCCAAATATTTGGGCAATTAAGGTAGACAGCATTTAAAGAGGTTCTCAACAGATTGGTTTCAAGATATATTTATTTTAATAATGTAACTTAAGTAAATTTTTTTCCCTTTTCAGCAAATTCAGCACCCAACAGCCTCCTTGATAGCAAAAGTAGCAACAGCCCAGGATGACATCACTGGGGATGGCACCACTTCCAATGTCCTTATCATTGGAGAGCTGCTCAAACAGGCAGACCTCTACATTTCTGAGGTACATAGAATTGTCTTGTCTCGATTGTGTGTAAGAAATGAGATGTTTGTAAATTGATATGTTAACAGTAGCAGAGGCCACACAGCATGTAAAGAGCAGGAGGTGTAAATCTGAGAACCTGGGTCTTTATTATGGTGGAACAGAAATGTGTGATGATGGATATGTTATGGAATCTTTGTTGGCCTACAAGTTTTTTATCAAGTTACTTTCATTTTTTGTTTCTATCTAGCTTTATAGCAAATTAATAATATGAGATGTAGAGATCTGAACTAGCCATAGTTACAAGGAAAAGGTCAACTAAATGTTAGACATTTGAGTAAAAAGAATTCTACAACTTTTTGTGGGGTAGGGGTACCAGGGATTAAACTCGGGGACACCCAACCACTCAGCCACATCCCCAGCCCTGTTTTGTGTTTTATTGAGAGACAGGGTCTCACTGAGTTGCTTAGTACCTCGCTTTTGCTGAGGCTGCCTTTGAATTCAAGATCCTCCTGTCTCAGCCTCCCGAGCTGCTGGGATTACAGGTATGCGCCTCCACACCTCACCAAATTCTACAACTTTTTTTTAGCCCTGAATAGTTCCAAGTTTAAAGCAAACCTCCGTGAGTACTAATCCACTGTCAGAATTCCCTATGAAGAGAGAGCGAGCAGATGTTTAGTCTACATTTATTTTGATTGCTAAAGATGTGAATTAATTTCAGATTGCTTGTAGAAAAGTTAAAATGTTCCTACTAGCTGGGTGTGGAGGTGTACAACTGGAATCCCAGATACATGGGAAGCTGAGGCAGAAGGATTTCAAGTTTGAGGCCAGCATTGGTAATTTAGCAGGACCTTGTCTCAAAAATAAATGGGACTAAGGATGTAGTTCAGTGGTAGAGCACTGCCTAGCATGCATGAGACCCTGGTTTAATCCCCAGAATGGGGGTGAGGGAGTTCCTACTAACAACAGATTTCTAGGGATCACTTTTAGGTTTTGATATTATCCCTGGTGATTTGCACAGCAAACACCCAAGTGTGCTTTATAGTTCACTTGGCTTTGACGCTGTGCTAGAGCAATGTCTGTTCTTTTCCTCTGCATTGAAAGGTATATTCTGTTCTTTCAAATGTATTCAAAAAGTCAGCACATCATGCTGTTTTGGTTATGTTAAAAGGCGTGAGTGATACCAAATCACCCTTCAGAAATTATCTGAACTTCCACGAACAATTGCATCTAATGGAAGGTGCCAGGTTTAGTGGCAGTGTTTTGGTTGTGTGTTTATTACAGGGTCTTCATCCTAGAATAATCACTGAAGGTTTCGAAGCTGCAAAGGAAAAGGCCCTTCAGTTTTTGGAACAAGTCAAAGTAAGCAGAGAGATGGACAGGGAGACACTCATAGATGTGGCCAGAACGTCTCTCCGTACCAAAGTTCATGCTGAACTTGCAGACATCCTGACAGAGGTATGTGTTCAATTGGTGTGTGTGGTGTAGTAAACACAGAAAATACCTTAGAGCAGAAGCATCGGTGTTCTTAGCAATTCCAGTTAGAAGGTGCTGTCTGAAACCTTCAGTGTCCACCATTTGAAGTAACTAGGTTCATTTCTGTCCAGGCAGTGATATTTAATCCAATTCCCTGAAACATGAAGTGAGAAAATACAAAGAACAACTCTCCTCACCAGGTTATAAAAATACAATTGGAACTTTCATTAAAATGCTGATAAAACAATTTTTTGAAAAGAATATAAAATGAAGGTTTAATTAGAAAGCTCCTAGTTGATCAGTAATTTAAATATGGTGCATATGTGATGGTTTAATACATGTGTCCAATGTATAACAATCAAATCAGGGTAATTAATTAGCATTTCTGCTTCCTTGGGTATTGACCTTTCCATGTTGGGAATCTTCTGACTCTTAGTTCTTCATGTAATTGTAGTAAGCTATAGTTATTAGTATTTTCAGCAAAATAGGAGTGATTATTTAATATTTTAGAACTGTAAATGACTAGGGCCTTTTATTTCTACTGTAGTCTCATTACTCGTAGGAAAAAATCAGATTTTAAAGTAAAGAAACTTAAAACTTCTAAAGAAGAACTTCAATATTTTAACATTTTATTTTATTTTGGGGGGGTATTATTTTTTAGTTGTAGTTAGACATAATTTCTTTATTTTATTTATTTATTTTTATGTGGTGCTGAGGATTGAACCCAGGGCTTCACAAATGCTAGGCGAGCCTACTTTACTGCTGAGCCACAACCCCAACCCCCAATGTTTTTAACTTTTGCAAATTGAATTTATATAACAGTTGTACTCCTGTTGTAGGCTGTAGTGGACTCCATTTTGACCATTAAAAAAAAAGATGAGCCTATTGACCTGTTCATGGTTGAGATCATGGAGATGAAACATAAATCTGAAACTGACACAAGGTAGGAGGACTATTTGCAGAATTTTCCATTGAGGATAGTGGTGTTACTTTTGTTGGAATAGCCTGTCTTGCGCTCTGTAATACTGCTTTTTCACAATTGACCATCCCTAGGTTTCACTAGAAACTTCAGATAATTCAAGAGAGAAAACTAATGGTATAAAAATTGTCAGTATAATCTTTTGAGTGTTTCAGTTTTGTCAGTGAAAGACTCCTATTTTGGAAATCAGTAACTTTAGCCCACGGTCAGCACAGGCTTCATAAATGAAGGTTCAGCTACTTGAGAAATCCGAAGGGAGTTTGAATTAAAAAGACAGACTCTAATTACCTTTAAACCAGCTCCAGGACAGCTTCTCCTACCTCCAGCTTCCAGCTACCTATTAGGGTAGCGAGGTTTACTGAACAGGCCAGTGAGAGAGAACACTCCAGGGAGTGGACTTTTATTGGGGAACAAAAAATTCTGGGGAAAAATCCCATCCAATGAAGATTAAGGGGGGGCAGTGTCCCAAAGTCATGGTGCGACAATTGGGTCTTTAGGGGTAGTGGCCAGACACACCTCCACATGGACAAGCCCTTGGACCTGAGAAGGGTGGGGAAAGCTCTGGACACAAAGATGTGTCTAAGCGCCTCTCGCCCAGCTAGGGAGTAACTCAAATCACGTACGAGGATAGCCTCCCACAAGTAACTATGAATTCTTGTCTTTTAACAGCTTAATCAGAGGGCTTGTTTTGGACCATGGGGCCCGCCACCCTGACATGAAAAAGAGAGTGGAAAACGCATACATTCTCACATGCAATGTGTCGCTGGAGTATGAAAAAACGTGAGTGGTCGCCCCTTTAAGGGGGAGTGGAGGAGCTTGGTGTTTTGCAGCAAGTTCCTTTTGAGATTTGTTTTGCCCACTGTGAGGGCAGTAATAACTCATTTGGGTTTGGGAGGCCAGGAGCATATGACTACTAACAGTGTACAAGGGGCAGGATTGGGGCTCAGGGGCTTTGTAAGCTTTAAGATGAATCAAGTTTCTCAGGCTGCTATCTTCTCAGTAAACATTTTTTCTCTTTTTCTAACAGAGAAGTGAATTCTGGCTTTTTTTACAAGAGTGCAGAAGAGAGAGAGAAACTAGTAAAAGCTGAAAGAAAATTTATTGAAGATAGAGTGAAAAAAATAGTAGAACTGAAAAAGAAAGTCTGTGGTGATTCAGATAAAGGTTTTGTTGTTATCAATCAGAAGGTGAGAATGAAAATTAGAGTTACAAAAGAAAAATTTGTTGTTCTTTTCTACTCTCAAGGCAAGATATACTGAAACTGATTTTACTTTTATAGGGGATTGACCCCTTTTCTTTGGATGCTCTTGCAAAAGAAGGCATAGTAGCTCTGCGCAGAGCTAAACGGAGAAATATGGAAAGGTATGAACAGATCATCTGAATAACGTAAATTTCACTAGTTGGCAAGTGAATTAGGATTTTTCTTTTCCTCCTTTATTTTTCGCTTTTTTGTGGCATCATATAAATAACATCTCACACTTTAAGGGCTCCAAGGAGTGGCATTACTGCATTCACACTGTTGTGCAGCTGCCACCAGTGTGCATCTTGAAACTTTTATCATCCACATAGGTTACTCCCAATTCTCCCTCTCCTTACCTTGGTGAACACAGGTCTGAGTTCAGTGCCTCCTGTAAATGGAGTCATGGTGTTTGTCCTTTGTATCTGGCTTGTTTTATTTACTTACTTGGCATAGTCTGCATGCTGTATCAGGCCAGAATCTCACTCTTTATTTCATTGTATGTGCCATGTTTTATCTTTGATCTGTTGGTGGACATTTGGGTTGTAGCTACTTTTTGGCTATTGTGAATAATTCTATGAGCATTGTTTAGAACAAGACACACCCTACCCCTGGTTTTTCTTGTGAAAAGGTTCCAGAGAGCTGGGTGTGATGGCACGCACCTGTAATCCCAGCGGCTTGGGAGGCTGAGGCACTGAGGCACAAGGATTGCAAGTTCAAGACCATCCTGAGCAACTTACCTAGACCCTGTCTGAAAATAGAATTTTAAAAGGCTAGGATATGGCTCATTGGAGCACTTGGCTAGCACATGCAAGGCCCCGAATTCGATCCCTAATACCAGGGGTGCAGGGTCATATTTGAAGCCTGTTTGCTGACTTTAGGGGAGGGTGGCTTTAACAGGTTAAAAGAAAAGATCCTTTTCAGCTGATTGTTGATGGATGGAAAGGCTTAGGTTGAAATATTTTTGAGAATGCAACTTTAGCCTGTAATTCTGGAGATTTCTTCCTGACAGCGGTTAGTCTTCTCTTTGAGCGTAACTGCTGATACGTTTCACACTTCGCCCTTTCAGGCTGACTCTTGCTTGTGGTGGGGTGGCTCTGAATTCTCTTGATGACCTCAGTCCTGACTGCCTGGGCCATGCAGGACTTGTCTATGAGTATACCTTGGTAAGTGTGTTTTCCTCCCAAACCTGAATTCCTCAGTAGAAAATTTTAAATTCAGGATCAGGTTTTTCTTTGTTTATGTATGTTTTGTTGTTTGATTTTTTTCCATTGGCATGGAAAAAAATCACAATCTTTACTAAATTTGGCTTTAATATGGTCAGTATAATTAGTATGATTAATATGATATTTATCCTCTCCATACACTCCTCTCCTGTTCACTCTTTGTATATATTCTGTTTTTGAAAATCTCTCTTACAGGGAGAAGAGAAGTTCACCTTTATTGAGAAATGTAACAATCCTCGTTCTGTCACATTATTAGTCAAAGGACCAAATAAGCATACACTTACTCAGATCAAAGATGCTATACGTGATGGCTTAAGGGCAGTCAAAAATGCACTCGATGATGGTAAGAGTTCATTGTGTTTAAATCTTGTTCTTTTTGCTAGTGTAAAAAGCATGGCTGAATACTGTGTACTTTAGTCAGTATTTTACACAGCCAGACACCATGCAAAAGTAAAGTCTTCCTTTTATGATAACTGTGGTATGCTAAGGTTTTTCAAAGTGTGCCACTATTAAAAGTGAATACAGACAAATGAACTAACACATGCTCACGAGAGTTGCCAGAATGCCAGCTCAATTGAACTGTTGTGCTGTTAGGTTTGTCCCTTTGCATGTGGGCTGGGTGTGTCACTCAGTGGTGGAGAGCTTGTCTAGTAGCATGGGGCCCCAGTTTAATCCGCAGCGCTGCAGAGCAGACAAGTGCAATGCTGTTGTTAAATTGTTATGAAAACGGCGGATTCCTAAGAAGTTAATGTCTTTCATAAGTGGTTTTCTATATGTATCTTGTTTCCTTGTAATTGGTTCTTCGTTTTTCTTGAGCTTATTATCATTTCTCCTCTTCTCCACACAACAGGCTGTGTGGTTCCAGGTGCTGGTGCAGTGGAGGTGGCCATGGCAGAAGCCCTGATTAAGTATAAGCCCAGTGTGAAAGGCAGGGCCCAACTTGGAGTCCAGGCGTTTGCTGATGCATTGCTCATTATTCCCAAGGTGTGAAAACTTGAACAGTTATTAAATACATCAAAACAATTAAACTGAGCAAACCTTTTTTATAATATAGGTTTTCTTCATAATGTGAATTTTGAGTGAGCAGGTTGAATCCTTTTCTACTTGACACATGTACTCCCATCGTATCTATATACTTTTTTGGGGGGAGGGGTACAGGAGATTGAACCCAGGGATACTTAACCACTGAGCCTCATCCCCAGCCCTTTTTACTTTTTAAAAAAATATTTTTTAGTTATAGGTAGATACAGTGTCTTTTTTATTTTTATGTGGTGCTAGGATCAAACGAGTGCCTGAGTGCTCTCCTTCTGAGCCACAACACCAGCCCCTCTTTATTTTATCTTGGCTAAATTGCTGAGGTTGGCCTTGAACTGTGATCATCCTGCCTTAGCCTTCTGAGCCCCTGCAATTATACTATCCACATCATCTCAAAGCCTTTTGTTCTGGGAGACTTGACTGTCCTTGAGGTTTTGGATAACAAGAGAACTGTTTTAAGAATATTTGCAGTAAAGGCATTATGCTTGAGTACAAGCTTGCTTTTTGTTATTTTAAACTGATGTTAAAAGTTATAGAATAACTTTGTTATTTTAAACCACTGTTTTCTGTTTGTTTGGGGTTTTTTATGGTGCTTGGGATTGAACCCAGGGCCTTGTGCATGTAAGGCAAACACTCCACCATCTGAGCTATATCTCCAGCCCTCATTATGAGGTTTTGTGTTTTTATTTTTTGGATTGTAAGTACTGTTCATTTGTTGTAGAGCTTCTTAATTCCTGCCTTTTCAAGAATTAAATTTGTTTACTTTAGGTTCTTGCTCAGAACTCTGGTTTTGACCTTCAAGAAACACTAGTTAAGATTCAAGCAGAACATTCAGAATCGGGTCAGCTTGTAGGCGTGGACCTGAACACAGGTAAAAGAAGGCCTCTCTATAGGGCAAGAACAATACCAAGCATGTGAGGTCACTCTAGGAGGGTTGGAAAGAGTCTTGGCAAGCGGCTCTCCAACTTGATGCCAGTGCTGTCCGGAGCTCAGGGCTCTGCCGGGGTGGATGCCTGAGTACAGATTTGTTGGAGATGTTGCTGAGTGGTGGTATGAAGCTTTGTTGATAATGAAGGGTTTATGTATTAACCCCATCTTTTAATCAGGAACTGATTAAAAGACTATATTATGTGATCAGATTGACAAATGAAAATATAGTAAATAACAGGGATGTCCAAGCATGTGGTAACCCATGAGAGTACCCTGTCACTGGAAAGCATCTAAGCAGAGGTTAGCCACTCATCAGAGGTGTTGTGGAGGATTTTGTGTAGTTACAGAGGAGAGAATGAGTAATAAGCAAGTCAGCACCAAACGTTCTTTTATATTTTAAATGTTTTCAATGGCTTTATTCTGTTTTAGAATTGGCAACACTTCATAAAAAGTGTTCACTATACCTTTAGACTGCGTCTGATATAATGATGTACTGTATTTTAAGAAGACTTGGTTACCTTTCAGGTGAGCCAATGGTTGCAGCAGAAGTGGGCGTATGGGATAACTACTGTGTGAAGAAACAGCTTCTTCACTCCTGGTAAGTTTGGGGAAATAAAAATTAAAACATCTTTCAGAGCTAGGTGTAGGGGCAAATGCCTGTAATCCCAGCAGCTGGGAAGCTGAGACAGGATTGCAAGTTCAAAGCCAGCCTCAGCAAAAGCAAGGCACACTAAGTAGCTCATTGAGACTCTGTCTCTAAATAAAATACAAAAAAGGACTGGGGATGTGGCTCAGTGGTTGAGTGCCACCCAAAAAAAAAAGCTTTCAAAGGGCTGAGGAGGATAGAGTTTGGTGGTTGAGGGCTTGTCTAGCACATGTAAGGCCCTGGGTATAGTCCCCAGCACTGCATGGGCAGACAGGATTAAGACTTGACCAAGACACAAGCGTATTAGGTAGACGGGCAGCTTGCTTGCCTTTGGGAATCAGCATACTCTTCATGGTGGTACCTTCTGAGTTTTGTTATCCTCTGAAGGATGTAATCTCCTGTAAGGTAGAGACTCAACCAGCCAGCCCTGAGTAGAAAGAGAACATCAGCTGGATGTGTTTTGTATAGTCTAGTTGGGAACAGCAGTTTGAGTTAAGGATTCCTTTTTGAGCCATCTGTTTCCCTTTTAGCACTGTGATTGCCACCAACATTCTCCTGGTTGATGAGATCATGCGAGCTGGAATGTCCTCTCTAAAAGGTTGAATTTAAGCCACTCTTGTGTCATCTGAAACTGAAGACTATGGAATGATCCTGAGGGATATAGTGGTGGATTTTTGTACCAGCCTCAAATGATTGTTCAAGGAATTTTCTTCTCCCATATTAAAAAAAAAAAAAAAAAAAAGATTGGTCACATATTCAAATTATGGTGTGAAATTATAATTACAGTATTTTTTAAATTGCACTGAATGTACATGCATAAAGCAGGTCCTTTTTACCCAGTGAACAGGATGTTTTGTTTATTACAGTGACATAAAATTACATGTCAGATAAGCACGTCATCTGCCTTATTAAATATTCCTTGAAAAAAACATTTAAAAGAGTTGATTATTTCTTTGGGTTTACTTTAATGAAACAGTTTCTTGTTAAACCTTCAAGTTTTATGCTAGTGTAAAGTAACACTAGATGCTGCTGGGAACATAGCTCAGGGATATAGCACTTGGCTAGCACACCTGAGGCCCTGGCAAAGAACATGAAAGCGTTTGGGTTTTGAAAGAATTTTTATTTGTGTGATGTAAATTTCAACTGGGTCAGTTGGACCTTTAACATGCTTTTGAAGTAGCTTTCCTAAAATGCTCACTCAGAACACTTACTCTGCCAGGTGTGGCAGACACACCAGTAATTCCAACAACTGGTGCTGAGGCAAGAGGATCCCACGTTCAAGGCCGGTCTGTATGATTTGGCCCAGTGGTTGAACCTCCCAGGACCACCAAAAGGGGGGGAAAGTTACTTGGTAGTGAGCTGCAGGCCAAGAAACAACGCAAGTATAAAGTGTTAAAATGGACGGCTGGAAGACAGATGGAGGTGGTCGAGAGCAACTGGATGAGATGAAAATTTTTTTTAGGCTGACAAAATGATTTTGCAAAATACTCAAGCCCACTGTAGTCAGCTCATGGTACTTTGGCTTCCTGGAATTGTTGGCGCCAGCGACAATACCGCATTCTCCAAGGAGAAGCTGTGGCCGGCTTTGCGCACAGCTCGACAACGTCCCCGCGAGTGCCTGGCAGTGGTCTTGGCAATGGCGGAACGCTGACACCCTGTCGGAGGCCACGGCCTGCCCGGCGCCAGGCTGAGTCCGCGTTCTTGGTGCGACAGAGTCGTGCGCATGCGCAGGCGGCGTGCGTGCGCGTGCACAAAGGCCCCATGGAGTGCGCGCCCTATGCGCCCTGCGCGTCCTCGGCATGGGGCTCTTGATGTCGGCGCTGTGGCTCCTGTCGGTTCCTTGGCTCGGGCTAGGTGGGTGTTGCAGCGCCGGGATGCGGGGGGCGGGATTCGCTGCTTCACCTTCCTGTGGGGCGCCTGCTGCGCACGAGGAATCTCATCCCTCAGGCCCATGGCCCCGCTTAAGGGCGGGCGGGCGGTGCGGGTCCTGCCCCTTAGCGGCGCGTCCTCCTTGCGGGCCGTGCCCCCGGTTCTCAAGCCTCCCGCGAGCCCAGCGCCCCCGCACTGCGCCGGTCTGCAGGCGAGACCGCCGGAACACGACCAGCTGGTGCTCTTCAGGGTCTCCATCTATCCAGAGCCACCTTTTAGCTCACAGGTGCTTTCCCAGTTAGCTCGTTTGCGGAGTTATGGCAGAATCGTTTATGGGCGCTGCAATTTTATGTTCTTCTTTAATACTTTCTAAATTTGAGATTCCACTCCCTTTCTTTTTTTCCTTGAAAAATATTTCTTGAGGAAATAAAGTGGATGAAGTCAATGTGAGATGAGACAGGAGTGCCAGAAACTGGACTCTAGGGAAATGCACAGTGCTTGGATATCCTCCGTGGAAATCCTGAAGGATGTGTCCAGCCAGGAAGTGCTCCTCCTGGGAGCCGCACTGTGAAAGTGGAGACTGGACCCTGGATCTAGTCCTGTCTTTGCTGGCCAGCTACCCTCTCGCAGCCCCTGGCATGCTTACTACGCTCACGCTTGACCACTGCGCTACACCCCCAGCCGTCAGTGGGCTCATCAAGTCACCCCTTTTGGGGGTCTTGGTTTCCTCCTGTGAAGTTTTTAAAAAAATTTTTTTACAATACCTTTATTTTATTTATTTATTTTTTATGTGGTGCTGATGATTGAACCCAGTGCCTCACACATGCTAGGTAAGCACTCTGCCACTGAGCCCCAGCCCCAGTTCCTGTGAAATAAGTTTAAGATCATTTTTATTGCATGATTTTCTTCTGAGGCAGTCAAACAACACTTTTTTTTAAACTATTTTTTAGTTGTCAATGGAACTTTATTTATTTTTATGTGGTGCTGAGGATCAAACCCAGTGCCTCTCATCTACCACTGAGCCACAACCCCAGCCCCAAACAGCATGTTTTTAAAGGAGTTCATCCAGTTTTTTTATAATAATCATTTTACATTTGTGCTAACTGCTAGGGGTACACTAGCAAAATAGATGTCCTTTCCATTTCCTCCTGGAACAGATGATAACAGGTGATGTGATTGTGAGGCTACTGAGCATTCAAGCCTGTAGTCCAGCATTCAGGAGGTGAAGGTAGTGAGAGCACTAAAGCCCAAGAATTGGAGACCAGCGTGTGACATAATAACACTGTCTCAAAAAAAAAAAAAGTTGGTGGTGTTAAGTGGAGAGGAAGAAACAGCATGAACAGGGTGGAAAGTGCTGTTGTATTTGAGGGTATAATTCCTGGATTTGCCTAGCTGGCTGGGGCAAAGGGTTGTGTGGAGAAATGAAGAGGTGACTGAGGACCTACCATGTGCTCAACATTCCACACATTATTTTATCTTGGGTTCCCCTCCTCTAGGTTTTTCCAGAGCCTAGGACCCCAACTCAGGGCTTTGTGTGTGCTAGGCGAGCTCTGCCACTGAGCTTCATTCCCAACCCCAACATTTGACACACTATTTTAACCCATATCCCTATTTTATAATGAGGGAATTGAATCTCAGATTGAGTCATTTGCTTGAATTTTCCCAGCAAATTAAGTAGCAGAACAAGAATTTAAAGCTACATTTTTAAAGCTTCTGGTTTAGTTTTGCTGTGCCTAAGTATTGCATGTGATCGAGCCATTACCACTTGGCCTGTGAACACGTTTGCATAACACATTGCAGGTAACTCCCCTCCTTGTCCACAGGAAATGCACAGGCAATGAGCATGGTCCAGCTGCCTGGTGGGAAGTTCCTGATGGGAACAGATGCTCCGGATGGCAGAGATGGAGAAGGGCCCATCCGTGAGGTGACAGTAAAACCCTTTGCCATCGACATATTTCCTGTCACCAATCAAGATTTCAGGTACATCAGTGTTTTCCGGGGGAAGTAAAGGCTCTTCCTAATCATTTGTCACATCTGAAAGGAACTAGCTTGTTCATTGTCATATCATCTCTGCACTGGTACTGTGGGGCTTGCCATGCTTGTCTCACATGGAGAGCCTGAAGGACCAAGAGTCCTGACCCACTCTCTGCAGGAAGAACTGAATTTGGCACTCACATCCAATTGACCCAAGCCAGTACATTTTCTTCTGACAGCATAACTGAGAAATGCCAGCAAAGTCAAACACTCCAAGAACCCTCCTGTAGAGGTGGAGATGAGGGGTGGGAAGATCTGGGAGAGGGGTCACACTAGCTAGAAGTCCCTTGAATTGCCTTTGTATTTGTTGAAGGAAGCAGCATTGTTTTAGGAGTCAAATATAATGGCTCCAGCCCAATCTAAGAAGCTATGATGAGTTGCCCTAGTTTCCCCAAGGCCATGTTTTGAGTAAGGTAAAAGAAATGATCCAAAAGGTACTTGTAAATGGTGCAGGGGAAGATATATAGATAGATAGACAGATAGATAGATAGATAGATGGATGAAATATTCAAAAAATATTTACAGTGGCACATACCTGTAATCTAAGTGACTTGGGAGGCTGAGGCAGGAGAATCACAAGTTCCAGGCTAGCCTCAGCAACTTATCAAGACTGTCTCAGAATAAAACATGAAAAGGATGGGGGTATTGCTCAGTGGTTAAGCACCCTTGGGTTCTATCCCCAATACTGAAAAAAGGAAAAGAAAAATTATATTCAAGAGAGAGGGAGGGGCCCTGGGGTTGTGGCTCAGTGGTAGAGTGCTCGCCTCGCACGTGCGAGACCCTGGGTTCGATCCTCAGCACCACATTAAAAAATAATAATAAGTGAAATAAAGGTGTTGTGTCCAACTACAACTAAAAAATAAATATTAAAAAAAAAAGAGAGGGAGAGAGGGAAGACAATAAAGTAAATATGGGAAATTTATGGAATATTATAATTGGTGGCTAAGTCTTTTTATAATCCAGTTGTTACTTTAAATGGGTCAGAATTTTGTCCCCTGGAAAGCAGGGACCTTGCCTGTCCTGTTCCCCTGTGGCTTGCTTCTGAGGTCCTGTAGCAGGCTCAACACCTCCTTGTCTCTCAAGATGTATTTGTTGAATGATCAGCAAATCAATACTGAAAGTTTCTGGAGGGAGTTCTAAGTCTGAATGTTAGTATTGTTAGCAGTTGTAGCTACAGGGACATGGTAATGTGAATTAGGAAGAAATGCTATTTGGTGACTTTCTAACCTGCATTTTTCCAATTTTGAAATCCTGAGAAGTTTATCTCATATTTACAGGAACTGGGAAGTTTTCTTGGCAAACTGTCTATAAAATGCTGTTTGTTGCTGGTCCTTGCCAAAAGACTGAGTATGATGACACTTGAAAAATCACAGAAACATTCTATAGCCTACTCCTTGCAATGCTATAAGGAACAACTCTGTACCAGCCCAAATCTCTGGAAATTTAACTACCAAACAGTGTCATTTCTCAAAGAATGTTTTCACAAGGAGATTCTCATACATCTTTTCTGTATGTTTGTTTGAAAGTTTGGAAAACAAAAACATATCATTAATATGTGCGTGACTTCAGAATTAAACATAGGAAATGAAATTTAACATTATGCTCTTGAAAAACATGTCGTATTTGTAGACTTAAAACATGTTCAAGATAAAAATAACTTGCAGGAAAGCCAGGTATAGTGTATGTCTGTAATCCCAGCTCCTTCAGAGGCTCAGGCAGTGGTTCAGAAATTTGAGGCCAGCCTGAACAACTTAGTGAGACCTGCCTGAGGGTAAAAAGGGCTGGGGAAGCAACTCAGAGGTAGACCTTGCCCAGCATGTTCAAGGCCCTGGGTTCACTTCCCAGGCCCAAGGAGGGGAAAAAACAAACTTTGCAGGGAAAAATTGATTCGGAAGCAAGAATTGGCATATTTCTCAGGCCCTTGGACTCAGTGATTCCACCTCTAGAGGTTTGTCCTAAAGAAAGAGTTAAGATTGTCCAAAAACACAAAGGTGACATTGTAGACTAATATTTAATAAGTAACAATCACTCAAATATAATGTATCAATGTGAGACTGCTCACCAGCAATTAGGTCCTATGGAGTTGGCCCAGCGCTGTGCAGTCCTCCCTGCAGTCTGCCTGCTGGAGTCCACAAACCATACCCAGCCATGGGAAAGCCACTCTGGGGACTTGGTGGGCTTCCTTCAGCCCAGTATCTTTTATATGTGTTAAATGCAAATTATGTCCCGACTTACGAGAAAACCCTGCTTGGGTGATAGGGTGGATCTTTTGGGGCTCTTGAGACCTATGGGGTGTGACTGAGGACAAGGACACAGGAGATTTCCCAGAGTGGGTAGGAATGGGGCACGGAACCTTGTTGGCAAGTGAAACTCTCTCTTCAGGGAGTTTGTCAGGGAGAAGAAGTATCGGACAGAGGCCGAGATGTTCGGGTGGAGCTTTGTCTTTGAGGACTTTGTCTCCAGTGAGCTAAGAAACAAAGCGACCCAGCAAATGGAGGTGAGAGTACCTGGCACGCAGCCAAGGGATGGAGTGGGGCCTGGTCAGCATGGCCTAGGCCGTGGTGGGGGAGAAAGAGTCAGATGAGCAGTGCTCCTGAAGTTCACCCTGAGCTGGTTCTGGTGTAGTGAAGCTGAGAGAATCTAGGTAAAGACCGGGTGTCGGTGCTTCCTGAAGCTTCAGGAGAGCACCTTGAGGAACCTGCCTGCAGTGAGGTTGATCAAAGTCCAGCCACAGCTCACCAGGACCCCATCTCAGTCGAGGCCTCTGCTCTGCTCCGCTCCCGTGGCTGTTGGAAGGTGCCCTTCCTGGGCAGAGCATCTTCCACTGTGTGTCTTCTCTTTTGCAGCCTGTTCTCTGGTGGCTTCCAGTGGAAAAGGCATTTTGGAGGCAGGTAAGTGTTGATTCCTCATTTTCTACCTCTTCCCTTATTCTGGAAGCTGTCTTCCCTAGATCCCTCAGCCACCAGGCCAGGCACATCAAGTCCTAAAGGATGACAGGGATTTCAGGGAAATAGCCAAGCAATCCCATTTCCTCTGCTCCACTGTTTTCCTGTTGCCCTCCTATTTCTCCTTTAGTCTGCCTTCTAACTGGAAGTCCCTCACTCACCAAGCTGTTTCTCCCAACTTCCTTTCTCCATCTAGTGGTAAACACTTAACTCAGGCCCCCTAAGCCTAGCCTTCCTCAGACTTTCATGAGCTCCCAGAGCCTGTCTCACCTAATCCTGGCTGTCAGCCTGCAGGTCCTGGCTCTGGCATCCGAGAGAGACTGGAGCTCCCCGTGGTACACGTGAGCTGGAACGACGCCCGGGCCTACTGTGCCTGGCGGGGGAAGCGGCTGCCCACCGAGGAAGAGTGGGAGTTTGCTGCCCGAGGGGGCTTGAAGGGTACAGATGTCAAGACAACTTCTTTGTTCTCCTCCACATCCCACCCTGCCTGGGGGACTTCTGAGGGTGGGAAGAGCTTGTGCTCCCTAGAGCAGTGCTTCTTAAACTCCCTGTGGAGAAGGGCCAGGGTTCCCTGTGTTGTTTCATTGCTAACCCACCTCAGACCAACACGCATGTGCAATGCCACAAAAAAATGAATGGTTGAAAACACGGAGTGAAAAGGAGACCTAATGTTTTTGTTGTTGGAGATTCCATAGGTACAAGATAGATTTCCATAGATCTATTTAGAGCAGCACAGCTTAGGGAAAGCACAGTTTCCAAAGTAGCAGGGGTTGACGTCAAAAAGCACCACTTGCTCATAGTTTTGTCTTGGTCAGTCTTGGCTGTGCAAAAGGTCACAATAATAAAGAGCAGTTTCCCACGTTGAACACCTCCACACCTCTTCAGACGAACACTTGGGATATCAGTAGTTGAGGTGCTTAGTGTGGCGGACGAGGTTGCTTCTTGCTTGAAATCCAATGAACTAACCTCTCAATGCGCACTCTCTATTTCTATACTCATCTCCACGTGAACTGGCAACAAGGCTTCTAGGCTGACCTGATCACAGCACCTCAAGGGGTACTGCAGAGCCCTGGGGGTGGGGGTCAGGCCAGTGCCCCAGCAGGGCTGGGTGGGGCAGAAGTAAGCCACCTTCTCTCCCTCACCTCCCAGCTCCCTCACCTCCCAGCTCCCTCAGGTGCCCTCACTGTTTGATTTTGTTTTTCTTCCCCAATTCCTCCTCTCCTTTCTGGCCTGTGTCCTGACCCTCCTGACAGGTCAGGTCTACCCATGGGGGAACCGGTTCCAGCCAAACCGTACCAACCTGTGGCAGGTAAGACCCACTTCCTCCTCAGCAGCACCAGCCTCCTCCTGCAGGAGGTGGGCATCATGGGAGGGGATGTGGGGCTCAGAGGGCTTGTGTCCTGATGGAACTGAAAACTCTGCACTGGTAAGGCAAAGCAAGAGGGTGTGGGGGAGACTTCACCACAAAGGGTGACACTGGAGCTGGTCAGGTAGGAGGTTGCCGAGTGAAAAGTCCAGGCATTCCCAGCCAAGGGAGCACCAGGGCATGTTCAGAGGTGTGGCCGTTTCAGGAAGTAAGGGGCTACAGGAGATAGGAAAAGAGCAGGTTGGAGACAGATTGCGGAGGACCCAGCTGCCTAGACAGGGTCTTAGGCTTACCCTTCAGGCAGTGGGGAGCCAGCAGGGGTTTACTTGTTTGTTTCTGGGGACGGAACCCAGGAATCCAAGGCCTGGGCTTGCTGGGCACGCAGTGTATGGCTGCAGGTGTGCGCTGGAGCACCATCATTCTGAGGCAGGAAGAAATGCACTGAGGCTGACTTGTGCAGGAGCAGGTGAGGTAGAACTGCAGATGTGACGGGATGTATTGAGTCCCAGGCTATGGAAGTGGCCCAGGGGTCATCAGTTCTCAAATTAAGTGGAAACAGGATCAAGAGAAGAAGCCAAATGGGAGAAGCATGTGTGAGAAGGTGGCTAGGGTTTGATAATTCATCAAATGTGGAAGGGTGGAGGAGGGTGGACTCCAGCCTGAGCCCAGGCTTGGGCCAAATGGCTAAGATGCTGCCTCATCTACACAGATAACCTGCACATCAGCAGTCAGGGGGGAGTCTATGGGCTCAGGGTCAGCCCAGGTCAGGTGCTCTTGTCAGTAAAGACTGAAAACAGGAGGGGAGCCCCTGTCTGGCTCCCAAGGCCCAGGTTTGTTCCCAGCAGGGAGTCATCAGGCATCTACCTTTTAGAGGATGGCTGGAGGCTCTAGAGTTGGGGGATTCCTCATCAGCCTGTTAGGGAAAGCATCAAAGAGGGCCTGCAGTTATAATGACCTATTTATGTTTTTGTTGGTGTGTCTGTGTGGTGCTGGGGATGGATCCCAGAACCTTGCACATGCTAGGCAGGTGCTCTACCACTGAGCCACACCCCAGTCCTTTCTATTGTTTGAGATAGGGTCACACTAAATTGCCCAAGCTGGCCTCCAACTTGTGATCCTCCTCCCCCAGCCTCCTGAGCTGGGGTTACAGATGTGTGCCACTGCACCTGGCCACTTTGCTGAGTTTTTAAGGAAGGCAACACGTGGCACTGAGGATAGTCACATTAAGGGAGAGAAGTGTAAGTGATGTAGTGCATGGTGGTGCTGAGCAGGTCACCAACCGTCACCCTCCTGGTGTGAGAGCTGCTTACAGGCAGTGGTGCCAACCACGCCCCAGGTTAAGGAAAGGTGACAGAGCTCAACAAGTTATGACAGCAAGCATCAGTCACGTTTTTAAGGATTTTTTTTGTAAAGAGTAGGAGAGAGGAACAGTAGGGTGGGGTGGATGAGAGGGCATTAAGGTTGTTGTGGTGGAAGGGAGAAGGCTCAGGGGGGTATCCATGGTCCTGCGAAGGCAGCAGGTGCAGGACCTGGAGGAGAGTGGGAAATGCCGCTCCCAGTAGCTCCACAGCTCGAGGGTATCAAGGCAGAGGGCAGGAGGTCTCTGAAAGCCAACAGTAGGAGGACAGGCTGGACGTGGACTGCTGTGGGCATGGAAACGCACTCTTCCTGACCCAGCCTGAGGGGAGCCTTAGGTTATGGCCCCAGCCCCTTTTTTGGACCAGCTCTGCAGCAAGGGGACCGTGGATTTTTCCTCCAGGCAGGGTTTCCTGTCTTGGAATAGGCTGACAGACCCTTCAGGGTTAATTTCTCCCACCAGGGAACATTCCCCAAGGGTGACAGAGCTGAGGATGGCTTCCATGGAGTCTCGCCAGTGAATGCCTTTCCCCCACAGAATAGCTACGGTAGGCTCTCTCCCGAGTTGCCAATGGTCCTCATGCTGCCCATTCTCCCCAAGCCGCAGATGGGTTGGGGGATCTCATGCTTCCCAGCCTGGCTGATGCTCCTGCTATGTTGCAGGGATCTATGACCTCATGGGCAATGTGTGGGAGTGGACTGCATCACCCTACCGGGCAGCTGGCCAGGACATGCGTGTTCTCCGGGGTGCGTCCTGGATCGACACCATTGATGGTTCTGCCAACCACCGGGCCCGGGTCACCACTAGGTGAGAGCTTGGTCCTGTGGAACATGGCTCAGCAGCCAGGGCCCCGGGGTCTGTCCTGGCTGCAGGAGCCCAGGTGGCTGATACGGGTGCTGCTTCTGGGCACCAGCCTCTGCTGGGGTTGTGGGCACAGAACAGGAACAGGCAAGAAGAGTTAGGGGCCTGGGGCAACTTGCAGCATTTCCTGCCAGCTCGCCACCCCAGGGGGGGACTATGTGGCCCACTAACTGTATGGGCATCCCTCTCATCCTCCCTAAGCAGGTGGGAGCAGGGGGATGGGGGTAGAGTGGCCACATCAGGTCATTGCCAGTGGACATGGAATTACTGACTCTCCAAGTAGATGGGCACATGAAAAATCATTTTTTATAATCCTTTGCTTTACAATCAAGAAAAAAAAGGCTCAGGAGGTCCTGGGGCTTCCTTATTTCACACAGATGTTTAGTGGTGACACCTGGCTGCCGAGTTCCTGAACCCCCTTCCAGGACCCTCTTTCAGCATCTGCAGGTTTAATTTAGCTAATAACCTCTGCAGCTCCTTCCACTGGATTCCTTAAGGTCTTAGAGTCTTCTGTCTGTGGCCTCACAACATCAAGGCTACAGAGGTTTATTTGATGCTTTGAAATTTCTGGATTTTCTTCGCCTTTCTCTTTTGAACAAAGTAGTGGAGAATCAGGAAGGCCTGGAACAGGAATCTGGGTTTTCTGCTGACTGCCCCACCCCGCTCCTACCATACACATGGCCTTCCTGGCCTCTGATTCTGGATCTAGGAAATGCTGACATCTTGCCTTGCAGAGCAGGGGAAATAGCATGTGAAGGAAAGCTGGGGAGGGTAACCTCCCCAGTGCCATTTCACTCGGTGCCTACAGGGTTTGGGGCTGTGCTGTTCTAACCCCCCACAGTGGAGGTTGTTATAGTGATAGCCAAGCCCTGTCCTCCAGTCCCATCCCTCAGGGCCACTCCGCATACCCTACTCTGTCCCACACCCCGGGAGTGGTTCTCACCCAGGACTTGCCCTTATACCAGGTCTCTCCTGGCCACGCTGCTGCAGGCCTCAGACACACCAGCCTCAGCAAGCCTGGGGTAGGCAGGAAGGGTGGGATGGCCACCAGCCCCTCTCAACACAGGCTTCTCTCCCCTTCTCTGATGGCAGGATGGGCAACACTCCGGACTCTGCCTCAGACAACCTGGGCTTCCGCTGTGCTTCAGGAGCAGGCCGCCTGCCTGGGGAGCTGTGAGTTGCTGGCAACAGGGGCAGGAGAAAAGTTCCCCTGAGACCCAGGTCATTCCATGGCCATATTCCAAACGCAGCTGACCCTAAGCTCTTAAACTGCAGCTTCAGGGACACCCTCCCCTCCCTGCCCATCTTCCATAGCAGGCGTTTCCCAAGGCAGGGTGGGCTCTCCCTCTGAGAACTGCCCCTGTCTCAGGGAAGGAGCCTGACTGCAATGACTGGGAGCTGGGTGTCCCCTGGAGGCCAAGCATTGACCATACAGGGCCAGATAGGAAAACCATTGTTGGAACAGAGGGCTCCAAAGTGCAGTTCCCAAAACATTTGTAAATCTGTTACCTTCCCTTTCTCCCTGATTGAGAGATCTGACATTTGTGTTGAGACACAAAATTTTCTAAGGTGGCTGTTTTCCCAGCATATTTTTGTAGAAGGAAAATGCTTCCTTTATCTGCTTCATCTATAGTGTTTCTTGCTCCTTTCAAGGAACTATCTGTAAAAATGCAATGGGTTAGGCTGGGGTTGTGACTCAGTGGTAGAGCACTTGCCTACCATGTGGGTTCGATTCTCAGCACCACATGTAAATAAATGAATAAAATAAAGGTCCATCAACATCTAAAAAAAATTTTTTTAATGCAACGGGCTTCATACACACACACACACACACACACACACACACTCACACACTCACACTCAGAGCCTACAGGTGCTCTACCACCGAGATACACCAGCCCTTTTTATTTTTTATTTTGAGACAGGATTTCGGTAAGTTACCCAGACTGGCCTTGAACTTTACAAGTGTGTTGCCATGCTGGGCCCAGTGTCAATCTTAAATAATTTACCAGGAAGCTGTGCATTGTGGCAGTCACAAAGCAAATAATCCAGAAGCTTTCCCTTCTGATGTTTTTTGTTGTTGTTTTGTTTTTTGGTACCAGGGATTGTACTCAGGGACACTTGACCACTGAGCCATATCCCCTTTTTTGTATTTTATTTAGAGGCAGAGTTTCATTGAGTTGCTTGAAGCCTTGCTTCTTGTTGAAGCTGGCTTTGAACTCATGATTCTCCTGCCTCAGCTTCCTGAGCTGCCTGCCACTGTGCTGGCTCCCTTCTGGTGTTAATTATATGTCTTACTTGTATAGGAGCTTCTGATGCCTCTAAAAACATCCCTAGCAAAAAACCCGCTCCATGTCATCAGATGTTCACCACATCAATAAACTTGCAATTGTGTATCTCAGACATTTCTCTCTTTTGGTACTGGGGATCGAACCCAGGGTTGCTTTATGCCTGCCTGAGCCCCATCCCCAGCTTTCTTTATTTATTTTGAGACGGGGGTCTTTCTATGTTGCTCAGGCTGGTCTTGACCTTGTCATCCTCCTGCCTCAACCTCCAGAGTCGTAGGCATCATGGTGTACGCCACCACACCTGGCTGATCCTCACCCTGGCACCCTTAGGAAGGGTTCCAACTGTCAGTAACCCTGGCTCCCCATGGATGGAAACTGGGATGGTGCAGGCTGGGCCGTGGAGAAGCAGGAGGACTCGTGGTTGTTTCAGACCACACCTGTTCTACATTTATCGCCATGCGGTGCACACGCACACGCTGCTCTTCTTGTGGAGGCCTTGCAGGGACAGCCGCCTGCATCCGAGGATTCAAGCCTGGCCCTGGTGCTCCTTGCACACAGGCCAATGCGGGGTCTCATGGCTGCCTGCCCCACCGCCCCTCAGTAGTCTTCCTCAGCCAGCGAGAGGAGCACGGCCTTGGGTGTGTTCTCGAAGAGCGCGGCCCTGTTCTGCTGCTGACCCTTCTTCACCCAGTGGCCATAGATGCGGAAAGCGTAGGCGTCGATGAGGCGGCGCAGTGGCCGCAGCGCGTACGGGTCGCGGATGACGATCTCCCGAGTTACCGGTTTCACGCGGCGGTACTGGTAGTAGATCCTCACTGCAGCCAGCACGGTCAGCGCGATGGCCTGAGAAGGACCTGCTCTGAGAACTCCCCTAGAGTAACCCCAGCCCTGCGCAGCCCCCCAGGTCCCCAGCCCGCCAGAATGATCAGAGTGATCCTGCCGAGGGGCCACTCAGAGTGTCCCCAAGCAGCCCACTGGGCCCTGCGCAGTCCCCCACGTCCCCAGCCTGCCAGCATTATCAGAGCGATCCTGCCTAGGGGCCACACTGAGAGTGTCCCCCAAGCGGCCTACTGGGCCCTGCACGGTCCCGGCCCACAGAACCAGCCAGGTGCCATGCTCTTCTGCAGCCAGGAGTTGAGCTGGAACCCTCCCAGTTGAGGAGCAATGCACTGGACAGCATGGATGTGAGAGCCCCTGGGTGTCTTGGGGCCAAGACCTCAGGAGCAGCAGCACCTACCTTAGGGCCATGAGTCAAGGGAAGGACAATACCTTGAACTTGCCACGAGGGCTGAAGTGCCGCACCTCTTCCACCACGTACTGCTGGAAGAAGGGGTGTGCCAAGGCCTCCTCCACAGTGCAGCGGTTCTGGGGCTGCACTACCAAGAAGCGGGATACCTGAGCGAACAGGAGAGAGGAGCTGAGCACCAAGGCGGCCCCCCCAGCACATCAGAAGACCCCTCCCCAGGCCATGCTGGACCAGCCCAGAGTCCTGGCCTCTCACCAGGTCCTTCACGGTGTCTGAGTAATCATCCCATTCCGGGGAGCCAAACTGGTAGTTGCCACTCATGATCATCCTCAGCATCAGCATCTGCTTCCGGTGCCAGAAGGGTGGAGAGCCAGCCAGCAGGGTGTACATGATGACCCCTGTGCTCCACCTGGGTTGTGCAAGGGCTGCTTATTATCCCTAGCAGATGGGCAGGTGAGTGCAGGAGGGCTAGCTGCCCCTCCTAGCAGCATCAGGGAAGGAGAGGGAGCATCTCTGTTCCAACCTAGTCCTGCCCATGGATCCCTCCTCCCTCCCCACCTCCTGCACTCACATGTCCACCTCCTTCCCATAGCCTGGATGGTCATCGTTCATGGAGCACTCAATGATTTCAGGGGCCAGGTAACTGGGGGTCCCACAGACCTCTGCAGAAGAGTTACTGTCAGGACCAGTCAGCATAGGGCACTTAGAAGAGGAAGGCCAAAGATACAGTGGAGATGTCAGGGAAGTGGGGCTGGGACTGGGGTCGGCCTAACACTGGCCAACTTCAGGGCTGAGGGCAGGGGCAGGGTTCACACAGGCCCAAGGGCTGCCTTTTGGTTCCCTTTTACCCATCCCAGCCTGGAGCTTAGGCAGTGGCAACCTGGCTCAGTGCAGTCCCGGAAAGAGGACTCAACCTGAAGAGGCACCTAGCCCTCCACTGGCAGGACTTTATTCTGGTGGAAAATGGCAGGTAGAAACCCAGGCTCTCTGGTCCTGGAGAACTGACCAGGACCAGAGAGCTTCAGAGAGCCTGAGCCCCTGACATGTCACCAGACCTCTCAGCTTCTCTCCCGGCTGCAGCTGACAGGAAAAGCCAAAGTCCGTGAGCTTGATATTCATGTTGTCATCCAAGAGGATGTTCTCAGGCTTCAGGTCCCGGTGTACGATGTTGAGCTTGTGCAAGGCACTGATCACTTCCAGCAGGGCTCTCATGATCTTTCTAGGGTGGGCACATATGTTGCTCCTTTCTTTTTCCTTTTTAAAGTTTTTAATTGGCTGTGGTTTTTCTTTTACTAGAGCATTATAGTTATACATAATAGTTGGGCTCATTTTGACAAAATGATACATGCATGGAATTTGATTGACTCCATTTCAGTCCCTGTTACCACCCTTCCCCCACCCTAGTCTCCGTCCTCTGCCCTCTGTTCTACATGTCTTCCTTTCACTCATGTATTTATGTTTGATTGGTACTTTGTAGACACACAAATCAAACACTCCATAAGACAGACCGCGTTCCACCCCATGTTATTTTACTCTGCAGGGTCAGGTAGTAGCAGGGAGAGCAAAGCTCACATACCAGCCACACTGCCAGCACGGGGAGGAGGGCTTGGGACAGGCTGGGAGGGTCCAGACCCAGCCAGGGAGGCAGGGCACCAAGACAGGGCACACCATGCCTCCTAGACCTCACACCTATGCTGCTAGGACACTGGAAGGGGCTGGAAAGAGGGGCAGACAGACCCTCACCTGGTTTCTTTCTCACTCAAGGTGACCTTCTCAGTGAGGTAGTCAAAGAGCTCCCCTCTCTTCATCCTGTGGGAACAGGTTCTAGTCATGCTTGTCCCAAGATCACCCCTCACCCTGCTCCCAGAGGGACAAGATGGGCTGCCGTTCCTCCTGAAGGACCCAAGTCTGGGGAGAGGAACTGGGGGAGTGAGTACAGAATTTGGCAAGAATTGGAAGAAAAGAGGAGGCTGGAAAGGTGGAATGCACACCAGTGCCGGGGTCCCTGTCTGTGGAAGTGCCATCATAGGCTGGGACCTGTCAGAACCCAGATCAAAGCTGGAGGTCAAAAGGCCCCCTGAGCCCAGGGTTCCAGGTGCAGATCAGAAGGACTCAAGTATCCGGAATTTTCCCAGGAGACAAATGGGAGGAATCAACACTCAATGTTAGGAAGGTTTGCCTGTTACAGGGTCAAGAACTGCCACTCAATCTCTTTACCTCTTGGGAGGATCTTGAAAGGGTCTCTGCTAGAATGATCTAGTTATGCCCTGAGGGCTCCTGAGGGCAACAGCAAAAATAGATTCCCCAAGCAGCCTCTTCAAAGGTTAAAGACATTTGAGCTACCCACAAAGGTGGGACAGGATGGTGCAGGTGCTGCAGATTGGGGAGAGCAGCAGCTGGTCAAGTCTGGAGGGGTCTTTGGAGAGTCTGCCAAGACTAAGTAGGAAAAGGCACATCCTGTCCCTCCTTCTCACCCCTCCAAGGGTCAAGGGATCCCCATGGCAAAGGGGAGGAGAATGAATGGAGGAACAGATTTATGGCCAGCATCACAGAGAGGAAGAAAACCTTCAGCTTGGTGGGCAGCTTGAGAAGGGAAAGGGTGTCTTTTTGAGATGACCTAGAATTTACAGAGGTGAGCCTCATTTTACACAGTACCTGTAATGTGTTCCTAAAAGGTAATGTGTGAATCCAGTCTTTATCCTCGTTTGTTTCCAGTGCTGGGGATTGAACCCAAGGCCTCCCACATGCTAGGCAGGCACTCTAATCACTGAGATACACCTCCAGCCCCAGTCTCTATCATTTTAGTTTATTTGAAAGATACTAGGAGAACTCACTATCAGCAGCAGCAGCAATGATTGGCCAGTGAACACTGGGGGCCATGCACTGCACCTCAGTGGGCTCTACCTTCCCGGAGCTAACCATGTATTTATGCTTACATGTGAGGCTAAATTGTTTCTCTAAGTAAGTAAGCCTGGTGTGGTGACACACAACTGTAATCCCAGAGACTCAGGAGGCTGAGGCAAGAAGACTGAAAGTTTGAGGCCAGCCTAGGCAACTTAGTGAGGCCCAGCCTCAAAATACAAAATGAAAAGGGCTGGGAATGTAGCTCAGTGGTAAAGTGCCCCTGGTCCATTCCCAGCACCACAAATTTAATTAATTAATTAAAAATTTAAAAAGTCAAATAATACTGAACATAGTATAGCTACAATGCAAAATATTTCAGCAATACATAACTTACTTGAATAATTTCTCAAGTAACCCCTGTCCCTAAAACTATTGCATATGGAGAAATCATACTTGTTTTTGCAGAGGTTGACATTCTCAGTGAAAAGGCAGTGGAGGGGAACAAGGAGCAGCACATTCCCTTCCCCAGGAAGCTTTAATAACAAAAACAATGACGAGTTTGAACACAGTTCATAGAGTACTTTGTGTTGCTCACACTTGACACTCAGTGACAAGGAGCTCAAGCAAAGGGGTGATCTTGATACTAATGATATTGACCTTTGAACCACATCTTGGATGCAGCCTCTGCCCTCCACACTGCTGGCCCACATCCTGCCACTGGGATCCTCATCAGAAACCAACAGATCCATGGTGGAGCACCTGCCCAGGTGCACCAGGCCCTCGGGGGAGAGTCAGGATTAGGGTTATCATGGCTATAGTGCCTGCAGCACCTGCTCCTTGGTTCTAGCCTCACATCCTGCTGTTCTGCACAAGCTCACTCCCCCTACTCAGGGGCCTTGCAGATCCCGGCCACGGGGCCCACGAGCCAGCTCTTCCCTTGGCTGGAGACCTGCTCGGGGCCTTTGCTCTGGTCCTTCCATGCCTTCCCCCTACACCTCTACTCAAGTCACCTCCTGGAGACTCTGCCTGAAGTCCTGGTCCCCCAACCCCTTACTGTGCCTTATGTGCATGTTCATGTACTCGACTACAAGTCAGGACCTGGTCTGGCCTTTCCATTGCCATGTCCTCTATGTCTAGAATAAATATGGAGTGGCCCCCAGCACAACTGTCACTGCAGTTAATAATCACTATTACTTATGCTGTGCTAAGCACGGTGCCATTATTGCTCCCATAAGACAGATAAGAAGACCAATATTGAGAGAAACCACCTGGCCCATATGTGGTGGACCCAGGTTTCAAAGCCTGGCATCCTGACCCAAGGAGCTGCTTGGCCACAGCATCTGTGGGCCTCTTTGGCCTCCTTGATATGGGGGCCAGTGCTGGTCTGCAGGCAGCACTGGCAGGAGCCAGAGTGGAGGTTCTCCAGCAGGCCCAGGTGTAGCTGGCTGCAGTTTGGGGTACTTACAGGTCGAACACCAGGAAGAAGAAGGTGTTGGTCTCATAAGTGTCCTTCAGTTGTACTGAAATGGAAACATCTAGCTGGTTTCAATTGGAAGCGGGCAGGGTATAGGGGCACAAGGGATGAAAGCTAGGGGAGCATGGAGGGAGCAGGTTGGGGGTCAGAGGAAGTCAACCTGGACGTGGGCAGGCCCGGGACTTGACACTCCACCTTCCCACCCATACCCACTCCAGCCCTGCCTGTGACCCTGCTGTCAGCAGCGAAGGGAGGGTTGGTGACTCCGAGTCATGGGACCCTGAGGCTGCAGACCCTCAGTCTGGGCAGCCACTCAGTGGGTCACAAGGCCCTTTCTGGGCTCTCAGAGCAGGATCCTGGCAGAGTATCTGCTGTGGCCTGGGGCCATCACTCACTGATGTTCGGGTGTCCGGAGACTTTGCGCAGGATGTCCACCTCCTTCAGTGTGGCCTCTCGCAGCTCCTGCACTTCCTGGGGGCTGAAGCTGCCTCCACCAGTGATATCGATGATCTTCACAGCGTACTCCTGACATGTGGGCTTGTGGATGCAGCGCCTGACCACACTGCTGACTCCCCTAGCGTGCAGAGCACAGGTGACAAAAGGGACCCTACCCTAGGGAGTCCCAGGTCCAGGCCGGGGCCAGGATGCTCTGCCCTTGTAATTCACACTTTCCCCAAATCCCTGTGAGTTTTGGGGGAGATGGGGTGAAGAAATAAAGGCACAGGGGTGATTTTCCTAGAGCTGGGCATAGCAAGCCAGGCTCAGTACTCGTCCTCAGCAGGTAGAGAGAAGGGGTACCCTCCCTGGGCCACAGCCTTCCCTAGGATCCCTGACCCTAACCCCCAGCCCAAGACCAGGTTTGGATGTGCTGAACAACAGCACCTGAGAATCTTTTGCAGGAAACATATCTGATCTCATTCCTCTTTCCTGTCCTGGATTCAGGAGGGCAGGCCCCTAAGCTGAAGGATTCTCCAAGGGGACAGTGCTTAGGGGATGGACATGGGTCGGTGTTCAGGGTTAGCAGAGTTGGCACAGCCCACAGGGCCTGCTGGAGCCCAGACGCACTCCTCAGGACAGTATGGCTCCTACCTGCCCAGAATCTCCTTGGGCTCGTAGTTCTCGTAGAAGCCCTGTGTGGAATGAGAGTCTGGCAGCCCCTCATCCCGCGTCATAGTAGCTCCTCAGGGTGAGTCCCAGGGTCCCTAAAGGAGAGCAGAAAGAAGCCATCAGCCTCCTGACACTGGTGGTATGCTCCTGAGGGCTGGAACTGTTTCTCATTCCCCCTTTTTTGCTTTTTTTTGGTACTGGGGATTGAACCCAGGCTTGCTTCACCACTGATCCACGACCCCAGCCCTTTTTCAAGGATTTTTAAATTTTGAGACAGGATCTCACTAAGGCCCTAGGGCCTTGCTAAGTTGCTGAGTCTTGCCTTCAACTTGCAATCCTCCTGCCTCAACCTCCTGAGTCTCTGGGATTACAGGTGTTGATCACCGTGCCCAGCTCTCATTCATCGTTATACCTTTTGGCACAGGACAGGCCTATAGTGAATGTTCAAAATAAATACTAGTGAAAAAAAATCCAGCTGCCTCTGACTGCCCAGCCCCTTCTGGTCCCCCAGTGATGATCACCTTTCCTCCCTGTGACTTCTCTTCCTCTCTGCTGGAAGCTTTGGAAAGAGCCCAGCTTGCTCCTTCCCACTGGCTAATGCTCCTGTGATCCTCAGGATACTTGAGGCTCCTTATGGTCACAGATGGGGGTAGCAAATTGTTGGCCAAGCCCAGGCTTAGCCCTGGGGCAAGAGATCAGGTTAGCTCTAGTGAGGCCAGCACATCCTTGTTTTTAGAAAGAGCCAAGCTAAACCACAGACGGAAAATTAAAGTGCAATTTACTTTAGCTTTGAAGGAGACTAGACCAGTCCTGTTTTTCTTCTGCAACTGTGGAAGAGGTGAGAACCTCGACTTGGTGCTTGCATTCTGATCCTTGTTCATCATGCCTCACTTCCTTTCAGGAAGCCCTTCTCGTTGCTCCTCCCTTGCTTTGCCCACAGCCAGGGCTTCTGTAATCCCTCCCTCATCCATTTTCCCATCTTTCATTCTGTAGAACATAATGCCTATGCTTGGCCAAGCGCAGAGCCAGGTGCTCTGAGGGATGCAGAGCTGGGTGGCGAGTCCCAGCCCGGCATCTGCAACAATCTGCCAGTGTGTGCAGTCATCTCCGTTGGACTGTGACCTCCCCTAGGATGAGTCCATCACCTCTGCCTTCTGTGCTCGGGTGTGGGAGATACTGCTCCTGAAATGGGAGTCCATGGCTGGGTAGGGAAGCCTGTGGTCCAGGGTCCTACCTAACAATGGGGAGGACTGTTGAGCCAGTGTGGCTCTTCTGCAGTGTGGGGAAGCATAGTCAGGAAAGTCGAGCCTGTACCTAGGGAGCTGAGCAGGCCCACTTGACCAGGGAACTGGGCTCCTACCTCAGGTGCAGGCTTTGACAGGTGCAGACAACAGGAAGAGGGGAAGATAGAGAATGGGCACAAGCTGCCTCTGACCCCACATCAACCACACTCTGGTCTCTCAGGGAGGCTGGTTTGCTGACCAGCCAACCAGCAGCCCTGGCTGCCTTAGGACCCAGGCTGACCATTCCAGAAGGCCTGGTGTCCCTGCTACTGGGTGCCTGGTTACCAGAGGGAGGCTTAGAATAACAACAGTCTCCTTGCCAGGAGCAAGGGCTGGACTGCACAAAGGTCTCCTCTGCCCCGTCAGCAACCAACAGAGCCTGGGAGAGTATGTTCCCCCAAACAAGCCCCTTTTCTGGCAAGTCCTTCCAAGTTCCCAAGATGGGCATTCGTGCATCTCGAAACTGAGCAGCACCAGGCTCCTCCCTTCCCTGGGCCTCCATGGGCAGAGGGTATATCCGGACCCATGCCAGGAGGCCATTCCCCGACAGCCAAGTGGGCCAGGTCCTGCTGCGCTCACCTTTTCTGGTGTGTGTGTTCCTCTGCTCGGAGGCCTGAGCAGAGCCAACTTTGTGTTCTTATCCACTGCCCATCAGCCTTTCACACCTTTCCCAAGCCCCTTTGGAGAAGGTTCCCAAACAGAAGTGGGTGGTCGGGTCTTTTAGGAACATAACAGCCTTCCCCCAAAGCTAGAGTTGGAAAGCAGTCACCAGGGCCACTGTGTACAGACTCCCCAGCAGTGTTTCAGGAATCGGTATGGTCATACTCCCAGGCCTCTCTGCATTTGGAAGGGAAGAAAAATGGGCCTAATGGGCCCAGGAGCTCTGATTTCTCTACCTGCAGCCTCCCTCTCCCATCTGTTGCTTGGCCACTCACCTGTTAGTCTTGGCAGGCCCTTGAGTGAATGTGAGAAGAATCCTAAAGGTCCCAGAGCTCCTGGAGGAGAGGGGACAACAGAAGGCTGAAGCTGTGTCCTGAGCAGACACTTGTGGCCGGAGTAAGATATCCTGTGCTTTTCTTCGGGGTTTTGCTAACTGATGACGGAAAGCTGAAGTGCCAAAAATAAATCACAACTGCAAGCCTGGGATGCAGGCCAGGCTCAGCAGGGCTAGGCCCAGGGCCAAATCCTGCCAGGGGCAACCCCTGGTGGAGGGCGACGGAGGTGCAGGTAGCCCAGGACCATGGCACAGCGAGGCAAGGCCTTCCTTCTGGAGCACACCTGGCTTCCAGGCCCAGAGGAGGCAAAGCCAGAATTGTCAGGAACATGCACATTTCTCTGGGAGTGATTCCCCTGAATGCCAAGAACAGCTTGGTACACAGGTGTGGCAGCTGTCACAGGGCAGACCCCAGCATGCACTGCCTTCTGTGTGGGCCCCTCCAGAAGACAGGCCCTCAAAGCTTAGGGACCCTCCCCTGGGGAGCCCACCTCTGCTATGCCTTCCACAGGTTTATCTAAAACACCCTCCTTCTACTCACCTACCTATCTGGTGACCTCGAGCAAGTCACTCTTGTTGTACTGGAAAGAGTCCCACGTGCCAAAAAATGTCAGAGTGCTCCTGAGACTGGGTCCATTTAAGGGGTGGACAAAACTGGGAATGAGATTTGCAATGTGCTGGCATCTAGTGGATACTCACTTTTATTGTTGGGTGGGGCACTGGGGATTGAACCCAGGGGCACTTTACCACTGAGCCACATCCGAAGCCCTTTTCCCTTTTTGAGACAGATTCCAAATTGCTTAGGGCCTCGCTAAATTGCTGAGGCTGGCTTAGAATTTACAATCCTGTCTCAGCCTCTGGAGTCTCTGGGATCACAGGCATGTACCACTGTGCCAGGCCAGACACCTGTTCTCCTTATAACCACCCTATATCTTTTCTCAAACCCCTAACATTCCAAAGTGGAGAAGAATGTTGTCACACAGTGCTTCACACAGCATTTTAAAAGAGTTTCAATCTCACAGACCCAAGAATCCTGGTATTAGGCATTCTAGCGTGACTTGCTTGAGGTCACCAAGCAAATAGTAGAAAGGCCTACACTAAGCCAATGCAGTGGGAGCCAGCAGTCTTTCCACATCAGCCCATCAACTCACATTCTGAATTGCCATAAAGAAAGGAGATAAAGGGCTGGGGATATTGCTCAGTTGAGAGTACTTGCCTTGCATACACAAAGTCCTGTGTTATTTCCAGCACCACAAAAACAAAAAAGAAAGGAGTTGAAACTGACTTTACCAGTGAGCCACAACCCCAGCCCCTACTACTTATTTTTAAAATGGACATTTCTTTCTCCTCTCTCCCTGCTCCTCCTTAATCTCTCCCCCTCTCCCTAATCTAGGCAGAGTTAATCTGTCCTGAAAGCACACCCACCATAGGAACAAAGTAATCCAGACTTTGGGGGGTACCAGAAGATCTCAGAAATGTCTATCTCCCAAATTCACAAGTGAATTGCAACTCCAGACAGAACACATGGAATGTGGCCTTTGAGTCATCTCTTTAAGATGCTCTGGCTGAGGGGCAGAATCACAGCCTGTAGGACAGGAGTCCCCTGTGTTTCTCCTTTGCTCACAAACCAATAAACTTTTTTTTTTTTGAACCCAGGGCCTTGTGCATGTGAGGCAAGCACTCTACCAACTGAGCTATACCCTCAGCCCAGCAATAAACCTTATTCCTTTTTCTCAAAACCATGTCCTCATTGTTGGATCAGGGACAAGGACATGTCCTGGGTTCAGCAACAGTTTGTCTATATGGTGCTGGAGACTGAACCCAGGACCTTGCACGTGCTAGGCAAATGCTCTGCCACTGAGCTACACCATGACTGAAAGGTACTTTTGAGAATAAAAAATGCCGAAAATGAGGGAAGATCAACTCCTAAAAAAAAATGAAAATTCCACGAGGGATGTAGCAAGGCTTCTTTCACTTAAAAATGGCATGAGGGGTCTGGAGCTGTGCGTGTGTGAGGCACTACGTTCAATCCTGAGCACCACATATAAATAAAAGTGTTGTGTCATCTAAAACTTAAAAATGACCTGGGGCACAGGGAGGGGAGTTTGAGGTGAGTGGACACACTGGGGGACAGCACAGTACTGACCTGGCCCCAGTAAACCCATCCAGTAGGAAGCCTGTGGCTGCATCTCCTTTGCCAGTCACTCCATTACAACAATATTTTTTAGGATTTGTTACTTTTTCTGGTGCTGGAGATCAAACCTGAGGCCTCAGGCAGCTAGGCATGCACACTACCCGGCCTTCACACCCCAGCCCCCAAGGCAGGCCTGCATGCTCCTCCTGATGCACCCCTCAGGCAGCTGTCAGACCTTCTAGGTGGATGCTAATTTAGCATCCAAAGCCTAGAGATGAGTGGAATGGAGACCCGTGGAGACTACTGTGTTCTGTTGTGAGATTCATCATGTTTGGCATGCAGATCTAATTTATGAACTCATACTTAAAAGGCCAACCATTACCAAAAACCTCAAGAGGAAAATCATTTTATTCTAATACTCAAAGAACATCAGAACAGTTGACTTCAGGAGGCCACATATTTGCCAGTCCCAACTCTGTGAACTTCCATACAGTTAGAATATCATTTGCTGCCATTCACAAAAACTGAAGCTATTAAATGAGGCTTTACATTGCAGTTTTATATTCATACTTTCACTATCAATTACATTTTTAGGTTAAAGTAACTTGGTCATCAGAGCCGATTTTCCAATTCTTCAATTTAAACTTCTTGATTAGACTAATCCTGCAAACAGAAAATGTAAGTTAGAAGTGCACTGGCTGCAGATACTGACAAAACAAATGTCTGAGATAAGCTACTGAAGGCTTCTTTCAACTAACAAAGTTTCAACTCTCCAGCCGCCTCAACAGAAAAGACAAGGTGTATGTGCTTCTAGGAATAAAGTTCTGAGAGAGAAATTCAGCTATTCTGGTACTGTATGTAATGCCAACAAGTCTTCTGACAATCTTGGACAGGCAATCTCTTAATTCCATATTTCAACCACCTAAAAGGATTTAAAAATTTTCCCCGACTTCCTACCTAAATGAAGGAGGAAAAATAAAATTCTTAAAACAGGCAGGAGACACTTACACAAAAGTAAGTTGACTACGAATTTCAGAAAGCCAATCTCAAGAGTTTGAGGAACTTAATGTAATTTTATACTCACAGCCTTAAGGCTAAGAGATCACTCACATGTAGTAAAACATAACAAGATCTGGCATTTATATTTGCTTAAGGAAGAGTCATAGTTAGAACACAGCTGGTGAAAGCACAGAGAAATTTAAACAATACTTCTTCTAACTTGTTAGTGTAATTTATCAACAGACTCCCTAAGTTCCACAGGCTCAGGAATACCACTGTGAACTGAGCACATGCAAGCCTGCCGGATCACTTACCATTAGCAATTCTGCACTGCTTCAACACCTCATTGAAACCCTCACAGAGCTTAACATCAGCCTGGTTCTGGGCACACTCCAAAAATTGTTTTATCTCATAAAAGCAAGGGTCACTAAGCTGCTGCTGCTGTGCTGGTTGGGTTCCCTGAGGCTCCTGTAAAGTCAAGGCAAAACATCTGGTAACTACTGAGAAAGAAAATCATATAAACATCTAGACAAAGGCAGCAGCTACAGTCTTTGCAGTTAACTGGGGAAACAACCAGGATCAAATACAAATTAATCAAAGTGTCCACATAATAACACTGAAAGTGAAAAATATTAAGAGGCAGAAAGCAAGTGAATTTTAACAAAACTTCAGCTGCAATAAGAAAGTTTCATGAAAACAGATGCAAATAAGGCAGAATGGTTATCTGGGCACCTCAAGATTAAATGGGGCTAGGGTTACAGTTCAGTGGTAAAACACCTGCCCAGCATGTGTGAGGCCCTACAAAATGAACAGAATACAAATAAAACATACCGGGGAAGTAGCCCAGTACAGCACCCACACAGGCAAAAAAAAAAAAAAAAAAAAAAAAAAAAAACCTCGATGGAGGAAAAATGGGACTACTATGGGAAAAATAGGGGTGAGTTTCAAGAACACCAGAATTATAGAGTCCCAACTTGTATTCATTAGTAAAGAAAATCCACACACTTCAGAGAGGTGCTGGAAAATATCAGGCAAGGGATCAAAAAGCAGATTTTTGATTACTTAAGATTGAGATTAGATTAATAAGAAAAATCATTGAGATAAAATACTTGAAGGGGAAAATGGCTATTTTACAGGGAGTCAGGCTGGACTGTCCCAACAGTACACCTTAGGAAGAAACCCAATTTGCACAGTACTTGTTGGTGCTGGTCTGAATCACTAACTCAATGTCAGATAGGGCTTTTGACAACACACTTTCTATTAATGGATTGTAGATTCTAACCTTAAAGACAATTCCTAGGCATAAGGAACTTATAAACAGTTATATTTTCCCCAAACATACCTGGTAAGTGATATCAGGCTTTGCAGGCTCGGCAGTACTTCCTCCACTGAAGCCCCCAGTGATGGCATGGCCCAGTGTGTGCCCCACAGCAGAGCCCACTGCCACACCAGCAGCAGTGGTTGCCATCTGGGCCATCAGACCTGGCTGCCTGGGTGCTGCAGCAGGGGACCCGACTGCAGCTGGTGGGGCTGCAGCTGGTGGCTGAGCTGCTGGTGCTGGCCTGGGCGCAGCCCTCATCTGAGGGGCTCGGCTGTGAGAAAAAGGAACAAGGATGAAGTACTTCTAACTGGTTTTGTGAACTGCCAACTTAAAAATGAACTCTCTTCCCATCCCTACCCCTGCAACCATTTCAAAGTTTTCATATAGGTAACAGAATCTTTTCAAAACACATTTATTCCAACATTCATAATGAAAAAAGTAAAAAGGTCTGGGGTAGCTCAGCACTAAAGCACCTGCATCAGTCTTTGGTGTCACCAAGAAAAGACAATGAAGGAAGAAAAAAACCTAGAATTCATCTACTCAAACATTAGGCAGCAGTATTGCAGAGGCTGGGAATATAACAGAGGCAAAAACCTCTGCCTTGGTGGAGCTTACGTTCTACTGAAACTTCCAAGAATTACTTCATATAATTTAAAATGTCATGATGCCTTTTGATACAGTGGGCTAAAAAAACTAAGTTATATTAAATATTAAGGACTAAATTCATTTTCTTTTGTTTGCACTGGAGATTGAATCAGGGGATGCTTTATTATTTACTTCCAGACAGGGTCTTGCTAAATTGCTGAGGCTGGCCTTTAACTTGCCATCCTCCTGCCTCAGCCCCCAGAGTCGCTGGGATTACAGGTGCCTGGCCAGGAGAAAATTTCATTAGAGAAGCTATGTTGGGGTATATCAAGAATCTCAGAAGAACCAAGGTGAGCCTCACCGTGCCAGCTACATTCCAAGGCTCTAGCCCTGGGCTGTCCCCAGGAAACCAAGCCGGAGGGTCGCTCGGGACGAGTATGGGAGCAACCTGGGCAACACCGCGAGACCTGTCCTCAAACCACAGGAGACTCGGCTGGGGAGAAGTCTGGGCTAGCATCTCGTTTTGGACTGGAAGGCGGCCAGCGCCAGCGACTGCCGGGCTGCAGCACGTACCTGCGCTCCCAGCTTTCCCACCGGCGCGTCAAACACCGCTGCGCCACCTTCTCCCAGGTCAGGCCCTCGGAACCTCCGGGTCCCCTCCCCGCAAGTCCCTCCCGCAGAGCGCCCGGGTGAGCTCGCGCCCCGGCGTGACAACCGCACCAGCGAGTCCCGCACCACAACAGGAGACGCCGTGTCCTGCGCTCCCCGCACCCTAACCCTAACCCGGACCCGCTCGCCCCGCGACCCCGCGTCGCGCAGCCAGCAGCTGGGCGTCCAAGCAGGGACCCCGCGCCCCGAGGGGCCTCACCTGGCTGGGGGCGCCACGCGCGAAGTGCGGCTCCGGCTTCCACGCGGCATGGTAAGTTCCAGAAAGCTCGGCGTCCAGAAGGTGAAGTGCAGTGCACAGGCGACCACCTACGAAGGCTAGCGGAAGCTGGGGGCGGGGCTGTCCGGGGCGCAACCAATCAGCGCGTAGGCAGGGGCTGGACGCCGACGTCCACGGGCCCTGAAGGTCACCGGAAGAGCAAGACGTCACCACGGCTTGGCACGCGCCGTGATGTCATGAGCGGGCGCCGGCGCTCTGGGAGACCGGAAGTTGTTGCGGGGCGTGTTGGGCGCGGGCAGAGAGCCGGCGGCCTTAGGTTCCTTGCGAGGGTTTCGAGAATGGATTCAGGAGACAGCGCAAGGAAGCCGCGTGTCCGTGTGACCCGCTAAGGTCGCGTGGCATGAGCGCCTCGTGTCCGTCACGACAGCCCCTCTGCGTGCCGCCGTGGGGTTACGGTCCGGAGCGGGACAGCGTCCGCACGCCGCGGGCCCCGCGTGACGCCCCCGGGCCGCGAGGCTCACCCTGCGGTGACTAGCTGCGATCCCGGGCTCCGGCCGAAGTACCGCAGATAATAGTAATTACACACAGACACACCCCCAGATCTGCCTTCGCGGAGCTTGGGTTTTAGAGAGGGGAACTCCAAAGCCTCCCTGAGTCAGGCGGTGGTGATGCGAAGAAAGCGCAGGAGGCGAGACCGCCGCACTAGAGGGGAGGCGGATCGGGGCCTGCCGGGAGGCGGCGGTGTTGTCCTGCCCTGCCCTTGACCTCCCCGTGGAACCTTGCTGCCTCATCCTGATCTTGCTTTTTTCTTTTCTCTCTCTTTCTGGTTATTGAGTCCAGGTCATTCAACCACTGAGCCACATCTCTGGCCCTTTTAATTTTGAGGCTCTTTTAATTTTAATTCCTTGTAGCTGGAATTTAGGTGTGGGCCATCTTGCAAATTTTGTTTTTGAGCAGCAGATGCAGGTAGGCCAGGTGGGCTCCTCAGGTGGGCTAGCCAAGACTGACTGGATCTAAGGTGTTGCCAGAGTGACCCAGGCAACCTCTAACTTCATTATTGTCTTGTGTGATTGCTAAATGACAACCTCACACACCTGACACCAAGAGTTGACAGTTGCTATGACAACTAGTAAGAACCATAAAAACGAGTGAAAGAGGTGGGTATTGTTGTATAAGACTGTTAACAACGCTCTATCTGGTTGGCTAGTTTTTTTTATTATTATTTTAGTTGTAGGTGGACACAATACCTTTATTTTTATGTGGTGCTGAGGACCGAACCCAGTGCCTCAAGCATGCTAGGCGAGCATTCTACCACTGAGCCACAACCCCAGCCCCTGGTTTGCTAGTTTTTTGTTGAGAATTTTTGTATTAAGATCCATAAACAAGAGCAGTGGCTCAAACGGATGAGACAGGAGGATCACAAGTTCAAGGCCAGCCAGCATCGCAGGGAGACCCTACAAAAAGGACTGGAAATGTAGCTCAGTGGTAGAGTACCCTGGGTTCAGTCCCCTCCACCTAAATTCACTTACAGTGATCAAAATTTGAACCAAGAAACTTAAAAGTTGTTATAGATAATTTAGGTGAATGGACTCAATGATTGCAGTAAAAATATTCAAATTAGGCAATAAGCAACAATTTTATTTTTAGTACTATCATTTAGAGAAGACTGTTTCTATTTTTGTTTTGAGAAGGGTTCTTGCTACTTTGCCAAGGCTGTCCTCAAAATCCTGGGCTCAAGGGCTGGGGTTGTGGCTCAGTGGTAGAGCACTTGCCTTGCATTTATGAGGCACTGGGTTCGATCCTCAGCACCACATAAAATAAATAAAAGGTATTGTGTCCATCTACAACTAAAAAAAATTTTTTTTTTAAATTCTGGGTGTACAACCAAAGATATGAAAAAATTGTGCTTTCTATGCATAATATGAATTGTATTCTGTTGTCGTATAAAACAAATTAAAATAAAAATTTTTTTTTTTTAAATCCTGGGTTCAAGCTATCATAGGACTACAGATGTGTTACTACACCTAATGGCATCAGAATTTTTTTTCCAGAGGCGGATATCAAACCCAAGGCCTTTAAAAGATAGGCAAGGGCTCCACCACTAAACTACATCCCCATCCCTAACAGGAAAATTTAAATTGTATAATGTTCCTGATTGTAGAAATTAGCTGTAGGAATGTTCATTTAACGGACTTAAAATAGAGAAAACCTGTAAACAACTTAAGTATACTACAACATAGAATTATTTATAAGTTAAATATGATGAAATGTACACTGTCATTAAAGTTATGAAAGGGTTCTAGGGATGTAGCTCAGTGTTGTTGGTACTAGGGACTGAACTTAAGGGTGCTTAATCACTGAACTACATCCCCTTTTTATTTTTTAATTTTAAGACAGGGTCTTGCTAAGTTGCTTAAGATCTCACTAAATTATTGAGGCTGCCATTGAACTTGGGATCCTCCTGCCTCAGCCTCCCAGACTGATGGACTTATAGACGTGCACCACCACACCCGACATAGCTGAGTGTCATAGTGCTTGCTTATCATGAGCAAGACCCTGGGTTCAATCTCCAGCATGGAAAAAATTTATAAAAGAACATTTGACATGATATATATACACATCTATATGATACATCTATATACATGTCTATCTATATGATACATCTATATACATATTTATATGATACATTCCATCCCCAGACCTTTTTTATTGAGACAGGGTCTCCCTAAATTTCATTCGCCAGCTTCAAACCATTAAGTTCCCCTTGCTTCAGCCTAGTGGGTCACTGGGACTGCGGGTGTGCACCACCATGCCTGGAGTTGTCACAGTATATTAAGTACAAGAGCAGATTACAAAGTGGTTTTCACAGTAAGTTTATTTTGAAAACTTTAAAGTAAAAAAACACCCAACTGAGTGCCACCCTCATCTAGCACAGGCAGCTGAACTAGGTTGCTTGAGCTAGCTGGGCTCTTTTTGATTTTAGTTTAAAGTCTCCAGGATCATCAGATAAATCTCTTTTTTTTTTTTTCTGAAGATGTGGAATTGCCCATGTTAATTTTTTAATGTCCCTTACTCTTCATTTATCTGCTTCTTTCACAACCCAAAACATGTTTCTCTGAATTTTTAAAGCGTGCTCAACCCAAGTCAAACCTACAAATTCACATTGAGTGTCCCTGTTGGGGCGCCAACTGCCACCCCCATCCTGCACGGGCAGCTGAACTAAGGTCGTATGAATCTGTGGTGACGCAAAATAAAACAGACACATTTACCTTTACACAATCATCAGGACGGCTTCCCCAGGCTCTCAGCCTCAGGCTCCCCGAAAGGGAGAGCATGGTGGAAGTCAGCTTTTATTTGGGGGCGGGGGCACTGTTCTTAGAAAGTTCTATTCATAAAATGGCAGAAGAGATAGGATTACAAGGGAGCAGGTGAGTGTAGCTCAATCCCTGCGGATGATGCCTACACCTGAAGACCTGCCTTGCTATTCAAGCTGGGACAATTCCCAAGTCACCACGAAATGTAGTGACTGGTCAGAGCTTTGTGCTTCAGCACTGGAAGGCATGGTCATACAGAGCGACTCCCCACAATTGGGTACTGGAATTATAATTTTTCTGCAATGAATACACAATAATGAAATGTACAATGGTAGTTCAAAATGCATCCACATGTAATGTTTTGAATAACCAATAAAAAAAAAATTAAAAAAAAAAAAACAGTAAACTAAAATGCATCCACACATCCTTAGACATTCCCTTCAAAAGATGGGGCTGGGGATGTGGCTCAAGCGGTAGCGCGCTCGCCTGGCATGCGTGCGGCCGGGGCTCGATCCTCAGCACCACATACAAACAAAGATGTTGTGTCAGCCGAGAACTAAAAAAATAAATAAATATTAAAAAAAAAAAAGATGGAGCCTTATGTCTCACTTTGAATATGGGGGTATTTAGTGACTCACTCCTGACAGGAAAATCCAAAAATGAAGGTCTCACTTTGGAAACTAGTTCATAAAAGTTCTGCAGCTGCCTCTACACTCACTCTCTTTGGGTTCCTCACTCAGGAAAGCCAGATGTCATGCCATGAAACTCAGGAAGCCTTTGGATAGAGCCTCATGTGGAAAAGAACTGAGGCCTGTCACAGTCACTGGAGTATGCCATTTTGGAAACAGCCTTCAGAGGTCTATGAGCCAACAGCTTAACTGCAGCCTTAGGAGACACCTGAGTCAGGATGACTCAGAATGACCCCGAGGTGAGTATAGTCAAGAAGACTGCACTGTCAAGTGGCACTAGCCATCTTCATTTGTGCAAGTGCACCACTGTGTTCACACAACAAGGAAATTGCCTAGTGCATTTCCTGGAACACATCCACTGGTTAAGCAGTATGTGACTTGTTTTAAACCACTAAGTCTGGAGTAATTTATTACACAGCAGTATATAATACACATTTTTCTACAGCCACCATGTTTTAAATTTAATTAAAAAGTTCTAGCATCTAAAACAAGCAAACTCTATTAAGCAGATCATCTTACAGAGTGTCGGTTTGACACGGCCACTGACTGGGCATGCTGTACTTAACAGTTGGCTGTGGAAGAACCAAAATGGTAAGTTGCTCTACATGTCATTTTTCTTTGGAGAACTGAGATATATGAATATAGTGCCTTTCACATATCTGACACGCACACAAAAAAATAACAGCTGGAACTGCTGATCTGAAAGTACTAAGAACTATACAAACAGGTCATTAAGTGAAGTTTTAAGTTAAAATCCAATATATGATTTTTAGGACAATATAAGGATTTCAAGCTTTTTACACTATATGGTTAGAGAAACCATTGAGGGTTTTTGTATGGTTAAAATTTTCTCTAGGAAGATTAATCTGGACATGGTATTTGAATGGCTACTGCAGGTTTGGCTAGAAGTCCAATGCTCTATCCATTGCACCATAGAGCCAATTTGTACATTATATTTGAGAGGTAGAAAGGGGACCAAGCAATGAAAAACATTATTAAAAATTACCTTTAGGCCAGGCATGGGGCACATGCCTGTAATCCCAGCTACTCAGGAGGCTGAGGCAGGAGAATTTCAAGTTTGAGGCCATCCTGTGCAACTAGCGAGACCCTGTCTCAAAATAAAAATAAAAAAAGGGTTGGGGATGTAGCTCAGTGGCAGAATGTGCTTGCCTAGCTTGTATGAGTTGGGTTCAATCCCTGATACTGGAAAAAAAAAAAATTAATGCCTGCTGTGTGTGAGTACGGTACCGAGAGGTGTTTTTTTTTTTTTTTTTTTTTTTTTTAAGTGGTCCTGGGGATTGAACCCAAGGCCTTGTACATGTGAAGCAAGCACTCTACCAACTGAGTTATGTCCCCAGCCCTGGTACTAAGAGCTTTATACCACTATTTCATTTACACTTAGAGACATTACAATTACTACCATTTTATAGTAAGGGAAAGATGCTTAGATTTTAAAAAACTTGTCCAAGGCTCCATAGTGCTTACCTCCAAAGCCAGACTACTACCATACTACATTGCTGGAGACATTTTAGCAGAAGAATTAAAGTAGTTAAGTAAAAAAATTTAAGATTTCATTACTCAAGAGTAAGTAGAAGAAAGATGATATTCTATAAATTTAAAATTAGCTACCACTCAATTTGAGTACCTATCATGTGCTGGCTCTTAACTGTGTTAGATGCTTTCTACATTCTGTCTAATACAGTTTTGCAAGGTGAACCAATAGCATTTCCACTTTACAAATGAGAAAACGAGCTTGGTGGAAACTGAGAAAAGTTTTCTGGATGCCAGAGTGGCAGATTATCTCAGCCAGTATTCACATGAGCTGTTCCTTTCAATATATTATCTTCTGTCCCAATCAAGGACGCACTGATAGGTGCAGAAGGCCTGCCTGAATGCAGACTAAAGAGGACAGTCAGCCTGCCATATTCTGCATAATTTTACAATTGTAACTCTTTTCCTTAAACATGGAGTTTGTGAGTGGTTCTGAAACATACAACACTAACAGTTAAGAAAAATTGATGCTGGAAAAGTGAATGCCTTTATCTGCTGGTTTGGGGCACTTTAAACTTTTTTTCTTTCTTTTTTTGGTACTGGAGATTGAACTCAAGAGCCCTTAACCTCTGAGCTACATTTCCAGCCATTTTATTTTGAGATAGGATCTCACTGAATTGTTTAGAACCTTGCTGAGTTGTCCAGGCTGTCCTCAAACTTGCCTCAGCCTCTGGAGTTGCTGGGATTACAGGAAATGCACCACCAAGCCTGCCTGAAACACTTCCTGTATCTTGGGGAAAATTATAAATTTGAAAATGCATTTGAAAAAAAGCTGCCTTTTTTTTTTTTTTTTTTTAGTGCTGGAGATTGAACAGGAGCACTGTACCACAGAGGTATATCCCCTTTTACTTATTTTTGGTACTGGGGATTGGACCCAGGGGTACTTTATCATGAGCCACATGCCCAGCTCTTTTTCTCTTTTGAGACAGGGTCTTGCTAAGTTGTTTAGGGCCTTGCTAAATTGCTGCAGCTGGCTTTGAACTTCCAATCCTCCTCTGTTGGCCTCTGGAATCACTGGATTACAGGTAAGCACCTTACCCAGCCCCTTTTCATTTTTTGAAGCAGGGCCTAATTAAATTGCTGGGGCTGACTCAAACTTATCTTTTTACCTTGGCCACTAAAGAGTCACTGGAATTACAGGCTTCACCTCTGTACCCAGCTCCTCATTATTCCTTTATCAGTTAGCTTAAGGAAAATGAGCCTCCTGTAAATTTTTTCTTTCCCTTTTTTTTGCAGGGGAGATGTACTGGGGATCCAATCCAGGGCTTCACCAGCGCTAGTCAAGGGCTCTTACATTCCAAGGCCTTTTTTATTTTGAGACAAGTGTCTGACTGTTGCCCAGGCTGGCCTCCAGCTTGTGATCTTCTAGCCTCCAGAGTAGTTGGGATTATAGATATCTGCAACCACAAAATATTTTGCATTTTCAGAAAAGTGTTCAACTACAGTATGGTTTGCATATATGTATTAACATACCATGTAGAAAAATTCTGGTTAAAACTGAATGAAATATTTACTGCTATACTAAACAAGGTCTACTGCCTCATTAGCTGTGTAATCTCTGGAAAGTTACTTGAATTCACTGTGCCTTAGAATTTCTTCTCTAAAGTGGGGATAGCTGCATCTACCTCAAAGGATTGTTAGGACATCAGTTAAGTGTAGAGAATCTACCTACTGTTCAGTGTGTCCTATTATCACAAATTTTAAACCTTCAGTGTGGTCTGTGACATTTGGATAGAAATCTTGTACAAATTCCTCTTTGATCTCCCCCATCCGTCTCTATGACCTCTTCTTTGCATATAAGAACCCAAGTATTTATGCACCAGAAACGAGTTACTATAGTAACTAGAAGAGGGAAAAAAGCCCAGAAGAGTTGAAAATGCCATTCTTGCTGTTCTGTTTTAATTAAAAACTCTAAAAGGCATACCCACTTGGACGTTACTTAATTAACAATTGGTAAGGAAAAGATTGAAGCAGCAAACTTAAGGATGTCGAAAAGTTCTGTTGACCAACATGGAGGACCACAGTTACAGTTGGACTAAGTGAAAATACTTTTATCAGGTCCTTTGAGTATCCTGTAGAAAATCAGACAGAAAAAGAAATCAGTACTCTAGTGTGAACGTGAGCGCTGGAAGAGCGCTCCTGTCTTCCAAGCGGTTCCTGCGCTTCGTTGCGGCTTTGGGACCGGCTGCGGTGTGGCGGAAGGTGGCCTTTGCACGCCTGCAGCGACAGCCACGAGAGGCGAGCTGAAAGACGAGCGTACTGTTGCGTGGCCGGGCAGCCCCGGCGGGAAGACGGCCCCGGGTCGCGGTCTGCATCTACCAGCGCTTAGGCGAGGCAAGTGCGCGGCCGGGGCTGCAGCTGGCGTTGGCGACGCTTGCGCTGGCCGTTGAGGAGCCTCTGCGCGACCTTGCGCTCGTGGCCGCCGGGCACCGGCCGGTTGGTGCGCAGTTCTTGCTCGCGCCGCGTCCGGCCCTTGCTACGCCCCGCCCCGGAGGCCGGGAAGTCACGCAGATAGTGGTAGTCGACGCAGTCGTACAGCTCCTCCTCGTAGTTTACCGGCAGTTTCGCCTCAGCTGGCGGCGCCCGGGCCCGGCGGACGCCGATATGAGCAGGCTCGAGGCCCGGGTCCATTGCGCCCCGCCGCGGAGGAGCCAGCCCTTGCGGGCCCCTGGAGGGCGGAGCGGCCCGGCCTCCGATTGGCTCCGCCGGAGGGGCGGGGCGAAGGGGCAAGTTGCCCGCCTGGCGCTCCCATTGGCTCCGCCTGGAGGGGCGTGGCCGGGTGGAGCTTCGCCGACGTCATAGAGCCCCGAAGGTGCGGACCTGGCTTCTGCGGGGCTGGCCGGCGATGGTGACAGCCTGGTGGTAGTTGCTGCGGGCAGGAGAAGGTTGGCTGGCGAACTCCTCTCAACATTCTGTTTGTGCTGGCCTGCAGGCGAGAACCATACAGGTGTGCAACAACGAGGGGCTCCTGGGGAACGGCGGGCCCAGTGCTCGGGAGGACCGCTTGGTAACGATGCCCAGCGAAAGGCGGGCTTCCTGGAGAGGTGTTGGTCACCTCGGAAGCGTGCTCTGAAAATGCATCTGCCTGTACAGCGACTGCAAGGAAGTTGTCAAGGGCTGGGAGCTCCTGTGGCTGGCGGGGCCACACGTTGTTTTTTCCGTTCGCCCTCTCCCCTTTGCGCAGTTGCTAGGGCAGCCGAGGCGGGAAAGAGCCCCGCGCGCCGCTAGGCTGACCTCACGCAGGCCCAGAACCTGGGGGTCTCATTGCCTAGTCCTGCCTCTTTCATCCCGCTTGTAGGGAATTGGCGGGAAGGCCTACCTTTGGTTCTTCTTGGCTTGCTCGGATAATGCTTATCCTGCGAAAATTGCAGATACCCCTAAGGGTAGATCGAAAAGTATTCCCTACTTAAAAAGGAAAAAGAAAAGAAAAACAAAAGCTTCTCAAACTTTGGGCTTACAGAGTTCCCACCTGTGACAGTTGCTGATTTGAACTTTTTCCTGCGCACTTTGGGGCCAGATCGCTGGTGGGCACGTGGCCTGCCTAAGTCCTTAAATGAACAAATCCCAGAGTATTTTAAATAAAACACTGAGGGGGTTTCAGTTTCCACCCACATATCTTATATCTGTGTGAAGAAGGAGAACTAATGCTTGTTCACTATACCACTCTCCTATACATAATTTTAAAAAAACTTTTTAAAATTTTTTATGAAAATGCGCATTCTCAAAAGCAAAGAGAACAATGAACTCTCATATCCCATCACAAAGGTTCCCAAGATCCTGAAACCTCATGTATTCCCGTTTTCTTCTACTGCTGCATTTTAGAACAAATTACAAATATAAAAAGTCATTTCACTTTTGTACATATCAGTGTACAGCTCTGAAAAAGTAGAAAAGTGGATCTGTGTTTTGCATAACTACAATGCCTTTTCACACCGGAAAATCAGCTAATCCTGGAGTTATACCTAGTCCAGATTAAATTTTCCCTAGTAGTCTGGCTGCACTCTCTTACAATTGGTTTGTTCAACTCAGATTACATACAAAATCTACATATGAAATTTACTTCCATGGCTTTTATGTGTCTCCTATTCTAGAGCATTCCCTCTCCCACCCTTTTGTTTTCTCCCTGTCATTGCCTTTTAGAAACTGGGTCATTCTGCTTGTAGTGTTCCATTTTGTGAATTTGACTAATTTTCTTCCAGTGCCATTTAAAATTGTTCCTCTCCCACATTTCCTGTAAATTGAGGGTGAATATAGAGATTTGGTACCTGGATTCAATGTAGTAGGGTGAGTAAGAATACTTCCCAGGAAATGATGTGCACTGACAACACGCAGTGCTTCACTGTTCAGGTTTCAGTGACACTGGGCTCCTCTGGAGACAGCATGCCTCTGTGATGCTCTTCATTATACTCTGTCTAATGGTTTTGTCCAATGTTCATTGCTTACTTGCTGTTTTCATTTGCTGTTATTTCATCAGGGATTGTGGTAATTTTTTCTTTTCTTTTTATGCAGCACTGGGGATCAAACTCAGGGCCTTGTACATACTAGGCAAACACTCTGTCAAGTGTTCGCCCAGCCCAGTTAATTTTTTTTTTTTTATAATTTTTTAAGAGAGAGAGAGAGAGAGAGACAGAGAATTTTTTAATATTTATTTTTTAGTTTTCGGCGAACACAACATCTTTGTATGTGGTGCTGAGGATCGAACCCGGGCCGCACACATGCCAGGCGAGTGCGCTACCCCTTGAGCCACATCCCCAGCCCCCCAGTTAATTTTCTAACTCAATCATTCTTTCTACATTTATTATCTATAATTCTTTCTCTCATGAACTAAGGCTACTATTTCATTGCCCTTAAATATACCTTGAATAGCAAAGGAAGGACAAATGTTTAATTCTTCATTATATGAATGTTATATATGGATACAATACCTTTATTATCTTTATGTGGTGCTAGGAATGAACCCAGTGCCTCACTCATGCTAGGTAAGCACTCTATGACTAAGCCACAACCCCAGCCTCTAATTCTTCATTTTTAAAGTGGATTTTGCTTTTTTATCCTATGAGAATCATTATGAAGCTGTAGATCTTTTTAAAGTATAATCAATGTGTTTCAATCAATTTCATACATTTTTTTTTAATGCTCAAATTTCCCTATATGTAGCCAAGGAGAGCTCCTTCTTATGATCCTTTTTCTCTGGCCTTAACATAGTCTTGGAGAATGAACTTGCTCTCTGACACATCAAAGTGTTCATGCTCATCCTATAAATTTCTGCCCTAAAAAATGCTCATACTCATCTTATACATTTCTGCCCTACTGCCAAAACCAGTCATTAGCATCATATTCACCTGATGAGCTATTTTGATGCTAAGCAGATCACACCCTATATGATCTATAGGAGTCCATTGGTTTGGATTAAGCTTCTGAACTATGCCCAGCAGATCAAACCAAAGTGGAATTTGCTGAAGTTCCACACTACCAGGCCAAACTAAGTTGTCTATTTGACCTTCCAAGAAATTGAGAGATGTTAGCCAAATCCCCAAACAGACCAGTTCTTTCCTGATAAAAGTCAAAAGTAAGGAAATTCCCTTACTTTTGACTTTTATCAGGAAAGAAAGTTTGAAACAATCTCTTTTATTCTCTGTGGCTGCTTTATAAAACCAACTTCCTCTGCTCAGCAATTTGTTGCCTTATTCTATAAATGCAAATGAAAGTCAATTAGATCTTTAAATTTGTCATAACTTTGTCTTTTGACAATTGTGCTAAACACTTGGTTGATAGCTTTGCCTTTAGGAGGCAGAGCCTATTTATTTGGAGACAGGCCTTTGAAGGGTATATTTTGTCCCTGGCCCCTTTCTCCCTCTCTTGGCCACCACTAAGGTGAGCAGCTGTGCTATATCACACATCCCTCATCATCATAATCTGCCTCACCACAGGCCCAAACACAAGGAAGTAGACAGGGACTAACATCTCTGAAACTGTGAGCCAAAGTAAGTAATGGAAAGTTGACTAACTCGATCATTATAAGAACTCTGTGAGATACGCTGTCTTGTTTTTTCCTGATAAGGAAAATGGTAATAACTTTCCCAAGGTTGTATAATTAATGAAAGCAGACTGAGACTAGGACTAAAGTCTTCTGACCCCAGCATCATTACTTCTTCCTTTTCGTTGTGTTTTAATCCACAATTGCTAAATATCCATGCCCTGCTGGCTTCTGAGAAGATATATATCTTTTATTTTTAAAATTTTATTGTTATTATTTGCAGTGCTGGGGATTGAACCCAGGACTTTGTGGATGCAAGGCAAGCACTCTACTAACTGAACTATGTCCCCAGAAAGCAGTTTCCAATATCTCTTGTTCTCCTGCCTGAGGACTCTAAATGTATGCTGATTAGATTATTGGGAAGCATTTTCCCCCTCCACAGTTCTGGGGATTGAACCTGGGGCCTCATTTGTGCTCATCAAGCACTCTACTTTTGAGGTAAACCTCAGAGCCTGGAATAAGATTTAAAAGTAGCTTTTGTGCTGATACAGTAGTACACACCCGTAATCCCAGCGGCTCAGGAGGCTGAAGCAGGAGAATTGTCAGTTTAAGACCAGTCTCAGAAACTTAGCAAGACCCTGTCTGTAAATAAAAAAGAAAAAGGACTGGGATGTTGCTCAGTGGTTAAGCACACCTGGGTTCAATCCCTGGTAAACCTCCCCCCACAAAAAAAGTACATTGTTTAGGAGCCGGAGCTGTGGCTCAGCGGTAGAGTGCTTACCTCGCATGTGTGAGGCACTGAGTTCAATCCTTGGCACCACATAAAAATAAATAAAATAGATTTTTTTTAAAGTACATTGTTTAGTGGTTTGACCCCATACTCAGTGGGACAGAGACAAGCAATGCTCATGCTCTGGGAGTGGTCTCTAATTCCTCATGTTAGCCTACATGTGCACAGATTATAAAGCTTTGTTTCTCTCATTAGGATTCTCAATAAATCATTGCAGCAACCCTGTGAGTAGTAGAAAAAGAAAAAAGAAATGAAGATTCATTTTCTTCATCAGGCTTGGTCAGGATCCATAGCTGAGTGACACTGCACACCCATGTTTGCTTTTGAACCTAAGCAGAGCTTGCTTCTGTCTCTGTTATCCCTCAGACAGGACTTAAGTGACACTGGCTTTACCTCACATCCAACACTGCTCTTCTCCACTCATTTATGCCTTTGCCATGTTCTTGTGGTTGCCTGGCACCCCATCAAGATTGTCCCTCCCCCAGCTATAGGTGTAAAATAAGTTCCCATTCATTAAACATATGTATGTGTGTGTATATGAATAGATAAACACTATAGTATTGAAAAGTATTAATGAAAACTAGCAAAATTCAAATTGCTGTTTAAGCCCTGGTCATTCATTCAAAATGTATTGATCAAATATCTACTATGTACCCGGCATTGCTTTAGACTTCCAGGATAAAGTTTCCTATTCACTTGCAGTTTATATTCTAGTATGAGACCATGAAATAAACAAATTTTTCAGAGATGCACAACATGTCTCCATTGGTGATGAGTGCGATTAGGAAATATGTAAGTTTGTGCTAGAGTCAGTAGAAATATATTTAACAAGAAGAAATAGAAACATGGGCACATTGTGGATGTGATATTTCAGAGGGATTGGAAGACCTTTATGAGAAGGTCTTGGCACTTGAGCAAAATAAAATAAAGAGAGTGAAGGGATGTAACTAATTGGTAGAGCATGTACCTAGCATGCAAGGCCCAACATCACAAAATAAGTAAAATAAAATAGAGCCAGGCACAGTGGTGCATGCCTGTAATCCCAGCAGCTCAGGAACCTGGGGCAAGAGGATTGCAAGTTCAAATCTAGCCACAGCAACTTAATGAGGCCCTAAGCGATTTAGCAAGACCCTGTCTCAAAATAAAAAATAAAAAAGCCTAGAGGTGTGGCTCAATGGTTAAGCACCCCTGGGTTCAATTCCTGGTACCAAAATTAATAAAATAATTAATTAAAATAGAGAAAAAGAAAGCGACATCAGCAAATGGCAGGCCTGGGTATTCCAGACTTTGGAGAGAATAATTTTAAGACTATTAGTGATACGCAATGATACCAATAACATATCATGGGGGAAGGCAAATAATGTGTGTGCCTTTTTATGTGATTCAAGTCTAGTTTGTATAAATTCAAAACAGATTCCCATAACTAGAATGTCATATTTAATCCCCATGGTAACCAAAAAGAAAATATCTATAGATTATTCATGGGAGAAAATGAAGAGAAAAACAAAGACATTAACTAAACATGAAGGAAAGCTAGTAGTGGAGGAGATGAGGGATAGAAAAGAGAAAGCATATGGAAAACCAGAAACAAAACAGCAGAGAACTTCCTTCTGATGACTTGAAACATAAATGGATTAAAATCAAAACTCATGGATTAGCAGAAGGGACAGAAACACCCATCTATATCTATCCTGTGTACAGGAGACTCACTTTAGGTATAAGGTCACAAATAGGTTGAGAGTCAACAGGAAAAAGAAGAGATTTCATGTAAAGGGAGAGAGCTGGGTTGGCTATCCTAGTGTCAGGAAAAAACAGGCTTGCAGTCAAAATGATCATAGGAGACCAACGAGAGTTCTGGGTCATGATGAAAGATAAACTCACCACAAATATGTTGCAATCATAAGCACTTGTTCATCACACTCAGGAGCTCCTCAATTACATGAAGCAAATATTGACAGAATTGAAGGGAGAAATAGATATCAATAAAGTAACAATAGAGAAATCGAGGACTTAAACAATACTACAGAATCATCTTTATCTAAAAGAAAGTGTTACTTCTGGGAGCTGGGGTTGTGGCTCAACAGTGGAGCACTCACCTAGCCTGTTTGAGGCCCTGGGTTCAATCCTCAGCACCACATAAAAATGAATAAGTAAAATAAAGGTCTTATGCTCAACTACAACTAAAAAAAATACATATTAAGAAAAAAAGAAAGTATCACTTCTGGGGCTGAGGGTGTGGCTCAAGCGGTAGCTCGCTCGCCTGGCATGCGTGCGGCCTGGGTTCGATCCTCAGCACCACATACAAAGAAAGATGTTGTGTCCGCCAAAAAATAAATATTAAAATTCTCTCTCTCTCTCCCCCCCTCACTCTTTTTTTTGAAAAAAAAGAAAGAAAGTATCACTTCTGGTCACAATAAAACAAAATTAGAAAACAATAGCAGAAGAAAAACTGGGAAACCACAATGCATGGAAGTTAAACAGCCTGAAATGACCAATGGATCAAAGAAGAAGTCACAGAGAAATTAGGAAATATCTCCAGGGAAATTAAAATGAAACACAATGGACCAAAACTTATGAGACGAGGCAAACAGTCCTAAGTAGGAAACTTATAGCAATAAACAGAGAGAGAGAGAGAGAGAGAGAGAGAGAGAGAGAGAGAGAGAGAGAGGGAGAGGGAGGGAGGGAGGGAGGGAGGGAGGAATGACAATGTGATAAGGAAACAAGGAATGGTGTGTTCAGATGAGGGGCAGCAGGGTCGGGGGCAACCAGAAGCTGGTGGAGAGATAAGGAAGGTCCAGCTGACCTGCATCCTGGATGACAGGCCCCATAACTGAGAGAATAAAATTCTACTGTCTCAAAATTAAAAATAGGGGCTGGGGTTGTAGCTCAGTGGCAGAGCGCTTGCTTAGCATGTGTGAGGCACTGGATTCAATTCTTAGCACCACATAAAAATAAATAAAGGTCCATTGACAACTAAAAAAAAATTAAAATAAAAAATAAAAAGGGCTGGGGATTGGGAATGTGGCTCAGCAGTTAAGCACCCTTAGGCTAAACCCTCAGTACCAAAAAAAAAAAAAAAAAAAAAGAAACAAAAAAGAAAAATAATCACCTTTATCCCAATATCTTAACATACCCATGATCATTTTTTTTTTTTAGAGTGAGAGAGGAGAGAGAGAGAGAGAGAGAATTTTTAGTATTTATTTTTTAGTTTTCGGCAGACACAACATCTTTGTTTGTATGTGGTGCTGAGGATCGAACCCGGGCCGCATGCATGCCAGGCGAGTGCGCTACCGCTTGAGCCACATTCCCAGCCCCCCATGATCATTTTGTGTATCATTTTTTTGTTTTATAGTACTAGGTATTGAACCCAGGGCTGCTCTACCACTGAGCTATAATCCCTACACACCCCAGCCCTTTTTATTTTTTATTTTGAGATAGGATCTCACTAAGTTGCTGAGGCTGGCTTAGAACTTGTGATCCTCCTGCCTCAGCCTTCCAACTTGCTGGGATTACAGGCATGCACCACCGTGCCCAGCTGTTTGCTTTATTCTTTAGCTCTACATACTGTCTCTCCTAGGAAACTGGAAAGATAGGTACAAGGAAAATCTGTTTCTCCACTCACATGCTTCTGACTAAACCAGCCAATTCTCCAAGCCTCTGGAGACCACTGGGTGTCATGTGTCCAGTTCTGAGGCTGCCTGGATTAGCTTAGACCCCACAGGTTAGGAACTCAGCCCTACAAGCCACCCCTACTTCCAATGCTAGCTGCAAGTCTCAAATTACCCCCCTGGACTTGTGACCAACCAGTTGTCATCCAGGGGTTCCCATTCTTGGGTAAAATCACTTGCTAGAATGGCTCAGAACTTGGGAAAACAGTTTACTATTACCTGGATGCCATGGACATATCATTTTATCGTGATAATTATCCTTTCAGGTTGCAAGAAAGAGCCAGACAGTCTTAGACTTGGAGACTTTGTAAAGAATTCTACTCTTGGGGTTGGGGTGGTAGCTCAGTGGTAGAGCACTTGCTTCACACGCATGAGGCCTGGGTTCAATCCTCAGCACCACATAAAAATAAATAAATAAAAATAAAGATTTTTTTTTTAAAAGAATTCTACTTTCTAGCCTGCTATTCTGCTGAGGTCTCTCTTGGGGGTCTTTAACTCTTTTCCACCATCAGCCTTTCTTTGGATTTTGCTGGCTCCACTAGTCAGCCCCCAACACAGAAGACTTACTTTGATAGAAGAAGACCCCCACTTCACATGGAAGACCCACACAGTAGGTGCAGGCTCTGCTCGAATACACTGCAATTACACTGGGCCGGCAACAGGCTCCCCATAGTGCATGGTGGTTAGCAGCATCTAGTGGCCCCTAGTGGCCAGGGCTTTCCAGGCGCCCTTCCTGGTAAACTTGTTAGGTTCAGCTGATGAACAACCTTAATTTCATATGTACCCTTGGTTCCCCCTTTCCCTGTAACATAGCATAATTGTATGGGATAAGGCCATGACATCTTTAGGGGCTGCTGTTTTGCCTACCACAGTGACTATTTTGTGCCAGGTGCTGAGCTAAGCACTGGAGAATTAATGAATTCTCCATAGGGAACACATTCCCTAACCTCCCTGGTTCATGGAGGAGCAGCTCACCTCTCATGCTCTCCAGAGTTGGGGCTTCTGGAAGGAGGCGATGCCAAAGGGGGCAAGTGACAGGTGAGCCAACTAGAAAGCAGTGTTTACGGGGGAAGAATACCAACAGAGAGAATGGCACACTCAGAGGCTCCCTGAAGAGACAATCTGGACACTTAGGGGGAGGAAAGTTTCAGTGGGGCTGGGAAGCAGGTAAAATGGTGAGACTCCTGGTTGAGGCAGGATGGAGTGTGGGCTGTTAAGGAGTTTGGAGTTAATCCAGAAGGCCAGAGAGAGCTGTTTAAATCAGGGTGACATGAGCAGATTCGTGGATCAGATCATCCGTGGGAGCAGAGCGCTCAGCAGGTGCTGGCTGAAGACCTAAAGGGGAACCCTCAGGTTAGGGAGGGCTTTTTAAAATGGAAGAACATAAGTGTGGTGAGGAAGATCTAAAAGAGGGAACAGGTTAGAGATACAGGGAAATGGGAGAGAAAATGGTAAGTGTGGTCACAGAGGAGATCCCCAGGGGGTAGCACTTTCCAACAGGAGGGAGAGAAGGAAACTAGAAGGGAGGACTGTGTACATTAGAGGCAAAACGTCCAGGGGGTTTGGTCTGGTGGTTTCTGAGTCTTTGCGAAATACAAGATGGGGTCGTGGATTACAGAGGAGAGGGAGCTGCTAAGGGTTAGGGACACAAGCCTCTGGGGAACATGGGCTCTCTGCGGAAAGACCAGGGGTCCCATGGAGGGTACAGTTATGAAGTTAGAATGGCCCTGAGCCTGTGGTTACTGGGATTGCTCTCCTGTTTTCCAACTGTGTCTGTAGTCCTGGAAGAACCCATGCCCTCCCCTCTCTTCTTTCTTTCCCAGGGTGGAAATGGGCCCTGTACTAGTTACCACTTCATTTTATCAGTTCCAGATTCACCTTCACCACTGGCTCAGAACCACACAGATGCCTCCTTTACAGGTTTCCTGGCCACTGACACATCATTAAACAAGGTCAGTAGAGGGCGCTGAAGGGCTCTCCGGTTCCACCACCCAGGAGGGATCCCCTGCTCGGGTACTCGGTTTAGGATTAATAGTTGCTCCTTATGTTGACATTAGTGTAGCTCCTAATCTTAACCCTCTTTAAAGTTCTCTCAAGCCAATCTCTTGTTATGCAGGTCACTTGCTATAATTAATAATTATTCATATTAAACTCCATTTATGTAAACCTCTGTGCTTTGTGTCTCCTCTCTGAATCTTGAGAGGCACTTGCCACCAGGAGACAGGAGCCAGGATCTGGGTGCAAATTTGGTTTGCCTTTTGCCTTGAGATCAGAGCTGAGCTCCAGGGGAATGAGGTGTTTGTAACAGGAAGTGACCTTCCAATCAATGTGCTACCACCTGCTGACTGTGATGACAGGACCCAGGCTGATGCCTGGGGAGCTGAGTGGTGACTGTGCTGCAGGATGACCCTTTAGTGCAGTCAAGACCTGGCAGAGGAAAACATTGCTCAAGTCTAACTCAGCCTGAGTCAGGCCCAAGAACCAGAGCACTCTCCTGGCAGCTGGAGAAGGACCTCAGACATCTCCTGTTTCCAGGGCTGATGTCTTCAAGATCAACTCCGAGGTTGCAGAACTACAGCAGTTGGATTCACAGCATCACCCAGTTTCACATGAGATCCCAACACGTGATCTGGTGTGAAAGTGAGGGCACCAGTAGATAAAAAATGGGACCCTCAAACTTGCAATGAAACGTGGTTTAGACTCATGAAAGCTGAGAAACCAAAAGGGTGGATTATGCCAGTTATTAATATATTGTCTCTCAGCTCCAAACCCATCATTTCTTGCTCTGCAAAAATAAAGATGGGGGCTGGGATTGTGGCTCAGTGGTAGATCACTTGACTAGCATGTGTGAGGCCCTGGGTTCGATCCTCGGCACCACATAAAAATAAATAAATAAAATAAAGGTATTATGTCCAACTACAACTAAAAAATAGATATTTAAAAAATTAAATAAAATAAAGATGGATGCTTTAACTATGGTCCTTGCAGCTGGCATGATGTCAGACCTTGCCAGTCACCTGAGATGTCCAGGAGGGACATCTTTGCACTTGTGATCCTCCTGCCTCAGACTCTGCAGGAGGCCTGTTCCTCTGCTCGACTGTAACTGTGTTCTTTTTTTTTTTTTTTTTTTTCATAGCTCAGATTTTATTTCTCAAATTTGGGAGACTGGAAGACCAAGACCGGGGGCCAACTTGTAAGAACGTTCTTGTTGTGTCCTCCTTGGAAGCAGGTGAAACAGGGACAAGGGCTGCTTTGAGAACCCCCTTCCCAGGAAAGAAGAATCCATGGCCTAAGCACATCTTCAAGTTCCCACCCGCTAACACATCATAATGCAGAGACAGAATAGAATGACAGCCCATGCTCCCCAGAACATCCCAACTTCTTGGCATGAGTCCATTTCTGCAACATTTCACAAGTCATGATTTTGGATAAGACAAGAGCTAAGCTAAACACATGGGGAGAGGGCTCCCTTCTCATCTGCTGCTTGCAGTGTTACATGTGGCCTTACAAGCCATCACTGAGGTTCTGCACAACAGCTCCGACTGCCCCCCTATCACATCCCCATGGGGCTGACTCACACTCAAGTCCTGAACACTCCCAAGTCTCCAAACCAGAAATGTTACAGGAAATCCAAGGGAGATTTGTTCAAAGTCCTCCAAAAACACCATCCACACAGGCTCAAGTCTCTTACAAAAATGCCAGAGTATTTGCATCTAAATGCTGCATATCTTCTTCCTGTAGCACTTCCATTATCTCTAGATGACTTCTGACACCTAATACAATGAAAGGGCGGTGTCATTCTCTATAACACTGTAAGATCCAGGAAACAATGAGGAGAGAAGTATCTTTCCAGAGAGACAACTCCTTTCCTGATAGTTTGGATTTCCAGCTGGTGGGGATCATGGATGCAGAAGAATGGGTGCAGCGCCAACTGCACTTTCTTGCTTTGCATTGAGGGGAGGAAACACTGCAGCCAGAATGAGGGCTTCTAGGAGCTGATATCCTTCAAGTCAACATCTGGACACATCTGACCTTCAGGCCGGAAGACTTTCTTGCAGGGGATCCAAGGACTTGCCTACTCTGTGTGGAACTTTTCAGGAAAAGGGGGATCAAATCTCATGAAGCATCTCTTCTCTCTTCTAGCCCATGGGCAATGCAAGGAACCTGCATGATACCAGAGGCTCACTTCTCTCTTCTCATGTCCTCTGGAAAGGAATCATTAATGCTTCCTTCAAGGTGAAGCAGAAGCCTGCATTCCCAGCTGCACAGAAGTGTTTGAGGGCACTGTCTCCCAAGTGTAAAGATCTAGGAAGAAGTAAAGTCTCCATACGTGAGTTCATCATCAAAAGCCTTGAGTCAACAGGTGCTTCACAAAATGGCTTCTCGGCCAACTGGATGACCTCCTCCTCCGGCAGTGTTTCCACCAGCTGTGACCAGCAGCTCCGCTGAGGAGAGCCCTCAGGTGAGGACCGGACAGCGAGGTCGGGGGTGGGCGCTGTGGGGACCACCCTGGCGGCTCCGGGGACAGGCAGCCAGGACCGAGGCTCCAAGGCGGTGGCAGCGTCCTCCCGGGTCGCACCCTCGTGTGGGCACGTAGACCGGGGCCGCCCCGGGCAGCGCACCTTCACTTAGACCGGGCCGCTCCCGGCAGCGCACCTTCTCCTGTCACGGACCCCGCGAGCCAGACCTGACATCCGGGACCTCAGCCCCGCCGCCGGGCGCTTGTAACTGTGTTCTTTAAAGTTATTTTTGATCCTCTTGCAAATCTTCCGTGTTCAAGTTACTCTGTGGTTTCTGTCTCCTGTGTGGACCCTGACTGATGCAGAGCAGGGGTTCAGAAAGAGGATCAGATTTGGAGATCTAGACTTTTTTTTTTTTTTTTTTTGAAGCTTAATATGTCCAATAACCTACTCCTTTTTCCTTATCCTGAATAGCGATTCCACTCAACCACAGGCAGAAATTGAGAGTTCTGAACATCTGCTTCCCTGTTGTCCTGTGCACAGATCCCCAGGTCAGGTGGGTTCTGTCTGCTGCCTGTTTCTCACCTCTCCCCCCATACCCACTCACACTGTTCCAGCCCCAGCCCTTGCTCAGAGAACCCCAACAGCCTCTAAACTCTGCCTGGACCCTCATCCCAACTGAATTTCTTCTTCAAACCTCAGACAGACTGTCTTACCAAAATAAAATCTGATCTTGTTGTTCCCCAGGACGATTCTTCAGCCGGTATCCATTGTTAATAACAGTAGCTTCCAATCCTGTTCCTGTGCTCCCATTAGTGAAAAAGTTTTAAACACACATCCATGATACATACACATTAAATTACACACGTGTGTTACTCTACTTAAAGTTGATTAAAATAAAATATACAAAAAATTAGAATGATCAAGATTTAAAAATATACATAGGTGTTCTAGTACTTTCTTCTCACATTTTGATAGTTATTTTTAGTTATCCCTGGGAAGTACTTGCCTGCTTTGGAGACCACTAAATAGTTGGACACAAGAACAGCTTAGCAAAGCCCTCATGGTGATCCTTATCTGACTTTATTTATTATTGCTATTATTATTACTACTATTATTATTATTTTGTGGCTCTTAGCATTGAGCCCATGGGCACTTTACCACTGAGCTAGACCCCTCCCCCACCCCCCCCAACATTTTTATTTTTTATTTTGAGACAGGGTCTTGCTAAATTGCCCATGCTGGCCTAAAACTTGTGAACCTCCAGCCTCAGCCTCCTGAGAAGCTGGAATTAAAAGCAGGCACCACCACGGCTGGATCTTATTTGACTTTAACACTTGACTTAACCACGGTTTTAGTCATCTTTTGCATCTCTATAACCAATTGACAGACAAGAACAACTTTGAGTAGGAAAAGTTTACTTTGGCTCCTGGTTTCGGAGGTTCAGTCCATGGTCAGCTGACTGCATAGCCCTGGGCCTAAGATGAGGCAGAACATGATGGTGGAAGGGCTTGATGGAGGAAAGCAGCTCAGGACACGGCACCAGGAAGTAGAGAGAGTTCCACTCACCAGGGACAAAACCTAAACTCCAGTGACACACCCCAGTGATCCACCTCCCCCAGCCACACCCCACCTGCCAGCAGTTGCCACCCAGGTAATCCTTCTGTGGATTAACCTACTGGTTAGGTCAAAGCTCTCATAACCCAATATTTCACCTCTGCCCCTTCTTGCACTGTGTCACACATGAGCTTTTGGAGACACCATGTATCTGAACCATGGCAACTGCCTCCCTGCACTTCCACCTCTTACTTTGCCATTGAAGTTGGGGACTTTCCCATAGTCCTTTCTCATATTTCTTTGGTGGCAGCTCTGGAATCTCCACCTCTGAAGACTTACAGTCCAACATTTGGTTGGGGCAATTTGCCTTTGGAGCTACTGCAGCTACTAGACTTGTCTCAAGGATGCAGATATGCTTTTGACCTAGATGGTAGAGACTCGGTGTGGCGTTAGTGGAGGATATTGAATATGGTAGTCGTATGGAAGAGCCTCCCACAACCCATTGCTGCTGTTGGCCCGTCTTTGGGAGGACCTGATGCCGGGACAGTCCTGGGAGATCAGGAGGTTGGTGCAGAGGTCTGTTGGGGTTTGTTTCCTCTTGATCAAGAGGAAAGAGTGGCAAGGTGTGGATCAAGAGTGACAGACCAGGGCTATTGGAAGAGTTTTGTATGCCTGATTCAATCTGTTCTCAACTAACTCCAGCCTGAGGCTGTTTTAAAGATGATGTTAGAGGGAGAATTGTTCAAGCTAATAAAAAAATAGTCCAAATGACTCATGAAAAGCAAATTCATTTCATGAGTTCCTCCCAGAGATAGGCCAACAGCGGCAATGAGTTGTGTGGGGCACATGAGGATTTGCAGGTTGTAATGAACCACTCAGGGTGTGTGGCTTTGGAACCAGGGGATTATATGGTCTGGTTCACATTGTAAACATCTCTCCCTGGCTGGCTTGAGGAACTAGATCATAGGGGACAAGGGGCAGTAGGGTCATCTCTGTGTGGGTCCTGTGGCAGCTATGGTAGGCCCTGTCCCTGGCAGCTGTTTCTACTCTGAGCCCCAATAATGCCAGGAGACAGGACTCAGAATGTGCTACATCGGGGGAGATCCAGCAGGGTAGCCAAGAACACATGTGACTTGTGCCCTGGGCAGTCAGGATTTTAGAGGAAGTGGAGTTTGCAGAGAGCAGGTGGAATGAGGGTGAACCCAAGACAGCGCTCTAAGGGCCACGACTGTGTTCTCACTCTTCACCTCGTAACAGTAATGACCTGATCTGGGCAGCTTGAGCCACACCTTCACTTCAAGCAAATGAAAAGCATTTGCTTTTCATGAGTCATTTGGAGCTTATTTTTTTATTAGTTAGTGTGAATGTATGTGAGGCCCTTTGCATCCTCAAGTTCTGCAACTATAGATTCAACCAACCAAGGATTGAAAATATATGGGAAAACTGTCAGTACTGAATGTGGACAGAATTTTTTCTTGTAATTATTCCCTAATCAATCTAGTATATGTCATACTAAGTATTGCATGTAATCTAGATAATTTAAAGCATATAAGAGGATGTGTGTGGTTACGACCAGATACTGCACCAACTTACCAAGGTTCTCACTGTGGAAGAGACGTTGGCTTGCTTCTAGGACTTTGGAATCCACTCTTAGCACAGACACTAGAGTACACAGTACTGTCATCCATGAAAGTGACAGAGAGGATGGTGAGTCACTTGTCCTTTGCCCTTGGCCACCTTCCAGCAGAGTGTCCCAAAGGGCTGGATGGATTGGACACCATCGCATTCTACGTGGAACAGGAGGTGCTGAGAGCGTGACCCTTGTCAGGGTGGAATCAGCGCCTGCATCACAAATCATGAGACATTGGATGACAGCTTTGTCAGGTGACAGAAATTGCGTTTGCTTTCTCACAGTAAATCCCGGCCCGGAAGATGTGCACTGAGGAAGTCGTGTGGACACATGTGAGGGTGGGTGAGCTTGAGCAGACCGCAGCAGGAGGCTGGCAGAGGGGCACTGGCTTTGACCCAGGCCCAGCTCTGACCCCGCCCTTATCTGCTGTGTGATCCCAGGGTTAACAAATACCCAGGAACCTCAGTGTCCTCCCCTGGAAAGCTAAGGTCATGATTCCTATTTTGATGAATTATATGTGGGTCCAATGTGTGCAAGATAGCTAGTATGTAATGTGTGCTGAGTAACTGTGATTCCTGTAGTCACAAAGCTCATCTATCTACCCCCCACCCTCTCTGCAGAACTGGGGATTCATCCCCATCCCTTTTTGTACTTTTTATTTTGAAACTTAATCTTACTAAGTTGTGATCCTCCTGCCTCAGTCTCCTGAGTTGCTGGGATTACAGGTATGCACTGCCACACCTGGCTCATGAAGCTCATTTTCTTTCTTTCTTTCTTTCTTTATGTACATCATTCTTAATAATTGCTTAATTTAAAAAAATTTAGAGTGTTTTGTGAAATAATTTGTAATTGTTATATAAAATTCAAGTCATATAAAAATACAAAGAATAAAGTAAACAATCATGAAATTTCCTACCACCAAATATATCATTTTTTAACATTAGGTGATGTTCATTTCATGCCTCTTTATGTGCAAATAGGTGGTTAAAATATTAGGCAGATAGACAACAGAATGCATTAGGAATAACTCTTCTGTATAGCAGAAGCTAAAGAAATTAAGTACAGTGAAAGAATTTCTTTAGATAAGTGCTTGTGTATAAGCCATATCTGTTCTCAAGATTCATGAAAGCTGTGAGAGAAGATAGAACCACGATGCTGTTGAATCTGCAGTTTCCACGTGGGAGCTCATCGTTGCTATATTTCTGGTACACGTTTGGGGGTTCTTGCTTCATGCTTTCATTCATAGCTGACATCTTAGTAGAATGTTCTTGATTCACTTCCTTTCTGTCAGTTCTTCCTTGAAGCTAACTCTAATATCCTCTGGCTCCGACTGGGACTGTGAGAAAGCCTGTGCTGGCTGAAGGTCCTTCTGTTCTCCTGCTGGAAGGCCTGTGGAAGGTTTTTCTCCTTATAGTTTCAGTGGTTTGGCAGGGATTGGCTCTGGGAAGTGCCTTTGTAGGTGTATGGTGTGCCTCTCAGTCTCTGCAGGTCTGTCCTCTCTCCTTTCTTAAGTTCTCTATCTACTCTCAGGACCACCAATGGACAACCCAGGGTTAGGCTATTATTTCTGTCCAATTTCCACAATTAGTATTTTTTTCAATTGCTTGAATCTCTATTATTCTGTGGCTTCGCTGTGATTACATAGGGCTTCTCCTGTGTCATGAGTTGCCAATCTTGCGGGTGCTCCTCTTAGTTCCCAGTTGACTGGATGTAGATGGTGATGTTCAGTCCCCTCTGCTTCCTTGGTTCTCCACGCCCCCTTTTCCTTACTCCATGGTGTCATTTTCTTATCCTTGCATGCCTATCTCCTGACTCTCCTACAGTAGAAAGCTCTCTGGGGCATTTCCTCCCATTCTGGGCTCCATTTTCTTCCCAGCAGGAATGCAGCACCTTAAGGGCACACCTCTTCCCTGTCCACCTCACCTTGCTGGGTGATTTCTTCTAGCCTATGACTTTAAATGCCAATTTAATGCTAACAAGTGCCAAATCGACACCTTTAGCCTACACCAGTCTCGAGCATTCAACTTAGATCCTGACCAATTCCTCCACATTTCAATTTGTATAACTAAAGTGCATCTCAAAATTAGAATGTCCTAAGTGACATTCTTGTTTTCTATCATCTACCTTCCCATCATCTGTTCCTCCATCTGTCTCCTCCACTACAGTGAGTGACACATGTTCTCCCTGTTGCTCAAGCCAAGGACCTCAGAGTCGTCCTTCTCCCTGTTCCCCACATTCAATTCAAGTCCTGTTTTTTCTCCTTTCCAAATATCTCCTGGGATTCTGCATTTCTTATCTCTAATAAGCTTCCGTTTCTTTCCCAGATACTGCAGCTGGCCGCCTCCTTCCAATGTTCCTTGCCCATTATTTTTGGTGCTGGGGATTGAACCCAGGGGTGCTTTACCACTGAGCCACATCTGTAGCCCTTTTCTTTCTTTTTTATTTTCATTTTTGATGGTGTTGGGGATTGACCTCAGTGCCCTGTGCATGGGAGGCAAGCACTCTACCAACTGAACTATATGCCCAGCCTCCCAGCTCTTTTTATTTATTTATTTTTTAATATTTATTTTTTTGTAGTTGGGCACAATACTTTTTTAAATATAACTTTATTTTATTTGTTTATTTTTATATGGTGTTGAGGATCAAACCCAGGGTCTCACGCATGCAAGGCAAACTCTACCACTGAGCCACAACCCCAGCCCCTTTATTTTTATTTTGAGACTGGGTATTGCTAAATTCCTGAGGCTGGCCCCAAATTTGCAGTCCTCCTGCCTCAGCCTCCAGAGCTGCTGGGATTACAAACATGCATCACCTTGCTTGACAGGATGTGGTGATTTAAATCATATCCTCAAATTCTTAGACAGTTGTGTTATCCAGAGATGGAATGTCCTTGAATACCAGCTTAGTCACATGCTTCTGAAGTGCCACGCAGTGTTTCCTGTGATGTCAAGGCTAGTTCAGAAAAACCCATTTGGTTTCCACGTGGCTCTCCCTGGGGGAGGGTTGCTCTTAGACCCATTTGTCCTTCTGTCTGGAAGCCCAGGCCACAGGACGGCATAGTGAGATCCCAGCTGACTGCCACATTCAAGACAGCCTGAGCAAGGAAACCTGGGAAATGATTTCAACCTCAGTCCCTGCTGGAAGGCAGCCACATAAATGACCTGAGCAGGAGCTTCCCTCTTCAGCTCCTCCCACTGCAGACAGCAGGTGTCTCTCCCTTCACTCAGGAGTGTGCTGTCTCCAGAGGCTCTCAGCCCCTGTGTCTTGGTCATGACCCCAAATAGCCCTTCAGCAGGCACTGGCCCTATATAACAGAAGCTCCCCAGTCTGAAGGTAAAGTCCACACTTGGAGAGGGAGACAGACAGGGAGAAGAGAAAGCTTCTCTCTAGAAGACAGAGAGGCTTGTCTATAAAAACACCAAGGGACTTAAATTGGTTTTACTTCTACTAACACATCTCATTAAGCTTCTGTTTTCCGTAGCCCTTTTCTTTCTTTTTTATTTTCATTTTTGGTGGTGTTGGGGATTGAGCTCAGGGCTCTGTGCATGTGAGGCAAGCACTCTACCATCCCCAAGCCCCCCGAGTTGTATGTGTTTTTAAAAGTCTCTACTTGGCATGTAAATTGTTTTCTCAGTAAATTTGAACATAAAGTGTCTATCCTGTCATTGAGTGAAGCAAATATTTTATATTTGGGAAACTGTTTTTAAATGATTGTATTATATATCTGGCATGGTGGCACATGCCTATAATCCCCAGGACCAGAAAAAAATTTTATTATAGAAAGGTATGGATAAGACCAGGATGAGGCAGGGGACCCATCACGAGGGCTGTGTGCCTGTTCTTCCTCCACTTTCTCAGTTTCCTGTGCCCCCAGGCTGCTCGATAAGGGCACAGAGAGTGCTGAAGGAAGGGTAATAGAGGGAACGTCCTGGCTTCATGGAGCCCGCTACTTTGAACTCTTTTGTTTACTCCAAAATAAGGCAAGCACTGAAGGCCTCAATGTGCCTGGACCTTTGTGACTGCAGGTGTTTTTCTCCCTAACAGCATCGGGGATTGAACCCAGTGGTGAGCAGCACTGAAACACATCCCCATTCCCCTGCCCTGCTTTTTAAAAATTTGCTAAATTGCCATGGCAGTTGTCCAGGCTGGCCTTTAACCTACAATCCTCCTGCCTTGGTCTCCCGAGTGGCTGGGACTACAGGTGCTCCACCGCACCTGGCACCTGTGCACCCTCTTTGTCAGGGTGGGGACTGACTGCATGAAGGCATGCATTCCTCCTCCTTCACATACCTGCTCAGGGACCCGCACTGCCACATGTACCTGGGCATCTAACCTGGAGCCCTGGGAACCTTCCTGAGTTTTCCCTTCACCCGTGCCACCAGATGTACTTGCTCTCTAAGCTCTTCCCGGTTACCCCTTGTCTGCTTCTCCTTTATCTGCATTCTTCTCCCCAAGGATATTATTCTAATCTGGCTATAATAATTTCTGGCTTCGACTATTGCAGTAGGTGCTGGTATGTTAGCCATTAAGTAAAGTGGGAAACTTCAGGGGCAACTCTTGCATTAAAACACCTTCAAAGTTGTCCTTTCTTTTTATTTCAGTTAATGCTCTTTGGAAAACTTGCAGAGAACCAACAAGGGTCACCAAGCCACTCTGGCTCATTCTTTGAGGTGACCTAAAGTTGCCTTATACTATTGGCTCCTTATACTATTGAATTGAGCATGCCCAGAAGCATTTGGGGGCCACCATCTTTATGACCCTAAACTGAGCTTGCCCAGAAGCATACAGCTTGAACTGAGCATGCTCAGGAACACTGGCACCCTTAGTGTGCTTTCCTATAGGAATACGGACTCCCTGAAGGAAACCCCATGCTTCCTTTCCCTAAGGAGAGCATTGCTTTGGAAATAACCCCAGTGCCATCCCAGTGCAGGTGGTAAATCAGTCTCCACTCTTTTACCTTCTGGTTGTACTTTTTGGCTTTGCACTCATTAAAGTGGGAACCCACTGCATTTTATTACACGGTTGGTGACCTCAGTTAGGACTTTCCCTTGATAGCTCCCGGGTTTTTACTGCTTGACTCCCAATAGGAGAGAGATGGAAGGTAGCCTATCCCAGGCTAGCCACCCTGCACTGCTGGAAATGGGTCCTGCTAAGGAGAACCCCTCTTGGTGTCTGATGGAGACCTGCCATGCCATCCTGTTTCCCAGCGAACTTGACAGCTGTTCCAAGCTGTCATTTGGAAGTTTTCCCTGATAGATGGGTGGGGCTGCTCCCTTGAGTCACGGACAGAGGTTCCACAACAGATGGAAGCAGGCAGGGGTCAGCTAAAGGTCCAAGAGTGCCTCTTGGTCTTGACAGAAAACTTCCATCCAGGCTGAGCCCAGGCATCCAGGACATTACCAGGGGACTCTGTCCTGAAGGAGAGGCTGTTCAGGGTCGACCAACCACAGAAGCCCTCAGAGGAGGGCCTGGAGAGTTCTGTGCTGGCTGGAAACCATTTCTACCCCCAGATCTACAGCAAGGTAAAGGGGTCCCTCCAAAGGATGTAAAGGAGGGAAGTGTGGGGGTCTCTGATTTATCTTGTTGTTATATTCCAGAACCACCAGATGTGTAATTTTATGATTTCAATGCCATGAAATACCAGAGCCAACATTCACACCTGCATAAAGAATTGTGGAATCTGTGCTTTGGCTAATCATTCTCTCTTCCCCCTCAGGCAACTCATATGGGCAATCACATGTCCACAACAGAAGGCAGACCACTCATGTGTCTCCCCCATCATTGACAGGGGTTAGCTACTCAGTGATGACCAAGGGACAGATGGTCTTTCTCTGTAACATGTTATGGCTATAGTATGATTAGGGAAACCAAGAACAATGGCCCGATGTTGGGTATCTACATTACAATACTAGACCATTCTGCAACAGTGAGGAAGAAGGGGAGAAAATTCCCCTTGCAGTGTATTATGGCTTTATATCAAACTGAAGGACTCTAAAAGAAATGTAATTAACCAACCTGAAGCTTAAACCTTTGATGAAATAAGGAAACCCCTTCCTGCTCTTTGAAAGACCTCCTGAGGAGGAAGACCTACTTTACCTTCCCATGGGTGGAGAGGTGACTCCCCTGCTTCTCAGTTCCTGCTGAGCAGGTGGATCAGCCACCCTCCTGATCCTGAGCTTCTTTTCCAGATGCTTCTCCCAGAGCCTCTGCACCCAGACCCTCCCTTAAACTAAAACCCCTTCTTCCTGAAGCACCACCAGGCAAGGGACCAATTACCAGCCAGGAAAGAATTTTTTCTCCAGCGACAGGTTCCCAATGGACAGGGGCATTTTGTTTACATGCATGTGCCTTGTGTGACCTCTGATTTGTACAGCTGGGAAGCACATGGCCAAGGTCTGAGGGCAGACCCAGGAGGATGCACTTGTCTTATGAGGGGTATCTACAACCCACAACTCAGCCTGGGAAGACAGTCACACTTTCCTTTCCACCTTCCAACCAAAGAAGTCAAGTCAGATGCACTGGAGAGGCTAAAACGAAGGCTGATAAGCTGCATGCAAATCGTGAAACCAGCTTGGTGACCTGGTAAATAGCTCCAGGGGACCCTCATTTTTAAAGTCCCAACTAAGTGGCAGGAGGAGCCAGTTTCCTACATCCTCAGAGAATGCAGGAAGCTAGCAAACCCAAAGTTAATTGGGGCAAACAGGGAAATTCACCAGAAGCCAAAGAAGGATCCTTCAGCCTTCATGCAGAGGTTGAGAAACCATCTTCAAAGAATATACTCCTTGGCATCCAGAAGGGAACAGTAGCCAGATAACCCCAAATACCTATCTCAGTGTGCTCCTGATGTCTGAATAGAATTCAAAAAATTGGTCATGAGTCCAAAGACTAACCCTTCTCTACTGATAAAGATTGCCTTTAAAATTTACAGCAGAGATGTGACTGGAGAGAGGGAATAGAACAAAACAGAAAAAGCAAGCCGTCCCCCTGGCAGTGGCACTCCTGTCCCCTCCAATAACCCAGAAGGAAGAAAGAAGCTGCCTCAGGCGAGTGCCCAGCCATCTATGTGGGACCCATAAACCACCAGTAAAGACGGAACCAAACCAACCAGTGTGCGTTCATGAGCAAAAGGGATAGTGGAAGGAGGAAGGCTCAAACTGTCCAGGTTCGGGGGGCTGTGGGTGGACCAGCACGACTCCTCTTGGGCCCCTCTTGCAGAAGATGGGCGGTGAGAGGCCAGGTAGAAAGCCAGCTGTCCTCTGGGGAGCCCTGGGGAGCCTGAGAAGACAGCTGGGGGGCTGGGGGGAATTTGACTTCACTCAGTACTGGAGTCACAAACTCTGTTGATTACTAAGAAGGCCTTCTGCATCAGGAAAGGAGTCTCAGAAAAGGTGTTCCTTAGACCTGCCCTGGCAGTGTGCCCAGAGGTTTACCTAAGGCTCTCTGTGTGTTCCTGAGCACCACACTCCCCTCCTACAAATCATCCAGCAAACTCAGGCAACTGTCAGTCTTCAGCAGGATAAGATGGAGGTGCAGGTTCCTAGGCATCTGGATCTGAGTTCACGAGACTCAGGATGCTCACCCTGTGTTTCCAGTCCCATATTCATCTGTCCTTCCTGCACACAGCGCTGTGTGGGCCCCGGCTATGTGTACGTGTGCATGTGTTACTGGGGTTGGACCAGGAGAGTTCTACCTCTGAGCTACATCCCCAACTATTTATAAAATTTATTTGATTTTTTTTTTTTTTTGAGTACCAGGGATTGAACTCAGGGACACTCAACCACCGAGCCACATCCCCAGCCCTATTTTATATTTTATTTAAAGACAGGGTCTCACTGAGTTGCTTAGTACCTCGCTAAGTTGCTCATGATCCTCCTGTCTCAGTCTCCTGAGCCGCTGGAATTACAGGTGTGCACCACTGTGCCTGGTCTTAAAACTTATTTGATTTTTGAGACAGAGTCTTACCAAGTTGCTGAGGGCCTTGCTAAGTTGCTGAGGCAGGTCTTGAACTGGCAATCCTCCTGCCAAGCCACAGGGATCACAGGTGTAGCCACCATGCCCAGTGCAGTCCCAGATTCAAAGGGTGCTTGCTGTGTCTCAGGGGTGGTTGCCATGCTCAGGGCAACAGCTGTAACTTGGGTGCCACTGACAGGTGGACCTCACACCAGGCCTCCTGTGTTCTTCAGAAGATAGGCTGCTGCTGGCAGAGTGGTTCGCGAGACAGTACAAGACTCATTACCCGACCCCTGCTATCAAGTGAGTCCAGAACCTTGCCAGACCCTCAGCCCAGCCACCCCACTGCTGGGTCACTCCTGTATCACTCCTGTACCCCCTGCTGGAGGCTGAAGTGTGGCAAATAGGTGGCAGCATGTCTCACTAAAGGCCAGCCTGGCTGGTTACACATGGTGTCTCTCCAGGAGACCTCTGAGGCTAACAGCCCACCACAGCTAAGGTCTTCAACTGAAAAGGCTACAATAACAGTCCTGTCTCGGGACTGAAATCAGAAAAAGGAAGGACGGTGACTGCATACAGATTCCAGGTGTGCCTCCTCAGCAGTCCTGGCTCGGGGTGCTATCTGGAGAGAGAGCAGTCTTCCCAATGCAAGCAACAAGGGAATTGAACACAAAAAGGGAGTTCTTCAGACTGCTTCAGGAAGGAAACCACACCTAGGAACGTAGCCAGTGTCTACTGCCGAGGGCACCAAAGGGAGACTTAAAATCAATAAAGACACCCATGAGTAGACACGAAGAAATGTGTGGCTTTGTCCAGGAAATTCTCCAGCGGCCTTCCTCCCCTCCCTGCCTCTCTGCAGGTTTTCTCCCTCCTCCTCCAACGAAGAAAAGACAGAAAGCAAAAAGGCCAAGTCTTCAATGGTCTCCTGTCTCACAGGGTGGACGACAGACAAGCAGGGAAAGATCTGGTTGCCAAACAAGGTGGCCTTGGCCACAGCTAACTCTCCCTGAAAGAGGAGCTGTACAACAGGCTTCCTGGAGGACCGGGGATGCCACGTTCAGAGATCGCAGCTAATCTAACGAAACAGCTTGCTCCAGCTGGCAGCAAATAATGTTCAAATGAGGCTTCCTGCAACCCATTAGAAAGGGCAATGCTAGCCAGAGCCATGCAGCCTGGCGGGTGGCTTCTACACTCATGGCAGCCACCCCAGCAGGATTTAGTATCTCTCAGTTTCAGTGGTACTTGTTCTGGCTGGATAAAGCCTTCCCTTGCAGAATGGAAAAAGCAGAAGTTACAAAAGGACTTTTTCCTCCCAAGGAGTGCTCTACCACTGGGCTACATCCCCAACCCTTTTTATTTATGTATTTATTTTATTTGTATTTTTTATAACTTTATTTATTTATTTTTATGAGGTGCTAAGAATAGAACCCAGTGCCTCACATATGTCAGGCAAGCGCTCTACCACTGAGCTACAATCTTAGCCCCCTTTTTATTTTTTGAGACAGGATTTCCATAAGTTGCCCTGGCTGTCCTGTCCCTGAACTTGCAATCTTCTTACCTCAGCCTCCTGAGTAGCTGGGATTACAGGTATGTAAAGTTAGTTTTTTTGTCACTATGACCAAAATACCTGATAAGAACAACTTAGAGGGGAAAATGTTTATTTGGGCTCTCAGTTTCAGAGGTTCAGCCCATTGTGGCTGACGGCGTTGCTTTGGGCCATGATGAGGCAGAATTTCTTGGTAGAAGGGCATGGCAGAGGAACTCTGCTCCACTCTTGGCAGCCAGAGAGCAAAGAGAGACCAGGGAAGGTGCCCCAGGGAAAATGAGCCCTTCCAGGGCAACCCCCAGTGACTCATCTTCTCTAGCCATGCCCCACCTGCCTACAGTCACCACCTAGTCAGTTCATTCAAACTGGATTGATTATGTTACAGTTCTCATAATCTAATCATTTCACCTCTGAACATACCTGCATTGACATAGCATTGCGGGGGGACACTTCACATATTAACCATGTCATTCTGCCCTTGGCTCCCAAGAGCTCATCTCCATCTCACAATGCAAAATGCATTTAATCCATCTCCAAGAGTCCCTATAACCTTAATAGTCCCAACATTTCCCAAAGTCCAAGTCAAGGCAAACTCTTGACCGTAAGCTTCTGAAAAATCAAAAGCAAAGTTATATATATCCAATACACAATGGCATGCAGTAAATATTCCCATTTCAAAAGGGAAGTGTAGGGGCAGAGAAAGAAGAGATTGGACCTAAGCAGAACCAAAACCCAGCTGGGCAAACAATCCTGTAGCTCCAGGTCTAGTGTCAGGGACACATATGGTGGTAAGATGTGATTTACATAAGGTTCGGGCAGGCCCATCCCCTTGACCTATCTGGTTGCAGTCCACAAGGGCTCTCTTTTAGCCTGGCTCTGTCCACAGTCAGCAGCTTCCCTTGGCAGGTGTTTCACATTACTGGCACCTCTGAATCCAAGGGGTCTCCACTGTAGCTTTGGCTTTCTTCTCACAGATCCATACATTGCCCTTCCAGGGGCTGCCAGCAGGGGTTATGACTTTTCCACACTTTTCCCAGCCTTCCAGACCTTCCTTGGAAAGGTGGAAGACTCCATGACCTCTTAACTCCAGTGTCCTGCATTCCTGCAGAACCAGCACCATGTGGATTAGGCCAAGGTTCACTGCCAGCTTGGCTTGATCAGTAGCCACACCTCCTGGGACCACAGCTGCAGCAACCTCTGCGTGTCTGGATGGCTGAGAGTGGTGAAATAACGTCCTAGGCTTTCCTGGGCAAGCAGAGTGTCTCAATGGTCTCTTCTCAAAGGAATTTTTACTTTTAATTTTATACCCTTGGTCTCACCAATTCTCAAGTGCCTCAAGGCATCTTGTATCTATGTATTGTATTATTGCTTTAGTAGTCTCTATAATCTCGTTAACAACCATACCTTCTTTGACCCCAGTTTTACAAACATTTTTCTGACCAAACTGCAAGTTTTTTTTTAGTTTTTCTATAATATTTTATGTTTTAGTTGTACACAATATCTTTGTTTTATTTATTTATTTTTATGTGGTGCTGAGGATCAAACCCAGGGCCTTGCACGTGCTAGGTGAGCGCTCTACGGCTGAGCCACAACCCCAGCCCAAACTGCAAGTTTTTAAAATCCTTTCACTCTGCTTTCTTTCTTTCTTTCTTTCTTTTTCTTTTGATACTGGAGATTTAACCCAGGCTTTCTTCTGGGTGCTATATTCCCAACCCGTTTTCATTTTTTATTTTGAGACAGACTCTTAGGGCCTTGCTAAATTGCTGAGGCTGGCCTTGAACTTGAGATCTCCTGTCTCAGTTTCCTGAGCTGCTGGGATTACAGTTGTGCATCACAGCATCTGTCTCCACTCTGATTTCTGCTCCTGAATTTTCACAATAAATTGGCTAAATCCTGCCAACAATATCCATGTCACTGCCTCTTCATTAGTGCTGCCTTGAAATTCCTCCATTAGGTTAATTGTTCCATCAACCTTAAATTTAGCCTAATAGAAAGTCTTAAGACATAGACAAAATGTAGACAACTTCTTTGCAATGTGAATGGTCTATAGTCAAATTCCCAATAGAGTCCATATTCTGCTACGAAACCTCATGAGCATGGTCTATACTGTCTGCATTCCTTCTGACATTCTGGTTGTCTGAGCTTCTGCCATAATCATTAACTTCTGGTTATAACATCCTAAGACTTTGCCAGCCTGCAACTCCAAACTTTTCCAAAATTTTCTCCTGCAAACCACTTCCAAAGTCTTCTGAACCACATAGTCAGGTTAGTCACAGCAATGATCCCACTCCTCGTACCAATTTCTGTGTGCATTAGCTTTTCATCACTGTAACCAATGAGTTGATAAATTGACTCAAAGGAGGAAAAGTTTATTTTGGCTCATGGCTTCAGAGGTTCAGTTCATGGTGAGCCAATTCCATTGCTCCAGGCCTGAGGGGAGGCAGAACATCATGTCAGAAGAGTGTGGCAGGGAAGCACTGCTCAGCTGGTGGCAGCTAGGAGGCAGGGTGGGGTTGGGGGAGGCTACATGGCAAGTGAAACCTTCCAGGGTACACCCCTGTGACCCACTTCCCTCGGCCATAGTCCATCTGCCTACAGTATCACCCACAGTTAGCCAGTTCAAACTAGGAAGGACTATTTAGGATTCAGTGCTCATAGTCATTTCACCTCTGAATATTTCTGCATCAACCCAGGAGCTTTTGAGGGACACCACTTATCCAAACCATAACAGAATACAATTAAGATCACATGTAGTTGGGGCTGCAGTTGTAGCTCAGCGGTAGAGTGCTTGCCTAGCATGTGTGAGGCCCTGGGTTCGATTCTCAGCACCCATAAAATAAATAAAAATAAAACAAAAATATTGTGTCCTATCTAAACTGAAAAAAAAAAAGAAAGAATAAAAAAAAGGGTTACAAGAAGTGAGGGGAAAAAAAAGATCACATGGAGCATGGAGAACCCTGTTATCTGTCAAACGAAAAAGGGCCAATTGTACACTTAAGATAACCTTGGTCACACTGTAATAAGAAGCTAAAAACCTGGTTAAAATTTGTCTATGTTGCTCTGACCTGCATCTTGAGAGTGAAGCTCAAGTGTAGCCCTTTACAATGCTGTACAGGAGGTCATTTCTGGGGAGAATTAGCTCTGAGGTGCACCCTGATTAAACATCAAACTGTCAATAAAACGTATAATCAGTGTAGGCAAACAGGGTTGACCTCCGTTAGGTCGGTAAGCTAGAACTTCCCTCTTCTACAGGGTAAGACTTCACCTCTGTGAACCTAAAGACTCCATGAGTTTAAAACCTTGAAGTCAGGGTCCCCTCAGGACCAGCTTTACCCGACTTGGAAAGGCCCTACTTCATCTTACTAATTAGTTGGTCTTCCCCTAGATCACAAGCGATGAGTCCCTGGATTCATCACACTGAGTAACAAGAGCACAGAAGCCGAAACTCGCATGAGCCTACAGGTGCCTACTCCTGTGAAGCAGGCTTGACACACACCCCAAAGCTAAGGAAGCCCAGCCACGAGGGAGGCCACACAGAACGGGACTCTTCTGCTCACTGTCCTCGGTGGTCGGCCTCTCTGACAGCTTTGATCTTCTGTCTGCTTTTTCTCTTTTGTGTCCTGCCAGAAGCTTATGATCTTGTCCAATGCAGTTGTGTTATGACTAATGGCACTTGCACACTATCCTAAGTAAGAGAAAACAAAAAATGGCCTTTTGTCTTAGCCTTTTAGTTCGCTTGCTTGATTGACAGTGTCTTGGCCTGGATTCCCCCAGGACATTAAGCATGTTTTCCAGGTTTCTTAAATATCAATTTTTCTGATTTGATTCATGATTTAGATAATAATTCAATGTACTTAAAAATGTTGCAATAAGGTTGGAGATGTGGCTCAAGTTGTAGTGTACTCACCTGGCATGCCTAAGGCACTGGGTTTGATCCTCAGCACCACTTAAAAATAAAATAAAGATATTGTGTTCACCTAAAAAAAACTAAAAAGTAAATATTTTTTTAAAATGTTGCAATAAAGCAACTGCAAAAGGGCCTCAAACATGATGTTGCAGGCTGCTCTGATGGTTCGAGGCCTGTCTCACTTCAGCATGAGGAGTTTCACTCCTCTAACAAGGAGGACACAGTGCCCCACTCAGTGTGAAGGACCTCTGTGCCTAAGTGCCACAAGAATGGTGAGGGCAAGGTCTCAGGGGAATTCTTCATCCACCAAGGGGTGCAGCCACCTTGGGGGTCAAACTCTTGCATCAGCGCACCTTTTTATTTCAGCTAATCCTCTTTAGAAAAACTTGCAGAGAACAAACCAGGGTCACCAAGCCACTCTGGTTCATTCTTTGAGGTGACCTAGAATAACTTGGTTCATTATAATATTAAACTGAGCATGCCTGGAAGCATTTGTCCTGATCATTTGTGCTTAGAAACACACACCTTAAACAGAATGTGCTCAGTTCAATGCGCTTTCCTATATGAATATGTGAAATATACTCTTATTCAGAGTGCCTGAATAAGACCCCACACTCCCTTTCCTCAGGGAGGGCATTGCTTTTGAAGTGATCCCAAGGCTTTCCTTACCTGCTGTAGGTAATAAATCTGTCTCTACTCTTTTATCTCCTGGTTGTATTTTTAGTTTTGAACTTAGCAAGATGAACCCACTGCATTCTGTTACAGTTGGAGTCTTCAAAATTCCTCTTATAGTGGAGCATGGTGGCACACATCCATAATTCTGGCTACTCTGGAGGCTGAGTCAGGAGGATTGTAAGTTCCAGGCCAGCCTCAGCAACTTAGTGAGACCCTGTCTCAAAATAAAAAGGGCTGGGGATGTAGCTCAGTGGTAGAGTGCTCCGGGTTCGGTCCCTAGTACTGTAAAACAAACAAAGCAAATTTCCCTCCTTAAGCAAAGACAGTCTCTATATCAAACTTAGACTTTTACTATTATTATCACACACTGCCTTTTAAATGATCTAGGTAGCATTTTCTATATTTCTAAACGTTGAGCATTTAAATTACCATGGAATCCAAAAGGCCACAATTAAAAAAACAAGCAAAATACTTAGGCCTCTTTTTCATTAACTTTCATCAATATTAACTTACTTCAGTTGGTATCTCATTAAGCCATATGAAAATGATCTTTGTTAAGTCACTGGATTTTCTTAGACCCCAAAGCTATCACTAATGTATTTTCCTCTATGTAGACATGGAAAATAATATTCCAGTTCCTCTTTGCTTAAGTCACTCCCCAGCATCTTTTTAAAAAATTTTATTTATTTATTTTAATTAGGCATATATGACAGCAGAATGCATTTTGATTCATTGTATACAATCGCAGCACAACTTTTCATTTCTCTGGTTGAACATGACATAGCATCGCACCATACATGCAGTCATACATGTACCTAGGGTAATGATGTCCATCTCATTCCACCATCTTTCTTGTCCTCATGCACTCTCCCTCTCCTTCCTCCCCTTTGCCCCATCAAAACTCCTCCATTTTTACCATGCCTCTCCCCCATTATGGATCAGCATCCACTTATAAGAGAGAACATTCAGCCTTTGGGTTTTGGGGATTGACTTACTTTGTTTAGCATGATATTCTCCAACTCCATCCATTTACCTACAAATGCCGTAATTTTATCCTCTTTTAATGCGAATAATATTCCATTGTGTATATATACCAGAGTTTCTTTATCCATTCATCTATTGAAGGACATCAATGTTAAGGTCTATAAACAAGTCAGATTGGCACCTGTTATTTTGCCAGAGAAATGTTAAAGTCTGTAAACAAGTCTGGATGGTGCCTGGCAAAATGCCAGAGGGAGTGGTTTGTGAAGTAACAAAAGGGAGCCATTAAGTGTGGAGATTCCTTATTGGTTGACTGCTGTATCTATTTTATGCTAATTAGATAAGCTGTGTAAAATGTATAAATATCGCTCAGATCCTACAATAAACGGCTTCCACTCCTGCTGCATCAACGTATACAAGTTATTCGTCACCACCACCACCCCCCCCCACCCCCCCACCACCCCGGTTATTCTGCTGCAGTTGGACTGCGGCACATCTATGTTGCTTCCACAGTTTAGCTACTGTGAATTGAGCTGCTAAAAACATTGATGTGGCTGCGTCACTATAGTATGCTGATTTTAAGTCCTTTGGGTATAGACCGAGGAGTGGGATAGTTAGGTCAGATGATGGTTCCATTCCAAGTTTTCTTTAGAGACGCTTCATTCTGGTCATGAAGGCATCCCTGACTACCTGGAGGAAACACTTGCCTGATCCAGCCTTATTGTGTCCAGAGGCCATGGGAGCAGAATGAGCTAGCTCATGGCTTCCCTCCCTAGTTGAATACTCAAGGAACACTGTGGATTGAGGAATCTGAGAGAAAAGTAAGGCCTGTAACACCTTCTCGTGCTGCACATAGGGTGGAAAGCCAGAGGAGGAAGCAAGAGCTGCACCTATCCCCAACCTCCCTGGGGACTCCCTTTCTCAATCCTCCTCCACACTCTTCCTCCTCCTCTCTCTTCACCTTCTCCCCCATGTCACACCTCCCTATGCCACCTGTTGGGTGAGCATGCTGGCAAATGTAGGGAATAAAAATATTGATTGTATTGTGGACAGAGAAAAAGTGGGAGGTCTCATGAAAATCAAGGGAGCTCAGTAGAACAGAGGAAAGAGACCAGGGGAGGGAAAAGGAGGGGAGGGGGAAAGTGCTAAGGAGTGACATTGGCCAAATTACATTGCAGTGTTGTGTGTGTGCACGAATATGTAGCAACACACCCCACCATTATGTACAACTGTAATGTATCAGTGAAAAATACAGAAAATATTGATTTTCCCCCAAAGGACAATTTTTCTTTTTTTTATATTTATATTTATTTTTTTCGTTGTAGGTGGATATAATATCCCCATTTCATTTTTATGTGGTACTGAGGATCGAACCAGGGCCTCACATGTGCTAGACAAGCACTCTACCACTGAGCCACAATCCCAGCCCCGCCAAAGGGCCAAAAGGCAGTTTTTCAATGTGGGAGGGTTTTATTGTCACAGTTGTCTTCCCAATGGGACAGTTTTAAAATTAAAAAATGTAAAGAGGACCAGCCTAGTCCTGCTAACCTCCCCTTTCAGTTGTCACTCCATCTCAGCTTCCTCGGGGAAATCGTCTTATGCTGAGAACAGAAAATAGTAGGAACTGCTGCCCAAAGCCCTGGCCCCTCGTGCCAGAGGAGGCCAACGGGACCCTAGAAAACATCTCTGCAGTTCCACACAGCTGAGATGTTTGTGTATTTCTGCCCACCCTACTTCTGTTGTTCCCTTACCTAACCCCAAACTTCTGTGGGTTTGGGGAAGGTCTATTAGCTGGATTCTGAGGTTGCCATGTTTTGAATAAATATTCACTTTATTTGCTTTTCTTTTTGTTTATTTATTTTTTCAGTACTGAGGACTGAACACAGGGCACTTAACCACTGAGCGCATCCCAGCCCTTTAATTTTGATGGTTGTGGCTGTGGTTGTAGAAATAATAATGGTGGTGGTGGTGCGGCTGCTGCTGCTGCTGCTGCTGAGGATGATGGTGCGGATGGTGGTGGCTGTGATGGTGCTGAGGCTGTGGCTGGCCGGGCTTCTCCTCCATTGAAAGCGGCTGGGACTCCCTGGCTGAGGCTGCGGGCTGCTGCACCTTCAGGATCTGAGCCCAGCCCTTTAATTTTGAGACCAGGCCTCGCTAAGTTGCTCAGGACCTCTCTATGTTGCTGAGGCTGGCCTTGAATTTGCAATCCTCTTGCCTCAGCCTCCTGAGTCCCTGGGATTACAGATGTGTATCATTGCATCTGGCTTCTTTCCACATTGCTTTTGTCTTATCCCTAATGCAGATGGTTACCTGAATGCTGTCTATGGGGAGCCTAGAGCTATGTCTCCATTCCAGAGTCTTCATAGTGCACACTCCGACAAGAATACCTGCTTCACCCTGGCGCAGTGGCACATGCCTATAATCCCAGCAGCTCAGGAAGCTGAGGCAGGAGGATCACGAGTTCAAAGCCAGCCTCAGCAACTTAGTGAGGCCCTAAGCAACTTAGTAAGACCCTGTCTCAATATAAAAAATATAAAGTGCTGGGGATGTTGCTCGGTGGTCTACACCCCTGGGTTCCTGCCACAGTATTAAAAAAAACCCAAAAAAACAAAAAACCTTACATTGCTCTTGAAATGTTGCTTTTTTCTTTTTTCAGCCTCACTTTCTTGTTTTCCCTCTTCTTATTCTTCTTTTTTTAAACATTTATTCTTTCGTTGTAGGTGGACACAATACCTTTATTTACTTTTTAGGTGGTGCTGAGGATCGAACCCAGTGCCTCACACAGGCTAGGCAAGCGCTTTTCCTCTGAGCCACAACCCCAGCCCCTCCTCTTCTTTTTTAAAAAATACTTTTTTAGTTGTAGGTGGACAAAATACCTTTATCTGAGCCCAGCCCCAGCCCCCTGGTCTTACACTGGATTTCATGACTGCCCTTGCACAACTTTACCTCTTTTTGTGCATTTTCTTACTCTTTGTTTTGCATTGGGAACTAAACATTAGTTTTTACCTGAGCTGAGTGGAAACATTTAGAAAAGCAGACAGGTCATTTTGGTTCTGCATAATCTCTTTGGGTTCATCCCCTAGTCCACCTGCTTCCTGCCCCAGGGCCAGTGATGCAGTCTTCCACAGAGGCCCTTCCATCAGTCCATGCTCTTCACTGGGTTGACTGTTCTTTTCCCTCAAGAGTCAACCGATTTCACCTCTCCTTGATGAGCCTCAGTCTCTGCTCACAATCTGTGAAAAATGCATAGCTTTCTCTGCAACCTCGTGCTTCTGAGAAGGAGGCTGGAGTGCAGCCAACCGGCATCAGCCTCCGCCCTGGATTGCCAGCAAGTGGAGTTTCTGGGTTCAGGGTGACTGCTGCTTGAGCTTGCACAAACGCAGAGTTGAGCAACTCCGCTTGCAGAGGCGAAGGGCAGACCCGGTGTCCTCTGGCTGGGGCCGCTGCTGCTGCCCAGCGGAATCTGGGGCCAGGCAGCCACAAGTCTTGCTGGTTTTCCAGTGAGGCTCCGGTGGTCACCGCTGGCCTGAGAGCTGCTGGTCCTACATAGTGTGTGCCCTAGTCTCCTTGGTACCCGATGTTCTCTTTAAAATCAGGAGGAGAGGGATGTGGTGGCTTGCGCCTGTAGTCCCAGCTACTTAGGAGGTCAAAGCAGGAGGATCACTGGAGCCCAGGAGTACAGGGCCAACCTAAGCCACAGACAGAGACCTGCACAAAATAAATAAAAATAAGATAAGGGGCTGAGGTTGTGGCTCAGTGGTAGATCACTCGCCTAGCATATTTGAGGCCCTGGGTTCGATCCTCAGCACCACTTAAAAATAAAAACAAATGAAAATAAAGATATTGTGTCCAACTACAACTGAAAATAAAATTTAAAAAAAAAAGATAAAATAAGGAGAGGCGACCACATGTTACTGAGATGGTTTTGTGAGAAATACCTGGGTGCCGCAAGGAATCAGACATGCTCAGAGGTGGCTCAGCAAGACAGGCTTCATTTCTGCTGAAGAGTGTGCTGCTGACCAACGGGTGGGCAGTGGCCTGCTCTTACCTCTGACACAACATGACCCCTGCTCAGAGAGGAGTCGTTCAGGCCACAGTTTACACATCTGGTTAATTCTGATCCTGGAGTGGGCAAAGGAAAGGGGCGTGGTTAAAATGGCTACAAATGGATTTACCTCCCAGTTAAGGCTGAATACTGTATTCTGAAAATGGACAGCTGAACTTTCTGTTTCTTACTTTGGCCAGTTTGTGACTGAATGAACAAGATTTTTTTCCCCCTCCAGCAGGCCCTCCATGGGCTCCTGTGATCCTGTGGTTGGCCCACATGAGGTAGAGGGACCTTTCCCTCTCCTTCCTGTATTTTATTATTGTATTTTATTATTGTAGTGGTGGTCTGTGGTGTGTGTTAGAGATACTGAGGATTGATCCCAGGGGCACTTTACCACTAGCTACACCCTCAGCCCTTTTTATTTTTTAATTTTGAGAAAGGGTTTTGTTAAATTGCTGAGGTTGCCCTTGAACTTGCCATCCTTGGGCCTCAGTCTCCCAAGTGGCTGGGATAATAGGTGTGTGCCACCACACCTGGCCTATATTGTTTTTTTAAATTTAATTTTAATTTTTTTAAGATGTAGATGAACACAATACCTTTCTTTCTTTCTTTCTTTCTTTCTTTCTTTTTTTTTTTGTGGTGCTGGGAATTGAACCCATGACCTTGTGCTTGCGAGGCAAGCACTTTACCAACTGAGCTATATCCCCAGCCCAATACCTTTCTTTAAATTCATTTTTATGTGGTGCTGAGGATTGAACCCAGTGCCTTATGCATGCTAGCCAAGCGCTCTAACACTGAGCCAAACTCCAGCCCTGTATTGCTTTTTTTTTTAATATTTTTAATTGTTAATGGACCTTTATTTTATTTATTTGTATGTGGTGTGAGGATTGAACCCAGTGCCTCATGCACAAGCGCTCTAGCACTGAGCCACAACTCCAGCCCTGTATTGCTTTTTTAAAAAAATATTTTTAGTTGTTAATGGACTTTATTTTATTTATTTGTATGTGGTGCTGAGGATTGAACCCAGCGTCTCATGCACAAGCACTCTAGCACTGAGCCACAACTCTAGCCCTGTATTGCTTTTTAATAACCTTAATTACCTTCATTTGACTTTCTTTAGAACGATGATCTTTTATCTTTCAAGGCTAGAGTTGGTTTTATAAATTGTGTTTCTGAGCCAGGTCTCATGAGTAAAGCTGCTACCACTTGGGCTCAGCGAGTTTGCCAGGCAGTGTGCCCTGAACTCTGAAACACTGCCTGCCAGTCACCAGGTCACAGTTCACTCTTCTGCCAAGGCAGAGTTGCAAATGAAAACTATCCATAATACCAAAGGAATAAAGTGGGAGGCCTTCCATTTCTTGGATCTGTTTACTTTCTTGGTATGGAAGTCTGGATGGCTGGCTTTGGGCCAGGTCTGGGCTGTACTACTCCCTCCTGTGATTTTTATCTTTAAAACAGGCTGATTTTTTTTTCAGCTCTTTAGAAAGAACTTTGGTGTTTTTCATGTCAAAATGTGTGGACTAATATTTCCAAAACCATTCACCATGTTCCACGTTACTTTTAAAATCAGGCCAGGTCCTTTGCAATTTACTTTTGGCTTTCACCAGAACAGTTGACCATCAGGTTAAGAGAAGAGTATTTGGGCCTTTCCATGGTCTCCCCAGCTCTAGATGCCCGCGACTGTTCACACAGGCCAGGATTCCACTTCTAACCATGTCGTCATGCTGACGGGGACTGGAGAGCCACTCAACAGGAGGTTCCAGTGGGACACAGGCATCACACGCATGACTGGAGTTGTAACCAGAAAAGTCTGTGTTTCTGAGATTCTGACCTCACCCCTTCCCTCTCCACTCCAGCTGTGGAAGTGTCCTAAAGTGGATCCCAGTGCTTGCGTGGTCCCCCCATCTCCAGTAGCTTGGACCTGGCTGCTTGCTCCTAAGAGTTGAATCCAGCAAGGTGACGGGATGTCCCTTCAGTGACTAGGCTGCCGAGGACTGGGACTCCGTCTCCCAGCACTCTCTCCTCCCTGCTGGCCTTCTCCCCTGCTCTCTTCACTTGCTACCATCGGGAGAGGCCAAGAGGCAGAAGCGAGGTCTCTCAGGAGCAGCCCCCAGAGCCCAAGACCTCCAAGTGGACAGCACTGAAAGGCTGATCCTGCCAGAATCATGCCCAGGGGCTTCAGACCAGGTCTTCCTGTAGTCCGACCTTGAGGGAGACTGTTGCCCGGGCCTGACCTTGCCGGAGGACACATCCCGTCAGGGATGCTTGTGAGCATGGGTTCCTGAGGAGAGCCTGTAAGGTAGCAGACACCGTTGTTTTAAGCCACCAGAAGTGGATTTGGAGGTAATTTGTCATGCAACAATAATGACTATCAAGAGCCCTTGCTCCCTTAACATTCTCCTCTTTTTCTTTTTTCTTAGAGACAAGGTCACTCTGTGCTGTCCCATCTGGCCCTGAGCTCCTGGAGTTAAGTGATCTCTCTGCCTCAACCTCCCAAGTAGCAGGACTGTGAGGCGCACACCACTCCTCCAGGCGCGTACCAAAGTTTATCTGCTGGAAGGCCGCAAGAGTGCTGTTCTGCTTGCAGATTTAATTTCACTGAAATGTCCATCAAAGGGGTTGGATTCGATCATTTGTTTCCTTCAGCCACTAAAATCAGACTCTCATTATTTGCTCCAAGATTCACTTTTTTCATCCTCATGAAGGTTGAATTTACTATTTTTAAGAAAAGTTTTTGCTTTTGGTTGTGGAGTTTTTTGTTTTATTTTTGCTTTGTGTGTGTGTGGCTAGGTACTGGGGATTGAACCTGGGCCTTTGACATGGTTGGCAAATGCTGCGCCACTGAAATATACATCCCTTCCCTGGCCCCGGGAGGTTTACTTTGCAGAACTGGCTGGAGTGAGCGAAGTCAGGACCCTGCAACCTCTGGAGGGGCTCAGGGTCCTTAGGGCCAGCCGTTCCTCCTCCGCGCTGTGCAGGGTCTGGCTCAAAACACCTCCAGGCTGTTCTCACTGTGGTTCCTACCTTGCAGTGTTTTTGTTTGTCTACAGTCCAGAGGACTTTCCATTTTCTACACACATTATTCCATGAATTCATGGGAGTGGTTCAGCAGATGGAGCTCCTTCTTACAGGTGCCCACAGAATGCGCTCCTCAGGTGCAGCATGCTGGCATATCAGCAGATTCAGTTCCTTTCTTTTGACCCCTTTCTGTGGCCCATCGTTGTCCACTGCTATCTCAGGAAGCACTCTTGAGCTCTGGGCATGCTCAGTGTGAATGTTACTTCTTCTTGCCTTTGTTTACAGGGGTGCCCACAGCACGCTGTGTAAGGCCGCAGGCTCTTCCAGCTCTGCTACCGAGGCTGGTTTCTGAACAGTAGCCACACCATTGACCTTGACCTCTCTAAGATCACCTTTCCTGAAGACTTGCATGCACAAGGCCAGAAGAACAACTCCATGTTTTCTTTTCTTTTCCTTCTTTCTTTCATAGTTCTAGAGATTGAACACAGGGATGTTCTACCATTGAGCTTCACCCCAGCCATTTATATTATTATTGACTTACTTATTTTTGAGACAGGGTCTTGCTAAGTTTCTGAGGCTATCCTTGAACTTATGATCCTCCTGCCTCAGCCTTCTGAGTCACTGGGACAACAGGCGTGTGCCACCACGCCTGGTGCAGCTCTGCATTCTCTAAAGGCTTAGAGAGCATATACAGGGTACCTCTCCTCTTTCCTTTCGTGTTAGTCATTTTGGCAAATTATTGGAAAATGGTAGTTCCAGCCAAAAGGTTCTTCTTTGGTTGTTAAAGATTTATCTGGAATTCCTTCTTATTTCCTTTTCAAGAATATTTGAATTTATTATTTAAAATAACAGCCTGAGCCAGGCAGAGTGGCGCACATCTATAATCCCAGCTAGTCCAGAGGCTGAGGCACGACCATCACATGCTCAAGGTCAGCCTGGGCAACTGAGACCCTGTCTCAAAAATGAAAGAATTTAAAAAGGGCTGATGATGTGGCTCAGTAGCAGTTTGATCTCCAGTGACACACACACACTCACACACATCAACACTCACACAGCTCCCTCCCTCCCACTCCTGCTGCCAGCACAGAGACAAGACCATGGAGTGGCCTGCCTGTGGCCAGCCAGCACTTCCTTCTTTACATACTTTTCAGGATGCCCTCACTTTCAAACAGGAAGCAGACTTCAGGTCCCATAGATGTGGCCAGCTCCCTGTGCTGCTGCCTAAACTTTTAAGACTTGAATGCTCAGCCTTGAACACTTTCCCCTCTTCTGCCCCTGGCATTTTCCCTGTGTTCAGCCTCCTTTTGTTCTCCACACCGCCTTCCTATATCGCTTGCTATTGACTTCAACACATGAAAGACATTTCAAAGATTAAATACCTCCATTAGAAATTTAAACACCGGCTGTGGCTCAGCAGTAGCGCACTTGCCTGACATGTGTGAAGCACTGGGTTCGATTCTCAGCACCACATATAAATAAATAAAATAAAAGTCTATCAACAACTAAAAAAATATTTAAAAAAAAAATTAAATAGATTCCAGAATCCCTTCCCTCTCAGTCCTGGGTGTTTGACAAGCCTCCATGGCCCCGGCTTTGAGGCTCCTGCTTTGAGGCTCCTGGAGGGCAGCCGTTCTCTGGGAGTGGTGGAGGCCGGTTTCTGGGCTGCAGTCAGGCTTGGGTAAGATGAAGGCATATCAACAGCAGGGAAAATCCGATGCCTCAGGGTCTGCCTCAGGGTCTCACCGCACCCGCACCCGAAGGGCGCCTTCAGGGGTGTGGCACACGTGCCACCCCAGGCATCTGCATGCTCTTCCTCCTCGCTCTGGCCTTTCTGGCTGATGCCCACCCTTGAGCAGGCCTTACTCCAGCTGCGCTAGCAACATCCTGTAGACATTGGGGTCCCTGCTAAGGGCACTCTGATTTGAGACTTTTAGAGTCAAAACCATTCCAAGTGGCTGGCCACAGGAGATCCCAAGTTCAAGGCCAGCCGTGTCTCAAAATAAAATATAAAAGGGCTGGGGCTGCAGTTCAGTGGTCCATCACTTGCATGCATGAGGCCCTGGGTTCGATCCCCAGTGCTGCAGAAAGCAAAAACAAAACTTGCTTGAAGGACCATGTTGGTGTGGCCTTCAGTCAGGCATCATGGTCGACTCTGGCTGACTTAGCAAGGAAAGGGGTCCATTAAAAGGGAAAGTGAGGTTGGCACCCAGGTGGCGGGGAACCACAATGGAGGCACTGGAGCCAACAACTAAGGCCCCATCCCATCTGGGGCTGGCCCAGGAAGTCCCCTGCCCCTGGTGCACGCCTGTCCTGTTTCCACTGACATGGACAGGCATTGCCCCTGACGTGCAGCCCTGCCATGTTACCCCCAGGAGCTGGAGGTAGCTCTACCATCACACCTACTCTTCCTGACACAGGGCCCACGGGGAAGCCCACATCCTCCCTCCAGAAGAGCTGGGAAGTGACCGCCTGGTGTTTCTCTCTCTTCAAGGGAGATGGGCCAAGCCTCTGGAGGAAGGTTGCTCCCTAAGTCTCAGAAGGGTGTAGATTCTGGTAACCAGGAAAGACAGATGCCCACTGCAGTGGGCTGGATTCCCAAAAGCCCTTGACAGCTGAGGGCCCACCCCTGAGCCACCAGGCATGTGTGCCCCAGGGCACATGGCATAGGCCCCGCTGCCCATGAGATACCCCGAGGACTGCTCCTCTAGCTCCACTCTGGCCTCACAGAGGGAAGTCTGGCTCTGGGGCTCTGTCCAGGCCCTCCTTACCAGGGACCAGCCTCGATGCCTGGAGAACACAGGGCACCTTCTCAACAGGCAAGTGGCTGAGCAGGTCCTAGTAGATGTGACAGTGTGTCCTGGTGGGGCAGGAGCTGAGATTTAAATGTGTCCTACACAGCTTTCTCTCTCAAGATCCCACCTCCGCCCACTGACTCATATGGGGGCCCCTGGGGAAGAACCAGCTCAACTCTGTCCACCATTTAGAAATTCACAGATTTGTAGGAGAGACTCTATGGAACCCAGTAGAATCAGATGATAGGATTTGCCCTATTTCTAAAGGTATCAGGCAGGACAGCCAGATGTTGAAATAGGACGAGGTTGCAGAGGGAGGAGTGGTGTATGGAGGCAGTGCCAGGCCTGATATCAGAACCTGTCCTGCCAGGGTCTTTGCTCCAGGGACATAGCAGCCATGGATACCAATTTGGAAGACAGTTTTATTGCAACCCATGAGTTTGGGGCTCAGGTAACAGTCTTCTCATGGCCACAACTAAGCCTAGTAATGGCGAAGAGAGTTATTTGGTTATTCGCTCCCCGCATCTTACTCACATTTTGCGAACACTGGTGTCTAAGGGAATCAGTGGGCGTTTACTCCTCGACACGGAGCCTCTGCAGGACCCAGGGCAAGACCAGATCAGATCAGAAGAGGCTTCTCCAGGGCAATGTTGGGGGGAGGGCACTAAGCAGGGTACTCTGAGGCAGCAGTGGGGGCAGCCAGCTGGCGTGGGAGGGGGGCCTGGCTGGTCACTGTCCGGCTGCTTTCTGTGTGTTCACTCACCAGTCCCCGCTGCAGTCCTACTGGTGGACATTATTGTCATAATCCTCCTCCTCTTTTACGGATGAGAAACTACAGCTTAGGTAGTTGTCATGTGTCAACTGCATCTTCCAAAGCCTTTGCCACCGTAACTCCTGAGCCACCTTCATTCCACTCTGGGACCCTCACACTCCTACCACTGAGAGGTGGGACATGGGAGGGTTAGGGCCCACTGCCCTCCACTTAACCCTGAGCAGTGTTCTGCCTCTCTTGTCACCAGCTGAAAGTCACAGAAGTGAATGATGTTACTGCCACAGTCATGTCTTTGACCCTGGAACTCAGAATGGGCAAGAAGTAGTCCCACTGTCCTGACTTGCCACACTGTGAGGAAACCCAAGCTAGCCCACAAGGTGACCCCCCAGGAGGTCCTGAGCCCACATGACAAGGAAGAGACACTTAGGCAGCCCAGCTGCTCCATCTCCCTGCTGTTTTGGTTTCAGCCACTGTCTGATCTCGAATGCATGGGAGATGCAGAGACGGCCAAGCTATTCTGAGACTCCCAGCCACAGGAACCATGGGAGGTAATAAAATGAGGGCCACTCATTTTAGGTTGGATTCATAACGAAGCAACAAGAAACAAAAGACTTGTTTAAGCCTTCTCAGCTGAGATTCAAATGACCCATCTAGACATAGGACAATACCTATACACACAAAGACATTTTTTTGAAATTTCCAATATGCTTGGAGTTTTAGTCCATTTTGTGCTGCTATGACAAAATACCCGAGGCTGAGTAGTTTATAAAGCAGAAATTTATTTCTCACAGTTCTGGAGGCTGGGGAATTCCAAAATGTAGGCACTTCAGGTGTGGCTTTCTGGTGAAGGTTGATCTGTTTTTAAGATTGTTCCCTGACATGACATCCACCTGAGAAGAAAAGTGCTGTGCTCTCACATGGTAGAGGGACAGAAGGAGGGAAGGAGTCTTAAGGCCTCTGGCAAGCTCTTGTACATGGCACCAATCTAACATCCTTGTTAGCAAAGCCCTCATGATGTCCCCAGAGGCCCTCACTTTCCAACTATGGCACATTGGGGCTTAATTTTCAACACTTGATTGTGGGGACACATTGAGACCATGGCATCTTAAGAAGGGGACTGATTATTGTGGAGTTTGGAATTCCTAAGATTCAGGTAACTTTTTTTAGTGTGGTCATGTTTGTGCCTATAATTTGATTAGCTCTGATATATTTAAGTTACAAAGCAAAGCCAGACTTTTCTTTCTAAAAATATGCCTCTCTTCTTCTTAGCCCATGAATGACAATTAAGTCAAGTGCCTCTCAGGACTCACCCTGGAGGAAAGGACATCTGAAGCCAGTCCTGGTGGCATGGGCCTGTAGTCCCTGCTATCTGGGAGACTGAGGCAGGAGGTTCTTGAGTTTCAGGCCAGCCTGGGCAACATAGCGAGACCCCCATCTCAAAACACACACACACACACACACACACACACACACACACATATATATATATATATATATAAATGCAGATCTGATCATAACTGTGCAAAGAGTTCATATTCTTAGTCTTCTCTGGTTGGAATCAGGTATAAAGCCCATAAATCTGTTTTTTAAATTAGCTGTCAAATGTTCTAAGTAACTACACAAATTTATGCATCTCATGGAATTATCAGACTGTAGATCTGTGAAATTTTGGATAACTTTTACCCAATGTGATAATTTTACTTTTTGATGAGTAGTTTATTTTAAGCTGTAGCCTCTGGAAGAGTTTAATCTCACCCAGTGTAGTGTTTATTTTCACCCATGGAGATAAAGACTGCGGTAACCGTGGCTAGTGTCAGTGAGCACTCGGGTGCCAGGCACCATGTGCTCAAGTCTCCTCAAACCCTCTGCTGTCTCAGGTCAGGGAAGAGACACCTTGGCAGAGGGAGGTTAAGTGCCTTGCCAGACACACAGCTGGAGGGTGCAGAGCCCAGGTGTCAGCACACAGGGCCTTGCTGCCCTGTGCCTGTTCCAGACCGGGTCCTCTGATGCACAAAATCTGCCTTCACTCAGTGTGTTTTTGGGAAATGTATTTCTTATGTGATGAGGCCTCCCTTGTACTGTGTGTGACTCCTCAAAGAGGTTTCGTTCTTAACCCAGATAGGCCTCTAAGATTTGCTTTACCAGTAAGACTAATGAAATCCGAAGAGATCACCAACTATGTTATAAAACTCAGAAAAAGCTATCATTGATGAGTTTTATTTTTGTTTTTGGTACCATGGGTTGAACGCAGGGGTGTTTTACCACTGAGCCACATCCCCAGCCCCCCCCCCCTTTTTTTTTATTTGAGATAGGGTCTTGGCTAAGTTGCCTAGGGCCTTGCTAAGTTGCTGAGGCTGGCCTCAAACTTGCAATCCTTCTGCCTCAGCCTCCTCAGTGGCTGGGACTATAGGTGTGGCCACTGTACCTGGCAATTGTTGATTTCAAAGAATTTATTCTTGGGCTTCCTGTGCCTTGTTGAGGAGTTGCCTAGCATATTTTGGAAAGTCTCTGGGAAGTTTTAAAATAAACAAAATGATAAATATGGATAGGAATTACAGTTGAGGAAACTGCTTTTAGCCCATGATTTCATCAGGAACTCAGCATCTCAGCAGGGTTTTCTTTATTATACATTTTACTATAAACAGAAATCATGCACATTAATTAGTTCAAAAGTGATTATGTTTTATATAGTAAAGAAGGAAGGGCATGATGCACAGGTAAAGTCAGGCATGACTGGTTTTCAGCTTCACTGCTGGTTTGAGTGAACCACGGGAAGACAAACTCATGTTGTTAGTGGTGGTGCATGAGCATCCTTAGAGAATATCAGAAATCCTCAGGAAGGATCCCCAGAAGCCAAGACTTGCTGCAGCTACACAAGAGATTGAGTATCCAAGGGAGTTGAATGCAGAGACATCTAGGTTAGCAAAAGAAGATGGTTTCCATAAGTTGTCTGGGTGAGCCTCAAATTTGAAATCCTCCTGCCTCAGCCTCCTGAGTAACTGAGATTATAGGCATGTGCTACCATGCCCAACCTAGATTGATGGTTTTTTTGTCAATAGCTGAAGTTACCTGGGACTGATGGGAGTAGATGTCAATGTGCTAGCTATTCTGATGACAGCTGAGTATCACTGTGCCCCTTTCCCATACCCAGCTACAGCTACCACTGCCCAGGAGGCAGAGCAGGGTCTATAGGTGCACAGAGATCAGGGTTGAGGCCAAGAGATCTAGGATGCAGGCATCAGGTGCAGACACCCTGGGATGATCAGGGAAGGTGGCCCAGGATGCCTCTCCCTGCTGCTTCTGCGGCTTCCCTGGCAATTACTCTGTTATCACTCCTGTGGCTGCTGTTTGGATAGCTGCTGCTCGGTTGGCCTGGCCCAAGTTGTGCCTTCATCCTGCAGCTCCTCAGTGAGCACATTCTACAACCTCTGGATGTTGGCATTTGTTGTGGCAGTTGTTGTCCCTAGTGCTCCTTTTCAGCTGTGATGAGGTACTGAGTCTGCCATCGCTGCCTTGCTACCTCGTTGGGCTCTTATCTTAACAATGATTGCTGCTCTGGAGGTCCCAATCAAGGGAGGGCTGCTTCTGCAGCTGCCTCTGAAACCATCATGGTTACCATAGAGATTACCACTTCAGGTGCAGGGGAAACTGACTACCTAAAAGTGTTCCAAGAGGCTTTGCCTGGGCCACAGCTGTTCCTGAGGCTCTGCCTACCCTGGTGCTCATACAGGTGGAAGTACCTCCCTGATCTTTTTAGCTATGTTACCAATTGGCTGAGGGCTCTTGGTCAATTTGGACAGAAATAGCAAAAAGCCAAAGTACAGATCCCTTAGTGTTAACAGCTCTGAGCTTTGAATGCCTGCTGCTCTCAGTTCTTGGTGTTAGCAGCTCTGAGCTCTGAATGCCAGCAGACTGATCTGTGAGGAGCACCTCCCTCGCTCATGACAGTAAGGATAGGTGGGCCGAGCACATCTATGCAGACTGGCCTGGCAATGCAGAATGTCTAGGGGTCAACAGACAGGAGACTGTGTCATGCATGAGCCCACCCCTTTTGTCCATGTAAGTGGCACTCCTTTCACCCTCATCAGGCCAGTCAGGGAAACTCTGGTTGTATACTGCTTCCCTTTGTGCTCAGCAGAAGCCCCATTGAAGCCTCTTTCTGATGGTTTTCTTTGGCATATTCGTGATTTCTAACTGGAGTGGAGCAAGCTGATCTAGTTGTGCTACGAGCTGGTAACACTAAGGACTGCTAGGCCTAAGAATATCTGGCAACCAGAGAGCTACTGAAGCACTCCAGAGAATGGCCAAGAACTACAGGAAAGCTGTGTGAAGTTATTAGAACTGGCTGTGGAAAGCTGCTGGGAGAGCTGCAGAAGGGCTGCTGGGAGCCTCTAGCTGCAGCTCTTAAGAGTTGCAAGCTTGTGCTGCTGAGAGTGGCGGGAGGGTTGCTAACACCAAGAAATAAGAGCAGCTGGCATTCTAAGTTCAGAGCTCTAACACACTGAGAGCTGAGAGCAGCTGGCATTCTAAGTTCAGAGCTGTTAACACTAAGGAAGCTGCACTTTTCCTTTTTGTTATCTGTATTTACATTAAGCAAAAAACTCTCAGCCAATTAGTAACATGGTTCTAAAGATCAGGGAGACAACACAGACTATTTCTAATTGTGTCTGGGGGAAACTTTGGTTAAGGCAGAGCAGGTGTCCAGGGAGATCAGAGGTTTGATGGGCCAGAGAACGAGGGAGTTAGAAGGAAATGATAATATTTCAACTCTTGTTCCATAAGGAATAACTGTATGACTTTGGAGGTTTAAAACAACAATATCTATCTATCTATCTATCTATCTATCTATCTATCTATCTATCTATCTCCCTGTCTCTCTCTCTCTCTCTCCATGATTGTGGGAGTTGACTGGGTTTGGCTAGGTGGCTTTCACTACTGGCATGGTCTCTCATGCTGTTGCAGTGGCTGGGGCTGAGGTTATCTCAGTCTTCTTCAGTCCTGAGTCTGGTGACTACTGCAGGCTGATGTCTGAGATCTGAGCTGGGGCCTTTGACTAGGAGATCTAAATGTGGTCTCTTCATATATTCTGGGTTTCCTCACAGCATGGCAACTGTGTTCAGAGAGTTTCTAAAGAAGACCATGGAGAAATCACGTTTTATGATCTAGCCTCTGAAGGTACAGAGCATTGATTTTGCCAACCACAGACCATTTCATATTCAATGGAAACAACACAGATCCCTATCACATTGGACAAGAGCACATGGAATAGGAGGTGTGGTTGTGGCCACCTTAGAAACTCTTCAACAGAGGATACAGAGCAGGATATTGGAGTTTAAGATTACAGAAATCTAGTCATTCAAAACGGGCAAGGACTGGGCTCGGGTTGTAGCTCAGTGGTAGAGTGCTTGCCTTGCATGTGCGAGGCACTGGGTTTGATCCTCAGCACCATATAAAAATAAATAAATAAATAAATAAATAAATAAATAAATAAAGATATTGTGTTCATCTATAACTAAAATATATATACATATTTTTTAAAAAGGGCAAGGACCATTCCTGTGGGTAGCTTTAGTGAAGTAGAAAGGTCATCAGGATTGAGGAAGACATGAAACAATGACTCAGGAATTTCATGGTCATCCTCATGGACTCTCTGACATCCTCAGAAAAGTGGAAAGACTCCAGAAAGGTATGATGAGCCAGGTGTGATGGCGCAGGACTGTAATCCCAGTAACTTAGAAGGCGGAGGCAGGAGGATCACAATTCAACATCAGCCTGGGCAACATAGCCATCCTTTGCTAAGTCCCTCATTTAATCTTTTTTTTTCCCCTGGGGAGGAGTGTACATTTTATTGGAAACCTTAAATACTCTTCAGACAGAACATAATGTCTTCAATCAAGACTCTTGTGTGGCCTACAGAGGAAAACTGTTTTATTAGAATTAGAGGCAAGGACAGGAACAATACACTGGATGAGTGCTTGGCTTGGCAAGAGGACCTCTCACAATGAATGCTCTTCAGCCAGTTTATCAGCTTTTGATACCGCTTCTTCAATGGGTCCCACCATATAAAAGGCTTGTTCTGGGAGATGGTCATATTCACCCGCCAAAATCTGCTGGAATTCTCTGATGGTCTCCTTCAGAGGTACCAGCTTCCCCACATGACTTGTGAAGATCCCAGAAACCTGGAATGGCTAAGAAAAGAAAAGCTGCATTTTCTATGCATGGGACACAGTCAACTTGTCTTCCTTGGAAAGCTCATTAAGGCTGGCAATAATATCCTGGAGGGATTTCTAGTCCTGCAGGATCTTTTGCACTCCATAGGCAACATCACAATGCTCATGCCAACAATGTTGGGATCCATGATGCGAAAGAAGTCCAGAGGATCCACAGCTCAGCAATCTCACAGGACAGCACAGTGGTAGCCCCAAATGGGCAAAGGCAGTGGCAGGGTCAGTCACGTCGTCAGCAGGCACATAGGTAGCCTGTGCAGAGGTGACAGATCCCTTCTTGATAGCGGTGATTCTTTCCTGCATAGTACCCACATCAGTGGACAGGGCAGGCTACAGCAGAAAGGGTTCTGCCCAACAAGGCAGATACCTCTGAGCCAGCGAAAGACACCATCAGTTAACAGCAGTACCTCTTGACCTTCTTGGTCTCTGAAGTATTCAGCCACAGTCAGTCCAGTCAGAACTACCGGGGCATGAGCACCAGGTGGTTTATTCATTTGACCATACCCCAATGCTACCTCGGAGGTGGCATATTTTAAGTTGATAACACCAGATTCAATCATTTCATGGTGTAACTCATTACCCTCATGGGTCTTCTCACCAACACCAGTAAATACAGAGTAACCACCATGGGCTTTGGCAACAGTGTTAACCAACTCCATGATCAGCGCTGTCTTGCCAACTCCATCCAGCACCATCAAAGAGCCCAATTTTACTATCCTTGGCACAGGGAGTTAGCAGATCCACAACCTTGATACCAGTCACCAGAATTTCCTGCTCAACATTTATCTCAATGAACTCAGGAGCCTCAGCATGGATAGGAGCAAATTGTTTGGTTTTGATAGAAACTCTCATTAATAGGTTCTCCAATGACATTCATGGATCTGCCCAAGATCTCAGGACCAACAGGAATTTTGATTGGTGCATTAGCATCTAAGACTTTCTGACCTCTAACCAAACCTTCTGTCCCACCCATAGCAATGGTTCCTACTGTGCTCTCACCCAAATGCTGGGCCACTTCCAAAACCAGCCTGGTCTCCCTGCCTTGCACTTCCAGGGCATTTAGGATAGGTGGTGATCGCTCATCAAATGACATTCACTACTACATGGATGACTGCTACCATGTGCCTGGTGGCTGGCCTGCTTTGACCATGGAGATGTTTGGGCTGCTAGCTTCTGGAAGGCTAGATTGCTGCCGGGGCGACCTTAGTAACAGCTGGACTTGGGGTAGCGGTGCCGAAGGGCTGAGTCCCTGCAAGGTCTGGAGGCTGATGCAGCAGCCACATGGCCCACAAAACTCAACAGGGCAGAGTCCGGGTAGAGACTGAGTCCTCATTTAATCTTGACAACAACTTTTGATGCAGAAACTATTGTTTTCTGTTTTGTAAATATGGCAACAGAAGATCAGAGAGAAAAAGTAACCTGCTAAAAATCACATAGCTGATAAATTGCAGAACTAAAATTCAGACTCCAGCAGTCTGGCCCCCAGACCCAAGCTCATAAGCCCTGTGCCATGAGCTAATATTCATAGAGGTCAGAACTGAACACCATGTTACTATTGTGTACTGTATGTACTGATCTTGCTTCATTGTAAGCCCCCAATGCAGAGCTCTTGACTGTTCTGGTAACTACTTTTTCAGTCTCTAGAAGAGGGTCCGACCACCAAGTAGGTACCCAGCAAGTATATTCTGAGTGAATGGGTACTCAAAAATATTAGCTATTGGTACCTATGCAACTAAAAGGTCTTCAGCAAATATCTTTTCCCAAATAAAAGGGAACTTCTTTCTCCTCCCAGATTAATTTTTCTATTACCCCAGAAAAAAGGCAAAAGCTTTAAAAATAGTGTTTTGCCCTCTCTACTTTCACCATACATTTTTTTTTTTAAAACCCAAATTTGCTTTACCACTGAGCTACACGCCCAGCCCTTTTTAGTTTTTATTTTGGGGCAGGATCTCACCCAGTTGCCCAGGCTGGCCAACTCCTGAGCTCTGAGGCCACATTAGGGCTGGTGGTCAGGTACCAGCACTGGGGTCCATGGAGCTTGGGAGGAAAGAATTCTGGTGAGGACTCATGACAGGGACCTCAGGATGCACAGCACAGGTGGAGTCTCAGCAGACATCCGGATTTAGCCTGGGGTCCAGCCTACTGCATATCCCAGAGGCCACCTCTGTTCTCACCTTGAGCCAGGAGCAAGAAAAGACTTTGGTGCCTTGTTACAGTGAGAAAATATCATAAAAGGAGGGGGTGGGAGAAATAACCCACTCATTACCTTCAGGTAACAAACAGAGAGTCCACGTTAAATTGAACAGTGGTTTATCAGAGGAGAGCCACATGATAGAAGAGGGGGACTTCTAGAACCAGACAGGCCTGGGTGCCAACTGAAGCCCTACATCAAGCAACTGGCAAGTCATCTAGCCTCTGAGACTTACTGCTCTCCTACAAAAAGTGGAGACAATGACACTTCCCTCATAGAGATCTCAGAACGTTAAAACACAATATCTCATTTGGCATGTAGATGTGTGTCCAGTGGCAGGTCAGCAAGTCCTCTGTGTATGAAGGATGTTTGTTGGGCCTCTCCTCATCCATTTTTCTTGGGTGGGGTACTAGTATTTAACTCAGGGGCACTCAATCATTGAGTCACATCCCCAGCCCTATTTTGTGTTTTATTAGAGACAGGGTCTTACTGAGTTGCTTATCACATCACTAAATTGCTTTGAACTTGTGATCCTCCTGCCTCCACCTCCCGAGCCACTGGGATTAGAAGTGTGAACCACTGCATCTGGCTCATCCAGTTTTTTTGTTTATATGTTTGTTTGTTTTTTAGAGAGAGAGAGAGAGAGAGAGAGAGAGAGAGAGAGAGAATTTTTTTTTAATATTTATTTTTTAGTTTTCGGTGGACACAACATCTTTTATTTTATTTTTTATGTGGAGCTGAGGATTGAACCCAGCGCCCTGCACATGCCAGGCAAGCGTGCTACCGCTTGAGCCACATCCCCAGCTCCCATCCAGTTTTTTAAAGTGAGCATTTTCTTCTAAATTGACAATAATAACATAATAGCAGGACCTATTCTCTCTCAAATGTAAGAATTTCTCTCCTCTCAATAGGATGTTCATCTTAGTGTTCTCCTGAAGGACCTTGGGACACCCAGGCTTCCAGTCTCTGCTGTAGAAAGATTTCTGGCCGTCTGCTGCCATACCTGAGCGTCTTTATTTTATTTTTTAAAAATATTTACTTATTTTTTAAAAATATTTATTTATTTTTTTAGTTGGACATGATACCTTTATTTCACTTATTTATTTTTATGTGGTACTGAGGATCGAACTCAGGGTCTCGCACATGCGAGGAAAGTGCTCTACCTCTGAGCCACAACCCCCACCCTGAAGGTCCTTATTGTGACTTTTTTCTAAAATGTTGGCAGACAATACAAAGCACAGAATTCTAACTCCACCAAGCAAGTCTGGAATCATTGAAGAAGCTTGCAGAAAACTTTTAGATTCCTAGTTTGGATATGGGAACTTGAGCCAACATAGATCTTCTTTGTACAAATACAGAAATACTAGATGAAATTTTCTCAGGAGGGGCTGGGGTTGTGGCTCAGAGGTAGAGCACTCGCTTAGCATGTGTGAGGCACTGGGTTCGAAACTCAGCACCACATAAAAATAAAATAAAGGTATTGTGTCCATCTGAATGAGGCAGCATTTAAACTGGTCCCATTCACTTATTCATTCACCAATAATTCTTTTTAAATATTTTAGTTGTAGAAGGACACAGTGCCTTTATTTGATTTTTTTATTTTTATGCGGTGCTGCGAATTGAATCCAGTCCCTCCCATGTGCTAGGTAAGTGCTCCACCATTGAGCCCCAACCCCAGCGCTCACCAATAGTTCTTGAGCACCTGTTATTTTGCCAGGCCCTGCACCAACCAATGGGAGTAAGTCAGGCCCAGTGTTTGCCTTCCTGGGTGCTGCAGTTGGTGGAGCAGACACTAAGTGATGGATCTCAGCAAGGAAGTTCCCTTACATACACATTTAAAAAATAATTGCTTGGTGAGATACCATCCACCTGCCATAAATCCACCCTTTTAAAATATACAACTCAGTGATTTGTAATTTATTCAAAGAGTTGGGCATCTATTACAGTATTATCTATCACTGATTCTAAAACACTCTCATCTCCCTGAAGAGTAACCCTGTAGCCATTGGCACTTACTCTCCATCCTCACCCACCCCAGCCCTTGACAACCATGAATCTTTCTTTCTTTTAGGGATTTACCTATTCTGGACATTTCATATAAATGAAATCATATTCTAAGTGGCCTTTTATGTGTGAGTCTGTTCTCTTTCACCCAGCGTGTTTTCAAAATACATCCATGTTGGGGCATATGCATTGCATTCCTTTTTGTGGCTAAATGAAACTCCATTGTATGTATATGCCACATTCTGATTATGAGAAACTGCTGTGTCTCCATTTTTGAGAAACCAGCCTCTACCTCAGAGCAAAGCCTGTCCAAGGAAGGGGCGTGTCCCTTGTCCTTGGAAAAACCCACTGAGCGCTCCTAAGCACATACCCACCCTGCTGAGTTGTTTGTCTGCAAATAACAGGAGAGATCTGTGGCCCCAGGTGTCCCTGACTCAGTTAGGCTAGGTGAAGACCCATAGCAACCCCCTAGCAACCACCAATCAGCAAGAGACAGGGAAAATACCAGGGATGCCAGATGACCCCCCCCCAGTAGTTTATGGTGGTTGATAATATGTTGGGAAACCATGTAGTTTTACACGTACACCCCTCGTGGCCTTAACCAATCAGTTCAAAGGAGTCCCCCTCTTGTACTAACCAATCACCCCTACCCAACTTGTTCCTGCCAGTGAATGTGCTAATCAATGTTAAGAGTTGTTGTTTGACTTTCTCGAGGTATGGAATGATTTGCTATGTGATGTTGTGACACATAGAGTATCCCCCAAAACCTATAAAATCTCACTGAACAAAGGACTGGGACTCACTCCCTGGGACAGCTGCGACGGGAATGGTTGTGAGTCCAGGCTTGAGCTTGCAATAAAGACTCTTGTGTGATTGCATTGAATTTGGCTCCTGGAGGTCTATTGGGGTCCTATGAATCTGGCATTACAATTATCCACTTATCACCTGATGGACATTTCTGGCTATCTGGAACAATGATACTATGCACACTCATGGACAATTTTTGTGTGGACTGTTGTTTTCAGTTCTCATTGGTGTATACCCATGAGTGGATCACTAAATCTTATAGTGACAAAGGTGGTTTAGATCTGGAATGTCCCCCAAAGGACAATGTATCAATGACTTGTTCCCCAATGGTGGCCTGGCAGAAACTTTAGGGGGTGGGGCCTATTTGCTGAAAGTAGGTCACTGGGGTGTATCCCTTTTGAGTGAGTAACTCTTGTCCATGCCCTTTCCTATCACTTCCTCCCTCCCTCCCCGCCCCCGCCCCCCTCCTCCCTCTCTCTCCTTCCCATCCACATCAAGGTGAGCAATTCTTGCTCTACCATGAGCTCCCAGTCACAACATCCTGCATTACCACAAGCCCACACAATGGAAGCAAGTGACTACAGACAAAACTCTGAAACCATGAACCTAAATAAATCATTCCTCTTTTAAGTTGTTCCTCTCAAGTATTCTGTCACAGTGATGGGAAACTTACTAATACAGAAAACTGGTGTCAAGAAGTGGGGTCGGGCTGGGGATGTGGCTCAAGGGGTAGTGCGCTCGCCTGGCATGCGTGCGTCCCGAGTTCGATCCTCAGCACCACATACAAAGATGTTGTGTCTGCTGAAAACTAAAAAATAAATATTAAAAAACTTCTCTCTCTCTCTCTCTCTCTCTCTCTTTAAAAAAAAATAACATGACTTAAAAAAAAAGTGGGGTCATTTCTATTACTATACCTGATGATGGCATTCAGAAGCCTTTGGAATTGGTTTGTGGAAAAAGTGTGGAAATGTTTAGATAAGCAGACTAAAGAAGTCTAAGAACACTTGAGCTTGATGAGTGATTCTGGTGTGAGCTCAGAAGACCAGAATGCTGATAGAAATGCAGAGGGGGGCTGGGGATGTGGCTCAAGCGGTAGGTAGCATGCTCGCCTGGCATGCGTGCGGCCCAGGTTCGATCCTCAGCACCACATACAAAAAAACAAAGATGTTGTGTCCGCCGATAACTAAAAAATAAATATTAAAAAATTATTTCTCTCTCTCTCTCCCTCTCTTACTCTCTCTTTAAAAAAAAAAAAAAAAGAAAGAAAGAAATGCAGAGGGTAAAGGCTGTGTTGATGAGGTTCCAAACATAAATGAGGACTCCATAGGAAACGACTACCAGACATCACTGTTACATTCTAGAGAAGAGTGGTCTACATTTTGTCCACACCTTGAGACTTTGAGTGACACTGCATTTAAGGATGACGGATTAATTAATCTGGTGGAAGAAATTTCAAGACAGCACAATATTCAGGATATAGCATGGATATATAGCATGCTATATATTCAGGATATAGCATATTGCTGTCTACTTTTAGCCAGATTTATTGTGAGAATTAAGAGCAAAGAGCAGAGCTGAATGATTTGAAAAACTTATACTTTAGCAGAAAAGAAGCACATGTAAATTGGAATTGAAGAAGGTGAGGTTACTGAAGAGATTAGTGCCATTAAGAAGAAGTCAAACCAGGTGCAGTGGCATACGCCTGTAATCCTAGTGGCTCAGGAGGCTGAGGTGGGAGAATTATGAGTTCAAAGCCAGCCTCAGCAAAATCGAGGCACTAAGCAACTCAGTGAGACCCTGTCTATAAACAAAATACAAAATAAGACTGGGGATGTGGCTCAGTGGTTGAGTGCCCCTGAGTTCAATCCCTGGTACCCCCCAACAAAAATTATTTTAAAAGAAGCCAAGTGCTTTGTACTAGGACAATGGAAAGCTAATTTGAGGGCTCTCAGGATCCATGTCAGGCTCAATGGTATAAAAATATAATCTGATTTGAAAGACTTTAGTTTGAGAAGAGAGTGCTAGGGTGCACTGCTTACATAGGGCTTCCCAGGAAGTTACTCCCTCAGGAATCATTTCACTGTGCAGTTGTTGAGGTAGTCAGAGGCCACTATGATGTGGTCTAAGCAGGACTGACTACTGCTCCAGCCATGGGAGACTGACATCATCCACATAATGTGGGTTTTGTAGGTATGCAGAAAGCAAGGGTTTTGGAGTAACACAGAGGCTTCCACTCAGATTTTAAAGGAAGGCCTGGGAGGCAGGGTTGGAGTCCCTGCAGGCTGCACCAGAAAGGGTGATGCCTGAAGCTATGAGAGTTAAGCTGAAGCTATAATGGAGACCCCAGAAGTTAAAGATGCCACCAACATGGAATGCCTGCTAAGGAAAGTTGCAGGCAGTGAACAGAGCGAACCCCAGAGAGTGTTGGATGGGTTGTGGCACACAAAGCCATACGGGTGGATTACTAAGTCCTTTGGAGCTCACATCACACTCCCAAGTACCCCCAAATGTTGGGCATACAGCTACAGATTTTAATGTTTGTCCTACCTGGTTTAATTCTTGCTTTGGTCTGATCCTTCATGGTTTTCTTCTATTCCTCCCTTTTCAAATGGGAATGTTTACCCTGTGCCATTGTTTATTGGTTAGTCAGTTTTCCATTTCTGTAACAAAATGTGTGAGATAATAAACTTAAAGGAGGAAAGAGTTGCTCTGGCTCCTGGTTTTGGAGCGTTTAGTCCATGGTCAGTTGGCTCTGTTTCTTCTGGGCCTGTGCAAAGAGTTCATGGGGGATCAAAGGGGCTTACTTCATGGCAGCTAAGAGGCAAGCGGGGGGTCCTTGCAGAGTCAGTGTCATGCCACCAATAACCAGCACCCTTCCTCTAGACCCCACTCCCCTTCTGCGGCAGTGCCTCGGGCTGGCAACTAAGCCTTTACCATAGGGGCCTTCCAGAGATATTTGAGATCCAAACCAGATAATGGTTTCATCAGTGATTCACAAAACCCCAGCGTCTTAGTTAAGATTTAGATAAGGTATTCCATGGGGCATGGCAGGACAATCTTTTTTTTTTTTTTTGGTATTGGGGATTCAACTTGGGCACAAAACCATTGAGTCACATCCCCAGCCCTATTGTGTATTTTATTGAGAGCCAGGATCTCACTGAGTTGCTAGCACCTCACTTTTGCTGAGGCTGACTTTGAACTTGTGATTCTCCTGCCTCAGCCTCCTGAGCTGCTGGGATTACAGGGATTACCATCGCACGGGCACCATCGCTCGGGCACAATTGGTTTTTATGAGGTAGTTCAAGTGGAAACAAAACAGCAACACAGTATGAAAAGCAACTGGCCAGAGTGGCTGCAGGCAGTTCTCTCAAGGGCTAATGCAGAGGGATTGCGTGAGCAGCAGCTAGGACTGGACTGTTGTGGGTGGCTGTTGGCTGTCTCCTGATTTCATTGAGGATCTGAAAGACAATTGAGTTTCTGTTTGATGACATGAACTTTAGCATGCTTTGGTCTGTTAGAGCCTAATTTGAGAGCTCCATAAATTGTGTTTAACAGATAAAAGGCAGTCATTTTCTGCTTTCTGGTGGGAGAAAACAGATCAAAACAAGAGAACTACTGAGGCCACTTCTCCTTCTGTATCCAAAAAGCTGACTTGAGAAAACAAAATCATCACTTAGAGTGGGAAAGCCCTCCAGGATCAAGATGGCTGAGCAGTGGCTAAGCCACAGTGTGTGTTAAATCTCCAAGGTGAGAAGTAGTGGAGGGTGTATCTGAGGTGCTGCTTAGCAATGAGCAGTCAAACGCATAGCAAGGTCACAGGTTTCCTCGAAGTTCCTCTTACAGTGTCCTTTACGTTACTGCCAGAGTAGACGTGTAAATTACCTGTAGCAGACAACCTAAAATCATTGGTACACAGACTTTGAGAGTAAGCAGACAGAAGCAGAAGGAGCTAATTGGGAAAATATGTCAAAAGAGAAGGACCAATGGGACAGACTCTCGTCAGGGTCCACTGAGGTGTGTGATGCTGAGGTGTCTCCATGCCTGGGAAGGGAGGTCTTTTTATTTTATGTAAATTTTAAAAATTTATATATGACAGCAGAATGCATTACAATTCTTATTACATATATAGAGCACAATTTTTTATATCTCTGGTTGTATACATAGTATATTCACACCAATTCGTGTCTTCATACCTGTACTTTGGGTAGTAGTGATCATCATATTCCACCATCATTAATTACCCCATGCCCCCTCCCTTCCCCTCCAACTCCTCTGACCTATCTAGAGTTTGTCTATTCCTCCCATGCTCCTGCTCCCTATCCCACTATGAACTCAGCCTCCTTATATCAAAGAAAACATTCAGCATTTGTTTTTTTGGGATTGGTTAACTTCACTTAGCATTATCTTCTCTAACTCCATCCATTTACCTGCAAATTCCATGATTTTATTCTCTTTTATCACTGAGTAATATTCCATTGTGTATATATGCCACATTTTTAATCCATTCATCTACTGAAGGGCATCTAGGTTGGTTCCATAGTTTAGCTATTGTGAATTGTGCTGCTATAAACATTGATGTGGCTGTGTCCCTATAGCATGCTGTTTTTAAGTCCTTTGGGTATAGACCCAGGAGAGGGACACTGGGTCAAATGGTGGTTCCATTCCTAATTTTCCAAGAAATCCCCATACTACTTTTCATATTGGTTGCACCAATTTGCAGTCCCACCAGCAGTGTATGAGTGTACCTTTTTCCCCACATCCTCGACAATACTTATTATTGTTCGTATGCATAATAGCTGCCATTCTGACTGGAGTGAGATGAAATCTTAGAGTGGTTTTGACTTGCATTTCTCTAATTGCTAGTGATGATGAATACTTTTTTCATGTATTTGTTGCTTGATTGTACATCATCTTCTGAGAAGTGTCTCTTCAGATCCTTGGCCCATTTATTGATTGTTTTTTTTTTTTTTTTTTTTTTTTTTTTTAGTGTTTAGCTTTTTGAGTTCTTTATATACCCTAGTGATTAGTGCTCTATCTGATGTGTGAGGGGTAAAGATTTGCTCCCAAGATGTAGGCTCTCTATTCACCTCACATATTGTTTCTTTTGCTGAGAAGAAACTTTTTAGTTGAGTCCATCCCATTAATTGATTTTTGATTTTAATTCTTATGCCACAGGAGTCTTTTTAAGGAAGTTGGGGCCTAATCCCACATATTGGAGATTAGGGCCTACTTTTTCTTCTAATAGATGCAGACAGAGACTCTGGTTTGATTCCTAGGTCCTTGATCCACTTTGAGTCGAGTTTTGTGCATGATGAGAGATAGGGGTTTAATTTCATTTTGTTGCAAATGGATTTCCAGTTTCCCAGCACTATTTGTTGAAGAGGCTAACTTTTCTCCAATGCATGTTTTTGGTACCTTTGTGTAATATAAGATAGTTGTAATTTTTGTGGGTTACTCTCTGTGTCCTCTATTCTGCACCATTGGTCTTCCAGTCGGTTTTGGTGCCAATAACATGCTTTTTTTTTTTTTTTTTTTTTTTTTTTTTTTTTTACTATTGCTCTGTAGTATAGTTTAAGGTCTGGTATAGTGACTTCACCTGCTTCACTCTAGGGAAGGGAGGTCTCTTTAGTAATGCAGATACACTGAGGTAACTTCTGGCCACTGTGCCCACATTTACATGGGATTAACTTGTAGATGAAACCCCTCCTGAATAGGGTGGCCACCATGACAGTTCTGGAGAGGATCAACTAGGGTCAAAAACTCCACCAACGTGAAGGAGGAACTGCACAAACAGTGGCAGCCGCTCCTGCTATGCAAGCCTGTGTCTTTTCTTGGTGTGTGGGCTGACCTAGTAACAGAATGTGTAAAGGTGAAGGAAGGTCACTTCTGAGGTTAGGTTACAAGATCATATTGTGTGTTTTAATGGGATCTAGGGCCTCACACATGCTAAGGAAATATTCTACCAGGGGCCCACACCTCCAATTCTCTCTTCAGTCTCTTGGGGGAAACTGCTTTTTTTGGAAAGGTGCAAGGGGCAGGAAACTGATGACTCCAGCAGAGGCTTGTCATCGGCCACCAGACTGCTTGAAAGAGGATTCCTTTTTTTTTAATATTTATTTTTTAGTTTTAGGTGGACACAATATTTTATTTTATTTCTATATGGTGCTGAGGATTGAACTCAGGGCCTCATGCATGCTAGGCAAGCATTCTGCCACTGAGCCACAACCACCAGCCCCTTAAAAAAGGATTTTTAAGCAAGCATACATCTTGATGTAGCCAGAGAGACAGAGAGTCAGAGACAGAGACATACTGAGTTATATGATCCAGGTGAACTGCACCTAGATTCCTGACCCACAGAAACTGCAAAAATAAGTTTATTGTTTGTTTTAAAGTACAAAGTTTGGGGTAAATTGTATCCAATAATAGATGACTAAGGACACTGATTATTACCCCAAATCTCTACATAAAGTCCCTGAAAATTTGAGTGCTGCAACCACAGAAAAGCTAGTAATCTCCAGAAACAGCATATTTCTTTTGGAACAGTGAGATTTATTTATTGTTTTCCTTTTAGCTGTGGCCACCAGAAAGCTCAGAACCAACGTTATGGCTCTATTTCAATTGTTTTGCGAGTCCCAATGTCCTGGTTATCCTTTTATTCTGACTTGCCTTTTTCTGTGTCCTGATTTTTTAGTTCATTTTTATATTTTTCTACATTATCTGAATTATGTTTAGCCTCCTGAAATTCAGCTTACAGAAAAGTAGAGCGTCATAAATAACTTTAAAAATACTTTTTAATTAAAGTAAATTAAAGTTTTGCACAGGTTGGACACAGGTGACTGCCGCGAGTGCCAGGGAAGATCGTGTCATTGAAGCATGACTATGGAGCTCCGGGCCAGGGTCAACTTTGATTGGGTCAGAAATATCAAGTGATAAGACGAAAAAGGCAAAAGGATGGCAATTGAGTGCCCGGGCCTGCAAAGTCACGCACAGAGGTGTCTGAAATTCATTCAGCGACGGCCCCTGAGGCCGGCGACTCACAGCCCCGCCGCGGGCCCTGCCCCCGCGCGCCGCGCCTCCCCGCGGCCCGGCCAGTCAGCGGTTGTGCGCACCGCCCCTCTCCGCTGGCCCCGCCCTCTGCCTTCGGCTCCGCCTTTCGCCACGCGCCGCTCCTTCGAGGTCTCGGCGGCCCGTGGCTACGCGCTCCGCCCCTCTGGCCGCGCCCTCCCGCCCCACCTCTTCTCTCCCCGCCTCTCTCCTATCTGCTGGCCCCGCCCTTCTCACTGGCCCCGCCCTCCACAGCGCGCCGTGCCTCCTGGGTCTCGGCGACCGGTGGTTGCGCGCTCCGCCCATCCGCTCGCGCCCGCCTTCTCCGTCCCGCCCCTTTCCCCGCTGGCTCCGCCCCTTTTCAGCCCGCCTTCCGCCGCGCGCCGCGCCTCCTGGGTCTCGGCAGCTTTCGGCAGTTGCGCATTCCGTCCGCCCGCCCGCGCCCGCCTTCTCCGTCCCGCCCCCTGTGGCCCCGCCCCCACCGCGCGCCACGCCGCCTGTATCTCAGAGGCCTGCTGGCGGTTGCGCGCTCTGCCCCTCCGCTCGCGCTCGCGCCCGCGCCCCGCCCGGCTCGCTCCTCTCGGGGCGGTTGGGCCGCGCGCCTGTGGGGGCGGGGCCCGGAGGCGGCTACCGAGCCAATGGGGCGCGGCGGCGGCGGCGGCGGTGGCGGCGGCGAAGGCGGCGGCGGCGGCGGCTGGGTCGGGCCCCGACGGGCGGCGGCGGTTGAGGAGGAGGCGGAGGGCGGCGGCGGCGGCGGGAAGATGGCGGCGCCCGTGCTGCTGAGGGTGTCGGTGCCGCGGTGGGAGCGGGTGGCCCGGTACGCCGTGTGCGCCGCCGGGATCCTGCTCTCCATCTACGCCTACCACGTGGAGCGGGCGAAGGAGCGCGACCCCGAGCACCGTGCCCTGTGCGACCTGGGGCCCTGGGTGAAGTGCTCCGCCGCGCTCGCCTCCAGGTAGCGCGGCGGCGGCGGCGGGGGCCGGGGCGGCGGGAGCGGGGCACGGGCGGCGGCGGGAGCGGGGCGCTGGCGGGGGCGGGCGGCCTGCGGGCTCCCGGCCGCCTGCGCAGGCCGAGCGGCCCGGGGCGTGGGCCGGGCCGGGCCGGGCCGGGGCAGGTGCCACCGCAGGCCGCGGGACGCGTGCGGCCGGTGACATTCGCCGACCGACGCGAGCGCGACCGGCCGGTGAGGGACGCCCTCACTGAGCGCGTTCGATTGCCGGACGTCTGCTCGCGGCGAGGCCGAGTGAGGTCCGGTGGAAGTTTGCGCTGGACCGGCGCTAGTGCCCCGCCGGGCTGCGGGCGGACCTGAAGGTTGCCGGCCCGAGCAGCGCGCACTCACAAAGACGAGGCACTTGCTGAACGGGTTTCCACACCGGGCGGTTTAGTTTTTTTTTTAAAAAAAAAACGTGATTGATTTGTCGGCTATATTTTGTTTTAATGCATTAAATTTTCCTAGGTAAGCTACTTTGAAAGACCGGGGACTTGCATTTTTAAGGTGCTGTTTTTTATAACGGGGTCTCAGCAAAAGTGAAAAGAATGATTTCATAACCATATCCCTAATATTTTGATGTTTGTAAACAGTAGTCACATTTGAGACATTACTTCCCCTCTTGTGGATCTGTAAATTGCTTGATAAACAGAAATGTATAGCTCCCTGGTTTATTTTGACTCACATATTGATAATTACAAACAAACTAGCATCTCCGAGTTTGCCTTGTTTCTGTTTGCAAACTTCAGGCTGCTGATGTTTCCCACTTGGCCTTTTTCATGGACCAGGTACTCTTTCATTTGCTCTTAAACCATATTCCTGTACCTGCTTGAATCCCTGGTTGAATCTTCCTGGTTGCATTAAACATTTTAAAAATGCATTTACAATGTAGTTTACAGTGCAAAATATATCATTGTGACAAAAAGCTCACATTTGTTGGTTATTTGAACCAACTTGAGCTTTATTAGTTACAGATACTCCTTGAGATCCACTAAATATATTTTATGCAGACATTTTGATGTTATTTTTACTTTTGGGAAGGGCTTTTAAACTTAAAAGTATCCCACCCAAAGTTAGTTGAATGAATAAATACATAATGAGAAGTCTGTGCAGCAGCATATTTGAAGTATTAAAGAAACAAATAATAACTTGATATTAGATAAATAGGAAATTTAAACAGAGTCAGTCATAAGTTTTAGGGGTTTTTTTGGGGGGTGGTACTGGTGTTTGAACCCATGAGGCACTTTATCATTAAGCTACATGCCCAGCCCTTTTTGTTATTTATATTTTTTATTTTGAGACAGGTTCTTGCTAAGTTGCCCAGGCTGGCCTTGAATTTGTAGTCCTTCTGCCTCAGCGTCTTGAGTCGCTGGGATTACAGGTGTGGGACACTGCTCCAGTTTTGGACCTTGGGGAACATTATGTAGTCTATAAAATTTTTAATAGACTTTTTATTATTTGGGCATGTAAAGAGTACTTTGTGTTTAAATTCTTAAAATTGACTTTTCTTTAAGAAGAAATGTTTTTTAACCATGTAGTAAGTATAAACTAAGAATTTTCATAAAATTATATCAAGTAATATCAACTAATATTAAAATATTTAGAAGTATTATTAGATTAAAATAACTGGATCTCTACTTTTAAAAGTGAATTTACTATGTCGTGAATGAAACTAGTATTTAATTATTAGCAATGTACATATTTTGAATTTGATTCTTGCCAAAAGATGGGTAAGAAATACTACTTGCTAATAATAGGAATAAATAGTTCACTTGCTGTTTATATGATAAAGTTATTCTGAAGAAATGTATCCAGTTTGATCAGCCTGTTTTGTAAACTGCTTTTAAAATCCATCTGTGTGTACATGTGAATATTTATTGCAGATTTGGAAATTAAAACAGCTAAAGTCTGATTAGGTAGACTTATTTTCTTTTGGAAGTGGATTGAGTAAGCATCATTAAACATTTTTATTTTGACAAGGTGAAAATGCCTTTCAATGTAAGTAGATTATTGAAGGCCTCAAGTTAGTTCAAATATTGATTGGCATATATCAGCAGTACAGAAAGATGTGACTGTTTTATGAGAAGGAAGTTTGAGTCCAGGTTTGAGTTAGTAGGATTAAAAGGTAAAGGATAAGAAAAGATTAACAGACGAAAAAGATTCTCAGGAGACTCTTCCTCTGGGATCCCGAGTTAACTTGTGATTTTGAATTACTTAAACTTACTTTATTCTTGTTTCTCAATTCTTAAATTTCCTTATTTGTTAAATAAGGTAGAGATTAATGAGACATTCTTGGGGAGTAGTATCTGTGTATAAAGGTCTTTAAAATTTTGAGAGGCATAATTACATAAGAGAATATTTCCAGATTTTGGATTTCAAAAGAAATTCAAAGTTGGGAGCTGCAACAGAACAGAATTGCAGTTTTTAAAATTCTATCAAGTACAGCCAATAAAGATAGCAATAGTAGCTGGGCATGGTGGGACACACTTGTAATCAATCCCAGCAACCAAGGAGCCTGAGGCAGGAGGATCTTAAGTTCAAAGCTAGCCTCAGCAAAAGCGAGGCGGTAAGCAACTCAGTGAGACCCCATCTCTAAAAAAATACAAAATAGGACTGGGAATGTGGCTCAAGTGGTAATACGCTTGCCTGACATGCACGGGGCGCTGGGTTCAATCCTCAGCACCACATAAAAATAAAATAAAATAAAGATGTTGTGTCCACCGAAAACTGAAAAATAAATATTAAAAAATTCTCTCTCTCTCTGAGTCTCCCTCTCTCTCTCCTTTCTCTCCTCTCTCTCCTCTCTCTCTCTCTTAAAAAAAATAATAATACAAAATAGGGCTGGGGATGTGACTCAGTGGTTGAGTGCCCCTGAGTGCAATTCTTAGTACCCGCCCCCCCCCCCAAAAAAAGATAGTAACAACTGACACCACTATCTATTGCCACATTTTATTTTTAAAGGATATTTTAACTCAGTTTGAAAGAACATAATTTCAGAATAAAAGATCTTTAAATTGAATAATTTAGCTTTATCAAAAACTTTATTGCCCCCTCCACCTTCAGTACTAGGGATTGAACCCTGGATGCTGTACCACTGAGCTACACCTCCCCATGGCTGGCCTTAAATTTGTGGTCCTCCTGCCTCACCTTCTCCAGTAGGGATTACTGGTGTGTGCCACTGTGCACACTGTTTTATTTTTTTTCACTTTTACATAAATTGGTGAAAACTCTGCTATAAACCTGAACGAGCCTGTCAACCAAATTAAGTAAGCACTTCTTGATTCTCTTAGTTTGGTGCTTCAAACTCAAATCCAAAGGATCTGGGTGGGCTCCTTGTTCTAACACTGCTTAGACTTGTGGCCTAGAGCCAGTTATGTTCATGGAACCTCTGTTGATTCTTAGGTTAAGTAGGGATATCAGAACCTATTTTGCCAGATTAAGGTTGTGGCTCAGAGGTACAGTGCTTGCCTAGCATGCTGTGAGGCACTGGAAACCACCAGTTTGGAAATCGGGTTTCCAAACTGGTGGTTTCCACATAAAATAAAATAAAGATATTGTGCCCACATATAATTAAAACATAAATGTTTTTTTGAAAACCTATTTTGCCAGATCAATGTTAGGTTAAAAATGAACTAAAAGTATATACTCAGTTATACCTGTTATTGATGGGAGATGTTCTGTTTTTTGCAGTGTCAGATCATGCATGTGTTTAAAATGAGTTTCTTGTTTTAGGTTAGTCATTTGTGTATTTAAGCATTAATTGTTTTAGTTTAATTTATTGCTTACTCCCTGTCAAAGCATCAAGATGTAAAGCATTTAAAACAATTTCAGCCCAAGCTCAATGTCATACACTTGTAGTCCCACCTACTCAAGAGTCTGAGGCAGGAGGATTGCAAGTTTGAGACCAGCCTGGGCAATGTAAGTCCCTAAGCAACTTAGTGACCCTGTTTCAAAATAAAAAGGGTGGAGCATAACCCAGTGGTAGAGCCCCCCAGGATTCAATCCAGTACCACAAAAAAACAAAACAAACAAAAAAAAGAAAGTTTCAGAAGTAGTGCAAGAAAAACAAAATAATATGCAGAATACTCTTTGTAGGTATTTCCTATAAGTTGCATTAGATTCCCTAGAAGGATTTCTATGTAAAATAGTACAGATAATCTTGAAAGATTAATAGACTTAACAATTCACAAAACATTTCCTTGTTTTACAAAATGTTGTACTTGTACCTGTTCCATAGCTAATAAATAAATAAAAACCCACCACCTATTCACAACTCATTCCCCATTGAAATGATGCAGTTTTATAATCTGTGGATTTTTATTGCTGCTTTTTGTTCGACAGATTCAGAGGTCCTGGCTTGCCCAGGGTAACAGAGGAAGTAGAAGGTTAAGATTGGAAATCTGGTTTCCAAACTGGTGGTTTCCAGAGAACTAGCTTGGATCCCTGATCTATCCCTTGTGTGATTATCATGCAGGCCTGTGTTTGCTCTTTGAGATTTGAAGGATGGCTTAGCAGGTATAGTGAAGTCTCCTTTCCCCCCATCCCAGAAGTGTGCTCCTCCCTGTAACTCAGGGGGCTGCAGAACTTTACAGAGCCACTTTATTACTTTCAGAATAGAAACAACCATATTGTTACCATTATTTTTTTAAATATGAAGGTGTTATCATAATTCTGACCTCTATCTTCCTTTCTTTCTTTTTTTTGGGGGTGGGGTGGGGTAGTCTACCACTGAGCTTCACCCTTAGCCCTTTTATTTATTATTTTGAAACAGTCTCACTAAATTGCTGAGACTGATCTGAAACTTGGAAACCTCTTGCCTCAGCCTCCCAAGTTACTGGAATTACAGGTGTGCACCACCATAGCCCTATTTGTATCCTGCTTTCTTAGCATTCTATCACCACCATACTTTTAAATGCTTGTAATCATATTTAGTGAAATGTTTATGAATGCTAGTGTGAGAAAGAAAATTTGTTTTAATAGTTTTGACTAACATGAATTAAATATAGATTGTTGTATTACAACTATTTTCTGGTACAGAAATTTCAGAAGTAGTATAAACTAACAGAGCATGAGAAATAGAAAGAATCACAAAGAAGTAATTCTGAAAGACCATAAAGTAGAGATTAATGTTTACAGGTAGAGCTTACTATATGCTAGGCAGTACTCTAAATACTTCACATATATTCTTAGAACAGTCCTATGAGGTAGGTTAGTTTCATTGCCATTTTATAGATGAGAAAACTGAGGCACATAGCGTGTGCATGACACTTGATCTAGACAGTGCAGTGGCAGGGGCCTACTTCTAACTCAGACTACCTGGCTCAAGAGTCCAAGAGCACTTTATCACTTCAAGTTTACTACTTCCAAGTTCCTTAGAGATCAAATATTGATAAGTTACACCCATATCAGCCAAATGAAAAAATATTGTACAAACAATAGTGCCGTTTTTTTAAATATAAAAACATATGACAGGGCTGTAGCTCAGTGGTAGAGTGCTTGCCTAGCAAATGTGAGGCACTGGGTTTGATTCTCAGCACAACAAAAATATATAAATACAAATAAAAGGTAGTGTGTCCATCTACAACTAAAAAAAAAAAAAAAGGTAGGACAGAAATTCCTAGAGTTTGTATTAGAGCTCTTATCTGTTCAGAGCAATCTTTTTGGAAAAGCCAGAACATAACTATAAAGATGTGGTATTGAACAAGTAAGCTGCTGGAGTGTTTGCTATCTAAGCCAAAACCCGTGAAGACCAGACATTTGTTATACCCTGTTAGTTAACAGATCTGCAGTGGGTAAGCTAGAAAAAAGACTATCCGGGTTAGCTGGAAGGAAGATAAAGTGAATCTAGGTAGTGGGAGGGAAGAAAGCTAAATCTATAGTGGTTGGATAGCCCTTTCTGAGGGAGGTGTTGTCTGTGGATCTGCTGCACTTGAAGACAGGAAAATTGGCCTGGGTTGTGGTGCTGGCTAAATCACCAGGCAGAACTAGGAACTTTAGAGAGATTGATTATTTCCTGGATGATTAGAAAGAACTGCAGGGAACAGCACAAAGAAAGGAATGAAAGTTTTCTACCAATTGGCAATAAGGAGAGTGGCAAGTGGTCATAGTGAATGTAATATAGACCTCCACCCGAGTTGGGGAAGGGCTGGCATCTGGAGCGTGGTCAGAAAAATGCAAAACCAGGCATTCTTTTATACCCTGTCTTTGTTTTTTTTTTTTTTTTAAAGAGAGAGAGAAGGGGAGAGAGAGAGAATTTTTTTAATATTTATTTTTTAGATTTCGGCGGATACAACATCTTTGTATATGGTGCTGAGGATCAAACCCGGGCCGCACCCATGCCAGGCGAGCGCGCTACCGCTTGAGCCACATCCCCAGCCCTATACCCTGTTCTTGTAAACAAAGATAAAAGAAGCACTGAGTCTTGGGTTTTCTTCTACCAAGTATTTGAGCTAGATTGTACTAGACCTGTATTAGATGACCAGTTTTCAGGATTTCTTCCTCAGAATGCTTGTTCTGTGTCAATGGACAGGGATTTCATAACATTTGACTCATATTTTAATATATTATTCTTTAAAATATTATAAACACTTATTGCTGGGTGTGGTGGTATATACCTATACTCCTAGCTTCAGGAGGCTGAGATAGAGGATTGCGATTTCAAAGCTAGCCTCTGCAAAAGTGAGGCGCTAAGCAACTCAGTGAGACCCTGTCTCTAAATAAAATACAAAAAAGGGCTGGGGATGTGGCTCAGTGGTTGAAAGCCCCTGAGTTCAATCTCTGGTACCAAAAAATAAAAATATACTGGAAACACTTTTGTGTTTTACAATTTCAAGGCCCAATGCTATCGTCTTCTGCCTCTGACACTGGACAGGTTAGTCTCTGCTCACTTTTCTTATTTGTAAGTAGGTTTAGTGTGACATTTGCATTGTAGAATTATTTAAAACTGAGCAACAGGTGTACAAGCATTTGGCACCAAAGCATTCAACAAACACTCTTATTAAAAAGTGTGTAAACGTGGACTGGGGATATAGCTCAGTTGGTAGTGTGCTTGCATCACATGCACAAGGCCCTGGGTTCAATCCCAGTAACCCCCCCCCCCCCACACACACACCAAAAAAAAAAAAAAGCATGTAAACATCTTGGTTCTTTTTTTTTTTTTTTTTCAATTAAAAGTATTCATAGTTATGGATGGACCTGATGCCTTTATTTTACTGTTTTATTTTTATGTGGTGCTGAGGATTGAACCCAGTGCCTCACATGTGCTAGGCAAGTGTTCTGACCCTAACCCTAATCCCTTGGTTCTCTTTTAAAGTTAATTCTTGGACAAGTCTCATTTTTAATAAGCTTTGTACTATGATTTTTTTTAAAAATAAAGCCTTTATTGTTTTCTATTTTGTTAAAGAAAAAAATTATAATAAGGGCAATTCCTACTGTGTGTCACCAGATTATATTAATTTACTGTCAGCAGTACCTTTGCAAGTTTATAGTTTGTTATTTAAATATTTTAGGGGAGTGATAATGGTTTTTAAATTATTGCTTGTTTTTATTTTAGTTAACATTTCAATATTAATCACCTGTGTTTCAAGGAAAATCTAAATTAGTAGTTATTCTTCATGGTTTAATTTGTGAAGTTTTCTTAGCAGTAGGTAATGTGTGGATAACCATGCATGTCTCTGAGTATTTGGGTGTGTGATTTTTATGGTGCTAGAAATTGAGAAATCAGATGATTTTATGATGGCATTCTGGTGAAGGGACTCCAGGAATATCACTCCAATCCATAGCCATTATTTTCAAATCTGTTGGGAGAGAATTTTAGTAAACATGTGTACTGATGAATGGAAAGTGAAAATACTTTATATTTTATTTATTTTTGTTGTGGTGCTGGGTTTTAAACTTGAATCCTAGAACACCATGAATTAAGCCCGCTCTGTCTCCCCACTTCTCAAACATTACTAGATCTTCCTCATGTGATCTGAGCAGAGCCTGATTTAACTCATTCCTATCAGTTGCTCTGGGTCATGTAACCAGAGAGAGTCCTTTTGCCTTGGTTGACTGCTGATCTGGCCTTGGCCACCTGCCCTGGGCATTTTTTGCCCAAGTAGTTCTGGCCCTGGCTGTCCCCTGAAGAAGAGAAGGCGGGGCTGCAGTGGGGTCGCTGAACCTTCCCGTACTGCCTCTGTCACAAGAAGCTAACCTTGTAGTGGTGACTGCCCAGTTGCACAGACACAGCCAGTGCTGTCACATTGTCCTCTTATTCCGGAGAGTGGAAAGAGCAAAAGGGGCCCTGATCATTCTTCTCAAAAGACCCACACCTAAACTTAGAGCCATTCTCAGAAACCCTGGTTTTCTCTTGGGTGGTTGCTGGTCTTCACCAGCAAAGAGGTGGAGTAGGAACTGGCTTGCTGAGTGTCACATGTGATATGTACCCTCCTAGGTTCACATCAGCATCCCCCCAGTGGCTTGTTTCTCCTGAGATGTGCTTTTCTCCTGCTTAATGGTTCATGATGTGCTCTTTGATTTTCCTCCTACCAGTTGGTTCCTTCCCTTCTCTTTTTGCTGGCTTATGTCTGTACCTGGCCATTACTGTTAATGTTTCACAGATCAGCTCTCGTCCCTCCTGTCACTTTCTTTTCTCTTTAACAATCACATCCCTGCTCACAGCTTCACATATGTGTGAATCCAACATTTTTGTCTTTTACCAACCTCTTCTTTAAGCACTTGATCTGCTTATCTAATTGCCTAAATTGCTTACTGGACATTTCTATTTGGCCATTTCAGAAGTACTTCAAATTCAACATGTCCAAGATTACATTCATATTCTTCCTCTGAAAGTGCTGTTTGCTATCAGTGAAAGGCGTCACCACCCAAGCATTGTGCAAATCAGAAACGGTGGCTTGTCTGTGCCTCCCCTCCCCATCCACTCACCACATCCAATAGATTGTTTTCAACCTTTTGAAATTTGGAAGCATAACATTCTAATGGTCACTTTTCTAGTTTTCTCATTCTCACCAGGATTGCATGCAAGCTTGAAAGCTTAGTTTTGTCTGTTATTTGAACTTGGTATTAATGGAAAGTTTTAGTTTTACTTGGCTGCTTTCACTGAGTATTGTTTTGTGAGACTCATCCATGTTTTATAGAGCTATAGTTTGTCCATTCATTAATCATTGCTGAATATACTTTTGAATATACTTCAGTTGACTAAATTGTTTTCTTTTGGGTAGGCTCTTAAGTTATTCCCAGTTTGCAGCAATTGTGAATATTAATTTTTTTAATGTTTTTAGTTGTAGATGGATATAATAACTATTTTATTTTTGTATGTGCCTCACATGTGCCAGGCAAGCGCTGTACCACTGAGCCACAATCCCAGCCCAACATTTTATTTATCTTCAATTTCAGTCGGTACTGTCAGACTGTTTTCCAGAGTGGTCACTTTGGCTTAGATTCCAACTTGTATATGAGAATTCCTGTGTATCCGCCTCTTTGCCAAACCTGGGAACTGTCAGTCTGTTAAATTCTACTTATGTTTATTTGTCATTTATTTATTTTGCAATATTGGGGATTGAATCTAGGTCCTTGTGCATGCTAAGGAACTGAATCTACACACCACCCCTAATCTATTAAATTTCAAATTGACCATTGTGATTTATATGTTATGGGTTTTTGAATGTAACTGAGGAATAAGCTGCTAGGACATTCTGCAAATCTTTTATGTATGTACTCATTCCTATTAGTTCTATGTCTAGGAGTGGATTTCTAGGTCACAGAGTAGATGAGTGTCTATTAAAGTCTTTCCCAAAGTGGTTGTACTATTTAATACTTCTCTTTGGTTTTAATTTGTTTTACCCTGGTTACTGATGAGATTGAGCAGCCCCTCCGTGGTTTTTGGCCATTTAGATATCGTCTCTTTTAAGAGCTCATTAACACCTTTTGCCTGTTTTTCTGTTAGGTGCTCCGTCAGTGTCTTATGTTTGTAGGATAGATGGCTATCTATAGATATAAATAATATGTATACACACATGTATACACATATCTAACACACACACCCTGTATCTGTGTCACAGATACTTTTTTTTTTTGCATTATTGGAGATGGAACCCAGGGCTTTACACATGCTAGGTAAGTGCTCCACCACTGAACTACATCCTTAGCCCATTTTATTTGTTTGTTTGTTGAAGACAGTGTTTCACCAAGTTGCCAAGGCCGGCCTCAGTCTTCTAAGTAGCTGGGATTACAGGAGTGCACCACCTTATTCAGGTTCTATGTATTTTTTACTCTCGTGTTTTACCTTGCCACTGCCCCCGCCTTCTAGCTCTCTCTATTTTGATGGGGTGCTAGGGATTGGGTGCTTTACCATGAGCCACATCCATATTCCCAGCCCTTTTTATTTTTCATTATGAGACATGGTCTCACTAGGTTACCAAGGAATTTACTAAGTTGCGGAGGCTGGCCTTGAGCTTGAGATACTCCTGCCTCAGCCTCCTAAATTACTGGAATTACAGGCATATACTTCTACATCCAGCTGCCTTTTTATTCTCTTAAATGTACCTTTTGGTTAACAGAAATCTTTATTAATTTTAATGTAGTTAAATGTGTTAATGTTTTCCTTTGAAATTAGAGATTTTTGTATCCTGGTATGAAGAAGATATCCTATCTTTTATTGTTTTGTCTTTCACATTTACATCAACAGTTTACATAGATGTTTTTAAGTAGTGTGAGATACGGGTCAGTTATTTTTCCTGTATGACTACCTGAGTATTATTGTTATTGCCGTACAGTTTATTGGAAAGAAACATCAGTGAATGTACAGGAATTTGGGCTCTCTTGTTTTGTTCTTTTCTTTGTTCATGGGCCTCCTCTGTCTCATTTTCTTAAATACTCTATTTTAAGAATTCTCAAAGAGTGGTCTGGGTACCATATAGTGTTCCTGAGACCGTTTCCGTGGGTTTGCCAGGTCAGAGCTCTTTCTGTAGTAAGATGAAGCTGTCATGTGCCATTGGTTAGGGCTTTCCAGAGGTGTATGGCCTGTGACGCAGCAGCAGATCTGACAGATCTGAGAATCCAGCTGCTTTCTGTTAAGCCAGACAGAGACTTAAAGAGTGTACCCTTCTCAGTTCTTTTGTCTTCGAAAACAATTGTTTTTCATAAAATGGTATATAAGTGTGTCATGGATTTCTTGTTATTTTTAAAGGAAACAGTAAGTATTTAAAACTTTTCTGTTTTAATTTCTCATGTGATAAGTACAATAGAGATAATTCATATAAACTGAAGCTATTTAAAGTCTCAATAATCTGTAGAGAGGTAAGATGGAAAAGTTTTGAGAATCACTGTTCCAGTTTCACAGGTCTTAGTATCAGTGGCTGCCAAGCCAAGGCTGGGCTCCCTGCTGCCTTTCTACATACTGGGCCCTGTGGGCTTGTGAGCTGTACAGTGTGCCTGAGGGGGTTTCAGGGGAAGCTGTGGAGTGGGGAAGTTTTGGGTAGCTGAAGTCTTCACTCCATTGAGTCTTCCAGTTCATGGACGTGACTTTCCCATGTAATTTGGCCTTTAAGGGTTTTTTGTTTGTTTGTTTTTAATGCTAATATATAGGAATTTTTGAAAAAATAAGTCATCTTTGAAATGAACTTGAGAACTAACAAAATTAAAGGTATCTCTGAAAAATATTGTAAAACTTTGCAGAAGGACATAAAAGAATAAATACTAAGGCATAACTTACTCTTCAATAGGATAGCTCTCACATTGAAAAGATGTCAGTATCCTCTAAATTAAGATGCATGTTAAAATTGGTGACATCTCTGTCACTTCTTGATCACACAGTAATGAAGTTTTAGGAACATTGTAATCAATTTATTTTACTTATTTTCCTTTTATTTTAAGCACAACTCATGTCATCTTAAAAAAATGTTTTTAGGGGCTGGGGATGTGGCTCAAGCTGTAGCGCGCTCGCCTGGCATGTGTGCGGCCCGGGTTCGATGCTCAGCACCACATACAAACAAAGATGTTGTGTCCACCAAAAGCTAAAAAAATATATATATATATATATATATATATATTAAAATATTTTTTAAAAAAGTTTTTAATCTAATAGAGTTCTTTTACTTTTTAATTTTTTTTATGGTTTTTTGGTAAGTGCTGGGGATTGAACCCAGGCCCTTGTGCATGCAAGGCAAGCACTCTACCAACTGAGCTATATCCCCAGCCCAATAGAGCTCTTTTCAACTGGAGTAAGATAATTGTGCATCTTATCTTGAAGGTTTAAAACTCAGTGATAATAATCTATAAATTCTATATAATCTCAAATAATATTTCAGTAGTCTTTTCAAAACTCAATACTAAGCCAGGTGTGATGGCACATACCTGTAATTGTAGTGGCTCTGGAGACTGAAACAGGAGAATTTTAAGTTCAAGACCAGCCTTAGCTACTTAGCAAGACTTTGTCTCAAAATTTAAAAAAATTAAAATGTCTGGGGGTGTGACTTGGGACTAGAGTGCCCTTGGTTTAAATTCCCCAGTATGGGTAGAGGAACTCCTTTATTCTAAAATTTATATGAAAAAAAAAAGTGAAATTTTGTGTGAAAATCATGAAGACCAGTGTTCAAGAAGAGAGAATCAGTGCTATCTAACACACAAGAGTCTGTTGAAGTAAATTAAGTCTGTGAAATAATTAAGACCATCAGAGTAGAGAGACCATCATTAGTACAGACTTGAGATTACGGAAGTAGCCTCACCTGCAGAAAGGATTTATGTGATAAAGATGAAAACACTGAATTTTTAGTAAATAATATAGGGTTATCTTAATAGCCATCTGGGAAAACAGTGAAAGCTTGCCTGCTGTCTCTCTCTTTATTCTTTACTAAAGAATCTTTATTGAGCCAAGTGCAGTGGTGCACACCTGTAATCCTAGCAGCTGCTATAATCCCAGCAGCTTGGGAGGCTGCAGCAGGAGGATTGCAAGTTCAAAGCCAGCCTCAGCAATTTAGTGAGACCCTGTCTTTAAATGAAATATAAAAAGGGCTGGGGATGTTGCTCTGGGTTAAGTGTCCCTGAGTTCAATCTCTGGTACCAAAAAAAAAAAAAAAAAAAAAAGATAGTATATGCATTTTCAGGGATAAACTTAGTAAATTTTGGGTCTTAAAAATACAACTCAATAAATTTTTATATATGAATCCTCAAAAGTAGCCACCATTCAGATCAAAATATGGATTATCTCCATCACCTCAAATTTCCCCGTACACATTTCTCCCATTCAGTACTACCTCTTCCAAAAATAGCCACATTTTTAAATTTTTTTCAGTTGTAGATGGGCACAATGCCTTTGTTTTATTTTTATGTGGTACTAAGGATCGAACCCAGTGCCTTACACATACCAGGTATGGGCTCTACCACTGAGCTATAGCCCCAACCCTAGGTAGCCACTTTTCTGACCTCTATTAATGTGTGAGTTTTGCCTGCTTTTGATCTTCAAATAAAGTGAATCATATAGTAGGTCCTCTTATGTCTAGCTTCTTTTTAAAAACTGAGAATGGGGTTGTAGCTTAGTGGTAGAGTGCTTTCCTAGCACGTGTGAGGCACTGGGTTCAATTCTTAGCACCACATATAAATACATAAAAAATAAAGGTGCATCATAATTATAATTTCCATGTACCTTTCAACATTCTTTATATTTTTGTTGCACATTGTAGGTCTTTTCTATTTTGGAGTGTTATGTTTTGTCAATATGCCATATTTATACCATTATTGATGGAAATTTTGGTGGATTTCCATTTTTTTTGGCTAATATGACTAAATCTGCTAAGAACATTCTTGTACATGATCAGTGGACATAAGAACTCATTTTTTGTTGAAATTGAGTGGAACTGCTGATCATAGGATATATGTAAGTTTATTTTTAGGATATATTGCCAAACATTTTTCTAGAGTGATTATACCAGCTTTCACTACAATCAGCAATGTATGAGAATCTCTCTTGCTCTGTTTTACAAGACCCCTGAAGATATAAGGAAAAGAATGATGATTTGTATTAAAAAAAAAAAAAAGGGCAACTATGTGTAGCAAAACCTAGTATAAGCCCAGTTGGAACTCTGTATTATAAAGTGGGAAAAATAATTGCCAGGCATCATGTTCAAAGAACTGATTTTCTTTAAAAAAAAAAAAAAAAAAAAAAAAAAGGAGCCCTTGATTATGGGAAAGACCAACAACTCAATAGAGAGTGAGCACAGGACATTCAATAGCAGTTCAAACAAGAGTCAAGTAGCTCCTAAATACGGGATCCTCAATTTCATTCACAAGAGAAAAGCAAATTGAAACAAGTGAAAGCATTTTTAATGTATCATATTGGCAAAGGTCAACAAATTTGATGAACTGTTGGATGAACTGTAGGGAAAGAGCTACTTCCATATATTAATGGTAGAATTTTAAACTTTATGGAAATCACTTTCATAATATTCACTAAAATTAATGCACATACCTCAAGGGCAGTTTGGATAAATTGTCATGTATGTACACATTAGGATATTATAAAGCAACAAAAAGGAACTACAGTTTGCTAGTATGTATGACTCACAAATATAACATTGTGTGAAAGAGCCAGACACAAAAATATAAGTTCAAAAACAGACAAAATTACTGTATGGTATTAGAAGGGGGGTTGTGTCACACTTGAGGAACTCTGGATAGGGATACAAGAGGGACTTTAGGAACTTATAGTCTGTTTCTTTGTATGAATCCTGGTTCTCAAGTATGTGTACATTAGGAAAGTTCATCAAGCTGCAGTTAGGATTTGTAAACTTTTCTGATTGTATTCTATTTGTTCATCCCTTGGTGTCCAAGACCCCTGTGGATACCAGAGTCTGCAAGTATTCCAAGTCCTTCATCCTCATCTAAAATGGCCCAGTATTTGCATGTAACCTATGCACATACTCCTGTATACTTTAAATCATCTCTGGATTACTTATAATACGTAATATAATGTGAATACTGTGTAAATAGTTGTACTGCATTGTTTTGGGAATAATGGTCTATACATGTTCAGTGAAGACAGTTTATTTTCTGAGTATTTTCGATCCATGTTTTAATCTTCAGGTAGAGAACTCAGGTACAGAGGACTGACTTCAATTTAAAAAAATTATATAAAAATAGTGTGTGTGGAGACTGGAGTTGTGGCTTAGTGGTAGAGCACTTGCCTGGCATGTGTGAGGCCCTGGGTTTGATCCTCAGCACTGCATGTAAATAAATAAGATAAAAGATCCATTAAAAAAAATAGTGTGCATGTATATACAGTAACACAGAGAATGCATATACCCTTTGTTTTAGTAATTCCCATCTAGGCATATAACATACATATGTACACTTAGCAGGGGTTAAGGGGTTAAATAATATGAAGACATTTAGTGCTGTGTTAGTTTGGACAAACCCTAATTACCCATCAGTAGAGAGCTATTAAAATAATAACATAATCATATATTGAATTAGCAACTTTTAAAATTAAGGCAATTCTGTGGGAACTAATTTGGGAAAGATACATTAAAGGAAAAGACCAAAGGGCGTGAGTAATATAGCTGTTGAGTTGCTGTTTGTGTATGGGTTGTCTTATTTAAAGACATGCATACATAGGTATATGTAAATAGAATACCTTTGGAAGGGTGGGAGAACATATTAATACCAGTTCTCTGATGAGTGAAACTGAGTGTTTGGAGGGCAGAATTGGAAGATGCTCTTTCTGTATTTTGTGACGTTAAGACTTGAAAAAAATTTTAATTGTGGCAAAGTACATATATCATAAAATTCATTGTCTTAAACATTTCTCTGTGTACAGTTCGTAGTGTTGAGCTGATTGCATTATTGTGCACCTACTCTCCAGAACCCTTCATACCCAGTACAGGGATCTCTCTCCCTCTCTCTACAGCACTCGGAATTTGACTGCTGTGCATACCTCTCAGAGGGAGAGTCACTCATGATTGTCTTTTTGTGACTGGTTTATTTAGCACAATGTCCTCAGGGTTCATCCTTTGCTATTTTGTAACTTTTGAATTCTGTATTTGTTTGTTACTTATTTTAAGAGATCATTAAGCTATTTCCTTTTCATTCAGAGCTGGTTATTAGCATGGTAAAGAGGTAGTGGCATGTGCCTTTATTTAGCTTAAACAATTTCAAATGCCAGTTTGGGCAGCAAACAACTTTATTGCCAAAGTGCCATTTGAATTTTTGCTTTACTATATGTTTCTCCTTTTTTTCATTGATAGATGGCAACCAAATTTGTGTGCTCAAGTCCTCAGCCTCTTGACCCTAATGAATAATTTTTCTCTTTGGACTTATCATCCAAATTTGGTTCTTACCTCTTTACCCCAGGCATAATCTGGTTCTGTGCCAAGGGCATTGCTTCCTCTTTGCAGATTTCTCCTGCATCTCTGACCTGGGAAAAAGTGTTTTTTCATTTTACTAGCTCTTTTCTTTTTCCTGTAATTGTTAGTACATATTATTTATACAGAATAATGAGATTCAGTGACAATTTCACACATGCATGTAATGTGCTTTGATCTTATCTACCCTCCCTCTCCTTTCTCTTATCCCCTTTCCCTTCCCTAATAGTCCACCTTCTAGTTTTTACCATGTGCACATGTGAGAGAAAATGTGATTTCTGAACCCTACTTGCTTAACATGATCTCCAGTTCACCCATTTTCCCCCCATGACATGATTTTGTTCTTTATGGCAGAATAACATTCCAGTGTGTGTATAGACCACGTTTTCTTTATCTGTTCATCCAGTGATGGGCATCTGGGCTGGTTCCATATCTTGGCTCTTGTGGTAGTGCCTCCATGAGCATAGGCATGTGGTATCTCCAGTACGCCACCTTTAATTCTTTCAGATGTACACCGAAGAGTGGGATAGCTGGATTAAATGGTAGCTCTAGTCTTAGTTTCTTGAGGAAACGCCATAGTATTTTCTGTGGTGGCTGTGCTAGTTTACCTTCCCAGTACAGTGTATAAGGGTTCCTTGTCCCTCACACCCTTGTTATTTTTTGTTTTCTTGATAGTAGCCATTCTGGGTGAGATGGAATCTCAGTGTGGTTTTGATTTTCCATGTGCTAGATTTTCCATGCTGCTCTGAGATCATTGTTCTAGAGCCCACTGCAGTAATACTGTTTCCTGATAATTGAAATTCATTTTTTTCAGTAGGATTCTGACTGGTTGTGGGATCAGAGGAGCAAATCGAAATGACCAAAGTTTATGGAAGGATTCTGCAAGTTGTTTAGGACAGAGGGGGACAGGCAGGCTCTAGGGTAGAAGATGTGTGACTCATTTTCAAAAAACCAGTTTGAGGTGATAGCCTACAAAAACAGCTGGAGCTGAGAGCTGGAAACAGAAACTTAAAAAATAGCTTCCCATTATAAACTGTGTGTATGTTGAGAATATGGAAAAGTATAAAGAAGAAAACTGTTTACAAAACAGATTATCATAACATTGTCACTGATTAACTTTTGGTTATTTTTCTGGTTGTATATTTGTGAAACTGTGTGTGTGTGTGTGTGTGTGTGTGTGTGTGTGTACACTTTTGCAGATACATAACCAGAAAAATAATATATATAAATTCATGTAATATATATATATATATGAACTCAATTAGAAAGCATAGTTGATTACATTTTGTAGTGTTTTTTTTTTCCCCTTTGTAGTTCAAGATCAGTCACATATAGTCAGAGTAGAGGAGAATTAGAGTTTAGTGTCAAACTAAGAATGGAGCAAATTTGAAGGAAAAGGGAGTAAAACAGTATAGGTGTTATAAAGAGGTGGAATGGGAGAAATACTGATGATGTGGAACTAAGTTACAGTTACAGTTGATTTACAGTATTTATTCTCTCCAGCAATGATGGAATAGCAAGGTCTGGATTTACCTTGACTATCTTAAGAAACTGGAAGACTGGATAGTATATGAAGCAGTTCATAGATACCTGATAACAGGCAGCATTAAATTGCTATGTCCTACTGTGCTCTGTGACTGCCCCAACCTATTGCCTGGAGGTTGTTTGCAGGCTGTAGAATGGGGATGGGGACCCAAAGAGAGCCTGATAGTCTTACTGAGTTGAGAAATTAGAGATAGAAGTGGGGATGGAGCAGCTATAATTTGTGGGACAGAGTACCTTAGAGTAGGGAGATGCAGAGAGCTCCAGAGACATGCAACCCTAGGGGTCTCCTTGAGTAGTGGTCTGCATATGCATGAGAGGAGACCACTTGAAGCCAGTTGGAAGTAGTGTGCCCACTAATATATACAAAGGCATCAAAAGGGTATCACCTTGGTAATGAGGCTAAGTTACCCCTAAATTAAAGGCTTTTCTGTACTCACCCTAATACAGTGCAAAAACTAGTCAGTCTCTTAGAAGATCCAGCCAATTCCAGAAAACTGTGTGCCAAAACAAAGTCCATCACTATTTTAAGAATACAGCAAAATTCAGCATCCAAAACATAAAAGTCACAATGTTTGGCATTAAATAAAAAATTCCAAGGCATGTGGGGCTGGGGTTTTTGGCTCAGCAGTAGAATGCTCGCCTAGCACGTGTGAGATGCTGGGTTCTATCCTCAGCACCACATAAAAATAAATAAAGATATTGTATTCAGCTACAACTAAAAAAATATTTTTTAAAAATTCCAAGGTATGCAAAAAGCCAGGAAAATACGTCTTAAAATCCAGGATGAAAATCAATCCTAAAACTGATGGAGATAATGGAATTAAGCATTAAAACAGGAATTATTACTGTGTTCAAAGGTAGAGTAAGTGGTTAACATAATGGGGAGAGAAATGGAAGAAAAAAAGGCCCAAATAGAATATCTAGAGTTGGACATAAAATGGAAGGAACACTGACGTGATTAACAGCGGATAAGGCCCTACAAATGAGTGAACTTAAAGATGATAGTAACTGTCCAAAGTAAGCAGAAGGGAAAATGGAGGAGCCGGTGGAGCATCAGCGACTCGATAGGCAGTAGCTAGGGACAAAAGCAATTGAACACGCATGTATTTGAAGGCTCAGAAAAGAGAGAGGAGGATAGAAAAATACCTCTAGAAAGCAATGACAAGAAAACGTTTATGTTGGATGAAAACTATAGATTCAAGAAGTTCAGTAAATGTTGAGAATAATTGTAGGTTTTACAATGTGTATGTATAAAATGTTTGACAATAGCACAGAGGTTGGGAGGGATGTACAAGAACCATTGTATGCCCAGTGTAAGGTGGTATCCTGCAGAACAGCAGACTGAAGTTAAAGATGTATAAGGTCTATGCTATAATCTACAAGGATGTGAAGGCTAGAGGAACCAACAGGAAATCTAGGCAGAGGCACAGCTGATAGACTGACAGTGGAGAGAAAATGGAATCTTAAGTAACTGAGTTAATCCAAAGTAGTTTAGGATATGAGGGAAAAGGAACAAAGCATAGACAGACAGGAAACAGAAAACTGGTAGATTTAAACAACAATATCAGTCGAGAAATGTGATAGTGTTAAAAGATTGTTGGGTTTCACTTCCTCCGGGTGAGTCTGTATGTGTGTTTTGTTTTTGTTTTTTGAGTCTTGTTTTGTTGTCCAGACTGGTCTGGGACTCAAGAGCTGAAGCCTCCTCCTGCCTCAACATCCTGAATAGACATGACTATGGCAAGATACCATGCATTCACTTTTTATTTCATTTTTTCTAGTCAAATTAAAAAAAAATAGTCATATATAGAAAATAAAAATTACCTCTGTTCTCACCATCATTAACATTTTAGTGTACTTCTTCCAGTTGATTTTATGTATATATATATACATGTGCATGTGTATATGCATGTAAATGTATATGCACATAAACGTGCTTTTTTAAGAAACAAAATTAAGATGCCCTTTGTTTTCTTTCACTTTGAGTCATGAAATTTGGGCATGTAATAAAATGTTTGAAAACAGTTTCAATGTTTGTATAGCATTCTACTGAGTAGCCAAATTGTAGTTTGTTTCATCCTAGATGATTTGCCATGTAAGTTGTTTTCTGATTTTCCATTTAAAATAATTTGTGATGAGCATCCTTATATACTTCTATGTATATCTTTATTTACAGTATTGTTTGCTTGCTTAGACTATTTTTTAGAAGTGGAATTGTCAGATTTACATATAGAAAAGTACATAAGACAATTTTTGGTTCCACTGTGTATATGAAGGGGCCAGTTTAACTTCATCTATGTCCACATGATACTAGTTTTAAAACATTACCTGATTAAAAAAAAAAAAAATTGTTCTGTAGTTGTAAATGGATAGAATGCATTTATTTTGTTTATTTTTAATCTTTGAAGTTTGGAAATTCCAAGATTCTATTAAGTTTGGCTAGGACACAGAATGTATACATCTATTTTTTCTCCTTCTCTCCTTCCCTGCTTTATCAGTATAGTCTTCTTCATTCATTTCTTTGGTTATTACTTTAGCTTCATTTATTCTAGAATATGGAATTTTTGAGGACACATTTCATGTCTATCTCATTCAGTGTTGTATCCTGAGCTCATGGATATAGTATATCAGATACTCAATAAATTTGTTTATTTATTAATTATTGGTGCTCAATAACTAGTGTGTTTTCTTTCTGCAGCTTCTACTATTGGTGAGGTTGATCTGAGTTACTTTCTAATATTTTTTTTCTCTTTCATCTGATTAATCTGTTTCATTCTTTAGAGCTGGAAATAACGCATTCACTTTTATACACTTTTTTTATGTGGAAATGTTTTATCTACTATTTACTGTTTCTGTTACTCTTTCAAATTTGGCAAATTATGTTTTTCACCTCTGGGAAAATTTTTTGAGCTTAGCCAGCCTAGAACTTGTGAACTCAAGCAATACTCCTCATTCCAGAGTTGCTGAGAATACAGGCATGTCCCAGTACAACCAGCTTGAAAATCCTCTTTGTGAAATTTTTGTTCATCTTATAAAACTTCCCTCATCCTAGACCACTGACTTTATGATAGTTTTTGGAACACAAAATTCTCTCAGAGACATTTAAAACATTAAGCACCATGACTTTTATTATTTTCCATAACTTGTTCCAGCTTCTTTTGGGGGGCTTACTCAGTATGGAACCCAGGGCCTCCCACATGGTAGGCTGGTACTCTACTTGAGCTATGTGCCCAATCCCTCCCTGCCCCCATTCCAGCAATTTTTTTTTAAGACTATTAGATTTTTATAGCCTTTTTCAGCTCCCAGGTACTTAAACTTCAATATTTAATCAGGTTTAAAACACATTAGGACTGGAATATAAAAGATAAGGGACTTTCTATTTGTTTCTTTAATAGTTTTATTTGTTTCTCTAATTCAGCCCCTTTGACAAAACTAAAATGTGGTTTCATGAAATTCATAGTAGTAAAATGTTAGGTTTAAGAGTTTTTATTTGTGGGCTGGGATTGTGGCTCAGAGGTAGCATGGGTGAGGCACTGGGTTTGGGCCTCAGCACCACATAAAAATAAAATAAAGATATTGTGTCCCCTATAACTAAAAAACAAATAGTTTTTTAAAAAGTTTTTATTTGCAAAAATTGCCATGTTGGAATGTTTTCTAGACAATATCAACTTCCTGATTTTTTTAAGATCCCAAAGGGTGGAGAACTGGATCAGGGGGAAAAGTAATCAAGCAAACCCTAAATACAAACTGACTGTTTATGAGAGGACCACAAATTCAGAACTTGAATGAATTGGAGTTCTTTTTTTTTTTCCTTAATTACACTTTGAAATTTAGCCCTGAGGGCTTATAGAAAAATGAGGGTTCCTCTTCTCAAGTCCAGTCTAATGCCAGACAGATGATAAAATCAAAATGTGTATAACAGAGTGCTGGTGGTGGAGGTGATGTGGTGTGTGTGGTGTTAAGGTGATGTGATACATAATTCACCGCCCACATTTTCTACTGAGAGCCCACCAGAGTAGAGATTTGGGATTTCATTTTGGTCTAATGGGAGATTTTAACCCATAAGTAAAAAGATTGCAAAGCAGAGCTACACTCAGGTTGAAAACCTTGTATTGATACCAAGTATGGTTTTTCCTAGTAGGTACTTGATAGAGGCCTTGTATAGGGTAGAAGATGAAATTAGCGTATTTACTCATAGCAAGTGATTAGAGGAAGAGTAAGCTTCAAAGTCAGCCTCAATTTAGGGCATATGACTGCTGGAGGCCTCACTAGCTTTTCACATTAAGTGTAAAATTATCATAAAAGTTTAAGTGAAAATGGAAGCGTTTGATTTATTTCTGCATACTTGAAAACTATTTATGGTAGCAATATTTCTGACATCCTCAGGTACCCTCTTTGTGATTGCTAGCCTAAAATAGCCACACAGACTTCCTTTCTCATTCCAGAATGACCCTCAGTAGACCTCCCAGTATGCAGTTTTTGATTACTGGCAATGCATGCCACTATGTTTTAATTGTGGAAGAAGAGGTTTGGTGTTTTGCTATTAGCAGAGCTAATCCACAGATCGGAACCAGAGGTTTAATTATTTTTCAAGTTCAAATTTTCCTGAGCTTCAGGGTGTCTGAGATTATGATCAGGACATTCTGATATTTCCAAAACAATTTTGTTCATCTCATTAACCCAACATGAATCTTATTGTTAAGGAATCTTCCTCCATCAGTTTCTCCCTCCAAAAAAAGTGTCAGTGGGCAGAATGTGGATTAAATATGAGAATGTTGTGCCCTTGTCCTGGCTTTCAAGACTTACGTGAAAACAAGCACACCAGTGTGATGGGTCTGATCATTCTATCATTCTTGTGATGCATACAACTGCTCTGGATGTGGATTCTGACAGGACATTCTCCTGTAGCCTCAATGTTCCAAGTCTTAAATGTTAAAATTTACTTTGAAGTTAGCAGAATCCCAATTCATAGAGTTTTTTCAGATGTAATTTTTCCACATAAAATAAAGATATAAGTAGCTACTTAAGGCCAGCTCTGTAAACTGTGAAAGACAGGGCTCTTAAAATCTCCAGTCTCGGGGTCTAGGGTTGTGGCTCAGTGGTAGAGTGCTTGCCTAGAATGTGTGAGGCACTGGGTCCAATTCTCAGCACCACATATAAATAAATAAAATAAAGATCCATTGGCAACTAAACGATATTTTTAAAAAAATCTCCAATCCACTGCAGACTAATGTCTGTAAAATGTATTCTTAAAAAGAAAAACCATCAGAAGTACAATGTATAAGCAGAAATGGATTACATTTTAGTAATTAATATATCAGTAATATGAAGAATAAAAAGTTGACATGAATAGCCATATATAGGCATAGTTGTTTTGCAGTTATTATTTGTTTTGTTTTGCAATTATTTAACTGATTAAAAAGTTATGAAATATTCTTTGTATTAAGCACCTATACACTTTAAGCCAACATTGTTTGTCCAATATTTAAATTTTTTTTGTTTTTTATGATATTGGAAATTGAACCTGATGCCTTGCACATGCTAGACAAGTGTTCTACCACTGGGCTACATCTGCAACCCTCTTGGTTTTTGTTTTGTTTATTTTTTGAAGTAGTAGGGATTGAACCCAGAGGCACTCTACCAGTGTGCTATGGCCCCATCTCCTTTTTATTTTTATTTTGTCAGCATCTTGCTGAGTTGCTGAGGCTGGCTTTAAACTTGTGATCTTCCTGCCTCAGCTTCCCAGATCTCTGGTGTGGTGCCCCTGCTCCTGGCTCCCAGTCCTTTTGAAATTTAATTTGAGACAGTGTCTCACTAAATTACCCAGGCTGACCTCAAACCTTTATCCTCCTTCCTTAGCCTCCTAAGTAGCTGGGATTACAATTCTGTGCTACCACCCCAGCTAATATTTAAATTTCTAATATGACAGGTAAGCTTACCTCTTACTGATTTATTTAGATTGGACTGAATGAAACACCTCTTTCAGCTGACCCTACATAGCCAAATTTTGCTGTTTATTGATTTAGTAATACTCAGAAACTTGTTGCTTAGTTATGTTGGTGAGAGTTGAAGAAAAGGTTTTAAATAGCATCATGGAAACTCCTGACTATTCATCTCACATTCTGCACATATGAAAACAAGGGGTGGAAAGACTCTAGCACACACCTCATCTGCCAATAGCACCAGTCTGTCAGTTGATGTTCTGAATAGTCACTTCAGATAGCAGGGTGGACCTTCCTTTGTGTGGCTCTCCTTAGGCTGGAAAGTGCACTTATAAGGTGTATTGTGATGTATAAACTGTTCCTAAAAGTTTCTAGCTTTTGCTTTCACCCTTTGATCTTGCCCTGCCATTGAAAAGCACTTGAGCTTTTTCATTATGAGGAATTATTTAGATCTTTCAAAGTTCTGAGGTAGCAGACAATTGGTTGCCCAGTTCGCATCTTTTAAATGTTGGAGCCAACCTTTTTCTTATCTTACAAAAACACTGAGTTTATTTTGTGGTTAAAATACCCCACAGTAACCATTGTCTTAACAGTAATTCATTAATAGTTGTTTCTAAAGAGAATAGCTGCTAATGTTTTAGCATTTATATTTTCATAATTTATGTTTCAATCCTAAACATACTGTTTTGTTCAACTAACTTTTTTTGGTACTAAAATAAAATCTTGTCAGTGAAAGAAGCCATGTGTGATTTCCTTTTCTGATACAAGCTCCTTAATTTGGGAATTCTTAATATTTTCATGTCATTCGGCCTTTGCCATGGGAACACTCTGTACAAAGCTCCAGACCATTTCTGTTGCCAGTGTGGTTCTTTCCAGTACAGGGCTGCTGCTGCGAGTTGGTGTGAAGCTGAGAACAGAACCTTCCTTCGTGTCACCATCATGTTCCAATAGCACATTAGCAATAGCTGTGCACGGGTGTCAAGGTGCAGTATACAGTACTCTGCAAGTTTTGTTTTGTAAATTGATCTTCCCTGGCATTAGTTTCTAAATGTGGCAAGGTGTACCACAGATGGAATGTACAGATGTCCCACTGTTTCCAAACAGATGTTTTGGTGGAACCATTCACTTTTTATTTTGACAATTGTAGTTAGCATTTTCATTTTAATAACCTGAGTATTAGGATAGGAAGCCTGTTAAAGTGAGATTTGTGGAGAAACTACTGTTGTTTACTTTCGCTAGCTTTGGAGTCTAGTACTGTACATGCCTCTGAGCTTTGAGATTCCATTGCTGCATCAGCTAGTGGGTCTCTGCAGGTAGTGCTGTGGCATTATGTCACGCTGTCAGGTATGGCGGGGATGCTAAGCTTGCTATGTGAGGGTCATGCCCCTCTGGTCTGCATCTCCTGGGGTCATTTCCTCCATCCTCTTTGGTTTGCTGCAACAAGGCATGTCCTGTCCTCTGAAAAGATGCTAAAAAATCTACTGTAGCTTCCCCCCCATATGTAAATTTGTCTTCTATAGCTTACTTTATTTCTTTTTTTGATTTCTCTAGTTTAATTTGTGCTAAATTTTAAATTTAAAGAACAGGCATAAGATGTTTATAAAATGAACTAGTTATAAAATGAATAAATGTATTTTTTTCAGAGTTTTACATACTTTTAGGCAGTTGACAAACTAACTTGATTACACTGTGCATGGTGAGTACCATGTAATGTATGTGCACATTTGCTGAGACCTGGATGGATTAGTACTTTTTTAGCAAGACAAATCCTTGATTGTATACTTGGATGTCATGGCAGCAACACATTTGAATAAAAGTTTCTCAGTGCTTGCTCCTGATTTCTGAACTGACCTATCATGGGTTTATGACAGACCGTTCACGCCCCAAGAGAGTTCAGGCTTTAAGTGCTGTAATATGTACATCTGTAGAAGATGGTTTCACTGCATCGTGTGTTTTTTTTTTTTGTGTGTGTGTGTGTGTTTCAGAACACTGGTGGTTGAACTCAGGGCTCTCTACCATGGAGCTGCATCCCCAGCCCTTTTTTTATTTTTCATATTAAAACAGGTTATTGCTAAGTGGCTGAGGCTGACCTTGAACTTGGGAGCCTCCTGCCTCTACCTCCCATCTCCGCCTCCCAAACAGTTGGGGTTATATGTTTCCATCACTGAGTTGGGGATTCTATGTTGCACTACTGTTCCTGGCTCAGTGCATCTTTTTTAAGGATTTATTTGATGTGTATTATATCATACAACAAGGTTCACTATACACTACTGACATATAATTCCATAACAAAATAATATCAAGGTAAAAGTACTTATTGGAAATAATAAGTGCTACAACTTGATAGTTAGTCATTGTTGCACTTTAATTTTTAGAAAATTGAAAATACAACGGGGCATGGTGGTGCACTCCTGTAATTCCCAGCAGCTCGGGATGCTGAAGTAGGAAAATTGCAAGTTCAAAGCCAGCCTCAGCAACCTAGCGAGGTCTTAGGCAACTTAGCAAGACCCTGTCTCAAAATAAAATATTTTTAAAAAGCTGGGGATGTGGCTCAGTGGTTAAGTACCTTTGGGTTCAATTCCTGGTACTAAAAATAAATAAATAAATATTGACAGTACATTCTTGAAAGAATATGTGGATATCTCTGTTTTATCAGGAACTTGAAAATAGCTGGAAATTAGAACTGTTTACAGGTGTGGATTCGCGGACCTGGCGTCCATGGTGGTTGAGCTGCACTGTGTGTTCTCCAGGGAGCCGTCAAGGACGTGTTTGCACTGTGTGCTGCCAGGAACAGTAGTGCAACATAGAATCCCCAACTCAGTGATGGAAACATATAACCCCAACTGTTTGGGAGGCGGAGGTGGGAGGTAGAGGCAGGAGGCTCCCAAGTCCCAGTCCTTTACTGGGTTAAGGGGGAATCTAGAAAATCAAAAAGGAGTGTCCTACATTTGACTTTGTGTCTCTTAGGAAAGAGACTGTATAAAGTAACTCAGGTCCAGTGTCCTCAAATGTGTTTTTCTGTTTCTCCCTCCTGAGACTTCTTTTTTTGCAGAGATATCTCCTAACTCCTTCCTCTGTATTCATTTTTCCTCTGTTCACCCCTTGCAGTTTATTAATTAAATCATGTTTTTTCTCTGAGAAAAACAACTTCTGAGAAATCAGTAGTTGGATTTAGAGGTTTTATGGACAGGGCGGGAGGGGGCTACATCTTTTTTGTATTTCATTCCTAAGTTCATTAATTTATTAGATATTGCAAGATGGTGACATATTCTCATTTATTCTTCATTTATCTAATGAAGTACTCAGATGAAGTACTGCATAATCAGTAATTCAAGGCAGGGTGAGTGCACAGTTTTATCTTGTGTTTGTCAGTTTTCAAAATGAGTAAGTTCCCTGGTATTTTTGTTGGGTTTTTGGTGGTGGTGGTGGTATTTCTGTTTTTAATACTAGAGATTGAACCACTGAGCCACATCCCCAGCTGGTTTTTATGTTTTTATTTGGAGACAGCATCTCATTAAGTTTCCTAGGGCCTCGCTAAGTTGCTGGGGCTGGCTTTGAACTTGCAATCCTCCGGCCTCGGCCTCCTGAGTCGCTGGGATTACGGGCTTGTACCACAGTGCTTGGCTTCCCTGGCATTTCTAATAGTGACCAACTAATTTGTATCATTATGAATTCATAGAATTTAAGCATCTGTAATGTGCTGCAGTTCACTGACTAACTTTTATTTACATTCATACCACCCTGCCTGATTCTGTGTCATTCTGGTATGACTTCAGTAGCCTTTGAGAGCTTCCTTATTCATATAAGGAATCTTGGCATATTATCAATAGCTAGCCTTATCATAGCTTTCTGTGATAGCATATTTTTTCTGGTATGACTGTTATCCTCAGTTTGTCTTGTTTACTCTTCAAGGAGTCCTAGTTTTATGTTGGGGGAAAACAGAATTAGAAGACCACAATCTAGGTTTTATTGCTACCAACTGATTATTGTTTGGAGTAAAGGAAGTATCTTTTTTTAAGGTGAAAATACTGGGGAGGTAGGTTTTTTTTTGTTTGTTTGTTTTTTTGTTTTTTTTTGGTATGTGTGTGGATACAAGCACTGTACCACTGAGCTGCCTCTGCAGCTCCATGGTAAGTTTTTTCACTCCGAGTTAGATTCAAGAGCTAGAGTTTTCATCTGCATCATTTGTCTTTTCTCCTACACCGAGATTCCCAGGTCTCAAGATATTAGATGATCGTATTTAGTCATTACTTAGTCCCTTGTCTTACAAAGTGAGACTTTTTCCATGTTACCAGTAGCCCCAGCTGGACACCTCTTTCCCTGCTTACCCCTTCATTGCAAATCCAGGTGGTGATTAAGCCCTGTTAATTTCACTACTTCAGTGATTGTTTCCATTTCCTTCCCTTTACACCTGTCCTCTGTGCATTGATTTGGGCCTTCATTGTCTCTTTAAAAACATGTATTGCCTACATAGGGCAGTAGGATTCCTCTGAGTCTGTGGTTTGTGCTCTACCTGTCTTCACTTGGCCACACCACTCCAGCCATTCAGAATAACTTGTAATTTGTCAAACTTTCATGTTTTTCTGCCATTGCTCTCAAATGTTCGTAGTATCTCAAAAGCTCCCTCCTTTCCAGAATAAAAATTTTCAAACATACAGAAAAATTTAAATAATATTTTACAGAATGCCTGTATACCAACCATTGAGATTCTACCATTAACATTTACTATACTTGCATTATTATACGCATGTACAAATATCTACCCTGTATTCCAACTATGTTCCTCAGCTTTGCATTATTGTAAAAATATCTGAAATAATCAGCTTAAAAAGAGGGAAAGTTTGACTGGGTGCTGAGGCAAGAGAATCACAAGTTCAAGGCCAGCCTAGGCAACTTAGCAAGACCCTGTCTTAGAATTTTAAAACAGACCGGGGATGGGATGCAGCTCAAAGGTAGAGACCTGCCCAGCATGGGTTCAATCTCTGATAGTGCTGGTAGGAGAGGGTTGGGGGAGACCCAGACTCTTAACACCAGCAATCACTAAAACTTCCTCTACTTTAGCATGCATATCATTAATTAGAGCACATTATTTGCTTACAGTTTATTTTCTTTTGAGCTAAATACACATACAATATACAGTGAAATAAATACATAGATATGAAGGGTATATCCTGAATTTTGACAGATACGTACACTGTGTGACCCAAAACTCTTTCAAGATAAAAGGCTATGATTCTCAGTTATGGGTGATTTTGCCTCCTAGGGTACACTTGACAGTGTCTAGGGATATTTTTGGTAATCAGCGGGGGAGAGTGGAGCTCAGTAGGGACAACTATAGTGACAGTTCTTTCTCAGTTGTGCCACTTGAGGAAAAAGTCTCACTTTGTTCTTTCTCAGTTGTGCCAGGCATTACCATAACCCTGGAAAGTTATGCTCTTGCCCTTTAGTTCCCCACCTCCCAGGGATAATCGTTATTGTGATTTCTTCCACTGTAGTTTTGCTTGTTCTGGATTACGACATGAATAGAATCAAGCATTATATGCTTCATGGCAGTCCTGCCTGAAAAGAAAAGTTTGCCTGTTACTCTTCAGGGAAGACAAAGTTTTGCCCATCAGTTATAAATGAAATCTCTTGTAGGGTTTCATCTGAAGAACACAGGACTTCATGGATGCCCTCAGCAGCATTCCTTCAGTACGTGAACAGAGGAATTCATGATTGCATGTGGACGTTGCCAAGACAATGCCAAGTGAAGCAGTTGTGTGAAGGAAGGAGAGGGTTGGCCAAAGGCAGAGCATAATGTACTGGCTGATTCAAGAATAAGCCACAGAGGGTTGGGGTTGCGGCTCAGCGGTAGAGCACTTGCCTCACACATGTGAGGCACTGGATTCAATCCTCAGCATCATGTTAAAAATAAATAATAACTAATAAAGGTATTGTTTAAAAAAAATGCGCTAGGGATTTAACTCAGTTGGTAGAGTGCTTGCCTCGCATGCATAAGGCCCTGGGTTCAATCCCCAGCAACACACACACACACGAGTAAGCCATAGGAGTGAGTTGCTGGAATGGTCTTTAGATAGTCTCCACGAAGGGTAAGTTTCTCAGCCAGGTTTCAGTAAGACATGACAGTATCCCATTTCAGGATGCATGCAGAATTCTGGGAACTGAGTGTTAGTAAAGGGAAAAGCCACCAATTTGAAGAACAAGTAAGAGGAACCTGAAGAAATTGACATTGTGTTAATGTTGGCTATGCAGTTTCTCAAAGGTGGCATATGGTACTGTCCAAGAGCAAAGGCGGATTTAAAAAAAAAAAAAAAGAAACCCTCAAGGTTGACAACCCTCAAGGCTGATACTACTTGTTACTACTTGTATAACTGATACTACTTGTTACTACTCACTGGTTAATAGATCTGTTCATTTATCAGTGGCTGCTTGCTGGTGTCATTCAGTATCATAACTGTAAATGCCTTCCAAGTGTTGACCACTCCCCCAGTGTTATCTCTGGCTTACGCTGCACATTTGAGACATTCGTGTAGCTGGTTGCTTGTCTGATATCTCCATTTGGCTATATCAGTGGCATTCAAACTTGTGTCCATAAAACTGAGTCCCACATCATCTCCTCAAGCCTTCTTTTCCCTAATTTCAGGAAACAGCAATTTTTCTTCCCAGTTGATGAACTCAGAAACCTCTATTGTGTTGCACTATTTTATTTTTCTATCTCTGCACCAACAGTCTGAGAGCAAGTTCCTTAGAATTTCCTTGGTTCAGCATTCTTAGCACCTCCGCTGTTACCCTCTTGATCTAAGTCCCCATAACCTGCATGCATTATTTCTATAGTGTCACACAACTGGACTTCTTATTCCACTCACCCCACCGCACCCCACTCTGGCTTCCCATTTCATTCAGAGTCATAATTTAAGTCATAATAAAGGCCTAAAGACCCAAATGGTCTGCTGTTACCCTAGCCACAGTGTTTTTTTACTTTATCACCTGTCATTCTCCCCTCTGATTTTCTCACTCTTCCTTCCATACTGTCTTTCCAGCTGTCCTCAGACCAGCCTTCTGAGTTTGCTTTCTCACCTCAGCGAGGCCTTTCCTGGCACCTGACTGAATGTTAGACGTAAGTTAAATGCAGTTCTTCCAACACTGAATTCACCTTTTCCTGCTTTATGTGTTTGTGACCTTGCATCCTGTCTCTTCCTTATGAGAATGTGAACTCTGTGAGGGCACCCAGTGCAGCGCTAGGCAAGTGGTGGACACACAGGAAGTGTTTGTGATTGGGATCACTGCAGGTGAGCCACTGTGGGGCACTGGGCAGGCAGTGGGGAAGGAGCCCTCACTTGGAGCACAGACTGCTGCAGGAGGCACTGCAGCTGATGAGCATACTGGTTTAGGCACATTGTCTGAGAGGAGTGCTCAAGAAAAGCAGCTTGGTCATGTGAACATAGGAAACAGGGAGGGAGTTTCCAGGAGAGGTATGTGTGTCGGGGGTCTTGTCCAGGTGTCAGAGCCAGGATCTGGAAGATGGAAGTGAAGGAAACTGTCATGTCAGGCTCTTCCCATTCCTTGAAATTGATGAGTCTAGGCAGAGGTCACTAATCTTTGATTTGGGCTCTTATAATTTTATTTCATATTTCTTTGTTGCTCTTACATTAACTAGCTTCTTCTCCTTTGGGGGAATTTAACTTGCAACTTTTGAGATTGATATTTGGAGCACTAATGCATACTTTCATCGTTAAAAATTTCCCCTAAATACAGCATAAGCTATGTCCCAAAAAATGCCAGTAGTCACGTTTTTACTAGTATCTCTGTGACATGGTCAATTTAATTATTGATAAATGTAGATTTTAAAATTAACATCTCTTTTTTTTCCTCCTACCATATGGGGGGTTGAACCCAGGGTCTCACACATGCTATGCAAGCTGTATTTTAGCCCCTTTTTTCTTATTTTGATACAAGGTCTCACTAAGTTGCCCAGACTGGCCTTGAACTTTTGATCCTCTTGCCTCAGCCTCCTGAGGAGCTTGGGTTACAGGCGTCTGTCACCATCCCCAGCCAACTTCTATTTCTGCAAACTCTGTTCATTACTTTCTTGTCTTGTAGTACTAGAGCACTTCATTTTTCCATTTCCTCACACTTTGTCTTACTTGCTTACTTATTCAGATATATTCATTTTCTTTTACTCATTACCCTATAGATTGTAGCATTCATTCTTAGCCTGTAAAAACCCAATAGTGATTATTTTATCACTTCTCTGTGAGAACATGGACCTTGGAATAATTTTGTATCATTTATCACTCCTTTCCTTTTTGTATCATTATTGTTGCCTTTTTAAAATATTTTTTTAGTTGTAATTGGACACAACAACTTTTTAAAAAATATTTTTTAGTTGTCAATGGACATTTATTTTTTTATTGATATTTATTTTTTTATTGCTGATATGCCCAGTGCCTCATACATGCTAGGCAAGTGCTCTGCCACTGAGCCACAACCCCAGCCCACTGAGTGCTCTACCACTGAGCCACATCCCCAGCCCCATTGTTGCCGTGTGTGTGTGTGTGTGTGTGTGTGTGTGTGTGTGTGTTTGCAGTGCTGAGGCTCTAATCCCCGGCACGCTGCTGATGAGCTATGCCCCCTGCCCTGTTTTAATTTTTAATCACATATTTGTTAATTCCACAAAACATGGGTACTATTTTCCAGAACTAATGTTCATTTAGTCTTTGTATTTCTCCTTTCCATCTTCATTCACTCTGTCTTGCAGTGCTTTTGTCTGGGATCATACTTCCTTAGCCTGATGAACTTGTTTCATTGCTGGTGTGCTGGCAAACTAATTCAGTTTTTATTCATCTGGGAAAGAAAACTTTCATTTCCAAGTGATACTTCAACATGTATGTAGAATTGTCGGCTCGCAGTTCACTTGTCCTTTTGGCTTCCTTTCTGTCTGTTGGGTTAGCTCTTAGTCTTCCTGTTGTTGCATTGAGAGTAAGATGTCCTTTTCCTCCTCTGTGGCTACTTTTAAAGATGTCTAATGTCTGGTTTTCTGAGGTTTTAATATGTACCTGCATGAGGTTTTCTTTATGTGTCTTGGGGTCCAGAACTTCTTAAATCCAGTGGCTTGGTGTCTTCAATTTTTGAAAGGTTTAATTATTATTTGTCTTTTCAAATACTGGTTGGTAATGACAAAGTGAGACATTAATTCTTGGGAGAGTACCTGAGTTCAAGTTATTAAGGAGGTAATTGAGTGGTTGTTCATATCTAATGTTGAGTTATCTTGAACAGATAAAGAGCAACAGCTGTGAGCCTGGTTATGTAAAGGCCTTTTGAATGGAAGGCTGTGACTTCAGGATGTAGGTGGCAGTTGTGAGAGTAGTGGCTGGGCATGTCTGGTGATGTTGAAATGTACCTCCAAGGGGAAGGAAGTTTCATAAGAGGGAGACAGGAGCAAAGATGAAAGAAAAAATAAAGGGAGGGCTGGGGATGCAGCCCAGTGATAGAGTGCTTGCCCAACATGTGCAAGGCCCTGGGTTGACCCCCAGCACCACAAAAAATACAGTAGAAAGGAAGGATATTTTCCCTTCCCATACCTGACAGATGAGTATGATGCAAAAAGTGTCTCAGGTTGGATGGGCTGCAGGGGAAATCACATTGTTAGAGAAGCGCTAAAGAAGGTAGAAAAGGTTTTCTCCTTTTAAGTTAAGGGCTTATTGATCAAGGAAGCTGAAACTTCAGAGGACAAAGCTGAGAAGTTTGTGAAGGGAGAGAAATGAAAAATTAGATTGTTTTGGTTTTTGGTACTAAGGATGGAACCTAGGGGTGCTTAACCATTGAGTCACATCCCCACCCCCCCTTTTAAAATCTTATTTATTTATTTTAGTTGTAGATGGGCCCAATATCTTTATTTTGTTTATGTGGTGCCAGGATCGAACCCAGTACCTCAACGCATGCTCAGCAAGTGCTCTACCACTGAGCCACAACCCGGCCCCCCTACCCCATTTTTAAAGTTTTATTTTGAGACAGTGTCTCACTAAGTTGATGAGGCTGGGCTTGAACCAGCCTTGAACTTTTGATCCTCTTGCCTCACCTTACAGGCATGCACCGCCATGCTCAGCACAAATTAGATTTTAATGGATAGTACAGAGCAGTGTGAGAGTTGCGTGAAGATGGGTGCCTTACAAAGCTTGCCTTCTTGGCCGTGACAAGTAATGGGATGATGTGAGGCACAATGAGATCAATCCTGTCAGATTGCCTGGTGATTACCAAGGCTTCCCTGCAGATGGGGGTGTGTATAGAATAGCCCTTCTCTGAGACCTCGTGAGCCTATGGCATAGTGGGACCTAGCCAGTATAGGCTTCCCAGGAGGGGTCAATACCATCCATTGTCTTTACAGATGGCTCACTGAGGCTGGACACAGTACCTTCTCAAGGTTTTTCAGAGTTTTCAGATTTTGAAACCCCAAACTAGGCCCTAGACCTACCCTCTACCAAGTGAAATACCAGCTGTGGGACCTCTGGTGGCCAGTTGGCCACTTAGCAGCAAATCAGTCTTCTGTTAATTGGGGGATTCTGTCTTTATGTACTGTAGCTGACTAGTTTTTACCAATAGGGGTGTCATATTGGTCAAATACAAGAGATGTGGCCAACTTTTTCTGTAAAGGCCAGATAGCAAATATTTTAGGCTTTGTGGGCCATATCTTTGTCCAGCTAATTTATTGTTCTGTTACAGTTGGAAAGCAGCCAGAAACAGTATGAATGCGAGTGGCTGCATTCCATTGGCATTTTTTTGCAAATGTAACAGATAAATGGTCAGATTGTTCTATTTATATGGATTTAGTAGTGATTGATAGCTATATATACACATTCTTTTATATTGTATTTAATCTCTGGCTTAATTGCCAAATCCAGGAAGTACTTTTCACTCTTTGTTTGACTAAACCACCCTTAGAACTTGATATTGAAGGTTACATTCTTCCCTAAATGCTCCCTCCCAGGGCCTCCAGGTATTGTGTTCTCTCCTGGTTCTCTTACCACTCTCACCCTTTTTTTAGTCCCTCTGTGGATCCTTAATTTTTGGTGCTCCCTAGGATTTAAAATAATACCCTCTTATTTTAATTTTTTAGAGTGTTCTTCCTGTGCTGTTGTATTTATGGCTGTAGTTTTTAGAACTTACTTCTAAATCTGCATTTTAGAAGGTTGTACATATAGAGATTTTACATATCAGATTTATTGTTTGATTGCTTATAGAACAAAATTATCCCTGTGACTCAGAAGTATTGGAGACTCAGCATGTCGAGATTAAGCTTGGTCTGCTCTCGAGCCTCCTCCAGTGCTCTAGTGCTCTATCTCATTAATGGCCTCACAGTCTACTCAGCCATCTGGGGAGCCTGGGAGTCACTGTGGTTCTTCCACAGTTCAAGCATTTGTGGAACTCTGTCAGTGTTCCTTCTAAATGTCACTTCATCCCAGTGAAGGCTTTGTAGCTGGCCAACACTGTCTCAGCACTCACTGTTGGTCTCAATCTTTGCAGTTCTGACCCCCTGCTGACGATGCTGACCACCAAGGCCAGTGACTCATTCTGCACAGGCAATTAAGCCCTCTTCATTTGGTATGTAGGTACTTAACAGTACTTACTATATTACAAATCTGAATGTGACCTTCTGTTTTAAGACTAAGCTTCTAGAATGTTGACTTAGACACCCAGCTTCATATCTCCCACCACTTCATATCCCTGTTGCTTCTTTCATAAATATTGGATAACACTGGAATCTATGAATTTTCAGTTTCTAGTAAACAATGAAATTAATGCATGTATTTATATCTACAACTTCAGGAAACCCCAAGGAAATAAAGGAATAAAAGAAATTGTATACAGCCATGAGGACTAAAAGAATGAGAAAATAGACAAGGCTCTAAGAGCACTAGCAGCCAGGCATCTTCATCCCCATTCTTACCCTAGTAGTAGGAAACTTGTGGAATTTCTGTTTTGTTTTGTTTCTGGAGAAACTTTTTTCCCCCCAGAAAAAAAAAAAATATGTACAGAGATTGACATTTGAAAACCCTTAATAGTAGGATTAGCTTCTATATAATTACCCATTTATGGTAGCATCTAATGTTGACAGAGCCTTACCTAATAACATTCTGTTATGCTTTTAAATTTTAATGAAAATTAAAATTAATTTTAAGTTTAAATATATTGATGACCACCATTTGGTTTACAGTATGTTGAGTTTAGACAGACCTGTATAGTCACATGGCCACTGCTACCATCAACATTAGAATGGTTCCCTTTATAGTCAGCCCTTAACAACGTGATCTCTCTCGTCTTTATCCCAAAAGTTTTGCCTTTTCCAAAATATCATTTGGATAGAATTTTGTAGAGTGTAGCTGGCTTTGTTCACTTATAATGTATTTGAGATTCATCCATCTTGTTTCATGTAGTCTTTCCTTTTCCTTTCTTTTGTACTGTGGATTGAACCCAGGAGTGCTTAACCACTGAACCACATCCATCCCTTTTTATTTTGAGGCAGGGTCTCACTAGTTGCTGAGACTGACCTTGAACTTAAGATCCTCCTGCCTCAGCCTCCCAAACCACTGGGATTACAGGTATGTTCCACTGTGCCCACTTTCCTTTAAATTGCCAAGTGACATTCCATGATGAGTACCAGTTTGTTCATCCATTTACTTGTTGAAGGACAACTGAGTTGTTTCCAGTTTGGGACAATAACAAATAAAGCCACTGTTACTATTTGTGAACAGATTTTTGTGTGAGCATGTTTTTGTTTCTCTTGAGTAGATGAGGGAGGATTTCTAGGTCATATGATGACTTATGTTTAACTTCATAAGAAACTGCCAATGAGCCTGGCACAGTGGCACATACATAGCCCCCACTGTCCAGGAGGTGGAGACTAGAGGGTTCCTGGAGCCCAGGATTCCAAGGCCATCCTGAGCAATGTAGCAAGACCACATTTTTTAGAAGAATGGAAGAAAGTGAGAAAGAAAGGAAAGTGCTGATTTGTTTTCCATAGCATTCTATATCAGTTACCAAAAATGTATCAAGTTCTAAGGATGGGGCAGAGGGAGGCTGGACAATGGGTGCCAGAATAGTGAGAAGGAGGAAGTCCTGGCATCTTGTGGCACAGTAGTGGCCCAGTAGCCTGTCCTAAGTTTTATGGCTAGCTAGAAGAAAGGCACTCTCAGGCCCCAAACAAAGGCAGTGGCACCGGGATAGAAACATAGTCCCCCAGAACCTATCAGTACTTACTGTGTGCACAAGTTGAAATATTGCACTGTGCCTGGTGAGTATGCACAAGTACTGCATGTCAATTAAAACATTTATTTAGATGCTTAAGGAGATGGTAAGGTTAATTACAGTGGTTAGATCATTACATGCTACATGTATCAAATCATCACACCGTATCCCATAAATTTCTGCAATTCAAGTACTATGTTTTTTTAAATATGAAAAAAAATGAGAGTTCTAATTGCTTTACATCCTCATCAGCACTTGAGTGTTGTGTTGTTTTGTTACATTATGTTCATTTGCCATTCTGATAAGAGTGTAATGGTGTGTCCATTTTCTTTAAATTGAGACAATTGTACATTTATATGTATTAGGATACAATGTGACATTTTGATGCATGTACAGATTGTATAATATTCAACTAAGGGTGAGCATATATTTTCCCAAAAATGTATCATTTCTATGTGATGAAAATTTTCAAAATCCTTTCTTCTGCTGGGTGCAGTAGCATACATTAGTAAGCTCAGAAGCCTGGGAGGCTGAGGCAAGAAGATCACAAGTTCAAAGCCAGCCTCAGCAACATAGCAAGACCCTGCCTTAAAATAAAAAGGGCTGAGGATGTGGCTCAGTAGTAAAGTGCCCATAGGTTAAATCCTTGATACTAAAACCAAAATCCTTATATTGTAGGCATTTTAGAGTGTCTTTCCTATCCCAACAGCTCAGGAGGCTGAGGCAAGAGAATTGTGAGTTCAAAGCCAGCTTCAATAATTTAGCAAAACCCTATGCAACTTAGCAAGACTCTGTCTTTAAGTAAAATATTTTTTTAAAGGGCTAGGGGGCTGGTGCTGTAGCTCAGTGGCAAAATACTTGCCTATCATGCATGAGGCACTGGGTTCAATCCTCAGCACCACATAAAAATAAATAAGTAGAATAAAGGTATTGTGGAAAAAAATAAATCAACAAATAAAATAAAGGCATTCTGTCCATATACAACTATCCCCCCCCAAAAAAAAAAAAAAAAAACTTTTTTAAGGGCTGGAGATGTGGCTCAGCAGTTAAGTGCCCTTGGGTTCAATTTCCAGTACTCGCCCCCCCCCCCTCCACCCACCTCCCAAAAAAGAGTGTCTTTCCTAAATCAAAGGTTTGGACTTTTGATGAAGTCCAGTCTGCAATCTTCTCTAATGGTAAGTGGTGTTTAAGGGATGAAATACAGGTTGAGTTTCTTATGGGTATTTTCTCGTCATTTTCAGTTCTGGGGGTGAGGTTGCATGGGATGTCTAATTGTTCTAGCAGTATTTGTTGAAAAGACTATCCTTTTTTCCATTGAATTGTCTTTGAACTTATGCTAAAAACATCACTTATGTCTGTTTCTTTTTTTTTTTTTTTTTTGAGACAGGGTCTCGCTAAGTTGCTCCGGCTGATCTTGAACCTGTGACTCTCTTACCTTGGCCTCCCAAGTTGCTGGGATTGCTGGTGTGGCCCCCCACATTATGTGTTTCTGGCCTCTTAGTCTTTTAGTCTTCCCTTGGTCATTGTGTCTGTCCTTTACCACTGCCACACTGTCTTAATCACTGAGGTTTTGGAATGTCTTGAAGTTATTATTTTCCAACTTTATTCTTTTTGAAAACTGCCGTGGCTTTTCTAGTTCCTTTACCTTTTTATATAAATTATTGTCATTGTCTACAAAAAAAAAGTCTTATTGATTAAAATTGCATTGACTCTATAGAGCAGTCTGAGGAGAATTAATAAACTGGACAATATTGAGTCGTCCAGCATATGAACATAGTCTCTTACGTGTGTAGGCCTTCTTTGATTTATTTCATTCATTCATAACTTTGAGCAAATAGTTAACTACACATATTTTGTACCTATATATGTTCGTTCTTTATGTATGTGCTGTTGTAAATGACACTTTTTAAAATTTCCAACAAGTTGCTTATATATAGAAATAATTTTGAGTTTTGTATATTGACCTTGTGACCTATAAATTCATTTACTTCTTAATTCTAGAAGCTTTTTACCTCTTATGTGGAAATTGGCCCACGTGAGAACAAGAGGCTATTACTCAGAGCTTGATATATATATAGCAAGGGCATCAGCCACTGTTATTTGCATTTGACACAGACTCAAAGGGGGAATATAAATTCTTTGGGAGGGGGAGCAGGGGGAGACCTGAGGTATTTATTCCCTGGTTGGAAGTTGTTGTATAGAGAAGCTAGGAAGAGGACTAAACAGAGGGGAGGTACCCTGTGTGATTGGTTATGGGAGGATACTATTCTTTCACTTCTTGTTCCTAAATTGGAAGCAGAGCAGAAAAGCCAAAGCAAAAAAAACTGAAGCAGTTATTGATCAGAGATGGTGGTTCAGAATTTTATATTTATTTGTTTTTCACAGGGCAAAAAAAAAAAAAGATTATAATATACACATGACTAGGTCCCCTGGAATGTGGGATCTAACTAGCTATGGAGATCAGGGTGGAAGGAGTAGGGGACAGGAAGTGCTATTCAATACAGTTTTCTTCTGTTACCTGCATTATGTCTACTTCCTACAAGTATTACAGTTTATTTACTTTGTTTTTACCTCTTTCATGTTAGGTCTTTCTTCCAAATGTCTTTGGCTGTCTGTTCATATTAAAATTCAGTAAAATGACTGTCAGAAGTATACATGGATAGGGCTTGTACCAGTTCTCCTGTTTTCACCTCTACTTCTTGCTTCTGAGATTCTTGGTACCATTTCTTCCTGAGCCCTCCCGGGACTTTGCTACCCAAATCATCCTACGATGACATCTTCTGCAGTCACCTACTATCAGCTTTTTTTGTTCTGCCAGTTATCATTTATTCATTTATTTTTCATCTTCTAAGAATGAGTTGTCATCTTTGGCCCTGTCTCCTCACCTAATCTTTTTGCCCCTGTTAATTTTTATCTTTCTCTTCCCTTCATGTAATTGTAGTGTAGAATTTGTATTTATGTGGGATTTCGCCCTTGTTCATTTATGTATTTATTCTCCCATTTGGAATTTTCCGAACAATTCATCTTCCTTTCTAACCACCACCCCCCCACACCCCGCTTTATTCCACTGGCTAGTATTGAATAAGAGTGGAACAAGCAAACATTGTCATTTTATTCCTATTTTAGGGGGAAAGAATTTAGTCTTTCTTCATTTATTGTGATGTTAATTCTAGGACTTTTTTTTCCTTTGGGTGAGTATATAAGATCAAGGAAAATCCTTTCTCTTCCTCCTTTGCAAAGCATTTTTTGTTATGGACATTGATATATGATTAATTACACTAATAGACTTTTTTTTTATTAATATTTTTTAGTTTTCAGCGGACACAACATCTTTGTTTGTATGTGGTGCTGAGGATCGAACCTGGGCCGCACGCATGCCAGGCGAGCGCGCTACCGCTTGAGCCACATCCCCAGCCCACTAATAGACTTTTGAAGGTTGAACCAGCCTTGAATTCCCAGAAGTAATCCCAATTGGTTACAATGTATTATCCTGTCTGTTGCTGAATTTGATTGACAGTGTTGTAGGGTTTTATTTATTTTTTTAAAGATTTTTTATGTCTTGTTTTCATGATTAATATTGATCTGCAGTGAGTTTTCTTTCCATTTGTCTTTGTTTTTCTTCTAATGCTTTAGCCTGGTTTTGATGTCAGGATAGCCTTACAAAGTGAGTTGGGAAGTATTCCCTCTTCTGTTTTCTGGAAGAAATTGTGCAGAATTTTTGCAGGAAAACAAACAATGTAGACCAGGAGTTTGGTTTTCTTGGAAAATTTTAAACTGTTAATAGTACTATTTGGGTTCTCTGCTAACTTCTTGAGTGAATTTTGGTATTTGTGAATTTTAGAATTATTGTTTTTTCATGCAACTTTTCAAATTTGTGGGCACAGATCATATGTAGTATTTCCTTTTCTTCTTAATGTGTTTGCTGTGATACCCTCTCTTTCATTTCTGATATCGATCTTTTTTTTTTTTTAAGGTACTGGGGCCTGAACTCAGGGTACTCTACCACTGAGTTACTTCCCCAGCCTGTTTTATTTTTTTATTTTGAGACGGAATCTTGCTGAGTTACACAAATTTGCAATCCTCCTGCTTAACTAGAGATTTATTGATTTCATTGGTGTGTTGATCAGTTTCTCATCATGATTACCAAAATACCTGCAAGAACAACTCAAAGGAGAAAAAGTTTGTTTTGGCTCATGATGTCAGAGACTTAGTCCATAAACCGCCGACTACATTGCTCTGAGCCCTAGGTGAGACAGCACATCATGCTGGAAGGGTGTGGTAGGCAAAAAGTGCTCCGCCTACTGCAGCCAGGAAGGAGGAAGGGAACATAGGGAATAAGATGCACCCTTGAAGGACATACCCTCAGTGACCTACCCCTTCCAGCCATGCCCCCTGCCCGCAGTCTCTTCCTACAAGGATTAGGTTGTAGCTCTCACAATCCAAGCATTTCACATTCCGACATTAACATAAGAACTCTTGGGAGACAGCTCATTATCTAAAGCATAATACTGATCATTTCAAAGAACTAGCTTTTTATTTTCTGGATTGTTTTTCTGTTTTAAATTCCTTTGATTTTTACTTTAATTCTAGTGTTTTGTTTCCCTTTCTTTTCTTTAGGTCTAGTTTGTTTTTTTCTTTTTTTATAGTTTTTTAAAGTGGAAACAGTAATGATTTCTTCTTTTCTTTTTTGGGGTGATGGTACCGGGGAATTGAACTCAGGGGCACTTGGCCACTGAGCCACATTCCCAGCCCCATTTTGTATTTAATTTAGAGACAGGGTCTCACTGAGTTGCTTAGTTGCCTCTCTTTTGCTGAGACTAGCTTTGAATTCACAATTCTCCTGCCTCAGCCTCCTGAGCCCTGGGATTACAGGTGTGCGCCACCATGCCTGGCTGATTTCTTCTTTTCTAATATAAATACTTTAATAACGCTATTAATTTCCATTGAGCACTGCTTTAGCTGCATGCCACCAATTCTTTTATTTTGTTTTAATTAGTTCAGAATATTTTCTTATTTATGTATAACTTATTTGATTCATGATTTTTTTCTTAGGGAGTGGGGATACCAGGGATTGAACCCAGGGGCACTTAACTACTGAGTCATATTCACAGCCATTTTTTAATGTTTTATTTAGAAACAGGGTTTTGCTGAGTTGCTGGGCCCTCACCAAGTTACTGGAACCCTCCTGCCTCGGCCTCCCAGATCTCAGGGATTACAGGCATGTGCCACTGCACCCAGCTGATTCATGAATTTTTTAAAATTAAAAATTTATTTTTTAATTGATACATGAAAATATAAAAATTTCACACATTAGTTGGGGTACCAGGGTAGACATATCTATCACCTCATGTGAATTTTTAAATTTCAAAATGTTATATAATTTCTTAATAGTAGTACACTTTCCAGATATCTTTCTGCTACTGATTTCTAGTTTAATTTTATTATGGTCAGAAGACAGCTTTTATGATTTCTGTTATTTTAAATTTGCTTGTTAGGCTGGAGATATAACTCAATGGTAGGGCACGTGCTCAGGCTGTAGATGTAGCTTGGTGGTAAGGTGTGTGCTTAATACACAAATCCCAGAATTCAGTCTTCAGCACCCTACGTCCAATTTTTTTGTTGTTAAATTTTGTTTACAATATGTTTGTGTTTTATTTATTGTAATAGTCTATTTTGGTGAGTGTTCTGTGTCTATGAAAAGAACATGTGTTCTGCTGTTGTTGGGTGGAGTGCTTTTAACTGTGAAGTTGGATGAGTAATAATTCTGGTCAGGCCTTCTGTTTTCTTTCTGACTTTCTGTCCTGTCAGTTACTGAGAGAGGTATATTGAAGTCTTTATACATAATTGTAGATTCATTTCTCCTTTCAGTTTAATTTATTTGTTTCATTTATTTTGGAGTTTTCCTGTTAGATGCATTTACATTTAGGATTGTCTTATTGGTCACTTGACCTTTTCTCATTGTATGTCTCTTTCCCTTCCCTAGTAAATTCCCTTGTTCTGGAAACTGCATTTTCTAGTGTTAATACAGCTACTATATTTTTTTTCTTGTCAGTAAAGTATTCATAACATAAAATTTAGCATTTTAACTATAATCTAGTTTCCTTTTTTTATAGTGCTTGGACTCAGGAGAACCTCGCTGCTGAGCTACATCCCCAGCCTTTTAAATTTTGCAGCAGAGTCACATCAAGTTGCTGAGGCTAGCCCCAGAGTTGTAATCCTCTTGCTTGAGCATCCCAAATAGCTGGGATTATAAGCAAGTGCCACCATACCGGGCTCTAGTTGTCTTTGATTAGTATCTTATGGTATATCTTTTTTTCATCTTTTTAGTTTCAACCTATGTTATATTAAAATTAATTTCTTAAACTGAGTTTATGAAGTTTGACAATAACAAGGTTTTTTTAAAACAATATTTTTTAGTTGTAGGGAGATACAATATCTTTAATTAATTTATTTTTATGTGGTGCTAAGGATTGAACCCAGGGCCTTGCCACTCAGTGCTTTACCACTGAGCCACAACCCCAGCCCAGTGACAGTGTTTTTTAATTGTATATTCAGACTACTTTTAATGTGGGAATGACTATGAAGTCAGGATAATGGTCCTTTTTCATTTTTAGCTTCCTCATCTCTTCTTTTTTTCTTCTTCCCCCTCTTCCTCCTCCTCCCTCTCCTCGTCTTTTTCTTTCCTTTTCTTTTTTTTTTTTTATTTTTTTGTTTAAGAGGATGGGTCTTGCTGTATTGCCCAGGCTAACCTTGAACTCCTGGTCTTAAATAATCCTCCTGCCTAGCCTCCTGAGTGCTGGGACTATGACATCATAGACAAACCACTTTTTGAACATCATTGTGGCTATGTTTAGATACATAGGACTTCACCTTGGAGTGGCAGAGGGAAAATGCGAAGGCAGCTTGAATGATGGGAACGTGAGGAAGGACTGACTCATGGAGCCCACTACTAGTTCCAAGAGATGAAGAGGCTTGGTGGCCATGTGGCCTCTGCTTCCTGGTTTATTTGTGAACTTTCATTTAGTGTGCAAAACTTTAACCTGCTGGCACAGACCAGCAGCTCTGTGTTGTGTTGGCGTCCTGTCCACTCAGCACCTGGCTCAATTCAGCTCAATGTCGAGGGCAGCGTGAAAATGCACTAAGTCATAAGTCATAGTCTAGGTACCATATTGATTGTCTAGAAATGATCAGCATTTTTATACAACGAAATTTGTAGAGGCTGGGTTGGCTCAGTGGTAGAATGCTCTCTTAGCAGGTGTGAGGCCCTGGGTTCCCTCCCTAGCAAAAGGGTGGGAGGAAGAAAAGAAATTTGTAGGTAAATATGTAGAGAAACCACTGAAGTGAATTGTAAGCACTTGCTTCTGAGGTAACTCAGGTTCAGAGGACCACTGTTTTTTATCCTAAGTGTTTTAGCACCATCTGATTTTTTTTAAAAAAAATATTTTTAGTTGTAGATGGATACATTTATTTCGTTTACTTAGTTTTTTTTTAATGGGTTTCTGGGGATTAAACCCAATGCCTCACACATGGTATGCTGGCACTGTACCACTGAGCCACAACCCCAGCCTTGATTTTTTATATATATGTTTATTTTTTAGTTGGACACAATATCATTATTAATTTATTTTTATTTGGTGCTGAGGATCGAACCTAGAGCCTCGTGTGTGTTAGGCAAATGCTCTACCACTGAGCCACAACCCTAGCCCCCAGCCCTGATTTTTTAAAACTATATATGTAAAGTTGAAAATAAGAAAAACAAAAAGCCTACCAAATAAATACAGTCTTCCACTGAGTTACTCAAAAAACCTCCCAACAGTCCTCTCCAACTAAGCATTGGATGTGTGTGTTGCCTTGAAAACCTGGTGGCCACCTGCAGCACCCCACCTCGTTACCCTTCCCAGGAGCTATTCTCTCCAGTGGTTATGTCCCTTGTGAATTACTGAGATAAGTTGAAAAATTAACCCAAGAAAGAGGCCATTTCTAGGTACAAGTTCATTTCCACCAAAGAAACTTTGACAAATATTTTATAAACCCAAACAATTAACATCAATATTTTTAATATCTGTAGTTGATTTTACCATCTGGATCAACATATAGTCATTTTTCTTTCTGGAAAGTTGTCATACATAATCCATAAATTTAAAATGAAGGAAATACGGATTCTTTTTCTGTTTTTGTCCAGAGCCACCTCTTCCCCGTAAACCACTCTGTTAACCTTAACAAAATGGTAGGAGGGATATTCCAGTTTCTTCTTGTTAAGGACCTCTTCTCATTTGATGGCCTGGACATTGACTGTATCTGAAATGGGCTTGCTCCTTTCAAAGGGATGGGTGAAAAATTATAGGAGCATTTGTGATTGTTTGGATCAAGCGGCTAAATACATACGTATAGTTTTACATGCCAAGGGTGGAAGCCACCAAGGCCATGCAGATAGATGAGTGGGTAACACAGTGTGGTGTGTGCCTTCAGTGCCTTGCAGAAGAAGTCCCAACACATGCTACAACATGGATGGATGTACCACAAGGGCATCACCCTAAGTGAAATACGTGTCACAAAAAGACATCCAAGGAAATGCCCATGTATTATGGCCTGCTTTGCTTGTGAGTTGACTTGTTACAGTTATTACATGCAACTTGATCAAATTCACTATTTTAACTATTTATTAAGAAAACTAGTGGCTATTCTGTTTGGTTTAAAATGCTAGAACGTGGAGCTGGGGTTGGGCTCAGCAGTAGAGCCTCACCTAGCATGTGTGGGGCGCTGGGTTCGATCCTCAGCACCACATAAAAATAAATAAATGAAATGAAGGTGTTGTGTCCAACTACAGCTCAAATAAATAAATAAATAAATGAGTAAATATATATAGTGTGTGACGCAAGAGCAAAAGTACTACACTGAGGTCCACAAGACAGTGATGTCACTCTGGTTCAGAGGCTGGGTTCCTACGAGCCTGACTGTCCACCATGCCTTTGCACATGGGCAGGGAATCATGGATGGATGGGCGAGGACTGAGCAGAACTTAACTGGAGAGATGAAAGCATTCTATATAGTGATGGGTTGTGGACTACCCAGATGTGTCCATTTGTCAAAAATATATGGGTATGTAAATTTTACCTTAAAGAAAATAACTAAAAATAACCAGAGTGGTAAGTAGGTAGAGATGGTGATGAAACAAGAAAGGCACAATTATTGCAGTTGGGTAGTGGGTGGTTTATTTACACTGTTCTGTTCACTTTGTACACATGCGTTTGAAGTTTCTGTAATAAGATTTTTTTAAATTTATTTTTTAAAATATTTTTTTAATTGTAGATGGACACAATACCTTTTTTTATTAAGATAATTTTTTTAATATTTATTTTTCAGTTTTCAGTGGACACAACATCTTTTTATGTGGTGCTGAGGATCAAACCCAGCGCCCCGCGCAAGGCAGGCGAGCACGTTACAGCTTGAGCCACATTCCCAGCCCACAATATCTTTATTTATCCATTTTTATGTGGTGCTGAGGATCGAATCGAATCCAGTGCCTCACACATGCAAGACAGGCGCTCTACCACTGAGCTACAGCCCCAACCCCTAAGATGGTTTTTTTTTTTTAAAGCAGTGTTCCATCCTGCCATATTAGAAAGTCAAAAGATAATATTTAGAATTCATGAATCAAGAAATGACAAAATAAACACTATTTATGAATGTTCAGGTGAATAGGAGTAAAAAACAGTTTTAAAAACATCAGAATGTTTGTCTTTGGGGATCAGAAGGTAGAATGTTTGTCTTTGGGGATTAGAACATGCGTGTGGGGAGTGCTGGAATAGGGAAGTCTGTTTTGTTCTATAAGGCTTTGGTATTGTTTTGTTTTGAAATCTTAAGGTGTATTTCTTTGATAAGATACTGTATTCATTTTGTGGATTATCACATTGTTTTCAAGGAAAATATCCATGTGATCTTACATGAATGATTAAGACATTGTTTATCCCTGATAATTTTGGCAGTATGCCCATTATTTCCATTGGCCAAAGGCAGTGTTTAAATTTGAATTTGTACTTCAGATGAGTGAGACTAAGAAGTTTGACGGCATGTGGTTTCTCCCTGTCTGTGCTCCTGCCCCCCTGCAGTTTGGGTCTTTACACCATGGCTAAGAATGATTATAAATAAGCTTCTATCATAAGTGTCCTTTACTGCAATTAGAATAAAAATCAGATTCTTAATCAAGCCTACAAACCAGGCCCTAAGTAATTTAAATGGTTGGACTTGTGCTAGGTTCTCCTACCCCTCTCCCCCTTATCACTGTCAGCCTTGATGGCTTTCTTTGTACACCAGTAGCTCATTCAAGGCCTTTATATCTGCTGTTCCTGTGAGACTGGCTTCTTCTTATCATTCAGGATCTGATTTAGCTCAAACTGAATTCCTGAGAGAGGCTTTCCTTAGCTGCCTAGCTAGAGTGGTTTCCTCCACCCATCCTCTGTCCAGAGCAGTGACCTCATAGTATAGTCTTCAAACTAGAAGCTTGAACATCACCTAGAGGGGGGGTCTTGTTTGTATTTGGGAGAAATGCAGAGTCTAAGCCCCCATAGACCCACTGAAGCAAAATATGCATGTTAACAAGGCCTCCCTGGGTGACTACACTTGATCTTCCAGAGGGATGGTGAGTACACCCACACACTAGTTGCCTGGCTTCAAACACTAGTAGGCTTCTTGGTTCCTCAGGGTCATTTGGTCTTTTGTTTACCTGACTATTACTTCCCCCACTAGACTGTAAGCTCCCCAAGGGCAGCACCTTGTCCAGTGCATCCACTCCTAGTTCCCCAGCACTTCAGTGTCCGCCTGGTACACATTCAGTGAGCATTTGATGGATGAAAGAATAAATGAACATAATGGCAATTACTTTGTGTTTTTTAACATAACTATACAGTAAAAGTGTTTACAGCTCTTGGTTGTAGAACTGGGGTTATTCCTGTCTCTCAACATGGTTATTCTGAAGGGGTTTCACTTAGCTTTTTTGAACATGAGTACTATTAAACCATTAATCTTTATTTTTCAGGCAGTCTATCTTCAGAACTAAAGTTTAGGTTTTATTAGAGTGCCTCTCAACTGACAACATCAATAACTGTTTTCTTTTTGGTATTTAAAAAGCACGTTCATTCAGAGTTAATATAACCTTCAAAGGTTTTTATCTAAAGGTAAATATTTATTTGACATTTGTATCAGGTTTTATTAAACCAGAATTAATCCTTTTTAAACTAAGAACATAGCATTCTGAAAAAAAAAAACCTGTTAAATGGAAAATTTGAAATTTAACTTTAAAAAATGATGGGGCATATAATGTATCAGTTTTACCTTTGAGATATGGTTCTAGGGAAGACCTATAGTTGCTGATACTGTCCTGCATTTAAAAGTGTGTTCCCATGATGTCTTTTTTCATACATAACTTGATAAACTTTGCCAGGAAACAGCTCTTACATCTTCCATGGAAGACCTAAAATGGTTCAGCCTTTAGCTCTCCATCCCCACCCCAGGTTTGACAATGGCTTCAGGCATCTTGGGTAGTCTCATTGGGGGTTGGGGAGTGCTCTAGCACCTAGCCGGTCAAGGATGCTATTGAACACTCCTTCCAGAACAGCCCCTACCACAAGGAATCCCTAGCCCAAAGGTCAGTGGTGCTGCTGACTCTGGCTCAAATTGAGAGAGGCTCCCTCCTGAAAATGACAACGACATCAGAAAAGGAATAGATAGAAATGAGCCACTTAAGAGATTCAGATGGGTATATTGGCAGTTTTAGATATGTTTCTATGCAATCCTTGTTTTTAACCAGATGCAATACTGAAAATTAGGACTGGTTCCCTCTTTGGGTAAATCACTCTGAACAAAAGATATTTAAGAATTTGGCAACTTAGTTGATTAAGAATTGGATAACATTCTCAAATAATTTTACATTTTTAAAAATAGGGAATCTCAAATATAGGGTTACTGGTTTTCCTTATTTTACAGATGGGGTCGAGGATTTGGTCTTTTGGGTTCCATTTTTGGAAAGGATGGTGTATTAAACCAGCCAAACAGTGTCTTTGGACTTATATTTTATATACTACAGTTATTACTTGGTAAGTATTTATACAGCAATACAAAAATAAGTTTGTTATGTTCACTCAGTACTTTGTGCCCTTGCCCTAAGTGTTTTTATAGTAAATAAAAGCATATGTTAATGATAGAACCACTAGCTCGCTCCATATTTTTGTGTTGTGAAATGTGATTCACCAGAATTTCTACAGTGCTTACGTTGAACTCAGTGTCACTTGGTGTTTGTTTAATCATGGAGAGCAGCATCTCATGGTGTCCCAAACCAGCTCCATTTAAGGCAGTCGTGATCCAACATTCTTCCCTGTTAACGTTTTTGCTTATTTTATTATTGACCCAGTAGCTGTTTTAAATATCCTGTATCAAGAAAGCATTAACAATAAGCTGCACCCACACCTCCACTGCCTTCATTTACCTGCTGTTTGCACTATCTTCTGCTGTGTGCGTGTATGGTCGGGGGCTGCGGCCAGCCGTGCATGTGCCAGGCCAGCACTCTGCTACAGAGTACCCCAGCCCTGTCTCCTGCTTCCTCAGGTGACTCTTTGTGCTCCTTGATTTCCAGTGCAGTGCTACCTGTCCCCTTCGGTGTTTTGCTACTGGTGACATCTGGGTTTCATGCTTTTTATATCGTAAATACTGCTGCAGTACTCAACTTTTTTTTTTTACAGCCCTCCCTTCCTCTTGGACTCTTTTCCATAATATAAATTTCTAGGCATGGGGTTAATGGGTCAAAAGCATAGAATAGTGTTTGGTTTTGAATAGATATTACCAGTTTGCTTTTCCCCTAGTTGTCTGGTTTCCCTGAAGCTTCATCAATTTTCATTTTTTAATATTTTTTAAAATTTCTAATAGTTAAATAATGTTAGCTATTATTTTAATTTTATTGTATTTAAATTTCCTTTTATTGCCCATTTAATTATGGAGATCCTGATAATAGTCTGTGTTCATATTTGTTGTGAACATTTTACTCCTTTATACTTTTTATGTTTTGTGAATTTTTATTGTATAAATTTTTATAGCTGTAGATTTAGATGCATCCTTTTTTGCCTGTGCATTTTAATTGTTAATGTTTCATTTCGTGGTCTGCCAGGTCTTCTGTGATTTGATTCATTAAAAATACATTTAACTCTTCCATCTGAAGTAGATGTTATGAGGCAAATTGCAAATTGTGAATTTTTCTGAATGATCCTTTCATCAAGTTTGCCCAGTTCTTTATCTGTATATTTATCCTGCAAAAGTACAAAGACATTGCACAAAGATATTCATAGCAGTACAATTTAAAATAGCAAAAATTGGAAGATGCCTAGGTGATAGGTAATAGTTGAATAAATTAGGGCACATTCCTATCAGAAAATTGTATGTATTCATTCAAGGAACAGTAGGTCTGTTTGTAAATCCTGGAAAGCTTAAGGTACTACTCAGTGAAAAAAGCAAATTGTGGCTTAATAAGTATAGGGTAAAATACATGTTTATATATGTGCATTTAAAAGCATAGGAAAGGATGTGGTGGAGAGGAGAAATTTCACTTTTTAATTCCATATATTTTGTTGAATTTCTGAAGAAGAATATAAAATATAAGCCCAAATGCAAGGGAATGGTTTGTTTTCCCTTAATAGAAAAGAGCCTAAGAAAAGTCTTTGTATCAATTTTTGGAGATAAAGGTGAAATAATAAAAATTCTATATGTAATGTTAATTGGTTAGTTTCATTTTATGCATGATTCAAGTCATATGTATCATGTGTATTACTTCCATTTATGCTTTCTAAGGTCTTTAGACTCTTATGTGTTTGTAATGTCAGTGTCTATCACTGGAGGCACATTTGAAGTTATCTTGCTACTCCAGAGCACACCATCTTCACCCCCACCAAGCCATGTGAAATGCCGCATTTGAGATTTAATTTCTTCGTGGATACACATTCACATGCTTCAGAAGTTCCACTTGGCCCAGTTTCCATGGCCCTGCATCGTGACTGATAGCTCATTGTTGTTCTAGAGTTTCTTTATGCATGCACAGGAAAATATAAATATATGATCTTAATTTTCCTCCCATTCTAAATATAAAAGGTAGATGCTATACATACTGTTCTACAGCTTGCCCTCCACCCCCACTTCTTTTGCTTGACTGATCTATCTTGATAATCTTTGTAAGAAATAACAGTATATTGTGTCTTTTTTATTATTATTATTATTTTTTTACAGCTGGGAAATATTACATGGCTGCCCCATCATTTATTTAGAGTTATAGCACATTTTAAATTCTACTGGTAATTTCCCCCCAAGCCACAAGTACCTGGTTACATTACATTATAACAACTTTGTAGCTACTAGCAGCATTGACATTGCATTCTTTTTGTGGTCATTTAATCAGCTTGATCCTAGCTCCCTTTGTTCTCACAAGTCTTGTTGGTAGGCTTCAGAAGAGAGAAACATGGAGAAAGTAAGAAAGTGTTCATGTTGTTCTAATGTTGTTTTATTTATCTGTTTTTCATGGTGCCTGGGTATCAACCCCAGGGCCTTGTGCATGCAAGGCAAGCAGTTGACCACTGACACTACAGCCCAGCCTGCCCATGTCATTTTTAAAACTGACTTCTGTAGGTAAAATTAAGGAGACAAAATTGGGTTTTTTTTCTTTGAAATCTTAGAAGTTTAGCAGAGGTCAGATGAGCAAACTTTTTCAGTAAGGAGCCAGGTAGGCTTTTCTGGCCTCTGCAGCTACCCATCTCTGTCTTTCTAGCGCAAAAGCACCTATACTCACATAAATGAGAATGGCTGGGTTCAATAAAGCTTTATTAACAAAAGCAGGTGGCTGGCCAGATTTGCCAGTTTCTGGCACAAGTAATTGAACAGCATCTTAGTTTTGAAGAGCCTTAGTAAAGCATCATCAACCAGTTCTGACCAAGCTAAATCCCTATGGTGGAGCATTAGCCCATGGGCATCTTCTCGTCACCTCTCTTGCTACCAGTAATCCCCAAGGTTTGAGTCCTCACTGACTTCCTCCAGTCTGCCATCACCTCCTCTTCTTTTCTTGTTACTGTTTGTTAGCCGTTGGGTAAGAGGGTGGTTTAATATGCCATGCCTTCTCTGTCCTTGAAAATAAGTGCATCCACTTTTATGTTGTTACAAAATAACAGGGGAAGGTGAATCAAGAACTCAGGCACATGTCTGTCTTGAGAGCCCTGGTGTAACACACTGCTGCCTTTGACCACATGTGGCCACCTGGCCAAGTGTGGCTTCCCTTATCCACCAGTCAGCCCATTCTGAAATGTTTATCAAGACCTTTCCCCCTTCTTTAGCAGTATGTTGGCATAGTCATCTCCCATGTGGATTTTTGATAAATTTTGATCTAAAGATGAAAAGCAAATTTTAATTTCCACAGATGGGGAGCCTGTAGTGAAAGTGCTGTGGGGGTTGGGGGCCACCAAATGTGTACAGCTTGGAAGAAAATGTTGCTGTCCTGTCCCTATATGCATTAGGAGAGCCAGGGCTGTTGATCTTGCAGATCGGCTTCCTTGCTTCATGTGATGGTGAGATTGCATATCTTCTCTGTGTGCAATTCCTCAGCTAAGACTAGCTTATGAAGCAAGCAGTATTTCATGTGAAATGCTGTGAAACTCAAACCCCATCTGATCAGTATTCATGCACTGCAGTGGACCTCAGGCAACCCCTGGCCTGGCAGTGGGCTCAGCCATGTCTCTCTCTTGCAGGCCTAACAGCGAGCGCAGTCGCGGCTCTGATCCTCATGACGTCCTCCATCGTGTCTGTGGTGGGGTCCGTGTACCTGGCCTACATCCTGTACTTTGTGCTGAAGGAGTTCTGCATCATCTGCGTCACCACATATGTGCTGAACTTCATCCTTCTCATCATCAACTACAAACGACTAGTTTACTTGAATGAGGCCTGGAAACGGCAGCTGCAGCCCAAGCAGGACTGATGCCCTGGCCAGCTTTTACTGACAGTCTGATGTCCCGTTCCCATTAAGTTTATTTTGCAGCAGGTTTTTGTTTTTGTTTTTGTTTTTTTTAAATTCTTCACAACAGACACTCTCCCTAAGAATCTTAAACTGATTTTTTAAAATACTGTAAATTAGAAGGGGCCCTAGCTATTTTCTGTGTCAATCTTCATTTTAAATATGGATACAAAAAAAAGGACACACGGAGCCAATCAAAGACAAGCTTTAACTTTACTTTGAAGATGTTTCTGAGATAATAAAACATAGCCCTAGCCCCCTTTCCTCAACTGTAAAGTGAGCAACCATTGCTAGTAATTCTTTAATGTGTATGAATTCAATTTCAGGTATAACAAATGTGATCATGACATGAAAATATTTTAGAATAGATACTGTATTAAATATTGCCATGTTTACAATATGTAATATGTTTTTAGCCGATGGATTTAAACATGTAGATTCAACTAGAATCCATTTATGTGATATTTGTAAATAAAAGTAGAAATATTGGATCCATCCCTGCAGAACTTACTGTACAGTTTAGTTGAAGAATAGCATTGAAGAATTGAGAGCTCAATGTTGGCTGGTGAAATAGTGGAAATAGTAAGCCATGCAGAGCATCTTGTGGAAGTACTGACAGCCGTGGGTGCAGCATTGGCGGCAAAAATAATAGGGTGGTTGGTTCCCTTTCATCTCCCTGCTCTGAGAGGAAGAAACTAAATTGGAATGTTCAGGTCACGTTTATGTCTAGTATAAAACTGGATCAGTGTAACCTTACAGAATGTGTCATGTGACCAGACCTTCATGTCAAGGCCTTCAGAACACTAATGGGAGAAAAACTGGAAGTACCAATGTGGCGTTTTTAGGTAAAGCCCTAGGAGAGTTGCATTTTCAGTGCAGATGTTTCCCTTAATATTGGTGCCAGTCAGCCAAGCAGTATTGTGACTTTGGAGTCACCAGTGTGAGCCCCACTGCCCTGGCAGGATTGCTTCTGTAGCTGCATGTTCCCTGTTTCCTTCTGCACTGAGGACTGTTGGTCACTGTTGTGAATGAGAGCCTGGGTCTGTAAAAGGGTAGGGCTGACACTGGTCAGTTTGCTGAACTGGGAGAAGCATTACAGGTGGAAATATTTAAAGGGGGAATGCAGTCATGTCATCACTGCTCTTTCTCATAACAACACAATGCAGTAAGAATCTTTCAAGGTGATTTGAATAAACCCAAATGAAATCGTGACAGTACGCCTCTGTGGCTAACATCCTATATCAGAATGTTAAAAGTGCCTTCTGTCTTAAATCTCAAACCAAATATTTTGTGTGTGGAACCTGGGTAGGAGTGTCCTTCCTTCCTAACTGTGAAGTAGAAAACTTGCACTCTGCAGAAAAGTTCTGTGTGGTCATTTTACTCCTTAGATTGAGAAGCAGCGCGATGTCTTTGCTTCCAATTTGATTAATCATTATGTTAAAAATAGTCAATTAGAAGAGTAACCTGAGTGCTTTATTTGCCTTCTTTTTGACTGCAGGGACAGGCTCTGCTCTAAACTAAGGTGTGTAGAGTCAGCAGTTGTTCGTTAGTTTACCACTAACTGCCGTAACTGGCACACCATAGATGATCTGGCCCAAGGCAGGGGCAAAATCTGAACAGTTAATGAACTCTTAGTGGGTTTTTAACCCATTTTCTTAAAAGGTATTAAGATTTCATGGAGGCTTATGATTTCCCACGAATGTGAACATTTCAATGCCTGTCTCGTGTGTATTGTAGTTGTGTTCGTAAGCAGTTACAGAACTTTAGACAGCACTGAGTGCCCGGCGCTTTCAGAGAAGCAGGTCCTGTGTTTGAGAGCCGTACAGTGAGGTCACTGGAGCAGTCACTGGCTCTCTTTTAGTGGAAATGGTTAGCGGCTAAGACTTGTGGCACCAGGCAGCTGTGCCAACAAGTCCATTGTGCCCAATTTTAAGCCATCTCTGATCACATTCTGTATCCGTCAGCAAAGTAGAGTTAAAGCTTATCTTGATGCTGCATTCTGGGAAAGGTCTGCAACCCTTCGTGAGAAAGCTGCAGATGTGCAGCCTGGCCCTTCATGTTTCCCTTGCTTTCCTGCACTTCGGGGAAGCACTGTTTCAGCTATATAAAAACTGTTGCCACATTCCTATGCCCCAGTAGAATTAGGCCCTTTTTCTCACTGAGATGAAAAGGTGCTGCCTGAAGTAACAGCATTGCTGAAGTTTCAGAGTCTCCAATAAGCAGCAGAAACCCTGTTGCACTGTCAGTGTCTCAGCAAGCAGCAGAAAACCCTGTTGCATGTTACTTGGCTTTTTTTTTTTTTTTTTTTTCTCTCTCTAGAGGAATTAAGGCTCCCTACATACCTTCTACTCCACCAAGAGGAGGGATACCATATTATAAAATTTGAAGATTGTTACGATCTGCAGTGTTTAGATTGAATATTTAAACAATGCAGCATCATAAACCATCAATGCTGAAGGACAGACTGGGGAAAACATTGGTTTTAGCAGTAATTCCAAGCTTTGTGTTTAAAGTGGTTCATAACAAACAAAGCCTCTTGTTTACTTAATAGTCACAAATACTTGAGGAAATTAGTATGGTTAAAGGATGAATTCTAGGGTGTTTTGGAGGATTTCATCTGGGTTTTCACAGCAGCTAGTTGCTGTCAGGGTGAACTTCTGGAAAACTCAGGTTTAACTAGTTGTGTGCCAGAAATTATTTTTTCTTGATAAATACAGCACAGCCTCTCCTCCAGGTCATGACTTCAGAAGAATGTCAAAAGTATTGACTATTATTTTCATACCAAGAAACAAAGATTCTTCATTTGGTACAAAGGATCTTTAGACCTCCTAGGTAGGATTTAGGACCAAGACCACAGTAAAATTAAAAGTATTTGCTGGCTTTTGTTTGCTTGCTTTATTTTCAAGAGATTTTGGAAGTGCAAAGAAATCTGTAGCAGTTACTTCATGACTTTGGCAGGCGCCAGCGCTTGATGCCAATGAATGACAGGCAGTCTTGTCTTAGATCAGCATTAGACAGATGCCAGTGAAGAAGCCCAGTTCTTCCTGGAATTTACTTGGGGTGATACGCCTGCTCAGCAGCCCTGGTCCTCTAGGTTTCGTCCAACACACAGGCCTTGGCAAAACATCTCCATTTAGACATTTTAGGCAGCACTTATGAATCCTAATTTGTGAGAACAGCCCTTCGGTAAAACTAAAGGGGCAGGGGTGGAAGTCCAGGCTACTCGATTAAACATTTTTTTTCTTTTCTTTTCTTTCCTTTTTTTTTTTGACAAATTCGCCCAAAAAAGGTGAAATGTTTTGTTATAAATCTGTATTAAGCATGGCCTAAGGATTAGGTGTCTGATCTGTATAGTATGTTCCATCAAAAATATTTATTACTAGTGCTTTATGCTCCTGAGTAAACATTCATTTTAAATGGAGTTCACTGGGCAGAATTTCCCCTTTAATATAGATAGAAACATTCTTTATCAAAGATTGAGGACACCATTTTGCTAACTGGTAAATAAAAACAAATGTAAATATGTAAGAATGTTTATTTGTTGCACATAACTTTTTGGTATAAAATAAATGTAGAAGTTATCTGTGGAAACCGGCTGCCCTCGTTCTTACACTACAGGATTAAATTTTTTTAAGAGAAGCTGAATGAAGTCTTTTTTTTTTTTTAAGTTGTAGATGGACACAATACCTTTATTTTATTTATTTATTTTTATGCGGTGCTGAGGATCAAACTCAGTGCCTCACATGTGCGAGGCAAGCGCTCTGCTGAGCCACAACCCCAGCCCCTGAATGAAATCTTTTTTTAGACTCAGTAGGAACCTTTAAAGTGTGCTTGAAGTGATGCTGCATGTGACCTCATCTCTACAGGTACACTGATCTGATATCGATTTCCCATGGACTCTAGGTCTTAGGATTCCTGTGGGTTTGTGCTGTATGTGGCTCTCAAGAATTAATGACCAAAGGTGCTGGCTGCTTAGAGTCCTACTGATGTAGGATGCTTAAGCAGATGTTGTACATGGTTTTCCTGGAGCTCACCCAGATGCTCCATCTGACAGTCCTCTGAAGAGGGAACACCTACAAGATAACAAATCCATTTGAAAGAACAGACCTATCATGTGCTAGACCATGAGGGCTGAAGAATTGGACCCTGTCCCTAATTTGTAAAACATTTATGTGCCTGTTATGTTTAATTTCCTTTAATGTTTGCCAACTAAAGGAACGTTATATATTCTTTGGCATTAAACTGGAACACAAAACTTGATTCCTTTAAAGATCTTACATTCAGTGGTGACGTGAATTTCTGACTTGGTACTTAAGCTGTTTTTAAAAAGTGGTCTGCAGATACCTGGTACAGTCAGGCTGAATTCATTTTACTGTCTCTTCCACGGAGCTTGGAAAACAGGCTGAAAAGGCAACTGCGAGAGAAGCGAGTCCAGCTCTGCATCCAGAACTGTGTGGCTTCACTGTCTGCCATTTGACTGATACCAAAAGGAATCATTTTCCAAACCAGGACTGATGGAAACTCAAATCTCAGGCATAACGCACTTTATTTGCCCCACTGGACCCTTGTAAGGGGAGGATGGGAAATTTCCTGAGGAAGGCATCTGTTCTGCAGAAGGCAGGTGGAGGAGTCCGCCTGGAGGTACCAAGGCCTGGAGTGCCATTCAGAGACACAGCTGGCCCAGAGGTGTCACCGCAGACAGTGGCACTGGCTGTGAGGGAGCCTGTCTGTTGGACTGGGCTGGCCAAGGCTGGAACAAGCACTAGCAACACGTGTCCACACGTAAGCCTCTCTGATGCTCATTTGCCAGGCGACTGGAAGTGTCACATGGGTGTGTCGATGCCAGCGCAGCGCCTCTGTACGCCCGCCAGTGCCTGTGGGCCTCCTCTCGTGGGGATCTACTCCCCTGGGCTGTTGGGCCCACGAGCACAGGCAGCCCTGTGATGGGGACTCCGTCTGTGACGTGGGTGTTGAAGCCATGGTTCTCTACCTGTCCTGCACAGCAAAGGCCAAGGAAGAACTGACACGCAGGACCCCACCTGTCTTTGCAGGAAAGACCCTTGTGTGAGGGGCCACTGATGCAGACTCTTCCCACTCTAGAAAAGCTTTATTTTATAGTCTCTGACATCATCCCCTTCTAGCAGGTCACCAGAGTCCAGACCAGAAACTGGTGCCATCAACATGGCCAAGAGGCACTTGTTCTGTGGGTGTGGAAGTCGCCCTTCCTCAGGTGCACAGTGGTGGGGGTCCTGGAGGTAGCTCTCTGGCTTTACAAAGTGAACGGGCTGTTTCCCAAACACTGTGACTTTGCCACCGAAGGGTGGTACCTGGTTTCATTGGCGAGTTTCCAGTATCTCTCCCGCAAAAGGAAGGCTGCACTCTTGGGCTGTCGCTGCCGGGTGAAGATGCCCTTTCTATTCCCCACTGGTCTCTGTGGTGCTAAAAAACAAAGCAGAAAGCACTTGAGGTGACTGATGGGACAACCTGGGAACCAAACTGCAATCAAGCCAGCCACAAAAATTGAGTGTCTGGAGTGGCGGTTGCTTGTTCTGAAGAGTATGGAGCAACACCTTCTAGGCCAGAGCATTTAAACACCACTGCCCTCCCATACCACAGGTCTGTTGGGGGGATTTAAATATGGGTGCCCAGCAAGGCCTGGGCCTCCTGCAGAGGCAGCTCTCCCAGGGGACTGGGATGTAGAGCAACAGGACCTGCAATGTGGCTCCACCAGTGGACGAGTGCTTCAGGTGTGCACCTGGTGACCAGCTACTGGGAAGGCTGAGGGAAGAGGGCTCTGAGCTCAGGAGCCAAAGACCAGGCTGGGTAGCATAGTGAGATCCCGTCTCAAAAAAGACCATTTCTGGGGCTGGGGTTGTGGCTCAGTGGTGGAGAGCTTGCCTAGCACGCCTGAGGCACTGGGTTCAATCCCTGGTACCATGTAAAAATATTTAAATAAAGATGTTGTGTCCACGTACAATTAAAAAATTAATTCTCCCATGATAAGCAAATACCTGGCGCCGCTGCCATGTCAAATGGAATCTATAAGGTGAGGGTCACTACCTCGCCTTGTAGGCCCATGGAAAGGTGACACAACTTGCCCAAGGTCACAGCGTCCCACCACAGAAGGGCCATCCCTGTATCCAGGGCTATGGATCTTAAGCAGCTCGGTCCTTTTTCTGATTCCTCACCTCATCCTGTGTGCTTGTCTGTCCCCCTTCCTTTCGGGTATTTAGTCACACTTGGACCTACCAGAGGCCTGACTTTCTCCATTGCCATGTCCTCTTGCTCACCCAGCCATGTGAAGGTCAAGTAAGTGAGGAAACTAGAAATCTGGAGGCATGGAAGAAAGGAAGTGCTGGCCTGGAACCTCACTGAAGCTGCTCATCCAGCCTGACTCAAGAAGGTGCAGATGGACACCCATATTCAGTACATTGGGACTTACCTTTGGCGAGCCTCCTTTTTGCAAGTTGGTAACATAAAACAGACTGAATTGTGTTTCTTGGACTTTGTACCCTTCTCTGAAATAATAGGTGTATCCAAAATTAGATCCAGTCCCCTGGATCCAGGCAGGGCAAGCTGGCCCTTTTTGCCTCAAGATAGGAGACTCTCTCTTAAGATGACTTGGGAGCAGGTGCTGATTGCGTTGTTGTTGCTAAGCACGGCCTTATTTTCCTAGCAAGTTCTCCGTGTAGCCCACGTGAACTAAGCCCACTCCTTTGTTCCAGCCTTCTTACAACCAGATGCCCAGAACTGAAAAGCTAACCTGAAGAAATGAGAAGTGGTACATTGCACAAGTCATAGGGCCACTTACACTGGTTAGTCATGAAATCGGCAAAGTTCCAGATGAGCTCTCCAACCACATATTCTTTGCGTTTTTGGTCCAGAACCAAATGATACTGCTCTAACAGACTTTTCTGGTACTCCTCAGTGAACATAAGAGGCGGATCCTGGGATTCAAGGCAGAGAGAAGAGTCAGAACTGGCAGAACCAAAAATGTTAGATAAAAATAAAGATCCACTTGACAGTGACCAAAATAACTGTCCCTGCAGTGGGCCATGGTGACTGCAGGACTCAGCTATGGTGTGCTGTACCCCAGAGTCGAACCCATAAGTAGTAGTTACTGTATTTATAAGCATAACTTGAGCTTTGCCTTGTCGTTTTTCCGAATCTGAAAGCCAAATGGCCCTGCAGTGAAGTCTTGTTTAAGCAGCCTCGTCTGAGAATTAGCGTGCCCCCAGTTCTACACACTGCAGTTCCACCTGGAGCTGGCCTGGGCAGCAGCTGCTGGAGCAGTCGTTCATTCAGCAGTTAACCTAGTGTCCACCTGTGTGACTGGCACTGGTGACAGAGCAATAAACAGGAAAGGCAAGCACGCTGCAAGGGGACCAAGCTCCAAGTTAGCACAGGGAAGGGGTATGCAGAGCAGGGCTGGGCAGTATGCAGCACACCTGGCAGACAAGGCCAGAGGCCCTTTCTAGGCTCTCACTGAATGCTCTAGTAGGTGCTCCTATGTGTCAAGGTGCAGGACCTCGTGATGGAAAGATGTTCTTGGGGCACGCAGTCCAAGTGTCCACCTCAAGAGCCTCCTGGGAGATGGGGTCTCTCAGGTGCTCCAGGGTGCAGCAGTCATTCAGAAGAGAAGGCCCTGCTGGGTTTGACTCTGCTCCAGCGAGAGGAGCTGAAAGAGGAGCCAAGCTATGTCCATTTCAAAGCCAAGTCTTCACAAAGTCTAAACAGGCTTCAGCAACTCAGGCCCTAAGCAACTTGTGAGACCTTGTCTCAAAATTTAAAAATAAATAAATGGCTGGGCTGTGGCTCAGTGGTTAAGTACCTCTTGGGTCAATCCCTAGTATGAAAGTAGGGGAGAAAAAAATGCTGAGTCTGAGGGGAGGGGAGGGCAGGGCAGGGCAGGGCAGGGTGCCCGGCGCCTGCTCATGGAGATGGAACTGCACTGTCTAAAGCAGCGGCACAGTCACACAGCTACCTAACCCCAAGTGAAGGCAGCCTTGCCGGGCACAGCTCATGTGTACCTGGAAGCTACTGTTAGGGCAGCACAGATGGAGACATCTCTGTTGTCAGAAAGGGTCTGTCACCCCTCAACCTATTCAGACAGGAGCTGTACACCATGCACTCTCCCCTGCTCTGCTAGTCAGTGGGAGTGGCCTTCTCTGTGAGCAGGATAGCAGAGTCCACTGAGTGAACCAGAGCTCAACAGTGACAGCAGAGGATGACTGGGTGCGGATCATGGTCTGGCTGTGACTCAAGAGTCCACACAGGGCCAGGCAGGTGGCCATGCCTGTAATCCCAGCTACTTGGGAGGCTGAGGCAGGCGGATCACAAGGCTCAGGCCAGCCCGGGAAGATGAACGAGGCTATAAGCAACTCAGAACCTGTGGGGAAAGTGCTGCTGGGTTCAAACCCCAGCTGGAAAAGGAAGAGGTTTTTTAAAAAGAATCACATAAGAAACCCCCCCCACAAGGCAGAGTGGCTAATTTTTGAGGAAGTGAGTCTTCTCCCAAGACCTCGCCCACTCCTATGGGCACTCAGCACTAGTGTGCTGCCTACAGCTAGGACGGGTACCAACAGCTAACCCTGCCTGGGCGGGCAAGGTGGACCCCATGACAGGGGCCAGCCAAGCTGACCCTGGAACTCAGACAACTGGCACTGCTGTGGGCAGCCTAGGCAGGAACAGGGGAGCCTGGGGTACAGCAAAGGGCAGTCAGTGCTCCAGCCCACAGGCCAGCAAGAGCCAGCGCCAGGACACCCACGGTGGGTCAGCCAGCAAGATGACAGGCATTTGGAGGGTGGCTGTCCAGAAAGGAGGCTGCCTCTCGGGCCAGGCAAGGTAGAGGCCTGACCACTGGCAGCAGGGCAGGTGCTGGAGAGTTGGGAGGACCCCCGTCCAAACAAAGGGCGGGGAGGCTGGGAGAGGTGAGTGAAGAACTCTGCCCACCTCGTGGAGGTGAGTGAAGGACTGCACGGCTCTGCTCACCTCGTGGAACCCCGCAATGGTCTCTGCACCATACTCGCTCTGAATGATGGGCTTGTGGTAGGTCCTATACCAGCCCTCAAACTGGGTGCGCAGCTGCAGCTGTATCACCTCCAAGTGCCCATAATCGTGATACCAGGAGTAGTAGCTGTTCACACAGATTACGTCCACATAGGGAGCCTGGGACAGAGTGACAAAGCCTGTTTACTAGCCAGGTTGTGTCAGAGAAGTCACCCAGGGGCCGCAGGAGATGCCCCACAGGTAGGAAAGGCGGCCACGAGTGACCAGGTGGGGCCAGGAGCATGCTGGGCAGGTGCTCTGAGCTGGCCTCGGAGGCCCAACCCTCAGCGGGGTCCAGGACCCTAACCCAGCTGGATTCTGCTGCTGAGGTGGTGCTCCCACATCTTGCCCTGGAGGCCCACTGGATGCAGCTCTTCTCCGAGGACCTAGGGTTGTGCATGCGCTGAGAGCACACTGCGGAGCTCCCTCCCAGCTCACCATGGCGTCCCAAGGTGGCTCCTGGGCTCCCTGGGGAACTGGTGATAGGAGGAGGGGGCCACTGCACAGCGAAGGCTTCTGCACCCAGCTAGCGCACCTAACCTCCCAGGGACACACCTGTCTAGTAGAAGAGGCAGTCCTTCCCGCGGGTCACAGCCCCTTCCTTCCTAGACTGCGGCAGGCAGAAGCTGGGGAGGCTGGTGCAGGCACCACCTTCCTCTGACCCAGACTCCACCAGAGGAGTCTGGCGCTCTCCCTGGAGGCTAAGCACAGGGAGCCCTGCAAAGCCTTCCCCGCCACATAGCAGACCATAAAGGAAGCGCTGCTGCTCAGGCTCGAGGACGCAGCCTGTGCTGCTGTGGAGGTGGTGTTCTGGAGAGGTGGCAAGGGCCTGGGGGCTCGGGGGCTCTCCAACCCCGCCCAGGGGGCCCTTCCTACTGCTCTTACTGTCCCACCTCCTTCCACGCTCCCCCTGGTTCCTGGTGAAGAGCCTTCCCTTGTGCCATGTTTATAGCTCCCACACAAACTCAAGCCCGGAACAGTGGGCCCAGCAGCTCTGAGTGCCTGTCACACAGGCCCCATCTGAAGGGAGCCACTTGGTCACTGCAGGCCCTGCGCAGCTTCTTAAGAACTCAGGTTCCCACCCTGAGATACCTGGGAACCTCAAGATCACATCTGGACTTCTGAAAAGCTTCCCACAGTGACGGGTGCTCAGCCAGGAGGACTCAGCACCCTAGACCTTTGACTCGACTTCTAGAGCTTGTTAACTGGGGTGCAGAGGACGTGGAGTCCAGACTGAACAGAGCACATGGCCCTTGCCCAGCCTCTTTGGATTTAGAAGCCACGCTGGCTGGCTGGCCAGGAAGCGAACTTTGACTATCTGTGGAAATGGCGGGATGCTAACGGAGCCTCAAAGCAGCAGGTATTGGCAAACACCAGGACAAAGGACACGGGCGAGGAAGGTGTGCAGCTCACCCCCAGGTCCCCTTCGAAGTTGGAGTTGGTCACGAAGGTCACAGGCCGGGTGGGATCCAAGGCTTTGGTGTGGGCAATCACTGTTCTGAGCAAGGAAGACAGAGGACAGGCTGTGAGCCTGGGAAGGGCCCTCAGTCACCTCTCCCTCTGCCCCACCTGCCCAGGTACCCGGAGGCCGCCACTCCTGCCCAGGCTCCGCCCCTCCCCAGAAGTGAGCAGGCATCAGTAGGCCTAGCACTGCCCCTGGGCTGGGTAGCGTTGTGAATCTGAGAAGCTCTTGGTGGCAGGAAGGGGGGTGTCAGGATGGGATATTTGTCCATACAACAGTCAGGGCGCTGCCCTGTGCCTGTGCTCAGCAAGGCTCACAGGCTAAGTGCAGAGATCCCAGGAGCAGAGTCGGGCACAGGCAAAGGGACAAGCTAAAAGGGCAAATGACAGCAAGGGTCACGAAAGGGCGGCACATGGGGGACCTCGTCTGGTCTAGAGAATCAGGGGCAGCCTCCCTGAAGAAATGGCACAGTGTGGTGTCAGGCTGACCAGGCAGAATGGAGAAGAGGCTCCTGGTAGAGGGACCCGAGCAGGCTGCCCTGTCCCTGGCCATGCCTGCTTTCCTCCTTCCTTACATCCTCTTCCATTACACCCCCCTTCCCCTCTGAAAGCTGTGGTTTCCACAGGGACACCTTAGACCCACACGTGGGAACAGCCTGCAAGCCCGGTGGGCCTCCGTCCCTGTGTCCAGGAGCCAGCCTCCCCTCCTCCCTGCCAGCCGGGCCGGGTTGGGCCCAAAACACTCCTGGGCTGGGTGCATTTGCCTTGGGGAGTTTCTGTGGCCTGGCACCTCTACAGCAAGGGGTAGCCTGCCACAAGTGACAGCCCTGGGACTAAGAAAGGAGGAATGCCCCCAGGCAGCAGCCACAGCAAGTCCTCTACTTCAGGGAAACTGCTCCAAAGGTGCCACAGTCCTCCGCAGTGACTTGGGGATCGGGGTGGGAGCTACGGGCATCTGGTGAAAGGGAGCATGAATTTAGATGACCTGGACCTGTAACTTTAGCCTGTTACATATGCACACCATTGAAAAACCTGTTTCATTGTGTGCCTACAGTTGGGCACAGTGGCGCACACCTGTAATCCCAGCTATGCAGGAGGCTGAGGCCGAAGGATTGAAAGTGCAAAGCTAGCCTCAGCAAACTGTTGAGGCCTTAAGTAACTTAGTGAGACTCTGTCTTAAAATAAAATGTAAAATCAGACTGGGGATGTGGCTCAGTGGTTGAACACCCCAAGATTCAACCCCCAGTACCAAAAACAAAACAATCAAAACAGTGTGTGCCTAGATTAATTGGCTCTATTATGTCCAACTCCACTTTACAGTTGAAACCAGAGCAGCAGAGAGTGTTTTTATGCCTGGGGTTGGTTGGTTTGGGGAGTTTTTGGTGTGGGCTTTTTGCTTGTTTGTTTTTTAGTTTGGGCAATTGAACCTAGGGGTGCTTCGAGGTACACCCCCAGCCTTTTTTTTTTTTTTCCTAATTTTTTATTTTGAGGCAGGGCCTCCCTAAGTAGCCAAAACTGGCCTCTAAGTCACCATCTTCCTGCCTCAGTCTCTCAAGCCACTGGGATTGCAGGAGCTGTACCACTCAGCTTTCAAGTACTATTTTATAGGTGACTCTCATTTTGTCACCAGCCATGTCTTTAATTTAAAGTTACGGATACCAACAACACTTCAGGGGTGAATGGGAGATACAGGGTCTCACCAGGTTGAAAACCTCGACTGGTGTGTGGAGCCCAGAGCTGATCCAGCCCAGCCAGGCTCCGCTGAGGCGGAGGCAGCACTTACTTCAAGTAGTAGCCCGCGGGCTTCAGGGAGGAGGTGGGCTCGTTGGCCACAGACCACATCACGACTGCCGGGTGGTTCTTGTCCCTGCGCACCAGCTCCTCCATCACCTGTAGGTGGTGCTGCAGGGACGCATTGCCGTAGCTCTGGCTGCAGAGCAGAAGAGGGCGTCGGCAAGGCCGGCCGCGGGGACAGGCTGCGGGACGGGCAGGCAGGGCTGGAGGGCCACACTCACGGCAGCACGATGCCCACGCCCGGACACTCGTCGATGACCACGATCCCGTAGCGGTCGCAGAGCTGCATCACCTCCTCGGCGTAGGGGTAGTGGCTGGTGCGGAAGGCGTTGGCGCCCAGCCAGCGCAGCAGGTTGAAGTCCTTCATCAGCAGGGCCCAGTCGAAGCCCTTCCCCCGGACCTGGGCACCCCCACAGAACAGAGTGACGCCCGCAGCCAGGGCTGGCCCGCCACAGCCAGAACTGCGACTGGACTCCAGCCGGGCGCAGGTGAGCTGCCCTCCAGGGCCTCAGGCCACTGAGGCAGGTGGGAGGAGGGGATGGTGACAGAAACAGCCCCCCAGAGCACAGGGCTGCAACTCACATCTGAATCCTCGTGTTTGTTGACCCCGTGGAAATAGAAGGGTTTCCCATTAATGAGGAACTGGCTCTCTGTGACTGCCACGGTGCGAATCCCGACGGGGAGGGTGTAGAAATCGGCCACTGGCCCGGCCTCGGTCTGCACGGTCATTCGCACCTGTGGGGGCCAAGCAACCACAGCTGCAGAGTGAGCGCACAGGCCAAGCCCACCGCCCTGACAGGAAGGCCCCATTTTTCGTGGTACTGGGGGCTGAGAGCAGGCACTCTGCCACTGAGCTACATCCCCAGTCCCTTTTACTATTTGAGACGGGATCTCGCCAAATTGCTGAGGTTGGCCTCAAACTCCTGCCTCAGCCTCCTGAATAGCTGGGACTGCAGGCCTGAGCCACTGCACCCAACTGGGAAGGTCCCTAGTACACCACAAGCCCCACCTTTGGGCCTGCAAGCAGAAACATCTCCTAAAAGTAAGAGGTTCTGCTTTTTGCAAAGAAGAATCACCCCAGCCCTTCCCCTTGGGCCTGCTCTTCAAAGCTGGGCCTCCCCACCAAGGGATGAAAAAAGAAAGCCCAAGGGACCAAGCCAGCTCGCCCACCTGTCCTAGGCCTGCTGAAGCCAGGGCCACCAGATGGGGGTAAAAGGCCTCCTTCAGCGCCAATCCTAAACCACCCTTACCTCCAGTGAGTACAGGTAGGCAGGGTGCTCATGCATCAGGTATGGCCACCAGAGATGGGCTGCAGGCACCTGCAGCTGGCCCCGGCCCCCTTCGCCATAAGCTACCACTCTGCCGTCTGCATCCAGAAGACGCACATCCAGCTGCACATGTTCACTGCCCTGGGTGAAGATCTGGTAATTCACCAGCCCTGCAGGGAACAAGAGATCAGGACAGGGAGGGTAGACTAATCACACAGCCTGCAGCCACCACCTGGCCTGGGGGGGGGCGGGGGGGGGATTCTCAATGGAACTCAGTGTGCGTGAGAGGAGAGGGGGGCACAGGACCCTCATCCTGAGCTACACCATTTTAGGCAGGACCCCACCTCTCCCTGAGCCTCCTGTCCTCAAAGTGAGGTCAACCAGGTGATTTCTCAAGGCCTTGATGGTTCTCATTTCAGCTTTTGAGTAGATGGGAGCTTGTGGGGGTCCAGAGCCCTTTTCCTAGGATCTTTCCAAAAAGCGAATAAAGCCTCTCTAGGCCCAGCTGAGGGCAGAGGCTGCCAGGAACCCTCACCAGTGTCTTGGTCCACTCCAGTGGTGACCGTGATGTCGTCGATGTAGGTGGTAGGCGTCGTATAGAGTGTCACAGACCGATGCAGTCCCGCATAGTTGAAGAAGTCAAAGTTTATGTCCTGGACAAAGTAGCCCTTAGGATACCTGGGTGGAGGACAGTGATCATGTGTCCTTGCTCTGGATCCTCTGACCTCAACTCACATCTCCCTGGCCTCCCCAGATCTAAGGCCTTAATTCTGCAAAAGCCACCCTGTTCCCAGCAGGAAGACCTCTGGGCAGGTGGGAGGGGGACCAGGGGACAGGCTGCTGCTCACTTGGAGGTATCGGTCTTGTAGAGGATGGTCCCTGGCGGCAGGGTGTGGGGGGTGAGTGTGTTGTTGATGGCGATGGTAATGCGGCAAGAGGACAGGGGACCACTCTGCACCAGCTTGCTGATGTCAGCCTCGAAGGGGAGGTGGCCCCCCTCATGCTCTGCCACATGGACCCCGTTCACCCACTGCAGACACAAGGAGGGCCACCAGGCCAGAGCTTAAAGAGGGGGCCCTGCAGTCTCAGGTTCTCCCTCACATAAGGACCCACATGTAGGGGCCAAGGGGCCTGCCAGAAGCCCCCTGCCACACCAGCCTGGTGGGAGGAGGGTAGAGCCAAAGGAGATTAGGCAATGTGTCCCACCTGCAGCTCAGACCCAATACTGGGGCATGAATGTCCCCCTACTGTTCCACCTAGACGGTGGGCTATCAGGTGACAGTTGGGAGCCAGGCAACCCCAGGCATGCTCAGCAGCATGACTGCCCACCCCCTGCCTGCTGCCCCATGCACTGACCACAATGGCATAGTAGTGAGCGCTGCCAATCCTCAGCACCACTCTTGTGCCCAGGTCTTGGGTCCACCGCTGAGGCAGGACTGCCTCCCGTTCGTACCACACCCAGCCAACAAAGCTCCGAAGCTGTGCATCTTGGCCTACGTCGTTGAAGCTGGAGGGGACTGGCATGTCCAGGGTGGGCCCCGACTGGGAGAGAAGAGTCAGGTCAGGTCCAGTCCCCTAGGCCCTAGGCCCACCGTCCTGCACTGCCACACTCCCCAACACCTGGCACAGCTCTGACACACAAAAGGGACTATGAACAGATGGATCACTTGCTGGCCTCAGCAATGCCAGTATGGTTTGTGGGGAGACCGTGTTGGTCAGAAGAGCTTCCTCAGGGCAGAGAGCACCAGGGCCAAGATCTCCATGGATCAGGGTGAGCCAGGGGTCAGCTCGGCCAGGGGCAGGAAGGGCCACCCCCTGCGACCGGCTGACAAGAGAGGAAGGCTGGCAGGGCCGGGCCCCTAGGCTGAGGAAGCCCCGGTCGGTAATGCTGGCGGCAGGCCGGCTCCTCACTTCCTCCTCTGCTGAGTGAAGTGGGAAAGAGAGAGGAAGCCGCGGGCGCCCTGCTGGCCCAGTCTGCGCACCCGCACGCGGCCGGGGAGCTGGGCAAGGGTCCTGGTGGTGGGGGGCCAGCACCCGTACTCTCCCTGAGCGCTGGAAGCCACGGTCCCTCTTGCCTGGGCCAAGGTGGCCCCAGAAGTCCAGGCTGGCCCCTGCCGCGCCCCGCTGCGCTCTGAGTCGTGGACACCGCTCGGCAACGCCGGCCGCTGGGGCGAGCCCGCCCGCCCTGCGCTGCCGCGGCCCCCGGCCCGCAGACCCCGCGCCCGGCCGCGGCCCCGCCGTGCAGCGCGCACCTCGCGCAGCGGCCGCCGGTACCACTGCTGCTCAAAGCCCAGGCGCCGGCCGTCGGAGAGGTCGGCGCGGAAGCTCCAGAGCCCGTCCAGGTCCTTGCGCTCGCGCGACGGGCTCTCGCGCGGGTATAGCATCCCGCCCCGCAGCGCCAGCGCGCAGCCCCAGAGCAGCGGGCCCAGCGCCCAGGCGCCCGCCAGCCTCCGACCCATGGCTCCGCGGCGCCCGCCGTCTGCCGGACCAGGGCGTCACGTGGCCCCGCGAGGCCTCCCGCGCGTGCGGGTCCGGGGCGCGCGCTCGGGGCGGAGGCAGCTCCCCGGCGCCCCCCGCGGAAGGCCGGGTGCTTGCAAGGAAGCATCCCAATCTCAGGCCTGGTGTCTGCGAGGTCACCGCCCTCCTCGGAGCAGGGACCCTAGGCAAGGTCACTGCCCAACTCCTGGGCCGGGACCCAACGCGGGTCCTCGCCTAACCTGGGGCCGAACCCAGCAGGCGGGAGATCATTGCCCTCCCTGGGGCCTGGACCCAGCCGGCCCAATTGCACAAGGTTTCCGTGTGTTTGTTCTGACTTCAGGTCACCACAGCAGTCTTCTGATGCTGGACTTTGATGCTGAAAGTGCAGTCCCCAGAAGAGTGAAAATGTAGAAGCCGACAAAGGATGAACAGTCCCCGAATGCTTGCAATGTGAAATAAGCGGAATATGAGGCAAAATAAATACAGTTTTCTGGGGATAAACCCAGGGCGTCTGGCATGCCAAGCAAGTGTTCAACCACTAAGCCGAAAAAAAATAGGGTAGAAGAAACAGGACAGGTAGAAAGAACCCAAAGGGAAGGAAAAAGGGACTGTGGCTTTAAATCCAAAAACCCCGTGAACTCCCCAACCTTCACCTCCAGGTCTGTCTTTTTCCAGGCCTGAGTTCTTAAAGAGTGCTGTCAGTCCACTTAATAGGTACTTACTTATTAAATTTGTTTTCAGAATGTGCTTTTATTTATATGTGTTGGATATGGAAAATGACAAACTCCAAACAGGGACAGGGAATGAGGCAGAAGGCAATACGTTGATCCTTTCCTAGTACAATCTTCCCCAGTGACAAGACAGGTCCCCAGGAGGAGATATCCATCAAGTCTGAAATGACAGTCTCTGGGAAGAGGCAAAGCATTGATCCTTCCCTAGACAAATCCTTTCCCAGATACCGACCACTGACCCCAGACCCTCCATCTGGCTTAGTAAAGATAAATCCCAGATACTGAAGCAGGACTCCAAGATGGCAGAGGCAGGGTACAAGCTGGAGGTGAGTCATGTCCCTGTTTACAAGTCCTATGGATGTGAGACTTCCTGCCACAGGTTGGGTATTCGGAAACCGGACACTTGTAATCAGGCATCACAAGGTAACCAGTGGGAGCAGATGGGGTAAGGTCCTCAATTCTGTCTCCACAGGGAAGAGAGCATAAAAGACCAGGGTTTCTGGACCTGGGGCCATGAGCCCCTGTGGGCCACTGCACCTGCCTTATGAGTGCTACTTCCGCCTTCCCCTCCATAAAGTGCACTTGGCTTATTCCTTCTGTGTGTCTTGCTCAATTCTTTTTTCACATCCCCAAGAACCTGGACCCCAAGTGGACACCCAGACATAACAACGCCATTCCACTCGTCCCTCCAGTGGCCTTCCCATGCCCTCTATGAAATTTCCCCAGATCAGTGAGCCTATTTTGCAATTCTGTGATTCTTAAAATTCAAATCCATGAATGGGGTTGTGGCTCAGTGGTAGAGCACTCACCTGGCACATGCAAGGCCCTGGGTTCCATCCTCAGCACCACATAAAAATGAATAAACAAAATAAAACTATTGTGTACAACTAAAAAATAAACATTTTTTTTTAAAAATTCAAATTCATTCTTTATTTCTCCATTTTTCATTTTTATTTTTTAAATTTTTTTAGTTGTTGGTAGACCTTTGTTTTATTTATTTATTTTTATGTGGTGCTGAGAATCAAACCCAGTGCCTCACACATGCCAGGCAAGTGTGCTACTGCAGAGCCACAGCCACAGCCTGAATTTTTTTTTTATTATTATTGGTTCCTCTACCCACTTTTAAAATTGAATTATACTTGCTAACCATGCTAGTGCTGTTCACCAGGTATTTACTTTCTTCCCATTTAGGCCCAAGGTAGTATTGCATGCTTTCGCTCTTTGATATTGGGGTGGCTGTGTGACCATTTTGATGAATGATATATAAATAGCAGAAAGTCCTAAGAGGAGCCCTGGCTCTGGCATCCCTTTCTCCTGTCTGGTGATCCTGGAAGCACCTGTTGAAACCCAGCCTCCCTGGGGTCCCTTCCAGCCAGCACTGAATCCACAGTGGAGAGGAGGGAGTTGTAATCCAGCACACCAGCCCCCTGCTGCAGCCTGACCAGGAGGTTACTGTTGTTACTCCCACTCTCCAAGCATGCTAACCCAGACCCAGGTGGCCTGTAAATTGGCTGACACCACAGAGCTGGTGAGGAGCACAGGTGGAATGTCAACCCGATCAGATTCCAAGTATTGTGCTACCCCTCGAAATCCACGGTGTCCCTCCAACACTCTCAGACCCATGTTTGCAAAGGGAACCAACAGAGTTGTGGGCTTTAACTCACAATCGTACGTGCATAGGGGAAAGGAACTGCCAATTTTCATCCTCTGGGTGGACAGTGGTTTTTTGTTTGTTTTACTTATTATTATTTATTATTATTATTTTCATACAAGGGATTGAACGTAGGGAAGCTCTATGCTGTGTTACATCCTCAACCCTTTTTAATTTTTTTTTTTTTTTTTTTTAAACAGGGTCTCACCAAATTGGGGCAGCTCTTCTCAAACTTGAGATCCTCCTGCTTCAGCTTCCCAAATTGCTGGGATCGACATAGGCTGGTGCAGGATGATGTCAATTGGTATTTTAACATTGATACCTGGACAATAATTATCGAGTACAACAAGCAATTAGAAACTTTAGATATTAAAGGATATTTTTACAAGATCTAAGAATAACTTCTAAAGTATGTCTTAAAAGATCTTCTCCTCTTTGTAGAAATATTCCCAAGGGCTTTTTATTGTTTAAGATAAATTTGATGGAGGTCTAGTTTACATATTAAAATGCACTCATCCTAAGGTACCAAGGGGACTTGGTAAATGTGCACACCTGAGCACACCTGATACCCACTGTCCACTCCAGGCTCACAGTCCAGTTCTCTCCTGGCACTTCCCAGTCCATTTGCCTCCCACTCTTGACCTGGGCAACCGCTGGCTCCTTCTTATCACTGTTGATTCCGCTCTTCTGGAGCCTTACATGATAAATCCTGGGTGTCTAGCTCTTTCATGCAGCACACATTTTAGATCCACTGCAAAATGGTATGTGTCAGTCTCCTATTTCCACGGACAGCTTTTAACCACAGATCCCAGAAGGAGACTCCATTCTGGACAGGACATTCATGAATGCTTCAATTCCACAACTTAGCCTGCCTGGGGAGGCTGAGGCAGTAGGCTGGAAAGTTCGAGGCCAGTCTCAGCAACCTAGCAAGGCCCTGTCACAAAATTTAAAGATAAATAAAAAGACTTGCAGGTTTATGAATACAGAAGGGAGAATGCTGAGCCGGTCTGGGGAGGTCGAGCCCCTGGCAGCCGGAGACCCAGGGCCATGAGCCTGCAGCTGGCTGAACTGCTCCTCAGGCAGCAGCAGGGAGGAGCACCAGCTGCAGCCCACGCGGGGATCGCTGGCCCTGCAGGGTGGGTCCAGTGGTCTTTGCCGGTCTAGGCCTGAGGCTCTCGGGTCCACTGTGGTACTGGCCAGTGGCTCAGGGGTGGAGCATTCTTGCGAAAGTCCGCACTTTGCTCGGATGAGATTTTGAGCCCATCATACTGCTCCCCTTGGCAGCCACTGGAAAGGAGACGTGTCCTCTCTGTCTTCCTGAAATTCATGCCCTGAAGCACCTGCGACAAGACTGGACTCCTCCTGTCGGCCTGCCCTGCAGTTGTCCTCAGGGAGCTAAGAGCAGGACTAGAGTCCTGGCGGCTCTGCCTCCATTTTGCATCCGGCTCTTGGGCTCTGGGTCCCCTTGGATTCCAGAGAACCCCCCAACCTGGGCAGCAGCAGCAGCTTCTGGTCCTGGACAGGCCCTGCCTGGGTGCTCAGATGGGATTAGATCTGTGGTGGGCAGTAGTGAGAGTCCTCCAGCTGAGCAAACCCCACCCTTGCCCCATCCCCTCTCTAAAACCTCAGTGTCCCCCCAAGCCCCCTGGTCTTCAGTCAGGGCAACGGCACTGACTGAAGTTCCTTTAGGCTTCACCAGGACCCTCTGTTTGGTTTTGGGGGTGATGGTCATACCTGATTTGTTGGGTCCCCCAGGCCAGGCCTCTGGCCTAGGACTCCGGTAATACTCACTGTCTGATTTTTGCTAGCAGCTAGACAACTGAACACAGGGCTGAGGAGCTCCAGACCTACCCCCTGGGTAGGAGAAAGGCAAAGGGAATTTTAAGGAGGAGGGTACGAGGATAAGGCTCTTACCTGACTCGGGGTGTGTGACTTAGCAACTGCTAAGTCACCTTCTTGATGCACAGAGCCTTCAGGTTGACCTGTCTGGGCATGTTTCTGAGGGCCTGCTAATATCCAGTTCCCCACACCCGCTTCCTGCCACAGAAGCCAGGCATGACCATGTCAGGCTTTATCCAGATCTCTGCATGTGGCTTCGCGGGGCTGTAGATCACCCTGTTCACCGCAGAGAATGTTCCATTGTGTGAGTGTAGCACAATTTATTTCACCCTTTCCCTGCTAATCATTTAGGTTGGAACTTGTGTGATCAAAGCTGAGATGTACATTCCTGTCCCAGCTCATGAGTGAGATTTCTCCAGCGATGTCCTTGGAATGGAGCTAGGGTCCCAGGGGTGCATGCCCCTTCACTGCTGTTGCTGAGAGCACTCTCAGTTAGCCTTTCATTGCTGTGACCAAAATATTTGGCAAGAACAACTTAAAGGAGGAAAGATTTATTTTGGCTCACGGTTTCAGAGGTTCAGTCCATGGTTGGTGGACTCCACTGCAGAACATGGCAGAGGACATGGTGGGGCAGGCTGCTTGCTCAGGAAGGCCAGGCAGCAGAGAGAGAGATGGGAAGGATCTGGGTGGGACAGGGTTCCCAAGACCACATCCCTGTGACACACCCATCCACCCAGTGCCACCATCGATCCACCCATTCAGATTAGGAATGCGTCAGATGGGCTGATCCACTGAGGATGTCCAGCCTCCCCATCTCCAAGCACAGCTGCTCCGCTATCATGACAGCTTCTGGGGCTCCAGATGCAAGTCACGGCGCTCTCTGTGGGGCCTTGTGCAGGGGGCCCTTCACTTCCAACCACCCTACAGAGAGGACACGTCTCCCTGGTGCCCCCTGGGCACAGCGCAGGCCCCAGCAACTCCTCTCACCACTGCTGCTGGCTTCCGCGCCACATAGATTTCACTTACTTATCATGGCTAGACCCTCTTGGTCATTTTTTTTTTTTTAGTTTTATTTGTCATTATTATATATTTGAACCATAGACTCACCATACTTTTTTTTTTTTTTTTGGTACCAGAGATTGAAACCAGGAGCGCTTAACCACTGAACCACATCCCCAGCCCTTTTTATATTCTATTTCTGAACAGGGTCTTGCTAAGTTGCTGAGACTGACTTTGAACTTGCGATCCTCCTGCCTCAGCCTCCCAAGCCGCTGGGATTACAGGCGTGGCCACTGTGGAAGGCCCTTTTTGACCTTGAGTCTGTCTTAAACAGCTTTTCTGTGCACCCACCTTACCTTTCTGGCCACTGGTCATACTTCTCCTTGGTCCCAGAAATAGCTGCCCAGGTGGTCTCTGAAGCCCTGAATTTTTTTCCCCCCTCCTGGTCATCCTTCCTAGTGAGGCTCAGAGATCAGCTCTTCTATTCACCCTCCCCCATAGAGGGAGCCTCCCATTGGGCAGCCGCTTGCACTGGGAGCCAGAGCTGGAACTGGGGTCCTGGCTGTGTGGTGCTGGGCTGACTGTGAGTCTCTGGCAGTCAATGTTCCTACTGGTTCTGGAACTATAATGGCAGGAGCACAGAGCTGTAAAGGTCATCTGCGTGTGGGGCACCTACTGAACTCCAGCCGCCAGTAGGACAGCAGCCCCCATGAGCAGACTCTGCTAAGGGGTCTGCAGGAGACAATAAAATGTGGTCCTTCTCTTTGCCCCATGAAAGGGTCCTGGAATTACCTACATCCAAAGCACCTTCCAACCAGGGGAACTGAAAGTGACAGAATACGCCTCCTGGTGGTGAGGGGCGCCCAGCAGAAAATGCCCCCGCAGGGGCCGTTGGGGCACCGCCTTGAAATGACCACAAGACCCAGCACTCTCAGCGGACCAGGGCAGGGACTTCTCACTGATGCTTTGGGGGATTTTTTTTTTCTAAGAGATCATTTAAATTTAAATTTTTAATTGAATGTAAGAGTCATATATTTTATGGGCACCAATGTGATGTTGGGATTTGTGCACATCGTGGAATAATTATATTAAGCTAATTAACATGTCCATCACCTCGCATCTTTTTGACAACGAGCATATTTAAAATTTTCTATTTCGTAGCTTTGAAATAACGTGTTGTTATTAAATATGGTTAACAAGGAGCGACAGTAATCAACTGTGATTCGTACCCCCGGTCGGCCCCGGAGGGACGTGGTGTTGCGTTTTCAGAACGCGGCCATCAGGTCTCGAGTCACGGTCTCTCTGCAGCTGGACAGCGCGCCTTCTTCACTGGCTTGCGAGTCTCTCCCTGCTGTTCCGTCTTCCTGCACCAAAGCGGAGACTCTAATGAAGTCCGAGTCAGCGCCTCGTCGCAGGTCACGCTTTTCTTCCAGGTCATTCTGGATTTCCGCAGAGCCCGCTGCGCAGACCGCGGCCTAGCCCACCCACAGGGGCTCTGGACCCTCTGCCCCACCTCCCCTCCGCTTGCCCCCGCGCCTATCCTGCTCCTTCCTCCCTCCCGGGTGCTCTGGCCCTTGGCGACAACCCGTGTCCCCCAGGGGGTGAAGACCCTGGAATGTTAACGGACCGGTTGCTGAGAATTTCTTCATTCCTGCCCAGTTTGGCAAAGGAAGCGCTCTGCACGTTTGCTTTTGAGCAACTATGTAATGCACACACCATAAAAGGCACCCAGCTCATGTGTGTGGATGAGCCGCCGGCACTGCAGAGGTCCAGGACGCTTTCCCAGGGTGCTGGTCCCGCTCCGCGCCCTAAGCAGGCTCTCGCCTACCAATGGTGTCCCTAGACCTGGCTGTTCTAGATGCTTCACTTCGCAGGAACAGCGATTTGCTTTTCTCTGTGCTCACACTCAACACGGAACACTCTGTGACCAATCTGCAGATACAAACTGGGTAACCTACAGTTTTATTGTATTCTTTAATTTTTGCAGTTTGGGGGATTGAACTACATCCACAGCCCTTTCTTTAAAGAAATAAATAAAAATTGAGACAGGCACTCACTAAGTTGCCCAGGCTGGCTTCCAACCTGTAATCCTCCTGCCTCAGTCTCCTGAGTAGCTGGGATTACAGGCAAGAATCGTGTGCCATGCTCTCCTTCAATTTTTTTTTTTTTTTTAATAAAGAGCAGATGTTTATATCTTGCAGTCCTGGAGTCCGGGGAGGCCTGGGTGAGGAGCCAGAGTCTGGGGAGGGGCTTTGCTGCATGGTGCTGTGACCCTATAAGGTTCAGTTCCCTGCCACCATGGAGGCAAAGGATTGAGGCAGAATGAGAGAAAACACTTCATCAACAAGCCTGCTTGCTGGACATGGTTGGCTCTTGCCTTCCCAGGATCATCTTGCCCTTCTTCCTATGGAGGATCTCTTCAGGCTTTGCCAGGGAAGGTGTGTGGGTGCCAGATGGGCAGCCCCTGGGCTGTGGGTGTTTCTGACAGCAGCCCTTTCCACAGAGGCCTGAGCACCTGCTCTGGTTCTCCAGGCCCCCCAGCTGCAGCCCAGGGACCTGAAGAAGATATAAATGGCTGTTTCTGTACTGACCAAAGTGGCTTAGCTGTGTTTTGTCGGTCAGTGTTTTGGGCAAGCAACCTTTGACACTGAAGGACAATGACTTGGTCAAGTGACACAGGCCTTGCTCTGACAGGGCTTCAGCCAAGGGGTCTGCACTGTTCCAGGGGGCCAGGTTGCCCCCTGAACAGGGGAAGTATGCCTTTATTGATTTCTGGGGTGGGCTGAATCTGATGAGTTTTCATCGGCCTGGGGTATGGATTTTGGTTTTGGATTTGGTTTTTGGCACTGGCCATTGAACCCAGGAGAGCTTAACTCCTGAGCCACATCCCCAGCCCTTTCTATTTTTTTTAATTAGAGACAGGTCCTTGCTAAGTTGCTGTGGGCTTGGCTAAGTTGGTGAGGCTGGCTTTGTACTTCAGATCCTCCTGCCTCAGCCTCCCGAGCCACTGGGATCACAATCGTACACCACTGCTCCGGGCATCAGGGGCATGGTTTTAAGACTCTTCCTCCTTCAAGCACCTGGGCCTTGAGGAAGGACGGCAGGTATACCCCGGGAACCAGAACTCGGCGCTGCCCTCCTGCGCGAGCATCTGGACCCTGGGACAGAGAGGTGGGGCTGCCAGAGGTCCGAGGCAGCCCCGGTATGTGGAGAGATCACCCCAGCCCTTAGCCTGCAGCGGGTTGAGGCCCAGGAGGCTGTTTGCCTTCCCAGAGGTCTCCTGTTGCCGGCAGGAGTCGGGATCGGCACGTGTGCCACAGAGTTGCGAAGGACCGCCGCGAGCCCTCGAGGAAAGTGCAGGGGGACAGGAGTGCTGAGGCCTGCAGCGAGGACTCCCGGTTGCTTTCCCATTTCTACTGTCCCGGGCTGCGCAGCGGCCGCAGCGGGTCACACAGTGGCTCTCGGTGAGATGGACCCTTGGGCCCTTCCGAGGATCAGGACCATCTCATGGCGGGTTGGCCTGTGGGAAGGGCTGTCCGCGGCCAGCCTGCCTGCTCTCTGCCCTGCCTGGTCCATCTCGGTGCCCTAGTCCGGGGCCAGGATTGCTGGGGAGAGGAGAGCGCCAGGGAAGCCACGTGCCCTTGTCCTGATGGAGGAGACCTGAGCCAGGGCACCTGCCTTCGTCCCCTGCCCTGGGACTAGGGACCGCTGGGGACGTGAGGGTTTTGCGCACTCCTGACCAGTATGCAGTTGATTTATAAAGAGGCTTCCACCGGCGTCCAGTCCTTCAGGGACAGCAGGCAGGAGCTAGGAGAGATTTCAGGGACAGGCCTCCGCAGACCGGCCTCTGTGGGCGGGCCTCTGTGGGCAGGCCTCAGTGGACCTGCTTCCGTGGCCTGGCTTCCATGGCCCTCCGGCCCATGGCAGATTGTGGATGAGCAAGAGAGGATGGGCTGAAGCACAGGGAAGATGGGAAGGAAAGCAGGTGCCCACGGTCCAGGCTGTCCTGGGCTGCTCCCTGCCTCCCAGTCGCCAGGCAGGGTTGTCACCTGTGCCCTTTGCCTGTGATAATCCTGCTCCTAAGGTTCCGTGGTTTGTTGGGATGGCTCACAGCGAGGGTCCGAGGAGTCCCCCAGAGAAGGGGACCAGGGTGTTCCTGGAGAGCGTGAGGGAAAAGGATTTCAGCAGCTGCAGTCCTGGGCGTGGACAGAGGTTGGAGGACATGAACCTCAGAAGAGCGCCACCTGCAGGCAAAGCAAGGACCTGGTGTCCAGGGAGACTGACCCGAGTGGCGGTCAGTATTTAGGGAGGACAGTGCGTGGGGCAGGAGGCCGAGGCACAGGGAGGGCACAGTTTCACGCCAGTGTTTCCTTTGCTTGCACACGTGGGTCAAGGGCACGGGCCAAAGGCACAGGTCAAGGGCGGGTCAAGGACACAGGCCAAGGGTGAGCTACTCAAACTGGAGCTTTAAACCTGTGCTTTCCTGTCTCCATGGCTGTGGGCGTTTCCTTTAAGACTCACTGTAGAGGGCTGGGGCTGGGACTCAGTGGTGTAGCGCTTGCCTCGCACATGTGAGGCCCTGGGTTGGATCCTCAGCACCACAGAAAGATAAATAAAATAAAAGTATTGTGTCCAACTACAATTAAAAAAAAAAAAAGATTCACCGTATCTCTCTTTATCCTGAACCCCTGTCTCCCCAGAAGTCAGCAAAGCAGTTTTCTTACTAGATTGTTGGTTTCTCATGAAGGGTACAACCCGGGAAAAGCAGGGTGGAGAAGGGCCAGGCAGGGGCCCCTCCCAGCACCTCCAGGTCTTCACCCACCTGGGTGCCCTCTGAATGTCAGCTGGGTTTGACAGAGGTGCCATCACTAGACACGATTTATTAAGTCATTATCCAGAGGTGACCGATCAACCTCCAGCCCTTCCTCTTCCTCAAAGTGGACTAAGGACAGTTGGTTCCCCGGCAATCAGGAGACACCAGCTATTCATTAGCATATAAGTGGATGCCCACTGCTTTAGAAACCCAAGGGCTCTGTGCAGGACACTGAGGCCGAGGTTGTCCCTGGAGGAGTTCCAGGAGAGGGGGACCTCTACTCCAGACAGGGGTCCTTGCCATATGGGACTGGAAAGTTTCTTTATGGTTCTTTTTAGGGGTATTTGTTGCAGTGCCTAGGGACTGAACCCAGGGTACCCTGCCACTGAGCCACCCAGCCCCAGCCTCCTGAGTCCTCGGGATTGTAGGCCTGTACCACATCACCAGCCAGAAGGGCATCTCAGCACGTGCTCATCACAGACACCAGTGGTTTATTTTGGAAAGCAAATACATGTTCAAAGGAGAATGCGGGCCATCGGGCCACCTGGAGAGGGAGAAACAACAACCCCAACAACCCCATTGTGTGAGGTGCCCACTATCGGGGAGAACTTGACACAGGCAGTGCCATTTTGAAACACATCCTCCATCCAAGAACAAGAGTCGCCTCACAGTCACCCTGACTTAGCCTGACCTGAACCCAGACAACATTCCATCATATGCAAAGGAAGGAAATTGTCATCTGGGACTGAAATCCTGAAAACATGGTCCACCCAAGGACCCTCCCTGACAACCCCTAGCAACGGTCTCACAGGCCATTGGGCCTCCCCTGGGCCCTGGGGCAGGATTGTCCTGAGTACTGTGAGCTCCTTTCAGTCTCCCATTCATTGGTTCTCAGGCTGGCTGCTGGCAGGGGCTGGACTGCAGGGATAGCCAAAGCAGCACATTCACCCATGTTCCCAGAAGTGGCTCACTGCCCCCACCTTACTCTCTGCAGGTATGGGCTTGGGGGTCAAGGGCCTGGGTCAAGGGCACTGGCCAAGGACACCTGCTGCTGCTGGTCCTGAGTGGTGTTTTCTGCATCCCCAAGACTCTCCTGAGATGGCTTTTCCTTTTCTGTAGCTCCAGTTTCCTACCTCAAGACCAAGTGTGTCTGTTAATATTTCACCTTTATATTAACGGAACCTGTGATATGTGATGATATGTGATTTTTTTTTTTTTTAGAAAGAGTGAGTGAGAGAGAGAGAGAGAGAGGGAATATTTTAATATTTATTTTTTAGTTTTTGGTGGACACAACATCTTTGTTTGTACGTGGTGCTGAGGATTGAACCTGGGCCGCACGCATGCCAGGCAAGCGCCTACCACTTGAGCCACATCCCCAGTGTGTTTGTCTCTTAATGTTTTAAAATTAAGTATGTTTACCCTATAATTCTGTTATTTTTTTATTAATTTTTGTTTTTAATACTTTATAGGAGTTTATTTTTGCTTTGTTTATTTTTTTAATTTATTAGCTTTTGTTTATAGTTCTTATTTGCACCAGAATTTATCAGAAAAAAAAGTTTTTAGCTATGTGACTTTATTTTTTTCAAAATTAGCAGAATATTACAGCAAATCTGAAAGTTACTTTTTCTCTTCCCTTCCCTGAAGGCACAAAACTCAGGGAGTATTTATTTATTTATTTATTTGCGTTCACTGAAAAGGAAAAAAGATGAAAAGGAGGAAGCTCACCACCCGGGAGGAGGCAGTTCTAAACTTCTCAGTCCAGGTCTCTGATCTGTGGGTCCTGCTTGCCCAGGATCTGAGCCCACCCTTGAAGGCTGGGAATGGGTCAAAGCTGTCTCCTGAGTCAGGAGGATTCATCAGCACATCCCAGAGGTGGATGTTCAGAGCCAAGGAGATTAAATGTCATACCAGGCCTGGGAGGGAACAGGTGTCAGGGTGAGGGCTGCAGCCACAGCAGGCCTGGGGGGCATAGGTGGCATTTGAAGTGCTTCAAGGGTCCTAATCCTACAGAGGGAGCTGTCAGAATGGCTCACCCCTTCCGATCTTGCTTTTAGGAAAGATCAACCTAGTCCTCTTCCTATGAAAGTCCCTTCTCCCAGATCTCAGTGGGAACAACTCAGGACACAGCCCAGCAGGAAGTAACTGCTGCAAGGAGCCAGCTTCTGAGTCACAATAGATGCTCTGGGAGGCTGGGGCTCTGGGAACCTCGAGCCAGAGGAAATGCGACCTGGGATGTCTCCAGCTGCACTGAAAGCTAAAGCACAGCAGCACCATGCAGAATTCCCATGGAAGATGATCTGCCATTTAGATTCTCAACTCAGCCAATTACCAGAGTAAAGACAGATTTAGGAACAAAACATGCTAAAACTGTAATCTCCATTACATTAAGAAGATGTTACTAAAGGAAATATGGACATAAAACAAAATGGGGAAGCGGCAGGATCCAAGATCAGACATTGAGACACGGACATGCCGCCAAGGGACATCTGGCTGCAGCTACGCTGAGGTACCGGAGAGCTCAGCGAGAACTGAGTCCAAGACCAGAGGCTCCCAGGGCTGTCCTGGTGGGTCTTGTGACACGCTTGAGCATTGGAAAAGTAATATTGGCAGAAAGGAGGTGTTTTCATGTTTATTTAATTTATTTATATTTGGTACTGGGGATCGGACCCAGGGGCACTTAGCTACTGAGCCACACCCCAGTTTTTTTATCTTTTGAGTCAGGCTTTCACTGAGTTGCTGAGGCTGACTTGTACTTGCCAGCCTTCTGCCTTGGCCTGTGCTGCAGATGAGTGTTTTAAATCAGTGAAACACTGGGCATGTGGTAGTGACTGTGATTGGGGGTGGAGGGTGGAGTCACACCATGGACAATTCCAGCACAGTGTGGGATGCAGAATATGGTTATAGAGAGGCAAACTCTTAACTAATTGTGATGACTATATAATGTTAATAGGTATTGAGTAAATCAACAAATCAACAAATAGCCACATAATTTAATTCATCTGACATAAGGGGGTGACTACCAGAAGAAACAAGGAAGAATGGAAAGCTGCTGTCCCTGGAAATAGGACTCAGGTCTGTATGGTGCACAGACTGACTGCTCAGGTGCAGCAGGCCCCCAGCCCACAGTCAATAGACCCACCTCAATCCCCTTTGCCAGGCACCTGCCTGCTCTCTCTGTCTGGCATAATGTGCAAGGAGAAGCACAAGCTACGAGTCGTTAAGCAAAAAGAAACCAGGATTTCATAATTTGGGAAATTCTCAGCCTGTCTACATGCAAGATACTTAAGTATCCAGTTTAAGATACTGAGACTAGGAGATGACTGTCAGGAAAGCATGCTTTACAGAGGAAGCCCAGGGTGTTGTTTGATGGTTTGTTATTGCCTGAAAGGATCAAGAATGGCCAGAATGCCAGGCTCAATGGTGCAGGCCAGTAATCCCAGCAGCTCAGTAGGCAGAGGTAGGAGGATCAAAGCCAGCCTCAGTGTCTTAGCAAGGCCCTAAGCAACTCAGTGAGACCCTGTCTCAAAATAAAAAGGGTCAGGGATGTGACTCAGTGGTTAAGCACCCCAGGTTCAATCCCGGGTACCAGGAAGGGTCAGAGCATTTCACACAGTGCTCTTGAAGAGATCAGGAATGTGTCTCATGGAGTCCCTCAGGTATCTCAGCAGAAGCCAGGAACAGAAATGGGATCACCCAGGAAGTCTCTGGAGAGGAGCTTCTTGTCCAGAAAACCCACGGGGCTCTCAAGGACGTTCTGCCAGCAAAAGTCCCTCTGCACAGACTGAGAGAAACAATGTTGGGGCCGCATGGGGGGACAGGAGCTGGCAGGGCAGGCGACTCTGGGCACATCCTCTGAGGCAGGCAGGCTGCCCCCATCCTGTGCTCTTCCCACAGAGCCATCGCGAGACATCAGGGAACCACAGGGGCGGATGACAAATAAAACCAAATAAACCTCTAGCTTCACCTAGTTAACCTCGAAGGCCACACAGCCGGCTCTGCTGGAGGTCACACCTCTGACGTGTGGGTGATGATAGCAGCTGTTGCCTAGGTGACTTTTCAGGGACTTGGGCCTGCAGGTGTCTGATGGGTGGCTGAGAGGGATCTCCATCTTCATGTTACATCTGTCCCCTTAACTCTGGGGGGGAGCTTCCCCTAGGTTCTGCAGGTGGACATGCTGGCTTCCCCCTGGACCTGGGGCTTTCTTCCAACACACCGCCTGCCTTTTCACCCACTGCACGGCCCAAGCATCCTAGGCCCTTTCTCTGTAGCACAAGGCCCTGAGGGAGCCACAAGCCAGGCTTGCATAGGGTGGTGGCACCAGCTACAGGACAAGCTGAGCACAAGCCCCTGGTGGTCCAAGCCTTGCTCAAGAGACATCTGTGGAACGTCTTTTGGAGCATGCCCCTGGCCAGTGCCAATGACCTGACTCTACCCTGTCCCAGATCAATGTACAAGCTTCACCTCCCTGTTGCCAGGGCAGCCTGGTCCCCTGTCAGTGCTCCTCCCTTCAGCGGGACCCAAGCGAAACCTGGCCTGTTTGTGCTCTCCTGAGCTGGTTCCTCTTCTGTGTCCTGACTCAGGATTTCCCACATCCAGCATCAAGAGGAAATTAAAGAAGGTTTCCAAGTTTCTCTCCAAACCCCACCGGCAGGACTCGGCTGGTAAGGATGACTCAGAGGACGGTGGTACAGGCCGGGGGCAGAGCCCAGGGTCAGCCCGTTCCCAGGCCCTGAGACCTTCAAGATCTTGGAGTTTTCCAAGCTGCAATTCAAAATTGCCTGGGACCAGTGACTCCTTCTTTTCTTCATGGTCTTCCTTTTTAAACTGGAATGTCTGTGACTGTTACCTTGTGCTGGTCCAGGCACTGCATTAGAAGCAAATGGGTTCTGGAGTTTATGTGTGTGAACTCACTTAAGCCTCATTACAGTCATGAGTTTCCCAGGATTAGACAGACGAAGTGTGGCCCCAGGACGGCCTACACTCAGTCATCCCTGGGTGATGCTGTACTTGTACCTAATTTAGGTCATTCTTGTGTGTTGGCAGGGTACCAGGAATTGAACTTGGGCCCTCGACCACTGAGCCACATCCCAGCCCTATTTTGTATTTTATTTAGAGACAAGGTCTCACTGAGTTGCTTAGCATCGTACTGTTGCTGAGGCTGGTTTTGAACTCGAGATTCTCCTGCCTCAGCTTCCCAAGCCATGGGGATTACAGGTGTGTGCCACCACGCCCAGATAGGTCATTTAGATGATTCGATGCAGATGAGATTTTGGGTTTCAACTGATGCTGCCATGGGCTAAGACTGGGGACCTTGTGTGAGAAACATACCTGTTAAAGCCTAAAGAAGGGACCAGGAGACAGGTATGGCAAAAAGCAAGGCTTTAATGACAGTTGGTCTTGCAAGATCGGATGCTCCTGGCAGTCAGGGACCCCAAAGAAATCCACACCACAATCTTTAGAACCTGTTAATTTGGTACCTTAAATGATAAAAGGAACTTTGTAAATATGACTAGGGTCTTGAGATTGTGTTCACTACCTAATTGGATCCAGTGTGATCACAGGGTCCTTGTAAGAGGGAGGCAGAAGGGTTAGAAGGAGCTGTGCCAACGAAAGCAGAGAGATTTGCTAGACTGGGAGATGGAGGAAGAAGCCACAAGCCAAGGCACACATGGCCTCTAAAGATTGGCAATGGCAAGGGGTGGATTCTCTTCTAAAACCTGGGAAGGAGGCCTGGCCCTGTTGACACTTGATTTCATCTCAGACTCCACTCATGTTTGTTTGTTTGTTTTAAAGAGAAAGAGAGAATTTTAATATTTATTTTTGAGTTTATTCGGCAGACACAACATCTTTTGTTTCTATGTGGTGCTGAGGATCGAACCCGGGCCACACACATGCCAGGTGAGCATGCTACCGCTTGAGCTACATCCCTAGCCCACTCATGTTGTTTTATGCCCACATGTTTGTGATAGTTGTTACAGCAGCAACAGGAAACTGATACAGGGTCACACTGAGTTTGGGTGTATATAATGCCAAGGTTGACTATGTTCTTTTGGTGTGTGTATGGTGCTGGGGATTGAACCCAGGGCCTTGTGATTGCGAGGCAAGCACCCTACCAACTGAGCTATGTCCCCATCCCCCAGATGCTGAGGTTGAAAATAAAAAAGTAGAGAAGTGGAAAAGATCAGGTAGCAGACCAGGAGAGGTAGGTGTGAAGAAGAGTATCAGGCACAGCAGCCCCTGGAGAAGGGTGTGGCATCCTGTCTCCACCAGCTCCCCTGCCCTCTGGTGAGGTCAGGTCTCAGGTGGCCAGGCTGCTGTGTCGAGGCCCTGGGAGACAGATCCTAGTTGGTTGACTTTCAACAGAGTCATCTAAGAAGATCCCCTACTTAGACCGCAGGGTGCCCCCCAAGGAGGCAGACAGGCTCCCACAGTCTCCCTCCTGCTATGTTCTGGTTCTCATCTGCAGGGCTGGGCCCCGTGTGTGCAGGTGAGTGCCCTGTGTGTGCAGGTGAGCACCCCGTGTGTGCAGTGAGCACCTCCTGGGCTGCGGGTACAGCACCACTACCTGTTGTTGGGTATCTACGGGCCTCCTTCCTCCCTGGACTGGCTCTAGGCACCCTCTGGATGGATGCTGGTGACTTTCATGCAGCAGAAGGTACCCAGGAGTTTGTTAAGAGCAGGTTCCAGGTCAGGGCAGGACTGGTGACCATTCCAGTGACCGTGATTCTCAGGCCCTGAGCACACACTGGAGTCCCCCAGAGGACTTGGTGAAACAGACTCAGTCTCTGTTTTTAGGTCTGACTGAAATCTGTGTCTCCAGCTAGTTCCCAGACCATTCCCTCGGAAGATCTGTCTGTGGTTGCAGCTTCCCCTCCATCCTGGGCTTGGGGACGTGTCCCCACTGCTGGTGCTCTGGTTCCTTAGTGTACAGAAACCTCTTTGTTTCTCCCAGAACCACTATTCATTCTCCTGTGGGTTTTCCTTGCTTTTCTTTGTCATTAATAAAATGTAAACTTCAGACATTTCTTATCAGGGTTTGGGGCTGTCTGTGTAGAAGACATCTCCTGTCTGTGCTCTTTAGAACACTTCCCAAGTACCAGGGCCCTGGCAGGTTGGTGTGGCTGTCCCCACGTGTTTGCAGGAGGGATACCACCTCTCTGAGGCCCTCGCCTCAGGACCAGGGGAGATTTCCTGGCATATCCTCTTGAGGGTGGAGGAGGCACCATCTCCACCTGTGTGTGAAGTTGGCCCCATGCCTGACATCACACACCGCCAAGTACACCATGCCCCTCACGAGGGCATGGTTACTCCTGCAGCCCTGGCATAGACCGCTGCCCAAGGTACACCTGTCATGGTGCCTGAATGTCCAGGGAAGGGTGCATTAAACAAGAGAGAAGGAAAGCAGGGCGTCCAGAGGATACTGGGAAGGAGGGCACATGCCATGCCCACCAGGGGCCACCTTGGCACTGCTGAAGACACCCAGGTAAGAGGTCACCATCCTCTCCACTTCCTTGGGGGCCCCTACCAGCTTCTCAACAGACCCTGGCAAATGCGCCATTGAGGGAGACAGGGTCGGCCGAGAACATGCTGCACCCCTCTGGGGCCCGTTTTATTTGGAAGCACGTTGTGGGGAGTCTAGGCCTGCTGTGCCTGCAACAGCGCCCGCACCTGGCTGATCTGCCAGTCGACGCTGGCACGTGCGGTGCCACCCAGGGCTGTGTACTGCTCCACGCTGTGTCCATAGTCCCATACGCGGCTCACGTCACCTGAGAAAAGGGGGCTGAAGGAGGGCAGGAGATGGGTCAGGGAGTCCAAGCTGCCCTGTGTGGGGTGACCAGGCTCCCTCCCGGGGACAGCAGAGGAAGGCCGTACCTAATGGTCTGCAGCTCCTGCAGGGACAGCTGGTTGAGGGCGACCCCTTTTGTCTCAGCCATGAACACGGCTTTTCCAGAGGCCTCGTGTGCCTGGCGAAATGGCATCTGGGGGGCAGGGCAGGGGTGACACTGGTGTGAGCTCCCTCCACTGTGCTCTACCCAGTGTGCCTGTCCCCTCCTGACCTCCCTCGTGCACAGCTCAGGGCAAAGCCCTGTCCCATGCCCTCCGCCTAGCTACCTCACACTCACCCCTTTGCGGACCAGGTAGTAGGCCAGGTCAGTGGCCAGCATGTCCGGACTCAGAGCCTGAGCCATGTTCTCACGGTGAATCTGGAGGCGTCAACCGGGCAAGTCATGAGCCCTGGGGACCCTGGAGCCTGGTGCTGCCAGGCCCAGACCCAGGGTCTGCTCCCAAATCCTTGATGCCCCCTACTTGGGCAGACCCTCCTGCCCATTAGATCTGCCCTACTTGCCCATCTTCTCATAATTCCTGATACTTTTAGGTGAGCCCCCAGAGTTGCCTTTGGGTTTGCAGGAGCCTTTGCCACAGCATGATTTATAGGTTGATTAAAGGGCGGGGGTCAGTGGTCTGGAGTGGAGCCTGGGGCCACCTTTCTGTCAGGTTCTCAGCTGACACGGATGCAGCTAGTCCCAGGATGAGGCTCTGAGGACCAGTGCTCAAGACACGTGCGTGACTTGGAAATGCAGTGATGAGGGGGTGGGACTGCTTCAGGATAACTGGGGTAGGTACAGACGGCTGAAGCAAGACGGCGGGGTCTACACTGCGGCTGGGCATGGGTACAAAGCTGCTCTGACATGTTCTGCAACTGTTGCAACCGAAATCTTCCCTGAAAAATGATTTAAGAACCCACCTGGCCAGCAGAAGGGCCCTGGGCCCTGGACCTGTTTCTCCTCCACTGCTGCAGCTTTTGGCCCTCTGGGATTCCCGAGAAGAGGGTACAGCCCTCGAGTCTTGCAGCCCACCTAGCCTGCTCCCAGCCATCCCCAGGCATGCCCACCCCAGATGGAGGGAGAAGAGCAGATGGGCAGGGGAGGCCAGTCTTGCCTGCAGTGTAGAGATGACACCAGTGGCCACCTGGAGGACGGCGCTCATGGTGTCTGACACTTCAAACACAGCTTCCTTGTCCTCCTGGGGGGTCCGTAGCAGCAGGTGAGGGCCCCGCAGCTCTGTCCCCACTTCTCCCACTGGGACCACTGAGCACCCCTCACCTCCACACCAAGGAAGAACACAGCCCCAAGGCAGCCACAGGGCTGTGTGTGCAGGGCAAGGAGCAGCAGTCACCCAGTGACCTGCCTGGGTGTGCCTGGCCCTGAGGCCTGGCGTGTGGTGTGGGGGCAGATGGCCCTCGCCCCTCCCCGACCTCAGACCTGTAAGTCCTTGTTGTAGGTGCTTGGAAGTCCCTTGAGGGTCATCAGGAGCCCAGCACACTGCAGGAGAGGGAGGTTCAGGAGACGGGACTCGGGTGCCCTCGGGACCCGCTGGGTTGGCCCGGAGACCTTGCCCCCCGTGCCCTGCTCACCCGCCCAAAAACGCGCCCCGCCTTGCTCCGGATCAGCTCCAGGCTGTCTGGATTTTTCTTCTGGGGCATCAGGCTGCTTCCAGTGCTGGGGACAGAGATGCTGGGACTGAGGGGTTGCCCTGCCCTGGGTGGCCCTGCAGGCCCAGTGGCTCGCTGTCCAGCTGTTGCTGATGGGGAGGTAGGAGGAGGGAAGCCATGGCAGTGGGACAGGCCCGGTGGCCGTCTGGACTCACCTGTAGGCATCCGAGAGCTGCACAAAGCCAAACTCCTTGGTGCCATAGAGGATGAGGTCCTCGGCCATCCTGCTGAGGTGGGTCGTGCACAGCGAAGCCCAGAACAGGAACTCGGCTTGGGGGAGACAGCGGGCGCTGGGTCAGCAGGCCCTCCTGGTTCCCCACCCAGCCTAGAGCTGAGCCAGGTGGATCCAGGGGTGGAGAACCCGGGAGGACCCAGGCTGGTTCACAAACATGGGGCGCCATGCAAGGACTGGTCCTGCAGATGAGTGGGTGGCACCCAGAACTCACCCACAAAGTCTCGCTCACTGGTGGCATCCATGCTATTGAGAGTGATGGCCCCGAAGTTCAATTCTGGAGGTGGGGAGGAAATGGGGCTGGGCTGGAGGGCAGGAAGCATCCTCTTCACCCTGGACCAGGATGCCCAGCCACAACCCCGACTCCCCTCAGGAACAAGGATCAGAGGAGGGGATGGGATCTCTGCAGAGGCCCAGGCAGGAACCCTGAGTGTGCCCAGCACCTGGTCACCTTGGTCACCTCCGAGCCTGCAGGTAATCATGTGGGGGGGTCACCTGGCAGGTGCTGAGAGTGACTCTCCCCAGGGAAGACGGGCAGGGCTCCTCACCTGCTCGGAGCAGCTCCCGGTCCAAACCCAGAGGATTGCCTGCAATGGCCCCACTGTGGGGACAGGGGGTTCACAGTGACCAGGGCTCCTGGCAGGTAGGCCCTGGCACATCTACATGTACCCACCGAACCAAGCCTTAGTTGCCAGGGCCCATCCCTTCCCTGGCCCAGCCCTGGGTGCCAGAACACTTGTCCCCATGCAGGGGAAATGGCAGGTTGTGATGGCCAGCTGGGCTCTCCAGGAGCTTTCCTGGAAAGCTCAGGCCCTGCTTGGACATGTTCTCTGGCTGAGTCAGCCCCGTGTTGGAAGAGCTGGAGGTTGGTGTACAGCCCTCATCCTCTCCTCCTGGCCAGTCGCCTGGCTTCCTGGCTGGCTCTGTGCTTCCTGCTTCTCCTCTTCAATCCCCAAGGGCCATGCTGACTGGCCAGCAGTGCCCACAACCCCTCCAGGCCCACATGGCGCTGGACCCCACTCACCTCCCTAGGGGCAGGACATTAACCCGCTTCTTCACCTGCAGCAGCCTCTCAGAGTCTCGGGTCAGCGCCACGGCGTGGCTGTGGGAGGCAGGCTGGGGGGTCAGGGCAGCAGGGCCTCCCCTCCCACACGACCCTCACTTGCTCCTGTGCCACAGTGGCTCACCTCAGGATCCAGTGGCTCCAGCGGATGGGCTGAGCCCTCTGCAGGTGCGTGTACCCTGGGAAGAGGACGTCCCGCTCACTGTGGGGGAGGAGGAGCAGGTGCTAAGAGGCAGGTCAGAGGACACTGTAGGCCTGGGCACAAATAGGTCTTCTGGGCAAAGCAGAGGTGCGACTGTGTGGTCCAAGGACTAGGCCAGGGCCATGGTCAGGGACAAGGTCACTCCAGGACCAAGGGTGGATTAGGCCCTTAGCCTGGCAGCTCTGAGCAGGGGCCAGAGCAGGGGAGGAGGCCATGGGGGGTACCATGAGGCACGAGGCCTGTTTTTAAACAGGAGAGACGCTTTGAAGGACCCCAGAGACAACAGGGCACTTTGAAGAAGTGAGGCAGAGGCACAGGGGCTTCGGGGACGATTCTGATTGGTTGTTTTGTTTAAATGAGTAGCTACACTGAGACACGTGGGATCTGCCAGTCATGCAGTTCTGTGTACAACCATCTCTGCAATCGGTTTTAGGATATTTTCGTCACTCCATAAAATCTCCTGTGGTCATTAGCACCCACTCCCTGTTCTTCCCAGCAGCAGGGGTGGGGTGGGGTGACGGGGGGCACAGTTCTATGCCCAGGTGGCTGAGGTCTGTGAAACAGCATCATGGAGAGCTGGGGAAGAGGGGGGTTAGCCTGTCTGACCAAGGTCAGTCCCACCACACTGGGACTTCCCAGCAGCCCCTGGCCAGGTCTGCAAGAGGCAAAGCTGGTTCCAAAGGATTCAGGTCAGAGACCCAGGCTTGGGATGAGGCTGATGGGAGGCATCCTTGGGCTCTGTCTTGTGCCGGCCCTGCTGGGTGGGACACAGGCACCAGCAGGCCGACAAGCCACTCTGACTTCTCGAGGCTCAGCCAGGTGCTGCCTTGGAGGTCTGGCACTTGCCTTCCAACCCTCCGAGGGCCAACCTTCCCTGTCTGCTGAGCAAGGGTGGCCTGGGGTGGGGAAGGCAGCCAGATGTCCCTCCTGGCCACTCCACCTTGCTTCAGGACTTCCCCACACCCAAAGTCGGCCTTACTAACTGGTCACCATGGCCACCTGGGTCTGGTGCTCAGGCCATCTGCCTCAGGGAGGGGAGATGCTGGCTGCCCTGACAGTCCCCTCTGCCATCTGGGTGTCCCTGGGGGCAGAAGGGGAACTCACGCCTCTGCACGATCCACCATGGTTCTGATGAGCTCCCAGAGGAGGGCACAGAGCTTCGAGCAGGTCTGTCGCATCCATAGCCTGAGGTCTGTGACCACCTGGGGAAGAGGAAGAGGTACTCAGGGAGGAGACTGCTGGCCCCTGAGGGGACCAAGGCACTGCCAGCTGAATGCCACTTGGGCTCCCAGGGAGGAGGAGCTGGTGGCACCTGGTCATTCCGGCTCCGTCCCGTGTGCAGCTTCCCTGCAGTCTCACCGATGAGCTCCTGGGGTGAAGAGAGGCACAGGGTCAGGCACTGCCTGCTCACAGCCCCCAGGGTCAACCCAGGCCTGCAGGGATCCTTGCAGGACTTGTGGCTCTCCCTCCCTACCCCAGGGCCCCCGGAGTGCCCGCGGTTTTGCCATCTCTACCAAGGCCTCCCCTTCAGGGGTCCCAACCACACTCTGCCAACGAGGAAGAACAGAATGACATGAGTGACTGGGCCAGGTGGAGGGGGACTGTGAGGCGGGGAGAGTCATACCTTCAGGCGGCGCTCATTGGCTGTGTGGATGTCTTCGTCATTCGGGTTTAGCTTGAAGGTGCCCTGGGCCCACTCTTCAGCCACCTGCAGTGGGTGACAGCAACCCGGGCCCCTGTCCTGGCTTCTTCCCTCCCCGATGGCTGTCTTTGCACAGAAGTTAAGTCCTAGCACAGGAGTCCTAGCCCTAAGGGTGCTCCTCACACCCTACACATCTCTGCCATAGGCCATGGGGCACATGGGGACCACTGAAAGATGAGGAGCAGACCTAGCACATGGCCACATGGCAGCTCTCTAACCAGACAATCACTCCACAGGGAAGCCACAGGCTCAGCACGCTGTAAGTTGTGCTCGGGAATTGGTGGGAGCCCAGGGTTGCAGGGAAGGGGTCTGGTGCAGCTTGGGACATGGGAGTACCTTGTCCAGGCCATGCAGTATCTGGTCCATCTCGGCCTTGGTGAGCAGCCCTGCCTTCTCCAGGCCTCGGCTATAGGCCTTGCTGCCCTGTATATCCACCTCCCACAGATGCCGGTCATAGGCGATGGACGAGTTGAACTTCTCCATGATGGGGTCCACTGCACCCACGAACCGGCCACCCCATAGCTTCCCGCTCTACCAGGACAGCAGGAAAAATCAGTCACCCACCCACCTGAATAGTGCCTCTCAAAAAAGGGCCCCCAGGGAACTTGCTGATGGGGGTAGTGAGCAGGATTGTTCTCCCTGGACAGACAGGGAAACTGAAATTCAAAGGATGAGGGCCTTGCCCAGAGCTCTCGGGAAGGAGTGTGGGAACGTGGCTGGATGTGGAAGACAGGAATGTGTCCTACTGCATGGTGGCATCCCCAGGACCAACAGAAATCCTGGTCCTTCCTTACCATGGACTAAGGTGAGAAGTCACCTGTTGGAACCTGAGTTTCACCAAAGATAATGATGTGTATATAAATATTAATGAGCATACACTGCTTTCTCTCTGTGTGCCAGGCACCATGCTAACTGCTTGGCATGTGCTTACGGCAACCCTCTGAGTAGGCACCACTACTGTCCTCTACAGAGGGGAGCCAGAGGCACAGAGCCATACAGCTGGCTCCCACCAATGGCCGGGACTGCAGCCCACGCCTTAGCCCCATGCTCCACCAGGGTCCCTCTGCTGAGCTGTGGTGTCCTGGACCTCGGCTTCCTGTACCTCTCTTCCTCATTGCCTGGGGATTTGGAGACCACTGACCCCTCACCATTGCTGTCTTTCTAGGAGGCGAGGACCCGAGGAGCTGAGGACAGAGAGATAAAATCTGTGTTTTGAACGAGGGCATAGGCCAGGGCAAGGGGCAGAGGAGCAGAGGGGCAGAGGGGAGGGGCTGCAGAACACCTGGGAGCAGCCTGAGCACCAAGTGCCCAAGACCAGGAGGGAACATGCTGGCTACTTCACCTGCATCATGGAGGGGAGGTGTGTCTACAAGGGGCCAGTGAACAAATGTCCTCCTCCGCCCCCTGCAGTGTCCTGCCTCTGTGAACCACTGACCTTGGGAACACTACACACCCTCTCTGACCCTCAGGGCTGCTTCTTGGAAAGCAGGAGTAATAACAGCACCTGATAGTCTTGCTGTGAACCCCCAATCGGATATATGTACCACACACTGGCACAGTATAACACCCGGTGATAGAGAGGGCTCAGTCAGTGCTCTCATTACTGGGGAGCAGCCAGGGATCCTGAGGCTGCAATGTGCACCACAGGGGCTGGCAATGCTCTGGCCCCAGGCTGTGAGCTGATCCGACAGTGCCCAGTGGGGCTCTGCCCTGTAGAGGCAGCCTCCACCCCCACCAGCCTTGTGAGCAGGGCTGACCCTTCAGCTGCCCCACTAAGATGATCTTCAGCAAAGCACCCTGTGGGGCCCTGGGCCTGACCAGGGGGGACACAGGGCCAGAGCCAGCTAGTCAGAATCCAAGCCAGCCAGGAGTCTGCTGGGGAGGAGGATCAGCAGACTGGCACCGCCTCCCTTGGCAGGCTTCAGGGTCTCATTGCCTGAGTTGTTAGTAATAACTACAACTGTAACAAGCAGAGCTGCAGCCAAACCAATTAGCACCATCCCACAGGATGGCCTGGGGCAAGCTGAGGCCACCCGGAGGCTGGTCAGAAGGCAGACCACTGTACTTTGGGACTAAGCTCCCATCCACTGGCAGGCGTTTAAAAGGATGGCAGGAGGAGGTCAGAGTGAGGTGCCTCCAACTGGTCACTGAAGAGAGGGTAGGCCCATCATGGTAGGAGAGGGCACTGCCCCCAGCCAGGAGACAGCTGGTCCAGAATGAACTCTGGGGGCAGAAGGGCAGGGTTGAATGAGCAACAGCCAACTTGCAGTGCACAGGGAACATCATGTAGTCCTGTTAGCCACCATTAATTGAGTACCTATTTTAGTGGCCCTGTAGGAGGGATTCCAAGAGCTGTTACACCCTGCTTTGAGGTGGGCACTGTTACGCCTGCTTTACAAGCGCGGAAAGATGTTTAGAGAGCTCAAGTGACTCTGGTACAGAAACCGAGTCTGTTTGGCTCCAAAGTCCAGGCCCTCCACCACAATCCAGACACTAGCAGGGCAGACATTCTTAACCTGTTTATTCTGATGAACTGAGAGAGAGGAAGTGACTCGCCCGCTAATGAGGGCCAGAGAGCCTGGAACCCAGACAGCTGCTTCTCAAGCCTGGAGTTCCCTTCATCAGCTTCAAGCTAATAGCCTCATTTGCTTGAAGGGTTCAAAGCAATGACCTCATGATCCAGTACCTTAGAGATGAAGGCAGGCACCTGTTATTATCCTAATTTGCTAGATAAATCCACTGCAGCCCAAGGCAGGAGCCTGTGCTTTGGACTCCTGCCATTTAGAGGTCAGGAGGAGACACTGTGAGATAGGCAGAGGTCAGGCACCCCTTGAGACCAGGGAGGGCCACAGTGAGGCTCCTACCTACTGGCTCTTCCCACAGGCCAGAAGTGGACAGCAAAGACACTTTCTGGCTGCTACCTTTTCTATATACAGGGACAGCTGCTGTGGCAGGAGAGGGGTACTGTGTAGGGTGGGGACTGGCAAGAGGATATTGGGAAGAAGGAATGAAGAGGTGAGGGAGCTGCATGTGTGGATGGCACCTTTCTGGATGGTAGCAACACTGTCAGGTCAGGGCAGGGTCAGCCAACCCCCAGTTGTCGGAGGGCTTTCCACTGGGGTCATCTAGGCACAAGGTGGGGGAGTGGGAAGACAGTGATGGGAACACCAGTGAGCACTGGCAAAGGTCTCTGCCGGGCTTAGGCCAATGTGCCCAGTGGTGCTGGCCTCCTGGAAGGTGGCCCACCGCAGGTGCGGCAGGAGAGGTTCCAGCGCGCAGGTGGCGGCTGGGGCTGGCAGGCCCGGAGACCGGGACCCCCAAGGTCTCACTCACTTCTGATGCCATGTTGGGCGGTTCCGCGTGCTCCAGGCGCGTGGGTCCTCCGGTCTGGAAGACAAGACCGGACTGGCGACTTCGGCCACAAGGTCCTTGGGGCGGGGCCGCGCAGAGCCCGGCAGTGCTGTAGCGCAGAACCGGGAGGCGGACGCGGGCAGCCCGGCGCCCCCGCTCGCGCCCGGTCCCCTATCTCCGGTCCCGCCCTGCCGCCCGCGCCGCCCACCCCGCGTGCCCAACTCGCTCACCCCTTCTGGCCGCGCAGTCCCCTCTCCTCCGCCAGCGGCGCTTTTCTGGCCCGGATGGCGTCAGCAAAGCCCCGCCCTGTCCCCGCCTCCAGAGGAGGTCTCACCAATCCGGGGCAGCCGAGAGAGGTGGGCGTCGCCCCAGCAGCCCAATCATGTTCATGGGCGTGGCCATCCCGGTTGCGGTGGGCAGGGCCTGCTCTGGGAACCCTGACCGGCGTCCGAGCTGCGCTGGCAGACGCGCAGGCATGGCCGATCCGGGTGGTGGTCGATAGTGACAACAGGCTAAGGCCCATGTAGGGTGTGACAACAGGCTGGGGCCCATGTAGGCCACACGTGTGAGGTGAAGTGGCATGTTTGCCATGCTTTCACTCACTCATTCATTCATTCAGCAAGCACCTCCTGAGCGCCAGAGAAATGACTCCCGTCCCAAAGAGAGTAGAGAGCCCAGAAACCGTGAGGCAGAGCAAGACCAGGGTGGCTGCAGAGTAGTTCATGAAGGAAGCAGGGCTAAGAATCCAGATGAGGAGGGGGTTGGACTTTCTTGCAAATCCATTAGAAACACATCAAAGAGTTTCAAACAACATGCTTGGTTGGAATTTCATTTTGTTCAGATCTCCTGAGCTAAATTGTGGAAATCAAATTTTATGGAAATCTAAGTCACAGTTGGAGAATGGTTTCTTCTTGCGGGGGGGGGGGGGGGTACCAGGATTGAGCCCAGAGGTGCTTTACCACTGAGCCACATCCGCAGCCGTTTGGAAAAATATTTTATTTTGAAGGCTGGGATTGTGGCTCAGAGGTAGAGTGCTCACCTGCCATGCGTGAGGCACTGGATTCAATCCTCAACACCACATTAAAAAATAAATAAATAAAGATATTGTGTCCACCTATAACTAAAAAATAAATATTAAAAAAGATTTTATTTTGAAACAAGGTCTTATTAGGTTGCTGAGGCTGGCATTGATTGAACTTGTGATCCTCCTGCCTCAGCCTCCTGAGCTGCTGGGATTACAGGTATGCACCACTCTGACCGGCTCAATAGCCTCATTTTTAATATTAAATCATATGGATCTCCAATAATGCAATGGTGTGCTCCTTTAAAACAAATTTCACCCCAAAGGTATACACAATGGAGTGCAAAAAGCCCTCACTTAAAGCAGAGGTAAGTTATTTGTCAAGATCTCTGAGCTTTGCAACTGCATGCAAAGCCCTCTTTTAAAATTATGTTTTTGACTTTATTAAAGTTTTCTTTAAAAATAAAAAGAAATACAGGGTTAGGGTTAGGGTTAGACACCTGTCACTTAACAAGGATTGAGAATTTGATTCAATCCCATCCATCATTTCCACTGTGCTATGTGATCAAGACAACCCCAGCAATTCCTGAGAGTGGACTAACCTCAATCTCCAGATGCCAGCAGCCCTGCCCTGTAGTCTGTAGGGATCTGGGTCTGATGGTGATCAAAGAAGTCTGCAATAATGAGGCACTTGCTGTTGCTCTCCAGAGCGACCCAAAGCCGTCTTCCTTCCAGCCATGTTCCCACACTGGCTGCAAGGTCCACTCAGTCCTCTTGCCTGGTGGGGCAGCTGCTAGACTGTGTTTGTACTGAGTGTTACCTCACACATGGTTGGGACAGTCACCTTTCAGAACCCTCTCTGGCCTGTATGGACCAGAAGTCAGAGAGGGATATCTCCTAGTGTTTAGAGATGACCTGTTCTTCCTGCTTATCTTTCCTGTGCTGATAACCCACTAGCCAGTGACAGGCACAGTCCCGCCTTCCTCTAGAGACAGGAAACCCATCCTTGGGTGTTTGTTCTCTCTTCTTTTCAGGGAGAACTTGGTGACTAAATTCATTCTAAATTCATTGCCAGGAGACCAAGGAAACAATATCAGAAAGGAAATGTGGGTCTATAGGAAGGAATGAAGAAGAGGATTGGGCAGGGCACAATGGTGCATGCCTGTAATCCTAATGGCTTGGGAGGCTGAGGCAGGAGGATCACGAGTTCAAAGCCAGACTCAGCAATAGTGAGGTGCTAAGCAACTCAGTGAGACACTGTCTCTAAATAAAAAAATGCAAAATAGGGCTGGGGATGTGGCTTAGTGGTTGAGTGCCCCTGAGTCCAATCCTCAGTATAAAAAGAAAGAAATAGTATTGGTATCTATGTATAGAAGATGTTTTTTCCTTTCTTCTTATTTATTTATTTATTTATTTTTATTTTTTATTTTTTTTGGTGTGAGTGTGCTACCAAAGGTTGAACCCATGGGTGCTTTACCATTCTGTCATATCTCCAGTCCTTTATTTATTTATTTATTTATTTTTTTGAGACAGGGTATTGCTAAGTTGCTGAGGGTCTTGCTTGGTTGCTGAGGCTGGCAACATGTCAATGGAGTCAACTGGAGTGGGTATGTTTGAAAATTTCCAAGTGTTAAAAAATATTCACAATTTCATTGTTAAGACACTAATGAACCTGATACACACATATATACACACACACACACACCCTCTATAATGTGTATATATCAGCTTTATTGAGATTTAATTGATACATAATAGAATACAAATGTTTAAAGTACATAAGATCTGACCTGCACACACCTATGAAACCCACTGTAATCGGGAGAGTGAATGCACTCTTCATATCCAAAGTGCCCATGCCTCTTTCAGATCCTTCCTCCTACCTCTTCCCACCCACCCACAAGAAAGCACCCATCTGTTTTCAGTAACTATAGCTTAGTTTGCATTTTCTGACCAATATCACTTGTGGAAAAGTCTTTTCTCCATCTGTGTTTGCATGTTTAGCACAAATCAGTGACTGCACATGTGTGGATTTATTTCTAAACTTTTTATTCTGTTTTGTTGCAGAATTGGTGCATTTTTTTTGTGTGTGTGTGTGTGTGGTGCTGGGGATTGAACCCAAGGCCTTGTGCATATGAGGCAAGCACTCTCCCAACTGAGCTATATCCCCAGCCCAGAATTGGTGCATTTTTATCCAATCCTTTTGTGTTGCTTGTGGTACTGGGGATTGAACCAGCACTCTACCTGAGTCATACTCCCAGCCTTTTTTACTTTTATTAATTTTTATTATTTTTTTTCCTTTTTAGCTTTATTTTGAGCCATGGTTTTCACCAAATTGCCCAGGCCAGCCCGGAATTTTTATTGCTGATGCCTCAGCCTCCAAAGAAGCTGGGATTACAGGTGGACACGCTTGAAAGCAGGCAGTGTTAGCTTTTCATCTTTCTTTTTTCAGAGTTGTTTTGACTATTCTAAATCCTTAGCATTTGGAGTGAATGTTAGAACCAATTTGTCAATTTCTACAAGATGGGATTTCAACTGGGCTTGCCTTGGTTTATCAGTCAATTTGGAGAGAATTGACCTCTTAAGGACATTGAGTCTACGGACACATGAACGAAGTGTATATCTTCTTCTTTTCTTTTTTTAATTCTTCCTTAATTTCTCCGAGCAATGTTTTCTGGGTCTTTCATGTCTGCATTAATTTCCTAGCCCTGCTCTAAAGAACTTCCACAAACACAAATTTCAATCGATCTGGTTTAATACAACAGGAATGTATTGTTAGCCATGAAGACCTCGAGGTCTCCACGTGGCTGGGTGCTTGCTGAAGGCTCTGGGGAGGTGTCCTTCCTGTCTCCTCCTAGCACCTGGTGATACCCAGCAGTCACTGGCCTTCTTGGTCCTGTGGCTGCCTTTCTCTGAGCTGCACCTTCACCTTCCCACGGGCTTCTTCCCTGTTCCTTGGCATCTCCGTATCCAAGTCTCCTCCTCCCTTCTCCGCTGAAGGCACCAGTCATGGGGTTTAGGGTCTCCCCTAATCTGGTGTGACCTCACTTTAACTTGATTACACCTGCAATGACCTATTTCCAGCTCAGGTCCTGTCCACAAGTAGTAGAGGTGACACGGTTCAACCCACCACGCTGGAGCCTTCATAGATGCCCTTATTAGACCGAGGAAGCTCCTTCTATTCCCAATTCATTGTCATTTTGCATAAGTGGTAAGTTTTGCTTATAGAGATTTCAATTTTTTTTTTTTCTTGGTGCATTATACTCACACATAGAAGTGGGATTTCCTCATCACATCCCTGTACATGCACACCGGAGACGTGAATCGTCAGCACAGTCTTAGGTGTGACTGGTGTGTTTTCCATCTCTGTGTTCTTTATTTCTCCATTTCCTTTCCTGCTCTGGATTTCCAGGTTGTCATCACCCTTCTGTCTGAAGGACTCCTTAACATTCCTTGTAGTGTGCACAAGGCACGGCTTCTCCCTGTCCTGCTAACACCTGCCGTTTTCTTCCCTTTTCTTCCCCTGCAGGGTGCCCACTCTAATGGCTGTGAAGTGATAGCTCACCAGTGTTCTGTTTTGATTCAGTTCTGGGCATCAAACCCAGGGCATCACAAATGCTGGTGATGAATAGGTCTCTGTTTGCAGGTCTAAATTTGTCTTCATTTCTTCTTGGTTTGGAGAAATATGTTGTTCACACAGAGTGTTGCAAATTGACCCTTTTGTCTTTCAGTTCTTTTTTTTTTTTTTAAAGAGAGAGAGTGAGAGAGAATTTTTAAAAAATATTTATCTTTTAGTATTTGGCGGACACAACATCTTTGTTGGTATGTGGTGCTGAGGATCGAACCCTGGCCGCACGCATGCCAGGCGAGCGCGCTACCGCTTGAGCCACATCCCCAGCCCTCTTTCAGTTCTTGAAAGATGCGTCTCCTTTGTCTTCTCACTTGTGTTGCTTCTGACAAGAAATAGACTCTCCTTTTCCTCATGCCACCGTATTTATTATCATTTTCTCCTTGGGCTGCTCTTATTTTTCTCTTTATCGTTGGTTTGGGGCAATTCGATTATAATGTGCCACAGGGTAGTTCTCATTATATTGCAGAGAACTAGGGCCTTCTCCCGGATGCCAACCCAATAACGAGGACACAGTTTTAAGAAAAAGAAAAAAGAAGGTTTATTGCTGTGCTAGTATAAGGTCCTTGCTTAGCATCTGGACGGCCATCTTAAGTGACAGCCGCCATTTTAAGGAAAAAGTTTCGCTTTCCCGCCCAAGGGCCTTTCTGAGAAAGGCTCACCACCCCTTGCCGCGGCCTGGCTGGGCACAATTCAGGAGCCACTTGTCAAAAGAAACGAACTTTATTTTTAGGACCACACACGCCAAACAAAACAGCTCCTCAGGAAAACCTTCAGAGCCCAACTGCCACCACTGGCTTCCCACAAGCCTCTCCCTCAACCATCAGCCTCTCCACCTCCCACAATCCTCCTGCTCTTGAGGCCGATTGGATTGGCTGGGTCGCGTGGGCGGAGCCAAAAAAGTCCCCCAATGAGCAGCTCCGTGGCCTGAAAGGGCAGGGAAACAGCCCAGTGAGCATCACCGCAGAGGAGCCAATCAGCTAGATGTTGCTGGGGCCGCTGTGAGCCAATCATCAGCTGGTAGTCTGAAAGTTTGCTGGGGCCCCTTTGGCTGTGGCTCTCAACAACCCCTCATACCAACCCAACCTCTAACCCACATGAGGACCTACCTGGCTCTGATTCCTGAGCCTCCCTCCTAAAAGTCCTGGAACCCAAGCCTGTTTTGCCCTCTCCCCTGTAGAGAGACGGCCTCTATTGGTCAGCTCTGACAATAAACTCCGTATGCGTCTCTGCCTGGTCTCCGTCTTTCATTTCTTGCTTACCTGTTTCTCATTCCTCACTTTTCCTTCATTTTGGTCCAAAACTCAGGATTGGGTTCCCTGTGTGCCCGATCCCTCTTCAAGGGTCATTCAGCGTCCCCAGGCCCCAATCCAAATTCCATCATGGGACCAGGCCCTCCATTCTGCCGAACGCCCTCTCTGCACCCACCACTGGACATTTTAGGTAAGATCCCTGTCTCCAGTCGACCTAAACAACCTAAGGGTCCTGGGAAGTGGTCATTGATTGTCTGGTACTCCCAGGGTTACCGTGTGGTCAGGGGCACCCCAGCCACAGCTTTCACAGCTATGGCTGATCCCTACTGTCGACCGGGTCTATAGGTGGTCTGTTATTTGGATCCTGGGTTTTGAGAAAAAACCACGGAGGATGACCGGGAGTTGTTTCTGGTGAGCCCTCTCGGCCTTGGGTTTATCTCTACAGCTTGTGCCCCTACTACCTAGTCCTGGCCAGGCACCCGAGTGCCTCTTTGGGCTCCTGCCCAGACACTTACCCAGCGGTGGTGACGACCCCCTGAGCGTAACTGTCCTCTCGACTGGAATATACTAGAGACTGGGGGACGCCTCACCTCTAGACTCATCTCCTATGTCTCATCATGGGCAGCTCCTCATCCATCCCTGCAATAGTCCCCTAGGTAACCCAGTGTCTCTCTCTCACCCCGGACCTAAAGCCCTAAAAGCTTATCTTTTTGTGCAATCAGATCTGGCCTCAATATCCTTTGGATAATGACTCTAAATGGCTGCTTAACGGCACTCTAGCTCCCAATATTATCAGGGATCTTTTCAACTATCGTGAGCATTCAGGAAAACGGAAAGAGATATAAGTTCAGGCCTTCTCCTCTTTGCATTCTAAGCCCTCTCTCTGCAACTCTTGCTCTCCCGCACAAGTCCTCTCAGCTCTCACCTCTCCTAAGGCAGCTTCCAAAGGACAGAAGATCCTACCCAGGACTCCTCCTCTTTTGACCCAGCAGATGAGCCCCCGCCATACCACAATTCTCTCTCTGATGAAGTCAACGCAGCAACTGTCCCCTCAGCCTCTCCACCCTTCTCTCCTCCTGCTACACGCTCACGGGTTGCCGCTGCCCAACCCGCATCTTGGTGTCCTCTACACGAGGTGGCTGGGGTAGATGGTACAATCCGGGTTCATGTGCCTTTCTCTTTGTCAGAACTTTCACAGATAGAAGAGCAGTTTGGGTCCTAAACTTCAAGTCCCACCACATAATCAAGGAGTTTCAATATCTGACCCAATCATATGATTTGGCCTTCCACAATGTCCACATGATCTTGTCTAACACCTTCCTGCCTGAGAAGCATGGGCAAGTTTGAGAGCAAGCTAGAAATTATGCTGAGGTACATCTGACCTCCCCTGCCCATCCGATTGGCATTGAAGTGGTCCCTGATTGGAACACCACTAGGGATTATAATTTGCCTAAAGGAGTAACCAGTAGAAACCAATTCATTACTTGCCTCATGGCAGGACATGGAAACGCAGCACATAAGGCTATCAATTATCAAAAGCTCCAGGAAGTCCTCCAAGATAAGAATGAAACCCTTCAGCATGTTTAGACCCCCTGACCAGGGCTTTATTACAATATACTAACCTGGATCTGAGACTCCAGATGGGAGACAAGTGCTAATGACCTACTTTTTCTCCCAGAGTTTCCCCGATGTTAAGACCAAATTAAGACACCTCGAGGGAGGGCTCCTAACTGCCCAAGGGGGCCATGCTTCCATCCAGACTCTCCTGCTGCTCCCCGATCCTCACCCTTACCTTAGGACCATGCCCTATTCTGCCTGCCAGTGCCTCCCGTATGACCCACTTCTGAGGTGGATACTACTGTCTAGGATGCTTCAAGTCCTCTATTGCCTTACACTAGGAGCCCATTCAATCCGTCTCAAGTCCCCTCCCTTTTCTGCCCAGTCACAATGCCCACTCTCCCTCCTTGCCTCTGCCGTCCCTCTCCTTCTGCAGAGCAGCCTTGTGGGGCTCCTGCCAACAAGCCGCTTCTTACCCCAGGCGTGTGTGTGACTAGTCCTGCGCCACTTGTCTTTCATTGGTGCCAGTGACTGGGTCTTGTTCTCCCATCAGTTTTGCTCTCCCCTCGGGGATTTGAGCTGCTTTGGGACCTGGGACTGTGGCCTGAGGGCCCAGGACAATGACCACCCACCTTCCTCCATTCACCCAGCTCTCTTCTTCTTCTTTTTCATCCACACTCAGGCCTCATTGGAGTAAGTCAGTATAACTTTTCCCTTGGCTACAAACCAGAAGAATGACTTCAAAGCTTCCTCTCTATCTCCCTGATCTCCCACGCCCATTTCACCTTTATGTGGCTAAAAAGCAGGGATTTGCTATAGGAGTCCTTGGACACCTGCTAGGGCCAACCTTTGCCCCTGAGGCTTATCTATTGAAGGCTCTTAACCCTACTGTTCGGGGATGGGCCCCTTGCCTACCTACCGCTCCCCGTCACCTAAAGGATCTCCTCACCTACAAGGGCTTACATTCCTTACCCCCTGTCGCCTGTTGTCTCTACAGGTTTCCCTGGTGGAAGATCCCAGTCTTACTTCCCACACGTGCTCACCTTTAAACCCTGCTACTCTCCTCCCTCCTCCTCAGGACTCTGCCACCTCTTCTCCTCTTACCTGTTCATGCACTGAAACTCTGGAGGAGCTCCTTCCACATCTCTCCCTCACACAGGAAGGCCCTTGCTCCAGGCCACATACACATAGTTCACAGATGGCTCCTCCTTCCTTCAGGAGGGAGTCAGGAAGGGTATGTCTCTCTAACCTCCATGGTGGAAGTGGCTCCCCTCCCCAGTAACATATCCAACCAGCAGGCTGAACTGGTTGTCCTCATCAGAGCCCTCACTTTGGCAAAGGGAGCCTCCCTCAACATCTACTGTCCCTTGAATTACATTTAGGGTGGACTAAACTCCTTCTCTGGGCTCTTCTTAGGTTATGAGCCCTCCCAAAGAAGCCACCCAACATCTCCCCTTTTGAGCTCCTATATGGACAGACTATCTCCCTGCTCAGCTCACCACCCTCTGATTCTCCACTGCCCCTTGCTTCTCATCTTTTCTGGCCCCTTCTTGCATACATTAGGAATCTTCTTTGGTAATACAGTGATGCTGTTCTGGCAAAGCCTAGTTCTGCCTCTTCCCCTTCTCCCAGTCTGTCTCATGGCCACCTGGTACTTTTTAACACCCCCCCACCACAGGCCCCCTTCCTCCTCTCAATTCTCTGCAAAATGGACTGGATCCTATCGGGTCATTCTTACCCCTCCCTCCGAGACCTGCCTTGAGGGCATCCCATGTTGGGTTCATAACTCCCATTTAAAACAGTTTTCTCTGCCCTTTATACAGTGACATCCACAGGCCCCCTCAAGCTGCCTTTCTCCACTCTTCCTTCAGTCTCTGGGGACCACGAGGCACTGCAGACCGTGAGGATCATCCTTCCTTTTTCATTATGGCCCTCCTCCCTCATTCTGCACTCACCTCCCAGGGGGACCGTTACCAGGAGTTACCATTCCAGTTTCTAGGAGACTTAGAGCAACTTGCTCAAACCTTACTGACCACACAACCCCAGCCTAATTGTTTAGCTGCTGTGATTCTGCAGAATCCAAGGGGCTTTGATCTTCTTACAGCCCAAAAAAGGTGGACTTTGTCTGTCCCTACAGGAGGAATGCTATTTCCATGTCAATCAATCTGGTATAGTAAAGGACAAGACAAAACAACTCCAACAGGACCTTGAACGTCAAAAACAACAGCTCGCCTCAGCTAAAGGAAAACCAGTCTCTCACCAAAATTGGGCCATGGGGACAGTATTCCACCACCTCTCAACCTTCATCATAGCTCCAGTGATTCAAATGCCACCCCTTCTCAGCAGGAAGCAGTTATAGAAGATTGACCTATATCCCTGTTCCCTAAGGGGCCCAATAAAAAACAGAAAAGGGTGGATATAAGGTCCTTTCTTAGCATCTGGATGGCCATCTTAAGTGACAGCCACCACTTTAAGGAAAAAGTTTTGCTTTCCCGCCCAAGGGCCTTTCTGAGAAAGGCTCACCACCCCTCATACCAAATCCACCCTTAACCAGGGGCATTAGAGTCTCAGTGGCTGGTTAGGTGGCTCTGATTCCTGAACCTGCCCTATAAAAATCCTAGAACTCAAGCCTGTTTTGCCCCTTTCTCCTATAGAGAGACGGCCTTTATTGGTCAGCTCTGAGAAATGAACTCTGTGTGCATCTCTGCCTGGTCTCCGTCTCTCATTCCTCGCTTACCTGTCTCTCATTCCTCACTCTCCCTTCAGCCAGAAGAGGAGAAGCACAGGGGACTCCTGTCCCAGAGGCTGGGATTCTGCCCATGCATAGGAACAGGGGGCTTTTAAAGAGGTGGCTCAAAGGCCACATTCCACGTGTTCTCTGTCTGGAGTTGTAAGTCACTTGTTAAGTTGGGAGATAAGTCTCAGTGGCAGAGCAGCAAGGGCTGTCCTCAGCTTAAAGTGGACACTGTTACTGAAGGGAAAGCAAGGGACGAGAGATGGGTAAGCAAGAAGTGAAAGACTGAGACCAGTTCATTTGTCAGAGCTGACCAATAAAGGCCATCTCCCTATAGGAGAGGCTTGGGTTCTGGGACTTCTATGGGGCAGGCTCAGGAATCAGAGCCGGGTGGGCCCTGATGGGGAAGGTTAGGGGTGGGGTTGGTAGGAGCCAGTGGTGAGCTTTTCTCAGAAAGGCCCTTGGGCGCGAAAGCGAAGATATTTCCTTAAAATGGCGGCTGCCACTTAAGATGGCCGTCCAGATGCTAAGTAAGACCTTATAGTTACAATCATTTTTTCCTGTGCTTGGAGGTTGTCAAATTTCTTGGAGCTCCAGATTTATAATTTTTAATATTCAAATATTTTATCTCCACTTTCTCCTTTGTTCTCTTTCCATTTTTCCCTTTTCTTTCCGTTTTTTGGGACTCCTCTTACCTGTGTATTACGATGCTACTTAGTGTGTCCCAATGCATGTTTCTTCTCTGTTCCATTCTGGGTAATTCCTCTATGACTTTATTATTTTCTTTTCCTATGACTTTAACACACCTATCTTTTCTTCTACAGTGTCTAATCTTCTGTCAATCTGACCTATTATCACAGGTCTTGTAGTTTTTAGCTCCAGTTTGGTATGGGTCATGTTTATTTCTTCCCTGTCTCTATTTAACTTTTTTTTAATACAAAATGATGATTTCATAATTTCTATAATACATTACTATTTTTATTATATGGGAATGCTATTGCATATTAACATTTTTAGTATGAAAAACACATATCACAATAAAACATATCATCTCAGCCATTTTTAAGTATATTGTTAATTAATGTTGATATTCTTTTTTTTTTTTTTTTTTTTGAGGTGCTGGGGATTGAACCCAGGGCCTTGTGCATGCAAGGCAGACACTCTACCAACTGAGCTGTGTCCCCCGTCCCAATATTGATACTCTTATATATTATGGAACAGATTCCACAACTCCACCAGTTTGCAGAAGTGTCCTGTACGCATTGAACGGTCACTTTCCTCCGTCCCTCGCCAGCTCCTTATAGCTGCTGTTCTCCTGTGTCTGTGAGTGGGGCCAGCACACTGCCTCATGAGAGGGGGGTCAGTGTGTCCTCGGTGGCTGGCTATGTCACTCAATGGCCTCAGGGCTCCTCTGCGTTCCAGCGTGGGAGGATTTCCTTCCTTTTCCTGTCCTCCTATTTTACGTGGGTCCCATTTTGCTTATTCAGTCCTCCATTGAGGGACGTTTGAAAGACGTGGCTGTGCAGACCTTTCTTTGGGACCCTACAGATCTTGGCCTCCCTGGGCTCCCCTCTTCTTCTTCTCACCTGGGGTGTCAGCAGACCCCGCCTCAGTCCTCCTCCTGGCCTGGTGTCCCTGGGAGCTGCTCACAACAGCAGGCTGCATGGCTGCCGAGCTCACCTCTGCCTCCACCTCTCAGCCGCCCTCATCCTTCACGGAAAGTCCCCTACCATGGTTCTGTATTTTGGTTTTTTCCTCCAGTGCAGGGGTTTGACCCCAGGGCCTCATGAATCCTAGGTAATGCTCTACCACTGAGCATTACCAACTCCCTTTTTTTGTATTTTACTTTGAGACAGGATCTTGCTAGCCTTGAGCTTCTGTCCTCCTGTCACAGCCTCCTGGTGGCTGGGATTGCAGGTGTGGGCCACCAGGCCCAGCAACATTTTGTCTTTTTGACTTTTTATTTGTTTCACGTGTGATACTAAGTCAGGTCCCGGGAGTCCTACTCTGGCCAGGGGCAAAGGTTTGGTGGCAGACGTTTAACAGGTAAGGTAGGGCGTTCATGGACTTACCTTGGTTTAGACCTCAACCTGTTACTTGCCGTAAAATGGGGAGAAACTTTCTATGTCCGCATTTCTATCTGATGCTTTCCCTCACGTGTTTAGGACAGCTGAACTTGAACACATCTTTCTTGGTGTGCTCTGGCTGCTGTAACAAGGCACCACGGCTCGGGGGGCCCATCAACCACCAAGTCCTCTACTCAGTTCTGGAGGCCGGGAGTCCAGGATCAAGGATCCAGGGGTTTGGTGTGTGGTGCGGCTGCTTCCTGGGTCACAGATGGCCTCTTCCCACTGTCCCTGGGATGGACGAGCTCCCTGGGGTCTCTCTTACCAGGGCATGAATCCCACTCAGAGAGGCTCCACCCTGGTGACCCTCGGCCCTGCGTCCAAATAACCCCACCTGGTGGCAGGTGTCCACAGTGAGTTTGCGGGAGCCCAGCGCTATCCCAACCCAAACTTACGCTCTTGCTCTCTACAACGTCCTCTCCTTCCCATGACAAGGATGGCACCACACTCCTTGACACTCAGCCACCCCCCCCTTAGAGTCCCTATGACTCCTCTTCCCCTATCTGTCCTGCTCTGTCACAGCAGCCTGTTGGCTCTACCTGAGTTCACACCCAGCACCTGTCCCTGCCTCCTCTGCTTCTGCCTGGACAGTGGACGGCTCCCCTGGTGCCCCGCACCCACCCCTGGGCTCCTGGTCTTGGGGAGCTTTTCAAAGACAAGTCAGGCTGTGTGACTTGTGGGACTTCTCCAGGGGCTCTCATTCTTTCAGTGTCCTCCCTCCCTGTGACCTTTGCTGTGGTCTCCCACACAACCTCTTGCCCTCCCGGCTCAGGATTCTCCTGTCATGGAGCCGCTCTGCTCTGGCCACCAGCTCTCTGTTCTCCTAACCCCAGGCACACTCCCATCCTGCTGTGCCCTTTGCTGCCATGGGGCCCAGGTCTCCAGGGGTTCGTCCTCCCTTCCTCATGTCTGCCCACATTTCACCTGCTGCTCTACCCTGGACCTAGGGGGTCCTGCGGGAGGCCCTGTTGGGGAGTGTGGTCCCCAGCACGATGTCTCCAGGAGGTGGTGGAACCTGAGCCGTGGGGTGGGGTGGTGGCAGGTCCTCAAGTCCCTGCCTCTGAGAGGCACAGTGGGATCCCAGCCCCCTGCCCTCTCCCCTGCCCCCCACTGTAGGACGAGCAGTCTCACTCTGCCATCCGCTTCTGCCATGGTGGCTGCCTTTGCACAGGCCCAACACTGGGGACAGTCCACAGTGGGCCGAACCTTCCAAAATGTGGTCTTGGAAGCTAATGGTCACAGGGTCTGCTGCACAGCTGAGCGCCCCCTCCTCACGGCGACCGCGCGTTGGAGGGCAATGTCTCCTGCTCCCCCCCTGTGCTGCTCCCGTTCCCTCCCCCAGTGTCCTTGTCACCCTCTGACAGGCCCTGTCGGCTTCCTCCTGACTGTCCTGTCTGCTCCATTCTTCTCCCAGTCTCCGAGAACTGAGGGAGCACAGCCCACGATGCTGGGTGGACAAGAAGGAGCCAGACCCCATCTTGTGACCCCTTGTGGTGGTCTGAACCAACACAGTGTGGAGAGCCCAGGACCAGCCCTGCGCCCACACAGGCCGCTCTCCACAGACAGGCTCTCATTGCTGTCACCAACGGTGGCCATCCTGCTTCCAGAAGAAGTGGAAGATGGGAGGGAACAGAGAGGCCCTCAAAACCCCAGCATGGAGCCTGCCTGAACATGAGAGGACTGTGAGGAATCCAGTGGGGCTGGGGTCCTCCCATGGAGAGCCAGGAGCAAGCAGCTGTCACCAGGCCCTGCGCAGCACCAGGCTCCCCGAGTTCACCCCCGGGTCGGCACTGCACTGTCCCCATTTGGCACAGGAGGAAACAGAGTCTGGGAGAGGTCAGGTCGGAAGGGCAGGCTGGAACCGAGCCAGGCTGTCTGGCCAGCGCCCTTGCCCTGTGCAGAGCTGGCCTGTCGAAGTTACCCGCAGGACAAGCACCTGCCTTCCCATCCTGGAGTGAAAGCACAAGAGTGACAGGGGTCACCGGCCTGCCCGCTGCCCACTGCCCGACCCTCTGTTGGCTGACTAGGCTGACCAGGTGTGCCTGGCTTTGGGCATGCCTGAGCCAGCCTGAAGGAAGGCCACAGGGATGGCAGAGCCCCAGTCCTGCTGTCCCTGATGGAGAGTGGGCACAGGCCTCACCACCCACAGTTGCAGAAGAGCCCCGCGGGGTCTCCACGCTGCAGCGTGCTCCGCCTCAGGCTGCCTGTCGGGGAGGCAGCGTGGATGGAGGCTCAGCACTCTTGGGTGGGCTACTCAACCCTCCTCACTCAGTCAAAGGTAGATAGTGACACCCAGGCCCTGGGCATGAGGAGGAGTGGCCTGTGCTGAGTCTGACTGGCTCTGAGTGCCCAACAGGATGGTGCTGCTGGCGGTAGGTAAGGCCCTGGGGCCAGGGCAGGGGCCAAGCATTCCACATGTGTACCCCCTGCCATCTGTTGTTGTGAGGCCGAGTGTGCACTGGCTGTCGTGATCACTGCCGTGGTCCCCTCATGCAGGGGACACACCAGACCCCTAGACTGCAGGTGCCACCACCCCTGCCCATCCCTTGATCTTTCCCAAACACCAAGGAATAGCCACACAGGTCAACAACAGCTAATGTAAAATAGTGATTATGTCAATATACTGTAATAAAATTTATTTTAAAAATTTACTTATGTTGGGTGCAGGGGCACATGTCTGTAATCCCAGCAGCTCTGGAGGCTGAGGCAGGAGGATCACAAGTTCAAAGTCAGCCTCAGCAACTTAATGAAGCCCTAACCAACTTGGAGAGACCCTGTCTCTAAATAAAAAATAATAAAAGGGCTGGGGATGTGGCTCAGTGGTGAAATGCCTCTGGCTTCAATCCCTGGTAGCAAAACAAACAAAAAATTCTTATGAATTGCTCATTTCTAGAATTTTCCATTTTATATTTTCAGGCTGTGATTGACTGCAGGTGAGAAAAGTGAAATGGCAGAAGGAACCAGGCAAGGGACCAGCATATTGCCTCTGATAGTCCCAGGGGCTGGACGGCTCCCTCGGAGGGTTTTGTCCTTGTGAGGGTGCCCGGGGCCCTTCCCAGGGTTCCCCATCTCCATCTTGTGCCTGGGCCTGGAGACTCTCTGGCTGGGGCTGCTAGGTTTGGGGCTGGTGGGCATCTCCAGTGTGACTGTGCCCCCAGCACCGTGGTCTAGAGGACGCTGGGCGGGTAGGCTGGCCCAGGGCCCTCAGGGCTGCAGCTCTTTGGAGTGCGTCACCTGTTGTGGCCCAGGACAGAGTGACTTCCCACAGTCCATTCGCAGACCACGCCTCAGGCCAGCGCGTATTCCAGGTGGGTGGGAAGTAGCTCAGAACCCAGAACCCGGCTTTTTACTGTCACTCTCACCCTCTCGGTGCACCGGCTTGGTGACCATTCTATAGGGAAATGAGAAGACGTGCAGATTTGCCCAAGGCCACGAAGCAGGTCGCCTGGGGTCAGACTCCAGGCCAAGCCTGCTACCGAGATCACGGCCACACGGGGCTTGCTGGGCACTCCTCGCAGGGCCAGCGGCAGGCACTGCCGGGGCTCTTCTTGCTTGGAAGCACCTGTAGCAGGCCCAGGAGGCAGCCTGCCTGGGAGGGCTGATGCGAGGAGCAGCCCCCGCAGGACCAGTGGGCTCCAGGAAGGAAGCACCTCCCCAGTGCAGAGCCACGTCCTGCTTGGTGGAAGGCCACGGGGCAGTCCTTCGAGGAACACTGTGACTGTCACCGTGTGCCTCCCACCAGGCCCCTCGGACTCCAGCAGCCAGAGAAGGAGGATAAACCCAGGAAGCCTCCAGTGTCCAAGGCAATAGTGACAGGCAGGGGCTGTGCCTTGGGGCTGGGCACAACCATAGCCAGCCTTGCTAATGAGCTAGCAGACATCCCACAGAGGCCCTGGGGGCCATCGAGGGTCCCCAGGTCCCCATGTGCTGGGGTGTGTACTGTGTGAGTACACGGGAAAACCAGAGACACCTGGGTCTACCCAGCAGGCGGCTGGGAGGGGCACTCAGCGACCCACAGAAAAGGCAGCATTTTGCACCTGTGGACACTGAGCAAGCTGGAAGAGTCCACATGGATAGTGAGCAAGCTGGGAGGGTCCATGTGGACAGAGAACAAGCTGGGAGGGTCCATGAAGAACACAGCATCTGTTTGGGAATCCAGGCAGGTGCCTAAGTAGGCAGGTACCCAGGCGGGCACAGGTGGGCAGATGCCCAGGCAGGTAGTGCTCAGGTGGGCAGGTGCCTAAGTAGGCAGGTACCCAGGAGGGCACAGGTGGGCAGGTGTCTAGACAAGTAGATGCCTGAGTGGCAGGTACCCAGGTGGGCAGGTGCCTAAGTAGGCAGGTACCCAGGCAGCACAGGTGGGCAGGTGCCTAGGCAGGCAGGTGCTCAGGCAGACAGGTGCCTAGGTAGGCAGCCCACGTGGGCAGGTACCCAGCTGAGTAGGTGCCCACTCAGGCAAGTACCCAGCTATGCAGGTGTCTAGGTATGCAGGTACCCAGGCGGGCACCACTTGAACTTGACCCTTTTCTAATCCCCACCCTGAGCCACCCCTGGCTGTCTCGGGTGCCCTGAGGCACCTGCTCTCTTCCACAGGAGCTCCTCCCCCCCCCACCTCCCCTGGCGTGGGGACGCCTCCTGCCCCATTAGTCACGTCTTCCCTGCCCATCGGGTCAAACCTGGTGTGCGGGGTTATCTGTGTCCAGAGCTGGTTCCTCAACCAGGCCGTCTGCGGGCCAGGGTAGAGGGTGTCACTCATACTTGTGACATTTGCATCTGACAGCTGTCACCACAGGTGACCAGAATGCAGGGAGCCTCCTCAGCACTGCTCTGGAGGCCGGGAGGCTCGGGGACCCATGCAAACCCGCCCTGCTGGGCTGGGGGCGATTTTATTCAACGGTTGACTTTAAAAGTCATTAAAAGTAAATTAATTTTAAAACGTTTTTGAAGCTTCAAATAACATGTTCATTGGAAATCTTAAATACAGAGTATACAAAATTAAATGTTAAAAATCCTTTCTTCTAATCAATTTCCCAGACACAACTACCAGTACAATTTTTGTTTTACTGATATACATAATTCATACACCATACAGTTCACCCACTTAAGGTGTACAACTCATTATTGTTTTTTTTAGTATTTCCATAGGGTTGTGTAATCATCCCCCAAAAGTTTTAGGGCATTTTTAAATATATATACATATTTTTAGTTGTAGGTGGACACAATACCTTTATTTTTATGTGGATCTGAGGATCGAACCCAGTACTTCATGTATGCTAGGCAGTGCTCTACCACTGAGCCACAACCCCAGCCCCATTTCAGGGCATTCTTATCTCCCCACAAAGAAACTGTTTCCACTGTCAGTCCACTTCTCTGGCCCCTACCTCCTCCTAACCTTTACAGGCCACTCATCTACTTTCTGTCTCTGTAGACTTGCCTATTCCTGGACGTTTCACCTATGGAATCATTCCAGATGTGGCCCTGTCATGCTAGCTTCCTTCCCTTAGGGTCATGTCTTGAGGGTCATCTGTGCAGTAGCATTTGACAGTACTTCATCCTTTTTTATTGATGTATTCATACAGTATTCCACTGTATGAATCTGGCACATTTTGTTTATCCTATCATCAGACACTCCTTATGTTGTTCAGATCAACTGGGGTTCAATTTCTCTGGATCAAATTCGGGCTGAGTGACCTTGGGTAAATCAGTCTTTCCAAGCCTGCCTCGATTTCTCCAATCACAAAATATGCATAGTTGTGGATCTACTCATAGCGTGTCATGATCGTCCTGCGACAGTATCAGCACCTGTAAGCAACCTGTGGCGTGCCCAGCACCCTGTAAGGGTCACCCTGCGGCTTACAGGGCTTACAGCCCGGGGCTGAGACCAGAGGATCACAGGTAGGGCAGACGGTAGGCTGCCTGGGGCGAGGCCCTGGGCTCCACCCCAGCTCTGCGAACGGTCCCCTCAGAGGAACGGGTACTAAGTACTGGCAAAGGTCGGGACAGGAAAGCATGAAAAGCCCCGGGACAGCCTGGACTCATCCTTCGGAGACCGCTGGCACCGCCTCACTCCCCAAGGGGAATATTCCAAACACAAAAAGTAGGGAGATGAGGACAATAGCCTCCACCCGACTCTCCCTATCCCTAGGCATTTGTTTTCTATGCCCTTTTTTTTTTTTGGTGGGGAGGTTTGAACCAGGGCTTAACCACTGCGCCACACCCGCTGCAGGGTCTTGCCGAGTCGCGATCCTCCTGCCTCAGTCTCCTGAGCTTCTAGGACTCCAGGCGTGTGCCACCGCGCTCGACTTTCCAATTTTACATAGTTTTTATTTAAGGCATTGTATTTTCCACGGGCAATACGGCGATTACAGCGCGCCATGGTACTTTCTTTCTCTCTCTGTGCACATGCGGCACATTCAAGTATCGAGAATACCAACTGCCGCGGAATTCGCTACAGATCTGGGCCCTCCCATGTTTCAGCGTGTGTAACTGAGCTACTCCTGGATCGCGCTGCTTCCTCGACTGCAGGAGATTTAACATTTAATCCAACAAGCAGAAAAGCGCAGTGCACTGCCCACTCTCCCGCCCCGGGCTCCCGGCTTCCCCACGCCGCACAGCGCCACGAGCCCAGCCTCTTTCCTGGGAAGGGTACCGCGGCTGCTGCGGCTCCACGGGGCCGGCTTGTCAGAGCTCTAATAAAACCTGGACCGCGCATACAAGGCCCCGCCATGGACCGGACAGCACTCGGGTGGGGCGAAAGGCAGAGTTCACCCGAATCGCTGGGGCGCGCGCTCCCGACGGCTCTGACGCGCAGTAGTGGGGACGGCGTGCGGCGCGCGCCCCCGACGTGCAGCGCGAGGCTCCGGCTCGGCGCAGCGCGGCCCTCCCGGCGTGCACCTCGCGCTCCCGGCGTGCACCGCGCGCTCCCGCCGTGCACCGCGTCCCTCCCGGCCTGCATTGCGGCGCGCGGAGCCTGAGGCTTCTCAGCGCAGAGGCAGCAGCGCGGCGAGTGGCCGCCGTCGTGAGGCCAAACAACATGGAAGTGTAAGCCGCCCTGGGACCCTGGCGGAGTGGGCAGCTTGGCGGGGCGGGGCGGCAAGCCCGGGGCTTCTCGGCGGCGGCCTTCGGGTCCGCGGTGCGTTCCAGGTGCGCGGGCCTCCTGCTGCGTGCGCAGGTGAACCGCGTGTCTCAGACCGTCCCCGGCGCGGGCGTCAGTCCCAGGGCCGGATGGGGGGACCCGAGCCGCGCCTGCAGTCCCTGCTTTTTTCTTTTGACACTGTGTTCGTGCAGCTCAAAGAGAAAGTTTCCCGAACCAACACTTCTCCGGCTGCAGTGCTCTGACGTCATCTGTTCCTGAAAAGAGAGAAAGTTTCCCGAACCAACACTGTCCTGCTGCAATATTCTGACGTCATCCATTCTCTTACTGAAAGTATGGACCCACCAAAGTTTTTAACCCACTGATGAGGTCTAACCTGTGACTTGAAAGACACCCGTAGTCTCCTTTCTGCAGACTCCTCAGATCCGGGGACACTCAACATGGCATATAAATGGCGCAGAATTTGCTGGAGAATTATAATTGCACGTCCTCCCATAATCTTTAAATCATCTCTGGGTTACTTACACAGTAAGTGCTAGTAAATGCTATGGCAGTAGTTGTATTGCATAGGGAATAATGACAAAAGTGTGCACAAGGTCAGTATGGACACTTTTTTTTGCTAATATTTTTGGTCTGCACTTGGTTAAATCCAAGGATGCAGAACCTGCAGATCAGGAGGGCTGACTGTATAATACATTAGTCTGAAGTTGTCATTATTTATTTCTCCCTCTTCTACAACATTTTCTGGCAGCATCAAATTTGCTCTAATTTGTCCAACTTGAAAAAATCTCTTGTCTCCACATTCATATCTACCTGTAGCTCTGTTTCTGCTTCCCATCTGCTTTCTGCTTGGGTATTGGAGATAACTCAGGGGTGCTTTATCACTGAGCTACATCCCCAGCCCTTTTTTTTTTTTTAGTGTTTGAGATAGGGTGTTGCTAAGTTGCCGAGTGGGCTTCAAACTTGCGATCCTCCTGCCTCGATGTCCTGAGTCACTGGGATTACAGGTGTGTGCCACTGCACCCACCTTCAATGAAATTTCTTAAAGTATTGTTTATCCCCTTATTCTGTCCACCATTCTGTTGGACTTTGGTTCTCTCTACTAAAATGGCTTCTGTGAAGACAGTCTGAGCACTTCATCTTGTCAAATCAAAGATTCTTTTTTCTGGCATCAACTGTCTTGATCACTCAGCAGTTGATAGACAAACTAGAAACTCTATGACGTGCACTCCTGGACTTCCTTGTGCATTGGACTACTTCTCAGCATCTTTTCCTGTCTCTTCCCTTGCTCTGTGTCTAAATGTTGAGATATCTTAGGGCTTAGTCCTGGAACCCCTCTCTTCACATTTGCTCTGTCATTTTACTCATCCATATGCTAATGGTTCCCCAAAGTGTATTTCTGGCTTTTATCATCTGCTGGATTGCTTAGATTTAATAAATAAATAAATAAACAAACAAACAAATAAGTAAATAAATCTTCCTCTTTCCTCACTCCTAACAGCTGATTTGTTATTTATACTTTAGAATGCAATTTGAATTTAGAATACATTTTGAATGCAATTCCTTTCCACCTTCTCCACCCAGCCTTGGAGTCCATCTTCGGTGGTCTGGGTTAGCACTGGCCTTTTTGGCTTTCACCCTTGCCACCCTTTCCATTTTATTCTCCACACAATAACCAAAGTGATCTTAAACTTTAGCTGGACCAGGTCACTTCCTGCGTAAAACCCTTGAGTGGCCTTCCATTGCACTTAGAGGAATGTACAACCCTTGCTCTCTTAACCCAGCCTTATCTCTTGCCACCCTCCCTTCCTCCACCACACACACACACACACACACACACACACACGCACGCGCGCGCGCTTTCTGCTTAATAGGTAGTTTCTGTGCCTTTCCAAGCTCTTTCCTGCCTCAGATCTTCGTGTTGCTCTTCTTTCTGACTGTATACTTTTTCTCCTGCCTTTTCCCTTATTCAGGTTGAATGTCTCTTTTCAAGGTTACCCGCCCTATTTCTTCAGTCCAAAATAAGTCTTCTTTTTTGTCTCATAGCTGCTCGGTTCACTTTTCCCTTAAATAATTGTAAGTGGTAATAATAGATGATTGTTTACTTCCCTAGTCCATAGGGCTGGGACTGGTATCTGTTCACCTAGTGCTTAGCACTGCATCCACCACAGAGTAGGCATTCAGAAAATGTGTGTTGAATATAGAAATATAACAGTGTTAGTTTAATAAATATAAATTAACTGGCTAGCATCCTGACTGGTGGGCATATAGATTTTCTGATTTTCCTAAGTGAAACAGATGAAGTCAGTGGTTTTTACTCCTATAGCAACCTGACAACTTCTCCCAAGAAGTTATTGGCTTATTGAAACCATTCAAGAAATTTTCAGCTATCAACTTATAGAAAGGGAAGTCTGCTGGGGTAGATAATGTGGTTTGGTAGTGGAAGGATCAAGAGGCCTCACTTCTAGTTCTGTGTGGCCTCCAGCATGAGGTGTGACCTCTGGCAGTTTGGTCTACAGCATCTTCAGTAGAATCCTGAGACTCTGAGGGCACTCCAGGGACCTGAAGTGAGGAGGCACAGGGGAAAAACTTTCCTGAGGTTTTTCTTTTTTCTTCAGTTATGATGTAAATACCCACTGAGTAAATAACACATATTTCAGAAGTTTCTTAAACATGTATGTTTATTAAAATTTTTGTTTTTAGGTACCAGGGATTGAACTCAGGGGCACTTGACCACTGAGCCACACACAACCCCAGCCCTATTTTATATTTTATTAAAGACAGGGTCTCATTGAGTTGTTTAGTGCCTCGCTAAATTGCTGAGGCTGGCTCTGAACCTGAGATCCTCCTGCCTTCGCTTCCTGAGCTGCTGGGATTACAGTCATGCACCACTGCACCAGGCCTAAACATGCATATTTATTTGACTAAATGATAATTTGAAAATTTCTTGACCAGGCAGGGCTGGGGGTATAGCTCAGTAGCTCAGTGGTACATGACTTGCCTGGCATGAGGCCCTGGGTTTAATCTCCAGCTCTGCCAAAAAAATCAAACTTCTTGATCATTGTTAGGAAATAATGTCTCAGGTAAAAGAACATAAAGTAGTCACAGCAAGTTTAACAGCTCTATGAGCAAACAACTTTTTTTTTTTTTTTTTTTTTTTTTGTACCAGGGATTAAACCTAGGGATACTTAACCACTGAGCCACATCCCTAACCCCTTTTTAAAAAATATTTTATTTAGAGACAAGACCTTGCTGAGTTGCTGAGGGCCTGGTTAAGTTGCTGAGACTAGCTTTGAACTCATGATCCTTCTGCCTCAGTCTCCTGAGTTACTGAGATTATAGGCATGTGCCACCATGCCCAGTATGAGCAAACAGCTTCTTGATCATTGTTTGGAAGTGATGTCCTCAGGTAAAAGAACAAAAAATAGTCATAACAAGATTAAGAACTGTTCTTTACTGTCTAATTTACTGTTAAGCTAATTTTGTCTGGTTCTTTGGAATCATCTGTGTACCTGGAATACTCTTTGTTTCCTCTTGAACTTAGTGCACAGAGTAAAGAAAATGGATACTGTTGTCATTTGTGTCATTTTTTGAGGATTTTTTTCAGGATTTCTTCCACTTTATAGCTAAAAATACTGAGGGTCGAAAGTTAGTATGTAGTTAGTGATTCAGTAACAGGCCTGGAAAGAGGAGGCTTGCTGGTTGATTTCAGAGATGCTGCTACAGCTGACATCTGATTTTGAAGCCTGTGTAGCTTTCTTGTACCAAAGGTTAACTTTTGAAAACATGAATTGATAGCATAGGTTGAATGTGGAAATTGAGCCATTCTGTTCGTCATTGCATTCGTAAGTTAACTGTGTGGCAATTAGTAGACACTGTTTGTGTGGGCTTTTGTTTGTGTGCTTTTAAGGAAAATCTGTCAATAGATCATTTTGTACTGTTTATTTAGAATTTGGTTTTCCACAGTAGTTGTTCACATTCGTTAAATTGACTCAGCAAGTTAAATAGATTTTACAGGTCAAATTTCAAATAATCAGTTTCAGCCCAGTAAGTCATTATGTAAGGAAACTGTAGCTAGGAGTATAAATTCAGTCTTTAAAATTCATTTGGAATATTTAAGCACCTATAAATCAGTACTAAGTTTTACAGAAGATTTCATACTTCTGCGTGGGTGGGCAGTTTTTCTAAGTCTGAGCGCATGTCAATGTGTTCATGACATCAGGTTTTGGCTTCCGAGAGAAGTGCCTGCTCTGCAGGGAACAACATTTTATAAGTGTGTAGTTTGACAACATGCCAGAGGATGGATTTTTTTGAGCTCTCAAAGGCATTGAATAGAAGTGTATTTTATATCATCAATTATAAATTATAGCAGTGACTTTTTTTAACCTTATGAATTCTTTATTTTACGTGTCCATTTTCCTCAACTTTTTAGGTTGAAACATTTCAGACCTAAGGAATAGTTGCAAAAGTGGCACTCAAATACTTTTATACCCTTTACCTAGAGTTACTTGTAAACATTAAAAAAAAATTTTTTTGATTGTAGGTGGATACAATACTTTTATTTGTTCATTTTTTATGTACTGCTGGGATTGAACCCAGTGCCTTATGCCTGCTAGGCAAATACTCTACCACTGAGCCACAACACCAGCCCACTTGATGTGATGTTTGCTGTATTTCGTTTGTACACGCACAAGCTGTCTTTCCATTCAGTGCATTCATACCCACATCCCCCCACCCCCCGCCCCGAGCACACACACACACATAGTTTACTGTATCACCTGAGAGTTGTAGCCCTCGTGTTATCCCACCTCTTATTGAAAAGGGGCATTATCTCATGTAACACAACACCATTGCCACACCCAGGAAACTGAAGCACTGATGTAATTACTATTATTAAAACAGTGCATATTCACATTTCTTCTCTTAGCCAATAATGTCATTTTAGCTGAGGTTTTTTCCTCTGCTTCAGGATCCAGTTAAGAATTGTGCATTGCATTTAGTTGGCATGATTCTTTCATCTTCCGTACAACAGTTTTCTTAGGCTTTGTCTGCGACATTGGCCTTGTGACAGTGATGTTGATATTTGAAGAATCTAGGCTGCTGTTTTGAAGAATGTTCCTCAGTTTGGAGCTGTCTGATTAAATTCTCATGATTAGATTCAAATTAAACATTTTTTTTTTTTTTTTGGCAGAGTTGCTTTAAGGAATGTGTCTCAGTGCATCACATCCTTATTATTGGTGCTGTTAAATTGTATAACTTGATTATGTTAATGTCTGTCTGATCTCATATCTTGTTCCCAACAACCTGTCACTTAACTCCTTGAGGTTAAAAACTTACTTTTAAAAGAGTTTTCTAGTGTATATAGCTTATTTAGACCTCCATAAAAGACAGATATTGTATTCATTGGCCTTTTTTGGGACAGGGGTGGGGGAATAATGGGGAATGTACCAGACTTTGTTGATGTTAAGCAGTGTTCTACCATTGAAGTACCAACCAGCCCTCACCCGCATTTTACTGAATAAAGGAAGGCCTAGCATATATTGGCATATACTCATATAAATGGGTAAAAAATTATTTATATGAAAGAAGATAAATGAATGCATTAGCTTCTGCCAGCAAGAGTGTACAAGTTGCAGTTCTTGTTTAAACATCTGTTGTTTTCCTAGTTTAAACATAGATTCATTAAAATGTATGTTAAGGGGCTGGGAGGTAGCTCATTGGTAGAACAGTTGCTTAGTATGCATGAGGCCCTGGGTTCCGTCTCTGCACTGCAAAAAATTAAATGTATATGAAAGAGAATTTCCCTTCTCTTCCTATATCCTAGAAAAGGCAGCTTATATTCTTTGGATTCTTGAACTAACTATTGACTGAGTAGTGGGGCAGTAACTTGGAAAGGCCTAGGATGAATCTGTCAGGGAATGGAATATTCTCCATGATAGAGGGACAGGGTCTGTTTTGGAAATGAAGTTGTAATAACAGCACCTGGGATGGATCCATTGGCCCTGAAGAAAATTGACATTTGTACTTTTCCCCCATTCTATTGTTCCTAGAAGAAATGTCTTATTGCCTTGACATCACAGGTACAAAATGCTCCTTTGAGAATATGGGGAGTTGTAACTCAGTTTCTGGCAAAGATTGGAGGAAGCCTTTTGGTGGATTTCCTGATTAAGTAGACACTGTTTGGTTTATCATGTTCAATTTTAAATGAACCATATCATATAATACTGTTGTCCTTCCTGGATTGGGTTCTTTTTAAAAATAATATTGCTTGTGACCTGAGTCCAGTGTGATTGTTGGGCAAAGCAGTACATTTGTGAAATGGCAGCCATTTGTTGAATTACTGCTAGTATTTGACTAAGCTTTGTGTGCTGATGACCTTGGGTCATGGTAAGTCCCCATGGTAAGCACCTGCCAGCTTTGCTGTATTTGTTGACTGGGGAAATCACCCATCTGTTTGCCTCACTTTTAAAGTTTTGTCATTGCCATTTTCACCGTCTAGCTCCATTCCTATTTTAAAAATATATAGTAGTCCCTGTTGCCCATTATGTCAAATCCAGACTACCCAATGTGAATTTCTGGATTCTGATTACTGGTTTCCATTCATCTAATCCAGTCTCATTTTTCACTATTCTGTAGTTATCTTCCACTTTTAGTTAGACTTCTTACTGTGTGACCTGGAGCTGATTACTTAATCTCTGAGTCTCAGCTTCATTATTTATAAAGTAGGGATCATACTAATAGCTCCTCTGTCACAGGAATTTTAGTGAGAATAAGGGTGATTATCTTTTAATAATAAAAGGGGCTAGGGTTATAGCTCAGTGGTAGAACACTTGCCTAGCATGTGGCACTGGGTTCAATTCTCAGCACTACATATAAATAAATAAAGGTCCATTGACAACTAAAAAAATATTAATAGCCTTTATTTATAGAGATCTTAGTAAGTATCAAGAACAGTACTAAACTTTTAAAGTTTCTTGTAGCAGTTTTATGAGGTAGGAAGAGGTGGTAGTGGTGGTGGCTAAAGTCATAATAATGATAATAATAGCGTTTATGGAGCTTACTGTTTTCAGATACTCTTCCTGTTTCAGTTTAATCTTGTGTACACTTATATTTTATAGATAGGAAACTTAAGCATAACTATAAAATAACTCCCAGATTCACTTAGCTAGTGCATAGTGAAGTTGGGTTTAGAATCCAGGCTGCCTTTCCAGATTTGGAATTATCCCCATTTCTTGTTTTAGAGGGATATACTTAGAAATTGATGCACTAAAATTTACACACCTTATACATGGTAGGGCTGGGTTATGTACCCAAATATGTCTGACTTCAAAATTGTGTTCTGGATTGGCATACTACACTGGCTCTAGGGTTCTGAAAGTAAATACTTTCTTATGTGATATTGTAGGGTAGATCAGTTATAATTTGACATGTCACATTGCTGTGTTCAGTCATATATGAAAGATGATAGTTTGCACTGTTTGGTTCTCAGGTGCAACAGGCTTTTAACCACTGCCCGATGTAGAGACTCTTGAGTTGACAGAGGATGAACACATTAACGTTTTGTGGATGTCTCACAGGATTCCCGGCCATTGCTGGAATTCCTGGTGGATGTTAGGTAGGACACTGTATCAGGCTGATCATTTCTGTTGGCCAATGGGAAGGGGCCCTGGGTTCAGAAGGGAGCAGCACTTGGTTTCTCCAGGCATCTCTGGCACCCACACTGTCACTGTTCCTTGAACCCTCCGACCTCTATGATCTTGTCCTCCTGTTCTTCCTGTAGTTCACTTCTCCATGGTGTCCGACCATCTTCACTTCCCAAGTGCTGAACTCCGGCCTACGTGGATTTGGAATAAGTGTCGTGTTTTAGTCACCTGCCTGCTGATTGGTGTGTGATATGCTGTGGCTATAAAAAGGAGAGTCTGCTCTGAAATTGTCCTCAGCCTGATAAGACATGTAGAACTTAGGACGTTTCTCAGTTTTAGGTTCCTGAACTAGATGACTAGCTCTTGGCAACAGAATTATTTTACAAGAAGAACGCTCAGGAAGGCTGTGAGCCTGGACTGATGATGGCTTCTTTTCTTTTGCAGGAAGGATGCAAGCTCTGCACTGCTCAGTAATTATGAGGTAAATAGCTCTACAGTGGGTCATTCTCTTTCCTTCCTGATTGCTTGCTCTTCGATGTAAGGATTGTTGATTAGAAATCATTGAATTCATTTGGATTTTCCACTCTCAAACAGGACAATTGGCACTATCTGGTGGACCTTGAAGTACTCTAAGCTTGGTACTTTGGGGAGTCTGGTAAGACTTTGGTTTATAATAGGTCCCTTTCCCTAAGTCCCAGAGATTGTAGGTCATCTTTTGGGATGCCCTTGAGGAACAGAAGCATTTGTTTTAGAGCCATTTCTGAGTGCCCACACAACTTTCCTAGTAAAACATTTATACCTTTCTTTTTTTAAATGTACTGGGGATTAAGCTCAGAGATACTTGACCACCGAGCCATACCCCAGCCCTAGTTTTTGTATTTTATTTAGCGACAAGAGTTTCATGGAGTTGCTTAGCACCGTGCCATTGCTGAGGTTGACATTTTTTTAGTTGTAAGTGGACATAACATCTTTATTTTATTTTTATATGGTGCTGAGGATCGAACCCAGTGTCTCACACATGCTAGGCAAGTGCTCTACCTCTGAGCCACAACCCCATCCCCACTGAAGCTGGCTTTGAACTCAGATCCTCCTGTCTTAGCCTCTTACTGGGATTACAGGTGTGTGCCACTGTGCCTGGTTTATGCCTTTTCTTAATTATCATCCTTGACTTATAACATGCTTATGTTACTTTGATCTTTAATAGTCACAAAGATATTAATGTCCTCATTTTGAAAGTAAGAGTTCAGTCAACTCACCATTATGAATAATTTAATAATAAGAGATTAACAGGTTTTTAATTTTGGGGGCTTGAGGGTGGAGCTGTTGGTGAAAGACAGGAAAGGGAAATATAACGGTATTTTCACCTGCCTCCTGCTTTGCCTGGATCTTGTTTGGTACTAGCTAAACCATTTGATGGGTTAGTGCCAGGTGTAGAATGAACCACGTCAGTTTTCTGCACATCCAGTCAAAGGCCAGACTTGCGGAGATGTGGAGGAAACCTGGGTCTTTGGTTTATGCTTGATGTGTATGCAGAATAAATGCAGTTGAGCATGCTGGTCTTAAAGGTTAACCCTGCATGGCTGCTGTTTATGATAGGAATGCAGTGGGGTGAGGCCAAGCCATTGGCTCTCAGGAATTTCCATGTCCAGCTTGGACTTGGGTGTGGTGTTTGGGGGGAACACAACGTTCATTGAGTCTTGTGCCACTCTTTCTGAAAGGACTAGTTGGTAGGGAGGGTTTGCATTGCACCGAGTTATGGTCTCTGAGCCTCTATTGCCCTCACCTTTCTGGTGGAATCTCAAACAGGAAAGACAGACCACCCACCCCCATTCCAATACTAAGGCAGATATTTTTTCTTTGTGGGGAAAGTTTACTATTTAACATCTATAGCATTTTTAGATTTTTATTTATTTAAGAGTGCTGTGACTGCACCCAGGGCCTCATATAAGCTAGGCAATCTCCCTGTCACTGAACTATACTCTCAGCCCATCCATTTTTTTTTTTAAAGAACTATCACTTGCCTCAGAATTTTTTCTTTTTTTCTTTCTCTTGTTTTGGGACCAGGGATTGAACCCAGGGCCTTGCACATGCTAGACAAGTGCCCTACCGTTGAGCTACCTCCCCAACAATTTTTTTCTTATAGAAAGAAATTATACTAAATATATGTATTAGGCAGACTCTTTTTTAAAAAATATTTATTTTAGGAACATTTACTTTGGAATAGTGAATATGGCTTTGAGATCAAAATCAGTAATGTAGTATATATTGATAGGAAACATTTGAAATATTTTAATTAAACTAATGAATGTATTCAGTGTAGATAAAAAGAACACTTAAAAATGTTACCTGCGGGCTGGGGTTGTAGCTCAGTGATTGAGCACTTGCTTCGCATGCATGAGGCACTGGAGTTCAATCCTCAGCATCACATAAAAAAATAAATAAAAACAAAAATATTGTGTCCATCTACAACTAAAAAAAATGTTTAAAAAAAAAAAAGTCACCTGCTTATGGGATGCATTTGCTCTAAACCAAGAGTTGAGAGGCTGGTTTATGGGAAGTAAGGAGGTATTAGACTTTCTTATTTCCCCTTGAAACCTTGTAGTAGGTACATTTCTCAGATTTACAGGAATCTTTTGTGTGTTTCTTCCTAGGTGTTCCAGTTACTAACTGATCTGAAAGAGCAGCGCAAAGAAAGCGGGAAGAACAAGCACAGCTCTGGGCAGCAGAATCTGAACACTATCACCTACGAGGTGAGCCCGGCTGCTAAAGCCCGCCTGAGCCACCGCTGGGAGGCAGTGTACTCCGCTGATGGCTGGCCTCTTCCCTGATTGGAGTGGGTTGGCAGTAACCCAGGTTCTGTTGTTTAGAGAGGGAGTGGAGTGGAAAACTGCCTTCACTTGTAAACATGTTGTACCTTTGGGGCTTTCCCCCTGAACTTTCCTCAGATTCAACGGTTTCCTGGGACTAGGCTCAATGAAAGCCATCATTTATAGTTATTCCGTGTTTCAGGGAAAGGATGCAGATGATAAGTGACCAAAGGGCTGGGGATGCAGTTCTGTGGTAGTGTGGGAGGCCATCCTCGCACGTGATTTGAGTTACCTCCCTGGCTGGGTGAGAGGTGCTTAGACACAGCTGTGTTAGAGCCTTCCCCACCCTTTCCCATGTCCGAGGGCTTGTCCATGCATAGGCGTGCCTGGCCACTACCCTGAAGACCCAGTCATCGCCCCTGACCTTGGGATGCTGCCCCCCTTAACCTTCACTGGATGGGAATTTCCCTTGAATTTTTCGTTCCCCAATAAAAGCCCACTCCCTGGCGTGTTCTCTCTCTCGCTAGTCTCTTCTGTAAACCTCGCCACCGCATTAGGTGGCTGGAGACAGGAGCTAGGAGAAGCCGTCTCGGAGCTGGTATTAAAAGTAATGAGAGTCTTGTCTCTTTAATTTAAAACTCCCTAGCAATTACTTATGAATCGAACCTTCTTTCATGAAGCCAGCGCTGGTCGCGTGGCAGATGGTAGAGCATATACCTAGCATGTACAAGGCCCTGTGTTTGATTCCCAACACTGCATTTGAAAAATCTCTTATTTAGCCAGGCACCATGCCTGAAATTGTAGCTACTTGGGAGGCTGAAGCAGAGGGATTGCAAGTTTGAGGCTAGCCAGGACATCTTATGGAGATCGTATCTCAAAATGGTAAATTTAAAAGGGTTGGGGATGTAGCTCAGTGGTAAAACACCACTGGTTCAATTTGCAGTACTGGAGAAAAAAAAAATAGCCAAGAAAAGAAGAAAATGGGAGCAAAGTCCAGGATATATACCAGACACAAAATTTCCATTGTCTTTTCCCTTGGTATCAGGACATATGACTCTCCAGAAATCATTATGTGGCAATGTGCACAGAATATTGCCAACCAGGGAAGCTCTGGTGAACCTTGAAGTCCAAAGTTGTTGCAAGCAACCAACTTCCACCCTAAAGCTGAGAGACTAGACCAACCTCTGTCCTCCTAAGTCACGTAGTTAAGAGTATCCACGGTGCAAACCTAGTCTGGTGGTACACGCCTGTAATTCTAGCAACTTGGGAGGCTGGGGCAAGAGGATCACAGGTTGAGGTCAGCCTCAGCAATTTAGTGAGACCCTATCTCAAAATAAAACATTGTAGCTCAGTAGTAGAACTCCCCTGGATTCATTCCCCAACAAAACACACACACACACACACACACACACACACACACACAACTGTCCACTGTGAACCACAGGCCCAGGCAAGGGTACTCCCATTAGGTATAGCATTCCAAGGACCTCAAGATTACCTTCTGGAAGCCCAGGACAAAGACCGGAACTTTTCTTTTCTTTCTTTCTTTATTTATTTGAAGGTGAGCACACAATATCTTTATTTATTTTTATGTGGTACTGAGGATCGACCCTAGAGCTCACACATGCGAGGCAAGCACTTTACCCCTGATCTATAGTCCCAACCCCAGGCCAGAGCTTTTCTTTGGGCAATGCCAGCTTCTTTATACGCACAAGAAGTGATATGTTTTATTGCAGAAAGCTTAGTGCTGAGGGCATAAAGAAGAAAGCAGAAGCCGCTCATCACATGCTGGCTGGATGCCGGTTTGCCTTGTTCTTTCCAACCTGTGCTTTGTCCATAAAGAATCTTTCTTGTCTTTTCATTCTATTCAATTCTGATTTTCTTTTCTTTCTATTTCCTTACAATTCTGATTTTTGCCCCTGTAGAGAATTGGTTTTAATTGTCTTTATTTCATCTTTCCAGAGACATTACTAAGTTTTATTCAAGTTGTCCTAATGATTTTCAGGGAAAATAGAGGACTTGGCACTCCCCTCCTCACCCTCCTCACCCTCCTCCGAGGGTTGTGCAAACTCCATCCCTCCTGTGTTTGTTCATGTTCTCTTTCATCACATAGTCCTCTATTTCTTAGAAGGTGGTGTTTGTTAGTTTTTTGACCACATTTCAAACCATTCAGTGTTCCTGCTCTGTATACTTAGATTAGTTGAAACTTGCTGCCACTCTCTTCTTCCTTAAGTTCTTATGTAAGAAAGTTATGGTAGTAATTGTCTCGAGGCTTGTGATACTTGATAATATATATTTCTAGTGTTTTTGTTTTGTTTTGTTTTTTTGCACTGGGGATTGAACCCAGTGCTTAACTACTGAGCCTGAGACACATCCCCAGCCCTTTTTTATATTTTATTTAGGGACAGGTCTTGCTGAGGCTGGCTTTGAACTTGTGTTCCTGCTGCCTCAGCCTCCAGATCCCTTGGGGTTACGGCAGGCACCACCATGCCTGGCTTATTTCTAGTGTTTTTAATTTGAACAACAACTTGTCTGAATATGAAGTTCTCGGGTTTTATTGGTGATCAGAGAAAAAGTTCAAAATGTCCTGAGTTTAGTTGCAAGGGTTGGAGGATGGAGTGGAGTAAAGGTAGAGGCTCATCAGTGGTAATTTAGGGCCAGCACACTCCTGAAAGGCTGCTGAAACCTGAGCTCTGACGCCTTCCCCACCCCTGGCCCACCACATGCTGTTTGCAGTGCCCTCCATCCAGAAGCGGCAGATTTTCCCAACTCTTCCTTGCCTCTCTCATTTGCAGCCAGTGTAATATCAATGCAAACGGCTATGCTTCCCTATTTTTGTCATAAGAAATATTCTTGTGGCTAGTATACATTGGTCAGTGGTGGAGCTCTTGCTTAGCACAAAGACGACCCTGGGTCAGTCCCAAGCCCTTCAACAAAAAAATAATAGTAAATGCTCTGATCTGCTGGATATTTCTTAACTGACAACTAGTTCTGCTGCTGGTAGTTGTGGGAACTTGTCCCAAGACCTTTTTTGGTCTAGCATTTATAATAGCTCAGTAAGCCCTTTTATTTTAGAGCTTCCTGGGTCTCTCTAGAGTTTTGGTTTAGCATAGGTATTATGTTAGGCAAGAATCTAAGACTGATGTGATTTTTACAATTTTTGAGAGATTCTTTGACACTTAAGGCTACTATTTATTTTTAGGTTTGAAATTCCTCTCAAATTATGTCGAAGTGGGGTTCCCTCTTTAAAAAAAAACAAAAAAAAAACTTTTTATTTTAAAATTATTTTGCAGTAGAGTTACAAAGATAGTATTGGAAGTTCCCAAAGACTTTCCCCCCTAGTTTTCTTTAACATTTAACATCTTAACATAACTAGGATACTATTATCAAAACTAGGCAGTTAACATTGGTATATACTATTAAACTAAGGATTTTATTTTTATCTCCCGAGTTTTTCCACTACTATCCTTTTTATGTTCCAGGGTCTAATTCAGAATACCATTTTGTATCGGTAAGATGACCACATTAATTACAAGGATGGAGAATGGAGAAGGGCAAAGACAAGGAAATTCATCAGTTAACAGCTATGGGGATTCCAGTTCACATTCCCAAACAAGTGTTGAAACATGTACTCAAATCCCATCCTAGCCACACAGGGCCCTGGGCCCTGTGTAAGTATGCAATTCCTGGGCTCCTAGCCCCAACCAGTCCAGCAGCATTGGCTCTCCTTGGGCTGCTCTCCTGTTCCAGAGCTTCCTGATTTGATGCTCTGCCTTTCTTATTCTGCAGCCAGTCTAGGTTCACTGTAAACATCTTAGGCTTTCCTTCCCTAGATTTCTGTCCTAAAAATACTCTTGGCTGTAGATCTAGTGGACATGTTTTTTCTACTTTTGTCTGCTTTGCTGCTGGTAGTTGTGGAGATGTGTCCCAGAAAACAGTGCCTTTTTTTGCCTGGCATCTGCAACAGCTCAGTAAGCCCTGCTTTTTCAGAGATCTTCAGTCTCAAGAGTTCTTGCTCAACAGTATTTAGTTAATATGTTTTACTAATATTCTCCAATCTTAGTTCTTTTTTTATTTTCCATGACCCTGACATTCTGAATAATAATGGTCAGGTATTCTGTAGAATGTTCCTTGATTGGACTGATGTTGTTTCCTGACTAAACTGAGCTTATGGCTCTTGAGGGAAGAACCCTGCAGAGATGACGTGCCCTTCTTCTTGTGAGACTTTGGGGTGCCTGGCACAATGTGATTTTACTGATGATGTTGACACTGATCACTTGGTGAAGATGGTGTTGGCCTGGTTTCTGCACAGTAAAGTGATTTTCTCTCCATTTCGTTATTCTCTTAGGAAAGAGTCCCTGTCTCCTGCCTTCAGGGGAAAGGGGATTAAGCATCCCCTCTTGAAGGGGAGCATCAAAGAATTGGGATGTGTTAGAACCAGCACAGCATTAGGAGGTGTTTGGAGAATTGCTCTGAGGTGTGCAGATGTCCACCTGACCCTTAACTTTTGACAGTTAACTTAGTATTCATCAAGGGATCTTTCCTGCAGTGATTATCAACTGAGGTACAATTGCCTAATGGTGATTTTCCCCCCCTCCTTTTTTCTATAAGAAAAGTTGTCTGTTATTTATTCAATTGCATATATCCTGTGATAGTGGGAAATACATATTTGGTCTTCATCTCTGTTTCTAAACAACTCAAAATCCTCAGACTCTCTGAAGGTTATTTTTGTATGCTAATGAGTTGACTGATATCTGTGTCCTCTAGGTGGCTTAAGAATGGGGCTGATCACCAGGAACCCCAAGGCAGGATTGGGGGCTGAGACCATCAGCCTTCACTGGCTCTGGGGAAGAGAGAAGAGCTGAAGGGTAGTTGATCCCCAGTGGCCTGTGTGTTCATCAGTTATGCCTATGTAGTAAAGCGTCCATAAAAACCCAGAAGGATAAGATTTGGAGGTTCCAAAAGCCAACTGCAGCTTCCTGGAAGGGAGTGCCATAGAGAGCTCCCTGCCCCTTCTCTTGTGCCTTCCTCTGTGTAATTTTTAATCTCTTATCTTTTATCCTTTATAATAAACTAAACATTAAGTGTTTCCTGGGTTCTGTAAGCCAATCCAGCAAATTAATGGAACCCAAGGAAGGTTGTGGCAACCTGAATTTCTAGCCAGACTGTTAGAGACAAAGGTAAAACAACCCTGGGCTTATGAAGGGGTGAGCAGGGAAAAGGCAAGGGCTGCTGAAAACCACAGGGAGCCTTACCTGATAAGCACCTGGAGGCTCTCTATGCCCGGAATGTGACCTTTCAGCCAAGGTCACATTCCCAGCTGTTTCAGGGTCTTGTCACATTCTATCACGTGGCGTGAACCTTCCCTTATCTCAGCCCCCAATCACCTTGGCAACTAAAACATCAAGACCCTCACAAAGAAAGCTTGCTGAGGGCCTTTTAAAGGGGGCAGGAAACTGAGGCAAAAGCAGGGGGAGTCAGTTTTCTTAAAGTCCCCGACTCTGAGCACCACACCATCCTCTCCTGGAGACAGGTAGGTGGTCAGTCCAGGCAGCTAGTATGCTATCAGTCAAAAGTAAAGAGATGGACCTGGGCAGAGCTCCCTGGAAACCGCTCTGACCCCCGGCAACACTGGAAGGCAGAAGGCCTTCTGTCCCTCTCCTCTCTGAGAGGACCCGCTCTCTCCCTTCTAACAGACTCAGGCCTGTTACCCTGGAAAGCAACAGCTGAGCAGTCTGGGGTTTGGAGAGCTGGCCTACAGGGTCGAGCCCTCAGTCTGAGGCCCGAGGCTCCCTCCAGTAGGCAGCATCAGAATGTTGGATTGGAGGACACCCAGTGGTGTCCACTGCTGATGTAGCCTTGCATACTTGGTAGCAGGAAAAACCGTATGTACCCTGTGTCAGAAACGCGTTGGACATTTACAAGGAACTGAGTTTGAGTTTGTTTTTTCCTCTACAATCCATAGAGTCTTATGGTGATTTTATTCTTCGGGTTCCCTCTTTTAAAAACATGTTTTGTGTGTGTCTGAAATATGGTAACATAATTGTCAGATTGAGTTTTTGTTTCTCTTTTTAAAAATGGAATGAATTTTCTTCTAAAATTTTGTTGATTTCTCCTGTTCAACTTCACACTCCCCCTTCCTATCATATGAAGATTGAATTTTCTGAAAACATTTATTTATAGAAGATTCTTAAAATAAAATTTCAGAATACTAATTTTTAGCCATTGCTCCCTTTTTCTCAGTAGGTTTCTGTGTTTTTTGTTTTTTGTTGTAGACGCTAAAATATATATCAAAAACACCGTGCAGACACCAGAGTCCTGAAATTGTCAGAGAATTTCTTACAGCAATGAAAAGCCACAAGTTGACCAAGTAAGTGAAGACCAGCCGAGTGGACGAGAGGGACACGTGGTGAAAGTGAAGGCTTCCCAGAGCTGCCCTTACTACTATGTGGCTATGATGCCCTGGGATAAGACAGCTAAGAGGTGTACAAGTGCTCCGGAGCAGGACAGAACCTCATGTTTGTCTCAAAGTCCTTCTTGGGGTCCCAGTTCACATGGCCTAACCCTCTACCTCCTCTCAGTGATCAGGCCAGATTGTATTGAAAGGTTCACAGTAAGGTCATTTGATACTTGGGTTGATATGAGGCAAAAGTGCCTATAATGTTCTCTCTGCTCTTGCTGTGTCCTGTTACTTTTGGTCTTTCAGCTTATAAAAATTAACATCACTATAAATCAAGTTTACATGAGAAAAAAACTATTTAAGTTTTCTACACCACCCCAGCACTAATTTTTATCAGTTAAGACTGGGAGGGCTTAACACAGGTATCTCCTATCTTCAAGGGATTGTCTGTCAGGTAAGGTTCCCTGTGGTCTTCAGGGGTCTTCCTGCTCCTCTGCTTACCCATTCATGGCTGACTAGCATATATGGGTGGGGCCTTTAAGGATGTTGGCCTCTAAATACTTTTAGGGTATTTGGGCCTGATTCAGACTGACTGTCTCCTGCTGGGGGAGAGTGAAGTTGGGGGAGGGCCATGGGCAGTCCAGGGTTCCATGTGGGGGTGGGCGGGTGATTGGACAGGGATCCTGCTAGAACAACAATAAGAAGGCAGAAAAGCATTGTTTTCTGCAGACAGCACAGAAGCAATCAGTTTTATCATCCAGTCCCTGGAAACCGTGAAGATAGTAACTCACTGAAGCTTATGGTGGGGTCCAAAATATCATTGATTTTAATACTAGTGCTGATGAATTCCAGTAGCTTTTGTTGTATCGTTCAGGGTAATGGATGATTTTCTTTTGGAGGGACAGTGTAGTGTTATTTCTGGCACACAGTTGCTACACAACCAGTAAACTAAGAATACTCCTCACCTGACCTCTCTCCTTGAAAAGAACTCTGAAGACAAACATCTTGCATGTGTGTATTATATATATTTTATTTTTCATTATAGTAAAATATACATAATACTAACCACTTTAAGTATAATGTTGATGAGTATTATATAGCCAATATCTAGAACTTTCTCATCTTCTGAAACTGAAATTCTGTGTATCTTAAACAGCTCCCCATTTGCTCCTTCCCTCTCCCTGGCAACCTTCATTCTTCTTTCTATTTTTGTGAATTTGACTCCTTCATATAAGTAGAATCATATAGTATTTGTCTTTTTTTTAAAAAAAAATATGAGTATTGTTTAATCTCCCTTATTTTTTCACCATTTTAACTGTTTTTAGGAAGCGTTAGGGGTATTCACACTGTACAGTTTTCACTGCCATCTATCCACAGCACAGTTTCCATCTTTCAAAGCCAGAGTTCTACCTGTTTCAACAGGACCCCTGCCCTCCTAGCCCCTGGCAGCTGTCACTTTGCATCTGTCTCTGCACCTGAGGATCCCTGAGTCCCTCCAGGGAGTGCGTGTGTGCAGTGGTTGTCCTTGTGCCTGGCTTGTTCAGCTTAGTGTTTTCAAGGGGTGTTGTGTTGCTGCTTGTGTGGACACTTTTTTTTTTCTTCAAGGCTGAATGACATTCCGTTATATATAAACCATATCTTGTTTATTCAACATCCAGTGATGTATACTTGTATACATCAACTTCTGTCTATTGTAAATAATGCTCTTAGAAACATGGGTATACAGTTAGCTCCTTAAGATCCTGCTTTCAATCCAGGTGCAGTGGCATTCACCTATAATCTCAAAGTTCAAAGCCAGCCTCAGCAAGTTATTGAATTCCTAAGGAACTTAGCGAGACCCTACATAAAATACAAAAAAGGGGCTGGGGCTCAGTTGTTAAGTACCCCTGGGTTAAATCCCCAGTACCAAAAAAAGATAACCCCATATTTATTTATTTGTTGGTACTAGGGATTGAGCCCAGCAGTTCTTTACCACTGAGCTGTGCCCTCGGTCCTATTTATTTATTTATTTAGTCATGATCCTTCTGCTTCAGCCTCCCAAGTGGCTAGGATTACAGGCACCCAATCTTTATTTTTATGTGGTGCTGAGGATCTAACCCAGTGCTTCACATGTGCAAGAATGAGTCACATCTTCCTGGTTGGGATAATTTTAAGTAGTGTCCTGGGCATTTAAAATATTATATTTAAGTAGTTGAGTCTCTGACTTCTGTTAAGCCTCTGGTCGATGTTATTCTTCCTATTGGAGTGAGCAGTCAGCCCACTTAGGCTCAGACCTCAGGCCAGTCTACCTTCCAAGGGCAAGGATTACCGCATCTGCTCAGTTTCTGAAGTCTGGGCTGGTTTGATTTGCTCAGTGGCAGTGTGTTTTCTCTGCTGGTGTGGTTGTCACTGGGGCTGCCCTTGGGGTGCAGCAGGGAGAGAGCAAAGAAAGGGAAATGGGGCACTTTGCACCTGAAGGTCTCTTCCTGCTGCTGTTTCTCTGCTGGGGAGTTGCCCTTGAGTTAGGAAATTCATCTGGATTTTCACATCAGATTTCTCTTGAAGTTTTCTTAACTACCTGTGAGCCACCCTAGGTCCAAGGACCTAAGAGGAGTGTGGGTAAGAAATTCCATACTCTCCCCAGTTGTTCTTTATCTGTTGTTTCCCTCAATCCACCTGCTTTGGCTTGCTTTACAGAGTCCTCAGGCTATTGCTTTTATATTCTGTCCAGAGATTTTCAGTGTAATCAGTGGAGAGACAGGCCTTAGTGGGCTTATATCATCTTGTCTACAAATTTTTTTTTGTCAGTACTGGGGATTGAACCCAGGGCCTTGCATGTAAATGCTAGGTAAGCACTTCACCATTGACCCACATCTCCAGCCATTTTTTTTCCGTTGCCCCCCCCACCCCTACCCCTCCTTTCCCTTTTCATAGGGTCTTGCTTAAATTGCCCAGACTGACCTTAAACTCAAGATCCTCTTGTCTCAGTCTCCTGAATAGCTGGGATTGCTGGCATGCACCACAGCACTCACTTTACAATAGAAATCTAAAAATAAAAAATAAAGGTATTGTGTTAAAAAAAAAAAAAAAAAAAAGAGTTCAGTGGTAGTGGGGACACAGTGAAGAGATATTGCAGGGTCAGAATTTATGCTTATTTTGTTTGGAAGAAGTGGCAATAGCTTTGTTATAAAGAAGTCAACCAGATGCAGGTGAGGAAATGTTTCCTCAGCAGGGGGAGAACCCCGAGCTGAGTAAGACATGGACTCAGAAGGTAGCTGAGTGACTTCTTCCAGTGTGGGTAGTTTGGGTAAATGGGATATGCGCTCTTAGGAAGAAGTTGGAAACAGTGGAAATAAGTTGGGCTATAGAGATGGTGAGAGAGTTTCTTCTGAGCCTGTAGCACGCAGGTCTGTGGTTTTACTCCAGCAGTGCACAGCTTTGTGGTATGGGACAGGAATTTCCTTGGTTGGCCCAGAGTTGGGGGGTCTTTCAGAGTGTGGCATTGAGCTTTTCCAGGAGTTCAGAGCCTGGCAGAAAAAGGACAGTTGGAACTGCATTCTGCTGCTTTGGCTGATTGGGAGAGGAGATACTCTTTTGTTCCGCTATACCTTTTTTCTGTTCCTATTCTTTTTTTTAAATCCATACTGTTGTTTGGTTGCAAAACAAGAAATTCAGAAAAGCCACCGTAGTTTTGTTTTGCACGAGGGCTCAGATTCCATTTCACCTGGGCCTTCAGCACTGCCTCTGGTCTTCTCTCAGGGCCTCACCTTACCAGATTCTCTGCAGCATCTGGTCCATGTTGTCTTTCACTCCCAGCCCTCCCGGGGTCGCTTCACTTGCGCTTCCCTAGAGGTGGTCCAGAAAGCAGTCACACCTTTCAGAGCCCCTCTCCATGTTCCTGTGATCTTGGTGGAGCACCAGCCCGCAGTCATTCTTCAGTCCCTACAACCCAGTTGTCAACACCACTGTCATCAGTGAACTGCTTACATAGACCGCCAGTGACCTGTTTGGGCAAATTCAGTGACTTCTGCACTATTAACCTCCTTACTTCCCTGTAGCACTTAACATTGCTGGTGATCCCTCTCCTTGATATGTCCTCTCTGGGCTTCCCTGACACCATCCCAGGTTGTCTTCTCTCCTGTCCCTGAAGTGGAGGTGTTCTGTGCTGCTCTGCCCTGGGTCTTCATCTGCTCCACAGTTGGTCACAGTGTGGTTTCACTTATTAACTTTCTTTGCATGTCTAGCTCTGGTCTTTTTTTTTTTAGTTAATTCTAGACCAGATTTGATAAACTCTTTTTCAGACACTTATTCATAATAGTCATTAAACTTCTGCAAACGCAGTTTTAAATAATTTTTTTCCCAAGCATTGAGGCTAACCTCGACTCTCCTGCTTCCTTCACCCTGCCTCATCCCCACTCTTGCTAGGCAGGTGGCAGATCTGGATGATTCTTCCTGAGGGTGACCAGGAGCATTTTGTGTGTCAGGTTCTCACTGCCATTCCTCCTGCTGCTACTGCTGGGTTCACAATCTCACCTTCTCACCTGGGAGTCTTCCATTGGTTTCTGCATTTGTCCTGGAACTGCTGCCAGCACCAGCCAGAGTGCGGTGTTCCTTTCCTTGGTTGCCGCTCAGTTCTACAAAGTAGCGTCCAGCCTCAGTCTCGTACATTCCTAGCAGCCTAAAACTCTGAAAACTCTTACTGTTCTGGGTGTTCACCTTTGTTCTTGCTCTTCCATCTCTTTAGCCTAGAAAATCCTTCAGGGCCCCATGCAAAGGTCATCTGTTTTGTGAGGTCCCCTTTTTGAGTCTAGAGTCAGTGAGGGATTAGGAGGAGAGCAGGACTATAGCTGCCTTAGGAATGGCCACCTTTACAGAAGCACTGTTGTGGGACGGCCTCTTGAAGAACGCATTCCCTGTTGTCACATTTCTGCCGGAGTCAGAGGTCCGGAGCTTGAGCTTTCATGCAGAGCCCAGCTCTTCCTGTACTAGCTGTGTACCTCGGACAGGTTATTTCCTGTCTCGGCCTCAGTTGAGTCCAAGGGTTAAATGTGATAGCCACGTGGAAACAAGCAATAGACGGTTGCTGCTGACACACTCAGTAGGAGATTATCAGCCCTCATGACCCTCTCCTGAGTGCTAAGCTCTGTTACCAACCCTGTTTCACCCGTGGTGGACTGGATCCAGGACACTGAGTGACTTACACTGCTTCTCCCAGCATGTGGCTGCAGGAGTGACGACTTGTCTTCTCACTCACAGTGTGTCTGAGTGCAGGGAACCTTGCCAAACTGAATCGCAAGATGGGTCTGAATCTCCAGAATTGGAGAGGGGGAACTTTAGAAATTACCCCTGTGCAGGGGTGGCAATTAAAGTCCCCTTTCTTTTGAAGCCCCTTCACCTTTTCAACCCCACCAGCAGTAGCTGTGTGTGCCTTTGTGACAGAAGAGACATGTTCTCTTTCACCCTTTTCTGAAATTTTTATTTTGGAAATTTTCATATATTCATCTTCTTTCCCCCAAATGGCTTATAACCTCTTTATAGTTTTGTGTATTAATTTGTCCCTTTACAGTCCGTTTTTTTGTTGTTGTTGTTGTTGTTGTTGTTGTTATGTTTTTTTTCCTAAGATAGCAGATCAAATCTGAGTAACATTTTGTCTTATTCTCAAAAAGATATTTTCAACCATCTCTAAGTAATGACCAACCAATATATTTGTTTATTTTCTTTAAATTGGATTAAGAAAGTACTATTTTCTTCACGTTTTCTAGATGAAGATTACTATGTCAAATGTGGTTTTTAAAACCATACCTTTCCTGTCGCTGCATTTCTTGTCATCCCTTCTCTCTGCCTTTTAGGGCCCTGGAACACACCTATGCCTGCACTTTCCTGTTCCCTTCTCTCATTTTACAGCTGAACCAACAGGGGGCCTCCTTACAGTGTGTCTCAGTTCACGTCTGACCAAGCCCGGGGTATAAGAGTCTAAATGCTCTGTGCTTTCTCCTGACAGGGCTGAAAAGCTGCAGCTGCTGAATCACAGGCCTGTGACTGCTGTTGAGATCCAGCTGGTGAGTGAGAATCTTGGGCTCCAGAGTGTTTTCTGGGTCTGAAATCTGGAAGGGCTAAGCAGGAACTGCAGTTGTTTTGAAGAGGCTGCCCAGTCCCCGTTTTGTAAGAGAAAAGCGACCTCACCAGTTTGATCCTAGTTAGAATAGACTCAGGGAAAGTGCAGGAATTGGAGGAGGTTTGATTTCTCCCATGGAGTTTGGCAGCTATTTGCGGTTGTGTTCTGGGCCATTCTGGCCATTGTTTCCCTGCAGTGGTTATCATCGGCCAGATGTTGCATGAAAACATTAAACTCTGCCTAGTGGAGGTTATCTCCCCCTGTCCCTCCTTTCCTGGTTAGTGGTACATGTGTACGTTTTCCCACACACTCATCTTCTCTCCTGGCCTCATCTCTTGAGCCAGAAACCTGGAAGTCATCTCTCCCCTCATCTCACATTCAGTGAGTCCCCTCTGCTGTTGCTCCCACCTCCCACCTGCCTGTTCTTTCTTCTCTCCCTGCTTCATGGCATTGATTTCTGTTATTGTTTCTTAGCCCTCCTCTTGCAGTTGTCCTCCCCCATTCTCCCTGCCTCCTATGTGGTCCCCTGCAGTTCCTTCCTCTGTGCCACGATCATAGATCATCTTTTAAGCCACAAGTGTGATTGCATTTCTCTGCACAGAGCTATTTGGTGGAGCCAGCATTTGTAAATTACACATCGGGAATTTGCTTTAGAACTGGGGAGGGCGGCCAGATTGGGAGCCCCGAGGTGGTACGAGGAGACTGTGAGAATGAAGTCCAGTGATAAAGGAGTGACTGATCTGCTGGTACACCAAAGCAGCTTCCTTCTGGGCATGGCTGCATGCTTCAGTAAGCTACAGGTACTGAGCAGAGTCTCTGACCATCATTATAAAAACTTCAGTCTAGAGAGTTAATACAACAGCAGTAAAGCCATTTCTGCTAGGCGGGTGACGCATGCCTTTAATCCCAGTGGCTTAGGAGGCTGAGGCAAGAGGATTGTAAATTCAAAGCCAGCCTTAGCAAAAGCCAAACAACTCAGTGAGACCCTGTCTCTGAATAAAATACAAAATAGGGCTGGGGATGTGGCTCAGTGGTTGAGTGCCCCTGAATTCAATCCGTGGTACCCTCCCCTCCAAAAAAAGAATAAAGCCATTTCCAAAGTTACTTTTATAGAAGTACTCAGCTTTTTGTGAAATTCTCCATAGAAAAGTATGAAAGAAAATGATTAAAAAAATGAAAACAAACAAACAAAAAAAAACCCTATGTTCTCTGGATTCTCTTGTTGCAGTTTTTCTTCAGAATTTTGACTAAAACCCTCATTGTCTTCCCAGAGTTGTTTCTGTTCTTCAACATGTGCCCAAAAATAAATTAGAAAAATTCCTTCCATTAGCATGCCTTTCTGGATGAATTGGCCTTTAGGCTAAATAGAGGTAATTTTTTTAAAGTATCCTCATTATTCTGATACTTTAGACTGTTAGGAGATTCAATTTACAGGACAGAAAAAAACAAAACAGTAAGAAACTAATCCCTGCCCCTCAGGGTCACAGATCACATGTCCTGTCTCCTCCAGCTTTAACCAGCAGCACATGGTACTCAGGCTGAAGACAGATGGAGAAGAGGAAGACTGCATGACCTCATCCCAGAGTCCATAGAAAGTTCTGTCATTAGTTGGTTAGATTAGCTGGACTTAGTGCCCTCACCCTTGTGTAGGAAAGGACAGAGTTCTCTCCACTTAGCCCAGAGGTTTGGAGTGTGGCCAGTTAGGTCTCATTCAGAACCTCCCCTTGGTTCCTCCAAGCCATGTACTTTTGACCCGTGTATTAATCAGGGTTCTGGAGAGAGAGATGAAAGGATTTGGAGAGTAGGTCAAGTGATTATGGAGGCCTAGAAGTTTCACAGACCTGGGGTACCAGCAACGTGGCTCAGTCCATATATGAAGGCCTCAGAACCAGGGAAGCTGATCAGGTGACTCGGAGACTGAAGGCTGAGAATCCAGGGTCTGCTGGTGTGAGTCCTGAGGTCCAGAGACCACAGGACCTGGAGTTCTGATGTCCAAGGATAGGAGAAGACTGTCCCAGCTTCAGGAGGGAGAGTCCATGGCGTCCCCAGCCAGCTGGATGGTGTTTACCGACCTCAAAGGTGGATTTCCCCCTCCACCCACCAGCTCATACACCAGTCTTCCAGGAGCACCCTCACAGACATGACCAGAGCAGTGCCTTGCCAGTCCTCTAGTCAAGTTGACCCCTGAAGTCAGCTGACACAGCTGGAGAGAAGAAAGTCTCTTCCTTCCTCAGAGAGGTGGGCCTCGATCAAAACTCTTTCTGAGCAGTTGGACCGCTGCATAGCCAGATTCCTCCCATCCTAGGGTCTAGCTGCAGAAGGTAGCAGGTCATTTGCCAGGGCCTCTAGCCACATTTCCTCACTACAGAAGGATGAGAAGGGAGGCATTCACAGTGGAAATGCAAGGACTGGAGACTTTCTCTGTGTTGAACTCAGCACTATGGGTTCTTCCTTGGTCCAGAAAGTATCCTGGCTCCCAGTGCTTGTTGGTATTGGGTTGGGAGCAGGCATCTTGGAAGCTGAGACTCACTGGTCTGGTTGTGCCTTGACAGTGGCTTTGACATTCTGGTGACTGCCTGTGGCTGGGTCTGTGGGAAGTGGGGCTGTCTCATGGCTTCTAGCACTCCCTGCCCGGCTTAGAGACACTGATGCGCCTTCTCTTTGCTTTGGTTTTACCTTGGAGAAAGCTGCAGCTGGAGAAGGTAGTCAGCTGTTGTTAACATAGCGAGAAGTGACTGTTGGGGCCACAGGTTGGGTGTTCCTTATCCAAGATGCTTGGGACCACAGTGTTTTTCCTTTTGGAATATTTGTGTTTATGTGATGATACCCTGGGGACAGGCCCGCATCTTCACCCAGGCTGTTCACGCTTCATAGCACCCTGTGCTTTGTCTTTGCTGAGCCTCCATTGTAACTACAGGCTGTCACGTGCAGTCAGTGCAGGCTTTTCCACTGGAGGTGTCATGTTGGCACTCAGAAAGGGTTGGATTTTAGGGCATTTCAGGTTTCAGGTAAGTTTCACTCTAATTAGGGTTTCACTTGTTTTGAGGAAAGGAATGCATTAGGCTTGGCACCTTAAAATGAGAAACAGCCATGTTTGAAGTCCCAGCCCAGTTGGACAGACCTTGGGGATTAATATAATCATTTTATATAATAAAAATTTATCATGACCCATCTGCCATTACTTTGGATAGCTAACTTAATTTGCCTTTATATTCTGAACAACTGGAAACCCTTGATATCAGAGAATATTAGTGTGCTGCTTTGTGCTTCCTTATTCAGGCTGTGTTTCTCTGTGTTGGAAGGAAAAAGTGAGGCATGGTGTAGCTATCATTTATTTCACTGATCCAAGAGCTGTTAATACATTTCTTTCTAAAACTTCTTTGTGTATATTTTATTTAGCTCAATGCAGCTTAGGATTTCTTCTTGTGACTGGGAATCTTGGACTGGGAAAAAAAAAAGTTTTCTGACTCTGATGACCCCTGGGGTTTGGGTGCTGGCAGAAGCTTCTGGTCTTACCAGGTTTGCCATTTTGCTGATAAACACAGCTAGGTGACACCTGATCAGAGTTGCATGTGCCAAGCCAGAGACGAGGATGGAAGAAGGTGGCCTCTCTGGTTTTCTAAAGAAGAAGGCCCCCAGAGGACACATAGCCAGACTTTCAAACCAGTGGACTGTAGTCTGTGTACAGCATCTTTGAGAGAGGAAAATGGTTAACCTCCTGTGGAGGCCATGGCATTCTAGACTGAGCTGCCATTTAGCACCAGAAGACCTATGCCTACTGAGGCCCAGGTGAAGTTTTCCTTAGAAAAAACTCCCATGTTCTGACTGTGTGCAGGGCTTTGGAGAAACACTGGTGTCTGTAATTGGAGCAGGGCCTCCTACACAGGGAAGCACTGTAAACTATTGGGAGGCTCTTTCTCAGCTGTTCAGACCAATGGCTTTACACCTGGAGACATTCTTTTGTTGTAAAATAAATAATCAAATTGTGTAGCTCCCTGCTTCCCTCATTCTTTGGGGGAGTCTATATTTGATTACTGCTGTCACAGGACCTAATTTTGCATGTCTAGTTTTAAAAATGCATTTTTGAACTGGGCATGGTGGAACACACCTGTAATTCTAGCTACTGAGGCAGGAGGATCGCAAGTTCAAGGTCAGCCTGGGAAAATCACACCCTTTCTCGAAATTAAAAAATAAAAAGAGCTGAGGATGTAGCTCAGTAGTAAAGCACTCTGGGTTCAATTTCCAATACAACAAAAATAGATAAAGGATGGGCTGGGGTTGTGACTCAGTGGCAGAGCACTTGCCTAGCACATGAGAGGCACTTGGGGGTTCCATCCTCAGTACCATATAAAAATAAATAAAATACAGGTATGGTGTTCATCTACTAAAAACCAAATATTTGGAAAATATGTATTTTTGAGGATTGTTTTTGATCAGCAAAGAAGTTGTATTTTACTGAGCCACTGAATCTTCAGAAAATGTCATTGTATTTCACTACATGAAGGGAAGTAGCCGCCATTGGTTTGCTCAGGATCTTTCCCACTGTGATACCAGGGACAATTTTCTAGTTGCAGAGAAGCTGTTTGGATGCTTTGTCAGGAGAGAGTGGTGTGCTCTTGGACTTCTCTAATTTTTGTGCTAGCATCTTAAAATAGGACAGTCAGACAGAGGTTCTCTGAGGACTGTAAGCCTTATTTTACTTAAATCTGCCAGGATTTCTTTCTGGAATTCCTTTGGTACCTGTTGCCAGGTTTCAAGAGATTGCTGTGATACATACCGTAGCACAGGCCCTCAGTCGGGAAGGTGGAGTCGAGAAAGGTGTGATGACAGATGGTCCAGGCCCCCTTGTGTACAGATTCTGTTCAAGATCCAAACCATCATGTGAAGAGTGTGAGGTGGTGGGCACTAGACTTGCGTGGGCGTGGCTTCAGATTCCAGTTCTGCCCCTGGCTAGGATTGCTGTGAGGGTTAAAAGAAGATAGTAGTCTTCATGCACAATGTGCATCCCCAGGTACATGGGAGACCCCCCAAGGGATCTCCTGAGTGCTAGTAAGAATTAGGAGAAAGAGGAGTTGTAGATACAGTTGATCAAGGTACAGATGTGTTTATAAAGTGCTGTTTCACTCCCCAGAGGTGGATTTTCTTTGCACAAAAAAACATTCATATCTGTATGTGGAAGTGGATGAATATAGAATGATTAGGTTTTTTTGGGTTTTTGAGTTTTTGTGTTTTTTTTTTTAAGATGGACATAATATCTTTCCTTTATTTATTTTTTTATGTGGTGCTGAGGATTGAACCCAGTGCCTCACATGTGTGAGGCAAGCATTCTACCACTGAGCCCTTGATTAGGTTTTTTTGTTTGTTTGTTTTTGTTTTAATATGGTCCTGCAAGTTGCAGTTTGAGCATTTGCTCTGACATGTCCTGGGATTTGACGTGGCTTTGCCCTACCCTGGAGCCTAGATGAAGAGGCTCCTGGGGACCAGGTGGCTCAGGACCCTGATGCTGAACTCTGGGCAGGGTGGGGCAGGATGGCTAGGCTCACTGTGATTCATGAAGATTTTCTTTCTTGGGCAGATGGTGGAAGAGAGTGAAGAGCGGCTCACGGAGGAGCAGATTGAAGCTCTTCTCCACACTGTCATGAGCATTCTGCCTGCAGGGCCAGAGGCTGAGCAGACGAAGAATGCCAGTAGCGATGCAGCAATGGATGAAGAGGACCCAGCATAGAGGAGCCCGGTGGCCATTTCCTGGACATACAAAGGATTGCTTATTTGACTTTACCCTCTATCCCAATAGGCCCAATTTCATGGTTAGTTGGGGGGGAAAAATCACAAAAATAAGCTGAAAAGAAATGTTTGTGCCTCAGGGAGAAGAAACATGGTAGAGGCAGCTGAGGTTGTCAGGGCAGAGAGCTGAAGAGGGGAGAACAATGACTGGACCTCTCTGTGGTAGGAATACTTCCTCTGTAGCCTTTGCCACAGCTGTGGGAGGTCTGTATACACAGATGGCAAAATGCTCTTGCCTTTGATGGGCTCTGTCTTAATGAATTTCATCTGCTTCCCTAGGAACTTCCCAAGTCCTAAGCTAAGTGTGCTGTTGGGATGTGAGCTGAACTGTGAGACAATTAGCTGGCTCAAGACTCCAAGAGCAGCACATAGTGGCTCTAGATTAAAATGAACCACAAAGTTGGCTCACCTTAAAGGAACTTCCTTGAGAGCAGAGATAAGAAAAAGAGATAAGACTGTGTCCAGCCTGCCCTTCTCAGGTTTTCTAAATGCCCCTTTCTTTTGCCCAAACAGACTTTGTTTACTGACCTACTGAGTCTTGAATGTTAGAGACCAACTCATTCCAATTCAAGGTAGAAACTCTAAACAGTATGACAGTGGCAACAGGAATACTGTGTTGGCTGTCTTTCTGAGTCAGCAGCCCAGGCCACACAGTGCCTGTTGAGACCAGGTGAGCTTTGTTTGCATGATGGGCAAGTCATTTACATCTTTAAAAGGGGCACAGTTATGTAGCTCTCTTGTGTGAACAGATCATGTAAAAACTGGAGGTTGAAAAAATAAACCAGAAGATGATTAATAAGAGTTTGGATTTGCTTTTCATTGCAAGTTTGCATCAGTTTTTTAATGTAAAATATTAAGATAATTACAGTCAAGACATTTTAAGTGTTCTTTGGAAAGTTTATTTGTTCCAAGTATGCGATTGCCTTAAATCCTAGGAGTCTTGCTTAAAGTCTGATTTCTTGCACTCACTGGTCCCTGTTTGGGGAAGAAAATGCCCATAAAATTAATTTTCCAAATTGGTACTCATTTTGTTTAAAAATTACTTCAAGAGTTTATATTGTTACAGATTGAAAAAGTAAAATATGATTTAAAGGACAAAATGTGATTTTTCAAAAAAGGTTGAATCTGTTCTATTTTCTTTATTGGATTTCAAGAAAATTTTCTCTATATATTTGGGGCCTGAATTTAGCCTCAGCAATTAGTCTCTGGAAGACTTAACCTTTATCAGAACATATCTAACATACATGAGAAATACATACACCCTAATGTATATATTCCTGCCATGTTAAATGTTTCAGAAATAAGGTCATTTTATATAAGAGAACCAGGATCACATCTGGGGATCGGAGCTTCCTTTTCATTTTGTATCTTTCTGTATTGTTTTAATTTTTGGCTATGTGTCTGTTTTAGTCTTTTAAAAAAAAAAAAAATGTCCATTTGCTTGTTGCTCTTGGAATTGACAGTTGAATTTTCCTGAATAGAGGCTGAACCCAGCCCAGGCACTCTTGCCTTCTGGGAGGAGCTTGGAAGACTGCAGCATCTGACCAGGCCAGTGTCTGGCCTAGTGGCTGTCATTGGATGTTACGTGTGTAGATCTCTTTCATTATTCTTGACTTGTGTCGTCTTCTTACTTAGTTTGCTGGACAGAGTAAAGGAGATTTGTATTTGTAATGCCGCCAGCCTCAGCAACTTATTGAGACCCTGTCTTTAAAAAATAAAAAAGACTGGGGATGTAGCTGAGTGTTAAAGTGCCTCTGGTTTCAGTCACCAGTACCAACAAAAAAAGGGCAGAAAGCAAGAAAAAGATTATTCAAAACTGTCTCCTCAGAAAAAAAACTATGGATTCCAGAAAGCAATGAAATGATGTATTTAAGAAACTAAAATAAAAAAACTGTCAACCAAGAAAATTTTGTACCTGAAAGTCTCCTTCAAATAAGGAAGAACTACCTCAAACCAATTAGAATGGCTAATCTTAAACAACAATAGCAAAAAGGTATGGAGAAACTGAAACCTTTGTGTACTGCTGGTGGCAATGTGAAATGGCATAGCTGCTCTGAGAGGCAATATGACAGTTCATCAGAAAATTAAAAGAGAAGCACCATATGCTATTCCATTTCTTGGTGTATATGCAAAAGAATTGAGAGCGGAGTCTTGAGATATCTGTCATAACCATGTTCACAGCAACATTGTTCACACCTGTGAAACAGTCCAGCTGTCTATTGATGGGTGCACCAGTGAGCCAGATGTGTCACACACGCTCAGTGGAATGTTACTTAAACTTGAGAAAGAGGGAAATTCTTACATTCTGTGACATGGAATGAGAACATCATACTGAGTTAGCCAGCCATAATAGGAAAAACACTATGATTTAAAAATTTATTTTTTAATATTTATTATTTTTTAGTTGTAGTTGGACACAATATCTTTTTAGCCTCACACGTGCTAGGCAAGCACTCTACTGCTGAGCCACAATCCCAGCCCCGGAAAATATTATGAGTCCACCTTCATGTGGTACTTAGTGTAGTCAGAATCATAGAAACAATAACTAACATGGCGGTTGCCAAGAACTTGGGGGAGGAAGGAATGGGGAGACATTGTTTGCTGGTGTGGAGTTTCAGATTTCACCAAATGAAAAGTTATGGAAAGGTATGATAGTGTGCTGAGAGCCACGGCTGAGTCTGTATGCCCCCTGGCATTTTGCCAACAGTATTGGTTGACAGGTGAGGCATTACTATCTGCCTCAGCTGCTACTTTGGAGTTCTCGGGCTACTTTGGAGTTCTCGTGGGGATTCCCCGAGAGTTCCCATTGGTTTGGGAAGTGCAGGAGGAGGGATTTCAGGGAGAGATATTTCTGGCTGCGGGTTCCTGGAGGAGCCGCGTGGTGTTCGGGAGAATTCCCCGGGAGCGTGGATGAAGTGTTTTCTTGCAGTTCAAAAATAAAGTTTGTTCCTGCTTCAGTGGCTCGTGATTTGTGCCCAGCCAGACTGCGGCAATAGTGATGTTTCCCAACAGTTGGCATGTGTTTAACATCTCTGAACTAGACACTTAATGGCTAGGATGATAAGTTTTTATGTGTGCTTTACTACAACAAGAAATATAAGAGATTGTTATAACTTCAGGATATTATATATAATCGCCCATGGTAACCATGAAGAAAATAGCTATAATGTATACAAATGGAAATGAGAAGCTAGTTAAAACATATGGTAACAAACTTAACTGAACAAAAAAGAAGGTAGTAATGGAGGAAATGAACAAAAACAATACATATAAAAATAGTAAAATGGCAAAAATAAGTCATTTCCTATCAGCACTTACTTTAAATGTAAATGGATTAAATTCTCCAATCAAAAGGCAAAAGTTGACAGGATAGATTTAGAAAACATGATCCAATGATATGCTATCACCAAGAGATTCACTTCAGATCTAACACACAAATAGGTTGGAAGTGAATGGGTAAAAAATATATATTTCTTGGAAATAGTAACCGAAAGAGAGCAGAAGTGAATATAGTAATATCAAACAAAATATTCTAAATTTTAAATAAGAAGTTTACAATAAACAAAATGCTTTGTAAATAGTTTTAAAAAAAGATATTGAAAGGTTCAACATGGCAAGAATATTTAACAATAATTATATGTTTACATCTGTAAAAATAGCCCATCCAAATACATGAGGCTAAAATTGACAATTGAAGAGAATAATGATTGCTTAATTATAGGAGACCTCAATATTCCTTTCAATACAGAATAGAACAATGAGGTGAGATTGGTAAAGGGATGCAGGACTCCAATAGCATCACTGACCGGGCCTAACAGATGTGAAGACATTTCCCTCAAAAACAACACCACACACACTTTCCAAATGCATGTGGAACATTCTCCAGGAGGAAGCATGTATCAGGATAAGACGAGATGATGCACTCTTTGTTGCAGCACTGGAGATTGAACCCAGGACACTTACCACTGAGAAACATCCCCAGCCCTTTTTATTCTTTGAGATGGGGTCTCAAGTTGCTGAGGCTGACCTCCAAATGTGATTCTCCTGCCTCAGCCTCCTGAGTAGATGGGACCACAGAGCTGTGTGCTATTTGCCCAGATAAGAATAAATTTTTAATTAATTAATTATGCTGGGGATTGAGCCCAGGACCTTGTGCATACGAGGCAAGCATTGTACCAACAGCCATATACCCAGCCCAAGAACAAATTTTAAAGTATGGTAATCATACAGACTCTCTTCTGATTGCCATTGAATGAAACTAGAAATCAGTAACAAAAGAACTGGAAAATTAAAGGCTTCTAGCTCAGTGGTAGAGTATTGCCTTGCATGCATGAGACACTGGGTTCGATCCTAATACAACATAAATATATAAAAATAAGCCTAATAAAGGTATTGTGTTCATCTACAACTAAAAATACTTTTTAAACTGGAAAATTAACAGTTTTGTGGAAACTAAACAGGTTTATGAACCAATGATACAAAGAAGAAATCACAAGGGAAATTAGAAAATGAGACAATGAAATCACATTCCATAATTTAAGGGATGTGGCAAAAGCAGTGCCAGTTGAAAATGAATAGTTGCAAATACTTAAAAAGAAACAAATTTGCAACCTATACGGATACCTTAAGGAAATGGGAAAAAGAGAACAAGTTAAAACCAAAGCTAACAAAAAAAATTAGATTTTATTATTTTGAAAAACTTAAGAGGTAGGATTGTGACTCAGTGATAGAGCATTTGGCTAGCATGTGTGAGGCACTGGATTCAATTCTCAATACCACATATAAGTAAATAAAGGTTCATCAACAATAAAAAATATTTTTTTTTAAACTTAGATAAGAATAAGAAAAAAATCAAAATCAAAATTTAGTTCTTTGAAAAGAGTAACAAATGAACAGTTAGCTAGATTGGTTAAGTGAAAAGAAAATTCAGATTGCTAAAATCAGAAAGAGGACCTTGCTACTGACTAAGGATTATAAGAAAGTATGATGGACAGCTAGCTGTACATCAGCAAATTTGACAACCAGAACGAAATGTGCAAATGCCTGCAAACCTGCCAGGCAAGTGCCAAGAAAGAAAAAATCTTGGGGATGTGAGTTTGGTTCTGGTAGAGTTGTGCTGAGCATTCATGAGGCCCTGACTCAATCCCCAACACCAGAAGATAAATGAAAAAGCTAAGAAAATCTCAGTAGACCACAGCTTTTAAAGACTGAATCTAGGGGTTGGGACTGTGGCTCAGCGGTAGAGAACTTGCCTAGCACTTGCCTAACATAGTGAGGCCCTGGGTTCAATCCCCAATACCACATAAAAGTAAATAAACAAAGGTGTATATGTGTGTGTGTGTGTGTGTGTGTTCGCGCGCGCACGCTCGCGTGCATATGACTGAATCTATAATCAAAGCCCTGTGTTAAAGAAATGCCCTCCTGGGCTTCACTGATGAATTCTACCAAGCATCCTCCAAGATGCTGAAGAAGGGAAGCACTTCCTAACTGTGAGGCCAATACAAACCTCAATACCAAATCTAGATGATACTACCTCAAGAAGAGAGAGCTAAAGACTAATGTCCCTTGCAAATTTTGATGCAGAATCCTCAAGAGAATACACTAGTGTATAAGGACAGTGATGCACTGTGACTTAATGATATTTATTCCTGGATGCAAGAATGCCTCAAGTAAGAATCAGTAGGCATTATGTACCACATCAACAAAACAAGGGGGAGCCTGCCTACAGGCATATCAGCTCAGAAAAAGCAGGTGACAGGATACAAAATCAACATATAAACTTCAGTTGCATTTTCTTACCCCAACAACAAACAATCTAAAAATCAGTAAAACTATTCCATTTGTAACCACATTGAAAATAAAGAAATTCCAGCTACTTGGGATTTTGTGGTCTGAGGGTGTTGGTTGAGCCCAGGAGTTTGAAACAGCCTGGGCAGCATAGCAAGACCCTGTCTTTAAAAAATAGTTAAGATTCAAAATAACCAAGAAAAATATTTGAATGTTTAAAAACAAAACAAAAAGACTTTAAAATCTTGCTGAAGGAAATTAATACAAATCAATGGAAAACATTCCATGTTCTTTGTGTGTGTGGTGCCGGGGCCTCCCAAGGCCTCCCGCTCCAGCTAGGCAAGTTCTTTGGCATTGGGCCACATCCCCAGCCCACATTCCATGTTCATGCATTGGAAGATGTTTAAGCGCTACCTAAAGTGATCGATATATTCAACATAACCCTTATCAAAGTCCCAATGGCTAATTTTTTTTTTTTTTAGTTGTAGATGGACACATCTACAACTACTTGAGTAGCTAAAACAAACTTATTTTTTAAAAGTTGGAAAGGGTAGGGGCTGGGGTTGTGGCTCAGTGGTAGAGCGCTTGCCTAGCATGTGCAAGGACCTGGGTTCGATCCTCAGTACCACATATAAAAAAAATAAAGGTATTGTGTCCAACTACAACTAAAAAATAGATATTTTTAAAAAGTCTGGAAAATTGCTTATTGATCTCAAAATGTAGTACAAAGTGAATAACCAAAATAGAGTTATACTGGCATAAATGCAGATATATAGATGAACAGGGTAGGAGAGCCCAGAAGCAAAGCCTTCACGTAGGGCAGATGGTTTTCATCAAGCGTGTCAGTGCCCTTCTGTCACGACACACGACTTAAGTGGTCAAGGTCACTCCAAGTGAATTTTGGCTGACTAAACAAAGATACAGACACAGAAAGTACCCTTTTGGGTTCAGTGACCACTCCTTGGGCACAGCTTCCACAAGGGGGCAAGGCAGGTAAGAAAGAGCACACCTCTAACCTGGGTTATTGGGGAGAAGCCATTCAAAGAAGGCAAGGGGCAGAGTTACAACAAACAAGTGGGTATAATCCAGCCCCATCGGATGACGCCCACCCTCGAGCTGCACCTCTCTTATCCAAGAAGTGAACATGTAACCCTGGAATTCTTGATCACTCGCATCTGGTCTTCACAGAAGCTTCCGGCTTTGTCAGTTTCTCACACAGCCGTCTGATTTCTTGGTGTACACATATTTGGTTTTCATCAGTGGTTCCTAGCTCATAAATCTGCCCTTTTGTACTTGGTTCCTGAAGCAGCTTTCAGAACAGCTTCGAAATACTAAAGGTGAGTCGTCATTACTGTTGTTTATAATATAGTAACATGAGGTACTTCAGGGCACAGGAAGCAGTGTTTCTGGCCTTCTGCCCTCCTTCACCTGCTCCTTCTCCCCAAGGGATGCTGCAGAAGCTAGAATCATCATTTTCCCAGCCTTTCCCCCTTAGAACTGGCCTTAAGCTCTTGGCCTGCCTTGTCTGATAGTAGATAGTAAGACCCCATTTCAGAAGGGTCCTGTTCCTTACTCTGGAGGGAGCAGCACTTTGCAGGCAGCCAGGAAGGTGTACACAGGCCTTGCTGCATTTCCCTACTCGGCCTGATCATAGTGGATCACACCCATATTGTCTAATCATGCTTCCGTAGGGTCGCCCATGCTTCAGCCACGCACACAGGCCGAAGTCCCATAGAAGCCCAAAGGAAGGGCCTCAGTGAACATCTGGGTAGCTGAGCACATGGAGGCTAGCAGGAAGTTGAGCAAAATGTGTCCACATAGTGGACAGTGCCGTGCCCGACTGTACTGGGAGGGCAGCTCCTACACTCTGGACCCTTCCCTGCCTGCTTCTTCATGCAACTGTTATTTGTATCCTTGTCTGCATCCTTACATAATAACTGGGAAGTGTTTGCCAGAGTTCTGTGAGCCACTCTAGAAAATTAATTGAACTCAGAAAGGGGGCATGTGAACCCCACTTCGTAGCCAGTTAGTCAGAAGTTCCAGAGGCCCAGACTTGCCACTGGTGTTGGAAGCAGAGAGCAGTCTCAGCCCCTGTGTCAGAAGTGTGGTAAAGGATACCCAGCTGGTGTCTGCTGTGGACCTGGTGGCTTGGTGGCCAGTGGGGAGAAGCCCCCACATATGTTGTGATCATGGAAGAGACTTGTGTTGGGAGCCTGTTAGGAAGAAATGAATCTGAATTGGGTTTATCTCTGTGTCCTGTCAGCCAATGGGCTCATGCACTCATTTCCTGAAGGGATTCTTACATGTTGATCATGCAGGCTTTGGGCTGGCTGGGGAGATTGCCAACCACCAGGAAGAGAGCAGAGATATTGAACGACCATCTTCACTATTTCACTAGTGAGTTGCAGCTGTGGATAGAGTTTCAAATGAGAGGGAACCAAGGCAGCACATCATGGAGATCCTGAGCCTGCTGGGGGAGTCAAGAAGGTTCTCGAGTAGTGTGTGGGCATGAAGGATGAGTAGATCGTGGTCCTGAGGATACTTCAGTGTTTTCTAGCCCGAGCTTTCATGCATACCGTGCCATCTGCTTGTACTACCTGGTTTTTCAAATACCCATATTCCACCTCGAGAGCTGCTGCTGCCTTTCTCTGGGAAACCTTTCCTGAGCACCTTGTGCTGCAGGGCCACTCTGCCGTGGACAGGACCATCTGTTCCTGACCCAGCTCTAAGCCAGATGTGGGCCTGCATGTGTAGCGATGCTTGCCTGGCCCTCTTGTGTTCATCAGAAACTGCCCCTGATTCCACTTCTGTTCAATTCAAGGTGAGTCACATCTGCTGTGTGTCCACATAGGATATTGGGGACAGCAGTGATGACAGGACTTGGCTTGAAATGATCTTAACTTTTTTATTGCTCAGTAAAACACAGTTACCAAAAAGTTCTATACAAGACATGGGTCGTGAGGAGGGAATGATACGGACAGCTTGTGATTGTGAGTTAAAATTCATAGCTCAATGGATTACAAGGAGAGCTTCCTTGTTAACAACTCCCAGGTCAAAAGCAGAGCTCGGCCAGCTGCTCCAGAGCCCTACTTTTACCCAGTCCCAGATGCAGTCCTGAGCCTGCTGGGGGAGTCAGGAAGATTCTCGAGGAGTGTGTGGGCATGAAGGGTGAGTAGACCATGGTCCTGAGGACCATGTTTTCTAACGCTCTTTGGGTTCCTGCCTGGTTCATGCCCATATGGGCATCCCTCACTATGTTTGTTCTCTTTACTCTTGGTGAAGCCAGATTTAAAGTTAGGTAGTCAGTGTAGTTAAGTAAATCGGGTCTAATATCGAGTGAAATCTAAAATGGAGGCCATGTTGAGAATGAATTCCCAGAAAAGTTGAGCAACTCTCGAAATGTTAATGAACTCTAGGAAAAAGCCCAAAGAAGAGTTAATGAACAGCCCCCAGCAAACATGAAGATAGCCCATCCCAAAGAAGTGTTAATGAACAGCAAACTTGAAGATGCTGACTCGGAAGTACCCAGATTACTTCTTTGGCCCACCTGTGTCCCAACCCTCAGGCCTTCCCACCCACATTCCATTACTGAAAACTATAAAAAGTGGAACACATTCGCCCTTCAACAGATTCCATCTCTTGGGTCCCCTTCTTTCTCTGGGAGAAGTGTTTTCTGCTGTCCTTTAATAAACTTCTTATTTTCCACTCTGACCTTGCCTTGGCATGCTTCTCTGGTTTTATTCTTCAACACTGGGGAAGCAAGGACTCATCACAGGTCAAAAGCGGTAACAGTGTTTTCATGTCTTAAATTATTTTCTTAATGATTTTTAGCTGGTCTTAAATTAACAAGTCCAAACTTATAGGAGGAATCTAAAATGGACTTCCAGAAGCAGAGAGTGGGATGGTGGTTGACAGGCAGGGGCAAGAGAGGTACACAGATTTTCAGTTATACAGGATGAGTAAGTCCCAAGATGTCTCCTATAGCAGGACTTACAGTTAGTAATACTACATTGTGCATGCAAAGATTTTCAGAGAGGGTAATCTCACTACAAGTGTTCTTGTCACATGAAGTCATAGTAATAAATCAAGAATGTAGGAAGAAACTTCTAGGGTGATGGGTAGGTCATGGCATAGACCACAATGCTTTCAGGAACATGTATCCATCTCCAGATTTCATCAAGTTGTTTGTGTGAAATATACAAGCTTTATCTCTAGATCAGCGTTATCTCAATACAGTGGATTGGCCAGGCACAGTGGGGCACTCCCGTCTCAGAAAAATAAAAAGGGCTGGGGATATGGCTCAGTGGCTAAGCACCTGTGGATTCAGTTGCCATTATCAAATAAAAATAAAGTGGTTCACTATTTTATGAGCCTACTTTTCTTGATATTCCGTCATTACCTTGCAGAACTGCCATGTTTCTGGTTGGTTGGTTGGTTGGTTTTTAATCTTGATACCAGGGATTGAACTCAGGGGTGCTTTACCATTTAGCCACATCCCCAGCCCTTTTTATTTTTTATTTTGAGATAGGTCTCACTAAGTTGCTCAAGACCTCACTAACTTGCTGAGGCTGGCTTTGAACTCATGATCCTCCTGCCTCAGCCTCCCAAGCTATTAGGAGTTACCACGCCTGGCCTGCCTGCTTTTTTGGTTTTTGTTGTAGATGGACATGATACCTTTATTTTTATTGTTTATTTTTATGTGGTGCTGAGGATGGAACCCTGTGCCTCACACATGCTAGGCAAGTGCTCTGCCACTGAGCCACAGCCACAGTCACAGTCCTGGCCCACCTGTTTTTAAGTAGCATTTTATTGGAATACACCATGTGCATCATTTGTGTATTGCATATGGGTGCTCTCAGTCTGAATCAGCAGCACTGAGGAGCTACACCATGGATTCTGCTCTCCAGAATGTGTACCTGCTGCCCCTTTGTCACTCTGGCCTAGAACTTCCCTTGTCTTGTGTGCCTTGGCCCTGTTCCATTTTTTGACAGCCCCCATAGTTTCTCCTCAGTATGGGGCCTGTGCTGGAAAGAATCCCTCACCAGCTGGTTTGGAGGGTTCACAGTGATGTTCAAGATATCTCAGCTCTTAGCACAAAGCCTTTGCCCTCACCCATGTCTTTTATTGTAGTAAAATATGTACAATATTAAATGTACCATTTTTAGGCTTATGACTCAGTAGCTTAAAGTATATTCCCAATGCTGTGACCATCACCACTGCAATTTCCAGAACTGTGACTCTCATTCTTCCCCCTCAGCCCTGGTACCCCCTTCTGTACTCTGGGTACCTTGCATGGTCCATCTGTGTCTGGCTTATTTCACTACATATGAATTTTCAAGGTTTGTACAATGTGTGCCATTATCCAAATTCCATCCTTTTATGGCCAGCTAATATTCCTTTGTATGTCTCTGCCATGCTTGCGTATCTGTTGATGGGCACTCGACTTGTTTCCCCCTCTTGGCTGAGTCTCTGCTTTTAATTCTCTGTGTGAGGGTGGGATTGCCTGCCCTGTGGCAGTTCTGCACCTGATGTTCTGAGGAGCTGCCCAGGTGTCTTCCACAACAGCCACTGTTTTACACTCCAAGGAGCAGTGCACAGTGCGGATTCCAGCCTCTTATTCCTCACCAACTCCGGGGATTCTTCGTTTTCTGGGGGTTTTCTTCCCCGCTTGTTTCTAAGAGTAGCCATCCTGAGCAGTGTGAAGTGGTATCTCACGTTGGCTTTGAGTTGCAGTTCTCTAAGGATTACTAGTTGAGTGTCTCTTCATGTGCAGATTGGCCACGGGTGTCTCTTTTGGAGACGTGTCCATTTGAATTTGTCTTTTTGGTTTTCTGTTGCTCATAACACAACACAGACTGGGTCTCTTGAGAGGGAGGAGGTCAGATTAGGCCAGGGAGTGAGGCCCATGCTGAATACCATGCATCAGTCACAAGGGGAGGGCGAGAGACCAAAGGGACATGTTACGCCCTGTGCTGTGGCGCTGCTAGTGAGAAAGTCATCACCAGATGCCCCTTAGCCTTGGCTCAGGACAGTGGGCCAAAGTGACGTTCCTCTGTATACAACTAACACAGCCCCTCCTGGTCATCCTGTTTCTGAAGCTCCTTCCTTGTGGGTCCCAAGCACCCCTAACCAGAGTGGGGCAAGGGGGGTTGGGCAGGCAGGCCATGGCTGTGACATGTAGGTCCCCAGGAGAGCACTCGCCGCTCACACTGGTGCCCTGTGTGAAGCTCCGTGGGTCACTGCTTGTCCCCAGGCTTAGCTGGGTCAGTAGCTGGGGTCACAGACCAGAGGGCTCATGTCGACCTTTCTCAGGACAACTGGTCAGGTTCTGGGTTAAAAGGCCCTGTTCTTCCCCTGGGAAGGCCGAGAACATGGGCAGGGTGGGGTCCTGGGTCGAGGAGCCAGAGTCCTGAGTCATAAGCAGACCATGGAGTCAGGGCCAGGGCAGGGCACCCTGAGCCAGAACAACTAGAGGGAAACACAGGCTGGGATCTGGGGGAGATGGCCAGATGCAGGTGAGGTCACGGGAGGGGACTACAGTCGGGACTGCATCCAGCACAGGCCCCAGCCAGGCAGGATCACACGGGGTGATCTGGGAGAGCTCTGTGCTGGAGGTCTCCCCATTAGCCCAGGGGCTAGAGGTCAAAAGTGTGGACGCCCCAAGATCAGGCTGCACGATAGGCATCCGCCTCTCCAACTGCAGTCGGGGACTCCTGTGGGCCCCTCAAGCCCATCAGCAGGGGTCACCGTACTTGGCTCCTCCTCTGCTGGGTCAGCCGGCAGCCCCCAGCCCGCCTTCCTCAGGAGCTTCATGCAGAGTCTTTCTATGTAATGCCTCCTTCTCCCACACTTTTAAAACTACTGGGAATAAATTCAAACTCATAAAAAAGTTGCAAAAATAAAAGAAGCACAATATAAACATAAAAGTACATTTTCCCCAAATCATCTTGAAATGAATTAAAGATATTTGATGAGTACAGAACACAGTCACCCCGTGGCCCCATGCCACGCTGGATGGTCATTTCTGTTTATTCCTGCCTTTCAGCTCATAAGCAGTGAGGCGGTAAGGGGTGCCAGGTGCTGCCGTGCTCTTCATCAAAGTTGCCTCTGCATTCAGCCCTGGCCCCACGGCGCCGGTCCTGGCCTCATCCAGCCTTCACCGTGATGGCTGCCACCTTCAGCACCCTTCCACCTTTCCACCTGCCCTCCTTTCCTTCTGTGAGCGGGAAACCTTATCTGTCCCTGGTTATGGACTCACAGAAGGAATGTGTGGGTTCCTGTTTTTAACAACTTACAACTCATTACGTAATTATTTTCACACTCAGATTGTCACAGATTTGCCTGTGGGAACCCATTCAGGCTGTCTCCTCTGCCCTTGTAATGTAATTCATATTTTTTTAAAATCACTTCCTTGCTTTGGTGTAAAAGGATTTTCCTGCCGTGTGTTTCGCCAGCCCTGGGCTCTGCCTCTTCTCTGAGAAGCCCTGATTTCTTTTGGTGGGTGGCACTAAGGAGACACTGAAGATTCTGTGTATTTGCTGCTTTGCTGCTTGGCTCTTTCAGTGGACAGAGTTAGGAAATAGGTGTATGTGCATTCACACAGATCTGCATGCTCATCTGCACATCCGTGATGCGTGATGACACAAGCCTCATACATATTTAGAAACCATTCATTCACTTGGACCCCTCCCTGTGGTGCTTTAGCTCCTGCCTTCCCTGCTCCATATTTGCACTTCCTTCTTCCTCAGTGAGAATCTGTTTCCCAGCTATATCAACACATCAGCTTCATCTTCTATTGTGAATGGCTTCATCCAGACCATTAGCAGCATCACACCTAGGATTGGTTCACAGTTCTCCTCACCATACATCTGCCCCCCAACTGAGGGTGTATAGTCAAACACCGTGTTCAGTTACTGGAATTTGTTCCTTTCCCCCATTTTCAGTGTGGTTATGGAACTATTTTGCAATAGAATCAGTTTCATTATTTTCAATTTTTATTTTCTTCTCATTCACATGTGTGTATATATATATATATATATATATATATATATATATATATACATACACACACATATGTACATACATATAAAATATATTTTGAATATGTAGGATACTGCTATGCTTTTAAAACTCAAAACTATCAAAAAAGGTGTACGCTGGGACTGAGGCTGTAGCTTAGTGGCAGAGCATTTGCCTAGCATGTTCAAAGCACTGACTTCGATCCTTAGCACCATAAACAAATAAAATAAAGGCATTCTGTCCAGTTTAATTTACAACTACAAAATTAAAAAAAAATACTACGCTCAACCAGAGGGTAGGAGAGAGGCAGGAGAGAGGGGGACGTGCTGGGGAGTGACATTGGCCAAATCATTATTGTTGTGCTATGTGCTTGTACAAATATGGAACAACAAATCCTGTCATCACGTACTGCAATGCACTAGTGAAAAACATGGAAAGGGGGTGTATGCTCAGAGATGCATCATTCCCACGTTTCTGCTCACCCTGTGTATGTAAACAGCTGCATCATCTTCTGATTTGTATCTTATTTTATGATAAACAGAGATATGCATGTTTTACTTTCCCCCTTTCTCATGCAAAAGACAGAATACATGTACTTTTCTGCAGTGTAGTTTCTTCACCTAATATCTTCTGGAGATCACTTCCTTTCAGTCCATAGAAATGGTCCTTGTTCTTGGAGCTCTGTGGTATATACGCCAGTCTGGTCAACCGGTCTCCTCTATGTGGACATTTAGATAGTTTCCAGTATTTCTAGTTTAAATTTTTGCAGTGAATACATGTTTTTGAACTGTTGACAGCATGTCTTCAGGACAGACTCCTAGATGTGGGTTTGTGGGGTCACACAAAGGGAGTGTTAGTGGTTTTTTTGCTGCATAGTAAGTTACTGCACACTTACTATGCAAACACCCAAAGTTTTACAGGTTAGATATATTTAGGGTGCCTGGGTTGTCACAAGCATCAATCAAGATGTCGGCTGGTCTTACTTGGAAGTTCTAGAAAGAATCCACTCAGTTGCTAGCTCAGAGGTCTCCATGTTGCTGCTGCCTATCAGCTGGAGGCTTCTTCAGTTTCCAGAGGCTGCCGGACATGTAAACCAAGTGGCCCCTCAGACAGGGGTCCAGCCAGCAACTGTGTGTGCAGTCGTTCTCAGGCTCAGGAATCCTCTGGCTTCATCCAGACCCCATGGTGCACGACTGTTATCCCAGCTACTTGGTAGGCTGTGGAAGAAGGATGGCAAGCTTGAGGCCAACCTGAGCAACCTAGAGAAATCCTGTCTCAAAATTAAAAAAAAAAAAATTAAAGGGGTGTGGAGATAGATAGCTCAGTGGTAGAGTACTCCTGGGTTTAATCCCCCAGTGGCACAAAAAAAGAAAGAAAAAAAGAACTGCTCTGACTTCTGTCCAAGACACAGGTGCAATCTAGTTAAAGTGGTAAGAACAGATTTAATTTTTTTTATATGTGGTGCTGAGAATCGAACCCAGTGCCTCACACGGTAGACAAGCACTCCATCACCAAGCTATAAACCCAGTCTAAGGACAGATTACAATCAGTAGCAGTATTGCAACAGGGAAGAGTCCAGAGCAAGTGAAATTCAACTTTGTTAATTTTTAGAGAGGTGGCTGTGCATTTTAAAGAAAGAATGAACAAGTAGGAGGGGGCTAGTAGGTTCTCAGTATAGAGCCAAGAAAGGGAAAGCTACAAAAGGGTAGGCCAGTGTGAGTGTGATTATGCCCACCGCATCTGCCAGCTGGCCATTACTGGAGTTAGGGGGCTCTCTTCCTCCCGGCTGGGAGACCCTACCCCTAGGTGTTGGCACAGAGTTAAGAGTGGTACAGCCTTGAGCTGATAGAAATCGCCTTAGTTTGCTACAGTCTTTGTGGTCAAGGTCAAGGCCTAGTAGAGAAAAGAGTTCAGAGGAGCCTGGTGAGAGTTTGGTTAAGTATCTTTGTCACCTCTGGCACCAGCCAGGGAATTCCACTTAAAAAAAAAAAAAAAAGTGGAATTTAAAAAGAAAATGGCTTACGGATTAGACAAGGCTCACTGCATGGCAGTTGGATCTGGAACGTGCCCCCAGGCCCAGGTGCCGAAGGCTGGTCCTCAGCAAGGCACTCGTGGAAGTGGTGGAACCTTAAGAGGCGGGCCTGGCAGAGGTCTCAGGTCACTGGGGCATGCCCTCAGTGCAGACTGTGAGGTGCTGGTCTCTCACCCTCTCCTTCTTGCTGCAGTGAGGTGAGCATCTTGCTCTGCCTTGCATAGGGTCTTGATGTGCCGTCTCACCACAGACCCAAAAGCAGTAGGGCCAGTTGTCCATGAACTCCAAAACCATGAGCAAAAATAAACCTTTCCTCTTTAAAAGTTGATTACCGCGGGTATTTTCTTGTAGTAACAGGGAGCTTACTAACACTGGATGATGTCTCTTGCCGCATAACATGGCATAATCACGGAAGTAACCAGAGGAGAAGGATATAGGGAACATATTAAAATTCCCAGCCGCCTTCCAGCAGTTACCCTTGCCAGCATCCAAAGCTTGGAGGCTCAAAATTGCCATTTTGTTTTGATCCTGATTCTGTGACCAGGGGGAGCTTGGTGGCACAGTCCACCCCATCTGTCTGGGGCAGTAGGGGCTGGGGGACCCACTTCCAGGAGTGCACTTTCACTCCGCCACGGAGCACCTCCACTTGCCGTCTCCTGCTTTGGGGCTTCTCCCTACATGGCTGCTCAGAGTGTGCATCCCGAGAGGCCCAGGGAGCTGCAAGGCCTCTTATAGACTGTGCTCAGAGAGATGGTGTTCTGTTGGCCAAACACACCTCCAAATCCAGAACAGGTTCTAGGGGAGTGACCAGATCCCACCCCTCAGTGGGAGGAGTAGCAAAGACTGGTGTGCAGTCTTAACAGTCACAGGACTGGCGCCTGGGACCCAGCTCCCATTAGAATAGGGAGTGTAGTGTTAGAATTTCTGGTCCCTGCAGTGTAGGCAGTCACATAACAAAGTGGAGGATGGGGTGGACGCCAGGGCAGCTAGTCTGCTCTATCCACTAGCTTCTGCTCAGTTGTGTCTTAGTGACCAGATTCTATGGCAGACTTCCCTTCATTCTTCAATCTAGACTGTCCTCTAGAACTAAGCTTTAAAGTGTCTTGACTGAGGGGCTGGGGCCGGGGCTCAGTGGTAGAGCACTTGCCTAGCAAGTGTGAGGCACTGGGTTCAAACCTCAGCACCACATAAACAAATAAATAAATAAGATAAAGATATTGTGTCCACCTACAACTAAAAATATATATATTTTTTAAAAAGTGTCTTGACTGAAATGCAAAGTAAAAGAAAAATGTTTAGGACTGGTGTGGTGGCTCAGTAGCAGAGTGATTGCTGGGCATGCATGAGGCCCTGGGTTCAGCCCCCAGCACTACAAAAAGTGAGTAAATAAATACACACGCACGTGCATACACATATATAGTTTATGTCAGTACATAGACTTACAGACACAGCAAATAAAAATTTCATGAAGGGCTGGGATTGTGGCTCAGCGGTAGAGCGCTCCCCTAGAACGGGTGGGACCCGGGTTCGATCCTCAGCACCACATAAAAATAAAGGCATTGTGTTGTGTCATCTACTCCTAAAAAATAAATATTTTAAAAAAATTCATGAAGCAATTCTTATTTTGCTGTGTTAATGTTTTCTTATAATTATCTATTCTATCCTATTCTTCTTGTTTTAAACAAAAATTCTGATTGTGCCAAGCACAGTGGCAGGAGGATCACAAGTTCAAAGCCAGCCTCAGCAACTTAGCAAGACCCTGTCTCCAAAAAATAAAAAGGGCTTGGGATGTGGCTCAGTGGTTAAGTACCCTGGGTTCAATCCCTGGTTCTCCCCCAACCCCCTGCAAAAATGGTGATTGTGCCCTCACTTAATTAATTTCTTGACTCACTAATGGGTTGCCACCCACAAGTTTGAAAAACACTACTAAACAGTCTTCAGTCTTTACATATAAATAGGGAATTTAAAAGGAAAAAAAAATGAGGAAATGGGGAAAATTACATAAGAACAAAGAAAATATTCTTCAAAGTAGATTTTCTTGGTCTGGAAGAAGTGCAGCGAAGGTTTCAGGGTCTCACCGTCACTGGCTTCTGCCCTCCCAGCCTCCCTGGGCAGCTTGCCCACTGCACCTCTGGCCTGGATCAGCAGAAGCCTTAGTGCAGTTGCAAGGTTTGGCCAGTGTAGTCAGTGGTCCCGCCCTGGCCAGGAGCGGGGTGTTCTTGACGGTCCATTCCAGAGTGAGCAGACACAGGGAGCCCACCTTCAGGCCCTGCTCAGCCCTCACAGAACAGGATGTTCACATTTGTTGTTGTTGCAGCACAAAAGCTGACTAATCTAAGAAGCAGCTTAATGAAAAAAGAAAACAAAAAAACAACCAACAGCCAAAGCACTCTTTGGAACATGCCAACAGTTCAGAAGTAAATAAAGTCAAACCAAGTTCCCCTCAGTTAATCCCTTCTGCTCCTAAAGGGGAAGTTACTGACATCACTTTGGTGGTATCCTTTCAGAGAAAAATTTTTGAAATGAGTGTGTTCTAACTTTAATGAGAGAAGTACTAATTAGAAGAAAATATCTCATGACACATAAAAACAATAGGAAATTCAGGGAGTGGGGATGTAGCTCAGAGGTGGAATGTTCGCCCAGGGTGCACAAAGCCCTGGGTTTGAGTCCAGTACTGCAAAGAAAGAAACTTGTGGGAACACAGCCATGCATATTTGTTTATATATTGTTTATGGCTTTTTTGTGTTGAAACATCAAATTTAAGTATTGTGACAGAGACTGAGCGGGCCACAAAGTCACAAATATTTACTATCTTCACCAAAAAATGTTGCTGAGCCCTGACCTAGGTTTGTCAGCCTGGCCGTGTGCCTAGCAGTGGGTGTATTGCACCTCTCTCTCTCTCTCTCTCTCTCTCTCTCTCTCTCTCTCTCTCTCTTTCTCTCTCTCTCTCTCTCTCTCTCTCTCTCTCTCTCTCATACATGGATTTCCCCGAACCATTTAAAACCAAGCAGAGATGTTGTGGCACTTTGGCACATCACTGAGAGTAAGCACGCCCCCCCTGCACGAGGCACACTGTGTTGCTACTCCCAGAGGGCTAACGCTAGTGTACCTGGGAGGGGACACTGAGATCTCTGCACACAGCCTGCCCGCCTCCCCCCACCCCCACCCCCACCCCCACCCGTGACAGCGCGTGACTCATCACATGGTGCGCAGAGGAGTCGTGTCTTTTTTCCTATTTTTTTTTTTTTTTTTTTTTTATCAAACCCTATGCCAAGGGCTGACTTTTGAAGCTGCTCTGCTACATGCAGAGCCCCAAAGTGAAGTGGTCAGCCCCAGGTTGTGTGAAATTGGGGTCAGCTGCTATTAGTCTGGGTCAATCCCTCGGAAGTCCATTCCACAGGCTGTCCCTTGGTTTGGATTTTCCAGTGTCCCTCTCAGTGAGAAGCAGGTCCGTGGGCTTGGCAGGCGTTCTGTACAGAGGGTGCCATGTCCCCATGGCTTCACACCTGGGGCTCACGCAGTCACTGTGTCCCTCGTGGGTGAAGATTTATCTCTTCTTTGGGTGGTGCTGTTGCCAGAGTCCTAAGCCCAAGACCTGACTCTGGGTGTCCCGAAACTCGCCCCAAAAGCCAGAATAAAAACAACGATGGAAAACAGGAGAGGGATGTCAGTGGATATGGCTATGGGAGGCACGGTGGTCCAATGCCGCAGCCCTGTCTGGGGTGCCCAGGAGGAGCCCAGACCACACAGAGCACACCCCGGGTGGGGGCTGAGAGTGTGCACCAGTAAACAGTCTAGTCAGACCCATGTGGTTGACTGTCTCTCAGTTCTGGTTCTGCAAGATGGCCTCAGAGAGGTCCCCTGGCTCAAGGGGACAGTTTCCACTTGCTGCTCCACGTTCACCTGTTGGACTTGTGATCCCAGCCAGGGCCAGTATGATCCCACAGTTGGTTGCTGCTGCTCAGCAGGTCAGCCCAGTGCTGCTGCACTTGCTGGAGGAGGCAGGGCCATGAATGGAGCTGGGCAGGGAGCCGGGAGGGCTGGGGTTGGCACCGCTGCAGATCTTGAAAATGCTCTGACCTTGGAGACTTCACCCTTGAGGTGGGAGATACTGACTTTATAATCACCCTTGAGATGACTGGCATGCCTGGGTGCAGAGTGGAGCAGGAATCCCACCCCAAGTTCACGGCAGTAAAGGCGAGATACGGAACGAGGGCCCAGCTGCTGAGCTTCCTCCTGACTTCAACTGCCCACTGACTACCTGCAGGCCCAAGTGAGGGGTCAGTACTTTGGGTGAAGGGAGCCTCCCTCTCCCTGTGACAGCTCTGCCAGCTGTACCTGCTGAGAAGATGGTTCTTGTCCCTGGGTAACGAATAAGTGACCTGTGGGGAGATTCTTTGAGCTCTGCAAATAATCTGTTCCACACTGCCTTTTGCCCTGTGGTTGTGACCTCCGTTCTTGCCCAAGTCAATGTCATGGAAGATGGAATTGGACATCAATCATTCTTTTAATGGTCCTCAGTGTGTTTTAAGGTGGAACTAGTGTTTGAAATCATACTAAGCTATGGCTTCTCAATCTGTGTTCACAAATTCCCTGGAGATCCTCACAAAATGCACCAGAACAAAAAACCAAAATGACTCAGGGGGGCCAGGGTTGTGGCTCAGTGGTAGAGTGCTTGCCTAGCGTGAGTGAGGCACTGGGTTCAATCCCTGGCACCACATAAAAATAAAAACAAATAAAATGAAGGTATTATGTTCATCTGCAACTTAAAAAAGAAGAAAAAAAATTAAAACAAAAACCACTCAGCAGGAATGGAGTAGGTCCAAGATTATGCCTTTCTAACAAATGGGTTAGGAAGTCCCAAGTATTGCCGATATTGTCGACCCAGACGGGCTACACTTTAAATGTGCAGAGTGGGTCCAGGCCCAGGTGTCTTCCCTGGCGTATTGGCCTAAAGTGTCCTTGGGATTCCCCTTTATAGACATCAGAAAGCACTCCAGCTATTGCATAGAAAAGGCGTTTGTGAGTGAGCACTGAGTGACCCTCAGAGCCCCTGGGAAGCTGGATCTCCAGAGTGATGCCCAGACCTTACTGCAGAGCTGACCATTCTTCCCAGTGCCGGGCACTGAACTGTGAGCACCAGTACCAGAGGCCCACATCCGTGGCACCTGCTATGACTCCCAGCACAGTTGTGCCTGGAGCTCAACCTCACAGCTGCGCCAGCCTGGGTGTCTCTGTTGACACCCTCACCAGCATTCCACACAGCCCGCTTTGTCCTGCTGCTTCTGTCTGAAGTCTCGCACACGTAGGTTGTGTTGGTGGAGCTGATGCCACCTGACCAAATGCTTCCTCAGCTGCAAGGAGCTGGGAGCTGGTGGCTTCTGGCTCTCTCTTGGGTAAAGCCAAGAACCATGCAGCAGGAAGTCCCCCCACACATGCAGCTCCAAACACAACAGATATGCATGTAGCTATTTAAAAGAATAAGTACGAAAATAAATAAATATATAAATAAAATAAAAGAATAAGCACGACCACCACTGAGGAGTGACGATAGAGTGACAATAGAGGCTGTCCTCTTCCACTGGAAGACAGCGTCAAGCTGTAGGGATGTGTGATGGTGAGCGAGAAGAGCAGATGTGTTCATGTGTACATGTTGCTTTTGGGAAGATGGATTTAGAAATGTCTCACACCTTACATAAAAATTAATAGTCACCTTTATGTTTTCAATATTTGTATGATATGTGGCACTGGTGATTGAACAGGGGCCTTGTGTGTGCTAGGCAAGCGTTCTACCACTGAGCTCTGTCCCCAGCCCTCAAACTGATTTCTTAAAACCATTCAATACTAGAGGAAAATGTCAAATCTCATGATGAAATAAAACTCTTCAAGTTTAATAGTATTAGAATAACTGATAAACAAAAATGAGTGACTTTGCTTTTGTAAGACAGAGAACTTACTTGAAATCCAGGCGGGCAACCCACTGAGGAATATGGAGTGAATGCAGCAGACACAGGGCTGGAGCCTTGGCCATGTTAGAAGTTCACACAGTGGGTTGTAGACACTGCTAAGGGCACTAGAGGACACAGCCAGACAGCCCACTTAGGGGAGGCCGGTGACAGGCCGATGACCTGGGAGTGAGACAGAGGTGGCTCGGTACACAGAGGTCATCGTAAAATAAATTGATAAAACAGATATGCCAATATAAAACATCCCATTTTAGGGCAAAACAGGGCACAATTGGGGCACTCAAGAATGATGACTACAATGGATTGGAACATAGCAAGAATGCTGTGATCTAAGCATGCTTTTGACCAAGAAACAAGAGTCAGCTTCTAGGGTGCCAATTCAAAGGAAGGAAAGAATTAAACCTCTTTCTTACCTTTTCTCAGGATATCCAAAATGTCCTTTTTTCAAAAAGTATAAGATTATAAAGATCACCACTGAATTAATGAACTCAGGCAGTGATTATGGACAGTTGTTGAGCATTGAGCTGAAAACTGATGGGAGCTTCATAATAATGGACAGAACTGCTGGACCCCATCAATGTAAGCATCGCACCAAGGGGCAACCAAACATTTTGAGGCCTTTGTTATGAAGTAGTGGAATGACACCATCACCAATGAAGTTTTTTTTTTTTTTTTTGTACTGGGGATTGTACTTAGGGGCACTTGACCACTGAGCCACATCCCCAGCCCTATTTTGTATTTTATTTAGAGACAGCGTCTCACTGAGTTTCTTAGCACCTCTCTATTGCTGAGGCTGGCTTTGAATTCATGATCCTCCTGCCTCAGCCTCCTGAGCCACTGGGATTATAGATGTGTGTCAATGTACCCAGCTACCAATGAAGTATTCTTGCCAAAAGTTAAACAGGAGTTCAGTCACACCTTCATCTGGGATAACAGAAATAGGGAGCCTAAAGAGTCATGTTAAATGACAGCATAAAGAGGTAGTCAGGGAAATCCAGTTTGCAGGAAATTTACAAAGCCAGCAAGTAAGGAGTCTGTCAGCCATGGCCTTCTTGGGATCCCGATTTGAAGAGGTCAGTGTAATTTATAATGAGGAGGACTCACATGTACCAAGGATTAAAGGTACTAAGGCACAGCACCTCTGTAGTCCCAGAAACTTGGGAGGCTGAGCAGGAAGAAGATGGAAAATTCAAGGCTAGCCTGGGAAATTTAGGGACAGGGTTAGGGAGACCCTGTCTCTCCACAATTTTAAAATGAAAAGGTCTGGGTTGTGGTCCAGTGGTGATGCATCCCTGGGCTCACTCCCCAGGACCAATGAACAAATCGTAAGATTAACGCACAATCATTACTGGCACTAGGTGTGGTAGAGGAATTGTGTCCGAGTTTCATTTTATTTCAAATCCTTGTCAGCTAGAAATACAGGTTAAATTATAGATTAAAATGCTCTAGAGAGGGCTGGGGTTGTGGCTCAGTGGAAGAGTGCTTACCTAGCTGTGTGAGGCCCTGGGTTCTATCCTCAGCATCACATATGAATAGACAAATAAAGGTAAAACTCCACTGGCAACTAAAAAATATTTTTAAAAAATGCTCCAGGGAAAACATTGAGGGTTGAGTTGTAGATACATGAAACAAGAATGGAAAAATCTGGTCCCTGCGGTTGAGTGAGGCATTGTATTCTCTGAGCTCTTTTTAATACTGGCTCAAGTTTCTATGGCAAGAAGTTTAGTAAGGTGAAATACCGCTCAGGGCCGTGGCACAGCTCAGTGGTACAGTGCTTGTCTGGCATGCAGAAGCCTGGGTTCAGTCCCTGGCACTGCTAAAAAAAGCAGAAAGGAAGTGCCTGTCACTTGACTCTGTAACTCTCTTCTTGAGGTTCTAGCTTCAGAAACACAAAATAAAGAGAAAAACTTTTATGTACAAAGATATCAATTCCATGGTCTGGGGATGTGGCTCGAGCGGTAGTGCGCTCGTCTGGCATGCGTGCGGCCCGGGTTCGATCCTCAGCACCACATACTAACAAAGATGTTGTGTCTGCCGATAACTAAAAAAATAAATAAATACTTTTAAAAAAAAAAGATATCAATTCCACCAATATTATGAGTGTCAAAATGAAAAACCATCTAAGTGTCAAGCAGCAGGACATGATTTTGTGAGCCATGCACACCCTTCAAGGAACTACCCTGTAACCATCAGAAAGCAATGTCTAGAAGGAGTCGTGATTGTACAACAAAGTGAATATGTTAAAACATCAGGTGCAACTAACAGATTAGAGGGTTTATATAAATGATTATACCAGTCAGCTTTTGCTGTGTAACAAACTACTCCTAATTGAATGGCTTAACATTATAAGCATTTGCTATTTCCCTTGCTTTGTGGGGGTTTTTATCAGCTTTTTCACTGCTAGGACCAAAAGACCTAGCAAGAACAATTAGAGGAGGAAAAGTTTATTTTGGGGCCCATGGTTTCAGAGGTCTCAGTCCATAGATGGCCAACTCTCTTACTCTGGGCCCAAAGTGAGGCAGAACTTCATGGTGGAAGAGCGTGTTGGAGGAGAGCAGCTCAGGACTTGGCACCAGGAAGCAGAGAGATCTCCACTCACCAGGGACAAAACATAAACCCCCAAGACACACTTCCAATGACCCACCTCCTTCAGCCACACCCCAACTGCCTGTGGTTATTACCCAGTTAATCCCTATCGGGATTAATGCACTGATTAGGTCAAGGCTCTCACAACCCAATCATTTCACCCCTGAACCTTCTTGCATTGTCCACATATGAGCTTCTGGAGGACAACTCAAGTATAGACCATAATAGTGAGTCTGGATGTGTGCTGGCTGGGCTGGTAGTCAGGGATGACATCCTTACACATCTGGTGATTGGTAGGCTGATGGGCTTAGGGGGTTCTTATTCAGGACAGTTTATCTCTGTTCCACATGGTCTCTTCTCCTCAAAAAGGTTAGCTGCAGCTGCTTCTCAGAGCAGTTTTGCAGTTCTGAAGAGTAACAGGAGAATTAGCCCCAAAGGGCAAGCACTTTTCAACCCTCTCCTTGACACACATTTGCTAATGACACAAAGCATGTCGGGATGTCAGCAGGGCTGCCCAATTCCCCACTTTCTTCATGCATCCTGACCAAGAGCCTTGATAACTGTGTCACCCAGCCAGCTGCAGTGTTTTCCAGTAAGCTTGAACCCAAACCAGGGCCTGAGCCAGGTGCTGATAAATGTATCTAAGTTGTTGCCCCAAACACAAGCCCTAGCTCTGAGCCAAATTCTTTAAACCCTCATGCTCCGTACCCTGCTATACCTTGGAAGAAGTTCCATCCTGTAAATGTTGTAAAGATGATTGCGAGCATTCTGTAAGATCTCCCAATAAACACTGTGCAAAGTGCTTGCCTCACTAACATGAAGCCCTGGGTTTGATCCCCTGTTCCAAAAAAGAAAAGGCTAAATAAATAAATAACTCTATGGTGCTTCTTTCTTTGGAATCCCAAAGCCCTATCTCAGGATGGTTTGGGGCACTGCCTTGTGGGAGCTCCCCAGCCGTTGGTTTGGGGGCAACTCAAACCCCAGAGGCAATGCGGGAGGGCCTGACTCAATGGCTGGGATAGGAGGACATGCGAACACACTGACGGCCCTTACTGTAGGATTCTCAAGAATGTTCTTGTTTATAAGATTTTTTAAAACTGTGTGCTATTAAGGCCAGAAAGAACTACCAAAATGTTATTAGTGGTTGTCTTCAGTAATTTTCTTCCCACTTTAATTCTTTGCTGTGTGTTCTAAAATGTTTGTAATAAGTATGTTTTTTCATCATTGGAAAAAATAAAATTTGGAAGGAAGGAAGGAAGCAAGGAACCAGAGAGGGAGAGAGCAGGGATGTGGGAGGGATGAACCCCATGAGGCTGATTTACAGTTAGGAGGCTGGTTGCTTTCCCTGGGCTGAGTTTTCCAGAACAGCAAAATTGGGAAAGGCAATAAAATCCGAGTCCTCGCCTCTCTGTCTCTGTCCCTCTCCCCACCCCGTGCCCACACTCCTGGATTCTGAGAGCTGCAGAGAGAGGGATACAATCACATCCAGTGCCTTCTGTGTCTCCTCAAAGAGGCTTTGCTCTAAGCATCTGTGTGTTTTGGGCTTTGGCTTCTCAAGAGCTTTGGAAGGGTTTCTAACTAAAGCTGGGCTTGAGCTGTGTGCATGGGAGATTTCTTTGGTTTGGAGCAGGATGTGGAGAGGGGAAGGGTAGCTAGGATCTCCTGATGTCTCAGTGGGAGCCCTGGACACTTTAACAGTGGAGCACAGAGCTGGCTGCTTCAGACCAGCTTGGAGCCTGGACAACCACAACAGTGTCCCCAAGTCCTCAGGTGCTCTTTCAGCCCTCAGCCTTCTCCCTTGTGGTACTTCACAGAGCCTAGCCAAAGCAATTAATATACAAGTTGATGTATATTTGCTATTTCTTGTACTAAGATTTAAGCTCCATGAAGACAGGAATCTGGTTCTCCTGGGTCTCCAGATAGCACCTAAATAAGCTGTGCTGAATTTATAAAGAAAAAATAATTATTGTTACCGTTAGATCTGGAATGTCCCCCAAGGTCTTAAGTTGAAAGCACGGTCCTTGACCAGGGATGGGGTTGCACACCTGTAATCCCAGTGAATTGGGAGGCTAAGGCAGGAGAATTGCAATTCCAAAGTCAGCCTCAGAAAGTTAGTGAGGCACAAAGCATCTTAGTAAGACCCTGTCTCAAAATAAAAAATAAAAAGGGCTTGGGATGTGGCTCAGTTGTTAAGCATACCTGGGTTCAATCCCCGGTACAAAAACAAAACAAAACAAAAATAAAATCCAGGAGCCCAGTCTTCTACAACCTGAAGGGACAAGGAAATAAGAGCAAAGTAACTGCTGTTCTGAAATCTTGCAAATTCTACACTTGATCTGGTACTGAGTTTCTCAAGGTCATAATTAATTGAGTAGACAAATCTGTGCAGAGGGGGCATCCTGGGCACTGCCAGCGGTTTAGCAGCATCCCTGGCCTCCCACAGGCTAGTTAATGCCTGCTCCTTCCCTAATGGACAACCAAAAATGTCTCCAGGTATTTCCCTACCGCACACATTACTGGGTGGCATGTTGTTCCACGCCGAGAACCCTGACCTGGACCTCAGCACAGGCATTATTTGGGAACTATCAGAAATGCAAATCATAGAGCCTCACTTTGGCTCCGCCAAACCAGAGCCTGTGTTTTAGCCAGACTTGGCCTGTGTGCCCAGTGAAGTGAGGCATGCAGGTCCAGCACTGGGAAAGGGGCCCTGCTGTGCTGGGTCTGGGTGACTTGGTTACGTAGATCTCTTTGTGTGTGTGTGTGTGTGTGTGTGGTACTAGAGACTAAACCCAAGGATGCTCTACCACTGAACCACATTTGTAGCCCTGTTTATTTTTTTATTTTGAGACAGGGTTTTGCTAAGTTGCTGAAGCTGGTCCTGTGCTTGTGATTCCCCCTGCCTCAGCCTCCTGAGGTGGTTACAGGCATGTGCCACTGCACTCATCCGTGAACTCACATTTTTCAAACATTAAAAAGAAAAAACTGGGGCTGGGGTTGTGGCTCAGTGGTAGAGCGCTTGCCTAACATGTGTGAGGCCCTGGGTTCGATCCTTAGCACCACATATACATAAACAAAGTTAAAAATCCATTGGCAACTAAAAAATATTAAAAAAAAAGAAAAAAGAAAAACCCAAGTCCACAGCCTGGCATTATTGGTACTGTGTCTTTTTGCACAATCATTTAATTTGGGGCTACATTAGAATCTGCAAGCCTTTTCTCAAGCAACATGGGCTCGTTCCAGATCTTCTGATGTGATGGGTTCAGAATAGGAGTTTATGATCTGTGAATTTTGAGAATCTCTTCTGGTGATGTGCTCCCAGTTATAACTGCTCGATCTGATGGGGCTATGCACTTGGCTGACACATACCAGCTCAATTTTTTAAAGTGAGAAATCTCTGGAGACAGTTTTGGAAAGGAGATGAGCTTTGGCCATATTTCAGAAGCACAGGGGAAATGGGGTCATATTTGGACCCTGGAGGTGAATTCTTCTCTACGGTCCTCACACGTGGAGAAGGGTGGTCTCTCTCGGAAGTAGCCAGTTGTGGAGTCCCCTTTCTTGTGGGAGTCCCCAGAAAGCTGCTTCCTCTGTCATTTCACCCTGTACGCACACACCCTGATGGAATGCTGCCTCGAAGCCCAGGCATGACCTTCCTTCCAGGCCTGCTGAGGACAAGAGTGGCTGGAAAAAGTGAGAGGGCAGGGTTTCTTGGAAAGCAGTCTGGCCTGCATCAGCATTAATGACTAAAATGTGTCCTCGCATGGCGAGGCCCCAACGGAGAGCACATTCCTGAGCTATTTAACACGTCAGTTCAGAAGTTCTGGAGTTCTTACCCTCCGTTCTTGAGGCCTGCTTCTTTTTTCTCCCGGGGAGTCCAACCCAGAAGCCATTGGCTGAAGGGCTCTATAAGCCCCGTAAAGTACGACCATCTCTACCATCTGGTTCAGACATTGAAGAGACGGTTATACTGCACATGTGACAACTCTTTAGAAATTTGCGGACGTAGTAAGAACTTACACTCCTCAGTGGCCAGGTCCTTCCTGGAGTTGGCAGGGGCAACACAGATGGCCAAGAGCAGAGGACTGGCCTCTCCTTCTGTTCCATGGGGCCGCAGCAGCAGGCCACACAGCACTCCAGCCCTGCACAAGGAAGGTCCTCTACTGCCTGCCCGAGTTGAACCCCTCTCCCGCAAACACACCCCTGCCTGGTTTCTGTGAGGAAGATGTGCTGATTAGCCCGGATACCCGTCCTTCGTCTCATCTGTGCTCAACTCAGAGAACTTTGCTCATTCCCACTGGCCAGTGCCTCCACTGTGCACTTTCTGTGCTGTTAAATACTGAAATAAGGACATCGACAGCCGTGCTGAGGTTGATGGCAACCAGCGCTGCTTTTGCAGGACTGGCTGCTGCATAGCACCCCGCGGTCAGCCTGAGCCCACCCTGGCTGGCTGGGAAATAAAGGCTCCTCAGTGGCCTTTGAAAGAGCACCTGGTCCGCCAGCCAGGTACGTGAATGTATGGAAGTGCAGGCTGCGGGAGATGCGCTCAGAGAAGATGCAGACTGTGTTTACGTGGGACTCGCCCTCCCCGCACCACAGGGGCTTCAAAGTCTTCAGAGTACACAATCTCAGCCTCCTGTCGCTGCTGCGGATTTCACCCTATGCGTGGGAGGGTCTCTATTTAGACAGGTAGTAGTTGTGCAGACTTTCAGAATTTCTCTTGAAGTCTCACTTGGTACTTGCATCTGATTTGGGGGAGTTCTTTATTTTTTTACTCCATATTTTTATTGGTGAATAATAATAATACATAATGGTGGGATTTGTTGTTATATATTTGCACCTGCACACAATATAACAATACAATCTGGTCAATATCACTCCCCAGTACTCCCCTCAACCCCAGTCTCTTTCCTCCACTGATCTTCCTTGGATGTTCATGAGATCCCCCTGGCACTTTCTTGTGTTCTTCCTCTCCAGCTTCCGCATATGAGATAAAACATAGTGACTCTTGGCCTTCTGAATTTGGTTTATTTTGTTTAACATAATGTTCTCAAATTTCATCCATTTTCCTGCAAATGACATAATTTCATTCTTCTTTATGGCTGAGTACAACTCCATTGTGTGTGTGCACCATGTTTTCGTATCCATGCCCACAGCGACTCCTGGGCTGGTTCCACAGTGAGGCTGTGGGGATGGTACTGACATAACCATGGGAGCGCTTGACATTTAGACAGAGCTAGCACTTGCTAATTGGCCTATAAACACCTTACATGATTGTGAGGCTAATTTTTTCTTTTTTTTAAAGTTTAATGGTTAGTATTTCCTGATAATTGGACACCTTTTTATTTCTTCTTCTTTTTTTTTTTTTTTTTTTTTTTTTTTTTTGTGATACTGGGGATTGAACCTAGGACCTCACACATGCTAGGCAAGCAAGCAACCACTGTACTATATTCCCAGTCCTGTGTGAGTAATCTTGATGACACAGATGATAATTAAATACCCAAATATGGCCTCCAAACAAAAATAAATGTTTATATTAGACAGATTCTGCACAAAAAGAGGGTGAGGGAGTACACACTGATGATCTGCCTCAAACAGGCAGTACAATTCCTGAAGGGTGAGGGAACAGGAGCGTGTTCCAGCTGCTGGCCTGTGTGGGAGAAAGCAAGTTGTAGGAGCACCGGAGTGAGTGGAGTACAGTCCCTGAAAGCCAGGTTCCAGGCTTCAGGCTAGGGCTCCTGAAATCTATTACAGGCCCTCCTTTAACTTTATGCATTTTAACCAAATGCTTTAGTTTGGACTCGTTTCAAGCAACAGAACCCCAATTTAAACTAGCTTAATCCTAAAGATGGATTGCTGTCAGAAACAGTGGACTGTCTCTGAACTGCATGAGCAAGAATACAGCTGAACCTTAGAAACTGTATGGAGTCAGACTCAAATGCCACCACCCTCTCTGCCTTGTTTCTCTGTCCTTTTGTGTCCCCTCTCTGCTTTTCTGAGTAACTCTTTTTTTCAGCAAGGCATTTACCCCAACCCTCCAGTCCACTTGATTTAGTGAAAGGGCCTTGGGCACTAAACTTTAGCAGGAGTGTAAGTTCTTATTATGTCCCCAAATTTATAAACAGGTGTCACATTTGCAATATAACTCTCTCTTCAATGTCTATACTAGATGATAGAGATGGTAGATATTTTTACGAGGCTTATAGTGCTTCTAAACTTCCCATGTTACCTCCTTAGTCACCAAAGACAGCTTGATTTGCTTCTCTTTCAAAAGCCTTTAGTCCAGAAATCTGTAAAAGGGTGCTCTCTGGATCGACTTGGAACAGAGACTCCCCTTGAATTGACTGCTTGTGGGCAGGAGAGAAGGGGATGTGTGGCAACCTGGCAGCCCGAAAGCCGGAAACAGGAAGCAAGGGCAGCTGCTAATGGCCGAGTGGGTGCCAGGGGTGTGCACTGAGTCCACGACCCACAGTTTTGATGTCTTCTTCATCATGCCTTAACCTGTGCGTGACTCTGGAGAAACATGCCACATTCATGGACTGAAACACTCAAGATTGTAATGACTAATTCTCCCCAAGACTCTCAACCTTTTCTTAATAGATAAGCTGATTCCAAATTTATATGAAAATGCAAAAGGCCAAGAATAATTAAGAAAATGGCCTGTTCTGGAAGCTTTTGTCTGAGATAATCTACTTCAGACTTACTCAAGATGCGATTGAAAAAAAGAAGAAGAAGAAGAAGAAGAAAAGAAAGAAAGAAATTATCAGAATGCTACACATAGTCTTTACTCAATGATGCCCATTTGGCCAGACAGCAACTCTAAGAAAAAAAACATTAATTTGCTGACAAAGCAAGGAAAATCATTCATCAGCTTCAGGCCTGTTTTAGGGGATGTTGTGGTTTGGATATGAGGTGTCCTCCAAAGCTCATCTGCGAGATGATGCAAGAATGAATTAATCCTGCATTGGATGGATTAATAATTTGAAAGGGCCACCACACTGGGTGGTGACTGTAAGCAGATGGGTGACTGGGGACGTGCCTTTGGGGTTTATATTTTGGTGGGCAGAGCTCCCTCTCTGCTTCCTTGTGGCCATGTCCTGAGCTGCTCCTCTCTGCGGCCATCTCCACGATGTGCCGCCTCACTTTGGGACCAGAGCTATGGAGCTGGCTCAACATGGACTGAGATCTCTGAAATGTGAACCAAAATAAATTTCCTCCTCCAAGTTGTCAGGCATCTCGGTCACAATGATGCAAAACCAGCTAACACAGGGCAGTTGTGTGACTCATTCAGGAGCACCTACCTGTTCCCTCCCTGGCTTTCAGCCTCCTGGTGTTCCAGCCTCCTGCCTGCTCTGCTCCCTTACATCAGAAAACATGGGTATTGGTTGGTGTCACACCATTGCTTTGGTTCTAAAAAATCTGAAATTGGAATTATTTTGTGTTGATACCATTCATCTATTTATGGAGTTTTGCAATGCATTATATTTTTTAAATTGAATAAAGATATATTATTTAATTTAAAAACAATTTGTCATACTTCCGCATGTCTATACTTTTCTATACCTCTTCAAGAGGTATAGAAAATGACAAAGCAAAGCTTCTGATGTAATAATAGTTGTTACTGTGATTTAGAGACTTTCTGGAGAAGCAGATAACAAGCATGAGAGACTTGAAACCGATGCGAGGAACTGATCAGCATCCTCATCTGTATGCCATGAAACGGAAGGCGGTCTGCCGCGAACACACAGCTCCTCACCAGCTCTCTACCAGCAGGAAGACTGCACCCACAGTCTCCCCTAGGAGCTGGAAAGCAAATCCCAGTTACAAGGAATGGGACTACCCACAAGTGGACGCTGGAAGAGGAATACTTCCCCCAACTCACGAAAGGTCAGGAAAAGTGTGTTTCAGCAGCTGGAAATATTTTCACAAAATCAATCTCACATCCTGATGATCTTTGGATTTTAAAATGGCTGTAAAAACAAGGAAAAGAAGAGACAGTGTTGTTTCATGTTCAGTGTTTCACAGTTAATTTTCAATATTTGTCTATGTACCAAGTTGAGTATTTTTTTAAATATTTATTTTTTAGTTGTAGTTGGACACAATTTATTTATTTATTTATTTATTTTTATTTGGTGTTGGGGATCGAACCCAGGGCCTTGCCCATGCTAGGTGAGCGCTCTACCACTGAGCCACAACCCCAGCCCCAAGTTGAGTATTTTAAAAGTATCTATTTTTTTTCACAGCGCTGGGGATCAAACTCTAATATGCCTCATTCATGTAAGACAAAGGCTCTACACCCCTAGCCCTAAAGGAAAAACCAAATTTTCATTGAGGTTATTGGCTAATAATTTATAGTAGAATTACAATGTATAACTAATATTGATATTTGACTTGATATTTTCTGATTTTAAACTCTTATATTTGAAATGTATTTAAATATGTAGTTTGATTTTTTAAAATTTGAATTTCTAACAATATATAAAATATTAGTTGTATTAGGGTTGAACCAGAGAAATAGAACCAGTAGAAGATATAGTATATACACACACACACACACACACACACACACACACACACAGAATCATGCATAGCCTAACAACAGGGCCACATACTGTGCCACTGGGCAATTCCATCGTTGTGTACGCACCATGGACAATACTTAAATGAACTGAGATGGTTGTGAAGTGACTAGGCAGAATTGTTGTATGGAGCCAGTGTTATGTAGAAGTCTGCCATTGACCAAAGCCTCTCACAGCACATGACTGTGTGTGTAGAGGTGCATATACGCACATGGAGATCCCTCTCTGCACATGCATCTATAGACTCATTTACAAAAGATGGGCTCATGCATTTATGGTGCTGCCAAGCAAGCCCAGAGTCCACAGGGATGGCCATTGGGAAAGGATGATCAAAGCCAGCTGGAGCTCCAAGGGCACTCAGGACTGGAGATCTGGAAGGAAGGAAAACAATTGTGGGGCCAAATCCTATTTGGAGTCTGTGCTCAGGAAGTCTGGAATCCTCTCTTAAAAACAAGAGTAAACCTTGAGGACAGTTTTAGATTTACAGAGGAATTGTCAAGACAGTACAAAGAATTCCCATTTACCCTTGGACTCGGTTTCCCCATTATCAATGTCTTGCATTTGTGTGGTACGTTTGTTACAATTAGTAACCCAACATCACTGCCCTATTACTACCTAACGTCCCTTTCAATGCGGACTTTGTTTTTTTGTGTGTGGTGCTGGGGGTTGAATCAGGGCCTCATGCATGCTAGGCAAGCACTACCATTGAGCCACATCCCTAGCCCTTGGTACAGACTTCCTAGCTTTTACCTAATGTCCTTTTTCTAGTCCAGAAGCTCACATTTCTGTTGTTCTGTTTCTTGGTAAAAATGGCATTGTCTGTATGAGAGGATCTTATCTGCTGGGCAAAGCTTCAAAGAAGCAAATGACTTCCCTTGGCCTTTTAGGCCATCTTCTCCACGTATCTTGTAGAAGTTTGAGATGCTGGCAAAAGGGAATACCAGAAAGACAGGCTTATTAGAAGAATAACTAAGTGTCTACCAGGGTATTTTTCTAATCTGGTTAGTTAATAAACAGTGACTGATCTCAAACTGAAGGGGAAAAAAGCTACTTTGCTGTTGATTGATTTTTTTTTTTTTTAACCAATAGGCCACAGAGAGCAAGGCCTTAATCTTCCCTGGCTATCTGTGGTCTAAATGTGCTGAATCTAGGCCTTCTTGGAGCACTGAGAATGTAACAGCCTTGCATGATTCTGCATCCATATTATGGTTATTGTGTGCGTGTAAATATGTTACGAGAATGTCAGCAAGATGTGGTAACAGATAACAGCTGACTGTTATCAGTGCATCCAGCACACAGGAGGCACTCAGAATAAGATGTGTAGAATGAATGAAGACAACCTATGTGCACATCTGTATGTGTGTACAATGTATGTGTTGCACATGTGTACAATGTGTAAATCTCTATGTATTTAGGTGTATGTGGTGTGTGTGTGTGTGTGTGTGTGTGTGTAAGGAAAGAACTATTCACAGTCACAAGGGACTGCTTTAAATAACTTCAAACCATCAATTCAGTAAATGTTAGGAAAAACAGGTGGGAAATTAACCCTCATGCAGGATGGAAAGGGGTATGTGGGTACTTTCCTTGGTGGGTTGAGTGGTGTCATCCAAAGACACCCTAACCCCAGCGTGTGTGACTGTGACCTTATGTGGAAAAGGTTTCTTGCAGGTGTGATTAGGTTGAGGATCATGTGGTGAGATGATCCTGGATTGTCCAGGTGTCTCCAGGATCCTTCGCAAAGCCCAGTGACAAGATTCCTTATAAGAGTGAAGAGGCTGAGACCATGTGATCCCAGGGGCAGACAGTGGACAATGGCCCCACCCAGCACCAGGCAGAAGAGAGAAAGGGCCCCAGGGAGCCTCAAGGAGCACACTGCTCACTCTGGATTTCATCATGAACCACCCTGAGGTGCCGCAGCAGGCGTGGGTAGGCAGAAAGGAGACACAGAGACAGCATCAGAGTGGCGGGACGGCAGTCCTAACCCACAACCACTCTCCTGTCCTCTGACCACCAGCAGCACTGTTAAGTCTGCAGGTGCCCGCAGGAGTACTGCATTCACAAGGTGGAGCACACCCAGAGACCCTGGGGAGGGTCTGTCACCCAGCTGCTAGCACAAAGGAGAGCGGTCGTGCCCTCTTAGCTGACAGCCCTGCGTCTACAGTGCACCTCGTGCAGATGCAGCTGGTGCGTCTTCTCCACCCTGTCCCTCAGTGAACACTTTTTTCTTAATATTTATTTTTTAGTTTTAGGTGGACACAATGTTTTATTTTTATGTGATGCTGAGAATCAAACCCAGTGCCTCAAGCATGCTAGGTTAGGGCTATGCCACTCAGCCACAACCCCAGCCCTACACTTTTTTTTTTTAAATTTGTTCTTTTTATTTTTTTTATAATTTGAGAGAGAAAGAGAGACAATTTTTTAATATTTATTTTTTAGTTTTTGGCAGACCCAACATATTTGTTTGTATGTGGTGCTGAGGTTCGAACCCGGGCCGCACGCGTGCCAGGTGAGCGCGCTACCGCTTGAGCCACATCCCCAGCCCTGTTCTTTTTACTTATAAATGTACTTATTTTTTGCTCTCAATAAATTCAGTCTTGGGCTGGGGTTGTGGCTCAGCAGTAGAGTGCTCTCCTCACATGTGCAAGACCCTGGGTTCCATCCTCAGCACCACATAAAAATAAATAAGTGAAATAAGGTATTGTGTTCAACTACAATAAATAGATACATAGATAGGTAGATAAATAAATAAAATCAGTCTGCTTCGCTTTGGCCCCTCCTGGCCTGAGTTAAGGTCCACCTATCTTTGGGGGACCTCCACAGGACCCCCATCCTGGTGACAGCCCCGTTTGTGGTAATGGCAGCCCAGGAAACCAGTGTTCCTTCTGTGGAGCACACACAGCTCATGGCCACTTGGCCCAGGGAGGAGTATGTATCCTGCAGGCTTCGCCCACCCACACCTTGCACCTGGAATGCCAACCCAGGACTGTGTTCAACAGCACAGCAACATTTACAGGAAGCAGAGCAGCCAGGCAGGGGTCCTGTGGAGAAGACTGGCCTGGAGGGCCAGGACTGGAGCTGAGGTCTGAAACCTTGCAGAGTTCTGAGCCCTGGAAATACTCTGTACTGTCTCTTGGGCATTCCCCTCCCCAGGGATCACCAGGGGCCCAGAAGGAGAGGATGGAAGTGGAGGTCTTCCTGCATCCTATAATCTGGCTCCTCTCCAGGGCACCATCCTGGTGAAAGGAGGACTCTGCCGAGGCAGCCTAGCAGGGGCCTGGAGTGGGGTAACTTATACCCACCCCTCAGGAAGCCCAGCTCAGCCTGGCCTTTGAACTGCCTGCCCTGCCTGATGCAGATTTCTGTCCTGTTGCTCTTCCTTCCCTGCCTAGCCTGGCTGTGCAATCTGCGGCCCCTCACAGCCTGGGTGCTGGCCAGCTCCACTTTCCTTGAATGACTGGCAAGTATAACAGGGCCTGGCGGGACTCATCACCAGACAGGGAACAGGGTATCTTCACAGAACTTACAGTGGAGAAACCTAGCAGATTCCACCTTAACCAAACTATGGATATGTCCCAATAATGCGGCAAACTAATCCATGTCCCTCCTGACACAGGGCACTGAGAAGTGTGGCATCGTTTCTGCAGCAAGTAACTAGTGTGTTTGCAGAGGAGCTAGTGAGGAAGTGGTCCGGATTAAAGACAGCAAAGTCACATGGCAGCCAGGTGCACTGGAAGGGAAACACTGCTATAAAGGACATGTTGGGACAGTCAGGGAAGTCTGAGCATGCACCATGTATTAGAGGATAATATCAATCCATGTTAATTCTCCTTCATTTGATCATTGGGTAGAAAAATATGAGCATCTTTAGGTGAAGAATGCTATTGTGAAAGAGATACAATACAGTGTCTGCAACCTCAAATGGCTCAAAATGGTAACAATGGTATCTGTCTACCTACCTATGTTGAGCAAATATGGCAAATGTCAGTAACTGGCAATCCAACAGCTGGATGCTTGGTGAAGGATAGATGTACTGGAGTTAATTGTATTTTTATTGTTTTCTGTTTAATTTAGGGTTTTTAAAAATGATAGGACTTTTTGTGTATAGATTACAGAGATATATACCAAAGTGAATTAATTTTTTTAAAATGGGGATTGAACCCAGGGTCCTTTACCAATGAGCTATATCCCTAATCCTTTAATTTTTTTTTTTAATTTTTAGACAGGGTCTCCATAAGTTGGCCCAGCTAAATAACAGATTTCTTTTTTTTGGCGGGGGCACCAAGGCTTGAACTGAGCCACATTGCAGCCCAATTTTGTATTTTATTTAGAGACAGGGTCTCACTGAGTTGCTTAGTGCCTTGCTGTTGCTGAGGCTGGCTGAGGCAGGAGGATTGAACCCTCAACTCCTGAGCCGTTGGGATTCTAGGCATCCATCACTGCGCCTGGCATATTATTATTATTTTTAATGCAGTTTTGGGAATCAAACCCAGGGCCTCACACATGCTAGGTAAACACTGTACTGTGGAGCTGCATCCCCGGCCCTTTGGTCGATTTTCATCTGTATTCTTTCCCTGTAGCAAAGCGAAGCGTAACTGTGAACAATAGCTTTCAATGAGTGCTCTCTTCCCAGGCAACCATCGACTCTGAGGGTGGCTCAGGGTGGAGATAGCCAACTTGCAACCTGTGAGTGTGGAGCTGGGGCTGCCCTGGTGTCACTGGTTGGCATCTAGGGCAGAGAAGGGCTGGTGGGCTGCCACCTGATGTCCCTCCTGCTCTCCACCCTGGAGATTCTGTCTCCTGAGGGTCAGAGACTTGACTACAAGTAGGGAGACAGACCCCCGGGATACACCAGCCCACCTCCATGGCACCAGCCTCTCTCTTGAGGGTGAACTAAGCCCCTCATCTTGTACCCCAAGTCAGCAGTTCTAAAGTCTGGTGGGAAGCAGAGTTTATCTGGAAGCCCCCCCCCCTTTTTTTAATTGAAGTGTAACAGAGCTTGATGCATATAAATTGAACAAACAGAATATCACAAGCTTCTCTGCAGCCCCAGTTGCTGCCTCTCTGTCACTATCCTGCTTCATGTACAGAGCAGAAGCCTGGCACTGTCTACCTGACCAAGCTGTCTGGGTAGTTGGTACACACAGCTGGAGTTGGCAGCCTCTTCTGGAAGTCTCCGTCTCCAACAGAAGCAAAACTGAGGTGCTTTGCTCCCAGCTGGCAGGATCTACTTGGGAACAGTGGAGCCTCCTGTGCCGGGGTCTGCAGAGTGTGTGGTGGCAGCTCCTGGGGTCAGGAAGTCCAACTGGTGCAGCCTGAGTATACAACCTCCCTCTCTGGCAGGAGTTGCATGAAGAGGTATTTTTGGAAGGTGCAGGAATTTTGTAGCCATTTGGAAAATGCCTGCTAATAGGCTGGGCTGGGTTTTCGTTTTAAAATGATGATGTGGCTGAGGGGCCTGACCTGGCCAGTTTTCTGAGACCTAGGGGTGGGGAAAGCGAGGAGACATGCTCATTTTTCCCCCTTTCCTTTAAATTATATCACCATTTTCTTTTTGTCTCAAATTCCTCTATCCCACGAGCTTCAAGAGATTGGTGAGGTGTCTCCTGAAGTGCCTTGACTCTCGATGCCGTCTGCAGGTAAGTGTTTCATCTTATCCCAAATTAGCCTGGCATTTTGGGTCACTTTAATTCCACTGAAAGTTTAACCCTCAACTCTCTGTCAAGGACCCTAACTCTGATGCCCTCACCCAGTGTCCCCTGCCCTTCCTGACAGGACCCTGATGACCCAAGTACCCTCTGTTCTCTTCCCTGTGAACCTCTCTGCTTTGCCCTGGTGGCCTTCACAGACACCTGCAGCTCTGAGCTCTCTCACGACGCTTCCATTCACCTGTCCACCCGTGCCAGGCCCGGATGGGGGGCTGGACAGGTAACCATCTGTGGTTGTAATAACTTCTGTTCTTCCCCTTGGAAATCCCTGTTGTCCCACATCTCCAGTTTCCCCAGGGCCATGTCTGCACCCTGGGAAACAGCTCTGCTCTGCTCTGCTCCTGCAGCTGCATCACAAAGGCAATCCGTCCTTTCCTTTTTCTGTTTCCAAGTCCTTTGACCCTGCCTTCTTACTTCCAGCTCCTTTGGGCTGAGATAGGAGATAAGGGAGGAGGGCCTTGGGCTGGGGTTAAAGCCCAGGGCTAGAGCACCTGTTCAGCATGCATGAGGCCCTGGGTTTGATCACTGCGTCTGCAAAAAAGGGAAAAAAAGAAAGCAGAAAGGAGGACCAGGCATGGTTCAAATCTGAGTCCCCAAATCTGAGTCCCCAAATCTGAGTCCCTGTGCCCCCACTTCTGTACCCTCACCATGCCAGGTCCTGGAATGCGAATGCCATACAGGGAGGTCTGCTCTATTGTCAACTTTCCCCAAAGCAGAGCAAGGCCAACAAGCCTTAGACCAAATGTGCAGTCCTCTTAAAGCCTGTGCATTCCTAGGTATGCTGCACACTGTCCTTCCAGCGGGTGTACTGCTGTAGTGAGGAGTGCTCTCCTAGCCCCGCAGGACTTCCTCCCTGGAGATGAGGCCCTGAGGCATTGGGTGTAGAGGCTAGCCCAGAGGGGAGGCTTCCAAGCTCTTCCAAGCTGGTATGGCAGTGAGACTTGCCCATTTCCTCCCTGTCCTTGGGACTGCAGGGGCTGTGGACGCTGTTTGGAAGAAGCAGGCTCTACCCACCTCGAATGGAATAAGATCATCGTCTTCATTTCATTTTAATTTTCCAAAGAAAAATATCAGGGTGGGTATTTCTTTTAAGTTTCCTCAGGTCAAATTGCTTACAAGACTTTGCAAGTTGAACTAAGGAAAAAAGGTTAGGTACACAAGCCCTGTATCTTAAGGAGGCTCTATAGACAGGAGCCTTTTGAGATTTGTCATTTCATTCTATTCTTCTTTTAAAATTGCAGCTTTTTATATTGTTATTTAATTTTTAATACATTTATTTATTTATTTTTACATGATGCTGAGGATCTAACCCAATGCCTTACCCATGCTAGGCAAGTGCTCTACCATTGAACTACAACCCCAGCCCTAAAAATTGCAGCTTTTTAAGCTATACTTTACATACAAATCATTTATCTATTTAAAGCCAACAATTCAGTGACTTTTAGTATATTCACAAATTGTACCGCCATCACCACATTTTAGAATATTTTCATTGGTTCCAAAAGAAACCCAATACATTAGTGGTCCTACCCATCTTCTTCCAATCCCTTCCACCCAAGGCATCCAGTAAGCCATATAAACGGAATCATGTAACACGTGGTCCTTTGGGACCAGCTATGCCCAGTCCCAATGTGTTCAAGATTCATCTGTTTTGTAGCATGTATCAGCTATTCATATATTTTTATGGCTGATACTATTCCATTGTATGACTGGACCCCATTTTGTCTACCCACTGATCAGTTGATGGATATCTGGGTCATTTTATCTTTTATTTTGGCTACACGATTGATGCTGCTGTGAACTTAGTGTACAAGTTTTACTGTGGGCTTCCTGATCATTACAGCAGCTCTTTAAGATTTCAAAACCTGGTTCCGAGATGGTAGGGCAGAATTCTGGATAGGCTGTTGGCTCCTGAGCCCAGCATTCTGTAATCCACGTGGGCAGAGCTGAAACAGTCGCTACGCCAGGACCCGCCATGGGCGTGCAAAGGAGCTGCCACCGTCGATGACTGACTTTGCGCGGTGAAACCTGGACCCTCTCCTCAACCCCTCCCTTCTCTTCGCCTTTTTCCTCTGTCCCACTCGGTGGTCAGGACAGACGTTACTCGTTGACAGTCTGTGGGAGCGGAACGCGGCGAATCTGACGCTTGAGGGAGCTGCGGGCGGAGGAGGTGCGGAGTACCTCTTGTTTAGCCCCGCGTCCTGCAGCCGGGGACATTCGGGCCTGCACGTGGGCGAGCAGGGCTACAGCCCTGCGGTTGGCCACGCGTGCTGCCGATCGGGTGACAGGCCGCTGGCAGGTGGCGGCCAGGGCCCTCGGGCGCGCACGCGCAGGACCTGGGACCCCGCCCCTTGGCGTTCCGACCCAAGCCCCGCCTCCAAGGGTGGTCCTCCAGAGCCAGCGAATCAGAGAGGCCCACACGGAGCGCGGCCGGGCCCCCGGCAGCCAATCGCGACGCGCGTGAGAGGCCGCTGCCTCCCGGCGCGCGCTGGGGCGACGACCTCGGGAGTCGCTGCTGAGGCGGCCGCGGTGCGGGTCGCGGCGGCACGTCTCCCGGGGCCGGCCCGGGTTGGCGGCGGCGGCGGCGGCGGCGGCGCTCGGCGGCGAGGGCGGGCTCCCGGGCCGACGCGATGGAGCCCACCTAAGGCGGTGGGGGAGGTGTCTGGGCTCAGCATGCCGGCGCGGTGGCGCGGCGGCTCCTCGCTGGTCGCAGGTAAGGGGGCTGCTGCTGCCGCCCGCCGCCCGCCGCGCCCCGGCCTGCCCCGGCCTGCCCCGATCTGCGCTGCCCTGCGCTGCCCTCCCTGCCTGCCCTTTTCCCCTCCTTCTCTTCCCCTGCCCTCCCCAAGCGCCGCGGCGTCCCAGCCCCGCATCCCTTCGGGGCTTCTCGCGTCCGCGCCCCGCAGGGAGCCGCGTTTGCGCGCCCCTCGCCGGGCTTCGCTGCCGCCGCCCTGCTCCCGTCCGTCCCGGCCTTCCTGCCGCGCCCCCTTGCATTTCAGTCGTCCCACCCCCACCCTAGCCTTCCCGCGAAGCTCCTCTGCCTTTCAGTCATCCCAGCACCGAGCTCCCTTTGCATTTGAGTCAGCCTCTTCCCCACACGCCCCATCCTAGCCTTCCTGCCTGCCCCTGCGTTTCAGCCGTACTCACCCAGGGCCCCATCCCTAGCCTTCATGTGTGCCTTCTGTCCCCTTCGTGTTTCAGTGGCTCCCACTCCATGCCTAGCCTTTATATCTTACACCTTTGCATTTCAGTCTCCCCGCGACCTAGTGTGTGTGTGGGTGCATTTCAGTTGCTGGTCCCCCACAAGGTGCTCCTGGGTCTTGCCTTTTGGCTCCCAGATGCCTTCCTTTTCCAACTTATCATCCACGTTTCTAACTTCTTCCTTCCTTTCCACTTAAATCACTTTCCTACTCTTCTCAGCATGCCAGATCCATAGACTCAGCAGGCAATTCGTCATTAAATTACCTGCACCCAGAATATGTAAGGTGCCCAGCTCTGGGCCTGCCACACAGTAAGTTTGGCACACGATGAATGTTCACACCATCAGCCTCTGCCTCTTTCTAGGCCTTTTTGTGCTCTCCGGATAGTGCCAGAAATCCAGTAACCAGAGGGATTTTTGACTCTTCTACCATAAGAGAGGTATGGGAGATGGAAGGATGAATGAAGGGATTTCACTGTCAACTACATACTGCATTTTATTATTCAAAACAAACTCAGTTCTGCTATCTTTGTGGCTTATATTATTTTATGTTAATTCCCTTTGTAAAAAATTCTTAGATTGCTGTTCAGGGAGCTTTGTGATATAATTCCATCCTCCCCCCTCATCTAAACAGTTTAGCAAACCTTTGTTTTAGGGAAGAAAGAGCCCCTACCTCCTGGCTGAAGCAGTATTTTTCTGTAATCCTGTTGACTTGTTTATTTATTAGTTGGCTAATTCAGGGAGCTGCAGTGAATTTTCACCCCTTAAAAGCCAGAGGAGGAATGGTAGTAGAATGAATCAGACATCAGTACCCTGTGTGCATGTATGATTACATGACCTATGTAACTAGATGAACAACCAGATGAATGAGAAGTTATACTCAATTTATGTATGAAGTGTCAAAATGCATTCTACCGTCATGTATAACAATTGAAACAAATTTTTAAAAAGCCAGATGAACTCAGGCTTGGAATCAGCTGCTGAAGGGATCAGATAGGCTTAAGAGTGAAAGTTGTCACAAGTTCTGTAAGGGTTAAGAGGAACCTTCCAGGTGTCTCTCTCCTACTTTCCCAATACTGTCTGTCGGAGAATAACAGTTTTTCAAAAGAGCAAAATAAATTTGACTTTAAAATTATCAAAGCATTGTTTTGGGCCTTGTGCTGTTCTCACCACATTTGCTGTGATGGTGTCAAGCCTGAATCAACTTTTCCTGCTTCTGGGCTCCCCAGGGTAGACTGGAGAAAATCATGTAACAGTGCTCTAGGTGCCGATCTAAACTTCCCAATCCAACTTCACTTGCACTGGAGACCCTTTGAATCATCTCTTGGGTCCCTCTGATGTACTAAAGCCTGCATTGCTACTCTTCTCTCACCCTTGCTTTCTTACTGCTTGTTTGACCTTCTGCTTCATGGAAGAGGTAGTGGGTATTAGTCTGGCCTCTCAAGGATCTGTTGGTGCCTGTACTCATCTCATTTCTGTTCTATTTTCTTCAAGGCTGATCTCTTTGGTCTTTGCCCATGTAGTCCTTTTTCTCAGCATGTATACATGCTCAGGTTTCCACCTTCCAAAACAAAACAAACCTTCCCTTGCTGCTTCCCTCTTTTTGTCTTCTTCCTTTCTTCGTCGTCCTCCTCCTCCTCCTCTTCTTCTTCTTCTTCCTCCTCCCCTTCTCCTCATCTTCCTCCTCCTTCTTCTTGTCCTTCTTCCAACTCCTCCTTCCTCCTCCTCCTCCTCCTTCCTCCTCCTCCTCTTCCTTCCTACTCCTCCTCCTCTTCCTTCCTTCTCCTCCTCCTCCCTCCTCCTTCTCCTCCTCCTCCTCTTCTTCTTCCTCCTCCTCCTCTTCCTCCTCCTACCTCCTCTTCCTTCCTTCTCCTCCTCCTACCTCCTCTTCCTTCCTTCTCCTCCTCCTTCCTCCTCCTCCTCCTCCTTTCTTCTCCTCCTCCTCCTTCCTCCTCCTCCTCCTCTTCCTTCCTCCTCCTCCTCTTCCTTCCTCCTCCTCCTCCTTCCTCCTCCTCCTCCCTCTCTTCCTCCCTCCTCCTCTTTCTCCTCCTTCTTCTTCCTCCTCCTCCTCTTTCTCCTCCTCCTTCCTCCTCCTCCTCCTTCCTCCTCCTCCTCCTCCTCCTTCCTCCTCCTCCTCCCTCTCTTCCTCTTCCTTCCTCCTCTTCCTCCTCCCTCCTCTTCCTCCTCCTCCTCTCTCTCTTTTTTTTTGGTACTGGGGATTGAACTCAGGGGCACTCGACCAGTGAGCCCCATCCCCAGCCCTATTTTGTATTTTATTTAGAGACAGGGTCTCACTGAGTTGCTCAGTGCCTCGATTTTGCTGAGGCTGGCTTTGAACTTGTGATCCTCCTACCTCATGGCTAGTGTTTCATTTTTGCCCATTTCTGTTTTCTCTGGCTTCCTTGTGAGATCACACATTTGTGACTTTAAATTGCACTTGTGTTTAAGGTTTTAAAAGATATTTGTGCAGTCCCCATTTTCCTTGAAGTTCAGGGCCCAGTTTTCATCCCTCTACTGGATCGCCATACATGGATGATTGGTTTTTCATACATGGTCATCTTTTCCTTCCTTAACTCTACCCATGGGCCTCTTAAGCACACACCGAAGCTTTCCTCCTGTTTAAGGCCTTCATCTTGTAATCTCATGGCCATCCTCCATACTCCGAAGGTTATGTCTGTCCTACTTCCTCTTGCTGCTACCTTACATCGTTCTCTCATTGGCAGAGATTAGTTCAGGTCTTGGTTATATGCTTCCTGAGCAGTTAGCTGCTGGGTCCTGAACTCTGGTTCATCCTTCACACTACTCTTAGGACTTGTTCCATTTTTAAAGAGTGATCTGATTGTGCTGCTCGTTTTTATTTTATTTTTAGTTGTAGATGGACACAATACCTTTATTCATTCATTTATTTATTTTTTAAAAATATTTATTTTTTAGTTGTAGTTGGACATAGTATCTTTATTTATTTATTTATATGTGGTGTTGAGGATCAAACCCAGGGCCTTGCACGTGCTAGGCAAGTGCTCTACTGCTGAGCCACAACTCCAGCCCTATTTATTTATCTTTATGTGGTGCTGAGGAACTCAGTGTCTCACAAGTGCTTGGCAAGTGCTCTGCCACTGAACCACAACCCAGCCCCTCAATTTCTTTTTCTTTCTTTCTTTTTTTTTTTTTGGTGGTACTGGGAATTGGACCCAGGGATACTTAACCTCAGCCTCCTGAGCTGCTGGGATTGATTATAGGCATGTGTTATTGCGCCTGGCAAATATACCATATACTTCTTAACCATCATCTTCAGTGCTCCCACCCATCTCTTCTGTCCTTAGGAAATCACTAATCTATTTTATGTCTCTTTAGATTTATATTATAGAATAGAAATAACTAAGGCTGGGGATATAGCTCAGTTGGTAGAGTGCTTGCCTTATGTGCCCAAGGCCCTGGGTTCAATCCCCAGCAACACACACACACACACACACACACACACACACGAGAAAAAAAAAAAAGAAAAATAACTATTCTGGATATGTCATTAATGGAATCATACAATGTGTTGTCTTTTGTTACTGGCTTCTTTCACTCAGCATAATGTCTACAACTTTCTTCCCTAGCGTAGCATATGTCAGTATTTAATTTCTTTCTCCCTAAATCAAGAAATCTATTTAGGCACTATGATTGATGAGACAGTGGTGAAAAGGAAAAGTTACTTGCTCATATGTAAGAGAAAAGCATTGCAGGTAAGCCCTCTGATAAAAATAGACACTTTTTCTCCTTGGTGCTGAAGATCAAACCCAGGACCTCCCTAATGCTAGTCACATCTCTACCACTGAGCCAAACCTTCATCCTCCCTCTCAGAGAAAAAAATAGAACAGTTGATAAGTGATTGGCTAAATAGTTTGGATAGACGACTGGGGAGACTTGTTTTGAGAGGTGACACATGGTTGAAGATCAGAAAGACACGAAAGAGCGAGCCATACAGTGATGAATCAGCTAGAAGAGTTTTTCAAGCAGAAAGAATAGTGCAGAGAGTCAGGAACAAGCCTCATGTTTACAAGAACATCAGAACATCAGTGCTGGAAAAGAATAGGAAAAGAACCAGAAGAGCAGAAGTATTTATCAGCGAATAACAGAACAGTTTGTGGATAGGCTGCATTTTGTTTATCCATTAATCAGTTGCTGGGTATTTGGTTTTTTCCCACTCTGCTGTGGAGAGCGCTGCTGTGAATGCACATGCCCAAGTCTTTCTGTGGGTGTGCTTTCTGCAGTAGCCTCATTGTTGAGTCATGGGATGGCTCTAGAACCCAAAGGTTTACACTGGGAGGGACTGCAGGTCAGCGTGACTAGACTATTTCACATTTCCACTAACAGTGTATGAGGGTCCATTTTCTCCACTACTCACCAAAGCTTATTACTATCTGGCATTTTGATTCTAGCCATCCTTGTGGGTGTGAAGCTGAATCTTATTGTGGTTTTGATTTGAACATCCCAGATGGCTAATGTTTGAGCAAATTTTCATGTGTTTTTTGACCATTTGTTTATTTTCTCTGGAGAACTGTTCCGATATTAAGATTTCGTTGTCTTTATATTGTAATATATTCATATGCAATTATAATATATACATATATAAGACTATGCAATCTCTGTACTTTTAAAAAATTTCTTTGTAGTTATAGATGGGCACAATACCTTTATTTATTTATTTTTATGTGGGGCTGAGAATTGAACCCAGAGCCACACATTTGCCAGGCAAATGCTCTCCCAATGAGTCACAACTGCAGCCCCTCTGATCATACTTCTTCATTCCAAACTGAGTGCCTTTTAATTTATTTTTCATGCCTTTTTGCCCTGGCTAGAACCTCCTATGCAATGTTGAATAGCAGAGTTGTGAATGGATATTTTCTCTTGTTCCAGGGAGGTCATTAAGTGTGAAATTACTATGTACTTTTTTTTTTTTTTTGGTACCAAGGATTGAACCCAGAGGCACTTAACTACTGAGCCACATCCCCTGCCCCCCTTTTTATTTTGAGACAGGTCTCCCTAAGGCTTAGGGCCTTGCTAAGTTGCTGAGTCTGGCTTTGAACTTGGGGTCCTCCTGCCTCAGCAGGAGGGATTACAGACGTGAACCACTACACCCAGCTTGTGCACTTTCTTAAATGTCCATTTTACTAGGCTGATGAGGTTTTCTTCTGTTTCTATTTTACTCCATGTTTATTATGAAAGGGTGTGTTGAATTTTATCAAGTGCCTTTTCTGTGCCTGTAGGTAGGATCATGTGTTTTCTGTCAATGTGTATTTTGTTGGTTTTCTTACGTTGGACCAACCTTGCATTTTCAGGATAAAACACCCTCATGATATGTAATGTTTATATATGTTGTTAGGGCAGTTTGCTGATATTTAATTGAGGATTTTTCATTTATTTTTTATAAATATTGGTCTGGGGGTCTTTGGGGTCATGGCTCAGCAGTAGAGCGCTCACCTAGCACATGTAAGAGCCCTAGGTTTAATCCTCAGCACCACATGGAAATAAATAAAGGTACACTACAACTAAAAAATAAATATTAAAAAAATACTGGTCTGTAGTTTATTTTGGTACTGGGGATTGAACTCAGGAGCATTCAACCACTGAGCCACATCCTCTAAATAAATTTGTCATTTATTTAGGGACAGGGTCTCACTGAGTTGCTTAGTGCCTCACTTTTGCTGAGGCTGACTTTGAAATTGCAATCCTCCTGCCTCAGCCTCCTGAGCCACTGGAATTGCAGGCATGTGTCACTGCACCCAGCATGTAGTTTAGTTTTTGTAGTGTTTGTTTAGTTTTGAAATCAGGGTAAAATAGTCCTCATATAATGAGTTCAGAAGTGTTTCTTCCTCTTCTGTATTTTTTTTTTTTTAATATTTGTTTTTTAGGTGTAGATGGACACAACATAGTGCCTTTTATTTTTATGTGTTGCTGAGGACAGAACCCGGGTCCTGCCCTTGCTAGGCAAGCATTCTACCGCTGAGCCACAATCCCAGTCCCCCTCTAATGTATTTTAGCAGAGCTCTTTTTTTTTTTTTTTTTAAAAAAAAGGTTTTTAAAGTAGCTTTTTTTTTTTTTTTTTTTTTTTTAAGTTAACATTTGTATTACAGGAAAAAAAAAAAAAAAAAAAAAAACCAAGTCATCTAGTCATGAGCAGCTTAATTGGATGTGTCCCTGCAGGTCTAGAAGAGCTTGTTAAGAATTTGTGTTGGGGGTGCTGGGGTTGTGGCTCAGCAGTAGACTTGCCTGACATGTGTGAGGCACTTGGGTGGATCCTCAGTACCACATATAAATAAATGAATAAAATAAAGGTCTATCAACAACTAAAAAAAATATTAAAAAAGAATTAGTGTTAATTCCTTACCATTGGGAATTCAGCAGTGGAGCCTTCCGTTCTGGGCTTTTCTTTGTGGGAAGGTTTTTTGTTTGTTTGTTTGTTTGGCACCAGGTATTGGCTTTGGTTTGGTTCAGGGTCTCACTAAGTTGCTGAGGCTGGCTTTGAACTCAAAATCCTCCTGCCTCAGCCTCCCAAGTTGCTGGGTTTACAGGTGTGTGCCAATATGCCCAGCTGTGGGAAGCTTTTAATTACTTAATTCTTTCTCTTCTTATAGGTATATTCATATTTTTAAAAATTTCTTTGCGACTTGATTTCGGTAGTTTGTGTCTTTTAGGAATTTGTCCATTTCATCTAGTTTATGTCACTTGTTGAATTACAATTGTTTTTCATCATTTTTATTTCTGTTAAGATTGATAGTGTTTTAGTCAGCTTTTTCACTGCTGTGACTAAATGACCCGACCGGCACAACTGTAAAGGAGGAAGAGTTTATTTGGGGGCTCACAGTTTCAGAGGTCTTAATCCACAGACAGTTCCTTGCCGCAGTCTGGCTGGGCACAAATCACGAGCCACTTACAGCTTTGTAGATTCAAACAGCAATTCTTTTTTCCGGATCTCACACCGGCCTTCTATAAACACGTTCTGGGGAAATCCACGTTCTCTGCCCAAATCCACACCCACTGGGCTTCTGTCTCCCAAATATACTGTCTGACCCTAAGAACTCAAGAGGAACTCAGGCAGCAGGATACGCCCTATTCTAAACGGGGACCGCCCTAAACTCAGATTATGCTAAACTGGGAACACCCTAAACACGCATCCGCCCTGGTCCTTGAGCAAGGTCACCTTACATGCAATGTCGCTGCAAAATGTCCTATTTCCACGAGTCCTTCCACTAAAGAAACATGGGGGTACGCTGGCAAGGAAATTGTCATACCTACTTGGCTGATGGCTCCCAGCATCTCCCCCCTTCTGATTAATTAAACAACAAGTAATGTGGCTTAAGGACCGTGCCTGGTAGGTTGTCCAATTCAACATATGGTTCTTACCCGTCATCGGAAAACTGACCTTTAGGCGTCAGCCTCCTGTCTTAGGTTGATACCACTGCAATTGGATCATACCCGTCACTGACTACCGGTCCAGCATATAGCCATTGGCCCCCAAATTTTAGACCATCACTAGCAGAAGGGAGGAGGATACAGAAATGCCACAACACCAAGCCAATTGACAGCTCCTTTGGAAAAATTGCATCACTGGTGACACCATCAGCAAAGATATGCCAGCACTACCACAGTTCCTTTCCTTAGGGCTGGAGGTGAGACTGGAACAACATGGCAGCAGAGTGTGGCAGAGGGAAGCAGCTTCCGCAATCAGAAAGCATAGGGACTCCACAAATATATACCCAAAGCCTCGCCCCAGTTCCCCCCTCCTCCAGCCACACCCGTCATTTCATTACCACCTTGGTAATCCCTGTCAGGGGTTAAATCACTGATTGATCAAGGCTCTCACAACCCAATCATTTCTCCTCTGAACCTTCTTGGATTGTCTCACATGTGAGCTTTTGGGGGGTCACTGCACATCCAAACCATAACAGTTTTGTCTGCCTTTTATTTGTTACAGGTTTTAGTAATTTGAGTCTTCTCTCTCATTGTCATCAGTCTTGCTAAAGGATTGTCAATATTCCTGATCCTTTCAAAGAACCAACTTTTGTTTTGTTGATGTTCTCATGTTATATTCTGTGTTTCATTAATTTTACTTTAGTATTTATTATTTCCTTCCTTCTGGCTTTGGTTTGGTTTCTTCTTTTTCAGGTTTCCTAGGGGAATAATCATGTTGTTGGTTTGTGATCTTTTTTAGTATAAGTATTTACCACTGTAGATTTCACTCATAGCCCTGCTTTTGTTGCATCCTATAAGTTTTATAGGATGTCATTTCATTGTGTTTTGTAACTTTCTTATGTTATCTTTTAGGCTCAATGGTTGTTTTGGAAGGGTGATGTTTAATCCATATTTGTGAATTTTCTAAACTTTTTTGGGTAATGTTTTCTAATTTTCATAAAATAATACTTTGTATGATTTCTGTCATTTAAATACATTAAGAATTGTTGTAGTTGGCTTTTTGTTGCTGTCACTGAAAGATCTGAGAATAGTAATTTTAGAGGAGGAAAAGTTTATTTGGGGGCTCTGAAAGGAAAGTGACCACAACACTCGGAGCAACCAAAAGATCTTTATTGCAGCAGTGCAACAGAGAGAAAAGAAAGAAGGAAAGAGAGAGAGAGTGAGAAAGAGAGAGAGGAAGCACATGCAAGAGAGACAGAGAAAGCAAGAGAGAGAGCAAGAGAGAGGGAGCAAGAGAGAGAGAGAGAGAGAGAGAGAGCAAGAGAGAGAGCAAGAGAGAGGGGGGCCTGGCAGGAGGGAGTTTTTATAGCCCAAATCTAATGGGGCCTCTGGGTCTGCAAGCTGCCTTGTTGGCCCAAGGGGGTTGAGTGCTCAGCCTTGAGCGGGACTTGACACAAACAGGTGATGAAGGACCAGATAGAGGGGGGTTTGAGTGTGTGGGCTATCTTGCAGCCAACATCTGTTCAGCCTGCCCTGCAGACAACACAGTTCAGCCTGCTCTGCACCCAACAGGCTCAAAGTTTCAGAGGTCTCAGTCCTGTTGACGGCTTGCTCCATTCCTTGGGGCTTGAGGCAGGATATCATGGAAGAGAGTGTTGTGGAGGAGAGCAGCTCAGGACATCCACCACAGAGCAGAGAGACTCTACTCACCAGATACAGACTTTCTACCCCTAAAGGGTGCCTCCTGCGACCCACCTCCAGCCACATCCTACCTGCCTTCAGTTACCACTCAGTCACTTCCTGTTAGGGGATTAATTCACTGATTGGGTCAAGGCTCTCATAACCCAATTATTTTACCTCTAAGCCTTCTTGCACTGCTCACATGAGCTTTTGGGGGACACCTGGTATCCAAACCATAATAGACTCATTCTGTGCCTTCACACAGGATTTATCCTAGAAACATACATTTACAAGTAATGTACAGGCTGCACTTGTTGCCTGGAGGGTTTTATAGATGTTAGGTCTAGTTGCTTTGTAGCTGTTCATCTCTTCCATTTCTCAGTAATATTTTGTCTAGTTATTGAAGTGGAATATTGAAGTCTCTGACTATTAATGCTGAATTCTCTATTTCTCATTTCAATTATGTCAGTTTTCACAGTGCATTTTAGGGCTCTAATGTTAGTTGCATGCGTATTTATGATTATTTTGCGGTTTTGTCAGTTATTAGATTCACCTCTTATAAGATGTACCTTTTTAGTCTCTAGTGACAATTTTGTTTTCAAGTGTATCATATCCAGTGTGTTATAGACAGTGCAGGGTCTCTTGGTTGCGGTTTGCATGACATACCTTTGCCTCTCTGTGGCTTTCAGCCTGTCTGGTTTGGTCTTTGAGTCTAAAGTGTGTCTTGTAGAAAGCATATATTTGGATCATGTTTTTCATTTTTCGTTTTTGGCCCATTCTCAATCACTGCCTGTTGAAAGTTTTTAATCCATTTACATTTAATGTAATTACTAGTATATTAGGATTTGCATCTACTATTTTACTATTTGTTTTATTATATATGTTTGTTAGGTCTAGTTGTATGTTCTTTTTTGCTTTTCTTTTTCCATTACTATTGTTTGTATTAATTAATTTCCTGTATATGTTTTAGTTATCATTTCTTTTACTTGCAGTCATGTATTACTTAGAGACAAAGAATTTTTTTTTTTTTTTTTTTTTTTTTTTTTTTTTTTTTGGTACTGGGGATTTAACCCAGGGTTGTTTAACCACTGAGCCATGTCCCCAACCCTTTTAAAAAATGTATTATTTAGAGACAGGGTCTTGCTAAGTTCTTAGGGCCTCACTAACTTGCTGAGGCTGGTCTTGAATTTGCAATCCTCCTACCTCAGCCTCCTGTGTCACTGGGGTTACAGGCACGTGCCATCATGCTCTGTGACAAAGATATAGTCTGAGAAATGCTTCTTTAGGTGATTTTGTCCTTGTGCACATATCACAATGTATTTACACAGACAGGACATAATAGGGCAGTCACTCAATGTAGCCTGGTGTCGTGGTCAAGAGACATGGCAAGCATGGCATGCAGGAGGCTGTGCTGGTGTAACAGTGAGCACTGTTCTGAGGTACCTTATATTTTTAAGTTAATGTAGTTGTTATTGAATTTTGTGTATTGTACATAATTGTATATGCCATACTTTCACATTGACTGGCAATACGATAGGTCTCTTTACAGATGCCTCACGTCACACGCATGGGCAGTGCATTGAACCATATGCTGTGATGACTGTGGTGTCACTAGTGATGGGATCTTTCAGCTGCATTATAGTCTCATGGGGCCACTGTCGTCATTTGTGGCCTGCTGTTGACCAGAGTGGTTTTATGTGGCCCTTGACTGTACTTTTCAATTTTACTGGTGATTAGAATTGATAATCTAAAACAATATAGTTTGGAGTAATACCAACTTAATTTCAATAGTGTACAAAAAGTTGGCTTTAATAGAGCCCTGCTCATTTCTTTCTACTTCCTCTTTGAAATTACACCTTCTACATTATAAACTCGTCAACAGTTCTGTAACTATTGCTTTATACAGATTTCTTTTAATTCAGCTCAGAAGAATTATAAACAAAAATATACTTTACTATCTTTGGTGTTTTTCTGTGTAGTTACCTTGGTGCTGCTTATTTCTTAATGTGGATTTGAATTACTGTTTAGTGCTTTTTCATTTTAGCCCTGAAGACACCTTTTGTTATTTCTCATAGGCAGCTCTCCTTGTGACAAATCTCAGTTTTTGTTTACTTGGAATGTCTGATCCCTTTATTTTCAAAGGACAGTCTCATTGAACATATGGTTCTTGGTTGAGGGGCCTTTCTTCACTGGGAACACACCATGACACTACCTTCTGACCACTCTGATTGTGGATGAGCAGTCAGCTGTGTATCTTATTAGGAATTTTGTATGCTCGAGTTTCATTTCTCTTGCTCCTCACAGTTTTAGTATTGTGTGTCTAAGTGTAGATCACTTTGTCTTTCCTACTTAATATGTGGAGATGAGTGCTTATGTTGCATTTGGGATGTTTTCAGCCATTACTTCCACAACTCTTGTTGTTTCCTTCTCCTCTTCTGAAACTTCCTTTCTGCATGCATTGGCATGTGTGGTGTATTAGTTTTTCTTCATTCTTTTTCTTTCTCTTCTTCAGTGTGGATAATTGGTCTTTGTTTCCTGCCTCTTCCTCCTCCTAGCCTAAGTTTGTCGTTAAGACCCTTTAGTGAATTTTTCTCTTCTAGTTCTTTCAGTTTTGTTTAAAAAAATAATTTCTGTTTGTTTCGTAATTTCCTTTAATTCATTGTAAGTGGTCTCATTTAGTTCTTTGAATATATTTACAATGAAGTCTTTGTCCAGTAAACGCAGGGTTTGGGCTCCTCAGGGATAGATTCTATGTATTGCCTTCCTCTCTCCACTCCCCTGTACTTTCCTATCACTTTATGCGTCTAATCATTTTTTTTTTTTGTTGAAAGGCAAGTGTTTTAAATAGTATAAAATATGGGTACTTTGGAAATTAAACACTCACCCTCTCAGGATTTGTTTTTGCTCTTTGTTTTGTGACTTTCTGGGACAAATTCTGTAAAATCTGTGTTTTTTTCCCTGTGTAACTACTGAAGTCTCTGCTTTATTAGCCCAGTGGCCCACTGAAGTAGGACAGATTCCCTTACGTATCTGGAGACAGCAGGTCATGCGACCTTTGCTGAGTGTGCATGTGTAGAGTGGCTCCCTTACTGTACTGGCTCAGCCTTCATTTCTTGCTGGTTTAGAACGTGGATGTCAGCCAGTGGCAAGACAGGGCCTTTCCAAGTCTCTCCTGGGGACACGTATGCCTTCTAGATTCTCAGGAATATGTTGAGGTTTTCTCCACTGTCTGAACATCTTTTTCCCAAAATTCTCCTGTTAATTTAAAAATAATTTTTTTATTTTTAATTTACATCGTTTGCTCCATTTGTTACTGCTGCTGCCTGAGCTGTGAAGCTGAACAGTTGTCTCTGGTTGTTTTTAACAAATGCCCTGGGAATAGGACTGTTGCCATCTAGGGAGCTCTGAGCCTGTCAGATGGTCAAAGCCTGGAGTGTAGTCTTCTGGAGAGCGGCTGGGTAGGTTAGATAGTGACAGGTCTTGGGAATGCTTTTTGTGGAGTGCTCTTTTTTTTTTTTTTTCTGAGAGAGAGAGAGAGAGAGAGAGAGAGAGAGAGAGAGAATTTTTTTTTAATATTTATTTTTTAGTCTCAGCGTACACAACATCTTTGTTTGTATGTGGTGCTGAGGATTGAACTCGGGCCGCACGCATGCCAGGCGAGTGCGCTACCGCTTGAGCCACATCCCCAGCCCTGTGGAGTGCTCTTGATCTGTTCTGCCACCAAGCGTGGCCACTGGGCTGTGGTGTTCCTAAGGTGTTTGCAAGGTTGCTGGAAAGTTTTCAAGGCTTCTTCAGAGCTGAGGAGAGGAGTCCAAGGCAAATTAAAATGCCACAAACTCGCTCTGCTCACTAAGAGTCAGCCGCTTTCCTTGTATAAACATTCCTTGGATTCCTGTAAGCCTTCAATTTTCAGAGTTCTGACAAAGTTGGTCTTGACCGTTTTTGCCAGTGTTCTTGTTGCTCTATGGAGGAGTGACTTGTGGAAGTCCTTCCTTTGCATCCTGGAAGTGCCTTCCACTTTACTTACCTCTGTGTGGCTGAGGGGCTTCACACACAGCATTTTAGCCTGTTTATCGAAGGGTCACAGCTCTGAGGTCTGTGATTCTGCTTGTTTCTGTTTTGTTCTCTTACTTCCTACATCCAGAGTAAGCTATTACTTATTAGTTTTACTTAATATTTCCTCAGTGTGTGCTGTTCTCTTCCACTTTGAGAGTTCTTGTTACACTGTTTTTTTTTTAATTGTCCCTTTATTTTATTTAATTGTTCGAGGTGCTGAGGATTGAACCCAGTGCCTCACACATGCGAGGTGAGCGCTCTACCCTGAGCCCCAACCCCAGCCCGTTACACTGTTTTCTTTGCTCAAAACACTGCCCCCTGTGGTGGAACTGCTGCTCACTCTCATAGACTCATTCTGATCTGTGGCCATGCCCCTTCCTGGAGACCCCCCTGTGTCTTTGTGCATCCCTTTTGTTTGACCTTGTTTTTCCATCATGGCATGTGTGCATAGTGTGTTTTCTCTCCCTGCTGGTTTTTTGAAGTCAGATGATGAATCACACTTGTCTACATGCTCGGTAAGTGCTCAATTGAAATGTGGAGTAAGGCTACATAGGAGAACATTCCACACTCAGGTACTGTTGCCAGGGATTTCACCCAGTTCATTATTGAACCGAAGGAAGTTTCCACCTTAGAAAAGTTAAATGACAATATATGATTATATGCTAAATCCTCAGTAATGTGCAAGAAGGTAAAATAGTAAGGCAATTAGATTTTTCCCATAGAAATTACTATAGAGTGGTTTCTTTTTTTTTTCCTTTTAGTTGTACACTATCATGGTATCTTTATTTTTTTTATTTTTTAATGTGGTGCAAAGAATCGAACCCAGTGCCTCACACATGCTAGGCAAGTGATCTACCACTGAGTCCCAGCCCCCTATAATAGTGGTTTCTGATGAAAGACTTCCTGTTCAGTTTTTTATAGAAAAGGTCATAGAAGTTAAGCTATGAGTAATTTTGGGTCAGAGGTTTAATCTCCCACAACAGAAGTGGGAACCTCTTTACCTAGGAGTGAGTGGGCTCCAGTGAAACCACACTGATAAAAACACAAATTACAGAGCCACTTGTCTTCCGCTTAGACCTTTATCTCTTTTTCTATTTTGGTACCAGGGATTGAACTCAGGGGCACATGGCCACCAAGCCACATCCCCAGCCCTATTTCGATTTATTTATTTATTTATTTTAAATATTTTCTTTTTAGTTGTAGTTAGACACAATACATTTATTTATTTACTTATTTGGTGCTGAGGATGGAATCCAGCGCCTCACACGTGCTAGGCAAGTGCTGTACCACTGAGCCACAACCCCAGCCCCCCCCAGCCCTATTTTGTAAATACAAAAATTTAGAGATAGGGTCTCAGTGAGTTGCTTAGAGCCTCACTTTACTGAGGCTGACTATGAACTCACGGTCCTCCTGTCTCAGCCTCTGGGATTACAGGCGAAGGCCACCATGCCCAGCTAGTCCTTTATCTCTCTCTTTTTTAAAATTTATTTATTTTTTCAATTTTCACTTTTTAGTGGTACTGGAGATCGAACCCAGGGCTTTGTGCTTGTGAGGCAAGCACTACCAACTGAGCTACATCCCCAGCCTAGACCTTTATCTCTTAAGACCAAATCTTGCCCTCATTCTTGGTCTTATCCACATGAAGTGGTCAGAGACTTGCAGAAAGTATGCAGATATGCATGCTGCTTATTTATGGGAGTAAATCATTCTAATTAGGTGGTTATTATAGAGAAAATATCGTTCAAAAGCTGACATTTTTAACCCATATGCTAATAGTAGGTGGTCTCAAGTTTACCTCATTTGTATCCTGAGTGTTAACACACCTAGCTTTACATTCACCCCAAGCCTGATCTGGGGATCATCACTGTGTAGAGTCAGACATGGGCTCCTGCATGGCCAATAGTTTCCTAAGAATCAAACCAGTAAGCAAGTTGTTTATCCTCTTTGAGTTGTTTATTGCCTTTTCCTCATAGGTAAAGTTACTCTAGGACAGAAGGGCTCTTTTACTTTTTTTTTTTTTTTTTTAAAGAATTTTGTTTATTTATTTATTTATTTAAGTTTTTGGTGGGCACAACATCTTTGTATGTGGTGCTGAGAATTGAACCCAGGCCGCACGCATGCCAGGTGAGCGCGCTACCACTTGAGCCACATCCCCAGCAGGGCTCTTTTACTTATGTTTCTTACAGCAAGCCTAAGTGATTGCAAAAAAATAAGATTCTGATTCATTTATCATTGGACATCTGAATTGGTAGAGGCAGATGAAATTGACTGATAGAGTGCATTACAAGAATCATTTAAAGGTTTCCACTTTTAATCCAGAGGTCACAGTTTACTGGAAAAAATAGGTAAATTAACCATAAAATGTAAGAAGTAGCATGAAGCTGGGCATGGTAGTGCACACCTGTAATCCCAGTGACTTGGGAGATTGAGGAAGGAGGATCTCAAGTTTAAGGCAACATAGTGAAACCCTGTCTCGAAATAAAAAAGGGGTTGGAGATGTAGCTCAGTGTAAAGCACTCCTGGGTTCAATCCCTAGTTACTTCCCCCCCCAAAAAAAAAAACAAAGAAAAACTATAAATGAAGAGGATTGAAGAGGGATGAGTGGAGTGAAGGGAGGGGAGTGGGGCGAGGGCTACTGACTGGATGGAGCGGGTTGTGTTCCATGCTTTTATGATTATATATCCTGATGTTGTACATTCCTGAAAAGGAAAAAAGACTCCTGTGTCATATTGGGGGGAGAGGTGTTAGCAGGGCTTCCCAGAAGTGGTGGCAGAGATGGCAGACGTGCAGTGAGTGTGGAGATGCGGGCAGGTCAGGGAAGTTTCAGGTTGGTGAGGGAGCATCAGGTGAGAGTGGGAGGAAGAGGCTGGATCCTGAAGGGTCTTACAGGTTAGAGTGAGGATTTTTTGTTGTTTTTTCTGGGAGAAGTAGAAAGCTATTGAAGGCTTTTAAGCAGGGTATGGCCAAATTTATTTGCATTTTTGAAAGATCATAAATGAACTCAGATCACTTCTGAAACAGGGAAGTTAGACTCAGTTAGGGAGAGCAGTTGGGAGTCACACTTTGAGAATGCAGGAAGGTGAGGATTAATGCCATGCTGGTAGGGAAAGCAGGGAGGACTGAGGAGGCAGGGGGAGTGCAGCACTACTAGTTGACTATGCAGAGGGTTCAGGCTCTTAGCTTGGGAATTCAAGAGGAAGTGGTTCATTGACAGTGGAGGAAAGAGAAGAGCAGGAGAGACTTTGTAGGAAGGGATCTGCATTGTAGGGTTGGTTGAGGTTGACTTACCATAGAACTTGCAGGTAGAGTTGTTCCTTTGCCTCTGGTCAGGTCTGAGATTTGGGATAAGCAGTCTTGATTGCTGATGGATTTGAGGGTGGTCAGACAAGAGGGAGGTTGGCTGTAGATAAAGCAGGGTACTGTGGGTGTGTGGTGAGGGAATGTGGTACCATAATCTTTTGTCACTGTTTTGTGGTATTTGTTTTTGAAGCATTGTGACTTTGTATACATAATTGCATGTTTTTCTGGATTTTGTATTTTTTTTTCCACTGATTACTGTTAGCATCTCCACAGTTAAAATATTTTTGTAAAAACCTTATTATCTTTTGGACTTTTTTTCAAATACTTAGAGAAACTATTTCTCCCTGCTATGAATTTTATGATTATTTTGTTGATTCAAAACAAATTCTGTTGGGATAATGATTGGAATTGCAAAATGGTTTCATTGCTTCCAGATTACTATGCTTCTGCTTACTTTTGTAGTTCCTTGTTTCATTTTCAGTATTTATTTGTTGAGCATTTGCTTTGTTTCAGATGACTGTGTACGTATTTCAGGGAGGTTTAGGAAAAGGTTTCGCTGGTTATTCATCTGTAATTTCCTTGCTTTATATTTTATCCAGAATGCAGATATCCATTGCATAGGTGAGGAAAGGGTTTTAATTGGTGCTTTAAAGGGTCTTGTAGTCTGTGGAGTAAACTAGTAAGGTGGGTGAATGTGCCACGAAAATGTTGTTACCAAGTGACTGTAGGTTACAGAAGAGGGAGCAACTGATGGCAGCGAAAGGAAAGGCGGGGCAGGGGGCAGGAAGAGGGAGCAGGACTGGAGCCCTGGGGAGACCTGTGTGGAGGGGAGAAAGGGTGTGGCACTGGAGCAGCAGAGGCGGGCCGGGCGCCTGGTGTGGGTGCAGTGGTCCTGAAGAGGGCAGGCCACTTGTGCAAGTGCTGGGTGACCAGAAAAAGGAGAAGGAGCCATAGCTCCATCCTTTACAGGTCCTTCTCATGTGACCCACATCATTGTCATGCAGTGAAAAAGGACTTGCAGGTTTTCCTTTTCCTTTTGTAACATCCCCTAGTCTGTCTTCTTCCTCTTGTGATTTATGTTCTAATTACTTGTAAAAGAGTTTGATTATTATCTAACCCATTTGTCAGCTTTTTGTCACTGTGACAAATACCTGAGAAAAACAACTTTTTAAAGGAGGAAAGAATTATTTTGGTTCATGAGATTTTAGTCCATGGTCAGTTGGCTTCAAAGCAGAATCATCACGGTGAAAGGGTGACAGAGGAATGCTGTTCAGTTCAAGCATCTGGGGAGCAGAGGGTCAGCGAGGGGCCGGCAACAAGAAATACCCTTCCAGTGCACATCCCCAGTGACCTGCTTCTTCCAGCCGTGTCCCACCTCAAGCAGTTTCCACCCTCGCCCCTGTAGTTCCTCAGCTGTCAGTGGATTAACCCACTGGTGGGGTCCAAGCTCTCATGATCAGTCACTTTCCGAAGGCCCCACCTCTGAACATGCTGCCCTGAGACCAAGCCTTCACACAGGAGACCTGGAGGACAGTCCAGATCCAGCTGTAGCAAGGATGCTGCTCGACACTTTATGTAATGTGCCTGTGACTAAGAAAAACCTGCATCCAGCCCAGAACTCAGGTCTTACTCTAGTAGGTTTCTTTTAAGTTAATTCAATGCCATCTTTTTTCCCTTTTCTAGTTGCTTTTGATTCTCAAAGGAAGTTGGTAGAGAAATGGCATAAACTTGAGTTACTGAAGGAGATTATAATTTGAGTAGTTAGCGTTCTTTGTATTCTTTGTCATGGGCAGTTTAAAACAAATGATAAATATGAGCTTGGAGAATCTACAAGAGGAACAGAGTGGCCAACCATGATCTTATTTACAGGCTTAGAACTTATTTTTAAGTTATAATAATATAATTATAACTTATTATTATAAGTTAAAATAAACTCTGATAATAATCAAACTCTTTTACAGGCTTATAACTTATTATTACTTAGAACTTAGTAACTTAAACGTCTTGTTTTGTTGTATTTTAACTATTTATTATGAAAAAATTGAAATGTTTCCACAAACAGATGGTGCTGTTGAGCACTTCAGCTTTTGTCATCTAGCTTCCAAGTTGACTCGGCAGTCTCGTCTTACAGAACCTCCCCCTCACTCCTGCCCTCTGATCATGTTGAAGCAATCCAGTTATTATTTCATTTAACTTAAACTTCTAAAACTCTTATATTGAGTTCATCCTGTGCCCTATTTGTTTCCTAGACATTAGGTCCTCCTAGAAGTAGTATTCCACTAGGTCTTCCTTGCCCAGTGAAGTTTATTGACAGGTTCTTTTCCTCTAGGAAGATGAGTCCAGATGACTTTCAGAGAGTGTCAGTGTGTAGATCGTGTTCTTCTTGCCATTTACCACTTCTCGGCAGTGGCTCCAGCTCCAGTCCCAGCCCCTAGAGTGCTGGGGAAAAGTGCCCCGTGTTGGTGCTATGATCCTGAGCAGACTATGGAGAGACCTTGCAACATGGGTTCATTTGTCTCAGGTTTGGTGTCTGCTGAATGGCATAGTTGTCACTCCAAATTAACCTGTGGGTACTCACGGGCAGGCTCAGTTGTGATGCATTTATTTTTACTTTTATTTACAAGCTAGAAGTAGAGGGACAAACCAGCAACAGACTGGACTTTAGACAAAGCCAAAGCTGATGCCATATTGATTGGCATCATGAATAGGCACAAGAAGCTCACGATTGCTGTGGGAAGTAGCTAATCATCAACCAGGAAAGAATGGCTGTGGGCCACTGCATTTTGTAATTTGTCTTTTTTGGGGACATTTCCCCAGCATCTTTTTGTACCTGGAATAGGCAGCCAGCAGGGTGAAGTAAGTGTGCTCATGAGTCCATGTGTCTGGGCCAAGATGTATAGGGGGTATTGGGTCTTGCTGACCACTGACCTCTGTATCCCTGTATTTGTTTACCAATGCTAGTGTTCTCTCTCTCTCTCTCTCTCTCTCTCTCTCTCTCTCTCTCCTTCTCATTACTGGGGATTGATCCCAAGGGTGAGCTATTTCCCAGCCCTTTTTATTTTTTACTTTTTATTTTAGGATGGGATCTTGCAAAGTTGCCCCTGGCCTCAAATTTATGATCCTCCTATCTCAGCTTCCTCAATAGCTGCAATTACAAGTTTGTACCATGACACCTGGCCCAATGGTATTTTACAGTTGCAATCTACTTTATAAAAATTATAAAGATTGAGGGGTTAGGATTGTAGCTTAGTGGTAGAGTGCTCGCCTAACATGCTGGGGCACTGAGTTCGATCCTCAGTACCACATAAAGCAAAATATAGACATTGTGTCCACCTATAACTAAAAAGTAAATATTTTTTAAAAATTACAAAGATTGGGATCTGGAGGTGTAATTCAGTGGTGGAGTTCTTGCTTAGTATTTGTGAGACCTTGGGTTCAATCTTCAGTACTGCAGTGAATGAATGAATAGAAAAAGAAAAATGTTTGTAATGATCTAAGTATAGAAATATAATGTCAGCACTCTCCTCTAAAGCATTGTTTTTGGGTGTCTATTTCATGTGGCCTCCTGGGAAAGAGCAGTCCTATTAATAGTGATTTCTCAGATTGTTTGTTATGATTTCAAATCCTTTTTCTTTCCCCTAAAAATAGAAATGAAACCAAACATTCTGTTGTTCTTCTCTAGCTCAGCCTCAACCCTGTGAATATTCCAGGAGGGAAACGATTGGTACTGCTTGTCTGGAAATACAGTGAGAGACACTTACATGCACACAGTGGTTGAATGAGTAAAGGTTTGACTTTCTTCTTGAATCAAAGGGCTTCTTAAATCATGGACGTGGTGGTACATGGCTATAATCCCAGTGACTCAAGAGGTTGTTGTAGGCCAGCCTCAGCAACTTAGACTCTGTTTCAAAATAAAAATTAAAAGGGGGTTGGACGTGGCTCTGTGCATGCCTAGCATTTGTGAGGACCTGGGTTCAATCCTTAGTACTGCTCAAAGGAAAAGGAAAAAGATCTGCTTTTTAAGAGTCTGAGAAGAGCCAGTAGGACAGTGTAAGCAGCTCTGCAGTGTCACCTGGAGAGAGAAGCTTTGCAGCCCCGTTGGCACTGTTGCCTCTAGGAGCTCGGTGTGCACACTGCTGGTGTCTGCTCATCGTGCCTGGTGGAGGTAGACCAGGTTTCTGTGTTTCAGGCACCTAGAACCCTCGTGGCCTGCGTCCCATCTGTAGGACAGAGTCTACGTGGCATGTTTATTGCTCAAGTTGGTTTTTATGCATTGATTGGAGTAAGTAAAATACATGAGATAAAATAAAAAGTGACCTTTGACAAACAGGTAAGGTTTAGAAAAGAGGTGAAGAAAACTTGTTGGGTCTCAGCTTATACATCTGAAAATGAGAGCACTGACTCTGGATGACGTGAGGCCTCTTTTAGCACTGGTGCCACATGCTTCTGTGATTCTCCAAGTCCAAGAATCGTCCAAAGCAAGACAATCGGGCTCCATGAACTTAGTGTAAGTAATGGGAATGTTTTGGGGAAAGCAGAGTCCTCCTCTGTTCCTTTTCGGTATCCCTTACAAAGCCTTTTGAAGGGATATAGAACACACCCCCTAATATTATAGGGGAGACAGTATTTGTTTGTTTAATGCCACAGAAATAAAAACTTGATGTGTCACTTGACAGCTGCACATGGGCTGGAAACATGACAGCATTTTCTTTTCCCTATATTATTCCTTAGATACGATGGAATTGCCCTCATCTGAACCCTATGAAAACTTCCAAGGTTAGGAGTGCATCCTCAGTTACTTCACTGTGAACAAGAAACTGCCAGCTTGGGTGATGACCTGTCAACCTGATCTCAGTCAGTCCTGCTTTGTAGATGCCTATAGATAGGTAGATAGGGATTTCTTATTTCCTTCCTCCCTCCCTCCCATCCTTCCTTTCTTTCCCATACTGAGTACTCGGTCATATCCCTGGCCCTAGGGATTTCTTGACAGGTGGAGAAACAACACAGATTTAGTGTTGCATGTCTTTGAATAAATAATCCTTTTAAAGACTATTTTCAAGAAAGAGCCCCCCCCTCCCAGGCTTTGAGCTGATGATTGACATAATCCTTATGTTTTAAAAGGATTCCTCTGGCTGTGGAGTTGAGAATAGGCTGTAAGGGATAGGAGTAGAGTGGAGGATACCTGCTGGTGGTCCTGGTTGAAGACACCAAATTCTGATGGATTTTGAAGGAAAAACCAATAGCATTTTTTTTTTTTTGGGGGGTGTCAGATTTGGATGAGGAAGATGACTCAAATATGTATTGAGTGCTTTAAAATCTATATATTCCCACCCTCCTTGACCCAGCAGTTCCTTTTCTAAAATTTTAAGAAAATAATTCTGTATGAAAGTTCTTTGTATATACAAGAATATTTATCAAAGTATAATTTAGAGTAATGCATTCTTTTTTCAGTTTTGATGTTTTAAAGAAAATGTCCAATGATTTTTTTAATCCATAATCCCTCCAGTGCCTTTAGGACTTGAGAAAATTTCCATTCTGCTTCTTTGCTTTGCTTGTTGTTTCTATCTCATCAGCTTTCTCCATGGCCTTCACTGTTCACTTAAAAAAATATATATATATGATTATTAACCCATATTAGTTGTACAAGTTACCAGGTCTCATTGTGACATTTCCACACTCTCATATGTCATCCTGCCTCCCTGCTATCCTTGCTCTTCTCTTAGTGCCCTTTTCCTGGTAGGTCCTCTAGTACTTTCTGATTGTCTTTTTAAAATTATTTTAAGTTCAAGATTCCACAAATGAGAGAAAATGTGATATTTGTTCATGTCTGGCTTATTTTACTGACACGATGATCCCTAGTCCCATCCATGAGATGACATGATTTTATTTTTTATGGCTGAATAATGCTCCGTTGTGTATATAATATGTACAATATATATACACACACATATATTTTTTAATTCATCTGTTTGACACGTATTGTTACCAAACCCACATTTGGAGGCTTATCCCATAAAAAACCCTGTGTCTGAGATTCAAGTGTTGGGGAGAAAGAAAGGCTTTTTTCAGGGGTTGAAGCATAGAGAGAGCAACTTTCTTGCAAACCAGCTTGTCCACTCCAGTGGGTTGAGGGGTACAGATAGAAGAGAAGAGCTATGTGGAAGAGAGAGGTATAGAAAAGGAATGTCCCTGTCTCTTCTGGAAACAGGCAGAGCTCCTCCCAGGACTTGGGTACCATCTCTTCACTCTTCTCTGGTCTCGTGCCTCCAGTCATGGTGCCTGGGAGGAAGGAGGCATGGTTAGCCTTAAGGGAGGGGTGGGAGAGATCATGCAAGTCCAGGTCAAGCTATCCCTATATTATAGTTGTGGACAAAACATTTCTCAAGCGTGCAGAGCTGAGTAGAATCTGACCCTGAAGTTAATACAACAAAGAAGACCCAACAGGAAGACAGGGATACCAAGCCTTTCCCCTCATTCTGGTCACCCATGGGACATCGCAGGCCCAAGTGAAGAGTTGGTGTTTTCAACAAAATTGGCTTTCAGATCCCTGATACCTAGACAACTGCTGTCGACATAACCCACACATCAGAGGCGTTACCCTTAGCAAAGCTAGTGGGAAGCTGCTGATCTGTTGCCCAGCTCTGTGGTCACTGCTTTGTAAGTCAGTTAACAACAGGTGATGCTGGAGGGTTTGCTTGGTGTTTCTGGGCCATAGTTCCCCCCTTATCTTTGTTCATTGCTCCTCCTGAGGGGGTAAGGTCTATTAGACGTGGTTCAGGAGGCCACCCTGGACCCCACTGATTTTAGCTGGTCTGTTCTAAGGGGCTGTTAATCTTTAAACCCTCTGTCCTTGGGGATGAGCAGAATTAGAGGTTATTCAGGCAAGTTCAGTAAGGTAATATGGCAGTGCCGTTGGTTAATGAGTTCCCCTTTTTTTCCTTTTGCTTCTCCTTTTTAGCGGGTGCTGATGGGCAAAAGTCCATTTATCCTCTATAACTTCTTCCAGCTGAATTTGGGTATCATTAAGGGGCCTGATAGAGCAGTGAAATGTCCCTCTTGTTAACTTAAGTAGGTCTAGTTAGTGCCTAGTTGTAGGCCTGTTTATAACATGGAGTGACTACCATTTGTGATTTCATGGCTTTCAATCTTCAGCTACAGATGAAACCAGACAGTCGAGAATGCATAGCCAAAAAAGTAGGGTAGCTGTCCAGGGGCCCCGGAGACAGAAACCAGGCGATGTCTGGTACCATGTTTTGAACATCCTGGGCCAAGCTGTCTATAAGAGCCTGTGTTTCCCAGTATCACAGGAGTTTACATAAAACAGTAGGATGTGTTGGATGTACGTCCTGCTGCCTGGGCAGTCCAAACAGATGTTAAGTATCACCTTATGCCAGGTACTTAAGCCTAAAAGTAAAAGAACCATGTGAACTGTGAGAACACAAGGGAAGTCAAAGCCAGAGAGTATCCAATTGGACCCCTTGCATAGGGGCTTTTTTCTCTTTTAAGTGGTTCCACAGGCATGGGCCACTGGAGAAAACCATACCTGGGCTCAGTGAACGCAGTCATTTTCTTGTCTTGACCTGAACAGAGATCCCTTTTCAGAGCTGTGAACTCTGTCTTCACTGTGGAGGTGCCTAATGTTGAAAGGCTTCTGTTTTTCATCTCCTTTTTTCCTGGGTTACCATCACATACCCAGATTTGTGGTGTTCTTGGTCCATAAAACTATTTCCATATGTGTACATCCCAAGGTCTGAATTTTCCAGTAGTAGGTCTGTTAGATGAGGCTCAGACAGACAGTTCTGGCAGAGCCTTTTGTGATGGTTCTTATCAGGCTCCTTTTTTACCTCCTGGCTTTATATACCTTTTGGTGGGACTGACCCAAGTGACTCCCTCTTGATTCTGATCTTTTATATTCCCTCTTGTCTTTGTGAGAGTTTCCTTGAAGATAATGCTAATCAGCCATCCTGTTTGTCCCTTTGTTGGTCTAATCTGGTCCTATGTTAGAGGATAATGATTGACAATTGGGAGTCAGTGTCACAACCCTTTTAGCTACATTTGAACAGTGGAGTTGAGGAGGAGTGGCTTGTAGGCCAAGCTTGCCTGGATTCCATTAAGTTTAATTTTATTCTTGTAGGCAGTGGCTTCCATTTCACAACACTGGGAAAGATCATTGTTAGAAGCAGTACTTCTGCATAATTTTTAAAAGACACTAATTACAGAGTTTTAAAGGAAAACATAAAACAGAACCAAAAGAACAAAACAAATTCAGTTGTGTAGTGGTTTTGAACCACTACAGAATGAAGAGAATCAAAGGAAAACCAATTTGTATAGTAATTTAAATTTTTTTTAAATTTTTTTTTTTTTTGAGAGAGAGAGAGAGAGAATTTTAATATTTATTTTTTAGTTTTCGGCAGACACAACATCTTTTGTTTGTATGTGGTGCTGAGGATCGAACCCGGGCCGCACGCATGCCAGGCGAGCGCGCTACCGCTTGAGCCACATCCCCAGCCCAGTAATTTAAATTTCTATCAGAAAGCTATATTTAAGAGTACTTGTTAGAGGCTGTTCCATGAATCTGGTAAATGCTTTGGAGAAGAATCAAAACTGTAGCTCATTGGTAGAGTGCTTGTCTCACATGTGTGAGGCACTGGGTTCCATCCTTGGCACCACATAAAAATAAAGGAATAAATAAAGATATTGTGTCCATATATATTTTTAAAAAATAACTGGGTGATACAGAGTTGGAGGAGTTGTGGCTACAATTTGACCAGCGCTTAGCAATTGACAAGACAATTCAGTTATTTCATGCACAGCATTTTAAAATTACAATCATGACTAATGCCAGGACCATCAGACTTCTAAAGTTTATATAATAAGGGCTGGGGGTATAGCTCAGTGGCAAAGCGCTTGCCTTGCACATGTGAGGCACTGGGTTTGATCCTAAGCATCACATAAAAATAAACAAATATAATAAAGACATGCTCTCCATCTACAACTACAAAAAAAAAAAAAACTTAAAAAAGATTATATAATAGCTTTAGAATATTGACATAAAATTCATACCATATATCACATATATTGTAAAATAATAGGTGTGTGTTCAGAGTTATAAACCATATTTAGCCAGAGTTTAAAGTGACAATTCAGAAGATTAAAAAACAGATGTTTAAATAAACCTTAATTCTTTTAAATTTTCAGTTTTCCTAGCAATCAGAAACCTAATAAGGATTGGAAAAAAAAAACAAAACACCCATAGTTATCTTGAAAAAAACCAAATTTTGTTTCCTAGGCCAGTTCTGTAAAATTTTACTAAAAACAGCTCAAAACTTAAGAAAACTCTATTGCTTTAAACATAGGGATTTTTATGAGAGCTGGATAGTTATGCACAATAGTAGGCAAACTCACACGCGCCTGGAATTTGGTTGTGGCTCTTGATTCTCCTTTCCCCTCATCTTTTCACCCTCCCCCGTTCTCCTTCCTCCTCTCTGCCAGGCTTCCTTTTTTTACATTTGCCTGGTTCGTTTTACTTATGCCAAAGGTGACATTCCCTGTGGTACATTTACATACATGTATTTTTAAAATACATCTGCGTGGCTTCCTCTTCCTGTCTCTTCACTCTGCTTCTAGATCTCCTTCTGCATTACCATCTTCCCATTATTATACCCTCTTCTTCTCTCCCCCTTTCTTTTATTTTACTCTAGCTTCTGCATATAATGGAAAACCTTCAACCTTTGAATTTCTGAGTTTGGCTGTTTTCACTTAGAATGATGTTCTCCACTTACTGGCAGATGCCATGATTTGATTCTTCTTTATGACTGAGTAAAATTCCATTGTGTATGTATGCCACAGTTTCTTAATCCACTCATCTATTGGTGAACACCTGGGTTGATTCCATAATTTAGCTACTGTGAATTGTGCTCCTGTAAACATTGAGGTGGCTGAATCACTATATTATGCTGATTTTAAGTCTTTTGGGAAAAAACTAAGAAATAGGGTAATTGGTTCATGTGGTGGTTCCATCCCTAGTTTTTTGAGGAATCTCCATACTGCTTTCCGTTGTGTGATTAAACTAGTCTTTAGTCCCTCCAGTAAAGTTCAAGTGTACCTTTTCCCCCACATCCTTGCCAGCATTTATTTTTTGCTTCGTTTCCTTCCTTAAATTTGCATTTTGAAACAGATTCATAAAAAATTTCTGAATTTGTGCTCTCCTTTAGCTTTCCCACCCCTGTTGGAGTCTCAGCCTCAGTGCCACCTTAAGAAGACTTTCCTATTGATTGATCACTTTTAAAAAAAAATTTTTTTTTAGATGTATGGACCTTTATTTTATTCATTTATTTATATATGGTGCTGAGAATCAAACCCAGTGCCTCACACAGGCTAAGCAAGTGCTCAACCATTGAGCCACCGCCTCAGCCCCTTGATTGATCACTTTTGAAAAATAGACATGTATGCTCTGTGTGTGTGTGCTGTGTATGTGTGGGTGTGTGTGCATCTGCGTGCCATGTATGCATGAGTATGTGCATGCATGTATGTGTGTGCATGCGTGTGCAGTGTGTGTGCCATGTGCATGAGTGGGTGCATGTGCTGTGTGCGTGTCTGTTGTGTGCGTGCGTATGCTGTGTGTGCGTGTGCGTGTGTGTGTGTGTGTGTGTGTGTGTGTGAGAGAGAGAGAGAATCGGAAGAGGAGGGACAGCTTGGTCCTTGTTTTCTGTTTGGGAGCCTGCATAATCATTTCCTACATACTTAAACTTGGTAGGATAGGTCCTGATGGGATTTGTTGTCATTTGTTTTGCTTGAAATGTAGACCCTTCCTTGCCTCTAGAGACAGTTGTCTTTTTGTAGTTCAGGAAGGTTTTATTTTTGAACTTGTAATGTAGTTTTAGTTTCTTCAACCAAAATGTTGTTATTATAGTGTTGAATTTTAATTCTCCTTTTTGTATATTACTCTCTTTTTTTGCCATTCTCTTTTCTTCCCACATATTTCGTTTTACATTGAACACTGGGAAAGCACCTTAATTGTATATCCATGTCATGGAAGTTTTCTGTGTAGACATTTCAGTGCTTATCTTAATTAATGCTTCTTCCTTTGCAGTTTTTTCTTAATTAAGCCAGCCTTTTAATCTCTACCTATTTGTGGTTCTTTGTTGAAGCTTTATGCTTGGCACAATAATGTGTCATAGACATATCTCAGGTGGATTGAATACTTGCATAAACAAAAACCAGATCTTGGTTGATGTGTGCAACTGAGAGTGTTAAAATGTTTTTCTATTAATGTGTTCTTTTTTAAAAGAAAGCTATATTGAGATGCAGGTGTATATACCACAAAACTCATCCATTGTGAGAGTATAGTACCATGATTTTTAGGTTTCATAGAGTTGTATAACTGTGATAATATCCTGCTTTTAGAATATTCCAGTTCTTACAAGGCGTCCCTTCGTGCCTGTTTGTAGTTAAGTCCTTGCTTCTGTACTCTGTCTGTAAATCTGCCTCATGTGGATGTTTGTATAGATGCATGCAAAGTTACTGCTCATTTACACACAGATACACTTTTGCAGTTGTTTATATGTAAACAGCTGTTAAGTAAGGTGTGTAATGGACACACACACATACATACACTGTGTGGTTGCTTTCATCTCCACGTGTGGCTTTCTGGGGTCGCCTGCTTTCCAAGTGGTTCTGTGGGCTTGAACCAATTTATCGAACATTTGCTGAAAATTTATAATGCTGTGAGGCTAAAGAAATACTATAACGAAATATTTCCCCCAAGCACTGTGATGAATCCCATAGCACTGGATTCCAAATTAAATTGTTAATAACTCTGACTCTGGTGTGGGGTCCAGAAGCTGCATTTTAAAGAATTGTATTACTTTAAAAAAATTTTTTTTGTTGCCAATGGACTATTTATTTATTTATTTTTATTTACATGGTGCTGAGATCAAACCCAGAGCTTCACACATGCTAGGCAAGAGCTCTGCCACTGAGCCACAGCCCCACCCCAGAAGCTGCAGTTTTTAAAGGAAATAAGAATGGATGTGGACCCGAGCGTCTCCAGCAGCCAGGCTTTGGTCCCCTGTCAGTAGCAGCGTGTGGGGCAGGAGCAGCTGTACACATGGCCCTGGCTTGTGCTTTGGCAGCGTACTTTCATGACTCCCCTGATGTCCACATGCAGGCTTGGGTTGACCCACCTGCCCTGACTCTGGCTGAGCCTCAGCCTGCCACAGTGCCATCCTCTTGCTCACTGACCACCTGGTCCACCACTTATGTGACGGTGCACCTGAACATGTGTATTACTTACCACTCCAAATGCGGCACCCACTCCAGCAATAAAGCGGCCGCTCCTCCTGGCTTGCCCTGCCTGCCCTGCTCTGCAGAGCCTCTGTGCCTACTAAGCAGCAAGGAGCTTTACCCAGCATTCACAGTTCAAACATAAATGTTTTTTAGGTTGTTGTACCCTTTGATTGATTTCCAGAGCACCAAATGTTTTATTTTTTGTTTGTGGGGATTTTTTTGTTTTTGTTTTGTTCCTGGATAAGTCTCATCCAGCTTTTCCCTTGGTTTGGGTAGAAGAATTGCTGGAAGTGCTCCTTTCAGAGTGTATTCTTTTTCTAGAGTAGTCATTTCCCCAGTCACACTTACTGTGTTAATCAGGGTCAGAGAAGCAGAACTAAGAGAATCTGTGGGGGGATGCAGACACGGACAGAATAGATGGTTTTTTGTTTGTTTGTTTGTTTTAGGTATTTTGTTTTTATTTATAGGTGGACACAATATCTTTATTTTTATGTGGTGCTGAGGATTGAACCCAGTGCCTTATGCATGATAGGCAAGTGCTCTACCTCTGCGCCACATCCCCAGCCCAGAAGAGATGAATTTTAAGGAATCAGCTGATGCTGTCATGGGGCTGGCAGGTCTGCAATCCACAGGGCAGTCTGGCAGGTGTAGCAGTCTGGAAGCTCTGGCAGTGGTTCTGTGCTGTTTTGGGATTTTCTACTTTTTTGAAAAAAAATTGTCTGTTAAAGTCTTTAACAGTTAAGGCCCTCCTGTGTTGTGGAGAGTGACTTACTTGACTCAGAATCTGTCAATTTAAATGTTAGTCACATCTGAAAATTCTTCCAACAACATTTTTGTTGGTGTTTGACCAAACAGATGCTCACCGTGGCCTGGCCAGGTTGACACGTGGAACTAACGTCATGCTGTCCTCTGAAGATGCAGGTCCTTGTCTTAGTGCGAGTGTGGTCTGATTGCTCTCTGCTTCTCAGGGTGGACCCTTGCTCCCACTGGACCGGCAGTTCTAGCTGTTTACATATTTGACCACGGGGCACCTGCAGCTTTGGAGTGCCCTGCGTCCAAACCTCACCCCTTCCTCCAGGGCTCAGTCACAGGCCTGTGTGCCAGCAAGCATGTGAACACTAGCTCTCCTTAAGGGGTTGTGTCCTGTCAAGCCCTTGGGCTCTGCCTGCACAGTCTTTTCAGTTGGCCTGTGTGCCCCTTTTCCTATTGCTGCCTTATCCCTCTGTGCATTTCTTTGAGTGCTGATCACATTTTATTGTCACTGTTTGCATATCTGTTTGAAGACTTTGTCTTCTGAGAGCAAAGCTCCTACACTGCCCTCCTTCTCATGGTCTATCCTGGTCAGATGTGGACTTCTGGTCTGCATTGCCTGAATGAACACTGAAACTCTGTTGAGGATTTGGAAGCTACATTCATACTTCTTTTATAATAGTTTCTCATCATTCTGGAATGTGGAGATGGTGACTATTTGGGGATGAAGCAAACTTGAGTGCAAGTTGTCAGCCTTGGGTCAGATGCCAGGCATGCTTGGGTGTCTTTAATACTTGCTTGACTCCTTGGTGCAGACGCTTTTATTTTTTCTCCTGTCCTATGCCTGCTATGTAGACGTTTTGAAGCAGAATTTACTGCTGGCATGTCAGACCTGTTCCACTAAGAAAAGTTCTTTCTGATAATTTATTTATTCACGCATGTTGTTTTGAGGATCAAAAAAGGGCCTCATGCATGCTGGGCAAGTGCTGGACCACTGAGCGAAGCCCAGCGAGGAGTTCCTGCTCACTTTTGTATTTACTGTGTTCTGAGAATGCCAGGGATGCTTTGGCTTCTTCACACCTGGAACTCAGTGGTTGGTAGCTGGTGACTGTAAACAATCAAATAATGTGATGATAAATAAACTTTTTCCTTGTCTTACCAGATATTAATCATCTTTCTGAAGTAGAATCTCCATGGCCTGAACATTTTTTGAAAATCATTTTGAGCAAAGTACTTGTTTAATAACAAGATAGCCACATCAAGATGGTTGGAAAACTGAAGCAGAATTTACTATTGGCGTGCCTGGTGATCAGTTCTGTGACAGTATTTTACTTGGGCCAGCATGCCATGGAATGCCACCACCGAATAGAGGAACGTAGCCAGCCAGCCAAATTGGAGAGCACAAAAGCCACCGTGCGAACCAGCCTGGACCCTAAAGCCAATAAAACCTTTGCCTATCACAAAGATATGCCTTTGATATTCATTGGCGGTGTGCCTCGGAGTGGGACCACACTCATGAGGGCCATGCTGGACGCACACCCTGACATTCGCTGTGGAGAGGAGACCAGGGTCATTCCTCGGATCCTGGCCCTGAAGCAGATGTGGTCGCGGTCCAGTAAAGAGAAGATCCGCTTGGACGAGGCTGGTGTCACTGATGAAGTGCTGGACTCTGCCATGCAAGCCTTCTTACTAGAAATCATTGTGAAGCATGGGGAGCCAGCCCCATACTTATGTAACAAAGATCCCTTTGCCCTGAAATCCTTAACTTACCTTGCCAGGTTGTTCCCCAATGCCAAATTTCTCCTGATGGTTCGAGATGGCCGGGCATCAGTGCATTCAATGATTTCTCGGAAAGTTACTATAGCTGGGTTTGACCTGAACAGCTACAGGGACTGTTTGGCCAAGTGGAATCGTGCCATAGAGACGATGTACAATCAGTGCATGGAGGTCGGTTACAAGAAGTGCATGTTGGTTCATTACGAGCAGCTCGTCCTCCATCCTGAGCGGTGGATGAGGACCCTGTTGAAGTTTCTCCACGTCCCATGGAACTACTCAGTGCTGCACCATGAGGAGATGATCGGGAAGGCCGGGGGAGTGTCGCTGTCAAAGTGAGTCCAGGGCACGCTCTTCCTTCTCACCCCATATCCCCCTGATGAGTTTGTGTGTGTGTGCGCACAGATGTGGGAGTGGGCATGTATGCATGTTTGTGGGTGTGCGTGTTTGTGGGGGTATGTGTGCATATGTGCGTATGTTTGTGGGAGGGTTGCGCACAGATGTGTGTGCATGTGTACATGTGTACATGTTTGTGGGTATGTGCGTGCGTGGATGTGGGTGTGAGCATGTGGGGAGGGTATGTGTGCACATATGGGTGTGGGTGTGCGTGGGTGTGTGTGCGTGTGAGAATATGTGCACATGTGGGTATGGGTTGCACATGTGTGGGTGTGGGGTTACGTGTGGGTGCATGTGTGGGCGTGGATATAGTTAATCTCTGTGCATTTATAGTATCATGGTCTTTTGTGTCTGTGTGCTGGATGCCAACCAGCTAACAGGCAATGAAGGGCCTTTCCACTGACCTCAGCCTCAGAGTCTGGGTTCAGTGTTACTGGCTTGTGACTTCTGACTTCTAGGTGTGCTTGTAAACGGCAGTTTGGCTTCTAGGTAGAGTTAGGGTAATACAGGGAATGCATCTACTATGTTAGTGAGCACTTAGGGAATGTCAAGCATTTTAAAATTTTAGTTATAACAATAATGAAGGCACTATGACCTTTTACAGATAAGACAAAGTCATGGAAAGGTTAAGGGGAGTGCTCATATTGAGATGCAAAGCTGTCATTCAGAATGTGCCAGATCCACTGAGCTCTGCTGTTTTCTAGCATCTTGCCACAGGCAGCGCCCTGTCGTCAGGCGGTAGATCCCCTTCTGGCTGTTTCCAGAAGGCGAGAGCCACCGTGGTTGGAAAGCCTCATCCACACAGAGGTCCTTAGGGGTGAGCGCTTAGAACAGCGACTAAGCCTCTTGCTGACTCTTGCACTCTGCCGCCTTTCCATGAAGGGGTGTCTGCAGTGGACCAGTTGGTGTGTGGCCTGAGCAGTAACTGTGTGCGGAGAATGAGATGACAGTGGAAAGTGCTGTTAAATTCAGGTGGTGCCTTCTCATTGAAGAGAATTTGGGTAAAATTTTATTTTATTTTTTTGGTCTTTTTTCATTTATCAAAGTAATGTATATCCCTGTAAAAAAGAGAAAGCAGTGTGCAGCGTGAACCACTCCTTCCACTGAGCATGTCTCCTCATTTTCCCATGTCTGTGACTTTCCATGCAGACTATCTCCGAGGAATGTCTGCCTGCCGGCGCCTCGCTCTCAGTTACTGGTGGTTTACACATTATCAGCCATCACCATCACAGCAACTGTAGATCATTTGTATTGATTGAAAGAAAATTACAGTCCTAGTCACTGTCACTGCACTTTATTGTTCTTTCCAGATAATAATCTATAGTTGATTTTTAATGACCTGTATTCCTAGGTAAGTACAGCAGGAGTTCTGCCTCTGAATTCAGCCAATCATGCATCAAAAGTATTTGCAAGAAATTGCACTGAAGATGTATATACTCCCCTCATCATCATTCTTACACATGCAGCATGACAACTGTCTATACAGCTTTGGCCCTGTTGTAGGTCTCAAAAGTGATCTAGAGGTGATGTTAGCTATAAGGGAGGGTGTGAGCAGGTTGTGTGCAGGTGCTGCTCCATTTGTGTGAGGCTCTTGAGCATTTACACAGTTTGCATCTCTGGGGTTCTGGAGTCCGTCCCCTGCTGATACCAAGGGCTGTGGTGTACACTGGCCGGGAGACTCTGGTGCTAGTTCTGCTTGTCAGTGCAAAGAAGCTGACGACACCTCCAGACTCTCCCAGTGGGGACTGAAGAGATATGTGAAGTTAAATCCTGAGGATAGGAAGGGAGAGACCGTTCTGCATGTGTACCTGCTGTGCTTAAGGGACACAGATGGAGGCCATCCATAGAATCTTTGAGTCAGTGGATTTCATCAGGGAACAAGCCTTGGCATCTAGTCTGTTGGTTGGAGACCCAGCCGAGCTCTGGGCTTTGTCACAGACCCTTGGCCACGTTGCAGGTGTCTGTGTGAGATGCTCAGTGTTCTGCTGGGTGAGCGCTTAGTTCATGTGCATGCCTATATTCACCACCCACACCAAGGAATAGGGAACCCTAGCAGCATCCAGGAGGCTGTGCTTGCTCCTTCCTGTCAGTGCTCCACCACCCAGAGCTGCCCCTGTGCCACCCCAGTTTCCACAGGTTGTCTTGCTTGTTTTTAAACTTTATTTACATGCAGTTGTGCATATTTTTTGTGGTTGGCTTCTCTTATTCAGTGTTGTGTTTGAAATTCATTCATACAGTTGTAAATAGCAGTGGTTGCTCCATTGTTATTCCTGTGAAGTGTGCCACAGTTGATCCGTTCTTCTATGGACAGACAATTTGAGTTGTTTCTGATTTGGGGCCATTGTGGATAAAGTTGCCAAGAACATGCTTGTATGATAGTTTTGTGGAACATGAGCATTCTTTTTGAGTGTATTTCTTTCTTTTTGAGTATATACCAATGAGAATTTTTGGATCATACCCATGTGCTTGTAGACACATGCGCGCGCGCACACACACACACACACACACACACACACACATACTATAAAATATATACTTCCTTAAGATTTTCTAAACTGTATTATTTGTGGGTGTTTATACTGTAATTGTCTCTCATCTTTGCCAGCACTTGAACCTTTTAATTTTAAACTTTCTGATAGGGTACATGTGTTTTTTGTAAATTTAAAGACAAAATTAAAAAATGGCATATGAACCTCTTTTTGAAACAATCTTACCCAGAATTCCAATATAAAGCCAAAAACCACGAATTCAGGGATAGGGCAGAAGCAGTTATTCCTTTAGGACCAAGTTGTAAATTTTTGGTGTTCATTGTTATGTCGATTTATACCTCAGAGTCAGTCATCCGGTGTGCCTATTCCTGTGTACAAACATTGCTTTCTTTTGGAAAAATTGTTTAAAATCAGTTTCTTTTTTTTAATTTAATTTTTAGCTTTAGGTGGGCACAATATCTTTATTTTATTTTTATGTGGTGCTGAGGATTGAACCCAGTGCCTCACGCATGCCAGATGAGCACGCTACCCCCTGAGCCACATCCCCAGTCCCTAAAATCAGTTTCTTAATACTTGTTTTAATGTTATGTAGTATGACAGTACTTAAAAATATTTGGGAAGCCTGAAGGTTTGCAGATGTCACCAGGTAGCCCAGGAACCTAGGACCTGGCTGTTGAAGACTTTGATGTGGGACAGGCTCACAGCTCTGCCTGCCTTCGCTCGTCAACTGTGAAGGTTAGCTTTGCCTCTGCTGGGGCTGGCGTGGAGATGCCCCACTTTTTCCAGTCAGGGTGGTGCCTCTTCCTTCCTCTGGTCAGTTCCAGTCTCAGAGACAGAGCAGGTGGGGGTGAAGCCCAGTGGTGAAGCACTTGCCTGTTACGTGAAGCCTGGCTTGGGTCCCAGCACTTGGGGGGCAGTTGACCACTGAGCCTCATCCCCAGCCCTATTTTGTATTTTATTTAGAGACGGGGGTCTTACTGAGTTGCTTAGCACCTTGATTTTACTGAGGCTGGCTCCTGCCTCAGCCTCCTGAGCCGCTGAGATTATAGGCGTGTGCCACTGTGCCCAGCTTACAGGTCTATCTTTTTTTTTTTTTTTTTTTTTTTAGTTGTAGATGGTCACAATAACTTTATTTTTTTAAGTGCCTCACACATGCTAGGCAAGCACTTTACCACTGAGCTACAACCCAGCCCTGAGTCTTATCTTTTTTTTTTTTTTTTTTTACTTGTTCTCTTCAGTTATACATGACAGTAAAATGTATTTTGGCATATCATGTAAACATGGAGCATAACTTCTCATTCTTGTGGTTGTACAGGATGTGGAGTTACACTGGTTGTGTATTCATATATGAACATAGAAAAGTTATGTCCGATTCATTCTACTATCTTTCCCATTCTCATTCCTGCCCCCGCCCCCAATCTGGTGAAACTCCATTCCCCCTAACCCCCATTGAGAGTAAGCATCTGCATGTCAGAGAGAACATTCAGCCTTTGGTTTTTTGGGACTGGCTTTTTTCAATTACCATGATAGTCTCTAGATCTATCCATTTACCAGCAAACACTATAATTCCATTTTTCTTTATGGCTGAGTAATATCCCATTGTATGTATATATCACATTTTCTTTATCCGTACTTCTGTTGAAGAGCACCTAGGTTTGTTCCATAGCTTAGCTATTGTGAATTGAGCTGCTATGGACATTGATGGCCACTATAGTATGCTGATTTTTAAGTCCTTTAGGTATATACCAAGGAGTGGGATAACTGGGTCAAATGTTGGTTCCATTCCAAGTTTTCTGAGAAATCTCCATACTGCTTTGCAGAGTGGTTGCACCAACTTGCATTCCCATCAGCAATGTATGAATGTACCTTTCCCCCACATCTTTGCCAACATTTGTTGTTATTTGTATTATTGATAATTGCCATTCTGACTGGAGTGAGAGATGAAATCTCAGTTTAGTTTTAATTTGCATTTCTCTAATTGCTAGAGATGTTGAATATTTTTTCATCCATCTGTTGACTGTTTCTTCTTATGTGAAGTGCCTTTTCAGTTCCTTTGCCCATTTATTGATTGGGTTGTTGTTGTTGTTGTTGTTATTATTATTATTATTATTTTGGTGTTAAGTTTTTTGAGTTCTTGAGGAATAGTTGGCAAAGATTTCCTCCCATTCTGTAGGCTCTCTCTTCACGTTCTTGATTGTTTCTTTTTCTGTAAAGCTTTTTAATTTGATACCACCCCATTTATTGATTCCTGATTTTACTTTTTGTGCTTTAAGAGTCTTGTTGAAGAAGTTGGTTCCTAAGTTGACAGGATGGAGAGCGGGGCCTACTTTTTCATGTCTGTTTTGGTGCCAGTTCTATGCTGTTTGTATTACTATAGCTTTGTAGTATACTTTAAGGTCTGGTATTCTGAGGCCTCCTGCTTTACTTTTCTCACTGAGAATTGCTTTGGCTATTCTGGGCCTCTTATTTTTCCAAATGATTTTCATGACTGCTTTTTCTATTTTTTTTTTTAATATTTATTTTTTGGTTGGACATGATGTCTTTATTTATTTATTTTTATATGGTGTTGAGAATCGAACCCAGGGCCTCGCACGTGCTAGGTAAGTGGTCAACCCATAAGCCACAACCCCATCCCTGCTTTTTCTATTTCTATGAAGAACATAATTGGAAACCTCAGTAAGAATTGCATTAAATCTGGGGCTGTGGCTGTGGCTCAGTGATAGCGCACTTGCCTGGCATGTGTGAGGCACTGGGTTCGATTCTCAGCACCGCGTATAAATAAACAAAATAATTAAAAGTCTATCAACAACTAAAAAAGTTTAAAAAAAAATCTGTATAGTACTTTTGGTTGTATGGCCATTTTGACAATGTTAATTCTGCCTATTCAAGAACATGTGAGGTCTTTGCATCTTTGAGGTCTTCTTCAATTTCTTTCTTTAGAGTTCTGTAGTTTTCATTGTAGAAGCCTTTCCACCTGTCTTGTTAGATTTATTCTCAAATATTTTATTTGGCTATTGTGAATGGGATAGTTTTCCTAATATCTCTTTCCATTGTTTCCTCACTGATATATAGGAATTTTTTTGATTTATGGGTGTTGATTTTATATCCTGCTGCTTTGTTGAATTCATTTATGCAGGAAATAGAAGTAAGTTTGGTCTATTGACAGTGCCCTCTTCTTATGCCTTGTGGTTATTGTTTCCATCAGAAAACTCAGGAAGTTCCTGGAGTGTGGAGGTGTTTCTGCTGTTCAGCTCATTATAGTAGTAGAAAATGACCTGGGATAAATAGGTCAAAGGGCAAAACTAGAAAAGAAGAATAATGCAATAAAACAAGTATGGGAATCACAGCTACAATTCAGAGAAGAGTGGCTGTCAGCTCTTGGAGCAGAAAAGGATACAGCAAAATTTAAGCCAAATAAGTTTAGACTGAAAAGATAGAGCAGTGGTAAGAACAAGAGACGGATCAAGGACAGGACAACTGACACCCTATTGCTTCTAGGATGAAAGGCAGAGAAAAAACTAGGAATCCAACCTGGGGCAAAGAAAGTCTGCCCTTGCCTAGCATCTCCGAGATTGGGCTTAGCATAAAAACCAGGTGTAGCAGCACCCCTGGTTTGGCTTCCACTGGACAGGTGCTAGTAGCTCACACTGCCTTGCCCCAATCACACAGCCCAATGTGCCCCTGGGGGTCAAAACACTGCCCTAGGCCCAATTGAGAGCAGTGACCTAAAGGAAGGAGAGTTCAATAGATGAAAGAAGAGCATCTGGCTTCGACTTGGGGAATGTTGTGCTCCTTCATTGACCGGGCACAGGTGCTGTAACTCCTTCCCGACTTCCAGGATGTGTTTCCCTTTCCTTAGTCAAAAAGCTGTGCTGGAGATGTTACTTGCTGGAGATGTTACTCCTGGCAGCTGCCTGTGTATCTAACTCTGTTCTGCCATGTTCCAAAGGAAGAAGTGAGTTGGGGACTTCTGTGGCCCGACTCCTGGGCCAGCCTCTGTCCAGACCTACCTATGGAACAGCTGCGCCTAGCTGTGCCTGATGGTGCTCTGCAGGGGAGCCACCCAAGCATAGTCCCACCGGGGCCCAGAATGCGGCACTCCTTTCTCATAGGTTAAAATGAATTTTAAAAAATTGGTACAAACTAAGCCAAACAATTCTAATTGGGAAACTACAGTATGGCCAGATTAATGAAGATGAGGAATGATGTGGTGTTTTGAGGAAAAAGAGGAGAGTTCATTTCCAGGCAGGAAGCAGAGGGAAATAAGACTTAAGTTGATGGAGTCCAGCTTTGGGGGGCCTTAACCTCTATGCTAAAGATCTTGAATTTTTTCCTATAAATCGTTTGCTTTCAAACTTCTTTTTTCAGCAGGTCAAATGAAATATCATAAGGAATCTTGGTACATAAAGTATTTAAAACAAAGTAGCTCTGGTTGATGCAAAATTTAATTTTGCTTGGATTTAATTGCAAAGCTTCAATTTTATTTTCAAAAGAAAAATAGATTATAATGTTTTATAAAATTTATAAAATGATAAAAATTAAAGACCTTGGGACTGTAGTGGTTTCTAAAAGCAATCTTAATAGGCACAAGAATTTGAGGGTATATCTTAGTTCATTCAGGCTGCAATTGCCAAGTAACATAAACTGAGTATGCACAGTGGAGGATTGACTTCCCAGTTTTGGAGGCTGGGAAGTCTAAGATCAGGCACTGGCTGTTGAGTGTCTCGGGAGGGCCTGCTGTCTGCTTCATAGATGGTACCTTCTTGTGCCCTCACGGATGGCAAAATTCACAGAGAACTTTCAAACTTTGGTTCTTTAGGATTGGCTTATTTTGCTTAGCATAATAGTCTCCAGATTCATCCATTTTTCAGCAAATGCCATAAAGTCATTCTTTTTATGGCTAAGTAATATTCCATTGTGTATATATACCACACTTTCTTTTTTAAAAAATTTTTTTGTAGATGGACATAATACCTTTATTTATGTGTTTATTTTTACAAGGTGCTGAGGAACGAACCCAGTACCTCACGCATGCTAGGCAAGTGCTCTACCACTGAGCCACAACCCCAGCCCCACAATTTTCTATCCATTCATCTGTTAAAAGGCACCTTATTGGTGCCATAGCTTAGCTATTTTGAATTGATCTGCTATAAACATTGATGTGGCTGTGTCAGTGTAATATGCTGATTTTAAGTCCTTTGGGTATAAATCCACTGGTTGAATGACTCAGTCAAATGGTGGTTCCATTCCAAGTTTTCTGAGGAATCTTTCTACTGTTTTCCAGAGTGACTGCACCAATTTGCAGAATCAAGTAACAATGAGTATTGGCAAGGACGTAGGGAAAATCGGATACTTATACATTGCTGGTGGGGCTGCAGATCGGTGCAGCTACTCTGGGCTTTGTTTTATAGAGCAGGATGAGGTTTACAGCAAAATTCAGCAGAAAGTAAGTTCTTGCCTCAGACCTGCAGAGCCTACCCTGATACCAAAACTCAGACCAAACAGGTGCACTTCTTAAAATCAGTGAGCCTGTGATGTACCACCATCATCCCTGAAGTTCGTAGTTTACCTTAGGGTTCACGTGTGGTATTGTGCATTCCATGGGTGTTGCCAGGTGTGTGTGGACATGTATCCACAATTGCAGTTCCGTGCAGAGAGTTTTAACTAGCTAAAACCCCTGTGTGCTCACCAGATCGCCCTCTCCCCTCTGTGCTCATCTGCTTACCCTCTCCCCTCTGTGCTCACCTGATCACCCCCTCCCCTCCGTGCTCACCAGCTCACCCTCTTCCCTCTGTGCTCACCTGATTGCCCTCTTCCCTCTGTGCTCACCTGATTGCCCCCTTCCCTCCGCACTCACCTGCTCACCCTCTCCCCTGTGTGCTCACCTGCTCAGCCTCTCCCTTGCTCACCTTCTCCCCTCCGTGCTCACCTGCTCACCCTCTCCTCTCCGTGCTCACCTGCTCACCCTCTCCCCTCCGTGCTCCCCTGCTCACCCTCTCCCCTCTGTGCTCACCTGCTCACTCTCTCCTCCTGATCTCTGGTGACCACTGTTTTTACTATAGCCGTAGGTTTTCCAGAGCATTGTAGAGTCAGACTCTCATGGTGTGTAGCATTTTAGCTTGGCCTTTTCACTTAATAATATGCACTTAAGATTCCTCTTTGTCTTTTCAAGGCCTGGTGGGGTTTTTTTTCTTTTGAGGCATTGTATGATATTCCATCTCTTTATGCATTTCAATTTTATTTATCCATTCCTCCACTGAAGGACATCTTGGATGCTTCTGAAATTTGGTAGTTATGAATAAATTGTTAAAATATCCATTCAGGGGTGTATGTGTGTCAATTCCAAGGAAGATGACTGGCGGATCCTGTGGTAAGGGTATGTTTAGTAAGCAGCTGCCCGGCCATCTCCAGGAACACCTGTATTGTGTGCTTCCCACTCACCGTGGTGAAGCCCTTGCCCCCAGGTCCTGGTCAGCATTTGCTCTTGTTGGTGTTTGGATTTTGGCTATTTTTATAGGTGTATGGTGGTTTCTCCTTGTTTTAATTTGCATTTCCTTGATGACGTGTGATATAGAGTAGCTCTTCGTGGGCTTGTCACCGTCTGTATATTCTGCATCCATGTCCTCCAGGGATATTGGTCTGTGGTTTTCTTTTCCTGACATGCCCTTATCTGGTTGGTTGGTTGGTTGGTTGGTTAAGTTGCAGATGGACACAACACCTTTGGTTTTTTATTTTTCTGTGGTGTTGAGGATCCCACAGTGCCTCGCACATGCTAGCAAGCGCTCCGCCACTGAGCCCCAGCCCGGGACCTCTTGTCTGGTTTTAGTATCAGGGTGATACTGCCTTTACAGACGAAACTGTTCCATGGGATAGTTTGAGGAGGAGTGGCATTAGTCCTCCTTAGAGTTCCAGGGAGCTCCCTGGGCATCCGTCTGCTGTGAGTTTTTCTTTGCTGGAGCTTTTTACCCCTGCTTCAGTTTCACTGCCTGTTACTGGCCTGTGTAGGGCTTCTGTGTCCTTTTGGTTTGATTTTGGAAGGTCATATATGTCTAGAAATTTGTTCATTTCTTCTAGATTTTCCAATTTATTGGAATGTAAATTTTCAAAACAGGCACGAATGATCTCTGGATACCAGTAATATCTGTGGTTATTTTCCTTCTTTTTATATATAATTTTTTTTTAAATTTACTTTTTAGGTGTAGATGGACACAACACAATGCCTTTATTTTTATGTGGTGCTGAGGATCCAACCCGGGTCCCGCCCGTGCAAGGCGAGCGCTCTACCGCTGAGCCACAATCTCAGCCCTTATTTTCCTTCTTTTGCATCTCTAATTTTATTAATTTGGTCTTATCTCTCTTTCTTTTGACTTATCAGTCATGTTTATCTTTTCAAAGAACCAAATCTATTTCATTGATCCTTGTCTTGTTTTTTATTCTCAATTTCATTGATTTTTGGCTCTGATTTTAATTATTCTAAAACCCTCCTTTTGCTGGCTTTGGAATTGGTTCATTTTTCTCCAGGGCCTTGAGAGGCATCTTGTCTGTTTGGGATCTTTCTGGCTTTTCTGTGCAGGAATCACAGCTGTGACTCCTACAATGGCCTTCGCAGTGTCCCAGAGTGTCTGGTGTGCCGGCTTACTAGTCTCATAAGAATCTTTCACTTTCTCTTCCAATTTCTTCTATTACCCAATCATAATTCAAAAGTGTGTTGTTCAGTCTCCAACTGTTTCTGTAATTTTTCTTGCTATTGATTTATAATTTCATCCCATTATGATCTGATAGGATGCAAGGAATTGTGTTCTAAGTCCTGAAAGGCCTTGTGGTTTTCTCCTGAAAGCCAGAGCTGATGTACTGGGGAGAGGAGAGTCTGCAGTCCTGTGAGGAGGCTCAGCCTCCTGGTGAGTCGGGCCTCTAGGCTGTGAGGAGGCTCAGCCTCCTGGTGAGCTGGGTGCTCCACAGACAGCTTTCCAGCACCTCCCCCTTCAGGGACAGATGCTGCTGGACTTGAGGCGCTCCCATCCCCTAACTTGGTGAGGCTCTGATAAAGCTGCAGTTGGTAGGCAGTCTTCTTCTTTTAGGTTGCTTGTTGATTTATGGTGTGGGCTGGACCCCAGGTCTCCTGCCTGCTGGACATGTACTCTGCTGCTGAGCCCTGCTGGTGGCTTCTGAGAGCAGGCCTTGGCAGGAGCAGAGTGCTCTTCAGGGTGTTTCTAAGTGTCATGTTCCCTGTCCTACCAGAAGCACGTGATTGCATTTGGTCATCAGGGAGGACCGGTAACTTCCACCAGGGCAGGCTCTCCTTTTCCTCAGGCATTGTCCTTAGGGGGTGATGGCCAGTATGACATTTCTCTGTGGAGGAAGCACAAGTCAGGAGGAGGTCTTGGAAGACCCGTGATCTTTGTTAAATGGGGTGAAGGGAAAAGGAGTGAGGCTCCAGTTCAGGGCTCAGGGAAGGTCTCTGAAGAGAGGGCATCTGCGTGGGTTCAAGGCTCTTCTGGTGGTGGCAGGATTCAGGAGTGGATCGAGTCTGTGCATGGGGGAAGGCAGGCTCCCCTTGCCCTCTTCTCCCCGTCCCAAAGCTGGGCCTTCTGTCTCTCGGCTGTGGTCCCTCTCCTGCCCCGTGTGCCCAGGTTTCTGCCCCCGCCTCTGTCCTACTGGTGCTGCTCCTCAGTGCACAGCCCTGGTGTAGGCAGGAGAAGACCCCGGCGTCTTTGCTCTAAGCAGTCGCCTGCATCAGGACCATCCCAGGCACATGTTAAAACTGCAGCCTCTGTGTGTCTGTGCTGAGGACCCTGCAGTGGCCCCCTGGGCTGAGTACACATAGTGACCGTGGGGCGGCCGTCAGCCGGGTGCCATGGCCCACGCCTGCCATCCCAGCAACTCAGGAGGCTAAGGCAGGAGGATCACAAGTTCCAGGCCGGACTGGGCGACTTAACAAGGCCCTGCTCAAAATAAAAAATGAAAAGGGCCAGACGTGGTGGCGCACACCTGTCATCCCAATGGCTTGGGAGACTGAGGCAGAAGGATGGAGGGTTCAAAGCCAGCCTCAGCAACTCAGTGAGATGCTGAACAACTCGGGGAGATGCTTTCTCTAAATAAAATATAACAAGGGCTGGGAATGTAGTCAGTGGCAGAGTGCCCTGGGTTTATTTCACAGTATCTTTCCCCACCAAAAAAAAATTATTTTGGGCTTAAACTCTTTAGTGGCCATTTGCCTTAACTTTTGTAACAGACCTAACATTTCCATGATTAATAGACAAATTTCTCAGAATGTGTCACTTAGCTTAGCAGATCTTTAGCCTCCACCCATCCTAAAGCAAAGAGTGACCTCTGGGCCTAGGGAGATTTCCCACTCTGCTGTAACCTGCCTGCCTGCCTTATGTGCCCACGAGTGTACTTGGCAAATATGACGATTTGTGACTGTTTTTTGTTCTGTGACTATAAAAGTTTATGTAAACTCTTCCACAGTGGAACATTTCTCTCAGGGCAAGTTGAATGGTCACTTATTTTTGACTTACAATATAATATTTTCTTATTTCTTTTAAAAAATGCAGCCTCTGGGGCTGGGGTTGTAGCTCAGCAGTAGAATGCTCGCCTAGCATGTGTAAGGCCCTGGGTTCGATCCTCAGCACCACAAAATAATAAATAAATGGTCCATTAGCAGCTTAAATTTTTTTTAAAAAGTAATATAATTTTTTAAAATGCAGTTTCTGGACCCCACACCAGTGTCACAGTTATTAACAATTTAATCTGGAATCCAGTGCTGTTGGGTTCATCACAGTGCTTGGGGGAAATATTTCATCACAGTATTTCTTTAGCCTCACAGAATTATAAATTTTCAGCAAATGTTTGATTAATTGGTTTACTGGGGAGCTGGGAGAGAGGGATTTTCAAGTGGTTTAAAAAGTTTTGCAATTTGGGAGTGCCATCCATAAAAATGATGCAGGAAAGAACTGGCAAAAACTGTTCAAATTCACTTTTTCAGAACTGCAGAAGTCTTGAAGCAATTAGCCAAGTGAATGCTGAGTCTCAGTGAGAGCAGTGAGTGTGGAGGCACTGTTGCTTCCCCAGCCCCTTGCCCATGGCCATGGGAGCAGACAGTACTGTGCTGCTGATGCTGCAGGGAGAAGGCAGACTTGGTTCTCAAGAGAACTCCAGTGCCGCACTGGCAGCTCTGCAAAGGCTGGTTCAAGTCCATGTCCTTATTTCTCCTGACTCTCCTGGCCCAGACCGACCTGCTGGGAGTGGAGGGCTGCAGTTCAAATCTTTATACAGAAACGATTCTGTCCTTGCTACCTGAGGCGTATGTGACAGTTGGCCAGAGTAGGCTAACTGAAAAGCCTAGTGGCACTGTCTGGGAGCACAGCACTGGCCAGGACTGCTGTAGTCCATCCCTGTGCCTGGGCAGGACGGCATGCGTGCTCAAGGAAGGCTTCAGGCCCATCTCCAGGCTCCACAGAGGCAGGACTGGAACTTACCCCAGACCTCCACAGCCCTTGTGGAAAGACTGAGTTTTTTCAAATTCAGACATTTGAGGAAATCTGTCCAGCCACTAGCTGGCCTCGATCTAGCAGAACAGAGACTTAAGTCCCCACACACAACAGACTGAGTATCGAAGAGTCTCTAGACAGACAAACTGCTTCACTGAGCAGCAATAGACGGAGAGGGGAGAGAGTCTGGTTCCCAGAGGTGCTTCTTCATGGTATCTAATATGCCCGTTTACAACAGAACATTATTAGGCATGGAATGAAATGAGAGAAAAAGAAAAGTCACCTGTAAAGATTGTCCCTGAAGAAGTCCAGAGACTGAACCTGCTTAGAGAAGGGTTTTATTAAATTTTAAATTTTTTTGGTTGTAGATGAACATAGTATCTTTATTTTATTTATTTATTTTTATGTGGTCCTGAGGATGGAATCCAGTGCCCCATGCATGCTAGGCAAGTGCTCTACCACAGAGCCACAACCCCAGCCCCTTAGAGAAGGACTTTAGATCTACTATTCTGATCAGTTCTTCAGAGAGCTAACCATGTCTAAAGAACTAAGAGAAAGTAGGAGAACCATGTCTTGCCACAGAGACAATGTTTATGAAACTGAACATGATAGAGGTTCCAAAGTCATAGACAGTTAAACCAGATGGAAGATTCATTCCACAGGAGACTGAGGAGGAGGAAGAAGAAAGAATAGGTTAATTTGAAGATAACGTCAGTTAGCTTTATCCAGTCTGAGCAGCAGAAAAAAATAATTAAGAAAAATGAACAGCCCAAGAGACCTGTGAGCCACCCTCCAGTGCCCCAACATGCACATCAGGGAAGCTCCAAGTTGAAGGTCAGCCTCAGCAACTTGGAGGAGCCGGAGAAGGGAAGTGCTTGAAGAAACAGTGCAGAACCCAAATTTGATTAAATGTCTATCTGCACAGCCTTGAAGCTCAATGAACTCCTCGTGCAATAGAACCAAAGCAATGCTCCCACAGGCCTCTTGGTGAAGCCATTGGAAGAGAATCTTTAAAGCAGCCAGAGAAAAGCAGCACCACATATAGGAGTTCTTCAAAAACCTACAGCTGACCTGTCACCAGAAACTATGGTCCAGAGGGCAGCAGGACAATGCTCACACTGTTGAGGGAACTCAGCTGGACCTTCTGGGTCTGGCCAATTCCTTTTCGGGAAAGAAGGAGAAACCATATGGAGGGCTTACGAAAGTGGCCTCGAACAAACACTAAGGGGGTCCTTGTGGCTGACATGGAGGGGCATCAGGTGCTGACTCAACCCAGACAGAAGGACAGAGGACAGGGCTGGCGATGACTCCTGAGGCCTGGAGCAGCAGGGTAGAGCACACTGCTCTCTCCGCCTCAGGAAACTGCTCCCTCCTCACGCCACATGTAGTCTTTGAATAAATTAGTGAGGCCAGGTCTTCTCACCATTGCTTTTTTCAAAAAGTAGGTTTAATATTATTAGTTAACATGGAATGCAGTCAGATGCCCACAGTCAGATGCCCCTATGTGTGCACTGGAAGGGTCCATATTAAAGGAATGGAAGCCCAGTGCTGGCAAGCCTGGGTGGGATGTGGGCTGCTAGGCCACTAAGCACACTGCCTACGCGCAGCAGGCCCACTCACCACGTCTTCCCAGTGTGAAGCTGGTTCACACTTTAAAAATCACATTGATCTGTGGCAGCACTGTGCATTGTGACAGCCAAAAGCCGGAAATGAACCCAAGTACCTAGCAATGTGGGAGTGTATAAATAAAACCTGATATAGCCACTGGGCATTGTGGTGCACGCTGCCATAATCCCAGCTGCTAGGGAGCTGAGGCAGAAGGATTCCAAGTTCAAGGTCAGCCTCAGCAACTTGGTGAGGTCCTGTCTCAGAAAATAAAAAGGGCTGGGGTATGGCTCAGTGGTCACGCACCCCAGGTTTAATCCCCAGTACAAAAAAAAAAAAAAAAAAGTATTAACAAAGTGAGATGTTACTGAGCAATAAAAGGAGAAGCTCCGCAATGTGTGAGCCTGGTTCATTCAGTCTCATAGATACAGAGTATGAAAAGCCATCGTGCACCACAATTTCCACTTATGTGACGCTTAAAAACAGGTTAAGCATTCTTTGTGGTAGAATAGTTAACTCTAGAGAGTCCTGACGGGCAGGTTATACAAAGGAGACTACTGGGCTGGAACCTTCTCTGCGTTTGGTGGTTATGTGGCAGTATATACCAAAAAGTTTGAGTTAACACTGTTTAAAAAGTAACTTTTCTTTATCATGTGTGTTCTCCATATTGAGAAAGATCATTTAAAATCTTTTTAAAAATCTTGATGGCTCTGTCAGTGTTGTTCAAATCAGGGATATGTAATATAAAATTCATGATGATTAAAGAAGACTCAATTATATTTTCATTATTTATAACTACTGAAAGCCTTAATTAAATTACAAACATGGGAACTAATTCAATTTTGAGATAAGTACATAATCCTAAGTCTAATAATGAGTCTATTGATCACCTATTGGGTTTTAGCCATACTTTAAATATTTGGTCACATTTCTTACTCTTGAAACCCAGAACAGGCTTAGGGTAATTACTGACAGTGTTTAACAAGATTGGGTCTGTCATTTCATGTCACAAGACCAAAGCAGGAGTGTAGGGAACTTCTGAGAAATGAAATACCAGTATTTTTACAGCTACTTGTAGGCCATAAAAAAAGAAATCAGATTTGTTCTTTTCAAAAAATGCAGGACTGGCCACCCATCAAGATATTGCTACACTGAGAAAATAAAGCCACCAGAGACAAACCACACCACCACTGAAGAACAAAGTCAGAGACCAGGAAACGGGTTTGGTGGGGTGGTAAGCAAAGGAAGAGAGACTTTTTCCCCTTGACTTTGCCTTCATTAATCTAAACCCAGGGTGCTGATTTTTTGAATAGTCAGGAGAAGACCTCCCTGGTTCCCCCTGTTATTCAGTAGATGTGTGTCAGCCCTCGTTGGGTACCTTGTGCCATTCTAGGCACCTGAAATGGTGAATAGGACACAGGCTGTAGTCTTCAGGGGACTTACACTGTGGCAGGTGTCCCCCCACGAGAGTGGCAGGCCGGATGGGAGGGGCTGATGAGGAGCAGTTTCCTCTGGACCTGCTGATGGGAGCCCTGCTGTGCGCTGCCCCTGAGGTCCCCGTGGCCTTCCTAAGGAAGCCCCAGGCTTAGTCATCAAGTCTCCCTGGCCCTGGCTCAAGACCATGTCTGTCTTCATCAGTGGCAGAGAACAAAGAAGAAGTAGATACAAATCAGAGAATTCAAGACAGTGGCACGATACCTCAGACAAAGGGTTTGAGGTATTGAGTCCTGAAGTCAGTGTTTAAAAGCTGATATTAATAACATGGAGACAAATAGAAAGGATAATTAAAAAACAGAATTGATTCTGATAACAGCAAAAAAAGTAAACCCTTTGCAATATTGATAAAGATAGAGACTGAGGTCCGGGTGTGACTCCTTGGTAGAGGGCTCAGCTAGCATGTCTAAGGCACCACATAAAAATAAATAAATAAAATATTTATTTTATTATGTAATGTGTCCATCTACAACTAAAAAATATATTTAAAAAAGATAAAGAGACTGAACATATAAAAGATAAGGAAAGATACTCATAGATAAAAGAAATGTAAAAGAATTGAAAAATACTACATGAAGTATATTTGTAATAAATTTGAGTGTCTAGAGGCAAAAACTAATTTTGCAAAATAGATGGAGAATTTAAATAGGTTGATTAGCATCAAAGAGATTAAAAGGTGAAGAGATAATGTTTAAAAGGAATAGATTGATTATTCACAAGTGAATTATCTCTAACCTTTAAATAATACATTATCCCAGGTTTACTTAAACTATTTTGGATCCTAGAAAAAGATGGAAACCCGCCAGCTGTTTATGAAGCCATGATTTAATGACAGAACCCAATAGAAATTACAGTAAAGAAAATTGCAGATCAATTTTCTTATACATTTTAGGTGGCAAAATCGTAAGTAAAATACTAGTAGATAAGATTCAGCGGTGTATCAAAGATCATAAGCTATTTTGACCAAACAGCTTTTATTTTAGAAAAGAAAGAATGGTTTACTATTAGAAAAATCTGTCAACAAACTAAAAGAGAAAACCAGATGATCCTTCTGGGCACATGGCTCATGCTTGTGATCCCAGCTCCTTGGGAAACTGAGGCAGGATTGTGTGCTCCAGGCCAGCTTGGATCCCCTCTTGGGAAAAAAGAAAGAAAGAAAACTGCATGATCATATAATTCAGTGCTAGAAGGACTCTTAGTTAAAATTCAGGTGTCACTCCTGCTGAAAGCTCTTCAGGAGAAATAGAAACTTAACTTTGATTCAGACTGTTTGTTCACGAAGCACATTTTTATTGAGCACTCCATCACATGCCGGCAGTGTTCTCCCTGTGGGGTGAAAGCAGTTCACTAAGCAGACAGAAGAAACCCTGTGCTTCGTGGAATTTCCATTAGCATCTGGGTGTCTTCCCATTATAGAAGACAGTGAAATGTCTGGCTAGTCCAATGGTAGTGGCTATGATGAAGTAAGAAATAGAGGGGTACCACGTAGACACAAATAAATAAATAAATAAAATGAGAGTGTTGTGTCCATCTACAACTAAAATATTTAAAGAGACAGAGAGAGAGAGAGAGAAAGAAAGAACAGGCATTAGGAAGTTGCCAGGAGGGTGGGAATAGGATTGCCTGTGCGACCTTGAGGGACTTTGGATGGCAGGAGAGAAAAACAGACAGAAATTCTTTTCCTCCCCGGAGGAGACAAGAAAACAAACCACATAATATGACAAACATATAATACATTGGGGGATTTAATGAAAAAAGAAACCAAGGGGAATAAAGGGTTAGTACCCAGGGAATTAGGAGGTTTGGATTGTTCCCATCTACTCTCCTTCCTTGAGAAGGTGGGGTCTGAGAGTCTCTAGCAGGTGAGGGTTACCCAAGTGGGTATCCAGGTAAGAATGCTCTGGACATAAGGAGGTCACTGTGAAGATGACGGCGGGGATAGGGGACCAGTCTGGCCTAGTCAAGGAACTGCAGAGACAGCCTGGTGGGACTGGAACAGTGAATGGAGGTGAAGGTCTTATGGATTGACTGTGGCTTATTGGCTTGCCTTCTGCCTTGTCGATCCCTGTAAGGACGGACTACTTCAATTAGCTTAATGAATCTTGTTGAGGCAGATGCCTCTGTCACTCCCACCCATGTCAAGACAGAATTGGACTGGCTAATGTGGAAGCCTTCCTATGAACCTATTCCCAACTAAATCCCCTGTGCTCTGTCCTGGCTCTCTTAGAAACCATTTATATGTCTCTTTATCATTTTATCACCCAAATGTGCATCCCTAGATGCTCTAGTTTAGTCTTACCCATTAAAAACAATTTGGCATGTCTTATAAATTTGTATCTTTGAATCCCAAAGTTTCCAAATTTCCTCCCACCAGTGCTGGTGACTGAATCCAGGGCATTGCTTATACTAGGGAAGTGCTCAACCACAGGGTCTTGCTATACTGCCCAAGCTGGCCTTAACCTTCCAAACCTCTTGCCTCAGCCTTTCAAGTTGCTGGGATTACAAGGGTGCAACACTGTGCCTGACTCTCTGTTCCTTTCTTTAGCATATATTTTATTTTTGAAGAATTCAGGCCAAATAGCCAGTAATGTTATTCATAAATTAAGTCTTATTGATTGCAGTTTTGCAAATGAACTGCTGACTGTCCAACAGGTTCTTCATACTGATTGGCAGTTGAATCCAGAGGCTGTCAGACTCAGGATCTGATTGGGCAGTATTATCCATTATGTGTGGTTGTCTATCTCCATGTGATTTTTTAGCAGCCATTGATCCTTGGTACCAGAGTCATCAGTTTCTTGGATCTTGCAAAATTTTAATATTCTAATTCTCTTCTCTTGTGCAGATAATGGAAAATTTTTCTGAAGAGATGCATCATTACACCTACTATGTTGTTACCCAGTGTAACAGTTCGTATAGGAAAGATGTGATAAATACTTCTCTTAATTTGCCAGTTTTCAAGTTAATGTATTAGTTATTTATCACTTTCCCAAGAGACCAATTTAATAGATTTCTAAATTTGTATGTGTTCATGTGGTGCTGGGGATGAACCCAGGGCCTTGTGCATGCAAGGCAAGCACTCTACCAACTGAGCTAAATACCCAGCCCTCTGGTTAGTTTTATCATCTGGCCACTCACAGCCTTTCCTGGTTGGTTCCTGAGTACTTCTGCCATGACCCTAGTGGTATCTGAAAGCACCTTGCTGTTTAGTTCTTCCAAATGCCCTCATTTCTTTTAATGGATGATGATACTTCAGTACCATTGTCTGGACAGAATTGATGCCAGTGAGCTCCACTGGCAATCCACAGAATCTGTCTCATATTCTCCTTTTAAATCCACTCCATGGGGCTGGGGATGTGGTTCAAGCGGTAGCGCGCTTGCCTGGCATGCGTTCGGCCCGGGTTCGATCCTCAGCACCACATGCAAACAAAGATGTTGTGTCCACCAAAAACTAAATAAATAAATAAATAAATATTTTTTAAAATAAATAAATAAATCCACTCCGTGGGCACAGCTGGGTGTGGGTGTCTGTGAACATGAACATGCCTCTTCAGTTCATACTGAGTCAGAAGCATCATTGAACATTGGATCTTTATCACCACCTTCACGTTGAGGCTCTGCTGGAAAGGCACAGGAAGACAGACCTAACTGTATGCAACTGGTCACTTGTCGCAGCCATCATTGAGAGTGGTGAGAACAGCCACAGAAAGACACTTCTGTATGTGCTGCCTCCTGGGTTTTTAACATCAGTCTGTACAGCCCACAAGTTTATCACTTCTTCTAACTCCCTTAGTCTTGGTCTTTATGGAGAGTTACTCCTGCAGCTTGGATGTGCTTGTCCCCCAGGGGCTCACAAGGCATTGGGGTGTGTCCTTGGAAGGGACTTGGGTCATTTTCTTGGGATCCCTGAGTTGGTTCCCTTAGAAGGCTGTTCTACAAGGGCAAGACTGGCCTCTCCCAGCCTCTCTGGCTTCCTGTCTGATGATGTGACCTCTGCTTTCACAAATTCGCTCTTACCACTGTGATGCCATCAGTCCTTACCAGAGGCCAGCTGGTGCCAGAATCACAGTCCTTATTTTCCCCCGAGATAAAGTAAATTACAGGACAATATGCCTGTTGAATATAGGTTAAAAAAAAAAAAAAACTCTCAACAAAATATTAGCAAGCTGAATTTTAGGAACATTCTACATCATGGTCAAGTGGAACTTCTCTCTGGGGTGCGTGGGTTGGTCAACATGAAGATCAGCATAATATGCCCCAGTAGCAGGATGATGGGCAAGAGAAACAGATGATGCAGCTGACGCAGATAGGGTTTAAGAAGGCCCAGCAGCCTTGCAGGATGAGAGCAGAAGTACACTCGGCATAGCAAGGCCTGGGTAACAGGCCGCCTGACGTCATGTTCAGGGTTGGAGAGCCCAGCCTTCTTCCACCTCCAGGAGCAGACAAGCACTAGTGCTCACCACTTTCTATCTAACACAGTCCTGTTCAGAGGAACTGGGCAAGAGAAGGAGATGGAAGGCATCCAGATTGGAAGACATTGAAGTATGTTTGCTGACAATATGCTGCTAAGCATAGAAAACCCTACCTTCCAGGCAAAAACTGTTAAAACTAGTAAATGAATTCAGTGACGTTTTAGGATATAAAATTAGCATACAAAAATCAGTCACGTTTCTATGTACTAACAACCTATCCAAAAAAATAAATGAAGCAAACTATCATTTTTTAAGATGATAGTTTAAGACAGAATCCCAAAACTTAGGAATAGTTTTAACAAAAGAGTTAAAAGATTTATACATTAGAAACTATAGAGCACTGATGAAAGAAATTGAAGAAGACAAATAAATAGAAAGATCTGATGTTCATTAATTGAAAAAAGGAATAGTTAAAATGTCCATATGACTAAAACTGATCTGCAAATTCAACATAATGCCTATCAAAATTCCAGTGAGCCGAGCACGGGGGTGCACTCCTATAATCCCAGTGGCTTGGGCTGAGGCAGGGGGATCTCTCAAGTTCAAAGGCAGGCGCAGCAAAAGAAAGGCCCTAAGCAACTCAGTGAGACCCTTTCTCTAAATAAAATATAAAATAGGGCTGGGTATGTGGCTCAGTGGTTGAATGCCACTGGGTGCCAGGTTTCTGTTCTCGAGACTAAAAGGCTCAGGGGTCACTCCAGTTGAACTGAGCTAACTGGGCTGTGCAAAATAACCACACAAGAGACACAAATACCTTTTTCTTTGGGGTACCTGTGACAGCTCCTCTGACCTTAAGGGTCCGCTGAAAGAGAGCGAGAGCACGCGCTGACCCTTTTATTGAGGAGAAGTTATTTAAATGAGGCAAGGAGTCAGGTTTCAGGGGACTGAGTCTATCTTCATGATGTCCACTGTCAGCAGGTTGACTGACACCTGGGTAGGCCACACCCAAGGGCACAGTAAGAGAAGGGGACACACACAAGGCACTTCCATGGAAGATTCTATCCTAAACAGGGCAAGGGGTTATATTACAAAGGAACAGGTGAGCATAGCTTTACCCATGGGGCTGTAGCAAGACACACCCATGCATGAGACACTGACCCTCAAACCCAAGAAGGGTGGGGAAATTCTGCCACATTTCTGTGACTGAGCACCTCAGCACCCAGCCAGGGAGTGTGACCCAGTCACGTGCAAGGTTGGTCTCCCACATATTCCCCCTTTCTTAATATATTTTTTAAAAAAATGTAACTGGGATATTTTATCTTTCAGTCACTTGACTCTTGGTCCAAGGTCATCACGATCTGCTATTGAAACAAAAAAAGAATTAGTAGAAAACATATCATCTTCATAATACAATCAACTTGGAAGATCCAGGTTATTATTATTATTTCGCCAAACACTCATCAGAAGATTTTTAATCTTTTCCCAATTTTATTGGGAGGTATTGTGTTTGACCATAGTAATATGGACATTTTCATTGCCATGGCATTTAGGCCTCTCCATAAACCATAGAGCAAAGGGCTCACTCACATTATTTATTTGCCTCTCCCAAAACCATAGAGCAAAGGGCTCACTCGCATTATTTATTTGCCTCTCCACAAACCATAGAGTAAAGACCTCACTCACATTATTTATTACATTGTCTTCTAGAGCATCATTACTTAGTTCTCATCCTTCCATCAGCACTTATCTGACCATGAAGGATTTTGGAATTAATTTAAGCATTAAGAAAATCCATACATTGTAAGTTTTAAGACATAGCCACAAAGGCTGTAATTGAATAAGCAAGGAATAATATTTAAAGTAGTCACTTTAGGGATTATGAGATCAGGAGTTCGCCTAGGTCTGGTTAATTAATTGACATACACCTGTTTCAAAGCCTGAATATTAACTTCAGCATATTATAGCTCTGAAATATTAGCTGGCAATAACTAATGATACAATAAGTTGTATTCTTACAGGCTACAGGATATTTATCATCCTTTCTCTTAACTCTCAAATTTAGGGAGTTAATTAGGTCTGTTAGTAATATAAATACTCTTGGAAAAAACTATTTTAATAATATTTCCAACAATTGTCCATATAGGTAAATGTAGTCTTAGTCACTAAGTCCAGCATAATTGGCTGGCTTGGGTTTCTCATCTGCTGTCTCGCATATGTTCCTGTCACTGGTGTGTTCAATTAGTTGTTCAGCTACCTCAGTCACAGGAGCTGGTGATAACTAGCTGGTGACAAACCTCAAGTTGACGTCCAGTAGCTCGGTTTCTTTTTGGAATGCACACAACTGTTATAGGGTTTGAGTGGGGCATGCCCGTCAATCATACATAAGCAAGATAATATCCCTAAGCCAATCATTTTCTGCCTAATGAAACCACATTGTGAGGAAACACTAAATGGTCGTAGCTGTTGCAACTAAAGGCTATTCCAACATGTCCTCCCCTTTTATTAAATTTGTTTCCAAAGGAGAACCATGATGAGAGAAGAAAGGAAAAAGGGAAAAGCATAGAAAGAAAAGTAGAAGAACCAAGAAAGAGAAAAGCCTTCAGACGTGGCCCATTCCTGTAGCTGCAGTTGTTTCCTGCTGTGTAAGCAAGCAGTCGCTGTTGACTAGGTCTCTGTCACTTGGGTTCTGATCAGAGCTGGATGTGGGGAGTAAAGCAGCCATGGGGCAGGAGACCTCTCTCAGAAGGGGAGAAGAATTAAGACTTTGCACAGGTGGGAGAGGTGAGATTCTGTGCCTCACCTCTGTTGGCCCCCAAGTTTTCTGATTGTAACTGTGCCTGTCTTAGGTTGTCCGTCCTTGAGGAATCTTACCCGTCATTGACTAACCAGCCATCCTCCGGGGCCAAACAGGGTGATGTGGAGTGTGCAAGGCATTGTCCCTGAGAGGGCTCTCTGTCTCCTTGGTAGATAATGCCACCGTGGCCTCCACACCAGCATTTACCTTAGGATCAGCAAACTCAGGTTTCTTCTCCATGGAGGGCCAGCTCACAGCACTGGGCTGGTGAGGCTGGGTTCAGGAAGGAAGGAGAAAGGCCACAGACAAACAGTAATATTGTGACAAAGCCAAGAGAGACAGATAGATGAAGAGGAGAGCAGTGCTAAGACTCAACACAGATCCCTCATACAGAACTGGCCCTTAGTTGGTGTTACTTACATCTGGTCCATAGCCGCCATCCATACGGATGCAGAACAATCCGTTATTTCAACACTTTTTCTCAAAAGATAATTCAGACAGTCTGTTTACCACAGAATCAATATATAGGTAAACTGACCATTACAGTCAGGATAATTAATCTAGTTTCATGGGTGGACTTTCCAGTTTACACAGCAAGCCACATTAAAGGTGGACCTGGGTATTGGGTCCATACAAGTCTTTTCATAATTTTTACTTACTTGACAAGCTCATGAAGCTGCATGGCTGTAAACTCTGTAGCTGGAAATCAACCTTCCTGTGCCAAGTTTCTCAGTCATTATCATGATGACTTGTTTAAACTCTCCTTTGATATCTGATTTAATTCACTGAATCATGTTCAGTAACATTAAGACTCTCGATATTACAATTTAAGAAAAAACTTTAAAATATTTGTGAAATCTAGTGTGCATCTCTGGGATCCTGTAATCCCCCTTTTTTTAATTTAATAAAATTGAGTAAAGGCTTGGCATAAGTCATAGTATCATTAGTTTAAGTTATAGATAGTAGTACAAGTATTTAAATGATAAGAATAGATGTACCTTTTATTGAAATTGAAACATTTCTTTCCAGGTAAACATCACAACATTTTAGTCTCCCTTTTGTCACTCTCCTAGTGCAAACTTGTAAAACATAAAGGCCAAAAAAATTTTTTTATATTTATTTTTTAGGTGTAGTTGTATAACCCAATGCCTTTATTTTTATGTGGCGCTGAGGATCCAATCCCGGTCCCGCCCGCCCTAGGCGAGCACTCTACCACTGAGCCACAATCCCAGCCCCCAAAAAATCTTTTATAAAGATTTATAAAAACAAATTTTAAAAATCCACAAAAGTGCTCTTTCCATGGAGAGGACTTAACAACACAGCCCACTAATCATCTATTTTTATTTAGAATCTTTAGATTATACCCCAATATTAAAAATTTTAACGTCACAGATTTTCCTTACTTTCTACAATTCACTCCACAATACTCTGCAGTCCTAAGCATACTTAACTTCTGGAGAGAATTACCAAACTCACTAACTTTCTTTAATATTTAAATTGGAGTTCCCTTAGGAGCCAGCATTTGTCACTTTTGTCCCCAGGGCTTAAAGACTCAGATCTTTTGCCCCATGTTGGGCGCCAATTTCCGGGTTTCTGTTCTCACGCCTAAAAGGCTCAGGGGTCACCCCAGTTGAACTGGGCTAACTGGGCTGCGCAAAATAACCACACAAGAGACACAAATACCTTTTTCTTTGGGGTAGCTGTGACGGCTCCTCTGACCTTAAGGGTCCGCTGAAAGAGAGAAAGTGAGAGCACGCGCTGACCCCTTTTATCGAGGAGAAGATATTCAAATGAGGCAAGGGGTCAGGTTTCAGGGGGCTGAGTCTAACTTCATGATGTCCACTGTCAGCAGGTTGACTGACACCTGGGTAGGCCACACCCAGGGGCATAGGAAGAGAAGGGGACACATACACAAGGCACTTCCATGGAAGATTCTATCCTAAACAGGCAAGGGGTTATATTACAAAGGAACAGGTGAGCATAGCTTTACCCATGGGGCTGTAGCAAGACACACCCATGCACGAGACACTGACCCTCAAACCCAAGAAGGGTGGGGAAAGCTCTGCCACATTTCTGTGACTGAGCACCTCAGCACCCAGCCAGGGAGTGTGACCCAGTCACATGCAAGGTTGAATTGCACTGGAAGCTGGGTGTTGGTGGCACATGCCTATAGTTCCAGTGCTCCCCCTGCTGAGCGGGGCTGGGGCAGGAAGACTGCACAGATTTGACAACTTAATGAGACTCTGTCTCAAATGAAAAATTACAGGGGCTGGGGATGTGGCTCGATGGTAGAGCACCCCTGGGTTCAATCTCCACGTACAAAAATGAACACACCAATAAAAACTCAAAAGCAGTCCAAAAACTCATGTGGAACCACAAAGACTAAATAAAGACAGCAATCATGAGCACCAGCTAACATCAGCATGTTCTGCAAAGCTCAGGTAGCCAGGACAGAATAGGCTGGCATAAAAACAGACACACTGCCAGCAGGATGGGGCGGGCATCCAGATGTAGACCTTGTATTATGTCAGTGGATCTTCAGCACAGGTGCAAAGAGCCACACTGGGGACAGGACAGTCTCTTGAACAACTGTCACTGGCAAACCTGGATTCTTAGCTGCACAGGATGAAATCAGACTGGTGCCTCATGCCATGCACCAAGGGCAACTCGAAACAGAGAAAGATCCAAGGTAGGAACTGAAACTGTGGAGTTGCCGAAAGGGAACGGGAACATTTCATGCTGTTGGTCTGCTTTACGACTTTTTGAATTTGACACCAGATTCACAGGTAGCAAAAGCAAAAACTGGTCAGTGGGTGACTTGAAACCTAAGAGGTTAGGAAACAAAGCCACATGTAGCCACTGCCCTGTCAGCAGTCTGTGGTTCTGTGCGCACATGCAGTGCATGTGTAACACGTTCTTTTTTTTTTATTTTTTAACACGTTCTTATAAAGTGGAAGTGCCATCACATTTTAAAGTCCTGTTTCCCGGGACAGAGTCTGAGCGTTTTCCAAGGTGGGAGCTCTGCAGAGGAGACTTTGGAGAGCCTTCCTCCTGAGCGTCGCTGGGCTGGGCTCGCCATGCCTCATGCCTCGTGCATTCCTTCTCATTCCTGTTGCTTTTCCGTCCCTGTGGATGCTTTAGTGCAGAGGATGTGGTTTCCTGTGGTGGTTTCTGTGTGGTTTGACTCACACCTGTGGTTCGGCAGAGAGCCTGGCTATCATGTTCAATTATGCTTAAAGTAAATGTCATGGAGGATGTGGTCACCATGGCTATTCTAGGCCATGGCACTGTCCCTGATCCTTGTGGGAGAGCAGCAGAGCCTGGACACCTGCAGTGGGAGACCTGCTGAGTCAGATGCCTGGCCGTGCTGGATGGGGCCCTGGTTTTGAAGTACACCAGTCACTCACAGTGATGTGAGGCTCCAGGGAAGTGGAGGGTGCCAGAATCCTAACTAGTTCATCTCTAGGGCACTTGAGGCCTAAGGATTGGTTCATTTCTGGAAGGGCTGAAGGAGCTGAGGAGATCTGATGAGCTCTGTTTGCAGATCATTGTCTAGAGAAGCAAATTATGATGTCTGAAACCAGGACCCTTCTCCTCTGATAACTGTTTTCTTCTGAACAAGGTGGACACCCTGGCCTATAAAGGGCCAGGTGCTCTTGGCTTTTCAGCCGTATAATTTCCCATGATCTATTGTAGAGCAGGCTCTTCCATAGACAGTGCAGACACAAACAGACTGCCTATTGTGGTAGAATTTCACCTACACAGTGTTGGCAGAAGGACAGACTTGGGGCTTAGTTAGTTTATCCTGCTTTTGAAAATTTTTTGAAACTGTCCCTGTTAGTGATCTTTATCCCCAATCTCTGAGGATCAGTGTTTCTTAGGTAACAAAGCTGGATTCTACAGGTCCAATTTCTAGGTCTGCACTCTACTCACTACACTTTGAAAAAAGTAAACTAAGTACCTAGAACTTGTGAAAAGATAAGCAGGGTTAGTCCAGAGATCAGATATAGACAAAAAAGCCACTCTTAAAGTTTTTTGTTTTTGGTTTGGTTTTGGTTTTGGTGTTGAGGATTTTAAACCCAGGGCTGCTTAACCACTGAGCCACATCCCCAGTCCTTTTTATTTTATTTTATTTTTTAATTTTTTTAAGTTGTCAATGGACCTTTATTTTATTTATTTATATGCAGTCCTCCACACTGGCCAGGTTCTTCCCAGAGAGTTGATGTGAGCCTTGTGCCAAGAATACACCCCCACATAGAAACCCTGAATTCCCTTGTGATGCAGCTTTAGATCAGGGTGGACAAAACTGTCTGTAGTGGGCTAGTCAGTATTTCAGATTTGTACACTGTGTGGTCTTCACCTCAGCTACTCAGCTCTGCCCTTGCCTCAGAAGAGCACCATAGACAATATGTAAATGGCAGGTCTTGCTGTGTTGTAATGAAATTTTACAAGTGTTAAAATTGGAATTCCATGAGATTGTCATGTGTTATGAAATAGTACCTTGATTTTTAAAAAACTGTTTAGAATATAAATGTCATCCTCAGCCTGCAGGCCATGGAACTGGGTTTGGCCCAGGACCTGGCCTGCTAGTCGCACCTTAGCTGTTGGGGGCTTGCCTGACTGAAGCAGAAGGCCTGTCCCACAGGCTGCACTTTGATCTTGTGTGCTTGGTAGTCTCTCTGGATTCTGAGCTGCTGCTTTTTGATTCTGAGCTTCTTGAGAGGAGGCCCATGGGCTGCAGTCATCTTTGGGTGCTTATTACCTTAACATCCAGACACACGATGAGTCTTCAGAACATGCTGGGCTTGATTCATGCTTAGAAATGTGCACTGCCATTTCTGCTGCTCCAATGACAGGCAGCAGGTCTTGCCTTGTGCCTCCCGGGGGCGTTCACAGTGGCACCTTTCCTGACTCGGTGCTATGTAGCAGAAGCCTTTCCAGGGTCACTCATTCTGATGTCCTGTGTGTCTCAGACAAGGGGGCTGGGCTTCGACATCTGATCTGCAGAGTGAGCCGTGCTGCGTTGGTGTGGAGTTGTAGCAGGTGGTGTTTGCTGGGCCCGTGCTGCTGCGTTCCAGGCAACTCCAGTTTTCCCCAGACTTCTGGTAACTTTCTGGTCATTTTCTTTGTTCTGTATAGCTCAAACAGAATGAAGCAGCAACATAAAAACACTCCTGTGCTTTCCTCCACAAGCTCTGTCCTAATGCCCATCAACACCGTCCACCCAGGCCTCCAGGCCAGAAAGCAAGCTCACCAGAGCCTCCTCTTTGCACTGCCATATCCACTTGGTGGCTAAGGCTTATCAGTTTTTAAAATAATCTTTGGAATTTAATTTCTATTTCTTTTGGTCTGGTGGAAGCCTTAAGTGTTTCTTGACTCTTTCCAAATATAAATGAATCAGACACAGCATTGTTACCGTTTTCCTGAACCGGCCGGCCTCCTCCTTCAGTCTTCTTGCAGTTGTCTGCCGCAGTCTGGCTGGGCACAATTCAGGAGCCATTTGTCAAAAGAAACTAACTTTATTTTTAGAACCACACAAGCCAAACAAAGCAGCTCCTCAGGAAAAAACCCTCAGAGCCCAACTGCTACCACCGGCTTCCCACAAGCCACACTCCCCCACCACCAGCCTCCACACCTCCCACAATCCTCTTCCTCTTGAGGCCGATTGGCTGGGTCGCATGGGTGGAGCCAAAAAGTCCCCCAATGAGCAGCTCCGTGGCCTGAAAGGGCAGGGAAACAGCCCAATGAGCTTCACCGCAGAGGAGCCAATCAGCTAGATGTTGCTGGGGACGCTGTGAGCCAATCATCAGCTGGCAGTCTGAAAGTTTGCTGGGGCCCCTTCAGCTCATCAGCTGGCAGTCTGAAAGTTTGCTGGGGCCCCTTTGGCTGTGGCTCTCAACAGTTGTCAGCGCTGAATGGTGATCGATCGTCATCATGCAATCAGACCCGCCCTCAGTTAGGACCCTCGGTTTTCCCACCATTGTCTAGGTACAGCCACCTTCCAGTCAAGGCACACCAGACTGTGTGGGACCTTGGTGCCTTCATAGATGCATCTCAGACTTCAGAAGTTGTTTGGATCTTAAAAGGTATATGTAATACATCATCCACTTACCATGCCAGCCCTCCATGGCAAACACATCCCAGGGTGTGTGTGTCCAGTGGAACAGACTGTGATCCTTTTGGTTTGTTTACATTTTGCTGTCAAACGAGTTATAGGAAGATGTTTTCGGAGCTTTTTGGATTCAGAGTTTGGACTCAAGAGATTGTGGCCTTAGCTATCCAAGGGTCTACCTGATGGAGATCAGCTCTTCCCAGTTCTGAGGCCCATTTTGTACATCTCTTACCAGTTCTGCAGTGAGCAAGGTCATATTAGCAGCTGACATCAGTCATGGTAGGAATTACCCGTGGACCTCAGTAAATGCCCCACGACATGCTTTGGTGAGTGTGTTGTCAAACCTCCAGTGCAGCGCTGTATGTACCTGTTGTATCTACAGTGCACTGGAATGGTCAAGCCCTGTCTATCTGTGCTGCATCAGGTGGAGGGCAGGGCTTTCAGGAAGGCACAGGAGGTGAGCGTGCAAGTGATGAGGAGGTGGCAGTGAGAGACACTGGAGAGGCAGACACTGTGGGCTCACCCAGCTCCTTTATTCCCAGAGCAGGTGACCCTGGGCAAATCACTTGCTTACCCATTGAAAAGTAAAGATTGGTCACCTCCCTCTCCTGGGTGGTTGTAAGGATTAAATTAGATATATACCCCATGCCTGACTTAGATGGACAGAAAATGTCACTCTTTGTGTCCTACAAGCCTTTCTTTTCCTTCTGGAGTATTTTTGTTTGTTTGTTCTTTAAGTCTCTGCAGACATGACCCCCTTTCTCTAAAGCCCATGTGCACACAGAGGTCAGCACTGGATGCTCTTAGTGTCTCTCTTACTCATCCTTAGCCGTGGTCTTACCAAGGCGTGATACTTGAATCTCTTGTGCCCATTTGTATAAGCTGCTATAACATGCTTTTTTCTATGAAAAGCTTCAGTCATTTACTTACCAAGGCGTGATACTTGAATCTCTTGTGCCCATTTGTATAAGCTGCTATAACATGCTTTTTTCTATGAAAAGCTTCAGTCATTTACTTGATACAGATTTATTGAACAGCCATCATATGTTAATGTGCTAGGTGTGGGTGATGGTGAGATTACTAAGACACAGACCCTCCTGTATCCTGTGGGGTGATGGATAAATGTGGGAGACCAACCTTGCACATGACTGAGTCACACTCCCCGGCTGGGTGCTGAGGCGCTCAGTCACAGAAATGTGTTAGAGCTTTCCCCACTCTTTTTGGGTTCAAGGGTCAGTGTCTCGTGCATGCGTGTGTCTTGCTACAGCCCCATGGGTGAAGCTATGCTCACCTGTTTCTTTGTAATATAAACCCTGCCCTGTTTAGGATAGAATCTTCCATGGAAGTGCCTGTGTGTGTCCCCTTCTCTTACTGTGCCCTTGGGTGTGGCCTACCCAGGTGTCAGTCAACCTGCTGACAGTGGACATCATGAAGATAGACTCAGCCCCCTGAAACCTGACCCCTTGCCTCATTTGAATAGCTTCTCCTTGATAAAAGGGGTCAGCGCATGCTCTCACTCTCTCTCTTTCAGCGGACCCTTAAGGTCAGAGGAGCCGTCACAGCTACCCCAAAGAAAAAGGTATTTGTGTCTCTTGTGTGGTTATTTTGCGCAGCCCAGTTAGCCCAGTTTACCTGGAGTGACCCCTGAGCCCTTTTGAGAGAACAGAAACCCGGCAGATAAGCCAAAAGGAAACTACTATTGATGTGCAAGCAGAGGGCTTTTTCAGTGGTAGAGGGGAACTCAGGTCATGGCAGCAGGCAGGAGAAAGTGGTCCTCTCCATGAGGAGGGTACGGCATGTGAACTGGAGGTAGTTGGGGAGTGGCCCTGCTCTCCTCATCCCATCGCAGTCTCTGGTGTGGTTGTTTATCAAGACTGAACCGGCCTGCTGCTGAGCCACAGGAAGCCCACATGGGCAGGACAGTATACTTTACCACAGTGCTGCTCATGATGAGGCTGGGCAGTTGTTACCAATTGCATCTGTCCTGGAAAACCAGGTACTCTTTACCTGGGTTAAGAATGTCCAGTAATGATGATACTGTGGGGGGCGGGGGGCGGGGGCGTGTACAGAGTGAAAGTGCGTAAGTTGAATCCTTGAGAAAACTTGAGGAGAAAGAATGTGGTGTAGAGGCAGCAGGCAAGTTTGAGTGGTGGTGCCAGACCCCCAGGGAGGAGCCACCCTGCTGCACATCTGTCCTGAGCAGAGCCTTTGAAAGACCCTCATCCAGTGATGAGCTCTGCAGTGAGGAGTCAGATGCCTCAAGGAAAAGAGCGTTTACCTTTGCAAGATTTGAGTGGCTTCTGTGTGTTAGGGTATAAAACTCCTGAGCACTTCCGTAGGACCCCAGATGTCATTTCATTTATGTCATATCTTTTTTTTCTTAAATATTTATTTATTTATTTATTTTTTAGTTTTTTTAGGTGGACACAATATCTTTATTTTTATGTGGTGTTGAGGATCGAACCCAGCACCCGCGCATGCCAGGCGAGCGCACTACCGCTTGAGCCACATCCCCAGCCCCTATGTCATATCTTAAGGTCATTAGGCATTTGGTCAAAGGTGGCATAATCTCCAGGTTGAGATTCAGAACACATTGTCCTGTAGTCTTAATTCTGTGATACTGAAAATCATAAGCAGCACTTTTTCTGTAGAAAATAGATGTCTTTGGGAAGTCAACAGAAAGATAGAACAAGTGGGTATTTAGAGTTCTTAATGGTTTATGCTTCATGGTCCCCCCCTCCCAGTGTTCTATTAAGAAAATTTCAGACATGCAGAAGAAATCAAAAGAATCATGCCCACCAGCAATTTTCTACAGTTAACGTTTTACTGTTTGCTTTATTACATACCATCTCTGTCCCTCTCTCTAGTCGTCCATCAGTCCCATTTTTTAATGCATTTCAAGTAAGTTGACAGTTTTTCTGAGAGGACTTACCTTTGTTACCCCCCCCCCATGCTGTGATCAATGTGTCAACACATTTTATACAGATATTTTCAGCCTGACCCTTTTCCCTGCTTCTAGAAAACTGAGGTTGCCAGTAATCACTGTCCAACTTAAATTATTTTTTAAAAAGTCTGGTAAATAGGTTTAAACCTTATTAGTGCCCTCCTTTGCAATTGCTTTATAATCCATTTATAATTTTTATCAAAAATAATTCAGAGTTTTAAGTTATAAGTCATCAAAAATAATTTAGTGTTTTTTAACATTTTAAAAATTTAAAGCAAGTATTTATTGCATTGTTTTCAGAGTGGAGAGATCTACAGACCAAGTCATCAAGCCAGTCAATGTGGGAGCTCTGTCAAAATGGGTGGGGAAGATCCCTCCAGATGTCTTACAAGACATGGCAGCGATTGCACCCATGCTTGCCAAACTGGGGTATGACCCTTACGCCAACCCGCCCAACTACGGGAAGCCGGACCCCCGGATCCTCGAGAACACCAGAAGGGTGAGTGAGTGCCCCAGGGCAACTGGACACGCAGTCGGACTCCAAGTGGCTTTTTCCTTATTTTAGTTCTAGCTTTTTTATGATCAAAAAAATTGTTCTAAATTAGAGTGATTCTGCGCATGAGTGTTTTAATATCAGAAGTCTGCATTTTAAAGACAATTGCGGCTGTTCCTGTGAACCATGGGGACAGCTCTTCAATGAGTGCCGCCCCCTTCTAGGAGTAGTGCTCACATTGGAGAGATTCATCCATAGCTAGTTCCCACAACTTTGCATAAAACCAGAATCTGTAAGACTTACTTTTCAAGCCTTTTTTCTCTAAATCTAGTGGATACGTTCCTCTTAAGTGTTTGTATAGAGGAGGCACCACCTCTCGGGACCCAGTATGTGGGAAGAGTGGCTGAACAGGCGGACACACCAGCCTTCCAGCTCAGGGACGGCTGCTGCCGCGGGCAGTTAGCTGTTCTTTGTACAGGTCAGGTTGGTGTTTTTACAAGCACTCTTCCAGAAAGGGCTCGTCTGGGTGAATGCTGCTGCCATCTCGAGGCAGACCTTCCGCATTCTTTCCAACAGCTGTTGTAGACATCCCTGACTTCACTGTGCCATTTCAGCTATCTTCCAGGGTGTGGTGCCACAGCACTGAGCCCCTCACGCTGGTTCCTGTCACCATCCACCTCCAGAGCTTTTTCCATGTTCTCTTGTGTGTGTCGGTGTCCTCCCCCATAGCCTTGTGATAGGTCATCTCTTTATTCTCTTCCTTTTGGTACTCTTAGTTGGAAACCTGGTGACAGTGAAGTGTGTTTCCTGAGGCCATTCACGTGTGGATCCCCTGCTCTTAGTCACTTTCAGTTCCTCCTTCGGTTCTTCACTTGTGGCAATGTGGGAAGGGCTGTCTATTGTAAACCATTGAATATGAAAATAAGCTTATTTTTAAGTAATCTTTATCCTTTTTATACTTACATATAAACATTTTTAATATAAAAATTTAAGTTCAAACTGGCAGTGGTGGCACATGCTTGTAATCCCAACTACCCAGGAGACTGAGGCAGGAAGATTGCAATTTTGAGGCAGACCTGGGCAACTTAGTAAGACCCTCTCTCAAAAAATAAAACAGGGCTGGTGATATGGTGTGGCTGTGAGGTGTCCCCCAAAAGCTCACGTGTGAGACAATGTAAGAAGGTGCAGGGGAGAAATGACAGGGTCAGTGAATTAACCTCTGATGGGATGAACTGGGTGGTAGCTGAAGGCAGATGGGGTGTGGCTGGAGGAGGTGGCTCACTGGGAGCATGGCTGTGGGGTAGATATTTTGTATCTAGAAAGTGGAGTCTCTCTCTCTGCTTCCTGATCACATTGTGAGCTGCTTCCCTCTTGCCATGCTCTCCCACCATGATGGTCAGCCTCACCTTGGGCCCTGAGGAGATAGAGTGAACTTCCATGGACCAAGACCTCTGATACCATGAACCTGCAGTTGTTCTGCTCAGATATTTTAGTCACAGCAGTGAAATAGCTGACTAAAACAGCTGGGGTTGTGGCTCAGTGGTAAAGTGCCCCTGACTCAATCCCCAGTACCTCCCTAAGTATATATATTTATAATAAAAAGTATTTTTTCCTATATAAAATTAAAATGGTAGAAGAATGAAAAATATTTATAATATTACCTAGATACATACAATTCTTAATATTTTAGTATATTCCCTGCCCTCTGCATTTTATTAAACAAAGGTAAGATCATAAGTTATATTTCTTCCTTTATGTATGCAGTTTCTGTCTGACCTTTTCCTATTAGTACTGATGAACATTTCCCATCGTGTGCCTGCTTTTTTATGCATAATACAGTATACCATCACAGGAGCCATCACCAGTCCTTCCTGAAACATAGCAGTGAATGAATGAATAGATGAGCAAACAGAATACATCTCCCTAGTAAATGCCCCTAGTCCATCTTGCCGTTTTTCTCTTGTGTTTCTCTTTGACAGACGATGCTGTATAAAACATCTTTGAAATACTAAATTTTAGGTTTTTATTTACATTTAGACGAATAAAAGTGGGAGTAAGCCAGGTCCAACAATCTGGGATTTTTTTAAGATGCTCAATATATCTTGATAAGATTTTTTTAAAATATTTATTTTTTTGTTATAGTTGGGCACACACCTTTATTTTATTTATTTATTTTAACGTGGTGCTGAGGATCAAATCCAGGGCCTCGCATGTGCTAGGCAAGTGCTCTACTGCTGAGCCACAACCCCAGCCCAAGATTTTTTTTAAAAAATACTTTCAAGCTGGAGTTGTGGCTCAGTGTTACAGCGTGTGGTACCTGGCATGTGTGAGACCCTGGGTTCAATCCTCAGCACTTCATATTAATAAATAAAATAAAAAGATTCATTGACAACTAAAAAATATTTTTTAAAAAAATACTTTCAAATTACCAGCATAATAGAAGTGATTCCATTTTCGATTTTTGCTAATTTTAATAGGTTCCATTGACTAACATAATTGAACATTTTCCAGTTATTAGCTCTGTGTATATATTCTTTCATGTACCGCCTCTTGACTTTTAAAATGCTTTATGTGATTTAAAGTTTTGTGAACTACAGCTTGCTAAAAATGAAGCAGAAATCAGTCTAGCATCCTGCCTTTGTAGTCTTGATTGCCTTTCTGTAACTGGTAATTTATAGCTTTCCTCTGCTGGGGGACTTTATGAACCAGGATACATGACTACATGGCATTGCAAAGGTTTCCCAGAGCAGTAGCCAGTGTGGGTTCCCCACTACCATTGGCTTGGCGATGCTGCTTTCCGTGCTCCTAAGGGGCAGGTCAGGAAGCTGTTCTGGTTTGAGTCTGTGTGACTAAAGAATGGGTTTCACATTGGTGACTGGAAGGGTTTCAGAGCACACTGCAATACAGCTTTTCTTTCCTTCTTTTTTGTCTTTGCCTATCTCTTAACTGACAGTAATTTTGAGGAAGAAAAGATAAAATGTGAACTATAATTGCATTTTGAGTCCTTTGTAATGATGCGCAACAGAGGCCATTGTGTGTCTTGAAATTGGGTTTCATAGATGTTCTTATGTGATAGCTCATGGAATGGAATTACAAAAATTGGTAAGAAACCAGTGCCTGGGGAAGGGGTTAGTTTGCTCCCCTCTCTTTCTTTCTTTTTCCTAATTAACCATGGGTTCCTACTTTTTGGATTGTAAATTACTGCCCCAGGAGTCTGACCACTCCCTCTTGAAGTGTAACACCTGTGAACAGAGTTACCTGTTTCTGTGAGCATGCTTCATGTTAGAGACTCTGCATAAGGCCCTCAGCCACATAGGTTAGGAATTTTTTTTAAAAAGATGGAAAAGCCCTAATGTTAGAATAGGTCTAAGATGATGCCAAATAACCTGTAAATATTATGAGAAACTGTAGATCAGGGCTCAGAATTTGGAGTGTTTGTTTTCCTCTGTCCCCACCCCTGCATGTCCTCCTTGTGGTGTCCCCACCTCCCCACCCTCCACGTAAACTAAAGCTTGGAGCTCTCCTCCTGCCCCAGAGTGCTGCTTGCCGCCTCTCCAAGTCTGTTTTTTTTTTTTAATTGTTTTTGTAAATCTTTTTTTTTTTTTTATTGGTTGTTCAAAACATTACAAAGCTCATGACATATCATCTTTCATACATTTGATTCAAGTGGGTTATGAACTCCCATTTTTGCTGCAACATTTACAGTTAGGCATCACCTGTATCACTCAAGTCTAGACTCTTCAGAGCTTTCTTCTGCCTGTGGTAACTCAAATGCTAATGTAGCCAGCATTGGTGGCCCTGGGTTTCAGCAAGTCCTGCTTGCAAAGAGACTTAATTGTCAGAGGTGGGCTCCAGAAAAGGAAGGTGGCTGGGGAAATGGTCCCTGATTTATGGGGTGAGGGGAGGAGAAAACTCACATTTGGATTAGGAATACAGAATCTCAGTCTCTAGGTTACAAAGACGGTTTTCATACCATTGTGGGGAGTCCAACAGTAATAATGTCTGAGTTAGCTCATTTCAGGGACAATTTGCCCAGTTTTGAATGGAAAGTCATGTGTTTTGTGGCTGCGTGACTCACATGGCAAGCTGGAAGTGAGCTGCTAACATGTTCCGAGCCCTTTCCCACTGTGGTCTAATTCCAGAGTTGCTGCACAGTTAAATACATAGTGCCCTCTAGGTTCTCCTCAGCCTCTCCCTCCTCCATTGGTTCTTAAGCTTTTTAGATTTAGGAATTTATTTTAGAACCTAATGAAACCTGTGAATGCCTACCTCAAAAATGCAGACACATCCTGCACAGAATTTTACCTATGGTTCCAGTGGATTCATAGATGCCCCAGAAGCCCATCAGGTTAGGACTTCTGCATTGTGTCGTCTCCTGAATCCCTCTTATCTACTCTGTGGCTCTTATCACTGTGATGGGGACTCTGTTTCCTATTAGGCCCCAGGTTCACATTCCAGCTGCTTCTGTGAAACTTCCTGGATTTTCTAAGGGGCCTCATGTGAGATTCACTGTCCCAGATCAAACTTACTGTTCAGACTTGTTCCCTCACAGGCACAGCTAGATGGAATTGTCTTTGTGTGCACGTGAATGGCCTATTTCCCCAGTAAGCCTTCATATTTCAGGTGTGTTGCTGATACACTGGTAACCCTGGTATTGTTAAATTAGTTTCACAGCCTGCATTTTAAGTGGAGTATGGAATCCCTTACACTTAATGTCATCACTCAACTGGCTGGGCCTGAACTGCCACTTGCTATTTGTTTTGTTTTTTAAAATATTTATTTTTATTTTGACACAATATCATCTTTATTTTATTTATTTTTGTATGTGGTGCTCACACGCTAGGTGAGCGCTCTACCGCTGAGCCACAACCTCAGCCCTGCTATTTGTTTTTAATTGGGACCATTTGTCTTTGTTCCTTTGTTCTCTTTTCCTGAATTCTGTTGGGTTAATCTAAGATTTTTTAGATTATTTCCTTTTATCTTTTCTTGGATATTATCTCCTTCTTTTAGCTGTAATTTCTTGTTTTAATTAAGGTTGCTGTAGAACAAAACAACTGCAAATCTTTCTATAAAAAGCCAGATAGTATCTTATGCTTTGTGGGCCACAATTTGTCTCTGTTCTTTTCTGAAGATGCAGATTTCACCTGGGACATTTCCTCTTTGGCCTGATAACTTCCTTGAGCATACTCACAGTGAGCATATGAAGGCTAGTAACTCTTTGGGGTGTTTTTTTGGTTTTGTTTTTTTAAAGCTGAAAATGCCTTTTTTCTTCATTATTTGAGAATATCTTTGCTGGACATAGAATTCTATGTAGACAGGGTTTTTTTTATTATTATTATTTTACTTGTAACATTTGTTATTTTATTGTCTTCCACAATGTTTTTGATGGGAGGTCAGCTGACATTCTTATGAATGAAGAGTTGTTTTGCTTTGCTTTGCTTTGCTTTGCTTTGACTGCTATCTTTCGCTTGGGATAAGAATGTCCCCCAAAGCCTTATGTGTTGCAGGCTTGGTCCCCAGGGCAGCAAGTGTTCAGAGCTGGGGCTCCTGGGAGTGAGAGTACTAACCTCATCAAGGGGTTGATCTATCAGTGAACTGATAGCTGGATGGACTGTTGGGAGGTGTTCCTAGTTGAAGGGAGTGAGTCCTTGGGGTTGTATCTCGTTCCTGGCCCCCTTCTCTTTCCCCAGTCCTTCCTGGGTGCCGTGAGCCAAGCAGCTTTCCCCTGCATGCTCTGCCATGATGCTTCTGCCTTGCTGCAGGTCTAAAAGCAGTGGAGCCAGCTGACTCTGGACTACTAAGACTTCTGAAACCACGAGCAGAACAGGTCCTTCCTCCTCCATGTGGATTTTCTCAGGTGTTTTGTCCTGCAACAAAAAGCTGCCAAACACATACTGTAAGATTTTCCCTTTATATTTGGTTTCCAGCAGTTTAACAGTAATGTACCAATTTGACTGATTCTTGCTTCTTCTGTTTCAGGTCAGGCCATCAGCTTTGATTAGTTCTTAATTAACCTGTCTTTGAATTCCCTGGGTCTGCCTTCTGTGTCTAGTCTGCTGTTCATCTCCTCTGGTGACTTCTTCATTTCAGATTATTTTCCTGTCTCTTCCCTCATTCTTTCTTCTTCCTGCATTCTTTAACATAGTCATGAAAACAGTCTTAGAGTCTTCATGCATGGCTCTCTGCTGATTTTTCCCTTAGTTATGGGTTTTACTTACTTGCTTCTTCATGTCTTAGAAGTTTTGCTTTCATGCTGGACTTTTTGTTTTAAATAGATAGCAAATGAACTAAACAATATTGTTTGTTTTATTTTCCCCAGAGAGCATGTTCTTCCCTCCTTCATGCAGCTAGGTGAGGAAGGGAATCTGGCAGTTAGCTGAGCAGGAGCTGAACAACACCCTTAGCTTCAGTTTACCTCTGAATTCAAATGAGATTGTGGAGATTTGACCTTCAGTCCAATCCCTAGATTCCTGTGTGCTATAGGCAAGGGTCTCATTTCTTGATTTTCATCAAGATTTCAGCTGGGAGGAAGCTGGATTAGATCTTAAGTTGTTTCATCTCTCCAGTACAGCTGCAGCAGGACCCTGGACCCAAGCCATACCAGACTGGGAGATCCTCTGTGTCCAGCTTTGGTCTCACCAGCCGTACTCAGTAGAGTCCCCCAGATACAGTGGTCAGGCCCTGAGATTTAGTTTTACATCTGGAGCTCCTCCAGATTCCAGATTCTAATCTACGTAGCAGTTCACACTGTTGCTAAAGCTTGGCTTATTTCTTTTTGTCTAAGCAAAATGTTTTTATCTCTAAATTTGCCTCTCTGCCCACCTGTGCCCAGCCTGGCCATTCATGGTAGAAAGATACTTTGCTCAGTATTCCTAAGAAGAACTCGTCCTTCTCTGGAATTTGATTCATTTAGACTTCTTTGCATCCCTGCTCCTTGATGGCTCTAAGGAAAAATACGCAGTGGACTTCATCCAGTGTTTCCTCCTTCTTCTGATGAAAGCAGTGTCTGTTGAGGCCTGTGCTCCGCCCAGAACAGAGCTCCTTGGAGTGCATTCGATTTTTTTAAAAGAGACCCTGTGGTCTCTTGTCCCTGGGTCACTGAGAGCCTCCTGCTGAGTTGCCTGCACTGTGTCCTAGGTAGGAACCCTTACCAACAGACTTTTTAAAAAATACCTTTATTTTATTTATATTTATCTTTATGTGCTGCTGCGGGTCGAACCCAGTGCCTCATACATGCTAGGCAAGTTCTCCACCGCTGAACCCCTGCCCAGCCCCTCAACAGACTCTTCTGCATATCCCTTGGTCACAAGTTTTCCAGCCTTATTCCTCTTAAGTTTTTTTTACTTTTCCAGCTGAACCATTAGCTACTGCCTCTTTTGTCACCTGTGTGTCACAAAGTGGCTACAACAGGGCCAGTACAATTAGTGTATACCCATAGCTCCAGCCATTTCTTCTTCCAGGCCAAACATGCAGTCACATGTTGCTGGACTTCTGTGCCAAGCAGCAGAGGGCTCAGTGACCTCTGGGAGGCGCCCAGAAGGACAGTGATCTATAGGATTGGGTGGTGCTATACACTCCAGCCCCAGGGTCTCCTGAACAGCCTCGGAGGCACAGCAGCAGCAAGGCAGCTGATCGCTTGCATAGTCTCCTCTTGTTCTGAACCTTCTCAGAATGTCACCCTTAGGACCGCTTGGCGAATGAGCTATCTGTTGTTTCCAAAACCCCAAGCAGCGCACTAGGTTTCACTGGTGCAAAATTCTCAGCAAAATTTAAAGACTCGAGATTATGAGCTTAATTAACTTTAATATGAGAGGCTGCATGGCTGTGAATTCCATTAGTGTTGTATTGAACCACCTGTAGGATCACACTTTGGGCTTATTTTTCAGAACTCTTGATCCAGTGGCTGTATGCTATAGGGGTCTGTTCAGGGCATTCCTAGAAGCTTCCTGGTACCGCGTCTTCGACCTGAGGTAGCGGTTGAAATTGTGCAGTCCCCACTTCTTTTCCCTGTTCTGCAGGACACACAGAAGCAAGGCCACAGCCCAGGGTTCTCTCCTGCTGTTTCCACTGTGCGCTTCCAGTGCTGTTACTTGTTTACTCACAGCCTGTCTTTTGTGGGCATGTGACTGCACGTAATAAATTAAGAAGCTGTTTTACCATGAACTGCTTTTACTTATTTAGTTAGTTACTTGTTGTTTTCATGGTGCTGGGGATCAAACCCAGGGCCTGCTCGGCAAGCTCTCTACCACTGAGTCAGCCCAACACCCATTTTCCACTTCTCCATTCCACCAGATCAACTCGTTCGTTTCTGGCCGTGGGGAAGCTGCTGTTTGCCTTGGTCCTCCAAGAGCAGTGGCCTGATTTCTGCCATTGCCATCTCACATAGGTCTCTTTCAGTGAGAAACCCCTCCTGGCATTGTGTGTGGGGGGGATTCATGCCAGCCTTGGACAGAAGTGGTGGTGGGAGTTGTCATTCATCCAGCACAGTGACTCTGCCCTCTAAAGAGTCCTCCCAGACTGGTCTTGGGACCCTTTCCTGGGTTTCAGAAGTGGAATGAAGAGAAGAAACATTGTCCCCCTGGCCAGGGCCCCAGGGCGTGAGGCACAGCAGGTATGAGAAGAAGGAAGCTCAACCATCAGCTGCACTTCCTAGGACTCCCTGCAGACGATGGCCATGGACCAGTTTCTTCTGGCCATGTTTATGTGAGGAGGTGTTTGTTAGCAGTTCTCTGACCCAACTGTTGCGGATAAGAGTCGTATGAAGAAAGTTTACCCATTTTTTCCTGCTTCTGAACATTGCTATGAAAGGACATTGAACTGGCCCTGTTGCAGCCACTTTGTAACACACTGGAGATGACAGAAAGAAGAAAACAGAAATCAAGGGCCTTGAACCTAGCTTCAGCCTGACCTCCACCTCCTCTCTAGACTTCCTGTGTTTTTGAGGTACTTTAACGAGGCATTCTGTTCCTCAAGTAAAACCAGCCCCTCAAAAGAAGAGAACCAGGTGTCAAGAGGGATCTCACTTTCAAGTCCTGGTTCCCAGCTTCGCCCTGGCCATGGATGTGACACGTCTCAGTGGGCTCCTGATAGGTCCCCCCACTTTTTTTTCTTTTTTTTTTTAAGAGAGAGAGAGTTTTTTTTAATGTTTATTTTTCAGTTTTTGGTGGACACAACATCTTTATTTTTATGTGGTGCGGAGGATCGAACCTAGCGCCCCGCGTATACCAGGCGAGCATGTGACCGCTTGAGCCACATCCCTAGCCTGGTCCCCCTTTTCTTAATATTTATTTTTTCAGTTGTAGTTAGACACAATACCTTTATTTTATTTATTTATTTTCATGTGGTGCTGAGGATCGAACCCAGGGCCTCATATGTGCTAGGCAATCATTCTGCCACTGAGCCACAGCTCAGCCCCAAGGTAGGTGCCTTTTTGACTCTGTTGTCTCAGTTGGGTTCCTGTGCCATGGTAGGACTGTTCCAACTACCACTGGATTTGAGGTATGATTTACCTTTAGTTTCTCATTTCTTTTATTTGTGCGCTCAGACGTGACAAGCTTTGTATTCTAGTGGTTGTAGTTAGAGAAATTCACATTCCATTGTCTTAACATTTGTTGCCCCTTCAAACAGCCACCACAGAGCTGGGTGCTCTCCCAGCATGACAGTTCTCTTCCTCTCCTGTGTTTCGCTTTATTTCGAAAGCAGATGCCAGTGCTTCTGCAGCATCCTGTGAAGTTTGGTGTGGGACATCTTATACCACAGTGCTCTGGTCTGTCAGGATGGTCACTGCAGGGCTCTGGGCATTGGATGGGTAGTCACAGAAGCACAATGCCTTCTTGGTGCCCAGGAAGTGCAGACCTGGCTTGTTTTCATGAGGAAAGCACCAGTGACTGGAAAGAGAGGTCTGTCCACTGTGCTGGCAGTTTACTTGTTGAGACATCCCCTAACCATGCTGCCCAGGCTGGGCTCAAAAATCCTGGGCTCCAGCGACCCCTCCACCTCAGCCTCCCCTCCACCACAGCCTCCCCTAGCTTCTGGTTCTGTGTCTGCAACATGCAGAGGCCTTGTCACATCAAGGCCAGACAGAGACACGTGGCTAGTTTCTATTTCTTCATCTGTCTTCAGTCTATAAAATTTCATTGCTCATTCATCTATGGTTTCCACATTTTCCCTTATATGTTATACCTTCATTAAAATCACCTAAAATTAGAAAAAGTTATCTGGATTCAGTTTTTAAATGCTGGAGTAAGAACCATTTTCTTGCTGGGTGCAGTGATGCATGCCTGTAATCACAGTGGCTTGGGGGCTGAGATAGGAGGATAGTGAGTTCAAAGCCAGCCTCAGCAATAGTGAGGCACTAAGCAACTCAGTGAGACCTTATCGCTAAATAAAATACAAAATAGGGCTGGGGGTGTGGCTCAGTGGTGAGTGCCCCTGAGTTCAATCCCCAGTATGGGGTGGGGGAGAACCACCCCCCTCCTTGATATTTCTTGATCATGGAAATATCTAAAACAACAACAAAAAGCAGAAACCTAGATTTTGTGTCTGACCCATAACAAGATGCTGAGAAAGAATAGACAAATTCAGTGAAAATCAAACAAAAAATGAGAGAACTGCCTGAGCGAGGTCCTTGAGGACCACCAGCAGGGTGGCAGCAGCGGTGATGGAGCAAAGGTGAGAACCCTGTGCAGGTGCAGGCCCAAGCACAGATGTGGGCAAGGTCCCGCAGGCAGCTCCAGAGGTGAGTGTGCCAGGCCCATCAGGACACAGGGAGGCTGGGCAGAACACAGACCCAAGCCACGCTGTAACAAGTTTTCTTTCTTTTTTTAATATTTATTTTTTAGTTGTAGATGGACACAAAACCTTTATTTCACTTATTTATTTTTATGTGGTGCTGAGGATCAAACCCAGGGCCTCTCACATTCTAGGCGAGCGCTCTACCACTGAGCCCAGCCCCAGCTTTTGTAATAAGTTTTTTGCTATGAAGCAGGTTAAAGGAGACCCACGAGACATCCATATGATGGCTCTCATCAGTGTGGGGATGTGGGCCTGACCACTCAGTCCTTGCCTCTCTGTGCCACCTTCTTCCACTCAGGACTGCAGCCTCCAGTGCCATCCGTGCTGTTGCAGGTAATGGGGTTTCTTCCTCGCGGCTTGACAGTGTCTCTTGGTGGGGGGTGCTGCAGTGAACACGGGGGTGGGGGGGTGGTGCTGCAGTGAAGGCTGGCGGGTTCTCTTTCCTCTGGGTGAGCACCCAGTCGTGCTTCGTCAAGTGGCGGCTCCGAGGAGAGCCTTGCTTAGCTAGCCTGGAGCCCCAGAAGCTTCGGTCTTTGAGGGCTCTCCATGTCTCTCCATAATGGTGCTCCGAAGCGACATTCCCACCAGCAGCAAACAGGGTGCCCACTTCTGTACACCCTTGCCCAGCCTTGTTGCTTCCTTCTGGAGAGGCCGTGTGGGTAGTTTTGATTTGAGCTTCCCTGGTAGCTAGTGATGTTGAGCGGTTTTGTATGTGTTTCTGTGTTGCCGTTCATATGTCTTCTTTTCAGAAGTGTCTAGATATGTCTAATGCCCAGACTTCCCTAGAAAATCCAAGTCTCAATGCTGTATTTCCTGTAGTATATACTGCTTTCTGCAGTAAGGAGAGGTTTCTGTTTTGCAGTTGCTGCACATTTCCAGTTAAATTCACATTTCAGGCCATTTTGTCCAACTTCACCCAAAAGTCATCATACTGAAACATTTCCTTTTCTTTAAAATGTTTTGGAGTAGAATCTTATGCTTCTGAGGGCTGGGGTTGTAGCTCAGTGGTAGAGCGCTTGCCTAGCATGTGTGAGGCCCTGGGTTCGGTTCTCAGCACCACATATAAATAAAAAATAATAATAAAGGTACATTGACTACTAAAGAATATTTTTTAAAAAAAGAATCGTATGCTTTAGGGCTGATAATTTGTTTTCTTCTTGATATAAGAAGTATTAACAACATTTATCCTGTTGTTTCCAGATAGGATGAGACTGTTGCACTTCTCAGGGCCAAGTCTGAGATTTGCAAAGGTGCCAAAATAATTCCAGAAAAATGAGAATATGTAAACAAGCATGCTATCAGCTGTTTTACAGTATGTGTGTTTTGGAGATCATGAGTCTGTGAGCCTGGAGGGATTAAAGATATAAATTTCAAACTCTGGATCCCTTCCTGCATTAGAATATCTGGCTGCAGTTGCAACATGTTTTCTCTGCTTGTGAAACTAGCAAGTGTAATTCCTCAAGGGGGAATGTTCATTACATTCCTAAAAATAATGAATTATATTACTAAATAAATAACAGCAGGCTATGCATGGAGTTAGGATGAAAGTGTGCCAGGAACCAAGAATTACGACTAATCCAATTCCTTCCTCTTACACAGTGAGCTGCAGCCTGAGTCCACTTAGTCCACCCCACGCACAAACAATGTGTCCTGTAGGCCACCCCTCGTGAGCCTTGTGTGGGCAGCGTCTATGTGCTGAGCTTTGATCTCCCGACTTCTCCATATTTTCACATGAGGTACTGATGCGTGGCACAGTGGGCACACATCTCTCCTGATCCCGCTGTATTGTTGCTGTAGCGTGGCCCATTGGCTTGTTGCTCCCTGGTGCCCACAGGAGGTGTCTGGTGTTGCCTTGTGTCGTACTACTATGTTTTAGTTCCTGGACAGTTGCGGTGTCAGGGTCCTTCTGCACTTCTGTCTCTGAGACTGTGGGAAGCCCCCAGTTACCCGCTCCATTGAGATCTAAAGACGCGTGTGCCCTTCGCTTGCCTGAGTCACTGTTGATGAGCTGCAGGGGTCTAGGCATGCTGTTGCTGCCTGCTGCTTGCATGTGGTGGGCCACACAGTGGCCTGCAGATCCCACCTCCTCATCCTTAGGTGGGACCTGTTTGCTCGCCTGGCAGAGCACTCCCCACCAGGAATGAGGAATCTAAGACATGCCATGATCCTGTCACTTGGTGCATGGAGAGGCCACAAGGCCAAGTGTGGGAAGCGCACTGAGGAGGCAGCAGACGTGGCACAGGGTGCTGCCTCACTGCTCCACCAGCACTGCAAGGGGCCCTGGGTGTTCCGAGCCTCCACCGCCTGGCTCATTTTCCTCCCTCTGGTCTCCTCTGTTGGCCTCCCTTTCTCCTCTTGCCATTCACTGTGCATATTAGAGGAAGCCACCCTCAGCACATGACAGGGAAACCTCCCTGGCCTGGCCAGCTGCTTTGTGAGCCAGGCTTTGACGTCTTACCAGTGTACACAGGTAGAGTGGCTGGAGTATGGGCTGCTGCTTGACAAGGACCCCCACCCCGTTTCTAGTCAGATGTCCCAGTGTTCTCCTTAAGCCCAGCTGCCACCCACGGCCCCCAGAGCCCTCCTTCGGCTCTGCCTTTGTCCTGTGACTGCCTTCCTGACACCTGGAGGTCCCTGTCTGTCTGCTGGAGCACAGCAGACCACCTCAGAACCACAGGTGTGTCACTTCACAGTTTCTGTGACCAGGAGTCCAGGCACAGCTCTGCTGGCCGCCTGGCTCAGGGCCCTTGGTGCAGCTGCAGTGTCTCAGGGATCAGCACTGCAGTAGTGCCGTCAGCCCGCTTCGAGTCCTCGCTGCCTGTGGATGTCAGCTGGAGGCTGTGCAGGCTCTGCTGCTGGCTTCCTACCTGGGGTGGCCGCATCCTAGAGGGAGCACCACCTTGCCATGCCCTAGTTGTGTGGACACAGCCACCGGACACACAGAGCCACGAATGCCAAAGACGGGATCTCAGTGTGCAAAACTTCCTCTTGGGTTTTCAGCTCTAGACTGAAGTCATCTTCAGCTGAAGACCATCCTTCAGTGCAGTTAATTACCCCTGATTTCAGCCCACAGGCCCCAAACAGGAACACTGCTCACTTTGTTGTTTGAGTCATTTCTTTGGCAGTGATCTGTTGCCAGCCAAATCCTGTTATGTGGAAGTTACTGTCATTGGCAAAAGTAAAAGCTAAAGATCAGTGTCAAATATGTGGAGCTCATATTTTTATGCATTTATTTTAATTCTTATGTGTGTTGCTCTGTAAGATAATTGACGGAATTGTGGTAACCTCTGTAACTCATTATATAGAAGACTGGGAGCCCTTCTAGAGAGCTGGACAGACACACAGAGCTGGAAGGTGGCAGCTAAGGTGAAGTAGCACCCTGACTTTCATTCTGGAGGCATACCTCTGTGCATGGTGTTCTGTCTGTAGAAAGAGGAAAGAGTAGAAAGAGGAAAGCAGTTCCTGGGATATTCAGGCTTAGAGAAATTCCTTCAGACTCACAGAATAGGAGCGCTTGGGGCAGAGAAAGGGGCATAAAAACCCTAGTTCACTTCACCAGCTCCCCTCTCTTACATATAATTAACAGTGAAGCTAAACATCATGAGAATTATATGCCTTACTTAATGGTCCTTTCTCTCACATGACATGGAATTTCTTTCCTAGGAGCAATGTGTTCTTCCACTTAGCAGTGCTGTGTATGGTGGTCTCCGGCCTCTGCAGACCCTTGAACCCCATCCACAGATCACTTGCCTGGACCTCAGAGACCGGACATACTGTTTGAGTACACTAACAACACAGTTCCGGAAGACTGAGTATTACTGTAGCACTCCTCCTTGTTCATCTTGACCTATAGAAATAGAAAGCTATTGTAGGAGTGTTAAATGACTTAGCAGAGTGGAAGATAGCCAGACTTAAATACCTAGAAGAAAAGGGGGTGGGGGATACAAGCAAGCAAAGAGGTAAGAAGTAATCCAGTTCATAATCCAGTTCATCCTCAACCCCACAGATTCTCAGGAATTAGAAGCACCAGGCATTGCAAATTGGTGGGGAGAGAGAGGAGGTCTGATACTAAAAGTAGGAAGAGTCAAAAGTTTGCACGGGAATAGAATCTCACCCAAGCACCCCAACACACCATACAGAGGAGGGGACCGACAGAACACCATGCACAGAGGTACGCCTCCAGAATGAAAGCCAGGGTGCTACTTCACCTTAGCTGCCACCCTCCAGCTCTGTGTGTCTGCCCAGCTCCAGAATGCTGGCATCAAGCTTCCTACCTGCAGCCACCTCCTGCAGATGGGAAATAAGGCACCTTCTCTGGGGGCTTGATGACCCCAAAGAAATGAACTGCCACAGGGTACTCAGAATCCTGAGCAAAACACCAGCTCAGGAAGCACCCCATGGACTCGACCCTCCCTTGAATGTAGGCTCCAGTGAGCTTGAGCGCCTCATAGCCTAGATCTCCAGACTTAGCAGAGCACCCCTGGGGAGAGAGAGGCCCTCAGAGGAAGCACAGAGTGCATGAGCAAAAGAAAACTTCAACTGAACAAGCTGTTACTTTCAAAAATAAAAACAGAGATCCAGGGCTGGGGGTATAGCTCAGTTAGTAGAGTGCTTGCCCCACATGCATAAGGCCCTGGGTTCCATCCCCGGCACCACCAAAAAATTGAAATTTAAATAAATAAATAAATAGAAACACAGAACCAAAAAAGCTGGGAAACTGAAAATATGAGTGCTAAATTAAAATTAGTAAAAGAATTGGAAAAATAAAGTTGAGGAAATGTCTTAGAAGATACCACAAAAATAGCTTATGGTAGAGCAGTTGCCTAGATAGTGGAATAAAAAAGATGAAGAGATGACTTAGAAAGAATTTTTAGAAATTAATTTTTAGAAACTTAAATTTTTAGAAACTTAATTCAGAATTTTTAGAAACTTAATTCAGATGGTCCATTGTTTGACTGACTAGAGTTTCAGAAAAATGGTGGGCAAGAAATTATCAAAGTAATGAAAGAAGTCCATGGGGCTGGGATAGTGGCCCAGCGAGCACTTGCTTAGTATGTATGAGACCCTGATTGTCTGATCCCCAGGACCACACACACACAAAAAAAAAAAAAAGAGAGAGAGAAAGAAAAGAAGAAAGGACAGACATCTTCAGTACTACTGAGAGAAGAAAATAAGCCCAGATTCAAGGCACATGAAATTGTAGAATACTAGGATAAAGAGAAAGAAAGTTTTACAAACTGAAAATCAGGTCTTATATCACTCAGAATTGAGGCCACAGGTCAAACTGCTGCCCCAAAATTCAAGGGAAAGGTGTATATTGAGAATCACAAATTACTTGTAAGAGACCCTCATCTTCTTTGAGTAAAGATCTGGGAAAATGTCTCCTAGTGCTTCTGACAGGGAGAGGGGGAAAGTGGACATTTTGATATAAGCTCAGAGCACTCCTCAACAGTGGACTGCCCTGGGGGTGGGTCCTTCCATAGGCTGGGCTTAGGCTTTACCAGAGCCTAGTGGACCTGGGGGACATAGACACCCAACTCCAGCCCCCTCGAGCCTTCCTGTCTCACCCGAGGAGGTGGTAGGGAGCCCAGGCAGCCCTGGTGAAGGTCACAGCCCAGCCAGAGAGTCATTAAGAGACCTGTGCTACATTCCCACGTTATAGAACACTCCTCCACCCCACATATTATACAGCACACCCATCAGGCTCTCATAATAACAGTAAGTCGCTGACAGACCTGCAATTTCTACACCCTAGTTTAAGGAGGAGTCTCTAGGGAAACTCTGAAACAACAGAGCTACAAAGCAGGCACACTAAAGAAAATTTTAGCATCTGATACCTTCAGTAGAGTAAATACATCCTAGTTCCAAAATTAATGATAGACATCAACCTACAGATCCTATAGTTTAGAGGATGCCAAACAGGATAACCAAAAAATTTTTCACCTCAGCATATCATATGAGAAACTGCAGACAATCAAAGACAACTGTGCCCACCTATAATCCCAGTGACTCAAAAACCTGAGGTGGGAGGATCACAAGTCAGAGGCCAGCCTCAGAAACTTAGTGAGGTGCTAAGCAACTTAGCAAGACTGTGACTCAAAATAAATAGGGCTGGGGTTGTGTGGTAAAGCACCTCTGGGTTCAAGCCCTAGTACAAAAAAAGAAAAAGAAAGAAAGAAAAGAAAGACAATCTTGAAAGAACCTAGAAGTTTAAAAAAAAAAAAAAAGGAGGAGGAGGAGAATTTCATAGAATACATGCAAGCAAAAAGAAGAAGTGGGGGTGCTGGGGTTGTGGCTCAGTGGTAGAGCGTTTGCCTAGCATGCATGAGGCACTGGGTTTGATCCTCAGCACCACATAAAAATAAAAGATATTGTGTCCACCTAAAAAATAAAAAAAGGGAGAGAGAGGGGCTAGGGATGTGGCTCAAGTGGTAGCGCGCTTGCCTAGCATGTGTGAGGCACTGGGTTCAATTCTCAGCACCACGTAAAAATAAAATAAAGACATTGTGTCTTCCTAAAACTAAAAATAAATATTTTTTTAAAAAGAGAGAGAGCAGTGGGGTCAAATAGCTAAAGTCCTAAAGCAGAAAATCCATCAACCCAAAATTCAGTATCCAGCAAAGTTATCTTTCATAACTGAAGAAGGGCTTGCTCAGGCGAATAATGGAGGGATGTCATCACCAATAGACCTCCTTGAGAGACATGTCACAAGAAGTTCCTTAGAAAAGCTGGGAATGGAACCACCATTTGACTCAGCTATTGCCCTTCTCGGACTATTCCCTGAAGACCTTAAAAGAGCGTACTACAGGGATACTGCCACATCGATGTTCATAGCAGCACAATTCACAATAGCTAGACTGTGGAACCAACCCCGATGCCCCTCAATAGATGAATGGATAAAAAAAATATGGCATTTATACACAATGGAGTACTATGCAGCACTAAGAAATGACAAAATCATTGAATTTGCAGGGAAATGGATGGCATTAGAGCAGATTATGCTAAGTGAAGCTAGCCAATCCCTAAAAAACAAATGCCAAATGTCTTCTTTGATATAATGAGAGCAACTAAGAACAGAGCAGGGAGGAAGAACAGGAGGAAAAGATTAACATTAAACAGAGTCATGAGGTTGGAGGGAAAGGGAGAGAAAAGGGAAATTCCATGGAAATGGAAGGAGACCCTCATTGTTATACAAAATTACATATAAGAGGTTGTGAGGGGAATGGGAAAAAAATAAGGAGAGAAATGAATTACAGTAGATGGGGTAGAGAGAGAAGATGGGAGGGGAGGGGAAGGGGGATAGTAGAGGATAGGAAAGATAGCAGAATACAACAGTTACTATTATGGCATTATGTAAAAATGTGGATGTGTAACCGATGTGATTCTGCAATCTTTGTAATGTTTTGAATAACCAATAAAAAAATTAAATAAATAAATAAAGAAGTTCCTTAGAGAGGAGGAAGGTAATGTACCTAAACAGAGGAAGAGCTCTAGTGAAGGAATGAGAGTAAACTTCTTAGCTATCTGACAGACAACAGCTTATTCAGAACTGTAGTAGCTGCCATGTATTTGGTGATTGTAGCTCATGAATCAGTGAGTGAGTGACAGCAGTATTGTGAACGCAGGGAGTGCTGGGCAGTGAGAGGATCTCACCACCCGCAGGCAGTGCAGCGTCGTTTGGAAATGGGCAAAGATGAGTTGTAAATATGTATTGCAAATTCAAGGGCAGAGACTCAGAATTTTTTGAAGAGCAGCATACTTAATATGCTTAACGAGGAGAGAAAATGAAATCATGAAACGCTCCAGTAAAACTGAAGAAGACAGTAAAAGAGAAGAAGAAAGAAAAAGTCACCAATGGAAAATAATTATAAATATGATAAGATAGTCATCCATTATCAGCAATCATTGAAAAAGTGAATGGCCTAAGCTTACCAGTGGATAGACTGTCAGGGTGGATTAAAACTCAAAACCCATTTATATGTTGTTTACAAGAAACTCATTTTAAATATAAATTTTAAACTATGGGATCATACTAATAGAAGAAAATTAAAGAATCTTTGTTAATTTCAGAAAAAGCAAACAAGATGGAGAGAATGAAAGGACAAACTGCAGACTGAGAAGCAATTTTGCAAGTACACCAGTGATAAAGGCCTGTCATCTAGAATACACACAGAGCTCTTGAGGCTCAGAGATAGTTAGGGCTGGGGCTCCGTGGGAGAGCACTCACCTAGCACATGTGAGGCACTGGGTTCAATCCTTAGCACTACATAAAGATAAACAAAGGCATTGTGTCCATCTACCAATACAATAATAATAATAATAATAATAGCACCTCAAGAGATAATAAGACAGCCCCATTAAACAACAACCAGAAAATCTGAGGAGTTCTGCCAGAGATGCCCAGATGGAAGCTAAGCACACAACAGTCTGCTGGGCACACGCGGATAGGGAACTGCAGACTAACAGTCCTGAGGCACCACCACCAGTTAGCATGGTCCAGATCCAGAGCACTCACTGCAGTGCCAGGTACCATTGGATGTGGCAGAAGATGGACTCACCATTGGTTGCTCCTGGAATGAAAGTAGTACAGCCTCTTGGAAGTGAATATGGTAGTTTCTTGCAAAACTAAATACTCTTATCATGGATCCAGCAGTCACACTCCTTGGTGTTGACCCCAAGGAGCTGAAAGCACATGTTCACATGAAACCTAGGCACAGAAGCTTATGACAGCTTCATCCATAATTACCAAAGCTTGGAAGCAGGGAATCGATGATCAAACAGTGGGGGTTGGGGCTGGGGCTCAGTGGTAAAGCACTTGCCTTGCATGTGTGAGGCATTTATAAAGATATTGTATGTTCATCTACAACTAAATAAATATAAATAAAATTTTTTCAAACAGTGGTACATCCAGATACTTGGAATAGTATTCAGGAAGGAAGAAAGCTGTCAAGTCACAAAAAGACAAGAACTTCAGATGCATAGTGCTAAGGGAAAGAAGGCAATCTGAAAAGCTACATACTATCTAAATCCAATTCTTTGATACTCCGGAAAGGGCAAAGCTAGGGAAATAATAAAAAGATCAGTGGTTAAGTGCTCTCAGGGTTCAGTCCCCAGTACCAAACAAAAAACAAATGATGAGATAGATGTATGGCAACATAAACAGCAAGCCCTGTTGTAAACTGTTGTAAACTTTAGTTGATAACATTATTTCCACACTGCTCCATTAATTGTAACAAATATACGCAGTAGCATAAGATGTTAAAAATAGGGAAAGTAGGGAAAGGGCAGGAAGTATATGAGGACTCTGTGCTTTGTACTCAATTTTTCTGTAAATAGAAAATTGCTCTAAATAATAAAACTAAGTCTTAGAGATACTTCTATGCTGTAGAGCTGGAGGTGGGAGTCTAGGGGGCGCTGCTGTGCTACAGTGCTGAAGGTGGGAATCTAGGGGGTGCTGCTCTTCTGCAGAGCTGGAGGTCAAAGTCTTAGGGGCACTGCTGTGCTGCAGTGCTGGAGGTCGGAGCCTTAGGGGTGCTACTGTGCTACAGTGCTGGAGGTGGGAGTCTAGGGGGCACTGCTGTACTGCAGTGCTGGAGGTGGGAATCTAGGGGGTGCTGCTCTTCTGCAGAGCTGGAGGTCAAAGTCTTAGGGGCGCTGCTGTGCTGCAGTGCTGGAGGTGGGAGTCTAGGGGGCACTGCTGTGCTACAGAGCTGGAGGTTGGACCCAGGAGCCTATTAATGTAATATAGCCACAGGAGGCAGCTGTCAGCTCCAATCAGACACCACCACAAGCTGGGTGTACAGGGAGGAATTGTGGCAGTGGCATGCCCCACAGGTGAGGGTGCAGCTACACAAGGGGCTCTCCAGTGACCGTGCTGCTGCTGCCCACTGTGGACCCCTGCGGGGGGTCTGCATCCCTGGCCTCCTGCCTTCAGCAGAGCACTCTGAAGGCTGGTGGGAGCAGAATGTCCAAGGCATGTTCTTTTCCCCAGGGAAATCCATAGCTGGCTTTGCTCTGCAAGCAGAGTGGCCGCTGCCTTCCTGAACTAGGGAGGAGCTTTTGGTCAGAGGAAAGGGCTTTCTCCAGTGTCAGCCTTTGTTCCCTACATGATGCTGAAAGGAGAAAACCTCAGGCATCTTCCCCTTTAAAAAAATTCACACATTTTTTATTTATAATTCTGCGTAATGCTGGGGTCACTGGCATGCATTGGCACACATACATGTACATGTGGCCATGTGACTTGGCCAGTTTCCCTCCCCAGTGCTCCTATCCTGTTCCCCTTTCCTACTGGTCTCCCTTCTGTTTTCACAAGATTCCCTGTTCTTTGTTTTTCCTTTTTCCTCTCTAGCTTCCACCTAGGAGAGAAAACTCTGTGCCACCCTTGACTTTCTGAGTTCAACTTATTTCACTTAACATAATGCTCCAGCCATTGCCACTTTTTAAAAAATTTTTATATATATACTTTTTTAGTTGTCAATGAATCTTTTATTTATTTATATGCAGTGCTGAGGATCAAACCCAGGATCTCACACATGCCCAGTAAGTGCTCTACACTGAGCCACAACTCCAGCCCATTCTCGCTTAATTTTTTTTTTAAGAGAGAGTGAGAGAGGAGAGAGAGAGAGAGAGAGAATTTTTTTTGATATTTATTTATTTTTTTTTAGTTCTCGGCGGACACAACATCTTTGTTTGTACGTGGTGCTGAGAATCGAACCCGGGCCGCACGCATGCCAGGCAAGCGCGCTGCCGCTTGAGCCACATCCCCAGCCCTTGCTTAATTTTTTTAAAAAAATTTTTCCTTAGTTGTTGATAGATCTTTATTTTATTTATTTATATGTGGTGCTGAGAATCAAACTCAGTGCCTCACACATGCCAGGCAAGTGCACTACCGCTGAGCCACAGTTCCAGCCCTCCTGCTTACTTTTTTCTTTTTTTAATATCTATTTTTTAGTTGTAGATGGACACAATACCTTTATTTCACTTACTTATTTTTATGTGGTGCTGAGGATTGAACCCGGGGCCTCGCACCCAGGGCCTCACATGTGCTAGATGAGTGCTCTACCACTGAGCCACAACCTCAGCCCCCTCCTGCTTACTTTTTAATTGAGCTTTTAGTTGATAGCTTCCGCGGCCCCTTTTGGATTTGTTTGTATTTGTGACTTAACATTTTTTTTCATCCCTCCGTAGAAGCCTTACTTCTGAAACCCACGCGTGCAGCCAACCTGAAAATCTCGTGGGGAGAGGTGGGGAGGGAGGCCTTCAAGGGTAGGGGCTTTCTACATCCTGAGGTACACGGCCTGTGAGACTGCGTGGATTACAGTCACTGGAGGGGAGGTGAAGGTACACTTTCCTGCATGTATGTTGCACTTCAGTAACTAAATTCAGAAGGCAACCAAGTTGCCTGAACCCTTGGTGGCCCAGCAGCAGTCCTGTCTGTGCTGTTGCCTGTGGCTGTAGGCACCACTGTGGCAGCAGCACCCCTTGCACATCGCCGGCTCTGCACAAGGGGCCTCCTGGCTCCCGGTTCTGCTTCGCACCTAACTGCGGTGGTCATGGCTATTCAGTGAGTTTAGCTTGCGTGGGTGACTAATGTGACCTGGGCATGGCTGAGTACTAAGTCTTGGCGTCTGTTACCATAAGCCCTCCTGCTTTGTCCTTCCTTTAAGGTGTTCTTGAACACTTGGGACCTGTACACTTCCAGTGACTTTCACTGCCTGCTTGAAGTCTCAAAGAAAAAACATGTCTCTCTCCCCTCAAAGAAAAAACATGCTAGAATCTACCTGGAAATAACTGAAGGCGTGAATGTCACTACTGTTGGAACCTTCCTGTCCCTGAAAGTGTGTGCCCTGCCACTTGAGTAACTTTTTAGTTTCTCTCAGTGTTTTATAGTTTGCTATATAAAGGTCTTACACATCTATTATTATGTTCAACCCTAGGGCAGGGTTGAGGCTATTGTGAATGGTAGTGTTTTTTAAAATTACTTTTTAACTATTTGTTGCTCTAGAAACGTTTTTATATATTGAAAATACTTATTGATTAGAATAATAAGTTTTTATGAAATTAAAGTATATATCACTTTTAAGAATCATTCAGTGTTCATATCATGGTGGGAATAATGTATAAACTGAGGAACATAAAGTTGGATTATCTTCAGAGTTTCAAGGAAAAGCTTATTCTTAAGCAGGTGGGTCCTGTGAGCCTTGCTGGGGCCTGCTGCCTCTCAGCTGGTGTTTCTGGAAGCTTGGACACTGAGCCTGCCCAGCCAGCCCACCAGGGGCACTGATGCAGCCCTGGAGCAGCTCGGCCATGGTCCTACCCTGTGCTGCTCTGAACCCTCCAAGAGGGAAGATAGTCAGTGCTGCAGATGTCCTGAGGGGATGGGCCAGGGTGGCTTCCTTCAACTCTCACATGCTCTGTTTTCTCAGGTCTACAAAGGAGAATTCCAGCTACCTGACTTTCTGAAGGAAAAACCCCAGGTACTGTACACTGTATCTGCTTCCTCCTGCTGTATAAGAGATGGGCTCTTGCATCAAACTAATCTTTCTAAAGACATCCTGAAATTAGTCAAAATTAGGAAAACAAAAGAGAAAAATAGGAAAGAGATCATGATATGTGCTGGTGGTGGGAGGATTGGCATCAGTGCCTGGCAGTTTTAACAATCTTGATTTCAGGGAGCTCAGTAGCTTCCAAAACTAGATAAATTCCTATTGATAGCTGAAACCAAGGCCACATAGTGTTTCCCACCTAGGAGAGTGCTGTGGTGAGTCTGCCCCACTCCAGATCAGCAGAGTGCAGGCCACCCTCTCTGTTCTCACTACACTCCCCCCATGGCCCTCCGGTTTCCTCACTTAGCACCTACAGGACCCAGCCGTTAGCCCTCAGGAAGAGTGGCCAGAGTTTGAAGCTTGTTAACTTTTCCTTTCAAACAAGAATTGTTCCTGATAACTTCACACCCACTTGCTTTCCACCATGGCTTCCTGATACCCAGGGAACAAGGAGCATGATGGCTGACGGGCCAGGAGTAGCTCCTCTGGGCATCCCCAGTCACCACAGGCAGGGGTTGGAAGGAACAAGGGCCACTGCTGGAGGGCAGCGGCTACCTGCCATCTCCCGATGCTGCTGTCAGTGCTCAGCTTCTTGGTCGGAGTGAGACTCAGCCCTGAACTCAGTTCCAGGCTCTTCTAGATGCCACCACACGCAGACTTGTGAAGTATGCGTGAAGCAAGCCTGGAGCAGACGGCTGCCCACTGAGAAAGGCCCATCTCACACCAGAGAGGTCACAGGACAGCCGCCAATCCCTGATACCTGTTGCTTGAGAATTTCAGAGTTCTTTTGAGGCTTTATATTTTTTAAAATATTTTTAGTTGTGCATGGACACAATAACTGTATTTTGTTTATTTATGTGGTGCCAAGGGTCAAATCCATTGTCTCACAAGTGCTAGGCAAGTGCTGTGATACTGACCCAGAATCCCAGATCCTAATCCCATATATTTAATGAAATTCATCAATCCAGTCATTTCATTTACTCAGCAGATGTTTGCTGGGTATCTATAATACATGAGAAATTGGAATTCATCCTTAGGAGTTTGAGGAAAAAGAAAGATCTTCCCAAGAGACTCACGATTTATCTGAAAAAACTTTGATCAACTTACAGATAGAGGTGTGCAAGGCTGTGGGCCTGACGTCCCAGAAATCTGAGTGGGTCATAAGTGGACTCTCACACAGAGGGCTGCAGTCATCCAAGCCAGAGAACGGTCCAAGAGGCAGTCTTGAAGGGACGTCAGGTCCAAGGCTGGTTTGGATGAATGTGGAGGACGCAGAAAAGGGAATTGAGACTGAAACTAAGGGGACAGCCCTGGCCCATGGCACATGAAAGTCATTTGCAGTGGATTGTAGACCTAACTGGGAAAGGCAGAATAATGAGGTTGTTAGAAGACCATGCAGGAGAATATCTTCATGACCTTAAGAGGAAAAGACTTCTTAAACAAGTCCTAAAAGCACTGATCATGGGTCTGGGGCTGTGGCTCAGCGGTGGAGCACTCACCTTGCCCGTGTGAGGCCCTGGGTGCCATCCTCAGCACCACATAAAATAAATCAGATAAAGGTATTGTGTCCACCTACAACTGAAAAGTGTTTTTTTTTTTTTTTAAAGCACTGATTATTTAAAGATGGACAATTTGAACTATTAGAATTGAGAATATGTACTTATTGAAAATCATGAAGAATAATAAGCCTTAAGTAGGAAAAATGTTTGAAACAAAGGACTCACTTGTAGAATATAGATAATTACTACAAATCAATATAAAAAGGTTTTTAAAAATTGGGCAAAAGACTTGCAGCCATGTCGGAGCCCTGTGGTTAATGTGGTTCAGCTCACACATAAACTTCACTTGGGAGACTTCAAGGGTTCAGTCTCCCTCTCTGGAACCCGGGAAGCCAGTCAGAGGCTTCATTGTACAGCAGCTGTAGACTGTGTTTATTGGGAAGTCAGGGCTCAGCGCTTGCAGACCCTGCCCGATGTCTCAGTGGAACAGACACACTGGACTTTAAAGCATCTTTTCTTCCCTCAACAGACAGAGCCTATGGAGTAGCAGGGCCTGGAACCTCCTTCACACCTCGAGGTGAGAGTTGGGCTTCACTCCTGGGTTCTGGGGTGTCCCCCTGGGCTCTCACAGAAGGCCACATCACCAGGTGGAGAGCACAGCTTTGGAGTCAGATGCCTGGGTTGGAATCCTTCCTCGGTCACTTGCTGTATGGCATTGAGCAAATTACTTAACCTCACTGTGTCCTAGTTTCTTCATCTGTAAAACAAAGGGCTGAAGATACAGCTCAGTGGTAAAAGTGCTTGCCCAGCATGCATGAGGCCCTGGGTTCAATCCCAGCACCACCAAAAAAACAAAGAGTGCCACCTGTAAGATGAAGAGGTCACTGGTAGCACTTAACACCCTTACGTCTTCAGGGACACACAAATAGAGTTAGGTGTTACCTTGGTGATGAAGCGGTCTGACATCATGACTATGGAGAGGAACTGTAGACAGACAAGCCCACTCACCTTTTGCTGATGAGGAAACTGATCTCAGAGGGAGCAAGATATTAGGTCATCTCATGGAGCAAGAGGGAGCCCGGAGCTAAAGAGCATCTTCTCTTGACTTGTCACCAGGCTCTCCCCACTGCCCCTGCTGCTTGCTCTTTCTGCTGGACTTGGACGAGTATGTGTGTATGAGATTTTTTTCTTCTGTTTTGTTTTTCAAGATTGCCCTTACACTTTTATTTATTTATTTATTTATTTATTTATTTATTTATTTATTTATTTATTTGAGACAGGATCTCACTGCTAAGTGCTGAGGCTGGCAATCCTCCTCCCCATCCTCCCCTGTAGCTGGGATTGCAGGCGTGGGCCACTGTGCCTGGCCCTTGCTCTACTTAGTGTATCATGCTGTCTGAGATGGCTTGTAAGGGCTGAGTGTGAGTGGCCAGCACGCCTTCCCAGTCCCCTGGGGACTGGGTGCATGTGCATCCTCAGGTCAATTGTGGTGAAGCTGGTTCTGAACCCAGGTCTCCTGGCAGAGCTGCTCCCAAGTGCTCACACCCCAGGTCATTTGGAGCCCAGACAGTGTCTCTAAACACATGATCGTGATTTTTTTCTTTAGTTTGCTTGCTGATTTTCTGTTTGGTTAGTTGGGTTTTGGTGCTGCATATTGAACCCAGAGCACTTAACCACTGAGCCACATCCCCAGCCCTTTTTCTATATTTGATAAGAGCAGGGTCTTGCTGATTTGCTAAGTGCCTTAGCTAAGTTGCTGAGGCTGGCTTTGAATTTACAATCCTCCTCCCTCAGCCTCCTGAGTTGCTGGGATTACAGACATGCACCACTGCACCTGGCTTGATTTTTGCTTTTATTTTTACTTTATGTAATAACCATGTACTGAGTGCATTCTTCAAACCAGGCATAAGCCCCACAAGTGCACTCTGTTTTTATTTATCTATTAATTATGTTCACATAATATATAGTTACATATATATAATTTCATTCAGTTCTCAAAGCATTCTGGCAAGTAAATTCTATTATTCCTGTTTTCTTAACTTATTTTTTAATTTTAATTTGTTATATATGACAGCAGAATGCATTACAATTCATAGTACACACATAGAGCACAATTGTTCATGTCTCTGGTGGTATACAAAGTAGAGTCACACCGTCCGTGTCTTCATACATGTACTTCAGGTAATGATGTCCTTCTCATTCCACTGTCTTTCCTACCCCATGTTATTCCTGTTGTTGTAGATGAGAAAACTGAAGTTAAGTAAGAGAGATTGAGTGGGAGATCTTTGTGGTTCGCTGTGTTTATGGAGCGCTGCTGTGTCACTGAGTTAATAGGTTTTAGAATCACAGTTGCCTTTTTTCCAAGGTGCAGATGCTACGTGTCCCTACCATGTCCTCTGCACACCCTTTGCATGCCCTCTTGCATACAGACTTGCATGTCCAACCGCTGTCCTACATCCTGGATGATTTTGTTCACCCAGGTGGCCTCAGCATCTGCAGGTGGTACCCCAGCCCTGCCGACACACAGGGGCCTCCTTGACCCACTGGCTGGTCCATGAGATAAGGCGTTGCCTGTTGACCCGGCCCTGGGGCGCCCAGGGCAGCGTTCCACCTTGGCCTGCTGACTGAGCCTGTGGGTGCCCAGCCCTCAGGGAAGCTGGGGGCTGCCGCGCATCCTGGGACATGCCCGTCCCTGGTTTCTTGGGTCCCTCTACATCTCAGTGCGGCCCATGCTCTCTGGCACTTTCTCTGCAGGGTCTCGGTGTGCACCTGTTCAGATGGCCAGGGCATCAAGGTGACTGCTGCACCCTGGATGTGGTACCCTCAGTGACTTCACTGAGCCGTGCCCAGGGTAGGGCTGCCTCTGCGCTTTGCACAGAAGTCACTTGCAGGTGCGCGGAGCAGTCCTTCAGTGCCTGCAGGGATGGAGGCGGAGGCAGGGAGTCCTAATGCTCTGTCTGTCTGCCCCAGGGAGCTGCGGAGCCCAGCGGAGCCCAGCGGAGCCCAGGCAGCCGGCCGTCTCCTGTGCACTCCAGCCCCTCCTGCCAAGGGCGGGTGTCCGCTCCTGTGGATAAGGAGCCAGGGGACAGTGCCCTCAGTTAGCCCTACTCTTGTCCTCATCTTTTCTTAACAGATTCCAAGCTTTGTTTTCAAGGGGAGGGTTTAAAAATGGTATTCTGTAAGCAAAATGGGCAGTTTCATTTTGGGATAGGTTGTCTGTACTTGGTCCAATGTTTCGTAGAACACTTGTGCCTGTTTAAATGTATTGATGTGGATAATATTAAATATCTTAATTATTTAAGTAATTCATTGTATTGTTTCTGAGAAGTTGGGAAATTACCGTATACATTTACAACTTAATGACTTTTGTATTTTATTTTTCAAAATAAAAGCTTTGAATGTGGAGCATTTCTGCAGTTGCGTATTTTCATTGGTGATTTCAGAGAAGCACAGACCTGGTTCTTTTAAGCTGGACCCTGCAGACCTTCCCCTCAGGCGTCCTCACCTCCCGATGAAGTCCTGCATGATTCATAGAGACGTGCTGCAGCCCGTGGTCCAAATCCTGTTCTGCTCCTCGCTGGCCGCTGTGTTCAGAGTGGAGGAGTCGGTGTTCCCAGCCTGTTCTGGAGGCCATTGTCATGGAACAGAGAGACTGTGTCAGAGTACCCACGTGGCCAGGTGTCTTCTCATCCTGCCCGACCCCTGTCCACCTCCTGTCGATCCACATCAGGAATTGCAGTCTTTTCCCCTGCCACTCAGGCCGAAACCCCGGGTCCTACCTGACTCCCACCGTCTTTCCCACCCAACTTCAGAGGACCCCTAGAACCTACCCCCTTCCCTCCACCTCCTCACCCACCTCAGCCTGGCTCTCCCAGTGGGCCCCAGCACCCCTCCTGCTCACCCCTTGCCCTGCCCCTCAGTTTGAAGTGACATGTGTAATGCCAGATTCGTGGGACCCCAGTAGACCTCCAGGAGCCAAATCCGATGCAATCACACAAGAGTCTTTATTGCAAGCTCAAGCCTGGACTCACAATCGTTCCCTACGCAACTGTCCCAGGGAGTGAGTCCCGGTCCTTTGTTCAGTGAGATTTTATAGGTTTTGGGGGGATACTCTATGGTCACAACATCACACAGCAAATCATTCCACACTGCTGGAAAGTCAGACAACAACTCTTAACATTGATTAGCATATTCACTGGCGGGAACAAGTTGGGTAGGAGTGATTGATTAGTACAAGAGGGGGATTCCTTTGAACTGATTGATTTAGGCCACGAGGCGTGTACGTGCTAAACTACATGATTTCCCAACATGTTATCACCACCATAAACTACTGGGGGGTCATCTGGCATCCCAGGTATTTTCCCTGACTCATGCTGATTGGAGGTTGCTATGGGTCCTCACCTAGCCTGAGTTATTTGCAGACAAACAACTCAGCAGGATGGGTATGTGCTTAGGAGTGCCCTGTGGGTTTTTCCAAGGACAAGGGTCACACCCCCTTTCTTAGGCCTTGAGGTAGAAGCTGCTGTTATTTATTTATTTTCAAAAATGGAGTCACATCAGTTTGTCACACAGCTGCCAGGTCCTCAATCGGGCGCTGGTTTATGTTAGTCCCTTGCTCCCAAGCCCTCTTTGATTCTCTGATGCCTGACACTCGGTGCCTCAAGACGTCGTGACTCTCCCACCACCAAGGCAGAGTCTCGCGCCCCCTCTGCCTTTCCCTCTGCTCCTTCAGCCCCTCCTGGGCGCCTGCCCAGCTTCACCAGGGCTCAGTGCCCTGAGTCTCACTTCCTCAGATGTCCTAGTCATCTCTGCGAATTCCAAACACTGTAAAGATACAGACACAGACACTTCTCAGCTCTGTCCACCCCTGGGGAAGAGGCCACGTCCCTGGAGAGCCTGCCACAGGCTCATTCCTGAGGGACATCTGGAGTGTGTGTGCCCCACACTGCCCACCCTGGAGAACCCACTGTCAGTGGACAGGAGAGTGCTAGAGGAGACCACAGAGAAGCAGGGACATGACTCCACAGCCCTGCCACTCCCTGCTGTCCTCCAGAGTGGACGCCATGCTCCCGTGCCCACTGAGTCGCCTGAATGCACACAGCCTCATTTCTTCTGGTCTGAACACACTTGTGGGAGCCCTGGGAGGAAAGCACTGCTGTTACCAGGGGTACACGAGATCAGCTTCAGCCTTGTCCAAGGGCAACGTGACATCCGGGAGGTCACAGCTCTTGGTGGGGCCCAGTGGAGCCCTGCACAAGGAGGGTAAAGGGCAAATGTGGGCCTATAATTTCAGAGAGCCTATGGGGCAGGGCGGCCACCACACACAGTGGCAGGGGACCTGGGAGGATGGAGGCTGCAGTCCTCAGTGACTGTGGAGGCATGAAGAACAGCAGCCTCAAGAGTCAGAACTTAGGGAGGACCTCAGCACCATCCCCTCAGCAGCCACCCTAGAACCAGCTACCGAGTGCCCCTCAGGCCTAGGCCCCTGCACCTGCCCACAGCACCATTAGCGTGTTTTGATTCTTCCAAGGACTCTTCTTGGGTAAGTACTCTCACTACATAGCAGAAGTGGTCATTGGCTCAGGAAGTAAAGTGCTTTGCTGGTAAGTGATGGGGTCCGGATACAGTCCCAGGCAGCCTGGCTCCAGAGTCTGGGCCTTAACCATTACTGTCCCCCTCGGTGATCATCTTACAAAGAATAGAAACCGTCATTAGTGCTGAATGACAACTTGCTAAGTACCCACCTTGGACTTAGTAATTTGGTGGGCATAATTGTGTGTGCCAAGAAGTGTAGGCAGGTCACTGCCCTCAGGACTTCATGATCTCAGTGAGAGTTGAGAAAGATGCATGTAGAACCCCTGTTTGCAGCACCATCTAATAAAACGCATGGTATTGCCTACCAGAAAGGCTGGTGGGTGACAGATGGGACACGCTAGATGCCTGCTGGGGTAGAGCGCCTGCTAGCACTGTCAGGGCCCTGGGCTGCTCCCCAGCTCCACAGAGAAAAAAGAAATGGCAACACCCTGTTCAGCTTTGCCTCGAAATTTTCATTCCTGAGGAGCTGTGAATCCTAGGCAGTCTAGACTCCTGCTGTGGTACCACCTGTATCCTCAGGTTGAGTCTGCTTTCCTGCTGCATTGTCACTGGCCCCCTGCCACCCCCACAGAGACTTTGTCACCCTGCATGAAGCAGAGTGCTCCTTCAGTTATTCTGAATTGGGGTCAGGCCATTTCATTCCTTTGTTAAGTCTTCACAGTTTACTACTTTGAATGTTGGGGGTGTGTGTGTTTGATCTTGATAGAAAAATTAATAACTTTTATTATCCCTTTGGAGTTTGTGGATAATTACTGAAGATTCAAAATGGGATAATTTTCACAGTACAAGTACTATAGAAAAACAGCCTCCTGGCCTTGCTCTGAGCAGGAAAGCCCACCACGCCCTCTGCTGGCCCAACTTGGGACGACTGCAGAACCTGAGAAGGTTGAAAGGTGAGAGGGAGGAAGGGTCTTGAGTACACACCATGCTGTGCAGTGCCTGAAAAGAGAAAGTCTGGAACAACCAAACCATGGAGGTGAGTGGTCGGATGCATTATGATACCCACATGATGGACTATCACTCAGCTACTAAATGTGAAGACATAAAAAGAAACACTAATTCTACCCATAAAAATAAATAATAAATGATGATGTACAAAATTACTTAGCAGAGAAATGTTCATTCTAAATTAAGTGATAATTTGAAGTCACAAAGTTGTTCAATACAAACTACAAAGTACTTTCGTTCTATGTTGGGTTTTTTGTTGTTTTTTTTTTTTTTAGGCAGGGATTTGCTTAGTGGCCCAGGCTAGCCTCAGATTCTCTGTCCTCCTGCCTCAGCCTCCCCAGTCACTGGGACTACAGACATGTGACATCATGTTCAGCTCTGAACTCATTTTTACTTCAAAAGAACAGACAGAAAAGCCAGGCATGGTGGTACACGTCTGTAATCCTGGCAGTTTGAGAGGCTGAGGCAGGATGATCGTGAGTTCAAAGCCAGCCTCAGCAAAAGCGAGGTGCTATGCAACTTAGTGAGACCTTATCTCTAAATAAAATACAAAAAAGGGATGGGGATGTGGCTCAGTGGTCAAGTGTCCCTGAGTTCAATCCCCAGTACAAAAAAAAAAAAAAAGAAAACAGAAAAATAAGTAGGATGCTAAACTGACATCCCACTGACAATGCACATCCCAAAACACTGGTGATGGCCCCTCTCCATGGGTACAGTGGGCATCTTTGTTTTCTTTTGATTACCTCTTTTTTTAAATGTGTTATGATTGACAAATACTTTTGGAAAAAAAAGTAAAAAGAAATGAGGGAGTTTTTTAGATAATCCCGAGATTGAACCATCTACTCTTACAGATATAAAAGTGGTTTTGAGTAATACTGTCACTTACCAAGGCTACACATCTAGCTAGACCAACATTAACTTTCAACTTATTGATTTTCTAAGGACTCTCATTATTTAGTCTACCTTTTTGATGAAAAATTAGTAACATTCATAATCTCAGAATTTGGTTCTTCACTGAGCATAGTGGCTCACGCCTGGAACCCCTGTGGCTGGGAAGCTGAGGATCCCAGTGGTGGAGCACCCTGGGTTCCATCCCCAGGACCAAAAAAAAAAAAAAAAAAGCCTTGGCCTTGGTTGTTCTTATGGAACTCAGTCAGGGAGGAAGCAGAGCATCCACTCTCAGGGCACACGGGGACCTCAGCTGGAAAGACCACCCTGAGGTCAAGACTTGATCTCCTGCTGGGGCCAGAGCCCAGCCTGCCACACCTGCTCAGTTCCACCCCCATCTGTGGTTTGTGTCCTGCTGTCAGGAAGGGTCCAGGGGGTTCAGGGGTTGCGGCTGAGGGGTGGGGGTGGGGTGGGGGGTGTCAGGGGTCAGGACAGAAGCCACACAGCCTGGGAGCTTGAAGTGCGGCCACCCAGCCCTCTGCTCTCAGGGGTCATTTCAATCTCTCCAGGAGCCGTCAGCTGCATGCCAGACAAATGTCAGGGCTCCTGGAAGCCCCCAGGTAGCCCCCATTTTTGTGTTGCCTCTGAAAGAAGCAGCCCCCCAGCCTCAAGTCCAGGATGGTGTCTAAGCAGATGGTGATGCCTACCAGGAGAAGGGCCCTGGGGTCGCGTCAAGGCCCCAGAGATGAGGACTAGGGGACTGCGTCTGAGCCCCACTCTCTCCTCTCTCCATTCGGTGGGATCTTACCGCAGTCACAGACACTTCAGCCACCTGAGCTGGCACAGAGGAAATGCTGCAGGGCAGGCATGGACAAGGGAGCACTGGGAAGAGCTCCAGGACGCTGGCCATCCAGGAGGGCTCCACCAGGTGTCAGCAGGGACCTGAAAGCAGCAGGCAGCCTCAGGACAGTTGGGGACCCTAACCCACAGCCACGCGGTCCCTGTCCATGGGCTTCTGGAGAGTGGTTTCCACATCATAGTTTATGCTACTTTTGTTTTATTTTAATTAAATAATGAAGGAAAATATAATACAACAATCATAAAAGTCCACATATGGGCTGGGCTGGGCTGGGGCTCAGTGGTAGAGCACTTGCCTAGAACGTGTGAGGCCCTGGGTTCCATCCTCAGCACCACACAGAAATAAATAAATAAATAAAGGTATTGTGTCCAACTACTACTAAAAAAAAAAAAAAAAAAAAAAATTTAAAGTCTACATATAGGGAGCACTTAGGGGCCCGTGTCGTCTAGCACAAGGAAGATATCTGAGGTTCAGGCGCAATGGTGCATACCTGTAATCCTAGTGACTCAGGAGACTGAGGCAGAAGGATTGCAAGTTTGAGGCCAGCCTCAGCAACTTAGAGACCCTGTCTCAAAAATTCCAAAAAAAAAGAAAAAAAGAAAAGAAATTTAAAGGCCAGGATGTGGCTCAGTGGTAGAGCACCCGTGGGTTCCATCCCCAGGACTCTCCCAAATAAATGAAGAAGATAATGAAGATATCATGTAACCAGTGTGCACCCCATATCAAAGGGCTCTCCTTGAATATTCTGCTCTGGATTAGACCCCAGGACCTATCACAACTGGGAGGAGTCCTTTTCCACCAGTCAGCCTGTGGCATCAACACCAAGGCCTGTGTCTCTATGCTGACAGTGCCATAAAATAGAGGAGAAAAATCTGTGCAGGGAGGCAATTATTTAAATTTGATCTGGCACAAAAACTTGTCTATTCATGGAGTTTCTGCCATGTGTTGGGCATCATGCTGGACTCTGGAGATAGTCCAGAGGTCATGAAAGAGCAGAATGAATCCCTCCATCCTGCCTGCTGACATCCAGGAAGCTAGAGAGACAAACAGTGGGAACGATGCTAGAGCCACAGCAAAAAAGAAAAGTTTTAGCCCTTGGACGACCAGGATTGCCAGTGGAAGGAGCAAGAAGCCCCATCTCAACTCCATAGAATATATTTTGATATTTGCCCTCCAAATCTCACAGGCACCCATCTGCTTTGGAAGGTCAGTCAAACAAGGAACAGGACCCAAGGCATTCTGGCATTGTGTGTGCCACTCAGAGTGGGTCAGAGACAAGAGAGCAGCACCTCTGAGCTGCCAGCTCTTGATGCCACGCAGACAGCGGAAGAATGAGCTGCAGAGCACCTGGGATAGGTGGGTGCAGCAGCCGGGAGTTGAGCTCAGCCATGCTCCACACCTCTCTCCAAGACCTGGAGCACACAGAAAGGCCGACACACTGGGCCCACCGTCCCAGTCTCCCCTAGACCTGTAGCTCACAGGAAGACCTACCCTCCAAAGCCACCTTCCCAATCTCTACTAGACCTGGAGCTCAGAGGAAGACCAACCCACTGGCCTCACCTCTTCAGTCTTTCCTAGACCTGGAGCTCACAGGAAGGCTGACCCTCCAGTGCCACCTCCCCAGTTTCTTTTAGACCTAGAGCTCACAGGAAGGCCGACCCTCCCTCCCCAGCTTCCCAGTCTCTCCTAGACCTGGAGCACCCAGGAAGTCCAACCCTCTGAAACCACCTCCCCAGTCTCACCTAGACCTGGAGCTCACAGGAAGGCTGACTCTCTGGCCCCACCTCCCCAGTCTCTACTAGACCTGGAGCGCACAGAAAGGCTGACCCTCCAGCCCTATCTCCTCAATCTCTCCTAGACCCGGAGATCACTGGAAGGCCGAACCTCCAGCCCCACCTCCCCAGTCTTTTCTAGACCTAGAGCTAAATGAAGACCAACCCTCCAACACCACCTCCCCAGGCTCTCCTAGACCTAGATCTCACAGGAATATCAAGCCTCCAACCCTAGCTCCCCACTCTCTCCTGGACCTGGAGCACCCAGGAAGACTGACTCTCCAACACCACCTCCCCAGTCTGTCCGAGACCTGGAGACCACAGGAAGACCAACCCTCGGGCCCCCCATCTCCAGTCTCTCCTAGACCTGGCGCTCACAGGAGGGCCGAACCTCTGGCCCCACCTCCCCAGTCTCTCCTAGACCTGGAGCATCCAGGAAGACCAAACCTCAGCCCCAACTCCCCAGTCTCTCCTAGACCTGGAGCGCACAGGAAACCAGACCCTCCAACCCCACCTCCCCAGTCTCTCCTAGACCTGCAGCTCACAGGAAGGCTGACCCTCCTACTCTACCTCCCCAGTCTCTTTTAGACCTAGAGCTCACAGGAAGGCCGAACCTCTGGCCCCAACTTCCCAGTCTCTCGTAGACCTGGAACGGACAGTAAGACCAACCTTCTGGCCCCACCTCCACAGTCTCTCCTAGAACTAGAGCTAACAGGAAGGCCAACCCTAATACTCCACCTCAACAGTCTCTCCTAGACCAGAGCTCATAGGAAGGCTGACCCTCTGGCGCCACCTTCCCAGTCTCTCCTTGACCTGGAGCTCTCAGGAAGGCCGACCTTCCAACGCCAACTTCCCAATCTCTCCTAGACCTGAGGCTCACAGGAAGGCCAACACTCCAACACCAACTTCCCAGTCTCTCCTTGACCTGGAGCTCACAGAAAGGCAGACCCTCCAACGCCACCTCCCCAGTGTCTCCTAGACCTGGAGCTCATAGGAAGGGCAACCCTCTAGCGCCACCTTCCCAGTCTCTCCTTGATGGGGAGTGCACAGGAAGGCCGACTCCCCAATGCCACCTTCCCAATCTCTTCCAGACCTGGAGCTCACAGGAAGGCCAACGCTCCAACACCACCTTCTCAGTCTCTCCTAGACCTGGAGCTCACAGGAAGGCCGACCTTCCAACAGCACCTCCCCAGTTTCTCTTAGACCTGGAGCTCACAGGAAGGCTGACCCTCGGGCCCACCTCCCCAGTCTCTCCTAGACCAGAGCTCACAGGGAGGCCGACCCTCCAATGCCACCTTCCCAGTCTCTCCTAGATCTGGAGCACAGAGGAAGGCTGACCCTCAGGCCCCACCTTCCCAGCCTCTCCTAGACCTGGAGCTCACAGGAAGGCCGACCCCCCTACTCCACCTCCTCAGTCAGTCTCCGTGCTTCTCCTTCTGTCCCCGTGGATGAAGGAGAAGACAGAGAATCTGAGGGAGACTCCTTAGGGAGACATATGGTGGGAAAATGATGTGTCACATTTTGGCTGTGGAGTTTTGCGCTGTCAGTAGTATGTGGGACCAGGAGGAAATCTGGCCATCTCTAATGTACACATGGCAGTTGGAATTGTGGATGCAGATGAGGCACCAAGGGCACTTGCCAAGGACTGACTCCAGGGTCCAACTCCCACAGAGAACAGGAGAGAGGGGATGCGATGTCCAAGGGGATGGGAAAGTGCCAAACAGGGTCGTGGACTTCAACAGAGAAGGGATTCCAAGAGACATGCTTCAGAGAGTGCGGGCTGCACAGTAGTTGGGTCTGGCATCAGAAAGCCACTCCGAACTTCAGTGAAGTGGCAGTCAAAGCCCAGCCTCCGTGGGAGGCAGTGAGTAGGAGACCATGGTGAACTGTGACGATTCCTACTTCACCAGGCAGCGCTCTACCTGCAGGAGGCTGCAGATCCAAGAAGGCTTTGCTTTTTAAAGGAACAAGTGGCCCATGAGTGAAATAGGCCTTAGCCACAGCAGCCAAAAGGGACAGAAGACTCGACTTTCAGAGGAAAGGAGGGTCAATGCATGAAGCAGTTTCCATCCTGGAAAAGCAAGCAAGAGCCTCCAGTGAGAGGAATTAGCCTCAAACCCAGCACAGAGCACCTCTTCCTCCAGACGGAGGGTCGTGCAGACAGACTGAGAGCAAGCAAGAGCCTCCAGTGAGGGAATTAGCCAAGTTACCATTTCCCAGGGGAGGGGGCTCCTGGAACGAGGAAGGGTCCTGAAGAGAGGGGTTAGGTTGGAAATAGGAAGCGGAGCTTATGAGAACACCATGAGGGCACCAGGGGCCAGCAGTGCATGTGCAGGGCCAGCAGTTGACCAGCTCACAGGGCCATGGGTGCTGGAGAAGGCAGGGGAGAAGTCTGAAGGTGTCCCAGAGAGGGCTGGGTCTCAGGTGGAAGGGGGGGGCAGGCGCATGGTGTGACCCTGAGCCTCTACAGGGGCAGCAAGGCAGAGCTGCCCAGGCCGATGGGGTTGGGGAAGGACAGAAGGATAGTCTAGTGGCCTCAGTCAAACTTGAGGTGCTAGCAGAGCGCCCACACCTCACTGGGGCACATGTTCTTCTTCCCCTCTTCAGAAGGAGGCCCTGGCGGGCTGTACAGAGTGGACAGCCAGGCCCAGCCCAGCGACTCTGGCGTGATTGCCAGGATGTGAGGAAGGAGTCCCCATGGGGCCTCCAGTGGCGGAGTGACAAGAGCTGACGTGACACCAAGTCCGCAGCAGAGCTGTCACAGAACAGCCCTGGAGAGTGGTTCTTCCTTGCCGCGGCCAAAGGACAGCTTTCCACTCATTGCACATCCCCAAACAGCCAGGATCAGCTGCACTGCTCAAGTGGGAACTTGATGATTCAGCTTGGGAAACAGAAATGACTGTCAGGAGCGAGTACGTGGTGCCCACTGGACGAGGAGGCAGATCCTCTGCCAGGGCCAGTGCCACAGGGGTGGAGGCTGCGGGGGCCGTAGGGGGTGTCTTCTTTACAGTTTCCCTCTAACCAGTGGGGTTTTGCACTTTTTGGTGCCGTGTCGTCCAGCTCAACACAGTATGCATGCCATGGTAGCCTCTGTGGGATGCCCTGGAGGAGTTCCTGCTGATGGTGGGAGCCAGGTGCCTTTCATGGGCTGGGGTCGGGTGGTCCATGGGTTTGAACTTACTATATGATTGACCATAAGCATTCATATGTCTAAAATATCTACATCAAATTTACAATAAAGACAAGGTAAGAGGAAGAATGAGTGTTTTTTTTCTGTTTTTGTTTCTTGTTAAAATATTCATTGAATTAAAATTAGGACAGAAAACCAGAAGCTGAATCAGCACTTCAAAGACTTGTCAACATACAAAAACTGTTTACTAAAGGAAAGACAGAAAGTGCTTTCCTTGGGGGCCACGGCAGAAAGCAGACACGAAATCCAGTTGCCCATCACAAGACTGGCTGACTGTGGGCCAGTCCTGTGGCTGGATTTTGGAGAAGTAGTCCCAGGGCTATACCTGCCTGGGATCTCAGAGCTTCAGCCTCTGCATGGGCAGGGACTACCAGGCCTCCTTCAAGGCTCCCTGGTCCCTGTTGTGATCTGGCTTGGAAATCCTTGCTGCCAGCAAACTGCCCTGTCTTGCCAGAAAGCCTGCCATAATCCCACTCACCCTGTAAGCCCTCACCCCAGCTGCTGACCTTGGATTTCCCCAGAACTAGTAAACAAAACCAAATGGGAAACTTCATTCCTAACAGAAATCTTCAGCAGACATGGAAACAAACATTTCAGCCACATAAAGCTGACTGCACACAGATTTCCCCTCCTCCCACTCTGAGCTTGTCCCTGCAGCCTTGCCTTCAGAGTGTTCGAAGAAACATCTCCCTTGTTCGAAGAAACAACTCCCTGAGTTCTGTGGTCTTTATATGTATCTCATACATATGATCCATTAGGGTGGGACAGGACTGTGAATAGAGGTTTTTCTGGGACTTATTGTATTGGGGTCAGCTGGCCCATTAGATGGGGGGTCAAGTGCCAGTTAGGTGCAAGAAGGCAGATGGGGGAAGAGCTTCAGATAGGAAAAATGTCCTTGTGCAGTGCCCAAGCTGCATCCTCTAGCCTTGGGGCCGCGTCCCAACCGCCCGGTGATCCTTCAATATCCTTAGAAATATAGATACACAGACAGAGTTGTGGATGGACAGTACCTTTATTTTTATGTGGCGCTGAGGATTGAACCCAGTGTCTCACACACGCTGGGCAAGTACTTTGCCACTGGCCACAGCCCAGCCCAGTTCTGTGGTCTTCTCCCATGGATTCCTGAGGGGGAGGCCACTTGGCAGAGTGGATGAACCAAGGAAGCTGGTTTAAGGCCCCTGTTGAGTTAGTTAAGGGACCACCCTAGATCTGCGCAGGCTTCTTGTTACATAAGATAATGACACTCTTACTTTCTACACCGCTTTTGGCTGAGATTTCTGCTACAAACTGAAACATCCTAATGGTAAGGGTGAAAAGAGAAAATTTTGTTATTGGTACTTCTGAAAAGGTTACAGCGAAATGGCAGATAAGAGGAAGCCTCGGGGGCCTTACTATGGGGCGGTGCTCTTGGAGGGGACGCGCCAGGCGGCAGGATCAGTGCTGGGGCGACACCGGGGCTGGCCTCTGCACCAGGCCCCTGCAGCGATTCTGACGCAGCTCTGGATTAGGGAGTTCCTACAACCGGAGTGCGACTGGCCCAGCGGTGGAAGTGCTGCTCCAGCCGCTTGTCGCTGACCTCCCTGACTCCGGTCCTCTCAGCTTCCTTTCCTTTCCTGCCAACTCCGGAGGATCACGTGAGGAACTGGATCTTCTGCCTCCACCCCTAGGAGGGTCTCGGAGGGCGACCCGGCCCAGACGGCTTCCCCGCCCACAACGCGGGTCACGCAACGAAACGCAAGGGCTCAGCTGGACGCCGACGGACTGTACCGCGCATCCACGCGGAGGGTCCGCGCGGTGCCCAAGCTGCATCCTCCATCCTCAGGCCGCGTCCTCTGGGGGAGCTGCCCCGCCCGCCCCGAGCACGCCCCCGCGAGCGCGCATCCGCGTCCGGAGCACCAATCGGAGCGGGGCAGGCAGGCAGGCCCGCTCCCATAGGCCGCGCCCGCGCAGGTCTCTCGCGCTGCCTCCACCACTGGGCAAGCTTGCTGCCAATCAGGGCGGAGTCGCAGCGGCCTCGACCAATGGCAGGAGGCGGCCGGGGATCGGCCTCCTGGGCCGCGCTGCTAGCCACTGCCTTCGGTCCGCGCAGGTTCCGCTGCTCCGCCCGCCCCGCAGCCGCGTCATGCCCCGCGCTGCCCGGCGCTAGAGCCCGCGGCCACCGCCCTCCCCGCCCGCAGCCGCGCCCACCGCCCAGAGCCAGAGGGATGGTGGTAGTCACGGGGCGGGAGCCAGACAGCCGTCGCCCTGACGGTGCCATGTCCAGCTCCGACGCCGAGGACGACTTTCTGGAGCCGGCCACGCCGACGGCCACGCAGGCGGGCCACGCGCTGCCACTGCTGCCACAAGAGGTAGCGGACCCGGGCGGGGCGGGGCAGTGGGACAGGTGAAGGCAGGACCGATCTGGAGCGGGGTGGGGCGGGGACAGGTGCAGAGAGGACCGACCTGGGGAGGGGACAGGTGCAGGTAGGACCAACCTGGAGAGGGGACAGGTTCACGCAGGACCGACCTGGGGAGGGAACAAGTGCAGTCAGGACCGACCTGGGGCCGGGCGGGGGAAGCAGGTGCAGAGGACCGGCCTGGGGAAGGGACGGGTGTAGGCAGGACCGACCTGGGGAGGGGACAGGTGCAGGCTGGACTGAAAGGGGGAAACAGGTGCAAGCAGGACCGACCTGGGGAGGTGACAGGTGCAGGCAGGACCGACCTGGGGAGGGGACAGATGCAGGCAATACTGAAAGGGGGGAAATTGCAGCAGGACCCACTTGGGTGGGCTGGGGCAGGGGTGGGGAACAGGTGCTGGCAGCCCCACCTGAGAGGGCAGGGGCAACTGGAGCTTCCCTGTTCTCCTGCAAAGCCCACTGGGTGTGGCAGGTCAGGTGTGTCCCTACCCCTCCTTCCAACACCAGCTGGCCAGAGTCCACAGAGGCCGGGAGGTTGCATCCTAAGTTTGTGTCTGGAGCGGGGTGGGTGAGCCCGCTCTTCCCGGGAGATGATGGGGTCTTCCAGAGAAGCCAGGGAGGCTGCCCAGGTGCAGGCAGGTCTACCTGCAGGTGAGGAGCAGATGCAGGAAGAGAAGTCTCCCCCAGCAGCTGCGGTGCCCCTGCACTGTTGCTTCACTGGTTCTAATTGTGTGTACCATACTATCACTAAAGAGACCCTCAGGGGAAAGGGTAAGGAGGGTGGACCCTGAAGTCAGAGGCTAGGAGTATTGCTGGGCACAGAGGGCTGGGCTGGGTGAGACCCTGGGCTACAAAGAGCATCTTAGAGCCCTGAATGCCTGGCATCTTGGAAACCTGTGAAGACAAGCAAAATTCTACACATACTCTCTGCAACTGGGAAAAATAGCCAGCAGAGACATAGTGTTGTGCACTGTCATTGAGGAAATGATGTGGCTTGAGGGAAAGGGCACAAGACCTACAGACTGGAGCGCCAGTGCTCCGAGTGAGCACCAAAACTGTGTTTTGATTACCTTTTTTTTTTTTTTTTTTTTGAGACAGGATTTCACTTAAGTTGTCCAGGCTGGTCTTGAACTTGTGATCCTCCTGACTCCTCCTCCCCAATAACTGGGATTACAGGTGTGTGCCACCACACCCGTCTACCTTTGTTTTGTTTTGCTTTGTGGTTCTGGGATTGAACCCAGGGTCTCACACATGCTAGGCAAGCGCTCTACTACTGAGCTGCATCCCAGCCCTCCATTACTGTTTTTCACGATGGTGCTGTAGCCCAGTGGTAGAGCATCTGCCTGGCAGGTGTAAAGCTCTGGGCTTGATTTCCCAGCACCCCCTACACACACACACACACACCTGGGGAGGAGACAGGTGCAGGCAAGACTTAGAGCCCTGAATGCCTGGCATCTTGGAAACCTGTGAAGACAAGCCAAATTCTACACATACTCTCTGCAGCTTTTTTTCATCTGTTTCAATTCTCATCCCTAACATGGAACAAATACATAGTTTGGTATCACATATCCTTAGAAAAGCTTAAAAGAGCTCCAGAAATATAAAGTATTATTATTCCAAAACAGTATTTGAGTCCTTGGTGTGCACATCCAATGGGTGAAGAAGGCTTGTAGAGGAAGCACCCTCTGGGTGCATGGGAGTCAGCACATACCTACAAAATCTGCTTGTTTCCTTCCTTCCTCCATTTGTAAACCTCAGGTCTTCACTGTGAGCCAGGCCTTAGGTGTGTATCACGTCACATCTTTACATCCAACCTTATGTGACTGCCTGAATAGATGCACAGAGACTTTGACTAGAGCCAGGGAGACGCCACTGCACTGCCGGGATAGAACTCTAGTTGACCTGGAGGAAGCCTTGGAGAAGTTAAAGGCCTGACTTCATCTCTTTGCAGTTTGGTGGGAGCCACAGCAATTGAAGGCCACCTGACGTTGTAGGGCTCTGAGTTTCCCAGAGCAAGTCTGTCTTTCTGTCCTCCCCAAGCCCTTGCCTCCCAGGCCTCAGGTGAACTGGGGACTGATCGTCTCTTTCTGCAGAGTGAGTGGGACAGGAATGGAGTAAGGGAGGGATGAGGACTGGCTGGACCCTCAGCAGACATCTGCTGATCTCTGCTGCTGGCAGGCTGTCCCCTTGGCAAGCCGAGGTCTGGTGGAGCAGGTCAGCAGCGTGTTGTGCTGGGTGCTGAGGCAGGACTGTGCGTGGAGTGGGGGTGAGTGTGCTGGGCAGAAGGGGCAGTGGAGCAGCCAGACCCACAGAGAAGGGACTTGGACAGGAGCCTTGAGAAGGACCTGCCTGGTGCCTAGAGTGGATCAGAAGAGGAGACCCACGGGTTGGCAGCTTGGCAGGTCACCTTCATCCAAGGTCCCCTCTGCAGTGCACAGCCTGCACCTCCAGCTGGGGTGATTTCATTGACTAGTGGACAGAGGAAGAGCGGTCACAGAAGGCAGTGCGAGCCAGGGCAGGAGGACAACAAGCTGAGGAAGTGCAGGGAGGACAGGGAGGGCTTGGACTCTGAGAGCAGAGGCCTGATTATGAGCTCCCGGGGTGGGATGCAGGACTTAGCAACTGGAAGATGGAGGAGGAGGGAGGGGAAAGAGAGGACCGTCCAGACCGGGGCTCGGCTTGCAGAGGCTGAGCGGACAGGTGGCAGCAGCAGACCGAGCAGACTGCAGGTGGGAAGCCCACTCGCCCCCTCTGCCTGAGGGCTCTGGTTGTTCCTTCCAGTTTCCTGAGGTTGTCCCCCTTAACATCGGAGGGGCTCACTTCACAACACGCCTGTCCACTCTGCGGCGTTACGAGGACACCATGCTGGCTGCCATGTTCAGCGGGCGACATTACATCCCCACAGACGCAGAGGGCCGGTACTTCATCGACCGAGATGGCACACACTTTGGGTACGTCTCCATCCACCGTCCACTTTGCAGTCCTGGCAAGTGAGTTACCTGGGCTCAGGTCTGGGGCCTCAGCATGGCACCAGGCACCTAGAGGGCAGGGGAGTAACGTGGGGTTGGTAAATGGGCTCATGCATTGGGGCAGAATTCTGAGTTGCTTTGCCAGTGGAGACAGGACAACCAGAGAGATCCCAGCATCACACACCAGCTGGATGGGATGAAACACGGAAGCCGGGCATCCAGGTGCACACCTGAGGTAGAGGATCGTGAGTTCAAGGTCAGCCTCAGCAACTCAGCGAGACCCTGCCTCTAAATAAAACATATAAAAGGACTGGGGATGTGGCTCAGTGGTTAAGCCCCTGGCTGCAACACCCAGACCAAAACCAAAACAAAACAAATCCCATCTAACCTGTGCAGTCTGACTCCTGGGTAGTAGTCACCTGCCTAGAGAGGCCAGGTGTGATCTCACCGAGCACTGGGATCCTGGGCTCAGCGTGGCCACGTCATAAGACAGAGACAGCTGAGGTGGGGCTGATTGGCATGCCATACCTGTTTGCCAAGAAAAGTCTTAAACAGACCAAACCTTTGTTCCTGTGATTTTAACACTAAAAGATGTGAACACTCAAGGGCAAAAAGAAAAGCACTTCTGAAGGAAAGGCTTCATAAAGATCCTAGGACTCTCTGCCTCAGTTTCTCTTGGTGACAGGAGGAGTTAGGGCTGCCTCATGGACTCTCAGGATCGAGGAGCTTTGGTGTGACCTCTGGCCAGGTGCTCTTCAGAGTATTTGGCTGGGATTTTTGTTCCTTCAGTGGAGTGGAGATGACTCAGAACCAGTGTGGTCCTTGACCTTGAAGCACGTGTCCAGGGAGGCAGACTGCAGCATGGCACCTCTGTGCTGCCCGCACTGGGGGAAGGATCACTTCTGTGCTCAGCAAGAAGCTTCTGGCCAATGATCTGCTTTGAAGCATCTGGGTGTCCCAGTGGGCTGTCAGCTGCCTCTGATGCTGAGAAAACAAAGTGTCACCTCACTCGTGGAACTATAAAAAGGTCTTTGTTTGCAGGTGGCACTCTCAGCTGGCCTTGCCCTGAGGTCTTGTTTCTCAGAGCGCCTGAAGGTTTGCTGAAGACCCCCGAAGACCAGCTTTATTTTATTTATTTATTTATTTTTAAGAGAGAGAGAGAGAGAGAGAGAGAGAGAGAGAATTTTTTTTAATATTTATTTTTTAGTTTTCAGCAGACACACATCTTTGTTTATATGTGGTGCTGAGGATCGAACCCGGGCCACACGCATTCCAGGCGAGCGAGCGCGCTACCACTTGAGCCACATCCCCAGCCCCTGAGGACCAGCTTTAGAAGGGGCTATGAGGAGGGGGTCAGGGTTCGACCCCAGGCCAAATGCCCACACCCAGGTGGCCATAGCTGGCATGTGCTAGACCCTGGCCAGGCCACAACAGGAGGCAAGAAGTGGCAGCATGCCTGGGTTGCGGGCCCCAGTGGCCAGTGGTGCACCCTAAGCAGAGGTTTGCAGCTCCTGTTCCAGGACCCACAGAGGCTGCGCTGGTGCCTCCTGGGGAAGTCCCCATTGTGGTCAGCACAGGGCGCTGTGGTCTGCATACCTCCAAGGCCTGGGCATTGTGGCTGTGGGCTGAGAGGCAGCCGGTCTGTGCCTCTGGTGGCTGGTCTCGTGCAGCAGAAGTTTCCGGGACCTCCCTGGACCCCCAGGTCCTTTAGAACAGAGGTGGAGAGCACCACGCTGAGGCTGCTGAGAGGACTGTGTGGGCAGCAGTGGGCAGCGGCTGGCACCGACAGGTCTCCAGTGCTCACCAGCAGGCTGCACTGAGCTGCAGGCCAGTTCCCGAGGTCACTGCTGGGTCCTGGGTTTGCCGGTCCCCTCCCATCCCATCAGCAGTGGAGCGGAACACTCAGCACTAACTCAAAGAATCTGAAAACAGAGTTAGAAGGATGGAATTTTTTTGACGAAAATATATGTGATTTTTTTCAGTCTTGAGACCAGTTGGTCCCAACGTTTTGTTTCCTTGATGGTGGGGATGGGCACCAGGTGGCATGTCCAGGCCAAGCTGGTGGGAGTGTGAAGTGCGGCAGCCCCTGGGTGCCCGCCACTTCCCACAGTGCCCAGGAGAAGTTAGCGCCTGTCACAGAGACCTCACCAGGAGGGTCTGTCATGTTCTGTGACAGCCAAAAGCTGGAGCTAGCCCCAGCGCCCATCACCGGAGGATGGATGAATGGAGAGTAGTCATCACCTTCAGTGATGTGCTACTTAAATGAGGAGTGAAAGGAGCAGTGAGCAGGAGCAGACCCTCTGGGCAGTGCAGGTACATCTGAGAGCCAGTATTTTGGAGGGGGAGTCGCTAGGAGAGCTGCAGCCTGCCCTGTGAGTCTCAGGCCCACCCAGCCGACCTTGTAGGTGGGACTGACCTGGAAGGGCAGGGAACCTTGGAGGTGAGTCATTCTGTACCTGGGTTTGGGTGGTGGTTGTGAGAATGTGTTACCTGCTTACACCGGTAACTGGATTTTATAATCGAGATGGGTGCATTTGGGTGGGGGCTGCAGCTGGATGGTAAGCCATCTTTCCTTCCTTCCTGCACCCGGGGACTTGCTTCAGTCATGACCTTCTGTGTGAAAGCGGTACATCTGTATGTGCATGTAAAGATCCTATCTTCTCACCGTACCTGTGAGCTCCTAATAAGGACAACAGTAATGACGACACTGACTAAGGCAACTAGTCACACCACTGGGAGTTTTCTGATGCTCTGGTGTCAGCCTGAGACGTTGTGAGGCGCTTTATTATTTTATTTTGTAAAAGTGGAGGTCAGGTTCACTTAACCACACGGTACTGCAGGCCTTGGTCCAGGCCCTGTGCTCCAGCCCAGCCTGGTGGGCTTCTGGCCAACCCTGTCCTCTCCCCACTTAGGGACGTGCTGAACTTCCTGCGCTCGGGAGACCTGCCGCCCCGGGAGCGCGTGCGCGCAGTGCACAAGGAGGCCCAGTACTACGCCATTGGGCCGTTGCTGGAGCAGCTGGAGAACGTGCAGCCGCTCAAGGGCGAGAAGGTGCGCCAGGCCTTCCTGGGGCTCATGCCCTACTACAAAGGTGAGGGTCAAGGGCCCTGTCGGTCTGGGGCGGCGGGGGGGGGGGGGGGGGTCACAGGGCGCGGGTCAGTGTCTGGGACTCCAGGGCCTGGGTTCCCGCCAGAGCAAGGGGGTCCAAGGTTCCATCCTCCCTGGGTGGTGCTGGAGACTCCTGCCCAGGCTGAAGGGGCCTCTGGCTTGCGGGGCAGCGTGTTCGGAGGGCAGCCTCCGCCGCTGGCCCCCTATTGCTCCAGGAGCCATGACCTTGTTCAGGCTTGTGCCAGTGGGCCCCCAGCCCCCCGCCCCAGCTCAGCCTCGGTCCCGAGGTCCCGCTGTCCGGGCACTCCCTCGGCCCCTGCCACCCTGCCCATGACTGGTACTGTGTTGCCCGTAGACCACCTGGAGCGGATCGTGGAGATAGCTCGGCTGCGGGCAGTGCAGCGCAAGGCGCGCTTTGCCAAGCTCAAGGTTTGCGTCTTCAAGGAGGAAATGCCCATCACGCCGTACGAGTGTCCACTGCTCAATTCCCTACGCTTCGAGCGGAGCGAGAGTGATGGTCAGCTCTTCGAGCACCACTGTGAGGTGGACGTGTCCTTTGGGCCCTGGGAGGCCGTGGCAGACGTCTACGACCTACTGCACTGCCTGGTCACTGACCTGGCGGCCCAGGGCCTGACGGTGGACCACCAGTGCATCGGGGTGTGCGACAAGCACCTGGTCAACCACTACTACTGCAAGCGCCCCATCTACGAGTTCAAGATCACCTGGTGGTGAGCAGCGAGGGAGGCCTGCCCCTCCTCGGTTGCTCTGCTGTCCCAGAATCCAGGGGCTGCGGCTGTCCCAGAACCCAGGGCAGGACCAAGTCCCAAGGCACAGCTTCTTGGGACAGGTGCAGCCTCAGGGCTAGTCTCAGGGCTTGTGGCCCTCAGGACAGGGACGGGTTTCCCACGCCTTTTCCTGGGCATGGCAGCCTGCACCTGTGGCTGGCGGGGTCCAGCCAGGGCTTCAGCAGGAGGCGGAGAGAGGTACCGGTGAGGCTGCTGCCCGAGAGGCCGCTGCATGGGCATGAGGGTGCCCTCCTGGGCCCAGGGCAGCCATGTGGACCGGGCGTGTGGGCTCTGCCCTGCGCCTGCCAGGGGGTGTGGAGACCTCCTCAGAACAGCTCCCCGCGCCTCTTGGAGATGTGGCCTTGATGCCAAAGCCACGTACCAGGACGGCCATAGGACACCACCATGTTTACAGCAGGGTGTCTTCTCAGTATCGCGGGAGTGCAGTGGTTGGGACGCCTGTCTTCTGCCAGCCAGAACACCCTGACACCCGTCCGGGTCCCTCACACTGAGCTGGAGGGGCCTTTCCAGACCCTATTGCTCTTCTTGCCGATGCCCTCCCCCAGGGTCTGCTCTGGAGAAGTGCCCAGGCCTGCCTCCCCTGTCGGCAGAGGATGGCCCTCGGTGGCCTCTGCCACTTGTTTCCATGTCACTCTGTCTGCAGCTTGGGGCCCTAGCTGGGCAGTGGGCTCTCATCCTCCAGGGAGAGCTGTGCAGCCCCCTGTAGGGCAGACATGTCCCCGCGTCGGGCTCCTTGCTGACAGTGGTGTCCTGGACGACTCGGGGTGACTCCAGAGGGAGAGATCTTATATGTGAAGAGTTGACGAGCCAGGATTGGGCTGCGCCTGTGGTCCCCGCTGCTCAGGAGGCTGGGGTGGGAGGAAGCGTGAGGCCCAAGTTCAGTACCAGCCTGGCAACAGAGCAAGACCCTGTCTCAAAAAAACCAAGGGAGAAAGCATCATTGAGCTCAGCCTCACTGCACTAAGTAGCCAATAAGAAGCTCAGGTGGAGGTGGCTACGTCCTACTGAGGAAGAGAGGGCCGTGTCAGGACCCTGTCTGAGTCCTTCATCCTGATCCCAGTGGGAGGAGAGTCCAGGGAGAGTCCAGGGAGTTCCCATCTCACTCCTGGGAGGGTGGGACGGTGGAGACTCGGTCTGAGAGGACAGGGCTGTCATTCCTGGTCCAAGACTCGAATTTCCTCTCATTCTCAAGAACACAGTTGTCTGTTCCAAAGCCGACATCCCTGCAATGACTGACCCTGCTCTGACAGGGAGGCCGTCCACTTGACGGGTCTTCCTGCTGCTCCTATGCTCCTCTCTGAGGGACTGTAGCAGATGCTTCCAGAGGAGTGCCTGGTCTCGTGCCCCCCCTGGGGCGCTTGGCTTCCTACCCAGCACCGCCATGAGCATCAGGGAGCTCGACTGTTGTCCTCCACACCTGCAGGATGGGAGAAAACTGGTCTGCCCAGGGTCACTCATGCCCAGGAGCAGGTCCTAAAGGTTGCTCGGGTTGTAGGTGCTGGCCAAGGACACTGTCCCTCTGGCTCCTGCTGGAGCTGCCCATTTCCCCATTCTTCATGCTGTCCTCAGTGATGAGTTCTCTGCCACTGTGGGGGGGGAGGAGACAAGGCTCGGGGGCAGGAAGACCGGCCGAGGGGACACTGGGCACCAGCCTGAGGCTTCTCCCTAGAAGTGGTCTCACCCTCCTGTTGAATCCAGCTGGCCTTGACCTCCTGGGCTCACACAATCCTGCCTCCTCAGCCCCCTGAGTGCTGGGACTTGCAGCAGTGCCCGTTGCACCTGCCCCCATCCTGCACAGTGTGTGGGGGAGTTGGCAAAGACTTGTCAGAAGCATGTGGGTTTCTTTTTCTACAAACAACAAAAAAATCCTTTGTTTTCTTTTAATTAGTGACCTTTCTACTTTTTTGTGGCACAAGAACTTTGTTCATGCTGAGGAGCATAATCATTGCAATTCTTCCCATGGCTAGCGGAGCAGGTGTACCTAGATGTCCTCCTGTGCCCTCCACACTCATGTCTGTCTACCTGCTCTGCCTCCTGGAGCACTTCCTAAGGCGAGTGAGGGAATCGGGGCCCAGCATGGCCTTCTCTTCTGAGAAGCTTGGGTCAGGTGACCATGCTGCTGGGTGGTGGTGTGCAGTGGCCATCTGTGAAGCCACGTCTCCCAGGCCATCCTTGTGACCTCAGGGGCCAGGAAGGGTGGGTAGGAGAGCTCCCAGGGCCACCCAAGGCCCTCCACTAGAAGGGATGCATGTCCATGACTGAGGGGGTGGCCAGCCAGTGCCTGCCAAGGAGCTGCCCTTCCCTTTCACTTGGCAGGTGGAGGACAGGACCTTGTGGGGCAGTGCTAGCCATGACAAAATTCAACAAAAATGACTAAAGCGAAGCCACATTGAAACACCCCCGCCCCTCAACTGGCCACCCGGTGCCATGGGCTGCTGAGGGCTACCCCTCAGGCTGCTGTGACCTTCCTGTTCTGACACTTGCTGGAGGACAGAGCATGGGGTGAGGTCAGTGTCATTTCAGGGGTTGAGACAAAGCAGCTTGCAGTGCCTCCTCCAGGGGGAGTTGAGATGCTGCCTGCTGTCCACATGATTCCGGTGTAAGTGACTAGGCCTCTGGGGCACTGTTTTGCTGTTGCTCTTGTGTGAAGATGAAGCGCATCTCGTGGTTCTTGAAAGAGAGAGGCTTTGCTGGGCGCAGTGGTGCACACCTGCCCCCCTAGCAACTCAGGGGGCTGAGGCAGGAAGATTCAAACTTAGAGGCCGGCTTCAGCAACTTACAAAGACCCTGTCTCAAAAAGTAAAAAGGGATGGGGGTGTTGCTCAGCGGTAGAGCACCCCTGGGTTCAGTCTCCAGTGCCAACAGGAAAAAGGCTGGGCTGGGAAGGGCATTTCTTGGAATTCTGGAAGAAACCTACTACAGGGTGGGGAAGGTGGGAATGGCAGTGACCTCAGGAGCATGGCAGTGACCTGGGTCCCTGTCTTCTGTACTGCGTTGGTGTCTGTGCCCCAAGGGGTGCTTCCGTGGGTGCTCATGGGCCTGCCTGAGTCTGTTTGTGCCTGGAGCCCCGGTACCCTCCAATGGCTCCGAGGTCGAGAACTAGGACAGGGTGCTGTGCCTGTTCTCAGAGACTCGCTCTCACCCTCCTCTGCCCCTCACTTGGCCAACAAATAAGGAGTTTCAGGTGCTGCACTAGGTGAACGGCTGAGCTCTGCCTGGTGGGAGGCTGGAGGCAGGAGGCAGGGCCTGTGGAGGCCCTGGGGTCTCTCCAGCCTCCTCCCCGTAGCACACAGCTCTGGGCTTTGGCAAGAACCCCGGGGAAGGTGTGCTCCAGGGTGCAGTCCTCCCAGCCCACAGTGCTCCTGAAGGACACTCCTCCTTGTGTCACCACACATATCCCCTGAGGGCAGAGCTGGGCACCTTCAGACCAGCATGCCCGTAAGGGTGCTCCTGGGGGTCACCCCCGGGGTCAGCTGCCATAGGTGAGGGCTGAGGTGCTGGGTGGCTCTGCCCCACAGCTGCGTTGCTGACCGCTCGGGTCATGGTGACTGGACAAGAGCCTGCATCACCCTTGCCACAGGCCCCTGGCCTGAGCCTTGGCACACAGAGCAAGCCTCCCCTGCGTGGGGGAGGCCTTGCACAGTGCCATCCCCAGGAGCGGAGCCCTCCCACGGCAGCACCTTGTCCCCCTGAGGCTCAGGGCCATGCCGTGTCTACCTGAGAGTCTGTAAAGGGCATGTGTTCCAGGGGACAGCGTTAGACAGCGCCCCTAGGCCTGGTGTGTGGCACACGCCTGTGGTCCCTGGTGCTGCGGGCTGAGGCAGGAGTCCAGGGCCTGCCCAGGCAACACAGCGAGACCTGACTGGAGCCCGAGGGGACAGAAGGTGCTGTGCAGCTGTACAGCAGCAGGCCCCACAGCGACATGCAGGCTGTCTGAGGGGAGGCCGCTGCCCTCCAACGGCCTCTTGAAGGTCTGCAGGTGGGGAGGAAGGCCTTGGCCTTCAGCCTGCTGCGCTGTGAGGGAAAGGGCAAGAGGAACCCAGCGGCCCAGGCGGACCCTGTCCATGGCCACCCCAAGTGCTGCCCTGAAGCCAGTCTCTGGAGCCCACCAAGGCTGCCCTCACATGTGAACAGGGGCATCTGGAGAGAAGGAAGGTGCCCATCCACAGGGCTGTGGTGAGAAACCAGCCTGCTCCAGCCCTGTGCTGGGTCACGTGCCCTGGAGTGTGGTTTTGTCCCTGTGAAGAGTAGGGTGTCATCAAGAGCCTGTTTATCTGCAAAGAGGGAGAAACTAGTCCCCAGCCTAAGCCTTTCGGGTGAGGGATGCATGTCCATTGGGAGGAGAAGGGCCCTGCCCTGGCCTTCAGACTCCCGCAGGCCCCTCCCCAGCTGGCTGCAGCCTGTGATTCGACTGGCCAGCTGCGGCGTGGCCTTGGCTTCCTCTACTACCCGAACTTTGTGTCCTCTCTTCCTCGCGGATACCTGGACTTGATTTCTGTTTTTAAACCATGACTTTCACCTTCACTTCTAAATGAAGTAGGTGTGTGAAGAGGAGGTGGCTCTTGCTCTGAGCAGGAATGATCTGTGCCTTTTTTCCTTCCTCATTCATCTCTACAATGATCTTTTTTCCTTTTTCTTTTTTTGTACTGAGGATTGAACCTGGGAGTGCTTAACCACTGAGCCACACCCAAGTCCCTTTTCATTTTTTAAATTTTGAGACAGGGTCTCCCTAAGTTGCAGAGGCTGGCCTTGAACTTGTGATCCTTCTGGCTCTGCCTCCCAAGCTGCTGGGACTAGAGGAGTGCACCACCCATAGTGCAGGGTCTACAGAGATCTTATTAGCTGTAAGCTTCAGTACCTCATCTGCATCTGTACCCTGAGTCCAAGGGAAAACTGACGTTGTCACCATAAAGTCCTCACATTTGGGTTCTCTAGTAGGTCCACATTTTACTTCCTCCTCGGAAGTGCTCACCCTCCCCAGCCCTGCACACAGTGGCAGTGAGGGCAGGGCTGGGAACGGGCAGCTTGACCACTGGACTAAGGACTCCTTCCTCGCGTTTGCTCTGAGGAGTGACTGTGGGAATCCGGGGACTCTCCTGTAATAAATAAGCCAGCTTTCCTGTGATGAAGGCTGAGATAATCGGTTCACATAGAAAAAGGTTTCAGTCTGACCTGTTGGTCCTGGGCAGCACACCATGGCTTGAGGACTTGATAGACTTCAGCTCATGCCTGGAAACAGAAGACAAGAAAGGACCAGGGTTCTGCAGTCACCCTGGGGGAAATGTCCCAAGGGCACACTTGTCACCGGCTCTTAGACTGCGTGCCAGCTTCCATAGTGCTAAGAGGGGCCCAGGAGACCCAGCCTCTGTCTCTGTCTTCCTCAGGTGGGCTCTGGGCTGGGCTTGACCCAGGGCTCCGGCATCCCCTCCAAGCCTCCCACCAGTCTGTGACCACAGGTATGCCGCCTTTCCCGTCTTTATTGGCATGTCATAGTTGTACACATGGTGAGATTCCTTGCCACATACTGGATGTGCCAGTGTGTATGGGGAACATTCATGGTCCATGCTGTAGTGCACCCCTGGCTGCTGCCCTCCATGTGGAAAGAGGAGCACTCCAGCCACTGCGGGGAGGACTTGGGCCACCTACAAGTCCTGCCTGTAGCAGGGGCCCACGAGCGGGTCGTGATTTGCCCTTCCAGAAAGCATAACTTCTAGAGAATTATCTGTGTATTATACCTGATTTTTTTTCTGCACTGTATGATCTTGGCAGGTTTCTTTGCCAAGTAGATTTGGGAACAGGGCATTCATACTTAATCATCACTAAAATCAAGAAATAGAGGGGCTGCGGTTATGGCTCAGCGGTAGAGCGCTTGCCTTGCAAGTGCAAGGCCCTGGGTTCAATCTTCAGCACCACATATAAATAAATAAAATAGGGCTGGGGATGTGGCTCAAGCGGTAGCGCGCTCGCCTGGCATGCGTGCGGCCCGGGTTCGATCCTCAGCACCACATACAAACAAAGATGTTATGTCCGCCAATAACTAAAAAATAAATATTAAAAAATTCTCTAAAATAAATAAATAAAATAAAATTTATTATGTACAACTACAACTACAAAAAGTACATACTAAAAAAAAAGAAATAGAACCTCGGGGCTGGGACTGCAGCTCAGTGGCACAGCGCCTGCCATGCACATGTGAGGCACTGGGTTTGATCCTCAGCACCTCAAAAAAATAAAGATATTGTGTCTATATGTAACTAAAAAAAAAAAAAAATTAGAAAGAAAGAAATAGAACCTCAAAGTACCACAAAAGGAGTTCGAGCCCCAGGAAAAGAAACAAGGTGAAGGCTGGGGTGTGCTCAGCGGTGGACTGGCCTGGCGTCCTTCCCCAGCACCACAAAAGAGAAAAGTAGAGAAGCAAGTTCAGAGTCCAGCAGGAGAAATGTCTGCCTTTGGCACTTTTGTAAAGGGGACGGGATGGAATCCTGATGAGATTTAAGTTCCTAGAAGGTGACAACCTCTGTAAATGCCTTTAGAGTTGAAGTCTCTTGATTTGACAACACTACCACCAACTGAGCCTCCACTGCTCTGCCCCAGGGCCTAGCCCTGAGTACCTGCCCACTGTCCCTGCCTCACCAGCCATCCCCACCTCCCCTCTGCTCACCATGGTGCCCGGGGTGCCTGCCCCTTCCTCAGGCAGCTGACCCTGTCTTTTCATATCTGGCTTGTTGGGGTTTGGAGAACATTTTCAGCCCTCTGGTCAGCTGCAGGAGGGGATCCTACAAAATCTGCATCCCTGCTCATTAGGGATCCTGTAAAGTCCTCTAAGCTCCATGTTTATCTCCACAGCAACGGGAGAGGCCAAGAGAAGCTAGCCACCCTCTCCCACCCACGAAGGGGTAGTGGATCTGAACATTTTACCTGGAAACCCAGTTCACCAAGAGCTCTGAACAGGAATGTGACGTCCCCGAGGAGCCCACCCCGGCACCACTGGCTGAAACAGGGGCCACCCTTTTACCCGATTGCCCAAGTTTATTCTGGAAAGTGCAGCTGTTTGGAAGTCTCCAGACAGGGAGGACAAGAAGTCCCTCCTCAGTGGTCCTCAGGAGTAGCCACACTGATGTGGGCTGCACCCTCACCCAGAAGCTGCCGCTGCCGCCTGACTGATCTTTGTCCTCTCCTGCCTGTTGTCTGAAAACAACCATTCCATGTGTTCCCAGGTTATTTTACTGTTGAAGTCAGGAGGATCAATCAAGTCCCTGTTCCTCTGTGAAGCCAGAAGTGGAAGTCAGCAATGCAGTTTTGTCATCACACTGTTAGTGTGGACACTTGTAGTGTGACATCTGTGAGCAGTCCCTGCCCTTCCTGTTGCAATGGTAATTCCAACCCTTGGTGGTGGCAGCACCCTGGGACAACCTGGACCTGAGGATTGAGACCCACAGGTGGAATTCCCAGACCGTCCATCCAAGGTGGCTGCGTGATAATGGGGGGACTGCGATGTGTGGGAGTGGTAGGCTGTCCCCACGGCTGGGCCCTGTCTTAGGAAAAGGTTTGGCAGCTTTCCTCCTGCCCCAGGCCCACGCCACTGTGACACCGTAGGGTCCCAAGGAGACACAGCCTGGACAGCCTCTTCCTGGCTGAGGACAGCAGGCACGAGGGGGTTTTGGGGACTGGAGCCCTCCTCTGAAGACGCCTCAGGGTCTTCCCAGGGCAGCTTGGAGCAAGGCCCGCAGTGGGGCTGGGCCGCACTTCCCCAGCATTCGGCTCCGGAAGGTGCTCCGCGGCGGCGCAGGACCCAGGACCTGGCCAGGCACTCCTGCTCCGACGCCCAGCTGCCTGGGGAGCGCCCCGCAGTGGCAGCCGTGCCAAGTATGGCCGCGGCCGGCCCGCAGCCAGCGCCCCAGAGGACGCCAGCGGCACTGCACCTGGGTCCCTTGAGGCAGCTGAACTCCGCGAGTGCGCCCTGCGCCGCCTCCTTCCACCTGTCCGAAACGGCGGGGGGCCTTCACCCAGCTCCTCATCCGCTCCTCCCGTGCAGTCTTGCCTTCACTGCACTTGGGGTCATTTGTATTATTCAGGAGAAAGGGCCGCGCAGTAACTTGAACAATTTACATCTTTAAAGAACTGTTAACTCTAGCAGAAATGGAGTAAGTGGAGTAACTATAAAGAATATAGGACGGGGGACCGGTGGTGCGCACCTGGGATTCCAGCATCTCAGAAGGCTGAGGCAGGAGGATTCCAAGTTAGAGGCCTGTGCTGGTGGTGCACACCTGTAATGCACACTAAACTTCCATCTCGATAAAGTCATTTGTATTACCTAGAATCCTAAACAACTGAAACCATAGGCATTGTGTTAGCCAGCTTTTCACCACTGTGACAAAACACCGGAGACTATCAACTTATAAAGAGGAAAGGTTTATTTGGCTAATGGTTCCTGAGGGTTCAGTGCATGGTCACCAGGCTCTGTGCTCTGAGCTGTGGCAGCACAACTCATTATAGAGGGACCACTTGGTGGAGGTCAGCTGGGAACAGAGGGGGGAGGGGCTCCCAACAGCCCCCTCCCAGGGGGCCTAACCTCCTTCCTCTAGGCTGCGCGCCCAGCGGAGCCTCAGGCTGGGACAGCCTTACTCGACGGGGCTTTGGGGCACCGCCAGCATGCAAGCTGAGATGCCAGCCCCGCGGTGGTCACACAGGGGCAGGGCGGCTCTCCCAGGCCTGCCCAGCCAGTCCCCTATCCCAGGCGCTCGGGCCGTCCACTGCATGCCTCACCCAGAAGGAGAAAGGCTGGGTCACGGTGGGGACATATTTCTGAGGGTTAAGAGGCTGCGCACTCTCGCGAGAGTTCTGGCCCTCTCCCTCCTGGCAAGCTGCGGGCAGGACCGGCTCCGCTCTGGCGGTTGGAGGAGGTGTGTAGTGTCATATTGTCATTAGTTTGCACTTGCACCCCACACACCCAAGTGGGCCAGGGAAGGGGCTCAGCGGTGCAGCTCTTGTCTAATGTGCAAGGTCCTGGGTTCGAGTCCCAACATAAAAAAATCTTTAAAAAATTGTGTTGTCTGTCCTATCAGTGAGTTATCAGAGGTTTTTATTTTTTTATTTTATTTTTTCACCAGGGATGGAACCCAAGGGAGCTTAACCACTGAACCACATCCCAAGCCCTTTTTATGTTTTTATTTTGAGACAGGGTCTTGCTAAGTTCCTCAGAGCCTCGCCAAGTTGCTGAAGCTAGCTTTGAACTTGAGATCCTCCTGCTTCAGCCTCCCAAGCCACAGACATAACAGGCAAGTGCCGCCATGCCCAGCTTATGTTTGTAATATGTAATGTGTTGGTTATGTTTTGCAAATGTTTCTTACCTTTTCATTTTGTGGGTTACAAAAATTTCTTTTTGCAGTGCTGGGGATCAATCCCAGGGCCTTGTGCATGCTAGGTAAATATTCTATCACTGAGCTACAAACTCACCCCATTTTAAAATTTCATTTTGAGATAGGGTCTAAGTTACCCAGCTGGGCTGGAACTTGTGATCCTCCTGTCTCAGCCTCCCGAGTATCTGGGAATATAGGAATGCACCACCTCACCTCACGAATTTTTTTAAATTCGCCCATTTGAAGTTTATAATTCAGTGATTTTTAAGTGAGTCTACAGAGCTGTGCAACCATCACTACATTCCAGTTTGGAACAATGCTGTCCCTCCCCCCAAGATGCCATATGTTCATTTGCAGTTATTATTTCTGCCTCTGGCCACAGGTAACCCCTGATTTCCTTTCTTCTTTGTAGATTTACCTCTTCAGGACAGTACATGTAAATGGGGTCACGTAATGAGAGGACCTTTGTGAGTGAGACTTTGTCATTTGGCACTGGGGATTGAACCTGGGGCATGTTACCACTGAGCTAAACCCCACTTCTCTTTTGAAAATTTGGAGACTGGGTCCTGCTAAGTTGCTGAGGCTGGCTGTGAACTTGTGATCCTCCTGCCTTGGCCTCCTGAGTCCCTGAGATTTCAGGTGTGCACCACTTCACCCATCGACTCAGGAGCATCAGCATCGTGTTCCAGAGATTGGTTCTTGTAATAGTTTGTTCCTTTCTTGTGTTCGTTTTTATCCATGGTGTGGCCGCACCTCATTTTCACCACCCATTCTGGCAGACATGTGGCTCCCTAAGCACAGCTTCTGGTGAGCTTGTTCAGCTCCTGGGGCAGACTCACCTCGCTCAGGCCTGCTGTAGATCGCTGGCTGCACCCCGGGGCCCGGCTCCCCTCGCTGGCGCTGGCACCCTCCTTACTACTCTTTGCCTTCCTTCCCCGATGCTGTCCTTCTTCTTTCTGAGCCCTTTGGTCCACTCCAGGATTAACTGAGCCCCCTTCTGTATTCACACTTACCACGGGACTGATTTTTACAAATTAATATACAACAAACACGTAAGTTGAAATACACAATATGATATGTCAACCTAGATGATAATCAACAGGGTATTCCTGGGCCGGGCTGTGGCTCAGTGGTAGAGCACATGCAAGGTACTGGGTTCAATCCTCACATAAAAATAAATAAAATAAGGTACAACTAAAAAAAAAAAAAAAAAAAAAAAAAAAAAAAGCAAAGGAAAAAAGAAAGATATTTCCAGTAGGAACATGCCTGCGCCTGCTGTATAAACTGAGCACAGCCAACAGCAGAGGCACAGGGGCTCTGAGGGTGAAATGAGGGCTGCATAAGCATTTTTGAAACAGTCCTCCCTGTGGCGAGGATTCACACAGGGGGGTGGGTGCCTGCTTTCTCTCTTTCCCTTTCTTTCTGCATTTAACTATTGAGCCACCTCCCCAGCCTTATTTATTGTTGTGACAGGGTCTCTTCAAGCTGCTAAAGCTGGTCTTGAACTTTTTTTTTAATAAATATTTTTACTTGTAGTTGTACACAAGACCTTTATTTTATTTCTCTTTATGTGGCGCTGAGGATCAAACCCAGTGCCTCACACGTGCTGGGCAAGTGCTTCCCCACTGAGCTCCCGCCTCAACCTTGAACTCTTGATCCTCCGGCCTCAGTCTCCCCAGATGCTGGGACTTTAGGCCTGTGCCAAGGCTCCTCCCTCCCTCTCTCTCTTCCTGCAGGGGATGGAACCCAGCCCTATGCACTCTCAGCAGGCACTTTACCACTGAGGTACGCGTACCCCCAGGCCAAGGCTGAACAGACAGCTGCCAAGCAGACGTCTGTGTGAGGTTTCCTAGGTAAGCTCCTGTGGGGGTTACCATCAGGCAGTTCGTGTTAGAGAACCTCCCCTTCCTGAGACTTGCAGTACCACTTCCAGCCGCCTGGCTCCTTCCCTCGGTGGTGCTTAGCATTCACACACAGGGACCATACCCACTCTCATGACTTCTAAGGAACACTAATGATCCCAGATCATTACCTTGAACCCAAAGCCCACCTCATATTCAATACCTTACAGGAGGCACCCTTGACCTTCTTACGCTGGTCTATACTCAGTACTCCATGCAGTTAAGTCAGATCATGTCGTTGGCTCAAAATTTTCTGATGAGCTCTTATCTCAGATTAAAAAAAAAAAAAAAACAGAGTCCTTCTAATGGGCAGAAGATCCAACATGATCTGATATTCCAGAACTCTACCACTTAGCTATTTCCCTGGCCCTTTTTTAGATGGGATCTCACTAAGTTGCCCAGAGTGGCTTGGCTCCGCCTCCTGAGTAGCTGATCTACAGATGTGTACCACAATGCCCAGCCCATTGCCTTTTTAATGTTTCAATCAGTTGAACTTTTTAAAAAATATTTTTAGTTGTAGATGGTCACAACACCTTTATTTTATTTCCTGGGGTATCAGAGATCAAACTCAGGAGCCACTAAGCCACATCCCCAGCCCTGTTTTGTATTTTATTTAGAGACAGGGTCTCATTGAGTTAGTGCCTTGCCTTTGCTGAGGCTGGCATTGAACTTGCAATCCTCCTGCCTCAGCCTCCTGAGCTGCTGGGATTACAGGCACATGCCACCATGCCCAGCTTATTTATTTTTATGTGGTGGTGAGGAATGAACCCAGTGCCTTATAAATGCTAGGCAAGCACTCTACCACAGAGCTACAACCCCAGCCACTCAGTCGAGCTTTTATACTGTTGGACCACAGTGAAATATTAGAGTTTTATGTAACCCAGTAGAGTAAGATCATGTCAGATAATGTTTTCAGCTTTACATTACTGGGGACCCATAGCATTTTCTCTCTTCATTTGCAATGTTGCCTCTGAAAACTTATTTGAGCTCAGTAATCAGATTTAAATGTACCTATATTATACGATGTTGTGTAATGTATTATTTTCTGTTCACCAAAGTGGACAGAAAATCTCCTTTTGACAACTCCCTTTGTGGGAAACCAGTTACTAATTAGCAAGTCTGCATGAGTTAGTAACTTTGTGAAATATATTGCATCCAAGTTCTTTCATGGCATATCCATAGTTGATTAATTTGGGAATACTCTTCTAGAAACATTGAGTATAATTTGAGTGGAAACATCACTCACTAAATGTCACATGTTTTTGCTGGGCAGAAGAGAGCACATTTATTCAAGAAAATTTAGTTACTTATTTCATACTGCACTGTGACCCAAACACTCATTGTTGCTTATAATTTGTCAAAATAACATCACCTGTGTCAAAAAGACAAAATTAAATTTAAAGATCTTAATTTTGTGAGTGTGTGTGTGTGAGAGAGATTCTAGAATTGAACAATACTTTATTCCTTGAACTACAATGAGCATTCTGATGGGGGGAGCAGAGCAAACCAGTTCTATGGACTGAAAAGGCTGAAGCAAACAGAAACAAAAAGAACTGGCCAGGGAGACAGAACAACGGAAAAATAACCAACTGCTCAGCACCAAACTACTTTAGTGCTAGGACGGGACCCAGGGCCTCAGGCATGCTGGGCAAGTGCTCTGCCACCAAACTTTTAAAAGTTTATATTTTGAGCTGGGTGTGGTGGCACATGCTTGTAATCCCAGTGGCTTGGGAGGCAGAGGCAGGAGGACCACAAGCTCAAAACCAGCTTCAGCAACTTGGTGAGGCCTTAAGCAACTCAGTGAGACCCTGTCTCTAAATGTCTCAATGGTTGTGTGCCCCTGGGTTCAATCCCCATACTAAACATACATAAATAAATAAATTTACATTTTTAGACAGGTCTAAGTTGCTGAGGTTGGCCTCAAGAACCTGTGATCCTCCTGCTTCAGCCTTCCAAGTAGCTGGGTTTGCAGACATGTGCCACTGGATTCAGAAATTTTTTTTAAAATAAGGATTAAAACAGAAGGAACTTCATTATTATGCCAACTGAAAATGGCCTGTTTGGGAAATTTGTTACTTCTTTCTCCTGCTTTCTCAGGTCAGATAATTTCAGTTTGGTGTCATGAACTTTAATATGCATGATCTCATTTTGATTTTAGTCAGGTATGTTGGTGAAACCAGAGTTTTGATATGAAATTGGATTCTCTGTTCCACTGGCAGTTGGGGCATGCACAGCTGCAGCTTTTAATGGTGAACCATGCCCTCCAGTACTGCAGCTGACCCCATCAACTTCTTTCTGGGTTCTTGTCTGGTGAATTTGGAGAATGAAATCCCTACCCCAGGATAAGTGAGTTTAAGAACAGGGTTTATTAAGATTAGAAATAGATAAGTACATGTAGGAAGACATGAATGATGTGAAAATACTTGTATACAATCAGTGACTTGAAAAATTGTGCTCTATATGTGTAATATGAAACGAATTGCATTCTGCCACCGTGTATAACAAATTAGAGTAAAATAATCGAATAAAAAACAACTTTGAAAAGTTAAAAAAAAATTAGAAACAGGAACTCAACTCTTGTAATGGAAGAGGGCACCAGATAGCAGGTGTCCTCCATCCAAGTGTAGAGTCTAGGGGTTTACCTAGCACTTGCTTCACTGCTGTTGGTCCAAATTTATGCTAATGAAGGTTTGGAAATGTACCAACGCTATTAGTCAATTCTTGAGTCTCAACTTTCATTCAAGTCTGCTTTACCTCAATTTGGGGGGACACGGGTCAGAAATTGGGAGGTTAAGGTCATCAGATGCTTCTGCGGTGGGCATCCCGGCGAGTACCCAGGCAGGGCGCCTGGATGACCTCTGTGTACACCATGCCTGCTGGGAGCCCCACGTGGCGGCTGGCCAGTGCGGGACACTACGTGGCCATCACTTTGCTGCCGCTCCTTGGCAGGGACCACTACGCCGGCTTCCGGTCCAAGAGCTTCACTAGCAGGCAGACAAAGGCCAAAGCCACCGCTCGTGGGTTCTACTCAACATCCTGCTGCAAGGTGACAGGGCAACAACCCCAGTGAGGCAGCAGCACCACTGCCCTTTCTCACTGCTAGAAACCGGCCACGGCAGCTCCGCAGGGTGCCACCCGGGCGGGTCTGCTAGACGCGGCGGCAGACAGCCTTCCGTGCCTGCTTTCCCAATACCTATCAGCGGGGAGGCGTGGGCGTAAGCTCTCCGTTATCCCTGGGATGGTCCCTTCCCCTCCCTGCCACGCACTGGGGTCCCACTAGGACACGCGGACGCGGGTGCAGCCCCGGAGGTGAGGAGGGGACGGGCAAGGTGCTGCCGGACGCCGTCACGACCCTAAGGAGAGCCCTACCTGGACCACGGAGCTCTCCGTGCCGGACAGCGGGGTCCTAACGGACCTCAAGTGAGGACGAGCACCGAGCCCCACCCCGAGTGGAGCCGGGAAGGCCGGCTCCGCAGGGCGCTCTCCGCCCACGGTCGCCAACCACCGCTCCGGCGCGGCACCGCCCCCTGGTCCTTCGCCCGCCCTGCCCGTCGCCCGGGACCCTCGCCCGGTTCCGCCGCAGCCTCGCGCCGGCCGGCGCCGAAACCCGGACTGCGGTCAGTCGCAACCGGGAGGGCAGCGCCGCACCCGTCCCAGCCGGGGCGTCGCCGGAAGTGACGCGCGTGCGTGGCGTGTGCGCCGGGAGGGCGGGGCCGGCGGCCGGGGCCGGCGGCCGGGGGCGGGGCATGCGCGGGCCGAGCGCACCTCCGGGAGCAGCGCGGGCGGCGGCGGTGCGGACGGCGGCGGCCGCCGAGTAGGTAGGAGCGGGTCGCGGCCGTCGGTTCGCGCCGCGGGTGGGTTGCCCGGGCCGGGCCGTGGGTTCCGTCCCGCCGCTCGGGGCTCGGCCGGGGCGCCGCTGCCGGGTCGAGGCGGGCCCGGGCCTCGCCGCCTCCGGAGCGCTGCTCGGCGCCGGCGACCGAGGCCCGAGCGGCGGGGCTGCGGAGGGGGCGCGCGGCGCCCGGGCGGGCTGCGTCCACCGGCCTCCGTTTATCGGCCTCCGCTGGCCCCCGCCGGTCCCCCGGGGCCGCTCGGAGTCCCTCCCGGAGTCGCGGAGCCGCCCAAGTTTGCGGGCAGCGGCTGGTCCTGCGCCGCCCTGCCTGACGCCGCCGCGGCGCCGGGCGACCGTGCGGCTGCCCCCGGGGACCGGCGTTGGCAGGCCTGGGCAGGCTCTCGGTCGGCCGGTCCCCCGTGCGGGTGTCGCCAGCTCCTCTCCAAGTTCCGCAAACGGGGACGGGCCTCGCCGCCCTCCCCGCTCTCTGAGCCCCGTCCTCGCCGGGCTTCGTGAGGGTCCGTGGAGCGCGGCCGACTAGGGGGCGGGACGGCGCCGCGGCCGGGGCAGTGTTCAGTGGGAAAAGTGGAAGAAAGGGAGAGGGACAGTGAGGGAGAGGGAGAGAGGGATAGAGAGAGGGTCTGGGAGAGAGGGGGACAGAGAAGGAGAGGGACAGAGAGAGAGGGAGAGAGAGAGGGAGTGAGATGGAGAGAGGGACAGAGGAGAGGGAGTGAGATGGAGAGAGGGACAGAGGAGAGGGACAGAGAGGGAGAGGGAGAGAGATGGACAGAGGGACAGAGAGGGAGAGGGAGAGAGGAATGGAGAGAGGGAGGGAGAGAGAGGGACAGAGAGGGAGAGGGAGGGAGGAGGACAGAGAGGGAGAGGGACCGAGAGAGATGGATAGGGAGAGAGATGGAGAGAAGGACAGAGAGGGAGGGAGAGGGACAGAGAGAGATGAAGAGAGGGAGGGAGAGAGGGACAGAGATGGAGAGAGCCAGAGAGGGAGATGGAGAGAGGGAAATGGGTAGGGAGAAGGAGGGAGAGAGGGAGGGAGGGAGAGAGATGGAGAAAAAGGAGATGGAGAGGAAAGGGAGATGGAGGGGGAGAGGGAGGGAGGGAGAGGGAAAGAGATGGAGAGGAAGAGGGAGAGAGAGGGGAGAGTGAAGGAGATGGAGGGAGGAAAGAGGGAGGGAGGGGGAGGGAGAGAGATGGAGAGGGAGGGGGAGACAGAGAGAGAAAGAGGGAGAGGGAGATGGAAGGGGGAGAGAGAGGGAAGGAGGGGGTAGAGAGGGAGGGAGGGAGAGATGGATGAAAGGAGGGAGCGGGAGAGAGAGAGGGAGATGGGGGGAAAGATGAAGAGAGAGGGAGATGGAGAGAAAGAGAGAGGGAGGGAGAGGGACAAGGGGCACAGGGTAGGGAGAGAAGGAGAGAGAGAGATGGTCCTGGGGATCAGATCCAGGGCTTGGCTGGCAAGTGCTCTACCACTTAGTTAAGTCAGTTGCCCGATCTAGTTTCCAGCTTGTGATGTTCCTGCTTCAGCTTCCTAGGTAGTTGGAATTACAGGTCTGAGAAAAGTTTTCAATCAATATGAAGAGCTAAGATCCTATCTTCATTTATGTATGTCAGTCTTTGGCTATAGACGTAGAATTGCAGTCTTCACTGGGTGAGTTTAATTTCTGGCACATGTGTTTTTATTGGCTGTAAAATAAGCATCTCCAGCAGAGATGATCCATTCCTAGGATGTAGGGGAGCTACCTATGTAACCTAACACTGGTGACTCAGAGTACAAATGCTACTAAGTGGGTTTTAGATGGTCAATAAAGTTGTCACACAAAAAACAAGGCTTTCACGGTGGAGACCAAGCATTTTGCAAGTCTTATTAGATGCTCATCTGTAGCATGAAGCACTTCAGAAAATTATGTGGTATTTCACATGGCTGAAACACCCTGAATAATCTAGACCGCTGTTAAATATGAGAAGCAACAAGAGCTGACCTGTCTTTATCCCTCAGAATATTATTTAACTAGTGTTTTGTTTGATGTTTGGACAAAGCTCCTAAAATGCTTTTTAAAAAAAGGCTTGTACTTTTATGATGCTGTTTCACCTTCTCTGTGAGATTCCTGGTTGGTTGGTTTTGATATCTGGGATTGAACTCAAGGGCACTTAGTCACTGAACCACATCCCTGGTCCTTTTTAAATATTTTATTTTGAGATAGGGTCTCACTAAGTTGCTTAGGGCTTCACTGAATTCTGAGGCTGGCTTGAACTCACAGTCCTCCTGCCTTAATCTCCCAAGCTGCTGGGATTATAGGCATGTGCCACCATGCCTGGTGAGATTCCTGTTTTCGATGACGATGAAGTTACTGCCAAAGTAAATTTATAATAGAACACTTTTTACTTATTTCTGGTAGCACAGTTCGCTCATTTGTGGTCACTAGGAGGACCAGTGACCATGATTATGATCAACTAATAACTTGTAGCTAAAGGTCAGGAGTTTTAATCAGAATGACAAGCATATGTACATTCATGAATAGATAAAATATTACATACTGAAGGAATCTTGCGTTTTTTTCTTTAAAAAAAAGTTGTGTGTGTGTATGGAACTGGGGATGGAACTCAGGGTCTTTCAAATGCCACACAAGTGCTCTACCTCTGAGCTGCATCTCCAGCTCTGCATCTTAAGCTTTTTAAAATTTACTCCAAATGGCTGTAAGGAGATTGTTGAATCCCTGAGCCTGGACTCTAAATTTTGTGCTGCCTCACTCACTAAGGGTGGTAGCATCCTCTGTGCTAGGTATGGGCAAAGCAGAAGAAGTTGTACAAACATTTTATGAGGGCTAGGGTTGTATAGCTCAGTGGTAGAGCACTGGCCTAGCATGTGTAAGACACTGGGTTTGATCCTCAGCACCATACAAAAATAAAGGTATTGTGTCTATCTACAATTAAAAAATATCTTATTTACTTATATTATTTTTTGTGACAAGGTATCATTCTGTTGCCCAGGCTGACCTTAAACTTGTGATTTTCCTGCCTTAGCCTCCTGAATAGCTGGGATTACAGGAAATGCTGCAGCACCTTGCTTTATAAACCACTTCTTTTTTTCTTTTAAATTGGTACCAGGGATTGAACCCCTGGGGGTGCTTAACCACTGAGCCACATCATCAGTCCTTTTTATTTTTTGTTTTGAGGAAGGGTCTCACTGTGTTGCTTAGGGCCTCAGTAAATTGTTGAGACTGGCTTTGACCTTGTACCTCCTGCCTCAGCCTCCTGAGCCGATGGGATTACAGGCATATACCACCATGCCAGGTTTATGAACCACATTTGAAGCTAGCTTGTTCCATTCTCATTCAAAATAAGTACTCAATTTTAATTACATTTATGATGATTTTTGTCTATTTAAAAGTTAAGAATGGTTTTGGGGGCATTTTTACGTAAGGATGTAGCTACAGTTTTTTGTGTATTAAGTTAAAATGCCTAATGTGAGGGCTGGGGTTGTGACTCAGTGGTAGAGTGCTTACCTAGCACACTTGAGGCACTGGGTTCAATTCCCTGCACCACATAAAAATAAATAAACAAACAAACAAAATAAAGGTATAAAAAATGACACCATGTTTTATTTATTTATTTTTCTGATTTTATACAAAGTATATTCACACTAATTTGTGTCTTCATACATGTACTTTGGATAATGATGTCCATCACATTTCACCATCATTTAAAAAAATGCATAATGTGAAAGTTTTTATTTTTGTAGTTTATAATAGTTGTTCATTTTCTAATTTTAGACATAACATTTGCTAAAGTAGTTTTTTTTTCTTTAGAAAGCACTTTGGAGCACATTTAAAAAATGCCTTTAGAACTCATGAAATGCTTATTGATGGAAAACAATGTCTTCTTGTGCTATAATTTTTCTATCACTTCTACAACATCTTGTTCCAGAAAGGATTCAGAATGACTACAAGGGTATATACAGCATACTGTTGGTGATGGACAGACAGCGGGGTGATACATTCAAGGCTGAGGGGAAGGTATGGTGGAGTGGAGAGTGAGCTCTGCATCCAAGGTACTGGGACTGAAACCCTGCTTCCTAATAACAGTTCACAGAGAAACAGTCATTAAGTGGTTCAGTGACCAAGAGGGAAGAGATGCCCATTTCTCCTTCGGGTTCCCAAAGGAGAATAGCCCGGAAACTCCTTAGCTGCATTCTCAGCAATGTAGCCCGTGTCCCCAAGGGCTGTGTTGCATTTTAGTAAATTCTGCTTTACCTCATTGTCCGTGTTGGTGACATGATATCAAAATGTAATTCAGTGAGAACAGTTCTGTGTGGCAAAATAATGGGATCCATGTGTTTAGATCTAGAGATTGCTGAAGGATCTGGTTTAGATTACCTAGATAACTCTTTTCAGACTACTGTCCATAAATATATAGTTTCCCAGTGGAGCTTCTATCATGAATTTATCAGCAGTGGGGCCTGAGTTGGTGCTTCCTGACAGTTCCTTGAGTATGTCTTTTTACTTTGTTAGTGGATCATAAAGCCATGGTTTATTATGCATTATCACCAGGGTTGTGGGGGGTGGAATGGAAGAGGCTGAAAGAATGTGTTTTTGAATGGAAACCATCTCAAGTCCAGAGAGATGGGCTGAGGAAGTACTCAACAAGAGACCTAAAACTCATTTCTAGAAATAGGCCTGGGGATGTTAGCTCTAGCACAGAGCGCATTGGCGTGGAAAGCCTATGGACCTATCATTAAAATGAGAACAGATTTATCCATCTTAAAGGAAACACAAGGCATTGGGTTTGTGTTTGTTCTGACTGAGGAGCTAGCTGCCTTTCAGGTGAGGATAGTTCAAGTTTGTAGAATGCTGGCTTCACTCATTCTTACTCAGTGAACAGCGGGGTGGGACGGTCCCTGCCTAAACCTAGCTATGGAACCTTGTGATTCCTTAATTGCATTTCCATAGAGCTCTTAATATTTTTTTTTTAAATGTGTTCCTGAAAAAGAGCTGGGCTTGTGACCAAAGTTTTGAATAGGATCTTATAAGGAGAACACAGATAAAAATTACCAAAAGAGGGCTGGGGATGTGGCTTAAGCAGTAGTGTGCTCGCCTGGCATACGCGGGTCGCTGGGTTCAATCCTCAGCACCACATAAAAATAATATAAAAATGTTATGTCCACCAAAAACTAAAAAATAAATATTAAAAAATTCTCTCTCTCTCTTAAAAAAAATTATCAAAAGAAAAAAAAATTAAAATCAAAATTGTCTGCTAAGGAAATAGGTTGACTACAATTCTTCATAGGGACTGGGGTGTAGCTCACTGGTAAATTGGGTGCTTAGCATGCACAGAGCCCTGAGTTTGATCCCCAGCATCACATAAAAAGAAAAAGAAAAACAAAATTCATCGTAATCGGTGTCTCAGGGTATAATATGTCAGGCTTCTGCTTAGCAGATTGGGTTGTGTTTTTACTTTTGTAAATATGTTAGCCATGGTAGTTGAATAAATGTGTAGGTTTTATCTAGAGCATCAAATGTACAGTCTTAATACTGTGAGAAATAAATGGCCGAGTGCTTTCACACCCACGTGTTAATTGTTGATGTTCCTTCCCCCTGGAAATAGAATGTTTATCACAGAGGCAGTATTGACATTGCCTTTTTGGTTTTTTTGTGGGATTGAACTCATGGGCACTGGACCACTGAGCCACATCCCCAGTCCTATTTTGTGTTTTGTTTAGAGACGGGGTCTCACTGAGTTGCCTAGTACCTTGCTTTTGCTGAAGCTGGCATTGAATTCCTGTCTCAGCCTCTCCAGCCACTGGGGTTATGGGCATGTGCCATCATGCCCTGCTTTGACATTGCCTTTTAAAGTCTTTTTAATATCATCTGTATTAAGTAGATACAACTTTTTCCCATGAACCTGCTTTTATTCTTCTACGTATTTGGAAAGAAATTAATTTTTTGGTACTCATAAGTGTATCTGTAGGGTGTAGGCTGTTGCCTTAAAGAGTTTTTGCCTTGTCAATACTCTAATTAAAAATACATGTATTTCTCAAACAATGTTATATATACTATAAACATGAGTATACAGTGTATGTCTAGACCCGTGTATTTACATACACGTAAACAACCTTGCTTGAGAAATAGGTTTAGATTTTTGAAGTTAAGGTTCTCAGATTTTGATAGAAAAACTAATCAGCAGGTTGAATTTCAAGTCTAACCAGTTGTAGCCCCAAACATAAGCCAATAATGGTAATGAGTAGTGATTTTGCCATTTAGGTCAGGGGACACGTCAGTTTTAGTGCTTTAGCTGTACAACGCATGCGAGGCTAGCGTTCTACCACAAGCTATGTCCCAGCCTCCCAGTAGAATATATGCTGCATTCAAGGTGGATAGTTCTTTTCTTTTTGGGATAGGGAGTACTGGGGATTGAATTCAGTCAAGTACTACTGAGCCACATCCCCAGCCCTTTTTGTATTTTATTTAAAGACAGGGTCCCACTGAGTTGCAAGCACCTTGCTGAGGCTGCCTTTGAACTTGCAATCCTCCTGACTCAGCCTCTCAAACCACTGGGATTACTGGTGTGCTCCATTGCGCCTGGCTCCACCCCATTTTTATTTTAGGCAGGGTCTTGCAAAGTTACAAAGGTTGGCCTTGAATTTGCCACCTTCCTGCCTCAGCTTCCTGAGTTGCTGCAATTATGAGAGGACACTTCCCCCTAAACTCCTGAATATTGTGTTAGTTTTTCTCTTTCCTTTAGTTTGGATACAATTTAATGACTCCTGTTCCAGTTACTAAATCTCTCTTTTGCTATATCTGGTCTGCTGTAAGTGTGCCCTTCGAATTAAAAAAACAATAATTTTTTTTAACTTCTATGGATTAAACCCAGGGTCTCAAGCATGCTAGGTAGATGCACTACCACTGAGCCAGCCCTGAATTCTTCATTTTAGTTCTTGTTTTTAGATCTAGAATTTCAGCTTGATTTTTGTGAATTCCAGTTCTCAGTTGAAATCCTTAGGACTTTTCCCCTATTTATTTGCAAGTTATACTAATCACTGTGGTTTAAAAGTCTTTGTGTCTGTGGTAGATTGAGCATTTTTCCTTTGGGTTTTCATTGTATGGATGCTGGACACTGGGGTACAGTGAGGCTCTAGATGATGCCATTTCTTTTTCAGAGAGGAAACGACCTTTCCTCTTGCCAGCCAGACAGTGAGGTTGATGGTGATAGTACTGTTGGGGACTGAGCTGAGGTTGAGTTGTCGTGGATCTGATCGGGCATTCACTCTGGTTTTCCCTTACCACCTAGCGAGTACCCCTCCACTTCAGCTGGCAGTTGGTGGGTTCACAAGGAGACTTCCCTTGGTGGCCTTGGTACTGTAGCTAATCTTTGTTTCCTGAGAATCTGAGATTGCTGGAGATTTCACTCTTGGTTTTCAGACTTTCAGTTTGGTTTTGAAGCCTTCCCTGTAGAGCTACAGAATTTGGGTAAGTGCTTTCAGGGGAAAACCAGCTTGTATTAGGGTCAGGTATTCTATTTCTCTTTCCATTGGGTCTTGAACTCCTGAAGTCTTGATTTTTCTCTTCTAAAAGCTTTAGTCTGGATTCTCAGGTTTTGCCCTGGAGTCAGTAGTCATCCTTAGGGTGGGGAAGTGGCTGCAGAGTGTCATCTGGTTTCTTTGCAGCCCCTGTCTTTCTGGAATCCAGACCCCTCTGCTTTGGTGGTTTCCGTAGCACTCTGGTGCCCTTAAACACAGGTTTCTAAAGTGTATCTAGTTCCCTAGTTCTCAGCAGGAGTGCAGGTCTGCACAGCTCCTATCATTTGCAGAAAAGGGAGTCTCCTAGAAATGAAGTCATGAGAAGAATCAAAGTTTGTCTTAATGTTGGTGCTTTCTTTTTAGCAGTGATTTTTATCGGTGATTCCCAGTAGCATCCCCTGGAAACTTGTTAAATTCAAATCCTCAGATCCACTGAATTAGAACTGGGGTTGGACGAAGGGCTGTTTAAACAGGTCTTCCAGGTGTCAGTGATAATGGTAAAGTTTGAGAAACCACTGCTTTATGAGTTCATTGCTAGAAAACATATTGAGTGCCCACTCTTCCTGGCACCTCTGAGTGCCTGTGAACACAGTCGACCTGTGAGCGGGTGATGGTGGTGGCGCATGAGTGTTATAACAGCTGTGTTCATAAGCACTGTAGGAACCAGAGTGAAGTATTCTGCCAGCGAGGAGAACAGCTAGATGTTATTGAACAGGGTGGGGTTTGCAGGTGGACAAACAGAAAGATATTCAAGGTGTATTCGTAAGTAAGATGGCCATGCAGTTTATTATCTAAAGGAGGTCACTTTGGAGGCTCAAAGGAGGGATAGCTTTAATTGGGAGATATGATGGCCTCATTGTGAAGATTAAGTGATGCTGTGAATCCATAGTTGTATGGAAAATTGTGGAAGACTTGTTTATTTTAATTATTATTATTATTCTAATATTTTTAGTTGTAGGTGGCCACAATACCTTTATTTTATTTGTTTATTTATATGTGGTGCTGAGGATTGAACCCAGGACCGCACACATGCGAGGCAAGCACTCTACCACTGAGCAACATCCTAGTCCTCTTAATTATTGTAGAGTCCACAGTTCCTATTGGATGGTGTATTATCTTCCTAGCATTACCATAACAGGTTACCATAAACTGGTAGACTTAAAACAATAAATTTATTATTTCATAGTTCTGAGGGTTAGAAATCTAAAATTGAGGTGTTAACAGGGCCATGCTGCCTCTAACAGTGCTGGAGAATTGGTTTCACCACAGTCTCTGCCAGCAGGGACACATGACCTTCTCCTCTCTGCGTCTGTGTGCCTCTTGCGGCCTTCCTATAAGGATATCAGTCATTAGAATTGGGGCCCACCCTTATGCAGGAAGGCCTTACTCATAGGTTCCTAGGGTTAGGACTTAAGCTTGTCTTTTGGGGGGACATAATTCAACCACAACAGATGGGATAGATTTAGCAGCTCTTGATGGTTTCTGCAACTTAATTGGTGTTAAGTCTTCATAACTTTCTTCATAGCATTTAAGGAAGTTTTTTTTTTTTTAAAGAGAGAGGGAGAGGGAGAGAGAGAGAGAGAAAGAATTTTTAATATTTATTTTTTAGTTTTCGGCGGACACAACATCTTTGTTTGTATGTGGTGTTGAGGATCGAACCTGGGCCACACGCATGCCAGGTGAGCGCGCTACCGCTTGAGCCACATCCCCAGCCCTAAGGAAGTTTATTTTACTGACTGACTTGTGTATTTAATATTCAGAAAAGTACATTTCTTGATCATTAATCAAAATGTCAACATTTAATATAGATTACTTTTTCAGTTTTAGTTTTGATTGTATCATTTTGTATTGGCATGTTTAAGTCCAATTTCTCAAATAGTATATCAAACTTGGTTTTTTTCATGTGTAGTAATTAGTAGTTCATAATTCATAAATAAGGTGGTAAGTATGGATTGTAGTGGGGCTTTTTTTGTGTGTGTTGTTACTGGGCATTGTAGGCAGGCATTTACCACTGAGCTATAACCCCAGTCTATCTTGCTATTTCCCAGGCTGGTCTCAAACTTGGGATCTTCCTGCTTCAGCCTCCTGAGTAGCTGGGATTACAGACATGCACCACTGAGCTAGCTCTTGATTTTCGTTTTGTGGTAGCCCTTTTGTAGCATGGTTGCCAGTCCAGCTTAGAAGAATGTCATTTTGCCGTCTGTATTTTGTGTATTAGATACAAGGCTGTTCTCAGCAGCTTAACACACAATATGCATATTTATTTGATTGTGCCTTCTAATGAATCTGAATAAGTTCATTTCGAGTCCAGGGCGTTTTGTACGTGTGTGAGATCTGTATCACTTCACTGAGCCATAAGGGTGCTTGTAATGGTGGAAACCCCTTCATGCATCCCAGTTTGTTGTTACTGTGGGTGGGGTTGAGAGTCCTGCTCTGAGCTGTTCTGCCTGGTACTTGGTGTGCTCAGCTTGTAGCCAGCCTGCTCAGCTGAAGAGGGCGTGGCTTAGCACCCTGGGAGACTCTGGTCTGGAACTCTTCAAGAATGCTGTGTGCTGGCTCAGCTCCTTCCAACAGCAGTGAACTCTGCAGCAGGTTCATTATCACTGGAAATTATTGGGGTGGACTAGTATTTGGATACTTTGTTTTGTTGTATTTAATGTTGAAACTCTAACAGGATTCTCCTTGTGATAATCAATGTAGTTTTGGAAGCAGTGCCTTCAGTGCTATGAAAGTGGGTAAACTTGGATACAGATTTGAAACACCAAGTCTCTTAAAACAATAAATTAAAAAATTCATGATATAGAAAAATGAGCAAAGAGTATGAACAGTTAATTTATTTGAAGAAAGGTACTGGCTCTAATAAATATCAATAAAAGTTGCTAACCTTTGTAGGAAAGTGCACATTGGAGCAGTTGGCGGTGGTGGGATGCAGCTCAGTAGCAGAGCACTTTCTCTGGATTTAGTCCCAGCACCCACAGGACAGAGGGAGCCCAGGAACAGGACTACTCGGAACCCAGGAGCCAGTCAGACCCTGTCTCTTTAACACAAAAGCAGCCAGGTGTGGTGGAGCAGGCCTGTAATCCCAGCAGCCCCTGCAGCTCTGGAGGCTGAGGCAAGAAGATCATGAGTTCAAAGCCAGCCTCAGCAAAAGCCAGACACTAAGCAACTCAGTGAGACCCTGTTTCTAAAATAAAATACAAAATAGGGCTGGGGGTGTGGCTCAGTGGTCCAGTGTCCCTGAGTTTAATCCCTAGTATCAAAAAAGAAATAAGAAATTATATATATTTATATACATATATATTTTTGCTTGTCACAGTGGCCCACAATTAAATTTAATAAAGCTACATTTAGAAGATTGTAGGAAAGTGTACATTGTCTCCTATACTGTCTGATTCACTATTTGTGGGAAAGTAATTTTGTCAGACCAATTTGGTGATGTATATCAAAATTCTAAATGTACATTCTCTTTACACTTCATTTCTATTTCTAGGAAGTTATTCAAGTTTTGTGACTGGTTTGTTCATATCTTTGTCCTGCATCACTGTCAGAGATTTATAAGTTATTTTGTTAGCATTATTTCTACATATAATTAGATGACTTATCCTATTTGTGTGTGTGTTTTGTTGCTAGTCTCCTTTGCCTTTATTTTTGGTTACAGGTGGGGCCTTTTTAAAATTAGACATTTCAGCTTATGTATTCAAATTTCATTTCCTTCTTGATTTTCCTGCAGCATGTAAGTGTAGATAATCTCACTCTTAGGAAGTTTTATGAATATGTAATTATAGTTCTTTCCATCATTTTGTTTGTCTTTAAAAATTTTTCTTCCTTACGAAAACTGCAATTAATTTTGGGAGTATCAGTTTGCTGAGCAGTTAGGCCCAATTTGTTTTTTTTTTTTTTTTTTTTTCCTGGTTTTGGGGTTAGAACCTAGGGGCACTTAACAAAGCCACATCCCCAGCCCTTTTTATTTTTTATTTTGATACAGGGTCTTGCTGAGTTGCAGAGGCTGACCTTGAACTTGCACTCCTCCTATCACAGCCTCTGGAGTAGCTTCCGTTACAGGCTGTTGCAGCCAGATCTGGCTGATCTTGAATTTTTGATCCCACTGCCTCAGCCTACCAAATGACTGTGATTACAGGCATGAGCCACTGCCACTAGCTAGCATGCCAGACTGTTTATTGAAAGTTTCCCCTTTTCCTCCTTCCTTTAATATTATATTGCATATTACAGTACATTAGGATTCATTTTGGGGTAATCTGTCCAGTAGTGATTTCCCAGGTCTGTTCCTAAGTTCGCACTATTTAACTAGTTTGCAGAAAATAAAAATTCAGGGGTAGAGAGGAAGAGCATGAGAAGAAGATTACCACTAAATAAGGAAGAGAAGTGGGAGGGAAAGGGAGGGAGAAGGGGAATTGCACCAAAGATGGAAGGAGACCCTCATCGTTATACAGAATACATGTATGAACACTGTGAGGGGGGAAAAAAAAAGAAGTGTATCATATTAGATTGGGTAGAGAGAAGTGATGGGAGGGGAAGGGAAGGGAGGGGAAGGGGGGAAAGGAAGGACAGCAGAATAAAATAGACATTATTATTGCTATATGTATATGCGTGACTGTATGACCAATGTGATTCTGCAACCTGTACACTCAGAAAAATGAGAAATTATACCCCATCTGATTCAAATGTATGATATGTCAAGATCATTGTACTGTCATGTGTATCTAATTAAAACAAATAAAAAAATTAAAAAAGAAAAAGAAAATAAAAATTCAGAAAATAAAATTAACTGAGAAAATTTCTTTAATCTGTTTTTATTGCTGATGAAACATGGAGTCATTTTGTCAAGTTCCAAAAATTCTGTGGGATTTTCATTTTTATTGTCATTTGTAGTACTCTACATTTTGGATTTGTCTTTTTTTTTTTTTTTTAATGTTTATTTTTTAGCTTTTGGCGGACACAACATCTTTGTTTGTATGTGGTGCTGAGGATCGAACCCGGGCCGCACACATGCCAGAGGAGCGTGCTACCGCTTGAGCCACATCCCCAGCCCTGTCATTTTTTTTATAACAGTTTTTTCAGACTATTATGGTATATCTTACCATTTATTCAAGTCTTCTTTATATCAATATTTTTAATGTAGAGCACAAAATTTCCTCATATTTCTTGGGGCTGCATGCAGTGACACATGCCTTTAATCCCAGCAGCTCTGGAGACTGAGGCAGGAGGATCCCAAATTCAAAGCCAGCCTCAGCAACTTAGCAAGGCCCTGTATCAAAATGGGGCGGGGGGGAGAGCTGGGAATGAGGCTCAGTGGTAAAAGCACTCCTGGTTAAATCCCTGGTATTGAGAAATTAATTAATGAATTCTTGGGTGTTTATAGATGCTAGAGTGAATGAGATCTCTATATATTCTCACTTGCTATCCGACTATTTAAAAAATCCCATAGATTTCATGTACACATGTAGTATATTTCTCATAAACATGAATTCATGACATTTAGCAATTTTAAAATTAGCTCCTCTTTGCTAATTTTTAATAGTGTTTCTTTTTTCTGGCCTTCTAGAGTCATATCCCCAGTACTGGACAGCAAGCTCACAAGGATTGAAACTTGTGTGTGTGTGTCCCAGCTGCTGCCCTGTAGTAGTAAGTTAGTGCACAGACATTTGTGGAAGAACATGGGGGCCAGTGTTAATAGTGATTGTCTTTTTTTTTTTTTTTTTAATTTTAATATTTATTTATTGGCGGACACAACATCTTTGTTTGTATGTGGTGCTGAGGATCGAACCCGGGCCGCACGCAGGCCAGGCGAGCGCACTACCACTTGAGCCACATCCCCAGCCCCAGTGATTGTCTTCAATTTTTCTGTATTTCTCAGGTTTTTTTAATAGTGTCATTTTTTACTTATATAACTGGAAAAAAATAAATTTAAGGAAAAAACTTTTTTTCATTTCTTAACTGAGATCAAAGGATGATTTATCATGTTGCTAGAGTTGATTGGATGTTTTCTGTAAAACCCAAATGAACTGCCCAGAGGAATGACTGTGACCATCTGGTAGTGAGCCCTGGAACAGGAAGCAGGACTCACCTGGAAGGAAGGACGGTGGGAAGCTACAGAAACCCACTGCTTCTTTTGTTTTTGTTTTTGTTTTTTAATCATAGCCTGTCTATTGGAGAGTGTGCCAAACTGGAACTGGATGTAGCCTCTGTGGCCTCCTTTTTGGAAGCAGCAATATTAGTAGTTTACTTTGGATTGTGATCCTCTGACTAGATCTACCTGCCCAGAAAATGAAGTTGACTCATCTGGTTGATCCCAGTGTTTTTTCTCTGGCTTGACTTGGTCAAAGACAGAAGCAATACTGTGTTTCTTTTTGAAGAAGTGGGTATGCTGTGTATCAGCTCTGAGCTGGGTGTCCTGACTGTCTGCTCTTCCCCACCACAGCTGAGCTGACACCACCACTGCACAGCCTTTCAAACGGTGGCATGCACTTTTGCTGGTAGCCTTGCTCTCTTTGTTTTCCATACTTTGAAGCAACAGAGTGATTGAGTGGTATCACTGGTCCAAATATTGGTATCTACCTACTATCTATCTACTTATCTATCTATCAATCAATCATGGTGCTGGGGATTGAATCCAGGGCCTTGTACATGTGAGGCAAGCACTGTACCAACTGAGCTATATCCCCATACCCCTTTATTAAGGAAAAAAAAAAAAGTTTTCAGTGGGATTAAAAAAAAAAAAAACTTGCAAGTTTAGGATAATTGCAGATTCATTGGAAGTTGCAAAGATCAGAGAGAGTTCCTGTGTACTCTTTGACCTAGTTTCCCCCTAGGGGTCAAATCTTACATAACTGTAATACAGTACCAAAACCTAGAAGTTGAACCTTGTGCAATAGATGTATAGTTTCTTGCACATTTTTTCACATGCAGATTCTGTAGCTACCACCATTGTCAAGATATAGAACCGTTTCAATACCGCAAAGACCCCTTTTGCCTTCATACCCCATGGTGTTGTTGCCCAGACTGAAGTTCTCACAGATTGTTCCGTTCCTGGCTGTGGTTTGTTGCAGCGAGAGGATTCAAAGGACCGACAATGAGCAGTGTGCACTGAGCAGTCTGGAGGATGCCCATCATGAGATTCATAGTCTCCCCCAGTGGAGGAACCCAGGGCTTATGCACTTTCCACTGGGGAAGCTCAAGTCCACTTTTATTAGAGGTTATGCCTTTTAGGACAGATAATAGACTCCACTGGAACTAGCTTAAGAAAAAATGAAATGGTAGGGGTTTAGAACTAGGGATTGAAACCACTCAGGTCCTGCAAAGTTGTTTCCTTCTGCCATTTTTTTTCTGTTTCTTGGCATGTGTCTCTTCACTCTGCAGACCAGCTATACTGTTACTCAGTTGTTTGGTGGAAGATGGTCATACTACACAACACTCCCATCACTCAGGAGAATAGCTGCCACTTAGTCACACTGCTAAAACTCCAAGGGAATAACTACCCTAGTTTGACTCAAGTGTCCACTTCTGTTGTATTAAGCTGTTGCCCTGAAGTGCGGGCTGGGTGCCTCACACAGACATGCCTGCTGGTGGCTTATCTTTGCAGATTAGAGAACAGTTTCCTGGTAAAAGGGAGGTTGTTGGCACATGTGCTAAGCAGATTCTCCCAGATGTGTCCATTTTAGTGACATAGACCTGTGCCATGGTATATGTAGTATAAAATTTAAAACTTTTTTTTTAAAAGGTAACCTTTTTAAGTTGTCAATGGACCTTTTTTTAAATGCAGTGCTGAAGATCGAATCCAGTGCCTCACACGTGCTAGGCAAGTGCTCTACCAGTGAGCTACAACCCCAGCCTAAAATTTAAAACTTAACGGTATAAGAGAAAAATAGATACTACCTCTGCCCATTCTTTTTGGAAGGGAAAAATGGGACCACAGGATGACAGTGGTGAGATTTGCTCAGACTTTCAAAATGCTTTGATGGAACTGAAGGCTTAGTATCCTAAGTTTAAGTTTTAGTGATATCTCTGCAACTTACTACTTTGGGGGTTGGATAAGCCATGACTTTTCAGTGTCAGTGTCTTCCATCAGTTATCATATAGGATAAAGTGGATTTTTTTTGAGGGTCATGAATCCAGGGCCTTGTGCATGCTAGGCAAGAGCTCTAGCCCTGAGCTACATACCCATTCCTTTTAATTTATATTTACTGTGAGACAAGGGTCTCTCTAGGTTGCTCAGGCTGACCTCTAACTTGCCATTCTCCTCTCGTAGCCTCCAGAGTACCTGGGATTATAGACCTCCACCAACCACCATACCTGACTAAGTAAATGGTCTTTTAAGTTTCTTCAGCTTAACCTAGTTCTCTATTCCATTTTCTTTCTTTCTGCCTCAACTTAATCTATATGTGACTTGTGTGTTAGGTCTAAATCCTGTCCTTGGAGAGCTTTAACCTCCCAAGTATTTGTAAACTTGAATATTCCCCCTAATGAAAGGAAAAGAAAGGTGTGTGGGAGAATCTTGTGAAAATTGAAGGGATATCAGTAGAACAGAGGGAAGGAAAGGAGAAATACTGGGGAATGTTATTGGTCAAATTATATTATTAAATTGTGCATGTGTATGAATATGTAGCAACAAATCTCACCACTGTGTACATATGTAATGCACCAATAAAAAGTGTGTGAGGGAAAAATCACTGGTGCATTGTATAGAGCATGCATATATCAGTAGAACTGTTATCAATAAAACTGTTCAAATAAAATCTAGAAAAAGTTCTCCGTTGTGCCGGGCACATTGGCCCATGCCTGTAATCCCAGCGTCTTGGGAGGCTGAAGCAGGAGGATCATGAGTTTAAAGCCAGCCTCAGCAAAAGTGAGGTGTTAAGCAACTCTTTGAGACCCTGTGAGTTCAATCCCCAGTACCAAAAAAAAAAAAAAAAAAAAAAAAACTCCTTTGCTCTGCCATGTCTCATTAGCTAATTTACGGATCCTACCTCCAGAGTGGGTTTCCATTCCTCCATTTCCATGCCTAATTGTATTACCTCTCTTGGTTACAGTTGCTTATTAATCAGCATCCCTGTTTCTTGTTTGATACATCTCTCCAATCCAGAAATAGCCAACCAAGGTTTTTAAAAAATTATAGTATAAAATTGATTTGGGGGACATATATAGTCTATCAATTTTTAAAGAATGTTCTTTTTTAAAATATTGTTTTAGTTGTGAGTGGACCTTTACTTTATTTACTTATACACGGTGCCAAAAATCGAACCTGGTGCCTCACACATACTAAGCAAGTGCTCTTCCACTGAGCTATCACCACAGTCCAGTCTTATCAATTTTAAAGTACAGATTTATGTAAACACTTCCACGATAGATACAGAACAGTTCCATCATCCCAAAAGACTTTTTGTACAGATTAGTCACATCTTCCTCCAATCTTAGTTCCTAAATGGAGTTGTAAAGTATGCAAACTGTTTTTCTTTTTAGTAGAAGAGATTGAACCCAGGGGAGCTCTACCACTGAGTCACATCCTCAGTTCCTTTTTTAATTAATTAATTAATTAATTTTTGAGACAGAGTCTCACTAAATTGCTGAGGTTCTTGCTAAGTTGCAGAGATGGTCCTTGAACTCTTGTGATCCTCCTGCCTCAGCCTCTGAGTCTCTGGAATTACAAGCAGGTGCCACCAAGTCCATTAGTATATAAATTTTTAAAACTGGCTGCTATGGTCTGAATTTTTTTTCATTTTTAAAATTTTAATTATAAACAATTTTTTGTAGTTGTGCACAATATATTTATTGTTTATTTTTTATGGTGCTGAGGATTGAACCCAAGGTCTTGCAGGTGCGAGGTGCGCGCTCTACCGCTGAGCCATAACTCCAGCCCCTTAATTTGTTATATATGACAGCAGAATGCATTACAATTCACGTTACACATATAGAGCACACATTTTCATATCTATGGTTGTATACAAAGTAGAGTCACACCGATCGTGGCTTCTACATGTACTTCGGGTAATGATGTCCATCTCATTCCAGTGTCTCTCCTACCCCCGGGCCCCCTCCCTCCTTCCTCCTCCCTCCCCTTTTCCCCTTTGCCCTATCTAGAGTTGATCTAATCCTCCCATGCCCCACTATTATGAATCAGCATCCTTAAATCAGAGAAAACATTCAGAGTCCTAATCCTTAAGGTGATAATAGGAGGTCTTTGAGAGAGAATTAGTTCTCAAGGGCCAAATCCTCAGAATTAGGTTACCTTTGTGAGACCCCTAAGAGGTAGCTGGTGTCCTGTCTGCTATGCAGGGGCACATTCAGAAGCTCCTTCAGTGAGCAGACAGTGAATGTGCAGTGCAGCATCGTGACCTCGGCCTTCCTGGCTTCTACTATAGAAGTAAGTTCAGTTAGTTATGAGCTCCCAGTTAGTGGTGTTTGTTATAGCAGTCCAAGTCTCAGTGTAAAGCCTTGAGATTCTTTCAAATTGTTGAGTGCATTGTTGTTCTTCATTTTATGAGCAGCATTCTATTGTATGGATGTTTACAGTTTATCCTTTGAAGGATATTTTGGTTTCTTCTATTTTTTATGATCATAAATAATGCTACTATAAACATTTATGCACAAAATTTTACTTTTATTTATTTTCTTGAGGAAATAGTAACGGGATTGCTTAGTCTTATGATAAGTGCATGTTTTCCATAGTAGCTATAATATTTTACCTCCACTAGGAATGTGTGAAAGTTCTAGTAGCTCTTTATCTGTGTCACCACTTGGTATTGTCAGTATTTTTTGTTTTAGCCATTCTAATAGGTGTGAGTGAGACCTTGATTTTTACTTTTTTAATTATTTTTTGTGTTCTTTGTACCGGACCTAGGGCCTTACACTTGCTGGGTGAGGGCTCTACCACTCCCCAGCCCCATGATGGGTTTAATTTATTTCTCTGATCACTCATAATGTTGAGTATCTGCCGTCCATATTGTAAAGAACAAGGAAGGGCTGGAGTTTATCCCTGCTTACCAGGAAGGGGTTGGCCTGCCAGTGTTGAGATGCTGGGAGAGACTGCTGGTCAGGGACATAGGGCTTTATCACCCACAGGACGTCAGAACCAGCTTCTGTGTACAGACCCATGTGGGCAGTGTCACAGCTACGCAGCCTTAGGGAACCCTCATCTCATAGTGCAGGGCAGATGGACCCCCAGACTCTGGCCTGAAGACCCTGCGTTTGCTGTGCTGCAAGCAAGCGCCCTCTGCCCTGGAAGGAGATGCCTGGGTCTTGTAGGGAGGCTGGAGGAGAAGCTCTGTACAAAGGTCTCTCTCACAGAAATGCAGCAGGAAGGAAACCAATACGTATATTTATTTGGTAAAGTATCTAATTTAAGTCTTTTTTGCTCATTTTTTAATTTAGTGGCTTGTTTTCTTACAATTGGAGTTTGAGGGTTTTTTCCTTTTGGTGGTGCTGGGGATAGAATCCAGAGCCTCCACATGCTAGGCAAGCCCTACCAGTGACTTGCATCCTCAGCCTAGGTTTGTTGTTGTTTTTTATCATGTTCTGAATATGGAAGTTCTTTGTCAGATCTGTGACTTTTCTCCCAATTTGTACTGTGTCTTCATTTTTCTTGGCAGCATCATTCATATAGCAAGAGAGTGTGTTAGACCATGACGCAAGAAAAGACCACTGATTCCAATTAAAATCAAATTAAAGCAAGCTTATTATTTAGACCGGCCGGGCTGCCTTGCCCATCAAAATCGTGGGAGCCAAGGACAGCGGCGAGGCTTCTTTGCAGCCCAGTTTTATAGCCCAAAAAGTTACACAAAGGGGGGTTACAGATAACAACACTCTGAGGAGTATAACACAAGTTTACATTTTTGCTGGCCCCAGCATCAGAATTTATGGAGATCTTAGAGACTCAGAGAGGGTCGTTATCCAGACAGGTAAGGCCAGAATTTATGAGACGTTACTAAGGTTTAAGAAAGGGTTGTTACCTGGTCCGGGAAAACCGGACATGGGTGAGTTCAGGGCACGGGCAGGCATTCCAATCAGCTTTACAACATCAACTAATGGCCAGGCCATACAGACATCCTAATATTTTTACAGAAAACAGAAATGAATCCTTTATAACTTGTGACAAGCTGGCTTCTGATCTAATGAGAAAACTAGGCTAGGTATATCAAGTGTTGTTTTGCTCTCAGGTTTGGGAGGTAAGCTCTGTGTATTGTGGCTGTAAAACCCTGCAGTGCTCTTTCCATCTAGTTCATACATGTGCTGGGCTGAGACCTTTCTGTGTGGTCTTTGTGTGACTTCCAGTTTTGAAGTCTTTGATACTGAATGGCATCAGATCCATAAAGTAGCTTAGGGCTGAGCCCAGAAATTGCTTTCTTGAGTTCTTTGTCTCTGCAGTTTCTCGTGTACTTTTTTTTTTTAAAACTGTTTTTGTAGCTGTAGATGGACTGCATGCCTTCATTTTACTTGCTTATTTTTGTATGTGGTTCTGAGGATCCAGCCCAGTGCCTCACATGTGGTGGCAAGCGCTCTGCCACTTAGCCCCAGCTCCAGCCCACTTGTGTACTTTTTAACTCCCTATGGGCTCATCTTTTTTCCCCCTCTGTCCATAAAACTGTGAATTTAATTATCCCACTCTTCCATGAACCTCTGCATCTGTCTGCACTTCTGGGCCTAAGCAGTGGAAAGACAGTATGTGAAAATCCATGTTCTCCTTCCCCAGGGCTGCAGCAGCCACTCACCTGCGGAAGACACGCCACAGGACTGTGTGGCTCTGTGGCTCACTAGGGGGACTGACAATAAGATGAAAAGCTCTCCTTATTTTCTCTGAATGTTTGGACTTGGCTTTCTCATGCTTATGTGGTGCTGAGGATCCAACCCAGGGCATGCTAGGCTAGCGCTCTACCACTGAGCCACAACCCCAGCCCCTGGTGAAACTTGGTCTTTATCCCCAATTCATCTCCTTTTTGCTTTTGAGCAAACCCTACAGGTTTTCTAGCTGGTCTAAGTCTGTGAAATCTCTCTCTCTCTCTCTGTAGGCACTGATATCCATGTTCAGTTTTCTCCCCTATTCATTTGATGCCTGTTTCTTCTCGAGGGTCACCCCTGAGTCTGAATACTTTAATGAGTAGCCAGTGTTTGTTGTTTGTGCAGACAAACATTGAGCTTGTGCTCAAACATCTCTAGCCAGGAAGGCTTCCAGTCTGACGAGCAGAGCTGTATGTACACAGAGGAGATGAGGAAGAGCCCAGGAAAAATGGGCTGAGGGCCTCAAGTTTGAGTGCATTCCTGGGCTCACACACAAGTCATGAGCAGAGGGCGTTTGACTCATCTTCACAGTTGTCTCGGAGAAGAGGCTTCTTGGTCCTCACTTCATAATGCTGGAAGATGAACTCCATGTGTAGTTAGCGTCCCATCACTGCGACAGAATGCCCCAGACAGACAGCTTGTAAGAAGGAAAGGCTTATTTGGGCTCACAGGTTTGGATGTTTTCAGTTCAGGTCAGCTGGCCTGTGGCAAGGTAGTACATCCTGGCAGGAGGGTGTGGCTGCCGGGAGCAACAAAGGCGGGCAGCCAGGGTCCCAGAGGCACACTTCAAAGGCACACTCCTAATGACCTCAGTCCTTCCCCCACTCTCTACCATCTGAAGGTTTTGCCACCTCCCAGTAGTGCCACAGGCACATGGGCCCTTGGAGACATTCAAGATTTATGTTTCAGCATCTGTCTCTTGAGGTTCATGTCTTAAAATAGAGCGATCCTCATGCTTTCCTCTTTGCAGGAGACAGTAGGTCCAGGCTCTTCAGCCTGGGTTTGGAAGCCTGCAGTCCGGCTGCACTGCTGACCTTCTGTTCACCTCCTGCTTAGGCCACATCACTCGTGTTCCACTTGGCTTTCCTGTCTCTGAGCTCTATGTGAAAGATGTCCTTCCTGTCAGGATGTCCTGTCACTTACGTCACCTTTCCAAGACCTGCCAGGGTTCAGTTCAGGCTCTTCAAGGTCTGCCTCAGCCCCCAAGTGCTGTTCTCCTGAGGTCGAAGTGACCTCAGGGTCTTTTCTGCCTGCCTGTGACCTTGAGCTTGGGAGAGCAGGGTCAGGGCCAGCAGGCGACTCTGCTGTGTGCAGGGTCGGTGCGAGGTGAGGGAGCCGGAGCGCTGGTGGAGCTGGGCTCTGGAGCTCCACTTGCACCTGTTAGTGCAGGGAAAGGGACGGCCACAGGGTCTCGATGGCACCATGCAAGTGTGAGGCTCCGCACAAACAAGTCAGAACATGGTGTGGTTGGGGAAAAGCACTGCGTTTGGAACTTCAGATTTCAAATTATAACCCCAGCACGAGTGATCCTAGATGAGCACCTGACCCCATAAGCTTTGTTTCCTCAACTTCAAAATGGGAATGCTGTTTCCTTCGTTTTTTGTTTTTTAAGTACATGACACAAGTAGGTTTTCTACAACTATTTCTCCTTCTTTCTGAAGATCAGTTTTATTTCTTCCTGTGTGTCTGAGGAAGAAAAATAGCCCCCATCTTTAGGAATTCTTCAGTGGTCCCTGCTCACCCCCCGATACTGCTCGCATGGTAACAGCAAGAAAAAAATAGGGACTGATAAAATGAATCAATAAAACAGCATTGGTAAGATCCAGTTGATTCCCAAAGGAGAGTGCTATGTGTTATGTAGGTTATGTTATAACCTACTATTGGGAAATAGTAGCCAGGCACATGGCACACGCCTGTAATCCCAGCTACTAGGGAGGCTGAGGCAGGAGGATTGTGATTTCAAAGACTGCCTCAGCAACTTAGGGACGCGAGTTTGGACAAACGTACGGTATAGCACAGGAATTTGGAATCTTATCTGGGTCTGAATCTTCCCTCCTGCTTATTGTTGGTAGCATCTGTGTACTTCTGAAAATTTCTCATAGCCTCAGTCTCTCAGCTGATAACATGGCGATAAATGCCTACCTTGGTTTTTGTGAGGCTCAGTGAGAAACTGCTGCCACCATCCTGGGCATGTGGTGAGAGGTGGCCAGAGTGGGCTCTAGTGCTCACCCGTGGCTGCCTTCTTTTTAACTCACGCTCTTCTCTGGCGTGCTGGGCGACTTCAGCCAGGCAGCGTTCATGCTGAGGAGTGACAGGAGGTTGTCCTGCGCTGGGTGGCATGCTGTGCCAAGGGTGCTATCAGTAGGTGCGGGGCAGGGGGAGACTGTGCTTTGTCCCTCAGAGGGAAGCATACAAGTTTCTTTCATTAGCAGCTGACGTTGATCTATCAGTTCTTTCCTTTAAAATATTATTTGCAGTGGGTTTTTCTTGTGAAGAACAGTGAGATTCCCTCTCACTGGGTTTCCGCCTGCAATGTGGCTCACGCCACGCGCGCACCCCATGATGCAGGTCTCTGAACCCTTCCTGCAGCAGGACTGAGTGCCCGCCTTGCCTTGCCACCTCCCAGCCTGCAGCCACCGCTGCGCTCTCTGAGACCTCACGTATGTAGGTGGCCTTTGTACCGGTCACTTGATTTAGCACTACACCCTCCAGGTTCGCCCAGCTCTGGCATAGGGCGAGGTCTCCTCCTGGGCTGCGTGGTGCTGCCCTGTGTGTTCTGTCACCTGGTGTCCCCCAGGTGCTGCTGCTCCTGACTGCTGTGGGCGTGAGCCCCCTGAAGCTCCTGGGGTCTGTCTTCTAGTCCTTCCAGATAGCCTGGGAGCGGGATTGCTGAGCTGCCTAGTGGTCTTCAGAGCTGGGTCTTGCTGTGTGGCCCAGCCTGGCCACAACCACCCGGGCGCAGGTGTCCTCCTCCCGCAGCCTGCCAAGTAGCTGGGCTCAGGTGCTTGCCCCTGCGCCCAGCCTGGCCTCCGTGTTCTGAGGAAGGACCCGCTGTTTTCTGCAGAGGCCTTGCACTTGGAATCCCCCAGCAGTGCACACGCATGCCATTTCTCCACGTTCTCACCACACTGGTCTCCTGAGGGCTGTTGAGGGTGTTTGTCCTAAAAGGTGAGGTGTGAGGTGTCACCAATGCTTAGTGATGGTAACTTAGGTTTGTTGGACCATTTCTGTCTTTGGAGAACTTTTTATTTGACTCCTTTGCCCATTTTAAGATCTGGTGTTTAGTTGGTTATGGAGCGTGGGAGACAGCTTAATCCTTAATCCCTGCCTTGCAGACCTCTCCTCCTCCCAGCTCTAAGTTACCTTTTTATTTGTTTATAGTTTTCTTTGGCGTGCAGAAGTCCCCCCAACTTTTTTTTGTTCTGATAATGAGGCTTCACTCCAGAGGTGCTTAACCACTGAGCCACATCACCAGTCCTTTTTTAATGTTTTATTTTGAGACAGGGTCTCACTAAGTTGCTTAGGGCCTTGCTAGGTCACTGAGGCTGGCCTCGAACTTGGCGATCACCTGCCTCAGCTTCCTGAGCTGCTGGAATTACACTACCCAGCCAAAAGTTTTGGACACAGTCTCTCTTGTCTGTTTTGCTTTTGGTGTCTAGTGTAAGAAAGCATTACCACGTCCAGTTTCAGGTGGATTTCCCTGTATTTTCTTCCAGGAGTTCTATAGTTTCTGGTCTTAGGTTTAGGTCTTTAATCTAGTCCTAAAGTGTTGTTTATACTTTGGGCGGGGAATGAGATCATATGTTTGGGAATTTGCTGTATTTAACTTTTCTTTTTTCCCCAATCCCTTTCTTCCTTTCCTCTTTTCCCTCCTTCCCTTCTTCCTTCCCATGTAGCTTAAAGATCATGGACTCACCCACATTCATAAATGCTTTTAGTTATAGGATGACCGTGAATTCCTCTTTACACTTTCTCATTTGTTCCATGATTGGCAGGAAGATGAGCCTCAAGTCGGAACGCCGAGGAATTCATGTGGACCAGTCGGAACTCCTGTGCAAGAAGGGATGTGGCTATTACGGCAACCCTGCCTGGCAGGGCTTCTGCTCCAAGTGCTGGAGGGAGGAGTACCACCGAGCCCGGCAAAAGCAGATCCAGGAGGATTGGGAGCTGGCTGAACGGTAGGATGCCACCCGGGGTGGGTTAATGGGGACAGAAGTGGGTACCAAGTCCTGTCATTGTCCAGATAGCATTTCTCTCTTGTTTTGAGCTATGTCAGCAAGTCAGCATGATGGTGGGAGAAAGGGTACTTTTCCCTTCTTTTTCTCAGCTGATGTTGAACACACTTTATGTTGGTGTTCACTTGTGACTGTTTTGTCTTGGGGGCATGGTTCTCACCTGGACACCCTCACACAGGACATGCCTTGAGCATCCTTCCCTCCCTCTTCTGGTGCATCCAGTGTGGCGTGGCAGCAGACTTCTCAATGTGTGCACCTGGGCCTTGCCTTGTGGGAATCAGGCTTTTCCTTAGGTGGGGTTTGTTAGTCTCAGGTAGTTGGTATTGTCTAGAAATATGGTGATGGTGAAAGATAAAAGGTGGAATAGCTAGTGAGCTGTCATTGAGCAGGCACAGCGGCCCAGGCCTGCAATCCACTGCTCAGGATCCAGGGTAGGCATCAACCTGGGCAATGTAGCCAGACCCTGTCTCCAAAAAAAGGAAGAAAAAACTTTAGCACACCTATAATCCCAATGGTTCAGGAGGCTGAGGCAGGAGGACTGCAAGTTCGAGGCCAGGCTCATCAACTTAGTGAGGGCCTGAGCAAGTCAGTGAGACCCTGTCTCAAAAAAGAACTGGGTTATGGCTCAGTGCTTAAGCACCTCTGGGTTAAATCCCTAGTACCCAAAAAGAAAAAGATAAAAAGGCTTAAAGGATGTTAATCCCATGCCAGAGCATCCTGGAAACTGTAAAACCGTCTCCACGGAAGAAGGTCCAACCAAACTGACAGCCATTACTATCAGTTTGTCACTTGACAACCAGTCTTGTTAAGCAGCTGCGACATCGGCTTCTGGTGAATAAGAAGAATACAGCACCTCCTGCTCCCAGTGGCTGTGGTCAGAGAAAAAGCAGAGATGCAGAACATTCATGGTCACCTTGGGCTTCCTGCTGAACTGGGGCTCTTGGGATCTGATCCCATTTCAAAGGGAAAGTAGAGGTCACTGGGCATGAATCTCCCCAGATTTCCTCCTTTCTACCTCAAAACATACTAATGTCTTTAAGTTGGCTTCTGTCTCAGAAAAAGACGAGTTCCTCTTCTGTCCTAGGACACCTTCCACCTGTGACTGCCATTTCTGTTTCTTGACTGCACGCAGTTGTGACCTGGCTTGAGATTTCCTGAGCTATATTCCCCAGACTTACACTGGCGTCAGGGTCTTCGAGAGGGCTGGAGGAGGCAGTGCTGGCCAGACCCCTCTGGAGACTGATGACAGGAGGAGGGCACTGGAAAGTGCCAGTCTCCAGGGTCCTGGTGACACTGACACCGCTGTCTGGGGACCTACACTGAGAACCACTGTCCTGCAGCACAGAGGTCTTCAGATGCAGCTGACCCCTCGCCAGAGCTGTTGCCCTTCTCTTCCCTCTCTAGCTCCTCCTGACCTTCCTGGGTGGATCCTTATCCAGGCAGCTCGAAAGTCCTCCTTGACCTCTCCTGGGCTGCCCTTGCCGCCTGCAGGCGCTTGAACAGGTTCTATATGCTCTAGCCCAGAAAAGTCTTTTTCAAATTTTATCTTTTGAACTCCTATTTTCCAGACCTTTATTTTCTTTCACTTAAACCTTTGTAATATGTTTTTTTCTAATGTTTTTATGGGTTCCTTTTGACATATTCATAATTTTTTTTGAGACGGGCTCTCGCCCAACATGGCCTCAAACTTGTGACCCTCTTGCCTCCTGAGTAACTGCGATTCTAGATGTGTTGCCACCACATCTGGCTTTTTTGAGGAAGAGGCCTCACTTGGGACTGAATCCAGGGGCACTTTACCACTGAGCTACAGGCCTAGCTCTCTTTATTTTTATTATGAGACAGGGTCTTGCTAAGTTGGCAGACTGGCCTCAAACTTGTGATCCTCCTGCTTCTCCTGCCTGAGCCTCCCAGGTTGCTGATATTATAGACATGCAGCACCATGGCCTGCTGTAATACCATCTTAATATATTGTCTCTGTCTCTAATTTCTCTACCTCTCAAGTTAAACTGGGGTACCTGCAGTTCTTTCTGATAATAACTGATAATAACTTTTGGGTTTATAGTCTTTCTCGGTTCTCTGCCACATAATGAACCCAGAAAATAGCCTTCTGAACTCACTCTGAAACAAGCCACATGGGCCTCTCCGAGTGTCCTCCATGGCCTCCGCTCATCCTTCAGAACCTGCCCCAAATGTCCCATGGTTTAGCCTCCTCAGATGCCTGCAGTGTCTTTAGTTGTCCTGTCCTGGGTTCTTGTGGCCCTTGTGGCTTCGCTCTAGTTTAGGAAGCGTCCCATTCCATGGCAGTGATGCACTTATTTCTTCCTCTGTTCCAGTCTTGAACTCATTAGGGGAAAGGACCAGGCTTTGTTTCACGGGACCCTAATGCAGTTGCTGAATGAACACCACCCAGAGAGGAGGTCCCATCTGGAGTTTGTAGACGTGTATAGAACAGTTTTGTGCTGTAGCCTTCCATCAGAGACCTCAGAAGGACTGTGTGTATAGCCTGTGTTACAAAGTGTCTGGATCCTCCTTGATTAGTTGAGTGATGACCTACAGATATGAGGAAAATTGGAGAATACAACATCCGTAACCCTCTCTTGAATTTCAGACTCCAGCGGGAGGAGGAAGAGGCCTTTGCGAGCAGTCAGAGCAGCCAGGGGGCCCCGTCCCTCACGTTTTCCAAATTTGAAGAGAAGAAGACCAATGAGAAGACCCGCAAGGTTACCACAGTGAAGAAATTCTTCAGTGCTTCTTCCAGAGTTGGATCAAAAAAGGGTAATTTTCTGATGCTTTCTTTCTTCTGTATCTGAGGGAGATGCAGAGTGGATCTGTGATGTGTATGGGCTCAGCTTTCTGTTTTTTATAAGCTTTTGAGAATCTGAGCCCAGATTTGAAACCAAAGTTACATTTGAGGGTCAGACTGTATGTGAAAGTAGTCCTTTCTCTGCCCAGAGGACGCAGTGTTCAGAGACACTTCTTTATGCCGCAGGAGAACAGGGGTTGAAATGTGGAGTTCTGTTTGTAAAACCCTCTCCCTTCAGGGGACGTCTCTTAAGTAGTTACACTTTCTGTGTCTTTATTTGTTGGATCCTTGTTTGTTTTCCTTGATATCATGCCTTGGTGAGAGGCTGTCTCCAAGAGTTTCTCTGAGGGATAGCTTATATCTCAAGGAAAGACATGAGGAACAAATAGGAAAAGGCTCACTTTCGGCCCTTAGGGTGCATGAAAGTAATGCATGTCAGGTGTTTTCTCGTGTATTGATTTATGTATAGATATCTGTATTCATCTTACTTTATTTCCTTTTTGACACTAGGGATTAAGCCCATGGGTATGTAACCATTGAGCCACATCCCTAGCCCTTTTTATTTTTTATTTAGAGACAAGATCTCAGTAAGTTGATGAGGCTGGCTTTGAACTCGAGATCCTCCTGCCTCAGCCTTCCGAGCTACTGGGATTACACGTGTGCATCACTGCCCCGGCCTATCCTACTTCTTACGCTGTCTAACCAACAGGAGGATGTTACTAAAGTCACATTTGTTTTGCCAGGGAGTAGACTAGTTGAAGTGGCCTAGTGTGAAACAGGAGAGTCTGTTGCTAGGGCCCAGTCTTGAACCCTGGATGTGAGTGATCAAGGTCCCAGTACATTTGAAATGGTGAGAGACCAGGAATCAGCACTGAGGCTTGCAGAAGAGTTGTTCTCTCAGCACTCCTTCTTGGTTCCCCAGTGCCACCCCGAGTACTTGGTCTTCCTACAGGTAGGGTGTTGAAAGAATAGCACCCCTAGGGCCTTTGCTGGCCTTCCAGATGTGAGGGGTGTTGCTGCTTTCTTTATCAAAGGGAAAGGTGGCCTGTAGCCAGAAATGCAGATCTTGCTGAGGCTGAGGCAGGTGGACGCAAGTTCAAGGTCTCTGCAACAGCAGGTCCTGTCTCAGACAGCAATAAATACCCACAAAGAAATGTGCACCTTTAATCTTTTTGTTCACATGATTAACATGGAGTTGTTTCCTGGTTGGCTGCCAGTTGTAGCAATTTTCTCTCTAGTTGGTAAGAAGGGTAATAATCAGTACCTGCTACAGGTTAGTAAGAGTGCGTCTGGTCATGGCTTATTTATTTATTTGCAGAAGGTGTAGTCGGGTGGTTAAAAGCGTGGGCTTTGGAGTCACTCTTGGTGTTCGTCTGGCTTTGCCAAGTTCTAGCTGTGTGACCTTAGGCAGACTAATCGCTCTGAGCCCTAACTGTGCTGAGGGACAAATAATACTTATCAGAGCATCAGAGCATGTGATGAGGATTAAGTGAGTCGATGTGTAAGAGCTTAGCACAGAGCCTGACACACTAAGTCTCCAATATGTGTTAGCTATTTTAAAATGCAGGTTGTTTTTCTTTTGGAATAATCTAGTGTTAAGAAGATCAAGGGCATCAACCAAAGCCATTCCCTCCTTTTTAACTTAAGTTCTGTTTCCTGCTGTGGGAAAGTCTTGTTAACTTTATGACATATAGTGAAATGGCATGTATTAATTACAACAGACAAAATAGTGAAAAAAAGTCATAAAATCATTTGCTCAAACTGCCTCTTTTTAACAAATGGCATTATGAAAGTCCCTGAAGACTAATTGAACAAGGTTGTATAATGAATTGGTATATCAAAACTTAGATATCCTAACTCCTGGTTCAAGTTTTTCCCATCATATCCCTTTACCTCAAACATGTATGTGTCTTAGAAACCCAGTCTGTTCATTCACACATATACAAACAAAAAATTTTAAACATACACATAAGCGTATATACATTAAATGAGATTCCTTTTACTTTAGTACATAATAGTCAAACATTTCTCCTGATTCTCCTTGGAGGTTTTTAAAAAAAAAAACTCATGCCCTAAAAGCCTGTGAACAAAGGGCACAGTGGTGCATGCCTGTAATCCCAGCACCTTTGGAGGTTGAGGTGGGAGCATTGCAAGTTCAAAGCCAGCCTCAGTCATTTAGAGAGGCCCTGAGCAACTTAGCAAGACCCTGTCTCAGAATAAAATATATAAAGATATGGCTCAGTGGTTAAGCTGCTGGGTTCACTCCTCAATGCCAATATATACATACACACTCTTTAAATATTTATTTATTTATTTATTTTTAGTTCTAGTTGGATACAATATCTTTATTTATTTTTATGTGGTTCTGAGGATCAAACCCATGGCCTCGCACATGCTAGGTGAGTGCTCTACCACTGAGCCACAATCCCAGCCCTTTTTTTTTTTTAAAATTAAAAAAGGAAAGCCTCTGAACACAGTGAATTGTTCTATGGAAAAAAGATTCGTGATTCAGCACAGAGCCTGTACTTCTGAGAGAAATGATTCCAGGAAGCTTGTATGTGAATAGCTTTAGTCTCTTTCTTCTTTATTCTAAGAACGTTTTCTGTCTTTGTTTATAAAGGGGAGGGTTTCTGCAGCGCTGAATGTATTCATCAGCAGGAGTGCTCCTGTCTTGTTACATGGGGGGTTGTGATGGCAGTTCTGGCCATTGGCACACATCTGCTACAGGGAATCCTGTCCATTTTGCCTGTCTTCCTTCCTTCCTCCGTTCCTCCCCACCATCCATTTTTTTCACCAGTGATTGAACCAGAGACATTTAAGCACTAAGCCACAAATCCAGCCCTTTTTATTTATTATTTTTATTTTTTGGTGGTTCTGGGGATTGAACCCAGAGCCTTGTGCATGTGAGGTAAGCACTGTACCAACTGAGCTCTATCCCTAGCCCTGCCTTTTTATTTTTGGTAGAGGGTCTTGCTAAGTTGCTTAGGGCCTCACTAAGTTGCTGAGGTTTTCTTTGAACTTGTGATCATCCTGCCTCAGCCTCCTGAGTTGCTAGGATTGCAGACATGGACCACCATGCCTGATCCATGTTCCTTCTTTAATATGCTTAGTCTTGTCTTATTTCATTATCATGAAGGTAATCTGTAACCCTAGTGGCAGTGTTAACAGATTTCTTGACTATCAGGGAGTGATGGCTGGGAATCCTCTGGGCTAGCTCTTTACCTGTCAGTTTACGTCCATGCCTTTCTAGCCTCTCTAGGAAAGCACTGCTACTTACAGGCTGGGAGTTTCTTTCTTTTTTCTTTTCTTTTTGTATGTTAGATTTGTACTTCAGATTTTTAGCTCATCATTTTTTCTGCTTTGTTTTTGTATGTAGTATTTTCTGATGGTAAATTCTTTGTTAGTAAAAAGAACACTGGTAGGCATGGTGGTGCACACCTGTAATCCCAGCCAAGACAGGAGAATTGCAAGCTGGATGTTAGCCTGTCTCCTACAAGGGTTGGGGGCTGCCGGGGATGTGACTCAGTGGTAGCACACCTCTGGGTTTAGCCTTAGCAAGAAGAAAAACATAGGATGCTCTTGGGTCCTTGTTTCACAGATTACGCTAGTTTGATAGGTGAGCTTCCTGTTTTAGCCTGATGGGTTGTCTGTCTGTGTGTGTGGGGAGGGATAGCCTAAGCCAAGTGCAACTTCAGCTTACTGAGTCAGGACTAGAAATCAACATTCCTGCCCTCAGAGTTTGCTTGTAGACAGAGCACAAATACCCTTCTGAGGAATTTGAAGAGTATTTTAATATCTTGTCAGAGTTGAGCCCCCTTCAGAGAAAGTGGCCCTCAAGGCACAGTCTACTCGTGGCTGGTCAATCCCCAGTATCTGGTACGTGAACTAAGCTTGTGCAGGAGTCAGATAGGCTGCCGTGTCAGGGTGCTTGCTGAGAAGTTTCAGATGCCCTTTTTTTTTTTTTTTTTTTTTTGAGCTCACATGAATGTAGTCCCTGAGCAGAATTCAGAAGGCCTGATCTAAAGACAATGCTGTAGGAGGAATATCTTTTCTTTTTAAAAAAATTGAAATATCAGTCTATCCACTGAGACCTTAGATTCTAAATGCTGTTTTTCAGTAGGGTGTGCCAGGGCTTCTTGGAGAAATGACTCACCTGGAGCTGGATCTGGGAAGAACTTTGGGAACCCGTCAAAAGTTAGCTTGAAAGCATGCTTACTGCCCACTGGCCAGACCTGGTATAGTTTGAGCATCAAAATAATTCAGGACAAGAAACAGAGCAAATTCAGTGAATAAGTTAATAACCTGCAAGTCTGTTCCACAAATAAAGTAGAAAAGTAGCTGCACAGGAAAGTCATCGGAAGCGCGGTCTAGGTGAATGTCCTCAGAGGTGCTGTCCGAGGGTGCGGGGGTTTGCTGAAGAGGAGTTTTGGAGCATGGTCTCAGATGAACTCCTCACCAGGTGTTCATTAATTCCAAATAGAGAAGCAGTGACTATGAAACTGGGGAGGATGGGCCTCATGTGCCTCCAGGTGGACACTCAAGACCAGCACAACCCTTACAAAATACACAAGCTATAAATCTGTAACCTGATCACAGCTGTGGAGAAGCAGCAGAGAGATGTCGAGGGCATTTGATGAAATAACTGGCCTGTCCTCTTAAAAAATGTCACATTATAAAAAACTGAAAAGAAGGGGCTGGAGTTGTGGCTCAGTGGTAAAGCGCTTGCCTCACTCTTGTGAGGTACTGGGTTCAATCCTCAGCACCACATAAAAATAAATAAATAAAAGTATTGTGTCCATCTTAAAAAAAAAACTGATAAGAAAGTTGGGGAACTTTTCCAAGGAACATCTTCAGGCATAAGCACCAAGTGCAACCTGTGTCTTTGAATTGGATCCTATGTCAGAGAGAAAAAAGCCCAAGACTTGTTTTCAGAACAGTCAACAAACCTGGAGCATGGATTTTAAATGAATGTGACTTTTCCCTGAATTTGATAATTATGCTGTAGTTATGTAGTTAATATTCTTAACTACAGTATAGTTATGACAGTAGTAAGTATACTGTAGTGAAGAATATTCTTGTTAGGAAATATGCTCCTAAGAGATAAAGATCATGTTTTATGGAAATCTAGTCTGAAAGGGTTTGGAAAAAATAGTGCACATAGGCATTGAGATTATTTCAGAATGAAACTTAAAAGGAACAGAGCTGCGACCTTCCTACAGGGAGGGAGGGAGTCACAGTGCCCTCTCAGGGTGGCTGCTCTCAGGACCAGGGCCTTGAGGCTGATGAAACCCAGGCAGCTCGTGAGTCCCAGCGCTGAATTTGGAACCAGTTTAATTCTTTATTGTTTTCAGTTCTGTCTTCAGTAACTCTGCTTGATTGCATTTTCCTTTTTTATTCTGAGTGTTATTTATCTTGTAAAACCACCTTTTATAACATATGACATAAAATGTCCACTTCTTCCTTGGCACCCAGGGGCTGGATTCCACACCCTCTTGGGTGTACCCCAACCTGCCTGTGTTCAAGGACCTTAGATAGAATGGCATGGTGTTTGCATGTAACCTAGGAATATCCTCCTGTATATGTACATCATCTCTAGCTTATTTATAAAACCTAACAGAATGTAAGTAACTTGAAAATGGTCGTTACTGTATTGTTTAAGGAATAACTACAAGAGAAAGAAGTCGGTGGGCATCTACTTCAGTCATCACTGCCCCCAACTGCTTTCTCTCTGAGGATTAAGGATCTGTGCCTCTGGAGGGACAGTTGTATTTGGAACATAAATCTTCATTGCCTAGGTAGGACTAATAGGTTTTTTGTTGTTTTTTTGTTTCTTTCTGACACCAAATATGTGGTATCTTTAATTCTCTGACATCAGTTGGTATCCGACAGTTTGATCCTGTTCTTTGAACTAACTACCCAGAATTAGCATGGACTCCACAGATTAAGGGTCAGTCTCACAAGACTGCCCCACTTTAGCACCAGTATCCACCTGGTGAGGGTTGTACCTGTATTTCTCACCTAACAGATAGGAGACAGAGAGTGGTCCCTACAGCCTTCTTCCTCAGATTTGATTGTTTGTTACAATGACTCACGAATCTTGGGAAAACACTTCTGTTTGCCAGTTTAGTATAAAGGATACAACTCAGAAACCACCAAAGGAAGATTTGCATAGGGCAAGGTCATGGCAGGGTCTCTATTCCAGGCGTACCATTTTCCTTGCACATTGGTGTGTTCACCAGCCTGGAATCTGCCTGAATTTTGTCATTTAAGGCACCTTTTCTTTTTTGAGATACTGGGGATTGAACCCAGGGCTTTGCACATGCTAGGCACTCTATCCCCAAATCTTAAAAAAAAAAAAAATTGTTTTTTAAGACCTGGTCTTGCTCGACTGGCCTTGAACTTGTGATCCTCCTGGCTCAGCTTCCTGAGTTTTGGGAATACAGGTGTGTGTCACTGCATCTTGCCTTGTTTATAAGGGTTTTTATAGACGTAGCTCGATTGGCTTGTTAATTGACCATTGGTGATTTAAAGTCTCTAGCTCCAAGGATTGGGAGGGATGTTACACTTGTACACCTTTAAGGGGACTGCAAATTAGCACAACTACTTTGGAAAGCTACTCGGGAGGTTCCTCAAAAAGCCAGGGGAGTGGATGGGGCTGGGGATATGGTTCAAGTAGTAGCATGCTCGCCTGGCATGCATGAGGCACTGGGTTCGAACCTCAGCACCACATAAAAATAAAATAAAGATATTGTGTCCACCTAAAGCTAAAAAAATAAATATTTTTTTTAAAAAAAGCCAGGAGTGGATCCACCATATGACCCAGCTGTTCCACCATTAAATCAGCATGCCCTATTGGTACAGTCACAGTATTTAGAGTAGCACAGTTCACGGTAGCCAAGCTATAGAACCAGCTCGATGTCCATCAACAGATGAATAGATAAAGAAAATGTATATATACCCAATGGAGTTTTACTCAGCCTAAAGTAAATGAAATCATGGCATTAGCTGGTAAATGGATGGAACTAGAGAACGTTGGCCTAAGTGAAACAAGAGATTCCTGAACGCCAAGGGCCGCATGTTTTCTCTCATATGTGGAAGCTGGAGAGAAAAAAGGGGATCTCGTGAAACAGGAGGGAGGACAGTGGGAGGGAGGAGGGAAGGAAAGGGGAAGAACAAGGGGTTGAAATCGACAGATTATGCTGTGTGCATGTATGAATACGTCACAGTGCATTCTGATTTTATATGTAACTACAGTGCACTAATTCTACAAAATCAATGGAAGCCCAATAAAGGATAGGGAGGAGTGGGGAGAGGAAGGACGGGAGGGAGAGGTTAAATAGTAGGGGTTGAAATGGAGCAGAGTGGGGTTGGGGATGTGGCTTAAGCGGTAGCGCGTTTGCCTGGCATGCGTGCGACCCGGGTTTGATCCTCAGCACCACATACAAACAAAGATGTTGTGTCCGCCGAGAACTAAAAAAAAAATATATTTAAAAAAAGAAATGGAGCAGAGTATGTTTTATGCATTTATGAATATGTTAGAATGAACCCCACTATTACGTGAACGACCGATAAGGCACTAATAAAAAAGTGAGATCTCTAGCCCTTTTCCCCTCATCCTGAAGCTGTTTAGGGGCCCACAAGAGTCCTTTCATTAGCATGAATTCATATGACTGAAAGGTGCTCACTGTGACTAACAAATGATAGTCCTGTCACTCATAAACTTTGTTATACTACAGACCTTTTTGTCCATGTCATATAACAATATTCAGAGCAACTATAATATTCTTCTGAGTTTTCCTCTTTCTGTACAAGATCCCAGAAATGTGTGGAGTTTAAAGCACATTTTTATTTATTATTTAACCAGGAATCGAGCCCAGGGGCACTTTACCACTGAACCAAATCCCCAGCCTTCTTTTTATTTTTCATCTTGAGACAGTGTTTTGCTAAATTGTTTATTAGGGCCTCACTAAATTGCTGAGTCTGGCCTCAAACCTGTGATTCTCCTGAGCTGCTGGGATTACAGGCATGTACCATCATGCCCAGCCTAAGTACATTTTTTTTTTTTAAGATTTTAGTTGTTAATGGATATAATTTCTGTGTGGAATTTAGCTCAGGTGGTAGAGTGCTTGCCTCACATGCACAAGGCCCTGGGTTTGATCCCCAGCACCACAAAACAACAAAACCATATAAGATATCTTTTCACTAGACTAGAAGTGCTGTTGACCAACTTTACTACTGGTTATGCTCTTTTTTAACAGTGACATTCCAGGCTGTCTACATTCTTTCAAAACTATTCTTGAAATAAACTTTTAAGTGAGGGTTTTGCTTTTACAGGGTTACTTTGTATAGAAAAGATTTAGGTACTCCGTTGATACTCTTTGCTTGGTTTTATTTTTATTTTGTTTTTGAGACAACATTTCTCTTCTTGCCCAGTCTAGCCCCAAGCTCCTGGGCTCAATAATCCTCCTGCCTCAGCCTCCTGAGTAGACGGGCTAGAGGTGCCCATTGCCACACCTGGTGTGTTGGTTGACTTAAGTAGGAATAAACACACATTGTAGTAATTAGTGAGTAATGAGTGAGTTGCCAGCATGGTGGCCATACCTGTGATTCTAGTGGCTTGGGAGGCTGGAGGCATGAGGATCACAGGTTCAAAACCAGCCTCAGCAATTTAGCCAAATCCTGTCTCAAAAATAACAAGGGCTGGGATGTAACTCAGTGAATAGTGTTCCTGGGTTCAATCCCAAGTACCAAAACAAAAAACCAAGAAACTTTATGTGATATGGCCATGTAGAACTCAGGCTTGGGGATAGAGCAAGTCTGGATTCAAACCCCCGCTCTTCCCCCACTGACTCACTCACTGCTTTGGGTACTGCTTTGGGTTCTTGGGTACGTAGGTGATCTGATCTCTCTGGTCTCAGTGCATTGGGGTATAATGAAGGAAGTGAAGACAGTGCCTGCCTAACCCCGAGGATAGTAGTTGGGAGTAGGGATCCTGAGAGGGCTTCTCTCTGGGCTGGGTGGTGGCTGGGCATAGTTCTCACTGTGACTCACCCGCTGGCTGTCCTGCTGGGGAAGGCTTTGAAACTGGTGTTTACAGTGGGACCTGGAGTGCTTCCTAAACCTGGTCGACTGGGTATACTTGAAATGCAAGCTTCCTTTCTTCATTCACAGCACACAATGGTTTTAAGTTGAGGGGCCAGTGTTGCCACTTGGGCCCTGGCTGTGACGTGGGCGAAGTTGTTCTTTTGCGTCTAACCTTCTTCTTCCCTTCTTTGATCTCACACACCAAATACCCTTGGTTGATCAAAACTACCTCACCTGTTCCCTGCCGTGACCTGTGCCTCTAACCAGATTTCTATTCTGTTAGTAAGATTGACTTTTAGGATAGAGAAACAGCTACAGGGGCTGGGGATGTGGCTCAAGCAGTAACGCGCTTGCCTGGCATGCGTGCGGCCCGGGTTCGATCCTCAGCACCACATACAAACAAAGATGTTGTATCCGCCAAAAACTAAAAAATAAATGTTGAAAGTTCTCTCACTCTCTCTTTAAAAAAAAAATGACTTAAAAAAAAAAAAGAGAAACAGCCACATGACAATTTTAGTAATTTATAAAGAGTTAACAGAATTAATCTTTATTTACTTTTTTTTTTTGGTGCCAGTGATCACCAGGACCTTCCTCTACCCTGAACCCCTGCATTTACATTTTAAAAGAGGTGTTTTTTTGTTTGTATGTTTTGTTTTTTAACAAACAAATGCCTTCTTTTGGGAAGGCATTTCCCAGAGGGGAGTATGCACAAGTAAGACAGTGAAGCCGGTGGTTGGGTCTGTGCACCTTGCCTGGCTTTGGAGTTAGTGCAGAGCTGAGTTCCGCTCCAGCCCCTGCCATGTAAGCAGCAGCAGCAGCAGCAACAGCAGCAACAGCAGCATGGTTCAGTCCCTGCACACCGGGAGCCTCAGCTGCTCACTTGTGGACACCACTGGGAACCCCCAATGGATGAGAAGTGCTGGTGCTCAGCACACAGTAGCCTTCACCCTGGGTAAGCCATTTTCAGGGCAGGTAGAGGGCTCTGTGGCTGGCACTGTAGTCAGATTCAAGTGCTCAGTTCCCCATGGTTTTCTTGCTCTTATTCCTGCTCCGTCGCTTAGGCAGAATGTTGGGATCACCAGTCTTAATTTGTATTTGCTTGCCTCCCCTTCACTTTGCCAGGTTTTGCTTTGGATTTTGAAGCTATGTTATTCAGTGCATACATACATTTAGGGTTGCTGCATGGTGAAGAATTAACCCCTTTCTCACCACGAAACGCCTCTTTATTCTTAGTGTTGTGGTCCAGGTTCTGAGATTGATTTTTGTCTGATATTGATAAAGTCACTTAAGCTGGTTTGATCATTTGGATGTTTTGTCTTTTTTCCCTTCTTCAATTTCAAACATATGGGTATCTTTAAAATGACAGCATACAGTGGAATTTTATTTTTCTTCTGCTTTTTTTCCATGTGGGGGATTGAGCCAAGGGGCACTTAACCACTGAGCCATACCCTCAGCTCTTTCTATGTTGTTATTTTAAGACAGCCAAAGTTTAAGCTTAAGAATGTTTTACAGTAAGATCTTACAATAATTTTAATTAGCATATTTATTACCCTGAGTGAAATTGCACATCTTGCCTGTGTTAAGATCCACCTAGCTGGGCATAGTGGCTCACACTTTCAAGCCTAGCTGTTCAGGAGGCTAAGGCAAGAGGATTGCAAGGTCAAGGCCAGCCTGGGCAATTTAGTGAGACCCTGTCTCAAAAAAAAAAAAAAAAAAAAAATCCATCTGTGATTCCTTTCTGTGCACAACTGTCTTGGAATTCTTTCTCTTGTTGGACTACTGGATTTATTTATCTTTGTATCTTTCTAGAAGTCTTTCAGGAGAGTAGCCTTAGTCTGTAATGTTGCTTGCAAATATTTTTTTCAGTTTTCTCTGACTTTTGACTTACAGTGTTCTTTGCCATACATACACTGGGTTTTTTGGTGGAGGGCAGGGGCCGGGGATTGAACTTGGGGGCACTAAACCACTGAGCCACATCCCCAGCCTTTTTTGTATTTTAGTTTAGAGACTGGGTCTGCCTGAGTTTCTTAGGGCCTTGCTAAGTTGCTGAGGCTGGCATGAACTCATGATCCTCCTGCTTCAACCTCCTAAGCCACTGGGATTACAGGCATGTGCCACCATGCCCAACTCTTATGCTGGTTTTTGTGTGCTTCTTTGCTTACTGGGGATCGAATCCAGGGGTGCTCTATCATGGAGTTACATCCCCAGCACCTCCCTCCCCTTTATTTTTCAAGCTTGGGACACAGTTTCTCAAGCCCTGGCTGGCCTCAAATTTGCAATTCTACTGCCTCCTGTATAGCTAGGAGTATAGGGTGCACCACCATACCCATCTCTTTTTTCCTGAATAATGTAATTGAATTCTTTTCTTTTAGAATTTCTGAATTTTGAGTCATATGAAACACTTGATAATCTAAATATAAACAAATATTTGACTTGGGGGAAGAACTAACTATAAAATACAGTGCTGTTGTGCTACCTACTCATAGTTCAGTGGGTGGGGGGAATACTTTTGCTTTAGTTTCAACATCACTGAAGTCAGTAAATACTACTTAGCTTAATAACCAATGATGTAATAGTAAGTGGTGGACTCTTTAGTTTGCCATAATTAGTAGTATATTTTTTTGGATAATTGTCTTGTCTCATCAGAATAAACCAGTCACCCTAATAGGAATTGTGCTTTCATTCTCTTAAAATTTTATTACAACCACATCATTAAAATGTACCAAGAGTTTAAGTATTAAAGTTCAAAAAACAAGGTGAGAAGTTACTCTAAGAAATGTGTGTATGTAAGAGGCTGGTTTACCTTTCTTTTGTTGTTTTGGTACTGGGGATTGAATCCAGGGGCATTTTACCACTGAGCCACATCCGCAGTCCTTTTTTATTTTGACACAGGTCTCACTATGTTGATTAGGGCCTTGCTAAGTTGCTTAGGCTGGCCTTGCACTTGTGATCCTCCGGCCTCTACCTCCCAAGCTGCTGGGATTACAGGCGTGCACCACCACACCTGGCTTACTGACCTTTGTTTTTGTGTATGAATGGAGATTGTGGGAGTATGAGAGACTTGCATTCCTTGCAGATTTTGACTTGAAAGTGCTGCTCAAGCTTAGGTAGTTCAGGTAAGCTAGACCAGGTGTAGCTCACACCTTCTAAAAGCATTTGCTTTCTGTTCTGCAACTTGTTTCTGTTCTGTGGAGTCCCATTCTCCTTTCAGTGTAGTGTGCATCCGGTTATCAGACAGTGTGCTCGATTTCCTCACCTCTTTGATTGTGTGCTCCGTCGTGTTCTTCATGCTGCTTTGAGTGCCTTGTTTCACTTTGATCAGTGAGACTTGAAAACTGAATGATAGGTAAAATAGTTTTGTTTCCACATAAAGAAGTCAGCCTTTGCCTTTTTTCCAAGTACAGTGGGATTTGAAAAGCTGTTTTCCATGTCATCTTATATTTCTGTGCTTCTACTATTGGTTACTTTCCTTGTTGACTAGGCAGTCTTTTTTTTTTTTTTAATTTTAATATTTATTTATTTAGTTAGTTTTCGGCAGACACAACATCTTTGTACGTGGTGCTGAGGATCGAACCCGGGCCGCACACATGCCAAGCGAGCGCGCTACTGCTTGAGCCACATCCCCAGCCCAGACTAGACAGTCTTTGAGAAAGCTGTTTAAGATAGTGGCACATTTTCAGTGTTGATGGATAAATACATAGATCAGTTCATGCTGTATTTTGGTCAAGAAAATCCTATAGAGCAATTTTTTAGTATCTTTTAGATCATGTCACTTTGTTTACTTTTACTTCCTGTTCATAAAATAGTTTTCTGCTTACTTTAAGGAAAGTTGTCAAATATTTAAACATAAAATGATTTAAATTTGAGTTTAACTTTGATAAAACATAATCTAAATAATCTTAAAGTTAGATACTTAATGATTCCATGCATAGATCTTCTGTGTGATGAAATTTACTGTTTATTTTCCTAGCAGAAATTCAGGAAGCAAAAGCTCCCAGTCCTTCCATAAACCGGCAGACCAGCATTGAAACAGACCGAGTGTCTAAGGAGTTCATCGAGTTTCTCAAGACCTTCCACAAGACTGGACAAGAGATCTATAAACAGACCAAGATGTTCTTGGAAGGAATGCATTACAAAAGGGTAGGTTGAGAGTACTCACTGCTGTCAGAGGCTTAGTTTCAGGAAAAGCCATTGAGATAATATTAGAGTATAATCTTGTGATTTTACCCTGGGAAAATCAAGACCAATTGTTGACCTAAAAAAAGCCTCAAAACCAAGTTAAAACCTGGCTCTGGGCAAGTACTTTTCCACTGCAGCTCAATGAAGTTTAGATCATCTTTGTAGGGAAATTCTGACTTTGAAGCCACTTGAATTATGTGCTTGAGTAATAGCCCTGGTAGCTTGTTACCTCGTAGGGAGGATAAACTGCAAGCAGCCAGATACCTTCACTCAGTCTCTAATAATGACTAGACTGGTAGGTCTAGGCAGTGACATTGTTTGTTTTGTCTTCTGTATTTGTGTTTTTAGTTTTTCTCCTCTTGTTCAGGTAGGGAAAGATAGAATTTAAACACTGAAGGGGACTTCAGCACTGTCTAGTCTCAATCCCTGTGTTTCATAGATGAGAGAGCTGAGAGCCATAGAGGAGGGAGGGACCTGTTCAAGACTACAGAGCTAAATTTTTACCAGAGTAGGAACTGGAGCTGTGACTTCCACACCTGTCTCTTGAGCCCCTGATTTCTAAACCATAATTTCAATTGCAGAATTCATAAGACTACCCATGAAGGAATTCATTTTGTAAAAAGGGGTTAATTCTACTTTTAACATTCTTTAACCTTGTCAAAATTAACTCTAAATATCTCTTCTGTGACATGAAGAGGTCTTAAGAGAAAGGAAAAAGGGAATTTTAAAAACAGCAGAATGTTGAACTGCTTCACGGTTTTTAAACATCACTAGACCAATAAACAGTAGACTTCTCCCAGCTGGGGATTGAACTCAGGCCTCATGCATGCCAGGCTTTACCACTGAGCCACATCCTCAGCCATTTTTATTTATTTTGAGACAGGGTCTTACTAAGTTTCCCAGAGTGGCTTTGAACTTTCTGAATTTGTGATCCTTCTGCCTCAGTCTCCCTAATAACTGGGATTACAGGTGTATCCAGCTTGTCAAAATATTTTTTAAATGTCAAATTCAGTTTGTAAAGGAAAAACCTTTCTTTCTTGCTCTTTAGGAATATAATGACATTGTAAGTAAGCAGTCCTCTTTTCCTTTTTAGGTATTTTGAGCAAATAATTACATTTGGAGTTCAGGCATGGAGGCAAGCCATTGTTTTGTTTGTTTGTTTGTTTGTTTAATGTTAGAAGCAATGATAGGCTTCCTTAATGAAGAACTCAGAGTTCATTTGACATACAGCTCTCCTTTTCTAGCAGAATTAAAAACTGAAATTTTATTCTTTATTCTTTAGCCCATGGTCTATGACACATATAGCATACATACTGTTTCATACTATATTTAAGAAAGCTACTCAATTGGGTTTGTTTTACTTTTGCTCAGAAGTGTGCTTTTGTGACTTTTTATTCAGTGTACTAAAATCAACAGGTGTAGGTACCACCATGCATAGCTCTTTTCAGGGCATTATTAATTGTTATCAGAGACCTGGGTATGGTCTCAGTTTCCTCCTGTTTTAAGAGTTGCTATGCAGCCCAGTCTTCATTTCTGCACTGTGTCTCATGGTTATGTGGGCAAAGCCTATGCAGGCATCTTAGGAATCTTCGGCATGTGACACAAGGCCTGGCACACACCCGGTAGTGAGCAGATGTGGTGGTGGTGGTGTTTGGTACTGGGGATCAAACCTGGGGCATTTCACCATTGAGCCACATCTGCAACCCCCTCCCCCCCCCCCCCCCGCTTTTTTTTTTTTGAGACAGGGTTTCCCTAAGTTGCTTAGGACCTCACTAAGTTGCTGAGGCTGGGTTCTTCTTGCCCCAGCCTCCTGAGACACTGGAATCACAAGTGAGCGCCCATACCCAGCAGAATAGGTTTGTTTGTTTGTGGGTTGGTTTGTTTGTTTTTTTTTTTTTTTTTTTTTTTTTGGAGCTGAGGATTAAACTCGAGTACTCAACCACTGAGCTGCATCCCCAGCCCTATTTTGTATTTTATTTAGAATCGGGGTCTCACTGAGTTACTTAGCGCCTCACTTTATTTAGCTGAGGCTAGCTTTGAACTCCTGATCCTCCTCCCTCACTCTCCCAAACCACTGGGATTACAGGCCTGCGCCACCATGCCCAGCCGTTTATTTATTTGTTTGTTTATTTGAATTTGGTGCCGAGGATCAAACCCAGTGCCTCACATGTGCCAAGCAAGTGCTTTACCACTGAGCCACAACCCCAGCCCAAAGTATTTTCTTGATTAAAAAAAGTTTATTATAACCTCTACAGATGACATATATGAGTTTATTTATAGCCAGGTACTACCTAGCTGCTAAAAATGATTAACCTAGCTCTTCTCTGGGAATGTGAGAATGGGAACATACCTGAACAGTTCTGGCCAGTAATTGAACGTGAATAAAACAGAACAAAAACAATTTGTACTCTCTCATTTCTCTGGATGTAGAAATACTTAAAATAATGAACCTGGTGTGACTGCCTTTTTCAGGAGGACTACATACATGGTATACTTGAAATGAGTATGCTTAATTTTTAAATTTTATTTAAAAGGATTATACCTCTGGTGTGCTTATTTTCCTGAAAAATCATTGAAGGCAGCAGAAATAAGCAATTAAAAAATATGAGGCTGAGGATATACAGATATATAGAGTGGCTACCTAGTTATGTAAGAGGTGGGTTCAATCCCTAGCTCTGGGGGAGGAAAAAAAATTAAAACCTAAGTAGATTAACAGCAGTACAAAAGAGATTTAATGAAGGCAGGAGATGTAATTTAGTGGTAGAGCACTTACCTAGCATGCATGAGGCCATGGGTTCAATCCCCAGCACCATAAAGGAAAGAAAAGAAAAAAGTTAACCCGAACAATAGGAGATCTAAATTCTAATAATGGGAGTCTCACATGAAATACATAGAAAACTTGATTAAGGAAATAGTCAGTTGCATGTTTTCAAAACTGAAGGTGAAAAAAAAAAAGTTAAACAGTACCTTTCAGTATTAATATTGAAAGAGATATGCCCATTTCTGTTTTAAACTATAAAGAAAAATGTTTTTACGAAAAATAATTGATTTTGTACTTAGTCATTATAGAAAGGTAATTCCAGGTAATAGTTAGCAAATACTTGAGGAAAAGGGTTTATTTTTATATTGCTGGACTATTTTTTGTGGAAAAACCTTTTGGAATTTTGTAGAGATTAAAAGACTTTATGAGCACAAACCTGTCCCGTAGGTCTTGTGACAAGTACTGTGAAGGTGCAATCACCTTACTTGCAGCCTGACTACTGAGCCAGCCATGGTTTCATGGATTCTGGCGGAAGACATGAGTCTCCTGGGTCAGAGATAAAAGGCCAGTTTATTATTGATAGCAATAGCCAAATTATCAGCATTTGCACTACTTCCTTCAGTATCAAGTCCTACGGGCAATGCAAAGATGACAGGTAATGCTGGTAGTCACAGTTGCATTAGAGAAGAGGAACCTTGAACTTAGATCCTGAATCTTTCACATGGACAGTGAGTCAGCCAGATCTTTGTTCTAAAAGGAATCATTGTTTTTATTGTATTGGGACAGTAAACAATCTATCCTTTCCTCTTTCTCTGCCTCCTAGTACTCTATATAAATACCCTTGAAAAGAGTGCAATGCCAAGGCCCTCGTTGCCTCTGTTGTATGGAAGAGATGAGGGTTATTTCCCAGTGTTTTCACAGTATTACAAAGGGGGATGATAATAACAGATCACATTTACTCCTTCAGAGTAAATACTGGCCTGAGGTATAATGGTGAACAAAGCCCTCTTGGCCATGAGTTTTAGTTGGGGGGTTGGGGGTGGGAATAAGCAACAATCAGATCTATTAGAAAAAAGTGTTTTGAATTATAACATAAAATTTTAGTGACTGTGCAAAACCGGGGATGGTGATTCATTATCACCAGTACAACAGGACACTTAGGTCTTGAAAAGGTCAAAGTGTTTCCAGTTAACTGAGTCGAATAATAATCCTATGAATGACTACAGTTTGTTCATAGTTAAGCTGGGCATGGTGGCAAGCACCTGCATTCCCAGCTGCTCAGGGGGCTGAGGCAGGGGAATCTGCCCAGGAGTTCACAGCCAGCTTGGGCAACATAGTGAGACCCTGTCTCAGAAAAAAGTGAGAGAGTTACATGTCCTTCTTGTTTATGGTGATAATAGAATAGCAGAATGCTGGCCTTTTATCTTCCCCTTTAGACAGAAGGCTCTGGGAGCATTTTATTAACCTTTTTATAACATTGTTGGGCAGTTTTACTATTTATGTATTAAGTTTCTTTCTAAGTGGATAGAAATATGATTTTCAGAAAATTTTAGGGGGAAATAATCTTTGGGAAAACAGAATGATAGAAGTATAAAATTTTTGTGAAGAGGAGGGAAGAAAAATTCATGGAAAGGAGGCTTCTAAAATCTAGCAGCCTTTGAGATGTATTCTAAAATGAAAGTTGTCACAACCAGATGAGATTTTGGTAAAAATCAATGATACCAGAAGCAGTGTGAGTTCTTCAGGAGTAAATTGTACGACAAGTGGAGAGAAGGGGAGATAGAGCCCCGTCTTGCTACCAGCTGCTGAAAGACCCAGCTTATGTATAGACTGTTCTAGATGCGAGTTTCCTGTGGAGGCTAAGCGGGAACATCTCAGAGGAAAGGATTGAGGCTTATCACAGCTGTGGAGAGAAACTGAGCTGAGCTGCTGGCGCTGTTTCAGTGGCCAGGGGAGGTGAGTGGGAGTAACTTGTAAAGTGGAGCTCGAGGAGAGTGGGGGCGCTCAGTGCTGCGTTGTGTGTGAACCCACCAAAGCGGGAGGCCAGGATTTCCTGCTGAGGATTGATTCTAAGCCAGCCAGGGCTCCTCTGTGGATGACCAATGTAGCCAGCATGGGACTGCAGGCAGAGTGACCCCAAAGTGCCATGGGGCTTACTGACTTGGAAGGCTGGGCTTTCTAGGGGAACTGAGGGGACTGGTGAGAGTGAGGCCAGTCTGCACAGAGAACAGTGTAGTAGTGTAGAGAAGTTGAAAGCCAGGAACAGGGCCTCGAGCAGCAGGGCAGTCAGGAGGCAGCGGCGTAGCTTGGGCCGAGGGCACACCATGGACACAGAGAGAGTCGGTGTCCAGATCCTGAGCCGGGACCACCAGTTCAATGCTAGTATCTGAAATAAATTGAAAAGTGGGAAAGAGCAAAAGTTGGGGAATAGCTGAGTGCAGATGGGCAGTGAGGAAGGCCCTTTTCACATCAGCTTAAAGTTGACATTGACATTGGAGAAGGTGAGCAGTAAACACACACAGTATACCTGTATAATCACTAAAAGCAAATAAAATCACAGAGCCCCACGTTATAGGAGTGTGGTGAAGTCAGTGACTGCACTCGGCTAATGGCAGTGCACATTGGGTTTCTGAGGATTGGATCCAGCAGTAGATACTTGGAGCTATCAAGGTGATTTAATTCCACTTTTGGAATAGTTACAAAAAATAATAGTCTCAAAAAAATTGTACATAGGCCAGGCTCAATGGTGCACAGCTGTAATCCCAGCACCTTGGGAGGCTGAGGCAGGAGGATCGGGAGTTCAAAGTCAGCCTCAGCAAAAGCAAGGCACTAAGCATAGACTCTGGCTCTAAATAAATAGAAATATTTATAAACAAAATACAAAATAGGACTGGGGATGTGACTCAGTGGTCGAGAGTTCCCCTGAGTTCAATCCCTGGTCCCTGTCCACCTCAGCAAAAAAGAAAAATTGTTCATAGCTACTATACATAACAGTAAAAAAAGGGAAGCAGGGGACTGGGGTTGTAGCTCAGTGGTAGAACAATCACCTAGCATGTGTGAAGCACTGGGTTCAATTCTCAGTACCACATTTTAATAAAAACAAAATAAAGTTCCAACAACAACAAAATATTTTAAAAAGGGGAGGTGGAAGCAGGCCAAATGCACAGTGATAGAGCATGGTTAAACAAATTGGCTATGCCATCAAAGATGATTAAATAGATTAGATGGATGAAAATGTACATAAGTTATGTTAAGAATATGTATATAGATTGAAAAATTAAAAGGTCATGACATCATAAAATATGAATGGGTATGTTATTGTTCCTTGCAGAATGAATATAATTTGTAAGTACTTTTCAGATGAGCACCAGTGCAAGGAGTTGGTTTGGAAACCTCTCATGGTTGAGAGCTCTGCTTGGGTGCTTTGTCCAGCTGCCAAGCAGCCTTTTCCTCCTTCTGTTTCAGGATCTGAGCATTGAGGAGCAGTCAGAGTGTACTCAGGATTTTTACCAGAATGTAGCAGAAAGAATGCAGACCCGTGGAAAAGGTAACTGTGCTAGCCAGCCATTGAGGGTTGCTGGTGTTGGCCCAGGCTGCCCCCCACCTCCTGACAGTGCCCTCCTCCTCTGCCAGCCTGGCTGGTTGGCCACAGCCTCCAGTGAACCACTGCATGATGTCATGGCCACTGGCTCATGCTTGGCAGTGCCTTCCAAGACAACCAGAGCAGTGGAGCATTGTCTGAACAGGTGTTGCCATCTCTGTTGTAGGTGAAGGGGAAGTGGATTGAAGCCCTTTTGTCCATTGGAAAGCTTTTCTAAATGAATCCCCATTTTAGAGTCACCATTTTGGTGAGTCATTGTTCATGACGATGATGTCCTTAAGGGAGTTCGGGCATCCAAAAAAAAACATGAGAATCATGGACTTGGGATTTTAAAGATTCTTCTGAAATTTGACCTGCTTTGCTGTTGTAACTTAGGATGTACTCAACACACACGCCTATCCTAGAACCTGCCCCACATGTACCTCGGGCATCTCAGTGGTGTTATAGTAACCCTCTGAGAGATGAAAGGAAGCTGGCCAGTGTCCCTGGGTCTTGGGAATTCAAGTGCTTGGCTGATGACCGTGCTGAGGTTATGTAGCAGATAGTGTGAAGACGTTCTCTTAATTTAAAATGTCTGCCCTTCTCTTGAGATTTTTGTATCCACCGTGTGTTTCAGTGCCTCCAGAAAGAGTTGAGAAGATAATGGATCAGATTGAAAAGTACATCATGACGCGCCTCTATAAACACGTGTTCTGCCCAGAAACCACAGACGATGAGAAGAAGGACCTCGCCATTCAGAAGAGGATCAGGTATTCATCTTGCTTTCTTCTGTTTGGAAGAACCTGTTGTCCGAAAGTAAGGCACCTGCGCTTCAGCCCTCAGGAGACTGGGAAAGCCACACTGCCTGCCTGTGCCTGAGCACAGGACGGCTGTGGCCCCAGAGGAAGGACCTGGGGTAGTCTTGCTCGTATGTCAGACTCCAGCAGTTTCAGATTTGTGTTTGAAATTGATTCACATCACCAAGATTTCCAGGGAACAGGACTGGTTTTTGTGTTTCTGTGCATTCTTATCTGGCAGGGGCCGTGAATACCCCCTCAGGGTAGCGGTGTCACCTTCCTTCGCACCTCTGTGCCCACTGTTCAGCCGTTCCTGCAGTCACTCCTTTCCCAATCTCAGGACCAGTGGAGTGAGCCACAGTGCTCTGCAGTCCACTGGCGGTGGCACGCTTGGGGACAGGCCTCCTAGGTGTGGGAATGGTTCCAGGGCTGGGCCCTATTGTGTGTGGAGGAGAGTGCCCTGGGAATCCCAAACAAGGGCCACACAAGGGACTGGTAGCTCTTTACCCAGGGGTAAGCAGTCGGTGCTGGACCAGGGGAAGGTGGAGTCCATGGTGGGAGCCAGACGTAGCGAGTGGCTGCTAGACTGAGGTGCAGGCGAGCATTAGCTACACAAGTAGAGAGATCCACAGCAGTCTTGGTAGGGACTTGGGGAATGTAAAGGACATTGAGTATGCAGAGCAGCAGTTGTTCTCAGATCTACATGTAGAGTGCTTTCCAGTCTCAGTAGTAAACACTCCTTTCACCCAGTGTAATGGTCTCTTGTTCTTCCTGTGACAAGCATGGAGGAGACACCTCGTTTTAGCATTCTCTTTACTCGGTTAGGTCAGTTGAGCTCCTGATGCATGCAGAGGTGTTGCTCTTGGGCCCAGGATGGCCTGATTGCTCAGCGATGCCCCTTTCCTGTAGCTGAAGGGAGGGCAAGACAAAAGACCACCTCTTATTCTTGGAACTCTCTTGACTGTCTCTCTCTTTGTAGAGCCCTGCACTGGGTTACACCTCAGATGCTTTGTGTCCCTGTCAATGAAGAAATTCCAGAAGTGTCTGACATGGTGGTGAAAGCAATCACAGGTCAGTGAAACAGGCTGTTGGTGGGTGCTCCCCGGTGGCTTGACATTGCTGTCAGTCCAGTTTTCAGTGAGCAAAAGTCAGGAAAGTGTTTGCAAGAGTGTTTTCTGAATTTGATGCATTCAGAATAGCTGATAAACTCCTTTTCCCCTTCATTTTTAGAGATCAGAGTCTTATTGTTTGAGCATTGAACTAGGGGCAAATAGAGCTAAAATGAATTTCTTAAGACTGAGTTGCATTTGTGTATTCAAAATAATTTTGAATGCAAGCAGGGAATTGGTGAGGCACAGTAATCCACGAGCTGGAGAACATTAAGAAGGTGCCTCTGGTTGGTCATTAACCCGAGGGAGAGGTATGCTTGGAATGATTCCCTGGTTTGATCAGGAAGTAAACAAAGTGCCCCAGATGGATGTGGCCCTATCATTCTGTGCAGGTACAGGCATCTGATGCCGGGTCTGTCCATTATTCAGAGGAGTGACCACTCCTGCTAGGAGGTGGTGCAGGATGGCACAAGTTCAGCACAGTCGTTAAGAGGCCTTGGCCAGCCTCCCCTCCACCAGGGAGGGAGTTGGAAGTCTCCTCCCCTGGCTGCTGCTGCTGCTGCTGCTGCTGCTGCTGCTGCTGCTGAAGTCCTGTTGGGGAGCAGAGGGGGTCCCTAGGTGCTACAGTGCTAGAGGCAGGCCACCAGCAGGCTGCTTCAGCAGAGCCACCGGGAGAGATGGTGGTTTCATGAGGGCTGTGAAGAGGGGGTTCCCACATACTAGGTTCCCACGGGAACCTGCTTGTCTCGGTGCCTCTGTGCATGGGTCTCTCCAGATGTTCTCTGCCTCCTCAGGCTCTGTGCCCTTCAGCTCCTATAGTTAGGTCGGCTACTCTCATTTTCGTGCAGGTTCTGAGGACTAAGTGTAGCTGGTCTAGCTAAATACTGTTGTCTTCATTGTGCCAGGCTTTCTCACTAGGCTTTCACAGGTCCCAGTACTGAAAGCTCGGTCCTTGTCCCCGATGCCCATCAACAAGGTCAAGGTTTTGAAAGGGATAAATTCCATTGTTCTGCCAGCAAAGGAGAAAGATACTGGACTCAGGTCTCAGAGACTGCCATTCTAGCTGTGGGGACAGATACTGTCAGAGGATGTGGCCAATATTCACTTCATCCTTAAGAGGGCTGTTGTCCCACCTCCAGGTCTGCAGTCTCTTTGTTCAAATGGGCAGTAACTTGAAAGGCTGAGAGCTCAGCTGGGCATAGGAGGAGTGCTATTCCCTGGTGTTGTGGAGGGAGGGGGAAGGGGAGTGGGGGGGAGTGGACCTCTGCTATAGCGCAGTCACCCAGCCCTACCCTCTGCTCAGGGACCCCGTAGGAGATCAGAGGTGGGCTTGGACTTGGTGTTTGGTTTTTCCAGAGACTGAAAACTGCAGGGCAGACCTTGTGAAACCAAAAATCGCAAGTGGAAAAGAGTATTGCAGGATGTCCAGAGTTGAACAGCCTTTGTAAGGCCACACTTTCTCAAGGCAGCTGAGATAGGGTTCAAGAGATCTTTTGATAGTAGGAATTCAAAAACAAACCTTCAAAAAGCCTTCTTGGTCTTTCTCTCCCATCTTGGTCCCCATGTCTTGTCACTTTCTAATCTAAAATTGTCTGTCTGAGTACAAGAGTCATCAGAGTGGGTACTAGCTGTAAACAGTAAAATTAGGAGTATTGGCTGGATTTCCCCAGGTCACCCCATGTGCTCCGAGTTGGCCCTGTGAGTCTTGTTTGTTAACACACTAGTTGATGTCTGTCTCTAGAGGAAGGTAGATGGGGAAGGGTCCTCCTGGTCCCAGCCTTGGCACTGGGACTCCTGGAACGGGCTTCTCTGCTTTGGGAGGCCTACTGTGATGAAAGACTTTGAGACCCTTCAGAGGACAGTATGCTAGAAGAGCTGGTCATAGGGCTGGAAGCAGCTCACATGTGCAGATGTGCAGCTAAGTCAAGCATGCAGAAACAGCCTCGGGAGGATGGGCCCCGAAGCTGCAGGGAGAGATGGCCAGTCTACCCCTGTGTTTTTTCTCTGATAGCTAGAGGAAAGAAAGTTTAAAACCACTAATGTGAAAAACCAGAAACCAAAAATCTTTTGAAATCTTAATTCTACAAATTTGATCTTAAAACTCCTTGAGAAATGCTCCAACAATAATTTTATCTTTTAATCAAATTCAAGGAGAAAAATCTTATTCATTGAAAAACTTTTCCCAAGGGAACCACTGGATCTTGAAGCCTGGCCACGGCTGACCAGGTCTGAACCACCCATTTCCCATGCAGTGGTCCTGAGACCCAACTTGGCAGCTGTGGTGTCCTGGGCCGTGGACTCACACCTAAGTAGGGAATGTCCACGGGGGCCTTGGCTGGTGCCCAGGGTTCATGTGAGGCTTCCGGTGTAAGGAGTCAGGGGCAGTGAATGCAGCCATCCAGGGGATGATGGGGCAGGTAGGAGATGCAGCCAGTCCCTCCGCACGATGTGGTTCGTACACTCCTGGGCAGAGGACCCATTTTCAGGGCAGAGAGGTAACAGCTATAAGGTCTGCTGCAGAGCTGCAGAAATGGGGAGAATCATCCAGGCCCATCAAACACTCTTCAGGAGTCCCTTTTCTTTCTCTCACTCTTCTCCCTCCCTCGCTCCCTCGCTCCCACCCAGTCTTCCTTACCTCCTGCAGTGGGGTCTCGCTGGGTGCCCAGGATGGTCTGGAACTCTGGGCTCAAGTGAACATTCTGCCTCAATCTCCCGAGTAGCTGGACTACAGGCGTACCACCTTTCCCAGCTTCAGGATTTCTTAAAAGAAGAATGTGTCCCCCGAGGGAGGAGAGGGAGGATCCCATCATCAGCTTCTCTTAGCTCCAAGAGTTTGGGTACAAGGAGATGTCAATGCCTTTGGTCAGTGTCTAAAGTCCCTGTTCTCATTAAGTGGCTACTCTTACGACCTCTGCCTGACCTGGAGCCATCTGCCTAGAACACTAGTTCTCAGCTGGGCACCTCTGCCTGACCTGGAGCTGTCTGCCTAGAGCACTGGTTCTCAGCTGGGTACCACTGCCCCCAGGGAACATTTGGCATCATCTGAGAGAGAAAAAAAGTCATTTTTTTCCTGGTGCTGTGGATCAAGCCCAGGGCCTCAAGCATGCTAAGCAGGCACTCTACCCCGTCCCCATCTGGAGACTATTTGAATGCCTACCACATCTACAGAGGAGCTGGTGGCTCTGGAGGGTGAGGTCAAAGGTGCACATCCTCGGGACAGTCAGTCCCCTACAGCTAGGTAGGTGCTGGAGTGAGAAAACATGACTCAGAGATCTGACCTGTGCTGCTGTCAGAACTCCACGAAAGATCAGCCTGGACGTTGGGGTGGGCTAAGGTAGGAATACTCAGCCCTACTGGTTGCCGGTAAAAGCCCTGGACAGAGACCTAGTGCAGTCATCCGACAGCTTGAGTGTCAGTCACAGTAAGCAGTAAGGGCGGGAAATCATGACTCGAGTAAAACAAAGGCAGCTGTGAGTTTCTTGCTTTTCAATTTTTCCTCCCATTTCATCCAGTGAAGGGCTGTGTGAATGAGGGGACTGCATGCTGGAGTTGGGTTCCAGAAGGACTCAATTGGGGGCGGAGGAGCCAAGGATGACAAAGGGCAGAGGAGCAGCACCTGGGAATCCTCCTTGTCCCATCCGCCTCCTGCTTCCCTCCCCTCCCCTCCCTTCCCCTCCTCTCCCCTCCTCTCCCCTCTCCTCCCCTCCCCTCCTCTTCCCTCCCCTCCCTCTGCCTGCCAGTTCTGCCCAACAGTGGCAGCCAGACACACTTCACTTGTTACTCACTTTGGAAAGGAAAGACTAATGAGCAAGAGGTTGAAAGTTTGATAAAAGTTAAGACTGGGACGGAGCTCAGGGGAAGGGTGTGCAAGGCCCTGGGTTTGATCCCTTTGAAAAGGTTTAAAATAGAGTCTCAAAATCAACAGTAAAAGGTAGAAGGCTAAATAAGATAAATGAAAAAGTAATGATGGAGCTGGGCACAGGGTGCTCCCTGCAGTTTCAGCAGCTCTGGAGGCTGAGCAGGGGTTGCAGGTTTGAGGCCAGCCTGTACGATTAGTAGGACCCTATCTCAAAAAATTTTAGGAGAAAAAAGTAGTAAAACTGGTAATAAAGAAAAAAGGAGGTGCAGCGACTTACTCCAAAGTAGGGGTGGGGGGAGATTGGGACGTAGCAGTGATAATTATAAGCCAGAATTGAAAGATTAAGGGAGCCTGACCACACACGTGCGTTATGTAATTCACACACCCCAAAATTTGAGTGTGGCGAGTAAACACATTAGGCAGTTAAAACAAGGCCCCTGCGCTGTCTGGCACATCTGACCCCACACCTTGTCTTCCCAGCTGGGGTCCTAGGAGGCCCCCAGAGAGCAGGGCCCAGCGCACACCGCCGTCTGCCATGGCAAGTATGCGTGGTCAGGTTGAGCTACCTCCCGCCTTTCCTTCCCCGAGGCCCAGCTGAATCAGATGTGTGCACATTGACACACATTCTCTCCTTGTGTTATTTGGGCCATATTGACCGTTGTACTTAGTCCATCCTTCAGCCAGGCACATGGCCCATGCCTGTGACTTGGGGAGGCTGAGGCAGGAGGATCACAAGTTTGAGGCCAGCTTTGGTAACTTAGCAAGACCCTGTCTTTATTTTAAGACCCTGTCTTAAAATAAAGAGGGCTGGGGATGTGGCTCAGTGGTAGAGCACCCACCCCTGGGTTCAATCCCTGGTAACAAAAAAATGTAAAGATAAAGAAAAAAAAATCCTTCATAATCTCTTCTCCTGTATGTGTGTGAGAGTCAGACCGACACTGAGGATCAAACCCAGGGGCTCTCTTCCACTGAGCCACATCCCCACCCTTTGGTTTTCTGATTTGTTTTTTTATTAGACCATTACAGTTACGCAGAATATTTGGGCTCCTTTTGACAACATGTACATGCACGGAATTTGGTTTCAATCCCTCTCCCCTCCCTTTTCTTCCTCTCTTCTCTCCCCCTATTTTTGATCTTCCTTTCACACCTTCATTTACCCATTTTTTTATTGGTACTTCACATGTACATAAAAGTGGTATTTCCTTTGGAGCTTTTATGTGTGTATATAACACGATTCTGTTAGATTCTGTTAGAGACAGGGTCTCACTACGTTGCTCAGGTTTTTAATAGGTTGCCAAGGCTGGCCTGAACCTTGGGACCCTCCTGCCTCCTGAGTCCCTGGATAGCAGGCGTGAGCCGCCCTGCCCAGCTGTCCTGCTCTTGTGCACTTCTAAGAGCCCATTAGTGTGGGGCATGTGGCTCACCCCAGTGATCATTGAAATTCAGGAGGCTGAGGCGGGAGGATTGCAAGTTCAAGGCCAGCCTAAGCAACTTAGGGAGATGCTTGTCCCAAAACAAAAAAAAATAAAATAAAAGAATCAGGGGATATGGCTCAGTGGGGTCAGTCCCTAGAACTGCAAAAAGAACCCCCTCGTTGGATTTGGTGGTAGTCACAGGCAGTTTTCTGAGAGAAATGAAGAATTATTTTGAGGTAAATTTATACCCCTGCTTCATCCCTTCTGCCCGCAAGTGGGTTGTCAGTGTCCTGCAGCTTCTGTGGACACCTTAGCTGATGGAGATCCCAGCCACGGGGACTGGCTTCTGTGGGCCTGAGCGGGCTGCATTCTGAGAGCCACATGAGGGGCTTGGTGTAGTAGCCATGTTGCTTTCTTTCTTTCTTTCTTTCTTTATTTATTTATTTTGAAGATGGACACAATATCTTTGTTTTATTTATTTATTTATTTTTATATGTGGTGCTGAGGATGGAACCCAGTGGCTCACGAAGCATGTGAGGCGAGCACTCAGCCACTGAGCCCCAGCTCCAGCCCCATGCCACGTTGCTTTTTACTTTATTTTTAACATGTTAACTGTACACATTAGTGGGGTTTGACGTATGGCCACACATGCAATGATCCCATCAGGGTCATTTCCTAAGTGCTTGTGAGCTGTGGCTGCCCCTCTGCTGTGGAACCCCTGGGTGGAGTCCCCACTGTCCAGCTGTGTTGTCCCTGTGACCAGCTTCCTTCTTCCCCCTAGGAGTCCTACTGTGCTTTCAGGTCAGCTTTAGCACAAAGTGGGCACCTTGAGACCTTGAGACGGAGTCTGAGACGCACAGAGAAACAGGCAGTGGGGAGACTTCTTTAAACCATCTTCCTCCCAGTCTCCCACTGTGACTAGAAGCCAGCAGTAGACGAGGGCACGTTGTGTAGCTTCTCTCTCTTTTTTATTTGTTTATGTAGCATATGTGTATTTTAGTTGTAGGTGGACACAGTGCCTTTATTTATCTTTATGTGGTGCTGAGGATGGAACCCAGTGCCTCTCCTGTGCCAGGCAAGCGCTCCGCCCTGAGCCCCAGCCCCAAGCCCCAGCCCCAGCCCCCGTATGCAGTCTCTCGGACCTCTGTCCCTCGCCCTGTGTGCTCTGAGCTCCAGGCAAAGCCTGTGGAAGCACTTGTGCTGCCTGGTGGGGCGCCTGCTCTGTGGGCAAACCCCAGTCACATTCATGCGCTGAGGGTGCAACCCAGTGCCTTACATGTGCCAAGCAAGCACTTCACCACTGAGCCCCACCTGTTGCGCTCTTGGGCTCTGGGTTTTTCATGCTAGGTGACCACTGGGGTGGGAGTCAGTGAGAACACCTGTGTAACCTGACAGATAAGGACAGTTACCCTCTTGCTTCTTGGGCGTGACTGTTTTCCCACGCGTAGCACTATCTCTCTGCCCTGTAGACATCATTGAAATGGATTCAAAGCGTGTGCCTCGGGATAAGTTGGCCTGCATCACCAGGTGCAGCAAGCACATCTTCAACGCCATCAAGGTCACCAAGAGGGAGCCCGCTTCTGCAGATGACTTCTTGCCCACGCTCATCTATATCGTGCTGAAGGGCAACCCCCCACGCCTGCAGTCCAACATCCAGTACATCACCCGCTTCTGCAACCCCAGTCGGCTGATGACCGGGGAGGATGGCTACTATTTCACCAACCTGGTGAGGGATGCGCTCAGTGTTGTGCAGGAGACCAGGAAGGGGGTGCTCCAAGGCCGTGTGGGTCGCTCACAAGGGAAGAGTAGGCATGGCTAGGGTGCTCACTTTGTGCCACAGAGCCCTTGTGACCCAGAGTGTGTGACTCTACTACAAACAGAGGGCACAGCCCCACCTCTATAGGCATCACCAAGGTCCTGGGTGGACTGGGAGTCACTGCACTGAGCTGTTTCCACCCTGAGAGAGTCCAGTCTTCAACAGTAATCTTTTTATTTATTTATTTATTTATTTATTTATTGAAGGAAAGAGGAGAAAGGAAAGAGACTTTGTGTGTGTGTGTGAGTGTTTGTAGTGCTGAGGATTGAACCCAGGGCCTTGTGCATCCAAGGCAGGCAGGCCACCAATTGAGCTGAATCCCCAGCCCTGTATCCCTTTTTTTTTTTTTTTTTTTTTGGTACCATGAATTGAATTCAGGGTCACACCACCACTGAACCACATGCCCAGCCCTATTTTTAGAGTCAGTGTCTCACTGAGTTGTTTAAAAACACTTGAAACAGTAGAATGAAATTCACCAAATTATACTGTGTACATACATGAATTCTACCCTTATGTGTATCTATAAAGTACTAATTTTAAACAAAAACTATAAATAAACAGAAGGAAAACCAGTAGAGAGGAGGAACAGGGAGGGAAAGGGGAAGCACCAGGGACTGAGTGGAGCGAATTCTGTCCCATGCGGGTGTGACTGTGTCGGGTGATCCTGCTCCTGTGTGTGCCTGTAGTGCACCAAAGAAGCCCCAGGAAGCCATGGGGGTCACTCGGCCTGCTCTGCTTCCCCCGGCACCCTGATGCCGCCTTTGTCTGGAGTTGGTTTTGTCCCTTGGCTCCTACCACCCACTTCCCCTTGTCCCTGTGTGGCCTTGGTGTTTCCCCCTTGAGTTCCTCCCTGGCGTCTGTCCTCCACTGTCCCCTGTGCTGTCTTGCCTGGTCGCAGAGCTCTGCCCGTCTTGGGCTCACACGATTTGCTGAGAGCTGAGACTCTTTCTCTTCAGTGGCCTTTTCTTTCCCGCCCTGTGTCCATTCACACTCCAGGAGTGTCAGGATCTCCTTGGGTTCCCTCCCCGGGCAGTAGGGGAGTGGCCACACAGAAGTCAGTTGTGAGGGCGGCACATGCTCCTTAGAGGGGTGACTTGCTCTACTTGCTCTGAGCAGTAGTGTAGGAGTTTCTCAGAAGATGTTCTGAAAGTCATCTGTTTCTCTCTGTTTTGTCGTACATACTTTTCTTGTGAAAATAGCTTTTTCCCTACTTCTTTTTATTGGCGCATTATAATTGTATTGAAAATAGCTTTTTAAAAAATATGCATCTAGTATATGTCCCTTGTAGAAAATTTTAGTCAGTATGAGAAAGCAGCAGGCTTCTCCTAACTGGGCCTTCTGTGCTGGCCACGGCTGCCCAGTTGCTCCCCGCTGCAGAGCCAGGAATGTTAGAGCGCCAGCAACTCCCCCAGGGTCACACACCACTGCTGTTCAGGGACAGAGGTGACAGCTGACCACTGATGTTAATACCTCTCCAAGGATCAGAGGTCTATGTGCATCAGGACTTCCAGGATCCACAGGCACCAGCTGCCCCTGCCTGACCAGAGCTCTGCAGGGAGTGGCTGGAGTGGCTGCACACAGGCCTGGACCTCCTGAGAGAATGAAGGAAATATAGTTGGTGGTTTTTGAAGCTGATGTACATGGAGGTTCACTCTTCTGTGTGTTTACTTTTGCTTCCATTTTAACTTCTCTGTGACAAGGTTTTAAAAATCTGTTTGAATACTTACAGCTTGTCTAATCTGACTGTAATACCGTCCTTCTCTTCCTGCAGTGCTGTGCTGTGGCTTTCATTGAGAAATTAGATGCCCAGTCTTTGAATCTGAGTCAGGAGGATTTTGATCGCTACATGTCCGGCCAGACCTCTCCCAGGAAGCAAGAGCCCGAGGGCTGGTCTCCTGATGCCTGCTTAGGTGTGAAGCAGATGTATAAGAACTTGGATCTCCTGTCTCAGTTGAATGAAAGACAGGAAAGAATCATGAATGAAGCCAAGAAACTTGAGAAAGACTTAATAGATTGGACAGATGGAATTGCAAAAGAAGTTCAAGACATTGTGGAGAAATATCCACTGGAAATTAAGCCCCAAAGTCAACCATTAGCAGCTATTGACTCTGAAAATGTTGAAAATGACAAACTCCCCCCACCATTGCAGCCTCAGGTTTATGCCGGATGAGGACCTGACGTGGGAGTGTTGCTCTAGGCCTGCAGCCTGCGAGCGGGGTCTGGAGTTCAATTCCATTGCTTATAGATGCCAGAGCATTTTTAAGGTACAGTTCGTGGGGGTGGTTTGTTTGTTTTGTTTTGTTTTTCTGGGTAAGAGAAGCTTAGTTAATAATAAAGTACTATTTATTTGAATTATTAAAACAGATTCATTTAAGGCTTGTGTGGAAACTTTGCCTACACCTTCTTTTCCTCCATGATTTTCTGTGGGCCTCCTCCTCAGTTCGCTGTGGTCTGGTTTTGGGGAATAACTGCCTTCTAAAGGGTAAAACAAGCAAATGCTGTCAAGTTGTGTTTAAGAGAGTCCTCTGTTACCACTGTCCCATGGTTTGAAGGAGTTTGTAATTGTAAAGGCAGAAGAAATGTTGATAAGTAAATATGTAAAATTGTAAATATGTATAAAAAAAAAAGAATGGGTGTCTGCTGCACGTGGCATTTCATGTGTTTTTTTAATTTAGTTTAAAATGAACTCTGTGGGGTGTTTGTCTTTAGCACCATCTTATTTGGTTTGCCCACCCAGAGGAACCCAGGAGCCTTTCTGTGTGCCCCTTGCACTGTGGACCTCATCTTGGACAGTGAGGTCAGTGTAGCCGAGGCTGTGACACCAGTGAGGTGACACCAGTTGTCCTGAGTCATGGCCACTTGCTGGTTGTCTAGGTGGTTGGACATGAGCTGGCCCTGCTGGCACCTACCCCTGTTCAGCCAGCAAGTCTGGCTGGCCCTGGTCAGGGTGTGCCGGGGGAGGTGGGTGTGACAAGAGCTGCGGGGATCCCTCAGCAGAGCTGCGCGGGGTGATGGTGCCCCTCTGCCTCCTTTGGAAGGGTTCTCTGCAGTGCTGACTGGCCCTGGCCTGAGAATGTGGCCTAGGGCTGCCTGTGCTTTGGGGGTGTTCAGCAGTGCTCCGGCCCTCCGTGCCCACTAGCAGCAGCAGTCCCTCAGGGCTGTGGAAAACTGCCCACTGATCCCATTGAGAACCACAGGCCTCTCGTGAGCAGGGGAAGCCACCTGGTGGTCCTCGCCGTGGGGTGCTGGCTGCCTGCAGTGTGCAGCCTTCGTCCCTGACCAGTGATATCTGTAGGTGTCAGGGTGCTTGTGAGATGGTGAGTGGCCCCAGGGCACCATCCTGAACAGCGTCCCCCACAAGCAGTCAGGTAAGGCCCCTGCTCTCTCAGTGCCTCTGAGAGCTCACTGCAGGTCTGCAGGCTGGTGATTCAGGAATAACACAGGATGAATGTGAACTCTTTACCCTTTAACTGTACACATAGAACCTGTCCCACTTGACAGCTCCTGTCCTCAAGTGCACCGAAGACATGAAGCAATCCAGCCTCCTTGTCACCAGCTCTCAGGGACGGTAACAAGTCCATCTGTGCTGGTGAGAATCTCCCTGAGTAATGTGGCCCACAGGTTTTGGTGGAACGCTTTCCCCTTTTTCCTTTTTGTTTCGTATGTACTTTCTAGGTGCTAATCCAGGTGTACAAAGTCTTAATTCTCCAGGAAATACAGTTGACGGGTTATACATGATGATCGTTAAATAAAATATGCAAATCAGCCTCCCACACAAGCTGATCTACTTGGGTTTCTCAAAGCTCATTAAAGTAGCTGGAGAGTCCCCATGGTCCAGCTCTGCAGGTGGGACTCGGCCACGTGCAGGAGGCGTGGGTTGTCTGGAGTCGGCACCATGGCACCAGGGTTTCCGCTCTCCACGGGAAAGTGTGGTGTGTCATGTCCTGTAGCTGTCGTGACTGGAAGAGCCTTCGATAAAGAAGTCCTTCTCCATGGGTGTTCACCGTCCGTCCCTCTTCCATATAGGTCGACTTTGGCTCGGTATTAGGAAGACACACATTATTACTGACATTTTCAGGTGATGAAGGTGTCCTTTTTGAGCTATAGCCAACCTTTATCATCCTTAAAAATGGAACATTAGAGAAGTTTTCCAGCTAAAACTTAGAATGAGACAGGAATATCTGCTGTTTCAGTTGACATTGTGGAAATTCTGAGGCAGGATAAAAGAAATGCAAAAGAAAGGAGACAAAGGGCAGAGAGCCTCGTGAACATGAAAGCCTCAAGCTGATGCACCCCCTTCCTCCAGGCCTCTCACTCCCACACTTCTGGGAAATCTGTAAATGTGCAGTCCCTGGAAGTTCACCCACTTGTGAAAGTCACCTTATGCACCGTTGGTCAGCCTGTGCCATGAACAGATGAAGCAGTGGCAGGACACTGGCTTAAGAACCCTGTTGTCCAGGGGCTTTGAAGTGTTGCCTGCTGATCAGGTCTCGAAGACCATGTGAGCCCGAAGAACCTGAAGACACATCAAGCCCCAGGACCCTGGGCGATTACCAGACCAGGGCACCGCACTCTGCCGCCAGGCCCCTTGTCCCTCAGCGCACATCGCCTGCCCTCCTCAGGTGGTCTCTGCCTCTGCTGAGGGTCCTTAAGCCCACTTCTGTGCACTTTGTTCAGGACCTCACTTGCCCCAAGCTGAGTTCCCTCTCCAGCCCTCCTCCTGCTGCTGACAGCTCTACCCAAGGTCAAGTTTTCAAACAGAAATGAAGGGAAGGTGGTGGAGGGATGAGAGGTCAGCAGGTGGGGAGGACCTACGCTGCAGAGCTGAGAGGCTCGCCTTTGGTTTTGGGATTTTTGTACCATTTTACAACCTTCCATGAATTGATTGGCATGAAGGTGGCCAAGGAATTCCAAGTTGTTGCAGAACACGATATTCTTCCTGCATCAAAATGTTCTCTACATGATAAATTAAAAGCAAAAACTATTAGAACTCTTTAGATAGAGGGGTCTCCAAATTAAAAGGATTTAGTCAGCCATTATGTAACAAGAACTTTGAGGCTGCTTTGCTGAAAACACGGGACTCTTCCCTTGGGTCTGCAAAATGTGGAAAGAAATTTACATTTCTCCCTCTCTTTTGCTTCTGTCTCCTCTGTGCTGAGCCAGTCAGCTTGGATTCCAGGAGCAGCAGGTCTGGCCAGAAACATCTTGTAATGAGCAGAAACTACCTGGCTCCTCCCACCTGCCACAGCCACCTTCTCATCCCCAGACAGTGGTCAGCCAGACTGCCGTAGTCGGGAGGCTCCTGTCAGTACCCCAAGGACAAGACTGAGGACGTGGTTCCCCTTGTCTTCCTAATGTGGCCATAATGACCAAAGTTTCTTTCCTGCTTTAACTGTTATTTTTCCCATTTGGTAAAGGACAAGTGCCAGATGTGACTAGGACCCTGGCATTGGGGCTCCAACCTAGGACGAGTACAATTAGATACTAGCTAGAAAGGACCAGGTCTTCTGACACATTCTTGCAATTAGCAGCCGCAAGATAGGTAGCATCTAAGTGTCTGCCAAACCTACAGTCAGGAGCTGTTGGTGATGACAGTTTGGAAGGGAAAGCATGAGCTGTTTACTCTGAACTTGTGCTGGCCACTGATGAGGGTCCCAGGGCAGCTGGAAGCAGGAAGGGCCATGGGTTCGTACCGTCACTGAAGAGAAGTGCTTGTTTCTGGATTGGGGAAGTAAACAGGAAGGTTTTTGAGTCAAGATGTGCAGTCACAATGTGGATAGCTTCTCTCCTCCCTCAATTCTCTAGCCTCTAGTTGAATTCAGGATAGCTCAGACTCCTTCTGTGTCACTTTCTGATGGAGAGATGCAGGGTCAGGAGCAGTGGCACCACCTGTGATTCATTCTTGTCAAGAACAATCAATTGCCATCTAACCAAGTTCTCCCTGACGTCCAGTCCATGATGTCAACCGGAAATACAGCAGGTCCTTGTTTCCAACAAGACACCTGCATCAGGCCCTGGTAGACCAAGCTGCGGATCATGGAGTCATTTATACTCAAGTTCCCCATCATCAGCCTGGAACTGAGTTCTCATCCGCCTCCTGAGGAATCAGGATGTGGGGGCCCATGGCTCCCAGCCAGTGTCCTTCCTGCCCTTAATCATCACCGCTCTTGACCCTTAGGAAGACTGCCCTGAAATAACCCTGAAATAAATTTTCTATTACTCTGTCTCCCTAGACCTGCAGCTTACAAGAAAGTAAATTCAAAATGACTAATCTTTTTTTTTTATCAGAATTCTCTTTAATACCTCTATTTTATTTACTTTGTGTGGTGCTGAGAATGGAACCCAGTGCCTCACACGTGCAAAGCAAGTGCTCTACCGATGAGCCCCAGCCCTGACTCATCTTGTTGGTGGTTATTTTGCTTTTTACAGCCCTTCTCTGTCTGTAGAACCCACCTCTTTTGCTTAGCAGCCTGTTGGTACTCTGATTCTATCTCATGGAGTATTGCATACGATTCTAAGGTCATAAAACCACTGAAATCTTTGGGGCTTTTTTTTTTAACCAGGGATTGAACTCAGGGGCACTTGACTACTAAGCCACATCCCCAGCCCTGTTTTGTATTTATCTAGAGACAGGGTCGCACTGAGTAACTTAGCACCTCACCTTTGCTGAGGCTGATTTCAAACTCATGATCCTCCAAAGCCACTGGGATTACGAATGTGGACCACCATGCCCAGCTTAAAATCTTAAAGTTTGTTGCAATTTTGACAACATATAGGGAAGAGAAAAAAAAAAACAGAAAAGAATAAAAAATATGGGACATTTTCTGTGATAATTGTCCTGGTTCTTTAAAAATGACATCTTTATGGGGAGAAAAAAAGATGAGGGGGGGACTGTTTTAGAATCAAAAAGATTTAACAAAAGGGGGAAAAAAGTGACCCACAATTTAGGACAACTTCATACGTCTGGAAAGGAGCTGATTAGCAGGTAACATAAGTGCGACATTTTCACTGTTTCCAGGGGTGATACCTGGTGTTGATAGCAGTTATGGGACTCCCATGAGGCTGGACAGAGGGGAGTGCGGGCAGTCTGCATGTTTTCAACTGTAACAGCAGAGGTCCGTGGGTCACGGGTTCCCGTGATGCTGGCTGGAGGGGCAGTATGTTTTCTGTTTTGCTAGACCATGCCTTCTCTCTCCTCTTTCCTCTGGCTGGAGTCGGAGCTTTACTTGGGGCTCTTTGGTTTATTCTGTAGGCTTTTCTTAGCTGCGGGTTTCTTTTGAACCCAGTCTGGGAAACACAGGAGCCTGGCTTCCAACACAGCTGGGTGGTGACAAGACACCCCTCCATCTCTGCGGCAAGGCTGGTTCCGCCTGGGAGACCAGCTGTGCAAAGTGAGCTCCTAGGGCTGGTGCAGGCAGAGTGGGGAATCTGAACTCTGCCTGCAGAGCAGGAGCGTGGCACCCTGTCCTCTCTGGGGTGGTGTGGAGGCTGACTGGAGACCCAGGACTCCTGCCAGGCACCATGGCCACGCCTGTAATCCTAGTGACTCGGGAAGCTGAGTCAGGAGAATTGCAAGTTCAAAGCCAGCCTCAAAATGAGACCCTGTCTCAAAAAAAGAAAGAAAGGAAAAAAAAGGACTGGGGATGTGGCTCAGTGGCTAAGGACTGCAGGGTTCAATCCCTGGAACAACAACAACAATAAAAAGCTTTTAGCCAGCCTAGATGTCCATCAGTGGATTCCTGTATTAAAAAAAAAAATGTGGGTGGGGCTGGGGCTCAGCGGTAGAGCGCCTCCCTAGCATGTGTGAGACACTGGTTTGGATTCTCAGCACCACATATATAAATAAAAATAAAGTTCTATCAATAACTAAAAAAAATAAAATTTTTTTTAAAAATGTGGTATAGGGCTGGGGTTGAGGTTCAGTGGCAGAGTGCTTGCCTGGCATGTGTGAGGTCCTGGGTTCTGTCCCCAGCACCAAAATTTTTTTTAAATGTATTCAATTATGCGATAGGAGATGGTTCTCATTCAGCAGTTGTTCCACTTAGGATTTTCAACTTTACAATGGTGGGAAAGTGATATATGTTCTGTAGAAATGTCAAGTTTTAGACTTTGATCTTTCCCTGGGCTCTCTCCATGCTGGGCAGTGGCCCCCAGAACTGTTCCCAGCCGGCCACCGATCCCAGGGCATAGAGTCAGGCGGGTGCCATGCTGCCAGGCTGGGGTACTCAGGAGATCGGGTATCTTCTGTGCGTCCTTGACCTACGATGTTTTCCTCTTACAGTGGGTTGGCTCATCAGGAGGTTACCCAGCATAAGTCAAGAAGAGTCTCTATCAGCATAAACAGGTGGAAATAAAACGTAAAACACAATGCCACTGGGGCGGGGGCTGGGCTCAGGCAGAGCACTTCCTAGCCCGCGTGGGGCACTGATCCTCAGCAGCACATAAAGACAAATAAGTAAAATAAAGGTACTGTGTCCATCTACAACTAAGAATTGAAAAAATACAATCCATTTACAAATGCTTGACGTTAAATATTAGGGTATAAATACTACTGGACATTTATGCTGACAGCTGCACCAACTGCCAATGATGAAGCCAAGGAAGAGCTGGACAAGCGGAGGGGTGCACTGGGTTCGTGTATTGGATGATTCTCCCTGAACTGACCTTTAGATTTAATAAAATTCCAGCAATTTTTCCTTTGGTAGTTCTTGATGAGCGTATTCTAAAATTCATGGGGGAAGGCAGAGAAACTAGAATTGCCTAAGCAATTTGGGGAAAAAAAGGGGGCAGGGGACATAGATCAGTGCTGAGCATGTGTGTGGCCTTGGATTCAACCCCTGGCACTGCAAAAATACCGAATGGAAGGAGGAAGGGGTGGGGGAGAAAGGGAGGAGGACTCCTCAACTTGAGGTCCTTCACTGGGGGGCGGCTGGGGCTCGGTGGTAGAGCACTCGCCTGGCAGTGGCGAGGCTCAGGTCCCACTCTCCAACCCTGCAGGGAAAACAAAAGCAGGATTCAGTTACAGCGATTGAGAGGGCCCTGTAGTCGCATAGGGGATGGATGGATGGATGGACATACCTTAGGACCGGTACAAAAGCAGCACAATGGAAGGGTAGACGCTCAGCAAACAGTGCTGTAGAAATTAGACATCAGTAGGCCCAAGAAAGAGACTCCTCCTAGGAACACTTTGACTTCTATGATTCCTGCAGAGAGACAGTCTTGGGTAGGACCAGGTCAAAGGGTCTTAGACTTGACACTAGAAGCATGATACAAAAAGGGGAACAAAACAATGAAAAATCACTTAATCAAAATCAAAGACATTGTTCTTTGAAAGACCCTGTTGATCGAGTGAATGATGGAAGAGAGAGAGAGAGAGTATCTGCAAAGCACATATCCAACCAAGGGCTAATATCCACGCTGCATGAAGAGCTCTGTCAACTCCCTTATTAGAAAGAATCAAAATGCTACTGTCATGTATAACTAAAAATAAAAAACAGAAATAGTTTTTTAAAAAAACAAATAAATGTGTTGAATTTATATTTTTAAAAAATTAGAAAATGAGCAAAAGATTTGAACATGGAAGAGCATATGTGAGAGCGCTTAGTGGGGAAAGTACAGTCTTCTCACAAATGGTTCTGGGAAGACTGGACAGCCAAGTGCAGAACCGATGGTGTTGGACCCTCACCTCACACTGTACTAACTCAAAATGGGTCAAGGATCTGAAACAAAACTGTGAGACCCAGAAGAAAACATGGAAAAGTGTGCTTGATGTTGGGTGTGACTGCTGTTTTTTGAGATATGACACCAAAAACACAGGCAAAAAAAATAGAAATCAAAATTTAAAACTTTTGGGGCTGGGGATGTGGCTCAAGTGGTAGCGCGCTCGCCTGGCATGTGTGCGGCCCGGGTTCGATCCTCAGCACCACATACAAACAAAGATGTTGTGTCCGCCGAGAACTAAAAAATAAATATTAAAGGATTCTCTCTCTCTCTCTCTTTCTCCCTCCCCCACTCTCTCTCTCTCCCACTCTCTCTTAAAAAAAAAAAAAAAAAAAAAAATTTAAAACTTTTGCAGGACATAGTGGTGCATGCCTGTCATTCCAGCAACTTAGGAGGCTAAGGCAGAGACTGGCAAGTCAGAGGCCATCCTCAGCAACTTAGTGAGGCCCTATCTCAAATCAATTAGTAAAAAGGGAACTGAGGCTGTAGTTCAGTAACAGAGCGCTTGCCTCTGTGAGGCACTGGTTTCGATCCTTAGCATCACATAAAAATAAACAGGCATTCTGTCTATCCACAACTACAAGAAAATTTTCTAAATTCAAGGGGCTGGAGGTGTGTGGCTCAGTGGTAGAGCACTTTCCTAGCATGTGGGAGGCCCTGGTTTGATTCCCAGCAAAACACACACACACACACACACACACACACACACACACACGGTAAATGGATTGCTCTGTGGGAGGTTACCATGGCTCAGCCACGGCTTCCTGACTGCGCCCAGGCTGAAGCCCCCCCTGGTTGCCTGCTGCTACCTACAGGTCATAGGCTGGGGCACCTGTGGAGATGTGATACTCGTGTGGCACCCTTGGGATGGCAGGCAGGTGGCACAAAGCACTGCAGAGAATAAACCAGTGAGACCCCACCTCTGAGGAGGAGGCCCAGTGCCTGTCTTCACCTGCAGGTGTCCTGGGAGGGGGAGGCCATCTGCTCTGCCCAGTCCTGGGCTTCTCTACAGAGGGCACCTGTAGCTGGAGTAGTAGAAGGGGACACTTCTCTCTGCTGTGCTTAATTGAAAAACCCAACCTTCACCCAGATCCAAAAACTCAAAATGGCAAAAGACCTCAAAAATATTAGTAAATATAAGTAAATAAATGTGACTCCAAATCCAAGTCTTGCTGCAGTGGTTTCCAGGAGACTAGATGAAGCCACAAAGTGATCCCCTTCCAACCACTCTCCTCTGAGGCCCCAAGACATCTAGTGGGCAAAGCTGAAAGCCTGGGCATTGGTCCCCTGAAGACCCCTGTCAGACTTAACGGCCACAGAGCAACCCAGACCTGGTAACACTGCAGAGTCACCAGCCACGGTCAGTAGGGTCAGTGTCAACGTCCGACCTGTGGGAAAGGGACTCAACCCAGGAGGATCAGCCAGAACCCTCAGGGACTTCTAACGGACCAAAGGGAAACGCAGTGAAGGGAAGACCACAGGCTCAAGCCAAGACAGTGCTCGACTGCAAGCCCTGTTCTCACAGGAAAGGAGTGGCCAGTGTAGCCTCTGCAGCCCGTAAGCCAGGACCAAAGGCTGTGATCTAGCTGCTGGTGAATGGACGACAGAAAAGCAAGACAGGGCTGGGAGTGTGGCTCAGTGGCAGGGCACAGGAGAGGCCCTGTCCCACCCCAGCACTGCAAAAGAAAACCAGGACGAGGCCCAGCAGGACAAAGCCCACCGAGACGAGGCCCACCGGGATGAGGCCCACTGGGACAGAGCCCACCAGGTGAGCAGCCACACGCTGTGCTGCATCTGAAGCTCCCCAGCTCCTTGGCTAAGGCAGAGGAGAGAGCAGGTTGGTCACCATGGGGAAGAGTCCCAGGGATCTTCCCAGGGGTCTTCCTCTCCTCTCGCCTTCTCTACTCTCCATTGGGCACAGGTATCTGTCTCATCAACATGACGGTGCAGAGAGCCCAAGCCAAGTGCCAGCGGATCTGTGGGCGGTTCACAGGGTGCTCAGATGTCCTCATCAAGGATCCACCTTCACCAGCAATAGTGTCACAGGAAGAGACATCCCCCTGGGCCCTCACCTAGGAAGTTTCTCAGAGTAGCCACAGGAGGAGGCCAGGCCATCCCTGGATGCCTCTCTTCTGACGGCAATGTTGCTCTGGAAAGGAAGCACGTCCATTGTCCCTGGAGGAGTTAAGTTCTTCCTCAGGTTCACCAGTCAGAGGGGGCCTCAGGGGAGGGAGGGATGGGAAAATGCATGGAAGGAGGGCCCCAGCGGAGCTCCCTCCAGGAGCGTGTGGAGAGCTGCCTTCAGCCACGCTGCCCGGCTCTGAAGTGGCCAGAATAGCCCTGAGCGCGGGTGCAGTCCAGGGCAGGCACAGGAGCTTCAGGAGACGTGGCGAGCTGGAGAGAGGTGTTCTGGCTGCACAGTGGAAACGTGGCAGACCGTGAGATGGCTCAGGGGTCGAAAATTTCTGAAGACAATGTGAATTTCTGAAAACGTATGCTGTCTGTCTACGGCCAGAACTAAATTCCTGTCTTCAAAGATATTTGGCTTAAAAGACAAAACCCTTAACAGAGTGCTGAGAGCCATTGCCAAGTAGGTATGACGCATGGCATGACCCAGGTCATTTGCAGTGACATTGCATGAAAGGTGACCTTGCTCAAGGACCAGGGCGGATCCAGGTTTAGGGTGTATCCTGCTGGGATTAGGGAGTATCCCACTCCTTGGGTTTAGGGCGGTTCCAGGTTTAAGGTGTACCCTGCTGGGAATAGGGGGTATCCTGCTGCCTCAGGCGCTCCTGCTCCTTGAGTTCCCATTGAGTTCTCGTGGGATTCAGAGAGTATTTGGGATTCAGAGCCTGGTGGAGTGTGTGGATTTTGCCCAGAACGTGGAATTTCCCCAGAACGTGTTTGTAGAGTGCCGGTGTGAGTTCGGAAATAAAGAATTGCTGTTTGAATCTACAAGGCTGTGAGTGGCTCATGATTTTGTGCCCAGCCAGACTGCGGCATTTGGTGGTCCCTACGCAGAAGGCCTGAAACTTGGAGGTAAGTGAAATTACTCACCCCTGAAGGAGAGCAAAAGAATGGGTGACCATTTCAAAAAACAATGTGTTCTTGTTTTGATTTATTTTGCTTTTATTTCAAGTTGCCTGTCCCTAGAACTTTCTCAGGCAAACTGGGGAAAATGGTTGACTCAAGGTTTGAAGTTGTTTGCCCCCAAGGAAGAGAAATTGTTAGAGGAAGGAGGCACCCCAGTAAGACCAAGAACAGTTAGGACATATGTTGATACAATACAAAAATGTAGCCCATGGCTTTTTAAAGACGAGTTATTAAGTATATCAATGGGGCCATCATGGTATCCTGTAGAAGGATTTTTCTTCAACAAGAAAGAGATGGCTAGTTCTGTTTACTACACTTGTCTAAGATCTTGGTTTTTACAGACATCTGATTAATTTACAAAGCTAATGTGTTAAAATATCAACCACTAAATATAAAATCAAGTACTCTTTATTTATTAAGTTCCATAAGGTAATATATTTAAACATTATGTGTGTTTTCATAAATTGGTAAATGGAAAAAAGTTTAATATTGCTTTGTGTCTGTGTCTTTGCTAAAACAAGGTTACTAAGAGTTAAGATTCTATCAGGTATAATTTATATACGAAGAGTATAAGAAGTTTCAGTTGGGTTTCAATTATAGTATTATAGTACCATAAAAAAAAAATGAAAGTATTTCATCTTCTTAAAGTGGAGTAATTTGTCTAAATCAGAAATTTTATAAGAGTTTTTTCAGAATGTGAATTTTTAAAAAGGGTTAACAGCTACAATAGAGATATAAAAAGATTCAAGATGTAGAAATATATTTTTATATAAAGGTTAAAAAAAAGAAATGTTTCTAGATGAGATAATCTCTGTTTTAAAGTAAAAAGTTGTAAAATGCCATTTAAAAAGATTTTGAGGAAACTAGACTTACTTTAAAAGCTTGAGAAAGGAAGAAAGAAGAAAAAGGTATTTGTACATGGCAGATTAAGCCAAAGCTTCTTAATGGAGTTAAAAAAAAAAAAAAAAAAAGCCGGGCTGGAGATGTGGCTCAAGTAGGTAGCGTGCTCGCCTGGCATGCGTGCAGCCCGGGTTCGATCCTCAGCACCACATACAAACAAAGATGTTGTGTGTGCCGAAAACTAAAAAATAAATATTAAAATTCTCTCTCTCTCTCACTCTCTCTTTAAAAAAAAAAAAAGCCTTTGGTTGAAGGGCAGCCATGTAAACTAACATTTAAGCGATTTAAACAGTATCTAAGCCTCATTTAAAAGAGTGAAGCTGTAGGTGGTGAAAAAGTACATTTAAAAGTACAGTATAGATGATAATTGGAAGGCTTTAAAAGGTTAAATTGAAGGTGGTCGAGATACCTTCATGGCGGAAAAAAGATTGCTTTACTCATCAAACTATTAAAATGTACTTATTAAACCAAAAAGAGGGAGATGAGATAATCTTTGTGTGGTAAAGTAAAAAGTTATAAAATGTCTAAGTAAGTTGCAAAAGGCTTTAAAAGGTTAAAATGAAGGTGGTTAAGATGCCTTCATGACAGAGGAAAGATTGCGTCATTTGAAGCCTAATCTTAAAAGCATTACTTAAAAAAAAAAAACAAAAAAAACATGAAAATGGGAAGATAATAGGATAAAAGATACTTAGATAAAGAAGATTAAAATTTTAAAGTGAAAAACTTTAAAGACAGAAGTATAGAAAGTTAAAAAAAGATAAAGAAGATGTAGAAAGATAGAAAAGATGTAGGAAGACAAGAATTTTAAACCCACAAAATAGGAAGAAAAAAAAACTAGGAGGAAAAAAAGCAACTAAGGATGAACGTACAAACCTTAAAAAAAACTAGAAGATAGAAATAAGATAGAAAATGGTTGAAAAATGTCAAGTAAAGGTATTTCAGATAGAAAATGCAAAAGGCTAAGACAACCATTAGATACAGACATTTAAGATAGAAAAAGGTAAAAGAGAGAAGTTTAAAGTCAAATATTGGATAAAATAGAAGAACAAGGAGATTATTAGTAACTCTTTCAAAAAGCCCATCAACTTTAATTTCTGGTGGTGCAGATATTAGAAGTCTCAGATGAAGGTGTTAAAATTTATAGACAAGAGCCAATTTAGAAAACGTTAAAATAAAAGGAAATTGGTTTAAAACCACATCAAAAAATTAAAAGGACTAAAGTATTCTAAAAACTAAGGCAAAATGCTTTTGAAAGACTTAAATTTAAAAGGATCTTTAAGGGGTATATATCCCCCAAAGATAAACTTAAAATAACCCTTTTCACTCTAAACTTTTTAAATTTGGATTCATCAGGACTTAGTGCTGCGGAAAGGCATATGTATCCAAAAAATGTGCATAAGCCTAAGGTACTTTGGAAAGATATTCTAATAGGACAATGGAAAGGTCCTGACCCAGTGATTGTCTGGAGTCGGGGTTCTGTTTGTGTGTTTCCACAGGGAGAACAGCAACCAATTTGGATTCCAGAGAGACTAACCAAAGCAATTTCTACAGACCAAAAAGAAGATGATTTGACTCAAATCCATAACAGCTGATATCCAGAGCTCCAGCTTGGCTATTCTTACATCTGCGACAGTGATTAACCAGGATGCTTTTTTCAATATCTATTTTATTATTGCCTTTTCCCACATCATAAAGTTCTATTTTATTTTTTGAGCTCATACAAACCTAGGTTAATGTTTTTCTGATCAGTTTTATATTTTGACTGTGGAGTTTTTAAACATTGCAATGGAGATTTCACCTAGGTAAAGCTACAAGGCCTTTACTATTGTCTTATGTGTTGTACGTTTATGTGCACTCTTGTGTTTTGTGTTGTATGTCTGTATGTGCATATGTCCATATTTCATATATGAGGAGCGCTCATGAAAAAATGGATCCGAATTTTTTTTTATTCACGTAATTTAAATGGTTTAATTTAAATTAGGTAAACAGCTGTTAAGGATTGTTTTTAAAGGAGGTTAACAGATCTGTTTGTTTACTTTCACCTTTCCTTTTCATTATATTTAATAATTCTTTTCAGGATAATGTCTCTCTTTTTTTTTAAAGAGAGAGGGAGAGAGAGAGAGAAAGAATTTTTAATATTTATTTTTTAGTTATCTAGTTATCGGCGGACACAACATCTTTGTTTTGTATGTGGTGCTGAGGATCGAACCCGGGCCGCACGCATGCCAGGCGAGCGCACTACTGCTTGAGCCACATCCCCAGCCCCAGGATAATGTCTCTTTAGCATCATTGCCAGAATTCCTATCTTCATCCCAGTGCCGGTGAAGACAAAGATAAAACCAAACTACAGCTTCTATGAAAGCTATCACAGTAAACTGTATAAACTGATGCATCAATGAATATAACTCAACAAGTAATGCTCAATCAAGGAGTCGATTTACTTTGGGAGGAAATGGACATATTGATAGACTCCTCCGCTTTGAACTGCCTGCAGAACTTGCCTGGACTATATATCACTTGTATGCATTGTGAAACTATCGTTTGGTGCAGCGAATTGTGAAGTTGCTGGCATATCTTTGCTGATGGTGTCACCAGTGATGCAATTTTTCCTAAGGAGCCGTCAGTTGGTTTGGTGTCGTGGTATTTCTGTATCCTCCTCCCTTCTGCTAGTGATGGTCTAAAATTTGGGGGCCAACAGAGGTGAGACAAAGAACCTCACCCCCCCACTGGCACCAAGGCCAAATTTGGGGGCCAACAGAGGTGAGGCAAGAACCTCACCCCCCCACTGGTGCATAGGCCTATCCACAAGTATGGCTGTATGCTGGACCAGTAGTCAGTGATGGGTATGATCCAATTGCAGTGGTATCAACCTAAGACAGGAGGCTGACGCCTAGAGGTCAGTTTTTCCCATGACGGGTAAGAACCATATGTTGAATTGGACAACCTACCAGGCACAGTCCTAAAGCTACATTGCTTGTTGTTTAATTACTCAGAAGGGGGGACATGCTGAGAGCCATTGCCAAGTAGGTATGACGCATGGCATGACCCAGGTCATTTGCAGTGACATTGCATGAAAGGTGACCTTGCTCAAGGACCAGGGCGGATCCAGGTTTAGGGTGTATCCTGCTGAGATTAGGGAGTATCCCACTCCTTAGGTTTAGGGCGGTTCCAGGTTTAAGGTGTACCCTGCTGGGAATAGGGGGTATCCTGCTGCCTCAGGCGCGCCTGCTCCTTGAGTTCCCATTGAGTTCTCGTGGGATTCAGAGAGTATTTGGGATTCAGAGCCCAGTGGAGTGTGTGGATTTTGCCCAGAATGTGGAATTTCCCCAGAACGTGTTTGTAGAGTGCCGATGTGAGTTCAGGAATAAAGAATTGCTGTTTGAATCTACAAGGCTGTGAGTGGCTCATGATTTTGTGCCCAGCCAGACTGCGGCAACAGAGTTTAGGAAATTGCTCATTATTGGTATGTTGCTGCAATTTTCTAAATGAAAAAAAAATTGGACAAAACTGTGTAATATGAAACAAACTCACAAGAGAAAGACGAGTAAAACCTCTGGCTCTCATAGTCCTTTTGAGGAAAAGATGTCATGAGATTTCACTTGGTCTCTGTTTATGGAGCCTCAGATTACCAACTTTATGTCTAGAACTTTATTTTTTAAGGTTCTAATTGAACTATCTTAGGAATTTTTAGCATATTTTATGTTTTCAGTATTCATAAAGTATTAGATCAGAAGTGTCTGTTGCACTATGTGATGAAAGTGATGAAGGGAAAGTCACACTCTGTTCAGTGATGGCACTGCTACTGTAAATGGCCTTGGGTGGGGCTGGGGTCGTGGCTTAGTGGTCAGGCCCATGCACAAGGCCCTCAGTACGATCTCTAGCACCCCAGAGTAGTAATGATAGTGATCATCTTAGGAGGTGGGTTGTAAATTGTAAAAGATGAATACAAAGTTGTGTCTAGTGCTTAAGCAATTAAATTCCATTTTTACACACTAATGGACATTTAACATATTATTTTCATTTAATGTGAACCTTGTTTGGGTTATATACTGAAATTAACATATTTTGGTTCTGAAAAACACTGTTTTTACATACGGGTTTTCTTGGATTTATTTTTCCATTAGCAAAAACATTTCTCTTTAAAAAAAATTTTAATGTTATTATATTTTTTATACCTTTATTTAATTTATTTACTTATATGCGATGCTGGGGATTGAACCCAGCGCCTCACAGATGCTAGGCAAGCACTCTACCACTGAGCCACAGCCACAGCCCCCCATCAGCAAAAACTTTTTTAAACATTGACACCTTTTCCAGTGAAGCTACTTTTAAGTAAAGTCCAGATCCTTTTATTTAGGATGGATCTATTTAATCCTTGTCCCAGGAAGATTGTCGGCATGCACTTAAGATGTTGGTTGTCTTCCTGTGTGATCGTATATCACATGTACATATACTAGATGCTTAATCAGGGCTAATGCCATCTAAGAAATGTTCTCATAAAATAAAAAGACAAATGACAAACTACATTTGTCAGATAAAGGATTTCTAACCTTTACATAGAAAAAAACTTTCAAATAAATAACCAAAAATAAATCACATGTGAGGCACTGAGTTCCATCCTCAGCACCACATAAAAATAAATAAATAAAATAAAGGTATTGTGTCCAACTACAACTGAAAAGCATTAGGGCTGAGTGCAGTGGCGCACACCTTTAATCCCAGTAGCTCAAGAGGCTGAGGCAGGAGGATCACAAGTTCAAAGCCAGCCTCAACAATAGCCAGGTGTTAAGCAACTCAGTGAGGCCCTGTCTCTAAATAAAATAGGGCTGGGGGTATGGCTTAGTGGTCGGGTGTCCCTGAGTTCAATCCCTGGTACCCACCCCCAAAAATTTTAGGGCTGAGGTTGTGGCTCAGTGGTAGAATCTTGCCTCATATGTGTGAGGCACTGGGTTCAATTCTCAGCACCACATATAAATAAATGAATAAAATAAATGTCCATCAAAAACTCAAAGCAAATTTTTTAAAAAATATTTATTTTTTAGTTGTAACTGGACACAATATCTTTATTTTATCTATCTATCTATTTATTTATTTATTTATGGTGCTGAGGATCACCCAGCGCCTCGCATGTATAAGGCAAGCACTCTACTACTGAGCCACAACCGCAGCCCTAAAAGAATTTTTTTTTAAGTTCACAAAGGACATGGGAAACAATTCAGTCTTTAGACAACAATAGGAAAAATACTCAGTCTCATTAATTCTTAAAAAAATGTGAAATAACTGAATAGCAAAGTTCAGTTTTCCGCTTTGGCAAGGATGAGAGTGTATATTCACACTGTTGTGACCGTGAGCATGCAGAGAAGTGCCCTTCATTGAAGGGAGCATGGACGGTGACAGTCATAGGGGTTAGGTAGCATGTGTCAAGGGCCTGAGACCACTTTCCTCAGGCTGGGGCGTGGATCAGTGGCAGAGCCCTTGTCAGCACACTCGAGGCCCTGGGTTCAACCCCACCCTCACACAAATAATAACAATGGAGGAAACTGCCCTATAAAACGTTCAGCATGGTCCCAGGACTGTTTTAAAGTCCCTCAGCACCCACGGGAACAAAGAAAGGGAAGAAGCAGGGCAAAAGCCTGCAGCAGGAGTTACCATTGGGTTTGGGGGATTACAGGTGGCTTTAATTTTCCTTTTAAATATCTTCTAAAATTTCCTAAATTTATATAATACCATGGTTGTCTTATAATCAGAAGATGGAAAAGAAATATTGTAAAGGTATGAAGACAAATCTACCCGAACCATGGCACAACACAGACTTTCAAAAGGGCATATTAGGGCCAGGCACAGTGGCCCACACCTGGGATCCAGCTCAGGAGGCTGAGGCAGGAGGATCCAGAGTTCAAAGCAACCTCAGCAAAATCGAGGTGCTAAGCAGCAGCTCAGTGAGACCCTGTCTCTAAATAAAATACAAAATAGGGCTGGGGACGAGGCTCAGAGCTTGAGGGCCCCTGAGTTCAGTCCCTGGTGGCCCCCCCACCACCAAAAAAGAAGTACATATTAGAAGTTTAAGGGCTCTGCTGCCTCTGCACAGGTTTCCCAGGCAACCACCCAAACAGAATGCTCCCTACAGGGTAGAATCGCCCTCTGGGAAGGTTCTGAAGCCTGCCCTCTTTAAAGGAATAATGAGTTCTCTGCAGGGAATGCTCTGGTGTGGACTTCCCCTGCGGAGCACCTACTGGGTGGTTTCACTGGAGGAGTTGATCGCTCACTTAATGAAAAGTCGAGGAAGCTGAACGGTGCCCGCTGAGGCTGGTAAGCTTCTTACATAGAGGACACTCGCCCGAGAGGGCCAGTGGTCAGGCTGAGCCTGAACTTCTGAGCACCTACTGTCGGGGGGGCAAGGGCTATGGGCAGGGATTCTGGTCATCGTCTCCAGATTTGAAAAGTCAGAGGACTGAGTGGACATGACCGCTATCATAAGTGGGAAATTCTCTTATCAGTGTGTAAATAATAGCACCTTATCCTGAAATCCCAGTCCTTGGATGTCCAGTGAACTGGTGAAGGGGCCTGTTCAAGGTGATCTGCTCAAGGTTCCTCTGAAACCACACTGACTGTGGACGCTAGAGTGGAGCTCAGGATTGGCGTGAAGGCAATGTGGAGAGACAGGACACACAGACGCTGGACTCCCCTGCGGCGTGCTCACAACCCAGCAGCAGTGGAGGCTGTAAAGACAGGGAGAGGTGTAGCTCGAGATTCAGGTGACCCCAGAGAGAAAGGAAGGGAGGCAGGAAGGGCGCTGGCATCTGCTGGGCGTGACCATTATGGAGCCCTTCATGGTCCAAGGATTGTTTTAAAGTCCCTCAGCCCTTCATGGTCCCAGGACTGTTTTAAAGTCCTCATGAGTCCCTCATGAGGCTAAGGAAACATCTGAGCTCATCCCACTTCAGCACTCACTGATGTAGAGATGGGGCCTCACTAAGTTGCTGAGGCTGGCCTTGAATTTATGGTCCTCCTGCCTTTGCCTCCTGAGCCACTGGGATTACAGGCATTCGCCACCAAGTGACTTCCCCTTTGTAGCAAACCTCTTGTAACAGGGATGATAGTAGGTGGCCTTCACTGAGTGTTTGATTCACGCCAGGGACTGTGCTAAGACCTTCACAGGACACAGACCCTGCCAGGTCCCTAGCTCTGTTTTACATGAACGCTCCTCATGGTCCCAGAGTTCTGAGGCAGGAGAGAATGGCAGGTCCCAGGAGTGCAGCCCAGTGGTGACCCGCCTGCATGAGGCCCTGGGTCCAACTCCAGCACCCAAAGCCAAAGCAAAGCAAAGCAAAGCAAAAGTTGGCCGACATTGGCCTAGTGTGTCAGAGGGGTGGTGGTTTCTCCTAAAGTTTCATTTTTGAAAAGTGACAAGAGCACTGAAGGCAGCACCCACATGCCATCAGCATACACCCTAAGAACAGGGACATCCTCCTGCGTAACTATGGAAACCCAACCTTCCTGCAATGAGCAGACCGTTCTGAGTTTTTCAGGATTTTCCAATATTGCCTTTCATTGCTCGTCACCTGAGTGGTCTGGTCTCCACACTCACCTTGGATGTGGAGCTGCCCCTCTGTTTCCCACGACCCTGCTGCTTCTGGGTTGGTAGTACTGATGTGTCGGCCTCGCGGAGCATCCTGTATCCCGGGTTCGTTGGACCTTGTGATTAGGCTCAGGTTGCCAGTGGCCGGGGCAGACACACCATAGTGATGTGTCCTCAGTTCGACCCATCAGCAGGCTGCTGACCATTTTATCATCACTACTTTAACTTTGGGTGCTGGGGTTGGAACCCCGAGCCTCCCTGTAGCCCTGAGCTGTACTCCACCTCAGCGGCCATTTCTGACATGCAAACCGCCCAGAGGGAGGGAGACAGGTGTCACTTGCTAGATTCCAAAGACAGGTCTCAGAACAGCCACACTGAGCCACCTGTGGCTGCTTCAGGACACGGGCGGCAGTGGCCATGATGTTAGGTAAGGCCAGCAAGGCTGTCCCAGGCCTGCAGAGGCTCAGTGCCTTCACCTCCTTCTCTCTCAGTCAGAACCCGTGGATCTGGTGACCAGGGGGTGGTTTTCCTCATGTAAAGGCCCGGTCCAGCTCCCGCCTCCCCTAAAGCTCTCCTGCTCTGGGTGCCAGCGTCTGTCCAGCACAGGGATACCACTGCGTGAGCTCGCTCAGGAAAGGAGTTTCAAACCCCACAGCGTCGGGTCCCCCAAGTGGAGGCTCTCTGAGCTGCAGCCTCTCCGAACAGAGCGTGTGGGCATCACATCGGCGCTTCTCATGACCACACACTCTGAGGGCCTGGCCTGGCCTGGCCTGGCCTTGCCCTCTCGGGAATGTGGACCCAGTTCCTCGCCTCGCTCAGCCAGCCAGGTGTCCCTTGTCCATCCACCACCTTAGGCTTCCAACCCACAATGAGGGGAAGAGCTATCTTTTACACCTTCTGTTTCACACCTTCTGCTCACAGTGACCGTGTGATCAGGTTGTTCTAACCGGAGCTCTGCCTTGCCCAGGTAGTGCTCCTGCAGCTTGCTGCCCCCCTGAGCCTCCGTGGAGACAGGCCCCACGAAGGGCAGACCTCAGCAGAGCCATGCTGGTCCTGCTCCCAGGGCCGCAGTCAGACCTCCCACTGGTTCATCCACAGTGCAGCCCAGCCTCACCCCAGCCAGCGTGGACGCGGGCAGTTTAGTGGTCAAACACGCACAAGATAAAATCTACCAAAGGGTACGATTTGGCACCTCCAGGTCACTGTACAGCCAGCTCCGCTGTCCATTTCCAGAACTTGGTCCTCACCCCAAACAAACTGCCACCCATCTCGGGTGACCGCTGCTCCCCTTCCCTTTGGTGCGGGTGCCTCGTCTAGGCACCTTGGGAAGGTAGACCTGTATGGTATTTGGTGTCTTTTCATTCAGTGTGTTCCCAGGATTCACCCACGGTGTGACATACACAGCCCCGTGTTCCCATGACGGGAACCTGTCCTGAGCAAAGTGTCCTCATGAGATTCCATCCTTGTGCAGACATCAGAGACGACCTGGGTTGCAGTGGCTATGGGGGCTGCAGGTGACGAAGTCTTAGGGCCCCGGATGCAGTCCCTCCCGCCATGCAGATGGTGGCTGAAGGACATTCCATCGAGCACATGTGCTGTGTCTCCCACTCTCCTGCTGGCAGCCAGTGAGTGGTTCTACCTGTTGGCACCATGAACAGCACTGCTGTGAATGCTGGTGTAGATGTGAATGGACGAGTCTCTGCTTTAATTCTGTTTTTTTTTTTGGGGGGGGGGGAGGGGACACCAGGGATTGCACTCAGGGGCACTCCAACACTGAGCCACACTCCCAGCCTATTTGTATTTTATTTAAAGACAGGGTCTTACAGAGTTGCTTAGCACCTCTCTGTTGCTGAGGCTGGCTTTGAGCTTGTGATCCTCCTGCCTCAGCCTCCTGAGCTGCTGGGATTACAGGGTTACAGCCACTGAGATCTGCCTTTTAAGTGTCCACATTTCCCAAGAGCAGTAGTCCATAAAGGGGTTCCCTCAATTACCAAGTTATCTAAGAACCCACTTAAACTAAATTGCACGACTATTGGCCAGAGCACACAGTGAGGGAGTGGGGCTTCCTCTAGGAGCGCAGCTGGCAGGCTCCTCCTTCGACCTGAAGGCCATCCGCAGGACAGCTGGAAACTGCGTTCTGTGCTGAGCATGGCCTTCCATGCTGGTGTGTTCTCTGGAGCCCTCAGGGGATGGGCTGAAAGGCCCGGCTGCTGGTTTTGAGTATGGCGGTCCCCACTCAAGTCCCCACGCTAAGACTGGTGCCACGGTGCTGCAGGGTCAGGACGGGGCCTAGGGGCAGGGGTGCTGCCTGCAGCGTTCCCCTCTGCTCCACATTACACCATGTCCCGTTGCCTTTCACGGTGCAGGGTGGACCCAGGCCCCCGGGCGTGCTTGGCCAATGCTCAGCCAGTGCTCTACTGCAGGCCGCACCCAGCCCCACCTCCCTGTGGTCAGCAGGTGGCAAGCTCTCTGAACCCTCTCCTTCAAGGTCGTAAGGGGGTTTCGTTGCACAGGAAGATGGTGATAGGTGGGGTGGGCAGCGGCTTCTCTGCGGCACTCCTTCCATTCAGGTAGTGGGACCGGCCACTCTGGGAGAAGGCAGGTCTCCTGACTTACTATGGGACAAGGTGGGTCAGCCCCAAGACAGAAGGTGGGGAGTCAGCATGTCTGTGACTGCAGTGGGGAGAGAAATTCCGGGCTCCACGTCCTGCCTGGGGGACAGAGTCAGGAACTGTGGCGGGAAACCAAGGTCACGCATGGCAACGAGGTGGGAGGCGCTGGTGGGAGCAGCAACCTCTTAATGGAGCCGCCCCTTCTCTGGGGGAGTCCGCGCCTTGGGGTGGGGGTCCGCGCTTTCTCGGGCTGATTTTGCTGCTGCAGGAGCAGGTTCCACACAGCGAGGCCACTCGCCAGGTCTGCTGCGCACCATGGGGAGCCTCGAGAGGCCCTGGCCTGAAGCCCAGCGGGTGCTGTGGCTATTCTGGGACCTCCCAGCTTCCAGAGCCTCGAGCCAAAACAAGCCTTTCTCCTGTGAGAATCGTGGTCTGGGGTGTTCTTCCAGGGCAACTCGTATGCACCACCATTGAGGACAAGCAACCCAGATGGAGGCAGCCTCCGCAGACCAGCTCTGCGAGTCAGCAGCCGAGTCAGTCAGAGGGTCACTTTCTGGGTAGAAAATGGCCCCGATTACAGGAGGAATCTGTGCTTATGTAGGTCACACAGGGGGGCCACTGAACCATGCAAGACCTGGACTCAACACATCAGCCAGGATGGCGGGTCCAGAGCTCAGCATTCAGTGCTTATCTCTTTCCCTCCAGGGCCCGCTGCACTGTCCCTGGGAAAGGATGTTTCGGGTCCTTCCCAGAGACTGCCATTCTAGGCTGGATGGATATCTTCTTCCCAGGGACTGTCCTGCCCTGGGGAGGGACGTGTTGGGAAAAGACCAGTGTTACCAGTGTGTTGCCTCCTCCCTCCCCTCCCTTCTCCTCCTCCCAGGCCGCCCTGTTTCCAAATCCCTCAAACAGAAAATGGGCGAAGGTGGGGTCCATTCAGCAGCAGCCGGCAGGTCCCTGAGTAGCTCAGCTGCAGGTCCCAGGAGGGAGGAGGCCACTCTTCAAGAGCATAGGGCCCTGTGCTCTCCTGGCTGCTGTTCCCTTGGGCACTTCTCTCACGATCTCGGGATACTTTCCTGACATCACCCTTAACGGGAGAGTAGTTCAGATCTTATTTATTTATTTACTTATTTTGGAGCTCTGGATCCCACCTGGGGTATGTGACCTCACACAATAAGGATCCTAAGAGGAAGGAAGAGGCTGTCAAAGGCCTGGGCAGAGCCAGGGCAGTCCGCCTTCTGTCCAGGGAAGGTTTTCCGAGTGCAGGCGGGTAGGGGTCAGTTAGCCCACCCTGGCTCAGTGCTACCTGGCAGGACTCCGAGGCATTCCCAAAGACGACCCTGCACACCTGGAACATTTTTCCCCCTAGTTCATTAGTGCCTGTCACCTGCCACACCACTCCTACTGGATGCCACCCTCCACAGTGACCAGCACCTCAGCTCAGTGGGAGGGTGTGGGCTTCTTGCCAGCCACACCTCTGACACATCTTCTTGGGCTCACTTATAGCCCAAGGCCATAGACTGCCACTTGGTGTGGGGTCACATTTGCTGTGATGGCACAGTGGGAGTCCAGTCCACCTCAGAGGCGGGCAAGGGCCCGGTATATCATGGCAAGCCACCATGAGTGCTATTCTGTGAATGCCCCCGGCTGGGAGCCTGCGTCACCAAGTGTGGGGGCAGTCCAGAGTCCTCCACTGAAGCAGAGCTCTGCATGCGCCTGCTCCCCGACTCCTCCAGGTCCAGGGAGCCAGGGCCCTCTACCCGCTGAGTTTCCCCAAGACGGCTGTTCTGGAAGCAACCAACTGAGGGACCTGCCCCTGCGGGTGGGTGACCTCATCCTCCTCACTGAAAGCCGCCCATGAGTTCTTCCTTTTCCTCTTTGGTCTCTGAATGTCCAGATTCCCTCCTCAACGGTGAGGGTAGAAGTCTGCTTGCTGTGGACAGGGTTGTACTCTGTCGGGTTATCAAGTTTGGCTTCTCCCTCTGGACACCCAATAGGCCCAGGTGTCCATCATCCTCTCCAGTCCTCTTCATCTCCTTCACAGCTGATGGCAACGTCTGAGGCCTCACGCACAGTGTGTGCCCTTGTGGAAGCCCCAAATGACACTGTGGGAGTTTGTTGTGGCCTGTGAGGCTCCGCTGAATGTGACCTAAGAAAGCACCAGGTATAATGTTGTGATCTCTCAAGAAAACTAACTCCGGGTGTTTGTGATGGGCAGGGGTTTCTCCCAAATAAGGAATTCTTCTCCTCAGTGTGAGTTTCTCAGCTAGTTCATCTGCTCTGAACACATCCAGAGGTAAACCAGGGGGTTACCACCAGGTCAGGCAGTCGACTAGGGGAGGCTGGAGCTGGAGCTGGTGGCTGTGCCATCTTGCGTCTCTCCCCTCCCATCTGGAGGCCCTAACTCAGGTCTTAATATAATTCTGTGTCCTTCAGGTACTGGGGCAGGTAAGTGCCTGTAAATAGGACAGTGACTGTTTATCAATAAGAGCACAGCAGAGAGCAGAGTGCAGTGATCTTGTAGTCCAGGAGCTCGGAGGTCATCACTGAAGAGTCACTAAGGCTTTTTCTGGAAACGCCAGGTGGGAGGAAGAGGCAGCCATGTGATGAGATTTCAGCGGTAGGATTGTAGGGAGCTGATGGAGCGGGCTGGGCCCAGGCGAAGGTGTGCTGCTGTTGTGTCAATCAAAGACTGCATGTGCACGCTAGCTGTGGTGGCCTGCGCCTGTGGTCCCAGCTGCACAGGAGGCTGAGTCGGAGGTTCACTTCAGCCCAGGAGTCCAAGCCCAGCGTGAGCAAGAGGAAGTGGGTGTAGGAGAGGTCTCCTGTGTCAAGGCCAATGATAGGGCCTAACCGTGGGACCCCCGCTTGGTTTGCTAGGCACGGAGCCTCCTATTCGGCCCGGGGGGGGTGGAAAAGCCCTAACAACTGACTTCTTGTCCCAGGGCTCTGAGTGTGGTGTCTTCTAGGTCACTCCAAACCCCAAACTGTGATGAATTTCTCCCACATTACAGTCTGCACAGGCCTGGAATTTTGCCGTTAATCAACCACCCCTGATCAATTACATGATCTATGACCTTAATGAGGTTGCTTTTAATGTGGCCTGTTTCACAGATGGTCATATCACCAATTTAGCATATTAGAACAATGCTCAGTTGTATAAGCTCTAGATCCCACATTATAGACTTGGGACAAGGTCCACGAGAGTTCAAAGGTCTCTCAAGAGGTGTAGTAGGTGGATGTTGTAGACTGTTCCATTAGCCAGGTCAGGTGTGGCACACCAGCCATGCTCGGTTCGATGCATGAGTTGGACATTCTGCTGCCCACGGGGGCTCGTGAGGCTGTTGGAGTGCTGTTCATTGAGGCCTTTGAAGTCGACCCCAAATCCCCATGATCTGCCAGTATTACTCCTGGTCCTCACTGGATATCTTGAGCAAGTGTGTGGGCATCTTGTGTTTCCCAATTAGAGAAACAATTTCTCATTGTTCTCCAAGTATCTGATATAATTTCCAATTTGCTATTTTGAACTGGCTTAGGTGACTTGAAAGACTCCCATTCCACCTCCGTTCCTTCGCCCGAGACGTGCCTGTCATTCATTATTCACCTCACCCAGCAGGGGGAGACCTTTCCTCAGACATGATCCATACCCATTGTGCATTCAGGTAGGAGACACCACCCCACCACAAAGTTTACGGATCACATATTCTAGCTTGTTCATGGACTTTAAATAATTCCTTTCACATCAGCCTCTGCATAGTCCCTAAATTAATTCCTTTGCCCGTGAGCAGGCCTTGGCAGTGCTGCGTGCCGTGTCCTTGAACACAGTAACTTGACTTACTTCTCCACCCTGACCTTTTGGTGCACACCCGAATGGCCATGGCCCCTCTGGGCACTGGGGTCAAGAGATCCTGACCTTCCTGACAATCCTCACCCTCCATTTCTGCCTTGATCTTGTTTTATAAATAAGAAAAGTCACTTAACTTTTTTTTTTTTTTTTTAAGCAATCCCAGTATTCCAGCAGACCTGCAAGTGCAGGGAGATGCTGCTGCCTTACTTAAGCAGGTGTTTGGTTACCTGATCTGTAGACTCTTGGGTAACTTTTCTTTTTGAAATTTGTTCTGAGCCTTGGGATTTTACATTGTAGAGACTCTGAGGAGAGTTAAGGCAGTCTCTATTCCTGTGAAATCCTATCCAGGTTTGTGTAGCACTCTGTCAGTTGCCCGCCTTGTCAGTTGCGGTGGTGCTGCTGGTCCATGCTACTCGGGAGGCTGAGGCAGGAGGATTGCTCAAGTCCAGGAAGTGAGACTCTGAACCGGGCACAGTGGCACACACCTGTAATTCCAGTGGCTGAGGCAGGAGGATTGCAAGTTCATTCCCAGCCTCAGCAACTCAGTAAGATCCTGTCTCTAATAAAATATATTTTTAAAAAGGGCTGGGAGTGTGGCTTGGTGGTTAAGTGCCCCAGGTTCAATCCTGGTACAAAAAAAAAAAAAAAAAAAAAGTGAGATCCTGACTCACAAATAAAGATCACCACATGAGGGGCTGGGGCTGTAGCTCAGTGGTAGAGCACTTGCCTGGCATGTTTAAGGCACTGGATTCGATTCTCAGCACCACATATAAATAAATAAAATAAAGGTCCATTAACAACTAAAAAAATTAAAAAATAAATTAAAAAAAAAGATCACCACATGATGAAAGCCTAAAAGTTTACTGATTTCCTGTTTTGATTTTCTTTCTTTTGTGAAGTCCTGACTTAAAAAAAAAAGAAAGAAAGAAAGAAAGAAAGAAAAATCGGTGTCTGCAGTCCCCTCTCAGTGTGCAGAAAGTGTCCCTGGGGGGTGTCTGGGCATTCGCAGCCTGTGCGACCATCGCCACACTCCAGCTGTAGAGAGTTTTCATTTCCCCTCACAGAAGCCTCTTGGCAGGAATGGCTAAAGAAACTGTGGAATATATACACAGTGGAATATTCCTCAGCATTAAGAGAGAATAAAACCATGGCATCTGCAGGACATGGATGGAGTTGGAGAATATCATGCTAAGTGAAGTCAGCCCATCCCATAAAACCAAAGGCTGAGTGTTCTCTCTGATAGGAGGGTGCTGATCCATAATGGGGGGGCATGGGAGGACGGAGGGACTTTGATGGGGAAAGAGGGAGCAGGGAAGAGGAGGGGGAAGGGGTAGGAAAGATTTGTGCAATCATGTGTTACCCTAGGCACACATGATTGCACAAATGGGTGGCCTTACATCATGCACAACCAGAGAACTGAAGTCGTGCTCCATTTGTGTTCAGTGAGCCGAAATGCCTGCTGCTGTCCAGTACAGCTGGTTAGAACGACAAACCTCTTTTCTTCCTTCCGCTGGCCGCCTCCCCATTGACACTTGCCTCTCCCTCTCTGTGGTGTGCATGTTCTGAGCATGTTACACAAATGCCATCACATGATACCGGTCTTTTGTGACTGCCTTCTTTTCTCCTCCCCTCCCTTTTCCCTTCCTTGAGACAGGATCTTATGGCGTTGCCTGGGGGGTCTTGAACTGGGGGCTCAGTGATCCTCCCACCTCAGCCTCCGGAGTCCTTGGGACTCCTGGCCTGCCATGCTCACCATAAACCATAAAGCTTTCTTCCTTCCTTTCTCTCTCTCTTTCTTCTCCCCAGGTAATGAGGATGGAACCAGGGCAGGTGCTAGACCACTGAGCCACAGCCCAGCCCTGACTCTGTAGTGCTTGAGTGAGTGAATGTAGAAGTGGGAATCCCAACCTGGTACCGCAGGGCTTCGCTGTCTCTTCTGATTTGCGGCTGGCCTCGCCTGCTTCTGGAATTGTGGCACTCAGCTGAGGCGCAGTCTTTGCTCTCACCTCAGGGCCGGCTCCACAGTTGCCAGTCTCTTTCAAACCCACTTCCTGGCATTCAACCTCCAGCTCACGTCCATGTTCACCACTGGCCAGGGGTCTTCCCCCTTGTGGAGAGCGCTGGACTGTGGGCACTATAGACTTAATCTGAGTGGGACAGGGTCTTGCTAGTTTAACCAGGCTGGCCTCAGAAGTGGTCCTCCTGCCCTGGGCTGGAAGATTCTTGGCCATCACTTCTTCTGGATCCAAATCTTACCTGATCATTCCATCCTGAAGTAGAAAATGGTGAACTGAAGAACTGTTCAGGGTTGGAGACGCAGCTCAGTTGGAGAGTGCTTGCCTCACATGCACAAGGCCCTGGCTCAATCCTGAGCCTGGTGCAAAGTTAGGATGGTGCGCACTGTTTTCAGCCCAAGTCTGGGCAACTGCCCGATTAAACTCTAAAGTGACTTACCACCTAACCTTTAAAAATTATTCTATTTTTTTTTTTTTTTTTTTAATATGGAGCGCTTCACGAATTTGCATGTCATCCTTGGGCAGGGGCCATGCTAATCTTCTCTGTACCGTTCCAGTTTTAGTAAATGTGCTCCTGAAGCAAGGACACACACAAAAAAACAATCTATTTTTATTTAATACTCTTTTATTTTATTCTATTATTTTGTATGTATATATTTATTTATTTAGAGATGGGCTCTCCTTATGTTGCCCAAGCTGGTCTCAACCTTGTGGCTCAAATGAGGCCCCCCTCAGCTCCCTGGGACTACAGATGCCTGTAACTACGCTCAGTTTTACTCCCTTCATTTGGTTTTGCAGGGCCAGGGACGGAATCCACTGCTTCACACATGCCAGACAGGCACTGTACCACTGACCTATATTGTAGTAAGCCATTGTTGTAAATTGTGGCCGCCATTAGAAGATGGCGCCGGCTTCCACTGTGGCCTGTGATAAACAAATTCCTTTGTGGAGAGTTGGCACGCTATCTCTTGCCACCCTATAAGAAAGATCCACGCGGCGGCTTAAGATTGGTACGTGGGAGGCTTTATTAGGCTGTGCTTGGGCCCTCGGGAGGAAGAAAGAAAGGGAGTCACTAAAAGATACTTAAATCAAGGCTTGAATAAACTGCTGAAAGAAGATTCCTGAGTTGCGTCTTCCTTGCGGGCAAGGGGTCGCGACACTATATCCTGAGCCCTTTTTATTTTCTTTTGAGACAGGGTCTTGCTCCGTTTCCCAGGCTGTCCTGGAACCTGTGGGCCTCCGGCCTTGGCCTCCTCAGTGGGTAGCCCACAGTTGTGCACCAGCTGACCAGCTTCACTCTTTAAGTTCTTTCCCTCTTTTGAGGGTGGGTGCTGTAAGTCGCACCCAGGACCTTGTGCGTGCTAGGCGCGTGCTGCATGGCTGAGCCACATCCTGTGTTGCCACCTTTTTAAGTTTGCAAGACCCCATGCCCACCCTTGAGGTGACACTGCCAGCTTCCCAATCTCTCTATAGCTTCCCACGTGCTGGCAGCAAGATTGCCCTTCCTCGTATGGCTACGATACACCTTTCTGTTAGACCATCCAATAATCTGGGGGCTTCTGCGTGAATCTCCCCACAGTAGCAGCCAACAGAGGATGTGGGGTGGGCCCCTAGTTTCCCACCACCCTGCAGTGTGCAAAGCCAGAAGCTGCTCCTTGGTCCCAAGCTCTCAGGACCCATTTTCATAAAGGTCTTGGAAAGTGCTGCCTGTAGTGACATAAAGACGACTCAGCTCTGCCACTGAGTCATCCCTCTCACTGCTACTTCTTCCCTTTCATTGTCATCTCATCCCACTTTATTTTTTTTTTTAATATTTATTTATTTATTTTTTAGTTATCCGCAGACACAACATCTTTGTTGGTATGTGGTGCTGAGGATCGAACCTGGGCCGCACGCATGCCAGACGAGCGCGCTACCACTTGAGCCACATCCCCAGCCCCCCACTTTATTTTTTGTTACCAGGGATTGAACCCAGGGGCACTTAACCACTGAGCCACAGCCCAGCCCTTTTTATATTTTATTTAGAGACAGAGTCTTGCTGAGTTGCTTATGGCCTTGCTAAGTTGCTGAGGCTGGCTTTGAACTCACAATCCTCCTGCCTCAGCCTCCCAAGCTGCTGGGATGACAGGTGTGCTGCCAGACTCTCAGCCCATTGTAATTATCTTCTTTGTTGTAATGAGTCTCATGGGTTTAGCTGATTCATCAAAAATTAGAGTGCAAACCAGACAGGGTACAGATCAACTGAAGGCGGTTCTAACTTACTTTACCTTGCTAATGCTGAAAACACCAACCAAGGAACTGAAATCTGAGCTGTCCTGACATTGTTTTGTGGTTTTCTTCTGATCCATTTCTGTAGCTCCTGAGGTTCAGATTCTTTCATTTCCAGATTTCATTGGAAAATTTTATTATTAGTATTCATTTTTGAAGTCTGTCTTACTTCAAGTTGAGGGTAGCTCGTTAATTTTCAGCCCTTTATCAGAATCACATTTCTTTCTAAATTATGCCTGAACTCTGTGTGTGTGTGTGTGTGTGTGTGTGTGTGTGTATATATATATATATATATATATATATATATATATATATACTTTTTTTTTTTTTTTTTGGTACCGGGGATGGAACTCAGGGGCATTTGACCACTGAGCCACATCCCCAGCCCTATTTTAGAGACAGGCTATCACTGAGTTATTTAGTATCTTACAATTGCTGAGGCTGGCTTTGAACTCATGATCCTCCAGCCTCCCGAGCTGCAGGGACCTGAACTGTATTTTTAGAGTGGGTAGAAGTCCTCCAGGAAATCCCACTTGTGACACCAACAAGGTTTAACAACACTCACAGCCCGCCCCCCCCCCCCCCAGAGCCAATGACAGGGAAAAATACAATATAGCAACTACATCAAAGTAAACACACATTGCAGCCAAAAGCTGTCTCAGCAAGAGATCCGGAAAGGCAGGTTGAGGCTCCTATCATCTTTCTCCTGTAAGAGACAAGAAAAACACATTTCTGTCTTGGATCAGGAAGCATCACAATCCACATGAAAACACCTTAGAACAAAGAGCTGTAAATGGAGTTTATACTGTTTATTTAAAGAAAAAAATTACTGGTCACATAGGCACATCCCTGCTTGAGCCTGGCCTCAACAGCAACATCCTGCAGGTCTTTCTGAGACCAGGTGTCCCTCATCAGTCTCACCAGCCTCCGTCAACACTGTTGAGAGGCAGACTCAAGCTGCTCCTGATTGCCCTGGGTTCATGGTTACGAAGCAACACTGTTTATGAGTTTGTGCCCCGTCTTGACCAGGGGCAGTGCCCTGCAGAAACTCAGCAAGACTTTTAGACTATCGCTGCTGAGTCTATCAGAATTAGCCCTCTGCACTCCCTAGGTCATTGTGATCAGTGCTTTACCGTCCATGTGTTCGGTAACTGGAGAGAGCTGGTGTCATGTGCCAACCTCAGGCATGAAGAATGCGAGATTCAGAGGAGGGCCGTGACCCAGAGAATCCAGGGCAGTGGAGAAAGCTGTTTGCTGGGGTCTGAACTTTGAAACTACATGTGATAGTTTAGAGAAAACTTTTCTTTCACTGCTGTGATCGAAAGTGGTGCATGCTAAACAAGCACTCTACCAGAGCCACATTCCCAGACCTACAGAACATTTTGAGAAATGGGACACACTCAGATTCTGTGGTAAGGAGAGCCCAAACAGAACATTCTGGGGGCTTTGGTTTTATGACCTGCTGTGTTGAAGAGGTGGATGCAGCAGGACCAGAGAGAGCTGTTTTCAGAGAAGGTTTTATAAAGCCTGATGCTCGTCTGTCAGTGAACATTTTTTTGTTAGTATTGAAGAAGATACAGAAGAATATAATTTGAGAGACTATTTTGGAAACTATGGCAAGACTGAAACCATAGACATCATAGAAGACAGGTACAGTGGAAGAGAGAGGACTTGCTTTTGCATCTTTCAGTGTCCTGATCCAGCTGATAAAGTGTTGTTCAGAAATACAACACTGCAATGGGCAGAACTGTGCAGAGACAAAGCCCTTTCTAAACGAGCTCAGGAGGTGGACCCCACAGCTTGTGAGTGTCAGAGGTGCTTCCGGTCTTGGAAGAAATTTTGGTGGAAGAGAGTCTTGGGTGGTGGAGGTGGTAGAGGTGTGAAGATCCCACTATGGTGGGAGAAGCTAGGATGATTTTGGACCACAGCAATCACATTATGTACCCATGAAGGTGGGCAATTTGGGGGAAGACTCTGGAAGTCCTTATGGTGGTTATGATCTGCTGGTGGAAGTTGAGGGTATGGTGTAGAAGGGTTTAAAAGTAAAAAGGGCTGCAGTTCTTAGCAGGGGAGCAGGAAAGCTGCAGGTTACTTTGAGACCATCACCCAAATGCATCCGAGGAGCTGGAACCATGATCCATAGTCAGGAAAGTTACTGCAGCTCACACAGGAAACCCTTCTTTTAAAAAAAAAATTTTTTTTTTAATTGTTGACGGACCTTTATTTTATTCATTTATTTGTATGTGGTGCTGAGAATTGAACCCAGTGCCTCACACAGGCAAGGCAACCGCTCTACCACTGAGCCACAACCCCAGCCCATGGAAACCCTTCTTGTCCAGGCCGACAGGTCACAGTTTGCAAAAAACACAGCTGTTAATGTAATGTAAAGTCAATTAGACGTACGTTCCCAGGGTCTTTTATCTTTTGTAGCTTTGTCTTTCTTTCTTTTAATTACTTCAGGTATATGCCCTGTAAATTGTGGTAGTGATACCAGGAACGAAAAATTAAGAAATTTAAAAAAGATATCTAGGAACTTAGTATGCCTTTAATTAGTTTGTGCCACTGTCTTCTGCACACCCTACAACTTTCCATCTAAACGGTGAATAATAATGTTGTTTTTTAAATTAAATATTTAGTAGATACGAAGTGCTATATATAAAACGTAAACGTAATAATTCAGTAAGTAATCATGTACCCATCTTTCTAGAACACCTCGCATGCGCTGAAGTGCTCTGGAAGCTCCTCCCCCTCCCAACTCACCCTGTTTGTAAAAAAAATATTTTTTGTAGTTGTAGGTGGACACAATACCTTTATTTTATGTTGATTTTTATTTGGTTTCCGGGGTCGAACCCAGGGTCTCATGCATGCTAGGCAAGCGCTCTACCACTGCGCCACAGCCCTCAACTCTCCCTCCTAACACCAGACCTGAAGTTTGTGCTTCTAACGCGCTTTGTGTTGATCTCGCCAGTTCCGTGTGCATCTCTAAGCAATGCGACTGGATCTGCACGTTTGGGAACGTCCGGTTACTGGAGTCGCTGCAGTGATCGTCCTGCGCTGTGCTATCCTCCAGGCGGTGTGCTGAGATCCACGCCCACCGTCGCAGGACCTTGGTTCAGGGTCCCCCGCGAGCATATCCAAGTCCGTCTGCACTTGTTGCTTACCCGCAGTGTCCAGCGACCGCAGAGGCGCTGATGGAAACTCGGTGAGGCCCGCGGGGGCCCACGTCCGAGCGCCCCCTGGGGTGACGCGCCCCCACGGTAGGTCGTGCGCGCCTTAGTATGCGGTCGCTCCCAAGCACTGGACAGACTGATCGCACAAGACCACACTCGTCCACCGTTTTCTTTCGCGGTGCGGGGAATTCGGTCCAGGGCTTCACGCACGTTAGGCAAACAACCGGGCTCTCACAGGGGCACCTCGCCCACAGGAGCACAGTCGGCATGAACACGAGCGTGCAGTCACTGCACTCGCGATCGCCATCGCAATAGCGCCCGCCCGGTCCCCTGCACCAGAACCATACAGCACGCTCCGAAGGCGCGCAGGAACGGAGTCGCTACGTGCGCGCACACACTTTTGCGTACTGCACGCCAACGCACTGCGTACGCGCATCACGCCCTCGCGCGGGTCCGCGAGCGTATGCCACGCAGGCTCCTAGGGGTGCGCCCTGCCGGGAGGTGGGGCCCCGAGCCACGATCCGAGGAAGCTTGTCCTGGCCGCGCCGCCGTCTACGTCTACGTCGGGGGTCACACAGCGCTGGCAGTGACGTGGGTGTTTTTCACCCGGAAACCGCGGCGGCTGGAACCCGTGAGAAGCCGACTGCGGCGGCGGAGCTGGCTGGGCTCTTGTCCTCGCGGCGCGGCGCGGCGGGGAGAATGGTGCCGGGAGACCGCGGGCCCGCCGCGCGCCGCCGCCTGTGAGCCCCGCGCGGCCGGGGCGCCCGCCCAGCCGCCGGCCCGCGGGAGGGTGAGCCGAGAGGGTCGGGAGGGAGGACGGAGAGGGCGGAGAGAGGCCGGGACGGTCGGAAGGAAGAGGGGAGGCCTGGAAGGCAGCGGGCCCGGGCAGGGAGACCGGGCGGGCCAGAAGCGAGGCGGGGGGCCGGGGGAGGCATGGAGGCTGGAGACGGTGAACTCGGCGGGACCTGGAGGCTGGGCGGGCCGAGCCGAGCGGGGAGAGGGGGCGATGGGGCCCCGTAGGGAGGACCGGGCCCGGGCCGCTCGCCGGCTTTGACTCCGGCGGCGCCTCAGGCGCCGCCGTTTGCAGGCTGCACGCCCGTGGGAGGGGAGGGGCTCTTGGCGCGGCGTGTGCAGACTCCGGTCCCGGGCGGGCGGCTCCGGCTCTGTTCCCGCGGGTTGTCTGCACGGTCGGGCGCCGTGGAGCGTGCGGCCGGGCCTGCGGTGCTTCTCCAGCCGCCCTCCCGGCTGCGGAGCGGCTTTGGTCGGAGGAAATCTCCATTAGCAAGTTCCGCCCTCGGGGGTGACCAAGGGGGCTGCCTCGGAGTCCGGCCCGACTGCTGCGCTCCGGCCCCGGGGAGCCTCCGCGGGAAGTGGGAAGATCATCTCCCGGGCGGGGGTGAGCCTCCGCTCGTCTGAGCCCGCGGTGCCCCTTTGGTCTGCGGGGGTCTGGGCGTCCGCACGCCGGTCGTCGGTGAGTGCAGCGTCAGTGTTTAGCAGGCAGGAGTGCTTTCTACATCCATTGAGGATTCTGGGAAGAAACAGGCCTGCTGCACACAGTGACCCACTTGGTGACTCTGAGTAGCTTACGTCCCAGGAACTAGGACGTGGTGTGCTGACGTTGTAGTAAAGGGCCTGCTAGGATTTCTGTCCAGGTAGACTGGAATCGGGGTACTAAGGTCACCAGATGCTCATTATTCTGCTTTTGGGCTCCAGCAGCAGGTGCTCCATGGAGGAGAGAGCTAGCGAAATGTAAATACAGTTTCTGTCTGCAAGGAAGCAATAAGCTATAAAATGTGGCGGGACCGAGATGCCATAGGGCTACAACTGCTGTTAGGGATTTTGTTAGGTTCAGGAAAAGCTTAATAAAAGTGACCTTTCAGGTGGACCTAGAAAGATCTGGAGGATTTGGGTCATTGAAAATTAGCTGGGAAAATGAAAAAGCGCAGTCAGTTTGTGACAGAGCACCCTAGTTTGTGGCAATAGGTGCCTCACAGTGTTGGCAGAGGCAGCTGGTTAGGGTTAAATGTTAGAGACAGAAGCAAATATTAACTACTTGGCTGGTTTCCGGTTGATTTCTTTCTTTTTTTTTCTTTCTTTTGTAGTTACAGATGGTCAGAATGCTTTATTTTATTTTTTATTTTTATGTGATACTGAGAATTGAACCCAGTGCCTCATGCATGCTAGGCATGCACTCTGCCATTGAGCTACAGCCCCAGCCCCATTTCTGGTTGATTACTTGGTTATAAAGAGTTGTTTTCATTTGATAAGTCTTATTTTATTAGCCTATGGCAAAAAACAGTGTTTAACTTATTTTAAGGACAGTAAAAGATGCTGATTTTCATTCCTGTCTGGTATTAACCACTGGGAAATTAAATTTGGTGTCTGTGTTTCAGTGCCCATGAGTAATCTGCAGGAGCAGGGTTCTAATATGGTCTAAGCAGCTGTGGCCAAATCGAGTTTTTCTCTTCCATTTTTTTTTTGTGGGGGAGGGGGCACTGGAAATTGAACCCAGGAGTATTTAACCACTGAGCCACAACCCAGCCCTTTTTATTTTTATTTTGAGACAGAGTCTCATCAGGTTGCTGAGGGTTTTGCTAAGTTGCTAAAACTGACTTTGAACTTGGGATCCTCCTACCTCGGCTTCCCGAGCTGCTGGGCTACACATGTGTGCTACTGGCCCTGATTCCTGAGTGTTTGTAGTGACATCTTGCCCACTTCACAGAGAGTCTGTTTGTTTCTCTTACTCGGTGCTGTTGAAGAACTTTTGAAGCCATTCAGACAGAATACCAGGTTGCTAACTTTGGAACATGATTGATCTCAAGGTCTCACTGGCTGCAGGCTCAGCTTTCTTCAAGCACACTCAGAAGTGCTCCACTTTCCCTGTTTGATGTTGCTTTCCACTCTTCCTCCTTCTCCACTCATGTTCTAGCTTTTCCTCATTACAAACATCTGAAAAAATGGTCCTGCTGGGCGACACGTATAACACACTACAAGAGTGGTGGCTCTGTGGAAGGTTTTTCAGTATTTATATGCTACAGAATTCCATTACCTTGTAAGAGGGCGTTAAAAAGAGACTTTTTAGCAACCTGAATTTGTAGGGTTTATTTGGGTAAACTTGGAAATCCTTAAGTTGTCTTTCCCAGATTAAAATAGTTTTACAAAGATCTGTAGCTCTCTCTGTGTAATTTTCTACCTGAGTGTAATCCTGGAGCCACATAGCGGTCTTTGAAGCATGGCTGTTTGCCAGTTGGGCTTTTGTGCTTTTGATTACAAGTATCATTTTCAAAATATTTCCTGATATTTACTCTGAGTTTTTAATGTTATAAGATTTTATATTGAGCCTGAAGCATTCATCTAATCTCAGCATCTCTCATGACTTATTTTCTTGAATATCTGTTAGTTAAGCCCCAAAACATTAATTTTTAGTATAGGAATACTTCTAATTTTGTTTAAGATGGTCAGCTAGTTAAAAAAAACAAAAACAAAAACACCCTAAATAAATTATTTTTTTAATCTTGGAACTATGGTGAATTTACTTTTTTTAAAATAAGAGAAGCGCATGTTGGAAGTTGCCATGGTTTCATGTCATGTACTTAAAAATGGAATCATGAGTACATTAAATGTGAGTAAAAATCCAGCTAAAATCTGAAATTTGAAAATAAATGGTTGTAGACTGTGTCCTTTCATTTTGTCTTTATGAGAATACTGTTGTCTAAACTGCACATTTAGCTACAGAATTTCAGCTTTATGCCTTTGATTATAATTTCTCTTTTGATCACTTTGAATTATCACAAGTTTATGAAGAGTTTACAAATCTTATCTGAGTGAGACGCAAGAAACCACTGGCAGAAGAGAGTGCTTTATGCTCTCGTGAGGTATGCCTTGATGGAACATTTCAGACTTCAAAACAGTTTATTTAATTGCACTTTTATTGAAGTCCGTGCTAAACTATACCGTGTGTGTCTATGATCTGTGAAATTGGTTTGTTTTTCAATTTGGCATTTGACTCTTATCAACCCTGGTGTTGTGATTGATGGTATGGCTTCTGGGGTTGGACAACAAGTCAGAATCCATCTCTGCTATTTATTTATTTATTTGTTTGTTTGTTTGTTTGTTTATTTTAAAGAGAGAGGAGAGAGAGAGAGAATTTTAATGTTTATTTATTTTAGTTTTCGGCAGACACAACATCTTTGTTTGTATGTGGTGCTGAGGATCGAACCCGGGCCGCACGCATGCCAGGCGAGCACGCTACCGCTTGAGCCACATTCCCAGCCCCTCTGCTATTTATTTGCAGTATGACCTTGTACAAATTACTCAGCCTCTTTTGATTGAGTTTCCTCTTCTGTAAAATGAGGATAGTAATGTCTACCTAGCAATGATGGGAAGATTAAAAAATTTGTATGTGAAGTACTTGGAAGCATGCCTGGTATATTAGGAATGCTATTTTGTCCTTCCTTAGCCCTTCCTAATCTGTTTTCTGCTTCTGTCATTTCAGTGAAAGATTTTTTTTTACGTTATTGTTGATGTCTTGACTGCAAAATTGTGTGGATGCTTTTTTATCTCTATCTCATTTGATGAAGACGACTCTTTACTCAAACCAATCCCATCTGTTAGGCAGCAGTAGAACTTAATGGTTAAAGCATGGGCTCTAGGGGCCCAGTGGATTTAAACCAGGTTCACTGACTGTGGCATTGGGCAAGTGAACAAATTCTTCATGCCTTAATTGCCCCACCTCTAAAATGCAGATGATTTAAGAATCTCATAGAGTATGTGCAAAACTCTAGAACAGTGCCTCTCTCCATAAAGGCAGGCAATACTGCTAACATTATCAAGCACCGTCTTAGTGCGGGGACTGTTTGAGGTGGGAGGAGTGCCCAGACAGCATCAAGGAAATGAGGGACACCAGCAGGATGCATCTGCAGTTCAGTCTGAGTGAGGAAAACAGTATCGGTGGGACGGAGAGCTGCTTTTGAGAGTCATTCAAGAGATGGAAGCCACTGGACTTTAATGAGAGAGTGTACTGGTGGACATCTTTCAGGAGGAGGAGGAAATTGTTAGGCAGCTTGTGGTGTTTTGGTCTTGTTGGTTTGGTGAACTGTGGGTCATCTAAGTAGAGTTCCTGAAGCTGGATGTTGGATCTGGAAGTTAAGGGATCTAGCATGGGCATGAATGAGTGTGGGGCACAGGTATGTGTCACCCTTGAACAGAAGTCCCAGCTTGAACATCAGCTTTTGAAGGAGAATGAGGAGGGAGGGCCCAGGGGAGTGCGATTTTGTGTGTCAGGTGCTCCGCAGGGTGGCTAGAACTCCAAAGCAGGCTTTGTACTTGGCACTTCAGAGGTTACTGGAGGCCTCAGGGTTCTCTTGGTCTTCTTTGCTTCCCACTTGTCCCTTGGAAGGTCTGTTCTGCCTGCATTCCCTGCTTCATCATGGGGAGGGAGGAAGGTAACTATTGCTGACTCTTGGTGCTTGGGTGCTTGGGCTGGCACAGGATGCCAAGAAGTGCCCTTAGATTGGTGCATCTTGGATGATCTGCTGTTACATCCATTACTGTTGTTTGTTAGACTCAGTGTTTGCAACCCTTGGCCTTGAGGTCCTTTGGATATTTGAGAAATATAAATTTGTGTGTGTGTGTGTGTGTATGTGTGTATGTGTGTATGTGTGTGTAGTGCTGGGAATCAAATCCAGGTCCACTTTTGTGCCTTAATTTTAATTTTTGTATCAAAATGAGCTGTTCTCCCACATCAAAGTGACTTCCTGCTGTTCTCAGGACAAGACCAGTGTGTTTCTTGATGGGCTTAAACAGCAGGCTTGCCTCACCCACCTTTTCCCTGTGCCCCCTCCCCACCCCAACTCCCAGCTTCTCTCAGGCATGACTGTTAAAGGAGAACTTTAAGTAATTTCCCATTCAACCTGAGGTCGGAAGTCTAGTTGAAGTTGAATGGTGGTTTTGTTTTTCAGGTGAAGTGAACTTTTTGGTCTGGGTCACAGGTAGAGGTTTAATGTGTCTTAAATGAAAACAAATTGGGTCAAATATAAAAGTAGGAGTATTGTCTGGAAGCATAGAATCCCTCTCCAAGGATTTTAGTTTAAAACTAGTTCAAACTTTGACAAGTAACCATGTGATACACTTGAAAGTGCTTGGGTTTGGGAGAGAGGGAGGGAGAAGAATGAAAGGCCTATAATGAACGAGAATTTGCTTTCTTTCTAATAAAGTGCTGCAAGCAGGTTGCAGAAGTTTTTCTCCACTGACCCTCCTGGGCGGCCTCTCTCTTTGACTACTCCTTTCCTCTATGCAACTGCGTTTGTTTCCTTACTTAAAAAGTCAACTCCTCACACCTACCCCCCTTCCATCTGAACCGTGGCATTTAGCTGTTGCCTCAGTTTCCCATGCTGTTCTTATCTTTTTATCATTGGATTCTTCCCTGCCAGAGAATACCAGAGACTACCAGGATCTTGCCAGGTGCAGAGCTCAGTTTTCCCTGAGTACTTTTTATTTCACTTGATTATTTTTATTTATATTTATTTGTGTATTTTCCAGTACTGGAGATTGAACACAGAGCTTTGTATTTCCATGTTGTACCCCCACTGATTACTTTTTTTGAGGGGTGATACCAGGATTGAACTCAGGGACACTCAACAACCCCTGAGCCACATTCCCAGCCTATTTTGTATTTTATTTAGAAACAGGGTCTCACAGAATTGCTTAGCTGAGGCTGGCTTTGAACTTAGAATCCTCCTGCCTCAGCCTCCTAAGCCGCAGGGATCATAGGTGTGCGCCACTTCACCTGGCCCACTGAGTACTTTTGAAGGAACAGAGAGGTGCAGGAATCTTTTCTTCTTGTATTCTCAGTAGTGGTTCACCTCATAGCCTTTGTCTGGTACCTCTGGAAACTTTGGCTGGGAACTCTTCTCCCTGCCTTACAGGACACCTCCCAGTCCTGGGCACCTTTTGTCGCATGGTCTCCCTTCTTTCCTTGTCCTCCTCTGCCCTTATCCTTTGCTCCAATGGAGAAGCCCAGGCCTGTCTGGGGAGCAGTGTGCCTCCTGGTCTGGGGAAGCTGCCTCTGAATGCGCCTTCTCACTTTGTACTTGGGCTTCTCCTCAAAGTACAGGTCACTCCGAGCCCTCTAAATGCAGTTGCTGCAAAATAAGGGTCACCTTTCTTGGCACCAGGATTGGTTGGAAACAGTCTTGTTTTCTGTTTTCTAGGGTGTTTAAAGAAATCATTCCTTTAAGGTTTTTTTTTTTTTTTTTTGGTGGCACTTTTACATTGAGCTACCTTCCCAGCCTATTTATTTATTTAGGGTACTGGCTATTGAACCCAGAGGTACTTTGCACTGACCCACGTCCCTAGCTCTTTTTATTTTTGAGATAGGGTCTCACTAAGTTGTTTAGAGCCTCACTGAGTTGCTGAGGCTGGCCTTGAACTTGTGATCCTCCTGCCTCAGCCTCCCAAGCTGCTGAGATTACAAGCATGTACCACCTAACCTGGCTATCCCAGCCCTTTTTATTTTTTATTTTGAGACAGGGTCTCACAGAGTTGCCCAGGCTCTCCTGGGATCCTCAATCCCTCATCCTCCCCAGTAGCTGGGATTATAGGTGAGTGCCAGTGCATCTGGCTTTAATAAAAGTTCTACTTTTTTTTTTTTTCTTTCCTGTTTATTGTCTTCATTAATGAAGAAAATGAATGGAATTAAAATCTAATGTTGTATTTTGATCACTCACTAGATCAGCAGGATTAATGATGATCATATTTATAAATTTTATTGTTGAAATTATTAGAAATGAGGCTAGGGTTGTAGGTCAGTGGTATCATATTTGCCTAGCATGTATAGATTTGATCACCAATAGCACAAAAATAAAAAACTACTAGGATGGAAATGCAGATTTATGATTAAAATTTTTTTAGGAAGAAGAAAGGTACACGCTGTCTCACCATCGAGAGAGCCACCAGTGTTTACATTTGAGAGTATATTGTCTTTTTTCCATATGTGTGCTTGCTCAGGAACATTCTTCAAAAACCTGAAATAGCTTCACTTCTTGTAGAATCTCAACACATACAGCCTTTTTTTTTCACATTACTATTCCTTAAACAATTCAGAATAACTACTATTTACATAGCACAGATATTGTCTTAGGCATTATTAATAATCTAGAGATGATTTAAAATTTATAGGCATATCACTAGGTTATATGCAAATACTACACTATTTTATCTGAGGGACTTGCACCTCTGCTGGTTTTGGTGGCCAGTGCTAGTGGGGTCCTGCAACCTAGCAAGGGACAAAGGAGAACTGTATGTTGCTTCAGGTCCTGTGTTTTTAAAGGCTGCCTTGTTTCCTCCTTCATATTTTATGTAACCAGTTGCCTGCTGTCGTTGACTATTCAGTTTCCACTTTTCACTCCTTTAAATGCTCTTACTAAGGTAAGCATCTGTTTTCAGGAGTGGGTGTTTTGCAGGCTGAGTTCTTAGAAATTCGAGGGTAAAAGTGTGCCAGGTTTAATTGTATGGCCCGGTGGTTTCCAGAGGTGGTTCACACACCCTCCCCTGTGCCCTTGCAGATGATTCATGCTCCTGTAACTTGTGGGTTCCTTGGGGCATCTTTAGGGCAGTCCTAGTATTTTCACTGGCCTTAGTCCCTGTATGGCATGCAGTGTTGTCAATGAGCTAGTCTCAGTGCTCTTGGTACGCATTGGGGGACTTCAGTCCCAGGCTGGCTATGCTTGTGAACTGTCTTTGCACTGCATTGTGAACCTTGAGTCTCTGGACTTTTCAGAGGCAGCTCTCAGCCTTGGTAATTTTTTTCCTTCCTGGTGAGTTCCAGGACTCTAATTGGAGTTGGAATTAATTTAGGGAAAGGGTCAGAAAGAATACTTTTCCTTTTCTTTATTTTCCTCAAACAAAACTTAGTTTATTCTTTAATTAAAAGTAGCATTTACTATTGCAAAGATTACAGCAGCTTTCTTGTAACTATTTGCAGGGAAAATAAATTTATTTAACCTTTATTAATTTCTTGTCTGAAAACACCTGTGAATAGTAGAAAGGAATTTTAAGTTTCTAAACTATTTGGAATATTAATAGTTTTTATTGGAAAATGCTTTTGCCTGTTTGATGACTACCGTTGGCCTATTCTGGAAAATTTCCCCACATTAAAATGGTTTCACAACGTTAGCTAACTTGTGTTATTTAGGTTGATGTAGCTCAGTGTTTAAATTTTTAAAAAGTATTTTTAGTTGTAGATGGACATAATATCTTTATTTATTTGTTTTACTTATTTTTTATGTAGTGCTGAGGATTGAACCCAGGGCCTCACACATGCTAGGCAAGTGCTCCACCACTGAGCCACAGTCCCAGACCCTCAGTGTTTAACATTTGAAGTGACATGGTTGTAATGACTGTAAGTTCTCTCTAGAAGTGATTTTTTTTTTTCCCCTTTTTAATAGTGAGATAGGGTCTTGCTCAGGCTGGCCTCAGATCCTTGGGCCCAAGCCATCTCTCCCCTATTTCTGCCCCTTCGACTGTACTGCAGGCCTGTACCTTTGCAACTGGTGTGGAAATGGTTTTTATTTTGTTTGTTTGTTTTCAAGGTGGTGGGGATGGAACCAGGCCTCCCACATCCTGGCAAGTGCACCACTGAATCACATCCCCAGTTTTTTTTTTTTTTTTTAAAGAGAGAGTGACAGAGAGAGAAATAGAGAATTTTTTAATATTTATTTTTTTAGTTATCGGCGGACACAACATCTTTGTGTTGCTGAGGATTGAACCTGGGCCGCACGCATGCCAGGCGAGCACACTACTGCTTGAGCCACATCCCCAGCCCCAGACCCCCAGTTTTAATTCTGTTTTTTCCTAATGTTTCTCGTAATTGTAGCTTCAGGTATTGAATGGATCCTTTTTCTGGTTTTGTTGTATTTTATTTTTAGTAAATTGAACCTTTAATTTACTGTTGATGTGTTTTTGTTTCTCAGTCCTGTTTAACCTAACTAATGTCATTTCTAGATTTTCTTGTAAGTTTATTTTAAGCCTCGACTTATTTGATTCATTTAATGAACTTCCTTTTTTTGCGTTCGAGGTTATTGGGGATTTAACTAGAGTCACATTCCCAGCCCTTTTTATTTTTTGAGACAGGGTGTTACTAAGTCACTTAGGGCCTTACTAAGTTACTGGGGCTGGCCTTGAACTTGTGATCCTCCTGTCTCAGACTCCTGAGATTATAAGTGTGTGCCACCATACCCAGCTGTGTTTCCCCCCCCCATATATTTTTTAATTATAGATGGACACAATACCTTTATTTTATTTATTCAGTTTACATGGTGCTGAGGATCCAGCCCAGTGCCTCATACATACTAGGCAAGTACTCTACCACTGAATCACAACCCCAGTCCCCCTGGCTATATTTATTTATTTATTTTAAAATCAGACTTTTTCCTTGCCTTTTTTTTTTTCTTTATTCTCTTTTTAAATTTTTTTGTGGGGGGCCAGTATTGGACATGAAGCCGAGTGCTTTGTATGTGTTAGGCAAGAGCTCTTCACAGTCCTGATCACCTATTTTAAATTTATTTTATTTTTATTTTAAAAAAATATATATTTTTTTGTGGTACTGGGGATTTAACCAAGGGGTGCTTTATCACTGAACTGAAACCCCAGTCCTTTCTCATTTTTTAAAATTTTGAGACAGGGTGTCACTAAGGTGTTGAGGCGGGACTCAAACTTGTGATTGTCCTGTCTTAGCCCAGAGTTTCTGGGATTACAGGTGTGTACCACCACATCCGGAAAATTACCTATTTTTAAAATTTAATTTAATTCTTTAACTGGTACATAAAAATGTAAAAGTCATGCACATTAATGAGGTAATATGATAATTCAGAACATGTATACTTTGTGTAATGTTTAAATCAGATAAATCTTTCTCTTCAAACATTCACAGTTTAAAATGTTCAAAATCCTTCCTTTAGCCTTTTGAAATATGCAGTACGTTGCTGTCACATAGTTATTTACTTGCTTATGTCTGATTATGACTTAGTACCCATCGGTAGCCTTTCCCCTTCCCTCCCTCCTCACTTGTCTGTTTTATGTCTAGATATTGAGGTGCAGAGACAAGGCTGACGGCTTGGTTGGGAAGGTAGACTGACATGGGCAACAGCAGTCAGATGTCTCAGGCTTGTGCAAGAAATTTTACAGGGCTGGGGATGTGGCTCAAGCAGTAGCACGCTCGCCTGGCATCCGTGCAGCCCGGGTTTGATCCTCAGCATCATATACAAACAAAGATGTTGTGTCCGCCGAAAACTAAAAAAAAAAAAGAAAAAGAAATTTTACAAGCATAGTGGGTGTTTAAAAATCAAAATGGTCACTTTTCTCCAAGAGGTTGCTGGGAGGGGCCTGAAACAGTTCCATAGGGGAGGTAGCCATTGAGTCTTGGGAGAGGATGAAAGGGATGTCATTCATGAAAGTTGAGGGGACCAGTGGACTTAAAAGCTTCAAGCTACAGCTTTGTCCAATATGTTCTGGGAATTGCAAGCAGGTGGAATACGGTATATTGAGAAGTAGACAAGACCTAGCTCATGGTGTACTGCCATTCTAAGACACATGGACTTGATCTTTTGGTCATTTGGAGCTCTGAAAGATTTCAGCAGGAACATGATTAGATTTGTATTTGGAAAAGTTACTATTGACAGTAGCATGAGATTGGATTATTTGACAAGTGACAGGTCCAGTTTAAACTTTTAGAGTCACAAAAGGGATGAATTGCAGAACGAAATAAAAAAGCAAGTTCAGAAAGGAATGTTAAAGAAATAGACTTGTTAGCATTCAGTAATTGCTAGAATACAGATGATGAGGCAGAAGTCTAGGGTGTTTTCTGAGGATTGGACTGAAATAGAGAACATAGGAAGAGTCAGGATGGTTAGGACATGAGATCCTGTGGGTACAGAGGTACTCAGGGAACTGGGATGTGGAGATCCTGTGGGTACAGAGGTACTCAGGGAACTTGGATGTGGAGATCCTGTGGGTACAGCATTCAGGGAACTTGGATGTGGAGTTCCTGTGGGTACAGAGGTACTCAGGGAACCTGGATATGGAGATCCTGTGGGTACAGAGGTACTCAGGGAATCTAGATGTGGAGATCCTATGGGTACAGAGGTACTCAGGGAACTTGGATGTGGAGATCCTGAGGGTACAGAGGTACTCAGGGAACTGGGATGTGGAGATCAGGTAGACAGAGGTACTCTGGGAACTTGGAGTAGAGGTATCAGGGCTGTGAGGACTGATCAGGTGTTAGTCTGTGGGTGGCTCTGAAGTATGCTTTTTGGAAGAAAAACAATAGTATATGCTGTTGGGTTATATTGGTAGAAGAGGTGGGAGAAAGGAATACAGCTACAGGAGGGGACATGTAGGGCAATTTATATTATGAAATTTATATTATGTTTATATTATGTTTACTTAGCAAAGAAAATTTAAAAAATACAAATTGAGACTCCAGTTTACCGAGTTAGAAAAACTCAACTGAGTAAATCCAAAGAAAGCTGATGAAGGAAAAATAATAAAAAATATGTAGGGCTGGGGTTGTAGCTCAGTGGTAGAGTGTTTGACTAGTATGTGTGTTTGAGGCCCTAGGTTCAAGCCCTAGTACCACAGGAAAGAAAAGTATGGAAATTATTGAAACTAGAAAACAAAAAAGTGGTCCAGATACAGTCTCTAAAAACAAATACTGTTTTTTTTTTTGAAAACATGAATATGACAAAGTTCTGGAAAGGTTCATAGAAAAGAGAAGGTGAACATGAAAAACATGCACTGAAGAAAATATAACTACAAATACATTAAAAATTGAGCAAATCACAAATTGATACTGTGCCATAAAGTTTAAAAACCAACATAAAGTGGTTAATTTGTTAGAATAATATATCGTCAAAATTGACTCCATAGAAGTAGAAACAGATTTATAGCCATTAAAAGACATGATTAAGTTAACCCTACTAAAATACTAAACCAAACAAAAACTTGGCAAACTCAGATGATTTTTCTAGCCAACGTCTATCCAATTTCTTAAGATATAGAAGTGTGCAACCTATTCACAATGCTCTAGAAAGTGAGTAAATACAGAGAGTATGGTAGGGGCCTATAATTTGAATGGATATGAAAATTTAGAATAGAATTTAGCAAACATATCATTAGTGTAGTTTTAAAAAAATCATTACCAGGAGCTGGGATTGTAGCTCTGTGGTAGAGCATGTGCTTTTCAAGCACAAGGCTCTGGATTTAACCTCCAGTACCAGAGTAAAAGAGAGCCTCTACAATAAAAAAAGAGCACATTAAACTCATGTAGAGTGCAAATATTAGTCAACATGAAAAAGATCAAGCAGTTCAAGTTAAGAGATTAAGGGAGGAAAATTGATTGCTTGGAAAATTGCAGATGAAGCATTCATAAAGTCTAGCACTTGGCTAGCGGGTGTAAACACGTTGCTGGAGTACATGCTTAACATGCAAAAGGCTGTGGGTTCAATCCCTGGCACCAAAATTAAAATGACATTTATAATAAACATTTCTTTGCAAACTTGGAACAGAAGGTGAGAGATTTCCAGTAGAAACATAACAAACCCCTTATCTATCTATCTATCTATTTTTGTGGAGCTGGGGATCAAACCCAGGACCTTGTGCATGCAGGGCAAGCACTCTAGCAACTGTGCTACATCCCCAGCAGTGAAGTTTATAAACATTTTCTGTAAAGCCAGGAATGAGGCAAGAATTCCTATTATTGCCACTTTTATTCATCATTTCATTGAAGGTACTAATCCTAGTAATAAAAAAAGAACAAAATTGATAAAAGGTTGGAAAGGAAGATCATACTTTTGTTTACAAGTGGTATGATCATCTATATATGAAAACTCAAGTGAAGGCACAAACAGGCTAGTTAGAATTTAAAATATTCAGCAGAGCCTGACATCAAGATCAGGATGTAAAAGTCTTTTTTATTTGTATAAACTCAATAACAATAGTCATTGTAATTGCTAGAGGATACCTCCAGCAATAGCCAGATGAGTTAGTATGTCTTTGAATCTGACAAGATAAATAATGAACTTTCAAGAAAGTTTTTACAAGTGGTGCTGGCATTTGAACTCATGGCTTTGGGCATGCTGAGCATGTACTCTGCCATTGAGTTACATGCCCAGCCCTCTCACCTACCAGAGAAAGTTTTTTTGTTGTTGTTGTTTGTTTGTTTTTTAAATCTTTGTTTATTTTTATGTGATGCTGGGGAACAAATATGTGCCACCAGAGAAAGTTTTTAAAAATTATTGAAAAAGAAAAGTAGGCCAGGTATAGTGGCGCATGCCAGTAATCCCAGTGGCTCAGGAGGCTAAGGCAGGAGGATCGCTATTTCATAGCTAGCCTCAGCAAAAAGTGAGGCCCTAAACAACTCAGTGAGAACCCTGTCTCTAAATAAAATACAAAATGGGGCTGGGGATGTGGCTCAGTGGTCAGATACCCCTGAGTTCAATCTCTGGTACCAAAAAAAAAAAGAAAGAACAAGAAAAGTAGACCCAAATAATGGAGGGAAATACCACATTCATCGTTTAGGAAATGACAATATTATAAAGACTTCCCGAATTAGTGAATTTACTTTAATTTCCACTTAAATCTTAGCAGGAATTTCTGGGAACTTGTAGTTGGAACCTAAAATTCACATGGGAGATTGAAGAGCAGAGAATAGCCACAACAACTGTTTCCTTTTTTTGGTGGGAGGCGGTGCTGGAGATTTGGTGCTTTCCATTGAGCTATACCCTCAGCCCTTTTTATTTTAAATTTTGAGACAGGGTTTCAGTAAGTTGCTGAGTCTGGCCTTGAAGTTGATCCTCCTGCCTCAGCTTCCAGAAGTGCTGGGAATAACAGGCATGCACCACCACACCTGGCTAGCCAAGACCATTTTGAATAATAACAATAAATGGTAGACTTCTTGTGGTTGATAGCAAAATTTAAAGCTGTGTGGTACTAAGGTAGGGGGAGAGAGAGACAGTGATGAAACAAACAATAGAAGCCTAGAAACAAACCTAGGTACACATGCAAGCTTGCTGTGTGAGAGAGGTGGTATTGTAAACCCACCAGGAAAGGGTGACAGTTCAGTAAATGGGCTGGGCAATTGGCCGCCCGAATGGGGCAAGAGTATAAGTAGAGAGCTGGTTCCAGGCTTTCCAAACTAATTTCAAGTAGAGGAAAGACTGAAAGTAAAAAGAACTATAAAATTCATAGAAGAAAATTAAAAAGTCTTTATGGTGATAGTATTGGGAAGGGATTCCCAAATAATTCATACATACACAATCATGAAAGGAAATAGGTGATAGATTTAAATACATTAAAGTCAAGAACTATCAATCAAGGAAATGCAAGTCAAATTGAAGTGAGATGCCACCTGGTGCACAGTAGGATTGTTATAATAAACAACAGATAATGAGTGTTGGCAACATCGTGGAGAAATTGGAACATTTTTACACTGCTAGTGAAATGCAAAATAGTGCAACTGCTTTGGAAAAGAGCCTGGCAGTTCCTCAGAAGATTAAATAGACCCTGCAGTGGCACTTCTAAGTCTGTAGCCAAGAGAAATGAAAACCTGTCCCCACAAAAACTTTCACACATGTTCATAGGATTATGTACACTAACTGAAAAGTGGAAACCCAGACATTCACCATCTAATGAATGGATAAACAAAACATGTACAAGTTAGAGATCTTGTTCAGTGGAATATTTTTGGCAATAAAGGAATACAGTATCGTTGTGTACTACAACATGGATGAACCTTGAAAACATTAGTCTAAGTGAAGTCTAATTGCATTTATTTGAAATCAATGGGCAAATCTAGAGAGATGAGGAGCATCATTAGTGGTTGCTTCAGGGCTAAAGGAAATGTGGATTGCTGTAAAGGGTATGGAGTTTCTTTAGGGGTGATAAAAATGTTTGAAAATTATGATCTCTCCATACTCATGATGGTTGCCCAAATCTGTGAGTATATTAAAAACCATTGAATTGTATACCTCAGATGGGTAATTTGTATAGTCTGTGAATAAGAGATATCTCTAATAAAGCTATTTTTAAAAAGTCAAGAACTCTTTGTATGGCAAGGCATATCATAAACCATATTAAAGAAAACCCAGAGACTATAAAATTGTTAAAGATTCAAGAGGGGCCGGGGTTGTGGTTCAGTAGTATAGCGCTTGCCTGGCATGCATGAGGTAAGTGTGGGTCAGTACGATCCCTAGCACAACATAAAAATAAAAATAAAAAATAAATAAAGGTATTGTCCATCTAAAACTGAAAAAAAGAGAAAGAGAGAGCATGTAAAGAACATAAAAGGGAGGCTGGAGTTGTGGCTCAGTGGTAAAGCACTCGCCTGGCACATGTGAGACACTGGGTTTGATCCTTAGCACTACATAAAAATAAGTAAGTAAATAAAGTATTGTGTCTGTCTACAACTTGCGGAGGAGGGGGGCGGGGGCGGGGGCGGGGGCGGGGGCGGGGGCGGGAGCGGGAGCAGTAGTAGTAGTAAAAGACCAAACCATTTAGGCAGTTCACTTTTGAATAGACCCAAAAGGGTGATAAAAAAGTGAAGAGGTAGCTGGACCTGGGTGTGGTGGAGCACACCTGTAACCCCAGTGGCTTGGTAGGCTGAGGCAGGAAAATCAAAGTTCAAAGCCAGCTTGGCAATGGCAAGGTGCTAAGCAAGTCAAAAACAAACAAACAACAACAACAAAAAAAAAAAAAAAAACCAGAAAAAGGGCTGGGGATGCGGCTCAGTGCCCCTGAGTTCAATTCCTGGTTACCCCTCACCCCGAATAAAAAGGAGGTGCTGGGTTTCTGGAGGTGACGTTTAGAGTGATATATACCATTTTACATCCATCTAGTTGGCTCAATGTGGTATGACAGAACATCAAGGCTCAGCACAGGTATTGGGAAATAGAGCAAGGCCTTTTAGAGAAGGTCTCACTGAGTTGCTTAGCGTTTTGCTTTTTGTTGAGGCTGGCTTTGAATTCGAGGTCCTCCTGCTTCAGTCTCCCGAGCTCTGGGATTACAGGTATGTACCACTATGCCCAGCAAGAAAGGCCTTTAATTGCAGGTTCTGGGTGGGGGAAGTGTAACCTGGGACAACCTGCTTATAGAGCATTCTGGATCATATCAGGTCAGGTTGAAGGGCGACCCTAACTCCATGAATGACTGGAACTAGAGCCATTCTAGTACTCATTGTAAGTCCCTTTGTGGGTGAAACAGTGGGAAGAATCTAGCTGGGATATTTCTTTCTGTCCAGCCATCTATTTTGTAGTTGAATTATCTCAGCTACATTATATCTCAGGTAGCCATCTGGATATAAATCTATATCTACATTTATATCTAGATATGTATCAGTTACATTCAGAGGACTATAAGGGCATAGATCAAAAGATAAATCTCAGACACAGAATGTTAAGTGGAAATGTATGAGGGTTGACACATATCTATAATTCTAGTGACTCCAGAGGCTGAGGCAGGAGGATCGCAAGTTCAAGGCCAGCCTCAGAAACGAGTTCTTCAGCAACTTAGTGAGACCAAAAGGGCTGGGAATGTGGGTCATTCGAAAAAAAAAATTCAAATAGTGTTAGTAATTATATCTTCATATATAAACATGTAGTAAAAGTACAGAAAACATGCTTGGATAATGGTGCTTGCCAGTTTAAGGACTGAATTTTCATCTGAGGAGAGGGGGTAAATATTATTTTCCATCTCAGAGGGCTCCTGTGAAGACAGGAGGCCCAGCCTGGCTGGTCTGAAGTATGTATTTTGGGTTCTTAGAGTCTGTTCATTTACCTTTTTGTCTCTAAAATTTAAAAACTGGTACAGACTTTAAGGGGTTGCTTTTTGTGAATGTGGTATGCTCACACTTGTTGGTTGTGTGCCAGCTGTGTTTAGGAACCAGGGACAGGGCTGAAGACAGGCAGAAGATCTCTGCTTCAGTAGATCTCACAATGAGGGGACAGCATGGACAAGTGGTGGAATTTCAGGTGGACACTAAGCCTTGTGGAGGGAGCAAAGCAGGGAGCTGGGGCAGGTCAGTGTGGTCAGGGAGCCGTGGGGCAGAGGTCTGCTGTCCTGAAGAACATGCATGTGAGCTCTCAGGAAAAGCTTCTCAGGCAGGTGTAAAGGGTCACAAAATAGGTCATGCTTAAAAACCTCAAGCAAAATAAAATACTTAGGAATAAACAAAAGAAGTGTAAGCTTACACTACTAAAATGGAAAACATTGTTGAAATAAAGAAAATCTGAATAAATGGAAAGGACATCCCAGCCATGCTCGTGGACTAGAAGATGACACTGTTGAGATGATATTACTCCTAGCCCACCCTCAGATGGAGTGCAGCCCCCATCAGAGTCCAGTGGTGTGGGGGAAGCTGATGGTGGTCAAGTTGGAAAGGTCCACAGGGCAAGATCGGGCACGGTCACAGACTTCATCCTGGGTTGGTGGTCTCTTGGGATGTTTAAGCAGGGGAGTGATGAAATCCAGTATTTGGTATTTATTGAGTACCCACTGTGTGCCAGGTACAAGTGCACATGAATGATGGTTAGTCAGTAGAATGGTGTCGAATAAACAGAATTTAGCTTTTTTGTGGTGAGAAATGAAAACATTTTTAATTTATTTCTGTCCAGTGACATACTTAAACATCTTTTTAAGTAATATGGAAGTAGTGATATTCATTATAGATATTTAGATGGTTCAGTCTGAAAGACAGTGCGTATCTTTCAAAATCTAACCACTTTGAGGCAATAGCAGTCAGCGTTTACTGCTTTTTCCTTCTAGTCTTTTAATTAATTAATTAATTAATTAATTTTGGTGCTGGGAATTGGATCCAGACCCTTGCACATGCCAAGCATTTGCTCTTCTTCCACTGAGTCACAGTACCAGCCCCTTGAATGAATTTATTGGTCAGTCATTTCTCAGGTTCAACTACAAGTGTCTCCCCTAACACCCAGCACTACTAAAGGAAACAAAAGTGAGAATCAGTCTACATGTTTGATGATCCATTTCTTTCAGGTGGAGCTGGTCACAATAATGTTGAGCGCCAGCCCCCTGGAGAGCCTGAAGCTGCATGTCAGCAGTCGGCCCCCCCTGGTGGTCTTCATGATCAGCGTGAGTGCCATGGCAATAGCGTTCCTGACCCTGGGCTATTTCTTCAAGATCAAGGAGATCAAGTCACCTGAAATGGCAGAGGTCAGTATGTTCTAACTTCTCTTGGGCTTACGGGTGGAGAAGTGCCTCTTGACTCTCTGCATGTCTTTGTTTAGTTGTGAGTTTTTGCTCCTGGTGAGAAACATGGGTTTTTATTCAGAATTTTCTGTCTTCTACCCCTCAACTCACTTTGTTAGGAAATATTATTGTTTGATTTAAATAATGCTGCTGGTTAATATTTCAACAATAAAACAGATGTGGTTTGGAGAGTATATTTTTAAAATGATTTGTTTCAAGAAGCTAGAGAATTCACTTCTTTGATATTTATAATTAAGTTGCTCACTGCTATTTGCAAAAATTGAAAATTTGGTATTTCAAAGTCACACATCCTCATTGAATTTTATCAGCTGTTCTGATGGCCTTTTTATTGGCCAAGAAGGGATTCTAAAGAAATTTGAAAGTAGGATCTTATTTCCAAATATATATCTCTTTTTTTAATCATGGAAATCTTCAGTTATTTATAAACTTGCCATTTAGATTGTACATTTTCAACAATTTAAGTAAGTTTTGGGGGCACTAATCTTTAGGCATATAATAGTTGGGACACATGTAGTGAAGATTTTGAAAGCTGTGTATGTTATATGTTAGAAAACAACAAATTTAATAGTTCTTGTATAGAATTAGCTAACTTAATTCTTCCTCTCTCTTGTCTCTACCCGAATCCTTAAAAGTTGCTGTAATCACATTAAAGCTGAAAATGGACATTCTAGTCACAATCAGATCTCTGCTACATCCTGGCATTTCTTACTTGCAGAGCTCAAACTCCTGTGGAATATGCAACCAAGGCCAATGGTTAAGATTTATTCTGGGGGCTGGGGTTGTGGCTCAGTGGTAGAGCGTTTGCCTAGCACATGTGAGGTGCTGGGTATACTCCTCAGCACCATATAAACATAAATAAGCAAAATAAAGGTATTGTGTCCAACTATAACTAAAAAAAAATTAAAAAAAAAAAAAAGATTTATTCTGGGCAATGAGCCCTTGATAGTCAAAGTGGCTCCTGGCGTTGGCTTTGGCTGGCCCTTCAGCATGGGATTTGGAAAGGCAGGAATGCATGGGAAAATTTGGGGCTGCAAATCAGAACTTAATTCTTCCTTCAACAGTAGAATTGAGAGCCCCTAATATGCTCTGGGCCTTGGTTTTTTTCATGTCTGCGATATGCTGGGATAAGATTAGAATGTTCACTTCTCAATCCTGATGTTTCTACTGAGTTTGTAGGCATTAGGAAAAATGAAATATGATATATCCATTTATCTTAGTAAATGTCAACATACAGTTGTACTGATGCTATAAGATAGATTTCCTGACTTCCTGGGGATTACTCAAATGCTTTTAAAATTAATACTGTTTGCTTCTAATTCCAGTGGCTTGGGAGGCTGAGGCAGGAGGATCTCAAATTCAACGCCAGCTTTAGCAACTTAGTGAGGCCCTTTCTCCAAAGAAAAAGCAGGGCTGGGGATGTGGTTAAATGCCTCTGGATTCAGTCCCCATTTACCCTCTTACCCCTGCAAAAAATCTCTGGGTTTCTGTTAAATTTAAAATAGATTCTTGTTGGATTCTTTATAGATACTGGCATCTGTGGGGCTGGGGATGTGGCTCAAGCGGTAGCGCGCTCGCCTGGCATGCGTGCGGCCCGGGTTCGATCCTCAGCACCACATATAAACAAAAATGTTGTGTCCGCTGAGAACTAAAAAATAAATATAAAAACATTATCTATCTCTCTCTCTCTCTCTCTCTCTCTCTCTCTCTCTCTCTCTCTCTCTCTCTCCTTTAAAAAAAAGATCCTGGCATCTGTTTCTCTATGACATAATCAACTGTGTTTTAAAAACTGTATTATGATTTAAGTCATTGATGCATGACAGCAGGATATGACATTAGGAGAGAAGTCTGGAGCTGGGGATGCAGTTCTGTGGTCGAGCACTTGCCTGGCCTGCACAAGGCCCTGGGTTCTATTCCTAGCAGTGCAAAAAAAGAGAGAAAGAACAGGAAGAGGAGGACAGCACTGCAAACACACTCTGTGCCCTTCCTAAAGTGGGAGCAAGCACCAGATGAGCATCGGGCTTTACTGCTGTTTTGTGTTCTAGGAAGAGAAAGCAGTGTATGTAGAATTAACCTGTTGAGGAATTGTTTTAAAAAATTATCATTGTAACTCTTGAATGAATTTGGATTAGTGCTTTTATTATTTAGTACTTTTTTTCAAGTTTGATTCTGAAGCTAGATCTTCTTTTAAAAAGTATAATAAGCTGGGTTTAAAAAAAAAACACATTTTTCTCAAATGTTTGTTTAATCTTACAAGGTATTTGCTGTTTCATGGCACAGTAGTTTTTCTTTTTGGTGTGCATGTGGCAGTGAGTAGGCAGACTGCACTGTCCTGCCAGTGTATGGTGGTGGTGCAGCGATTGACTCCACATCATGGGCTTCTCTTGTGAGGTGGCACCACACTGAGGGTTATGACTGTGTCCCTGCGGTAGGAGACTCTGGGACTGCTCACGTTTCTTTCTCTCTATCTCACTTTACTGAAGGATTGGAATACTTTTCTGCTGCGGTTTAATGATTTGGACTTGTGCGTATCAGAAAACGAAACACTAAAACATCTATCAAATGACACCTCAACTCCGGAGAGCACAATGACCAGTGGGCAGTCCAAAGTGTCCACTCAGTCCCCCCAGACCCTGGAGGACTCAGGCCCAGTTAACATCTCAGTTGCAATCACCCTAACTCTGGACCCACTCAAACCCTTCGGAGGCTACTCTCGCAACGTCACCCATCTGTACTCGACCATTTTAGGACATCAGATTGGACTTTCAGGTGTGTACGTGATAGTCAGCCACATATGGGTCTATTCATAATACTGTTTGTTTTTGCATGTGTGTCTCCTTTCGTTGAGCTTAAATTCTGAGGTCAAGAAGGAAGCATGTGTACCACATGTTTTCACTTAGTAAAGTACTGAGCATACCGTAATCTCTTTCTAAAAGCTTGTAACTAAAATCAGAAACTGATGGGCTGGGAGTTAGCTCAGTGGTAGAGCACTTAACTCGCACCTGTGATGTCTTGGGTTTGAGCTTCAGCACCATACACACCAAAAAAAAGAAAAAGAAAAACTTTAAAGTCTGTTTGTGGTCTTAAAATTCACCCTTGAACAGCAGTCTGATTTTACTTGGATTTTTTTTGCAGGGGGGTTGGTGGAGATTTGCAACAATTTGAAAAAACTTACAGATGAGCTGTGTAGCCTAGAAATATTGAAGAAAATATAAAAATTGTAGATATGTTAGTAAATTTTTTAAAAATGTATTTTTTTTAGTTATAGGTGGACACAATACCTTTATTTTATTTTTTGTGTTGCTGGGGATCAAACTCAGTGCCTCACCCATGCTAGGCAAGCGTTCTACCACTGAGCCACATCCCTGGCCCTGTTGGTAATTTTTTAAAAATAATTTACTACCTTAAAATATGTCTTTTATAAAAAGTTCAAATTTATCAAAATGCATTTTGTAAACAGAATTGTATGTGTTGACATTTGCAGACAAGAGAAATGTGAGCAAACCTAAAACGTGGCATTAAATTGTAACTGCATAAAACTAACTGTAGTACACACTGCAATGATTTCATAGTCCTTTCTTATTGCTGTTGTGATCTCAAGTGTTATAAGTATCCATATAAGTTAAGATACTGGGTGGCGCTCATCATTGCTGAGTGAGCAGTTCCTCTCTTCACTAGTTCAGCACGTTGTAGTAAACGTGATCTCGCTGTACTAGTGTGTCAGTCCACATGTATACTATAGATACAGCACACAACCTGTGCTAATCAACTGCATTGTCTGTACAGCTTCTAGTCAATGCAAGATTGAGTTAAGTTCTTAGGGACTCAAAAGTTATATTCAAATTTTCTACTGGGTGGAGGGTAACCCTTATGTTTTTCAAGACTCAATTGTATGTACAAACACATAATTTTCATTGAGTCTATCCTGTGGAATTTTCAGTACTTACCATGAGGACATTGTCTTTAGTCTACTTTCCTCCCTGCTCAGTGCTGAGAACTGAAGCCAGAGTCTCATGCATGCTAGGCAGGTGCTCTACCATACCTGAGCATTTTTTGATTGCCCATTGTTAGTCCTGTGCTACCTGCTGGGAGAACTAGAAACAGTCTAAGATCTGACCTGTTCCCCTTGGAATTTTGGGATTACAGAAGAGACAAAAATAACATGAGTTAACATATCTATCAGGCACTTAAAAATAGTTTGTGGCACAAAAGAAATGCTGTATAAGTACTTGTTAGATAATATGAAAACTAAACACCTATAAAAACAAAACATGGATACTGTCCTTTGACTAATGCTACATCTGTGAGGTACTGATGGTTCTGGAGGACAAAAAGGCATTGGAAGTGGAAAAATCAGAAAAGGCTTCATGTGAGATTCTTGGAAGATTAACCTTTGACTCTTTGTTTACTGAAAGCTTTTTTTGTAAAGTCCTTAAAGGAATTTGTAGTGCCTGCCTGTCTCCTGTTGCCTGTTAGAGAGCTAATCCCATGGTAATGAAGACTTCTGGGTTTTCCATGTAGCAAGCATGCATATCATCTTCTCACACAATATAGAACTTCTTCCTTTTAGTTTAAGCTCTATCACTAATCAGTCCCAATATCTTTCTTAAATCTGATAGACCTCTGTATGTAAAAAGGGAACATTAACCCTTCTGTGGCCACATTCGTGGGATATTGGTGACTTACAAATGAAGTCAGCAGACAGAAGCAACTTGAGAATGCTGTGTGCTGCAGGGTGTAGAACAGCAATGCAAATTCCCCTAGCCAAGCTCTCCAGTGCAGATGCCACCTTGGCTTTGGTTGGCATCTCAGGCCCTGGGTGAAAAGGGGCATCTCTTCGTGTGCCACTTGGTGGCTCTGCTAGTTGAACAGGTCTCATGCTTGGGATCAGGACTGTTCCCACAAAGGCAGTTGGCAGGTAATTCCTGGGTGGGTTTATATTCATGACTCCCTTGAATCCCAGAGAAGAATGTATGAATTCTTGCCATTATTTAAAAAAAAAAAAAAAAAAATGGGTTTGTCTTTCACAGGCAGGGAAGCCCACGAGGAGATAAACATCACCTTCACGCTGCCTGCAGCTTGGAGCTCAGATGACTGTGCTCTTCATGGTCACTGTGAGCAGGTGGTGTTCACAGCCTGCATGACCCTCACAGCCACCCCTGGGGTGTTCCCCGTGACCGTGTAAGTATCTCTACTCCTGTCTGATAAGCCATTCCAGACATCTGAGGGTGCAAATTGGACCTTACTTTCTATTAAACACATTTTTATTTCTGAAACCTGCTGCAGTTTTCTGAGCATCGGTGTCGCTTTATGTTTAAGGTGTTCTTTCTTGGGCTTTTGTGCCTCTCTCTATATATAGGAGATAATGATCTGTAAAGAAATATGTGAGATATGCAAGATAAATCCTATACTTACAAGAGTTCTGTGCTGAATACTGAGGAATTATACTGGGATATATCTATTTTAGACATTTAGAGATTTGCAGGATGAGGTCAGAAAATGAATAATTCCTAATGCAAAAATTTGTATGTAAAGCTTTGAGTTGTAACTAAGAATTTTGGTAATTTGAGAGTAGGTGTAAAAGGAGAATCAGTGGCCACATCAGATGTGAGATGACAGTGAGTTGAATTCTGAAGGCAAGACTCCATTGCTCAACACTCAGACGTCAAGTGCCTGTAATTTTCCTGTTACATGTTTATTTAAAAAATAAGACTGAAACTACACATATAATGTTCATCCCAAAGAAGCATGTGTATTTCCCACACGTATCATGTTGAGGATGCCTGGTGCAGCGGGAGTGGGTCGCTGATGGTCTTTCCCTGTGCTTGCAGGCAGCCACCGCATTGCGTTCCTGACACTTACAGCAACGCCACACTCTGGTACAAAATCTTCACGACAGCCAGGGATGCCAACACAAAATATGCTCAAGATTACAATCCCTTCTGGTGTTACAAGGGGGCCATCGGAAAAGTCTACCATGCTTTGAATCCCAAGCTTACAGTTATTGTTCCAGATGTAAGTGAAATGTGTGTGTGTCCTAGAATGGGGAGTGTAGGCCCTGGTTACTTCCTAGGGTGAGCTTAGTCCCTGTGACTCTAGATTTCCAGCTGAGGTTGTCCTGGGTAGAATAAAGGAGATTTGGAAAAACAGGCCACCTTTTTGGCTAAGAAAAATTTGATTATTTTCTTTATTTATTGTTTTGCCCAGCAACTGCTATCCCCTAACCTGTAGGACTTGCAAGAGATGTTTGCATGGTCTCACTGATGCCTGCAACCATTCACAGAATATGTGGTTAGTGTCAACAGGAGCAATAGATAGTTCTGTTTGGAATTCAGAAAGGTAGGCCTTGGAGGAGGCGTGAGTCTTGGGCAAGGTGTTGCAGTCTGAATAGGTCTGACTTGAGGAAAGGAGGAGAAAGCCCTGCTGTCTGGTTGAGAAGGTGCTATGCTAGCTTCCTCCTGGTGAAGGCTGCACTGCTGTTCTCAGGCATTAGGTGGAGTTCTCTCTTTAGGCCTGGCCCTTTCCCTTTTCTGTGGCTCTTGTTCATATGTGTGGCACTGGGGTTTGAACCCCAGCTCCTTTTTATTTTTTATTTTGAGAAAGGGACAGAGTCTCACTATTTGCCCAGGATGGCCTTGAACTTGCCATCCTCCTGCCTTGGCCTCCCAAGTCACTGGGGTTATAGGTATGGACACCACACCTGGCCTCTATGGCTCATTTTTATCAAGTGTGGGAGTTGGTAGGTCAGGGACCTCCAGAACTGAGCAGGAGAGATGCGGCTGGTGAGCAGGTACCAGGTTCCAGAAGGCCCTCCCTGCCTAGCTGAGGCATTCAGCCTTTCTCCTGGGGCAGATGGTCACGCCTTTGTTGGGCAGCAAGGCACTTGTAAAGCAGTGCATTAAAAAGATGGTTCTGCCACCTGGGACATGTTAATGGGAAGGAAAAGGAATGGAAGCATGTCTGGGTTTCTCCCACAAGCAGCAGGGCCTGGTGATAGATTGCATATGGGGGGTTGCAGAGGAAAGAACCCAACAAACCTCAACATGGTCAGCAAGGAACTTACGAAAATGGTAAAATGCAGAAGGAAGGAAGCTGGCTCTGGGGAGGGTGAAGTGCCGAGGCCCTTCTGGTGGACTCAGGCTGGAGCCTTCAACCTGAAGGCAGTCGGGGAAAGAGAAGAGAGGGGGCTAAAGACAGGTGTTGGGCCTCCACAGGGAGGAGGCCTGGGAAGATAGGGTGTGGGCAGTGTGGGCTATAGGCCAGGCAGAGGAAGGAGTGGGTGACACACTGCTGAAAGACAATGCGCCTCCACTGAATGGGCGTCAGCTGTGGGGTTGTGATGACAAGCGAGGCCTATGTTGCAGCTTGAGAGTGAGGCTGATGCCAGTCTGGAGCTGGGAATCCCAGCTTCAGAAACTCAGTGTTAAAGTCATTCAGAACTCAGTGCAGATGTTTCTGTTTTTTTTCTCGTTTATTTAGGATGACCGTTCACTAATAAATTTGCATCTCATGCACACCAGTTACTTCCTGTTTGTGATGGTGATAACCATGTTTTGCTATGCTGTTATCAAAGGCAGACCCAGCAAATTGCGTCAGAGCAATCCTGAATTTTGTTCCGAGAAGGTAGGTGAGCTGGGGATGGAGTCTGGCCCAACACTTTGCTGGAGGGTATTCTGTATATGGATATTCCCAGTTAGTTCTTTACCCCACTTATTGTGAGCAGCACCATTTCTCCAAAGAAGTCTGTCCCTGACTTTTCATTACAAGTAGTCTTTACCTGACCCTGAATTATGATATTGGGTTTTCAGCCATAGACCCAGGCTCCTTAGCAGTTCAGAGGTGCCGACCACGGCACGTGCTCTGAAGCCCCCTTGGAGAACCACTGATCAAATGGGCTGCTTTCTGCACCTCTCAGCACAGTGGTTCCACAAGTCAAGTGCTGCTTGCAGAAGACTTTAGACTTCTAGTAATTCCTGCCTAGGTGAGATTGTTTTTTAAGAGGCTGAATAAGTCCCCACCTGATCAATGCATGCAGTCAGTGTGTCCTGATCTCTGGGAGGTTGCTGGAGTCCTCATGGGCCTCGCTGTTGGACTGGATCGCCTCTCTTGCTCTCTTCTAGGTGGCTTTGGCTGAAGCCTGAATCCCGAAGCTTCCAGTTTTCTGAGAGAGACTGAGAACCATAATGATTGCCTGCTGAACCCAGCCAGGGCCTGGCCACTCTGTGAATACATGATCTTGCAGCGTTGGGTTATTCCAGCCAAAGACATTTCAAGTGCCTGTAACTGATTTGTACATATTTATAAAAATCTATTTGGAAATTGGTCCACGATGCACGTGCTTGGCACTGGGTGCAGCCGGAACTCTTCAGCCTCACCTGGGGGGCCTGTGGACTTGGGATAGATATGCATAACACTAGAGAGCTCCTGTGTCCTACTGCAGGGGAACAAGTCTTGGTGTTTTTAACCAAGGTCACAGGTGTCTCACTGCTGGTGGGGTTGAGGTTTGCTTTGGTTCTTGTTTCAGCCCAATGTGTACAGAATGTTTGAAACAGTCTGCACCTTTGATATGATACTGCATTTCCAAAGCCACCAATCCATTTTGTGGATTTTGTGTGTCTGTGGCTTAATAATTATAGTAACAACAAAGATACCTTTTACTTCATTTTGCTTGCAAGGAAGCATACCTATCTTCTGTTTTTGTTTTTGTTATTTTTTTTAAAGAAAAAATAAAATAGTCACATTTTAATACTACTCTAGTTAGGACAGATTTGTGCTTTTATCTTGAGTAAAAAGTGAAATATTTAAAAATCACCTATATGGTAAAGATCTAAGTTTCATTTCCATGTGGATGGTGAGGAACCTGGTTTTCAAGTTGGCACAGAATGTTCTTCTGTCTTTTTTCCTTTTGTTGCTCCTTCCCTCTGCATAAAAGTTAAAGCAGCTTCCTCACCCAAATAGCTTACAAATTAAGTAAGAGGTCCTAGAGTAGAGTGACAGCTCGCTGGTCTACTTCTGGCCTGCAGACAGTGGTATAGGAAGAGAGAATGAAATGTAGTGGTCAGGAAAGGGTTTCTCATTTGTTTTTGGAAATGAGATTGATTTTTGGTTTCCATTTGTTTTTATATAACCAACACATCTTCAGGAGGAGAAAGGCAACTACTATATCGTGAAAACCCCGCCTGTGAAATTTGAAGGGGTGCAGTTTTGATTTGCTTTTTGTCAGGGAGGACCAGAAATGTTTGATTACCTAGTTCCTCTGTCCCTTTTTTTGCCCTCTGGTCCTCCGATATTTAAACAGAAGTGTGCATTATTTTCTCCAGTCCCTGTTGGTATGTTGTTGCTGTGTTTCTCAACAACTCTGCCTTAATAACTCATTGTCGTTGATGACTTCTGTGTCCTCCCAGGCACTGTCAGAGCAGAAGGGCAGTTAAAACCGTGGACAGGACCACCAGCTCTTCTTTCCCTTCACTTTAGGTCTGAGGTCTGTTATAAGTTAGAATTAGTTCCTGCAGCCTGAAGTTCATTGACCCAGAACATTTTATACCAGGCCTTTTTGAATGGAAAACAGTTGTGGGCTTTTATTGAGATTGTTAAAAAATAATCATCGTAGCTATTTGATATGTTAGTATTTCTTCTTCTTCTTTTTTTTCCCCCCTTTTAGTACATTTCAAGCACAGTAACAGTTTTTGTCTATACAGTTTTTATTTTTTGGTATGATGTGAGTTGCTTACATGATGGATGACTAATTTGTTAATTTAGTTTTTTCTTGAGAGACTTTGAGAGTGCAATGAGACAAGATTGAGAAAGAGCCATTTGGCCAGGCCTTTAGAAATGTCAGTATCATTTGAACCATCCTATTTTAGATTAAACTGCTACTGAATTAATAGAATCCCAATGAAGTGGAGTTGTAGGAATAGACTCATAACTGGAAGAGTAATGTAGAAGGAAAAAGACAAGTGAAAAAGGTCAGTTTCACTGCTTTGTTCCATCCAGCTAGTTGCCAGTGTTAATTGCCCTTGCTTTAATTACAGGGAGTGCTGGAATCTGTAACCAGGGGAGGGACACGTTAGGCATGGGGAGAGAAAGTGCCAGAAGTACTTGGGCAGTATGTCTTGTCCTGAGGCCAGACATACACTTTACAATCCAGCATTCACCACAGCAGGTAATTCTCGAAGATTTAAAGCAACACAGGCTGGTGTGTGAAGGAAGGCCTGGGAAGAGGAGAGGCCCTGGGCCAAGAGCCTTTCACAGACCCTCAGGAAGTTAGGGGCCTGTTACTGTTGGGGCGCATGCATTCAAGGCTCAGTCCTCAGCTTCCTCTTGCTGGTGGACTCAGGATTAGAAGGGGTCATGGGGCCTTTTGCCATTCAGGGGTAGCAGCACTGGCTTGTCCTTGGGCATCTTGGACTGGAGGTCCATTCAGAGGTCAGCAACTTACTGTTAAAATGGTTGTTCAGATCATATTGATCTCTTTCCTTTCCCTTTTGTCCTGTCACTGTATGACTCGAATCAGTTTTGATTCTATTTGTAAGTTTTCTCATCGTTAGGAACCTGCTATTTCTGCTGTGTGTTCTCTGGCGGTGTGTCAGGATTCAGCATACTGGTTTTCAGCCCTCCTGCAGGCACTGGGGTCATGAGGGCCAGCGGATCCACTTCACTTATCTTGCTGCATGATGGTCAGAAGCTGATCTGTTATGGCATTCAACTCCCTGGTTAATTTTCTGTGTTTGAAGTATGTGCATATGTGCTTTACAGAATAAAACATCTGAATTTATTTCCAGTGTCTCCTTTTCCTCCAGTTTGATGGGCATTTTCTGAGGGAAGAACATGTGCAATAAGCAATTGAGAGTTTTTTGCACCTGTTTGTTTGAAGCATCACCTGTTATTAGGATGAGTAGTAGGCATTGTTCCTACTAAGGTGGCCTCACGAAGCCTGGGTCTTTTTCCTAAGAGCACAAAACCTCTTGTCTTTTACAAGGTCGGTAAGAGCTGACAGACCTGACTCAGATTCTCCCCAAGACTTAAGCAGTGCACAGTGGGGAGCATTGAAGAAATAAGGGAGTTAAGGATGCCCTTCCCTTCCTGTGTGCACCAGGCCCAGTTAACAGCAGACTGCAGTCCCCTCTGCTGTCTCCGGGCTCCTCAAGCTCTGTTCTTCCTCTGCCACCACAGACATGACATCCTCTGTAGCTTCTGAGGCAAAAGGAAGGTTGTGTTCACTAATACAGATTCTTCTCCTCTCCAGTGGGCAGAGGTTCCAGTCCTTCTCTCACCCTGCAGCTAGATGCCAGGTTCATGAGGTCAGTCTCAGGGCCAGGCTTAGCATTGAGAAAGGTGATACCTCAATGGACTCTTTGTCTCCACCTCCTTCGCCACTTCCTACCTTCTTTCTGTAACAGATGGGACACTGCTTGGAATGTCTTGTGCTACTCACTTCTCTTTGCTTGTACTCTTATCTTGTGCATGAGGTTTGCCTCCCATCATTACATAGACCACATCTCCTTTGTGTATTTACAGGCTATATAAAATCTGATTCATACTAGGTTCTCAAGTTAGAGATTTTACTTTAAAACCATTTCATTTTCCTTCTGGGCTTACTGTGCTTTAAGTTCCTGTAGACTCACAGATGAGCAAGGATTACCAGGAAAGTGGAATGAATACACAGACCAGAGGAACTCTGCAGCTAGCTGAGCTTCTTGTGAGCTTTGTTGCTGTCTCAGAGAAATTTCTCTGCTCATTTGTGAGAACCCCTCTTCTTTTCACCACTAAAGATCTGAAAAACTTATACCATTCTAGTTGCAATTTGAGGGGTGTAGATGAGTGGTTTGAAAATGGAAAAATAGATGGCAGTTAATTGCTATGTTGAAGAGGAGGGAAGGGGTGGAGTTTTGTTTTGATATTCAGGTTCTTTGAAGAGCCTCCTTTGTTCATTCAATAACAAATATTTCTTGGGTTCCTTCCCCTTGCGTGCCAGTCACTGACAGTAGGCAGTACGATACTTCATAGACACAAGGCTCCCCTTCTGAGCCCTTATACCTTCTAGCTGGGGAGACAGTTCATCAACATAGAAATAATAATCCAATGTCAGGTAGTGATGATATAAAGATTTCCTGGGTAGAGCAGGTGGACATCGTACCTCGGTTGGGGTGGTCACAGGGCATCTTGGGAGATGAACAATTTGAAGATAAATGTGAGTGTTCAGGATGGAAGCATTCCATGTGGAGATTAGAGGCCCTGGTTTGTTGCTGATTGGAGAATGGTAGAGACCTGCAGGGACATGTTTTCCACCTGAGGACAGGATCATCCTGGTTGCCACTTGATGGCTTCAAGAGGTGTGGTGTGCAAGAGGATTTTTCCCTGGCTGTCTAGGAGGACGGTTATCTTTTGGGACATGGGGACTAACAAAGCAAAAGGAGGCTCCCTTGAGCTTTGTTCTTCATAACAGTGGTGATGCCTGAGCTGTGGCTTCTTAACCCCCATTGGGTTCATGGAAACCAGCCTCTGGAAGGATGTTTATCACCAAAACAAATGTCATGCAGGGACATGCAGGTCAAGTACATGCAGGTCAGGTAATCTCCCTCACTGCATATGGCATGCACTGATAGTTTTAAAACTTTCTGTTTTATTAAAAAGTGGGTTGACTACTAAATTGATTGCATGGTTCATAAATGGAAGGCAGCCATGGTTTCAGAAATTTATTTAGATGATCTCTGAGACCCCTTAAACTAGCTGAGAGAGTTCTGAGTAAAAGCCTACATTCTAGCTGTCAAGAATTAGTTTTATCATTTGTACAAAGTTGCAGTATTTCTAAGTCTTGGAGACTTGGCCAGACCTCATTTTAAAGATGAAGAAGCCATTAATCCAAAGAAAAGAGACTGGCCCCAGGCTGGGGGTGGTGGCTCAGTGGTAGAGTGCTTACCTAGCATGCATGAGGCACTGGGTTTGATCCTCAGCACCACATAAAAACAAACTAGTGTATCTACCTAAAACTAAAGATACATAAATTAAATAAAAGACTGGCCCCGACGCTCCCAGTTAAAATTTCTGTGCCTTTAAATGTTTTCTCCACCAAACTGCTTGTCACTACCAGCCCCTTCATCTGCAATCCAACTCCCAGCTTACATCCTGGATCTGGAAGACCTTTCCAAAGGCACTTGGCTCTTCATTCTGTCCTTGTTCTCCACCTGGATCTTGGTGACTGCATTGCAACATGTTGGTGACCATAGGACTGGATCACAGGCCTCATCTCTGCAGAAACTGAATGACCAGCTCAGCACCCAATGGACACTGTTCTCTGCATGGTGGACCCTTACCATTGGTAGACAGGCCTTGCCTCTTTCCTGGCCACTGTTCTGCTCCAGCCTGCCCTAGGGGCCAACCTTGGACACACTTGGGACATCAGGGATCCCTTGGCCTTCCCTGAAATGTAACTGAATTATTCCCAGACTCCTCTTTTTAAGACTTCTTTTATCTTAAAGAAGATCATCACCAAGAGATGATGAAGGGATTAGATGCTTGTGCCTGTAAGTCACTGTGACTGGGGCATCGATCCGTGCAGGTCAGGTGCATGAAGGTCAGCGGTACACGTAGGTCAGGCAGCGAGCAGTACATGCAGGCCACTCCTATGATGGCACTGCTGGAGTTGGGTGTTATTTTGTTTTGGTAAGTTTCCCAGTAAAACATACATACTCTTTCCCAATTTACTTGCATTCCTGGAAAATAAAGTATATTTAAAGTGAGCAAAAAATAGTTTGTGCAAAATAGAGTTAGCTCGCAGGCTCAAATGACTTAAGATTTTTTCATCTTTACATGAATGTTGGGAAAGACTAGAAAGTGTAATAGATGACATATCTTGGCATTGTCAGAGTTTACTGTCTAGGAGCAGACCACTAATCACCATGAGCAGGAATGCCTCAAATTTCCAGTGTGTCCCCTGGGAGTGGCATCACTTAGAATCAAGACTTCAGAATTCTGCTGAAGTTGAAAAAAGTTCCCTGTGGCCTCAGCTTTTAACTTTAAAACTGCTGTCACTCCCTGGCCCTCATGGGCCACCTGCCTGTGGTCGGTAGTTGTTCCTCCTTGGTTAGCCTGACTTCAGTCTGGACCTCAAGACAGTGCTGGGGTTTAAGGAGGTCCTGCACTGACCATGCTACAGGAGGAAGCCCTGCCCAGGTCCGTCTGGCATTCAGGTAGGCCAGCTTCCACCCAGGCAGGCACTGAAGCTGGGAGACAGTGCTGTTATTCCTCTTTTTTTAAAAAAAAAATATATTTTTTATTTGTTCTAATTACTTATACATGACAGTATAATGCATTTTGCTACATCATACTTACATGGAGTATAACTTCTAATTGCCTGATAGTCCATGATGTATAGTCACACAGGTCATATAATCATATGTACACATAGGGTAATGATGTCCTATTCATTCTACTGTCATTCCTACCCCCTGACCCCTTCCTCTTCCTTCACTCTCCTCTGTCTTGTTCAAACTACCTCTGTTCTCCTTCCACCCGTTGTGAATTAGCAGCTGCATATCAGAGAAAACAATTGGCCTTTGGTTCTTTGGGATTGACTTATTTTGCTTAGCAGAATATTCTCCAGTTCCATCCATTTACTGGCAACTGCCATAATTTCATTCTTCCTTAGGTCTAAGTAACATTCCATTGTGTATATATTACCACAGTTTCTTTATCCATTAAACTGTTGAAGGGCATCTAGGTTTGTTCCATAATTTAGCTATTATGAATTAAGCTGCTATAACATTGATGTGGCTGTGTCACTGTAGTAGACTGGTTTTAAGTCCTTTGGGTATAAATCTTGGAGTGGGATAACTGGGTCAAGTAGTGGTTTCATTCCAAATTTTCTAAAGACTGAGGAAGACCTGGTGATAGGAGAAGGTTCAGTGGGTGGTGGGTCCCCACAGTCTTCAGTTTCTCTCTCCAGCATTCTGCAGTTTTCACTGTACAGGTTTCTCACTTCTTGGTTAGATTTATTTCCATTTTTTTAATGTTATTGTGAATGGAATTGTTTCTCTGATTTCTTTCTCAGCAGATTCATCATTAAAGGGTAGGAGAGCTGATGCAGGAGTGCTAGTGTGTCCTGCTTTGCAGAACGTGCTCATCAGTTCTGGAAATCTTCTGGTGCAGGGTGTTTTTTTGTTTGTTTGTTTGTTTTTAATAGAGTTTTTTTTCTATTTGTCTTCTTGACATAGAATCATGTTATCAGCAAACAAAGATAATTTTACTATTTGTGACCTTTTAATTTTCTCCTCTTGCCTGATTGCTCTGGCTAGAGTTGAATAGGAGTGGTGAGAGTGAACTTCCTTGTCTTAGTCCTGATTTTAGAGGAAATGTTTTCTTTTTCACCATTTAGTATGATGACAGCTTTGGGTTTATTACACACAGCCTTTATTATATTGAGGTAAGTTCCTTCTAGCTGTAGTTTCTTTTTTTTTTTTTTTTTAAAGAAAGAGGGAGAGAGAGAATTTTTAATATTTATTTTTCAGTATTTGGCAGACACAACATCTTTGTCTGTATGTGGTGCTGAGGATCGAACCCGGGCCGCATGCATGCCAGGCGAGCGCGCCACCGCTTGAGCCATATGCCCAGCCCCTAGCTGTAGTTTCTTGAGCATTTTTAATATGGTGCTGGATTTTTCTTTTTTTTAATTTATTTTTTAGTTGTAGTTGAACACAATACCATAACTTATTTATCTGTTTTTATGTGATGCAGTGAATTGAACCCAGGGCCTCGCACATGTTAGGCGAGTGCTCTACTGCTGAGCCACAACCCCAGCCCTGGATGCTGGATTTTTCAGACTTTTTCCTGTATCTATTGGAATGTTAGGTGGTGAATCACATTGATTGATTTGAGCCAGTCTTGCATCCCTGTGATGAAACCTACTTGATCATGATATAAAATCTTTTTAATGCAGATCGATTTATACACACACACACACACACACACACACACTCACACAAAATATGCATTATATATATTTATTTTATATTTTGGTACCAGGGATTGAACCCCTAGTGTGCTTAACTACTGAGCCACACCCTCAGCTCTTTTTTTTTTTTTTTTTTTTTAATTTTGAGACAGGGTTTCACTAAGTTGCTTAGGGCCTCACCAGTTGCTGAGGCTGGTTTTGAACTCATGATCCTCCTGCTTCAGCCTCCCAAGTCACTGGGATTACAGGTGTGTGCCACTATTCCTGGCTGATAATATTTTATTAAGGATTTTTGTGTCTGTATTCATTAGAGAGATTGGTCTAAAGTTTTGTTTCCTTGATGTATCTTTGTTGATTTTGATGTGAGAGTTATACTGGCTTCATAGAATGAATTTGGGAATGCTTTCTCCCTTTCTATTTTATGGAATACTTTGAGAAGGACTGACATTAGTCCTCTTTTTTTTTTTTTTTTAAGAGAGAGAGAGAGAATTCTTTAATATTTATTTTTTAGTTATCGGCGGACACAACATCCTTGTTTGTATGTGGTGCTGAGGATCGAACCTGGGCCGCACGCATGCCAGGCAAGCGCGCTACCGCTTGAGCCACATCCCCAGCCCTAGTTCTCCTTTAAATATTTGGTAGAACTAAGCTGAGAATCCATGTGTCCTGGGCTTTTCATTGTTGGAAGGCTTTTAATTACTGTTTCAATTTCAGTGCTAAGTTGCTACAGCTGGCTTTGAACTTGTGATCCGTCTGCCTAAGTGTCCCAAGCCGCTGGGATTACAGGTGTGCACCACTGTGCTTGTCTCTTAGTCTGTTTTCTGTTGCTATAACAGAATACCTGAGGGTAGTGAAAAGAGATAAAGAAAAGGGATTTTCATCTTGAAAGCTGCAGTGTCCAAGATCAGGCCATGTGCTGATTCATGTTAGGGAAGTGGGCAGAACACAAGGGCAGACTCAGTTTAAAACAACCAGTCTCACAAGAGGAAGAACTGAATTTATCAAGTCCCTGGAGAAAGGCATTAATCCTAGCTGGGCACAGTGATTCACAGGCCTGTAATCCCAGCTCTTTGAGAGGTTGGGGCAGGAGGATCACAAATTCAAGGCCATCCTAGTCAGCCTATCCAGGGTCCTAAGCAATTTAGTGAGGTCTTATCTCAAAGTGAAAAGGGCTGGGGACTTGGCTCAGTGGTAGAGTGCCCCTGGGTTCCATCCCCATAACAAAACTGTAACAATAAAACACAACAAAAGCAAACAAAACTCCTAAGAGGCCAAAGAAATAAAGGCTTAGGGAAAAAAGTGAGTCTGTTCTCTGTGGAAATTCCTTTTCCAGTTTTGATTTTACACCATTTGCTATTCCCAAAGAAGTACTGCTGTTAAAAATGACCAAACCTTGAAGATCATTTCTTTTGAACTGTGGGATATTTTGCTGCCCAAAGACTGTCTAACACAGCTGCTTTCCTTGAAGATGCTTCCCTAGTTCCATTGCCTGGTGACCGTATGGAAATGGAAAGAGCTCAGCTCCCTGTTCCGAAGGAAATACGAGATTAGAAATGTGGGTTTTCCTTGAAGAAAGGGATGATGCCAATTAGAAGCTGGGAACAAAATTGCTAGTACCCAGAGTTTTTTTGTTCGGCTTTTTTTTTTTTTTTTTTTTTGACAACACAGTTGCTGTGCTATAAAATATTTAGTTTGTAGTGAAAAGAAAATGAAATTTACAAGCTTCTGAACTCTACATAAAGAAGCTAGGGTTGTGGCTCAGGAGTAGAGTGCTTGCCTAGTATGGGTGAGGCCCTGGGTTTGATCCTCAGCACCACATAATAATAAATAATTAAAGTTATTGTGTCTAACTACAACTAAAAAAATAAATATTAAAAAAAAAAAAAAAAGGGCTTGAGCCGGGCAGCGGTTCAACCTCAAGAGAGCCTCAGAACAAGTGTCCTCTGATTGCTTTCTTTTATGTGGTGTGCAGAGATGGCAACTTCTACTTTTAACTGTGTCAGTATGGAGCTTTATGGGATTTTAAACTTTGTTACAGGCAGCCTAGCTCAGGGAGCCTGCCTTGGTGTGAACTGGCTAGATTCTGTTGCCTACCAACATAAGAAATTGGCAAAAGATGGAAAAAGGAGAAGTGTCCTTTGTGTAGTTTGGTCCAGCAGGGGAGACACAGTTAGAATGCTTTTACTCTGGTTCCACAGAAGTGGTTCCAGTCCATGGAGACAAAGCCAGGTGGTGTGTGACATAGATTTAGGCTGTGCTTACCAGGGAGTAGGTTAATCTTAATTTCCTTGGTGTCTGTCCTCGGCATGAGGTAGATTTTATTCTTGGTATGAGGAAGTTTGATATGAGCTGTTTCACTCTTTAGTCATGTGAATGCCAAAGTTTGTAAAAAGCACTTCAGGTGATTGTGGAAGGACACGGACTTGGCTAAGATAACAGATAATAATGGTGTTATGGGTTAGACTTGAGGTGTCCCCCAAAAGCTCATGTGGGAGACAGTGGAAGAAAGTTCAGAGGTGAAATGATCTGGTTCCGAGAGCCTTAACCTAATTAGTGCATTAATCCCCTGATAGGGATTAACTGTGTGGTGACTGAGGCAGGTGGACTATGGCTGCAGGAGGTTGTCCTTGCCCTTGTGGTTTATATTTTGTCCCTGATGAGCTGAGAGTTCTTTCTGCTTCCTGGTACCCCGTCGTGAGCAGCTTTCATCCTCTCTGCCCTTCCGCCATGATGTCTTCCTCATCTTGGGCCCTGAGGAGTGCAGTCAGCTGACCATGGTCTGAGATCTCTGAAACTGTGAATCATATGCGCTCTTTCTCCTCTAAGACTTGTCAGGTCTTTTGCCACAGAGTGAAAAAGATATCTAAAACAAATGGCTTCTTACTGATGGATGTTAAATGAAGATTCTAAACTTGAACATTTTTTCTTGCTTCTGAAATTTTCGTCTGTGAACACCTACGAGGCTGCCAGAGCAGTTTAGTTCCCCATGATTGTTATAATTGGCAGCCTCCTCTCTACAGATGTCTGCAGGCTTAGATGAATCACAGGGCTTCAGAACAGTTCAGAATCCGGCACCCCGGGAGGAAATAGGAGATGGACATGTGGGCCAAGTGGGTAGTTGCTGAGTTATGCATGGGCTCATCCAAGGCTGAGTGGCAACCCTCTGTCTGCAGAGGAGATGGGTGACAAAGGGCAGATGAGCCCAGGCCACTCACAGGTTGAGTGTCCCTTATCTGAAATGCTCAGGTCCAGAGGTGTTTCAGATTTCATAGCTTCTTGTTTGTTTTGGATTTTGGAGTATTTGTGTGTATATGGTGGAATATCTCAGGGATCGGTCGTGTGTATGTTTTGTCCACACCTTGTGCGCACGGCCTGAGGTGATTTCATTCAGAGCTTTAGTGAGCCTGTGATGATCGTGACTCTGAGGACAGGTGTGGAATTTCCCACCTCACATCAAGGTCAAAAAGATTCAGATCTGGGGCTGGGGATGTGGCTCAAGCAGTTGCGCTCGCCTGGCATGCATGTGGCCCAGGTTCGATCCTCAGCACCACATACAAACAAAGATGTTGTGTCTGCCGAAAACTAAAAAAAAATAAATAAATAAATACTAAAATTAAAAAAAAAAAAAGATTCAGATCTTGGAGCATTTCAGGATTTGGATTTTTAGGCTAGGGACGTTCAACCTGTTCTAAAACTGAGACAAGGCCTCCTGGTGTAATATGGATGTGTCCACATACTTGGCCACACGTAATCCTCACATCTGCCCTCTTCAGTGAGAGGGCTGAAGCTCCCTCTGGCCACAATCCATCACATTTGTCTGAAGGAGAGGGAACCTTGTCCTGGTTTCCAGAACAGCACAGAACATGGCCATGACAAGGGCCTGTCTGCAGGGATCTCTACAAGAGGCCACCCTTCTTGCTCTGTGGGAGTAGACCACAGTAGACCCTGGCTGGGCGGGTCTGGTGTGACTGGGCACGGGCTCCACACTGCTGTCCTCTCAGTGTGTGGGCAGCTGGAGTCATGGCTCTGCCATGCAAAGCAGCTCCTGGAGGAGGTGAGAAGACCGAGCTGCTGGAGATACGAAGCCAGCAGGGCCTGTGAGGGGCAGCTGCTGCCTAAGAGCTTCTGGGGACAGCTCTGCAGGTCCACTTGGTGAGGAGGAGTCCCCGATTCCACCAGGGACCCTTCTCCAGCCTCTTCAGCAGCACAGAGGATTTCAGGGTCAGATAGCATTGAGCACAGGTCAAGAAGCCGTGGAGTGTGGCCACTGAGAACAGTCTGCTGGCACTTCAGAATGACCAGGTGTCTTACTGTGTTGAGGTTTTGTTGTTGTTACATTTTTTAAAAATTTCCTTTTTAGGTGTAGATGGACACAACACAATGCCTTTATTTTTATGTGATGCTGAGAATCAAACCCGTGTCCCACCTGTGCTAGGTGAGTGTTCTACCGCTGAGCCACAATCCCAGCCCTGGTTTTTTTTTTTTTTTTTCTTTGTGGCGATTGTAACAAAGTGCCACAGACTGGGTGGTTTGAACAATAGGAATTTATTTTTTCATAGTTCTGAAGCCTGGAAGTCTATTGGGGTTGACAGGGTGTATTGTGTCCCTTCTGAAGCCTTTTTCTTTGGCTTGTAAAGGGCTATTTTCTGAAGATCATGTCTGCACATGGTCTTCCCTGTACCTGTCTGACTCCAGATTTCCTCTTCTTGTAAAGATGTTAGTCATATTGGATTAAGGCCCACCACAATGACCTCATTTTAACTTATTTCCTTGTTTAAAGGTCCTATCTTAAAGTGCATTCACATTCTGAGATATGGGGGATTAGGATGTCAACATACACGTTTTAGGGGGGACACAGCTCTCAGCCCATAGTGTAGCAATTCAAATCCTAGGTAAATACCCCAAAGAATTGAAAACAAGTGGACAAGCCAAAACTTGTGCACTAATCTTCATGCCAGTATGATCCACAGTAGCCAAAAAATAGCCCAACATCCATCAATGGATGAATGGATAAACAAAAGGGGTATATCATACAATGGAGTTGTGGTTCAGCTATGAAAAAGAATGAAGTAGCCGGGTGTGGTGGCACATACCTGTAATTCCAGGGGTTTGAGAGGCTGAGGCAGGAGAATCACAAGGTCAAAGCCGGCCTCAGCAACTGTGAGTCGCTAAGCAAGTCAGTGAGAACCTTGTCTCTAAATAAACTACAAAATAGGGCTGAGTACATGGCTCAGTGGTCAGCTGCCCCTGAGTTCAACTCCAGGTACCAAAAAAAAGAATGAAGAACTGATATATGCTACAACGTAGATGAACCTTGAAAACATTACGCGAAGTTGGATAATTATTATGGTTTAGATGTGAGGTGTCCCTCAAAAGCTCATGTGAGAGACAGTGCAAGAAAGCTTAGAGGTGAAGTGATTCAGTTGTGATCACCTTCACCTACTCAATGTGTTGGGCTGCTGATGTGGGTTAACTAGGCAGTAGCTGCAGGCAGGTAGGGTGTGGCTGGAGGAGGTGGGTCACTGGGCATATGCCTTTGGGATTTATGTTTTGTCCCTGAGGAGCAGAGCTAGCACATGCGTGGGCGCACTCGCTTGCGCTCGCTCTCTCTCTCTCCCTCCCCTCTCTCCCCTCTCTCCCCTCTTTCCCCTCTCTCCCCTCTCTCCCTTCTCTCCCCTCTCTCCTCCCCCCTCTCTTCTCTCCTCTCCTCCATACCTTTCCACCATGATGTTCTGCCTCACTTTGGTCCCAGAGCCTTTGAGTTGGCGGTCTGTGGACTGAGACTTCTGAAACTATGAGTGCTAAATAGACTTCTCCTCCTCTGAAATGGTTCTTATCAGGTCTTTGGTTCACAGCAGTGAAAAAACTGACTTAAAAAATAAGCCAGGTACAAAAGGTCATGTATAATTCTGTTTATATGAAATATTCATAATAGGCAAATGCATAGAGAGAGAGTGTAGCTCAGCCATTTCCAGGGGCAAGAGTGTGACTGCTAGTGGGTATGGATGGGGTTTCCTTTGGGATGCCGAAAACCTCTGGAATTAGGGAACCATGAATGGCTTAATGCTAGTGATGTGCACACTTTACAATGGTTCGAGTAGGCTGGGTATAGCTCAGTGGGAGAGCACTTGCCACTAGCCTATTGTACGGGGGTGGGGGGAGTTCCAGTGCTTAAAATGGTAAATCTTATGTGTATTTTGCCTGTGCCTATAAAAGCCCCTGGGAGATGCTGGCTGGATGTGTGGCCTGGCGTTCTTGGCACCATCTCCAGCCTTGCTTCTCCTCTTTCCTGCCTCTTTGTGAGGCAACACTGCAGACTCAGAGCCCCTGCTGCTTCTGTCTTTTAAAGAGGAATTGCCAAAACCCTGCTTAGTCATCCTTGTCACCTTCCTGTTCAGTTTTATGTGCCCAATAAATGTTTCCTCTTTTGGCTGGGAACAGTGGTGCACGCTGTAATCCCAGCAACTCGGAAAACTAAGGCCGGAGGTACTGTGACAAAACACCTGACATAAATGAATAAAAGGAGGAAAGATTTGGCTCATAGTTTCTGACCATGGTCAGCTGGCGAGGCAGAACATTATGGTGGAGGGCGTGGCAAAGCTGAGCTGCTCTCCTCATGCCAGCCAGTAGCAGAAAGCAGAGAGAGCAAGGGCTGGGTCTCGACAGGCTCTTGGTCATGCCCCTGGGGACGACTTCCTCCTAGTAGACCCCACCTTCTGATATTCCCACCACCTCCCAGCAGCCCCATCCACTGGAGATCCAGCTTTAAACACGGAACCTCTGAGGGGCATCCCAGGTCCCAAACAGGAGCCTGTCCCCCAGAGAAACCAGGGTCCAGGGTGAGAGTGGGAGAAAGAGAGGCTTCATCTGAGGCCAGAGAACTGAGAAAAAAGGGGAGCTCTGCTGGAAAGTTGGCTGCTCAGCTCAGGGGTTGAGGGGCCACAGATAAGGGACAGGAACATCATGGGAGATGGAGAGTGGCTAATAAAGGGGAAGAACACTTAGGTGTGGTGTTTTGTTTTGTTTTGTTTTTTTGTAGATGGACACAATACCTTTATTTTATTTATTTTATGTGGTGCTGAGGATGGAACCCAGTGCCTCATATGTGCTAGGCAAGTGCTCTACCACTGAGCCACACCCCATCCCCATTCATGTGTGGGAATAGGCAGAGATCTTCCAGGAAGGGTGGATGGTACCATCTATTGAGTGCCAACTCTTTTTACCTCTTTCATGCTTTGGTGTTCCCGGGCATGACGGTGGGTAAGTCTGGGTCAAGGTAACCCTGTATTACAGTGTCGGACAAAGCTTTTTTTTTTTTTTGTAGCAGCTTGAAACCAGACCCATTTATTATCTCAGTTCTGTAGGCCAGAGTCCAGAAGGGCTTGACCAAGTTTCTCTGCTCAGGAGCTCATAAGGCTGATATCAGCTGAGCTAGTCTCTTACCTAGAGGATGGGGTGAGTATCAACTTGCAAGCTCAGTACGCGCGATAGTTTTTCATTGCTGTGACCAGAATACCTGACGAGAACAATTTAAGAGTAAGAAAAGTCTCAGTGCAGTCAGAAAACTCCATTGCTCTAGGCTTGAGGTAAGTCCGAGCATCATGACAGAAGGCTTGGCAGAGCCAAGCAGAGCGGGCATGAGGAGCAGGTACGAGAGATGTGACCCCAGGGCCTACCCAAGTGGTCTGGACCAAGCCTCTCCCAGGTGGGCAGCATGGCAGCACACAAAGCCGAGCAGATGCTGACCAAAGGTCAAGGCAGCAGAGGAGACAGACATGATGTGAAGACAGAGAGGCCATGTATTTCATCTTGTCTAGCCCCTTGCTGGACACCTGCAGGCCCAAGGGAAGAGTCGGTGTCCATCCTCAGCACGCTTCAGGAGACCATTATCCCTGCCTAGCCATCAGCGGTGCTGCCTGTGGCAGGGCTCAGGGGTGTCAGCGTGCACGCCCAGCTGGTGACCTCCAGGGTTCAGGCTGTCTTTTGGTACTAGGATTGAACCCAGGGGCGCTTAACACTGAGCTACGTTTCCAGCCTTTTTTTGTTTGAGACAGGCTCTCGCTAAGTTGTTGAGTCTGATAACTTTATTTCCAACTCCCCATTAGGGCTGGGATAGAGCTTTTGTGAGCTAAGCTAGAGCTTCCCATCTTCATGCCGTAAACCTCAAACATGATTTCAACCTGAACTTTGAACTTGTGTTCTTCTTGCCTCAGCCTCCTGAGCTTCTAGGATTACAGGTGTGCATCACCACACCTGGAAAAAGTTAGTGATTTTTAAGTCAGCTAAGAGCAAGTGAAACTAGAAGGTTTACTCAGGGTTTCTTCCCAGAGACATTTTATGCATTGTTCTCTTGTGCAAGTCCCTGCAGGTGGCAGTGTAGTTTTCTTCTTGGCTGTTTCTGGCTGTAGGGCCTTCTGGGTGCTGGAGTCCTTTGGGGATGGCTCTGGTCAGCTGCCTTCCTCAGTGTCCAAAGGTCAAGGCAGAGCATTTCTTTACTCTAGAAAAACATAGCCTTCTGGCGGTATTTTATAGAATGACCTTATTTATAAAGCCCTTTGCATGATCATGGGGAAGGAGGAAGAATGGATATTTCAAGCTGCACCCTGAAACATAGGGAGAATATCCATTGACCTGTTTTTACTTGATTTCATAACAATTTATTTTCCTAGCTATAATGTCCTTTAACTATTTGTATTTCAAAGCAAAAATCACAATTGCAGTGATAATTCCTTTTAAAATAATATTTTAGGGCTAGGGATGTCTTTCACTGGTAGAGTGCTTGCCCAGCATGTGCAAGTTCCTGGGTTCTGTCACCAGCACTGCAAAGAACAAAAATCATGCTCTTCGGAAATGTTAATTATGGAAGTGTGTGTAGTAAAATCACTGAGGTCCTTAAAATCACATTGTCTCTGAGAAACTGAGGCAGTCATCACTCAAGTTTTACACAAGCAGACAAATTTCATTAAGAAATACTTTATCGATGTTAACTCAGGTCAATATATGCCTCAAATCTTTCTATCTGCAGTTTTAACTATAAGTACACAAACTGCTTTTACCTGGACAGCTTGTAAGATATTCCTACTCTGGATCCCAGAGGGTCTGCATTGATGGGAAGGAACTAGCTCTTGGTACCACAGCCCAGCAGCATCAGCCTGACATGCATCTCTGCGCAGGAGCAGAGAGCCACCCAGTGGCCTGCTAAGTGGAGCCTGAGATTCCACAGCCTGGCAGATAACAAGAGGTGGAACCTGCTCCTCCACAGTGAGCATGATTCTCTTCCTTCCTCCACAGCCTTTCACCTCCACACTCTGCCAGGGAGGAATGGAGTATTTGTAGATTCAGTTAGGAATTCAGTGAAACTGATTTTTCCTGAGGTTTATGGGAGGGTGCCTGGGCAAATCAGCTATGTGTGCTCATTGTTGTGAAGTCATTCCCAGGTAGGAGCTGGATATCCAGTTTTATCAAGATTTGGCTCAGAATTATAATTTTATCTCAGAATTTTGATGCTATAAAGTGATATTTAGATTCTCTTAATTTGAAAGGTGCCGTCATGGATAAACACATTTGGAAATGGAAATCAGGTTGAGAATCAGTGATTGTCATCAGCTCACCATGAAGTGCTGCAAGTGGCAACCTCCAGTCCCACTGTTCACTCAGCAGGAGCCAGCACAGGACCTGGCAATCTAGTAGTGTAAGGGAGACATACAAGAAAGTGTAAGGAAAAATATTACTACCAGAATTACAAGGGATCTCATGACGCAGGCTTGAGGGCAGCGTACAGGTTGAAATCATGTTTGAGGTTTACAGCATGAAGATGGGAAGCTCTAGCTTAGCTCACAAAAGCTCTATCCCAGCCCTAATGGGGAGTTGGAAATAAAGTTATCAGCAAATTTTTCACCATGCATCTATCTCCTGGTATCATGGCCCCTCCCTGAGCTACACATTCATTTGTTCCACATCGACTATGTCCCAAGCATGGTGCAGTGCACACATACATCTGTCCTTTGCCCTTAAAGGGGCTCACAGTTAAAACAGAAGATACTTAAGCAGTGTCTTTGATATGAGATGGAATCAAGGGGATTTTCATGTGGTAGGGGTTCCAGATGCTACAGCAAATATTTGTGCATGAGGCACAAGGGGAAGCACAGAGAGCTGTTCTAACAGAAGATGCTTAACTTTGAAGCATTCTTCAGACCAAAGGTATACACCAGTCAATCCTTAGGACAGTGCATTTTAATGATGGTACTGGGAAGATGATTATGAGCCAAAATGGTTAACTACTTTGAATAATGAGATCAGTATAAAGTGAAAAGAATTTTAAAGGTTCAGAAACGTGACTCAGATGTGATACACATTGGACATTTCTTTTTATTTTTTATTTGTAGTTGGACACAATACCTTTATTTTTATGTGGTGTTGAGGATCAAACCCAGGGCCTTGCATGTGCTAGACAAGCGCTCTACCGCTGAGCCACAACCCCAGCCCACACTTGAACATTTCTTGAAGTTTGTTTTCTAAGAGAGGAATAATCAAAAAACTTAAGGCAATGTTGTTTTAATTTTTTCTATGCTAGTATGTGGCTACTGAACATTTTAAGTTAACTATTAACCTGCAACATCATGTTAATAACAGTATAATTAGCTGGAAGAAGTGTGAACTTCATTGTAAAATTGTCTCCTGGGACTTCAGCTTTTTTTGAGATGGGTCTTGATATATTGCCCAGTCAGGCCTTAAGCTTATGGACTCAAGTGGTCCTCCCAGCTCATCCTCCAGAGCAGCTGGGACTATGGGTACATGCCAGCACACCCCGCTGGGACTTGGAGCTTACATTACACTGGGGCGGAGGTCAGTGGCAGACATATGCTTAGCATGCATGAAGCCCTGAGTTTGGTCCCCAGTACCAAGCAGAACAGACCCCAACAAATAGGCAAAACTGAGGCAGTGAAGGGCACTTTCTGGAGCAGTGTCAAGCAGCAGTCCAGTTTCAGTGTTGACACAAAATTGTTCATTCCTATGCCGTATTTCCTTTAGTACTACTAGAAAAAAATTGACTTCATTTTAAAATAAATAGTATTTTCTTTTTGGTACTGGGGATTGAACTCCGCCATTTTTACCATTGAGCTACATCTCTAGCAAAGTTGTTGTGACTGGTCTCATACTTGTGATTCTCCTGCTTCAGCCTCCCAGATACTGGATTAGAGGTGTTCAACACTGTTTTGGCTAAATGGGACACTTGGGGAAACAAAAATTTTAAAAGGTAATAATAATTACACAATCATCAGACTTTCAAAAGCTTAAAGTTTTAATACATAAATCATTGCCAGTAACAGAAGACTTGGACATGGTGGTACACATTTGTAATCTCAGCCACTCAGGAGGCTGACGCACAAAGATCCCAAGTTCCAGGCCAGCCTCAGTAATTGAGACCTAAGCAACTTAATAAGACCCCATCTCAAAAATAAAAAATGAAAAGTTCTGTGGATGTTCTTCAGTGGTTAAACACCCCTGAGTTCAATCCCTATTACCAAGCCCACCCTCCTCATGCATCTTTTTTGATAAGCAGATTTAAGGGTGTAAATAAAAACTGTTATCAACAAAATAAAACAATTACATCCCCCAAATTAAGATTTATTTGGTATTTGTCAGATAGGCATGTTCATTAACACCAGCTTATTTAATTCTCCTGACAACTTCCAACCCTACTGTAGATGGAGAAAAGGAGTTAGCAAGCTGTCTACAAACACAAGCCAGTTTAATAAAAATAGTAGTAGTTTATTGATCACATATAATTTTAGCTGTATTAATATATGTTATATAACTTTAAGAATTAGAAATGAATGACTTTATATTTTACCAAGGACAATCTGAGTTTTGGCAGAATATTCAATGACCATCATTCAGTCCTACAGCCACCACATGCCCATTTCAGATAATCAGGACGTCATCATCCAAGCTTGACTGACACGATAGTTACCCCTACAGACTGTATTACACATTTTCTTTTCCAGTAAATACTCCTTTTTAACATACAGACATATTTCCCAATAATCTTACTTATATAATATACAAAACTTAACTTTTTAGCCACAAGAGTTGTCTCAGGAAGCTTTCATTTTGGAGTGCCATAAAGGCCTGAGACAGCAGCAAAATCACCCTCTGGACTTGGTACTTTTGAGTTTTCATTGTGTTTAGAACACCTGTTTAAAATTAAAACAAAGTAATTCCCACATTATCCTCATGTAGGAAGTCTTTTTATGCACACATGAACACAAGACAGAAATGTCAAATTGATCACTTTTTTTGGCAAATCACAGAAATTGAACAGTGCTACCAGAAACAGAAACATCTCCTTTTAGTGTTTTATAGCTGAAGAGACTGATGAATGTCATTCAAACTTCTCATCTCCTTCTTCCACGTCTTTCAAATTGAGAACTTCCAAAGAACCTTTGCCCTTTGTTTCCTTTTTTATTAGCTCATCAATTTCCCGGAAGCAGCCTGGGTCAATCAGACACACCTGAAACAGTCAACACAGCTGTTTAGCACATGAAGACAAGCAACCCAACAGAGTCACTCATCTCCTTCAGGACAACGAGGCACTACACTTCTGTGTGCCACAGACAAGCAGCAGGTAGGCAGCATCGGGCCTGCTCAGTCTCCACCTGTCCTGTGGTAAGGGGGGGATACGGTCAGCAGCAGAGCGAGCACTTGCCTGCTGATGTGCAAGGCAACCCCACAACCCTAAAATGTTCTATAGTGCACAAGGCGGACCAACTTTTAGTCTAATTTCTCTTTGGCCCATAAGAGAAGATTCACTGTAAAACACGTTTTCTCATTAAAGTTGAATATGATGGATATTATCTTGAACAATTTAAAAACAAAAATTATGGGCTGTGGTTGTCGCTCAGTGGTAGGACATACATTTGCCTGGCACATGTGAGGCACTGGATTTGATCCTCAGCACCATAAATAAATAAATGAATAAATAAATAAAAATAAAGGTATTGTGTCCAACTACAACTTAAAAAAATACACACACACACACATATATATATAAAATTGTAACTGCTTATCCATATAAATTTCTACTTAAACCTTGATATGTTAATTCTAAGATTATAATACTTCTGGAAATGTGTATTTACTACACATTTATGCTAGAAAATACACTATGTTGGTATCATAAAGCAAGGAAACAAGAATATCCAAATCTCACAATTTCTAGCTGCTGGCCATAGTCTTCGCTTTCTATAACCTTGAGCAACGGCTTGAGCTTGTCCTTGAGCTTCTTCCCTTCATTCACTGGAAGAATGAACCGGAGCCTCATGTGAGCACGTTCAATCTTCATCTTTTCCTTCAGCTGCTTTATCACTTCTAAAGCCTGTCAGGAAAAATGTCATTTCTTTACTTTTGCTGTGGCACCACCCACCAGTATTCAAAAACAAGGAAGCTTTCATTGACCGCACAGGGAAAGGTTTCTTGGCTATGACAGGAAGAATATGACTACTGAAGAGAAAAACTGCACATTATCAAAATAAAAAAATTCTGTTTCAAAAAACAATACCTAGAAATTGAAAAAACCCACAAAGAGGGAGAAAATATTTCCAAACCTACATGTGTTAAAAGGACTAGTATCCAGGATCACTAAAGAACTCTTGTCAATAAAAGAATCCATAAAGAAATGGCTCAGCGGTAGAGTGAACCCAATGTCTGCCACCTGATAGACAAAATGTGATATTCCTGTACAATTCCCATGAAGTTCTGATCCGTACTACAACACAGAAGAACCTTGGGAAGGCCACACAGTGCATGATTCCATTTATTTGAAATGTTCAGAACAGCTAAGTCCAGGGAGACAAAGTTGACAGTGGTGGCCAGTGGCTTGTGGGACATGGGAGATAGGGAAAGACTGTTGTCTAACACAAAATTTTTCTTAAGGGTGTGATGAAAATGTTCTCAAATAGAGCATCAAGAAAGGTACTAAAGTTCTGTAAAACTGAATTGCATAATCTAAAAAGGATGACTTTTATGGTGTACAAATTACATATAAACATAAAATCTAAAAAAGAAGAGTTAAAAACAACTCTTTAAAAATCCAAGTTTTGTCTTTAAAGGTGTGATTTGGACAGGAAGAGAAGAGTCCTGTGTGTTTGTGTTTAAACAAATTACCTGTTGTGTAACCCCAATCCCCGTTCCCCTCCACCCCATTTAACCTCCTATTGAGCGACTTCCACGCAGCCCCAGTGTTTTAATGATCTCTTTAGGGAAAATAACATCCATGGATAGAAGTCTTGACTTTAAAAAACCACTCACTTGAGAATTAGGATGTGGCTCAGTAGTAGAGCTCTTGCTTACCACACACAGGTCCTGGGTTCCACCCCAGCACTGCAAAACCAAACCAAGCCCCTCCTTACCTGCTGTTTTGTACTCTTATTGGGCTTGACTGAATAGTGGATGTCCTTCATGGCTCTCTCAATAAGGATAACAGTGTATGGTCTCTTTGTTTCCGGGTTGACACACTTGTCTGCCACGATGGTTGCAATGTCCCTAAACATCTGCTCCAGCTGTGTGTGCCTTTCTTTATCAGATACCTGAACCTCTCCTTTAGTCAAAATCTAAAAATAAAACAAGTTTAAGAAAGCAAGCTAGGCATGGTGGTGCACACATGTAATCCCAGCTACTAGAAAGCTGAGGCCACAAGAGTCCAAGCTTGAGGTCTGTCAGGGCACTTAGTGGAACTCTAACTCAAAAAAAACAGGAGTGGGGGTCGTGAGTAGGGACTGCTCAGTGGCATGTACCAGGTCCTGAGTACTGGGAAGAGGGGAGAAAAGGGATATCTTTCTTTACTGCACACTCTTTGTTAACTGACCACAAGAATTAATAACATTGGGGCTGGAGATGTGGCTCAAATGGTAGTAGCGCTTGCCTAGCATGCATGAGGCACTGGGTTCAGTTCTCAGCACCACATAAAAATAAAAATAAAGATATTGTGTCCACCTAAAACCAAAAAAATACATATTTAAAAAAACCCTCTTAAAAAAAAAGAATTAATAACATTGAATTTCATCTTCTCCAGGTGATATTCAGGAATTGATTTGAGCTTTGCCTAACCATACACTGGATTTCAAGGTGTGCTCACTTATTTAGGACAGGGTAGAGAAACAGAAAAGGGCAATCTCGTAGGAAAAATTCGATATTTCAGGCATGCCACATTTGAAAAAAATAAATAACTGGGCAAAATGAGGGAATTATCACAATACCTAATTTTTGGAACTTCTGGCAAAAAGCATTCCCATTCTGTATTACTAAAAACGAGTTCCAGGTGCCGCGGATTCCTGTAATCCCAAGAACGTGGGAAACTGAGGCAGAAGGATCTTAAGGCCAACCTGAGCAAGTGAGATCCTGTCTCACCAAAAAGGCAGTGAATGTGGTGGTGCACACCTGTAACCGGGGGCTTAGGAGGCAGTGGGAGGAGGACCACATTTTCAGGCCAACCTCAGCAACTCAGCAAGACCCTATCTCAAAAACAAAAAGTGCTGTGGATGCATTTGGGTAGGAGAGCGCCCCTGGGTTCAATGCCCAGCACTGAACACAGCAACGGCCTGCGACTCACGTTCTTGTGCGCAACCTTGCCCTTTAAAGACAGCAACGCTAACACTGGGCACCCCTCCGAGTACCTGGCCCAGGGACTGCCGCGGGAGTCAGGCCCCGGGGACCCACCTGCTTGCAGATTTCCGTTTGATCGTCGGTGCCGAAAGCACTGATGAGGTCTTCCTTCTTAGCGACCTGGCCTTTAGAGACGTTCACGAACACTGAGTGCGTCTGCAGGACCTCGTCCAGGTCTTTCTCCCTAGGGAGGGCGGGAGAGGCCGCTCACAGCCTGGACTCGCCTGGACTCGCCGGGACTCGCCCGCAGCGACGCCTGGGCACGCCCTGGAGGACGCAGCCCCGGCCCGCGCCGCCCGCCCCGGCCTGCCCTCGGACGCGGCGGGGCCGACCCACCCCGCGACCCGCCGGGGAGCCGGGCTCACTCACACGCCGCTGCGCCAGCCCACCACCTTGTTCTTGTAGCAGGCGATTTCGAAGCGCTTGCCTGCGCGCTTCATGCGAACCACCGCCACGTTGGTCAGGCGGATCTGGTTGGTGGGGGTGAAGATAGACATGGTGGCCGCTCACAGATCGCGGCCGGGGAACCAGGGCTCTGCGCCTCGCGGCCACTGGTGCCCAACTCCAACGACCCCAGGCGCGCGCAACCCTAACGACAGCCACCGGGCTAGGCCAGCCCGCGATCGCCACTGCGCACCTCGCAGACTCACTGCGCACCTCGCAGACGCACTGCGCAGGCGTCCGGCCCGGCGCGTCGGGCGGGGACGCGAGCTACCACACCTGCGCTTTGCGGCTTTTTACGACGCGGTTTACGTCAGCGAGTGAGAAGAGCTGTTAGGTCTGTGGCTGAAGTTTAGAGACCGGATGGAAATGCAGCACCATTGTTGCAGAGTACCGCAGAGTTCCGGGGTCACGCCCACTTTAACTTATTCAGGTTGTTTTCTTTTCCTTGCTGGACATCGAACCCAGGTCCTTGCGCACGCTAGGCAAGCGTTCTACACTCCTAGCCTAAGGGAAAAATTACCAAACAATAGAGACTAAAAACAAAAACAATGAACTCCTATCGTCCCTATTTCATTTTTGGAACACTTTTCCTTCTTTTATTTCCTATTCCTCATTTTTTGGTCAAGTATTTTAATACAAATCATCCCATGATTTTAGCCTTAAATAGTGAAGCAGGTACTTTAACGTACAGTACGTCCAACGACATTGACCATGATTGCTCAGCACCTTGTAACAGTCACGGAACTGAGACCCAAACATCAACACACGCCAGTCTTTTAATACTCCTCCCCTAGTTCTCCCCCCGCCCCGCGCTCCCAGCCGAACTTAGCTGCCTAGTGTTTTGATTGGTGCTTCTTTCTGGCCTCTTCCTCCTCAGCCAATCCGAGCACCACCGGCAGCGCTGGCCCGGGCCCTTTTGCCTAGCGCGCTGGGCGGTGCTCCCCCCTCTCGAGCCCGCCCACTTCCCCTCTGAGCCAATACGAGCAAGACCAGGAAAGTGCGCCTGCTCAGAGCGCTGGGCCGTGCTTCCGCTGGGCCCGCCCCTTTCCCTTCTGAGCCAATCCAGGCAGGGTCCGGCGCGTCCGGCGTTCCCTCTCGGCCCACCTCTTTCGCTCAGGAGCGGTCCCGCGCGGCTGCGAGCGGCATGGTCTGTCCCCGGGCTGCGAGTTCTGGTCTGCGCGGCCGCTGAGGAGCAGCTATCTCCGGGCCTGAAGGCCTGGGCTCCGAGGAGCATGGGTGAGGCCCGGCGCGGCGAGGCGTGAGGAGGCGGGCGGATCTCTGGGCTTTGCCCCCGAAGGCGATCCCGGTGGCCGCGACGCTCGACCCGCTTCTGCCCTTGGAGGCTGGGGGCGAGGTCCCGGCATCCGCTTCCGAGGCGGAAAGGCACGGCCTCGCCGCCCCATGCTCAGGACCCGGAGAAGGGGTCCTTGGGGGTCGTGCCCGGCCGAAGCTCGGGGCGCTCCTCGCGTCCCCTCCGCGCGCAGCGAGGCCTGACGCGAGCCCGCGGCGGCGGCGGCGAGCGCCTGTGGCCCGAGGCGGGGACTGGCTGCGCTTGGTTCGCGGGCCTCGCCGCCGGGTCGCCTCCTGGCGCCGGACCTGGCTCTCGTTGGCCTTGCCTGCCGCGGTGGGCGCTGTCTGCGGGGCTGTTCCAGCAGGTCCCCTACGTGAACCTGGGGGCTGGCTTTGGCGGTGTTTCTCTTGCAGCTTTAAGTAGCATGGCTAACGTGTCTTTCTGAATTTAGATCCTCCTCTGGCTGCCTGGGACCTCTCCTCGCCTCTGCTGTCCTTGTGGATGCACAGGTTTTACCTTTATTTGGGCTTTGCTTTCGGCATCAGCCTTTGGATCTGTGTCCAGATTCTCATCAAGAAGCAGGTAAGGGGCTGGAGCTGGGGCTCAGCCGTGGAGCGCTCGCCTAGCACAGGGCCCTGGGTTCGATCCTCAGCAATACATAAAAATAAATAAAGTCAAGGTATTGTGTCAGACTACAACTAAAATAAATAAATATCTAAAAAAAAAAAAAGAAGCAGGTGAGTCGAGCAGGGTTTTCTTTTCCCTTCCTTTTAATACAGTATTTAGGTATCAGATTTTACAGAGAATTTATAGAGTGCAGATTTTCCAAGCCTTTCAGAAGAAATGCAGAAAATCTAAAAGTAATTTTGAATCATTTTCATGTTTGATCTCTAGTGTGTTGTGTGTGTGTTTGCTGGAGACTGCATCCTGGGCCTAGTAGCGCATGCCAGCCAAAGAGCTTCCGGTCTCATTATTATTTTCTAATAGCTTCACAATCTTTTTCTTGAAGTTTTGAGAGAATAAGTTATTATTCTATTATCTGAGTTAGATACAGCAGATCTTTATTTATTTGCTTATTTTTTGGGGGTACTGGGGATTGAACCAAGAGGCACTTTACCACTGAGCTGCATCCCCAGTCCTACTTTAATTTTGAGGCAGATCTCACTAAATGGCTGAAGCTGGCTTCTAACTTGTGATCCTCTTGCCCAAACTACTTTCTGTCCCCAGTCCCTGGAATTATAGGACTGTGCCATCAAACCCAGGTACAGGAAGATGTTAGTAATGAAAAATTTCTTATAAAACATCTTTTATAAGAAAATCAAAAATGTTTTGTACTTTTAAGCAGCAGTAGTCCTCTTTTTGCATTCCACTATTGAAGGATCAAAAAAATGTTTCCACTGTTATTCCAGTAAAACACATTGCAGAGGAAAGTATGCATGGTTGGCCTTCTGGGTTCAATAGGATTAACCCAATTACAGATTGAAAATACTTGGGGAACTCCCAACTTGTCTCCTGAACTTATACAGACATTGTTCCTTGACTTGTTTCCTAAACAAAACAGTGTAACTGCTACTTATACAATATTTATGTTGTATTGGATATTATAAGTAATCTAAAGATGGCTTAGAGCATATGGGAGGATGTGCTTTGTTATATGCAAGTGCTAACCCATTTTGTGTAAGAGTCTTGAGCATCCTTGGATTGTAGTATTGACAAGGGCTCCCGCAACCAGGTCCCCTAAAGATACCAGGATGACTGTAGTAGTGCCCGTGCAGGCCCCTTCTTTCACAGTTTTACCCTTTCACACCTGCTTTACCCTTGAGGGAATGGGAATCATTATAGTCTTAAAAAACAAAGGTCTTTCTGGATATAGTGGTGCATGCCTGGTAATCCCAGCAGCTTGAGAGGCTGAGGCAGGAGAATCGTGAGTTCAAAGCTAGCCTCAGCAAAAGTGAGGTGCTAAGCAACTCAGTGAGACCTTGTCTCTAAGCAAAATATAAAATAGGGCTGCGGATGTGGCTCAGTGGTTGAGTGCCCTTGAGTTCAATCCCCAGTACCAAAAAAAAAAAAAAAAAAAAAAAAAAAGATGTTGTCTTTAAAGGACCTAGGTATACCAAGAGGTTAATACTTGAGGAGTACAACCAGAAAGATCAAGAAAATAATGAAGAGGGTTAATAGCTGTATTAATCTTGATCCATACTGAAGTTGGGAAGAGATTGAAGCCTAATAGATTTTGTGCATTTGTTTATTTTCAAGGGCAAAAGTTCACAGGAGAGATCTAGTCCAGAAGCAGCTCAGGATCTGATGACAAATGATTATGCCTCCCTTCCAAAGAAGCACATCTTTGTATCTGGAGTGAAGATTTTCTATGGTTCCCAGACTGGTACAGCAAAGGTGAGGACTTTATATGATGTTTTTTTCCTTTGGTTTCTTGACGTTTTAAGAAAATTCCTGAAATATATTTTTTGGCATTGGATTGAGTTAGTCTTCTTATCTTTAGTTACTTCCCCTGTTTTTTCCATCATATATTTTTCCTTTCTGATTGGGTGAATGGATGGGTCTCATCTCTTGCATTCAGTTAAAGCTGATGGATGGTGTCTGGTGGTCATTGTCACGAAGGGTCTTTGTTCTGAAGTTTGCTTCTGCTTCAGCAGGATGGAGAGACTTCTGAGTTCATGACTGATGCTTGTGGCTCCAGGACTAGGGGGTAGTCAAAGCAGGATGACTGCAGTAGTGACCCATGCAGGCCCCTTCTTTCACAGTTCACACACCTGTTTAATTGTGCTTTGATGTCTAATAATATCAAGTGTTGAAGATGGACATTAAAATAGATGTGTACTACATGCATAGAGCTGAGAGCTGCTTCATATTCTCTTAATTGTGTCTAGATGACACTTTCTTCTTCATTATGATGGTCAGAGCTATTTAGTGCTTTCTAGGAAAAGATTCTAGCTGAGTGTGGTGCCTCATACCTGTAATCCCAGCTGCTTGGGAGGTTGAGGCTGGAGGATCATGAGTTCAGAGCCAGCCTCAGCAACTTAGGGAAGCCCTAAGCAACTGAGCAAGACCCTGTCTCTAAAAAAAATGTGCCCCTGGGTTCAATCCCCAGTAGTGCAACCCACCCCCCAAAAAAGGTTTTCTGTAGGGCTAGGATGAGAATGAATTATTAAAAAATCAAGGACTGGGCTGGGGATTTGGCTCAAGCGGTAGTGCGCTCGCCTGGCATGTGCGGGGCGCTGGGTTTGATCCTCAGCACCACATAAAATAAAAATAAAGATGTTGTGTCCACCGAAAACTGAAAAATAAATATTAAAAAATTCTCTCTCTCTCTTTTAAAAAAAATAAATAAAAAATCAAGGACTTATTTCTGTCTGCTACTGAAGAAGGATCCACTTCCCTCTTGAGGATTCACTCAGAAGCATGCTTCTTAGGTGATCAGCACTTCAGTCGTCTTTGACTCTAGTGCAGCCTCTCACTAAGGTCAGCCTCCAGCAGCGCAGGTGGGAAACCTGAGGAAAGGGAGAAATTCATGAGAAGCTGAAACAAAGTCCTTTCATATTATGCATAAAATATTTTGTTCAGAGCCTCTTTATGTGTGTGTTTAAATTTTTTAAAAGAACAAATGAATCCTTGCAGATGGTAACAAATCCAGGCACAAAGAAATTTCAGAATGAAAAGTGCTTTCCAGAAAGCACCCACCTCACTACCTCTAAACCCCTTTTTGCTGTTCCTGTTTTTAATTCTTGATGATTGTTTAAATTATCATCTGCTCATGTAGTATGTCTTCATCAATAATGGGAAAACATTTTGAACTCTCATACTAGCTACTCAGATGTCCCTGCTTGACACTGCTGCTCTCACTAGCTGAGCTGGGGTAGGTGCCCGTCTACAGCTGTGCCTGCTGAGCTTTTTTTTTTTTTTTTTTTTTGCGGTGCTGGGGATTGAACCTGGGGCAAGACAGTGAATTCCAAGGGATTTAGAGCTTTGTGCTGGGTGACAAAGACTAAATATTTGTTTTTCAGTATGCTCTTTGTCCTTACCCTTTCATGTGCGATACCAACTCTCACTGGCTCCAGTCCTGCGCTTTCTGCCCTCATCTGGGGATTTTTTTCCTCCGTAGTGCTGCTAGTCACTCTCTGGTGTACTCCTTTCTCATTCCTAGTTTATTCTCTCTCCATTAGACCCCCAGTTGCTTGAGGTCAAGGGCCATGTTTGTTATGATCACTGTTTTCTAATATTGGATGAACAGTTTCAGCTAATAGTCCTGGAAGGCAAGGAGTCAGGTGTTGGAGCACCATAGAGAAAAGAGGAGGGTGTTTTCCTGGGTGCCAAAATCTGGCCAGCAGTTTATCTTTCCCAAGTTTGGTTCATTTCCTTGAGGAAGAGCTGGCAAGTGTTTTGCCAGGGGTGAGGGGTTGGTGTCGCCTCCACTCTTCGACCCGTGTGCATTCCTCCCTCTCCTGGACTTTCACTGCCTGGCTCCCTCCTGCCCAGATCTCTCCCATCTTGTGTTGTAGTGGTCCGTGGTTCTGTCGGACCTGGAGTCCCCTCAGGGCTGTCACCTGTCAGCCTGCTTCTGTTTGTATCTCCCCTTCTCGTCACACCCCACATTTCTTTCTGTGCTTTTTATGTGTTCATTCTAGTGGGCAGAGCTGCTAGAATGTCCAGCCAGCGTGGGTCTGGTCTTGTGGCACCCTCAGAGTGAGAACAGGATCAGTGGTGGCCTCTGGGAGGGTGACAAGGACACAGTGAGCGCGAGGGTGCTGTGTGCTTGCCACGGCAGACACTAATCGCCAGCGAAGCCTTCCCAGGGAGTGCCGAGCTCTCCTGCCAGCAGAGATACAAGGGCTGTGCTGTGCTTGTTTGGCTTACTGATGATTTTATTTTTTTCCTTACTAGGAATTTTCGACAATTCTCGCCAAAGCAGTGACCTCCCTAGATCTGCCAGTGGCAGTTATTAATCTGAAAGAATATGATCCGGATGATCATCTGGTAGAAGAGGTTGGTAATCATCTTATTTTTTTTCTTGAATAAAAACTCAAATTTAATTGACCTCTTGACATCTGGGACAATTACAGTCTTCAGAGTAAATCTGATTTTTCATGTTAAGGAATTTCAGCCAGTTTAATTTTCAGCATGAATCAGAAGCCCTGAATGTGTAGTGTAGTGTGCTGATCCTGCCGTGGGGTGTGGCCTGTTCTTTGTTGGGGTGGATACTTCTGGGCTGAGGTAGGGGTGGGAGAGCTTGAAATTTCCTCCTTCCCTTGTATTTTTTTTTTTTTTTAGTACTGAGGATTGAACTCAGGGGCACTCGACCACTGAGCCATGTGCCCAGCCCTATTTTGTATTTTATTTAGAGACAGGATCTCACTGAGTTGCTTAGCGCCTTGCTGTTGCTGAGGCTAGCTTTGAACTTGCAATCCTCCTGCCTCAGCCTCTTGAGTAGCTGGGATTACAGGTGTGTGCCATGGCACTGGTCTCAAAGGAAGTATCTTTAGTGTCCCACGCAGCTACGGTCAAGGCACAGAACAGCCGTAGACAGTATGTAACAAGTGAGTGCAGTTCCAATGAGAGTTTATTAAAAATCAGGAGCAAAAACCAGGCATGGAGTTACTGGTTCAGCTCCCCTAGGCCCAGATGGGATGATCACTTGAGCCCAGGAGTCCTGGCAGGACTGGGCAACGCCGAGACCTTGTCTCAGAGTTGGCCAGCCCTTTGCTGGATAAATGTCTAGTTGTTACTCTGTCCATCCGTCTCCACAAGAAAATACTGGGGTGCAGATGAGCTTGGATATGCTATAAATTATTTGTGAAAACTTATTAGCCAACTTTGATCCTTAATTGTAAGTAAGAATGTGTGACCAAAGTCTAACCTCATGACTTGGAACTGTGAAGAGATAGGCAGATGAGGTTCTGGGCTAGAAGGGCTGAGGCTTCTTTCCCAGGTAGGTGATGAAACCAAGTGTGGAGTTACTTTACATTTAAAAGTTGTTTTTTGCCAGGTGAAGTGGTGCAGGCCTGTAATCCCAGTGACTCAGGAGGCTGAGGCAGGAGGTCTGCAAGTTCAAGGCCAGCCTTAGCAATTAGCGAAGCCCTAAGCAACTTAGTGAGACTCTGTTTCAAAATTGAAACGAAAAATCGACTGGGGATATAGCTCAGTGGTTAAATGCCTCTGGGTTCAATGCTCAGTACAAAAAAAAAAAAAAAGAAAAAAAAGTTGTGTTTCAGTTGCTGGGGACGGAACCCAGGTTGTGAGGAGTTATGTTGTATGACTTTTTCAAGAAGTTTTAGGTGACCTTTCTGTATTTTTTTCCTGACTGCCTGGGATTTTGTTTCCAGTATGACAAAAAAAGATGATAGGAACTTATAGTCTAGAAGTAGGATAGAGCGTGGAGAAGCAGCCAGGAGACGGGTTGGAGCCAGGCGGGGTGTTGTTCCTGGCAAGGGGTCCTTTGGAAAATAAGTAGTGTCTATGAACGTGCCCCTTATCCTTAGAGGTTAGGTGACAGGACTGCCAGCCTTTTAGCAAAGGGTCTTCTTCATTGAGATTGTTTGTATCTTGAATATTCTTAGATAAGTTTTACCTTCAGTGTCCTTCTAAGCTCTCTGTCTTGGTTAGATCGCTAGTAAGAGCGTCTGTGCCTTCCTGGTTGCAACGTATACTGACGGCAGACCCACGGAGAGTGCAGAGTGGTTCTGCAAATGGTTACAAGAGGCGTCCAGTGATTTTCGATTTGGCAGAACTTACCTGAAGGGTATGAGATACGCTGTGTTTGGCCTGGGGAATTCTGCCTACGCAAGCCACTTCAACAAGGTGGGTCTGTGTTAAATTATGGGTACAAATTATTTTTTCATTTTAAACAGGGACAGCAATAACTCATACATGTGTATGTGTACGTGACATAATCTACAAACTTTGGTATTTACAGTAAATTTCTTGAGTTATTCTTTGTGGTGGCGCTTGTCCCCTGATCACAGCTTGATGTGTAGAAGGCTGTCAATAAATTTTTGTTGAATACAGTGTATCTCATACTGTCTGGTGTCTGGGGTAGACTGAGGGCCGTCAAGCCGAGCTGCTGGCTTCCTGGAGGCCTTGTAGGTGAAGATCGTTGAGTCTTTGGACTTTCTCAGCAACCTGTTCTGTTGTTGAATCATGTTTGTTGCCCAAGCTAACTCTTAAAACAGGTGAACTCATTAACTCATTAAATTTTTTTTTTTTTTTTTAAAGAGAGAGTGAGAGAGGAGAGAAGAGAGAGAGAGAGAATTTTTTAATATTTATTTTTTAGTTATCGGCGGACACAACATCTTTGTTTGTACGTGGTGCTGAGAATCGAACCCGGGCCGCACGCATGCCAGGCGAGCGCGCTACCACTTGAGCCACATCCCCAGCCCCTCATTAATTTTTAAAGGAAAATAGAGAATAAACATTCACTATCTTTTTGTAGTAAAATATTAAGTTTTTTTTGTTTTATTTTCTTGGATCTTTTTTGAAATGAAGTTAACTTGGTTCCTTTTTGTTTGTATCCTGCTCATTGTACTTAAAGAAATCAAGCCACAGAGCCTCTGGCTTTTCATGTTCTGCAGGGTCACCAGAGCTCCTGGGTGGCTGTCCCTCAGGGCCCTTTGCTGGTCTGTGGTGGGTGGAGTGTATGGTGCTGGGCACTCAGCTTGCTTTAGTCCTGGTTTTCCTTTATCGTATCACCGTGTAGATTTTCCCTTGTATTTTCAAAGGCATTAGACTAAGAATGAAAAAGTTCGTGTATGTAAATATTCATGTAGCCTTGCCCCTTGGCAACCTAAGCTGACCCCTGTGCCTCAGCTTAACTGTTTCAGATCATAGGGAGTTTGTGAGACATGAGTCTTGCCAAATTGATTCCCTTTGTACTTTATTACTAACTGGGCTTTGGCCCCACAAGCTTTGTTACATTTTGGGAACTCATTTGCTTTGCTAATGAGTGTTTTGTTCTGACCATGATTTAGAGCAGCAGTTTTAAATTTCTTTTTTGTTATTAACACTTTGTCCACTGACAGGGTTTGTTTGTTTCTTTGTCAAAAAAAAAAAAAATTTCTCGCAGAGAATTAGAATATTACATAAAGTGCAGCCTGGCTGGGTTGAGAGTAGCCTTTGAGGGCTTGCAGTTCCCTGTGCCTCAGCAGCCCCTGGCAAGAGCCCCGTGCAGCCCTGGGCTCTAGAGAGCAGTCTGAGGGCCTTTAGACTCTCACATGCCGTCTGGCTCATCTCTCTGTTCTTGCAGGTTGGCAAGAATGTTGATAAGTGGCTCTGGATGCTTGGTGCTCGTCGTGTGCTGGCCCGAGGAGACGGGGACTGTGATGCAGTTAGAAGCAAACATGGCAGCATCGAGGCCGATTTCAGAGCCTGGAAAACCAGGTTCATTTCCCGGTTGCAGGCTCTTCAGAAAGGAGAGACGTCCTGTGGGGGCAACTGCAGGAGAGGCAAGTGCGAATCCAAGCAGCATGGCACAGAGGATGAGGAGCCAGAGCCTCACGCCCTGGCTACCCAGCAGCCCAGGGACACTGAGGTATGTGGCCAGCTATCGCTCACTGCTTCCCTCCACATCTGGAAATGCAAATGTCACCTCTGCCCCCGGAACCAGTTCATGGGCTTCTGGCTGGAAGGAAGGTCTCCCACTCGTGCTGTATTTAGCCTGAAGTTCTGGATCTTTCCTGTATCTCCCCTTCCATCGCCACATTGCTTGAGATAGGACATCTTGCAGGTTAGCAAACGGAGTCTCAGAGAAGTCAGATTGTCCCACCCGTCTTATTCCTCAGATCTTGTTCTTTGCAACATAAATGATTCCATTGTCACCTAAGCAGAGGTTGCAAGTCCCGCTGGATTCACCTGTTTCTTCCCTCACTTTCTGAACATTTCTGAGTGTCCCTTTGACACTCATGTCTACAGGCTGTGTCCGTGCTGTCCTCTCCACAGCTGTTTACTTTGGCCATCTGGTCACTTGTGACGTTCAGAAGCAACTCAAGACCCTGACCCTGCTTGCCTTCGCTCTTCTTGGCCAAGTTGTGGCATGAGTGGCCCCAGCTCCCTGGCTCAGCAGTGGCAGCCTTCACACCTCCACAGCCTTGGTTTCTCCCTTCTGTAGTCAGCTCTGTAATCCAGGTTCCTGTGACCCGTACTTGTGCCTCATGCCAGGGCTCCTACGTTAAAGTCTCTTGATCCCATTTGCTCTTAGCCATTTTTGTTGGAGAGTGGGAACGGCTTGCTTCTCTCTCTCTGTGGGCCTCCTTTGGACTTCATGCTCTGGTGAGCACCCTCACTTGCCTCACTGTTGGCCGCACTGCAAGCCAGCTTGTGCCTTTCCCATGCCCTGCATATCATGGCCACAGGCTCAGGCACACACCCACCAGGCTCCCTCCCTTCTCCTGCGAATTCTCCTTCTCACCCTCCTAGAGGTCATTGCACAGCTCCTTTCCCCCACCCCTTCTTCCATGTCTCTTGTGGAACCACCAGAGGGGAAGGAACTTCCTACCCCGTGAGGTGAGGTCTTCCTACCCCGTGCCACCTTTGCCCTCTTTCCTGATTCAGAAGTCAAGTGTCTGGTCTGTGCTGTGGGGTCAGGGACTTGGTTCCTTTGTATATTGCATCTCTTCTTCCTGCATCTTCCTCTCTCCCTCTCTCCTAGGTTGTGCCTGTAAATAAGCAAACATACTCTGGAAGCATTAGTGTTTTTTTTTTTTTTTTTTTTTTAGAGAGAGTGGAGAGAGAGAGAGTGAGAGAGAATTTTTTTTTTAATATTTATTTTTTTAGTTTTTCGGCAGGCACAACATCCTTGTTTGTACGTGGTGCTGAGGATCGAACCCGGGCCGCATGCATGCCAGGCGAGCGCGCTACTGCTTGAGCCACATCCCCAGCCCAAGCATTAGTGTTTAAGCAACATAAAAAAGCAAATTTTCCCTTATTGCCCATCGTTAGTCACTGATCCATTTATCTGCTTTTTTTTTTTTTTTTTTGAAAAAGAGTTTCTTTTTTTTTTAAGGGCCTTTATTGTGTTTATTTATTTACATGCGGTGCTGAGAATCGAACCCAGTGCCTCGCACATGCCAGGCAAGCGCTTCCGCTGAGCCTCCGCCCCACCTCCCATTTATCTGCCTTTTTTTCCAGCTAGTCTTTTTGCTTGAATTTGCTTATCCTTCCTTCAGTTCATGGTTTTTTTTTTTTTTTTTTTTGGTACCAGGGATTGAACTCAGGGGTACTCGACCACTGAGCCACACCCCCAGCCCTATTTATTTAGAGACAGGGTCTCACTGAGCTGCTTATTAGCACCTTGCTGTTGCTGAGGCTGGCTTTGCACTCGCAATCCTCCTGCCTCAGCCTACCAACTTGTGGGGATTACAGGTGTGCGCCACCGCAAATTCACTATAAACCTTTTATTGAAGTAGAATTCATGTAACATAAAAATAACCTTTTTAAAGTAAACAGTTGAAACGTGTTCACAGTTGTGGATGACTGCCACTTACATTTGGTTCCAGAACTTTTTTATCATCTTAAAGAAAACCCTTGGCCCTCAGGTAGTCCCCCCTACATCCCCAAGTTTGCCCTGTCTGCTTTCTGTCTGTGAACCGTGCGACCTGGAGAGTCATGTAAGTGTGGTCGTGCAGTGTGGGACCTTTGTGTCTGGCTCCTCCACTTGGCTTCCCCAAGATCACCTGTGTGGACTGTCTCCGTTCCTATGGTCAGTACTCAGTGAGCGTGTGCCTGGCCTGTGCCGCGCCTCCTTGGCCTCTGTCTGCTGGCCGTGGGCCTGTTCCTGCCTTTGACTGTGGTGAACCTTGCTGCCACCAGCCTTCGTCCACACGCCTTCAGTTCCGTTGGTGTGTCCACAGGAGGCACCCGGCTGGCAGTGCTGCCGCGTGACCTACAGAGCAGGTGCCCGTTCCTCATGTTCCCTGGCAGCATGGAGAGTGAGTTCTCACGTCTCCCGACACTTGTTTTCCACCTTCCCACTTTTCACCTGCCCTCCAAGTTGGTGTGCAGGGACTCCTGCTGTGGTTTGGGCTTGCATTTTCCTTGTGACTGTGGATGTTGAGCTTCTTTCATGTGCTTATCGTCACTTAATGTGACTTCCGTGACTTCCTTTGAGAAATGTGCATTCAACTCTTTACCCACTTTTTAATTGGGTCATTTGTCTTTTTGTTGTTGAGTGTGTAAGAGTTTTGATTTTATCCTGGGAAGTCACACCTATCAGAAATGCAATTTGCAAATTCTCCATTTGATAGACTTCCTTTCTTGAGGTTCTTGCTGTTTATTTCCTTGCTGGTACCTTACGGTCATGCTTTGCGAGGTCTGTCGTGCCGTGTTGGCACCTGCACATGACTTCTGCTCAGTCTCCTTCACCAGGCCTTCCCTTCTCTTCCCTCCTCCCTCTCCTGGTCCACTTGCTCTACTCTGCTGATCTTGCTAGGTTTTCTTTTCACTCTTTTCAGTCACAAGGGAAACTTGGCCACACTGTATCGATGACTGAGCTGCAGTGTGATTGGAAACTGGGAACTGCTAGGCATGCAGCATTGTTTTTGGAGGCTGTTTGGAGCTCCTTGCAATTGCATATGAATTCAGAGATCAACTTTATCCAGTTCTGAAAAACAGGTTGTTGGGATTTTGAAAGAGATCGAGTTGAATTTGTAATTTATGTTAGGCAGGTTGTCATCTGAGTAATTTGTGTTTCAGTCCATGAACACAGGGTATTTTCAATTTATTTAGGGAGCCTTTAACTTCTTTCAACAGTGTTTTGAATTTTCAGTGTATAAGCCTTTCACCTCCTTGGTTAATTTTTTCCCCTAGGTATTTTATCTCTTGAAATGCCCTTGAATTCTATCTCTAGTGATCAGAGAAGATACACAGAATACTTCCAAATTCAGAATTTATTGAGACTTGTGTTTTGGTCTGATACGAGATCTGCCTGGAGAGTCCCATGTGAACTGGGAGTGTGTGGCCTGCTCTCCGTGGGTAGCAGTTCTGTGTGTGTGGTTCCCTGCCGCACAGTGCAGCACAGCCTCTGCCCTTTTTCCTATGTCACTGTCCCTGCTGGTCTGCAGTGCTGAGAAGGAAGGAACTCAGGACTGGGTGCTCTCGGGCATCGAGCGCCTCCCAGCCCTGCATCTTATTAACCTGCTGGTTCTTCTGGCTACTATTGAAAGTGCGGTGTTAACGTTTCCAGCTGTGGTAAAGCTGTGTGTTTCTCTTGTCAGTTCTGCCAAGTTTTGCTTCATCTGTTTTGGGTCTTCTTATGAGATGAAGCATCTGTGTGAATGATTGTTAGGTGTTCTTGATGGAATTAATTAGCAACTCTTGTTAATATACAGTGGCCTTCCTTTCTTGTATTTGACTTTGTCTGATAGTCACCTCCCATCTTTTTTGGTCAATATTTGCATAGATTGTATTTTTTCCGTTTTTCTCACTCTTAACCTTTTGTGTCTGTAGAACTGAAGCTGGTCTCTTGCACATAACATAGAGTTGGTTCATGCCTTTTTTGTTTTCCTTTTTTCTCCTTCCATTCTGGGTATTTTTGCTTTTTAACTGGAGGGTTTAATTCATTTTCATTTAAGTAATTACTTGTAAGGAAACACTTCTGTCATTTTTCACGTTTTCTATGTGTTACATATTTTTGTTTCTCATTCTTTTCCATTATCGCCTTCTTTTGTAGTTTTTTTTTTTTTTTTTAAATTTTAAAAAATTTTTTGTGGTGCTGCGGATTGAACCCAGGGCCTTGTACATGCTAGGCAAGCATTCTGCCAACTCAGCTCTATCCCCAGCCCCTTCATTTGTGTTTATTTAATTTTTTTCTGGCATGTTATTTTGATTCCTTTCTTGGCAATTGTTGAGCTTTTTGGATGTCTAGACTCCTGTCTTTTTTCAAATTTGGTAAGTTTTCAATGTTTATTTCTCTATATATTCTTTCTCTTTCTATTTCCTTTCTTCTGGGACTCCCTGACATGTGTGTTTGTTCTCTTGATGTCACCCTACAGGTGTCTTAGGCTCTGTTTCAGCTGATCTGTCCTCACGTTTGCGGATTCTTTTGTTTGTTCATATCTCTTACTGAAACATTCCAGTGAATTTTTCAGTTCAAGTTTTGTACTTTTCAGCTCAGGAATTTGTTTTCTTTGAAAAGTTTCTATGTTTGCGTTACTGTTCTCTATTTGTTAAAACATTGTTCTTACGTCTTTTATCTCTTTGAGCATATTAAGACAAGTCGACTTGAAGTCTTAATAAAATTCAATCTGTGCTTCCTCAGGGACAGTGTCTGTCTGTTTTTTGGTACTGTAACAGAGTACTTGGGACTGGGTAATTTATTAGAAACAGAAGTTTTCCAACAGTTCTGGAGACTGGAAGGTCCAAAATCAAACTGGTATGTGGGGTCTAGTGAAGGCCTTCTTGTTGACCCGTAGTGGTAGAAGGTGGAAGGGGACAGAGTGAGTCCATTCTCACAATCTTTTTGTAGTGGCATTGATCTGAATACCCCAAAGGTCCCGCCTCCCAACAGGGTTGTATCTGAATCAAGTTTTCAGCACAGGTGTTTTTGAGAAAACACATTCAAACATAGCAGAGAGTTTCTTTTTTTTTTTAAAGAGAGAGAGAGAGGGAGAGAGAGAGAGAATTTTAATATTTATTTTTTAGTTTTCGGCAGACACAACATCTTTGTTTTGTATGTGGTGCTGAGGATCGAACCCGGGCCGCAAGCATGCCAGGCGAGTGTGCTACCGCTTGAGCCACATCCCCAACCCCAGCAGAGAGTTTCTGTTAATGTCTCCTGTAAAGGGGCCTTGTTTTGTTTTTTTTTTTTTTTTTTTTTTTTGCATTTATAATTTTTTTGTTGTTGAAAAGTAGAACTTTTGGATATTCTGATGTATTAACTGTGGGAATCAGATTCTTTCTCTGTTAAGGATTTGTTTTTGTAATTTATTTCTGGTTGGTGTGAAGGGTTTGGCCTCTCAATTGTGGCTTTTGGCTCTGGTCTTCATTGGCCTCCCTGCAGTGAGTCCTGACTCTTCTCTGTCTGTGTCCTGAGCAGCTGTCAGCGTCTCCAAAGTTCAGCCCAGTCTCAGCTCCTCCCTTACCTCCTGGGATTCCCTGTGTGGTTCATGTGTGGTATCTGGATTTCTCATATTTTTGTCAACTCAGTGGTGCGTTTGAAGTTGTGTCTAAAAAATACCATGTTATTCAGAGTGAGTGTTTTCTGTGGACACTGGTTTGAGGTGTGTTCTGCCTTGTGGCTGGCTCTCACCCATTGACGCGGCCTTCTCGCCCTCTTGGTAATCATCCTTCGTCATTTTACTGGAGTCCGGCAGCATTTGGCAGAGGCACTCCTTGGAATCCCTCTCATCTCGACCTTCATTGTGTCATCCTCAGGGTTTTCTTCCCGTTTTACTGGAGGCCGTCTTCCTCCATCCATTCTCTGAGTGTGGGAATGACCCGGGGCTGGGTGCTGGGTGTCCTCCTCGACAGTCTCTCCCAGGTAGTGTTGTGCAGTGTCAGGGCTCAGACACAGTCTGCAGACACAGTCTGTAGACAGTCTGTCCCAGGTGGTGTCGTGCAGTGTCAGGACTGAGACACAGTCTGCAGATAGCCTATCCCGGGTGGTGTCGTGCAGTCTCAGGGCTCAGACACAGTCTGTAGACACAGTCTGCAGACAGTCTCTCCCAGGTGGTGTCGTGCAGTGTCAGGGTTCAGACGCAGTCTGCAGACCTGTCATCCCACATCTGTGTCATCATCTCTTAGGGCTGTCCTGAATGCTGTTATTGCATGTGCTGTTCCTCACTAGAAGTTATGCTCACCTGTCTGAGACACTCACACTGCACAGGTCCAGCACGGAGCTTTCATTTCCCTGCTTCCTGTCTGTTCCGTCCTAGTGTTTGCTCTCTCAGCAGACAAAACACTCTCTCAATTGCTTTAAAAGGAAACGTAAGAGCCCTGCTTGACTCCTGCCTTTCCTCCATTCTGTATTTAATTTCTGAGAGAGTCGGGTTGTTCTCTGTCTAAAACAAGGGTCAGCAAACCTTTGTAGAGGACCAACTGGTGTTCTCAGCTTAGTGTGCCATGTGGTGTGCACTGTCACTCTGCCGTTGATCAGAAAAGCAGCCGTAGATGATGTGAAAGTGATCGTGTTGAAGTTGGGCTGGGTGCTGGCTCAGTTGGCCTGGGTGCTGGCTCAGTTGGCCTGTGGTCGTAGTGACTTCTGACCCACTCTTGCTCACATCCATCCATTTCCCTCCATCGCTACTGCTCACCTGCATTTCTTGACTAGACTGTCAGAGATCTTCTCTCCTTCCTGTCTTCTTCCCATTTGTTCTTAACCAACACTTAGGGTCGTCTTAAAAGTAGAACTCAGAAGCTTTACCCGATCTCCTAGTGCTGTGTTAATCAGAGCCGCCATTCCTTGCCTGACTGCAGCACCTGATCTGACTTGGGAGTTGCCTCACTCTCATCCTGCTGTTCTGTGCCTTCCTGACCAGTCCAGTCACACTGGTCTCCTTGATGGACTGAGTCTGTGCTGCACCCCAGGTGAGTTTGAATACTCAGTCTTCTGTTCTCCTGTTCCTCTCTGACTCAGGCCAGCATCTTCTCTTCCTAGAGTACTGCAGTGCTTTCTTCCTGGTTATTCCTGTCCATGGTCCTGTCTCCTTTAGATTATCTTCTGTGTTCCCAGACTGCAGTGCAAATCTGTTATTTCTGTGTTTAAATCATTTTAAAAGCTTCCTCTTCTTCCAGGATGTGTAAGATCCATGTGGTCTGAGCACACCTTCCTCCCTCTTTTAGTTAAGTTTTTTGTTTCTATGTCCAGAAGATGTGACAAGAATAATGGAGAGGAGGAAAAGTTCATTTGGTCAGTGTCAGAGTTTTTGTCCATAGTTGGCCAGCCTTGCAGCTCTGAGCCTGAGGTGAGGCAGGACACCAGGTGGAAGGGCATGGAAGGGGGAAGAGTCAGGCTGTGGCCAAGGAAGCAGAGAGAGCTCCACTCGCCAGGGACCCAGAGGCACTCCCAGTGACCCAGCCTGCCCACAGTCACCACCCAGGTAATTCATGTCAGTGTATGTATTAATCCACTGACTAGACTAGGTTACAGTTCTCACCCCGAACATTCCTGCTTGTCTTATACATGAGCTTTTTGGAGACATCTCATATCTACCACAGCACTCCCCCTGTTCACCTCTAACAGCTTTTCACTTGTCTTCCCTGGCCAGGCCAGTTTATCATCCCTAACATTTGGCCCAGGCGCCATCTTGTTCAGGCCGCCGCTCATGGGTTCTGAGCCAAACTGTGTGGTTCTGTATTCCTGGGTTCTTTCCTTAAAGCTTTACCACTTCATAGTGTGTGTCCTTGTGGTGCTTTAACTGGATCAGAGCCTTTGAAAAGGAGGGGAATGTGTTATATTAGTTTTCTAGCTCTCATGCCTCACATGAACTGTGTTTACTGTTCATAGAAGAGAACTTTTAAGCTTTCCCAAGGTCGCAGAGCCAAGTTAATGGTGGGTGTGATTCAATTTTTATGTGGCAATGACCTGGGTTCCCTTGGGAGGTAGTAAATTCCTGGCCTGATAATTTCTGCCTGAAACTCTGAGGCCTTTAAAAATATATAGAGGAATGTCTGCTGCCAGATTTTTTTATTTTTTTAAAAGCCTTGGGGAACATAGCCATGGTGATTCCTTTTTTTTTTTTTTAATTTATTCTTAAGTTTTAGGTGGACACAGTATCTTTATTTTACATTTATGTGGTGCTGAGGATGGAACCCAGTGCCCTGTGCATGCTAGACGAGCGCTCCACCACTGAGCCACAACCCCAGCCCCACGGTGATTCCTACATTTTTGTGTAGCAGCTTTAGTGTTAAAAGAGTGGCACAGCTGCTGGCTTGGATGGAGCGTGCACATCCTGAAGTTCAGAAGTGTTTCTGTTGGATCTTTACAGAAAGTGTTCACTGACCTGTGGTTTAGGATAAGATGAGGGATGGATGAGGAGATCCCCGGTGTCTTGCTTGTATCTAAGATTCTGAAATCCACTGGACAGGAGAGAGGAACGTGGGGTCATGGGCAGTACTGATCTTCATCGCCCCGGGATAACTGCAGTGGGACAGCGTGCATGTGGGTCTGTGTGTTCCAATGGTGGCTGGGAAGCACTGGACCAGAGCTGGCAGAATGATGAGTTGTTAGCAAGTGTGTTGCAGATGCCACTCTTGTCTGCGTTCTTGAGAGTTTGTGCATGAACTGGGAGATGAAGTGGCCTTCACCTGAAGAAGTTTTTCTGTTGAAGTTGGGGAGAGGTGAGTTGAACATGTCTTTTCCCCTGTGGGTGCTGGAGCTGGAACTCAGGGAGCTCAAGTTATAGGCACTCGACCACTGAACTGCTCGTGTTATAGGCAGGCACCGAACCTCTGAGCAGCTCATGTTGTAGGTAGGCACTTGACCACTGAGCTGCTTGTGTTATAGGCAGGCACTGAACCACTGAGCAGCTCATGTTAGAGGTAGGCACTTGATCACTGAGCTGCTCAAGTTATAGGCAGGCTACTGGACCACTGAGCTGCTCGTGTTATAGGCGGGCACTCCACCACTGAGCTGCTTGTGTTATAGGCGGGCACTCCACCACTGAGCTGCTCGTGTTATAGGCGGGCACTCGACCACTGAGCTGCTCAAGTTATAGGCAGGCACTGGACCACTGAGCTGCTTGGGTTATAGGTGGGCACTCCACCACTGAGCTGCTTGTGTTATAGGTGGGTACTGGACCACTGAGCTGCTCGTGTTATAGGCAGGCACTAGACCACTGAGCTGTTTATGTTATAGGCGGGCACTCGACCCAGTTCCTGACCCTCCCTTCAGGTATAGCTCCTAGCCCAGTGCTGCTTTGCCAGAGCACAGGATCTTAGGAACGTGGTTCCTTGTCGTACAGGCACCATAGAACACGTAAACTAAGAAGGCTGTGACCTCAGTAGGAGTGATGATCTCCTGGGATACAATTGTGTATGGTCTGCTATTGGCTGTCATTTTGTGGTACCTGGCTGTGTTTTGTCACATGGAAGAAAGGCAAAGATGACTGCCTGTTCCTTTATTGACAACACAGAAGGCAGACCAGTGAGCCGGCCACATGCTGCTTCTGCAGTGTCAGGCTTGGTTTTAAGTGGGAGGCATTGAGGGTGCCCATGGCAGCATCACCTGGGACTGAATGTGGAGCCGCTTGGCGGAAGAGCTGTTTTGTGCCAGGTGACTGTGGTGTCTCTGCTGTGGTCTGGAGCATTCTGACCAGCACACAAAGGTTGGCAGCCTAGTTTCTTCCAGCTTTAAAATGGTCCTTGAGTTATAGAGTACCTGCTGTTTACTTCATCTCCCAGCACCTGTTCATCCTGCATTCTGCCTTCACATCTCCCTGGAGAAAGGGGTGAGGCTGTGCCTGTGCTTGCCCCTCACCAGCCTCTTCAGCCTCCCTCTCCTCACTGGTAGGAGGCCTGAGTGGGTATGAATTCCATGTATCTGTTCAGAGCATGTGGAGAGCACTGTGTGCTGAGCGCACAGTAGGTGCTCAGCGTGTTTCTTTTTTCTTTTTGGAGCTGCTGGGGATTCGAATCCTATCAACAAAGGTTTCCTTGTAGTGGTGCCACGTTACCTCCACTTTCTTTGGCTTGCATTGGTGGTGCTGGGGATGGAATCCGGGGCTTATGTGTTGCTGGTCAGCTCCCCAGCACCAGCCAGCCCACGTCCAGCTGCCGTCTCACCTGCTGCTGCTCACCCTGGTCGTGTGGGAGGGCAGGTGGGCCATCAGTTGTTCTTGTGTGGTGTCCTTTACAGGACTCAGTCTGATGCCAAAGACAGGATTTTTTTTTTAAATAATAATTTAAAGATGGTGATATTATCATTGGAAGGAGTGTGAGAGAAATTGCCTGTTATTTTGAACAGTGTATCCCTCACCTCTTTTTTTAAAAAAATATTTATTTTTTAGTTGTAGTTGGACACATTACCTTCATTTTATTTATTTATATGTGGTGCTGAGGATCGAACCCAGGGCCTCCCATGTGCCAGGCAAGCGCTCTGCCGTTGAGCCCCAGCCCCAGCCCCCCTTACCTCTTTTTAAACAAAGTATTTCTCTCTGCGTTTCTCTTCCAGGAGGAAGAGCCTTGTGAGAGAAGCAGTGAGGAAGAGTTTGGTGCTGGCGAACATCAGGGCCCAAATTCTGTTGTTGATGTTGAGGATCTTGGAAAAGTGATGGATCTCGTGAAGAAAGAAAAGGTATTGTTCTTTTGGGAAGTGCTCACTGATCCTGCCGGCAGCTGATCTCCAGTGTTCTGTTTTTCACGTGGTCCGTCAGAGCTCACAGTGAGAGTCTCCGTTCTCTGGTTTCTGTCTTGATAGTTTGACAATTTTTTTTTTGCCACATGCAGGAGTTTTGTGGAACTTGTTTCTTCCCGGCCCTGTAAAAATAGACTCCTAGGAGGATAAGCGGGGGATGGGAGGAGGACAGAGGAGAAGGTGGACGGTGGATTGGGTGGGCCTCGCTGTCTGAGGGTTTGTGTGGACTCTGCTCAAGTCTGCTATATTCTGTACAGGACAAGAGGTGCGGGGCTCTCATCTGGCAGCCTGGGCTGCACCTTGAGATCAGCATGGGGGGCTCTAGGAAGACGGAAAGTGCTGGAATGGGCTGGGAGTGCTTAGGGGTAGGTGAGAGTGTGTAACCTATCAGGGTTTATGTGCATTCTAATCATCTGCAATTTAAATAATACATACAAACCTAAAGACTAGTGTAAGTTTTGAAAAATGAGAGTTCCTTAAACTGAAAATACATCAGATCTGTAAGCCTTGGAACAAAGAAGATGTAAAGCTTTTAAAATCTGAGAAAACCAGGGAAAAACCTATACAAAATCAAGTGACAGTTCAGTAAGGCAGCTGGATGTAACGTAAAGAGTTAATAAGCTTTGTATTTCTATGTTATAGCCCTCGAGAACCTGTTGTGAAAAAAATGCTGCATATAAAATAGCCACATAAAAATATAATCACCTAGGACTTGATTTAGAAAGAAACACCCTAAGCCTGTATTTTAAAGCTTAATATATTCATGAAAGTATCAAAGTGGACTTGATAAAGAGGAAGACATACCTTGTTTTAGGTAGGGTAAAGATGTCGTTTCTTTTAAATTACACATAAATTCAGTGTACCAACAAACATGCAAGAATTGTTAGGAAAACCTTGGCAGAAGTAGTAATAAGAAGGACTGACCTTACCAGAAATGAGTAGGCAATTCTCAGAAGTTCTGCCAGCAGATTCGAAGGTAGGAAAAAATGCTCAAGTGCACCCACGGCAAGGGAAGAGCAGGTGAAAAACCACACTGGTCTGTGTTTATCATCTACCAAGAAGCACAGTTCCAGAGTGGGACAGCACCCCCATCTGTCCAGTGCTTGTACCTTGCAGGCGCGAGTCCAGAATGGCTAGGGCGTTGCTTCAGCGTCACTGGGACACCAACCCAGGATCTGTTGGTTCAGGCTTGTGCTTTGCTGTGAAGATGTAGTGTCACCAGTACAGACCACATCTGACCAGGTGGTGCAGTGCAGCCTGTTGGCAAATAGCCTATCAGGCACTGTTCCAAACAAACCACTCTGCCCACCCCGGGACACTGCTGAGCATCTCGGGAGGTGGTGGGATGGGTCCATGTGAATCAGTGTGATTTCCAGGCCATGTGGGGTTTGCAGTGGAGGCTGAGATGGACTTGGGATTTTAACAACAGCTATTTATTGTATATCTGCAAACATGGTTTGAACGCGTTCAGGTGGGTGCGTGTGTACGTGCATGTAAATAGTATTTTCTAGCTGTGTTCTCAGAAAAGATTTTTATGTTCACAATCAACTCTTGCAGCTCAGTTCAGTTCTACACAAACTACCTGGGTTGGTGTTACATGCCCGTGCTTAGGGCAGGGTCCTGCCTAGACTGTCCCCACTTCAGGGCGCAGTAGATGAACCCTGAAACAGCTCGTTGAACAACTAATCACCAAACACTGGTGGACACTACCAGAGGGATATGGGAAATAACTTGAGGCTTCCCCTTAGGCCAAGTTTGAGAAATTTGAGATTCAAAAAGATCAATGAACTAAGGGTTGTATTACATCCAGTCTAAAATATCAATCCTTGTGTGACTCACAGGAGAGGTGTGGAGGTTTCTAGATGATACAGAATGCATGATGGAGTCGAAAAATTACCTGTTTTCAGTCTCCAGTAAATAATTGATTTAAGCAAGGATTTGGGCAAAAGGTCTTTGCAGAACAGATATAAACATATATTTCTTTTTATTTTTAAAGCAAGTTTTTTTTACACAATACCTTTGTTTGTTTATTTATTTTTATGTGGTGTTGAGGATCGAACCCAGGGCCTCGCGCATGCTGGGCGAGTGCTCTACCGCTGAGCCATAACCCTAGACCCATAAACATATATTTCCAAATGTCATCCCAAAGAGTAATCTCCTGGAAATGATAGAAGTAACTGGATGAGTAGAATCCCTCTCAGATTATTTTCTAATTAGAAAGGGAAAGTGTACCTTATTAATGGACAGATCAGGTGATTCCCACATATATCTAGGAATCAAATTTATCCTCCTCCTTAATGGTACAATCTGACCTATGTCCTATTGTGGTTTAGATGTGAGCTGTCTCCCTAGGGTTCTTGCAGGACTGCCAGAGTGTGACACACCTGGCTTGCCAGACTCTAACCAGTCTGTCCATCCTACCTTGCAATGACTGGGTGGTAACTGGGCAGGTTGGGCATGGCTGGAGGAAGTGGGTCACTGGCGCTGTCCTTTACTGAGCCCAGTGAGCCCCGTGGTGTTCCCCTTACTTTCCTGTGCGTCTCTGCTTTAGGGATACTTACTGTTTCATATTTCAGGTGAGAAAGTTGACTTTCAGAGTCAGCAAGCAGCTTGCCAGACTCAGGCAGAGTGTGTCAGGTGCCCTGGTGGCTTGTGTGGTGGGAGCGCATATTTCTAGAGCCAGGACCTGGTGTGTGGATGCTCCTCTGACTGGATGTGGCCTCCTGGTGGCGCAGGTCCGGCCAGGCCGCGGGGGCCTTCTGCTGACTGAGCCCTCCTGGTCTGCGATGGTCTGTCCACTGCACATTGCTAAGTCTGGATTTCATTCTTTTTACTTTCAACAGAGAGAAGAGGAGCAGCAGGAAGAGAAAGGTCTGTTCGGGAGCAGAGGGAAGAAGGAAGGCGGTGAAGGGAGAGCCATGCTCACGCCTGCTCTCCGGGAAGCTCTTACCAAGCAAGGTGGAACCCCGGGGCTGTCTCAGGCTATGCTCAGGCACCCAGCTTGATGCCCAGGGGAGGGGGCACAAAGCAGGGCTTACCAAGGGGGAGGACACAGCCTCCTTCTGGTCAGCTCAGCAGCCGGGGCAGCCCTTGTTTCTAGGTCTCACTATTGATCTGGTGGTGGGGAGCAGCACTTCTCTGGGCAGCGTTTGCGCTGTCAGTGGCTCACGTGTGCACATGGACTTCCTCACCAGCCACTGGTGTTAAGGGAGGGTCATGTGGTATGGCATTGAGGTAGTGAGAAGTGTTTTTGGTAGAGGGTCACAGCTGGGGTTTTGCGTTCATACCTTGTTGACTTATAACCATGGTTTCTTGTAGAAGAAGAGTAATGAATTGGGAGTCTAGAGATTGACCTTCCTCCCTGTCCTTTGCACCCCTCATATCTGTGAAGGGCCTTTGATGTGGCAGTTCTGGTAACGCAGAGAAACAGGAGACAGCATCTCCTTCAGGGGACCATCAGTCAGGGAGAGGGTGCAGGCCAATATTTATATGATTTAAATAATTTTATTGCATTAGACTATTTCCACTTAGGCATTTTGTGGTAGATTACGACTGCTGTTGTGCTGTTTGTGTTCTGTTTTCCTGTTCTTGAACTTCCTTTTTCTGTTTTCCAATTTTTTTTAGATTGTTTCCTTGTGACTTGTGTGTCTCGTGCCTGTCGGCTTGTCAGCTTTAGCACTTTGTCATTTGGTGGTTGCTCAAGGTTGGACACCACACCTCTTTATCACATTGGTGTGTCCTTGACGGTAAAGGTTGAGCACCATATTCTGAAAGTTTGAAATGCAAAGTCTGAAACTTTTTGAGCCACCTGTGTGGTGCCACAAATGGGAAACCACACCTGATCAGTGATGGGTCTCCGTCCAAAGGCAGGGACACTTACAGTGCTGTGTAGATTACCCTCAGGCTGTGTGTGCAAGGTGTTTACCAAACATGCATAAGTTTCATTTTTACACTTGGATCTCATCCCTGACGTATCAATGTACATGAAAATATTCCAAAATCTAAAAAAATATGAAATCCAGAACATTTCTGGTCCAAGTATTGTGGTTAAAGAATATTTCGCTGTGTCACCCATTTGGTGTGGGGGGTGCCCTTACCACAGTGAGCTCTGTCTCCCTTCTGGACCTCTGTGCAGTGGTCATTGTGCTCTCCATTTCACACGACATCATATTGCGTTTAAGCGGTTGCTTATCTATTAAGGATTTACATAATTTGAAAGGCTCTTGAGTTGGGAGTGTGGCTCAGTGGCAGAGCATTTGCCCATTGAGTGTGAGGCCTTGGGCTTGATCTCCAGTATCACCCATCAAGAAAAATAAAGAGGGGCTGGGGTGTGGCTCAGGGGTAGAGTGCTTGCCTAGCATGTGTGAGGCACTGGGTTCAATTCTCAGCACCACATATAAATAAACAAAGGTCCACTAACACCTAACAAAGTATTTAAAAAAAAAAAAAAAAGAGGGGGCTGGGGATGTGGCTCAAGCGGTAGCGCGCTCGCCTGGAATGCGTGCGGCCTGGGTTCGATCCTCAGCACCACATACAAACAAAGATGTTGTGCCTGCCGATAACTAAAAAATAAATATTAAAATTCTCTCTCTCCCTCTCTCTCTCTCTCTCTCTAAAAAAAAAAAAAAAAAAGAGAGAGAAAGAAAAAAGACTGAATTAAATATTCTGAAAAAAAGAATTTTTTAATTTTACTCATATAGATACCATACTCTTTAGGTCTGTGATCTGTCTGACATCTTTTCCATTCTTCCTGAAGAAATTCTTTTCTTTTTTAATGGTGGAGGATCACTCCCGGGCTTCATGCATGCTAAGTGTGTGCTCTGCCCCGGGCTGCACCCCAACCCAGAGAGAGGGTGTCCTAAATCTGCTGCCTGTTTCCTTGATTTCCTTCTTTTCCGTTAGTGCTGGGGATTGTACCCGCCTCACTCAGGCTGGCTCCTGAGAGCAACCGTGCTTGTCTCTGGAGTCACTGACTTTTGTTGCCTAATGTTTCATATCCTAAAAACTGTGGTTCTCATATTTTGCCCACTTTTTGGTGTTTCCACTGGAATAGTAAATCCTCTGTTGTTCTGTCCTGGCTGGGACCAGAATTTTGTACTTTGAGTTTTAGCATCTATGTACAGTTGGCTCATCTTGGCATTGTGGTTTATGAAATTTCTTTGTCTTGTAATTTGCACATTTTTAAACCTAAAAGTAGAATTGTATAGAATATTGTGTATCTCCGGAATGAGAGAGTTAAATAACTAATAAATTAGAGCATGATTTTTATGCTAGTAGCATTAACAACATAGTGTAGGAATCGAAGAGGGGACCTAAAGTTTTCCTTGGTAGTCTTTTAAATGTTAATTCTACACCTGAGATTACTTATTCAGTTGGACTTAGTTCCAGTCCTCAAGTCAACAGCAGTGCTTGGCTTATGTGCAAGATTTATGATCAAGCCCTATGAACATGGCCCCTAGAGACTGTGGGTGCCACGAGTAACCAGCCCTGATGGCTTCTGCTTCACCCAGACACTCTCTCTCCATTGGCCTTATTTGTCTGCAAGTCTCTCTGTGCCAGAGATTCAAAGTGACTGTGGCTTGCTCTCAAAGCGTCTGAGAAACTGCTGAATGAATTCTGATTGAGTGTTCTGCTGTTTGCCCTTCTAGCTGTTTAAAAAGGAAAGACATCCATGCTTTCCATGTCTTATGTGGCTCAGCAGTTCTATACCTTTTTTTGGGGGGAGCTGGGGATTGAACCCAGGGGTGCTCTACCACTGAGCCACATCCCCAGCCCTATTTTTTTGTAACTGCTTTTATTTTTTAAATACATGACAGTGGAATGCATCACAATTCTTAATACACATGTAGAATACAGTTTTTCATATCTCTGTTTGTATATAAAGTATGTTCACACCAATTCATGTCTTCATATATGTACTTTACATAATGAAGTCCATCACATTCCTCCATCATTGCTACCCCCCTGCTCCCCCCCTTCCCCTCCCATGCCTCTGCCCTATCTAGAATTTGCCAATTCCTCCCATGCTCCCGCTCCCTACCCCACTATGGGTCAGTCACCTTATATTGGAGAAAACATTTGCCATTTGTTTTTGTGGGATTGACTAACTTTACTTAGCATTTCTTCTCCAACACCATCCATTTACCTGCAGATGTCATGATTTTGTTCTCATTTATTGCTGAGTAATATTTCATTGTGTATGTATGCCACATTTTTAATCTATTCATCTACTGAAGGCCCAGTCCTATTTTGCATTTTATTTAGAGACAGGGTCTCACTGAGTTGCTTAGGGCCTTGCTAAGTTGCTGAGGCTGGCTTTGAACTCGGTATCCTCCTGCCTCAGCCTCTCGAGCTGCTGGTATTACAGGTGTGCACTGCTGCGCCTGGCTGGCTCAGCAGTTTTAAATGTAAGTTTGCGGAGGTACTGAGAATGCACACTTGGTTGCAGTTCCTAGAATTTGGGGCAGTGTTTCTTTGTTTCAATCTCCATTGACAATCTGGTTCTTCATTTTTTCCTCAGATTGCGGATGATTGCCTCCTGGGTCATTCATGGGAAGCATAATCTTCCTTTGGCTTTAGGCCCTGGTGGGTGGTCCTTTCCGCCTTGCTCCCTGGGTCCTCAGGGAGTCTCTGCTTCCCAGGTCCTCAGGGAGTGTGTTCTGTAGTTGTTGGGAGCAGTCTCCGTGTGTGTTGTGGGTCAAGTTTGTTTATTGTGTGGTCAGAGATTTTAGAGCTGTACTGAGTTTGGCCTGTGAGATCTGTTAGGTACTGAGAGTTTAAAACCTTTGTGAATTTGGATTAGTTTGTTGTTTCTTTGAGTGTGTCATTAAATGCATGTACATTTAAAATTATTTATTTATCTTCTCAATTTGGCAAATTAAACATTTAATATTTTGTGTTTGCTAAATTTGAATATCACCTTTTGCTGTAAGACTTTGGATGAGCTCAATCTGTGTTTCTTGCTTTTCCATTCAGGTTATCAGTTGATTGGGAGCCATTCCGGGGTAAAACTTTGCAGGTGGACAAAGGTATTGTATTTGTTTTAGTTCAAATATTATTTCTATCATATGCAGCTTTTATATGGATGTTATATGCAGTGAGTGTACTATTTATAAGTATAGTTTATTGTTAATAAGACGAACAGACTTTTGGATGAAAGTTTTAAAATAAATTTTGCAAATGTTGGTAGACGTAGGACCATATCCACCATCCCAGTGAAGATAGAAGTTATTCTGCTCACCCCAGTGGATTTCTTTGTGCCCGTTTCTGCTTCGTACCACTGCCTCCCCTCCGTCACAGGGGGCTGTGCTTTTGCTGCTGTTAGATTTGCCTTGCTCACATTCCTGTGGCTGTGGCACCAGGTCCTGTGTTGTCTCCCACGAGTGGCTTTAAGGCCATTGGCCGTTCCTAAGGGGCGTCTATAGTATAGAACCCCTGGTACACTCACTTCTGCTGCTCGGTTGTAGACACTGTATTTTATCTATTGACAGATATTTGGTCTCTTTCCACAGTTTTTAATCTATTGACAGATATTTGGTCTCTTTCCGGTTTTTGGCTATCACAAATAAAATGGTTGTGAACATTGCTTGTTCTTTTGAAACCTTGGTGAAAAGCATGATTTGTTAGGAAAATAACACTACTACAGAGAGGCCGCGTGGAGGGTTGCTTGAGCCCATGAGTTCAGGGCCAGCTGGGCAATGCAGTGGAACCCATGTCAAGAAACAGAAGATGTGGTCCTGCCGTTCTGGTTGGGCACTGCCTGTACCTTCCTTCTCTGTGCCTGCAGGTCAAGGTCCCCTGCTCCCTGGCAGTCTTTTGGTGGCCCTCTTGTGCCTGACAGGAGACACCCCTTGTCTTCTCCTCTTGCCTGTCTCCTGGTTGCCCAGGCTGCAGCTGAGCTTTGCTGGAACCCACAACCTTTATGCTCCTCTAACAGAGCACCTCCCTTGGTCCCTGTCGTCTCCAGGGTGTCACATGTCATCCATGTGCTCTCTTGTGTCCTTTGGGTGCTCTCTGCTCCACAGGCTGTTGCTGTGACTTGTGGACGTCCAAGAAACTTTTCCCATTGTTTTTTTTTTTTTTTAAACTTTCTAATCCTCTACCTTTATCCTAAGGTACACGAATGTTCCAGCTGATGACACCTCTGTCACCTTCTGTTATCCCTTCCACTTTTGTGACAGTATACTAAATCTTGTTAATTAATTACATACTTCTCATATCCCAAATTCATTTTTTGCATTCCAGTGATTTTTAGTAATATTAGATTCAAATGCTTTGTGTTCATAGCCAGTATTTTGTAACGTTCTTTTTACTACTGCTAGTTCAAGTTTACAGGTAATACAATATCACATACATAACTTAAAAAAAATGGAGTTTTGCTCAAGATAAATGTAGAGGAGGAGGCCGTCTTTTGCTTAGTGCCTGGGGCCTCTTGCAGAACATGCCTGTACCACTGCACCAGGGGGCGCAGTGGAGCACCAGCTGCTTGCCTGGGCTCCTAACAGAGAAGTCTGGCCTCAGGAGGTGTGAGGAGACAGGTGCCGTTTTACATGAGAGGGAGAAGGACAGCAGCTTGTGGGTGTGTGTGGGGAGAAGCAGGGACGACCCCAGCCGAGGCACGAGGGTAAGCTGACAGAGCGTATCACGAGAAAATGGGGAATGGGTTGTCCTGGCAGACAAGCCAGGTCTCACTTTAAACTGGAACAGACATTTTTCCCGCAGTGCCACTGGGGGGTAGTGATGGGATGTCATAGAAAAGAGGTCTGTCTCCAAACCCCACATCCTATTGAGACCTGCATTCAGCCTTAGTTCCTAGCAAGGCTTTGGGAGATCCCATCCTTCAAGCAGCAAATGAGATAAAGAGAGTGGTCAAGAGAAATTCTGTGGCCAACCTCTGGTGACAGTCTGTCTCCCTGTAAAATCTTAAAATGACAGGCAACTCTAAGACAGCTTGAACACATAGCCATCACAAGGTAGGCTTTTCATCCTTGGGCTGTAAAGTCGTTTACAGTCTACACAAAGGCAGTGACTATCCTTGGAACAGGTTCATCAGGGAGAACCCTGTGCCCACGTGTTCAGGCAGTGCTCAGGTCAGCCTTGGAAGCGCAGAATGTCTAGGCCTCTTCTCGGAGGCCTGCGGTGGCTCCCACCCCTCCTGCTCAGCACCTGGGATCTGTAGGGCTCCTCGCTGTCCGCACTCCACCCTTGGTCTTCGCTCGTTAGTTAGCAGTGTTGCTCGGGCAAAACCTTGCTTTTCTCTCATCTCCCGGTCTGTTCCATGAGCAGGTATCTCCTCCCACACACAGAGTCTGACTGCTTTTCTCCACTGACGCTGCTGCACCTTGGTTTGGATCACCTGCGTACATCCCCACACCACCTCGCTCTACTCAGTCTCTCTGCTCTACTCCTAGGCTCCTGCGCGGTCTGATTGCTGCACAGCAGCCAGATGGAGGCCATGTCGCGTGATCACTCAGAGCCGTAGGGTTCCTGCCAGACCCTGTGTGCTGTGGTCTCCCCTTGCTCCTGGGGCGTACCAGGGGTGACCCCATCAGAGAGCCCTGCCCTGGCCTCGGCCAGGCAGCAGCCTCCCCACCCACCAGGAGCCACCCCTTTGTCCTTGGTCCCAGCACTTGGCCTTTAGACCTTGCAGCACTTAGAGCTGCTCTCCTCCTCGTTCATTGCCTGTCCCCATCTCGCTCACTTCCTCTTCCCAGCGTAAGGGTTTTGTTTTATGTCGCACACTCAGAGTCCTGGCATGTAACAGTTGCCCAGTGAAGTTCCTTGGGGGACAAATGATAGAAGGAAGCCCTGAACCCAAGGAATATCTGGTTTAGTATGGTTCTACGCACTTTTGAGGTCTTTTTCCTGATCTTACATCCACACCTCATGTGCTGTAGCTTTTCTTGGGGGATTCTTTCTGCTGCTCATGCTGGCCCATTCCTTCATCTTAATTTTCTCCTCCCCATTCCAGTCTCCACCCGACCAAATCCTCATCTGTATCAGTGAGGAAAACAGAAACTCCCTGGGTGTATTTTAGTAAGAATAATGAGGTGAGTTAAGTAAATGCTTGCAAAACGCCTGATAGGCTGGGAGGAGTGGAGGTCAGGGCGAACTGCTTCTGACTCTAGGACGCTGCTTCGAGGGATCCAAGCTGTGCCCATCAGCTGCCTGGTGTCTGCCTTGGGGAGTCCTCCAGCCGCTGCCCGAGGGCAAGCATCTGCCGTAGGTGCCCCTTGTTTATTGGTAGAGTCTAAATGAGCAGGCTTTGGGCGAGGGAGTCTGCAAGGGTTTGGGGCTTCCCATTCCTGCCTGAGGGAGGTGGAGGCAAGGATTACTCAGGGCTAGCAGGAGAGAGAGAGAGTGAGCACACCAGGGAGTAGCCTTTTATTGGGGAACAAGAAATTCAGGGGATAATTCCATCCAATGAAGGTTGAAGGGGGGGCCGCACTCCAAGGTCAGGGTCAGTGATTGTATATTAATTGTTATATATTTTTTTCTTATATAAGAATATGTTGTTCTAATGACAAACAAAGGTAAATGAAGTTCTGAAGACGAGGGATCTGAACCATAAGCCCTGCCGTGGCCTCTTCACCAGGCACCAGGCACGCTCTGGCACTGCTGGGCTGCTTCCCAGAAGGCAACTGTTCCCAGCTGCCAGCACCATGCACCAGCCCCTCACACTGTCAGCAGACGGTGGACTGGTACCCTCTCCTTTGGCCTGGCACTTCCATAGAAGCTGGAGACCACCGGCCTCAACCTATACATTATCTGGGAAAAACCTCTTTCAAACAAAAGAATAAAGCGCTTATTTTCAAGAGTTCAAAAAAGCTTAGCAATCTTCTTTGGTTTTACTACACATTTCCACTGAAACCTCACTGAAGTCCTGGACATACAAGAATTGGAACAATGGAACTGAGAAAGTCATAAATTCTGCATACCTGAAATGACCCAAACATTGAAAGAACCAGACAAAAATTCAAAGCAGCTATTACTAGAGGAGAAGAAAGATAAGAAGAAAGGCAGTGCCCTTCTGAAGACCAGAAGAGGTCTGGATAAGCATGGCCAGCACCTCTGGGACATGTGAAGAATGTCAAAACAGCTACTGCCTGTGTTCCTGGAGCTCAGTAGGAAGAGGAATGCAGCAAAATCTTCAAAAGAAACAATGATCAATCAATTCTCAAATTTTGTGAGAGTCCTAAATTTGCAGATTAAACTCAGGGAAACAAATAAGATAAACCAAATGCAAACCATATCCAGAGATATCATAAGCAAACTGCTGAGGACCCCTTTCAGCCAACCATGGTTTCCAGTATGAGGAGTCTCTTGGTGGGGTATCTGAAGTGGGTAGTCCTGCAGGGCTAAGCCTTCAACTCATGGGGCCAACTGCTAACTCTGGACAGAGGTGCCGTCTCAGCTGGATCACTAGACACTCAGCTGGCATCCAGAGCACTGACACAAGATGTCATATGTCGGGAGCCATTCTCATACGTGACTGGGTGACTCCCGGTTAGGGTCTGAGGCGCTCTGGCTGTGTTGGAGCTTTCCCGGCCCTCTCCTGTTGAGAGAACCTGTCCGTGTGGGGGTGTGACTGACCACTGACCCTGGAGGCCCAATCACTGACCCTGACCTTGGAGTGCGGCCCCCCCTTCAACCTTCATTGGATGGAATTATCCCCTGAATTTCTTGTTCCCCAATAAAAGGCTACTCCCTGGTGTGCTCACTCTCTCTCTCTCCTGCTAGCCCTGAGTAATCCTTGCCTCCACCTCCCTCAGGCATGTATATTGATTCTGAGCATGTATATTGTTCATAGGTTTTTTCCTTTTCAATGCAGCCTGCGTGTGGAGTTTTGAATGGAGAGGCACCTTCAGTGTAGTGTCTGGGGACTGCTAGTGTGCAAGGTACTGTAGCACCGGGTTCCCTGCTGCCTCCTGCTGGTGCGCCGGGTGCTGTAGCACCGTGGTCCCTGCTGCCTCCCGCTAATGTGCAAGGTGCTGTAGCACTGTGCCCCCTGCTGCCTCCTGCTAAGTGCTTGACAGCCCCGGAGCAGAACACAGTATGCAGCCCTACTGAGCTCTGAACAGTGGAAAGAGGAGGGCTCTTTGCGTTGGGCCCTAGGACTGGAGGGACAGTGCAGCAGCAGGGTGTCTTACATCCCCCACCAACAAGAAGGTGGCATCCCCGACCTAGCAATGGAGGCCTCGCAAAGCTCATTCCTTTCCTGGCTGGAATGGGAGAATCGGGCAGACCCATTGTTACAAAGGGGATCTACAGGGATACAAAGAGGAATTATCAGTGACAAACAGCTATGGCAAGTGCTCTCCTTCCTTGCGAGGCCGGAATTTCTCTCCCTTGGGAAGAGATACCAAGTTGGTTGAGGGGCAGTGGAGAGAATGTGTCCCACAGGCCCTCCCTACCCCACCCCCAGCCTGCATGCCCGCCAGAGTGGCCTGTCCTGTGACATACTCTCCATCATTCCTGGGCTGGATGTTCCCTTCTCCCACTAGGGGATACTGTGGTGGCTGGATGGCTTCCACAAGAGGGACCTCACCAATCAGATGGCCCAGCCAGGAGGGCTTCTTCATCCATGTGCATCTGCAGCTGTCCTCTTCACTCAGAGATACTTGGGCTACTGGAGGGTCCAGCCTGAGGAGCTCTGCCACAGAAGCCTGCTGGCCTGACACCCCTCCTTCATTGAGAGTTCCAGCGGTCAGCCTGGGAGATCCTTTCCACCCTCAGCAGCACCAGCAGGGACCAGGGGGAGCCTAGGATAATGTTCACCGCAGAGGCTCTGAAAGTTAAATTGCCAGGGTCAGCGTACACGAAAAGTAGGCCAGCATCCATGTGCTACACTGAAACAGAGTGACCACTGCTGAAGTCAGAAAGAAACAGGGTCTAGAATGTCCTAACATAACAGAGAAGATGTCTAAGGTGCAACTGAAAAGCCACCTGTCACACCAAGCACTGAGAAAATCACAGCTTGAATGAGAAAAGATGACCCACTGGTAGCACCATCAGATGGACCAGCTGAGGGACTCGGCTGGCAGGGATTGCAGAGTAGCTGTCACAAAAATGTTTCAGCACTCAATTATGAATTGTCTTCACACAAATGAAAAAAATTAGATAACTCGCAAAGAAAAAGTTAAAGAACGAAGAGGGAATTATAAGATTGAAAAGCATAATAGCAAACAAACTTGCTGGCAGGTTCAGTAGTCAAACAGAAATAACGGGTAGAAGCAGTGACCTTAACAGATCAATAGAATGTGCTGTGATCAGGAAAAATCAATAGAATTTACCTGCTCTGAACAACAGGAACAAAAGAAGCACGAGTTGGGCCGTAGGGATCTGTGGGCAGGAATAGGACATCCATCAGTTACTCCTTGGAGTAGCAGAAGGACACACAAAAGCGTCATGGTGTGTTGCTCAGCAGTGGGCACATGTCCTGAGGAATGGCGTGGTCAGATGATCTCGTCACGGCAAACATTTCAGCGTACCTCCTCAGACCGAGTGTGCGGCTCTCTGCAGGGGAGAGCCGCCGTGAAGGGGGTGTGCCAGGCAGCCACCAGCATAACAGGTGCCCTTTTACAGTGAATGCTTAGTTTCCTTTGAAACTAGGGCCCCACTCTAAGGTAACGATGAAGTAGCTTAGTAAACTTGTGGTCAGTATTGGGCTGTGCTGTCATGTAACTTGCTGCACAGTAGGTCTGTGTGTGCCTGCGTCCCCACAAGCATGCAAGTGATGTGCTGTGCGGGTGTGTTGTGATGGCTATGCTATGGCTAGATGACAGGCATTTTTTTGGCCTCATCATGATCTAGTGGGACTATTGTTATGAATGGTTTGTCTGTATATGAAGAAATAATGCCTAAAAATGGCCGAAATTTGATAAAAGACTTCAACTCAGACATTCAAGAAGCAAAGTAAACCCCAAATGGAATAAAATGAAAGAAGTCCACACCAAGACACCTTATAATTAATGACCTGGAAGCTGAAAAATAAATTCTGGAAAACTGCTAGAGAGGAATATATATCACCTATAGAGTGGTGCCAGTTGTGCGAGCAGGTTTCTTATCTGAAACCTGAGGACAGGAAGGAAGTGGCACCATGATTTTCTGGGGTTGACAGCAAAGATCTCTTAACCATGAATTCCATACCTGGCAAAGCAAACCTTCAAGAAGGAAGGGTAAAGGAAAAGTGAGATGAAGTAGATGAAGGAAAAGTGAGAGAATTTTCTGCTAGCACACCTGTCTTTAAAGATTGGCTAAAGAAGTTTCTTCAAACTGAATAAATGATAAAAGAAAGATTCTTGGAGCATCCAGGAGGAAGCAAGAGCAGTGGGAAGAGCAGAGATTGACATATGTGTAAACCATGATCATTAAAAAAAAAATTTTTTTTTTGTAGTTGTAGATGGACAGAATTCCTTTGTTTATTTTTATGTGGTGCTAAGGATTGAACCCAGTGCCTCACACATGCTAGGCTAGCGCTCTGCCACTGAGCTACAGCCCCAGCCCCCATAATCATTTTCCTTTGGAGATTTATAAATCTCAAGAGCTAATGTTGACAGAGGTAGACTGTGAGAAGTCATGTCTCAGTTTGTGATACTGAGAACGAGCACTACCCAGCTACACAGAGACAAATTCAAAAGCACAAGGTAAGCTGGGTATGGTGGCGCACGCCTGTAATCCCCAGGGTTCAGGAGACTGAGGCAGGAGGATCATGGGTTGAAAGCCAGCCTCAGCAATTTAGTGAGGCCTTAACCTAATCAGCAAGACCCTGTCTCTAAATAAAATAGAAAAAAGGGCTGGGGATGTGGCTTACTGGTTAAGTACCCCTGGTTCAATCCCTGATTCCAAGCACACAATAAGATGGATTTTGAAAAATGCTTAAATGCAGTAAATCAAGAAATCAGGAATGAGAACCAGAGGAAAGAAAGGAAAACAAATAATAAAATGTTAGAACAAGTGCTGGTACTTGGGTATTGATTTCAGATGTAAGTATTCCAAGCTCACCAATGAAATCTTAGAGATGGAGGTGGATGATGGCACTTGACCCCAGAATGTGGCACTATGCACTCACCCTCTCCAGCTGTAACCGTGTGGGTGAATGGAGAGAAGCAAGGAAAGGCACGTCGTGCAGGTGGCCTTCCCACATGCAGGAAGGCTACTGGGTGGTGAGAGTATCTGTTTACTCTAAAGGTGTCCCATCCTGCAGGAGAGCGTCACAGTGTGTCCAGTGAGAACTGCAAGAGTTGGACAGAGAGAGAAAATCCAAGGTCGCAGTTTGGGACTTTGAAACCCCCTCTCAGCAACTGCTAATTCTACTGACTGAAAGAGCCAGGATGTGGAAACCCCTGCACAGGAAAAAGGATCATACTGACATGTCTGGAGCCTGCCACCTAAAAGCAGCCCAATGCGTGTTTTTTTCAAGTGCCTCTGAGATGGTTCACCAAGATAGATGGTGTCCTAGTCATGGAAAGAACCTCAAAAACTTGAAGAATTGAAGTCATGTCGAGTGTATTCTTTGATCAGAATGGAATCAAGGCATCAGTAATGGAAAGATACAAAGTAGATTTTAAAAATGTGTGCATCAAACATCCCTCGGTTCAAATCCAGTATCAAATAAGAAGTGAGGAAGGTTTCAAGTCAGTAATCTAAGTTTTTACCTCAAGAAAGTCGAGAAAAACAAAAGGCAAAGTAACCATGCATATGTGCGCACACCAGATGGAAGGAAACCTATGCAAGGAAGGACTGGTTCTTGGAAAATATGAGTAAAATTGGTAGACTTCTAGCAAGACTGGCAGATTAAGAAGAGCAGATCACCAGCATCAGGAAGGAGACCAGTTAGACTGCAGGTCCCACATAGGGAGAATCATGAGGGAGTGCTACACACAAGTTTATGCTGATAAACTTGGCAGCATAGCTGAAGTAAGTCCATTCCTCAAACCACAGATTGTCCGAACTCCATCAGAGTGACATAGATAATTTGCATAGACTTATAATATTGAAAACCTGACTTTGTAATTAAAAAGTTCCCCAAAGTGAAATCCCCAGGCCCAGGTGTTTCCCCGGAGATGTGGAATGAGGAGGTCACGTCAGTCTTACCTATTGTGTCTGCCTCTTTCTACGAGCACCGCACCTGTCAGATCAGGACCCTCCCTTGTGACCTCAGTTGGCCTCCTTACAGGACTGTGTCCTGGGTCAGGAGTCCACCACAGGATGCTGGTGGGCTGGGCAGAAACTTGGGTGTACGATTGTGTGTCAGGTTCTCAATGAATAATGAATGAAATGCACAGCTCTCCAGACTTGCTTCTCAGTCAACAAGGTGCTTGTGGGGCTAACTTTGTGACCGTGGTGTGAGTGGACTTTGAGTTTTCAATGCTGTTTGCAAGATAAATTTTTTCACTTTGTTATATTTTATTAGAAACTTAAAAGATAGTATGTAGACATAGCTGTTCTGAACAATATTCTTCCTTCATTCCTTTCTCCCACAATGCAGGTGCTAAGTGAGATGGACAGGGGACTTCTTTTATCAGAAGGACAAAATTAAGACTTCATGCTTGCGTTAGTCCGCTTTTCTTGCTGTGACCGAATACCTGACAAGAACAACTTAGAGGATAAAAAGTTTGTTTTGGCTCATGGTTTCAGAGACTTAGTCCATAGAGGGCCAACTCCATTGCTCTAGGCCCAAGGTGAGGTGGCACATGGCAGAAAGACATGGTGGGGGACAACAGTTCAACTCATGGTGGGGTCAGCAGCCAGGGAGCTGAGAGGCAGGGTTAGGTGTGCAGGAAGATGGCCCTGTCCAGGGCAGCCCCCAGCGACTCTGCAGTCACCTCCTAGTCCGTCTGTCCACACCAGGGTGACCGACCTGGTTACAGCTCCCACAGCGCCACCCTTCCACTCTGAACACTCCTGCATTAACAGGAACGTGTTGTGGACACCTTGTATCCAAACCCTAAGAATACCCACCTGACCTAATGATCATGCTGGTGTGGCTTCGTGCCATCGTCTTCCATTTGTGCACAGCATTGTCATACTAGCACGCTGTGGATGTTGTCCCTCAGCGTCCACAGGGTGGGTTCCACTAACACCCCCTTCGTGGACACCACGGGCACTCAAGTCTTATGTGCAGTGGTCACTTCAATCACCTCTACTTGTGATACCTAGTATAGCGTGGGTGTCATCTCAGTCGTTCTTATTCTGTGTCACTTAGGAAATGATGACAAGGAGCAGAGGTGCTGAGCACAGTCCCCCAGCACCTTGGTGGTTGCGTCCTTGGCCGTAGAGCCCACAGTGCAGGACAGCTGCATATGTGAGGCTGTGCCCACCCTGCCGCCTGGTGCAGTTCCTCTGAGGTCCATATTATCAGTCACTGGGCCTCAAATCCTCGGCTGTCTGGGGTGCTTCCTTTGTCCCCTCCTGCCCGGGGAGTGACACCAACGACACTCTGTGCCTTCCCTTCTCCTCCCTGGCCTTGGAGTCTGGCTGCGATGGCCTCTCTTCCACAGCCTTCCTGGGGCTCCACCACTTTTACTTTTGCTGAAATCAAGACTGTCCTGTGCGGAGCTTCTGGGTGCATCTTTCTGCCGATGCCTGGATAGCTTGGTCTCTTGATTCCAGGCCTGAGCTGACTTTTCAGGTGGCCCACTCCCTGCACTGAGGGGTTTGTGTGGTCTTACAGCTCAGTGCTGTATGCTTTTGTCCCTCCCATTAAATAGCGCTCCTCTTGGGGTCTTCTGTGTCCCACGAGAATGCTGCTTCCTTGTAAACTCTTTAGAATGTGTTCAGATTCTGTCCCTTTAGTTCACAGGAAATGATCTCTGAGTGCATCCCCTTTCCCATCCTCCCTTGTTCCCAGGGGGACCCTCTGGCATCTGAGTGCGGCTCCCATTGCTCAGGAGCTGTCTCGCTGTCCCCAGTGCTGTGTGGCTTTCTCCTTATGTTATCTGGGGCGATTCTGTGGCTTTGTATGTGGGGGTGCCAGTGGCCCTCCTGTGGTGTTACCCATTACTCAGAGGTAATGGGTCAGAGGCGTACTTCAGGGGGTTTAAAGAGCCCAGGCAAGACCCGAATATCACAGTGTACAGACTGTAGAGTGTTATACCGCACAGAGACCAGCAGGGGTACCGTGGTCACGGAACTCGCGGCTTTCCCTTAAAGGGAGGACTGTGCCTTGGTGTTCTCTTTCTCTTCTCTTTCTCCATGGTTTTGCTCTAGTGACCTCTGGCTTTTGCTTGTTACAGTCAATGCTCCGGGGGAGAGGAGGCTGCTACAAACACACTTTCTATGGCATCGAGAGCCACCGCTGCATGGAGGCCACCCCGAGTCTGGCGTGTGCAAACAAGTGTGTCTTCTGTTGGCGGTAAGTGGATGTGCAGCTGGGGGCCGCGCCACCCCAGCAACCTTCCTGCCCAGAATTGAGGGCCTGTGTGTGGGCTGCTCTTCTCTTGAGCAGGGTAGTGGAGGTCGTCAGCTGCTTCGTTGTCAGCAGAAGTAGGTTTTAGCGTACAGATCTGCTGCACTACAGCTTCCTTAATACTAATCAACTAATACTCATTAATACTAATGAGCTCATCAATATTCAGTGCTTTATATGTCTTTAATTATAATTCTTTACCTACGTTTCATAGATTTCTATTGGTAATATGTTAATTATTATTCAGTTAGAATATTTACTCATTTCCAAGTGAATTCTGTGTAACTCAGTGGGTCAAAGTAAGTTATTATTAAATAAGTGTTACCTGTAATTAGGTTTTAGGAGGTTATGTTTTTGTTATTCACTGTACTCCCAATTGTTTCATTGTTGCGGAACGTGTTCTCTGTAATACAGAATTACTTGAAATTTATTGAGGTGCTGTGTGCCTCGTTATGTGGTTGATTTTTAAAACTATAACTGTACATGAAAAGTCTAAAACCTGTGTGTCTGATTAACTACATGGGAGTTCTTTTGGTTTTTGGTACTTGCTAGGTCTTTCTTTTTGCTTCCTTTGTATAACTTCAACCTTATATTTCAGGCATGTTGTTCATAAACGAGTGTTTGGATCGATTTTCTTAAACTCAACATTTTTGAGGTCTGATTGACAGATGACAAAATGTTCCTATTTACTTAAACCTAGTTTGGCGAGTTTTGGTCAGTGTGCGCCTGTGGAACTGCAGCCATGTTCCATGGAACGTGTTCTTCACCCTAAAGCAGCTTCTCTCACCTTACCTGAGCCCCAGTCAAACTGATTTACTTCCTGACAATATATATTATTTTTCTTGCATAAAAACGGAATTGTCTGCGTTTATGTGTGTAGTTTCCTTTGCTCAGTTAAATGGTCTGAGCACCGTCCACATTGAGTGTCGATAGCTCGTCCCTTTTGTTGCCAGATAGTCTGCTGCATGGTCATGCTGCAGTTTCTAATCTGCTCATCTCTAGGTGAACATTCTGGTTGATTTCTTGACACATCAGGGAAAGAAAAGCACAGGCCAATACCCCTAATGAACAGGGAGTAGAAGTCCCTTGAAAAAATATTAGGAAAATGTATTAAAAATATGTTAATCTGATGTGCACCATGATCAAGTGGGCTTCGTATCAGGGGTGCAGGTTGGTTCAGCTTGCCGATCACTTCATACTGTTTCCTTTTTTTTTTTAATTGTTGATAGATCTTTATTTTACTTATTTATTTGTATGTGGTGCTGAGAATCAAACCCAGTGCCTCACCTGTGCCAGGCAAGTGTGCTACCACAGAGCCCCAGCCCCAGCCCCTCCTTTTTTTTTAATATTTAGTTTTTAGTTGTAGTTGGACACAATACCTCTGGTTTATTTTTATTTATTTTTATGTGGCGCTGAGGATTGAACCCAGGGCCTCGCATGTGCTAAGTGAGCGCTCTACTGCTGACTCACAGCCCCAGCCCTGCTTCCTTATTGAAGAATAATGTGGCCTGATTTAAAACCCTTGGCTTTCTTTCTGAGTTTGCAAAACTGGCAAAAACCTTTGGATAAGTAACAGATGTTTTTGGGAAATGACATTAGTGTAGCCCAAGGATAGTACACTTTATGCCTTATGGAAGAATGGTTCAAAGTAGGTGTTCCTTTAATTAAATATTTATGTTATAGCCAGAAACAGCAGTGGTCTTTGTGTGGCCAGGTCTATGCATCTATGAATAAGAAAATGAATGGCCATGAAATAATTTCTTTCATGTTAGGAGTCTTTTTTCCCCTTACCTAAAGGAAAATGAAGATTGTTAGAGATAACCAATAATCTGCCTTCAGAAATACAATCTTTGAATAGATCTTCTGAATAGGTTCAATTAGGAAAAGGACTTATGGTTTTACTAAGGCAAAATGATGTGAAACATTAACTCCTTTATCATTTACCTGGGGATCATGAAGACAAAAATTTTGTTATTGTTGTTGCCTTTTCTCACTTTTAGAATGGGGACTAAAACGAGCAATTTCTCACTGAAATTTAGATTACTAACTGCTATATTAATTTTCCAAATTCTAATTAGACCTTGCAAAGGAGAATTTGTCATAGCAAACTTATTCCAAGACAAATTTGTTTTAAGTTTATCTTCAAACTGAAATTTTAGAAAGATCATGAGCCAGGGAATGCAAATTATTCATATATAATCTCTTTCACAAATTTTTTTTGTGTGCTAGGCACCACAGCATACACTGTAATCCCGAAACTCTAAAACAATGAGGCAGGATGACGACAAGAACAAAGGCAGGATGGAGAATTAGTGAGACCCTGTTTCAAAAAAAATAAAAAGGGCTGGGGATGTAGCTCAGTAGTAGGGCAACCCTGGTTCAATCCCCAGACCTTGTGCATGCTAGACAAGCCCCTTTAGTGTCCTTAGATGTAAGAAAGCTTTTTAAAAGTTCTGAACTCCAAGATGAGCATTTTAATGATCTTTTAAAAAATGGCTTTCTATAGATCATATTAGATGTTCCCTGTGCTTTATGAAATTTCCTTTGCCTCAACTACTATAGTAACACTACCATATCAATCTGTTTTAACTGGAACCAAATATGTAACATGTGTAACCAAAGATAAAATCTGCATTCAACTTTAGGGAAAAGGCCATGAAAATACAAATAAATGCTAACATTCAATAAATAAATACATAAATAAAACCCATGGCTTTCACCCCCTCTAGTGAGTTTCCGTTTCAGTTATTGAAGTTTAGTCTTCCTGGCTCCGCACCTCTGCTGGCCTCCATTTTGTCTGTGTATCTTTCACCGAAGCCCTGCCTTTGTCGAGGCGTTGCTCTCCCGTTTCTCCCGCTCGCCCCATGGGCTCCACCAGCTCCCTGCGTGTGTTGGAGGTAGTGGGATAAGGCCTGCTCTGGTGGACCTGCCATCGTCCTCAGGGAAAGCCTGGTCTGAGTTTCTGTGAGCCTGCCTGCGTTCCTCGTTTCTCTTCATGCTTTGAAAGCTGCAGAGTTTGGTTAGTATAATGTGTTAACTCTGGAAATAAGATTCTTTTTTTTTAATGAAAATTTTTTTTAGTTGTAGGATTCTTGCTTTTTATTAAAATATTTTTTCAGTTACACTTGGACACAATATCTTTATTGTATTTATTTATTCTTATGTGGTGCTGAGGATCTAATCCAGCACTTTGCACATGCTAGTCGAGCGCTCTACTGCTGAGCCACAACCCAGCCCCTAGAAATCAGATTCTTCCTATTCCTCAGAATTAGTTTATTGCTTCCTCTGGATTTTAGTTCTTTCTTTTTTAGTGAGTTGTCTAAACAAAAGAATCTATGCTTGATTCACTTACTCTGGAAAACTCTTGTGTTTAATGAAAAATTAAATAAGTATTTCCTATATAAAAGAGTCTCTTCCTTGTTATGTATTGTCTCTGAAGCCTGTCTGTTAAGCTTAATGGTCAGCTAATATTTTGACAAAGATTTTTCTTAAACTTGTGGGGCTAAAGGGCCTGGGGGAAAACAACCTCTCCATGTCCTCTTGTAGATTGACCCTGTTGGGACACTCTTTTCAAGGTTGGACAGTCCACTTAGAGCTGGGCTTCAGTCTTCACTTCCTGTTTATGCTGAGTCAAAAGGTCAAGCATAGGTGACAGTTTAGGTCTTAGTTCTTTTCTTAGCGTGTATCCCATGATGCGTGAGACCTTTTAAGTTTCTGGGCTTCAGTGAGCACTCTTTAGTGTCCTATCTCTCTCCTTGTTTCCTCTCCAGCCATTGGACTATCTGTTGCTTTCCTCAGCTATGACCCTCTGACCTGGTCAGGACCCGGTTGTGCATGTACCTGTCACAACCCATGGAGAGGCAGGTAGAAAGAGGGAATTGTGTAATGCATTTCCTCGCACACTTATCATAGACAATCATGTTCCATTTACCTCCTTTAATCCTGTTTTGATACAAATGTTGGCCACCATATTGCTTATCTGTATACTTCAGTTGACAGATGAAGTAAAACGTAAAATAAGGCCTTTCAAAATAAGGCCTTTGAAAAAGAATATAGCAGCAATATATCATCTCATATTAAGTTCTTTTGCATGTTTTTCCTTTTCTGTTTGTCTAGGGAGATGTTGAAAAGCAAAAGTGTTTTGTTGGGCATCCTGTTAAATCGGTGGTTTCTCCACTGGGGACAGAATTGCTGTATTTCATCACAAAGGGAGACTTGGGACATATAACAATGCCTGAGACATTTTGATTGTTGAAACTGATGAGAGTGCTCTTGACATCAGTGGATGGCGGCCAGGAGTGCTGCTAAACACCTGTAACACACAGGTTAGCTCCCCACAGCAGGGAATGGCCTGCATGATGCCCGCTGGGCTGCACCTGAGACCATCCTGGGCACAGTGGTCCACACCTGGGACAGTGCAGCACTGAAATAAATAGAGATACGACATGTTTCCCTTAGGGGCAGAGTGTGTGCTTATAAATGTGGGGAGGGGACTTTCAAGACAAAAGCCTGCTGGCTCTGGATCACTGGGCTATAATATTTGGATTGTATTATTCTTAGATGGTGAGAGAAATGATCAAATGCTTTGTGCTCTAGTTCTCACTGTTTCACATTTTACAGTAAATGTAATTCCTGATCTCTTTAAGATTGTTGACATAGTGTTTTTTTAGGTCAGAATTCAAAAAAAGAGGGCTGGGGTTGTGGCTCAATGGCAGAGCACTTGCCTACCAAGTGTGAGGCACTGGGTTTGATCCTCAGCACCTCAAGTAAATAAATACATACATACATACATCAACAACTAAAACATATTAAAAAAAAAGAATTCAAAAAAAGAAAGAGCACAAGGATTATACCTCCTACCTTTGTTGCCTGTTTATAGCTAGTAAATAATGCAGTCCTTTGGTTTCCTGAACAATAAATTTACTCAGATGTTTGAAAAGCACACAATATGTTTAACAGTGTTATGTATCAGTGATATTTTAGAAAGATTTGAGTAAATAGAGATATTTTATTTATGATGACTTCTGGTAAAGAAATGCTAATATATTAACTTTTCAAATTAGAATTCACCCTGTTTCAATGAAGAATATAGCCTGGTGTAGGTGCACACTTGTAACCTTAGTGACGTGGGAGCTGAGGCAGGAGAATTGCATGTTTGAGGCCAGCCCCAGCAACTTAGTGAGGCTCTCAGCAAGACAGTATCTTCAAAGTAAAAATTAAAAAGGGCTGGGTGTGTAGCTCAATGGTAGAGCGCCACTGGCTTAAATCCCAGCAAATACTCCACTTCCTGCAAAAAAGACTTTTTTTCAATTAAAAAAAACTAACAAAAATATGAGAAAAGGCTCAGTAAAAGTTGATTTAAATGCTTATATAACTGTTTTGTTTTTCTTTTAGCCCATTCTTAAAATAGCCTCAGAGCCTCAGTTCCCTAACTGTACAATAAAACAACACTACCTTTATTATAGGTTTGCTACAAATCTTAATTACTTTAAGGGAGATTGCATATGTGAAAGTGTTTTTAAACTATAGGAATGTACACAGATGTGAGTTTTTAAAAATGAATTTCTAATTTTATTCTGATAATATGTGAAGTGGCCATGGATAGGTAAAATATTATTCAGAGGGATTTATTTCTTGAAACACAAACATACCCCAAATTCTCCATTGTATTTTATCTTATTTTTGTTTAAGTGAAAATTTTATTCTTTGAAATTTCAAATTAAGAGCTGTATTTGTCTTAAGCAAATAACCCATTTAAAAAAAATGGGCAAAGGATTTGAATAATTTTTCAAAAGTGGTATAAACTGCGCTGGGAGAACATGAAAAGAAATTCATACTATCTAAAAGAAATAGCCCAAGTGTCCATTAACTGAGGAATGGATAAATTAAAGGTGGAACAATCATATGAAGGGATACTGTTGGCAGCAAAAGGAAACTGAGCAGTGATGTGCGCTGTGTGTTCAGGTGCAGGCTCAGGTGCTGGAGTCCAAAATGGGCAGGCGGGCGGGTCTGCGGGCACAGGATGGGGTCCCGCAGTTGCCTGGGCGCAGGCCGGGTGGGGGCTGCCTAGGGATGAAGAGTTTGAGGGTGATCTGGTGATGGATGCAAAACTCTTCAAATACTCGGAAAGCCACGTGCTGTGTCCAGGTGGGGGTTCTGTGGTGTGAGTCTCTCAGTGACACTGTTCAAGTGAGTGACGTTTGTCTTCAGTGGGAGTAGAACCAGTTTTAAAATGTATTTTGAAAGGTCACCATGCATTTGATAAAAAATTCAAAGCAGACAAGAAGTTACACGGTGAGAAGGAATCTCCTTTCCAGCTCTGTGCTGCTGCGCCCAGGCGCTCAGAGGCGCTGGTGCTGTGCACAGACACTGTGGCGTGTGCCCTCGTCAGTATGTGCACGAGCACCCTCTGGGCCTCCCAGTCGGCTTTTCTTGCCCATTCTTAATATCGATCTTCTCATATCAAAGTGCCTCAAGATCTACTGAGAGTGGGACTTTTAACCCTCTAAACTAAATCACTGTTCAGAAAGCAGGAGGAGCTGGGGACACAGTTCAGTTGGTAGGTGCCTGCCTTGCATGCACAAGGCCTGGGTTCAATTCCCAGCACCACCAAAAAAAAAAAAAAAAAGCAGGAGCAGCGAAAGATGTGCAGTTGGTTTTTTGTTTCTAAGGTGGTTAATAAGGTGCATTCATTCCGTCCACAAATGTTTCCCTATTCTTTATATTTAGTAGGATCACAATGTACTTTTGCTTCAAAGTAGTGCTATAATTTTGATAAAAATTCTTACTTGAACTAAGTTTTTTCTGACATCTGTCTGATGGTTTTTCCCCTTGCTGAGAGTGTAGTCTGCTGTGGAGCAATGCTTCAGCCTTACTGAACCCTGTGCTGCCACAGTATGCAGACAACACAGGCCCTTCCCAAGCAGGTTGCCTGAGTGTAGTTTGTAGTTTGCTTCAAGGTGAGTGAACTTAAGTTACCTTCCTTCACAGCTTAGTGATGAGCTCTCTGTTCTTGTGGAGGCTTGGTGACAACCAAGTAACAAGCCCAATCCACAGGCCCAGGCCCAGCAGCTGATGTGGAAAGGCAGCCAAGTGCAACCGAGAATGGTGGGCGCTTTACTTAAAAATCAGGTTTTTAAAATTGAAATGGCAGAGGAGGGGAGGTGAGTATTGATGCTACAAAGACCAAAGTTAGAAAGGACTGTTATGAATATTGGGAAATTTTGGGAAAGCAGGCAAATCTTTAGTCAGTTTTGATTGTCAAAGTGATTCAAGAAGAGAGTCAGACTGAGTAGTCCAGTGATTATCACAGTAATAAAGTCAGTATTTACAAATCTCACCTGAAAGAAACCAGGCCTGCATATTTATTTATTTATTTATTTATTTATTTGGTGTGTTGGGGGTGGGGATGAACTCGGGCACTCAACTGCTGAGCCACATACCCAGCCCTATTTTGTATTTTATTTAGAGACAGGGTCTCTCTGAGTTGCTTATTAGCACCTTGCGTTTGCTGAGGCTGGCTTTGAACTTGTGATCCTCCAGTCTCAGCCTCCCGAGTGGCTGGGATTACAGGTGTGTGCCACCACGCCCGACCAGGTCTACATGGTTTTATAATAAGTTCCAGCTAACATTCAAAGGAAAGTAGCTCTCCAGTGAGTGCAGAAAGAGGGAGCCCTTCTGAACTAATTTTAGGAAGCTAATGTAACCTTGATATGGGTTCAGCCTCCCCTGCAATGTTTGCAGTCAAAGTTATTCAGGTTTTGGGTTTCTTTGGATTTTAGAAAATTTTTGTACACACAATGTGATATCTTGGGGATGGTTCCCAAGTCTAAACACAGAATTCATCTGTGTTTCACATGCACCTTACACACACAGACTGAGTGTACCCTTATGCAGTACTTGTAATAACTTTGTAAACCAAGGCTGTGTTTTGAAAGTCTCCACTTGACGGTGGGGATGCACCTCAGTGATAAAGAGCTTGTTTTCCGTGCATAAGGACCTGGGTTCAATCCTCAGCAGTGAAAGAAATCGCACTTGTTGAGGTCACAATGATGCTCACAGTTTTGGATTTTGGAATGTTTTGAATTTCATATTTTCAAATAAGGGACACCTAACCTGTTCTAATCCAGAGAGGAATAGTATGAGAAATAAGGTTTGCAGGGCAATGTGATCATAACTGTTGGGGGAAAGTCCTGAAGAACAGACCGAGATGCTGAGCTCAGCACTGAGGAGGAACATCAGAAAACCGGGACCAAAACAGGGTTATTTATGCAAATACAGTTTTGAATTGCCATTGTAGCTGGCTGTGTAATCCATTCTGATCAATTTGCATTTAAAAACTTTTCTTTTAGTTGTAGATGGACACAATACCCTTTTTTTTTTTTTTTTATATGGTGCTGAGGATCGAACCCAGTTGGCACCGAGTGTGCCAGTTCTCTTCCTACAACGTGCTGTGCACAGAGTGGGTGCAGAACAGCCAGCACCTTGACCAGGTTTGGTGTTTAGTAATTCTCCAGAAGGATAATATGAAGGCAGCTGTTCCCAGAACTTCAGCATCCCTCTGCTTTGGTGAGCATCTTTCAGACCACACATGTGCTAGGCAAACGCTCTGCCACTGAGCCACAACCCCAGCCCATGTGTTTGCATTTTTTTAAAGTCGTCTTTTTTTAGTTGTTGATGGACCTTTATTTATTTATTTATATGTGGTGCTGAGAATTGAACCCAGTGCCTCACACATGCCTGGCAAGTGCTCTACCACTGAGCTACAGATTGAGCCCCAGTGTTTGCCTTTTTTGATTAAAATATTTGGACATAGATTCTGTCAATTTATACTTCAGTATGTGAATGCAAAAACTTTTCTTCGTAATGTTTGCAACATTGTTTTTTGTTTTTGTTTAGTGGTGCTGTGGCTGGGAACCCAGGGTCTCACACATGCTAGGCAAGTGTCCTACCACAGAGCTACATTTAGTACTAGTGTCTGTTTCCTTACATAGAAAGAAAAGTCTCCCATGTCAGGTTGAATAGCTAGCACAGCGGTTTCCTGTACACCTTTCCCATCTTCTGCTCCCATTAGCATCTAACATTGCCCCAGAACAGTTATCCAGGTCCAGAAGGTACCAGAAGGAATGCTGATACGTCCCATCAGCTCATCTGGAGGCCCCTGAGATGTCACCAGGCTCCCAACACTGCCCTTCTCTTCTGGGCTGCATGCAGGGCCCCACTTTGTGTGGTTGCCCAGTGTCTTTCGTCTCTCCTGGTTGTTCTTGACACTTTTTTTTTTTTTTTTTTGGGGGAGTAGGAAAACTTTATTTGTTGCTTATGGTTTCAGAAGTCTCAGTCCATAGGCAGCCAGCTTCATTGCTCTGAGCCCTAAAGGAGTCCCAAGTGTGTGGTGGAAGAAAGCAGGTTGGGACATGATACCAGGAAGTAGAGAAAGAGAGAGCTCTCAGCTCAGTAAGGACAAAATATACATCCCAAAGGCACATCCCCAGGCATCCAACTCCCCCAGCTGCACCCAAGTTGCCTAACAGTTACAACCAAATTAATCCCTATCAGGGGATTAATGCTCTGATTAGATTAAATTTCTTATAACTCAATCATTTGTCTCAGAACTTTCTTGCACTGAGCCTTTGGGAGACACCTAATACCTAGCATAACATTCTACCCACTGGCCTCCAAAAACTCATACTCATCTCACAATGCAAAATATATTTAGTTCATTTCCAAGAGTCCCCATAGTCTCAACAGTTCCAGGATTGACCAAAAGTCCAAATCTGAAGTCTCCTCTGAAACTTAAGGCAAACTCTCAGCATGAGCCCCTGTAAAAATCAAATCTAGTTGCATATATCCCGTATATAAAGGCATAAAGAAATGTTTTCATGTGAAGAGATAGGGGCATAGGAAGAAGGAATGGGACCAAAGTAAGACTAAAATCCAACTGAGCAAACAAGTCCTGTAGTTCTATGTCCAATATCTGGAACACTTGGAATTACATACGATGTTCTCCCCAAAGAGCCGTGTAGGTCTGCCCCTATGGCATTGCTGGTTGCAACCCACATGGCCTCTGTCTTGGCTCAATTTCTGCAGCTTTCCTCAACAGCATTCATGGTACTGGCATCTCTTAATCTTGAGGGTCTCCACTGCAACTTTAACTTTGTCCTCACATCTCCATGCATCACCCTGTCAGGGGCAGCCCACAGAGACTGATCCTGCTGCACTTTGCCTGGCTTCCCAGACCTTCCTTTGAAATCTCACTGGTAGCTTCCATGACCCCCCAACTCCAGCATCCTGTATTCCTGTAGAATCAGCACAATATGCTTGATGCCAGATTCTTCCACCATTTCTAGCAGTAGCCAAACCTCCAGGGACCACAACTGCAGCAGCCTCTTGAGTATCTGGGTGGCTCAGAATTGTTCTTGACACTTTTGAGAAAAACCTGTGAGGTCTTTTGGAGAAGGTCCCTCCTTTTGTGTCTGGTGTTTGTCATGATTAGCCTGGCATCATGGGTCTTGTGGGTGTGCTCTATTCCTCCTTGGCCGATACCAGAAGGGACATGTTATCACTTTATTGTTTATTACTGTTAATGTACAAGAAATAGATGGGAGTATTGTTTTATTGTTGTTTTGCCTGTGAGTATCCAGTTGTTTCACCACAGTTTATCGCATAGACTATCCTTTTTCCGTGGAATTTCCTTTGCATCTTGTCGAAGCCTCGTGGCAGTAAATCTGCATCTGGCTTTCTCACTCTGCTCTGTGGGTCTGTGTCTCTCCTTTGGCCAACGCCACGCTGTGGAGAACACTGCAGATTCAGAAGTTGTCTTGACATTGCACACTGTGAATCCCATCTTGCTTTTCCATTTCCACGACTCTTGTAGCCATTCTGGCTTAATAGGGACTCTTAGATCACCTTACTTGTTATGGCTCCTCAGACTCCCAGTGGGCTCCGCAGGTCTGCGCGTCTGCCCAGCATCGGGTCTCCCTCGAGTGTGGCGAGTCTCTGCCTTCATCTGGGGCTTTGGCGATCCACAGTTTCCAGCATATAAGCCACAGACATTCTTTTGGATTCATACTTACTTATAAATTTTACTGCTATTTTAAATTGTTCTTTTAGTTTCAAATTATAGTTTTTTGTTGTTGATATATAACTATAATTGATTTTGTGTATTTTAGGCTCCCTTTTAAATTCTCTCTTTTTTTTAATAGATTTAAAAAAAAAATTTTCTGTGTAGACAGTCATCTGTGAAGAGAGACATTCTATTTCTCCCTTTTTTCTTGCCCAGTTTCACTGACCAGACCTACATGCTGAGTAGGAGTGGTGAGAGAGGACACTCTGCTATTCTCTGATCTAATGAATAAACTTTTACATTAAGTCTGATGTTAGCTGTAGATTTTTGGTTGATCCCCTGTGTGGGAAATCCCCCTTTATTCCTAGATTGCTTAGGGTTTTGGGTCAGGAAGGGGTATTGAGGTTTGTTTAAACACTTCCCTACCTTGAGATGCATGTTCTTTCTCTTTTAATTCTGTTAATATGGTGAGATATGGTGATTGGGTTTTAAATGTTGAACCAGCCTTGTGTTCTTGCATAAGCACTGTGGTTTTAGTGTGTTTTGATTTTTATATGTGGCTGGATTCTGATGGCCAGAGGGTGGTGGATTTCTGTCACTGTTTGTGGAGATGTTGGTTTGCAGTTTTCTTTCCCTGCAGTGGCAGTGTGTGTGCTGAGAGGGGCTGGATATGGGTGGTGGTCTCGGTGTTGAGCTGATGGGCCTGTCTAGTTGGCACCCAGTGTGCCAGTTCTCTTCCTACATCGTGCACAGAGTGGGTGCAGAACAGCCAGCACCTTGACCAAGTTTGGTGTTTAGTAATTCTCCAGGAGGATAATATGAAGGCAGCTGTTCCCAGAACTTCAGCATCCCTCCGCTTTGGTGAGCATCTTTCAGACCACACTCTGGGAAATGGAATGGACACACAGCATGGCCTCAAGGAGATTGGTGATTTGGCCAGACACTCCCAGACTTGCTTGATGAGACAGAGTAACGTAAGAGAACAGATCCTTGGTGAGCAGAGCTGGCTTTACACACAAATGTGAGAAAAGAAGAACTGTAGAAGTACGTGGTTCTCATCTGAGCAAACTGATGTGGGATGTGACCTGTTTATTCTGTTGATTGTCCAAAGTGTGGGACTGGGCCTGTCACTGTGGTTTTCTCTCACTGATCAGAGTGGTGCAGAACTCTCCTGATCTCGTAGGAAGTCCATCTCTACCCACTTTTGCTCCATAGGGAGCCCAGGAGACAGTTACAGTAGGAGTCTGGGTTCCTTTCCCAGGCCTGCACCCAGAAGCACTGTCTCAGGCCCTCTCTGTGATTTTCAAGCATGTGTCCAGCTTCCTGCACTCATTTTATGAAGGTCGACTTAAATATGAGAATATGGTGGTGGCAGGTTACCTGTGTTTGTGCTGGGCACGGTTAGCGTGGTTCAAAGCAGTTTTATTTATACCTGCAGTTGACTCAGCAGCGGGAGCTGGGCAGAGATGGGAATGGCTTCTCTGTCCACCCTGCTGCCAGGTGTCATGACTGGGAGGTGCTGCCATGAACAGATGGGCTCTTAGGAGGAAGCCATCCCTGGTTTGGGGACTATCTCAGTAGATGCCTGGCCAAGACATTGTCACAGGAACCTTTTTTTTTTTTTTTTTAAGAGAGAGAGAGAGAGAGAATTTTTTAATATTTATTTTTTAGTTTTTCGGCAGACACAATATCTTGTTTGTATGTGGTGCTGAGGATTGAACCTGGGCCTCATGCATGCCAGGCGAGCGCACCACTACTTGAGCCACATCCCCAGCCCTTACAGGAACCTTTGATCTTGTTCCTAGGCACCACACCAACCCTGTGGGCACCGAGTGGCGGTGGAAGATGGACCAGCCTGAAATGATCTTGGAGGGAGCTGTGGAAAACCACCTGGACATGATGAAGCAGTTCAGAGGTATTCTGCAGAGGGACAGCAGCACCACTTGGAGCCTGAAGCAGTGTGGTGGGGGGATCACCTCTTTGGGGTGTTTTGCTCTGCTGGAATCTTCCCGTAGGGAAGCAAAAACATTGTAGAAATATTCTATGTATCTTAACCTTTAAAAATTTTAAATTTTATATTCCACTTGATGGAAAACTGAAAATTCAACCTAAAGGCTAGCAGCTCGATCTGTAAGTTTTGCTTGGGAACATATCATCCTTCCTGAGATGCTTTGCCATTGCTCTGTGTGGTGGGCACAGCCTTATGAATGGCCTGGGAATTTTAGGTCATAGGAAAGTTCTTAAGTAATATCAGACAGTACTGGAAAAGCTTTTGTGGTTGAATGCCTTATAAAAAAGGAGGGATCATATCGAAAGTTTTTTTCACGTAATCTATAGTAATACAGCAAAAAATCTGCCACTTAGTTTCTAGAATTTTCTGATTCAATTCTTTTTTAAATTATATTTAAAAGATATTTGAATCTACTAGAGATTCTTGGTCTCAAAATCTATTGTGATCAGAATCACCTGGAGGACTTGTAAACACAGGGTGAATTCTGTGAGTCGGAGCCGGAGCCCACCCGAGCACCGCTCTGCAGAGCTGGGGTTGCGAAGAGGTGGCTTCATCAAGCAGTGACTGTGAGTGATGAGCTGAGTGTGCTCCCGTGCTCCCCACCACGTGTCTTATCGCCTCTATTCCATTTCTTTCCACATTTGACAGTAAAAAGATTCCAACAGAGGTTGCTCTGATTTCCTCCTGTGGTGTTAACAAAATGATTCCACATCAATAATAGTTCACACAAAGCAGTCAATAAAGTTTTGCCTTGTTCTTTATGAACTAGGGAGAATAGACCTGTACATGTTTGTTTATGGGTAGGCTTTTTCATTTACATTTGCAGAGATGCTCATAAGTATTGTAATTTTTCGCCTTGACTTTTAATCTGAATAATTTTTAATGGAGGGGTGGGGATAGATTGCTTTCTGTTATTTGGTTAAAACAGGGTCTCTTACCAGACTTTTGGGAAATTAAATGATAGTGTTGGTAAAGAACAATAAGTCTCAACTGGAATTTGACTACCTTTTCTTAGCCTTTTTGTTACTTTAGTTAATAGTGATTGTTGATCCTCAAATCACATACACAGTATGTTTAAAGGTAGCATCTTGTTTTTTTCTGGATAATATATTCAGGGTTCTCTGGAGAAACAGAAGAGTGTGTTTCAAAGAATAGATTGAGAAAGAGATTGACTTGTTTATTGTAAGAAATTTACTCCTGCAACTGTGGGAGTTTGGCGAGCCCCGAATGTGATGGGCTTGGCTGGCAGGTTGGGGACCTGGGAAGGGGATAGGCAAAAGTCCCAAGGCAGTCTGCTGGCAGAATTCTTGCTCAGGGAGGTCCATCTTCACCTGATTAGAACAGGTCTCTCCACTTTATGGAGTATAATTTGCTTTACTCAAAATCCACCAGTTTTAATCCTATTTAAAAAACATCTTTGCAGAAACATCCAGAATAATGTTTGACTCAGCATTGGGCACTATGGCCCACCCAATTTGACACATAAAATTAATTGTTACAAATAGTAATGTCAGAAGCAGGAAATACCAGGATTTTTTCCTTTTTTTGCTCTACTGAATGTACTTTTGGTGTGTTCTTGAGGAGCTAGCTAAACCCTGGTGGGGGCTTACTGCTGGAAGCCCTGAATCTCCTGGGCGGTTGTGTCCCAGGCAGTTGCTGCAGGAGAAAGAAGCCCTGGGGAAAGATGTTCACTTGGGTAGTAGAGTTTTCTCAGGGTGTCTCCTTGCTGAGATGCCCTTGGTACAGAATGGCATTCTGAGTTCTGATAGTAATTTTTCTGACAGAAACATTTTTGCTAATGCACTTTAAATGGAAATCAGTAATGAATAAGTCATGGAGTTGACTTTGTCACGTTAGTGAGGTGTGTTGGGTGAGTTCACAAGAGCGCAGGTTCTGGGTCGTCCATCAGACCGGCTTGGGGGGTTTGTACTGTGCAGACGGTTCCAGAGGCGTAGGAAGCCAAGGCGGTTTTTCAGTGAGTGCTGCCTTCCAAGGGGATAACCGGCTGTGGCTTGCAGAGAGCAGGGGCAGAGCTGAGGGACTGCTTAGCTGGCTTAAGAGTGCAAGAGGTGGAGTCCTGCTGTCACCAGATTTTCTCCTAAGAATGGCTTGCTAGGGTGTCACCTGGGAAAATTTCACAGAAGGTGCTTTCTTTTATTCCTTAATTGATTGACTTTGGAAAATGTTACCACATCAGCAAAACATTGACTCAACAGTAAGTTTGATGGAGAGGTTTTCCACGCGGGCCTGGTTACCTCAGTTCTTCATCTTACCACAGCAGTTTCTCTATCCACCAGCAGGAGGTGGTACGGGTGAAGGTGTGGTGGATGTGGGGAACCAGGCATGGCTAGCTCCTCCGCGCCTGTGTTTTCATAATGAATGCCAGCTCCCTTCCCCTCCAGTTTGGGGCCCTGGAGGCTGTTTACTGCTTCTTACCTCATTCTGAGTCAAAATAAGCCACATTGGTTTTTGAAAATCTGGCTTCCTTCTCTAATTGCTGCAGTGAATCTTGCCGTGAAACTACAGTATTAGAAGAGGCAAAAACCTGATTGTTGAGGAGTGGACGGGGCAGCGGGAGGGGAGAGCAGGACACGGGGCTATGGGAGGGTGAGGTACCTGCTAGAGCTAACAGCAGAACCACCAGTGTAGCTGCTGTGACGTGTCACTGCCCACGCTGGCCTTCACCAGTGGTCGTCCTCTTTCCCACCAGCCTGGGCCCTGCAGTGAGCTCTCCCCTTTCTTCAGCCTCAGGGGACCAGGTGCAGGTAAAACAGGCCACCTCCTTTCTGGCTGCTCAGCTTCAGGCGAGTGTCGAGGGACACACTGCCTCTTCTGAGCCCCGCACCCTCCCCTGGCTGCAGGTTGAAATCTGGCCTCTGTTCATGTCCTGGTGGAGGCTCTTCTGGCTTCCTGGCCCTGAGCTCCTTGTGGAGATTGGCCTGGGGAAGAGGCCCAAGGAGCTGCCCTCTTCCAGGTGCCCTGCAGGACCTGCCTCTCTCTCTCTCTCTTCCAACACATGCTTGAATTTCCCCTGTTGAAGTCCCCATGCTGCTGCCCTGTGCCCTTCGTGGCTTAAAAGGAAAAAACAAAAACAAAGCAAAACAAAACAAAAAACAGAGCAAATAACCCAGAAGAAACGTGTGTTTCTGGCTTTCTTAGTTGGAATTTAGAGCACATTTTCCCATAGTAAATAGTATTGGAATTTGATTAGATCATATTGAAGCGGTTTTTCAGTATTATGGTTTAGGTACATTACAGATTAGTTTGGTGTTTGGGGATTTGTTATGTTCATTAATTTACATATAGTAGCATTGTATCTGTGGGAATACAGATTTTAGACTTAAAAATGCTTAGAAACAGATGTTTTTTGTAAATTGGAAAGTACACTATTTTAAAGGCTTGAAGCCTTTCCCTTTGGCTTGTTATGTTCCAGGTATGTCCACTTTGGCCTCTCTGTAGAGGTCCACTTTTTAGCTTGCTAAGAACGTTCTTTGCCTGGCATGGAGTCCTTTGTTTTCTAGAGGGGAGGAATACCTGCTTTTTGCTGTGGGTCTGGTTCATTTGTGGTTTTATTTTGGAGGACGGGACCACTGTTGCTGCCCATTGTGTTGGAGTTTCCAACTTGAGCCAAGTGGCCAGCCTTGAGCACATTTTGAAAACATTCTCTGATTTTTTTTAATACTCCCCTTTTGTGCTGCTGTTCTCAGTTCTGAAGGCAATCATCTGTCTTCTCATGACTGTGTTAGCTTTCCATTTATACACATGCACAATTAGCTCTGTATTGATTAAAAGTGGGTCAGAACTTCACTGTGAGTCAGCATTTTTCCAAAATGCTGCTGCCCCTTCTGACTGCCCTTGCGGAGAGCAGGAGCTCAGTACTCATGGAGTAAAACTGCTGTCCACAGCGACCTGGGTCCTGAAAATGCAGAGTTGAAAGGATGCATTTTGTGCCAGATGCTCATCTAGAGTGACCTCGGAGGAAGGGTCTGCACTGTGGCTTTGACAAGCCTGGTACACAGACGGGAAGGGGGAGGAGTGCACCACCTGCTGGTGCCCCTGAGCATGCCTGTGCAGAGCCTCAGTGCGGATGTCTGTGTCAGATGTATCTTTGACGTCCAGCCCGAAGGCTCAGGAAGGGTTGAAGAGGACGTTTTATTTCTGATTAGCCAGGTTTGAATGCGGGAAGCTGAGCCACTGGCTTGCTCGTATGTTGGTCTGTGGGTTGTGTGGTTTGTTAAGAGGAGCCAGGAGCCCTGAGCTCTTCCTCAGGCCTCTTCCTTGAGAGGTGTGACCTGATGACCTGCTGAGAGCCACAGCCTAGTCGGAACGATGCATGGCATTTTTGCCAGAAGGGAGTGGTTGAGAGGTGATGCCCTTGAGATGGTGATGGTTATGTTAAGCTGTGTATTCAATTGTATATTAGACCCCTGCTGCCTGCTACTTTGGAATTCTCAGTGTTGGTTGGGGAGGAGGGATTTCCAGGAGGGATTTCAAATTTCCAGGAGGGATATCCGGTTGGTGGTGTTCCTGGAAGGGCCCCGTGGGTGGGTGGGTGGCGTTTGGGGAGTTTGGACAATAAAGGAGTTCCTGTTTTGAACCTACAAGTGCCCTACAAGTGGTTATTTTGTGCCCAGCCAGACTGCGGCAATGACCCTGGTCAGAGAAACAGCAGGAAAGTTGCTTAAAATCACCAGTAAAACCAGAAGATTCCAACAGCAAAGCAGAGTTCAATTGTGGAAGGGCAGGGCTTGGTCCCTGAGGACAGAGGGCTGTGTGCGTCACAGGAACGGCACTGGGGAGATGCAGTGGGGTGCTGCTGCTGCTGGCACTGCCCTTCTCTAAGACGTCCTCCCATGAGACCAGAGGCTGTGGGCAGCTGCTGGAGGACAGTGAGCACCTGGTTCCAGGGAGGACTCTGCGGGAGCCTCAAGCTGCCAGTTTGGAGTGGAATGTACTTTTACAGGAAGAGGCTTTGCAGGGCCAGCCTTTTCTGTCAGTTAGGACGTTTTTTAAATCCCAGAGCCTGTGGTTGTAAAGGTTGGTCCTTGTTTGCTCTTGTGGCTGTCTGATGGGCAGGTGTGGTGGTGATGGTTCAGTGATAGCTCTCCAAAAGGTGGCACTTGTCTCTTTGCTCTGGGGTGTCCTCCTTCCTCTCTGGCGGCTCCTTGCCAGTGTCCTTTGCTGACCTCTCCTCTCTTCCTAGAATTGTGAGTGTCCTGGGTCAGGGTCCTTGATCCTCTCCTGTCTGCACTTCCTGTCTTAGTGATCTTATCCAGTCCCTGGATGGAAATGCCATCGTTTTGTCAAAGTGTTTACTTCCACCCAGAATCCAGGTTTGAATGTCGTGTGTACATTCAGATGTCCAGTGGATGCATCAGACTTGGCAAGTCTAAGATTGAGCACTGGTCATAACCACTCCCTCTCCCCATTACCTGCCACCTGCTGGACTTACTTGGTCTCTGTTGATGGCAGCTCTTTTGCTCAGGCTGTTAACTTTTTAGTGATTTAGTGATGTTTGGAGCTGTAAGTCCAATCCAGTAGAAAGTCCTGTTGACTGTCTTTAATGCAGATCCCCTTGGCAATTCCACCTCCGCTGTCGCCATCTTAATCCAAGCCTCCAAGTCGAGTGAATTTCTTGCTTAGGTTGTATTATGGCCTCATGGCAGATAATCTTCTTTGTCCCTCTGTCTTCCCTATAGCACCCAGAGTGACACTTAAAAGCCACCATGTTACTCAGAAAGGCCCTCAGGTGAACACACCTCACCTCCCGCTGGGACCACCCAGGGTGCAGGCCAGAAGCAGGACTGCTTGCCTTCTCCCACACCTTTGTCTGCTCTACCTTTTCTTTCCCAATGTTTATCACCTTCTAACTATTAGTATTATCACAGTTCTTGCCATTGTGCTAGCCATCAGTTTAAGCCTGGCCCTTGATTTACATTTATGGAAAGAAGACCCATGGAAGGCTGCCTCTAATCCACAGGGGCTCTGCCAGGTGCTCAGAGGTCCCAGGTGTTGGTGGCTGCTGCACTGAGGGGTGCGCTGTGCTCTGGATGGACTTGCTGTGTCCAGTGTTACTCTAAACTCCAAAGGCACACGCTTTCGCCTCTTTATTTACTGAAAGAAAAGTCCCCTGAACAGTGCTTGGCACATAGTAGGTGATTAGCTCATATTCATTTAATTGAATGGAATTACCATTTTCATTTGAAGTAATTAAAACATTTGATTTTCTTTTTTAATCCCCAAATTAAAATATTTGCAGTAAACACTTTTTTGAATGCTTATGTGCTGAGTCTGACATTGTGCTGAGCATTTCTGTTGCTTATTTAATTCTCATAATTATGTCTGCCTGCATGTGTGAAATCACCATCTTACATGTTAGGGAAAGAGAAGTGAGAGACTCAAATGTTGTGTAGAGTCAGACTTTGGGCCTGGGCATCCAAGCTTTGTTGGGCAGGGTCTCACCAGGGCTCAGTTCTTCCACGTTCTGAGCTTTGGGGCAGCTTTGGAGTTCAGGTTGAATCTGCCCTTTCACTCTTCTGGTCTGGAGGGATGTTAAAGTTGGTGGTATTTCTTACCACCAAAAGGAAGTATTATGGGTGGTGCTACGTTGTCTCGGATCAGGCTTTGTTTAAAACCGTGGTTCACTTGAGTTAAGATCTTAGATCTCGCTGGACATGTAACCCCTGCAGCTTGGAGGCTGAGGCAGGAAGGTTGCAAGTTCAAAGCCAGTCTCAGCAACTTAGCAAGACCCTGTCTCTAAATAAAATATAAGAAAGGGCCAGGGATGTCGCTCAGTGGGTAAGCACCCCGGAGTTCAATTCCTGGTATTAAACAAAAAGATCTTAGATCCTCATAGCCCAAGAAATGATTCATCCAGAAATACTGATGTGACGTGTGCTTAGAGGGATGGGTGTCCGAGAGGGCACCACCTGTCACCTGGGTTCTGCTGAGGGCAGCCTGCACCTCCTGTGCTGGACTTACACTCGCTCACTTAAGGTGGGTTTTATTTGTGTGTAAAATAGAATTACCTCCTGAAAGCTGAGGCACCGCTGGTCAGTGAAAGTTCCTCTTCTTCATGTTCTTGGCAATGCGGGATGGGAGGTCGGTACTCTGGTCATGATTGTTGTGGATGCCAGTCATTGACGTCATGAATTGGAGGAAAATGGCAGCAGCAAGTCCCTCATGAGTGCTTCTTGTGTGTCGGGTTCTCAAGATCCCACCTCACTCTTGCTGTATATTTTTTGATTAGTATCAAAAAATGAATTTATTCTCTGAAACCAAAAAATCATTAAGGAAAGGCAGTGTCCTCGGTCAGTGCCTTCCTTGACTTGTTCCTCTCCTCTGTGTCTGTCCTGCAGGAGTACCAGGTGTCAAAGCAGAGCGGTTTGAAGAAGGAATGAAGGTTAAGCACTGTGCACTGTCCCTCGTGGGAGAACCGATAATGTACCCTGAGATCAATAGGTTCTTGCAGCTACTCCACCAGCGCAAAATCTCCAGTTTCCTCGTCACAAACGCACAGTTCCCTGAAGAAATCAGGTGAGTAGTGCAGCCTGTTGTGAAAGCTGCTTGGATCTGTGTGACTGTAGAGTGAAACCCATAGGTTCCAAGACATTGGAAGGGATTGATTTGCTTACTATGTACCCAACTCAAGAAGGTGGACCTGGTCCTGCTTGTCAGAACCCATTCCAGAAAAGATGGCATAAGTCAGTGGACATGTGAGCTATGAAGGTGGTTGCTGAAATCCTGGGAGAATTCCTGCAACTGCAAAGCCTGGCAGAGACCTGTTGGAGAGTGTTGTCTGTGGGCATACCTTCCTCTGAAGCAGAGCATCCTGCCAGCTTGGGAAGAATGTGTACGCCCAGGCGTTGAGGGTTCCTGAACCTTGGCAACCTCCTGCCTCTGGTCTCCGTAACAGAAGATGTGAATACTCTGCTCCTGTGCTTCTGCGGATGCCCCACTGCAGAGGGAAACGCTGGAAAGAAAATTGCAGTTGCAGGGACGTGTGCAGATGTTTCTTCTTGCTTTTCTGAGAGCGGCACAGCAAGAGGACTTAGGTGTGCAGGTGGTGTGTGTGGGTCTTAAACAGGTGCAGAGCTCTCTCATACTAGGGATCCAAGCATTGCAGGCTTTGACTTCCAGAGATTTGGGTCCTTGTAGGCGAGCAGTCCCCCAAAGATACCAAAGGTCAGATGTAGTTTGAGGAAAGCTTAAAAGTAGGGCAGTGAGTGTTCCCTACAAGATATTGGATTGTGAACCACAGGTTTCTGAAACCACTCTGGAGCCAGCTAGTCCTGAGATGGCCTCCACTTCTGTTTCTATCATCAGTGCTCCTCCGATGTGAGCCAAGGCCCCCACCATGCTGTGCCTAAGAGACCAGGAAGAAAGTGGTTCTCGGTGCTCATTTCTGAGAACTGGGAGGTATTGAGATGCCAGTTGTCTCTGGTGTCTTCATTTCTTTCAGGGAAACGAGGCTCCAGACTGAATCTTAGAAGCTCCATGTGTTCATGGTGCAGCTTCACTCAGCAAGTCAGCGGTCAGTGGTCAGCCCAGGCAGTTGCTCAGTGGTCAGCCCAGGCAGGCATCTCTACGCGAGTGTCATGCAGCGTTTTCTGGTCTGAGCTCACAGGAGGACGTGGTCATGCTGCCTGGGTGACTGGGTGCCTTACAGGCTGGATATTTGTGTCTTTCTAGAAGATCCTGGCTGTGTTGGTGGCTTCCCCGCCCTACCTTGGAAGCGTTGCATTTGTCCTGGTGGCCTTCTTGAGGTCTTCAACTTTCCCAGGAGGGTTTCAGTACTCCAGGTGCAACCTAGTGGGCTCCTCGCTGACAATGACCCTCCCAGGGGCGTTGTCCAGTGACAGTCCTGCAGGGCTTATGGGCGAGAGCTCTATGCCACCCCCACTAGCTGTGGTCGCAGTGTGGAGGCAGATAGGAGGGAAAGGACGAGCCACACTGCCCAGTAGCTTTGTCCTTCTGTCACAGCTGAGGCTAACGAAAGCGTGTGCTGGGTGCTAGTGATAGAGCAGGGGTGGCTGGACAGGAGGGAGCCACTCCTGAGCAGCGTCTTCTCAGGCTCACAGAACACGAGTTTCCATAGGGGTCTTTCTTGGGAGTGTCACTGATCTGCTTTAGTGGGTATCGTCACTAATGCTGTCTCTAGCTAACTGATAAGACCTTTCCTTCTGCTCCTAAGTATGAGCCGTGCAGTTGTGTGGTCCTGGCCAGCTCCGCTGGTCTCGGTGTGCTCCTGTGTCAGTCGGTGGGACCACTGGGGTCCACATTCATGAGTTCTTGCAGGCTTCTCTGGACTCCTGGGCAGGGCGCCAGCAAGAGAGAGCGCCTTTCTTGGCAAGACGTGAGCTGGAATCGCCTGGGATCGCCTGGCCATGCTGTGTGTCCAGCTTCTGGGGATGCTGCAGGCTCTTTGTCCTGTCGCTCCCAGCTCTGAGCATTTGCCTGCCATTTTCCTGAGGCCACCCTTGGCATGATCTGTGCTGTCTTCCCCAGGAACCTGGTGTCCTTCACGGGCCGGCTTGCCTTTCAACTTATTCGTTACGCCGTTCTTAATTCCCCAGTTAACTCCGTCATTCTTTCCCATTCTGCTCGACTACTTTGGTCGTGGTTTTGGGGTACCCATTCATTCATCTCTTGCTCCCCACAAGGTGAATGTTTAAGGCTGAGCACTGTGTCCAGTGTCCAGTTCAAGCCACCTCTGAGCGAATGCTCAGTACATGAGCCTATGGAAAGAAGTTGAGTTTAACTTTTTTTTTTGAAGTTTCATACAATTCACAATTATAATTTATTTATTTATGTTTTCTAGTGAAACTTTTTATTTGTTCTAATTAATTATACATGACAGCAAATAAAGTGAAGAGAGAACCTGCAGAGGGGAAGAAGACCGAGCACTAGCATTTCTCTCTGAAGAGTGGGTGTGGGCTTCTCTGGTACTTGGCGAGACGGTCCACCTCTCACAGTCTGTGGGCTTTTTGGCCTTCTGGGTTTACAGTGCCATGTGCTGCCCAACGCCGCAGCCCTGTGGGTGCCCCGCTGTGGGAGAATGCTGGCCTTGGGTGGGGCCAGGACCTGCGCAGGGCCTCTGGGATGCTCCAGTCTCTGGCTGACAGCTGTGCTCTGTGGTCTTTGTGTGGGCCACTTGGCCTCCTTGGAATCTCCCTGCTTGGTTGTGGGGACTCAGCTACCTGAGGGAGGGGTGATGGGGGCACAGTGCCCCGCAGCCTGTGCACCTAGCAAGTGGCAGAGGGGTCTCTCCTCTTACTACTCTCTGTCCTCACCTAGATTATTGGCCTGATCTGATGGCCGCAGGTGCCTTAGTGTTGAGTTGTCACTGCGTTTGATGTTGGGGCCACTGTGGCTGTTTTTTTGTCTTGAGAGGAAAATGAAACTTACTGTTTACTTGGATTTCTAACAAACTTAAATCTCTCCCTGCTTTTTTTCTTTCTACAGATACTGATAGGCCTCATTCTGCCTTCCAAAGAATATAGCTCGGAAGATAGAATGAGTCACTAATGTCTACTGAAAAAAGAAAAGGGAGAGGGACTTTTTATTTGTTGGTACATTCCTTTATTTTCTTATTCTTAACTCAGTCTTAAAATCAGGACGAGGGTCACCACGGTCAGCACTTGAGGAGTCGCTGCACATTTGGACTGGTTGTTGGTTTAAGGTTGAATATCCTAAATATCACACTTTTTTGTTCTCAGCATTGATGGTGAGGTTTTCAGATACAGGAGTTGTTATGATGACGTAGTGATATCACACTTTGCTTTTTGGAAACTTAAATGCTGTTGTCTCTGTAGAGATGGGTGACGTGTCAGGAGCCTTGTTGACATCCTGGAGGATAGAGGCCAGTACGAGGCAGAAATAAGATCCCTGGGACTGAGAAGGTGTCTCCCTTGTCCCTTTGCTGCTGCTGAGCACCTCAGAAATGAGCTGTGAAGTCCCAGGGGCCTCTGCTCCCCTCTGTCTGTCTTTGCTCCCTGGTATAAGGTCTGCACAGTTCTTCGACAAGTGTCTCGACAGCGGCATGGACCCATGTTCCTTCCTGTACTGCGGGTGTCCAGGGCTCACTCTCGTGTAAAAGATCGATGTTTGCACACTGAACTTGACCTTTGGAGTAGTTATGAAGGGTGGGGAGAAGGCCAGGAAGTGTCGTGGCAAGTCCTGTGAGTATCGGGTGCGGACAGCCAGCAGAACCATTAAGACGGTCAGGTCCTGTTCTCTACTGGTCAGGCAGCACAGCTGTCTGTTAGAGAGGCCTGCGGGGATGGGCTGAGGAGACAGGGGTGGGCCTCCATGGCCATGCTGCTCTTCTGCACTTTAGTAAGTGATGGCCTTTGCTCACAGTGACATGTCCTGAAACTCTAAGGCTTCCCCTTGCATATCAGTATTGCAGAAGGCTTAAAATACATAGTATTTTTTTAGGGGAGGGGTACTAGGGATTGAACCCAGGGCACTGAATATCCCTAGTCCTTTTAATTTTGAGACAGGGTCTTAGTAAGTTGCCAAGGCTGGCCTTGAACTTGGGATTCTCCTGAGTCTTAGGAGACTCCTGTACCACTGCATATAGCTTCTTTTTTTTGTGAGGGTGGGTACTGGGGATTGAACCCAGGGGCACTTAAGCCACATCCCCAGCCCCCTTTTAAGATTTTGTTTAGAGACAGGTTCTCATTAAGTTGCTTAGGGCCTCACTAAGTTGCCCAGGCTGGCCTTGAACTTGTGATCGTCCTGCCTCAGCCTCTTGAGCCACTGGGACCACAGGAACAGTTAGTATTTTCATCACCTTTTTCTGCCTCTGGTCAGCTCTTCTGCATTTGGTAAGATTGGGTCTGGCATCTCCGACTTTCCTGCATGTCATTTAGCTGATCATGGCACATGTTTGCTTGGCTTACTTTTCCTTAAAGATTCTGCCCACTGATGTCAACAACGCCCACTAAAAGGTAGCTTTAGGAACCTGTGTGTCTGTGTGCCAGCCCTTCAAGGTTCTCCACCCAGTGACTGATCAGGCTGTAAAAAGCATATAACCACTGTGTGGCATAGGAATTATATCTGTTTTTTGTCTTTGTGTTTTGTACTGGGCATTGAACCCAGGGATGCTTTACCATTGGGCCACATCCCCTGCCTGTTTTACTTGTATATTTTGAGATGTGGTCTTGCTAGATTACTTAGGGCCTCTCTAAGTTGCCCAGGCTAGCCTTGAACTTGTGATCCTCCTGCCTCAGCTTCCTTAGCTGCTGGGATTACAAATATCTCTATTTTAAGTGTGCATGGACTTTGAAACAAAAAGCATGTGTAAATAACATTGTAGGGGTAAATGTGGAATATGTGTGGAACAGTTATAGAAAATCAATAGTTGGAGAATTTTGTCAGAGGCTTATTAAGGGGGAAATCCTGTCTTCTTTGCTGGTTAATTTTAAATTCACCAAAGAGAAAAGTTATGAGACCCATTTGAAAGGAGAAAGGGAGAGATTTTGGGATATTTGCAATTTAGATAAAGAAGCATAACTTGCAAAAAATCCAGCAGCTAGAAGTGAAGTGAGCCAGTGAATTTGAGAGATGAGCTCATGAGAGGTGGGAATCTGCACCTAGTGTTTTTCCTCTGGGTGGCGCAAGTGCTGGGTCATAGCCCTGCTATCCTGGCTCCCCTTGCCTGCACCTCCCCGGCTTGACATAACACCCCCCCCCCCCCCCGCCATGTTGGAAGCTCTGAAGTAGAGCCGGAGATTTGGGTTGTCCCTTGTTCCTTGGAAGACTTCCTTCTGTGAGTTAAAGGTCTCAGGTGGCCATCGGCACAGACCCTGTGCAGTTAGGAAGCGACAGCTGTGCAGGTCTGAGGGTGGTGGTTGTGGGAAGGGAGGTCCCAGGGCCCCCTGATTGTGCTGGGCTGGTGCTGCCAGGCCTGAAGTTGGGTTCTGTTCTGTTTTCCACTAAAACCCCGTATTTGAATGAGTGATTAATGGTTTCCATTTACCAGGGGTGGTGCTGGCCAAGGGTGTGTTGCTTGGGTCGGTGTGGTCACTGCAGCTGACAGCCTGTGTTGCTGCCTGATGGAGGCATGATCTAATTTTTTTTTCCTTTTAATTGAAGAAAGCTCAAGCCGGTCACTCAACTGTATGTCAGCGTGGACGCCAGCACCAAAGACAGCCTGAGGAAAATCGACCGCCCGCTCTTCAAGGACTTCTGGACCAGGTTCCTGGACAGTTTAAAAGCCTTAGCAGAGAAGGTAAGAATTCGACTCCCTGCAAATGAGCAGAGGAGGAAAGAGAACCCAGAGTACTGTTTCCTCTGAAACCAACTGAGCGGATGTGGTCTCGCTAGATTACTTAGGGCCTCACTAAGTTGCCCAGTTGTCCCCCCGCATGGGGGGACAGTGAGTGTTGGCTCCTCTGTGCTGGCGCTGTGCTGGGAGAGTCCTTCACCCTGCGTGTGTGTAGGGAGAGGTGCGTGCACTGCAGGGGTTGGTAATGGCACGTGGTTAGGTAGCTGAGCACAGCAAACCCAGGGGAGGTGTCGGCAAATGGCGTCAGTTCAGAATCAGTGTTGACTGCACTTCAGGGACCAGGCTTCCTGTCTCATAGTGACTTGGCCTAAGGTGGCCACTGTAGTTATTTCTCCTGGGACAGTTGGCCCTTCTGTGTGTACTCTCTTGATGCCCTTTCCTTTCCTTCCTTCTGGTTATTTGTTTTTTTTAATGGAACTGGGGACTGAACCTACGGGTGCTTTACCACTGAGCTCCAGGGTCTCGTGGAGTTTTTGGGGCTGGCCTGGAACTTGCAGGCCTCCTGCCTCGGCCTTCTGGGTTGTGGGGATCACAGGGGTGCCCCACCGTGCCTGGCTTGGTTCTTCTTTTCCATCAGCCCTGTCTGTGGGGGTGACACTTTGTGTCAGTTCTGCCTCTGGGCTTCCCTCACAGCCCTTTGCTTTTGCTTTTCTCTCTGCCTTTGCTGTTGTCACTGGCCCTCTGTTTTAGTAGCCTCCGAATTGATCTCCTTTCTTGCTGCTGCCTTTTGAGCCATTGTGAGTGCCGTACTCCACATCTGCCTGGTGAGAAGAACCACAGGAGCTGAACATTAAAATTTCCTCTGTGTTATGACTTGAGTGTGATGTGTCCCCCCAAAAGCTCGTGGGGTGATGCAAGAATACTGAGGGGGGACTGGTTAGATTAGGAGTGGTGGCCTCATCCGTGGCTGAAGCCGTGTGGTGGATTAATAATGTGGGTGGCCCACTGGGTGGCAGCTGTGGGCAGTGGGGCATGGCTGGAGGGTGTGGGATCCTGGGCCTGCCTGGAGGATGCACCTTCCGGCCGCCCTTGCCCTCTGGCTCTGCTTCCTGGCTTCTGGGAGCTGAGGACTTTCCTGTGCCAGGATGTGCCACCTCCCCTCAGGCTCAGAACAAACTTTTTCTCCTCTAAACTGTTATGTCTGGCAGTTTGGTCACAGTGATGAAAAGCTGACTGCACACTGTTGTTGGTATCATCCTGGTATGTGTGTCACAGGTGACACTGGCTGTGCAGCCAGATGGGAAAGTCGCTGTCCCAGAAAACTCGCTGTGCTCCTCCGCCCTGCTCTTAGATGCCACTGACTTCACCCACACAGACCCATGTATATTTCCAGTCTTGCTCCTCATGGGTGCTGGGAGTGTGCACCTCCCTGCAAGGAGACCTCCCTGCATAGGCACCCAGTGCTTCCTGGCCTGAGTCTCGGCACTCTCGAGACCACAGTATCCTTTCTTCCCACTGAGGGCTTAGCTCCGTCCCTGCCTCTGCTGAGATGCCTTTTCCAGTGCAGTATCTCCCCTTCCTGCCCTCCTAAGTTCCACCTGTAAAAACACTGGCCTGCCTTTGCCCCAGCCACTCTCCTGGACTGGACTGCGGCCTCAGGCCTGGGTTCCTCACGTGGCCAGCACAACACATTTTATGGCATTGGTAAGTGGTTTGTAGAAAGAATGATTGAGTGGAAACAGCAGAGCTTTGTAGAGTGTTATATGCATTTTCCCAACCCTCCAATTGCTTAATTCTGTTTTCTTCTTCTTCCTTTTTTTTAAATGTTTATTTTATTTTATTATTTTTATGTGGTGCTGAGGTTCAAACCCAGGGCCTTGCACGTATTAGGTGAGCGCTCTACTGCTCAGTCCCAGCCTCAGCCCCCTATGTGTTCTTTTTTGTTTGTTTGTTTGAGAAGTTACATCAGTGCCTTTTTTGGTTATTAACACACATATTTAAGAAACACACTAAGGGAGGCCCGCGCGCCGCGTCCTGTCGGCCCACATCGCCGAGTGCCACACGTGGCTTCAGCGAGATGCCAAAATCCAAGCGTGACAAGAAAGTTTCCTTAACCAAAACCACCAAGAAAGGGTTGGAACTGAAACAGAACTTGATAGAAGAGGATGTTCTTTGGCAAAAACAAGGTGATGATGGTGGCCTTGGGCTGAAGCCCCTCTGATGAATACAAAGACAACCTGTACCAGGTCAGCAAGAAGTTGAGGGGTGAAGTTGGTCTTCTTTTTACCAACCACACAAAGGAGGAGGTGAATGAGTGGTTCACAAAATACACAGAAATGGACTTTGCCCGAGCTGGCAACAAAGCAACTTTCACTGTGAGCCTGGATCCTGGGCCCCTGGAGCAGTTCCCCCACTCCATGGAGCCACAGCTGAGGCAGCTGGGCCTGCCCACTGCCCTCAAGAGAGAAGCTTTTTGGGTATGAGATGACTGAATTCAAGGTGACCGTCAAATACATGTGGGATGCACAGTCTGGAAGATTCCAACAGATGGGAGATGACTTGCCAGAAAGCGCATCTGAATCCTCAGAGGAATCAGAGGCGATGACGAAGATGACTGACTTGGGGACTCGGGACCGAAGACCTTCTAGCACGTTCTGGGTCTCCATCACACCATGCAGAATTGCTACTGCCCCTCTGGAGGAAGCAGCTATTTATTTTTGCTGTTGATGAAGCCAAGTGTGGGTGACGGGAACTGACTGTTCCATAAAGAATAAAACTTGGTCTATGGGGTACCACCCTGTAGATAGCAGGAGAAAAAAAAAAAAAAAGAAACACACTAAGGTACTACTTTGACTTTGCAGCTGTCTTGGACTTACACAGCCAGAAGGCCAAGTGCTCTTCAGGCTCCTAAAATGGACTCATCTCTGGACTTTGCCTTCAGCCACATCATCACCACCTGTGGCTAAGACAGGAGATGCGTAGCTGGAAAGCTGGGATGTGTTTAGAGGAGCGTGAACACCAGGAGCTGGCACCCCCAGGCTGTGACCAGGCTGTATCTTGGGTCAGAGTGGCAAGACGACAGAGGCATTAGCAGAATAGCTTAGGAGCTTCCTGTCTTACTTTGGCCAGCATTTTCTGCAAAATGATTCCTCATCTTGACATACCAGCTTTTGGATGTCCAGTTCAATTACAGTGACTTTGGGCTTACTAATTAATAGTGATGAGGTTGCTTAGAGTTTTATAGTACTGTCTGACCGAAGGACACCTTCAACTGGGCTTCACTCTGGTCTCCTCATAATTCCAGCTGGGAAGGTTTCCTTGGGCTATTTAAACTATTAAGGCAGGTGCTTTTTAAGCATTTTGTAGCAATTACAGTTAATGTTTCTCATTCTTGAATTGTTTACGTAGCCATTTAAGAAAGAAGATCTGTGGCTGGAAACTGCTCTATAAAGATTTTCTTTTAACTCCAGCTTATATTTCTTTTGGACTATCTGATATGAGGTATAGTGGATGCTATCAAGAAAGGGTTGCTTTACTGCTGACACACAAAATGAACATGGCATAACTATATTTATTAGCTGTGGTTAAACATCAGTAACTCTGCTATCATTTGAGGTTTTCAATAGAAGTGCTATTTCAGGTATCTTAATTAGAATGACCCTAGTGTTTTTGCCTATTACTTGTTTGGGCTTTTTAGTGTGCCTGAACAAGAAAAAGCATTAAAGAATGGGAATTTGTTGAACTTCATGAACAAGGAAATTCGGTTTACTGAATTTCTAGCCTCCTTAGAAGCTGATGCTGCCCAAAGTAGGAGGTGGAGTAGTTTGTTTTTCCTCCTGGTAAGTATGGTGTTCACACTTCCAGATCTTTATCCTTTGTCAAAATGTTCCTTTTCAATACAAGGGGAGAAATACATTGGTACTCTAGTATGTGGGGCCAAAAAGCCATTCTGTCAAGATAACAGGGCAAATTGGGTTAGCTTCGACTTTGGCCTGTTAGAGCTGCATGCCACACAGTTCTGTTTTCAGCAGAGAGACCCCCTTGTTCAAGACAACACTGCCTACCTTACCAGTGTGTTCTGCTGGCATGCAATGATGCCAAGGTCACGATCCAGCAGGAGGTGAGAATGATTAGTCCTCTTCTGTGTTGAAGCAATAACATCAACTTTCTTAAAACCTCCTATTTTAAAGAGAAAAAGGTGGACATCATTGCCTTCATTACATATTCTTGGCCATCAGAATTGAACACCAGCCTCTCTCTGCAGATGCTGGTGCTCTGGCCTCACATCATGTGGCCCACAAGTGCAACTTAAAAGACATCGACTATTTGACCTCATCTCTGCTTATAGAAGCATTAGGTGCCAATTAGGGACATTTGGGGGGAAGTAAAGCATGCTCACGGTCCTTAGTTTGATCCCTAGTACCACAAAAATAAAAAATGCAGATTAACAGAAATAATTTATTAAAAATAAAGAGTCAAGGCAAGAAGTTAGCTGTAATTGCAGGTCCTTGAGATGAGAACTATTCACAATGAATATCCGTCTGTTCAGCCCTCATTTGGGGAGAGCTGCTGCTTTGTGCCTGCCTGATTGAGCTCTGTGTACTGCTGTCACTTTGGTGGTCAGCATCATGCATGAGCGTGTCCCCATGCCTTTGAATTCTCTGATATGCCTTGTGAGGTCACCTTGTCTTTCACTCTGCTCAGTTCCTGGATAGTTGGCCAGCAGCAGGGAGTAGCAACAGTGTGTGCTGTTTGTGCATGTCTCCCCCGGGGCCTACAGAAAGTAGGGTTCCTGTCCAGTGCCTCTGCTGTCTCTGAGTTGCAGTGTGTACATTGTGTCACTAACATCATAAAATTGTTTGTGGGCTGGGGATGTGGCTCAAGCGGTAATGCGCTTCCCTGGCATGCGCGGGGTGCTGGGTTCGATCCTCAGCACCACATAAAATAAAGATGTTGTGTCTACCGAAAAACTGAAAAATAAATATTAAAAAAAATTTTCTCTCTCTCTCTTAAAAAAAAAAAAAAAAGTTGTTTGTGACCAGGGATAGCATGGTATGTTTAACTCTAACCCTAACCCTAAAGCATCATTGCTTTCATAAGGAGAGGTGTAAAAATGACATTGTATTTCGGAATCTATGAAATGTCTTCTCTCTTTCCTTCCCTCACTCCCTCCCTGCCTGCCTCCCTCTGTCCGTCCTTCCTTCCCTCACTCCCTCCCTGCCTGCCTCCCTCTGTCCTTCCTTCCCTCCCTCTGAGGATGAACCATTCTCTTCCCCAGGATTCTTATTGACATGTTTTGGTTTGTTTCTTCGTTAATGTCACAATCAAGGCTTGAGTCCCTCTGGTCTGAATGTCTGTCTCTTACCACTCTTTCTCCTGCCCCTTTACCTGAATATACCTTTGGCAGCCCTCTCCATGGGCAGAGGTCTCCCAGGACTGTTGGTTTCACCTCCTTGGCTTTAGTGCCATTAACCCTGTTCTGCTTGGCTAAGATGGCATTCAGATTTTGGCCACTGCTGAAATCAGAGCAAGAATGCTGTGTGTGATCCAAAGCCAGTGCCTGCAAGCTGGGTTCTTCCCTCCACTTACTGTAAGTTCTCTAGTGACCTAGGTTTCCTCCAAATCTGACTTTCACTTAAGCTCATTTAGGACGGTTTGAAGGTGTTGCCTGTTAGGTCCATGTTGAGGGGTCAGATGATGTCTAGTGATCATTGCTTGTATCGGGGCAGACTCAGAGGCATGTTGGAGCACAGATAGGTCGACTTTAAAGTCCTGTCTTCAGCAGTGGGTTGTAGTTGAAGGCAAGATGCAGGTAGAATTACAAGAGGTGCCCAGAGGAACAGAGATGCTTAGGTTTTCAAGACAGGAGCATGGAGAGAGAGAGTTTAGGAAGAATTGGTTCAATTTGATGCAGGTGTCATATGTCACATGCAATTCAAGGAAAGGAGTTTTTAGGAAGAGAAGTAGGTAAAGAGCAAGGTAGGAGAAAAAGAAGCTCTGTTTATCAGTTGGTCTTTAATGACACGACAAAATAAGTCTAGGGCAGTGTTTTGTGTAGAAGGTGGTTTGTAGTGGGAGGAATGGGAAGGATCCAAGAGTGCTGATGTTATTTAATGAAGAAATTGAAAGCATTTCTTATCAGCTTAAAGATTGCCTAAGCATATCTGCTAAAAATCACCTGTCAGACAGATATCGTCATAATGAAGACCATGAGAGGACTCGTGCTGCTCCGGAACTCGGAGGTGTGAACACGGTCTCTGACAGCAGGGCCTCTGCAGTCTTTGTGCACGTTCATGTATGTATGTGCTTCACTTAGAAGATCCTATCATACTTATTTTTGCGAGTGTAGTTTTCTAATGTAACAGCAACAACTGTGCTGTTGTTCTTCTGCCACCATGGTTTGGCTTCGCCTGTTGAATCTTTTATTCTTTTTTGCCTACCTTTGAACTTTATGTAAAGGGAACCACCATGTGTGCTCTTGTCCTGATTTCTTTTACTGAATGCTTTGTTTTGAGATTTCTGGGGCATGTTACAAGTAATAGTGGTTCAATTATTTTTATTGCTATACAGTAAAACCTAATTTAGATATGAAACCAGAGTTTCTGCTGTTGTAATTGCTGGTAGGCAGGTCCATCTGTGGTACCACCCTCTGCAGCAGGAGGAGGATGCCATCATAGTGTCAGCAGCTGGTGACAGTCAGGTGTGCGTCTTCCAGCTTCCTCGAAGATCTCATGATCTTTGTTTGGATTCTGCTTTCAGTGCCCTGCTTGGACCCTTAGCTTGTTGAACACTTGAGTGTGTTTTCCTGTTCTTTCCTGCCGAGTGTTTGGATACACTCAGTGCCTTGAAGTGTGTCTGGAGGGGTGCACATCAGGGGTGGGCTTGCTTCTCCAGCACTACTTGTTGAGTGACCCTCCTGAGCACCGAGCAGAGGAGCCGCCCCAATTGGCCGGTGAAACTTGGGTCTGGCCAGTCCCTTGCAGGAGATGCTCTGGGTTGCTTCCAGGGTTGTTTCCCTTGTCTTGGGAGTGAGTTGTGTAGTACCAACTCAGAATTAGGAAAGGAGCAGCAAAATAACCAGTGACCGCAACAACAGGAAATCAGGAAGAAGAAAACAAGGTAAATGAAGGAATCGGTTAATTAAAGAGGCAAAAAGAAACTGACATGTTTGAGGTTATTGATATCTGTTACAAAAGTAGCCTTAGAGGTCTGGTGGAGGTGGAAGGCAGATGGCAGTGGTGTTTGACAGACAACAGATGGGATCCTGGGACCGGGGCAGAGGCTTGGAGTTTGTTAGGTGGGGGTGCTGGTTGGTTTGAAGTGTGGAGGACTTGAATGTGGACTGGTAGGTGGAGAGGAGGAGGCAAGGGACAGCTGGTCTTTGTGGATCTCAGTGGGTGTGTGTTTACTTTTGTTTTCTAGAACAGTGGCTTTACCAGTGCCTGAGTTGTTGTGATGTATCTATGTGTCCCTGAAACATTCAGCAGTGGCATAAGGTTTCAAGAAATGGTGTTGGAACTAAGTCTCTTTTGATTCGTCCTAGTTTGCATATCCATGGATTTCACCTGGCTGAGAGCTGGGAGGTGGCACTCCAAGCATGCCCAGGTTGTTTTCCATTTGCTGTTAGTGAAACTTATGTTGGAATTCTAAATACAGAGAGAGGTTCCCTGCTTTCTGTAGTTTCATTTGCCGTGTGAAGGGTGTGGTCACTACCTGTCCTCCCGCCCCACCTAAATAATCCTCCACCAAAACACCTCCTGTGACCTGGCCCTGCACCCGCCCACCCAAAGGGCCTGCCAAAGTGACCAACCCGCTGTGGCCTGCCTCTGCTAGGCTGCGTCTAAAGCTCACACCCTCGTGGTGGCCAGCAGCCATTTTCCCCACAGAAATGAGCCACGAGATGTCTGACCGATTGACTCTGCTGCTGAGTGAAGAAGAGCTTGCTGACCCCAGGTCTGCCTCCTGCCTGCTGCCTCTGGCGTTTGTGGCTGTAGGCTTTCACCATGGACCACTACTTTCCAAAATCAGTGAATGGGAGATCCCAGAAACAAACAAGTAAGAGGTCAGACTGCAAGCTCTTCTGAGTAGCACAGCGAGGTCTGGCACCATCTCACCTGAATTGTCCCTTTGTCCAGAGTATCTGCCCTATATACACTACCTGCCCCCGAGTCACCTCGTTGGTGACTGTCTTAGTTATCTAGTTGACCGCCATAGTGTTACAGAGTGTGTGTTAAAATAATGGTCACGCAGCACAAGAGTTCTGATTCTAGCAGTTCAGATATGCCAAACAGGCCACAGAGTACGTTTTTTAGGTGAAAAGGAAAAACTCTTGGTAAGGACAGAAAAAGAATCATGTGCTGAGGTTGCTGGGATCTGTGGTAAGAATGGATCTTTTATCTGTGAAATGCTCAAGAAGGGCTGTTGGATCTCATGTTGCAAAAGTTATTAACAGTGCTTATTAAGTGCTTCATGAAGGCGGGAAAGGCCCCACTATATTTGTGTATGTGGGCATAGGAGTAAACAGCATGTTTGTGGTTTGTAAGCCAAGATGATGGGTGCAGCCCTCAACAGGTTAAGGGAAGCTGTTTATTCTGTGCAGACTTGGGCGCTGTTGGGCTCATTTCCTGAATGCAAGAAATGGCCATCGGTTACAGAGGAGGTTTTGTTTTTAGGGTACAGTTAGGATGGTTTCATCATTGGAACTGTGGGTATGCCATTTGGATAGTCAGGGGCTAGCTATGTAGGTCAAGCCTTTTACCTCTGGAGGGCAGCTGTGGAAAGTTGAAGTCATTGACAGAGAGGTTCTGAGGAACGGGTATTTGAATATTTGCCTCCTGACTTCTGGGCCCATTGTTGAGTATCTACTGTGTGTCCTTTTAGGACTAATTTGCAGTGGGGAGGTCAGAGGCCAGAGCTTAACTTTCAGTATTCCCCTCCTTCCTTCAGCAGAGGATCTACTGGAAGCTTAATGTTGGGCTAGTTTCTCTCCCTCCTTCCAGCTGCATTGGGTCTCTGCTTTTCTTGGGGGCTGTTTTGTAGGATTATTATTTTCCGTAACTCTTCAGGGTTCAGACACCTGCTGGGCATCTTGGGTTGTATCCCCTGCAGATAAGGGGGCTACTGTAGCATTGAAGGAAGGTTTTCATACTTACAAATAGTGATCTGGGATTAAACTAATTGAGATGCATTGCTGTGAGTGGATGTCAAAGAAGTCTTAGCCCCCACCCTGAGAGACAGTGCAGGTTTATTTTCTTGACATGTAGTAGATCTTCCTCTTTAATTTATTCTAAATTCAAGGTCATTCATCTCAAGCCTTATTTTAGAAATTTTGTGTAGCTGTTGCCAATTTGGAGACTAGAACTGAACTCTTATAAAAGAACCATTATGTTTGATTTCTGAAAACAGTTTGAGAGGAAAGGGAAATTAAAGAGAATGATCAGAAACTTATTTCTTCTGCTCTATGAGAGCATTTGGGAAGTGAAGGTGGTAGAAGCCGTCTGGGCTCTGGGTGACTTGTGACAGTGTGGAGAGGTCGTTTCCTGAAATTGGTGGGCCGTAAGAAGCCGTGGATGTGGCAGAAACCCTGTCCTCGCAGGAATGAAGACAATGTCGGAATGAAGACAATGTCATCAGTCCTTCCATGGGAGGCCCCGGATTGAAGTCAGTGCTGCCTGTGTCCAGCCATTTGCACCCCTCCTTTATCTAGCCGTGTGTGGGGGGTGGTGGTTGTGGGGGTGCTTTGCCTGAGACAGTTAGAAATGTTAAGCCACACAGATATCGCAAGTTTTGGAGCTCACTAGCTTTCTCTCTACCAATATCAGTCTTTCTTTCCGGGGAGGTGTTTTTCTCTATTTGAAGTTGTTTTCTCCCCACTGTCATTTGGCCTGTGTTGAACCCCAGCATGGACCACGTGATAGGCGCAGGAGGCCTCACCCTGGCGGTGACTCGGAGGCATGTTTCTTTCTCCACTCTTCTGACCTGTGATGCACTACTGCGTCTTCCCGTTTTTCGTACTTGGAGATTATCTGGTGGATGCCGAGACTGCCGAGCACCCTGAGGTGGCAGGTCCCCTCCTGCCTCTGTACCCCGTCACAGCTGCAGTGCATCTTTCCTGTCTTTCCCAGGTCGAAGGCAGAGGTGATCCTGGTGATTTTTGAAGGTCGTGGGACTGAGGATAGTGATTGAAGGACTAGAGATTGAACTCTGCTAGAGATGTGGAGTTCTTTTCCTCCTGGTGATCAAAACGCCCACCTGGCTTCTCTTTAGAATTTTTTTAACTGTTGGGTTTGAATCAAAATGTACTGAATTCAGAGAAATGCAGGTCAGATTCAAACTTCCTACAGGTTTTTTTTTTAATATTTTTTTAGTTGTGGATGGACACAATATTATTATGTGGTTTTGAGGGTTGAACCCAGTGCCTCACACTGCTAGGCATGTACTCTATCTCTGAGCCACAACCCCAGCCCCAAGTCGATTTTAACAATGCATTTTTACCTTTTTGTTTGCATGCAAATAATTTGACCTCATTCTTTACACCTTTCCTAGAGATCTGTCATTTATTTAGCCATTTCCTGATTGACTTCTGTCTGTTGATAAAAACGTTGAGCACACTTTTATTTTTAATAAACTTCTATTTTAGAGCAGTTTTTGATTTGCAGAAAAATTAGATGGTACGGAGTTCCCAGGCACACCCTTCCCAGTGCCTCGGCACCCCGGGCCATTGGAGCCTCCTTATGCGTCAGGCCTGTCACCTGTCCTTCTCTTTAGGTCTTCCCTTAGGTCTGCTGGTGGCCTGTTTGTGGGCCAGGGTCCTACATTTTCCACCCAGGAAGCCAGTTCTTTTTGTAGGCTGGACTCCCCAGGTGTCTCCTGGCTGGGCAGTTCCTCAGACTTCTGTGCTTGATACCAGGACAGTTCTGAGCAGTGTGGAGGCTCTTGGGGTTTGCTGCTGTCTTCTGAGTTGATGGGTTTTGTGTGGTTGTTGGCAGTCGGGGGGCAGAGCCAAGCCCGTCTACCCTGCGCTCTGTCTCATACTTTGGGTTCTGTGTTCTGGTTTTCACGGTGTTGCATGTCCCTTCTGACAGCGTCACGCAGAGCAGTTTTACCATGTAAGAATCTCCTGTGCTCCTCCTGCACAGCCTCCCCACCTCCCCCAGTCCCTGGCAGCCACCACTGCTCTGACCATCTCTATAGTTTTGTGTTTCCCAGAATGTTGTGTAATTGGATGACACGGTTTGTGGCCTTTTCAGACCGGCTTTTTAATGTGAATATATTCATCTAAGTTTCCTCCATTTTAAAATTTTATTGCTAAGTAATACCTTATTGTATGAATATTTCACTGTCCATTGGAGGTTATGCTGGCTCTTGACAGATGATGGTGATTATGAAGAAAGCTTCTTATGAAAAGTGCAGATTTTTGGGTGACTATAAATTTTCAAATTTAGTTGGGTGAATACCAAGGGAGCAGTCACATCTCTGGTCACACGTCTTCAGTCCTTTGAGGGAAGCCCAGGAATGGTGTGGCCAGCTCCGTGCCTCGTGTTCCCTAGCAGGGCAGGGCACCCGCTGGCTGGCGTTGGCTGTCTGGGCCTCAGTGGTGTCTCGTTGTTTTAAGTTGCAGTTCTCTGATGGCAAGTGTCAGTGCATCTTTTCACACACTCACTTGTCACTCATATCTTTTTTCTGATGCTGCCTGCTTAGATCAGTTGTCCATTTCTTTGTTGGGCTGAGTTTCAAAAAGAGCTTTCTTAAGTAGGTGTTTTCCAAGTGTCTTCCCTGAGTCTGGCTTGCCTTTCATTCCCTACCAGTGTTCTCCTCCTTTAGAACACAAGTTGGATTGTGCTTTAAGTCTGCCGTTATAAGCTCACAACCAAACTCAAGGTCACACGGATTTTCTTTTGTTTTCTTCTAGAAGTTTTATAGGTTTGCATTTTGTATTTAGGTCTGTAATCCTTTTTCAGTTGACTTTTGTGAGAGTATAGGTTCTGTGGAAGTTTTTATCTTTTTAACATGACATCTTATTTTCCTAGCACCATTTAAAAAAAAAGGTATTCCTGTCTATATTGAGTGTCTTTGCTTCTTTGTGAAAAGGTCAGTTGGCTATACTCTCCTGTGAGCCCAATCTCCATTACTCGGTTGTCTGTTGCCTCCAGGAGCTTACAGTCCTAGTTACTGTGGCTTTACAATAAGTCTTAAGGTCGGCACTGTGAGTCCTCCAACGCGGCTCTTCTTTAACCTCGTGTTGGCATTTGTAAGTCTTTTTCATTTCAATATGAACGTTAGAATCAGTTTCCCATCATCTATAAAATAGCTTCCGGGGATTTTGGTTGAGATTGAGCTGAATTTATAGATCAAGTGGGGGGAAAATGACATCTTTTTTTTTTTTTTTAAATTTTTTTTTTTTAAGAGAGAGTGAGAGAGGAGAGAGAGAGAGAGAGAACTTTTTGATATTTATTTTTTAGTTATCGGCGGACACAACATCTTTGTTTGTACGTGGTGCTGAGAATCGAACCCGGGCCGCACGCATGCCAGGCAAGCGCGCCACCACTTGAGCCACATCCCCAGCCCCGAAAAAATGACATCTTAACAGTATTGAGTCTCCCATCCATCTTCTCTCCATTTATTTAGCTTTTCTTGGATTTCTTTTATTTGTTTCAAGTTGTAAGTGTTCACTGGTGTCGTATTAGAAAGCAAATCGCCTTATGTATCAATCTTGCATCTCAACATTATCATACTTGCTTATTCGTTCTGGGAGTTGATTTGTCCATTTTGGGGAATTTCCTAGATAGACAACATAAAAGACAGTTTTCTTTTTGTACAGTCATTATATCTTTGATTTCCTTTTCTTGTCTTACTGCATGTTCAGTAGAAGAGAAAAGAAGGCACATCCTTGCTTATTCCTAGTCTTAGGGAGGAAGTATTCGGTTTTTCATTCCATTAAGTTTAGTACTAGTTGTAGGTTTTCTTTTTCTTTTTTTTTCTTTTTTCTTTTTTTTTTTTTTAAAGAGAGAGTGAGAGAGGGAGAAAGAATTTTAATATTTATTTTTTAGTTATCAGCGGACACAACATCTTTGTTTGTACGTGGTGCTGAGAATCGAACCCGGGCCGCACGCATACCAGGTGAGCGCGCTACCACTTGAGCCACATCCCCAGCCCCTAGTTGTAGGTTTTCTACGGATTTTCCATGTGTGCTAAGAATTTTGTCCTGAATAGGTATTGTCTTTTATCAAATGCTTTTCCGCATTAATTGATATGCTCATTATTTTTCCACACTAACCTATTGACAAATGATGTCAAATGTATTAAAAAAAATTTTTTTTGTAGTTGTAGATAGACAGAATGCCTTTGTTTTGTTTATTTTTATGGGGTGCTAAGGATTGAACCCAGTGCCTCACACATGCTAGGCAAATGCTCTGCCACTGAGCTGCAGCCTCAGCCCTCAAATGTGTTTTTCGTTGAACTAGCCTTGCACACCTGAAGTAGTCCCCAGCTGGTCATCAGGCTTATAATTGTTTTCATACGTTGTTGGATTTTATTTGGTAATATTTTGTTAAGGGTTTTAAAATCTATGTTATGAAAGAGTTTGATCTCTGATTTTCTTTTTTGAAATGCCTTTATCTGGCTTTGGTATTAGGGTGATGTTGTCTGAAGACTATGTTGAGTAGTCCTCCTTCTGCTTTCACTTTGTGGACGAGATGGTGGTGGATTGGCATCGTCCTTCAGTAGTTGGTAGAGCTTAGCAGTCAACCCACCAGAGCCTGCTGCTCCCTGCTGTGGGAAGTTACTAACTATTGATTCAGTGTTCATGACAAACGCATGCCTGTTCAGATTATGTGTTTCCTCTTATGTTCATTTTGGTGGTTTGTCTGCAAGGAGTGTGTTGGTTTTTGTCTTTTATTGGTGTTGTCCAGTTTGTGAGCACAGTGTTTTTTGTAATATTCCTTTTTTGATGAACTTCGAGATTATTTCCCAGAGCTGGTAGCCCTGCCAAGCCCCTCACCCGATGCTCCTGGTGCACCCGGTGCTCCTGGTGCGCCCGCCCGCAGTGGGATTCTGCTGCTGCCCTGGCCTAGTCTCTTTCTTGGTCATCCTGTTGCTGGAGCTGCCGGCCTCTTCCTGCATCTCGACCCCAGCCCCCTGCACCTGTTCCTGCCTCCTCGAACAGGTCGCCTTGCTGGTGTGGCTGCCGGGAGAGCAGCTCGCAGGTGCCAATGGCCACACTGCGTGCCTATCTTCCCAGGCTCTGCTGAACCCGTGGAGGTCTTTCTGCTCCTTTACTACATTCCTGGCCTTTGAGCCAGTCGGTACCCTTTGGATGGACAGCTGAGGTCAGGCTGCTGGGATCTCCCCTTAGGAGTCAGGAGTGTTAAAAGGTGTGTTTGTGTGTTCTGAGCCACACTTGCTGTGTTTCTCCCTAAGCCCCCCTTTCTGTGTGTATTTATGTCTTCAGTGCTTTGCTGCACGTAAGTTTTGTTTTTAGCTCTTAAAAATTTCAACATAAAAGTCACTGCTGTCAACATTCGGGTGTGGTTAGAGGACCATGGCCAGAGGCCAGCTCCCATGGCACCTGCTCCCTGCCCTGGAGCCACCGTGCTGGGCTCTGCTGCTGTTTCTGTGCGCTCCCCACACGCTGGCTCCAGAGCTCTGCTGGGAATGTCTTCAGTGTGGTCCTCTTCTGGGACTGAGCACCCCGAGGGTTTGTTGTGCTCAGAATTATAAATAGAGCTGGAATGACATTCTTGCTTACCAATGTCAGCCTACAATTTTTATGATCTCTATAGGCTGAATTTTAGAAATGCAGTTACTGGGTCAACAGATTTGAATATTTTTTTTTCAGATTCTTTAATCTTGTTGCCATATTAATTTCCAAAATGTTTGTGCTAACTTGTACACCCATCCTCAGTGCATGAGTGTGCCTGTCGTGCTAAACTCAAGGCAGTGTCAAATACTGCTATTTAAAAAAGTCTTTGCCATCTGATAAGCCAAAACGGCACCTCATTAGTGCTTCAATTTGCATTTCTGTGATTACTAGTAAGCCAGTACTATATTTTAGGAGACCATTTAATCTTGTTTTGACACAGCCTCAACTAGTTTGTCTTGAATTGCAACTGTCAAGATAAATCATTGAAATTAAGAGAGGTAGACCTGGAATAAACAGCCTCACGCAGGATGTGCAGCAGGAACGCGGCCTAATGTGGAGCCTCAGAACCCTAATGGGAACAGTGTGCACTTGGACCTCCTGTTAGGATGTGCAGGCACCAGGGAGGGGTGAGCAGCTGCGGCTTGCCACAGGTTGGGGTGGGGCTCCGTCACTGCTGGAGGATCTGTTGGTAAGGTGCTGCTGGGTCTTCTAAGTCAGGGAGCAGACATGCTTCCTCACCACAAAGATCTCTGCGGGCTGCACCAGGGACAGCTGGAAACCCACAGGGTACCTTTCTTGTCTTGTCCTTATTCCGAGTGGGCTTTGTTATCAGAGCATTCAGACACAGGACAGTGCACAGATCTTACGTGGATGGCTTGGTGGATTGTCATAGAGTGAACACAGCCAGCAAAACACTCGTAGGATAGCAATAGCACCTCCAAAGTCCTGGTCATCGGCCCCGTCTTCTCTCTAGTGACAGTCACGGCTTTCCTCACACCACAAGGTAGCTTTGCCTGCTTGGGAGCTTGTCAAACGGAATCATAGCGTTTGCTTCCTTGAATATTTACACGTTTTTCCCTATGCACATCTCTTAAGTTTCGCCCATGGTATTGTGCGGCTGTGTTCCAGTTACGTATGTCCTCAGTTTATCCATGGAATGACTGACAAGCTTGGCTTTCTCTACAGCGTTGGCTGTTGGGAGGAATTTATATTGGCTGCCCGTCTAGGAGTAAGACTGCTGTTGTTTGCCCCTCTTCACAGATCACTAATTCCTAAGGTGGCACCTGAATTCATGTTCCCAGCAGCAGTGTGTGTGTGTGTGTGTGTGTGTGTATGTGTATGTGTGTTCCAATTATTTGCATCCTAGCTGCTACTAGTTTGTCAGTCTTTCTCTTGGTAGTGAAGTAATTTTAGTTTAATTGCCACTTATTTATGAATTTTCTACTTTTCCTTCTGTTACCAATTTCTAGCTTTGTATCAGTGTAGTTCGAAAGTTTTTAAAAAAATGATTTTAACATTGTTTAATTTATTGAAACTTGTTTCTTTTTTAAAATTTTTTTCTTTACATATTTTTCTTTATGTAGTTGGACACAATACCTTTATTTTATTTATTTATTTTTATCCGGTGCTGAGGATCAAACCCAGCACCTTGCACTTGCTAGGCGAGTGCTCTACCACTGAGCCCCAGCCCCAGCCCTCGTCTTATTTTTGAAGGACAGTTTGCCAGACACAGACTCCTCAATTGACAGCGTTTTCTTTCAGCAGTTCACACATAGTGTCCCATGACCTTCTTACTTCTGATTACGGCCATGGAATGTTCCCGCCTCCCAGGTCCTGACCTGCAGCACGAGAGCTGGGTCAGCACTGGCTGACGGCCCGCTCCCTGCTGCTCCTTCCCCTCAGCATGGTAGGCCTTCGTTCCAGGGCACAGTGAAAGGCAGGGACAGTGTGGGTGGCCAGAAGTGCATCAGAGCCAAGGTCAGGTTTGCAGAAGTGCTGGACTCACACCCCCCACCCCCAATCAGGAGCTGGTGAAAGACAGCTGTGGTCAGCATGCCGTGAGCTTTGGAGGAAAACAGAAGGCCTGCAAGAATGCAGGCTGATGAGAAGCAGAGGTCGAAATTCTGAGGAAGAGTAAGAAGGAAACACTCAACACCAAAACAGTGTGACAGACACTTGAATACCTTTGGCAGGCTGATGAGTAGTCTCTCTAGGGACAGGCTTTGGGTTTGCAGGTTTACTGACAGAAATACCCCAAACTGAGAAGCAGAGGGGACGGGGCAGAAAACACAGAGCAGAATGTCTAGACTGCGGGACACTGTGAAGGTGAGCCGCAGGGGAGAGAGGAGCAGGACCAGTACTTGGAGAGCAGCTGCAGAGCTTCCCTAGTTAGTGCCTGATGCCCGCAGGTCCAGGGAGCGCAGAGAAGAGCAAGCAAGACAAATGCTGCAAATGGAATGCAATTCAAGGCTGCACACCAGAAACACACCAGAAACGTAGATGCTAATCCTGGCCACACTGTGGAGACTTCAGAAAGTCCAAGACACAGAAACAGTCCTCTCTGGGCAGAGATGTGGGGCTGCCTCCTGCTGCGGCCTCCTCCTGGGGCCAGCTCACTCTCCCGGCCCGTGCGCTCAGGTCCTGCCCCTCCTGTTCCTGTTCTCTGATCTGCGTTTGTAGTCATTGATGGAGGTCTAAAGGGCCCCTTTGGCTGATTAGAGGGGAGTCAGCAGCTTCTCACTCACACTCTTTGGCCATAAGGAGTGCTTCCTCCAGCTCCACCGCGAGTGCAGCCTGGAATTGATATTCCATTCGCAGCCACTTGTTGGAACAACACGTTTTCTCCCTGATGAACCACACGGAACGCAGGTTTAAGCCGTTCCAAGGCCAGCTCACTTCTGCAACCCAGAATAACCGCAACACTGAATCATAACATGAATAAGAAAAAAGGGGCTTTACCTGTAAACACAGAGGCTAAATACATCAATACAGAAAACCATGACAAAATGGCTGTGTTCTAAGAATGTGAATTTTGTTTTATATTTAGAAATCAACTTGACTTACAATAAAAAAGAAAGATAGCAGGATAAATTGAATAGATACAGAAGAGTGATTCAGTAGAATTCAGCACCTGTTCATGGGGAGAATCTAACAAAATATCGCTACAGAAGGACGTCACTGTCAATAAGCACCTAAAACTTGAGCATCCAGGGACACAGGATGCCCAGCGTCAACTCTTCTGCTCCACCCGGCATGCTGAGCACAGGGGATAGACAGTGGGATTGGAAAGGAAGCCGCCATCCTGCGGGCAGGTCTCAGATTCCTCAGCCAAAATGCTTGGAACCACAGTGTTGTGGGCTTTTCAGATTTGGGAATATTTATGTGGATGGACAGAGTGTCCTTGAGGATGGGGCCCCCGTCTGAGCACGAGGTCCGTTTGTGTTTTACTAGCACCTAAATATCCTAAAGGCTTCTGTGTACAGTACCTTTATTACACCTGTATTTTGACCCTGAGGTGTGGAATTTTCCACTTGTGCTATTATCAGCACTCAAAGTGTTCTGCATCTTGGAGGATTTGGGATTTTCAGATTATTATGTTCAACCTGCATATGAAATTTTAATATAACCTGTGTGGGAAATTTTCCCATAAATCTATAAATTATTTTAGTGACTATAATTAATAAGTACATTTTACAAACTCATTTGATACAGAATTAGTTTATAGAATTCAACGATATTTTTATATGCCAATAATAAAAGTGTCTTAAATATTAGTTAAAAAAGGAAAAATTAAAAGATACCACTTTAACAAAGCATCAAAAATATATTAACTAGAATATAAAAAGAAAAAGATAATGAAAACAATATAATGTTCTTGAGAAAATTTAAAGGACCTAAACAAGTGGCATTGATTGGGAAGATTCGGCATTAGGAAAGTAGTATGTCTCCAGGAGTCACTAGCTACACGTGGCATTTGAGACTACTCTGAATCGGGCTGTGCACAGTGGAATACTGATAACAAATAGAATGAGCCTCACCATGCAGCAACGCGGAGGGTCATGCAGGTACTCAGAATCTGCGGTTCCATTCACAGGCAAAAAAACTGAACTGCAGTGTAAAAGTCAGGACATGGGATGTCTTTGGGTAGCAGAATAGTGACCAGGGGAAGAAGAGGCCATCTGGGGATGGTGTTTCATGACAGCCCCTCAACCATACGTTCGTGTTTGATGTCTGGGCCTGGCACAGTGAGATGAGCCTGCTGTGGATACCTGGTGTGGGTGTCGCATCCAGCTCTCTGCCTCGTAGCACATCTGCAGAGTGAATAGGACACCAACCCACTCTGTTTCTGGCCAAGCACAGCAGACTCAGCAGGTGAGCTTGCTGGTGGCTGGCTCTGTCCTGGTTGTGGGCCTGCTGGGCCAGGTGCCTGCTCCAGGAAATTGAGGACCCCCTTCAGAGTCCCCTCACATTCGCCAGCCCAGTGGGACCTCTGGTAGGGGTCAGATAGTTTGTTTCCTTTTCTGCATGTTATCTCACTAAATGATCTCCAGGCTTTCAAGAAGTGTCCAGTGTAGGTAGGTTCTTCTTTGCCTTCTGTTTCCTGGTTGGTCGTTCCTGGCATGTATAGCTATTACTGCTGCTGCCACTTGGTTCTAAGTGCTGTGTGCATTAACACTTTTAATTTTGTCTCAAACCTTCCATTGTGCACAGGTAGGAGCTGAGAACAAAGAGAATAATAAAGACACACCACATTTACGGCTGTGGTGAGGTTCTCCCTGGTTCCAGAATCCATCTGGCCTGTGGCTCTCTGGTGGGAAAGCTGTTGATTTTCATTTTGTAAACGACTGCTGTCTCAATTCTAATCTGATTTTTCACTTGATGGTCTTGGGGTTCCCAGAAGCCAATTACATTATTTACGGTTAATTATTTTTATGTGCTCTCCAGTAAGTCCTGTCTGGCTATCTTGCTTGGATTATAACTTGCAGGGACACGCTGACACAGAAGTAAGAGTGGACATTCTTCTGTTAGTCCGACTAAATGGGAGTGTCCTTTTTTTAACCACTAAGAATTACTTGGACCATTGATTACAAAGTACTTTTCCTTATGTTAAGGGTGTTTTTTAATGGGTTTTTATTTGTGTATCCTGGTTTTTTTTTTTTTTTTTTTTTAAATCAGGGCTGAGCCTTTAAACTCTATCCCATGCCTTAGGTATCTGTGAGTTTTTTTTTCTGTGCTTAACTGTTAGTGTGATGAATTGTATTCCCATGTAGTCATCTGCATTCTGAGAAGTTTTAACACAGTGCTAAGTTTTATTTGCTAAACTATCACTAAGATCTTTGCATATGGAAGTGCAGCCGAGATTGGTTTGTTTTTTCCTTGAAGCTTAGCATTCCTGTGGAAGGAATCTGGGAGAGCGCCGGCCACTCTCTCCCGTGGTGGGTGGGATGTGCCTGCCGAGATCTCCTGTGAAGGGCTCATGCATTTCCTCCTAGTCACAAAGTGTTTAGCAGGGACGGGGAAGAGGTTGGTGTCCTGCTTGTGGCTCACTGTTTCCTCAAGTCGCAGGTCCTGCCTCCACTCAAGGGAAGAGTACACTTTATAGATTTTAAGTTATCAGTAATGTTGTTTTGAGATTTTTCAATAAATCTTTGAATCTTTAATTGTTTCAAGTTCTAGAAGGGGAGCTGCAGAGTTAAAGGGTACAAACCTTGGTGTGTGTGTTTGTGTGTGTGTGTGAGAGAGAGAGAGAGAGACACACACACTTAGGGCATCGTGCACTCGAGGCAGGCACTGTGCCACTCTGCTACTTCTCCAGCCCTTTTTACTGTATTTTGAGGTGGGATCTCCCTAAGTTGTCCAGGCTGGCCTCAGACCTCAGGGTGGGGGCGCTGCTCCCCACCCCCACCCACTCCTCAGATCAGGGGCGTGCCTCACGAAGACACCTTGCAGTGTCTAAGCTTCTTGAGGCCTAATGGCTCTTGTCTGGTTGCTTTTGGAGAACCATGTCTCTTTGGGACATACTGTAAACAAACGACGACATTGACATCTGTAGGTATGCCTCTTCTTCCAACAAGTAATGCCAAGAGGTTATTGAAAGATGAGAGAGCAGGAGAGAGGACTGGACAAGAGTGACCATTCTTGTCATTAACAATTTGAGTGTGATCATTGTCTGAAAGCCCACAGGTTATTTGCATTAATTTCCTACAGCATAAAGGTTTTGGCAGCTTGATATTTCTTACTGAATCTAATATGCTATGTGTGCCCAGGAACCTTGGGGTACCTCACATAGTGTTAGGTGTTATGAAGAGAGAACAGACACTCTTGAGTAGCAGTGCCTTTTCTTAGGCCCACGAGGATCTTACTTCATTGGGGATTTTTTTTCCATTTGTACCCAAAATATAGCTTATGGTACATGAGCCTACGCTGAGCCTCTCTCATCTGGGGTTGTCCAGGGGCTGGGAAGCTGGAGACTCCTCTTGGGTCACCATGTGACCACCACCATAATTAAAGTAGAGTTGGCTGTTCTATTTCAGCAGCAGCGCACTGTCTACCGGCTGACGCTTGTGAAGTCTTGGAATGTGGATGAACTCCAGGCCTATGCCGAGCTCGTGTCCTTGGGGAGCCCTGACTTCATTGAAGTGAAGGTAGGCCTGCCTGCTAAGCATGACTCGTCTCACCGGGCTCCTGGTAGGGGACAGTCAGGGACCTGAAGCTCCAATAGCGGTGCTCATGCAGCGAGTGGGAGAGCTTGGCCCTGTGCAGGGATGAGAGCTCTCAGGAAGACCCTCTCCTGTTCTCAGTGAGCCTGCACTGCAAGGGAGGGGATGACCTAATGCACCTAATGCAGAGTGACATTAAGCTGAGGAATGAAGTGGCAGCCTGGTGAGCTCACGCAGTAACTTGGTAATGAGCTTTATTGTGAAGCACTCTAGACTTGTTGCAGAAGTAGGTGGCTGGTCTGAGGGCTCTTTTCAACTGCCACCGGGGATCTAAAAAGTCAGCACCCTGTGTTGCTTGCCAAATGAATATCTTAGGAACAGACAAAATCCACAGAAGTAAAACTCGTAGAGAAATGTGTGATCCAGCCACAGTTTAAATGTTGTTAATACTGAAATACAATGTAGGAACATTTTGGGTCATAAGTAGAGAGAGGGTGTCCCTGGCTAGCCTATCAGGCCTCGGGGGCCTCAGGCACCAGTATTCTGGTTGTCAGGTGCCTGGTCCCTGGAGACAAGCATGCATTGCTTTTATAATTCAAATGTCTGAAGTGGAGCGGTTTCAGTGGTGCATGCCTGCAACCCCAGTCACCCTGGAGGTCAAGACAGGAGAATTGCAAATGGGAGGCCAACTAGATGATGGGGCCAGACCCTGTCTCAAAATAAAAGTAAAACAGACTGGGTGGGGTGTAGCTCTCTGTGATAGCTTGTAGCTTGCCAGCATGCCCAAGCATGCCCAAAGCCCTGGGTTCTACCTGTAGTACCACACGCCAAAAAGCAACAACAAAAAGGAAAAGAAAGCAAAGGAAATGCAGCTGGGATGTAGTTCAGTAGTAAACTCTCGAGGCCCTGGGCTTGATCACCAGCACTGCCAAACTGGGGGAAGAAAGACTGAGATGAAATTAGTAAGTTAGTGAGTGGAGAATTCATGCTTTCCTATTGAGGAGGACAAAGCACTTCAGGTCTGAGATGCTAAGAAGGCATCTTTTCTCTCGTTTTCTGTTGACATTTAAATTTTCAAAGTGTAAGTTTTTTAAATAATAAGTTCTCTCCAGGAAGCATTTGATGAGACCTGGCAACATGGTGGGCTAAGAGACCCTCTCCCCCATCAGAGATAAGTGCTTGGAAACAAAAGTGTCAGGAAAAGTGATTTTGGAGAGCACAGCTGTCCCTCAGGTCTACAGGAAGCCGAGGGCAGGATTGAGTGCTGGGGACCTCCCAAGTTCCCGTGGGCAGCACTGGGTCTGAAGGACAGAGGAGGCCTCTCCCTCAGTGACAGGCCAGGCTGGGCAAGAACGTGGAGGTTCCTGCTAGAGGGGCCTCTCTAGTCCCTTGCTGAGCCCCAGGGGGTTTGGAGTTCAAATTTAGTGCTACCTCCAGGTCACATCAGGGCCCCTGAGGTTGGTTAGTCGTGGAAGAGCCAGCAGTACTGTTGGTACCCCTCACCCGTATCTTAGTCTAAATTTTTGTGACTTAGAAGTAGAGGTCTACACATGTGCGTATTCAGAATACTGAATTGAGCCACCTAGAGATCGCTGACTAGTGAGCCCAGTCGCATGGGCACTCCCTCTTCAAGGTTTCACCACCAGGCGCCGACCTGTGTGGTGGACCCTGTTGCTGACTTCCTGCTCACTGGGTTCGTTCTCTCTCTCTCTCTCTCTCTCTCTCTCTCTCTAAGGAAAGTGAGGACCGGGAAATGGGAGAACAAGATATGAAAGATGGAGACCAGGCAGAGATAGACACAAGAGTTTATTGCCAGAACTGACCAATAGAGGCCCTCTCTCCATAGACTGAGAGGGGCAACACAGGCTTGGGGTTTGGGGCTTTTATGGGGGAGGCTTGGGGATTAGAGCCGGGCGGGTCCTAATGCCCGCTGTTAAGGGTGGGGTTGGTATGAGGGGGTGGTGAGCCTTTCTCAGAAAGGCCCTTGGACTGGAAAGCAGTATTTTTTCCTTAAAATGGCAGCTGTCACTTAAGATGACCATCCAGATGCTAACAAGGACCTTATGCTCTCTTCTCAACTTGTCACCCCGAGGACAGCAGACTGTCCTGCTGTGGTTGTGTAGCCACAGCAGTAACCCCGGGTGGAGGAGGTCTCGGTGGGCCTCCTAGGGTGTGTGGTCTGCCCAGGCAGCTGCCCTGGGGAAGGGGGTGCACCAGGGTAGCCTCAGACAGCCGCCTGTCTCCACCTGTGCTTCTTCAGTACTACAGAGAGAATGACTGTCGCTATCCAAGGGGCTCCATTGAGAATTCAAAAGTAACCCCACCTGGATTCAGTAAGCATTGAGATCTTTTTCTCTTAGACACATTTACTAAACTAAATCAAAAGATGCTATTTCTTTATTACATTGATTTCTTCTTTTCTTTCATTGCCAATCTCGTAAAATATTTCTGTTATATTCTCTGTAAATTAGCATTATTTTAGCTTCATGTGCATTACATAGGCCTTCACTTGCTGGCCTGAGGATCTTAACTACCACTTTTTGCCTACTTGTTTGTGAGACAAGCTCACCTGCCCGTTAGGTACCCGTGAACAAGGCACAGCCGTCTCTGCCCTGCTTGCACCTTGAGAACAGCACGTACTCAGCGCTGGTTGGTGGCGGGCGGTTTCCAACTCCTGTCATTGGCACTGTTGTAGCCAGGCCTTGCAGAATGGCCGTCTTGGCAAAGCCCCAGCCTCTGCTCTGCACAGCGGCAGTGGCGGAGCCACTGTGCCCCTGGGTGGCAGTGCCTGCGTGGGTTGGTGCAGAGTTCTGCAGTTCACTGTTGTGGAATGTGGCCTGATCTCCTGGGGTGGATGGCGGTGGAAGAGCAGGCCAGCCCTGCTGTGGGAGCTCAGCCAGACACCCCCACACCTGTGGCCTGTGCCTAGGTGGGGCAATGGGGTGGAGAGTCTGACAGAGCCGAGGGCAGCCTGGCTCCAAAGATGCGTGTGTGCAGTTGCCAGCGTGCTGTGCAGGTCTCCGAGGATGAGGGAGAGACCCCGTGGGTCCCGCCAAGAAGCTAGGCTCGGTTGTGGTGGGAGCTGTTGAAGCATTTTTAAATTAAGGAGCGGCATGCTTGGGGTATATTGCTGGAAAAAAACACTAAAAACTCACTAGGTAAATATTTCTTTTGTTGTCAAATTATAGGAAATGAAAACAGTGTTAGGAACTTTTTGACATCTGGTTGGTGTGAGTAGAATGTCAAATGCTTGAGCTGCCGAGACCCTGTTCTCTCCTCAGATCGTGAGTCCCAGGACAGCCTTGGCACGCAGTCAGCAGAAGGACCCCACGGGTTCCTCTCCTGCAGCAGGCTGGTGCTTAGAGCACGGCCTAGATCTAGGTGAGCAGCTGGGCCTCTGGAGGACCTCAGGTGCTCCCTTGCTTCTTGGGCTTGGTCTGGAGTTGGAGAAGGAGACTTGCTCAGGGGCAGGTGGGGAGAGGAGTGGTGATGGAGAGAAGGGTGGCAGCCAGCCAGGACATGAGGCAGTGCTGAGCATTTCAGGGTTGCTGTGGTGGAGGACGTCAGGCCCAAGCTCCCTGCAGACCAGCAAATGGAGCAGAGGCAGAGGAAGCTGGGGAACCCCAGGTGGTGGGCGCAGAGATCGTTTTCTTCCCAGGTTCTTGTGCTGCTCTGCCCAGCTTTCTGCCCAGCGTGAGCATTGGCCTTGGTGCCTAGGAGGCTTCCACACTGCTTACCAGAAGGCCTTTGTCAGGCCTGAAGGAAGACTGGACAGGAAGGTGCTCTTTAGGGGAAGGACTGCGAGCAGCCCCAGCCCCATAATGAACCACCATGCTCCCTGCTCTCATCCCTTCCAGACCCTTATTTTCTTGATATTTTGAACTGTATTATTATTTGTCTTTTCTTGTTCATGTAAAAGGCACACTCAGTTTAGGCATTCTGACTCACCGCGGCCAGGGCTTTCCTGTGTGCAGTGTGGAAGCTGGGTTGTGGTGGCTTCTGCGTGCTAGGGGCCCCCTCACCTGAGCTCTGGCCTCGTGGTGGCTTCTGCGTGCTAGGGGCCCTCTCACTGAAGTGTGCCAGCCAGGGTGACCTGGCTGCCCAGTGACTTGTGCCCACTCTACTGTCGGGGTGGGTCGCTCTGGAGTCCTCTGACATTAGGCTGTCTCCTGCTGCCTACTTGTGGCTGCCTGTGTCTGATGTCTGTTCATGGTGTGTGCAGGAGACAGACTTTGAGTGCCACACACATCTGCTTTCGTTGTTGAGAACCACCTGGTGCAGGCCTGTCTAGAGAACGTTCAGACCAGTTGGCAAGAAATTTTGATTTGGGGATATTTGAAGAGCCTGCACAATTAAGCTGTCTCTTTTTTTGAGGGGGAGGTGGTACCAGAGATTGAACTCAGGGGCCCTCGACCACTGAGCCCCATCCCCGGCTCTATTTTGTATTTTATTTAGAGACAGGGTCTCACTGAGTTGCTCAGTGCCTCACCATTGCTGAGGCTGGCTTTGAACTTGTGATCTTCCTGCCTCAGCCTGCTGAGCCACTGGGATTATAGGTATGCACCACCACTCCCAGCAAGATGTCTCCTATTATGAGAAAGTTAGTTGTGAGTTGTCATGGAACCTCCCCAACAGAGGGTGTGGCTGTGAAGCCTTGGAGTCCGTGTGCCTGGCTGCTTGGCAGAGTTCAGGAGAGTTGGAAGCTAGTTCCAGGTGCAAGCAAGGCGGTGAACGGCGTGGGGTGTGTCAGGGACGGGTGGTCCCGCGTGCTTCTCTTTGTATGCTCACGTCAAAATGCGACACAGTGTGCACTCCTTAGAGGATGATTCCTAAGGAGTGGCACTTCCCTGTTGGGACTTCACAAGGAATGCAGGAAGCATGCGGCTGGGTCATCCTGGAAATGGGACACTCACCCCGTTCCCCGGTGTCTGGGGCTGCCGCAGAAGCTGAGGGCCCAGCTTCAAGCGATGGGACTGTGGAGACTGGCCTCCCCATCTCCGCTCAGCAGAGGAGCCCGGCTGTGGGAGTGGGCCTTACCCAGTGGAGTGGGTTGCCTTTTGGTTCTTTGTAATACTGCCCCTGACCTTTTTTGGAAAGAAAATTCCACGGAACTTCCCTTTCTGTGTCCCCTACATAAGGATAAAAAACTCAGGCGGTGCTCTCTCTTTCCAGCGGGTCCCTAAGGCCGAGCGCCATCCCCAGATGTTGAAAAGGCACTTCTGTGTGCTTCGTGAGTTCTTTGCCGTTGTCTTCAGTCGCTGAAGTGGTCAGATTTTGTGAACCCAGCAGGGTCGCCAGCTTGGCGAGATGGCAATACCCGGGAGCCCGCTGGTCTCCTGAGCCCTTGTGCCCCTGCACTGGGGCCATAGCTCCAGCCTGGGGTGGTGCTCAGGTGCATGTGGTTGGAGGGCTCCACGGAGGCAGATGTGGGACGGTGGCTGGGGACATCAGCTGCTATCTTCGTCCCCCCCTTGTGCGACCTTTGTCACTTTCTTCTCTTTAAAATGTTTGCTGGGGTGGCTGGCCAGCTCAGGGGGATGTGTGACTACCTCTGTTGTGACCCGCAGGGTGTCACCTACTGTGGAGAGAGCGCGGCCAGCAGTCTCACCATGGCCAACGTACCCTGGCACGAGGAGGTGGTACGCTTCGTCCGCGAGTTGGTGGGTCTGATCCCCGACTACGAGATTGCCTGTGAGCACGAGCACTCCAACTGCCTCCTGGTAGCGCACAGACGGGTAAGCTTACCCCGCCTGCTCAGCCCTGCCTCCTCCCGTCTCCCTCCCCTCCCTGCCCCGCCTCCCTGCTGTGTGTGTGTGTGTGTGTGTGTGTGTGTGTGTGTGTGTGTAGGTGTGGGGGGGCTGCCTTTCTGCAACCCTCCTAAGCCTGACAGGAAGGAAGCCCTGCATTCTGCTTCTCAGGTTCTTAGGCTCTTCTCGGTATGAGATGGCTTCTGTTTTTAGCCCTCGTCTAGACATCTTGAAGTGCTCCCTGGTTTGTAATTTTTAGAAAAGTGCATGCTGAAAAAAACAGAAGCAAAACACCCTTGTTGTAACCTCCCGTCCCTTTCCTGTCATGACTTCCCTGTCATGACCTCCCGTCCCTTCCCTGGCGACAGGGAAAGCAACAGTAGTGAGCAGCCCCCGTGTGCATTCGGCTGTCAGAAGGCACCAGGGTGTTCATCAAGTTTCTGATTGCTTTGGATTTTGGCATCTGGAGAATTCTGTCTGAGGTTTAGTTCATGACACTACTTGTGTTTTTCCTCTTGAGCACTTTTATTAGGACCAGTGCCTCATCTAGTACCTTTTTTAAGTGAAAAGGTGGGTGGAGGTGGCCACTAGGAGAAGACACCTGTTGGAAGACCAGCATCCATGCAGCTGCCCCACCTTGTGTCCTTGCTGAGGTTGCAGGCAGCAGTGGGGTGTCTGCCCATAGGTCCAGCAAGCCCAGAGTTCAGCAGTTGTGGGTAGGGGCTGGAGAGTGTGCCGAGGCTGGGTGGCAGATGCCTGGAGGTTCCATGGTGTTCTGCTCAGTTTTCTGTTCAAATTCTCCACCGAAGAAATGCTGTTTTAAAAAAGGTCATGGATAAACCTTGAAAACATGATTTTTAGCTGAAAAATGGCAGGTACGGAACGCCACGTGTAGGAAGTAGCCAGACCAGGCAGCTGGGGTCCTGAGTGATGAGCTGCTCTGAAACCTCATGGTGCCGCACAGCGTTGCGGGTGTGAGGGACCTCTGAGGGCTGCGTGGGAAGGGCTGGCGCTGCGGGTGCGTGCTCCACGGCAAGAGCAGCCTGGCACCAAGAAAGGCAAGGAGCCGGTGTCGGCTGCCCCCTCAGGTCCCCGCAAGGTTTCCCAGGTTAATGGGTTTAGCGACATGAGAGCCATCCGTTGAGACTCCACACACTCTAGTCTCAGCTCAGTCTGAGGCTGAAAGCCCTTGTGGGCTGATTTGTGTGTCTGAGCTGTGGCCCGTCAAAGGCATGACCGCTCAGAATGAGCAGGTCCAGGAGCTTCAAGTATTGGAATGTTGACATAGCTGTGGAGAGAACTGGCGCACCAAGTAGCTCTTAAAGAGGAGAGGCAGAGGAGCTGGGGCAGGCCTGCGTTATCTATATTCTCCAGTATCCGTGGGTGAGGTGTTGCTCGGTCACCAGGAATACAGAGTTAAGCCCAAAACATCCCGCTTCAAGATGGTCTAACAGAGAGACAGCGTGCCAGCAAAAGCGTGTCTGCTGGTGGTACCAGAGCTGTGGCAGAGCCGAGGGGGGCCACTTGAGCTGGGCCTGGGGATGGCCAAGAAAGGCAGCTGCTTACCAGGAACCTGTGCGGCGGGAACCGTGGAGACGCTGGAGGTCCAGAGCAGGTGGCGGGAGAGGTGGGCGCACTTGAGTGGGACGAGGCTGTGGAGCCTCCCAGCGCCAGGTGGGCTGTGGGTGGAATGCAGGGCTGGGTGGGAGGGGTTGTAAGGGTGCGGGTGAGGGTGCAGCCTGGGTGCAGGGGCACCAGCCAGGGTGGGGGGGGTCGTGGCATTGTCTGCGTGTTTGTGTCTGCACCATCGTGGCATTGTCTGCTGTGTTTGTGTCTTATTTGTTTGGGAACTTGAGGACAGAGAGGCTGCACGTGGGCTGCAACGTCAGCTCAGATACCAGCTGGGAATGAGGTAGCAGATGGTGGGAGGCCGTGAGGAGGGTGCACCAGAGGGCTTGAGATACCTGCAGGCCCAGGCACAGCCTGGCACAGAGGTTCCCACGCCTTCTTCACTTGAGGTTCACCTGGGCCCCTGGAACTTCTTCAGAAGCACCGTCCAGAGAAAGGGCTGGCAGTTCCATTTCTTGGCCCTGTTGAGAGCAACATGGCACAGCCTGACACTGAAGCCAAGACTGCTCTCCAACTGGTCATCCATGCGGCCCACGGTGTCCGGCTCCACTGCTTCCCTCTGGAATTCACAGTCCAGCAGTGGCCCAGTGAGTGCTCTGCTCTTGTGGCTTGGGAACCCTCAGAGACCCATCCCAGTGGCTCATTTCCCATTAGGTGTCCTCTAGCCTGTTCCCCTCCACTGGCTGCTTGCCCATCATGTCCTGCCTTCTGTGTTGACACCATGCCTGTGACCCAGCAATTGCATTTCCCACCTGGCTTTTCCTGTAGGCCCACCGCTGGCCTTGAACCAGAGACGTCAGCATGGCCAGACAGCCACTGACCACCTCTGACTTCTCAGGAGACTGCTGGTTCTTCTGGAAGTGCCAGGGTTTCTGACAGGTAGCGCAAGCCATGGTCACACTGAAGCTCCACTTCCTGTTACCCAGGTTGGCCACCAGAGAAAGCTGTGAAATAGGGCTGGGGCTCAGTGGCAGAGTGCTTGCCTAGCGCAGGGGAGGCCCTGGGTTCCATCTTCAGCATCATAGAAACCAGTGAAGTGAAGGTGCTATGTCCACCTACAACCAAAAAAGTTTTTTAGGAAAGAAAGCTGAGTATGAAGCTCTTTCTTTGTAAAAGCATTACAGGTTGATACCAAACCACGAGGAGGTGTAGCCAGGCCTCCTGGACCCTCTCCTGGTTGTTCCAGATGACCTGGTCTGACATGGCCTGGAGCAGACCACCTCCAGGGGGTGATGGAGGAATAGCCCTGGGTCTGTTCAGATTCCTTCAGCTTTACTTCTTGTATGTGTGGGAACGTAAAGTTTACGATTGCATAGATTGGGTTCATTTTGTCACAATCGAGAGATGAGCGGGCAGGGTGCATGGCTCAGTGGTAGAGGGGTGCTTGCCATGCGTGAAGCCCTGGGTTTGACCCAGCACCCAAATGGACAGCAGAGCTGTCCTGTCACCATGAAGGTCTTCCTCGTGCTTCCCTTCTGCAGTCCCGTCCACCTTCCATGCCTGGCCCTCCCTTGCCCCTAACCGCCACTGACCTGTCCTTCCTGTCTGCAGTTTTTCCTCTTGAGAACGGCAGATGGTCAGTTTCAGTGTGTGACCCTAAGGCTCATGGGCTTCTCTGGGACCTAACGGTTTGGCTGTTCACCTTTGAAGGACGCCCTGGTGTCTCCCTGTTTTGGGGTATGGCAAACCCAGCTGCCCCCTGCGCTTCTGTCCAGGTGTTTTTGCTTTCCTTTAGATCCTCTGTCTCCCTGTTGAGGTCATCTTGTGCTTCCTGTGTTTGTTTAGGTAGCTCTGTGTCGAAATGGTCTTTTGCTGCCTGTATTTGCTCTTATCTTAATCACGATGTACTTCCTGGTCACCTCTCTGGCATTTTTTGCGCTGTGCTGGCCATGGAGTCTAATAATGTGGTATCTTGGTTTGTTGGGGCAGTTTCTTCCCCTGTCTTTTCATGATCCTTTTAGCTCTGTGGGTCCGAGGTGTTACCGTCTTCACCCATAGGCTTATAGTGCACCTGTGGGGTTCCAGGACCCCTCTCTTGTGGGGAAGGACAGTGTTAACAGATCCCAGTGTAAACAGTGTACCACCTATGAGCAGTTAGTTGCTATTAAGACATTTATAGTTTGGTCACAATGTATAGAAATGTTGGACTTGATTATTGCAATCAGTAGGTTTGTGAAAGGGTTTACCGATTCTGATGGAGGACGGTGAACTGGGGTGAGGTGTGGGATGATCTGCTGAGGAGGCAGGATGTGAGGATGTGGAGTTAGTAGATCTTAGGAAGCGTGAAAGAGGAATCTTATGGAGAGGGTCAGTAGCAGGAGAACAGAGAGGAAGTAATTTGGGGCAGGCAGGTACGTGGGAAGACAGTAGAATAAATAAAACCCACATGTGTATTAAGGAAAATAAAAGATGTTAAATTGGACGAAAAAGGGGGGAAAAGGGCATATACAACACAACTGTAATATGCTTTTCAGACATCCCATCCTCAAGATTCTAATTCATGCAAAGTACTTGTTTTCCCACGCGTTGGGGATGTGAGGGCAGAGGATAGAGGGCAGGAGGGGAGAGGGGAGAGGGCTGGAGGGGAGAGGGGAGAGAGTGGAAGGTGGGAGGGGAGAGGGGAGAGAGTGGTGCCGCAGTCTGGCTGGGCACAATTCAGGAGCCACTTGTCAAAAGAAACTAACTTTATTTTTAGAACCACACAAGATAAACAAAACAGCTCCTCAGGAAAAAACCCTCAGAGCCCAACTGCCACCACTGGCTTCCCACAAGCCACACACCCCAACAACCTCCTCCTCCCACAATCCTCCTGCTCTTGAGGCCGATTGGCTGGGTCGCATGGGCGGAGCCAAAAAAGTCCCCCAATGAGCAGCTCCGTGGTCTGAAAGGGCAGGGAAACAGCCCAATGAGCATCACCGCAGAGGAGCCAATCAGCTAGATGTTGCTGGATGTTGCTGGGGCTGCTGTGAGCCAATCATCAGCTGGTAGTCTGAAAGGGCAGGGAAACAGCTCAATGAGCATCTCCACAGAGGAGCCAATCAGCTAGGTGTTGCTGGGGCCGCTGTGAGCCAATCATCAGCTGGCAGTCTGAAAGTTTGCTGGAGCCCCTTCGGCTGTGGCTCTCAACATCTCCCCCTCTCTGTTTAATCAAGAAGCATGTGGCTTAGGGACCGTGTCTGCCTTAGGTTGTCCAATAGTACATATGGTCCTTACCCGTTATTGGATGAGCTGACCTCAAGGCATCAGCCTCCTGTCTTAGGTTGGTACCATAGTAATTGGATCTTACCCGTCATTGACTACCAGTCCAGTATACAGCCACACCTGTGTAGAGGTCTTCGTACCAGTGGGGGGGTGAGGTTCTTTGCCTCACCTCTGTTGGCCCCCAAATTTTAGCTGAACGATCATGACAAACAGAAGGGAGGAAGATACACCAAGCCAGCTGACGGCTCCTTTCGGAAAAATTGTACCACCGATGACACCATCAGCATAAATACCCCAACACTACCAGAAGTTGCTGCACCAACAGATAGTTCACAATGCATACAAGTGAGTTCACAATGCATATAAGTGATACATAGTCCAGGCAAGTTCTGCAAGCAGTTCAGTGATGGCTATTGCAGAAGCTGTAGATTGGTTTTATCTTTGTCTTCATGCACTGGGATGAAGATAGGAATTCTGACAATAATGGCTAAAGAAAAATTATATAACATTATATAACATTCCAGAAGGCACTAAAAGAAAACAATTTTCTTAACAATTTACATTGTCTTCACTGACACCTCTGGTGATAGAAAGGTTTTAGTAGCAGTCTCCTTTTGTAACTTTCCCCCTGATGGCTTTTTCTGCTCTAAACTTTCTTTCTCTGTCTGATTAGCTCGAAAGACCTTCTCTTTTACTTGAATCTTTTCCTCTTTCTGACTAACTTGAGAGACCTCCTCATTTACTTGAATCAATATGTCTTCTCCTTCCTCTACCTTTGTCTGAATTGAAGGCTTTGGACTAAGAAAACCAGATACCAATGCCCACAATGCCAATGTACCAGCTGGCAGAGTTCCTGGGCTGTTCTTTTCTATTCTTTTTAAATCTTCACCATGATGGTTCCATTGTGATATATTTAACAACTCCTCCTTAAAAAGCCATGGGCTACATTTTTGCATTGTATCAACGTATGCCCTGACTGCTCTTGATTTTACTGGGATGCCTTCTTCCTCTAACAATTTACTTAACACTCTTTCAGTTTGTTTTTTACTAATTTCTGATCCCGTATTTCTACTATAATACAACCCAACAAGATGACGCCAAACAAAACCGAGACAGAATGAAATAAAAATGGAACAACAAAAATTCATTATAGCTATAGTGCATCCGTCCTTTCTCCCTATCTGTTCCTCAGACGTAAATAGTTTTTCCTCAGAAGTGAGTGGTTTTTCTTCCGTCTCACTCATCTCCAGGGACAGGCAACTTAAAACAAAAATGAAGCAAAACAAAAGAGGAATCTTAAAATGGCTCCCCATCCTCTCACCCTGCCCTCAGGGGCGAGCGGTTTACTTACCCTCAGTCGCTCCCCGTACGGGCCACCAAATGCCGCAGTCTGGCTGGGCACAATTCAGGAGCCACTTGTCAAAAGAAACTAACTTTATTTTTAGAACCACACAAGATAAACAAAACAGCTCCTCAGGAAAAAACCCTCAGAGCCCAACTGCCACCACTGGCTTCCCACAAGCCACACACCCCAACAACCTCCTCCTCCCACAATCCTCCTGCTCTTGAGGCCGATTGGCTGGGTCACATGGGCGGAGCCAAAAAAGTCCCCCAATGAGCAACTCCGTGGTCTGAAAGGGCAGGGAAACAGCCCAATGAGCATCACCGCAGAGGAGCCAATCAGCTAGATGTTGCTGGATGTTGCTGGGGCTGCTGTGAGCCAATCATCAGCTGGTAGTCTGAAAGGGCAGGGAAACAGCTCAATGAGCATCTCCACAGAGGAGCCAATCAGCTAGGTGTTGCTGGGGCCGCTGTGAGCCAATCATCAGCTGGCAGTCTGAAAGTTTGCTGGAGCCCCTTCGGCTGTGGCTCTCAACAGAGTGGAAGGTGGGAGGGGAGAGGGGAGAGAGTGGAAGGCGGGAGGGGAGAGGGGGGAGGGTGGGAGGGGAGAGGGCAGAGGGAAAGAGGAAAAGGAATCTCAAGGAAGAACCAGCATTGTTGATGGCTTTGGTTGGAGATTAGCATCTCTCCTGCTTCTCTTCTCATCCAACAGGTGGGGTTGTCTGCTGTTGCCTGGTGTCTCTGCCCTCAGGACGGTGAAGGTGACCACAGTGGGAGGGCCAGTCCTGGTGCAGGGCACCTGGAAGACTCCCCAGATCCTGGTCCCTCTGCAGCCTTTCCTCCTAGGGACCTCTCTCACCGTGGCTCCTGTGGGCGGCACCAGGTCACACTGTTCACCTGTTCCACTGAAAGCTGTTTTGTGTTGGCACTTACTGGCCACTGGGGAGATGGGGAGTTGGAAACCAGGTACCTGGCCAGCTGGAGTACCAATCTGGGAACTGCCCCCACCAAAGATGGTGGGGAAGATGACCCAAGATGGAGCCGGGCTGCTTCTAGGGTGGAGGGCCGGGTGGGGGAGCCGGGCTATGGCACTGCGCCGTGTTTTCAGAGACTAGCTCTGTGACATGCAGTGTTGGGGCTCCTGGTTGTCTCCAGAGCTGTGGGACGTCCCCAGGTGCAGGCAGACTCCTGTGCGGTGGGGACTGTGACCAGAGCTGCCGACTCGCAAGATGGAGGCCACTGGGAAACCCCATGTTGGTCATTGGGGGTCCACAGGGGAGTGGCGCCAGAGTTCCTATGGGTGGGTAGCAGCTGATTGGAGCGGAGTGGCGTCTGGGAGTTCAGGGTGCTGATGCGGTTATTCTGCCAAGGCCCTTGCGCCCTGTGTGGGCTGGGGGTCAGGAGGCCTGCTCTAACACTGAGGCCTGGAGCCTGGGTGCAGGCACAGCGCTGGTGATTTCTACGCAAGAGCAGCTGTGTAGGGTCCTCTGTCACCCTCAGAGAAGCAGTGTTCCCACTAGTCGAGACCTGGGTTATGGAGCTACAAGAGCGCTGCGTCCCTCCGCCAGCCATCTGGGACCCCTCCCTCTGTTCCGGGTTTCGTGTGGACGCAATTTCACTCTCTTGGGAATGAAGGCCCAGGAGCGACTTGCTAGGGCGAGTGGCCGCCTATTTGCCTGCTTGGCATGTGTGTTTGAGGGGAGAGCACCATCATGGGGAGATTGGCCCTTATGGCTTGCTGTTCCTGGAATCTCAGAAATCTCATTCTTATCTTGGTGCCTTCCATCTTGAAGAGGTTGGTGTCCTTGGGGCTCGTTAACCTCGTGTTGCCAGCTTTCAGATGAAGGTTCCTCGCAGGCTCGGCAGGTCTTCGTGCAGAGTGAGCAGGAGGCTGGCTCACAGTTGGAGGCACAGAAGGAAGGCCGCGCTCATCCTGCTTCCTGTTCCCAGCACCTGCAGGCCCAAGCCAAGAGTCCCCCCCACAAGATCTTATTGTATCTTAATTTGCATCCTAAGCACTTGCTCTTTGGCTCCATTCATGCAGACTTTTGGTTTCTTTAATGAGCATTTTGTAGTTTTCAGTGTACTAGCTCTGTCAGATCTGGCCTGAGCCCAGAGCGAGTACTCTCCTGTTTCGCCCTGCAGGCATTCCTTGCTGGTGTGCAGAACTCGTTCTGGTGTTGGTCTTGCATCTTGCAACCTTGCTGCGCTCACTTGTTAGTTGCCTGTATTCTTCTGGTTTTGTTGGTAGGTTTCTTGGGGTGTTCTGTGGAGACTGTTGTGTCACCTGCAGATGGGGACGGTTTTGTTTCTCCTTCCCAGTTGGTGTGCCTCTTCCTTCCTTCTCCACTTAAGCACACTGCTTAGCACGGTCAGTGGTACACTGCTGACCTTCTCCTGGTCTTGGGGGGAGAATTCTCACTGTTCCCTCAGGTGTTTGCACACATTCATTTTCAGGTGGAGGCAGTTTCGAGCCCTGTTAGGAAGGTTTGTAGTCAGCTCTGTGCTTTCCCTCTACTGGTCTGACTCTGAGCCAGAGCTTGGTGCATGCACAGAAGCCAGTTCTGTGGCCCTGGTTTTCAGAAAGAAGGAGCTTTGTTGAAGGTTAACTGACAAGAAACAGAAGACTTACTTAGGTCCCGCGAGGAGAGTTCCCAGGACTTGGGGACCTAACGGGGCTCTGTGCCTGGAACTGGACTGCGGGAGCTGCCTTGTTCCTGCCAGGGTGGCAGCCCGAACCCCGCCCTCCCAGCCCCCTCTGATAGCTTGCTGGGGAAGGCGGGCCACCTCGTTCTGCTGCCCACATGGCCTCCTCTGATACCACGGGGCAGGGTGGAGGCCTCATGATGCCGGACTCTCCACTTAGCTCCTTGGCCTCTGGTATGTGGGGGGCTCCTGGTGCTGCAGGGGAGGGGTGGAGGTCCAACTCCTGCCCTGAGTGGGTTCCACCATGCCGCTGCTGGGAGAAGGGCAGGGTCCCCTGCACTCTCTCTACACCTCCCAGCAGGGGGGTGGGCAGAGGCCAGCTGTCCTCTTGGCCCGGGTGAAGTGTTCTCTCTTGCTGGGTGACATGTTCTCTGTTGCTGGGCTGCCCTCTTTTTCTCTTTGGCCAGAAAGAGAAGTGTCTGTGGGGCTGTTGTGTTTCGATTATGTCCACTGTGCTTCTGCACCATCTTCAAGGCCCACTCTGGGATACACAAGCCCAAAGCAAGGGCTGAGGGGCTCCTCCTCCTGCTATTCCGCAGCCCCGCTCCCTGGCCTGCCGCCTCCACCTCTGCCTCCACTGTGTGGAGTCGGCAGAGCTCCCAGGAAGACCCAGGGGAAGGGCTCTGCTGCCCCTGGGCGGACCCAGCTGCCTTCCCCTGCGGTCTGGGTTTCCATCTCCCCAGTGAACACTCTCCTATTTAATATGCCGTATTTTTCTGATTCTGGTAAAGTTGACTAGCAGAAATAAGGATATTGCCATAAAACGGAACTTTGGAAATTCTCCAGTTGTGGCATTTCCTTCTTTATTCATTTTATCTGATCCAGGAGAGCATGTAGTCCAAAATGTAAGGTGAGTTTTTAAAGAAAAAAAATTCTACAGGGATCCCAGGCCTTGGTTAATATTTACATTTAGATGACCTTCAGAGATCCTGCGTGAAGTTTGCAGGAGTAGCAAAGGAGTAGCCTCCAGAGCGCCTTGTTAGGATCTGTGCAGCCCGTCAGTGCCCAGATCGCCCCCTGGTGGCGGGGAGAGCCGCCTGGTGCACCACAGGCCAGTCTCCCTGGCTGCAGTGAGTGCCCTTCAGTAGCTGGTCTCCAGAGCAGCCATCCTGCCCCTCGCTCACATGCAGGCCTGTGGAAGTGTTGCTGCTGGCAAGAGGCAGGCTCATCGGGGACCCAGAGCAGAACCCGTGTGTCACTCAGTGAGCGCGTCTGGCCTCACAGCAGAAAGGCAGGCAGCTTGGCGTTCAGGTGGGGAAACCCGTGGAGCTTGGTTCATGGTCATCAGACCACAATGAATCCAATAAACCCTGGTAGTTTCAGTTCAAAAACACTGCAGTTCTCTTAACACGTTGGTGATCACAGCCTGTTTTAGTGGCTCTCTGCCACGGAAGCCAAGGCCCTGGTGAGGGGCACACGTGCAGAAGTCTTGTGGTGGTTTTTGAAGACTTGATTGCTTATTTTACAAAACAGACTTTACGTTTTAGAGCAGCTTTTTATTTATAGGGAGATTAAGAATATAAACTGATAGCCACATTACCAAAAGCAGTATTTAGTTTCAGTGCAATCCCCATGAGAATGCAAAGGACATTCTTCACAGAACTAGGAAAAAATAGTCCTAAAATTAATTTGGGAGAATAAGAGACCCAGCATAGCCAAAGCAGTCCTGAGTAGGGGACTCACAACACTTGATATTAAATTATGCCCCAGAGCCGTGGTAACAAAACAGCATGGTGTTGGCATCATGGTAACATGATATGAAGATCCATGGAACAGAGCAGAGGACAGGGACAGTCCACACACCTGCCGCCATCTGGTGCTGGACAGAAATATAGGTGGGAGAAAAAAAACACCCTTTTAACAAATCACGTTGGGACAACTGGAAATCCATATGAGGAAGAATGAAACCTGATCCTTGCCTCTCACCTGTACAAAAGTCAAATCACTGTGGATCAAGTACCTCAGAATTAGATGAGGAGCCTTGCAACTGCGGGAAGGAAACATAAGGGGACCAACAGTCCATCATAGGTGTAGGACCAGCTTCCTTACCAGACCCTTCTAGCTCAGGAGATAAACCAAGAATCATTAGTGGGTCGGCGTCCTGCACAGCAGAGGAAACAAGCATACAGAGAGAGAGAGCCTCTAATGATCCTTGCCAGCTACAGGGGATTAATACCTAGACTACATGAAGAACTCAGAAAACCCCAAATAACCCAATCAGCATATAGGCAAAATAGCTAAATAGAAACTTCTTGAAAAAAGGAAAGCAAATGGCCAACGGAAATGAAGAAATGTTCAGCATCTCTAGCACTCAGGGGACCGCATACCAAAACCACACTGGGATCTCCTCTCGCTCCCGTCAGATAGATGGCAGTGGTCAGAAATACCACAATAAGAAGTGCTGGTGAGGATGTGGGCAGAGGTTCACGCCCACGCCCTAGGTGGGCCTGCAAGTCCACACAGTCACCCTGGAAAGCACTAAGGGAGTCCTCAAAAAGCTAGTGATGCAACCACCTAGGGCCAGCGTCCCACCACTCAGTGTTCATCCAGACGACTACAGCGTGCTGGAGGGACCCAGCCACTTCAGTATTTGTGGCAGCACCGCCCATCACAGCCAAGGCATATAGAAGTTAAAAAGAAGAGCATGGCCTGGGCTTGTCCTGTGATCAGCGTCTCGTGCTGGTGCTGGTGGTGTGTTGGAGTCCTCGACCAGAATGGTGCGCTGCTCCAACTGAAGTCCCTAGGGCGTCTGGAGTTCCTCAGGCCTCCTTTCCTGTCCTCTTGCTGTCCTCGGCTTCACATCACACCTAGCTGTCATGTCTCTTTAGGTTCCTCTAGGGGACAGCAGTGTTTCACTTTCCTTACTTGATGGCCTGTCAGTTTTGAGGGCTACTCAGTGAGTCGCCTGTGGGACGCCCACTGTTGGAATCTGTTCCTCATGAGGCTTGGCTGTGTGTTTTTAAGAGAAAGATCCCAATACCTGGAGCTCTTTCCGTGGCGGCACAACAGGGCACATGCACACCGCCAGCATGGTGGGTGATGCTGTTGCTGCCTCCGTCAGGGGCCACGGCAGAGTGTAGGCCTCTCCTGTGGGACAGCTCTCCCCACCCCTTGCTGCTTTCTCCAGGAGGAAGCCGTGGTGGGCAGCCCACATGTCAGGAGAGCTGTCCCCTCCTTCCCTGCGGGCTATCCCCAGGCGCTGTCCTGGCGTCAGCTCTTCAGTGGCTCCTCAGCCCACCTGCCACACTGACAGCAACATGGAGTCCTGATTTGTTTGATTTTCGCCAGCCCTTCTTACTTCTGGCACTGTAGGATTCTCTAGGCTGATTTGTGTATATTCCTGCCCAGCCCCAGAGTCGGCCATTTCTCTTGGGAGCCTGGCTCCTTTCATTGTTGAATGGTATTAGGGACCAAGATTCATGTGCAGGGGTGCCCATTGCTGCTGGTGTCTTTTGGGTTCTCCCAGCTGGCAGTGGGGAAGCGTGTGTGTGTTCTGACCTCAGGTCTGTAAGGATGTCTGTGCATGGCCTCTGAGGTGTCCCCTGGACATGCTGATGGGGCATGCTAGACTCTGGCTGCACACACCACTCTGGCCTCCCCCGTGCTCATGTGTAAGTGCCGCTCTAGCAGTGGGAAGCCAGCTCCTACCGGCAGGCGCGCACCCTCTTAACTGTTCCACTCAGGACCCAGGTACAGTGGTGTGGGGTCCCTGGACTGCAGCGCTCAGGGCAGTTCCTTTTGCCTTAGCCTCACCTGCTGGGCTCGCTTTTAGATCCCTGGGTCAGTCCCTCTTACCCCAAGACAGAGGCCTGGCTCCGCCTTCCCTCCCCTGGTGTAAGCCACTCTCTGGCTCCCAGAGACCCGTCTCTGACCAGTGCTCACTTGCCTGCTGGGCCTCAAGCTTGACTCTCCTAGAACTCAAAGGCAGTGCTGCTGGGTGAGCTGGCACAGAGCACTTGCCCGTTTTCAGGGCATGGCCAGCTTCCCCATGGTGGCTGACCACTGTACTGCTCTTGAGAGGTGGAGAGAGCTGGCGAGAGCAGCTTTCCACCTCCATACACCTGGGACTGAACTCTAGCTGGGCCTCTCTCTCCTTGGCAAGGCTTGAATTTTTCTAGCTTGAGTTTCCTCCTTTGGAATATGAGAAAAAACAGTATTTAAGAGTCAGGAGCCTCTGTCAAGATTCAGTGAATTAACACATGTATGATGCTTGTTGCGGTGACCGTAATAAATGCTGCTGGTTGTTAAGTTCATCAGCAGACCTTAAAACCAGACCATGATAATGAGACATGGCAGGAGACAAGAAGAGACCGTGCAGGACGATGGCAGAAGAGGCCTCCGAGCGCCTGGAGGGAAGGCCATTACCCAGTCTCCATCTGCCACTGAGTGAAGAGTGAGGTGAAGGTAGTGGGTGGGGTTGGTCCTGCTCACCTGGGTGTGAAGGAAAAGCAGACTCGCGCAGTGGGGACAAAGACGGCATCTGCCCAGAGACACACCAGGCCTGGGGGCCGCAGCAAAGCCCAGGCAGGCCCTTGCCCTGTGCTGGAGGTGGACAGCAGTGTGGAAAACAGAGTGCAGGGCTGAGGAGTGGGCAGACTGCTGGATGCGTGGCCCACCAAAGGCAAACCTGGAGGATACAGACAACAGACAGGTAGATGGATGCAGTGAGCACAGGGCAGTGACAGCCTCTTAGCAAGGAGCTCCCAGGTCAGGCCCGAGGCCTAAGCCCCCAAGCAGAAGGGACGCATCCCCAAAAGCCAGTGTCATCCTGCCACTACAGACTGATGGGGACACAACAAAAAGAAAACCAGACCAATGTCCTTGACGAACACAGGCCAGAAGTTCTTGATGAAGGACTTGCAGACAGAATTCAACAGCACCTCAAAAGGCCACACCATGGTCAATAGGGCCTACTCTGGAGATGCCAGGAAGGTTCAGCAAATCAGTAAGTGTGACACAGAATCAGGAGTGACAATCCCATGACAGTCTCAAAAGATGAGGGAAAATCTCTGATAAAACTGAACTCCCAAAACATACTCAATAAAATATTTCGTGAAGAAAAAATGAAAAATAAAAGTGAAAACCAGCAAAGAGAGGAACCACCAGACATCCAACATTTCAGAGTCTCTGCAGGCCCGGTGGGAAGAGGAGAGCTCACTGCACTGAGCTTGTTCACTGAAGGAATAGAAAGTCAACAAATAAATACCCTAACATTGCATCTCAGAGACCTAGAAAAAGCAAAATTAACACCCAAAGCAGTAGAAAACAGAAAAAATTAAGATCAGCTGAAATCAATAAAATTAAAACAAAAAAAATGACAAAACAAGTTGGTTATTTGAAAAAAATAAATAATATTGATAAACCCTTAGCCAAACTAATGAAGAGAAAGAGAAAACTCAAATCACTAAAATGCTCTATGAAAAACTAAATATCCCACCAGACACTACTGAAATACGGATGATAATGAAAAACTATTTTAAAAATTTACATTTTAATAAAATAGGAAATCTGAATACATGACACTTCTAGAGACATATGACCTGCCTAAGTTGCATCAGGAAAACAGAAAAATTTAAACAGATCAGTTTCAAGCAGTAGAATTGCTGATGCCATCAGATCTCGCCAGATGCCCCTGTTGAGGAGATGAGCTGGGTTCAGAGGAGCGAAGAAAACAGCGAGAAATCATGCAAAAATGTGCACATGAGTTTCCCAGGTCGTGGGTGGGACTGCTCTGTGACCTCCAGGGTCCTCTTCCACATTGGAAGGCAAGAGAGAGCGCGCACCTGAAATCTCTGTATTTTGTAGGGGGACACACAGAGGAGCTTGATGGAATGTTCTTCACCAAATAAGGCAGGGGGTAGGTTTCAAAGGTGGAGCCTTGCTTCGTGGCGTCTTGTGGTCAGCAGATTGATTGACATCGCGGCACGTGACACCCATCTCAGGTGTTGTGTGGGATCACAGGGAGAGGAGAGCACACTTGTGTCGCACAGCCCAGTCTGCGTGCAACACCAGGCCTGTCCCCTCATATGGCTCCAGGGCGCATAGCTCGCACACACAGCCCACGGGTGGCTCGCGACAGTCAGAAGCCAACCAAAGGAAAGCCCAGGACCAGATGGGCTTTCAGCCAGGTTCCACCAGACCCTCATAGAAGAACTCCACCAATGCTCCTCCAGGTGCCCCGTGACACAGGAAAGGAGGGGACCCTTCTAACCCCAGTCTGAGAAGTATGACAGGCAGGAGAGGTTCTTTGGATCTGCAGGTCATGCTGAGGAGGCAGAGCCAGATCCTGCCCCATGTCCGTCCTCAAGGGCCAACAGGTACCTTGTGTTTGCACAGAGGAGGAGCTGGGCAGGGGGCTGCGCCAGTCGCGGGCTGGTAGAGCTGAGCTCTGGGGGAGTACCCTGTTCTGGTTCTGCAGAGGGATCCAGGGGGGCCTTCCCACTGCAAGGACAGTCACCACTTGCTGCTTGGGGCGTCTATCTGTCAGACCTGTGACCCTGGAGGGGGCAGTTCAGTTCCCTTGAGGTGCGTGGATGGCCTCAGGGTGGATGCTGTGCCTGCCTCTCTCCTGAGGATGCAAGACACTGAAGGCTACAAGTGCTGACAGCCCATGTCCCTGCAGTCTGTCGCGGTCTTGAAGGGGGTGGGGGTGTGGGGGGCTGAGAGACCCTGCACTACTGGTTTCTAGACAGACACTTATTTTAAATGATTAACTTGCCTTGTGCGCCGCTGAGTGGGTCACACGGTTAAAGTAGTGGAGGGGACGGTGCGGACTCAGGCAGAGGTGCAGGCTCCTTCCTGCTTCCGCTTATTTGTGGGGCCTGAGCCGCGGCTTTGCGCAGAGGCAGCTTCCTGCCTCCCTGTTGCTGCAGCCCTGTTCACCATGGAGCCCCGGTGGCTGCTCTGTTTCCAGCATAGCCCAGCAGTGTTTCATTGCTGGGACCAAAATACCTAGTGAGAGCAGCTCAGAGGAGGGATATCTATTTTGGGATCACAGTTTCAGAGGCTCAGTCCATAGTAGGTCAACTCCATTGCTCTGGGCCCAGGTGAGGCTGCATATCCTGGGAGGTGGGAGGCGGGGTGCTCAGCTCATGTGGGTGTCAGGAGCCAGGAAAGAGGCAGGGCAGCCCCACGACTAGCCCCTCCAGCCACAGCCCACCCTCCCACACCAGGACGGACTGATTGGTCACAGCTGTCACATCTGGTCATTTCACCTCTGAATGTCCCTGCACTGATGGGAGGTTTGAGGAACACCCTCAGATCCAGACCATGACACCTTCAGTTTCCTTGGAGCTAATCGGTATGTGATGGTGATGATGATGAAGATGGTGATGAGGATGATGTCTAGGTTTCTGCATTCTTTATCGAATTCAGCCCTCAGGCTCTCTGCCAGGGCAGTCTTCACTGGACTCTCAGCATCTTGGGTTTCCCATGAGGTCCCTCTCTCAGAGCTGTCTTTCCAGGGACACTTTCTGATCCCCCTGTGTTGGGCAGGTCCCTCTCTGTCCAGGTCTCCTTGGCTTCTCCCCGTGAGAGCTCTCTGGTTTCCTGGGTCCTGTGTTTTTGTTTGACTTGTCCCTACTTCATGGAAAACGATCTCCCGGGAACTACTGAGTGTGTGACAGGTGAGATCCTGGGTGTCTGCAGATGTCACCCTTCTCCACTCTGTGGAGGGCCCGCTTCTGTGGGCTGGACAGTGCTCTGCTGCACGCAGGTCAGTGCAGTGGGAGGACTGGGGGCCCCGTCCTCCCTGTGGTGCCCAGCCTGGGTTCTGCTGGATCTCCTCCGCTGCTACCAGGCTCCATGGTGGACCTTTCCATCACTTAGTGGGGTTTCCCGTGGGACCACAGTGAACATAATCTTTTAAACACTCTAGTGTCAGAGACCCCGTGCTGTCCCTGCTGTGTGGGAAGGAGAGGAAGCAGTGAGCATGAGCCCTCGGTCAGCAGCGTGGTGGCTCCAGGGAGGCAGGGCCAGGGCCAGGGCCAGGGCGCACTGCACTGCACAGCCTGGCTCCATCAGTCAGGGCCGTGCCTCACTGCCTTGCCCCGTGCCTCACTGCCTTGCCCCGTGCCTCGAGACCATCCGTGACCTTCTGAGTTTGTAACTCTGCATAGACCACCTCCCCGTGCATTGGATTGGAAGAGTTCTTGAGGCAGGATGACCTCATGTCTCAGGACACTTAGCCTCCAGTTTTATGATTTGGATTTAATGTCCCTGTTTACGCTGCTGTCATTAGCAGTGTCTGCGTCAGTCATACTTAACTTAACCTTTTATACGAACAGTACGACTTTCTCTGAGCTCTTCGTATCAGGTACTTCTGTCCTCAAATTGTCACGAGAGGTCTTTGGGGTCTGATGACTCGGGGTTCATTTCAGATCAACCTATTATGGACTATTTGTGCCATCCCCATCCCTGACCCTTCGTGTGGCTGCTTGGAGACGGGGCTGGATGGGACCTGGGAGTGGGCCTGGTCTGGTGGACCCATGTCCTTGAGACAGGGTTCACCCTCTCCGAGCCCAAACCGAGGAGAGGCTGCGCAGGACACAGCCAGAAGGCAGCCACTGCAGGCTGAGAAGGCTCACCCTGTAGACAGTCTTCCTGGCCAGGTCACGGCAGCCAGAGCCTCAGGGCCTTCTGGTTTGTGTTCTCAGTGGCACGTGCCAGGCGTCAGCTTCCAGTTGCCAGGTCTGTGTACCTGGTTTCTGCATTCCGAACCAGCTGGAGGCCCAGAACCAGTAAGGACGGGTTCCCCCAGGGCTGGACTTCTCCCAGCACCCTGAGTCCGCCAGTCTCCTGAGGTGCAGCCAGCAGTTTTGTGATACATGTACGTTTATGGGTTTTTGCGTGTGTGTGTGTGTGTGTCTCAATGTGTCTGTGTGTGTATGTGTCTTTGCATGTGTATGTCTGTGTGTGTATTTCTATGCGTGTCTGTGTGTGTCTTTGTGTGTGTGTGTCTGTATCTGTGTGTTTGTCTCTGTGTCTGTGTATGTGTTTGCATGTGTCTGTGTGTGCACACACGCATGTACCTCCTAGATTGAACTATAAAATATGTTTTTTACCGTAGGCTGGAATAAAAAGGAGAGTCAGGTCTATTGCTCTAGTCCAGACAGACCCTTTAGTCCTCAGGCTGTCTGTGGCCAGTGATCACTGATGAGTCTGAGGAGGAAGAGGCCTGGGTCATGAAAGCTGAGGGGCCAGACTCTAGACCTGGAGCTGGACCCCAGAGGGACAGGAACAGCAAGGAGGGCTGTGTGGCCTGTTCTCACACAGCTGGGAGCCCCAGAGGCCCTCCGTGGGGCCACATTCTGGGTGATCGTTGTCCCCTCCTCTGCCCAGGGCACATGCCAGGTGTTTTGTGGTCACCTGTAAAGGGCCTGGGCCAGGTGCACAGGCGTGGAGGGGAGGGAGTGGCGAAGTGCAGCCTTGGGGACCTCACTGCTGAGGTACACTGACGCATCTCCTCCTGTGCTGGTCAGGGAGCCCTGTCTCCACAGGAGTGAGGGGGGCCTTCTGCATGGACACACTGAGACAGTCCTTTCTGTATTGTGCAGCCCGTAGCAGCAGAGTCCTGTCCTGTCTCCCAGGACGTCAGTGAGCAGGTGGGGTTTTTTCACCCTGGTCTTCTAGCTTCGCTTAGAGGTCAGGAGTATGGGGCTGGCCTCAGTGTCCTGAGTGATGGCTACAGGGTGGGTCAGGGCCTCCTCTCGGCCTAATCTTGGCTGGTGGGCAGTATGGGAGGTCACTGCAGACGGGCTGTGAGTTGCTACCGTTGGGCAGCTCAGGAGCAGGGACCTGTGGCACAGGAGCTATCCTAGGCTAAAGGGATGGGGGTGTGGCGCTTCCCAGAGAAAGGCCAGGGACCTGACGTGCAAGCTGGTGCAAACCAGACAGGCAGCATGGGAGCCTGGGAGGTGGGGCCTCCTCTCTGGAGTCCGAGGGTGCCTGTGTTCAAATGGGTGGCCATCTGTACCACCCTGGGCTGAGACTCGGGCAGACAGCAGCAGCTGGGGGAGGCCACAGCTGGAATTGGCTCAGTCAGTGGAAGATGGTGGCCTCATGAGGTGATGTGGGCCCCTGGTGGCAGAGCTGCTCAGGAAGATGGTGGGGCATGGGTGTGAGCACCAGGGGTAAGGGTCAGCTCCTTCCACAGTAGTGGGTGGAGAACAGTCAGGGCCTCCAGTCTGGGAGAGATGAAGGCAGAGAGCCCTGGGGGCACTATTTCAAAGAATGGTCTTCCAAGGGAGATTTCTCAGAGCTGTTGGGTAAGAAATTAGATGCCACAGTAAATTCCAAACCCAGGAGCCTGCTTATTTTCAATAATTCCTTTTCAGCTGGACCAGGAAGCTCTTGCTTGACTTGGTTCATGGAGTTAATCAGGATCTGTTTTCGTTTCTGAGACAGTTAACTGTCGACAGTGGGTTTCAGCACAGCGGGTGCACTCTCCACGGTGCTGCCAGGCAGGCGCTCGGGGGAGAGCCCTCACAGCTCAGCTGGTTTCCCCGAGAGCTGCCTCAGCTTTGCCTTCATTCCGCGTTGACTTTTGAGAAGCAATTTCCTTAAGAGTACAAATTGGATTATTCCTCTTTATTGAATTGGCTTTCTGCTAATGAGGTATTGTATGCACGTTGGACTGGAAAGGCTGGTTGGAGTCATTTAGCATTTCAGAGTTGGAAGGCATTGATTAGGGCTTTGCTAATAACTCAAGCAGAGTTTGGTATTAAAAAGGCTTCTGCCAGATGCAGCTAATAACCACAAAAATCCAGCCAGACAGAAGGTGGCTGCAGGACTCGGGTAGCTGGGCCCTGAGCGCTGGCAGCACTGGGCAATTTGATGCCCGCCAGCAAGACTGCTCCCACAGCCCCACCCGGGCCAGGACGTCTCCCATCCCACAGCTGGTCCTCAGCCCGCGGGTTGCAGTGCCCAGGGGAAGCGCCTGCCCATGCTGCAGGCTGCTCCATCAGGAAACCAGGTGTTGAATGTGGAAGTGTTGACCTGACAGGGAGAAAAACCAGGTGCATTAGTGCCTTCCCCGTGGATGGTTCCCCTTCTGACCTGAGGCTGATTTATTCCCAGTTTAAGATCGAGGGAGAATGGTGGACATGGATCGACTACGGCCGCTTCCAGGAGCTCATCCAGGAGTACGAAGATAGCAGCGGGTCAAAGTCCTTCAGTGCAGAGGACTACATGGCCAAAACCCCTCCCTGGGCTTTATTCGGTGCCAGAGAAAGAGGCTTTGATCCCAAGGACACAAGACATCAGAGAAAGAACAAATCCAAGGACGTTTCTGGATGTTGAGCTTATCTGAATTCAGGATGTGGGAGGACAGAAGCGAGGCAGCCCCCAGGTCTTCGACCCTGCAGATCTCATCTCCCCCATGGCTGTCCTGTGGGGCTGGAGACGGCCATACACTTGGTGCCTTGGAGCAGCTCCCCACTTCTTGCCTGGATTCTGTCCCTCCCCGCTGTATTTCTGAGAGGAGGTTGTTTGGGGAGGAGGGCAGGGAAGAGCCATGACTAGGATTTAACTAGTGGTTTTGAATCAGTCTTTGCGAGACGTCCGAAGTGTCACTCATGGGAGCCTTTTGCAGTGTGACCATTGCCCCCACCTTGGGTTCTGGGCTTCTTGTGCGGTGGCCCCTGGTTACGGAGATTGGCTCCAGCCCTTCTCACAGCCTGCGAAGCCTGCCAGCTGTCAGTTTGCAGATCTCTAAGTACTGCATTGATTACATCACTATGCACCACTGGAGCTTTAGGAAGCTCTTCTGGACCGCACTCTGCCAGTCCCCAGGTCCCCACCGTCACCATGGGACACGGTACGTGGCCACACAGAGCAGAGGTGTCCTCTTGCCAGAGAGGTGCCTCCCAAGGGCCCTGGGCCATATGCCTCCCCTGCGCCCTGGGCTCCTGGTTGGCAAGGCCGCTGCCTGGGCCTCCTCTTGCCACTGGGGTCCCTCCTGTACTCTGTGGCCCTCGCTGAGTCACACAGTCTGTTCTTGAAGGCTCAGGCTTTCTCTAATGGAAAACAACGCACTCAATTTTTTTTTTCAAGTTGTCAAAGTTATTTTAAAATTCTTTTATCTAAAAATAAATGAAATTATCTTTTCTGAAGACTTGGAGCACGAACGAATACTCTCATGTGCCCAGCGTAAGGTCCTTCTGGTCCTCCGGGTTCTGAGCCCTGCCAGACCCACCTCCTCATGCGGCAGCTATTCTGTGAGGCCCTCTGCTCTGGGCTGAAGTTAGATTCATAGGTGACGCAACCTTCCTGCCTGCTTAGTTGAAAAACTATACCGTATTTATTTCTAAGTGGCAAGAGTCAAACACCTCTCCCTTGTGACGTGGGACAGTGAATATGGGAGAACCAACTCTCTCTCTCTCTCTCTCTCTCTCTCTCTCTCTCTCGTTCTTCCACTGTCTGCTTCACTCTTTCGTTCTTCCACTGTCTGCTTCACTTCTGAGGCCAGATGTGTGGGGGCTTTCCCCAATGACCGGCGGCACGGCTGTGACCTGGGGTTGGCTCAGTTCTGACACTGACTAGAGGTGGCACACAGCCCCCGGGTTAGGGGCGTGGTCCCGACAGCAGTTGGTTAGTGGATCCCTGAGTCACTGAGGCTGCAAGTGGGGGTCCCCTCAGCTCCCCTCCTGGGCCTGGTAAGTTGTTCAGCAGGCTCTCAGAACCGGGGACGACCATGTGCAGACTGTGATTTGCAGGGAAGGTGGAGGGGACACCACCCTCTCCTCTCCCAGCAATCTGGAAACCCCACAGACCCCAAAGTTGGCAGTCTAAAGCAGCTCTGTCACTAGGCACCATGCATCTCCAGCTCCTTTCCCCTGCTGGAGGGTTGGGAATGGGCTGAGAGCTCCGAGGACCAGCCTGAGTCCAGGAGCCCAGCCAGGGCACCTGAGAACACCCCAGAGAGTACGAGCTGTCCACGCGGAGCCGCCAAAGGCCAGATGTGAGGACAATGGGCATAGATAGCTAGCACCCCTGCTACCCCGGAGATAAAAGGGTTCTAGGACCTTTGTGTCAGGATGCAGGGGGAGAGAGGACAGATATGTGTCATTGTTACAGCTGGGATGTGAGGTGACCCCCGAAGCCTTGTTACAGCAGGAATGCCCCAGGGTGAAATGAAGGGGCTCATCCTGGGGTGGATGCCCTGGGGGTGGCAGTGGGCAGGTGGCACCTGGGCTGGAGGGTTGGCTCATGGGGCTTCCCTGGAAAGTGCGCCCTCCCTGCACACCCTACCCTGCCTCCCACTGTTTGTGAGCAGTCCCTTCCCCCTGTCTCACCTGCCATCCATCCATCCATCTGTGGACTGAGACCTGAAACCTGAGCCCCAAGTGAACCTTCTCTCAGATGTTCTTGTGGATATTTTGGTCACAGAGAAGCTGAAGCTGCGTAGCAGGGTCCCAGGTGGGGGAGACAGGCATCACAGCACCTGTCCCCCACCCCCAGGCTTCAGCACACAGAGGCAGCCCCGCAGGGCAGCGACCCTGTGCTATCAAATGGAAGCACCTTCGTGGAGAAGCATGTGCTACGGAGCCAGAGCCCAGCTGGGTGTGGGATGGCTGGCCAGGCATCCAGGTGCGGGAGGCTGAGGGGGCCCTATGTTTACCCCAACCAGAAGACCCCTCCCTTAGAGAAAGCAAACCTCTGGACTCTGCCTCAGTGACAGGTAAGGAATTGTTCTTTTATGCCTGAAAACATTTGAGAACAGATCAAAGGATATTTCTGGCCTTGAGCTTATCTGACTTCAGAATGTTGAAGGACAAACTAAATGACCCAGAAGGTTCTTCTTTCTATTTAAAAAAAAAAAAAAGGAATAATAACATGGCACATTGATCCCAGTTCACAGTTACAAGGAGATTCTGGAGTGCCCAGGGCCCCTTCAAGGGAATCTGGAATCTACCCGAACAGAGAGTGGGAGGGGAGGGACCCGGGTGCACCACTGTGGTCTGCTTGCAAACAAAGCCTCTGATTCCCCTTTGAATCTTTGCTGGCAAATGGTTCTAACATTAGCTGAAAAATTAGCCACCAAGTGGGAATAGTTAAGAAATTTTAGAAAAAATAACAAAGTTGCCTTGTAAGATATCAAAACATGATAATAATTAAAATGAAACAAAACCAACTTCCAAAATGAGTGGGGCTTAGTGACACCCTTCCGTTGGAATAATGCAACAATGAGCAAAATAACTAAATCAACCAATTTCATTTTTTTTTTCCTTGGAATTGAACCCAGGGGCACCTTATCACTGAGCCACATCCCCGGCCCTTTTTTATTTTGGGACACAATTTTGCTAAATTGCTGAGTCTGGCCCTGAAGTTGCATCCTCCTTCCTCAGCCTCTGGAGTCCCTGGGATTACAAGTGTGTACCATTACACCTGGCCGCAAGGCTTTGCTTCAAGTATTGTGGGGCTCTGTTGTCAGGTGCCACCAATCTGTAGCCATGTGTCTTTGTAGTAGATCGTACAGTGTGCTTCGCTTCAGCAGGACTTGCTGTGGCCGGAGACCTGCTCTCAAGCACAGGCAGTGGCTCTTGTCTGCTGGGAGACTGCCCCTTCTCGCTGGGCTACTTCTCTGTGGGCTACTGCTTTCCTGGTCCTTCCCGTCCCTTCCCTTCCCACCTCACTGTCTCTGAATCTACGGTGCGGCCCCTGGCCAGGGCCTGTGGCTGGAGGACCATTGCTCTCTGGAGCATCTGCCATCTGTCTCTTGATGAGGTGCCCTGAGATGGGTTGCTCTTTAATGTCTCCAGGCTTGTGGCTGATCCTCCCTCCCGCTGCCTCCTTTGATGAGGAGACCCTGTTTAAGTCCCTTGCTGCAGATTTTACTGTATGTATTTTTCCTGTTGGTGTCACCCCATGAGGGTGGCTCTCAATGGCTCCTACACAGTGAGATGGCCGCTCCTTCCCCACTTCCCTCCCTCTCGTGAGAATCACACAGTGGTCTCTGCACATTGCAGATCCAGCAGCACGATTGCATGTGCTCAGCTGTAGGCAATTGTATTTAAGGCAAAAGGGCCATAGTCTCTGAGGATGGCCTTGCTGTAGTCCTCACAGGGTCCTATCTTCAGTGGACCAAGTCAACTGCGTCCTTTGTGAAAACTCAACTCTTGGGCGATTCTGCTGATGGTGAATTGTTCTACTTCTTGTTCATCTGGCAATGTCTGAACTTTGCTATTTTTTAATATTTTGTGTTAGTTGTAGATGGACATAATACCTTTATTTTTATGTGGTGCTCCTGATCATCCCAGTGCCCCTGCACTGGCTAGGTGGGCGCTCTGCCACCGAGCCACAACCCCAGCCTCAACTTTGCTATTTTTGAAGACTTCCACTAGATAGATAGAGAATTTGGGCTGAGAGTCAATTTCATCTCACTTTTCTGATGAAGTCAACTGCTAATTTTATTGAGGCTCATTAGTTCTCTTGAGAAGATTTGTGTGTGTGTGTGTGTGTGTGTGTGTATGTGTGTGTGTGTGTGTGTGAAGGTTTTCAGACTTCTAAAATGGGCACCATGGCACACAGGAGGCTGAGGCAGGAGGATCACAAGGTCAAGGCTAGCCTCAGCAACTTAGCCAATGCCCTAAGTAACTTAGTGTGAGACCCTGTCTCAAAATAAAAAAGGTCTGGGGAGGTGGCTCAGTGGTAAAGTGCCCTTGGGTTCAATCCCTATTACCAAAGGTTAAAAAAAAAAAAAAAAGTAAATAAATAAATAAAGGGGCTGAGGATGTGGCTCAGTGGTAGAGCACCCCTGGGATCCACTCCCCTCCCCCCAATAAACAACTTGCAGACCTGTGGAGGAGGCCAGTTCACAGTGATGGCCAGTGGCTGGAACGGGGAGGTGTGGATGACAGGTCCTTATCAAGTGCACCTGGGCCACTCTGGCAAAGATCGAGTTTTCCACCAATATTAGCGCCCATGAATTAAAAGGGGATTGAAATCACACACAATCTGTTCTGCAAACAAAGGGCTGCAATTAGAAATGATAAGAAAATGCAAGAATCCCCAGATGTACAGGTCAGAGGGGAAGCCACAGCCCCCTGGGAGGTCCTTGCAGATGGGTGGGGACCGCAGTGCTCACCTGGGGAGCCACAGGGGCGGGTGATGTGGCTGTGGCACTGCCTGGGGATGGACGGTATGTGTGGCCAGTGCTGGACATCCAACCCGTGTGACGTCCACCTGAAGGGCAGCCTCTCCCAGAGGGGCATCAGCAGTGGACACAAGTGAAACAGCAGAGAGGTCGTGGAAGCCAGAGGTAGCATTCTGGAACCGCCAGCAGAGCAGCGGCATGAGCCAGGGGCACCCAGGGCTTAGAGGCAGGTCACTGAAATGGAACCTGACTCTGAGGACAGCGGTGCTGGCTCAGCAGGGACACGGGACAAACCACTGAGCCGCCCACTTCAGACAAGTGGATTTTATGGTATGTGAAGTGCATCTCCATAAAGCTGGGTTTTAAAAAGTGAGGCGCACGGAGGCCAGCCTCCCTGCTCACAGGACTCAAAGTAAGCACAATAAAGGAGTCCAGTCCTTCCTGCCGTGCACCAGGAGGGTCCCACAAGGACAGCTCCGGCTCCCGAGCAAGACTGCCCAGCTCCCAGCTGCCCCGCTGGGCAGAGGCCCTGCCGGGAAGCCTTCTGGAACAAGCTGCCTCTCACAGGCCCCGGCTGACACGATGCCCTGGCCTAGAGACCGCTTTTCTAGAACCACTGTGGGTCCAGAAGCAATGTAAGAACCAGCCGGTAAAGGAACGGTCAGAGAGTCTTCCTGGAGCGTCCAACACACGGGAACACGAAGGCAAACCTGGGGGACTGCTGCCCGGGGTGCGATAGACTGACCTTACTTGAAAAGATCATGTAGGGGCTGGGGATGTGGCTCAAGTGGTAGTGCGCTCTCCCAGCATACGTGCAGCCCGGGTTCGATCCTCAGCACCACATACAAAGATGTTGTGCCCGCTGAAACTAAAAAAAAAAATATATATATATATATATATTTTAAAAAATTCTCTCTCTTTAAAAAAAAAGATTAAAAAAAAAAAGAAAAGATCATGTGGTTTAGTTAAAAAATGCTAAAAACTCAACTGAATAGGGGACTGGTTGTGAGCGCTCACCTAGCATGTGCAGGGCCCTGGGCTGGAGCCTCAGCACCCCATGAAAATAAATAAAGGTATGTGTCCACCTACAACTAAAAAAAAATATTTTTTTAAAAAACTGGTTAAAGGAACAAAGGATGTGGAACAGATAGAGGGCTACAAGGTAGAAAAACTTCATTTTCACCAAGGAAATGAAAATGAAGACAATATTCTCCCATCAAATTGTAAGGTTTTTTACATCATCATAAAGATTATGTAACAATATTTCAAAAGCACTTTGGCAATTCATACCAAGAACCTCTATCTTTAACCTTGGATTAAAGGATTTAAAGGGGAAAATCACATTTACAAGTACTTATTAAAGCATCTTATAACAGCAAAAAAAACCCCTCAGAAACCTGAATGTCCACTGGGAAGGGCATCGATTATCTCAAAAGAGTGGCATGGTGTGACGCCTCGCTGTGCGGGTGACATTCAGGAGGTGTCTGTGGGATGCTGACGTGGCTCTGGTCATCACTGGGGATTCCTTGGCAAATACACAATGCTGACGGACACTCATCAGAGGCGTGGACGTCCAACATGTGACTGTGACCTGTGGCCAGAGCCACAGGAAGGTGGTCCCTAGGAGAGCACACCTGGCAGGACTCTGGAGGGCCTCCAGGCCTGAGAGAAGAATGGTAGGTGGGAAAGGGCCAGGCGGGAGCCTGGAGCAGGGAGGAGAACAGGGAGGAGACTGCTGGCCAGGTCCTGAGAGCAGCGTGGTTTGCTTGTTCATCAGATGCAGAGGCCAAGAACATTCACAAACCTGGAGAGCTGTGTCCGATGGGCTTGGTGTTGGTACAGAACCAGCCATGCAGGCTGGCCTCGGGACAGGGTGGATGGTGCTGCCATTCTCCCTGTGTCCAGGAGCTTGAGTGCACTGTGGACATGCAGGCTCACAGCCCTTCTGGACTCCCCAGGAGAAGGGTCCGACAGGCCTGCGGAGGACAGAACTATGACTAATTGAAGGCCCAGGAGAGGGCAGGGGTGAGAACAGGAAGGCCCAGCCCTGGTCATAGCAGGGGAGAGGGAGACACACAGACCCAGCAGGGAGGGCAGGTGACTCCAGGAGGACCCCCGGAAGATGGTGGGAGGTGTTGGAGGCCCACCAACACCTGCAGCAAGGTACTTGTGGCAGTGACAGGAGCAGTGTGTGATAGGTGCGAGCTTAGAAGAGAACACGGGGTCATTGAATCACAAACACCGGAGGCACCCGGGTGGGTTCACGTGAATCCATCTGTCACACAACAGGTCACAACGGTTTGATGGCTCTCTGTCAAGTGACGAGAGCAGTCGAGGACAAGTGTATTTGGAGCTCGCGGTTTCAGGACTCAGTCCACAGAAGGCCGACTCCGCTGCTCTAGGGCCCAGTGAGGTAGGACTTCACAGTGGGCTGGGAGTGGAGGAGGACAGCAGCTCAGGACAGGGCTCCAGCAAGCAGAGAGGGCTCCACTCACCAAGGACAAGCCCAGAGGGTCACCCCAGCACCCACCTCCCCCGGCCACACCCCGCCTACCTGCAGTCACCACCCAGTTAGTCCCTACTGGGAATCAATGCTTGGGTCAGATCAAGGCTTTCCTACCCCCGTTCTTTCACCCCGAACCCTCTTGTAGTGTCTCACAGGTGAGCTTTAGGGGGACACAACACCCTCTTTGCCAAGAAAATGGCTCATCTCAGAGGGAGATTGTTGCTCCAGCACTTGGGCCAGAGCCATCACCAAGCCCACATGTGCCTGAATGAGGAATAAACAGGTTCTGAACTCCTGAGGTTTTGGGGCTACTTGTTGCTGCAGCACAGCCTGGCACAGGCTGACTGACAGATTCCTGGTCAGGCAGGAGGCAGATCTGTGGGTCGTGAAGACGCCACGTTGCATATCTTCTGCCTCCTATGTCCCTGGCATTCAGCCAGGTGGCTAAAAAGGGCTGCATTGTGAAGACTCGTTTGGCCTCCAAAACCCACTTTCCCATTGCAAAATGTCACAGTCTTCCAGTTTTAGCAGCATTTCCTCCTGTTCCCATAGCAACCCCACTTTCCGGGACAGAAGCTGGACTCTCCTAAAGGGATGGAGAAAACACTTCCACTTCCTCCTCTGACCTTCTGGAACTTTCCAGTGGGTGGTGGAGACGAAGGCGGGGTCTTCTAAAAGGTCAGGTGGTGGAACAGAGGACCTGCTGAGGTGAAGAACAGGACGTCCCCCTCGCCTCACTGGCTGCCAGAGAAGGCAGAGGGGGTTTCAGGTTTGGATTCAGGGGACAGTGTGGTCTGGGAGCACCAGAGGGCCCAGCTCCAGCCGAGCACACCCCAGCATGCGGCCTGCCCCCGTGGCTGACCGTGCCTTCTGGGCGTGTGACTTCCAGGGGTCGTCCTGCGAGTTGCCAGGACCCTGTCTGAACTCACAGCCCCAGCACCCGAGGAATCTCGTGGACCTGAGGCTGCTGAGTCTCAGCCAGTGTGGCCGTCTACATCTCTGCCAGGGTCTGATCCGCTTTCTGTTCTTCCTACGTGGAAATCTTGGTTTTGGTTGTCGATGTCATTTGACCAAAGAACTGTGTTACCCCGAGAGGATCCCATGCTGTGCTTGGGGAGAAAACGGCCTCTATCCTCCAGACCCACAGCAACTCTGAGGAGATCAGGATGTGTGGACGAGTCCTGCTCTGCACCCTCAGCCTGCAGGGTGGGGGGAGCTGGGAGCATTTAGCAGGGGACACAGACCCAGGGCACAGGGCAGCAGGGCCTTCAGTGAACCAGGGACAGCCCAGAGCTTTAGAGTGCGAGGCATGGCTGCTGGCCATCCTCACAGCAGGACTCTCCCCAGCAGCTGGGGCAGGAAGAGAGGGCTGGGGAAAGGCCCCAGGAGATGGGGGCAGAAGGTGGGCAGCGGGCAGTGTGAGCTGCTCCAGGGTCTGCCTGTGGTGCTATGTAGAGGGGCAGTGTTGAGATCTGACTGTGCTGGCCTCACAACGGGAGGACGGAGCCGGGGGCAGAGCCTGTTGATTGCAAGCTTCCCAGGGCCCATGGCTGCCCAGGGAGCCCAGGTGCGGAGGCTCTGGTGGAGCAGTCCTCTCCAGCCTCCCGGAGGCCACACTTTCTGCCAGGCTGTCTCACGTGGCCTGTGTGGGGCTGACCCCCAGCCCTGTGGCCGCTCTCCTCCCTGGCTCTGGAAACTTCCCCTGCAGCCTCACTCTCCTGGGCTGTGGAGACCTTCATTTCCTCTCCAATGTGACCAGGGACAACTGGGATGAGATGCCCGGCCTCGTGGGCCTTTTCCAGTTGTCTCCCATGGGCCCCTGGCTGGCCATCCGCCGTTGCACAAACTACATGCTGAAGTGCGGTAGAGACGGCTCGTCTGCTGCACAGATGGCTGGATTGCGTAAGTGAATCCAGAGCCAGGCCTTGCTCGAGGGAAATGGGAGTCCCCTCCTGTCTCTCATGGGCACCTACGATTTCCTTCCACTGTCTTCCTGGGGGGACGTCTGCAGGGGGTCATCGAGAGATGCTGTCTTGGGGCTTTGACCCTCCCTAGATGTCCAGGGTGCTTTTCTGACTCTGGGATGGACAGTGGGGCTCCATTTCTGGAGTTCGGGTAGATTCTGTCCCTCTTCCATGCAGCTGGCCCGGCTTTGGGACACTGCCCTTGGCTTCTGATTACCACTTCTGTCCCAGGTGGCAGCCTGTGACAGGTGAGTCTGGCTGCCAGTCTGGGTGAGTGGCAGGTATGTCTTCTCAGAACTTTCCGGGTCTCCAGAGAAACCATTGTGTGGTGAGGGTTGGTGATGTTCCTGTTTTCCCACATGGCTCCGAAGTGAGGTGTCTGCCCCTCAGGCCTTCCTGTGGCCCCTCCATGTGAGCGCATCCCAACCCTGCGCTCAGCTGCCCAGGCCACCACGGGGCCTCAAGGATGGCAGCACTTGTCTCTCAGTGCTGGGCGGGAAACCCAGGGCCAGGTGCCAGACACCCCAGGAGACCCCCAGCTAGTCCTGCTGGGAGGGAAGCAGCCTCTTCAGAAGGGTTTGACCAGGCATGAGGACCCTGCCTCACAACCCAGCCCCCAGGCCTCACTTCCCCACCATGGTTCCACCCGCAGGCCCCTTCCTGAGGAACTCCCGCATCAAGGTCCAGAGTCCCCTCTAAATGTCACCTAAACCAGATGTGGCTGGACTCGGCAGGTTCATTCCGAGGCAGGTGCCCCTTGCTCTGTGAGTGGCCACAGGCCACCCAACGTGGAGCAGGTGAGTACAAAATGAGGCACGTGCAGGGCCTGGCAGGGAGCCGGGCTCTGGCTCCACAGCATCCAGCAGGCGCTGAGTTTGGATTTCAGGGTGAGTGGAGATGGGGACCCCCACGGAGGCCCTGGGCACCCAGGCCAGCTCTCTGCACAGAGGGCCTTTCCCCACTGAGTCGACTCTCCTGCCAGAGGCTGGTCTGACCTCTGGGAAACAACCAGTGACCCCTCCCTGGCTTCTCCCACCCTACCTGGTGGCTTTCCCGCTACCCCGTGACAAGGCTCAGCCCTGGGGCTCTGGCTCTGAGGCCCTGCAGAGCCCCGGCTCCTGTGTGTCTGTCTGCTCCAGGGACCATCCGTGGAGCGCAGCAGCTGTGCCTGCGGGCAGTTCTGCTCTTTTAGCCTGAGAAGCCCACGCAGAGGCTGGGGGTGTGCACCAGGCCTGGAGACCCCAGACCCCAAACATGGACACCCCACCCTCGAACCTAGTCTTCGTGTTGCTGAGTGAAGGTGTCAAGGTGAAATGACCTAAAATCCGTGCCACACGCTTCAAGTGTTCAGTGTGACACAATCGACACACATCTACCCCCATGACTCCACCCCCATCAGGAGATCCCTCCCCCAAATTCCTCACACCCCTCCCTCCAGCCACCCATCTGCCCAGTTTCCGTCTTCTCGCAGTGGGTGTGATGGTCTCGTGTGGTCTGTGATTTTCATCCCCTGACTCCCTCTGCTCGGCACACTCAGACTCACACATGCTGCTGCGCCCGCCGAGGCCTTGGATTTTGCTGCCAGGAGTCACTCTACTGGACTGTCATACCACAGTCATCGCCTGTGAACGGGCATTGGGACCGTCCCACTTGGGGATGTGGCAGTGAAGCTGTGGTGAACATCAAGTGCGAGCCTCTGCTGCCGGGCCTTTCTCTTGGGAAAATACAGTAACCAGGAAGGTGAGATGGGAAACTTCCATGCTGCTGCCCACAGTGCACGTGCCCCTGTGCGTCTGCATGCACACTGTCAGTGACTACACACCTGCACACGCACACACCTGCGCACACAGTCACACACACTCACACCTACGCATGCCGGCACACGACACACACCTGCACACACACACCCGCACCCACACATGCAGGCACACACACACACACACCTGCACCCACACATGCAGGCACATGCACACACACACACCTGCACTCACACATACAGGCACATGCATACACACATACCTGCACACACACAGTCACACCCGCACCCACACATGCAGATACGCACACACACGCCTGCACACACACAGTCACAACACAGTCACACACACCTGTACCCACACATGCAGACACGCACACACACGCCTGCAGACACGCACACACACGCCTGCACACACAGTCACACACACCCACACCCACGCATGTAGGCACATGCATAGTCACACACCTGTACACAGTCACACACACAGTCATACACACCCGCACACACAGTCATACACATCCACACCTATGCAAGCAGGCACATGAACACACACCTGCACACAGTCACACACACCCACACCCACATATGCAGACACACACACCTACACACACACGGTCACACATACCCACACCCACGCATGCAGGCACATGCAAAGTCACACACCTGCACAGAGTCACACACACCCACACCCATACATGCAGGCACACACACACATACACGCCTGCACACACACAGTCACACACACCTGCACCCATGCATGCAGGCACATGACACACACCTGCACACACACACAGTCACACACACCTGCACCCACGCGTGCAGGCACACACATACACACCTGCACACACACAGTCACACAACTGCACCCACGCATGCAGGCATGCACACACACAGTCATACCCACGCATACTGGCACATGCACACACACACTTGCATACACTCAGTCACACACACCTGCACCCACACGTACAGGCACACGCACGCACACACACAGTCACACACACCTGCACCCACACATGTAGGCATACACACACACGTGCACATACACAGTCACACCCGCACTCACACATGCAGGCAAACACACACACACACACACATGAACACACAGTCACACCCACGCATGCAGGCACACGCACACCCACACCTGCACACACACAGTCACACCCACACATGCAGGCACACGCACGCACACCTGCACTCACACATACAGGCACACGCACACATACATACCTGCGCACACACAGTCACACACACCCACATATACAGGCACATGCACACACATACCTGCACACACAGTCACACACACTTGCACCCACAAATATAGGCGCACACACACACCTGCACACACAGAGTCACACACACCCACACCCATGCATGCAGGCACATGAACAATCACACATCTACACACAGTCACACACACCCACACCCATGCATGCAGGTGCATGAACAGTCACACATCTGCACACAGTCACACACACCTGCACCCTCACATGCTGGCGCGCGCACACACACAGTCACACACACCTGCACCCATGTATGCAGACACACGCATACACACAGTCACATACACCTGCACCCATGTATGCAGACACACGCACACAGTCACACACACCTGCACCCATGTATGCAGACACATGCACACACACACACATGCACACTTGCACACACATACACAGCCTCCACATGAAACGTGCACACACGTGTGAGCATCACTACTGGTGCCCTCCATTCCTTTATGTGAACCATTCATTTGGCGTCTGCTTCCTTTGGTCTAAAGGGATGCCTTTAACATTTCTTGTATCCAGGTCCAATAAAAATTATTTTAGCTTTTCTGTGTCTCTGTATTTCACCTTCATTTTTTGAAAGCTATTTTTGCTAGATATAAAATTCCAGATATTCAGAATTTTTTTTTTGCTTTGATTATTTTATTGTTGTTTCTTTTCATTTTAAATGTGAGACAGGGTCTTGCTAAGTTGTTAAGGCTGGCCTTGAACCTGAGGTCCTCCTGCCTCAGCCTCCCAGATGACTGGGATTACAGGTGTGTGCCACCGTACACAGCTTCTTTCCTTATTTTCAAGATGCTGTTTTACTCGCTCTCTGCTCCCTTGCTTTGTTCTGACAAGAAGCCTATTGCCATTCTTGTCTTTGATCCTGGGTGTGGAGCATGTCTTATTTTCCTGACTGCTGCTTTTAAGTCTTTATTTTTTAACCCCTGGCTTCAAACACTTGATAATGATGTGCTTTGATATAATTTTCTCCAAGTTTCCTGTTTACAGTTCTGCCACAGTTGGAAAATGCTTAGCTTTTACTTCTTCAGCTATCTCTCAGTCTCTGTCCTCCTCTGGGAGCTGCAATGACATGAGCTCAGGCACTTGGAGGCCCACAGATCATGGGGTTCTTCTTGCCAACTTCTCTCCCTCTGTGTGTTTCATTTGGATAATTTTTCTTGCTAAACCTTTGGGTTTAGCATCCTATTTTCCTGTACTCTCTGAGCTCAGACCTTAGTCCCACCTCTGAGTTTTCCATCTGAGACATTACAGTTTTCACCTCTGGGACTTTCTGTATGTCTCCTATGTCTCTAATTAACTTTTGAACTTACCGAACACAGTCCAATACCTGTCTTCATACCCCTACTTGCTGATTCCAACGTCCTTGTCAGTTCTAGTAAGAGATCCTGGCGTCCTCCGAGGCTGGTCTTCCTTCTCCTGAGGCCTCGGGCCTTCCTGCATCTGTGCGCTCAGTTGCTCTCTGAGTGCCGACGGGATGAGTTTTACCTTCTACGCTGCTGGGTGCTTGTCTCTTCCCATGTCGTCCTCTGTGGTTGGTGTAGTTAGGGAACTCGGAAACAGTTTGGTTCTTCAGGGTACCACCTGAGAGGTTTGTTAGGTGGACCAGAGCAGGGTCCAGTGTAGGGCAAGGCCCTCTTGACCACTCCACCCAATGCCCCAGGTGTTGGGAGGCTTTTCCTGTCCAACTGCCTTGCTCTTCTTGCTCTGTGTGGGTTCCGGGCACAGCTCCATCTAGTCCTCTCGGGTGATCTGTCTCTGGACCAGGTAGCTGTCCTCACACTGAGGTGCTGATCAGTGTCTGGTGGGTGCTCCAGGGGGACCTGTGCAGACCCTGGGCCTTTCTCCCCGTGGTTCTCTCCCTTTCTGTTCCCTGTTCTGCACACTCCAACTCCCCACCTCCTCACACTCCAACTCCCCACCTCCCCACACTCCAATTCCCCTCCTCCCCACACTCCCAGGCTAAGAGATCTTTGAGCTGGGTGATTGGCAAGGAGGTGGGCATAGCACATACTTTGTGGCATCAGGGACCAGAGTAAAATAGTTGTCTGCCACAACAGACTCTGGGGTCAGATTCTTGTACCATCCAGGGGCATGTGAGGCAGTGGGCGTCAGCTCCTGCTGGCCAGGACGGCTGTGCCAGCCTCTGCTGTCGCCAGCACAGGTTCACAGGAGCCGGGGTGGGAAGGTCCTCCTGCATCTAGAGGCCTGGGCCTCGTGTTCAGATGGGGTCACTCACTCTGAGTTCTGGGCTGGGGGTTGTTTCTGTGCAGCTTTGGAGAGAGCAGCTGGTCCCATATAAGCCACTATACCAAGTGTCATGTCTCTGGATGACATGACAGCGTCTGTGCAAAGTGCACACCAGTGCTTGCCTCAGACTGTCCCCAGGGTGTCTCTGGGATGCTGAGAGAGCCCTCGACTGGAGCCACCTGGCTCTTGGCATTCTCTACAGAAGGCATCACATGACAAGGCAGTGAGCACAGCAAGGGTGCAGCTTTCCCAAGGACAGGAAAGGACTTCATGCTCATAGAGGAGACCCTGGCATCCCAGAGAGGAGAGGAGAGAAGCCCCTGGTTTGTGCTCTCTGGAACGGTGGGGGATCCCAAGCTAGTGAGCCATTGTTAGATTTTGAAAATGTTTACAAACTTCCCTGGAGGTCAGTCACACGGTGCCTCTGGTGCCCGCTGTCTCATGGCGACCATGCCCTAGGGCGCCACCTTGCACTGGACAGTTTAGAATGTTCCTGGTGGGCTCCACGGTCCAGCCATCGGATCCCTGTGGGCACGTTGTGAAGTTCCTCAGGGGGGTGGCATTTTAATCGGCAGTGTGTCTGATCTCTCAAGCATACACTGAATGTTCTGTTCATCTCTAACTGAGGAGGTGAACTTGACGTAGCTTGTCATGTCTTGAAGAGGCTCCATTTAGGGGACCCTCTTTTGGGCCTGTTTTAGTTACCTGTTGCCAAATGAGCTAAGGTTGATGTGCTGCCAGTGTGACCTCAGGCTGAATTAAAAGAAATACAACATGAGGACAAAGGAAGAGACATTCACCCCACTCTGGCAGCCTGTCAGGAATGCCAAGCAGGACAGTGGCAAGGGGACAGGAGCTTGCTCTTGACCCCACCCAATCCAGACTGCTTTCCCTCCATGCTTTTCAATATAATAGATAATTAAATATCTATAACTTAAAGCTGCTGTTGGCTGCACATTCGGTAAGTTGCAGCTGAGTACCTCTTCACCGACATGGCCTTCCTGAGCCAAGATTATCCCTCCTCTGCGAGCACATGCACCTTTCCATCCTAGGCTGCAGCCCACAAGACCTAGGCCACTGCCTGGCACAGTGCCTGATACTACACTCATGACGGGTGGTGCATGAAAATGAAATCCTCTACAGCCCTGCTCCAGTTGCTCATTCTCCACTGTGGGATGATAGCCAAGTGGGGTAAATGTGAGTCCAGTATGTCTCAGGCTCCCTGGTGTGTGTTAAGATCCAGATCCACATTGGTAGGTCGAGATGAGGCTCTGGAGCTGGCATTTTGAAGCAGCCCAGAAAACCGCAATATGGTGGTCAACAGGCCACTCTGAGAAACAGAGCCCCAGACTGCTGAGGGCTATCTGTCTCCATCTACCTATCTGTCTGTCTATCATCTATCTATTTCTGGTCATCTATTATCTCTACCTATTATCTGTCACCTATTATATTATCTTTCTCTCATCTGTTATCTATCTTTACCTATTATCCATTATCTCTTTGTTGTATCATCTATCACCTGTTATCTATCTTTGCCTACTATCCATTGTCTTTCTGTTGTATCATCTGTCTCTCATCTGTTATCTATCTTTACTATTATCCATTGTCTCTCTGTTGTATCATCTGTCACTGGTTATCTATCTTTACCCACTGTCCATTGTCTCTCTGTTGTATCATCTGTCTATCACCTATTATCTATCTTTACCTACTTTCCATTGTCTCTCTGTTGTATCAACTGTCTATCACCTATTATCTATCTTTACCCACTATCCATTGTCTTTCTGTTGTATCATCTATCACCTGTTATCTATTATCTATCATCTCTCTGTTGTATCATCTCTCACCTGTTATCTATCACTACCTATTATCTATCACCTATTATCCATCATCTCCAAATATGGAGGTGGGGTTTGCAGTCACTGTCTGAATATTCTGTACAGAGTCTTTATGTCCTTGAGGCCCCTCATGTGTCTTTAAGTGACATAGAGCAAAAGCCCTTCCAGAATGTCATCAGGAATGAGGACAGCCCAGCCCAGCCCCGTTCTCAGGACATCTGTTGTCCTCAGATGGCTTTCTGAGGTCTTGCTGGTGTGTGTTCTTTTTCTCAGCTCTGAAAACCTCCTTCCTGAATCTGCTTGATGTTACATACTCTCCTCCCACAAGACAGGGGCATAGCTGGTTTTTTTGGGTGTGGCCTTGAGCTTGGCTCTAAGCCTGGAGCACAGGAGAGACTGGGGAGGGAGCAAGGGATGGACGGAGACCAGAGAGACGCAGGCACGAAGGTCCAGGAGGGCTCCTTCTCCTCCAAGAATTAGCTCAGTCTTCTGGATTGATCTCCTGAGATCTTGTACAACCATTTCCTTTTGTTTCAGAGTAAAATCCAGGACTTCATCATTTGACAGCTGAAGCTTCCCAACAGTCAAGAGCACTGGGACCAAACCTGAAACAGAAAAGCACATTCTTAGTCCCCTAAGCCACGTGAAAGTTGTGACAATCAGAACTTCTTAATTGGAAATATTGCATGTTTTAAGAAATCATATCTACTGTAGAATAGTTAGGTAACATAGAAGAACAAAACAAAAAAGTCACTAAATCCAGTCACTAAGGACAACCATACTCATCGCTTCCAGGCTTACATGAATAAAGGCTGCTCACCTTTAGGAATTTGAAGGTCATGTTTAGCCCATGTTTCCCACTTAAAAGAACTATGGACACTTTCCAGGTCACCAGATTACCCTTCTATTGGTGTGTTATAGTCACACACGCTGGCATCTCCTTATGTCACATCTTATGTGCGTGATCTGCTCAGTCTCCTTCCCCAGTAGCTGCCCTCCCCCCTCCCTGCCCACCTGCTCCCCTCTGCTGGCCTCTTTCTGTTATTATATTGTTTTAATCAGTGCATCATCATGACCTACATAAGTGGTATTCATTGTGGTTCAGTAGGCGGGGATGCAGCCCCAGCACTTCCCAAGCCCTCCCACCTCTTCCCCCGCACTCCCTTGGCCTCCCTTCTAACCATCAAAGTCTTCTGTTGTTTGTTTCTTTCTTTCTTTGCTTTCCTTTCTTGGTAGTGCTGGGGGTTGAACCCAGAGGCCCTCTATGCTGATACTTCTAGCCCTTTTAAAAAAATTATGTTTAAATTGAGAGGGTCTCATGAAGTTGCCTAACTTGGCTTGCAACTTGTGACCCTCCTGCCTTAGCCTCCTGAGTCATGGGATTATAGGCCTGTGCCACTGCCCCATCGCTCGCTCACACGCGCGTGCACACACGCACACATGTGTATATATAGGTGTGTATGTTCAGGTGGCTGTATGTCCACGGTGACACACGGCAGACAGTCGTCCCCTCTTCCTTTCTTGCCCTCTGTTAACCCTGGTCAGGCACAGTCTAAAGACACTAAGTGGAAAACCCCGGAAACACAGCTCATGGGTTCCACTCACGCACATTTTGAGCAGGACAAGGAAATCCGGGGCCTCCAAGCTCCACCCCATAGGGGCTGCACCATCCTTGGCCCAGGATCCTTGCTGTGCATGCCATGCCCACGCCTGTCACGTTGCTTTCCGGGTGTCAGGTGGCTGTCCTGGGGTGGCAGTGCTGGCGTTCAGGTAACCGTTGTTACTCACAACAGCCCACATGTCAGCAGTGGTCCTTGCTGAAGCCATCTCACAAGGGTCAACGCCAGCGGCGGTCCTCAGTGAGTGGTCTCACGAGGGACAATGTGCTGTGCTTCCTTTTTAAGTCCTATTTGAGATGCTTTCTGACTTCTCTTGGTTTCCTCTTTGACCCTGGGTAATTGTGGGTACCTGGAGTCCCCGCCACGCAGGAGGCCGAGGTGGGAGAAACCCTGATCTGAGGAGTTCAGAACCAGCCAGGGCAGCTTGATGAGACCAGGTTTTAAAAAGTTAAAAAAAGTACCATTTAGTTTCCAAATAGTTAGGCTTTCCAGACATCCTGCTGTGATGAGTTCTAGTTGGATTCCATTTGATCAGAGGCTGTTCTTCGCAGGACTTGCATCTTTTCAGCTTACCAGGACTTTTGGGCTGGGGTGTCTTGTCCTGCAGGAGCACTCTGCCCTCTGAACTGGAAAGAAGACCAGGCCTATGGACACGCTGGGTCCTTGTCCCCCTGGCCTCCTGTCTGCTGGTTTTTCTGGTCACTGCGGACCCTTGTCTTTGGCCCCACTGCATTGTGGTCCCTCCTGCTGAGTGGCTCTTGGTGTCTTCGTCTGCTGGGGAGCTTTCTTTGCGGAGGCACAGATGCTAGGATTCTGTGTCACTGCCCTGACTGGTGGCTCTCCATCACTGTGAAATGACCTTCTGATCTCTGGGAATGGGCTCTGCTCTGGAGTCTGTTTATTTGATATTAATACAGCTGCACCTGCTCTTACTTTAAAAACAGGGTTGACATGTTGTGTTTCTTTACTTTAAAAATAAAAAAAAATTTTTTGACCTATTTTGTCTTATATTTAGAGTCAGTTTCCTGCAGGCAGCATGAAGTTGGGTGGTCTCACCTGGTCAGCTGTCCTTTAGTCCAAGCAGGTCTAAGCAGGCTGCCTGGTCTCAGCATTGTGTCCCTAAACTCTGCACCTTGGCTCCCACCCCACGTGATGGTGCGTGGTGGCCTCTGGAGGTGCTGGGGCTATGGGGAATCCTCATGCAGTGGACTGTGCCCTTGAGTTCTCTCCTCGCCCACCCACACCAAGCAAGGCTGCGGTGAAGACCCCGTTTGCAGCCAGAGAGGCACCCGTGGGCTGGGCCCGTATCCCTGGGTCTCGACCTCTGGGGTGTGAGCAGAGGCGCCTGCCATCACAGCCATGGGCACAATCTCTGGTCCACATGCTGTGCGCATCCCGGGTGATCAGGAGCAGGCGTCTCTGGCTCCACACCTGACGCTTGGCTCTGTTCATCCCGATGCCCTCTGGGCCACCTCCCCTCCACTGAGGTGGATGCTTACTGTGGTCCAATGGGGATGCCTGGCCAGTGGGGAAGACTACCAGGGCTGTGACCCCCAAGACTTCCCCCCGACCTGTTCCTCGAGCGCACAGGGGTGGGCACTCAGCCAAAAGCCCTCCGCAGGCCTCTGGACTCCCCCGTGCCGCCCCCGCTCCCCAGAGCCGGTCCCTGGAGCTCCACAGCCTTGGCTTCCCTGGCCTCCAGCCCCGGACCCTTGACTCAGGGAGCCGCTGGGCTTCTCCCCCAAGCACCGTGGCCTGGACACTCATCCTGGCCCTGAGCTGGGCATGCCTCCATGGCACCTTGTTTCCCATCCCAGGGGGCTCTCGGGGTCTTTGACACCTGTGTCCACTGTCTTGAGAGCCATTATTTCATATATTTTATGAGATATTTTGCCCAATTTTGACTATTTCAAGAAAGTGCCTAAATTCAGTCTCTGTTTTTCCCTTTTGACTGAAGCAAAAGTCTGGAAATCCAACATCTAAATTCAAAATATGGTGAAGGAAGCATTTCAAAGTCATGGCCAGGTGTAAGGTGGCTCGAGGGATCTAAGAGACAGTGATGGGACCTCTGAGAAAAGAGCATCGGGTCTGATTCTCTTCCAGACACCAGAATGAACCCAGGTGGACAAAGAGTAAAATGCAAAAACCAGAGGGAATTGTGTGAAGGAGGCAAAACTTCCTAATTGGAAGTTCATGAACGTCAATAGGAGTGAAACGATTCCCAGATTGATTTTTGTTGTTTTCAATGAATGTTTTATTTTGGAATAACTTCAGATTTGTAGTAAATTTGGAAGGGTATTACAGAGAGTCCCCACGGGCCCCTCACCCAGTCATGCCCTGCTGAGACCATGTCACCTGACTGCAGTGGCTTTGGAGGCTGAGAGGCACCAGTGCACGTGGCTGCTGTCAGCCGCATGCCAGTCCCAAAGACGAGTGCTTGGTCCTTTTCCACTCAGCACCCGATGCATCCAAGGACAGAGGCACCAAGAGACCCATATTTTTACTGTAAAAATCACTCAATTATTTATTTTAAAATAAAAAAAAAGAAAATGGCAAAAAAAATTCCAAGGAAACGAAGGATCGATAGCCTTAGAATCAATAGCAAAATCAATATGTGAACTACTACCCTGCCCACAGACACACACAGGACCTCAGGAGGCAGCTCACGGGGAAGGAAGGATGCCCTCTGGTGGTGAGCACAGCACGGTGGATCCTTCTAGCAGCTGGCAGGACTGAAGGGACAGTGCTGGTGGGCGCCACAGGCAGGTCCCCAGGCCCTATGTGGGAGCAGCTTCCGCGTCCCCTGGGGCAGGCCACTGTAGTCCTGCTCCCCACCATCCTCCTGACAGCAGGACAAGAGCAGAGGGAGGAGAAGGGCCCGAGAAGGACAGGGACAGGAGGTGAGGTGTGGCATCCACCCTGGGGAGGAGAGTGGTCTGCACTGGGCCAGGGCACGCATTCCACACCCCAGCAGATGCCGAACCTGGCTGGACCCCAGGCCAGGCCAAACCTCAGGGTACCGTGATTTCCCAGTGTGCACCTCTGGGGCTGAGAGGGGTGTATACAGAAGGAACCTCAAGGTCATTGTAGGCAAAGGCCCCTTTTTGTGGTTTCAGAGAGTTGAATTCTGAGCACAGGAGGAGGCTTTGACATGCTTTCAGGAGGCAGTTTGAATGGAGCAGGTCACTTACTAAAATCTGTTTCTATACAAAATTAAGAATTCAGAGAAGAAAGGTTATTATGAGAAAGATGAAGATTAGCTGACTTGTTAGTGCTAGGAAAACATTTTTTCCAGCAATAAAATAGGATATGTTCTTCTAAAGTGCCAGGAAACATACATCTAAGGTACGTAGCTGGTAGTACAGTTAGGGCCTTATTTTTCTCCTTAATCAAGGCCATTGTGCCCCACTCAGATTCAGGACACATGCCATGATCTCAGGAGCTCAGTCCTTTGATGCATAGCAAGCATGATCAACATGATTAATTTGAGAAGTGAGGAAGACCAAGATACAGAGGCCAGCCCAACTTTTTGTAGGCAGGGGTCAATATGAGCCTTGCAAAGGAAAACATGCCTCAGAATTTGGGGGTGGGTGGGTACCAGGGCTGTGGGGCTGACACAAGTGTATGTCTTACGTTCCATTAAAAGAACTGTTGTCTGTTCTTTTAAATGCCCAAGACTGGCTGTACTTTGATTATGATTGTTTTTGCTAGGTTTCTAAGACCAAGCTGGTCAAATTGACCTTGTTCCTATCTATTGTTAAGAGTCAGCTGAGTTCCCTCAGGGGTCACTCTTGGGAACTTGAGAGCCTCTTAGTTCCTTTAGTTTCATCTGCCAGGATGGACCAGGCTCTCCTTGACCATGTGGCTTCCCTTGGAAGCATCGGGGTGTCTCCTTCTCCAGTGACCCTTCTCTTTGCAGCATGTGCATTGGTTGGCTTTCTGTTCTCCAGGGTCTCATGGATCCCTCTGATGGGGAGGTCATGTGGCCCTTCTCTAAGTTGCCAAGCCCTTAGAGAAGTTCCCTTGTTCCCTGAGTTCAAGCTGATTCAGAGGGCAAGAACCAAATATTGGCAATTTTTTTCTTGGCCTTTTTATTCCTTAAGTTTTGACTCCAAGTTTTGGTCTTAAACATCCAGCAAGGAAGTTTTATTAGTTTTAAAGTAAGAGTACTGGGTTTTACCATTAATGTAGATGATGGCCTATTTAATCTCAAATTAATTCAGGTTGTTATATTAAAAGTTGTACTTTTGTAGGCACTAACAGATAATAGTTAGAATTTGGAAGAAAAATACAAAATGAAATTAACAAGAGTAAAAACATTTAGTTTGTATAAAGGCCATGAACTAAAAAACATAGTATTTATGTTTTTTAATGGCATATGGGATTATATTTATAATCCCAAAACATTACTTTAAACTTTAGTTTGAAGAGCACCAGCTTGGTAAAATGTTCTTTTAAACTTTATACTTTAAAGACTTGTATACTTGGAAGATATGAATACATTTAGGAAAATCCAGAATCTGTAGTGTAGTATAAAACTCTAAAATAGCAGTTGTTGTTTAACCAGAGTTGTACATTAATATTTGACCTTAGAAAAAAAGCCTTTCTTATGAAATTTTTGAATTTTTCCACTTAATTCTCTTACTAAGATGAAATACTTCATGCTATTTTGGGATTTTAATTGGAAACACAGCTGAAACTTTTTGAACTCTTTGCATATAGAATTGCACCTGTTAGAACTTCTTGAACTCTTAGTAACCTTGCTTTAGTGGAGACCCAGAAACAATGAAATCTTAAACTCTTTTTTTTTTCATTTACCAATTTATAAAACATATTTAATGTTTAAGTACATTACTTTGTAGAATTTAAGAAGAGTACTTGATTTTATATTTAGCAATTGATGTTTTAACACTTTAACTTTGTAAATTAATCAGATATTTCCTCTAACAAAGATATTTATGATTAATCCCAATGATATTAATATGAAATATAATTTATTCATTTTTAACTGTAAAAACCAAGACATCAGACAAGTGTAGTTAATAATACTAGCCATCTATTCCTTGTTGAAGAAAAATCCTAGAAACAATAGATATTACATTCTGGACATTTTATAGAAACCCAGACTCTGTTAATTGACGACCACCTAGAAAAACTTCTGAGTTAGTAATTTTAAAGACCTCCTTATTCTCATCCATTACCTAATTTAAATGAACTATTTAAGTCAATTTGGATCCATATCTCTTTCAATCTTTAGTTTAAGAATGCTCTTTTATCTATATGCCAATTCTGATGCCAGGCACATGAAATATGGACACAAGCACACATGTAGACACAACAACACAACACACAGCAGTGTGTCCATAACACAGACAGGAAACAGAGTTCTTGTGGCTCTTTGGAGGTAGATCTCCACAGGTAGGAGGCAACGCTGCACATGCTTACTAAAGCCTCTGTTAGAAACTTACCGAGGCCTGTGCAGTTGGAAACGCCAGGTGTAAAGTGAGCCGTAATCACTCTAGCGGAAGAGCAAGCAGAACATCTCAGACCCAAGTGCACCAAAGTGCAGTTAGTGAGAGGACGAGAGAGCTCTGGAATCCTTGGGAGAGAGTCTCAGAGTGGAGAAGACTTGTCTGTACAAGATCATTCCATCCTTTCTCCCTGGGCGGTAGTGTTTAGGAGGCCTTTGGTAAGAAGGCAGGGTGGTAGACGGCCGAGAGGAGATAAGAGAGCCATCATTAGGTCCCTCAAGCTGCTTGAGTTTAAAAGTGGCACTTTTCCCCCTTTTGGTTTCAAGCCGGTTTCCCAGTTGGTAATCAGGCCAGGTTTGGGTGCAGAAAACGATTCTCCACTGTGCCCAGCTATTTTAACACAAGGGAGGACGTTTGCCAGCTAGTCGTGTCCTTAAAATTTCTTGCATGTTCTCTTTGTCCTTTGGATCCTCATACACACAGGACCATGATTCATATTCTGCTCCTCAATTTGAAGGGGGAGGCAAGCCTGCTAGTGCCCTGGGTGAGGTCACCATAGAGAAAATGGATGATCTGGATCCCTGAACTAGAACTGATTCTCGCCAGAGGAGGGGAGTCTGATTTTAAAGCGAGGGGAGCTCTACCTTGGGAATCTTCCATAACGGGTCCCTGTTTAAGAGGCAGACAATGTGGACAGAATTGGGGTAGAAACCACCAGGAATGGAGGCAGATATGGTCGATATGTGGTATTCCGAGGGCTGTCGGGGTCAGACGTGGCACTTGAGACCTTCATGCCGCCAGGAGTGGCCCTGGCCAGCTGCCTTCAGCTGTCTTCAGCCTTCTTCTGTCCCCACGCACCGAATCTGCCACACAGACAAGAAACGGCAGCAGGTCAGGACCAACACATGCCTGGGTGAGGGGGACCAACCCACCTATTGATTTTAAATGAAGAAGAGGGCTGGGGTCAGGACCTGATCTGGGGGCTTGTGCAGAAGCAGTCACGAGAATTAACTGGGGAGCAGAGCAGGGCTTAACGGGGGGCTTTGAGCAAAGGCCACAGGATGCTTGGAGGTCGGGACCTCAGGCCATTTGCCATTGTGTTGGAGGAAATTGTCTAAATCCTGGAGAATCTTGGGATCAAAGGTCCCAAATTCCAGATTTGGCCTATTGACTTAGGCCGTCTAATTTATATTGCAGCCAGATCTGTGTACTAAGCCTAAAGAGGCGGAGGTTCTTAAAATTATTTATGAGACTACCTACGGGGCGTCCTGGGGACGGGAGCTCCCATGTTGGGGAGGTTTGACTGGGGTGGCATTGAGAGCGAAGCGTCCTTGTTGTCTACTGACACCAGCTCAGTTCCACCAGAGAATGAGCAGGCGTCCCCTGCTACAGTCTCAGTGGTGGGGACCCTGGGGTCTGGATAAGCCGAGGACGAGGTCTCTGGCAGGGTGCCTCTGTGAGAGACGGGAAGGGATCTTGCCTCTCTGCAGGAGAAGGCCGGTATCACATGCAGGGACAAAATGGCAAAAGCAGACTCTGGCCCAGAGGTCTTAAGGGTGTAAGGGAAGCCAGGCTGTGGACACAGGGCAGGGAGTGGATGCTACTGCCATGCCCAGAGTCCAGGCAGGTGTCCAGGGGAAGAAGCCAAGGGCAGCACGTGCGGGGAGTGAGGCCACAGAGGCCTGATAACACATCTGACTTCCGAATAGCTCGCCTGACCCTGTTTAGCAAAACTAAAACCTTTAAAAGCAATTCCACATTAAAAAAATATACCCAAGCTCAATGCTATTCAGGATCTCAGAAAATATTTCTTTTTGGGCTTAGCTTTCTGTTGTCATTTTGGAAAGATTCTCTCCCATCCTGTTGCTATGTAAATGAAAAAATTATGAATTTTAAAAGTTCATCTCCCTTTACCGAATTTTCTTGTTAATTTTCAGGGTTTTTCTTAACACACGTGGATGTTTTAGTATTGTGTTCGATGTGAATGTGTATTATCTTACTCTAATTGTTATATATTTTGTGTCTATTTCACATTTTTTTTTCAGTCAATCAGGATTTCTACAACATGGTAAAAAAGTCATCGTGCTTGCTGGTATTCTTGCATTATTCTTCATTTTACAGAAATGCCCCAGTCAAAATGTTCTTTGCTATAATGTTACTGTTGGCTGTGGAATTAAAATATAAACTCTTCATTATGCTAGAGAAAAATCCCTTTAGTTCAAGTTATTATATTTTATCAAGAGTAACTATTAATCAGCATGGATCTTTGGAAGCTTCTTTTGAAATTGTGATATGAATTTTCTTATTGGTCCTGGATTTTGTCACATACATTGCATGATGTTTGATATTTTAATAGTCAACTATCTTGGGGCTGGGGATGTGGCTCAAGCGGTAGCGCGCTCGCCTGCCATGCGTGCGGCCCGGGTTCGATCCTCAGCACCACATACAAACAAAGATGTTGTGTCAGCCAATAACTAAAAAAAATAAACATTAAAAAATTCTCTCTCTCTCCCTCTCTCACTCTCTCTTTAAAAAAAAATTCTCTGTCTCTCTCTCTTTAAAAAAAATAGTCAACTCTCTTGCATTCTTAGAATAAACTGGAAGTGGCTAAAACTCTTTGATCACATGGTCAGATTTGATTTGCCAATGTTTTTTAGTCTTATTTGTCAATAAGTTTTGAGAAGAGCAGACATTCTTGCTAAAGGTATCAGACGGAACCCACATTTGCCTTTCCTGGATCCTGATTCCTATCTTAGTGGGTTTTCTGTTGCTATTGCTAAATACCACAGGCTGGGTAGTTGATAAAGAAGAAAGGTTTATTTGGCTCACAGTTCTGGGAGCTGCCAGGCCCCGAGTCAAGGGGCTGCATCTGGCGAGGGCCTTCTTGCTGATGGGGACTCTGCAGGGTCCCAGGTGTTACTGGCATCCCAGGCAAGGATGGCAAGTCTAAGAGCCAGAATGGCTGGGACAGCAGACCCGCTCTCAGTATGAACCATTACCCCATCCATGGGCCCCATGAACCAGTCACCTCTCGAGATCTCACCCGTCCCAGCTCTTGACACCTCACAGTGGAGATCACAAGTCTGTCCCTTGGTGGGGGCAGTCAGCCCACAGTGAGGTCCCGGGGGGTCACGGCAGCCTGTGAGTGCTGAGTGGGGCTGGGCCACCTTGAGCCCGACTTGGAGTCCTGCTGGCCTCTTCCTGGGGCTCTGGGCCTGCCTTTGGCACTTCTGCTCCCGGGAAGGCTCCTAGGAGGCCAGCCAGCTACCAGCAGCCCTGGAGGGGCCCTCACGCAGCAGTCAGCAGAGACTGGCGATGGGCGAAAAGGAAGAGTGACTTTGATGTCCCAGGATTTCAAAGACCTAGGGCCACTGGTCCCCGACCCCACTTGGCCCCCAGCTGCTGGCTCCTTGTCACCTCCTCCTTCTTCAGGTTCCTTTGTGGACTGTGACCTGAATGTGCATACTTGGGGGCCTGGGTGACGGCCTGACCTCTCATTCCCCTTCCCTGACCTGAGAGCCCTAGGGCCAGCCCCGCCCTCTACGTGTGGGAGGACCAGGAAGGAGTCAGCTGCTGGCCTCCAAACGGGCTGGATGACATCCATGTTATAAGACCTATATTTCTATCCTCGTCACACCACCCCCTGGAGTTGGACTGTGGCCTCTGCAGTCCCTCAGCCCGCAGGGCGCATGGGGAGGGTTCCTCATGGCCGCAGAGTCACCAGGAGGGCTAGAGGCTCCCAGGCACTTGGGACCTGCCTGCCAGGCTGCACGGCCATCTGTTGGCCTGGGCGACCCCGACCTTTGTGTTACAGGATCTTCAGCCGGAGCCTCGACTGTGACCCCCCGGGGTCTCTGAGACGCAGGCTCTGCCACTCGGGAGTGGACATGTGTGTGAGGGCCAGGAGGCAGCAGGGCTCCAGGCAGTTGGCCTCCTGTCCCCTCTTCCATTTTCCTGCCCTTTGCCCTCCTTCCTCCGTCTTCTCAGCTCCACGCCCTCTGGGGGCCGCTGGGGGTGACCGGAGCGTCCCTGCTGATCTTGGAAATCAGGACAGTGACACAGAGTGTGTCAGGCTCCTTGTGAGAACACCTGTGAGTCTGTCAGCCCGGGGGGGGGGGGGGGGGAGATCCTGGGTACTGCAGGCAGCAGCACCATGTGGAGGGAAAACCTCTGAAGTTGAAATAAGAATGTTAATGGGATGAGGCTTGCGGGGGTGGGGGGAGCTGAGAGCCTGGGACCCCGAAGGCCGTGGGTATTCAAAAAGTGGGAGCACAGCGTGGCTTCAGGACAGGAGAGGCCGAGCCTCGTCCTCCACCCTCCTGACGGCTCCTGGGGAAGGACCCTGGAGGGAGCCAGACCTGAGGGAACCCAGACTCGGGCCAGGGCACTGCAGGAGGATGGGTCAGTGAGGAGGGGCAGCTGAAGGGCTTCCCCCTGGCCCGCCGCGCTGAGGACAGCTCCGCAGGTTTTACAGGTACACTCAGTGGCCGCAAGTAGAGGAGCAGGCGAAGGGAACAATGAGCTCATTGTGAACCCCGAGGTGAGGCGAGGGGTGTTTGGGGGAGATGCTGCAGGACGTCGGCCTCCCTGAGGACAGTCCCACAGCCCTGGCCACGGTTCAGTGAAAATCATAGTATTTAGGAGGATGAGGAAAGGGGTTCAAAAATAAATCCTCACTTCCCAAATGGGGACGTCAAGAGTCAAAGTGGGGAAAATCAAGGAAAAGCACAAGAAATATGAAATTTTGTAGCACGAAGGTGAACGCGGACCCACAGGCCGAGATGGCCAACTGGAGATGAGTGGGAACAGGAGGGACGTCCAAGATAGGGGTGGGCAGAGGAGGTCGGCGTGTGGGGATGGCAATGTCTCTCTCTCTCTCTCTCTCTCTCACACACACACACTCGTGCACACACATGCGGAGCTACAGAGGCTCAGGTGTGAGACCCCAGACTTTGAGACTATAAAGTCCTGCAGATGTAAAACCGGTCATGTCTGCTACCTTTGTATTTAGAGGAACCTGCCCAGCAAGGACGGGCCATGTTCTGATCTAAGCTAAGGCCATGAGGTTCCTTTCCCCAGAACAACTGGAAGTAATGTTCAGCTCTGTACATGGAACTGCAGCGACCCCGAGGACAGGTGCTGACCAAGTTGCAATTTGAAGCCCCGCTGAGCTCAGAGTGCCGCGAGGCTGTGCACCTCAGGCCCAGTTCTGGAAGTTTCTCCTGCTCTGGCTCTGCCTCCCCTCTCACTGCCCCGAATCCCTTCTCCTGGAGGCTCCTGTCTTCTGCTCCCCACCCAAACTTTTTCTGAGCATTTTACCCCCATCCCGTGTCCTACTGCCCACTGTCCTGCAACCAGAGTGACTGCGGCTCTTCTTGGAGGACGTGGCCAGGGAGATTCAGACGCCTCCAGCAGGTTAGAAATGGGAGGCATCTGGGATGTTTATTGAAACATATTTTCTCATTTAAATAGCAGCATTTTATTATTAACTAATTTCTCATTATCGTAAACAAACGGATAATTTAGATGCTGTTCTTTTCATATAAACATTTTTGCAAATTATTCATACGGATTATTCCTACAAAAAAAAATCATTTTAAGACAAATGAATTCGTGCACAGTGAATCTGAAACTGAAACAGCTGGGGATTCTTAGCAAAGCTTGGAATGTCGTGCACAGAGACGAAGACGCCTGAGGTGATACAGGCTGACCGCCTTCAGGGTAGCTTCAGGCCTTCTGTAGGAAAACAGCAATGGCAAATAATAAAAAGAGAATGTAGAGCTCTTTAAAAAAGGAAAACCTAAAACAGTTAAGAAACGGTTGCTTGTTAAGTGGGACGAGTGACACCAGGTCTAGAGGTGGAGTCTGAGCAGGGGAGGGGGCTGTCAAGAGGGCCGGCGTCCCGAGGCCCCCATGTGACAGCACCTGCTCCAAGGCCTTGTCTGGTGTTTGGTGAGAAGTTTTGGGTTCTTTATATAATTGGATATTAGCCTCCGGTCGGAAGAGTGACGGTAGAGATCTTCTCCCACCCTGTGGGCTCTCGTTACTCTCCTAATCGTTTCGTGTTACTGTGCAGAAGCTTTTAGATTTTTCTTTTATCTTTTTTATTGGTACCAGGGATTGAACTCAGGGGCACTCAGCCACTGAACCATATCCTATCCCTATTTTGTATTTTACCTAGAGACATGTTCTCACTGAGTTGCTTAGGGCCTCGCCCTTGCTGAGGCTGGCTTTGAACTTGCAATCCTCCTGCCTCAGGCTCCTGAGCTGCTGGGATTACAGGCCTGTGCCTGACTAGACACTTTCAGTTTTGTGCAGCTCACTTATTGATTCTCGGTTTTATTTCTTGAGCTTTTGGGGTCTCGTTAAGGAAGTCGGTGCCTGCGTCTCTGTGTCCAAGGGTTGACTCTGTTTGCTTGTAGCACTTTCAAGTTTCTGGCCTAATTCCTAGGTCTTTGGTCCACTTTAAGTTGACTTTTGTGCAGGATGAAAGGGAACTAGTTCCATTCCGCTACGTGTGGATAACCAGTTGTCCAGGCACCATTTGTTACAAAGGCTGTGTTTTCTCCAACAGGTTTTTGGCCCTTTTGCCAAGGGCCAGGTGACTGTGTCTCGTGGGCTGGTCCCGTGTCTCCTATTCCTCGGTCTCAGTTCTGGTGTCAGTGCCATGCTGTTTTGTGATGGGACCTCTGTGGTGTGTTTTGAGAACAGGTATCGCGATGCCGCCAGCCCCTCTTTACTCAGAACTTTTTTGGCAGTTCTTCCAAATGAATTTTGGGACTGTTTTTTCTAGTTCTGGGAATTTTGTCATGGGTGTTTCAACGAGGATTGAGTAGAATCTGCATAATGCTTTGGTAGTAGGCCATTTTAACAATGCTGACTCTGCCTGTCCAAGAACATGGCGGGAGGCCTTCCATCTCCTGTTGCTCAAACTACGCAGACCTCTCTCAAAAGAAGACATGCAGAAGGTCAAAAAGAACACGAAGCAGCATTCACATCCTGGGCAATCAGGGAAAGGCACATCCAAGCTCCAATGAGTCTTGCTTCACTGCAGCCAGGACGGCAAGTCTCAAGGACATGGTTAACAATGGAGGCTGGCGAGGGTGTGGGAGGAAAGGTGAGCTTGTACACCGTCGTTGGGACTGCAGGTTGGGACAGCCACCCGGGAAGGAAGTATGGAGACTCCTCAAGAGAGAAGGGACGCAGCCTCCACATGACCCAGCTGTTCCGCTCCTTGGTATTTATCACAAGAACCCAAACCAGCAAGCTGTGGTGGCACATGCACTCTGAGGCCCACTGCAGCACCGTCCGCAGCGGCCAGCCGTGGGGCCAGCCCGGTGCCCGTCAACAGATGAACAGACGAGGAAAACGTGGTGTAGGGACACAGTGGAGTTTTACTCCACCCCAAAAGGGGATGAAAATATGGCCTTTTCTGGTCAATGGATGGAACTGGGGAACATCATGCTAGGAAAGTCAGGGAGGGAACATTTTCTCTCATACGTAAAAGAAGGTTTTAAAAGTCAGGGCAGGGGTCTAATGGAAACGGAAGGAGGAAGAGCAGAGAGGAGGAGAGGCCGGGAGGGCGGGAGAGGCCTGGGCTCAGACACGGAGCAGATTATCCCTGCTCCCAGTTCCCGTGTCTTTTCTGAGATTCTCTCTTTATCCTTTATATCCATTTCCCCCATAAAACCCTTTGACATTTATCTGGTATTTAAGCAGGCCTTCCCGAGTCTCACTGCCTCGCATGTCTAGCATTCGATGCTGTCCTGACGCCTGTGGGGGACACGCACACCCAGAATGGCCTCGGCTTTCCCTGAGGAGTGTTCAGCTTTGTCCCAGCAGGTCAGCTCCTGGGCGCTCCCCGGGAGCTTCTGCTAGGGATGAAAATATGCCCTCACCTGTGGGGCGCAGCCTCGATTCCTGCCTGAGTTCCTAACCTTAGGTCGTGGCCTCCTGGGTTTCACTTAAAACTGGAGTGTTCAGGAGACTCATTTCCTGTGGTGAGATTGGGCCTCTTCCTCTGCCTGTCCAACATGGGCACTGCTGAAGTCCCCAGAGCCTGGCTCTGCTGCAGGGAGCTGGGCACTGGCCCTTCTGCTTGAGCTGCTGCAAGGGGTTGGGCTGGGCTCTGAGGTCCTTCTGGCCACACCCCAGGAAGATGGCGTGGGCAGCCATGGGTGCACACCTCTGGGTGACACGCATGCCTCACATTTTCCAAGCGGGTGGGCTCAGCCATGGAGAAGCAGGGCAAAGGGGTTGGTTTCAGGGCAGCAGAGTGGGCAGGCGGCCACACTCCAGGCACCCCCTGCCACAGGCCCCCCTGGCCACGCCCTTCAGCTGCACTGGGGGTGTCAGGGTGAACAGCATGGGTATCCTCTCTGGGGAGAGTCCCTTGCCTGCCCCCACCCTGAGCCCCTGCAGCCAAGTGTAGCTGCCCCAGTGCAGGCCTCACCTGCCCCTGGGGCTGCCCTCCGTGCAGGGGAGCTTGAGACGCTCAGGGCATGTGTACCCCATCCTGCCTGCGGTTGGCCACTCCTAGGGATGGGATGTGGTCATTCTAATGGTTTGTTTATAGCTTCTAATTGTTAGGGGCAGGTGGGTTTTGTCTGGTACAGACCTTGTGCCATCATCAAAGCCGGAAAAAAAGGATGTTCAGACATAAAACGGGGGTGCCCACGGTCACCACGTGGGTTTCATGTTGCGCTGGAGAGCCCGGCAGGTGAGGAAGGGGGGACAAGAGAAGGGCCGGGGGGATGAGGGCAAAGAAGCAGAACTTGACGTATCTGCAGACGATCTGAAAACACCAAGTGGTTCATAGAAGAAATTTTAATTAACATAAAAGAGGTTAGGAAGAGTGCTAGGTATTAGAGCAATTCTTAAATATATTGCTTCCTGTGCATTAGCTTCAGGTCTCTTAAATTATATTTTGGGAACAATACAAATTTGTCTCAGAGTCCAAGCAAATTTGTATCCCAGTTTTTTTGTTTTTAAATATTTTTTAGTTGTCGATGGACTTTTTGTTTGTTTGTTTGTTTATTTGTCTGTGGTGCTAAGGATCGAACCAGTGCCTCAGCAGGTGAGGCGCATGCTCTGCAGCGGAGCCCCAGCCCAGCCCCTGCACCCCGGTTCTTGTCCCTGTTTCTTGACATTTTCTGGTTTTACTACCAGAAGAGCCTTGGCTGGAGGAGAAGGGCGAACTTGAGGCTCAGGCAGAGGGAAGGGACAGGCCCCATGGTAGCCTGGGCCTGCTGGGACAGAGGGAAGGAAGCTAAGGGAGCCCACAGGGGCCCCGGTGGCCACCTTCACCGCCGTGCACCCGGCCACAGTGAGCACCTGGGCGTGTGGAGCAAGTCTGTCTGGTGCATCCTGGAGGACTTACCTGGCCGCTGCTTAAACACTTGGAGGACCCACGCAGGGGAGACTGGCTCAACCGCCCGCAGCTCTGCACGAGCTGGGCCCTCTCAGGACGCGGGGATCTTGCTGCGGACTCTGCTACAGGCTGGGTGAAGCCTGCAGAGGGCTCTAGAGGGGGTCGAGCAGGCAGGAGCTGGGCTTTGGCCTTCACAGCACAGACGGGAGAGAACCAGATAGTAACATGGTCGCGGGGCCTCTGGCTGGCCCAGGACTGTGGCCTCCTGTGTTCGTGCCCTGGTGCCCACACGGAGCTGAGGCTTGCTGGGCCAGCTGTGGGATAGGGAGCAAGTGTGGCTGAGACGTCAAGGAGAAGGACCTGGGGACAGGTTAGCTCGTGGCTGGCCCTCGGGTCAGGCTCTGGGGGAGGCCAGCCGTCACGTCATAGGGAGACGAGGGCCAGTGGAGGAAGCGGTCTTGCCAGTGTCCCCATTAGCCACATGAGCAGGCCCGTGGGAAGCCTGACCACCAGCTGTGGCTGACCTTCATAGGGGTCTCCAGCTCCAGCCGACAGCAGACCGAAGCCCACAAGATACTCTGAGCTAGAGTCCCCAATGCCGCTTCCAAATTCCTGACCCAGGGTAACTAGGAGGCAGCCATTTACGATGGTCATTTTGAGCCGCCAGGATTTGGTGGACTTGCTACATCAGGCTTGTGGAGTCTCACTCCCTTCCTCTTGGCTCTAATGATTTTGGACTTGACCCCCCCCCGCCTTGATGTGGCACCTGGGACAAGTGTCCCGGGGAGAGTCCAGGTGCAGGGAGTTCCTGAAGCTGTGGAGGCTGTGCTGAGCAGGACGGAGGCCAGCATGCCCTGGAGGATCTCCTCCAAGTCACCCGCTGCCCTCCTGCCAGCTGGCCCGGTGCAGCGCGGTGACTTCTAAGTGACAGAAGTCGGTCCAAGGCCGGTGGCCTGGCCCTTCCATCTCTTTCCCTTCCTCTGCTGGAGTTGTCTGCTCTGTTCAGCAGAGGGCAGTGCAGCGCCCCGAGCTGCATGGACGCCCTGAGCTGAGGCTCTGTTGTCTGGGGATGGCGGCTGCTCACCGGAAGCCCTGGGCCTCCGTGTGACACAGCTGCATCCTCCTGAGGCCACGTGCTTGTGCGTGTAGACACGGGGGACCCGCCTCGTCTCGATAATGGCACACTTACGAGGCCCCGAAAGCCCAGGACGATGGAATCTACTTTCTTCCTGATTTCCAGGGGTCACCAAAAGGAGGCTGTCACAGAGGCACTCTGAGATCTGAGAAGGACGCTGAGGCCTTTGCTGTCGGGTGGATGGACCTCGCCACAGGCTGAGTGGAGGAGCCGGTCACAGGGCCCCATGGCTTCTGTTTCTATTAACTGTCCAGAATTGGCGAAGTCAGACACAGGAAGTGCATGTTGGTCACCCAGGGCTGGGAGGGTGACAGCTGCTGTGGAGTCTCTCTTGGGGTGATGAAAAATGTCTTGAAATAGGTTCTGGTGACACTTGTGAATTCTGTGACGGCTGAAAACCCCGGGATCGTACACCTTGGACCCGTGGACTGCATCTCAAAGCTGCATGGGAACAATCGTGTCAGCTAAACTTTCACATTGACCTTGTTATCTTATGGTTCAGCCTCTGAGCATCCGTCGGTCACCTGAGGAGACGAAGGCTCTCCACGGAGGGACCACACCACTGCCATGGGTGCTGTGTGGCGCGTGCGGGGAACCGCCGTGGAGACGTGGCTGAGTGCATCTCACCGTTCAGCCAGCTTGTCGTGTCTGTGATGGGCTGCGGTCCCCATGCACAGATAGTAGCCAGCGGGGGACACAGCCAGTGTGCTCACTGGAATCACTGGGCCCACTGGGGGCCACGGGCTCCCAGCCCTCCCGTGTGAACCAGGGTCAATGACAGCCGTGGCTGTGAGGAGCTGCAGGTGTGAGGAGCCTAGTGTCACACAGTGGCTCAGATTTGCTCCCAGCTCTGGCTCATCCTGCATCTGAGATCTGCAGCAGCAAGGATCCCAGTACCACAGGGCAGAATAGGGCCATTCTTGGGGACAGGGCCATCCTTGGGGACGGACCCCTGGTAGGTGGTCAGGGCTTGGCTCTAGGACCTCTGTTCCTGGGCTTGACCAGGGTCACCCCTGAGTCCTCTGGTGCTGAGTGTCCCACACTGAGCCTCATGGGACCCTGAGGAGACCTGCGGGTGGTCAAGGTCCCAGGTGCTGCTGGCTTGTGCCCTGGAGACCATGGCAGCCCAGCCACTGCGGCCAGCAGAGGAGGTGTTGGGCTCTGCCATCTCTCCTGCCTGCTCCCTGCTGTTTGCTGGAGTATGACTTGGAAGGCTGTGGTCACCTCCCCGAGCCCAGCCTCTGTGCCCGACCAGAGAGAGAGACAGAGGGACGGGAGACGGGCTGGGGCGGGAAGGCCCTGGAGAGCTGACGTGGGGCCTCTGGTTGGCCGCCACAGGTCCTGGTCTTAGTCAAGGGTGCAGTCTGCCCTCCTGTGACATCTGCAAGAAAGAACAAGGCACGGGGCGTCTTAGATGGCCGGCGGCCGGATGCCGTCACAGTGCTCGCTATTTGTGGAGAAAACGACGTGTTCTTTCCGGGGCCTCTGGTGGCTTAGTGACAGTGAAGCCATGCAGGGTAGGCACAGCAGCTCTCTACTCACCTCCCCGTCTCCCACTCCCCTCCCCGTCATCCACTCACCTCCCCGACACACACTCACCTCCCTGTTACCCACTCACCTCCCCAACACCCACTCACCTCCCCAGGCAGCTCCCTGCACAGAGCAGGGCGTGGCTGGAAGAGGCAGTCGTGGCTGCACACAATCGGCCTGAAGACCCACCAGGCAGAGAAAGAAACCCAGGTTCAGAGAAGTCGGATACCATGTCCAGGGCAGCACAGCTGGTAGCGACAAAGTGAGATGAAAACCAATATGAGTGACCTCGTACCACCTGAGTCCTGGTACCACCTGTGTCCTGGTACCGCCTGCCTTTCCCCGAGGTCTGGCAGCACTTCCCGCCCTCCCAGGTTCTGTTGCTTTGTTCGGTTGGAACCCGGCCCAGTGGAGGTGATACTGTAAACAACAGTGTTCTCCTGCCCAAACCCCAAGCCCCTGGGGCTCTTGGTTAGATCCATGCAGAATTCACACTGTGGACGAAGCCATTTCTGGAGGACTGTGGCCCTCCACCCATGAGGGAGGTTTCTCTGTTGGTGAGGAGAAGGTGTGGTCTCTGTTCAAGTCTTTCTTCAGTCCTACACGCCATTAAAGACTGTTTTTGTGTGTATGTGTGCACTAGGGGTTGAACCCGGGGCACTTAACCACTGAGCCACATCCCCAGTCAATTTTTTATTTTGAGACAGGGTCTTGATAAGTTGGTTAGGGACTCAGTACGTTGTTGAGTCTGGCTTTGAACCTGTGATCCTCCTGCCTCAGCCTCCCGAGTCACTGGAATTACAGGCGTGTGCCACCGTGCCTGGCTTAAAAGTTTTATATGCAATTTCTTTGTCTAAAAAGCAAAGTCCCAGAAGAGAGTAAATTTTACCAGGATGGTGGCCACGGGCCTGTCCAGAGAGCCTGGGCTTGGAGGCAGGATGCCTGGCCTCTTGCATCTGGTACCCAAGATGTACGAGGAGGATGTTGGGGTGTGTCACAGGTGCCCTGGAACTGAGTGCTGCGCGAAGCTCTGGATGTGGCTAGACTGCCAGCACAGAGGCCTGGGACCGGCTCCAGGATGCAGAGCGGTACCTCCACGGGCTGGACTGTCCGGGCCTAGTCCTCACACTGCTTAGGACACAGACTGTAGCTCCAGGGAAACCCCACGACAGAGACGAGTATGGAAGTGAAATGCTCTGAGCTCTGCTTCCTACGCCTGCCAGGAAGGCTGGCCGCAGGTGCCCGGCCAGCGTCTGGAGCTGCGTTAGAGCCGCGGGGTCTTTTTGTCAAGGAGGATGGTTTCTTGTTCTTTTTCTGTGTTTCCAACGAGAGGAAGCCTTCTGAGCTGTCCTCAGGGCAGCACTGGAGAGGGCTTCAGACCCTCCTGCCCGCCCCTTCGCACTGCACTGTGGAGTGGCCAGTGTGCTTGGTGGCCCAGCAATCTTGACCAGGCTGGGGGCTGCTCAGGGGAAGATGCGCCCCTCATCTGTCCTGGCTGAGTGCCTCATCAGTGGGCCCCCCACTGCTGGCTGCCGGAAGCCAGCACAGTGGTCAGGGCAGAGGTCAGGGCAGCGGTCAGTTTGAGAAGGAACTGGGCACATGGCTCAGGCCTGCAGTGCTGCCTGGTTCAGGCTTGCCCTCTGACATTCAGCAAGAGCCTGTGCTGTGGGGTCCTGAGGTGGCCCTTAATGATGTGAGCGTCTGCCCTCCGTGGTCTTGAGTGTGTTCTCCATGCAGCATGATCTTGAGAGAGGGGCGCAGCCTGAGCCTCCCAGCCTGCAGCCATCCCCGGGGCTGGCCCTGGAGCTCAGGTCTGCTCTCAGCTGCCTGGCCTCTCTCCTACCGAAGCCCTGATCTGGATGCCCATGGGAAGCCCCTGCTCCAGGCTGTTCCGACTGCCAGCTTCATCACCTCCTCTTGGGCCTCCGCTAGTGCCCACTGGTCCTCCCTGTTCACACTGATCCCTCCAGCTTGCCCTCACCTGCATCAAGGGCAAGTCAGGGTGCCTCCTCTCTGTGGTGACCAAGAGCATGGTACCCAACACGTGCATGCATGGGGGCGGAGTGTCCCTTGGTGTCCCCAGATGGTGAGCCTGTACGTCTCTTTATGGAATCAAAGTGAGTGTTGCCCAGGAGCATCATGCGATGTGAGTTAAAGTGGCCCTGAGGCAGATTCATGGAGAAGGCTGCTGTCATGGCGCACAGTAGGTGGTCAGTGAGCACTTGAGTGAATGGTGAAGGAAGGAATTTAAGGGAAGATAAGTAGTGATAATATAAAATTTTAAAACATTAAATTTATTTTTAAAACATTTATAGACCTACATACAGTGGAACAATGGAACAGCGTTTACTGTGAAGGGCACCAGCAGATGGCCCACGGACTCATGGGGTCGTCACTGTAGCACCCGGGCCGAGAATCCCACCCTAGCTGTTCCTACATCTGCATCTGTCCAGTGACAGTTAACATCCCAATGAAGCAAAATGACCACAAATCAACCTAGTTAATGGGCCAAGTGCTGGGGCACAGCACCACTTTAACTTTCCAAATTCAATTTTTACATTTAAATGAAATTTAAAGATTTAAAAAAATGTTTTAATTAAAATAATGAAAAAATGCCAAATAATTCTGTGATGGCTTATGTCACAACTGTTGGTGATAAATTAAAAAATGGTGGCACAGATATGAAGCTATTGCCTATCCTGCAGACCCAGCATGTGGCCGCCTGTTTTGTTCCCATCAGGAAAGTGTGGACTTCCACTCCTGGCCAAGGTGGACATAAGGATCAGATTCACAGTTCAGCCTTAATCCCCCTCCCCCAAACAGAAAATATGAAAAAGTTTCAAAACACTGAGCACCAGAAAAAAAAAAGGACATCAGTTCCCAGTAGATGAAAAGCAAATGAGGTTATCCACAGATGGCCAGCTCACTCCTGAGGGAGCATTCTGAGTGTTGCAAGGATGGGAAGAGAGCTAGGAAGCCCCTTGAACTGAGGAGAGCTAGCCAGTAGTTAGGGGGAGGTGAATGCAGCTAAAATTCAAAGGAATGAGCACAGTGAGGAGGAGGAGCACAGAGGAATTATGAGATCTGCACAGGTAGCCTTCAACTGTTCAGCTGCGGGTGGGTTAGTGCCTGGATACAAAAGAACCACTCGAAGCCAGGGAAAGAGACACCCAAAAGAACTGGAGGTAATGAGCTGGGCACTCACACAGAACAGGGAATCTCAGGATTAGAGGCTCTTGGGAAGGAGTTCACAGGTCTTCCCTCAGTAGGAGAATAATAACTCTGGAGTAATTGTTGCTGTGATCTCACATTAAAAAAAATCTTAAAATCAAGACCCAAGTCAATAAAACAATTTACAAATTAATTGTGTGCCATAAAGGATCATCACGAATATATAAATTTTAAAAGGAGCCAGCACCCAACCAGGTAAAATTCATAATGTCTGGCATCCACAAAAAAAAAAAAAAAATGGCCAAGCAAGCAAAGAATCATGAAAGTAAGACCCACCATGAGTAGAAAATACCAATAAAAAACCCAACCCAGAATCAACTAGGAACTTAGAATTATCAGATAGGACATGGAAGCAAGTACTGCAACTACTGCAACTGTAGTTCACAGGTTCAAAGTTTAAAAAAAGATACACAGGAGATTGAAAATCCAGAGTATCTAAGCTGAAGAATATACAGGATGAGGTTAATGGCAAATTAGACATTTCATGATAAAATGTTAGTGAACTCAAAGATAATTATCAAAAGTGGAACAATGAAAAAATTGAAAAAAATAACACCATCAATAAAATGTTAGGACAACTTCAAGCAATAAATGTATGTAATTGGAGTCCATGAAGGAGAGAAGTGGGTGTGGAAAAATAATGAAGAAATAATGATTGAGACTATCTAAATTTGATGAAAACTTTAACTCATAGATCCAAGAAGCTCAATAAATCCAAAGCCAAGAAACATGGGGGATGGGTATGAAGAAAGAAACTATTGCAAGGCATATCATTATCAAACTGCTCAAAACCAGGGCAAAGGAGAGAATCCTAAAAGTGTTCAGACTGAAAAGGTCATGTTGCAAATAAAAGAACAAGAGAAGGGTGGCAGCGGATTCCTTATTAGGGACAATGCAGGTAAGAAGACAGTGGAACATCATCTAAAACACTAAGACAGCAAAGTCCTTCACAATACATGTCTATCGTCAGCAAAAATATCTTCCAAAAATGAAAATGAAGAGAACAGTTCCTGGGACATGGAAAACTGAAAGAATCACCAGCAAATCCCCAATACATGACATGTTCAAGGAATTCCTTCAGGCAGAAAGAAAACGATAATTGGAGGAGATATGAATTTGGAAAGCAAATGAAAAGCACTGGAAATGGTGGATTCCCAAGTGCACATATGATATTTTCCTGTTATTTAAAACATCTTTAAAGTATATTGATGATCCGACCAAGAATAGCAATAATGTAGTATTGGGTTTATAACAGGGAGAAGCAGCATCCATGACAACAGTGCCGCTGTCTGGGGGACAGTGGAAGACTGCTGATGTGACGCCCTCGTGGGTCAGATCCTATGGTCCCACTTGAAGGCAGGCTGTCTTGAATAAAATGCATTCTATGAACTCTGCACTAACCACTGACAAAACAAAGCCAATAAAGGGGGTAAAGATGGAGTCATAGAAAAATTTGTTAATGCAAAAGAAAGTAGGGAAAAGAGACCAAAAAATAGATGAGGAAAAAAGAGAAAACAAACACTAAGATGATAGACTTCAGACTAATCATATAATTATCACACTAAATGTAAATGGCTCAAACACTTCCCCCCAAAAGGCAAAGAATTTCAGTTTAGATTTTGAAAAATGCATTATATTAAAAATAAAAAAAACCAAATAGGTTAAAAGTAAATGATGTCAACACTAACAAAACTGAAGAGTCTATGTTAATACCATACAAGTAGATTTCAGAGCAGAGACTATGCCCAGAGCCTAAAAAAGGTGATTTCACAATAATGAAGATGTTGCTTTATCATGAGGACATAATGGTTCTACATGTTGATGCAGCTAATAATAAAGCTTCAAACACCTAGAATTGGACAAATTCACAATTATAACAGGATTTAAATACTCCATCTCAATATTTGAGGAAACAGAAAATAAATATATCAAGTTTGAGCAACACTATCTACCAAGTTAATTTAAATGACATTTATAAGATATAAGTCTCAATAAATTTTAAAGAATCCAAGACACAGGCATACATTCTCTGATGACAGTGGAATTAATTAGAGCTCAACTAAATTCTAAGTAACAAAAAGACCTCCTGAAAAGTCCCCAAATATTTGAAAACCTAATAACATAGTTTTAAATAATTCATAGACCAAAAATATCAGAATAAAATTAGAAATTATTTAGAACTGAATAAAAAAAAGTCAAAATACAACACATCAAAGTTCACAGGATGCCACCAAAAAGTATTTAGCACTAAATCCTTTATTAGATGAGAAAGGAATTAAACCAACAGCCTAACTTCCACCCTGAGATACTGGATGGTGAAGGGCAAAGACACCCAAAGCAAGTTGAGAACAAGGATATGACAGGGCTGGGGACACAGCTCCGGTGGCAGAGAGCTGGCCTCACGTGCACAAGGCCCTGGGTTCAATCCCCAGCACCACAGGGACTGACGGCAAAGAGTCTGTGAAACAGGAAACAGAACAGAGAACAACAGTTACTCAAAAGTCTGTTCTTTAATAAGATTAATGACAGACATTTGGGCAGACTTCAAGGAGAGGAAGAGAGGGGACACCTACTGCCAACCCAGGACAAGAAAGCCGCCTTCCTCAGACCTGCCTGTCTTGGATGGACGGCAGGAATACAGTGGACAGCTGTTCTGGCCAGGGATCCCAAGATGTGAGCGCAGCAGCAAATTCCCTGTGAGACACGATTTCCAAAGCTCCCTTCAGAAGAAAGAGCCCTGTGTCCAGTGAGGAAATGGAGTTTGTGGTTTAAAACCTCCACACAGACGTTCTAGGTCCAGCACCGTCACTGCTGGGTTCTGTCAAACATTCGGAGGGGAAATAATATCAATGCCACAAACTCTTCCAGAAAATTGAAAAGGAGGAACTCTTCCAGTTTACTGCCCTAAAACCCAAACAAGATGACGAAGAAGAAACACTGTGATCGCCCAAGGTCCCTCGTGCATAGAGACAGACGTAGAAGTTCTACAAGGAAATCAGCCCAAGATGTCCAACAATGCATGTGAGGAAGATGGACCATTCTGAACAGATGGGGTTTGTCCAGGAGGTGGGGCTGGCTTGACATGAGGCCTAACCCTGTGGTTCCACCCTGGTGGATAGACCGTGGCCCACCCAACTCCTGCCCCTGCCTGAAGGCTGCTCAGAACACAAGGCAGAGTGCGGCCCTCGACCTGAGGAAGTTTTGTCTTTCTTCCAGGGACTCAGGACAAGAAGAGAATGCATGCTCATGTTCCATCCAATGCTCTCCTGGAGTTTCCAGCCAGAGCAAGGAGATGGTAGAAAGAAATAGAAGGCAGCCATAATAGGAAGAAAAAAGTTACCAACGAATGCCACCGATTTCAGGATTTGTTATAAACATCAGTGACTAAGATAATATGTTATCAGCATAAAAGATGACACTAGAAAGTCCACATCCACACACATATGGACAGTGTTCAAACCGGCAACTCCGTGGAGAGAGGCTAGTCTATGCAGTAAGAGTGCCGTGGCCATTGCAATCTATGCATATGCAAAAAGGAACTTCAATTTGTCCCTTAGATCATGTGCAAAATTAACTCAGATTGTATCTAAGACCTAAGTATACAACCCCAAACGATAGCATTTCTGGAAGAAAATATAGGCAAAAACCTTTGTGACCTTGTGCTAAGCAAAAACTTATCCAAATACGAAAGTATGATATATATGTAGGTACAAATGAATGAATTAGAGTTCATTGGAACAAACTCATCCGTCTATAAGATCCTGTTACATGAATGAAAAGACAAATCACGAAAACATTTGTGAGAGGAAATATTTGCAAATTCCATGTTACAAGTCTTGTATCCAGAACACACAATGGAATTCCAGAACCCAGAGTAACAAACAACCCCCTAAATGGGTAAAATCCACGCCCACATGATTTCAAGGGGCTCACCTGCGTGACCAACGCACTCATGGCACAGGACACACAGGCTGGAACTGCAGGCATCCCCACGATGTGGCCATGGCCGAAGGCATCTGCCAAGGGTCCTGCATGGGACGCTTGGACCCTGTTGGGGCTGTGGAGGGGTGGTGAGCCTTTGGAAGTAAGGCTTGGTGCAAGGGGGTCAGGTCACTAGGGCACTGCCCTGTGTCAGCTCTGCCTTGCAGAGTGAGTTCCTTCCTGCCAGGGCAGGTCGCTATGAAGGAGCAAGGCTGTCCTCTCCTGGCTCCTGGCTTCCTGGCTACTGTGCAGCTCCTCCCCAGCATCAGGATAGGGTGCTGAGTGTCCTTGCCAGTGAGGCCGAGGTGGGCTGGGACGGGCTCAGGCATCTACAGCTCTATGGTCCTCCCTGGGTCAGATCATCCCTGGCTCCGTGGGTCCTCCCCAAGTCAGAGTCCTCCCTGGGTCATCCCTGGCTCTGTGGGTCCTCCCCAAGTCGGTGTCCTCCCTGGGTCATCCATGGCTCTATGGTCCTCCCTGAGTCGGTGTCCTCCCTGCAGGCTGTGTGGGCATTCAACAGCTGGCTGCTGTGGGTCCTGGACACTCCCTTGAGCTGCTTCATAGCCCACTGGCTGAAGCAGGAGAATAGAGTCCTGGGAGCGAAGGGCAGAGGGCAGGCCAGGATGTGTCTTTGCTGGCCTCACAACCTGTCATGGACCATCAGCTCAGGGGCGGTGCAGTTAATTGTCAGCCTGATGATTATTTTTTTCTGGTGAAGACGCAGCTATTTCTGGCTGGTAGAAAAGGAAACTTGAATGTTACGGTTGTATTGCAGGGTAAGAACTTTGATCCTGCATCTGACCTGGCAACGTTACTCTAAAGTTTTTTAATAAACCTACAAACGTCCGGTTCCTAAGTGCTTCGGGAATCAGGTCAGATCTTGGGAACTCCTTTCCCAGCTCAGAGTCTTTCATGGCTGAGTTAATTCACCTCTGCTTGCACTCGTTCCTGCAGAGGCTGCCTATGAGCTCTTTAAAGGCCCCTCTGAGGCTGGTGGAGCAGCACTGGACCCTGTGAAGGAGCCAGCGTGGGGACTGGGAGTCTGCAGCCTTCCTCAGCCTCAGCCTCGGGCAGCCTCACTGAGGAGGGCCGGGACCCTGGAGACTGTAGGAAATGTTGTGGGAGGGTTAGTCGTGGAGAATCGCGATTCAGATGGGCACCTTGGTGGCTTTGGCGATGGCAGGCTGAGCAGCCCTAGGGCTGGGGTGCGACCCAGGTGAGCACCGTGTTTGGCTGGGGCCAGGGACAAGCAGGAGGAGTCCCTGCAGCAGGGAGCGGTGGGCCAGAGCAGGTGGTGACGGGTTCTGCAGTTTGAACCTACCTCCTGCCAGCTCCCAGGGGCCCCCCGGAGTCCCTCGCTGGCCAGATGGCCCCTCCGCTTCTCATCCTTGTCCACCCCACTGGCTTCCCTCCATTCCCGGGTCAGGCTGTCCCCTGGGTGGGGTGTCCCAGACCCTCACAGTCTAGGGTCCCTTTCATTTTACTGTGGCTCAGAGGGAGGGAGGGACGAGAGGCCTGGGAGTCAGAGAAGAGAAGGCCCAGGCTCTGTGGAAGCGTGAGCTCTCTTTCTGTTTCTGTGACCATCTCACACTACATTGAAGAATAAATCAGGCGTCTTCTGTCGAAAGTGTTAATATCCTGCCCGCAGACCTCAGTGATCCCCAGGAAGAGCCACGTCCTCCTGCTGGCATAATTTTGGGGCTTTATTATGCTGGAAGAGAGTCTGTCTCTCTCCTTTGACTGTGACATTACCAAACCCCCATCTGTGGCTCTTGCCTCGGGAGCTGTTTTTGACTCCCACTTCTCATTCCCCCTGGATGCAGCAGTCAGGGGTGAAGGCAGGTGGGCAGGTGTCCGTTCTGGTACCAGTGGGCACAGGCCACAAGATACAGGGGCAACTCAGGGCTGGGAGCCCCAAGGCACAGGCAGTGCAGGAGGTCACCTCTGGAGCCTGCCACAGGGGCACATAGGACACAGCCCTGAGCTCGAAAGCATACTGTCTGTGTGTATCTGGGAGCAGAGACCAGGGGATGGCGACACCGCTGAGCCTGCGAGGTGAGGCAAGGTCTGTCAGGGCCATGAAGAGCAAGCTGGTTACCAGGAGTCCCCTCTCCCCCACACTCTGCAGGGACCAGAAGGAGCCACCCGAGAGCCTCCGTGTTTGTCGAGGATGTGTGTCTGAAGTCTTGGCTGGATGGAGAGTCCCTGTGGGTCCTGAGGAGCTGGGGGCTTCTGGGTTGACTCAGGTGGAACCGCCCCGATTGCTGTTGGGAGATTCTCAGGTGGACTGTTGGTCCCATCCTGGAACATAGGACATAGGTGGTCTCTGCTTTTAGCACCTTCCCCAAGGACCAGGCTGTGGGTCACCCAAGGACCCATCAGCCATCCCAGCAGTGCCTGACTCCCCGGTGGCCGAGGAGCAGGCTGGAGCATCGCTCTAACTTCCCATGGCCGGAGTTGCTCGGCCCACAGTTGGCCTGGGCAGCTACGCTCAGCATCTAGAGTGGGTTTTGCTCTTCCAAGTTCCACGAACTGTCTCAGTGGGCTTAACAACCCCAAGAAAGGTTTCTGCAGGACTTAGTGGGACGTGCCCCACGCGGGGAAATCTCGGAATGTAGAGATGGCATGTGAGAGGGGTCAGCTGTGGACTGCCCTCAGGGTGCATGCGTCTGTCATGGCAAAATAAACCTGAGGGAGGGCTTCTTACCATCAAGAGGCGTTAGATGAAAGAGTGACAGTGGGGTCAGGCCAGTGCTGGTGCTCAGGGACGCACGCCTGTGTCCACAGGAAGGAAGAGGCCCCCGTTTGCCAGCCTGCCGTGCGGCTCTGTCATCTAGGGCGCCCTGAGTTCCCCAAGCTGGTCCCCCTGGAGCCTGGCTCCCAGGAAGACGCAATTGTTTACTGTCCACCATTCTGTGAGGGTCCCTGCAGGGTCCCCGTCTGAGAGATGGAGGTCATTGCACGCACCTCATGCCGCGGATGTGGGAACTAAACGCACTTCACCGAGCACAAGGGCAGGGTGCTGGCAGGGTGCCGTTATTGTAGTGACGATGGTTGATAAGGACGTGGGACTGCCCGAGACACGTGTGATGACAGAAGCTGAACCGAGGAGGGCAGGGACAAGGCTCTCTTTGTCTGCGGACGTCTGGATGGAGGGAGGACCCACGTGGCAAGTCCTGACTGGAGCATGTCCCAGATACATCTGAACATGGCCACGTGGCTGTGAGTCTGTCCTTTTGAGGGCCGCCATTTTGCAGCATTCTGGGGTGCGCCAGAGTCACCGAATGTCTGCGCCTGAACCACCACCTCCTGGGTGGCTTGCTCTCCCTCCTAGGCCGCTCCTCGGCGAGCCTTGCTCTCCTGCTGGTCCCGTGTCCAGCCACCTGGACCTCAGCTTCCTTAGCGGGGGCTGCAGGGCTTCTCTTGACCGCCTCACCATGTCAGTCTCTGAAAGCCTCCACACAGAGTCCGACTGAAGATTGGGGGACACAAAGGGACAGCCACCGAGAAGGGGATCATGATAAACCACTTGCTCCATCTGACTGTCACCAAAGTGTGGGACAGGGTGGGGGTTGGAACAAGAATGGAAAATCCCCACGAAGGTCCACTATGGACTTGATGTTTTTTGTGTCACCATCCTGCTGTCCAAGGTCAGGGGTCTCTGGAGTCCGCCTGGATCTTCGCCCAATACCTGGGGCTGGTAGGGGAGGTGGAGATGCTGGCCTGGCGTGAGGAGGATCTGGCTTCAGGAAATGAAAAGCCAGGATCCATCCTGACCCCGGGGCTGCTCTCGTCTCAGGTCCTTCCTTCCTTAGGGGAAGCCTTTCCTGGAGTCCGGATCCGATGCTCTGGACGGCACAGAGGGAGGCTCCCAGGGACCGTCTGGGCAGGCGTTGTCGTCCAGCAGAGCAACCCAGGAACGGTCTTCCTCTCCACGTCAAGCCCTCGGAGCCTCGCCGGGCAGGGGCTGAGTGAAGAGTTCTCTCCACCACACACAGGCGGCCGGCCATCTCGTGGAGGCAGGAGCACTGTGGTGTGCACATGGACCTGGGTTTGACCTGCAGAGGTTCCCCACCAGTGACCAATGTGCGGAGCCGCCATATGGCAGAACTGTGGGGAGTACAGTCCTGAACAGTGCTTCTTGCTGAACAGCTTCTGTAAGAATCATGATAGACTACACTAAACAGGAGTGGCGTTTGCGTTGCCTAATCATTTGCAAAGTAATATCAGTCCCACGTCATACGGGACCCAGCAAAGAGGCGCCTCCCTGTTCTTGGCTACACAAAGACCCAGGGGTTCCACGTCACTCTTTCTGTCTTCTGGGTCCTGTTACGCTTCCCATGTCCACCTTCCCGTCTCTCAGGACAGGAGGAGGACCAAGGAGCATCGGCTTCTTTTGCACAACTTCCCTGGGTGGAGGGCATGTGGGAGGTGGACCTCAGAGATGCCACTGTGCTGTTCCCACAGGTCTGGATCCAGCAATCTCAGGCCTCCTCCCTGACGTCACGACACCCCTCCTCCCTCTGAGCCACTTCTAGGAATTCTTGGAGCCGCTGATAGAAATGGTCGTCGGCTGACAAAGGCCTTTACCTGCTGGGGATGTTCTGCTTTTACACCTGGAAAAGGAGGCAGGGTTTGGTCTCAGCCTCGGAGGCAGCCTGTCCACGCAGGTGCCCAGCACGCGGAGGCCCAGCCTCTGTTCCTGTGCTGTCCAGGAGAGGTTCTGCGGGAGGGGCTCTGAGCTATCACCAGGTGGTGGCTGTGGTCGGGTGGCAGGAAGGAGTGGCTGGGGGAGTGGGGCTTTTGCTAGGGTCTTGCTGGCGACTAACAGGAATAAACATAACAGTGTGGCCCTGGATGGTGGCATTTTGGGTCCCCTCTCGTGCTTTCTCATGTCCTGTGATGGGCACACAAGTTGGGTGTGAGCTAACAAAGACTGGCCAGGGCAGAGGTTGAGTCCCACCTTCGAGTGACCAGGACTCTGTCTGAGCTCGTGTGAATCATGCAGGGGTCTTTGGGTTGGGGGAGGTAAGTGGGTCTTTGGGTGTCCGGCAGCCCCACCTCTGCCCTGCTTTAGTCTCCCTGGGGGGCTCCTGTCCCAGGGCCAGAGGGAGCCGCTGCAGGGCGGCTGGCGGTGTTCACAGCTGGCTGGCTGCTTTGCTGGCCTTCACAGCCTCCAGGACCTCACAGCCTGGCTGCAGCACTTCCTTCACAGTGGGCTTTGGGTGTTCGGAGCCCCGACCCAGGGCCGAGGACATGCCCCCTCCCCTCCTGCCCAGCTTCACACGTCCCTGCCCTCGGCTTGGGTACTTGTTTTCCTAGAAGCCTGCGATGCGCGTGCTGAGTTGGGCATCCTCTTGGCCTAGAAGATGCAGAAAGGAGGTTAGGACTCTGCTCATGGGGAGGTGGCCTTGGGGAGTGACAGCAAGGGAGACAGCACTGCGGTCAGTACAGTGTTCAGGGCACATGCTGGGCTGTCTCCACTCGAACAGATGGGGGTGGCTGGCCAGCTGTGCTAGTGCCCAAGGTCAGGTGGGCGACAGGCCATCCATCAAGCTGTGCGTGAGCTGCTCACCACCTCCAGGAAGTTCACCTGGGCAGGCTCCTGGCCTCCCAGTCTGCTGTGTCCTCCAGCAAGCACCTGAGAACATGACATCCACGCAGTCCACCGTGTCCAGCTTCAGGGGGGCTGCTCAGGCCCAGGGTGTGGTGCTCGGGGAACCAGTTTTCACCCTCCATCTGCCCATGTCGTGCCCTGGGTGGTTGTGGCCTTTTGCAGAGCTCAGGGTGCAACCTCCCCCCAGGCGGGCAGCAGAGGCGGGCACGGAGGGAGACCCTGAGAGAGGACGTGCTGTGGTCCCACACCTGGGGCAGTTCCTGCTACTTGCAAATCCCCCGAAGCCTGAACCTCACGCCAGGGAGCCGAGCCCAGGTTCAGGGGGATTCGGGAAGAAAGCACTGTCCCAGGGGAGGGAAAGCAAGGCCTCTGGGGACATTGGACAGGTCACAGCCACAGGTCAGTGTGTCGCAGAGGCTGGCCGCGAGGAGCCTGGGCCGGTCACAGGAGCTGTGGCCTTGGTGGAGACTTTGCCAAGGTCCGTACGTGTATTATTCTGACGTAGAAGACGACTATATGCACTTACTGAGCAGACTGTCCCCATCCCAGGCCACTCGTGGCTATGTAGGGTGTTGGCCTCTTATTGGAACTTCACAGGTGTGAGTCTGACACTTGGTGTCTTACACACGGGAGCTCAGTTCACGCTGTTAGTCGGAGATGTGTCCAGTCGTCGAAATCGGAGTTTGTAGTGGGACAACCCTGTACCAGGCACTGGGAGGAGGGAGGTGAGGGGCAGTGTCCCTGACTGAAGGACACTGTCTCTTGTGGAGCAGGGCACAGTCCTGTGGGAGGAACCGTCGCTGGGGTGGTGATGGCTGCAGAAGAGGCGGGCACCCCTCTGGCTGGGGAAGAAGAGGGAGCTGGTCCCTGGAGGCAGCTGCCATGGACGAGGTGGACAGCGCGGGGCAGCAGGATGTGACTTCCAGGCTGCAGAGAGGCCACATGCTGAGGCCAGAGGTGCGGAGCAGCTTTTCCCAGGAGCCGAGTGTGTGTTCCTGGGCGGGATCTGTCCTCACCCGCCCTCCGTGAGCTGGAGGAGAGGAAGGTGCTGAAGGTGGCCTGGGCCAGGGCTTTCAGAGCCTTTGAGGCGGATCGTGGGGCTGGATTTTTATCCCAACCACCTTGGAAGCGAGTGTCTCGTCTTCTAGAAGGACAGAGTGAATCGTGCTCCCATGGCAAACCCTTGCTCAAGTCCCCTTCCTTGTTTTCTTGGGTGTCCAGTGGGGCCCGTCACCGTCCAGCAGAGCTGAGGATCTTATAAAGGGCCATCTCACCATGTTGCCCAGCTAGACTTCTGGCAGCTTCCTCGCTCCCTGTGAAGTCCACTGCCTGCCTGCCTCCCCAGTGGATCAGGCTGTCACGGTCCCCGTGGTCAGTGCTGGCCTTGCCTGGAGCCCTGGAGCACTGTTCTATCTGAAGGAGCAACGTCCCCCCGCTGCGTCAGCACCTACTATCTTCTGGTCCCTGCCTCAGGGACCCCTCAGGAGCGTCCCCTCCCTTCCGGAGCCAGTCTGTCCTCAGGATGGGGATGGCGGGGCCTGAGCATTCCCGCCTTCACCTTGAGCTCCGCTTGCAGCTGCCTATGCTCATCTTTCTTGCAGCCCTTGGACAGCCCTTCTGGGGACATTGTGCAGATCACAGCCACAGGGCTGGAGCGGGGCTCCCTTGTCTGTCACTACCTCCTGTGCCGACCAGGACGTGGGTGACCTGGCAGGGGGTTCACTAGAGGTTTCTCACAGGGCTCTGCTAAGGCAGCAGAGGGCAAGGAGGTGAGGGGACAGTGGGAGGCCAGGCTTCTAAGTCCTCACGAGTGAGTGGCTGGGTGCTGCTGGAGGAGGGGAGCAGAGAAAGCGGCAGGGCCAGCAGCCGCATCCTCACCCTGCCCAGGGAAATGGGGACGGCTCCTCTCGCTCTCGAGGCTTTTGCCTGTCCACCAGCCCCTCCCTCCACAGCCCCTGGCCTGCGCGGGCCTGGGTCAGTAGGTCTGGTCTCTGGGGTCACACCTTCGCTGACTTGCATGGTCACCTGTTGCTCTTCTGTCTCATCATGAACCCCAGCTGGGCAGGGCACTCACTGCTCCATGTGGCCACCTGCCGGGTCTCTGCCTGTGGGGTGGATGTCTGCCCAGGAGGCCCTCAGGCCCTGCATCTGCCATGACTGCAGTAGGCACCTTCCGAGGGTTTCTATGTCGGGGACGCATTCCGTGGAGCGGATGCTGGAAGGTGGTGGGGTCCTAGTGGTGGGGCTGAGGGCAGTCGGGTCACTGGTGAGGAGGGCCCCAAGTGGCTCCCATGGGGCTCGTTACGATCAATCTGGCCCCAGCCTCCTCTTCCTCCCAGGCTCACTGTGATCTCTAGGTCCCTTGCACCTGCCACCTAGATCCGCCCACCAGGGCCTCAACAGAGGCCAGGCCACGCAGTGGCCCCGTCTTAGACTTCAGCTCCCCAAACTGAGACCTAAACAAACTTCTTTTCTTTCTTTACGGATTTGCCCAGCTTCATCTTGTTGTACCCCCTCCCCCAGGGCATGGGGGACGTGAGGACCTCTAGCCCTCTGGCCTGGGCGCCTTCTCGGGTACGCCAGCATCCTCCATTTTAGCGCGGCTCTTCTTCATGCCTCTCTCAGCACAGACCCCCGGGAGTGAGCTGCGGGATGAATGAAGCCCTCCTGCTCCCTGATGGTGGCCGCCTGAGTCCTGAAGCATCAGCAGGGCAGGCCGCGTGCCCGACGCGGGGTGACCCACATGCCCGATGTAAATAAGTGAGAAGCTGGCCACCGCGTGGGTCCCCCACAGTCCTGCCCCCCGTGTTTGCGTGCAGGTCAGTTCTCATGAGTGAAATGTCTTAGTTGCCCCTTAACGTTTTGTTTTGAATTCTCTCGATTTAAGCTTAGACTGGGAATATTTTTGCCTAAAAATTTGACAGAGACATTACGTAAGGATGTGCCAGTAGGCTCCAACTTGAGGGATGATCTTAAAATTTTACCTCTCTTAAAATTCCTTTTGATCTGTAAAGGTCAACAGTTACACTCCAGGGTCTGGACTGTGCCAGAACGTTCCTTCTGTCGAGGCTCGATCGTGACTATTAGAACTCTCCAATTTGGGATCTCCAAGGAAAATTCCTGTCCAGTTAGGAAAACAAAACCGTCCTCGATGTCTCAAACAGATGGCATTTAACACAGAGGATTCGTCGTACAGGAATCGGAAAGCTGAAGTCACCCAGAGATTAGTCATTGCCAGAGCACCACCAGCCTACCAGGACACAGAGGGAGAGTGGTCTCCCCTGGCCTGGTGGGCGCGGTGCCCAGGCCTGGGGGTGTCCACCCAGCAGATTGCAGTGGCCGGTGCCCCATGGACAGAGGTCATGGCCTCGATGCTTGGATACCTCTAGGAGGGGGAAAGGCTGGTGCTGGACCTCCGGGGGACACAGAGAGGCTGGACTGGTGGTACCAGGGGTTGCTGGGGCCTGGGCCAAACCTCTGCTGCCGTCTTTCTCCCTGGCCCTTGGTTCCCTCCTGAGTTCTCCTTAGACTGACGCTAACAGGGAGCCAGAGGCAGGGGTGCTGGGAAATATGTCTGGAGATCCCAATATGCCTGGGTGGCCTGGAGCCGAGGGGCAATAGTGAGAAGCCAGCAGACATTGGGCTGGCCAGTCTTAAAGCTCTGCCAAATCCTTCCCACCTCAACAGAGATGAGCGTCTCTCCTGGACTTCGGATAGGCTAGGTTCCTCCAGAGAGGAATGAAGGCGGCTGATACTCCCCTCTGTCGACCAGCAGGGAAGGAGCAGGTCATCATCGGGGCCAAAGCAGTGCCCACAGTGGACCTTGGACAGGGAGGGGAGAAAGCCTCCTCCTCTCTGGGCCTTGGTCCCTGCTGTTAGCACGTGAGGGTCAGGGCAGCCACCAGGGCACGCTGGAGGTGGATGCTGTGGACCAATCCCTAGCCCGCAGAACAGCTGGGGTCTGTGTGGGGTAGAGTCAGACTCTGCCCAGGTGACCCGCGTCCAGTCACTCTTGGAGTTCGTGGCACTGCTGTCCACACGGACCAGCCTGCTCTCGGTTCTATTGGAGGCGCTGGGGAGGTGGTGGAGGGGGGATGAGGATTGTGGCACTCTGGGCAAAGAGCACCATGAGGCCAGCCCTGGGGGCAAGGAGAGTCCTCCAGGACCTCAGAAAGGGTAGCGCTGAGGCCCGTTCCTGCCCCGTTTGAGGACCCTCTTTGTTCTGGGGCTTGATTTCATTGATGGACACTTCGGACAAGGCCCAGGCTGGGGGACTCTTAGGAGGAATACAGTGGAACAGGCACCCTGTTGTGAGGTTCTGGCTGACCCCTCCACTCTGCCGGCCTCACTTGACCTTGCCTGGAAAGGCCACCTCACCTGGAGGTGCCTGTGAGGGCCAAGGGGGCTCTGGGACCATGCATCTGTGGGACACAGACGCACCCAGATCTCACCATCTCTCTATCCTGATTTCCTGGGAAGTGAGAGCAGGGCCACATGCAAGTCCCCTGAGGGCGTGGCAAGGTCAACGAGTGAGGCAGATTCTTCTCTGACAGGGCTGTCATGGCGTGAGGTCATTGGGCACCTGAAGGTGTCCAGGCAGGGGTCAAGGGGCACAGAGGGGTTTCCTGGGAAGGCCCCACTGGAGTTTCAGGAGCCAGTTCTTTCGGACGGCCAGCCTGAGCTGCTGTGTGCAGGGTCCATTTCTCAGCAGGGAAGCTGGGCACAGAGACCGTGTCCACCCCTCGCCAACTTGAGGTCATCGGGACCATCCTGCACAGGGTTACCTGGCCCATGCCTGCTGCCCCTTGGCCAAGGAGCTCTGGTGGCACTCCATGTTCGCTCCGTGTTTGGGGACAGAGAGTGTGCATACCTCCCTCTTTGAAGAACAATGCTAGCTGAGTCCAGCCTGTCATCTCACAGGTCAGAAACCAGGCCCGAGGGCAGGGTCACAGTGCTCCTAGCACCCTGAGGAGGGACTGCAGTCACTCCCCACTCAAGCCCAGCTCCCTCCTGGACACCGGAACGGATGGAAGGATTGGTCCTGTGGGCTTCCAACACTGAGTCCTGGTTGGCTGCGTGTGTCTCGGGGCTGGAGGGATGGCATTGAAAATACCCTGCGGGATCTGCTGCGTTGCTGAGGAAGGCCCAAGAACCCAGCCCAGTGGGTGGGCTAGCCTGAGGAGGAGCCGTGGGAATGGCCACAGAGGGTCACAACAGAACTAGTGCTTGCCCCAGCAGGAGCCACAGAAGGAGGCCATGTGGGCTCTGGTGGTGTGGAAGCAGGACTGTCCCCACAGGACCATGCTCCATTGAGGGAGGCCACAAAGGCCAGGAGCTGCCCCTGTACCTTGCTCAGCCCCACATCTGTGCCCCTGTGCTCCAGGCTCCCTCCTGGCCATGGTCTGTCATGGCTCTCTTGGGGATGCCCATGTAAACCACAGCGTTCGGGCAGGGGATGGGCGGCTGCAGGCCCTGGGCCCCGTGTCTGGCTGTTGAGGGTGGGCAGGGAGGTAGGTGTGTGGACACAGGCCAACAGCGAGTAGCAAGGTAGGCATGCATGTACACGAGCAGGCATGTCCATGTGTGTCCATGGGGAGGGCACATGTGGGAAGCCATGTGCACAGGGCTACCTGGCCCATGCCTGCTGGCCCTTGGCCAAGTACATGGGAAGACAATGTCATGGACAGGCATGTGTGTACACGGGAAGATGTGTGTCATGGGAAGCCACATACTTGTACAGGATCAGAAGCATCTGTACCTGGGCAAGCATGTGTGTACATGAGAAGGCATGTGTACCTGGGTAGGTGCATGTGAACATGTGGGAAGGCATATGTGTCCCTGCATAGATATGTGTCCCTGGGCAGGTACATGTGATCATATGTGTGAAGGCATGTGGGTACGGGAGCAGGTACATGTGTAGCTGGGAAGGTACATGTTGGAAGGCATGTGCATACCTGGGCAGGTACATGTGAACAAAAATGGGATGGCATGTGGGTACTTGAGTAGGTACATGTGAACATATGTGGGAAGGAGTGTGGGTACCTGGGCAGGTACATATGAACACATGTGGGAAGGCATGTGGGTACCTGGGCAGGTACACGTGAACACATGTTGGAAGGCATGTGGGTACCTGGGCAGGTGAGTACATGTGAACACACATGGGAAGGCATATGGGTACCTGGGCAGCTATGTGTGTACTTGGGCAGGTACATGTGAACACACATGGGAAGGTATGTGTGTACGTGGGCAGGTACATGTGAACACATGTGGGAAGGCATGTGTGTACCTGGGCAGGTGTGTACATGTGAACACACGTGGGAAGGTGTATGTGTACCTGGGCAGGTACATGTGAACACACGTGGGAAGGCATGTGTGTACCTGGGCAGGTGTGTACATGTGAACACACGTGGGAAGGAGTGTGTGTACCTGGGCAGGTACATGTGAACACACATGGGAAGGCGTGTGTGTATCTGGGCAGGTGTGAACATGTGAACACATGTGAAAGGCATGTGTGTACCTGGGCAGGTGTGTACATGTGAACACACATGGGAAGGTGTGTGTGTACCTGGGCAGGTACATGTGAACACACGTGGGAAGGCGTGTGTGTACCTGGGCAGGTACATGTGAACACACGTGGGAAGGCATGTGTGTACCTGGGCAGGTACATGTGAACACATGTGGTAAGGTACATGTGAACACACGTGGGAAGGCATGTGGGTACCTGGGCAGGTATATGTGAACACACGTGGGAAGGCCTGTGTGTACCTGGGAAGGTACATGTGAACACATGTGGGAAGGCATGTGTGTACCTGGGCAGGTGTGTACATGTGAACACACGTGGAAAGGTGTGCGGTACCTGGGCAGGTATGTATGTACCTGGGCAGGTACATGTGAACACAAGTGGGAAGACGTGTGTGTACCTGGGCAGGTACATGTGAACACACGTGGGAAGGCATGTGGGTACCTGGGCAAGTGTGTACATGTGCTCAGGCAGGTGTGTGCAACTTGCGAAGCGAATGTCAGCAGCAGTGCTCTCAAGAGCAGAGCCTGCTGCAAAGGCTGGTTCCCCCTTTATTGGAGTGCTGTCCAGGCCCCCGTCTGGACAGTGCCACTGACGCCTCCCGCATCCACAGAGCTGGGGAGACAGCAGGCGGGACCTGGGTGCTCCTTTGGGATCCGCGAGGCCCCAGAGCCTTGCGCCCTGCGCCTGCCCCTCCCTGGCCGGCTTCTTGCTGGAGTGAGAGGTCTGCAGGAAGCTCTTCTCCAGCTCTAGCAGCAGCCGGAGCAGCCCCAGCAGCAGCCGGAGCCGCTCCAGCACCTCCAAATTGGGACTCTAGCCCTTTAAATCTGCTCAGTTACCAAAAAAGAAGAGGCACCAGACCCTGTTAATTAAAGCTCGCCCTGGTCCATCGTTCTGAGGAGCTGCAGTGCTCTGCTCCTTCCCGATGCTTAGACTCTCCTTGACTCCCAGCCATGGATCTTGGAGAATTTCCCCCGAGATCAGCAGGAGGTATGATCCTTGCCGATGGCACTGAGGCTTGTGTGGCTCTAAATCAATAAGGAAACTGGCTGCATGGACGCCACTCGCCCCCTCCTCCCCATGCCCTCTCCAGTTTCCCAGCTTGGGTTGAGTGGAGACAGATCAAGTTTTCATGGGCTTGGGAGGAGGGAGGGGGCTGAAGGCAGCGCCTCGCGGGTTTGTTTTGGCCCTGGCTTCACCTGGCTGCCAGAGGAGCTTGGAGGAGTGGGGATGTGTTTCTTTAAGCGCCGGCTCCTACCCATCACTTCTTCCTGGCCGGTCCCTTCCCCGGCACAGGGCATAACCCTGCCTTGACTCGCTCCTCAGATGGACGCCCTGCCTCTGGGTCTGAGGATGGAGAGTGCTGCCCTCCTGGGCTGTGGGGAAACTCCTTCCCCACAACTTTCTCTCCCTAACTCGTCTGGAGGAGCATCGTGCTCCCCCCCCACCCCCGCTCCCCTCCCCGACTTGGACGCTGCTGGAGTCCAGGGCTGGCTGCTGTATGATTTCAGGAATTCCTGACCCCTTTTCTTTGCGCCTTTTGAGGAAACTCACTTCCAGCTGAGTCTCAGGTTCTGTGGCAGAGTTGTTTTTACTCGGGAATCTGCCTAGCCTGGCAGAGGGGGAGGATTTATCTTCTCTGCACATTGCATCTTGTAAATCGTACTCGGCCCAGAGAACATCTCTCTGCAAGTCCCTCATTGATCTGGCTTCGCCCCCACAGCTGCCTCCTCTAGTCATCCCGGAGGAACGTCTCCTTCCAATCAGCTCGACTGACGTCCGCGGGAGCCAGCCCTGGGAGGGGGAGCCATTTCCATCACTCGAGGGACAGACCACGGGTCCTGGGATGTGGGTCCATGTGGCTTGGGGAGGGGCCTCCGTGGCTCCGTCCCTGGGCCCGGGAGCAGCGCGTGGGAGGGAGCACTCTCCTGATTTTCCCGGGTCTAAGGCGCACAGAGTGATGAACAGCTCCTCTCAAGTCTCGCGAGGGACGTGCCCAGGCTGAGCTCCTGGAGTGGGGATTTTCCCCAGAGCCGTGGCCAGCAGGACTCTGACAGGCACGGTGGCTGCTGTGGGTGCTGCTGGACCCCAGGCCGGCACGGGGCGCTGCCTCTGGAAGTCGGCACGTCTGCTTCCCGGGCACCGAGGGGCAATGAGGTCGTGTTGTCAGAGCAATGGACTCTCTGCCGGGCAGAGGCCCTCCGTCGGAGGCGGCTTGTTGGAGGCGACTCGTCAGAGCCCACCAATGGGGTTCTGGATGGACTTCCTAATGCCCGTGTCCATTGGTGCACTTGAGTGGCCATTTGGAGGTTGCCAGAGAGGAACCCAGCGAGAGCTGTTTCCTGCAAGCAGAGTCAGCGAGGCCTATCACCCAGGGCAGGGAGGAGGCCATGGCGGGGACACTGGGGTCCCGTGGCCTTTCCCTAGGCAGTGCTTTCCTCAGTGGGAACGGGTCACTGAGGGCTGTGGGGCCAGGCTGTGGTGAGCAAGCCACGTTCCCTGGCTCAGGAGGGGTCCGGGGAGGGTCTTCACACAGCAGGGCCACCGTCCTGCTCTTCCCAGGAGCCAGACTCCACAGAGGCCTGGGACGAGTCGCTAGCTGTATCCTTGGACTGGCCGGCCACTGACAAGAGGTCAGACCTCTGTTCCTTCACATCCCGTCTTGTCCACTTAGAATGTGTGCATGTGTGCGTGTGAGTGTGTGCATGTGTGCCTGTGCGTGTGAGTGTGTGCATGTGTGCCTGTGCGTGTGTGCGTGTGTGCATGTGACTCACTGTCGCCGCTGGCTTTTGGGCACCTGTGTACAGATCCCCGTGGAGTTCATTGGCAGCTCTCCACGCTGTGGGGCCACTGGTACTCTTCCAGTGACTTAGGGGCTCTCAGTTGCAGATGGTGGGACAGAAGCGCCTGCCTGCTGGGACCCACACCCTGCCTGGACTCAGCCCCGTCACTGACCTGAGCCTCCCTTACATAGAGCCTCAGTTCTCTACCTGTGACGTGGTCACGTGGTCTGGGTTCCATGGGGTCATTTAGTGGCCATCTGCATAGGCCACAGGTTCAAAGACGAGTGGCCGCAGCTGCCTTCAGTTAAGTACACATTGACCCAAAGGATGGAACCCCTTAAACAGCTATCATAGCTCCTGCCCTGACCACGGACAGTGCCCTCCCTGAGAACAGGGATAGCCTCACCTGTGTCATTGCCCCCTCCCCAAGGCCAGCTGAGGGATGGATGGCATTTGTGCCACATAAAAGTTAATTGAACGAATATCTGATGTCCTGGGGGCATTTAACCTTCAACACAGCTGACTTTTAATGACTAGGCAAGACCAATTTGCTCTCAGTTTACTTAGGAACCTCATCTGAGCCAGACAGATCACAGGGCACCACTGCAATAAACTTGGGCTAAAATATATCCCTTGGTGGAGACCCTCCGGGCCCCGGGGCATCCTCAGAGCCGTCGGCTGCTGCACACTGTGGAGGGGAGGGTCCTTCCCTCTTCGCCAGCTGCTTCCTCCTCTGCATGCTCTGCCGGAGACCAGAGGCCCTGAGTGCATCTGTGTGCACCGAGCTGCTCCTTTGAGGAGAGTGAGTCCTGACTCAGTGGTGTCCATCAGGTGCTCGCTGAGGGCTGCCTGGCCACCATGACCAAGAGCACCCTGTTTCCAAGCAGGGCACCAGCAAGTCACTGGGGAGCACAGCCAGGCAGCTGCCCACCTGGGGCTCAGGGACAGCTTCCTTCAGGGAGGGGATGGGACACCTCTAGGACAAGGTGGCTGTGCTCGCAGCGGGGCCTGGGGCACAGGAGGCAGTTCCACCTGGCCGTGTGCTGTGGGCTCTGGCCAGATTCTCAAGGTCCTGGTGCCTTGGAGGGACATCATCTCACAGGGAGAGAGGGAGTGCAGTACCAGAGGGAATGGACGTGGGCTGCAGGCTGAGCGGCCGTCCTTGCTGGGCTGTGGTCCAGGCACTGGGAGGTGGCAGTGAACAAGGCCAGCAGAACCCCTGCCTCGTGGCTCTACCTTCCGGGAGCCCACAGGGGCCAACAGACGGGTGCATGGACAGGGATGCCTGCATGGAGGGAGGGACAGCTGAGGAGGCGGCCTGGGTGGGGGTGTGGCCCTGGACAGTTGCAGGCAGCGAAGGCTGGTGGGGCACCGTGGGAACTTGACCTTGCACTGGACGGAGCTGGTGTGGAGCCGGGAGTGGGGGGCACACCTTCAACGCCCGCCTGCCCTGTGGAGGAGGATTGCGGGTGGGCGGAGCTGGAGGAAAGACTGGCTAGGAGGCCACCTACAGTCCAGTGAGGGGCCATGGTGGCCGCCTGGGGTCACAGGATGGAGGCAGGGTCTTGCTGGTGGGTGGACGTGGTGTGAGAGCAGGAGCAAGTCCAGGTGGCTTCCCTCTCCGGCTGGGTGGGGTGAGCGCGAAGCAGGCTTGGGGAGTGGGGGGCGGCGGGGGCTCTCACGTCCACTTGGAGACCTTGTGGAGCCTTGGTGGACAGCTGAGTAGGCAGTCCTGAGGCAGCTGGCTAGAGGCAGATGAGATCATCAGGAGACAGACGGTGGCTGCAGAGGACTCGGACTGAGTTCCCAGGTGCCACAGCCTCCTAATTAAAGGAGAAGTGGAACAAGTGGGTGGGCAGTGTCTCCCCGTCCATGGCAGTCCACGTGGGTGGGCAGTGTCCCCCTGTCCATGGCAGTCCATGTGGGTGGGCAGTGTCCCCCTGTCCATGGCAGTCCATGTGGGTGGGCAGGGTCCCCCCCATCCACGGCAGCCCATACGGGTGGGCAGTGTCCCCCTGTCCACGGCAGTCCATGTGGGTGGGCAGTGTCCCCCTGTCCATGGCAGTCCACGTGGGTGGGCAGGGTCCCCCCCGTCCACGGCAGCCCATACGGGTGGGCAGTGTCCCCCTGTCCACGGCAGCCCATACGGGTGGGCAGTGTCCCCCTGTCCACGGCAGTCCATGTGGGTGGGCAGTGTCCCCCTGTCCATGGCAGTCCACGTGGGTGGGCAGGGTCCCCCCCGTCCACAGCAGCCCATACGGGTGGGCAGTGTCCCCGTGTCCACGGCAGTCCATGTGGGTGGGCAGGGTCCCCCTGTCCATGGCAGTCCACGTGGGTGGGCAGGGTCCCCCCCGTCCACGGCAGCCCATACGGGTGGGCAGTGTCCCCCTGTCCACGGCAGCCCATACGGGTGGGCAGTGTCCCCGTGTCCACGGCAGTCCACGTGGGTGGGCAGGGTCCCCCCCGTCCACGGCAGCCCATACGGGTGAGTAGTGTCCCCCTGTCCACGGCAGTCCATGCCGTGGCACTTTGGTCTGTGGTACAGACACAGTCTTTGGCTTGGCCCTGTTGGGAGGGGGAATCTCAATGGAGTCTTGGGTCTTGGCAGCCTGTCATGGAGGGGATGGTGGTCCCCTGTCCCCTGCCCTGTGTTTTGACCTCTGACCACGATGGAAACAGTTCTGCCATGTCACATGCTCCTGCCATGATGTGCTACCTCCCATGGGGCCAGTCAGTCATGTACTAAAGTTCCAAAGCTCTGAGAGGAGCCAACATTTTCTTTCTATCGGCTGATCCTCTTGGTATTTGTTACAGTTACGGAAAGCTGCCTAACACTTGCCCTTCCTGCCCTTCCCACCTTCTGTCCTGCCCCTTTCTCCTGGCCCTCCCCACCTTCCCCAGACCTGCCCAGGTCTCGAGAAAGAGCCCTCCTTGGACCTCCAAGTCCTCCAATAGCTCTGGACCTCCTCTTTTCTTTCCTTACAAATAGACTTCTCTTTCTTTCAGAATTAATTGAACAACTACTAGGCAAGGAGGATGCAGAGAGAAAAGCCCCAGAGTTTGCCTTACTTGAAAGACCACCTATTGATCCACGTGTTACCTACTTCCATGAAGTGATTTTGGTTTCATTTTGTGTGTGTCTATACAATGAAATATATAAGCTAAGTATAAAATATTTTGTACCAAAAATTTGTATTTGAATTCTACAATTTAGAAGAGAAAAAAATAGAATGCAGAAATTGAGGACGTAGGGTTCTATAAGAAAACGACTGAGCCACTAACCTGGTCAAAACTTCTTGGTCAGAAAAAGGAAAGTGGGGACGGCTTTGAAATGGGCTAATATATAACTCGCACGTGCAACGCTCCTCTGCACACAGCCCTGTCGCCTGCTCTCAGGTCCAGAGGGAGGGGTGATCCGCCCCAGCCCCCTGCAACCTCTGGGCCAGAGGTCCTCTCACAGGAATGACATCATCCATCTGCCTGTTCAGACTTTTTGGGAATTGCTTTGAGTTTATTGTTCCTGAGATAATGTACTCGATTCTCAAAGAAAACAAAATTTTTCTGGTACTCCATTCTAAAAGAACATTTTCTTCTTGGGTTTCATTTAATCCCTTAAATGGAAAAAAAAAATAGGTGGATGGTATTTTGGCTATTCCCACAAAGTCTTTTCAATAGCATACAAGTTATGTGTGCACGTATCAAAATATAAAATATAAACCCAGGAACCAAGACTCCGAGTCATCTCCTATCCTCAGCCTGGTGCCATAGCCAGAGGCAGCACCTGGGAGTGGGGTGTGACGCAGCCAGGTCAGCGGTGGAGGGACGGGAGTGGTGGGATTCAGAAGAGAGGCTGTGGTCCTCCCGGAGCCTCGGCTTGTCCTTAGCACCAACGTCACATTTCCCAGACACTCCCTCCTGACCACTGAAGCCTGTGTGTCCAGGTCTCTGGAGGGTTTGCTGAGACCCCCGTTCCCATCCCCACCCCTTCTGAATTTCTGATTCCCTGGCTCCTGGCTCCCCAGGGAAGGGGCTGAGAACTGGTCTCTCTGGGGGCTGCCGGGGCTGACTGGGCGCACACTGTGGAGAGCAGTCTCAGTGGAGAGAACCGTGCAGGGGGGCTAAGACAGGCAGCAGACGGGAGAGAGAACTTTCTATGGGCCCTGATCCCAGGAATGAATGAGGCGGGGGCGGCCAGCTGGGGGGGCCTCCACCTTCCAAAGATGCAGTGGGCCGCGGAGCGGAGACTAAGTCTCAGGGGAGCCCTGCTGTCCTTAAACACGCAGGCACAGTCTGTGCCCGCAGTCCCTCCGCCCGCCTGCCCGCCTGCCCGCCCACTGCAGGGAGAATTACAGGCAAGGCGAGCGCTCAGACCCAGGCTGGGAGCCTCCCAGAGGTCTCCGGTCCATCGTAGCCGTGGGGACACCAGGCACTCCTCCCCCTGGGGAAGGGGTCACTGGACTGGGCATGGCCCACATTTCCTCTTGAGTGTATTCCATCATCTCAGCGGGCAGAGCATCTGTCAAGTGAATCTGTGTCCCTGGCAGGTTATTACGCGCTGAGTTGGTGTGGTGGAATGAGGCTGTAATGAAGCCGTGCGTACTCTTGAACTGCTAAGATTGATCATAAAACGCGCACGGCCATGAGCTGATCTTCGCCTGCATGCATTCACCCGCGCCTGGAGCCCGGAGAGATGGACGGCAACCTGTCATAGGTGGGCGGCAGAGCTGGCTCCAGAGTCTTCCAGAGAGGCCCAGCGTGTCTCACCTCTCCCCGGGGCTGCCCGGGATGTCCAGGGCTCCAGGCTGTAAGTCCTGGTCCCCTGGGGAGGAAACCACCTGTCCACGTCAAGGAGGCGCTGGGCGAGGAGGAGTGTGGAGAAGCTAGGCCCCATCCAGGGTCCCCGCTCCAGCTCAGGGGGGCAGCCGCAGACGGGCCTCCACCACCTCCTCTGCCAACTTCTCTGGAGGCTGCTGTCCCTCCCTGGACCAAGGAGCCGGATTTCCTCAGCTCAACCAGGACTGACGCTAGTGGGCCAGTCAGCAGGGAGTGGGCCATGGAGTGCAGGAAGGAAGCCGGGGTTTCCCTGCCCTCCACCCCGTGGGGAGCTCAGGACAGGCTCCTCAGCTGCAGAGAGGTACCCCATGGGACGCCGGGGTCCCACTGTGCACCTTGCATTAGCCCAGGTGTGAGCTTGGCCCTGGCTCCCGGCCCTGGCACAGCCTGGGCCGCAGGGAGCAGGCTCTTGTTTACTGGTCCTGGGTCCTTGCTGCCCACCTGACCAGCTGGATCAAAGTTTACCGCAAGCTTAAGGTGCTTCTGCCTGAGAAGTGGGAAAGAGAAGCCAAGAATGCTTCCCGAATGCCGAGGCTCAGGGGTGACACAGGTTCTCTGCCACTGTCCTGGGGCTGCCCTGAGGCTCCCGTGGTTGGCACCAGGGATCTTCAGAGTTCCAGGACAGGGGTCCTGGGGGACTGGCCCTTTTCTCAGTGTTCCCAACCCTGCCACCACCTGTGTGCTCTGTGATGAATTGAAGGGGGACGTCCTTGGCTTTAGGGTCCCCCTGGGGGAGGATTTTCTGCAGCCTGTTCTGCTTGGGTTCCTGACTCAGCATTGGGACATTGGACTGGGGCATGGACCCGTGGCTGAGTCCGCTGCTTGTCCATGGGCCACTCTTGTTGGGACAGCAGTTCATCTATGCATCTGACCCCGGGACCTAAGCTGCCACCCAAGAGGCAGGGGAGGGGACTCTGGGGACTGCTGGTGGAACAGGTTCCTTTCTCCCTTGTAGTCACTAACTTAGAGGAAAATAAAATTTTACCAGCAGGAACTTAAGACGCCCAAGCTCCGGGAAGACTGTCCCACAGCGGAGTCTTCCTGGGTCTGTCCTGGAGCCCAAGGATGGTGGTGGCTCATTCCCTCCCAGCTCACCTGGGGTGTCGCACAGGCCACCCACAAGATGGCCGGGGCTCAACAGCCCCACCTCTGTGGCCAGGCAGAGCAAGATCCTAGGTTTGAACCACAGTGACTTGTGGGTGTGAGGGCTGGTGACCGCAGAGGTGGGGGGGACTTAGGGACCCCCGGTGCTGGCCACAGTCTGGACCCGTGAATGCGTTCTGTGTGCCAGAAAGAGGCAGGGTGAGCGGCATAGATGTGTGTCCAATGGCAAGACCTACGTGAGGGAGGAGCAAGTGGACAAAGGGAAAACCGGACCTGGGAAGCATGGAGGAGCCAGGGACGAGGTCAGCGCGCTGGATGCACGAGGCCAGACCCTGGGCCTTTTCTGGAGGTGGGACTCCGGGTGGCCCTGGGCTTTCTCTCAGCCCACAGAGGGGAAGATCCCTTAGAGCAGCCCACTCCTCAAGGAGGAACCAACAGCTGCTCCAGAGAGGTCGGCCATTCCTGACCCTGGAGGCAGAGAGAAATATCCCTACGGGTTCTCCAAGAAGCGCACAGGGAGATACAGCCCCTGGTCCTGGGCGGCCCAGCCCACCTGGCAAGGGGCACAGCAGGCTGCCTCCTGTGAGGCTTCTTGGGGGTCGGGAGGTCCGGAGGGGGCTGGCCGCACCATCCCCTGAGGTCCCCTTTAGTCCTATTGGAGCCAGGTGTCCCACGACAGGCCACCTCTCCCGCACACCCTTCTCCCCAGGGATGCGGTATGGAGGGCACCCAGCAGGGTGGTGCCAAGGTTGCAGTGGGCATGTGCTGGGGGATAGCAAAGGACGGGGCAAGCTGACCAGGCAGGCTCTGCAGATGCTGGCCCTGGCTTTGCCTCCGCCATTTTAAAGGCTGGGGTTCCTCACAAGATTTCACTTGAAGAAAGGGGCCCCCCAACTGATAGCTTTAAAGCCGTGGCTTGGGAAAGTGGATGGGCCAGCTGCACCTGGGAGTGAGGACGCCGGGCTGAGCTGATTCTTCCTGACAGGCTCCTGGCCGGCCAGCCTGGGGCTGCTGCGTGGGCATAGCCCATATGCCTAACAGTTGGGAGAGCCGGAGGTGGCCTGGAACCCTCTGGAGCAAGCTGAAAAGGTGACCAGGACACCTCCCGGAACAGAGCACTCTCAGGATGTGGCTGCTGCCAAGCCCCACAGTGAGTGCTGGCGCCTCTTCCCACGGGTTGGCGCTTCAGCAGGGTCCATCTTGGTTGTCACCGCGTGTGCCCTGCGTGGCCTGTGAGCAGGTGCAGAGACCCATGCAGAACTCGGGGTCCCAGGTGGAGTCTCGACAAGGAGCGGAGCCTCCCACCAAACCTTGACCTCGGCAGAAAATCTTCTGATCCACACAACACTGCGGTCAGGTGCACTGACCGTCCACTTCAGTGTTCACCTCCCACAGACACCCTCTGAGCAGCGGAAAGTTCTAGTGCATCTCTTCTTTGTTATTTACCCTGAAGCACCTGTGAGACTTAATGGTGAAGAACGTGAGTGATGTTTGTGAAAACCCACGGCCCTTGGCTTCAGAACAGCTGCTCTCCTGCTTTCCACTTGGTGGCAGCTGGACCCCAGACCCTACCCACGACAGCCACTACTGGTTGGTGACCGTGAGACTGCAGCCCTCTGTAGAGAGGAGCAGAGGACTCTCTGTTCTCTGTCGGTGTCCACTTCATCCAGGAGGGGGCTCAAGTCACAGAGGCCCGCTGACCAGGCAGGCTCCCCCTCTGGCCTCAGCTTTGCGTCTGCCATTTTTAAGGCCATGGTTTTCTGACCTGACAGGAAAGACCCGCTGGACACCACGTCTTGGCTGGGGGCCTTCTACGCACCTTTGCCCAGGAGGTGCTGGGCAGGGCGAGGGTTGCAGATGGCCGGTCCTGCAGGCGCGTCCTGGTGTACCAGCAGAGCTTCTTTGAGGGCCCGAGTCGGTTCCGATATCCGCGTTGGCCTGAAGCTGGCGACGCTGCAGGAGACCTGCCACTCTCGAGGGCGTCCCCGAGCCCCGTGGTGCCTGAGGTGTGCCCAGCACGGGCCGGGCTTGCCTTTCCCTGTGCCTCCAACCCAAGATGAGGGTCGGCTTGGAGACCAGGCACAGCCGGAGATGGACAGTGACCATAATGACAGCAGGATACAGATGTCTGAAACTCGTGATTGTTCATTTCTGGAGTTTTCTCATTAGTACGCTCAGGCCTTGGCTGACTCCACGTGATTGATTCCAGCTGTGGAGGGGACCTGGGTGGGAGGTGACTGCGGTCACCTTTCCTCTTGAGGACCTCTTGTGGGTTCCTCCCAACACCTCGTGACGTCCTTGGAGCTACCCCTGCCAGCTGTGCCTGGGCTTTGGTTCTGGGGACAGGTGCTTCTCCTGCCTGGTAATCACACCCAGTGATTTCAGGGGACCCTGGGCGTGGCAAGTGATGGCGTCCTGGACAAGCCGGGCTTTGCTGGTCATCTCGAGGTGTTGGTTCACGTCTTGGTTTTGCTTCAGCCAGGGGCCCAAGGGCTGAACAGCAGCTGGGGTGTCTGGATTCCTTGGACTTTGCTAGCTGCTGGGAGTGCCCCACGCAGTGCAGTCTGGGGTCAGTGGGAGGCATGGCAGCGACTGACTGCTCAGGCCCTCCTCCACAGTCCTCTGCCCCCAGTGTCCCACCCGCCTTCTGACCATGGTGTCCCCCCAGCCTCCTCTCATTCCTCAGGAGCCAGCCTCACCCAGCCTTGGCCGGGCTGCCATTGTGGAGGCTGTGAAAGATGGGGGTGGTCCCTTGCAGTCTTTCCTGTCCTGGAGGTCAACTCCCCTGTCTTCAGTGCTGTGGCCACACTCCAGGGCCTTGGAGCACTGTCCAGGTCAGCGGTCATCATTTGTAGGGAGCTGGCCAGACGCGAGCTACTCTGTTCCCTTCAGAGTACTCAGACTTAGCACGTGGTCAACAGGTGAGATGACTCAGAGCCATGGATGCTGTGTAGAGGGGACACAGCTGGTGGCCAGGAGGGGACATAGCTGGTGGCCGGGAGTGCCTCCCAAGGAGCCCAGGAGGAATGAGCTGGTGTGGTGAGCCATCCATCCCCCAAGCTGGGTGATGAGCCTCCTCGGTGCAGTCTATGGGAGCAGTGAGTACCAGGGGTCAGTGGTGACCATCGCTGGTCACCTACTGACAAGGACTCCAAGAGAACAGTGGCCCAGCCCTGCCTGGTACTGTTCCCCACCCCATGGGGCCTGGCCTGGGCCGTGCGGGCTCATAGTGCACATGGAGGATGCTAGGGGTTGGGTGGTTAGCAGCTGCCAGACCTGAGCCCCTGGACCGCTCCAGTCCTTCAGCCAGGTCAGGCTCCTCCACACGCCTCTGGGTGAGTGGGCTCACACATGGACCCCCGTGTCCTTTACTTCCTGGAGGACAGCAGCAGGAAATTCCTCCCAATTTCCCTCCCGGGCCAAGTTCCAGAGTGAGAAGCCCCCATCAGGGCAGCAGCTGGCCGTCCCCAGGTGTCTTGTCCCTCGTAGCTGAAGCTCTTTGTGAGTCTGGCTCCCTCAGGGCGCTCCCTGGACGGAGGAGAGGACCATGATGACACTGGAGTCTCTTCCCCCAACCACGAGGCAGCCACCTCCCTCGGGGCAGAGTGGCAGCTTAGATCTGGACTGCACACAGACGAGCCTGGACCCTGCCTGCCTTTGCCGCTCTCTGGGTGTCCCTGTCATTTCCCATGATCATTAGGAGATACTGGGCACCGGGTGACTGGAGGAAGTAGAGAGGTCTACGTGGCTCATAGTTTGGAGGTTCGAGGATGTGGTGCTGACTTCTGCCCCGAACTGGTGACGGCCTCGTAGCAGAGGGCATCCTGGGCAGCTTGTCCAGGAGAGTGCAAAGCAGCCTGGAAGCCCGGGGCAGCCTGGGGATGGGCTGGGTCCCATCAGGACTAGGTTCATTTCTTCAGAGGGGACCAGAGGACCAGAGGACCTCCCGCTGGTCCCTCATGAAGGTCCCGCCGCCTCTCAGCACACACACTGAGGATCAAGCACTCACCCCATGACCCTTGGGGACACACTCGGACCCGGCCAGCTGTACAGTGTCCATCACAGCACATTTGCGGCCTCGTGACCCCCTCACCTCCTCCATTGGCGGGATTGTGGACATGCCACCTTCTCAGGAGGCATGGGAATCGGGTGGGGCTCCCGTGAGACCAGGTCTGCTGGGCTAGCTGGGCTAGCTGGACGCGGTCATGGCCGAGCACTGTCACAACAACTGCACTGATAGGGACAGTGCCTGCTGCCTTCCACAGTGGGGAAGGCGGAGCCCCCGAATGAGCAGGGACCCCAGAGTCATGAATGGCCTGAGTGTTGCCCATGTCCTAGGCCAGAGCTGACCCAGGTGTCCCAACTAACCAGGCCCAGCCACCAACCCTTCCAAACAAGTGTTGAGGAAGGTGATGGTGAATAGCAGGAAGGGAAACGTCAGCGGATGTGGCCCTAGAGGGAGGGGAGCCAGACCCGGCCTCTCAGCCCTGTCCTCAGGGTGCCAAGAGGCGCCTCAAGTTTGCACAGGGGAGGAGCTGGGCAGGGCGGGGCGGGGGTCTGAGCCCCGGGGGAGCACCCCCGTTCTGGTTCTGCCAGGGGGCTCCAGGGAGGGCCTTCCTCCTCAAGGGACGGTCTCCACTTGCTGCTTGGGGCACCTGTCTGTCTGACCTATGATCCTGGAGGGGGGACATGGAGACCTCTGGGCGGCACTTAGGGGTCTGAAAGCTGTCTTCTGTGGGGGTGAGGGAGGTGCGGCAAACCCAGGGCCGACCTGCGTCACCAGTCCTCAGAGGAACTCTCTTTGAGTGATCGGCGTCCCGAGTGCAGCCGAGCAGATCCCCAAGTTTGAGGTGATAAAGGAATGAGTGGGCTGGGGCGGCAGAGATGCCAGGCTCTCTCCTGCTTCACTCTCTACGGGGCCTATGCTGGCCCAAGAGGCCGCTTTGAGCAAAGGCGGCTGATCGAAGGCCCTGCTCTGTGAGCTGGGCTGGAACCCGACCCACGAGGAGCTCGACAGGTTGCGGCCACAGCACCAGCATGGACACGTGGAAACTGGGCAGCCAGAGCTGGAGATGGCAGTGGGCAGCTGCACCTGGCAGGGAGCGAGCTCCTGCTCTCTGATACCTTGTGGCAGGCGGTTGCCGATGAGGAGGGTCCCGATGGTGAGGACTGGGGCCTGCCGGCTGGTGGTGTCCCCAGGCCCCCAAACTCTGGGACTAGGTGGCTTTAGCTCGCCCAGAATTGTCCTTCACCATTAACAGTGCCAACTGGGGCTACTAAAAGCTTTGATCCCCAATTCTAGAAGGTTTAGACTCTAAAATACTTTCCAATGTGGCTTTACAGTGGAGACAGGGCTCCTCTTCAGTAGCCTGTTGGGGTGCTGGGTCTGCCTCACTATAGGGGGAGCTGCCCTGGCGCATGCCAGAGAGTCTTCTAGAATCAACAGGAACCACCCATCTGTGACAGAGCCAGTGCTCGACTCTACCACCTGTCCTGGAGACATCACCAGGGCTCCCAGGAAGCCTCTCTCCATCCTCTGTCCCAGAAACGTCACCAGGCCCAGGAAGACTGTGTCCCTTCCCAAGTCTCACACAAGGGCACAAATTTGGATATGTGTATTTTCCAGAGAATCTGGGTTATAAAATATGAGGCTTCCTTGGACTCCTAGGTGGGGGGTGGCATCAGATGCAAGGCCTTGTCCCTGCAGGAGGTAACTGTGGCTTTCCTGCCCCAGGGCTAGCATCTGGGTGGGGTGGTGGCAGAGGGCTTGGGAGGCCAGGTTTTTTAGAAAGCCAGGCCGGCCAGGACTGGAGATCTGTTGGGGGCCATGACTGGGGGAAAGGAACCCCCTGGCTAGAGGATGCTCCCTGGCCTGGTGCTGGGCTTTCTGCTCTCTACTCAGAAAAGGACAGGGGTGGGGTGGAGGGAAGAGCAGGGCAACGGGTGTGCAGTGACGTGGGAGTGGCAGGAGGTGGGAAAATTGAAATCTAAAACTGAAAAAACTGGTTTAAAATAGAAGCACAAGTTTGGAATAGGGACAGCCCATCAAGATAAAGAAATCAAGACCATCTGAGATAAGAGGGCCTCCTAAGAGGAACTAAAGATAAAGAGCAATCCCAGTTAGGGTCAGAGGTGACGCCAACAGGACAAGGAGATCCAAACACAAAGGCTGAAGGCGGGTGGAGAGGTGGAGATAAGTAAATGATGGCCATGCTCAAGTGGAGGGCAGCTGGAGACACGGGTTCAGGGGCAGAGACTTCCAGAGGCCCAGCTGGGTTGGTGACCACCTCTCAGGGCGTCCTGACTGGAAAGGCCCCTCCAGAAGGGGCAGTGTCCCCCTCACCCCGAGGGCCCACAGCACAAGCATGTAGCCAACTCAGGAAGGTTCCCAACAGGGCTCCTCTGTCTGGATGGGAAGCATTAGTCTGCAGGCCACACCCAGCGATCAGGAAGTGACCCCTCCCTGGAGCAGGTCAGTGCTGCCCCCAGGAGGTGCTCTTGTTGTGCTGGGGTTTCAGGGGCCATGAGTGCCCTTACCATGGGCCAGGTGCTTGGTGAGTGAGGCTCTGACTCTGTGCCCACCCTGCTCCCCGGCTCAGGGGCATCATGGTGAAGACTGACTTCAGCGGTCACTCTGCAGGGCGGGAAGCAGCGTGGCTGGGGGTATGGAGCCAGGTCAGGGCTTGGCCCTTGCCTGCTGGGACCCAGCAAAGCCTGTGTGCAGGGCTGGGTGGCGTCCGGATCCTGTGCGTCTGGTGACATCTGGCCTCACCTCCCGAGCATCTTTCTGTTTAAGTCTTCATACACTCCAGGGTTGGGCTGGGGTCCTGGGGTGACTCCGAGGCCAGCGGGGGAAAGAGTCAGGTTTCTGGGATTCCAGGATGACACAGGCAGAGCAAGGGGGGACCAGTGCTGCCCAGATGGAGCCTGGGAGGACTAACAGCAGGCCTGGGGAAGAGTCCAGAGGAAAGAGGTGGGCGGGCGCCCTGCCCCAACTTACCCAGGAGGGAAGAGCGTGCGTTCCCAGAAACCTACCTACAGGGTTCTCCTAGGGTCAGGGTCTGCCAAACCAAAAAGCAAAGTGACCACCTGGAGACGTAAGAGCTTGAACTACTGGAAGGCCTGTCCAGCTATGGCTGGCCAGGAAGGGGTGTCCCCTGTGCAGGCTCTCGTGAACCTGAGGGGCCCCGTGGGAGTTGGGAAGGAGCCAGGAGGACCTCTTCCAGGGTGCCGCAGTGGGGCCTGTGTGGGCACAGGCGTGGGGACACTGGGGAACGCGGAGTGCTGTCCTCCAAAGACTGCAGTGAGGTGGACAGTCACTCCAGCACAGAGCCTCTGCCTGAAGAGGGGGGTGGCGAGGCAAAGGAGAGGCCCCAGTGATCGCCTGGACGGGGCCTCCAAGCACAGGTTCCAGCAAGGAGCACCCCAGACCCGCCGTCAGGGCTCCCACATGACTGGTGGACTGGTCAGTCCGATGACTCGTGTCCCTCTCAGAACCCTGCTGCACCCTCCACCAGAACAATCAGCACTTAGAAGATGACCATGCGTCTGGACCAGGCTGGATCACTCCACTGGGTTGAGCACAACCACGTTAAAATTAAGGACATCTGATTAGACGGACACTCGGGAGCCAGACCTGCTAGAGGATGGTGGCTGATCACTGGAAGCAGGGCTGCGAGTGCCTGGCCTGTGGCAAGCATGGGAGTGGGAAGCCACCACTAGGTGGTGACGGGTCTCCTTGTCCCTTTTGGTTTAGGTCCTCATTTGCTTCTTCCCACCCTAATTCGGGCTTACCTACACAAGCTGGCTGTGGCTCCTGTGTCCTGGTGGTGTCCCTGGTATGTGACCTTTGTGTCACTGGGATGGGAAAAGGAGTGGGGGATGTCAGATGACTTCAGGGTGCTAGTGGCCAAAGCCCTCCCCTCTTGTGCAGCCAAGGTCCAGCCACCTCTGACATCCGCTGAGCAGGGGCCTGTCCAGTCCTGTGTGTGGCCTGCCTCGTCCACCTCGTCTGTAAACAGTGGTGTCCCCTGCTGGGTGTGTCCTGCTACCCAAGGCTCCCAGCCCAGCAGGGGGCCTTCCAGGTCTGCTCCCTGAACACGCATCCTGGCGTCCATACTGGATGAGGCTTGGGCTCTCTAGGAGTCCCTTGGAAGCCGAGCCTCCTGCTGGCAGCTGATGGGCACCTGAAGCATGTCCTGGCTGGGCCTCCCTCTCCTGCTGGCTTGCCTTGCCCAGGGCCTTGGCCCCTGCTCCCTGTGGCTTCTTGGTTGCTGCCCTGCTCTGTGCCAGGCCAGCCCCAGGCTCAGCTGGGCGCCCACATTGCAAATGGAGACTGGATATGTGGAAGGTGGAGAAAGGGGCTGGGACAGGGGCTGCAGGGGCAGGGCAGGGGCTGGGGCAGGGGCTGGGGAAGGGCCTGGGCAGGGGCCGGGGAGGCATATCAGAGCTAGGGGTGGGGGCAGACTCACCCCATGAGAGGACATGGAATGCAGGGCCAGCGTGTGGCCTGTGCCTCTAGACATAGTGAGGGCCCAGGGCATAGAGCAGATTCTGGCACCTGGGTGGCTGCCGGCCGAGGGACGCCCCTGTGGGAGCCTGGTTGCAGCTCCAGCAGGGTCACCCCAGGGAGGCAGGGACCTTTCTATGTCCCAGGCCACGCTCACTCCTGTGGCTTCTTCCCACTGCCTGGATGCCAGCACCGCAGCCACACCTGGGCTTCAGAATGTCCCAGCAGGTTCCTCTAGGAAGAGGCAGAGACTTGGAGGGCTCATGGGTCTGACACAGCCCACAAACAGCCTGTTGCTGTGGTTGACATTTGGCCTTGTTGGATGTGTGGATCTTCCTGTCGGGTTGTGTTGATCTTCCTGTTGGGTGTGTTGGTCTTCCTGTTGGGTGTGTGAATCTTCCTGTTGGGTTGTGTTGATCTTTCTGTTGGGTGTGTTGATCTTCCTGTCAGGTTGTGTTGATCTTCCTGTTTGGTTATGTTGATCTTTGCTGTTTGGGTGTGTTGATCTTCCTGTTGGGTGTGTTGATCTTCCTGTTGGGTGTGTTGATCTTCCTGTCGGGTTGTGTTGATCTTCCTGTCGGGTTGTGTTGATCTTCCTGTCGGGTTGTGTTGATCTTCCTGTTGGGTGTGTTGATCTTCCTGTCGGGTTGTGTTGATCTTCCTGTCGGGTTGTGTCGATCTTCCTGTCGGGTTGTGTTGATCTTCCTGTCGGGTTGTGTTGATCTTCCTGTTGGGTGTGTTGATCTTCCTGTTGGGTGTGTTGATCTTCCTGTCTGGGTTGTGTTATCTTCCTGTTGGGTGTGTTGAACTTCCTGTTGGGTGTGTTTATCTTCCTGTTGGTGTGTTGATCTTCTGTTTGGTTGTGCTGATCTTTGTGTTTTTTTCCTCACAAAGTGTCATGAAAGGATGGCACCATTTTAATTATCAGCTGGTTTGTGGTTTTGGCAACCTGGATTTTGGTCTTGCTGTACACATCACACCCGGTGGGCAGTATGGGGCACTGTGGGGCTGTGTGGGGCAGTGCGGGCAGTGTGGACAGTGTGGGGCAGTATGGGGCAGTGTGGCAGTGTGGGCAGTGGGGGCAGTGTGGGGCAGTATGGGGCAGTGTGAGGCTGTGTGGGCAGTATGGGCAGTGTGGGGCAGTTCGGGACAGTATGAGGCAGTGCGGGGCAGTGCAGGGCAGTATGGGGCAGTATGGGGCAGTGTGGGGCCGTGTGGGGCCATGTGGGGCCAGTGCAGGGCAGTATGGGGCAGTGCAGGGCGTGTGGGGCAGTGCGGGCAGTGTGGGGCAGTGTGGGGCAGTCGTGGTCAACTCGGGCTGCCGTGACAGGGCATGCCGGCTGGCAGCTCTGTCTGGAGACACCGTGTACAGCGCTGCCGGCTGAAGCCCAGGGGCAAGGTGCCCACGTGCCCGGCTCTGGGGTGCTGGCAGGGAGCTGCCTTCTCTGAGGTCTCTGAGATCTCGGGCTGTCCTGTAGGAGGAGCGCCCGTCGGAGACCCCACCCTCATTTCTCCTAGAACCGCGTCCCCAGGTGGTTGTGCGGGATGAGGGCTTCAGTCTACGTTGGGACAACAGAGGTCAGGCGCAGTGTCCCAGGGTTCAGGGAACATATCCAAAGGCAGGAGAGCAGTGCTAGGGAGAGAGTTAGATGACCAGCAGTCGTCCAGGCCCTGCAGGCTGGTATGCAAAGGAAAGGGGTGGACTCCACAGAGCGAAGGCCAGCGCCCAAGCGCAGGTCCCCCATGCACAGCTCCTATGCCTGGGTGTCCTGGCAGGAGCGTCTGGGTGCTGGAGGATTCAGGACGTCCCCCTCCGATACCTGAATGAACTGGGCAGGTGGGTGGTGGGCACTGGGCACTGCAAACCTGTGCTGTTTTGTAATTTCTCTGGGAAATTCTGAGCTGTCTCACTGTGGGGAGGGAGGGCCTTGGGGGTGGAGCAAGTTGGCGTCAGAGTCTCTCCTCCACTGGGCACAGGAGCCCATGGCACCCCCCCCCCCCCCCAAGGCCTTGCTCCTGCAGGGGGAGTTGCTGACTCTATGTCCCCGTCTCCCTGATCCTGGCGGGGACTTGGGGGTCAGTCTCTTCTGCAGGTCACTCTGCTTTCTAGCTCATAAGCTGGAGCCCCACCAAGGTCCCCCATCTGGAGTGGGCACTCAAAACGGACGATCCAGTCCCAGAACTCAGGAGCCTCACTGGCCTGACCCTCCCACACTCTGGGCTTCCAGGTTCCAGGTCCCAGGTCCCAGGTCCTCGCTCAGCTGACTCCAGCGCTTCGATCTGCCTCGCACCCCCACTCCAGCCTGGCGGGAGTGATTTGCTGATAATTAAGTTATTAGCTGCCAGAGCTCAATTGCTGTCAGGAGTACTTTAATTCTACCAGGGGACCCAGAACAGAAAGCCCCGGGGACAGCAGAGGCGTGTGGAGGTGGAAGGGGGGCCTGCGTGAGTGTGTGTATGTGAGGGCTCACGTGGTGTGAGCGTGCACGCATGTGTCTTCGTACCTTTTCTGTGGCTATTACTGAACGCCCCTGATGGGGTAATTTGCAAAGAAAAAATAAATTCATTTCTTCTAGTTCCAGAAGCTGGGAAGTCCAAAATTGAGGGACTGCCTACGGGTGACCCTTGGTGTCGGGGACTCTGCAGAGCGCTGCAACCCGTGGCTAGCCAGAGCAAGCAGCCTGAGGTCACTTTAGAACAGAGCTGCTCCCTCAACCACCTGTCAGTGCGCGGATCACCAGGGGACTCACTCCCTCCTGGGGTCAGGGTCTTCACCCCTAAAACCTCTCACAGGCCCCGCCTGGTCCCACCTCTTAAAATCCTGTAAAGGGGACTGAATTTCAGCCTGAGTTTTGATGGGGTTGTGAGTTCTCTGTGTGTGTGATAGGGTGTGGGTGTTTGTGAGTGTGTGTGAGTGTACGTGAGCGTGTCTATGAGTGTGCACGTGTGTTACTGTATCAGGAGCTGCCTCAGAGATCCTGCCGTGGCACCCCTGGTGAACATGCACTCGGGGACCCTGGGACTAAAGGGGGCGCTGGTCTCTTCAGGGCTCTGGGACTCGGCCAGCGTGGCCTCCAGAGACGTCCTCAGAGAGCTGACAGAAGTAGCCCCACTGTGCGCAGGAGGCCACGGGTGATCCTATCAAGCGGTGTCCTCAGGAGAGCCAGGCCCGGGGCTGCAGCCACCCTGGGCATCTGGGAGCGTCCTTTCAGGGTGGGGAGGGATCCTCCAGGGAGAGCTGGGGCTCTGGGGATTTCTCTGCCCTTGATTCTAGAAACTTCCAGGGTCTAGAAACAGAAGACTTTCAACCAAGGACAGCGACAGGGGTTGGAGTGTGGGACATTTTTACTGTCCCAGCTTGGTTTCCACAGGAGGTCCAGCTCACCAGGGCAGAGGAGTTCCGCCCCCTGGGGACCTACTAGTGGTGCTTTCTGTCCGCGGAACCGGGGGTCCCTCCCCGGTGGCTCCCTGAGGGCTGTCCGTGGAGAGGCGGGAGCACTGTTCGGTTCCTTCAGAGAGGCGTGAGTGTCTAGGTGGGTGTGTTGGCACCATTTTCATGACCACGAGTTGGGCCCTCTGTGCTCTGGGACGGGCCCCGCGTTGGTCCCAGGACACCTGCTCACTGGCTTTCAGCCTGGTGGGAAGTCCTGGGCTGACCTCTGTCCTTCCTCCCCGGACCTGATTCTGTGTAGCTGGAAACGCATTTAGAGACCGCACTCATGTACCAGCTCCTCACTGATTCTGAGTGTGATCACTTTGATGATTTTTAAATGACAATACGGGGACACATGTTTTAAGAGAGAAGAGTAAATCCAGGGTTCACGCTGATATTTATATTCAACTAGATTTCAGGGGTTTTACTTAACCTTAATATTTTATATTGTAGCACTTTCCTCTAACATGGAAAACCCTGATTCCTAACGGCACTCAGTGAATCTCTTGTTATCACCTCTTGTGGGTCTTTTGTCCTTAGAATATGTCTCACTTGAAGATAAAGTAAAAATATTATTTTTGTAGTAATTTGGAAAAAAAAAATCCTTCTTTCTGTAGTTAGGCCATCGGCCTGAAATAGAGTTGTGTTTTGCATGCTTTAGTTTATTTTCTATTTTTAGGAATCACAGTACTTTTTCCTTTTGATATGATTTTTAAATATGTAAAACTCGTAATTTATTTTTTTCTATTATAAATAGAGCTGGCTCATCCGTTACTTCTTCAAGCTCAGGACTGTCTGTATGTGAAGTCTGTTGAGTTCTCCACGATGGCTCTGGTCCCACCACTTTACAAAGTCTGCTAAGGGCTACCCATGAATTCTTGTCATCCTTAAGGAGGGAGGCTTTATTTTGCATCTCCCGTTCCATCATGGGGTTCTAATTGCTTGGGCAAGTGTATTGACTGATGCCTGTAGCACAGTGTTAGGCAGCAGGCATATTGGCCCCCTCCTCCTCCTCCTCCCCTCTTCCTCTTCCTCCCCTCCTCCTCCTCCTCCTCCCCCCTCCTTCTCCTCCCCTTTTCCCCTCCCCTCCCTCCTCCTCCCCTCCTCCTCCCCTCCTCCTCCTCTCCTCCCCTCTTCCTTCTCCTCCTCCCCTCTTCCTCCTTCTCCTCCCCTCCTCCTTTCCTCCTCCTCCTCCCTCCTCCCCTACATCTCCTCCCTTCCCCCTTCTTCCCCTCTCCTCCTCCACTCCTCCTCCTCCCCTTCTCCTCATCCCCCCCCTCCTCCCCTCCTCCCCTCCTCCTCCCCTCCTCCTTATCCCCTCCTCTTCCTCCCCTTCTCCTCATCCCCCTCCTTCTCCTCCTCCTCCCCTCTTCCTCCTTCCCTCCTCCTCCCCCTCCTCCTCCTCCCCTCTTCCTCCTCCCCTCCTCCCCTCCTCCCCTCTATCTCTTCCCTTCCCCCTCTTCTCTCCTCCTCCTCCCCTTCTCCTCATCTCCCTCCTCCTCCTCTCCGCCTCCCTTTCTTTTTTTCCCTCCTCCTCCTCCCCTTCTCCTCATCCCCCTCCTCCTCCTCCCCTCCTCCTCTTCCCTTTGCTCCTCCCCTCCTCCTTTCCTCCTCCTCCTCCTCCTCCCCTCCTCCTTCTCCCTTTGCTCCTCCCCTCCTCCTTACCTGCTTCTCCTCCTCCTCCCCTCCTCCTCCTCCCCTCCTCCTCCTCCCCTCCTCCTCCCCTCTTCCTCTCCTCCTTCTCCCCTCCTCTCCTTCCTTTGCTCCTCCTCCTCCCCTCCTCCTGCCCCCTCCTCCTCCCTTCTCCCTCCTCCGGCCCCCTCCTCCTCCCTTCTCCCTCCTCCTCCTCCCCTCCGCTCCTCCTCCTCCCCCTCCTCCTTTCCTCCTCCTCCTCCTCCCCTCCTTCTCCTCCCTTCCCCCTCTTCCTCCTCCCCGCCTCCTCCCCTCCTCCTCTCCTCCTCCTCCCCTCCTCTCCTCCCTTTGCTCCTCCTCCTCCCCTCCTCCTCCCCCTCCCCTCCTCCTCCCTTCTCCCTCCTCCTCCCCTTCTCCTCCCCTCCTCCTTCTCCCTTTGCTCCTCCCCTCCTCCTTTCTTCCTCCTCCTCCTCCCCTCCTTCTTTTCTACTCCTCCTCCTCCCCTCGTCCTCCTCCCATCCCCCTCCTCCCCTCCTCCCCTTGTCCTCCCTTCTCCCCTCCCCTCCTCCTCCCCTCTTCCCCCTCCTCTTCCTCCTCCTCCCCTCCCCTCCTCCTCTCCTCCTCCTCATCCCCTTCTCATCCCCTTCTCCTCCTCCCCTCCTCCTCCTCCCCTCCTCCTCCTCCCTTTGCTCCTCCTCTTCCCCTCATCCTCCCTTCCCCCTCCTCCCCTCCTCCCCTCCTCTCCTCCTCCTCCTCCCCTCTTCCCCCTCCTCCCCTCCTCCTCTTCTCCCCTCCCCTCCTCCTCCTCCTCCTCCCCTCCTCCTCTCCTATTTTTCTCGTCCTCTTCCTCCTGTTGTCCTTCTCCTCTCTCTCTTCTTCTTCATCCTTCCTTTTATTGATGTTAGCAGTGATGTCTCTGGTGTTTCCTCAGAAGTGAGACCCTGGATATTGACCTTTGAGCTGATATGGGGAGATGTGTATTTATGTTAAGGAAATAGTCACTATTTTTTTATTTTATTTGATTGTGGTTTTTAACTTGAATTGTTCTGGGCCACTTGTAGTTTTTTCTTTTTCTTTTTGGACCCAGGGATTGGACCCAGGGTGCTTACCACTGAGCCAGACCCTAGCTCTTTGTTTTATTTTGAGACAGGGACTTAGTAGGTTGCTCAGGCCCTCTCTAAGTGGTTGAGGCTGGCTTTGAATCTGTGATGCTCCTGCTTTAACCTCCTGAGTCACTGGGGTTACAGGCGTGCACCTCAGTGCCTGGCCATTTGTAGTTCTTGATGTCCCCCTGGAAGACCCAGGGTGTGGTGCTTTGCTTCTGTGATCCTGAGCCCCAATGCAAAGGAGCAGCACCACAAAACAGTTACACACAGGAGCTCTGGGCTCTTCCGACCTGGGCTTAGAACCCTGGCTCTGTCTGGACATGGGTTTCACTTCCCTGAGAGCTTCCTGGTTCTGAGCAGAGGTGGGAGAAAGCCAAGTTCCAGTTTGCATTTTGTTTAGGGACTTGGGCTTTGCATTTTCCAGGAACCCAGTAGACATTCCCTTTGTGCAGTTCCTGTGTGTTTTGTAACCTTTGATTTGTGCTCTTCAATTCAGGCTCCTTAGTATTGAGACAGTGGACGCCCAGCTCTGCAGAGTGGGTCAGTGCAGGAGCAGTGAGGAGACTTTGCTGCTCACCATCACATGACCTCTTGGAGGTACCCAGGATCCCCAGGGTTCCCACTTCCCATGACTCTGGCGGTGAGCTTTGGGGCTGGCTGGAGCTGTCTCTGACCCATTGCTCTTTGCAGTCCCACTAAACATCAGGTGGCCTGTGAAGATGTCCCAAAGACATCTTCAAAACCGTATTATATTTGGTTTTGTAATAAAAACTGAATTGTAATAAAGGTGGCTTTTGCTTGTGGGATGAATGCAGTACCAGCTGTGCAGAGGGTTGTGGAGGAAAGTCCTGCAGGCAGAACCTCTGTCAAGCACCGAAGGGGACACGGTGGTAGCTTGACCCTCAGCAGCTGTGAAAACTCGCACTCTGACCTGATGCCCCAGTGGGGCCAGAAAAGAGGAAACATTCCCTGGTGACCACTGAAGCTAGGTCTTTGAGGATCAGTCAGACAAACATGGGCCTCAGGACCCCGGAAACTCAATGAAACCATGCAGCCCAGATCTCTGGCCTGGTCATGCCCCTCAAGGCTGCTGGGTCCTATGCTCCGTCCACAAGCCTTAGGTTCTCAGCAGTTCCCACACCCGTGGCTGTGGTTCTAGACACTCCCAAAGGACCAGATCCAGCAAGGGCTCAGCCAGGAGAGTCACCCGCATCCCCCGCAGCAGGTGGGCACAGAGAAGACGAGGCTGACCTTCCACCTACACCAGTCCTCCTGTGCAGCTGCCCTCTGGGAGGAGGCCCAGGGCCCCTTTAAGGATGTGTCTGGTGGCACAGAGAAGGAACCCAAAATCTCCCTGTGGACTCCTGAGCACAAACCAACCCTTCAGCCTGAGGGAGCAGCAAGCAGCTCCTCTGTCCCACGTGTCCACGTCTGGGCTGCGGCATGGTCACAGCTCTGCCAGCTATGGACAGCAGGAAGAGCAAACAGGGAAGGCTCGCGAGCTCTCTCTCTGCTTTGCACTTTCCAGGGCCCCAGTGGGCGCCATCCAGGAGGCCCGTTTTGCAGATGAGTTGATTGAGGCACAGAGGGTGACATATTTGCCCGAGGCGTAGGTAGGTATTGCCCGTCTGATTCCATGAGGCCTCTCTTTGACCACCCCCCTGCACCTGTTTATCCTGGGCTGGTGGAAGGGACGCAGCTGAAGGAGCACCCAGAGGGCAGAACCAAGGCACTATCACTGCTTGGGTGTCCCAGCATGACTCCCGCTGGCCTGGGCCCTGAGGGAGGGACCAGCCAGGGCTCAAGTGACGTTTTAGGTGCTGAAGGAAGTGGGCAGGTCACCTGCTAGAACAAAAAGCTGAAGAGGACACTGAGTGTGCCCTGGAGTTAGCCAAAAGCTCTAGCTTCCTGATTTAGCTCAATAGCCAGCTCCTGCCGACCTTCAGATGATGGCAATAAAGATGAAGGGCAAGTGGTCTGAGAAAGCAAGTTCTGGAATCATCACTCCGAGCAGTCTGGACGTGAGGCAGCAGAGGATTGGGGACCAATGGCCATTTCAGCAGGAATTAACTGTGGCTCCAAGATGCACAAGACAGAGGCCCAGGAGGCTCTGTCCCTCAGGACGGAGCCAGGGAGCTGCAGGCCTGTCCTCTAGGAGGCACCCAGAGGCCAGGCTGGGTGGTCAGGCCCAGCTTGTGGTGGGACCCGGCTTCCCCATTCTCAGCCAGGCAGCCGTGACGTGGGGAGTTCAGTTTGGGGAGGTGGCTTCAGGCTGGAGGAGCCGACTCCAGTTTGTCCTCCTGGCTCTGTCCCCTCTGGCACATCCCGAGTGTCGCAGTGAAGGGCACCAGAGGCCAGTTGAGCAGGAGCAGCTGTTCCTCACTGGGAGCCACCAACTCCAGGCCGTGCTCCTGCTGAGCTGTAGGCACGTGCCAAGCAATTAAGTGGATTGGGTTCCAATGCCCCTGACCAGGAGCTCGGGCACCCTCGCAGAGCTCCGGGCAGTGCCAGCCAGCTTGGCAGCTCAGAGGGCACCTGGTGTCCTGCCCGGGCTCCTCTCTGCCTGGGGGTGCCTCTGCGCATTTGGAGGCATCTGCACAGGGAGCTGATTCTCTGCTCCCAGGTCTGCGTTTACCACCAGCCACCGCGCACGGCGGGGACTACCATGGTAACTAAAAGGGTATCTGAAAATAAAATGTCACTTTTCAAAATCTTCTGCCGTGATGGCACAGGAAACTCGCTCTCCGTTTAACTCACCAAGATGACCGAGAAGGCTGGGAGCACAGGTGTGCTGCGGCGCGTGCGGAGGCAGGTGTGACCCAGGTCACAGGGTGTGTGAACGGTGTGAGGCTCTGTGCAGCCGTGTGGTGTGGAGTGGTGTCCAGGTGGGAGGACCACGTGTCTGACCTCGTGCGTGTCTGTCTGGAGGCCAGTGCTGGCACATGTGTGGGAGTCCAGGGCCAGAGCTGTGGGTGACAGTATGTCTGAGGTCACCGCCGCAGACGTGGACACTCCCAGGTGTGGACACTCCCAGGCGTGGGCACTCCCCAGGTGAGGATACTCCCCAAGCAAGGACACTTCCCAGGCATGGACACTCCCAGGAGTGGACACTCCCCAGATGTGGATACTCCCAGGTGAGGACACTCCCAGGCGTGGACACTCCCAGGCGTGGACGGCATTCTTCTCAGACCAGAGGCTGTGAACAGTGCTGACATCTTGCCTGGGAGGCACCTTCTGGGCCCAGCAGTGAGTCGTGAGGCCCTGTCTGCCTGTTGCCACCTGCAGACGTCCCCACGCCCCGCTTTCTCAGAGGAGGCTCTGTCCATGGTGACTGGGCCTTCGTTTGTGTCCTGGCCACATTCCCTGCACTCCCATCTCTGGAGATGCCGCGTGTTATTGTAGAGCTACTTTAACTTCAAAATGGAACCCAACAGAAAGAGTCCCGAGGAGGGGCTGTTCCCATCAGTGTCCGTGGGCACCTGTCATTCTACCGCTGGCCCTGTGCGGGCCACACAGCATATGCACCTCAGAGTCATTCCCCGGCGGGGAGATCTCTCAATGTAGTCCTGGGAGGGAGGGGACAGGTGGGGACGGACAGCAGCAGAGATAGGCAGAGCTGAGGGTGCCTGAGCCCAGCCTCAGGAGAGGGCCAGTCAGGGGTGGGGTCAGAAAAGGTGACCGCTGAAAGGTGTCACAAGGGCAAGTAGGTGTCAGCCAGAGGTCAGGAAGAGAGGACTGTCCACTGGCGACGTGAAGGGGCCCTGAGGTCCCATGCCCTGGTTGGGTAGGAGCTGGTGAGGGGGCGCTGTCCTTGGACACCCTTGCTTTGTTTAGGGAGGGTAGGATGACCTCGCCGTGGACTGTGACAGTGTCCTAACCCTGGAGGTTTGGTGTCACTCACTCCGTAAGGTACTCACTTGGTTTCTGGGGCTCTCTTGATGTCACTGTCAAGAAAACTGAGGCTGGGCGGTGCTGGGCTTTCCCGCGGGCCGCAGTCAGCTGGTGGCCCCTGGGCCCTCTGCAGAGCCTGGGGGTGTGAATGGAAAAGTACCTGCCATGTGAAGGCCGGTCCCAGAGGGCACTAGGGGTTGTTGTGTAATGCCCGCTGTGACATTGAGGTCTTATTAATAACTAAACATCTGTCACAGCCACCACCGTGTTCCTGGTGCCAGGACTGTGCTTCGTGCCGCTGTCCTGGGGAGCGGAGGGCGGGTTGAATTATTTAGACGGCTGACTCTGGGTAAATAACCACCCAGGCTGTTTCCTGCAGTAAGTTTCTGTCACCTCCTTGCAGAGCCCCAGTGTCCTCGCTGACGTGCCTTTGATGTGCTCCCAAACCTCCCTGAGACCACCGCCCTGGACCCCCGATGCGGCTGCCCGAGCAACCTGGAGAGGGGAAGCCTGAGAATGAGCAAAAGGGGGGCCAAGGAGCCCCCGAAGGGGCAGAGGAGCCGCCACGGAGCCAGGCCCCCGACTTCCCCACCTGGCAAGTCTCCCCCACCCAGGACCGGGCTTGGCTTGCAGCCTTCAGGCGGGGGGAGCGCAGGGTCCAGGAGACAGACTCTGTGCCGAGCACGCCTGGGCGGGGGTCCCTGCCTGAGCAGTTGCTGTTCCTGGGGCTGACGGTGGAGTGGGCAGAGGGAGGGTCTGCAGCCTGGCATGGTAGGGGTTGCTGTCGGGTAGGACTGAGCACGGAGCAGCGGGTGCTGGATGGGCCTCCCTGCATGGCTTCTGCCCACCTCCCAGTCACCCAAGTGCATGCTCAGCCTGTTCTCCAGGAGGAGAGGGAGGCCCAGACCTCGCAGTCTGAGAAGGACCAGGCTCCCACCAAACTGTCTGAGCCCAAAGGAGTCCTGGACACAGACCCTCGCCGTAGGACCCCAGTGCAGAGTGGGCCAGCCCAGGGCGAGGGGTGCTGTCCTTATAAGCCGCAGGCCGCCCTGGGTTTCGATCTCGTGCTTTTCCTTCTCCTTGGAGACACTCGGGCTGTAAACTTTCAAGAGGAATTTCAGCCCTGGGGGTCTGTGTAGGAGGAACTGTGGTCTGTGTGTTGCTGGCCCCAGGAGTGGTCCACGGTGAGTCCTGCAGCTGCCTCCCGAGGCCATCTGAAGGGGATCTCTCCCCACTCTGGCCCCAGCTCCAAGTGGTGGGTCACAGAGCTGACAGTGGGGACAGTGTGTTTAGGTTTATGGAGCAAAAAGGAAGTGGAAGGGTTTTGGTGGCTACACTGATTTCTAGCATGTTCTCCCAGGCACTGGGGGCTGCCTCAGGGCTCAGGCGCAGGAGGCTGGGAGACCCTACCTGAGCCTGCTCAGGACACTCCTTGCTTGGGAAATCTGGGTGGGAGCTGGTGACAAGGGCCCTGGCTGAGGGCATGCTGGCCAGGACTCTGGGGAAAGTTCTGGAAGAAGGCAAGAGCAGCTGACACCATGCCATGCCCCAAGGATGGGCTCAGAAAGGTTGGCCAGGGGCCAGAGGAGGGCCTGTCCCAATTCACCCTTCTAGGAGAGGACCCCAGGGGGACACTCGGACCAGTCTAAGAGTGGAATTCCTTACAGGTGTGCGTGGGGAGCAGAGGAGTGGGCCCTCCTCCTCCTTGAGACCCTTGTCTTAGGCTCCACTTTGGGAGCTACGAGGCTGTCGCTTAAGGGCTGTGTGTTTGTTTTAGAATCAAGTTGTGTTTTATTAAGGCTGAAAGTCGGCGCCTTTTACAAATGGGTCCCCCTGCCTCCTGGACCAAAAGCACTGACCCATTCCTGGTGGAACCAAAGCAGAGGGCCGATGGAGTGGCCAGGCAGGTGGGGGGTGGACAGAGGCCTTACACAGAGGGCAGAGACTGCAGAGGTGGGACCCTCCCACCTCCAGCCTCCCTCCAGCCCCTCTCTCCTGTGTGTCCACTGAAGGACAGCAGACTGCCTCAGACTGCTTTCCTGTCTTTGCTAAGATGTGGCGGGCTGGCTCTCTGTCAAGGAGGTGACCTTGGGTGTGGCCTTCCTTTCTTCACCTTCCTCTAGAGCCGCACAAGGCTGCAGAGCGGTCAAGAACTGGCTCTGCTCTAGGCTGTGAGGAGGTGGCTCCTTGGCTTGGCATCCCGAGGGACGCTCAGGACTCTGGGGCCTGCGGATCTTAGGACGGGGTCTGGAGATGACTCAAGGGTGGTCAGTGAGGACAGGAGGCCACCTCGAAGAGTCTCTAGGGAGCAGGGAGACACAGGTAGCACAGTTAGGTAAACAGTCGGCCTCTCTGGCGCTGCCCAGCCCAGTCTGGAGGAGGCTCTTCTCCTATGGGGAGAAATGGATGCACACTATTGATACAGCAGCTAAAAATAACCCGTGTTCCAAACAAAGTGTTTTTAGTATTTAGAAATGAAAACGTGTAGACAAAGCACGGATCGAGACTGCATGAGTCACAAACTGCTGACTCTGAAGCAATAGAAATCCAGAGAGAGTTCCTTCTCCTTCTGCTTGTCCCTCCCACCCCCGTTCGGAATAGCTTATAAAAAGAGTGTCCCTCAAAAGCAGGACCCCAGACTCCCCTGGGAGTTACGGTCCTGTGCAGCAGGGGCTGAGGTCGCTCGGCTCTCGCTACCATTCACGGAGCTGGCCTCCTCACGAGGCCCCTTCATTTCTGCTCCTGGTGCGATTGCTCCCAGGCCTCAGCAGGAGCAGGGACTTCCAGGCCCCGTTGACCCAGGCTCTTCCCTCCCTGGGCTCTGCCCTGCTGGACCCCAGCAGGGCCTGTCACTGAGCCCTGGCCCCGGGAGCCACGCCTGGGAGGCACACCTTGGGGCGTGGTGGCAGGGTGCAGCAGTGGTGTCCCTGTCCACACTGCGTCCCAGGCTGGCCTGCTGGCCCCCGGGATGAGGCCCCACCCCATGACAGTGCTCAGCCCGGCCTGCGGTTTGCCTTCTGCAGTTCCAGCGTCCAATGTCACCTGTGGTCTAAAAACATCACGGAAGCACAATACGGAACAAGCTTCGCGCTGATCACACGCGCGGGTCCAGGCCGGCTGCCTTGTCCCTGTTCCATCTCTCATTATGCTGACCTCTCAGTTAAGTTTCCCTGCCGACAGCTTGTCATGTCAGCCACGGTCCCCAGAACCTGTGGAGTACGTCAGAGGGGAGTCAGAGAGAACTGCGAAGGCCGTCTGTGATGTGGAGAACCAGGGAGGACACAGCACGGTCCAGCCCAGTCCAGAAGCTTCAGAACTCGGGAGGCTGCATCCTGAGAGCCTGGCGGGTCCTGGGGTCCAGAGGCTGAAGAAGCTGATTCTGAGGTCCCAGGGCAGGAGAGGGGTGTCCACGCTGGGGGAGGAGGGTGTCCACGCTGGGGGAGGAGGGTGTTGGTGCTAGGAGAAAGAAACGAGATCAGGGGTGGGGCACGTGAGTCCCTTCCTCCTTGATGTTTTTCTTCAGGGTCCAGTTGATTGGGCCGTCCACGCACAGGGAGGGCAGATCTTCTGTCCCCATGCACAGACTCCCCTGCCCACCCCTCCCGGGCTCCCTCAGATAAACCTACAGATGATGCTTCTGGAGCCTCCGGCTTCTCTCCACTCAGCCAGGCTGAATGTGAAGCCACCGTCACACACTCCGTGCAGGAAGAGGCTATGTGGGGTTCCGTGCCCCTGAGGTTTGGTGTACCTACGGGGCTTGGCACACACCTCCGTGCACAGGGACTACTGGGTTCCTCTCTGAGCACTTCCCAGCAGCTCGAGTTGCCATTCCTGCACCACACCGTGAGAGGGTCCCACAGCCCCCACATCCGCAGCCTTGGCCCCAGCAGGGCTCAGAGTCCTGGAGGCCAGGTCACCGCCCCTCCCCAGCAGGACTGTTCCAATCCAGGAACCTTCTCATTCACAAGGAAAGCTGGACGGGGCTGAGGCTCCCTGGGCTCCCTGCCCTGCCTTTGCCATCATCCCTGCCCATCAGAGTGCAGGAGGGCCTCCCAGTGTAGGACCTGTGGGTGCCTGGCTGCTGTCCCCCCTCTCTTCACAGCCCTGCTCCATCAAGGTTGTCCCTTCCGCTCTCTGCTCCAACGTCTTTTTCTTCCCCAGCACAATCATTCTTCTCCCGTCACCTGCTTTGTGAAACCTGCATCATGTTCTTGAAGCTTTTGGAAAAATCACTGTTTGCTCTGTTTCTCAGCTTTTACCCCCGGCTCATGCTCCCCTCCCTGTCATGTGGCTTCTGTCCCCATCTGTCCTGTGGTCCTAATCTGGAGGGACAGAGGAGCAGGGCCAGGGAGCGGTGGTAAACATGGAGCTCTTGTTCACAGCAAACAACACATGCTAAGTCAGAGGCCTTCAGAGAGGGCTGGATGCCCCTGGGCTCCTTCCTGCTGCCCTGGCCAGCTTCCTGGAGGCCCCATGGGCGTGGCCTCTGTGGCCACCAGCCCTGCAGCAGGCAGGCTTGGCTCCTCTGCGGAAGCCACACGCTTGCCCTCCATTGTTGCTGGGGCCACCCCCTGGATCTCAAGGGCTCTCAGTGAGACACCTCCCCTCCTGGGGTCCTCCGACCTGGTCTCTGGAGATCTTCCCTCGACTGGGACCCACTTACTCCACGTGGCTCTTCTCGGGCCCCATGAGCCACATCGAGGATCCTCGGAACATCAAGATAAACGAGCAGCCTTTCCGACAGAGCCTCCTGGCCAGTAAGATTCTGATGATGCTCCCGCCGTGCGAGACAGATCGCAGAGCACACCACATGGGGAACCTCGGAGATGCCCCACAGCAAGGAAATGGCTGGTCTTGTTTAACTCTGCTTTCTCAAACATGATCTGGGCCTGAGATGCGGTGCCAGAGGACAGGTGTGTGCCAGTGCCTGTGCCGGAGAGTCAGGAAATGGCCTGCCAAGGGTCTCTCCAGGGACACCCCTCATTCTCAGGTGGAGGCAGATATCAGGTGCGGGTGTGTCCGGACCCAGCGAGGGTCCACATCTTCGGACCATTCTTTGGTGTGCAGGCTCCATGCCCCACCATGGGACAAACCCCTTCCCCACGTAGCTCCCAGGCTTCTGGGGACAGTGGATCAGCACCCACCCGAGTTCACATGTTAGGATCAATGCAGCTTCAGGGTGCATCCAGCACACACCAAGGGACCCATGAAGCGTGCGTGGGTGCACACAGACAGGCGTGCAGCCCCGGGGGATCCAGCCCTCCACTTAGGAAAGGACCTCAAATCAGCACCTTCACATCCAGATGGGAGTTCGCTGCTGTTAACGTGATTGCGCTTCTGACCCTGGCTGCATTCCGCGGCTCATCACTAGCACCCTTCCCATCGCACCCTGATTTTTTCTGGCCCCTACTGATGTCGGCTTAGGTTGCACGGCTCTCTCTCTCCCTCCTCCCTCTCCCCCTCCCTTCTTCCCTTTCCCTCTCTCTCCCTCCCTCCCTTTCCCTCTCTCTCCCTCCCTCCCTCCCTCCCTCTCCCTCTCCCTCCCTCCCTCCCTCTCCCTCTCCCTCACTCCCTTTCCCTCTCCCTCCCTCTCCATCTCTCTCTCCCTCCTCTCTTATATTTGAAGTCACATCCCGAGGGGGAGGGAGGACACAGGGTCAAGAACAGTCTTCAAAGTGCAGCGGGTGTGACCCTGAGCTCCACAGAGGAGCACACAGTGTTATCCACCATCTTAGGGAGGAGTCCTGACCACCCTCCACGTCCAGGAGACTCTCTGACCACTCCCCCGGGAATCCTCCTTCGCAAGGTCCTCTTGCCTCCTGCGTGACCCTTCTGATGAAGCCCCTTCACTGTGGTTCCCTTGACGTCCTCCATGCCAGTGAGTGTCCTCTGCAGGTGCTTCCTGGGAGCAAGCACTTGGCCCCAGGCACCCAGTGTCTCTGGAGGGGCCAGGGGGGAGGGCACTCCTAGTGCCCTTCAAATCAGAAGGCGAGCGGGCGCACACCCAGCCACGCACACCCAGCCACGCCTAGTTTACTGCTATTCAACTATTAAAGTGCTGTCCTGTGACCTTGCCTGGGGGACCAGCCATGGTGTGGCATGTCCCACCTCGAGGGACCATCACCGAGAAGGCAGCTCAGTGTGAATGGGCCTCCACAGGTGCGACAGGCAGTGCTGGGCCTACAGTGGCTGCTGGGCAAGGACCAGGCCTTGAAGGCAGTTTCTGGCCTGTGGCCTCCTGATTCTCCATGGAGAACCTTGGAAACACATCCCTGGCATTTGTACCACAGTTAATTGAGCCTTTTTCTCTTCCTGAGACTGTGGGCAGTGGGTCCGGGAGCCTGTGGAGTCTGCGCTCTGCACAGTCTCGCTGTTGGCAAAGCTCTGGCCAGCAGCTCCTTCCCTTGCTGTTCTTCCTTCCCCTCAGCACGGAGTCCAAAGGGAACTAGGGAGATGCAAGCAGCCGCTCAGTCCTGGGCACCCTTGGGAACCACGCCCATCCTCCAGCCATGTCCCTGTGGACATGGGAGCCCCTCTTCCTCCTGGACCCTTCTCATCCTAGACGGGCACCACGGGAGGCCCCAGAGAAGGGCCCCCGAGCATCATGCTGTTCAAAAAAATGTTTCTAATATTTATCTTCTAGTTGTAGGTGGACACAATATCTTTTATTTTATATTTATGTGGTGCTGAGGATTGACCCCAGTGCCTCAAGCATGCTAGGGAGCACTCTACCTCTGAGCCACACCCCAGCCCCCTAAATGTTTTACCTCTTCATTTTCCTGAACCAACCCAGCCCAGCACTGTCCCAGCCCCTGAAGCTCCACCTCAGTTCCACATGAGGACTCTTGGGCCATTGTCTTCCCTCAGTATGCAACAGCTCCAGGTCCCATCCCTGGGGTTGTTGTTGGTGGGCATGTAGGGGTGTGTGTGTGTGTGTGTGTGTGTGTGCGCGCGCGCATATGTATGCCTTGTGTGTGTGCATGTGTGTGTGCATGTGTATGCGTGCGTACACGTGCATGTGCATGCCTGTGTTGCTGTGTGCATGTGTGTGCATGTGTGCGTGCGTGTGTGTGCATGTGCATGCAGGTGTGTATGTGTGTGCACACATGTGCATGTGTTTACATGTGTGCATGCATGTGTGTGTGCATGTGTGCACATGTGTGTGTGCAGTTTCCTCCTCTGCAGCCCCTCTATCCTCCACACTGCCATCATCACACGACAGATGTGTGTAAATCACAGCTTTACCAAAATCTTGGGAATAAATGGGGAATTTCAATGTAGGGAAAAATTATAATGTACCAAGAAATCTTCTGAGACCCAGAAAAAATACTTCAAGAGTTTTCTTTTTATGCATGCATCCCTTTGGCAGTCTCATGAGACCTGTGAATTATGTTTTCAAATGTATAAAACAGAAGGCAACAACAACGGAAATCAATCGTACTGAAAAACAGTCCCAAAATATCAAACAAAACAAACGTGTGACATAATGACCCGTGTGCTTCTTTGTCAAGGCACTAAATAGTGAGCCCTGGCAGAGGGCATGGCGACGGTCCTCCACCTCGGGTTCTGCAGTGGTGCGTAAACAATGTTCTGGAATGAGTGCGTCGTCTCTGCATTATGGGAAGGCCTCCCAGGAGGTCCAGTGCTGTCCTGCCCCGAGTTGCCTGGTTTCTTCCATGTGGAAGGGACAGCTGGACCCGGAGATCAGTGGAAAGGAAGGTTGTCATTCCACCTCCACTGGAGACCCCTTGGGTTCAGCCTCGGTCTTCCTTCTGAGGGGTTCTTGGCCATGTTCCCTGCACAGGGCAGCCCTGCCCTCTTCTCTCACCACCAAAGTGTCCTTGTCCCAAGGACGTCCCAGAACAGAGCTCCATCCCTCTTGGTAACCTGTTTCCTTACCACTAGAACCATTCCCTCTGACCTCTTCCCCACCTGGACAAGCCATCCAACGCTGTCCACCCTAGCAGCAGGCCATGGAGATGGTGTTCTGGGAGATACTCCACCGGTGCATGGCAATTCTCCCCCCAGCTGGTATTTGATTGCAGCCTGAGCTCAAGTCAAGGGACTCTGGGCCCCAGGGCAGGACATCTGTCCCACTGCTTAGAGACACGAGGCTTAGGAGCCAAGCTTTGTGGGCAGAGGAAACTTGCCAGGCTCCAGGCTAACAAACTCCAGGTTAACTCCAGGTTAACTAACTCCAGACTAACTAACTCCAGGCCAAGTCCAGGCTGACGGAGACTCTGCTTGGGGAGACCCCATGTTGAGCTGTTTTCCGGGTGTGAAGAGGAAAGGCTCCGACACTTCTGTGGCTTAACCCTGGGGCTGGAACCGGGAAGGAGGAAGGCATGACATGGAGAAACACAGGAGGCTTCCCTCCATTTTCTGGCCAAAATTTGGACAAAAAAGCACAAAATGGCGAGGAGGTGAGAGGACCAGGGCTTCCACTCCTCTGACCCGGCCCCCAAGGGTGCTGGGGTGAGTACCAAGGACGGGGCTCTGGCTTCACCCTGGGAACCCGCCCCACAAGTGGCCTCGGCCCAGCTAAGCATGGAAAAGCAGGGTGCCCCCTGGGGCTCACTCAGTCCCTGGGGCAGAGACCCTGGAGGAAGAGCAGCTCCTCTGCCCTCGGAACAGAGCGCGGGTGTAGAGGGCGGCACCAGGCCTGGACAGAGCCCAGGGCCTGGACAGAACGCAGGGCCTGGACAGAGCCCGGGCATCTCTAGCAATCTGTGCCCAAGAGGGCATTGGAATAGTGACGGTGGATGCTGGGCTCCTGAGAGCATTTCACGGCTGAGAAAGAGGGTGATTGACCAGCCCTGGACCCCAGTGGTGGAGGCCAGCAGGACCCCATGACCAGGAGAGAGAATTGCATCCACTGGCAGGTTCCTGGGGTCAGAGTGATGGACGTACAAGACTCATCACTCTCCTGCTACAGGCTTTTATGCCACCTTTTAGGGAAAGGCATAGGTGGGGACACAAGATGAGACTAAATATTTTATAAGTAAACTTACAAAATAGTTATAAAATTTACAAATGTATGAAATCCCTCTGGATTTGCAGAGAGATTGTGGCTGACCAGGATCCTGTACCCAACACTTGAATCCTCTGTGTGGCTAAGTGAATCAGCTCAACACGCGCATCACAGTCCGGGACCAAGTCCATACGTGGCAGAAGCTAAGGCTCAGCTCTCCTCGGGTCCCCAGGACCTCCTCCAGGAGGGGGCGCTCTGCTAGACCCGCGTCTCCTTAGCTCCTCCTGGCGAGGCCCCCAGGAGACTTTCCTTAGTGTTGCTGCCTGACGCTTTGAGGAGCACGGGCTGCAGGGCCTGCCGTGTTCCTCTGTTGTGACCTGTCTGATGGATGTCTCCTGGTGACTGCAGCATGGGCTTGGGGGACAAGGCCACAGAGGTGAAGTGCCAATCTCACCTGTCACCTGGAGCAGACCATCAGGGTGGATTCTGACCTTGGTCGCCGGCAGAGGTGCTCATTGGGTTTCTCCACTGCGAAGTTGCCGTCTCCCCTTTTCCTGCTGCAGTCTTTGACGGAAGACATTGTGCACAGACCACGTCATGGTGTGGATGTGAGGGGTCCCCCGAAAGCTCACGGTGAGACGGGTGCAGGAAGGTTCAGGGGAGACAGGACTGGCCTGAGATCTTACCCCATCAGTGACCTAACCCCAACAGGGCTTAGCTGGGCAGTCCCTGAGGGGTGGGTTGGCAGGGGAGGTGGGCTGGGCGTGGCCTGGGTATGTATTTTATATCTGGCGAGTGGCGTCCCTAGGCGTCCTGATCACCATGTGGGCTGCTTCCCTCGGCCACCTTCTCCCGCCACGATGTCCTGCCTCACCTGCAGCCCTGAGGGATGGAGCCGCCCTTCTAAAGACGCAGACCTCTGAAACCCTGAGCCCTCGGATAAAGTTTTCCTCCCCTACAATTGTTCTAGTCAGGTCCTTTGGTGATTAAAACAGCACACTTAAGAAGCAGAGCTGTGGGGCTGGACTGTGGCTCAGAGGAAGAGCGCCTGCCTAACACGGGGGAGGCGCTGGGCTCCATCCTCGGCAACGCACAGAAATAAAACAAATAAAGGTATTGTGTCCATCTGCAACTAAAAGCCCCCCCAAACAAAAGCAACTAGTGCTTTAAATAATAAAGAAAAAAAATGGGTGCTCTGCTCCCCTTCAGTGAGGTGGAGTGCCACGGGGCGTCCGGACACAGGTGTGAGTCTTGCCTCCCCTCCTACCTCCTTCCTTTTTCCATCTACATCAGCGTGGACTTGTGCCTGTGCCATGATCCCATAGGATTTCATTCCCTTTCTTGCTCAGAACGCTGTGCCCATGGCCTGGGAGCTGCGGGCGCCCATGTATTGAGCATCTTCTCTCTTTCTGGCACCATGAGCTGCTCTGGGCTCATCCGACCTGTTTCCTGCCCTGGGTTCCTTTGCTGGAGATCGTGTCAGAGAGTCAGACCTGGTGCCAGGTGTGCTGTGGCTTCTGGGCCTCCTGGGGGACAAGCCAGAGACTCCCCGGCCCCACACGTGTCTGTGCGGTCACCTGTGGGCGTATTGAGCTAAGTGTGCGACTACACGGAGCACCCCCCTGCCCCCGCCCCAAGACCCACCACAGCGGATCCTCTGGGTGGCTCCCCTGCTCTGCCCACTCCCTCTCTGACAAGGAGCACCCGGCTCCCTCCTGACATCCGTGTGCTCCAGGGCAGGGTGTGTGTGTTATGTCACCAGCACTCTCTCAGGCTCTCAGAGACAGTGGTATTGACTAAGTGCCTGGCAGAGTCCCTTCGCCTTTGCTCCACCCACTTCTAGAGCACCAAAGTCAGCACTTTCTCCTGCCCTCTGCAGGGAGGTCACTCCACATCCGTAATGCAGATGGATGTGTCACTCTCCGCATTCCTTCTGGGGTCCGACTGACCTTCTGAATGACTCTTTAAATTTGCATACATAAAGGTCCACTCCTGCTGGAGTCCAGTGGGTTTTGACAGATGCCTTTCGTCACGTGCCCACAGGCACAGCACCATACAGAGAGCGTCCCTGCTTGGAGTGCCCCTGCATTTGGCCTGCCCAACCCCCCACCCCTGGACCCCTGGCGACCACTGGTCTTGTGCCTCTGGTTCTGGGTTCCCCGGGGTCATGTGGGGAGCAAGCCGTGGGCTCTTCTTAATCTGGCTTTTTTTTACTGATGACCGCCCCCCATTCTGTGCCTTGTCTTTGGGAGATCTCATTTCTTTTTGTCATTGAATCACAATCGTCTGTAGACATGCCACATACTGCGTGCTCACCGCCCACTGACTTCTGGGAGGAAATCGTAGTTTTCCAGCATGAGAGGCCACTGTCAGAGCAGTGGACACTTGCAGGCATGCTAGTGGGGACACCCAGTGAGTGGGGGCGCACCTGGGCAGGACTGCTCTCCTGTAGGACAATGGCTGCCTTCGTGAGATGTGTCCCACACTGTGCATGCCCGTCAGCAGGCGAGTGCTCCTGCTGTGTGTGTGGTGGTGTCTCACTGTGGGGTGTGCAGCACCCCGTGACATGTTTTTAGGTCTCTGTTGCTACATGTTTTTAGGTCTCTGTTGCTTCCATCTGTGTATTTTTCTTTGGTGAAGTGTGTGTTCAAACCTTTTGCCCAATTTTCCCAATGGGCTGTTTTCTTATTTCCGAGTTTTAAGATTTCTTCTTATTTTGACAATGATTTCTGTAACAGGTGTGTGTTTTCCGGTGATTTCTCTCCCAGTCTGAGGTTGATTCTGTCTCCTAACACTGCTGATCTCCTCAGGGGTGGCCAGTGCTGGTCACTGCTGGATATCTTTCATGGACAGTGCCCCTGAGCTGATGGGCTTGATCACTAGCACAGTTGGGATTCATTTGGAATCTTAGAGACTTGTGCTTTTAGCTTTGTTTTGTTTGCATGTAAGTTCCAATGTATTTTTTCTTCATCCTGAGACAGGCTTTTTAACAAAGGGCACTGGGAAAACTGAATGTCCATATGTAGAAGAAGGACATTTGGTCCCTCTCTCTTACCCTGCAAAAACATTGACTCAAAGTGCATCAAAGTACTAGGAATTAAACCAGAACCTCTGCAACCACTAAGAAATGACACAGGGTCAACATTCAAAATGTTGGCACAGGTACCAACTTCCTCAGCAAGACCCCGGGAGCTCAAGAAATAAAACCGAGCAGTAAATGCAACAGCATTTAATTCAAAAGCTTCTTATGGTGAAGAAAACAATCAAGAGCACAAAGAGAAATGGTACAGAATGGGAGAAGATCTTGGCCAGTTACTCTTTGGATAGGGGATTAACTTCCAGAATTTATAAAAAATGAAAAAAATACCACCAAAACAAAAGAGAAAAAACACCCAAACAAAGCAAAAACCTATTCAATAATGGGCCAAAGAACTGAACAGAGACGTTTCTCAAAAGAAGAAATTTAAATGGCCAAGAAATGTATGAAAAAATGTTCATCATCCTTAGCAATCAGGGAATGCGAATCCAAACTGCACGGAGATTTCATCTCACTCCAGTTAGAATGCAAATCATCAAGAATGTAAATCACCACATATGCTAGTGGGAATGTGGGGGGACAGGTACATTCACACATTGTTGGTGGAACTGCAAATTAGAATAGCCACCCTAGAAAGCGGTCTGGAGATTCCTCAAAAGGTCAGGAATGGAACCACCACATGACCCAGCTGTCCAACTCCTCAGTCTTCATCCCAGAGAACTCAGACTGGCACACTCCAGTGATACGTGGATCTGATTTTTACATCCGTACAATTGCCAAGTTGTGGAACTACAAATGGATAAGGAAAATGCGGCATATGTACCCAAGGGAATTCACTGAGCCACAAAGAACAATGAAGTCATGTCACTTGCTGGTGAGTGGATGGAACTGGGGAGCGTTGTGCTAAGGGGAATGAGACAGAGCGAGGTCGTCGAGAGCCAAATGCTTTCTCTCATATGTGGAAACTAGAGGGAGGAGGGAATTTGAACAAAGAAGTTCTCATGAAATAGAAGGGAGAGCAATGAAGTGGAGGAAGGGCCTGGGGGGTGGTGCTGGGGAAGGAGCTGAGCCCCACTGTGCCATGTCCACGGACAGCGCGTCCCACCGCCGTGCCTCCTCTTCTGTGTATGATGATGATGCACCAAGTAAGACAGTAACAGCAGGACAGTCCATAGAGCAGAGCAAGGGGGCCAGGGAGGGAGGGAGGGAGGGAGGGACCTGCCACTTTCTGTGGCTGTACATGCCGCAGTCTGGCTGAGCACAAATCACGAGCCACTCAAGCAGGAACAAACTTTATTTCTGAACTCACCAGCACACTCCACACACGCTCCCCGGGAACTCTCCCGAACGCCATGCGGCTCCTCCAGGAACCACCAACCGGAAATCCCTCCTCCGGCACTTCCCCAACCAATGCGAACTCTTCAGGAATCCCCGCGAGAGCTCAACCGGAGCTCAACGGGAACTCCGCGAGAACTCAAAAGTCATCATCTTAATGGCTCGCTGGCGTCACCTCTCAACCACTACTTCTGGCAAAAGTGCCATGCGTCATCCCGACTGGGCTGTGGCCCTCAACATGTACAAATGAGGCCCAGTGAGCCCCACTGTGGGGAGTGACGTCACGCACCAGTACCAACAAGGCATGTGAGAGTCATGCCAGCATGGGTCCCTGTGAGTCTCCCCTCACTGGCATTACGGGGAGTCGTGATCCACCTTCTGGTTCATATTTATCTTTCATCAACTAGAACTTTCCTCAGGCTTTCCATCCAGACCTCCCTCCTACCGTCGTGGTTCTTGAGAGTCCTGTAGTTCTGAGGCTGCGTCTTGGTTCCTTGCTGGTGTTTAACTGTCACTCCACAGTCGGCCCTCTGGGGTTCTGCACTCTGTGGAGGTCACCTGGCTGGACCTTCCTATTCTGCTGCCCGATGGGCCTTCTTCTCCTTGGGGCCTCCCTGGATTTGGCGTGCTTGCTGCCCGTCCTTCCTCGGCCCGTCTCACAAAGGCCCTGCGCCCAGTGTGCTCCGTGTCCCCCCACGGACACCGTTTCTCAGCTTGCTTCTGCCCCCTCCCCAGGATCGGGCTGTGTCTTGGAGCCCCTGAGGCCACGTCTCCCTTCTTACCTGCTGGGCTGTCCTCGCCTGGGCGCCATGTCTGCGGGTGTCGGCCAGGCTGTGGAGTTGGACTCCCTCTAGCGCGGGGCTTCGGGACCTGTGTGGGACATTCCCTTTCCATGACTGTTGAACTTCCTGGCTCTGCTGGAGAATCGCGGTTTCCAACTCTCCGTCCACAGTGCAATCACATTGTGCTTCCATAGTGAGTGTCCTGCGTGTGACGTGTTTCCTTCTGCAGCGCCCGGGGCTCCTGGTGGAGGAAGGCTCGTGTCAAAGTGAGGCAGGAAGAAGAGCTAGGCGGTCAGGGAGTCTCACCCGCTGTCACGCACCAGGAGGGCCTGCCATCTCAGGTCCCTGTAGGCTTCCTGTCCTAGCTTCAGGGTCATTTGAAGAGACAGGCAAGCTGACACTCGACAGACAGGGAGGTGGATGGAGAGCTGAAACAGCTACTGAGGTGGCTGGGCATCGAGGGGTCAGTTGGGTGCACGTCCACCTGTTGCTGTACAGGGTCAGCTGCTGCCCAGGTAGTGCAGGCACAAGGGGTGTGGAGAAGGCCCCTGGTGGGCGGCACCCACTCTGCTGCCAATTTTTGTCAACGTGTTTGCACAAATTTAAAAGTGAGACCTGGTTTGTGGCATGTTGTGACCCGTGTTTGGCAGCCTCTGGCAGCCAGAATTTTGAAAGAACGGTGTGGTGCCATCTGCAGAGATCAGGCGACGTTTCTGGTCTAACTGTGGCATCGACTCAGATAACTCAGGGACAATATGTACCCCAGTGTCGTCCACTTGGTACGCACCCCGTAACCGTTGGCTCTTTGTATTGTCATTAGCTGAATGTATCTGTTTAAGGTTTAACTCTCTGATATAGCCTTTGAAAATTATCAGATTATCAGAGAAAATAAGAATTAACTTTATTCGTCAGGGTTGACGATGACCCAGGGTTGTCATAGTAACCTAAATATTTTAGTGGCACAATGAATAAAACGAATGGGTCCTCACACCTGTGAAGTCTGATACACCTGGAGATCTCTCCTTGCTCCATGCCCTGGGGCAGGGAGAAGAACAGGGTCTCCAGGTCACCCAGGAGGAAGAGGAGCTGCCCCCTAACTGCCCTACTCTGGAGGGTGTCCAGCACTTCAGCAGCATTCCATTGGCCAACCCGGTCACCTAGGGCCGGGAGATAAAAAGGGCCCTTAGATCAAACTCCTAGCAGGTTCTGCCACTGGCCCCAAAACAGGAAATTCTAATTTTTAAACATATTTTGGACAACATGACAAAATCGATTTTATTTAAATTATCTCCACATTTTTCAGAGCGGTACTAATCCTAGCCAATATGTGGGGCGGCAGAACATAGCAAGTAAAAATGACTCAAAAGCAAAATGGCTTCAGTATTTTGTTCCACCAAGTACATTTCATAAAAGAGGGCATGTATGAAAGTAAAAAAGCATTTAATTCTAAAATGAAAATGCAAAGTCCTACAACCCCACTAAGTACACACCGACCAATACTGAAAGAAAATAATTTTAAAGAAGAATTGAATCAGAGGTTGATGGTATGAGTCAAATCCTTTCCTGCATTTGCTGGGATTGCTTCTGCTGCTCAAATAGAAGGGAGAATATTTAATTCAAAACTAGGTTTTCTGGAGATTTTTGCTTCTGGTCAAGAAGGAATGACGTAAATTGGATTTGTCCTCCTACCTGAAGCAAGAGCAATAGGAACTGAAACATGGTATGAAACATTGGGTTTCCAGACATTACGCTAAGGTAAAGCAGAGCAGTGAGAACCCGGTGCTGCCCACCTGCTGCCTGAGAGGGGTCCGTGGGCCTCAGCTCAAGGAGGGGAGCACAGACATGCAGAGCTTCAAAATGCAAGAAGTAAAAGTGTCAGAACTCCAAGGAGACAGAGCCACGTCTACAATTACAGCCGGAGGCCTCACAAACATGGTTTGAACAACACTATCATTCAACTCGACATGACCAGAACTAATGTAATATTCCACTCAATACAGAATACATATTCTTTGTATGTAAATACGGAACATTTATAAGGCAGATATTTATGTATTTATGGTTATAAATACATAAAGTAACTTCAAAAGACTCTGAGCCACTCCTGTTGTACTCTTTGACAGACACATATTTAGAAAAACCGATGAATATTTGAGACATAAATAATGTACTCATATGTAAATTACAAGTTAAAGAAGAACTTAAAATAGACACTGGAAAGTATGTTGATTAGAATGAAAATTAAAAATAGAACATTTCAATATTTGTTGGTTGCAGCTAATGCAGCACTCAGAGGAAAATTAATAGCAATGAATATAAATAGAAAAAAAGGAAAGGTTTCAAATTAATAATATAAGCACCCACTTTTAAGTCATTAAAAAAAGAAAATACATCCAAACCATGTAATGAAATAATAAAGGCCAGAATAAAAATCAACCAAATAGAAAACAAAAAACAATACTGAACTTAATGAAACTAAGAGCTAGTTCTTTGAGAAGTTCTAGAAAATTGATAAACCTATACCTAGATTGATCATAAAAAATAAAGTCATGAGTATATTGATATTACACATTCTAACTATTAAGAATAATGATAATAGAATATTGTGAATAGCTTTATACCAACAAATTTGACAATCTGGATATAATGAATTCCTTAAAAGATACAAACCAGGAAGGCCCACTCAAAAAGAAATACATAACCTAATCCTATTAAAAAATAAAATTTTAGTTTAAAACCTCTCTATAAAGAAAAACTCCAGAGCCAGATGATTGCTCTGTGAGTTCTGCCTAACAGAAATACAAAGCTCCCGTTTTCTCCTCCCCTCCCCAGGGGACTGGCTAGTTTACATTTTATTTCTAGGGATTTACGTATCCTGGATGTGAATGAATCATGCCACATGAGGTCTTTTCTGTCTGATTCTTCCACTTCACATGATGTACTCAAGGTTCATCCATGTTTCATCAGGTGTTCATTCTCCATGCCTTTATTTGGCTGATTCATATTCTGTTTTGTGGACATGCCATTTTTGTTCATCTACTCGTCAATTAATGGACATTTGGGTTCTTTCCACTCTTTGGCTCTCATGGACCAGCTGCTCTGAACATTCATGCACCAGTTTGTGTCAATGTATGTTTTCAGTTCTGTGGGTCTAACCAGAGGGGAACTGCTGGGTCCCGTGGTGATTCCACACTTAACTTTTGAGGAGCTGCCAGACTGTTCTCCAGATGACTTTCCAGCCTGCCTTCCCATCAGCAACGCAGAGGTTCATGATGTTTCTGCATCCTGAACACTCCTGCCATTGCCATCCTGGGGCTCCCATCTCAGGGTGGTTGGTTGGTACTTCTCCAGTGACTAATAACATTCCACATCTTTCATGTGCAAACTGACCATTTGTATACCTTTGGAGAAACATCCATTCAAATCCTTTGCCATTTTTAATTGGAGTCTCTTTTTGTTGTTGATTTGTAAGAATTCTTTATATACTCTCTATTAGACCATCATCAGATATATAATTTGCAAATATTTTCTCCCATCTGTATTTTTTTAACATCCTTGGGAGTATTATCTGAGTCACAAATTTTTAAGTTTTGTTGAAATCCAATTTATCTATTTATTATTTTGTTTCTTGTGCTTTCTGTATCATATTTAGGAAATTGGTACCTCACCCAAGTCCTGAACACTTACCCCTATGTTTCCTTTTAAGAGTTTTATAGCTTCAGCTCTCACATGTAAGTCGGATCCGCTTGGAGTTAGATTTTGTATGTGGTATGAGGTGGGTGGCCCAAGTTTGTTCTTGTGGGTGTGGATATTCAGTGTCAGCACCTGTTGTTGAAAGAACTATCATTTCCCCCCATTGAAAGTTCTTGACCTCCTTGTCAAAAATCGTTGACCAAAATGCATGGGTTTTATTTCTGGAATCTCCATTCAATTCCATTGATATTTTCTATCCTTATTCCAGTGCCATTCTGTTTTGATTACAGTTGTTTTATTGTAAATTTTGAAGTCAGGATGTGTGAGTACTTCACTTTTTTTTCTTTTTCAAGACTGTTTGGCTATTGGGGGGTCTCTTGGATTTCCATATGAATTTTGGGATTGGCCTGCCCATTTCTGTGCAGAAGCATTTAGAAATCTGATAGAGATTGCTTTGAGTGTGTAGGTCCATTTGGGGAATATTGTTCTTTGTTGTTCTTTAGACATTTCCTTTAGGTCTTTGAACATTTTAAAATAGCTGATTAAAGTCTTTGGATAGTGAGTGCAATATTGGGGCTTCCTCAAAGATAGTCTCTGTTGCTTGTATTTTTCTCTGTGGACCACATGGGTTACACTTTCTTATTTCTTTGCATATCTTGTCATGTTTTGTGGAACAATGGATTTTGGACTATTGTAAGAGGATAACTCTGGAAATTAGATCCTCCTCCCCAGGTCCATTTCTAATTATTTAGTTATGTGTCTAGTAACGTCTCTGAATTGCATTTCTAAAGTCTGTTCTCGGTCATGTGTGCATACTGACATCTCTATTCTCTTACCTTAGTAGTCAGCTAATGTTGGACAGAGAGTTCCTTAAACTCTTGTGAAGCTTTGCAAGAAGTTAACCGCTCTGCCTTAAGCTTTGCTTCTGCCTGTGTGGGTCCTGAGGATCAGCTGGAGGTAACCTAGGGCTGTCTCAGGTCCTTCCTGAAATGGTCTCCGTCCTGGGAACCCACATTGTCTTCTAACACCCCGGGCACAAGTTGGGGTTTTTCAAAACCTTTTCCTCCCTGAGCATTTCATTTCTGAGGCTGTCCTCAGATACTTTTTTGGATTGGTCTGTAGTTTCCCCAGATGTTACCCTTGGCTCAAGCCGCCCTCATGGGAACGTTAACCGGCCAAGGCTCTCAGCCAGTGACTCCAGGGTCATGGCTCCGGTGCTGCTGAGTTCCAGGTTAGGTGACTATCAGTCATGCCCATTGGTCATGCTGTTCTTCAAGGGTCAATCAAACAGACTAAACAATTACAATTCTTTGGGAATGGCGCCATTCTGGTACCAGCACTGGAAACTGGGTGGCATTTTCAAGGTGATTGCTAATCTGGGGAGCAGAAAATAGGGTAAAGGAACATGCCACACACGCCAAGATCCAGCCATTTGTCTTATATAGATGCTTCCTGTGTTGCTGCAAGCACCTGGCAGTTTCCAGAGTTCCAAGGAGATGGAGTATGACCATTCTTCCATCTTTTCGTGGCTTTTATGTAGAGATGGAATTTTGGAGCTTCTCTAGTTTTCATGGATGCCATTGCCATTTCAGTTGTGCAAACCGTTCTTTCCTGCAAGCAACGTGCCATTTTTCTCTGTCTGCTTTTGAGATGTTTTTCTTTGTTTTAGTTTCCTCATCAGTTTATGATGCGTCTCAGCATGAATTTCTTCAGACTCATGGGTTGTACGAGTCTCCTCAGGCTGTAGATTCGTTTATTTCTCATGATTTGAGGCATCTTCAGTCATGATGTCTTCAAGTGCTTTTTTTTAGTCTCATTGTTGGGACTTTTGTTCTTTTAGAAAGTATTCTCCCTCCGTTCCTGGAGCATGAGTTTATGATGGCCCCTTAAAAATGCCTGTCAGGTGACTGACATCCACATCAGCTTGGCACTGACATGTGCTTGGTCTCTCCTCCCAAGCATGTTCAGATTTTCTTGGTTCTTCGTATCATGAGAATTTAGGGTTATACTTTGAGTATTTTTATATGTGGCTCAGGGCCTTTACACACTGTGGACAATGTTACTTTTTGTTTGTTTGTTTTATCAGGAAATTAGGCTGGTCGGAACTTAAGTTTGGGCCAATTTTATGTTGATTGTGGTTCTAAAGCCTTTGCCGTGCTCCTCCGATGGCTGTGTAGGTGGGTTTTTATGTGGACAACCCCATCGATTAGCGAGTCAGTGGCTAGTTTGGTCCCTCGGCTAAAAAAGATGCAAGTTCAATTACCCCAACCCCCTCATCCTGTCTGCAGCCGACAAGAAAAGGTAGCAGAGAGAGAGAGGGAGGGAGGGAAGGAGGAACGGTGGGAGTTCTCCCCGCTGATTGGGGGCTGCTGCTGTTTGACTGAAGAGGAAGATTCTCCTTCCTCCAGGTTTTCAGCCTCTTGCTGGCCCTAACGGCCACCCCACTTCTGCTGCTGTGGGTTCTTTGGGGGCTGGGGTACAAGAGAAAAGGAAAACAGTGCCTCACGGGGCATTTCCACGTCCTGAGTGAGTGCTAGGGAAGCACGTATCCATTCCCTGAGCCGAACCAGGGTGTCTCCTGGCGTTTCTGTTCTGCTACTGCCCACTTCCCTCAGCCTTGACTCCAGACCCAAAGCACCAGAGGAAGACATGGCAAGATCACGCCAGTTTGGTGGGTCCTTTGGATTTTCCCTCTTTCTCTCAGTTTTCCTGTTAGCATTTGTTTTCAAAGTCCTCAGATAACTTCTCCATGTATTCTGCCCTGATTTCGTGGCCGTGTTCAGCCAGGGAGACTGTATCTTATCCTGAAGAGGAAGCATCACGGTTGATTTTTGGACAAAAGTGCAAAAGGCAGCCAGCAGAGAGGCAGCGCTTTGTCAACCAAACTTGGAGAAACTACTGAGTGCTAGTAATTCAAGGCATCCTTCCACACACAAGTGCACACATACACGCACACACACACACACACACACACACACACCCCTGCACGTTTGAACCACACACGGCACCACAAAAAAACTAAATACCAAAGCATCATAGACTTAACTATAAAGCATAAAATGTAAGATTTCTGCAAGAAAACCTTTCCACGCTTGGGTTAGGCTGATGTATGACACCACATTGCTATCAATACGAGAGCAAGTCAATATGCTGGACTTCATCCCAGTCAAGAGCTGTGTCTTTGAAGGGTACTGTTAAGAGAATGAAAAGACAAGCACAGACTAAGAGAAAATTATTTGTAATCACATGTTAAAAAGGACTGGTATCCAAAACATATAAAGAGTTTTCTAAATTCAATAATGAAGACACAAACAACCCAATTTTGGTAAAGATACGAACAATTGATTCACCAAGAAGATACACAGGTGCTAAATAAGCACCAGAGAAAATATTCAACATCATCAATCATTACGGAAATGCAAATTGAAACTCTAATGAAATGGCATTACACACCTATTAAAACGTCTACAATTAAAACAGCAACACCAAGTGTTGGTGTAAGAGGGACCCACTGGAACTCTCACATGCTGCTGTTGGGAATGTAAAATGCTCTATTTGTATAACAATTTGGCGGTTTTCCAAACAGTTAGACATACATCTGTTGTATGACATCCATTCTGTTTCTAGATATTTTGCCAAAATAATTGAATGCACATGTTCATGAAAGACTCAGACACGATTGCTAATTGCAACTTTATTAGCCATTGTCGAAACCTGGCAGCAACCCGGGTGTCCATCAGTAGGTTGTGGATTAACGAGTGGTGTTCAATAATGGCGCGGGGATGAATTTCAGAATGGTTGCGCTGAGATACAGAAGCCAGATAACAATGGTGGGTACCGTACAGTTCTATCTTCATAAAACTGTAGAAAATTCAAGCCGTAAAGACTCCTGGGGAGAATGGTGCCGGCGGAGAGAGGCGGAGGGAAGGGGCGTGTCCGGCCTTGGGTAGAGGACATGCTGGCCACAGACTGTGTCCAGGTCGAGGGCTGCGCGCACATGTAGAAGCTCCCCAAATGGCACTCTTGGCGTGCGGCTGGCCCCATGTCAGCAACGCCCCTGAAACCTGCCTCCCATGGGCCTTCAAACCAGGCTCTGCGAGGCGCAATCAGCACTTCCCTGGCGCCCTTGCTAGTGGTCAAGGGCTGTCTTCCTCCTGGGGTGTTGGCTTGAATCCTGAGCCCGCAGACCGTCTTCTGGGAGGAGGCGCAGGGACAGCCCAGACCCCCTCAAGCTCTCTGCTGTGGTCTTTGTCCCTCCCCATTCCCTGTTCCCCAGCCCATCCCAGAGCACAGCGTGGGGACTCCTTGCTGGCTGCAGCACCCTTCTTGCTGTCCCTGTGCGTGCACACGCCTGTGCGCAGGGTGTGCAGAGAAGTGACAGAACCTCACCAGCACGCCGAACGCCCCTTGGCGTTTCCTTCCGTCCAGCCCCTTCCCGCCCAGGTCCAGCTGCCCTCCACCTCAGCCGACCTTCGGTTCCCTCAGCTTCGAGCACCAAGCGCGTTCCCTGCTTCCTCTGCCCTCTCTTCCTCCGCAAGGTGGTGAGGTCCATCACGGGGCGCAGGAGGCTGCAGTGGTCCAGTGTGGGAGTGGCCTGTCCTCCCCTCTGTGCGCACAGGTCGAGATGAGCTTATCCATTTACTGCCCATGGGCACATGTGCAGTTTCCAGTTTGGGACGGTCATGCTGCTGGACGTGTCTAGTGCCCGTCTTTGGGGGCACTTGGATGCCTTTTGTTGTTGGTCGTATACTTAGGTCGTATACTTAGGTCGACAGTTTAGAGGTCGTCACTCTGAACACGTGGAGTTCTGAAACCTGCTGTGAGTGTGGAACTGTCGGGCGTCCTCCCGCACAGTCCTACAGTCAAGAGTGGCTTCCTGCAGCTGCCCTGGGCTCCAGGGTGGTGCTGCTGACCGGTGGGCAGCTCCTTTGCTTCTGGTCCTCCAGCAACACACGCAATAGAAACACTCCTCGTCCTTTGGACACGTTGTGATTCAGCGGACTGATTATCGTTTTGGAACTGGGATTGTTGGATTCAGGGATGTACCATGTCCATGGACACTGGGACACACTGGACCAGTTTCCTTCTGGAAAAGATAAGGTACAAGTCACAATCTCGCCAACACTGACTAAAAGGGGACATATTCACCAGCAGCTCAGGATGCTGAGACAGGAGGATCATGAGTTCAAAGCCAGCCTCAGCAAAAAAGGGAGGCACTAACCAACTCAGTGAGACCTTGTCTCTAAATAAAATACAAAAAAAAAAAAAAATAGGGCTGGGATGTGGCTCAGTGGTCAAGTGCCCCTGAGTTCAGTCCTTTGTACCCCCCCCCCAAAGGGATATATATATTATTTGTACCAAGGATTGAACCCAGGAGTACATAACCACTGAGCTGCAACCCCAGCCCTTTTTATTTTGAAAGGGCTAAGTTGCTGAAGCTGGCCTTGAACTTGTGATCCTCCTGCCTCAGCCTAGCAAATTGCTGGGATTACAGGTGTGCACCACCATGCCTGGCTACATTCATATATTCTGACACTGGATTTTCTCTGCATTTTTAACCTTTGCCAATCTGATAGAATGACTTCATGTTCTTTCGTTAGATATTTGTTTATTAGTGATTTTAAATGTACTTTTAGATGTATTATTAATTTTATGTACTTGGCTAATTATTGTATTTTTTCTCATTGATTTATAGAAGCTCTTTATAACTGAAGATACAATTCATGACTCATCTATGTTGCAAATATTGATTCCAGTTTTTTGTTTACCTTTTAATTTGGTTACATATGTTGCAATTGCTCTCCCTTGGGCTTACATTTTTAAGAATTGTTGCTATTCCTGTTACTTTGTTTTTTGCTTAATGGCATCAACTTCATAAATCTTTGCCTTTATGGTTTCTCATATTTGAAAAGGCTTCTTTCCCTTCAAGATTGTAATAGCTATGTATATTATGGTCTTATTTTTTTGTGTAGTCACTTGATCTAACATTCTAATCTATTGTTTCCTTTTCTTTAAAATTTATTCATATTATTTTTGATTGACAATCATAATTGAATAACTTATGGAGTATGATATGCTGTTTTGATATACACAAAATATAGAAAGATTTTACCAAGTTAATTAACACATTCATCACCTCTCTTACCTTTTACTATTTTTCTTTATTTGAAATACACTTTATCAGTATTTGAAATTTTTAAGTGTCTATTTTTGTTGCGAATTCAATCTATTGCCTTGTTTCTTTATACATTCCTCCAACCAATACTTGATTCTAGCAGCTTTTCTAAGTACTTGAGCTGTAACAGGAAAGGAGGGGGTGGAGAGGGAGAGAGAGAGAGAGAGGAGTGTGGGGAGACTCACCATGTAGCCTACGTTTCAAAGGAGAGGAATAGACAGGTGATAGTTCCGAGCATTACATTTTCTTCTCTGAACTAGTAAGATAATTAAACACAAATCTGTAGTCTTCATTGCTGTGGGTTTGTTGTGTATTTCATGTCTATGGTTCTCCGTTTTCAACATTTTTTTGTATTTTTCATTGTTTTGCAAATGTTGAGTCTTGCAGGTAAATTTTAGAGTCAGTTGATCAAATTCTAAGAGAAATCCCACGGGGATTTTAATTGTGATGCTTTGAATGCTGAAATCAATCTAGGGATATTTGTTGTTTTTGTGATATTCTTTTTTTAAAAAAATTCTAGAATCAAGGTGCTCCTCTGTATTCAAACTCCCTTGTATTCGAGGGTGCTTCTATGTCACTGAGCAGGATTTCAAAATTTTCTCCATATATTTTTATAGCTATCATGAATGAAAAAATATTTTGTTTTCATGATAATTTATAGCTTGCTATTATTTTATATGAGAAAGCTTCTGGTTTTGGTGTATATTTTTGTCATCTGACACTTAGGTGAATTGTTCCTAACAGGTTTTTTTTTTTTTTTTTTTTTGTGTGTGTGTGTGTGTGTGTGTGGTGCTGGGGATCAAACCCAAGGCCTTGTGCATGTAAGGCAAGCACTCTACCAACTGAGCCACATCCCAGCCCCTAACAGTTTTTCAACGGATTTGTTGTTAGGTTATTTGTCGCACGATGGTGCATTACAGGTTATCTTCATTGTGAGTTGTACTTTTGATCATGACTGAATGACTCTCTTTATCCCGTTTAATACTTTTTATCTTGAATTCTATTGGGCCTGATATTTAAATTATAGGCTCCATTTTATTATTGTGTGAATTGATCTACATTATCCGCCCTTTTACTTAAATTTCCTTATTCTATTACAAAAGGAATACCTGCTTGCTATTAAGTCGCTAGCTCCTCTGAGCCCCGTCTGGTGACCTGCAGTTCTGTTCTTCCATTAACCACTGGAGTTCATGGTTTCTGCTGATTTAAGGGTTCCACCCTGCAGGGTGCCTAGACCACCTGCACTTCTTCACTATAATTTGGGGGTTTTCATGATCATTCAGGTTCTGTGATTTGCCAGAATGACTCAAAGAACTCAAGAAATCACCGTGCCTGTAGCCAAATGGTACAATTTAGGAATAGCTGAATTAAGAGGGGTCCAAGGGTGAGGTCTGAGAGGGTTCTGCACAGAGAGGTTGGAGCCACTCCCTATGGAACCAGGGCAGGTCACCTCCCAGGTACGTCACTGTGTCTACCAGCCAGCAAGCGCCACTCAGCATTGGCATCCAGAGCTTTATTGTAGTTTCTTGGAGTTGATTCAGTCCTTTGTCTCATGACTGAACTCAGTCTCCACTCCCTGCCCTTGAGCTCAGGCAGCTCAGAGGGGGCAAGCCCTCCACTCACACACTGATCTCCTAGTGACCAGTACCATGCTGAAGCTGTCTAGGAGCCAGAGTGAGGCACCTCATCAGCATAAACAGGTGAATCCCTGGCTCATGAATAACCAGTATGCTCTCAGCACTAAGGAAATTCCCATGATTTCTGTGACAGTAACTCAGGGCAAAGACCAGACAGATTCTTTATTATGCAACACTTATGCAAAAATTTAATAGCACAGAGAATGTTTATATAGAAAACAAACATCACTCACGAGTCCCCAGCCCAGAGGTGGCCACGGCTGAAGTTGAGCCTGGGTTCTTCCAGAGCTGTGTTCTATACACATAAACAGAAGTCTATAAATATGATTGCCTTCCTGCAAATGAGACCAGAGGTCTCTTCAACTCGTGGTGGCTACATCCCAGCAAACCAGTTACCTGCTGAACCATTCACAAGTGGAGAAAACATTTTATGCACCTAGTTTACCAAACAGTACAGCTGAGCCCAGCTGACCTCAGTGTGCTTAGAGCACTCACATTAGCCTACAGCCGGGCAAAGCCATCTCTCAACAGCCCATTTTCCTATGAAGAATTGAATGTCTCGTGTGATTTGATTTAGAATTCTGTATAGATGGCCAGGCACAGTAATCCCTGTGACTCGGGAGGCTGAGGCAGGAGGATCACAGGTTCAATACCAACCTCAGCAACCTAAATAAAAAATAAAAGAGTTGAGAATGTGACTCAATGGTCAAACATCCCCTGGATTCCATCCCCAATATCAAAATAAATAAATAAATAAATAAATAAATAAATAAATAAATAAAATAATATACAGAAAGTGAAAAGCAGGATGGATGGTTGTGTGAGTGGGCTTGTACTTTCACACCATCATAAGCCCAAATCGTAAATTGGAAAATTGGAAATAGAAGCACAGTGTGAGTTGCAGAGACTGTGTTTTAACGCCATTTACAACTTCCTTTTTAAAGTTAATTTATTTTGAATCTCTCTCCATTTCACTTATAGCTGTTACTTTAAACCTCAACCTCATTATTTTAAATTGCTTCATTAAATGCACTATTTCTTAAAATAATTTAAGAAAAAAAAACTTCAGTAGAAATTAAGTTTGATTCCAGATTTTCCATTTTGGAAATCACCACAGTGTCTCCCGAACACTGTTATACCCTTGTCCAAACACACATAGACAGGCGTTACTGTAAAATAAATATGTGAATGAGAGGGTGCATTTTCTTAAATCATTACCATACGTTGCAGGTAGTCCTTTAGAACACCCAGCCAGGCAGGTAAGGTGACACAGCCTGTAATCCCAGTGACTCGGGAAGCCGAGGCAGGAAGATCGCAAGTTCAAGGCCAGCCTTGGAAACTTAGCAAGCCCTTGTCTCAAAATAAAAAATAAAAAAGTTAATGGGCTGGGGATATAGCTCTGTGGTGAAGCGCTCCTCAGTTCAACCCCTAATATTGCTGAAAAAGATCTAATATTCCCACCAGTGAACACCTGTCACCAATTCTTTTTAAAAAAAATTATTGTATTAGTGCATTGTAGTTATTCATAATATTGGGTTCATGGTGACACGATTATGCAACCATGGAATATAATTAGCTCCAATTCAGTCCCCAGAGCTCCTCCTTTCCCGCCCTCCACCCCGTTCCCTTTCCTTTGCCCTCCTGATCTTTCTAGATTAGTGCACAGTGGTATGTATACACAGGGGAATGCACTGTGTCAGTCAAGCGTGCACATCGGAGGTCTGGCCACCTTCCTGCCCTTTCCTACCCCGACCCCCTGCCCCTCACTCCCCTTTCTCTCCTCTGCTGACTGATCTCTGCTGTTTCCCTGGGATTGCCCTACCCCATCCTCTTCTTCTTAGCTTCCACTGTGGGAGAAAACATGCAACCTTTGACTTTTTGAGTCTGGCTCATTTCTCTTAGCATGATGTTCCCAGTTCCATCCATTTACCAGAAAATGACACAATTTCATTCTTCCTTATGTCTGAGTGAAACTCCATTGTGTCTATAGAGCACAGTTTCTTTATCCATTCCTCTGCTGACAGGTGTCTGGGTTGATTCCATAGGTTGGCTATTGTGAATTGGGCTGCTATAAACATTGATGTGGCTGGGTTACTCTAATGTGTTGATTTTAGTTCTTTTGGATAAATACCAAGGAGTCAGATAGCTGCGTCATATGATGGTTCCGTTCCTAGCATTTTGAAGAGTCTCCATACTGCTTTCCAGAGTGCTTGTACTAATTTGCAGTCCCACCAATAATATCTAATGTACCTGTTCCCCGCATGCTCGCCAGCATTTATTATTATTTGTATTATTGGTAACTGTCGTTCTGAGTGGATTTGCATTTCCCTGATTGCTACAGATTTTGAACATTTTTTCATATACTTATCGGTCATTTGTGTTTCTTATTTTGAGAAGTGTTGGTTCTTTTGCCCATGTTGGGATTGGGTTGTTTTTTGGGTGTTAAGTTTTTTGAGTTCTTTGTAAGTTCTGATGTTAATCCCCTACCTAAGGAGCCGGTGGCAGAGACCTCCTCCTCTTCTGTGGGCTTTCTTCTCATGTCTTGTAACCTTGGCTACACAGAAGCTTTTTAGTTTGATGCCGTTCTGCTTATTGATTCTTGTTTTTATTTCTTGGGCTTTAGGGGTTTTAAGGAAGTTGGTGACAGTCAATATGCTGGAGTGTGGATCCTGTGTCTTCTTCTGGCAGGCCCAGGGTTTCTGGTCTAATTTCTAGGTCTCTAATTCACTTGGAGTTGACTTTTGTGCAGGGGAGGGGTAGGGGGGTCTAGATTCATTCTTCTACAGATGGATTTCCAGTTTCCCCAGCACCATTTGTTAAAAGGCCATCTTTTCTCCAGTGCATGTGTATGGTGCCTTTGTCTAGTATGAGGTAACTATTTATGAGGGTTTGTCTCTGTGTCTTCTCCTCTGTTCCTTGGTCTTCCAGTCTGTTGGGGTCAGTGCCATGCTGGTTTAGTTTCGGTAGCTCTACAGTATAACTTGAGAGCAGGTATTGTGAGGCCTCCAGCATTGCTCTTCTTGCTCAGGATGGCTTTGGCTATCCTGGGTCTCTCAAAAAAAGAGACTTCACAAAAATCTTTTTAAAAAATCAAATGCATATTCCCACCAATGAGTCCCTATTACCAATTCTTCTATGTTTAACTTTTCGTGTCTATTACATATAAAGCTTAGCCTGGTACTTTCTCTTTTATAAAGTGAGTTTTATTTGTATTTCTCTTTTAAAATAATGTGCTGTATGATCTTCAAATCATTTTCCTCTAGTGATTTGTAATATGTAATATGTGTATATTTGGTTCCACTAATTTGTAACTTTACATGCTTACACCCATGTTTTTAAAAATTAAACAACTCGAAGTGGTTCCTATTGGACCTCCCCCTGGAAGATGAGGAGACATCACTTCCCTAAACCCTGTTTCTCCTTCTCTTCCTCCGGTTCCTCGGTTGGTCTTCCCGAGCCCACTGCACCGTAGCCTGGTGAGCTCTGGTCACTCACACCATCATACACATGGAAGTGTGTCATTTGGTCTTGTATTTTACATGATAAAATCTGAAATAACGTTTACATGTACAAAGCAACCTCTGGATTTAGAGGTGAGACCATTTTTTTAATTTAACACCTGCTGTATGTACTAATGAAGTTTATGGCAAATAATATTCAAAGTCTTCAGCACCCAGCCCAAGGGACTGGTGAGCCTTGAAGCTGGATTTGGGGAAATTCAGGGGCCCAGGGGTAGAAGGGCGGGGACCTGGGGCCTAGGAGAGCTAGCTGCTTCATCCTGAGCGTATTCGTAACCACGGCGATGGGGTTTGTTCTCTGCTGTGGCACTGGGATCGAGCCCTGGGGCCCTCCACCCTTGAGTCACATTTCCAGATCCCTTCCCCTTTTTAAAATTTTGAGACAGGGTCCCCTGAGTTGCTTAAGATGGCCTCCAACTTGAGATCTTCCTGCCTCAATCTCTCAGAATGCTGGGGTTGCAGGCTGTGCTACAGAACCCATGAGGTGGTTTTTAATTTTTTTTTTTTTTAGTTGTTGATGGGCCTTTATTTTTATTTATTTATATGAGGTGCTGAGAATTGAACGCAGTGCCTCACACACGCCAGGCAAGTGTGCTACCCCCCCCCAGGTTATTTTTAATGATAAAAGGCAAGCTTTTTTTTTGTACAAAAGATCAAAAGAAATACATTCTTATTAGAACAGATGCCAAGAAGGTAGAACTAGATAATATAAGAATTATGCTACCTACATCTCCATCTAGTGTCACTTCATCTCACCCCTCAGAGGTGACCAGCAACCTGTGCTGCCCGTTTGGTCTTTATTAGACCCATTTTTTCCTGTGTTTTATATCAGCACGAATTACAGTTTTAGTCTTTATCTGATTTTTTCATTTTAATAATTTCAAACCTGGAGAAAACTACAAAAAATAGAACAAAAACACTTTCCTATACCTTCACTGTTTGATCTTTCTCTCTTCCCTGAAGCATTTGAAAACGAGATTGAGAATGAGTCCCTAAGGAGTGGACCCTCGAGCTCGGCACCGGTGCTGAGGCCAGCTGCACCCTACCCCAACCACAATGTGATCATCAGGCCCAGAAAACCGCGTTGGATACATACCGCAGCCAAACCCCTCTGGGTGTCATTTACGGTTTCTTTGTGTAAAGATCCAATCACATGTCACTTGTCACCTACTTAACTGTCAGATCTTTCACCCAGAAACGTGTCTGAGCTTCTTCTTGTGTGTTTTGTGACACGCTTTTGCAGAGGGTAGGTCAGTTTCGAGGTGTCTCAGCGTGCGTGTGCTGGTGTTTCCTGGTGGCAGGAACCCCACATGTGTGCTGTCATCCTCTCAGCATGTCACCTTACTTGGCACTAGTGCTCCACCACAGGCTCCCACCAGGGGGCACTGCCTTGGCGGGCCAACACCTGGGGCCAACCTGCCCTGACTGAGGCTCAAGACGGGGCGCCAGATGAGCCCCTCGCCCCTCAGTGACTCAGCTCAGGTGCTGGTTGTAATGATGGAGGGCTACCCACCTGCACTCCACAGGCTGCCTCTGAAGGCAAAGGCAGCTTTCCTCTATGAAAGCCAGATGGTGCCTACGTAGTTTAGATTTGAGGCTGTATAAGATCCCTGTCACATGCTCTTTTTTGTTCTAACCATTTAAAAATGTAAAAGCCAGGGCTGGGGATGTGGCTCAAGCGGTAGAGCGCTCTCCTGGCATGCGCGCAGCCTGGGTTAGATCCTCAGCACCACATACAAACAAAGATGCTGTGTCCGCTGAAAAACTTAAAAATAAAATATTCTCTCTCTCTCTCTCTCTCTCTCTCTCTCTCTCTCTCTCTCTCTCTTAAAAAATAAAATGTAAAAGCCTCTCTTACCCAGAGAGCTCTGGACGCATAGGTGGCCTGTGGCTTCCCACTTCAGCCACTGGTTTCACGGTTGTAAATGGTGACTTTGAATTTCTATTTTTCTTTCTATATTTATCAGCTGGCATTTCTTTGGGGAAAAAAAAAAACTGTCCTGTTTTTCCTTCCTTTAAAAAATGTTTTTGGAATCAGTGTGGAGTTTTGAATTCTGTTCCCATTTTTTTAATAACTGCAAAATGTTGACTGCGTTAATTCATCATTCATCTGAAATGTATAGGGAGCAGACTGCCAGTCACCGGGGAGGCCATGTTGAGCAGGAATAGACGCCGTCCTTGTCCCCACGGAGCTTGCGTTCGTGGTGGGGACGCTGGCGCTAATCAAACCATCGCGGATGGAACTTTCAGATGCACGTGGTTCTGCAGGAAGAAGCATTTAGCAGGCTGGGGACATGAGCCGCTTCCCACGGAGGGGACTGGGCTGAGTTCTGGAAGATGTGTTTGTGACTGCCCCGAAGAAGGGGCTGAAGCCGGGGTCCTGGGGGTGAGGAGGGCAGGGCAGCCCCTGAGTGTGGTGCCAGAGAAGGACTGGACCAAGGCCAGCGTGGGGCGGGGCCGAGAGCAAGCGGCTGAACAGTGTCTGATGGAGGTTCCCGGTGAATGGAGGTCCCCGCGGCTGGGGCGTAGGGTCCTGGTCCACGGAGGCGCCTGGATGAGGTGATACCAGATCTCGTGGCCTGGGAGGACAAGGCCTGGTGTGAGCCAGGGGACCCTCAGCAGGCCACCAGAGGAGAGAGCTGGTGACTTAGGTGGGCCTCAGGAGGGGAGTGTTTTCAATCATGACTGGGAGGTTGTTGCCGGGCACCATCAGTTACCAACAGTCACCTCTAAGGTCACCTGGCTGTGAGCACATCTTGTGGAAAATAGTGTCCTGTCCAGTAACTAGAAAGGCAGAGAGCAGGGCGCAGGGCTGGGACCACTCCTCAGAGGAAGCAGCAAGCTTGTTGGAATAGCCATGGGGGAAACAGGATGCAGCACTGTTCCTCCCGGGGGGAGGTGTGGGGGGGTGGGGGGGATTCTGGGAAGCAGAACAGGAAGGGGCTGTCTCACTGGATGTCACCTTTTACTCTGAAAATCTGAGCCACGAGAAAGCCCTCAGGCGCATCAGGATGGAGCTGGGAAGAGGAAGACCACCGTGGCTCTGATGTGCCCTGGCCTCCAGAGTAGAGGCCTCTGCTGGTTCTCACAGTAAGGGCTACAGATGAGTCACTCATCTAATGCAGGCACCTTTGAAAATGGGCAAGAATGCGGCCCAAGGCACAGGAGAGGGACAGCCAGAGGCAGGAAGGGATGCGGGGCTTTATAAGGGGAAGAAGGAAGACGGGGTGTGCGCCCACTGCAGGTGAGGTTTGCATATCCACGGCCATCAACATTATTTTTACAGTATCTTTGTCAGGCCTGGTCCATGGTGGCTTTTTTTGGAGGGGGCGGGTAACCAAGGACTAAACTCAGGGGCACTCGACCACTGAGCCACATCCCAGCTCTATTTTGTATTTTATTTAGAGATAGGGTCTCACTGAGTTGTTTAGCAACAGGCTCACTGTTGCTGAGGCTGGCTTTGAACTCACTATCCTCCTGCCTCAGCCTCCTGAGCTGCTAGGATTATAGGCCTGAGCCACCACGCCTGGCTTCATGGTGACTTTGAGGGGAATCAACGAATTGCACTTTTCTTCTGTATACAGTTCAATTTTTAAAAAAAGTCTGGGGCCAAGCATCTGGGAGTTGTTTTTGTTAGCTCTGCATCTCTGTGACCAAAAGACCCAATAAGAGCAAACTCGGAGGAAGAAATTCTACCTTGGCACATGGTGTCAGAGTCTCCGTCCAGGATGGTTGACTGCGTCTTTCTGGGTGGTAAAGTGAGGCAGGTCATCTTGGCCGAAGGGTGGTGGAGGAAAAGTGCTCAGGACACGGCATCAGGAAGCAACGGGAAGCAGGGAGAGGTCGAGGGCAAGGAGCCGGGGATGCTGTGAGCCCAGGGCGGCCCCCAGTGGTCCCCCCCTCCAGCCACACCCTCCCTGCCCACAGTTTCCGCCCACGAGTCTGTCCAAATTGTTGGTCTATCAAGTCGTGTCGGCCCTGTCATTTCACCTCTGGACTTTCCTGGTCGTCACACACAGGAGCTTTCTGGGGACACCTCCTATCTAGACCCAAAGAGGGTTGGGATGTCAGCTTCCTCACACTGCACCCAGGTCATGTGCCACCTGGCCAGCCACAGGTGACATTGGACAAGTCAGAGTCAAGGCTGAAGAGTGCTCTCTGCAGGTTGGGGATGCATGGAGGGGGGTGTGGAGGGGGGTGCTAACGTAGTGCTTTTCCTTCTCCAAACATCCCAACAGGAGCAGTGGGCGAGGAAGCCGAGTGGTCCAGTGCGCGGGGCCAAGACCGCTGCCTGTAGGGACTGTGACCCAGGAGAAGGCGGTTCCTGCCCTGCCCGTCCACAATGGACACCTACTCCCTCTCTCTGCCAGCATTGGGTCGGCAGGTGTATTTTAAAACTTTGCGTCCTGACAGGGTTCAATGATTCTCCCCACGCAGACATTTCCCTACTGGGGTTGTCGGCACCCCCCTCGTGGGTTCTGATCCAGCAGGCATGGGTTCTGATCCAGCAAGCGTGGCACGTGACATGTATGCATGCATTCACTGCCGAGATGGTGCCACACGGCCGAGATGGAGGAGCCCTGGCATTGGTGGGTGGCGTGGTGCCGGCCACTGCTTCTCTCAGTCTTCGACTCGTGGCTTTGGTGAGAAATGTGCTTCATCTCTCCCCCGATGCTCCCTGTTCCCCATCAAAAGGCTGGAACAAATTAAACCTGGCAGCACCCGGTGAGGCGGCCCCTCCTTAGCCTCTTGATTGGAGCTCCTGGTTCTGAGCCCCAGTGTCTCCGCCCCTGGTTCCAGTCTGGGTGGCATTCTGCTGGCCTGGGCCACTGCCCAAGCGCCACACTGGCCCTCCAGCTCGGGAGCGTGGGTAGTGCCCAGCACCCTGTTGCGATGCGGATCCTGTTGTGCACTGTGTCTGACTGTTCTCAGGCATCCGCAGGGCGAGACCACGGTTCTCCCAAAGCTGTAGCATGGCTGTGGTCTTGTTAGTTGCTTTACCGATTTCTGTGGATTTCCGGGTGGTTCTGAGCCAGTTTACTCACACCGCCAGCTGAAGACTGCTTTCTCAGAATCTACAAACGGAGAAAAGAGAAGCTCAGGAATGTTTATGTTGAAAACATAATAATCATAACGTCTTGCGGTAGGGTTTTTCCCTTCCCAGAGTCAACCGTGTCGACTCAGATCTGCTTCAACATGTGTACACTAATCACAGACCTTTCCCTAATTGATTTTCAATAGTCTTTTTATTTTTTTCTCTTATGTTGCGATTCATGTTCTACATTTAGTCCTTCAATTAGTTGCTTTATCGGTCAGATTGGGCCAAGCCATGCTTTTCATCCTGTGAAGCTCACTTTATGTAGTTAGGTTAACGGGTTAGTTAGGTTAACGGGTTATTTATCCAGTTTTTCTGATGTTCGGTCTAAACTTTCTGATTGACACTTGCAGAATCACAGAACCTCACTTGGCTCTTTATGGCAGCATGGCTGGTCCAGCTCTGGTCCAGCTCTGGTCCAGCTGGGGTTGGCATAAGTCCCGTCTGTTCTGTGACCACGTGACCTCGTGTCCAGCACACACCTCCTGTAAGCGAAGCCTAACTGGACATCTTCAGGTCCTTGTCCCATCTGGCGGTCTGTCCCCAGGTCAGACTGTTTGGGAGGTGACACCAGTGTGATGCTGACGTGGGCAGCAGCCTCACTATCCCCCCTTGGTTCCCTCTCCTGCAGGTTGCCCCTCCCCTATTCCTTTCTCAGGGAGTCAAACACGGTTTTCATCACCTTGGTCCCCTTGGCGGTCACACATCATCTCACCACTTTGTGACCATGGGGGTGGGGGTGGGGGCTGCCGTGCGCCTCCCTGAGTCACCGTGGTGCACCTGAGTGGGTCATTCCCCTCCGGGACACAGTGCGGGGACTGGAGTCCCAGAACCCACAGGAAGCACTAGAAGGCACATTATTAGATTCAAGGTGACACGAAAGGAATATCTCACATCCAGAAATCCTGCACCAGAGCTGTTCAGGTTTGGGATTTGGGGGTTTTGAAATATTTGCTTATAAGAGCGAGCTCTGGGAGGTGGGATCCCAGCATGAACCCAAATTTCATTTATGTTTCTCAGACACCCTGTGCACATAGCCAGGAAGCCATTTCACACAATATTTTAAATAGTTTTGGGCACAAAACGAAGTTCTGTGGTGTGGAGCTTCGTCACCCCCAGGAAGCTGGATGTGGAGCATTCTGGGTGTTTGGGTCCCAGCTGCCACCAGCTCCGGTGCCCTGCGTCTTTCTGACTCTGTTCTTCCACGTGGTGCCAGATTATTTTCTGCCTGGAGAACTCACCGTAGCATTTCTTTCATGATGGGTACTGGTAACTAATTCTCCATCTGTGAGTTTAAAAATATAGTTTTAAAAACATTACTTTAAAAAATATTCCCGGGCTGGGGCTGCGACTCAGTGGCAGAGTATTCACCTAGCGTGTGTGTGGCTCTGGATTTGACCCTCAGCAACACATAAAAATAAATAAAATACAGTTACTGTGTCCATCTAGCACTAAAAATATTTGAAAAAAAAAATTCCCAACCTAATTTTTAACATTTCATTTTTTCTTTTAAAATTAATTTTATTGAGGGTAATTTACATACATTTAAAGCGTATGGTTGGATGAGTTTCGACAGGCGCATAAATCTTTCTAGCAGCAACTGTAATCAAGAGGAAACATTGTGTCACCCTGGAGAATCCCCCTGGGCCCCTGTGGGTCAGCCCCCCTCCCACTCTGGGCCCCAGGCACCCCCTGATTTATTCTGTGGCTGTGGACGGTCTGGCCTGATGAGAATGGGATAGTGGAGCCTGCACATGTCACCTCTGTGTCTCCCACCTGAACAATGTTTCTGAGACCCCACTGTGTCGCTGTGGGTTTATCCCTTTTAACTGATGAGTGAGACCTCATGATTTGTTTATCCATTCACCTACTGATGGCCTTTGGTTTGTTCCCAGGTTCTAAGTAAAGCTGCTGTTTATCCGCGTAGAATCACACGGTGGGTGGGCTTCATTTCTTGAAAGGAGAGGGAGGACTGAGCAGTCGTGTGGTTAAATTCATGAGGAACTGCCCGACACCTTTTCAAGATCCTGGCTCTATTTCCATTCCCAACAGCACCCTATAGGAATTCCCGTTGCTGGATGCTTGCCAACCCTGGGTTCTGTTGGGCCTTCTAACTTTGTCCATCTGCTGGCTGGGCGGCGGGGAACCCACTGCGGTGTGCAGTTTCCACTCTGATGACTAGGGGGTGGCACTGAGCAGTTGTCACGTGCCTTTGGCCATCCCATCACGTGGGGGTGTTGTTCCCATCTTCCTACCATTGCAAACCCTGAGATGTTTATCTTCATGGCATTGAGTTGTGAACTTCTTGATCTGCTCTCAACACAAGTTCTTTGTCAGATGTACTGTGAATATCTCCCTCTGAGGCTTTCCTCTTCATCTTTTCTAAGGTAATTTTTAAGGAGCACAAGAGTTTAAATATGATGACGTCAAAAGAACCAGATTTTTTCCTATGATTTGTATTTTTCGCGTCCTATTTAAGAAATTTTTGCTTAGTCAAGTTGCAAACATTGGCTTTGCCTTTTATTGCCAGTCTGTGATCCGTCTTGACTTCCTTTCATGCACAAGGTGTTAGAGTTCACCTGTCGCCACATGCACATCCAGTCCGTCCAGCACAGTGTGGGAAAGACCCTGTTCCCTCACTGGATCAGCTTGGCACCTCTGAAAAGCCAGCTGATTGACCCTACAGGTGTAGGTCTGTTCCTTTGAGCTATGAACGTCTTCATTGCCAAAACCACACTCTCTTGATTAGCTTTGCAAGTCTTGAGATCAGATGGTTCTTTCCAATATTCTTCTTTTAAAAAAATTGTTTTGGCTATTCTCTGTCCTTTACATTTATATGCAACATTTTAAACCAGCTTGTCAAATTTTGCAAAAACATTCGCTGAGATTTTGAGTGGTATTGTGTTGGACTTCTAGATCAATTTGGGGAGAACTGATGTTTTGAGAGTCCCAAACTCTTGCCCATTATTAGCACATGGATCTGTTTCCATCTGGCCTTCTTGAGCTCCCCTAGCAGTGCTCTGGGGTATGGAGTCCACAGAGTGCACGCTGACCTTGTCAAGCTTGTCCCTAACATTCCTGCTCTGGATGCTGTTGTAAGTGGTACTGTTCTTCAGCTTTTCATGTTTCCTGCTGTCCATTGTCGGTGTTGACCTTGTGCTCTGTGACCTTGCTAAAGTTCTGTATTAGTTTGTGTCTTTCCATAGATTCTTTAGGGTTTTCCATGTGCACAATCACGTTGACTTTCAATAAGGGCGGTGGAGTCCTATCCAACAATATGTCTGTTTTCTTTCTTATTATTGACTCACTTTGCTGGTGGAGTCTCCAGCCAATGTTCAACAGAGGTCTCTCCTTGGTTCACAGGGAAAGCACTTGGTCTTTGGCCACTTAGTGTGGGGGTAGCTGTGATTCCTAGTCGTACCGCTCTTGGAGGGGAGGAAGCTCCTTCTAGTTCATCACATTCTATTTATGCATGCGTAAGGGTGATCCTGGTTTCTCTTCCGTGAATGTGATGAATTGCATGGATCCATTTTTTCAGAATTTAAATTTAGACCAAGTGTCTATGTGACTTGGACACACTCCAACTGTCTATGTGTCCTGCCCTTTGCATATACCACTGTGTTCAGTTTGCTGATGTACTGTCAGGGATTTTTGCATTTATGTTCACTTTCTTTTTTTGTATTGTTTTTAATCTGATTTTGGTTAAGAGGGTGATGCTGCCCTTGCAGGAAGAGTTGAAATGTGTGTGTTCCACCTGAATTTCATGAACGAATTTCTTAAGATTGGTGTTTGCTCTTCATTAACTTTTGATAGAATCCAGGAAAGAAGCCCTCTGCACATAGAAGGATTTTTTTATGTTATAGGGGAACAGAAGGTTATTAATTATGAGTTAAATTTTGTTAACAGATATAAGACTATTCATATTTTCAGTATCTTTGTGGATCCATTTTGCTAACTTGTGTTTCTCCAGGAATTTTTCTACTTTGTCTAAATTACCAAATTTTCAGCATAAAGTTGTTGACAAGATTCCTTTATTATCCTCTTTCATATCTCTAGGGTCTGTAGTGATGCCTCTTTCTTTGTTTTATTTTTATTTATTTTTTTTAATCTTTTTTTTCTGTGTGTGTGTTGATGCATCTTTCTTGTCTGCTTATGTTAAGGTGTGTTTTTCCTGTAAGTTAAAGTCAGGGTAGCTAGAGATTTACTAATTTTGTGGATATTTTCATTGATTTTTTCCCTCCATTTTCTCTTTCATTAATTTCTGTTCTTCATTTCCTTTCTTCTATTTTCCTTTGATTTAATTTGTTATCTTTCTAGTTTCTTAAGTTGGGATCATAGAACACTGGTCTTAAACCTTTCATCTTTTTCTAAAATAACTATGTAAGCTATAATTTTGCCATTAAGCACCGTATTACCTGATCCCACAAATTTCAATGCTTTATGCTTTCATTTGGTTCAAAGTATTTTTAAGCTTTCCTTGTGATCTAATTTATTCTTTGAATATATGAATTATGTAAAACTATTTTGGGTCATAAACGATTGGGGGGACTTTCCAATTCTTCTTATTGATGTTTAACTTAACTTCACTGTGGTCCAAGAACATTTTCTGAATGATCTCCATTATTTTCAAATTTCATTGAGAATTGTTTTGTGGCCCAAACCGAGGTCCAGTTTTTTGAACATTCTGAGTGTACTTGAGCACACTGTGTTAATGCAGTCCCTGTGAATTAAGTCTGGTCAAGTCCTCTGGAGAGTTCACAGGTCTCCTCTGTCTTCACATATTTCATCTGCTACTGAGGGAGACGCACTGAGGTCTCCATTGTGTTGGTGCATTAGCTGTTTTCTTCATGCATGATCCCTTCTGTGTTCTGAGGCTTTGACGGTTAAGGCTGCATTTTGGATACTATGTGTTCTCAATAACTTGACCCTTTGTCATCACGAATGAACACTGTTCATCTCTGGCAATGTAATCTGATGTTAATTTAGCTGTTCCAGATATTTTGGTCAGCTTTCTGTCACTGTAACAGATACCTGAGATAATCAACTCATAAAGAGAAAAAGGTTAATTTTGGCTCACACCTCTGGAGGTTCCAGACCACGGTTGATCAGTCTTCTTGCTTTGGGCTCATGGCAAGGCAGCCCATCACTGTGGCACTCCCTGACAGACCACAGCCACCCACCGAATGGCTGGGAAGGGAAAGAGAACAAGTGGATGGGTCTGGGCTCCTGTTTCCCTCAGGGACCCCCGCCCCCCATGATCTAGAGACCTTCCGCTGGGCCCTGCCTCTGGAAGGCCTCACCATTTCCCAACAGCACCACAGGCTGGGGACCAAGTCTTGGGAGGACACTCAAACCCAAACCATAATATCAGATTTCTTGGGATTGATATTCTCGTGGTTCCTATTTCCCACATTAGAATATCTAAGATGTTTTGTGTGTGGACAGTCTATTTTGGGTGTGGTTGTGTTCTAATTCACCCTGATGGCGTCTGCCATTAAATTGTAGCATTAAGCTCTTTGAATTAAGCGCGATTCACAGTGATGTGGGTTCCAGTCCCCACCTCGCTCGCTCTCCTCTGTGTGTCCCGTCTGCTCTGGGTTCGTTTTCCTGCTTTACGCCTTTCTCGGTATTATTTTCAAAGGCTGTATTTAACCCCCTCTTTGGCTTCACTGGCTGCACCTCTTTGTGTCTTAGGTTTACAACAGGCACCCAGCACACCACAGCCGTACATCAATGCCACCCACCCGTGGAGGGGGCCGCCGTGGGGAGCACACCCCACTTCCCGCCTCCCTTCCTGTTCTTGTCATGGCTCACTTGTTCCTATGTCATGAACCCTAAAGCTGGTTGGTAATATTTCCATCTTAGTGGACTGATTTTCAAAGAAGGTTAAACTTGTTAAAACTTTTCATACTTGCTAACATATTTACAGTTCTCAGGACTTATAATTTTTTTTGGTGGGGAGTACCAGGGATTGGATTCAGGGGCACTCGACCACTGAGCCACATCCCCAGCCCCCATTTTGTATTTTATTCAGAGACAGGGTCTCACTGAGTTGCTTAGCGCCTCGCTTTTGCTGAGGCTGGCTTTGAACTCAAGGATCCTCCTGCCTCAGCTTCCCAAGCCACTGAGATTACAGGCCTGTGTCACCGTGCCTGGCAATTCTCAGGACTTATGATTCCTGAATTTCTGTTGTTCTTTACTTCAGTTTAATGACTATAAATCACCTACTTTTGGTTTATCTGAAAACCCTTTTTTTCACCTTCGAATTTATAGGATCTCTCTATGTATCTCTGTATCTATCTTTCTATCTAGGAATTTAACCCCAAGCCTTGTGAATGTTAGGGAAGTGCTCTTCTGCTTAGCAACACCCCCCCAATCCTTTTAAATTTTTAGAAATTTTGAGCCAGGGTCTTGCTGAGTTGCCCAGGCTGACCTTGAACTTTTCAGCCTCCTGCCTCATCCTCCCGAGTAGTGGGGATTATGGGCATGTGCCACTCTGTCCAGCCAGAATGTTTTTACTGCATAGAGAGTTCCAGAGAGTTCTGATTTCCATCATCTTCTGGCTGACATTATTTCTAAAAAGAAGTTAGTAGTAATTCTTTTCACCGTCCTCCTGAAATATAATGTGTCTTTTCCTCTGATGCTGTAAGATTTTTCTTTTTACTCTTTGCTTTTAGCAGTGTGATTAGAATGCATCCCATGTGGCCTTTCTTACATTATCTTGCTTGGGATAAACTGCATTGCTTGGATTTATGTGTCATTAGCTTTTATTGAATTTGGCAAATGTTAGCCACTATTTATTCAAAGACTTTTTTTTCCCCCCATGCCTCACTTGAAACACATCCTCTCTCTTTTTGGAAATTAAAATTGCACATACGTCAGATTGCTGAGTATTGTCTCAGGTTCCAAAGACACTCTGTTTTTGTTTCTGTGGTGCTGGGATTGAACCCAGGGTCTGGGACATGGGAAGCAAGTGCTCTCCACTGAGTGACACCCCAGCCTGAATCAAAACTTAATTTTTCAGTTACTTTTCTGTCTCTGCTTCAGTCTCTGTTGCTTTATTTCATGTTCACTTATCTTTTTTTTTCTATAGCATCTAAGCTTATGTTAGGTCCTCAAATAACTTCTTCATGTTTAATATCTTCTTTTAATTTTTGCTCTAGAATTCCATTTGCTCCTTTCCTGTGGTATCTTTTCCTTTCTTTGTACGTTTACGTTTTCCTTTAAATAACTGAGCCTACTTACAACCGCCAGGTACTCATCCCTGTCAGCTAATTCCCTTGCCGTTGTCATTCCTGCCTCTGTTTCCGTGGACACGGCCCACGTTAATGATGTTGCGTTTCTGGGCTTTGTTTTGCCCTTTGAAGAGTTTTGAAGTTGGTTTGTTAGGCATGTAAGTTACTTGAGAATCACCTTGATCTGTTTTTGTCAGGGAAAGTCTTTGGATAATGCCTTTACTTTAGAGCTAGTTCACTCTTACTATTGAGGGGCCTCTACCCTACTCCCAGGTGTTCAAACTGGACATCATTACACCTTAGCTATTTCTTAGCCTTACAAATGTTCAGCTCACAGCTCTCCATTAAGCGTGCCTTGCCGGGCTTCGTGGAATTTCGCTCTTGTGCACACATTGGGGCTATTAACCAGGCACCTCCAGGAGTCCCTAAGGAAGACGTCCCTGTCTTTGCCTCCACAGAGAGGGGAGATCCAGCTCCTCTCCAGTCCTCTGCCCAGCACACTGCAGCCACTGAAGCCTCCGCTCAGCGAGGCCTCTGTGTGCTGCTTTGGCTTCTCTGTCCTCTAGAGCGACACAGTCAAGGTCCCCAGGCAGACAGTCAGGCCGCTGTGGGGCTCACTTCACCCTGGTCTTCTTCCCACAAGGATGACGGTCCCACTTTGCCTGTTGTCCAGGTACAAAAACTGTCATTCGTGTATTCATTTAGGTTTTGTTTGCTAGCGGTCGAGAGAGAGCCTAGGACCAACCTAGAAGCGAACCCCTCAGCTTTCTTTCTAATGGGTATTTTCCATGCATCCAGATATAGATGCACAGTTGTTTTCTCTGAGCTCACCGAAGATTATGCTAATGAGGGTAGGCTTCACTAACGATTGTCACTTCTGATGAGAAGGCATCTGTCAGCCTGTTTTCCTTTGAAAGTGAGAGAGGAGAGGGCGAGGGAGGAAAGCAGAGGCGAGGAGGGGAGGGGAGGGCGCGGACTGGGTTGATTTTCAGCGCCCGACTTTGGCTTCAGGAGTGTCACTGTGACTGCCTTTTGTGTGGCTTCTCTGAACCTATCCTGCTTGGAATTCGTAGAAGTTCCTGAATCCTGACTTCATGGGTTTAGGAAAATTCCCACCCGACATTGGGTCCAGCCCGTTCTCCCTCCTTTTCAGGCTTCCATTCCATTTGAAGCATTCTCCTGTCCTGTGTCTCCGAGACCGTCCTCTGTTCTCCATCCTTCTAGTAGATTCTTTCTGCTGACCTATTTAACACTTCACCGATCTTCTCTTCGTCTGTGTCTAATCTGCTTTAAGCACATCTGTTGAGTGCTTTTTATTTTTTTTTTTTTTGGGGGGGGGTTTGTTCTAGAATCACTATTTCATTCTGTTTTAAAAATAAATCCTAGTTCTGCCCTGATGAGTTTATCTTGTCACTCATTCTCTCCAGCGATTTTCACAGTTAGTGTTTGTTGCGATGACTTCCACGTCGAGGTGCCTGTCTTTTTCCCTCCTCTTTCTTCCCGGCTGGTTGGGCCTGTCTCCTAGCATGCCTGGCAATTCTGATTCAAAGTCAGATGTCGTACCTGAAAGGTTGTAGTGATCCTGCCTGTTGTTCTCTCCCCTCGGAGGGATCTGAGTTTTCACGGGCGGGCAGTACGCGGGGGTCACTTGCTGCCAATCAGGTATGAGGTCGTGAGGATGGACAGGTGTCCCTCCAGGCCTTTGTCCTGTGCTGGGCCAGCCAAGAGGCACCGAGCAGCTCCTCCTGGCCCTGCCCCTCCTCTGTGCTGCCCAGGGAGCTGGCCGAGCCCAGCTGCCCCGCGATCGTGGGCTGGGCCTCTCCCCTCCGCCCCGTGGCAGGCCCCACGCGGGTTCTGTCCTGTTGGCACCCCAGGGTTCCCGACGAGCGGGTACCCATCTCCATTTCGCCCCCTTGGCTCTGCTCAGTGCCTTTGCCTGTCACCTTGTGTAGCTTCGCCGCAGGCCCAGGCTGCTGGGGCTGGAGTGGCCTCTCCCTTGGACGCCAGCCCCAGGTCCTGGCTGCCCAGCGCCACTGAAATGTGATTACTTTCCTCTCTGTCCCTGTGCCACTCTAGCATCTCGGAGACACTGCTTTCTTGGCCCTTCTCATCAGGCCACTTAGAAATTAGCTGAATTAGTTTACAAGGGAAGCTCAGAGAAGGCCAGCCCCCAGGGCCTCTCTCCCTCCTGCTGGCTCTTGGCCACTCTCTTGAGTTCTCCGGGTTTTGTTGTTGTTTTTTGGCTCATGTATGTTTTGGGGTATCTTTTTCCCCCTGAAAGTAAAAACATCATTTGTTTTCTGACCCATTTCATTTTAGGGGAATATTTCCCCCCCACTTCCATACATTGCACCCTAACTGGACACATGAACCCTGGATGGGGCCATTTCACCCTCCATGTATATTAGCCCATTTTTCTTCTGGGCTTAGTGTTGAACACACTCCTAAAGCCAACATTGATTTTTTTTTTTTCTTTATTGGTAACTTGTTTTTTTTTTTTTTTCCCCTGAATTTTTTATTCTAGAAGTTAAAAGAATTACCAGCACATGCATCGGTGTTATTTCTTCTTATTAATAATTCTATAACAGAGTATATGCTTTTTTTTTTTAAGGCAGTGACTGTATTATTCTTTTTCTATGGCACTTTTATTACCTTGAAATAAAATTAGTGAAGAACTTTTTCCTCATTAAAAAAATAAAGCCAGTATTAAAAATGTTCTTATGGAAGAACAGAATTGTAGAGCCTTCGTATCTGCTCATCTAAAAAGCAGAGGCCCCTGGGATCCTGGTTCTCCAGAATGACTGGTTCACAGAGACCATTCCCATTACATTCCGGGCAAATACGTCCCATGCACGTGGATGACAGAGAGCAGACTCTCTTTTTTAAAAACAACACCATGTATATTATTTTGCAATTAGCTTTTCCACTTCAGAGTATATTTTTGACATGTTTTTTTTTTTTTTAGTAAATTTGCCTCGTTATCTGTGGCTGAAAGACAAATCACACAAAATCTAAGTGGCTTAATAAGCAACTTCTCACTACCTCATCCAGCTCCGTGCCTTGGGAATTCTGAAGGGCACTGCAGCGTGGCTTGTCCCTCCCTATAGCCACTGAGGCCTCAGGTCAGAAGGTTCCCTGGCCAGCTGGCTGGGGCTAGGTAGCTGGGACAGGCTGGACACACCCCTCTGGTGTCCCCTGTCTCTCTCTCGTTCCTTCCCTCCTCTGATGCTCCCTATCACCAGACAGCCTCTCACAAAGCTAGCTTGGGCTGTCCTTCAGCATGGTGGTCTCGGGGTGCGTGGACGTCCCACATGGTGGCCTGGGGCTGGAAGAAGCGTGCGTTGTGAACAGTAGGTAGAAGTTCAGAGCTGCCTGAATCCCGGCCACCAGAAGCTCGCGTAGACTCTCTTCATCCATAAAGAAGTCATGGATCTTGTCCAGATTTAAGGGTGAGGAGATGCAGATCTCAACGCTCCGTAAGGGAAATGTCAGAGAATTTATGGCTATCTTTAATTCACACTGTCAGAAACAGCCTGGGCCAAAAACTATTTGCATCCTTCTGACATGAAACATACCCAGGAACGTCCCCAAGCCTCAGGGAGTCTCACCTCATTGCAGCCTCAGGTCCAGGCTGAGGGTCCTGGGTCTCATCGTCCAAGCTGGCGGAGGTGGGGGAGAGTCTCCCACCGTGGAGTTCTCCGTGTGAAGATCTGTTAGCTGAAGGAAACAAGTGCTCTCTTCCCTGGTTCTCTGAAAACTCAACATACATGGTGAGGCAGAAATGCAATACCTGCCCACATGCTCCGTCAGACAGGGAGAAAGTGGAGGTGTCCTGCCTCAGTCATTGGTTCACAGCCATTTGGAAATCACCTGGGACAGTGTCACCGGCTCCTTAATTGGGGTCTGGTCTGCTTGGGGACGAATTTCATGCCTCTTGCGGTATAAGCCACATGTTCCAATCTCTGTGAGAATAGTACCTGCTCTGCCATTGGTCCCCTGGGAGGCTGCGGGTTTTAAGATTCTGAGATGTTCTTCAGCCCTCCCTTGAACATGCCTGATGCCTTCTTGACTCTCACAGCCTCGTCCCCCACCTAGTCTTTATCCAGAAACCAGACGTCACTGCCCTGGGTCTGAGGGTTTCTGCGGGGATAGATGACCATGAAGAAGAGATGCTCCTCCAGGGAGTGGCTTCTGGCTCCCTTTTGTTTTCTCTTGATTCTCCTACAAAAGGATGGAATAGCCTCTTCCTCAGTTAATCTCTCTCTGCTTAGCCTTTATCACAGGCATCTAGAAAAATTCAGTTAGCATCTTCTGTTTCCTGCGTGGAAACTGCCCTCTCCAGATCCAGGAGCTCATCAGGTACCCTTTCTATGTACTTCATTGACACGGACGACAGTCCTGCCAGTTGTCCTGCCAGGACATGACTCGGGCACTGTTTCTAGCTTCCATTAGGTTTTCTCCTTGTCCTCTGAGTCTCCAAGAGTCTTCGGAGGCCCTTGCAACCTCCACTGTTTGTCTCAGGCACCTGGAGCCTTCACTCATCACCCAGCTTCATAGCCAGGGCTTTGAGCTTTCTTCACAGCAGCAATCTAACCCCAGATATGAAATTTTGTTGTGATTACCTGCAGTTGTACCAAACCTCTGGCCATGAAGCCAGGAACGTGTGTTACGAAGAACCCAATGTGGTCCGTATTCCATGCTTGGAAGAAGTGTAGGAAAATCATCACCCTCCAGCAAATACTGCTCAAGGGCTTTTAAAATTTCTATTTCTATTCAGAGTGCAGTGGATCCCTTCATCACCACCTCCCATTGCCTGTCTCAGGCACTTGAAGTAGATGTATTGATTGATGACAAAGCAAAAAAGAAAAGATAGATAGGGGAGGAGAACCAGAGGTGGGAATGACTTTGGCCCCTTCAGAGAATGATCCGCCCTGGGGAGGTAGCAGTTGCCCATGTCTGACTGTGTGATGCTGGGCTCAAAGCTCAGGCAGGGGGGGACTAAGTTACAAAGTCTACTCCGAGCTGTTTCCTGGAGGGCTGAGTTATTTTAGATTGGAGGGAGTACTTGTGCTAAATCCAGCTACAAAGGCGTGATAAAGGGAACTCCCTTCTATTCTTTTTGCTCTATGTTGATTTTCGCCTCCATTCTGTAATTAGTAAAATATTTTATTTGGCACTTTCATAGGAAGGATATGTATGAGATGAATTGGAGCAGGGTGTCAGGGCCTGTGAACCCGCGGCTCCCTCACCTGGAAACCTCAGGGTGGTCATAGTTGGTGAGGACAGAGAAACGGCACCTGCCATGCCTATCCAGGGCTTTCACCCTGCTTTTCTAGGTCCTGAGGTCCTTGAGCCTAGTGTTCTGGAGCAAGAGATCCTTGATTTTTTCCTCCCAAGGTAATGTCTTTGATGTGTGTCGAATGCCTACTGATAGTGGCCTTTTTTGAAGGCTTGCTTCATGCCTGAACCCGAGCTATCTGAGTGAGCTGTCATTTCACATGAGCACATTGAGTCTTTACAAGGACGTCGTAGGACTGGTCCTATAATGGACCCCGTTTTACAGATGAGGACAGTGAGATTTAAAGAGAGCAAATTAGATGTACAGATTCACACTGGCATTAAGGGAGGGCAGACTAAGAATGCAGGCCTGATGTGCCCAATCCTGGGTACATGGGTGGCCTCTAAGTTTTACCAGAACCTCTGTGCATATCTATGGACTTGCCACAGGGCTCTGGTTGGAGGGAGTACTTGTGCTAAATCCAGCTACAAAACAATTTAAAAAAATATTTATTTTTGAGCTTTAGGTGGACACAATATCTTTATTTTATTTTTATGTGGAGCTGAGGATCAAACCCAGTGCCTCATGCATGCCAGGTGAGTGCGCTACTACTTGAGCCACATCCCCAACCCCAACAAAACAATTTCTTACAGAGGCAGCCCATGGTTGGAAGATGCAGCTGTTATGCAAACTAAGGACTCAGAGAGAAAGATCATATGGAGACTTGAACTCCATTCCTCTTCCTGAAACCATTTATGGAAACTTCTTCTATGCACATCTCTGAACTAGGTCCATAAAACTCAACCAGTGGCCCAAGGTGATAATTTGGAAGGAGGGTCTGGACCATAAGAGGTGTGGTAGCAAACACTAAATGCCGACCATGTAGTGCCTGCAAAGAGCACTACAGGGAGTCAGAACTGCCCAGGCTGCAAGCCAGAAGCACAGACAGGAGGGCACCCTGACTAACTTGTGTCACTGGCTGGCAGTGCCCATGCCCGAACTCCCTTGGCAGCTGAAGCAGGCAGTGGAGAGGCGATTGCTGAGCTGCCTGGAGGAGCGGCTTAGAGCCACGCGGCCTGCTTTGCATGTGTCTTTTCTTTGATTCTGGGAAGTGGAGGCATCTGAGCTGGTGAGCAGTCGTTCTACCACACAGAGGGGGCAAGAAACTGGGACCCTGGAAAGGGGGATGGTGTGAGGAAATACTAGCCTGCTCCAGCACACCCCTGCAAGGAACAGGAAGGAACTGGCAGGTGTCTGAGTCTGTCTGTGGATGAGCTGAGGCAGCCTGGGATTTCCATTTTTTCTCCTGACAACACACACCTTGGTGGCATTGTGTATTCTGTCAGCTCCTGGGCACAGGGAGGGAGACAGATGGGAACAGGGGAGGTAAATGGTGACTGTAGGCTGTTTTCCCTTGGGGCAGGGGAGACAAGGGTCTGCCTGTGAAGAGACTTGAGGGGGTCAACGTCAGGGCAGGTTATGGTCTGTGAGACGCCCAGCTCTCACCTGCACCCAAGAGCCTTCTCTCCCTCACAAAATTCATTCTGTGACCTTGGAGGACATGGGGGCCACACCATGTGTGCTCTGGCTCCAGGGGACTGGGATCAGATGTTGGCTGGCTGGGCATGCCTCCCCAGAACATGCCAGGGGTGGCACCGTCATTCACCTCCTCCTCTACTTTGTGAGGCTAGCCCTTCCACCCTGGTGTTCTGCCCTTTCCCTGCACTGGACTCAGGTGAATTGTGGCCATAGGGCGTGGGCGCTGGGGATGAAGTAGTTAAGGTCGTAGGTGATCGGGCGAGTTGTCCAATGCCCAGAAACAGCAGTTTGCCGGAGTTAACGTGGGCAGCTTCTTTGGGGAGGAAAGGAAGGAGCACCGTCTGCCAAGCTCCAGCTCGCCCCCCGCGTGTGTCTGTCTGTATGTGCAGAGTGCGTGTGTGTGCGCTAGTGTGAGTGCGCGCGCGCCAAGGCGTTCCTCAGGTTGTGCTGCCTGGAAACCGAGGGAGCCATTGGAGAGCCTAGGGGCTGGGGTGGGGGCTCCCCGACCCTCGAAGCAGCCGGGCGGCGGGCAGCGGAGCGGGCCCAGAAACCCAGCTCCTGCAAGAGCAGGGCGGGGGTTGCGGTGCGGGCGGCCGCGAGGCCCCGGGGGCCGCCAGGGAGGAGCCGGGGAGGAGGCCAGAGCTGCATGGAGTTTCTAGGGCGCGCAACTCCGGCGGGGCCTCGGCCACTGGGCTCCAGGGTGCAGCGAGGCAGCCGCGCACATGGGCTGAGCCCGCGCGGCCAGCGGGAGCGGGAGGGGTAGAGGAGTGCGCGGTGCAGGGGGTGCGGGGCGCACGTCCCCAGACGGGAGCAGAGGACAAGGACAGGAGGAGCGCGCCCGGATCGTGCTCCCAGCCGACGAGGGGCTCGCTCCGGCCCGGCGCGCGCGTGGGGAGCGGCCCGGGGGCGCGGTGGGAGCCGGCGGCAGCAAGGATGCCGGCGCGGGCACGCGGCCGCCGGCTGGGGGTGTGAGCCAGAGGCGGGCGCTGCGCTCGGCGCCTCGGTTCCGCGCCGCCCCCTGCCTGCGGGCCTCGGAGGAAGCCCCGCGCCTCGCGGAGGCGCCTCGGCAGCCGGGCTGCGGGGCCCCGGCCCAGCAAGAGGTAAGTGCCGCCGCTCGCGGCTCCCCTGCCTCTTCCCTCCGCCCGCGCCCCTCTCCACCGAGCCCCCACCGGGCCGCGGCGGGCCCCTGTCCCAGAGTGGGCGGGCGGGCTGCTGGCAGCGCCTCCCGTACCTGTTGGCACCGACACTCGGCACCCGCGGCACCCGCCGGCCGGGCTTGGGGCCGCCGCAGCCACCTTGCCCTCCCTGCTGGCCTCCGGCTGCCGCCCGGGGGCGTGAGGCTGGGGCAGGGCTGCGGCTCACTCGGGTGTCCCGGCACCGTGCAGGCTGGAGGCTGGGCACAGCTCGCCGAGTCCCCGGCGTCGGCGGCCACCCGGCTGCGCGCCCCCGACCGCGGGCGCCTGGCGGTGGGAAGGCAGGGCAGGGGGCCGGGAGCCGCAGCGCAGCCCAGGTGGGAGCTCTGGCGACATGCAGGTCTCCGGGAAGCCGGAGTCATGGCGATGGGGGAGGCGGGACGCAGGGTGCCCTCATCTCCAGCCCCCAGCGCGGGCTGCTGGCCCTCCCGGCGCACGCTCTTCGCGCCGGCCGGCCCTTGGTCCGTGGGCCCTGGGACGCGCGGGGTCACCCGGAGGCTTTGGGAGGCCCCTCTGGGAGCTGGCTGCGGGCTCCCGGCAGCCTGGTGAGTCCAGAGCCCGGGCAGGGTCGGCCGCCGGCTCTCCGGAACCGTCAGGGTTTCCGCGGGTGCCCGGGCTCCGCGGACCGGCGCGACGGGGAGTGAACTTCCTCAGACTTGGCCTGAGGGCGCCCAGGCAGCAGCAGGTAGTTCTGGGCCGGCCCGGGCCCGGGCTGGATCGGCAGGTGGTGCGCCGGGTGCACAGAGGGCAGGGGCCAGCCCTCCAGGCGCCAGCCACGTGCGCCCTGGGTCCCCTGCCCGGGCGTTACTTCCCTTTGCTTATTTTGCGTGGACTGGGAGTGTGTGAGGAAGGCACCTCTCTTCCATTTGTGCCCCAGCCCTCGGCTCCCAGGTGAAGCAGTGCCTGCAGTTCCTTGGGTGCCAAGACTGGGGCGCCATCCCCAGGCCCTGAGCCTGGTTTTTTGGGGGTGGGCTGCGTGGGGTGGAGGTGGGTGGGGGAGACAGGCGCGCGCGTATACACACACACACACACACACACACACACACACACACCAAACACACACACACTTTCAGAGAATGGCAGCCGGGTGCAGGCTGTGTGCGACGCTTTAGTCTCATTAGTGGTGATAATAACTACATTCTACAGTGGCCCGCACAGTCTCTGCAGTAGAGTTGAGATGACCTTCCCTGGAAAGAATGGGCAGATTTGGGGACATAGAAGAACTTACGTTCTGCTTCTTTAACTACTGACTTTCAGCTGCAAAGGTTTTAAAAAAAAATCCCCCTCAATTCCCGTATCACAGCTTTGGAAGAGGCTGTAAGGCCATTTGGTGTGAAATTATCCTGAGGCCAGAGCAGGACATGTTTTTCATAGAAATACAACTTCAGCTCCCCTGGGCTTGCAGGTGGGTTCCATTCCCCTTATGTAGGGCGGGGTTGATCTTTATCCCCCACAGTGCCTCTTGCAGGCAAGGCAAGCTTCTGCCTCTGAGCTACCCACCAAGCTCCTGGAGGCCATTTTTATTTCTACCTGTGTGCAGGAGTTGTTGACTGAAGTCCAGGTGGCAATTCAGATTTCTCCTGGGCTGGAAGCTTGATTGCTTTGCCCAGTTAAGGGTGCATTCCCGGGATCTGCATAACTTGGCTAGTTCCTCAGGCACTGGGTGGGAGGCCCTGGGGCCACCCTGAGCTGAATGGCCCGCTGGAACCCTGCAGAGGGCCCCTCTGTCTGAGCTTGCTGCCTGGGTGTGGGTTTTCCAAAGCAGTAGCTGTGTGAAGAGGGGCTGTGTTCATCATGAAGCTGGTTCATGACATGGAAGCTGGTTACTGGGCGTATCCAAGGGGAGTAATGAAAACAGGACTCTTCGGAAATCCAATCCCGAGAATATTTTATTGGAGGAGAGCAAAATCCTCTTAGAATTGTTCACCAAGATGTCACCTTTCCTTGAACTCTGAAAGTAACGATTACTAGTTTCTGGACTTTCAGTCAGGGTGGTGGACAAAGGCTTTGTAGAAAGAAAATAATTAAATCAGCTGGTTCCTTTGAGAAAATGGTGGTGAGATTGCATGGAGACACAGGACTCCCTCTCCTCTGAAAGAGGCGATGGTGGCATTGGGACAAGGTGCTGTGCATGTGAGTAACAGCTGCTCCTTGGTGAGGTTGACACTTATCTCCAAGTGGGAGGTCTCTGGTCAGTGCTTAAGTACTCAGCAGGTTTGGGTTTCAAGGTGGAAATTGATAAACTGAGTTTGCATAGCAAGAGGACTTGGGAGGAACTGTGTGTCCCTGGGTCACCAGCACTGGAGGGGTGTTGTGGCTGGCCCTGGAGTCTGTGGCCACATATGCAGTGATGGCCATACCAGCCCCTTCCGGGATTGCTGGCCTGTGCAGAGCATGCTGGGTGGCAGAAGGGAACATGAAGTCTATCTAGGGAAAATTCTGGCTCTGATAGAACCGAGCATGGAAGCCCCTGAAGGCCCCCTGATTCTGAGACTCTGTTTCAGGCACATTTACACATTCAAGCTCATGAACTCCTCATTTTTTGTATTTGAAAACTGAAGCTAAGGGAAGTTCAATAGCCGTGGAGGGTCAGGGTGATCACCCCAGGGGCTGGGGCTTCGGACTCCCCCAGAGCACTCTGCACATCACCTGTCTATGATTTGCACAGGGGTGTGGGGCTCTTCCCCGACATGCCTTGTTGAGAACCAGTCATACTGTGGGTGCCCCACCCGTGTTTATTGAGTGAATCTGAGTCTGCATCACTCTCCTCATATCCGAGGAGGAGACTTGGGTGCTGGGCAGCTGTGACTTGGGCTGCCCGTCTGAGGAAGTGGCAAACTCCCCAATCTTACTGGAACCTTGTGTGGGCTTGAGCCCGCCCTGGGTTCATTAGACCTGTGCTATTAATATTTTGCAGATTCTCTGTCTGTGCCCACGTTGGTATTAGATGGGTGGCCTCTTTGCCCTTCACTTGAGGCTTACAGGAAGGTAGCCAGAGAGTCTGAGACGGCTCCTCGTGATGGAAAGCCGTCAGGCAGTGCAGCCGGCGGTGGCCTCCGAGCTTGTTAAACCAGCGCGAGTCCCAGCTCTGAAGCATCCAGCCCATCCTTCAAGATTGGCGGAGCACTGACCGCTTCCTCAGAATGCTCAATTTGAGGGCAATTCTGAAGTGTGGGTGGAAGGAGGAGAATGAAAGCACAATTGTTGCATCTAACCCAGGGTTTTCAAAGTGAATGGTGCTTTTAATCATTTAGCACCTAACAAAGATTTTTTTTCGGCTCCCATTATTTGGTCAGGATGGAGAGAGGATGACCCAGTGGCTGTCATCCAGGAATTCACAGGTTGGGGGCAGGCGGACTGTACTGGGATGCACTTCTGTGAGTGGAGGAGGTGGAGGGAGCTTCGAGCTGGGTCTAGAGGAGGTGGTGGTGCTCAGGCTTAGCTGGCCTTGCAGTGCCGAGGGAGGGCAGCAAAACCTGGGGCTGAGGAGGCAGCTGCCGGTTGGAGCTCTGGAGCTGAGGCCGAGGCCAGGGGCAGTGGGGGAAGAGGCTGGAAGGAGGGGTGAGGGTCTTTGTGAGGACCAGGCCTCCCTGTTGGCCCACTGGGGATGAGTGACATGCTCCGAGGTGGCTGATGACCATGTGGCTAAATGGCTGAATGCCGGTGAGGCCATGGTGTTGGACACCAGCTGGGGACTCCTGAGGGACTGCCGATTGGGGTTTCTCGGGTCGCAAACAACAGAGACTAACCCCTGGTAAACAACTAAAGCAGAGAGCACCCTGGATGTGTTGATGGGAACTCAGGCCCGCGGGCACGGCTGGACAGCCACCAGGAAGCAGATGGGAATTAGGTGGCCCATGGGCTCTTGGCGGCAGGGACTGCCTGTTGTGTCCCCAGGGTGATGCTGTGAGGTAAATGTGTCCGGCCTTTTGCACAGTAATGGTTATTGGATTATTCTGCTCCGTTTGGAATCTCGATTGTATGGCACGGGGTTCCCAGGTCTAGGAGTAGTTTTCCAAAAGGTCATTGGGATGAGATGCCGTTTTCTAGAATGATCCTGCTGACAGATGGTTTTGTCCTCCCCTGAAGGGGAAGCTGGCCACAGGCAGGGAGGTGCACCCTGACCATGAGGCCTCTGGCGTGGGTGACCGTGAGGAGCAGATCAGTCTCCAAGGCTGAGTGGCGGGCTGGTTTTCTCACACGGGCGGTGCTGTGGCAGCTCGCGGTGACCAGGTGGGAGGAAGGATGGCCTGTTTAAAGAGTCTCATTAGAAGCCTGTTAGAGCTGGTTTCTTTGTCTCGGGCCCCACAAAGCTGGACTCTTTGTGAACACTTTGATTGACCCCGCTAGTGTGTACTGAGCACCTCTGGTCTTTGTACCGGGGAAGCGGTGACTTGGACAGGTAGCTCCTATGTATTCTAGAGATGAAGGACATGAAAGAAAAACATGGAAATAAAAGTAACTACAGGACATGGCTGAGTGGCCTGGGGCGTTCAGATCGGTGGTCAAGAAAGGCCTCGTGTAGGAGCTCTCTTTGTGCTGACCCCAGAGTGGCATGAGGACTAAGTTGGGGGAGGACCTGGGAAGGGGCCACCAGGCAGTGGGAACTGCCGGAGCCAAGGTCCTGCTGTGGGAACGAGCTGGGCAGTGGGAGGGGGGCGGAGGGGGGCGTGGCGGAGGCGAGTCCAGAGGGCAGGACTGCTCCTTGAGGGTCACACGTGCAGCTGGGGTTGGATGCTGTCAGATGGCAGCCACTGGACGGTCAGACAGGTTTGGGACCAGATGGAACATGGGTTCTCTGAAGATCACCCGGCGGCTGTGGTTGGTCGTGAACGTACTACCTTGGTACAAGCACGCGAGTGTCGATCCCTTCGAGTGTGGAGTGAAATGCAGTGTTTAAAAGGAACAGATGGAGAGAAAACGCTTTGCTGACCTTAATTTAGTGATTTCTTGTGTGCCAATTAAATGTGAGCCCAGGCAAAACTACATTTCTCGCATGATGTTGGTTTTGTTTTAAAAGATGGTACAGAAAAAAAATGGGAAGAAGTAGACCCAAAATGTTAACGATGCTTGTCCGGAGGTGTTGGCATTGTGCACGATTTTTTTTTTTTTTTAATTTTGAAAAAAAGCACACATTTCTTTTGTCATGGAGAAAGTTTGATTTAAAACACAGAATCTGACGATGGCAAATGCCTGGGTGGGGGTGCTCCAAGATTCCAGCCTCTCCCCCGCCCACCCCCAGCTTTGTCCTGCCGTTTTATTTCTGAGGTTTTAATGTCCCAACCCACAGTCCTGGTTGGGACAAAAGAGAAGATGCTTGTTTTACTCCAGCTGCCCTGGTGCGGCTCTTTGTTTTACGCTAGAGAAATATTTTTAATTAAGAGAGTAAACTTTCTTTTTCAAAAAGAAATTAAGGCAATATAGAAATGTCACCTTAGAGCAAAAGCCCCTTCCTGAATCTCATCCCCAGTGTCCCCCTTGTTATGTTTCGTCCTGTTTATTTCAAGTCCACACGTCTGGATGTCGTCGTCATCCAGGTCACTGTCACAGGTTGCCCTGCCTCCAGATGACCCTCTGCATTCCTTCACAGACCTTGAAACCTAGATGACCTTTCTTCCCCCTTGAACAAATTATTAGGAGGCATAAATGCGTAACTCAGCTAAGAGAAACAGAATATTGCCTTTTTAATATTCAAAGTGTTTTACTGGAAGCATAATTTATACTTATAAAGAACAGAGCAATTAAATATTCATTAAAAACTCATCTCTCAACAGTAGACATTATTGCTCTAGTACTGGATCCCAAAAGTTTGGATCTTGATCACAAATCACTTGCATTTTTTTTTTTCATTAACCAAAGTTAGAAGTGTAAATTCAGCAGCTCAGCTAATTATTTTGGTGACATATTTATTATAACAGAATATAATACAAGCAGGAAGAGTACCGACTGAGTGTTACTGAGAGGCCCTGGTGCGCTTTAGAAGAAGCCGTATTTGCATGAAGCAAAGTCGACCTCTTGTATGGACTGGGGGAGGGGGCTCCAGCTTCAGGAAGTAGCTGCCACCAACCTGGTCCTGCTGGAGCCCCTCCCCTCCATTGATCAGTGTGCCCTCCTTGGTGGAAGGAAGAGAGGGGGCGTGCTCAGAGGCCGTGCTGCTCCTCCCCCTGAAGAGGGACAGGGACCTGGCTGCTCCCCTATTGGTGGGACAGGTGACACGGTGTGTGTTCTGTCCAACAAGGTCCAGCCCCAGCCTGGCACCCTTTCCCCTGCACTGAGCGGTGGCTCCTTGTTACCAGCCTGTGAATTTACTTTATTAAACTCAAGAATTAGGAAAGCACTCTGCCTATGTTGGGAACGGGAGGTTTCTGAGCTGCTCATTCATTCTGCGCGTAATCTGTCTGTGTACTGATAACAGGCCTAATTACTGTGTAAACATTTTTATAGCCTGGTAAGGAAATCTCCAACATCTGTACTGCACGCGGGTGGAGCCTCAGCCTCCAGCGCTCCTACTGCTTGTTCTGAGAACCAGTTGCTCGGTTTTTCAGTCTGGTCTATGGGCGATGATTCACTGTACACACATATAAACACCCCCCCACGTCCAGCAGAGGGACGATGGCAGGAGCACGTGGGCCTGGTGCTCTGTCCCCTGCTGTCTGGTTCCAGCATTTCCCCCCGCTTTCCTGAAGAGGAAAAGACTGGTCGCAGCATGTGACCCAGGGCCGCAGGTCAGGGCCGGGCAGATGGAAACCCTTCTGGCCTTCCCCAGAGCACTGGGCCTCCCTAGTGCAGATCCTCCCCTTCCCTCTGCCTCTCAAGACAAGCAGCCTCTCTGCAGGAAAGGTCAGGATCGAGCCGGTCAATGGTGTCAAGGGTTAGGAGCCACTTTTTGTCTGGCAGACTCAGGGAGGCAGAGCTGCAGGGTCCCCCACGGGCGCTGCACCTTGAAGCCCCGTCTGCTGTTGCCCCCAGGTCCTTCCCTCAGGAGTAGCTGGTGGTGGCAGGTCAAGGACAGATGTCTGCCCTCAGCCCAGGTCAGCGGTTCTCCTTCCCATCAGGACCCCACCCTCAGGTTAGCTGTGTGGACACTACCCTGCTGCCCGCTCCAGAGGACCCAGGGCTGCTGGCTTTGGACTTGGCTCCCATGTGACCTTCAGTAAATGATGACGCTCTCCAAGACTGAGCTCCCAAAGGGGAAACCCCTCTCTTTGGCCTTCCAAACCCAGCGTAGCACCCGTTGGGGCCCTTGAGGGGTAGCAGGCTGCAGGGAAGAATCCCAGTACTCCCGGTGCCACCTGGGGTCCCCACTCAGCCTTTCCTGTTGGCCTGAGCAGGCTGACCCAGTCCTCTACCCAAAAGGGCCTAGAGCCAAGGGGCACTTGCCCCAGACCTGCCCGACTCTTGACGGTTCCCACCTTGGCCTGGAGGGTCTGCGTGCTTGGCGATCTCTGCATGAGGTGCTACTGGAGACCAGTTCCCTCCTCTGGTTTGCAACACCATGGTTGCAGAGAGGTGAGGTGGCCATGCGGAGGTGACAGTTGACATTCCCCAGGAGTGGCCACGTCTTGCAGGAGTGGAGGACAGCGGGGAATAATCACAGACAGGAAGGCAAATTCAAGAGGCAGGTACTGATTGGGACAGAGACCCCCCAGGAATGAGAACCCTGGAGTGGAGGAGGCCACTGCTGCCCTCTTGGGAAAGGCTGGATGGAGGATGGGCAGTGGCGATGCCCAGGGTGCAGGCGGGACGGGCCTCCCAGCCATGGGTGTGAGTGCAGGAATCGGAAGCAGAGACTCCATTCAGTGGGTCCCCAACTTGGCGGCATGGTCATCTCCCAGGGGCCCAGTCTCAGCTCAGACCTGCCTTTCCTGCCCCTGGGATTGCGCCCAGCGTGGTCTCTAGGTCCTCTCTAAAGAGTCACTCTCGCGTCGGGATGACACTTGTTTGCCCTCAGGAGCCAGCACAGTCCCCTGTCCCTAGTTGCCATTTAGAGTCAGATCTGAGGTTGGAAAGCAGGAGCACCTGAGGAATCATCTGGCCGACGCCACTCAGTTTAGTGGTGCATGGAACTGGGGTCCAGAGGGATTTGTCCCCAGTCCGGATCACCATGTCAGGGTGGCTGTGGCCTGGAGGCCAGGACAGATTGGGCAGGTGGAGCTGTGCCAAGGCCCAGGTACAGAGGAACTGGTGACTGCCAGACCTCCAGAAGGACGTTGGTGTGGTCCCGTGAAGGGCACCTGTGAGTGTCACTCCTCCCCCAGCCTTGATTAACCACAGAGGGTGATGGGCTCGGTGTCCCGTGACAGATGTTTGCTCCTGGGCTCAGAGTTGACACCTTGACAGATGTTCAAGGGCCCGTCTCCAGGTGTGATGCTAATGCAGACCACCCTACTTTGTGCAGCGTGATCATGGCTACCTCTCCCGTCCCAAATATTCCCTCCTGTCTTCGAAACCAACAGAAAACATTCACGACATATCGGTCTCGGTGCCGGCGTGGGTATGTCAGACCTGGTGCAGGAATAGTGCATAATTGATGTTCTTGGCGTTTGTCACCCAGTCTTGACGCGCTCAGCCTGCGATGACTAATAAATTGTGTTGAGCTGGAGCCTCTCCCTACTTTTAAACTCAGCCGCCTCTCTCAGCCTGTCAGCGTTGACAAGGGCTTTTTCTTGGCCCTCTTTCCACGCTTTGTGAACCATCAGGGGACGAGGGCCGTGGGGGGTGAACTTTGGACACGCAAGGACAGGGTGTGTGTTTCCCCTAGAAGAGCAAGTCTTTAATTAAGAGCAGTCTTGGTCGGGGTGCTGCAGGTTAGCACGGAGGTGAGGAGTGGATTAGAGCTGGTGGTTATGTAAGCAGTCATTTTTAAGCAACTCGCAGGTTGGCGCGTTCAACAACCCTGTGAGGTTGCCCCGTTGCTGTAGATTAGTCTGCCCAGCTACAGAGACGTGAGGCAGGACACCCCCTTGTCCCTCCACGGTACACTTCAAGGCCCTCAGCGGACACTTGGAACTGCGGACAGTTCCAAGCCCTACACGTACGATGCTTTTTCCTGTTCACACACACCCACGAGAACGTTTAATTTATAAGTTAAGTACATGAAGACGATAAGATAACTAATAATAAAACAGAATGATTGGAACACGTTTTATGTTCCTATCTTCCACCCACAAATTTAATGCTTTTTCCATCTTAACTAGGAACTTACCACACACTGTGGCCATGGCCTTTGCAGCTCTAGAGCACACATTTATTTCTCTTTCTTCACGATTTCATGGATAGAAGACTCATTCTCATTTACGTGTCAGCACCCAAACCAGAGTCTTTTTATTATTTCCTTATTGTATTGGGACATTTATTTTATTTTATTTTTTTCCTAAAAGGAAGTATTTTATGGTTTCTCTTTGGCATCTCTGAATTGCCAGAGTCACTACTCGTGGGTTTTGGGGGCCCTTATTAAGTACTTGAGCACAGCACTGTGATACTGTGATACTTGATTTGATAACCAGAGGCTTCTAAGAGACAAGGTGGGTTGGTAGCATATACAGTGTGGACACACTGAAGAAAGGAATGAGTCATGTCCTGGGCAGGATGGGGCAGGACATTTGTCGATCTCATCCTGCCACTCCAAGTTCTGGAACTTTCCATTAAACATTTTCAGACTGAAACTGCAGAAGGCAAAACCTTGGATCAGGGCAGACTGCTCACTTTGCTGAAAGTCAGCACAGCTCATCCCTAGTGAAGTCTGACGTACGACTTTGGAAATCAGGCTCCTAACCTGGGAGTCCAGGCTGCTCCTGGAATCCTGGTTGGTCAGGATGTACCCGGGTCTGCAGAGGACACCCTCAGGACATTTTAACATGCCTTCTTGGGCATCCGTGTGCTTCTGCATGGAAGCCTGCACATTCTGGGAGCAGGGCCTGTCTTATTTCCCCAATCTTTTTTCTTCCAGTTCTTTGCAGACACGTTTATTGTAAGCAGGGAAGAGGCTGCTCAGTGGGTCACCGGCTTGCAGTATCAGTGGCCCCACCCACCCTGCAGACTTTGGTACCTTCCCAGTTGGCTGCCCACTGGACTTCCTCCTCCTGCACTGGCCACCGATCCTCCTCTGTTGTTCTTGGTTCCCTGGTTTCACTGTCGCACCTCAAACTAGGACCAGGGCTCTGCTGGTCCCTAGGGTGCCTGCCTCATCCTTGCAGAATATGTTTCCCCAAGCTGAGTTACTGCCGGATATTCTGTACCTGACAAGCCCCGGGTGATCCTGCCCCAGGCCTGGCTGCCTGGCCTGGATTTCCTGGGCTGTACCGTGCTGTGATGGACTTGGCTGTGCTTCAATGGCCCTGCCCTTTGCAGCTGTGGCCGGGGGCCCAGCTCCTGCTCACTGCCACGGTGCCCAGCTGGGCCTGGCCGTGACGTCCCCTGCCTTCCTGTTTGCCTGGTGTTACCCCTTGGGTTTTAGGGTGCGGTCTGTTTGTTTAGAGGTTGGCAGGCTGCAGAAGGACTGATGCGAGGTGGGATAGGGACCTGAGTCTCAAGGTGACCTCCATCTCAGTTTGTGTCTCCCTGAGCCTGAAGGTGCATTGACATATTTTTGGGGGGCTGTTTTGACCTCAGCCCATCATGTGAGGCCCATGTGGGACTTTCTACCTGTGGTGTCACGTCCACTCTCAGAAAGTGTTGGATTTTGGAGCATTTGGGAATTTTGGATCAGGGACGCTCAAACTGCAGTAAATGTCGCAGGCTTTTGGCTTATCGGGTCCATGTGGTGACCGCTCGACACTGCTGCCTTGTGTGAAGGCAGACACAGGTGTGCTCCATGTGCCCACGGGGTGTTCCTGCCCCTGCCCATCTGCGTGTGAGGATGCGGTACGCTAGGCCAGCGCCGCCCTGACGGCCTCGCTTTCTCTGATTCCTCTTCCTGACCGCAATCCAAGCATGTCCCGTTCTGGTGCCTTCTGAGATGTCAGCATGTGAGTGGGGGTGGGGCACAGTTGGCCTTGACTTCTCTGTTCGGACGCCGCTTCTCACGGTTGCCCCTCAAGTTCAGCCCTGGCTGCTTGCTGCTCCTGCTCTTCTGGTCCTCCTGCCATCGGATCTCAGCAGACTTGGGCCCTCCCCACCTCCAGTTGCTGGCAGCCTCTGCCCAGAGATGAACAGGCCCCTCGGGCCTCCCCGAGACGTGCCGAGAGCGGTGCTGGGCTCTTTAGTGGCTTTGGTCCGGCCTTTTTGTGGCTGTGTGCTTTGGCCTCTGCCACCTTCAGGTCCCCGCAGGATGACAGACCTCTGTCTTTGCTGGTGCAACTGAAGCCCCTTGTCATTCAAAGGCCAGGCTGAATCTGACCTTCCGCAGGAAGGACCCTGTGGTTGAGGTCGGCATCTCCTTACCCTGGGTTTGCACAGGACTGAGCTTCACAGGACAGTGACCTTGGTGAGTCCTGGGAGTGTGAGCTGATCTCCAGTTGGGGGAACAGGCCCTCCGTGCGTGGGGCCAGCCTGAACGGGGAGTCTTCTTCCTCTCCTGGCCTTTGGGGAGGGGCGTGTGTGTGGGTGTGCGCTGTGTGTGTTCTCTGCAGTTGGTGGACCGTGCTCTGTCTGGAAGACGTGTTTAGAGACGTTCCTTAAATTTAGTCGGAGGACAGTCCTGTGGGGACCCAGCTGTACACATGGCCCTCTGGGTGGTGACCCTCAGTCGTTGGCGTGGGAAGAACAGGGCGGATCTCATGGTGGCTCTCAGGACAAGTGACCCTGGAGGAGCGTCACTTGCTGTGGTTTATCTGCTCCAGTGTGAGGTGGTGGCTATAGGTCAGGTGCTGCTCCCACCAGGCACCTGGGTAGTAGGGAGGACTGGGAGTGAGTCAGGTGGACGACTTCTTTCAGTTCCTTGGATTCTTTGTAAAAGAAGCTGGAGAGAAGACGAGATGGAGTCAACGTGTTTCTTGACGGGCCTGGTTAAGAGTTCCGAGCAGATGAGTAAGGGAGTGATCGTTAGCATTGACACCAAACACGATGGGGTCCTTTGAGATGGGAACTCCCCTCTTGAATCCAGTGAGGTTTCAGATCACAGGTCACGGACAGAGGCCGGCGAAGGCCGGGAAGAGGGTCTCTGTAATTGCCACGGAAGCTGCGTCAGAAACCACAGCCAAAGAGTGGTGCAGGGCCAAGCAGATCCCGGGGGAGCAGAGAGCGCTGGCTGTCACAGAGGTAGGATGCTTTCCAGAAGGGTGTGGCAGTTCAGTGTCCCTTCCCTGCCCCTCTGATGATGCGTGCTTCACTTTTATCCTTCTCAGAGAAGTTCTCTGGATCCCCTGTGCTGGCCAGGGATGGCACAGCCAGCCCTGGTACCCATCAGAGCTGGCATCTCTTGGAGGAGCACCTAATCCCAGGAAGGCTGGAGCCGTCCCTCAGCCTCTCCCCTCCTGTCCTCGAAGCTCAGAGCTCCTTGAGTGGGGCTGTCCCCCTCTGTGGCCATGCTTTGTCCAGGATCTGACACTCACCGGCCCATCCTCACGGGCGCCTGCTACTGTCAGTTCTGGGCAGAGCTGTCTCTCTCCGGTGCCGTGGAGTTGCTGGGCTAGCTACGACGGCATGTGGCGGACGTGGCAGTCGGCCCCTGGGACTGGGGCGGAGACTCAGCCCCCTCCAGGGACTTCCTGGGAGAGCCCTGCTACTCTGCTCTTGGCTTTCAGATGTTGACCTGTTCCTTTAGGTGCCTGAGTGCAAGATTTGTGGTCAAAATGGTTAAAAAGAGTAAATACAAGAAAACACAGTTTACTGCAAGTCCCAGGGACGCAGAGGTCACCATCAACAACACCCTGGAGATGAAGGCTCCGGAGCTTGGATTTGTGTGTGTCCTTTGTTCTGCCTTCCTCTGTGATGGGAGGACTGCGCGGTGAACCCACTGTGTGGTGGGGGTGGTCAGTGCCGCTGCACGGGCCCACTTGATGGTTCCCCAGGGGCCAGGTGTTGTGTTTGACTTTTCTGCACCTCAGGATTCCTTCTTAGGAGCAGAGTCATCAGGTCAGGCGCTTGGACACTTTTCCTGAAGGTTCTTTCCAACCCTCCTCCGTGGACACGTGCTATTATTAGCATTAGGGTTTTTTTTTTTTTTTTTTTTTGAAATTGGGTAGCCAAAGTGGTTTTGCACTGTTTTATCTTGGATTTCCAGGATTGTAAGCAAGCACACATACATTTTTTCCCATGTAGGTATTGGCTATTCGATTTTTTCTTTTGTGAATTTTGTACTGATGTTTTATGTCTGTTTTTCTATTGATCTTCAACTCCAGTGGAAACAACAATAGTCTTTGTTACATGTGGCAGTTTTTTCCAAGCTTGCTGTCTATTCTTTTACATTATTTGGAATATAGTGTTTTATTTTTTTAAAGATATATTTGATCAAACATTTTATCCTCCACTTTAAAATCTTTAAATTTTGGAGTCATGCTTAAAAATTAATTCCTCACTCTCAAGATCATGTAATATCTGTCTTTTGTTTTAAATTAAAAAGGTAAATACTTCTTATTAGTGTAGTGTATTGCACATAACTTAAAAACCAAGTAATTTTAAGTGACCTCTGACGTAGAGTGGCAGTCCCTCGCTGTCCCCGGAGATGGGCTGGGAAGCAGAAGTCGCGGATTTGCTCAGCTGGTGGAACTCTGCCACCAGGCTGGAAAGGGTGGCCAAGGGTTCCACTGTCCTGTGCACAGACTGTCCCCCAGTCTTTGTCCCCCAGTCCTTGTCCCCAGCAGGCACTTCCCCCAGCCCTGACCTGGGCCTGTTGTGTCCTCTCATTCATTTCTGCTGAGGCCCACCTTCAGGCTCTCCTGGGGACACAGGACACAAGCCGTGTGCTGGCTTTGCAGGTGAAGGACGGGGCTGGCTGTCTGTCCCTGGCCCAGGCGTCCCGTGACACGGCCATTGCCAGGGCCACAGCCCATCGCCGGCTCCTTCCCAGCGTGAGTCCAGGGTTTGTCCCAGCCCCCGGTCACCCTCTCCTCTGAATTCTGACTTTCCAGCCTCCTTTGAAATCTCTCTCCTTCCTCTGTCCCTGGGGCTTGCAGGGAGCTTCTCCAGGCCCCAGCCTTGTTCCTATGTTACAGTGTTCAGGGAGGGAGCAGAGAAACGATAATCGACTGTCCGTCCACTGGGCTCGTGTCGGGGGACTTCTGGTTTCTGTTCTGCTCTTCCGTTCACTCTCTGTCCACTGCCAACCTAGTTTAGTTACAGTAACTCTAAAAATTTGTGATAAGGCAAGTGTCCCCTTATTTTGTGTTATCCTTTTAAATCACCAGTTATGTCTCAGATATTTACCTATTTTATGGTCACTATTTTTCTGGATGTCCCAGAGCTTCCACATTGTTGTACTTTTAAAAAATTTTTTATTTGTTCGTGTCTGTGCGTGAATTTTGTAAACCTGGGTATTTTTTTGAATCTGCAAAACAAAACAAAGCAAAACACATGAAACCCAAGGCCCAGTCCCCCTCCAGGTCCTGGCAGGTGACTTTCTTGGTGTGCGCGCCCTGCACCTTCATTTCCTGATCCTCAGCTGCACAGTGGCACGGTGCTGCCTGTGGTGGGGACTCGGCTTTGGGCACCACCTGGGGTGAAACACCAGAGTGTCATGTGGAAGTGGCTCACTGGAAACAGAGTGCACCTGCCTCTGGGCGAGGCCCCTGGTGGTGCCCACAGACTCCCCTCACGCCCCACGAGGTGGGCTTTGGGGGCTATAGTGGCTCCCGGTGGCTGGCCACTTCTGGCACCTGGGCTAGAAAGCTCCTCGCTTGTGGCTCCTGTTCCCACCACTCTGCTGCCTACGTCTGTGGGTCTCTCCTGGGTCCGTGGGTCGTCCTGATGTTTCCTCAAAGCCTGGGCCTTGCTGTGACACCCAGACCCTTTGTGAATCCCTTGCCCCTCTTAAGAAATATGTGTGTACACACGTGCATGTGCGTGTGTGTGTGCATGTGTGTGTGTGCATGTGCGTGCATGTACATGTGTGTGCACGTGCACACATGTGAATGGGTGTGTATGTACATCAGTGTGTGTGCATGTCCATATGTGTGCGTGTCCGTGTGTGCGTGCACACGTGTGTGCTCCACAGTTTAAAGTCCTGGGGTGCCCTGTCCTCGTCTCCTTGTTGGCTGATTCTAACCCTTCCTCCCTATATCACCTCTGGTGTTGGTCACCGAGCCCCTGGGAGCCCCCACCATCCCAGCTGGTTGGCTGAAGCTGGAACCATCCAGGGTATTGCTCAGGGTGGCAGCAGGCTGGTGTCCATGTCATGGCCACCAAGGCCACCTTCGTTGTCCTTGTCCCCCTTGCTTATCCATCGACCTTATCATGGGGCCGAGGCCACAGTGGTGGGTCTTGGGCAGCACCCTGAGTGCTGGCCAGCTCAGAGCTGAGCGCCTTCTGGATCATCCCTGCCAAGTCCAGGGCTGCTCAGAGGTTCGAGGCCTCACAACTCTTGTTTTCTTGATGGAAACCTCATTCTGAGAACTCTGCAGGTTCTGGATGTGACCCTAGGATGGGAGGAGCCTCCCTGAGCAAGTCTGAGCTGGATGTTGACGAGCACGTGTGTGTGCATGTGCGTGTGTGCCACAGAATGGCTTAGAGGGGAGCGAGTGGGTGTCCCTGGAGGCTGACTGACCAGCATGAGACAGCAGAGCACGGGAGTGGACAGTCTGGCAGGTGCCCTGGGGGACGTCAGAGACCTGGGGCTGGACTCCGCTTCCTCCTTACCCTCCAGTCTGAAATCCCCTGGCCCTGGGCGGCCCTGAAGCCGGATGCATAGGCGAAGCCCCTCATGCAAGATCATCACATCTCCCTGGCCCTGGACACTAAGGTCATTTCGGGAGAGAGCTGGGAGATGGCTAAATTAGTTTGGCTCTTGTGCCTCTTTGGCTTGAAACAGGGAGTGGGACTGGCTCCTGCTGTCTCTCCTGGCAGCTGGTCAGCAGGTGACAGCTCCCTGCTCCGTGCCCTTCCCTCTTGCTGCTCCTGTTTCCTCCTGTCCCTTGACGTCCTCAGCCAAGGGCTGCTGAAGGTGGCTTCCTCCTCAGTCATGGAGGCCGCTGCCCACCCACGCCCCCAGGTCCATTCCAGGTGCCTTCGCTGGGCCTTGTGCCTGCCCCGAGGAGGTCCATTCTTGAATTCCCTGGGGACACTCCTGCTGGCCTGTGGTGTACTAATTTGCGGACAGCCCTGTGTTTTGGAGAGCAGAGGCCCTGCCTCAGTTACGACTTCAGAGAGATGTCTGGGCTGCCAGGCAGGACACCTAGCCCACTGACCCCTTTGCTGGTCACTCCTGTTCAGGTCAGCCTCTCCAGGCCCCTCAGAGGCCAGGTGAACGGGCAGGTCACAGAGGCCTGCTGAGCGGCTGCCCTGGCACCAACTGCTTGGGCGGAGCCTCCTGTGCCACCTCTTGCTGACCGTGGCTGTGGTCAGCCATCTAATTTGCCTGTGCTTTGTTTCCCCCTCTGCAAAATGAGGGTAGTCTTGATCTCACCGCCCACGGTAGCCGTGCTTGGTGTCGCCTGCTCCGAGGAAGACTCCTGGACGTCTTCGCTCCTTCACACCTGACCACTTAGGAAATTTCCTGTGTCTTTTCATGCCAGATGGGCGTGATCCCTGGGGACCTGTCACTATCCTTAGGACTCCAGGAAGGCGCTGCCCCTGGGGCTGCTTCCCTGTCTGTCTGCCCCTGGGGAGTTTTGTTCCAGGTTTGCTGAGGAGTGAGTGGGGGTCAGCTCTGCCCAGTGGCTCTCGGGGAACAAGCCCCTCCACACCATCTCGTCTCAGGGCACCTGGCGACCACGCATCGCCTTTCCAGCATCCCTGGGACGCCCTGAGTGGCCCCCCAGTCAGTGTGGCCATGTCTTGTGAGTTTGTGGTTTTTCAATGTACTCCGAGGGTGGAAAGGTCAGCGTCCCCTCCGGCAGATTCTGCCGCATTCCCGGGTCTCAGTGAAGCTTGGGTGCTGAGGGAGGGACCTGCCGGAGCCCCTTTTTCCTCCCGCTTCTGTGTCCCCTTCGGCCAGTGCCACCCTTGTGCAGCAGATGTCTGGAGGTGGCTGCCTGCTTGCAGCCACTGTCCTCCATCTGGCGGTCAGGGTGACTTTGTGCCCTCTCTGTGACATTCCGGCTGCTGTCTACAGGGCTCCTGGGTCTGGGCTATGTTGGGAGGTCTGTGCCCAGCGTGCCGTCCCCTGGCACTGGCCCCAGCGGCTCGGCCAGGTGGCGCCCTGCTCTTCTGAGCGTGTCCTTCTCAGGTGGTCAATCTCTGGGCTCCGGTTCTGGCTGTTTTGTGACCTTTTGAGGACACAGGCAGGGGCTGCTCCTGCAACGCTCCTGGACCACAGCTGTGGCGTGTTCTAAGTGCCCACTATCTGGTGACTGGACAGCGCCCTCAGCACTCTGTGGGGGTCACGGTGGCTTCCCTGGACGGGTGGTTTTGGGCAGAAGGAGAAGCCTCAGAAGACGGGCAGGTCCTCCTCGGTGTTGTGATCACACTTCCAAACATTCTCGTGCCGTCCACTCGGTAATAGGTGAATCTCAAGCCACTTTCCACTTTCCGCGGCTGCTGCAGGGATCCGATTTACATGCTGTTCATTTTATGCAAATTAGTCCAAACGAAGCTGGTGGGGTCGCGCACCTTCTGCATGAATCTCTTAACGCTCCTTCTGGTGAGATAAGGAGCATCCAGGCCTTAAAAAATGTTATAAAAAGCAAAACGCAGCGGGAATGTTTTTAGGCTCCTGCTTGGTTCTGAGCCTTCTCAACTGTGTTTGCTCTACGCCTATTCAGGGCTGGGGACTGAGATGTGCTGTCCCTCCCCTGGTACCCACACAGAAGCCCTCACCCTGGGCCGGGCGGCGTCTGAAGATGAGCTGTTGGGAGGTCTCGAGGTCCAGGTCAGGCTCCCAGGCGGGGCCCTTTAAGAAGATGCCCGAGAGCTTGCCTCTGTCTTTCTGCCCTCTGAGGACGCAGAAGGGAGCCCCGTGCAGCACTTGGCGTCTCTGTATTGGACCGCTGGCCTCTGGAACTGTGGGAACATAGATTCCCGTGGTGCGAGGCCCCCAGGTCCCTGCTGCTTTGTCCTGGCAGCCTGAGTGGGTGAGGAGGCCTTGGAGACGTGGAGGTGCCAACCAGAGATCTCTCCACAGCAGCCGGGGTGGCCACAGCGACTTCCCACAGGCCTGGCCACTCCTGGCCCGCCACCGACGCGGGACAGGCCTCTTCACTCCCACACAGGGCCCAAGATGTCCAAGCAGCGGGGAATGCTGGGCAGCGTCAGCAGGACAGCCTTCCTTGGGGATCTTACAGGATTCACTTTAATTCCTTCTCTGTTCAACTCATTAATTAAAAAGATTAAAATAGCCTAAAGGGGGCTGGGATTGTGGCTCAGTGGTAGAGCGCTCACCTAGCACGGGCAGGGACCCGGGTTCGATCCTCAGCACCACATAAAAATAAAGGCGTTGTGTTGTGTCCATCGACACCTAAAAAATAAGTATTAAAAAAAATAGCCTTAAGGAGGCGCCTCCCAAAGCAGCCGGACTTTGTGTCTAATTATTTTTAGGGAGAGCAACTCAAATCATCTGTCCAAAGTGTCCCTGCAGTGGGATGTCCTGCACACGAGACCCTGGGCCCAAGTTCCTTCCAGCAGGTGGTTCAATGAATACCTGTGGGCCCACTATCCTTGGCAGTTCCCCGGGAGCTGGCCACTCTCAAAATCAAAATCAGGGTAGGGGAGGCTAAAGGCATGATCCGGTGGTGGGCAAGTACCCAGCCCAGCGTGCCGAGGCACAGCTTGGCAAAAAAGGAAAGTAAGTAAAAATACAGTTTTAAAGTGGCCTAGGAGACACAGCCAAGCGTGTCCCTAAAGACCTGTGACTGAGGAGCACTGTCCCCAGGCCAGTGCTGTTGATCCTGGTCGCACTGAGCCCCCCGGCGCGTGCCAACCGGGCCTGGTGGCAGCTCCCTGAGCCCAGGGAGGTCCATCGGCTCATGTTACTGTCTCTGCAGCTGCAAAGATGAAGTAGATCCATGGCTCTAAGAGCTGGGAGGTGAACGATGACAGTAACCCCCTCCCCCAGCAATCGCCAGGGTTGCATGTTTATTTTCTTCCAGGAACTCTGTGTGTGTGTGTGTGTGTGTGTGTGTGCGCGCGCGCGTGCCTGCCTGTGCATGTGCACACCTGTGAGTGTCTGCAGCATAGCCAGGCGATGAGGTTGATTGTCGTGATCATGCTCCATGCAGTTTTGTGGCTGATTCTGTACAAGTAACACAGGGAGAGGGAAAGCACAGGCAGTGCAGTGGAGACAGGTACAAAGCCCAGCCCAGCGCCCAGCCCAGCGCCTGGCCCCCAGAGCCCTGGTGATTGGCTGACCTGCAGGCTGTGGACGGCTTTGACCCTTCTGTTAAAGGGGACCTGGAGCCTCCGTGGTGGGGAAGTCGATCCCAGGCCTGTGGCTGCAGCCGACCCAGCCTCCCAGTCTCCGCCAGCCTGTGATGTGTTCGAATCCCTCACCGCACTGCCTGCCTGCTCTGCTCCTGTGACCCCACCTTGACCTCCGCCCCAGAGGACAGGCTCTGCGCCCTGTGTTTCTTTCTCCTTAGTCTCATCTCCCAGGGTGATCCTTAGACCCTTTTCTCTTTGTAGACCTGAAATTTTTGCAATTTGTCTATTGATTTCCAATGCAAAACTGAAGAATTTGTGTTTATAATACTGTGATTATGTAAATGTCGTTCACTGCAGACACAAATATGTCACCAAGCCTGGGAAATTGGTCGGAGAGGCGTAGACAGTAATAAACTGCCCAGGAGAGAGAGGTCGGGTGGAGCTGATTCTAATGGGACAGTTGTCCTGGGATTTCAGGGGTCGGTTCCAGGATCCCTGGGGACACTGGGTTCTGCAGGGGCTCAAATCCTTATGTGAAATGGAGGAGAAGCTGCATGTGACCTAAGCACCTCTTCCCAGCGACTTTAAATCACCTCTAGGTTTTCATAAACCCCACTCAATGCAAATGCCAGGTAAATAGTTGTTGCACTGTATTGTTTAGGGATAAACGACAGGAAAATGTCCCCACGTGTTCGGTCCCTGGTCAGCTGGGGCTCAGGCAGGTGGCCGAGGTCTGCAGGGCCTCCACTGTGACACTTTCCTTGGTGGGGCCTGTCTCCAAGGTGACTTTTCAGTTGTCACAGATGGTAAGGCAACCCCAGCCGGTTCCACGTCACTGCACAGGGTACTGTTGAGACACTCAGAAGGTGCGAGCGGTATCAGCCCACGTTGCTCAATAGAAAGTCCAATCTCTATATTTTGAGAGAAAAATAATTCATTGCTCCAGGGTCCAGAACAGCCTGCAGAGCCGCAGGTGGAGCTCTGTGTGCAGAGGCCACCGCTCGGGCAGAGACAGGCCAGCCGCCACCTCTGGGCTGGGACCCGGCCCCCAGACCCTCTGTTCGTCCCTCCACCCCGTGCCCCCTCTGTTCTCTGTTCCTGGGGTGTTTTGTGGTCCTTCTGTCTCTGAGAGGTGCAGCTGCAGACCTGCGCTGTCCTGCTTTTCTCGTTCCCCTACAGGACGGGACAGTGTCCCGAGGGCTCTATGTGAGCACCGTTTTGCTGCACTGTTTTTGAAATAAACATTGCTTTTATTTTTTGTCACTTTAAACACAGCTTGTGATTATAATTTTAATCTGGGCTTTGAAGAAGACTATAACAGCAAATTAAAATTTCAATTTTACTTTTACAGTATTGACTTTTATCATCGATCCTACTTATATTCAGCTCTGGTAGAACCTGCTTTTAAGATACCTGTGTGGATGTTTGTTCTGTGGCTTTCCTTTGAGAAACTTTTGTAGTTACCTGGACCCTGATTTCTGGGTGGGGATTGTACAGGCAGACAGATGCGCACAGCCTGTGAGAACACACACGTACACAGTTAGCCTCCGTAGAATAAGATCTAATTTTTAATACGCTCTGGGTTTTACCCTTTGTCAAGGTGTTTCGTCAGAGGCTTAGAGAGTATCTTTAAAGTCTTCAACAATTTTTCTCTTATATATATTTTTTAACTTTTGAAAATTTTTTAAACAGTTCTTTAAGAAGTCAGCAGTCGCCTGGCCTGTGGGCCTGGGTGGTGTTTGGGTACAGGTGGGTGCTGTGTCATGACAGGCCGGGGTGATGGGCGTCTCCAGAACACCCTTGTGTTCAGAAGCCCCTCTTCTGGGCTGCTTGGAATGCGCATTGCTACAGTAATAAATAGTAGCTGTAATGTAGCCTCCTTCCTTTGTGCTCCTCTGCCGCAGTCTGGCTGGGCACAATTCAGGAGTCACTTGTCAAAAGAAACTAACTTTATTTTTAGAACCACACACACCAAACAAAACAGCTCCTCAGGAAAAACCCCCAGAGCCCAACTGCCACCACTGGCTTCCCACAAGTCACTCCCCCAACCACCAGCCTCTCCACCTCCCACAATCCTCCTGCTCTTGAGGCCGATTGGCTGGGTCGTATGGGCGGAGCCAAAAAAGTCCCCCAATGAGCAGCTCCGTGGCCTGAAAGGGCAGGGAAACAGCCCAATGAGCATCACCGCAGAGGAGCCAATCAGCTAGATGTTGCTGGGGCCGCTGTGAGCCTGTCATCACTCCTCACTCTGTACCTGTTGATCCGACCCACTTGCCGGAGACCCCCTTCCCTTCTCTAGCCTCTGGTGACCCCCATACCACTCTCCAGTGAAGTGAACGTTTTTAGATTCTGCATGTGTGTGAGAACAGGTAGAATTTGTCTTTTCTGTGTTGACATTGCTAAACATAATACCTTTCTGTTCCCTCCGCTTTATAGCAAATGACAGGGTCTCATCATTTTTATGGCTGAATAGTATTCCATGGTGAGTACATGTGTAGCACATTGTCTGTGTCAGTTCTTCAGCAACTTAAAAATCACTTTCTCTTTGTAATCAGAGTATTTTTATCCTATAATGCTATGAGATGGTATGCATACACGTTTGTGGCTTCTATGCTATTATTTTGAATTTTACACTTCTCAAACATAAAGTGGACTTGGCGATACTTTCACAGCTTTTTAGTTGTTTGAAGTTCTAACTTTCTCTTTCCGTGTTCGCCTTACATCTCTTCCCGTTGTTTTATCTGTAAACTTCTCTGCTGGTTTTGGTTCAGGTGGCCCTGGAGGGCAGTACTGGGGGCCGGCTGCTGTGTGATCTGAGGGAGGCCGTCTGTCTCATCTTGTTTCGGGGTAACCTGTGTTTTCTACCTGGATGCTCAGAGAAGCTTTCCTTATCTTTGAACCTCAGAAGCATCCCCCGTCTGTCCTGTTCTGCCTGTGTGCTCACCACATTCACGTAGAGACTTCTCCTGCTGTGTGTAGAGGCTCTGGGTGGAGTAAGGCCACATGGTGTGGCTCTGCGGTCATCTGCCATTCGCCCTCAAACTCGGCAGGCGCCCTCCGCTTGCTGGCACCCCAGGGAGGGACCCCGCTAATTGCACGTCCAGGTTCCATGGCTGTCACCTCTGGCTGATGGCTGAAGGGAGGCGGCAGCAGGGAGGGGAAGTGGGCAGCCCCTCTGCAGCTTGGCCCTCCTGTCTGCCCCCAGACCCCTGCACCCGCCCTGCTCCAGCTCACCCTGAGCAGCCGCCTTTGAGGACCACCCTCTCCCTGGGCCCTCAGATCCGCAGCAGGAGGGTCCAGTCCTTGCTGACCTCTGTCCCTGTTCTGCATTTGGCTCTCGGCCCTGCACGACTTGGCAGGTGGCTCAGTGTTTTAAACCTTCCATGAAACCACCTGACGTGGGCCCTGATTCCTGACTGGATTCTGAGAATGAAACGTGTTTTGGAAAATGGAGAAGGGGAGCTGGGCCCAGGGAGGTGTGTGGGGGAGAGTGCTCTGCAGCTGGAGCCCCGGGCACAGTGCCCTGGGGTGAGGAGTGAGGTCTTGAGCTCACAGGCAGCAGGGAGGGCGGAGGCTGGGGCCTCGAATCCTCCATTGAGGCCGGAGTGTGTGTGTCCCCGGATCCACGTTGAGTTCCCGCCCTGGCACTGGGGAGCTGGGTACTGGGGAGCTGTGGCGTGGGCGGGCTTGTGGGTGTCTCTGGGGTTCGTGTGCTGGGTCCTCAGTGGGTGAGTGGGGGACCCTGGAGCTCAAGAGCTGGGCCCTGTGGAGGTGCCGGAACGGTGGGTGTAGCCATCAGCAGGATCCCTGCAGAACTCGGGAGAGTTGGTTGATCATATCTCGCGGCATGACCGGTCTTCCCTCTCACATCCTCCTCTGAGATGCCCCCTGTCATGCGGTGATAGCCAGGAGACCTCACAGAGCTGGGAGGTGCGGTTGCCATGCCCTGACCCTCAAGAACTGCAGCACCTGCGCAGTTCCCCCACCCAGTGACCCACCTCTCCGTGGATCATCGTGCACCAGGTGCAGAATTGCTGGAGAGCGGCAGAACAGGTGGGGGAGGGTGGAAATGCAGAGCCGGCTCCTCACTGTGCCCGGGAGAACGTCAAGTGGAGCCCAGGTCCATGTGACAATGGTGCCTAGTAAGACCAGGACGAGATCGAGACCCCAGATCTCCACTGAAGAGCAGAGTTGTTGAAGGGCTGACGCAGGGGATTTCAGGGGGTCTCAGAGCGAGTCGAATGATCATGTCCTGGAGTTGACTCCCAGGGAATGTCACCGCCACGGAAGCTGCCCTGGAGTGACGCTGACTGATGGCCGTAGCCCTGCTCGAGTGGTCTGATGGCGGTAGCCATGGTCACACAGTCTGTTGGCCATAGCCCCGTCTTGACGGTGGCCATGTCCCAGACTCCCTCAGCCAGAATCACCTGCAAGGAAGCTCCTGACTCCGCCTGCAAACCTGTGAGATGCTGTCTGATGTTTTAAGCCAGTAAGTTCAGGGATGGTCATCCCACAGCAAGAGGTGGCTCACTCAGTCACTTGCAAGAGTGACTTGGTAAAATCCAGGAAAGGTGGAAGTCCCTGCATTTGACAGCCCCCGGGGCGTTTCATGTGGGTTCTCATCCAGAGGGTCCCGTCAGCAGACCAGGAGGCCCATCTGGTGACTCATTGCAGTATAGCTTTGTGTCAGTTGAGTGATTGTCTTTGTCCATACTTTTTGCTATAACAAAATACCCAAGGCTGGGTACTTCATAAAGAAAAAAAGTTTAGTTAGCCTGTCGTTTTGGAGGCTGGAGGACCAAGATCAGAGGGTCCCATCTGGTTGGCCTGGGTGGTGTCACGACACAGTGGATGATGTCATATGGTAGGGATACATCCAAGACTGGTCCCTGGTGAGTGGAAGGGCCAGGCTCACGTATAACAGTTCATCTCAGGAACTAGTTCCCTGGAAGAACTAACCCACGCAGAGGCCAGCATTAGCCCCTTGAGGAGGGCAGTGGCATCCAGGAGGGCAGGTGACCGCACCTGCTGAGGCCCGACTGCCCCTATACACTGGGGACCAAGCTTTGGCACGTGAGCCTCTGGGGCACAAGCCCCACCCTGGCCCCAGAGGCATGATGAGCAGGTGGTAGCTCTTTATCCCGGGGAGACCTGAGCTGCTGAGCGCAGTCACTTAGGGTGTCCTTGTGTGGATCTGGGTGGGTCCCCAGCAGTACAGAGCCAGGCCTGCGGGCTGCAGGAGCAGCTAGGGGAGGCATCCTCTCCTGAGGTCACAGACAGACCCACAGGGCCGAGTGGTCCTGCAGGGCCACGTCCAAGGGTGGACAGCTGGGAGAGCGTGGCGCGGGGTGGGGGGGGCAGGCGCAGAGCTCCAGTGTCACCTGGGATTCCCTTACATCAGCAGTGAAGCTGGTCAGGCGCAGGCGGAGGCTGCGGGGGCAGGAGTGGGTGGTCGCTGCTGGAATTTTAGTTCTGAAGCCTTTCTCTCTGTCAGGCCGGCTTCGTCCTGCCGCTGCTTCTGAACTCGGTCTCCCAGGCCCCACCTTTCCCAGGCGGGCTTGCCTGTCCGTCTGTTGTCTGTCCGTCTTTTCTGCCTCTGTTCTCTCTCCCTCCTACTCTCCCTCCTTTCTTTCCTTCTTTATTCTGTGGTGCTGGGGACCGAGCCCAGGTCCATGTGCCCAGGTCTGCGTGCCCAGGTCTGCGTGCCCAGGTCCACGTGCCCAGGTCTGCGTGCCAGGCAGGTGTGCCACTGAGCTGCACCCCAGGTCTTCCTGTCTCTGTCTTGAAGTCTCCTCTGCACACACTGATGTTGTTTCGTTTGTTCTGATGAGTTATATGTGACACTGAGTGAACTGTGACACATCATGCATAGATGGAGTTTAACTTCTCGTTCTTCCCCTGTACATGACGTGGAATCCCACGGGTCCCGTAGACTCACACGTACCTGGTGTAATGATGTCCGGTTCACTCTGCTGTCCTTCCTCTCCTCCCTTCCCTTCCCTCTACCTAATCTAAAGTAACTCTGTTCTTCCCCAGCACTCCCCCCGTGCCCCCTGCCCATTGTGAATTAGTACCCACACATCAGGTAAAACATTCAGCCTTTGGTTTTTCGGGATTGGCTTATTTCACTTAGCACAATATTCTACTTACTAGCAAATGCCATCATTTCATTCTTCTTTAAGGCTGGGTAGTATTCCACTATAAATGTATACTACATTATCTTTATCCATTCATCTGTTGTGAATTGAACTGCTATAAACTTTGATGTGGCCGCATCCCTGTAGTGTGATGATTTTAAGTCCTTGGGTGTAAACTGAGGAGTGGGATAGCTGGGTCAAATGGGTTCCATTCCAAGTTTTCTGAGGAATCTCCATACTGCTTTCCGGAGTGACTGCACCAATTTACAGCCCCACCAGCCGTGTAGGAGTGAGCCTTTTCCCCACATCCTCGCCAACACTTATTGTTGCTTGTATTCTTGACGATTGCCATTCTTGGGAATGCCACGGGGCTGAGCCTGTTTCTGAAGCACTGATCGACTCTGATGTCCATCTAAGCATGTGCATTCTGCTCCCACAGACACCCTGTTTCTGCCCTTATTTTTCAGGGTATGAAGCAGGACCTTTGTAGACCTCTCTCTCACGTGCTTCTGTTGGCAGTGTGCTGTGGCTCTGGGTTTTGAAACTGAGTCCTGATTGACGCGGAGCTTCTCCCAGACCTCTTGTCTGACTTGAGGCCTGTCCAGCCTGGTGCTTGCCAGTTGGCAGGCCCCTGCAGGGTTTAACAAGGGACGAAGCTGTTTTATAGGTGCTGAGCCAAGTGCCCAGTGTCTAGCTGGCTTCCACCGAGGGCCTCTTGGCTGGAGGACGAGGGATCTTCTTGTCCCATAACTTGGCTCTTGGACTCTGAGGGGAGGACCCAGATTCTGGGTTATCTGAGGACTGCTCAGCTCTCCCTGAATTAGAAGCCAGGTCTGTGCACCAGTGGTCCCCAAGGCCATCCCTCCTCGGCCCATCCCCTGGGCACCTGTGCCTGCAGCTCGCGGGCCTCAGGGGCCTCGTCTCCCGCTTTTCTTCCCGTCCACCCCTCTGTTGGTCCCTCCAGCAGCCCAGGAGGGAAGTGTGCTTCCTGGAGGTGGAAGGGATGGTGGGGTGCGACCTTGGCCCTCCGGCAGAGCTGGGAGGATGACCGGCTGGTGTCCTGGCTGTGGTCCCCGAGTCCCTGAGCAGAGGAGAATTGGGTCTTTTCCTCTGTCTGCCACTTGTGTCTGACCTCAGGGCTGAGCGCTGTGGTTGGTGACTTAGCGCTGACGGTCCTGGCGGAGTGGAGTCTCCTCCCAGATGCTGGCGCCGTGGTTTAGCTGAGGGTCCCCAGAGCTCATGTGCGAGCAGTGTGCAAGGAGATCCAGAGGAGAGATGGCTGGTCTCAGGCTTGACCTGGTCGGTGAGTTCGCCCCTGCCGGGGTCATCTGAGGGGTACCTGGGGGCAGTGGGGTGTGGCTGGAGGAGGTGGGAACGGGGGCGAGGCTGGGGGTAGGTATTGTGTCTGGAGAGCCGAGTCTCTCCCTGCTTCCTGATCACCATGTGAGTCCTGCCACCCTCTCCCGCCATGATGTCCAGCCTCACCTCCAGTCGGCCCCCTGTGGACTGAGACCTCTGAACCATGAGCACCCAGATAAACTTCTCTTCCCCACACAGTTGTGTTGGTCAGGTCCTGGAGTCCCAGAAGCCAACAGGTTGACTGAGACAGAGCTCCTGGGGACCTCACGGGACTTGGCGAGGGCCCTGCCATGGTTCGCTGGCTCTTTGGCTTTTGGAGTAGGAGATTGACGTTGCCCCTGTGCGCCTGGTAATTGGGGGCAGGGGTCGCTGTGTGTCTGCCGGACGCCCACAGCCTCCAGATGCTGCACTGGGCTCAAGAGGCACCCGAGGGCTTTCAGCTCCTTTGAAAAGTCCACCTAACCTGTGCAGAAACTCCACGGTCTTTGAAGAAGCCTCAGAGGAAGTGGGAATGCACGTCTTGGCATCTTCCTTCCTCACTGGGCCAGGTTTTTTTCTTTTCTTTTTTGAGCTCTCGGTCCTCTGAAGACCAATACTTTGGCAAAACGCAGTGAGAAAGAGTCACTGGGAAAGATAAAATTAAAAACAGAAATATATGTCTCACGACGAGTGAGGAGCTGAATGGTGCTGTGGGCAGCTGCAGGGCGCCCAGGGCTCCCCACGTCTCCTTGACTCATATCAGCAAGGGGCATGGCTGAGCTGGTCCCTGGACCACACTTGGAGTAGCACTGCTCTAGGCACCTTGCAGAGCACACTGTCCAGAACAGAATGATGGTGTCTCCTTCAGCCACGTGGCACGGGCCCCGTGGGGCAGTGTGTGTGTGTGCAGCTGCTGGTGTGGTCCTCCCGAGGAGCGGAGCGCTCGCCTCTCAGTGGGTGTGAGGGGTGCTGCGAGGGGCTGGTGGGTGGTGACGGAGCCAGTGCTGTCTGCCCCAGCGGGCTGAAGTCGCAGGACGGCCGATGGCTAGTTCCCGTCTGGGTCCTAAGACCCGAGACTCAGGACAGTAGGGTCTAGCTTAAGTCCACGCCCAAGGGCAGGGCACCGACGGGCTCCTTTGCTCAGCATGTCCACCCTATTCAGGCCCCCACGGCCTGGAAGGATCCACCACACTGGGGGCCTCTGACTGCCAATTCAGACATCAGTGCTACCCAGAAGCACCCACTTGGACACACCCAGGGTGATACTCGTCCAGCACCTGGGCGCCCCATGGGCCGATCGAATTGCCAGAACACACCACCCAAGAGGGTGCCGTTGGGAGTCGGTGTGAGTGCCCTCCCAAGGCAGGTTCCTGTCCCCCTCCTCCGGTAGGACTGCCTCTTGGTTGACCCTCTCAACCCCTTTCCTGGACATGCCCGGGGAGTCGGCCTCCTCTTGGGCTGGTGCTGTCCATTCCCAATGCTGCCTCCCATTCATACGGCCCATGCTGGATGACACCACTCAGCCCTGGAACCCGTGCTCAGGCCTGGTCCCTGAGCCTGCTGCGCCCAGCGGGTCTCCCTGCGGCTCACCCTCTGCTGGGCCCAGTGGACCCTCCATCGTCAGGACTTAGTGTCTTTGTCTGCAACCTAAAACATCCGCGGCTTCCTCCTGCCCCGCGTCCTGCTCTGTTTGACTCTCAGCAGTCACTTACTTGAAGAGGCTGCGCCTGGTGCCCTCGGGAGCATTGCACGCTCTGTCGTATCTGCATTTTCTGCGGCTGTTCAGCATGTATCGAACCTCAGTTTCACAGAGGAAGAGACGGAGGCTCATGCCAACAGGGTGGAGCTAGGACTCAGACCGGGCACTGTGTTGACCAGCAGGCAAGGTGCCCGCCGAGTCTGTGTATGGTGAGGGCTGTTGGCCGCTTCCAAGATGGTGGCTCACCGTTACGACCTCGAATGGCAGAAGGGGCAGGGCTGGAGGGCCCAGCTGGTGCCCTTGACCCTCTTACAGGGTTCCTGCTCCCATTCCTGACGGCTCTGTCCCTGTGATGCATCCCTGTTAACACTGTCACACTGGCCTTAGGTTTTGGCAGGTGAACTGGCCGGAGGCACGTTATAGTCAAGCCTTGGCACTGCCCACCACGACATTCAGGAGGGTCCCGCGTGTGGCCGATGGGCACCTATCAGTATTTCCCAAGGAGCACAGTGGCTCTGGGAATGTTGGTTATTTTTATCCATGGCCCTCTACGTAAGGATCCATCTTTAAGAGTTTGGTTCAGGACTTGGGTGGTTCTTTTTCAAGGGCTTGTGTTTTTCTTTCTTAGCTGAGGAGGAGTCTTCCAGCTTGGGTTTCCCAAGGCTCTTGGGGTGAGGTGCATCCTTGACTGTGGCTGCGGTCTGTGGCTGGAGTGGGGACGTTCTTCCTTTTCTCGAGAAGGACTTTATCTACACGGGTGATTCGGTCGCGCTGCCCGCTGGCCCGAGCACTTGGGGTGCAGAGCCTGCTCACACTGAGTGTGTACCTGATTCAGGAGCAGGTGGGGCGTTGATCGTGGGGATCCAGTTGTGACCAGTTTCCTCAGCAAAGCGCTGGACCTTTCTTCTGAGGCTGACGAGGGGTATGGGTAGGGTGCGTGCTCTTGAGAAAAACTTGATGACTTTGGCTGTGAAGATGGGTCTGGTGGATTTGAGGCTTCAGATGTGTGGGTAACAGGTGTTTCCAGGAGGTCACCGTGCGGAGGAAGGGGCGATCTGTGCAGGGTGGAGGGACACCGTGATCCGTGCAGGATGGAGGGGAGAGGGATGGAGGGACACCTTGATCCGTGCAGGATGGAGGGACACCTTGATCCATGCAGGATGGAGGGACACCGTGATCCATGTGGGATGGAGGGACACCATGATCCATGTGGGATGGAGGGACACCGTGATCCATGTGGGATGGAGGGACACTGTGATCCATGTGGGATGGAGGACGACGTCATCAGTGCGGGATGGGGGGACACCATGATCCGTGCGGGATGGAGGGACACTGTGATCCATGTGGGATGGAGGGACACTGTGATCCGTGCGGGATGGAGGGACATAGTGATCCGTGCGGGACAGAGGGACACCGTGATCTGTGCCGGATGGAGGGACATCATGATCCGTGTGGGATGGAGGGACATAGTGATCCGTGCGGGACAGAGGGACACCGTGATCTGTGCCGGATGGAGGGACATCATGATCCATGTGGGATGGAGGGACACCGTGATCCATGTGGGTTGGAGGGACACTGTGATCCATGTGGGATGGAGGACGACGTCATCAGTGCGGGATGGGGGGACACTGTGATCCATGCGGGATGGAGGGACACTGTGATTCATGTGGAATACAGGGACACCATGATCCATGCGGGATGGAGGGACACTGTGATCCATGTGGGATGGAGGGACACTGTGATCCGTGCGGGATGGAGGGACATAGTGATCCGTGCGGGACAGAGGGACACCGTGATCTGTGCCGGATGGAGGGACATCATGATCCGTGTGGGATGGAGGGACACTATGATTCATGTGGAATAGAGGGACACCATGATCCTTGTAGGATAGAGGGACACCATGATCCGTGCGGGATGGAGGGACACTGTGATCCATGTGGGATGGAGGGACACTGTGATCCATGTGGGATGGAGGGACACTGTGATCCGTGTGGGATGGAGGGACACTGTGATTCATGTGGAATACAGGGACACCATGATCTGTGCGGGATGGAGGGACACCGTGATCCATGTGGGATGGAGGGACACTGTGATCCGAGCGGGATGGAGGGACATTGTGGGCTCCCTCACAGACCTGAGGATCTCAGCCTAGAAGTAGAATGGGAGATCAGAGCAGGCATCTGCCCGGGGTCAGGAAGAGATGGACAGTGGTCAGAATAACAGCTGGCAGGTAACTGGTGAGGGTCCGGGATGAGGGTGGAGTTAAAGCCACTGGGGAGGCATTAGCCAAGTAGCCTTCACCCCTGGCCATGGACATCAACCCCTGCTCAAGCGACCGTGCCCACACCCCCAGGAAATAGGGATTGGCCTCCTTGCTGCACAGCCCTAGTTCACGCACCCAGGTCTCCCTTCAGTCCTGTTTGGCCTGAGAGTCAGCTTGGAGGGAAGAGCTGCAGGTGAAGCATCTTCCAGAGAAGAGATTCTCTCCTTGGTGCATGGGCAAGGATAGGTTTGGGGCTGCAGAGCTGCCCAGCACCACTGCAAAGCCACTCATCCTTTGTGACCAGCATTTTGCATCATGGCTGGCCTGTGGACAGCCAGGGGAAGGCCCAGAGACTGACAGGTGGCTCCTGCCTCAGCCCTGGGCCTCTTTTACTTTAGGGGACCTGGCGTCCGTGTGACAGTTGTCCCAGTTGTCATCGTGAGCGAACAGTGTCTTTGGTAGAAATGGAGACGTCAGGAAGTGCAGCCTGCTTTGTAGGAAGAAGCTGAATTCGTCTTTAGACACCTTGAGTTTGGTGCGAGGGCTCGACACCCGGGTGGCGTGGGGTGCTCAGCTGAGGCTGTGGGTCGCATTGATGGTCGGGACACTGGTTCTGGAACTCGTCCTCCCGGGAACTGGCTCTGTGCTCTTGGTCCAGCCCTTCTGTTTAGGGCTGTCAGGGGGGAATCCTTCGGGGACCAGCTCTGAGCCCTAGCAGGGCTGGAGGGAGTGGGGAGAAGTGGGATCCTGCGCACAGGGAGGAGGTGATGGGAGCCCGGTCCTCCACCAGCCAGCAGCAGCATGTCCTGAGGAGGAAGGGGGCTCTCATCTGGATTTTTCTGAAGCGTGTGGGTTGAGGGACAGCAAGGTCTGTGTGCCCTGGAGGTCACCTTCAGAGATGGGCATTTTGTCTCTCTTTCCCTGTGCGTTTACAACACCTAGTCACGTTTATACCTAGTCACTTGGGAGGGTCCAGAGGCTTGTGGCTCCCTGCAGAGCAAGCTTCAGTGCCAGAAGGGCCAGTGCAGGTGACCACCTCAGTGGGGCCACCTCAGGAGCCAGCAGGGAGCCGAGCCTCTGCTTGAGCCAAGGTGTGGCGGGGGGAGCTCAGCCCTGGGTGCGCCAGCTCTGGTGCTCCAGCTGGCCTGGAGCTCTGCTGCAGAGCTGCTCCGGGCCCTTCCCTGCAGGTCCTGCTCAGGGGTCTCACACTCCTCTGGGGGCCTCTTCTGGGCGGGAGGCCTCAGGCCTGCCTGGCCCTCCGGAGCTTTCAGGTCCCAGTGGTGGCCTTGGGCACAGGAGCTGTGTCTGGAAGGCCTGAGAGTGGCCCGAGGGTGCCTGGCCTCCTGTGGGTGTGGCAAGCTCACGGGGTGTGGCCCCACTTCCCCCCACAGCGGCAGAGGTGATTGGCCCTTCAGAGTGTGCGCAGGAGCTGCCCAGGGGCCTCTCGGCCAGGCTGCGGGCAGCGTCAGAGGTGCAGACCGTGGCCCTTATTTCCTCCCTGTGGGGAGTGTGGTGTGATGGACACCTGTCTTCCCGGGGAAACTGGCTCCTGGACCCCCACAGGACCACAGCCTGGGGTCCAGCGGTGCTTCCTCAGGAGCAGTGGACACGGCCTCTGAGGCAAGGGCAGGAGCTTCCTTAGTGTCTTGGGCGCCTGTGGGGGGACGGCAGGTGGACGATGGGGTGGGTTTGGAAAGACCCTGCGGCCCACCTTCGCAAGCCCTGGGGAAGGTGAGGGAAGACCTCAGAGGAGGGAACCAGAGAACCCAGGCCCCTGGGGTGCTCAGGCCTGGGGACCCTGTGACACTCTGGCTGTCCCTCTAAGGGTGTCGTTGTTATTTTAGTGACAACGCTGGACATCTGGGGATTGGGGGGGCTCTCCAGGGAAGGACAGGAGGACCGAGTGAGTGACGCTGTGCCTCTCTTCTCCCCGTCTCTGGCGAGCAGGGAGAAGATGCCGTTCCACCACGTGACAGCCGGCCTGCTGTACAAGGGCAATTACCTCAACCGGTCCCTCTCGGCGGGCAGCGACAGCGAGCAGCTGGCCAACATCTCTGTGGAGGAGCTTGACGGTAAGAGCCAGCCCTGCTGGGCACTTGGGCAGCCCAGGGAGGCCCACGGCCACCTGGAGGCCATGGTGGGAGGGCTTTGGGCCCTGGCCATAGTGGCCAAGGTGGCCATGGTGCAGTGGAGGAGTTCAGGCCAGCTTTTGCCTGAATGACCCCTGTGTGTGGACACCTGTGGGGAAGGCTCTGGTTTCCCTGCTCCTGCTGGGGAGGGGTGCCATCCAGCCTGCTTCTTCATTACTGGCAGAATTGCCTCACATGGTCATCATCACTGTGGACTCCAGCCGTAGGGGAGGCTGAGCCCCGTCCATGGCCATCTGTTGACGTGGGGTCACCGTTCCTGGGACTCTGCCAAATGGGATCACCCAGAAGCCCGTCCAGGACAGGACTGCAGAGCAGTCATCTTAACTGTGTCTGTGGTGACATGGTGCTGCCCTGCTGTGCCCTGGGCTAGGGGTGGGGACAAACCTGGGGACATGGTCACCAAGCTCATCCTGGGATGGCTTCCCATTGCATCCTGGGTAAACCAACCCCCTCATTAAAACACAGAATTAAAAAGAGGGGCAGGAACCCCACATAGAGAATTAGTGAACAGGGCAGAAGCATCTGCCAGGGCCAACCAGTCGGCTCTGGGTGCTTTTCCCGCTGTCCCAGGAGGCTGAGCTTCACCTGCTGCTCGGGCAGAGCAGTCGGAATGACCCGGGTGGCCGCAGGTGTGCTTTGAAACTCAGGGTCCAGATCTTGGGCCTCGTGTGGGCACGCTGGTGAGCATGATTCTCAGGAGGACTTCCCAGGAGGCAAGGATCTGGCTAGGGCAGGCTGCGGGCACTTTTGCATCTTAGTTCGCATGGTGAGCAGCCATCTGCAGAAGCTGCAGTCTCGTGGGCAGGGTCTGAGGGGAGGCGGGCGACGTCGGCAGAAGCAGGAGTGGTGTCAATGGGCCGGGCTCCTTAGGGACAGCAGCTGCTCCCCACAGGCTGGACAGAGGCTGCTGGCCTGAGAGTAGAGCGGGGCCCTCGGGCTGCCCGGCCTTGGTTGGCCCAAGGATGTGCAGACCCAGGACACAAGCAGAGAGCAGGGCCCTGCCCTCTTCCTGAGCGGGTCCTCCCGGTGACCCCAGAGCCAGCTGGAGTGGTGCTTGGATGGCGTCGGACTCCCTCTGGGCAGTTATGGCAAAACGCCAGAGGCTGGTGGCTTGTGGACAACAGGAGTCATTGTCCACGGTTCTGGGTGCTGGACGCCCAAGATCAAGAGATCTGATGTCTGACAAGGGCTCTTCCTGGTCCACAGGGGGACTGTGTTTTGACTGGTGGAAGGACAGGGAGCTCTTGGGCCTTGTCTGTAAGGGCTCCGCCTCCACGGAGGCTCTGCCCTCTGTATGGGGGCTCTGCCCTCTGCCGCGGGGATTCTGCCCTCGGGTTTCCACCTTCCTGATCAACCTCTGGAGGCCCCTAGTGTTATCACACCAGTGCCTGGGTTTCCCATGGGAATGGGGATGTGGACCCTCAGACCCTTGCAGTGTTGGCAGGTGGGAGGTGAGAGGCCTCCCCACCCTTGGGAGTCAGTGCCGAGAATGGACATCAGGGGCACGTGGCTCTGGGGGATTTTTATGTGTTTTGATTCCAGTAGATCCTGCTGGTCACTTGCTAGCAGGAGGACCTGACCCTTCCCTGTAGGATCTGCTGAGCAGCGCTGGCCGTGAGAACCAGGCAGAGCCGCCTGTACCCTGGGTGACTCTTGAAGAGGTTGAGATGATTGCGTTTGGTGATGGTCCACATCTGTCCACGTGCGGCCTCCCCCCTCCCAACTCTGCTCTGAGTGCTCGGGAGCTGATTTCTCAGACTTCTCGGAGCAGAACTTCCTCAGCGTAAAGCCAGGCTCTGCTGGGGTGACAGTCCACACTGGGGCTGGACTTGGGCCTTCTCCACAGGTGTGGACTCCCGGCAGAGTGCCCCCAGGTCCTGGGATGGGCAGAGCATGCAGGTTTGCCTTTTCCATGGGGCAGGGACAGTTGGTGGCACCTTTTCATCAGGTGCACAGTGGGGTCTGGGGGTCTAACAGCCATGCAGGTTTGGCTGGGGTCCCTGATCTAAGAAGGCCTGTGCTCTGTGGCTTGAGGCCGATGGTGAAGCTGCTGTGCTTGTCCTTCTGGAGGGCGGCCCAGCTCGCAGCCTGGAGCAGGGCGTCTGTTTTCTGTGGGAGACTGTCCCCTCACTGTTTATCATGTTGCAAGGTGGACACTGAGTCACGGCTCCTCCTGCCTTTTTTACAAGCGTCTTGGGCTCTGGGCGGGACAGTGAGATCTGTTCTGAGTTCAGAGCAGGCAGGGTCCGACTCCAGCTGGCCCAGGCGGTCAGACGGCCATCTGTGATGGGAACTGGGGAAGCTGGTATCCAAGGTTACAGTCCAGCTGGACTCAAGGTCTCCTGCATTCCGGCCACCCGTGCATCCTCAGAGGACAGGTGGTGTGGCTCAGAGCTGAGGAGCTGGACGCCGATGGACCTGGCAGTGGTCTTCTGGCCTGCTCTCTGGGCACTGATGTCATTGACACTGTGCTGTGCTCCTACACCGGCCACCTCCCAGGCTGCGGCTGCTACAGCCTCCTGCTTGAAGATGGCCCAGGGCCGGCTTCCAACCTGGTTCCTCATCAGGGATGGGTGCAGGGACGGAGGTCCCGTGGATGAGTGCTGACCCTAGATACAGGCGTGGAAATAGCACCATCACACAGGCCATCTCTTGCTGCAATTCACTCCTGCCAATTTCTGTTTCTTCTCTTTAAACAAAGCTCAGGGGAGAATCATGCAAAGCTGAGCAAAATTGGTCAGAGTAGAGTTGGAAATCATCCATCCAAACAAACCCCCCAAGGACGGACGGATGGAGACTTTCCTTCGTTCACTCCTATTTATCAGTCCATTTTCTGTAACTATGATGAAATACTCGAGCTGAGGACTTTATAAAGAAAAGAGGTTTATTTAGCTGTTGGTCCTGGAGGTTCCCAGAACGTAGTGCTGGGCACAGGTCATTCCCAGGGAGGCCCTCACGGAGAGTGGTGTCACAGAGGCAGAGCGTGGGAAGAGAGGAGAGATCATGATGAGACGGAATGGGATCAGGTGGGAAAGGCACCATGCCTGCTGTTTTGTAAGTCTGCTCTTAAGAACTAACCATGGTCCCTGGAGAGGGACGTCAGTGCCTTCCAAGGGCGGTGGCCTCAGTGACCTAATCACTAGGCTCTGCCTTCTACAGGTCCCATGCCGGACCCCAGCCTCCCTCGCAGGACGGCTGGGGAGAACCACAAGGTGGGTCACACTCAGTCATTACAGGGACATCAAGGAGGTGGACTCCTCATGCCTGTGCCCAGGGGCCCACTGTCCATCCCGGGAGTCTGCATGGTGCGAGGCCACAGGGGCTTCTGTGCGTCTGGAAGTGCAGCGTGTGGGATCCTGTGCCGTGTGTGGGTTGTGGTGTTTTAAAGACTGACTGGCGTTGTGAACGTGCCTGTCTGGAGTCCGTCTCTCTGGGGCGGTGACCCTTGGGCAGTGACCCTTGTGCGCCACGGCCTGCTCTGCTCTGGTGGACGCCTGGGCGGGCCCCAGTGAGATGTGGGTCTCCGGCAGCCCCCTTGGCCCCTTCCTGCTGTTTCGCCGAGGCCCTGTGTGACAGTCTCTGTTCCCTTTGCCACACTGAGGACAACCTGGGCCTGTGAAAACTCCTCTTGTCACTGATCACACGTGCGTGTGTTGTACGTGACAAGTGGCTCAGCCCCCAAGCCGCCCAGGTTGGCACCTTCACCCTGCGGGAGAAGAGGCCCCTGGGCCGTCGGCCAGCTGAGTGCCCTTCCCCAGGTGGCCCCACAGGTGCGGGCCCCACAGGGTGGCCTTTACCCCTTGCGTCCTCCTGGACCTGGGGAGAAGCTCTCCTTTGGGCCCTGGGCTGGGGGCGTTGGTGTGCAGTGGCATCTCACCGTCTGGAGATGTCCACCTCGTGCCTGGCCGCTGGGCAGAGGTGGGTCTCAAGGGCCCTGGGCTCCTGTGCCAGGGATCCTCAGCTCCTTTGTTCTCCCAGTGCCCTTCTCTCCTGTTCCCAGGCCAGATCTGGTCTTTGTCTCTTCCCAGGATGGCCAGGGTGGGACAGCCCACTGTGGTGCCACTGGCCTCGACCTTTTTCCCCATGCGCTGCTCAGATGGCTTGAGTTGGGCAGTGGGTTGCCCTGGGGACAGTTGCTGTGATGAGGTGGCCGTCAGTTCCTGGTGGGCAAACAGTGGGGGAGTCATGGTCCCCCGTCTGGGCTCTGTGGTTCCCGGGGGGTGGACATGGTGTCTTCTCCGGTTTCTCTGGAGTGGCCCGTAGAATGCGCCCTCGTCTCCGATGTGGGGGCCTGTCTCAGGCCAGCGTTTCCAAGCGGCTCCTGCCCACAGGGTGGGGAGCTTTAGCTTGAGTTGGGAGTGGCCTTTCCAGCCTGGGGCCCTGTCCCTCCGTGGTCCTCCCCGCACCTGTCCCTGGTCTCTGCTCAGAATCGACCCCCGTCTTCCCGAGCCCTGGCGTGGTCAGCCCCCCTGGCGTCCGTGCCAGCCACTGGCCCCTCAGGCCCCACCCTGTCGTCCACGTTCGTGTGGACCCTCTTCCTCAGCCTGCTCCTGCCTGCTGTCGCCGTCGTCCCCGGAGGCATTGCGTGCGGATGGCCTCCCGTCCTCCCTCCTGGGTTGGGTCTGGTGTGCACCCCTGTGTGCTGTACTGCAGGCCCGGGGACGCCAGGGGCTGCAGTGGACAGGCTTTCCTGGCTGTCTGCAGTGGCCTCTCCTCTGTAGCCACTCAGGGAAGTTCCCTCATCGGCCCTTCCTCTCCCACCTCCCGTGTGACCACCTGTGTGACCTTGAAGGTGCCTGCTTACCCGACCTCTCCTCTGCTCCAAAGCCGCGTCCCTCGGAGCTGGTCCTGGGTCAGCGAGGCCCACGTCACTCGAGGGCTGGTGCCCAGGACCCTCCTCTCTCTATCCATACCTGGGAAACACGCCCCTCACTCCGCAGTTGTGGGCCTGCAAGGCCTGTTACAGACCCTATGTGAACGTTATACGTGTTCTCCCACCGTTCTTCTCCCCTGTTCCCAGGCCCAAATCCACTGTCCATCACCTTGAAATGGTCTGGTTCTCGTATCTCCCGGCCAGAGTGGGACAGCGTGTGGCATCTGTGCGTACCTGTGACCACCTGTTCCTCATCTAGATTTTTCAGCCCTTGCCTTCTCCTTCTCCCGTCCTCTCAGAATACGCACACACGCACACATGTGCACACACGTACACACGCACACACATGCACACACATGTGCACACACGTTCACACACATGTGTGTACACACACGCATACATATGCATGCACACACATGCACGTGCACACACGCATACGCACATTTTCCCAGTTCTAGAATATTTGTTTGACTCTCTTCATAGTTTATAGTCTATTTTAATCCAACGTGGAGGCCATGGCCACCTTAGGCTTGGCCCGTGTGGCTCTGGCTAGCGGCTTGTTCTCAGCACAAGTGTCCCCAGTGCTGCTATGGAGATCTGTGTCCTGGGTCATCCTCACCCTTGGGGTCTCAGTACTGTCATGGCCACCATTCCAGCCGAAGTCCCCGGAACACCCGCTCTGCGCTGTCATGGCCACCGTGGTCCCCGTCCCAGCTGAAGTCCCCAGAGCACCCGCTCTGTGCTGTTGTGGCCACCGCGGCTCCCGTCCCAGCCGAAGTCCCTGGAGCACTGGATCTGTGCTGGGTGCTCTGCACAGTGCCCCCCGGAGCTGGCAGCCCTGTCGAAGGTACTACTGTTATTAGCCCTTGTCCACCAAGGTGGGACCTGGAGAGGCCCAGCGACCTTGGTCAAGGTCACCAGCAGCTTCTGGATCTGGGACTCGACATTTGCCCTGGTTTCTGGAGCCCAGGGCTTTCTGCTCTGGTGATCTGGCTCCTCCTTGTGCTGGACAAGCCTCTGTGTCTCCCTTGTACCTGTCCCGTTCCTGTCATGCTGCCATTGTGACACAGGGGTGAGAACCGCCAAGGGAGCCAGCTCTCAGGGGTGGGCAGACATTCTCAAAGCTCCGCTGGCCTGGCCTGTTCCTCCTGGGGCCCAGGGTGCCTGCAGGGGAGGAAGGGCCAGCCTGGGGGGCTAGCCTGGGGGCCAGCTGGGGTTTAGCCTGGGGGTCAGACTAAGGGGCCAGCCTGGGGGGCAAGCTGGGGGTGAGCCTGGGGGAGCCAGCCTGGGGGTGAGCCTGGGGGCCAGCTGGGGGTGAGCCTGGGGGCCAGTCTGGGGTCCAACCCCAGGAGGTCAGCCTAGGGTGGTACTCTGGGGGGCCAACCTGGCCCCAGCCTGGGGGCCAGCCTGGGGGGCGCAATCCTGGAGGGTTAGCCTGGGGGACAAAGCTGGAGGGGCAGTCTGAAGGGCCATCCTGGGGGGTTGCTCCTGCTGGCCAGTGCCAGGGGTCCTCCCACCTTCCCCGTCCGTCTGGGCCTCCAGCATTTTCTGTTTCTCTCCACCTTTGCAGGTTGAAGAGGGACCCCAGAAGCTTGCTCCTCTGGGGACCCTTCCTCTGGTGGCTCCTCAACAGAGGGTTTCAGGGAGGCAGAATGTTCTTCTCCAGGAGAGACGCTCACAGCCCTGGAGGAGGGCAATGCTCTGCTTCTCTCTTCCAGAGGAGGCAGTGACCTCCCCCGGGAGCCTCTGCATTGCCACAGAGCCCCGAGCCGGGCATCGGCCTCTCTGTCTGGGAGTCCTCCTGCCGTGGCCTGCCCTCCGGCCTTGGAGGCACGGGAGGGATGTCCCCATGGTGTCTGCCTCCCAGGGCCCCTGCTCCCAGGGCCCCTGCTCCCAGGGCGGCTGCTCCCAGGGCCGCTGCCGAGACTCTGGGGCTTCCCTACGTCCGGTTCTGAGCACGTGTTTTGGGAACTGTGTCCAGGAATGGAACCTGCGTGTCGTCCCTCCCAGCCCACCTTGTTCCTCTGTGATTGATATTCTGCCTGCATCCAAAGTGGCGGAGACACCTGTGATCAAAGAAAAGAACAGAGCTGTCAGGGTGGAAACAGAAATCCTCACACCAGGAAGACGGGGGTGACTCCTACACTGATACGGCCACTGAATGAGCAGTGAATTGAGCTTCCCCTTGGTTGAGACGAAAAGGTAAACAGGGATTACCTGATTCTAAAGATAGCCTTAAAGGGTCCTAGGAAGAATGATTTTCTCAGAGGGTTTACCCTTTGATCCGTAATCAAAATGCCACCTATGTAATTATTTTATATTGTTACTTGAAATATACCGTTAGCATTCACCCTATCTTACTCTCAAATTTCTGAGGACTCTTTAAAAAGATATTTCTTCCTAAAAGTGGCTTGATAGAGGTGAATCTCAACGAGAGAAAAAATGTTCATATCAGAACATTTGGATGCAGACAGATGAAAGTAGTTTGTAGAGATCCTTGTTGTCACATGATTCTAAGTATCTCCTGTTTTTTTTTGGTTCTTATTTCCAAGAACCTACATCAGATAGCAGGCAGAGATGATATTTTGGTGTGTTAGTCAGTTTTCTGTTACTCCAATGAAATAGCCGAGATAATCAACTTTAAAAGAAAAAAAGGTCTGTTTGGCTTATGGTTGCAGAGGTCTACCTCTGGCCCTGGCTTTGGGCTTGCAGTGAGACAGCACATCATGGCGGGACTGTGTAGTGCAGTGGGCAGCTCACCTCCTGGTGCCTGAGAAGCTCCAGGGAGAGGGGAAGAGGCTAACATCCCACAAGCTCTTCTGAGTGCTGTCCGCAGGACCTGCAGCCTTCTGCTGGCCCACCTCTTTCCTCTCTCGGCCTCCTTCCCATAGTGCCAAGCTGAGAACCTAGGCTTCCCCACCTGGACTGTGTGAGCACTCCAACCGCAGCACTTGGTACGAGCACCCCAGGTCCAACCGCAGCACTTGGTATGAGCACTCAGGTCCAACCGCAACACTTGGTATGAGCACCCCATGTCCAATCACAGCATCTGGTACGAGCACTCAGGCACCTGCTACCAGGCTTAGCCTGGACATGAGGCACCAGAGAGCAGGAGGTACCCGCTGTTGTCACAGAATGTCCTTGACATTGTTCCTGGGGAACAAAGTGCTTCCTGCCCGGGCTGCAGGTGATGAGGCCCTGGTGCCTCTCCAGTGGTCGGAACGGGTCCACCTGGAGTGGCCAGTGGGCATTAGCCATCTGGATGCTGTGGAGGCTTTGCCAGAACCCATCATTGCAGTGTTGGCTCTGCTGGTGCCGAGCTGATGCTCCTGCAGGTGATGGGCAGCAGCTGGCCCAGCGAGTTCCTGGGATGACTCAAGGGTGCAATATCAGCAAAGTGTTCTTGCAGGCTGGCCACTGGTCCTGCCCCGTTACGCTGCTGTCCAGGGCCCCTGGACACTGCTGCTGCAGCTCATTTGAAAGCAAGGCAGAGATTAGGACCCTAAAGGACACTACTAGAGGACAGCCCTTCTCTGTCAGGATGCCACGTCTCCTTCTATGGTTCCCAAGCAGGAGGAGCCCCGGGTTTGCACCAGGACCTGCTGGACGCCGTGGCTGCTGAAGCAATCGCTCTAAAGCTTGCTGGTTGGCGGCAGCTGGCATCTCTCCCCGGGAAGGTTCTGTGGAGCAGGCGCTCAGAGGTCTCCACCAGGCTGTGCTGTAGGCCTGAGCCGGTGCGGTCCACACCCACAGTCGGCCGGCACCCTCAGTCCCCTCACCAGGGCCTCTCCACAGGCTGCTTGGGTGGCTTCCTGGCGTGGGACTTGAGTTACCCTTAGGAAAGACGGTGCTTGAGTACCCTGTCTCAGATGTCAGGCATTGTCACCTCTGCATGTCTCTGCATTAGAAGTGAGTCACTGAGCACAGCCCACACTTGGAATGAGTGTCTTTGAAAGACAGAAGCATCAAAGAGTCAGTGGGCCTGTGTTAAAGCCACCAGAGACCGTGCAAACTAGCTTGGCGATGACTTCAAGCCCTCGAGTTAAGGCTGATGGCATAGAAAACCCTAAAATTGCACGTGGCCTTCCTTCATTCATTGAAGACCAGCTGTCAAGCCTGAAGTCAAAGCCTGTGTGATCTTAAGGACGGAGGGACCCTGGATCCCTCACCTGGGTTCTTGGCAGTTGCAGGTGGCTGGCGCTCCCTCTGGTAACCTCTCCTCCTTGGCACATCGGTGTCTAGCGTGGTGGCTGCTTCTGGTTTCCTGGAGAGCGTGGTGCTCCTGTCAGTCGGGGCCGAGGACAACCCTGCCTATCACCGCTTCCTCCCCGTCCTCCCCCGAGCTTGGGGAAGATGGCCGTGCTCAGGCAATGGCGGGGACCCGTGGAGCTTGGAACAGAGAGAAGCCAGATTCGCTCTGTAAGGACATCATAAAGGAGACACAGAGAGGAGGTGCAGAGGCGGGAAAGTGGCTCCTTGTCCCAGCGGCCACCTTTATTTATACCAGCAGGTCCCATCCGGGCGTTAGTACCATAACCACTGCTTGTTCTGCAGTCACATTCCACCGTCACAGTGCGCAACGTCAGGAGCTTGGTGCAGCTCGCAAGAGGGCCCACTGTCCGAAGTCACTCTCAGGTGGGCAGCCCCAGGGGCTGGTGAGACGGGGTAGTCATCTAGTAAGCGAGTCCCTCTGTTCCCAGGAGTGATGTGCCTCAGGTCAAAGTCGAAGGTGACACGACGCGAACACCGAGCTGCCTGGCGAGGACCACTGCACAGCGGCCAGGCGTCCTGTGTCTGCACAGAAACGTCCCACACCACGCATGCCACAGTCATAAAGTTTATCAGAGACCCCAGTCCCAACCACAGAACCCCTACACCCTCTGCTAGCCTCCCTGTCACTCGAGCTGACCGGAGGCCATGGCACAGCAGCTGTGTGACTCCCCACCTCTGAGCCTGGTCTCCAGTGGCTCACAGGTCACGCTTCCTACAGGGACATCCTGTGTGCGCACTGGAAGGGAGGGAGTGTGGCTTAGGGTCTAGGAGGGAGCTTAGGGTTTACGATTTTGAAGCTTCACCAATTGCCTTTACACACACTCACACGCACACACACATGCACACACATGCACACACGCGCACGCACGCACATGCACACACGTGCACGCACAGTTTTGAATTCTACCACTGATTGTGAGAAGAAACAGCCTGGCACGGCCGAGGAGTAGAGTGACAGGGAAGGCCAGGCAGCGTGGTCCCCAGAGGAGTCCAGAGGACATGGCTCAGGGCATGGTCCATCTTGACGGCAGAGGGTGTCATGCTCGTCCCCATGCTCAGGGCAGTTGAGAGGTGAACACCAGGCCCTCTGATGTGAGGCTATCTGCTCCTGGTGAGTCACCCCTAACGATGCCGCTGGGAAGGGTGTGGGCAGCAGAGCTGCTGATGTGTGTGGCACCTGGCACCAGGTGACCTCCTTCAGGGCTCGGGAGTGTTGGCTTCCTCACCTCTACCACGTGGGCAGGGGACCGACTCCTAGAGCAGCAGGGTGCGTTCCAGCTGTGACGTTGGCGCGTACTGGCACCCCACACGGGAATGGTCACTGGGATCATCATGACTGTCAATTACATCATCCTCAGGACAGGACAGCCGGCAGGAATTGTCCCTCCCACGTTGGGGTAGTAGCTCTTTAGAGGACACAAGGGAACCCTGGCCAGCATCCATTCAGGGCAGGCCCCTGCACGGTGTCAGGGCCCCTGACTGGAGAACTTACCAGCACATTCAGGGTCTCAGCTCCAGCCCTGCGCGGACACCTCCTGGCCCCGCCCCTGCGCGGACACCTCCCGGTCCCTCTCCTGTGTGGCTTGGGAGGTAAGAGTGAGTGTAAATTGCCAAGGAAAGCAGAGGGAAAGAGACCAGTGCCTCTGGCCCCCAACCTGGGTGTCCTGAGAGTGACAGCCAGGATCCCGGGACCTGCCCCGACATGGAAGCTTCTCTGGATGCCTGGACATGGGGTCTTCCCAGCCCCCGTCAGGGAGCAGGTGCCATCAATGTGCCCTCAAACCTCCTCCTATTCTGGCTCCCCAAGGTGGAGGGCAGTGGTGATGGGAAGGCCGAGGCCATCGAGCTGAGCAGAGCTGGCCTCCCATGTGAGGGACGGTGTCCAGACTCAACACCAGGACGGGCGCTTCCACCCCCGCTCAGGGCGGGTTTCCGGTGATGGAGGAGCCCTGTCCTATTCTGAACTCGCTGCTCCCTGCTCCGTGGTGCTCCTCCCCTGGCGCTTCCCCTTCCCTCCCCTGGGTAGAACCCAGAGCATGTTCACTTAGCGGTTCCCCCAAACTCTGCACGTCAGTGGCCAGATCGAAGACTTGTTCATCACTGCTAAGCTTTGTGGTGACAGAAGAGTGACCATGAACTGCCCAGGACCCAGGGCAGTGCTCTCCTGGGCTGCGCTGCCATTTGCCTGCTCAGGTTTAAAGGAGGCTCTTGGGTGGGCACCAGGCTGTGCGCTTGCTGCTGTCACTCTGCTCAACCATTGCCGCAGTCCGGCTGCAGCAGAATAACCCGGGGGTGACGAATAACTTGTGTACGTTGATGCAGCAGGAATGAGAGCCGTTTATTGTAGAATAAGAGCGGTATTTATACATTTTGCACAGCTTATCTAATTAGCATAAAATAGATACAGCAGTCAACCAATAAGGAATCTCCACACTTAATGGCTCGCTTTTGTTTCTTTACAGACCACTCCCTCTGGCATTTGGCCAGGCGCCATCCAGACTTGTTTACAGACTCTAACATTTCTCTGGCAAAATAACAGGTGCCAATCTGACTTGTTTACAGACCTTAACAAACCATGCGATGACAATTCCACTTTTCTGAGCTTAGGAGCACCACAGGGTGGGTCCAGGGTAGGATTCTTGGTCTGATGGCCCTGTGCCTTTTGTAGACCATAAGAGCCTCTCTGCCCTCTGGTGCTCGGGTCGGGGAGGCAGGAAAGGGAGCCTGGAACCCAGCCTGGGAATTCCGCAATGCCTCACTTCTATGGTACCCCTTAGACGGGCGCGTGTGATCTATTAGCAATGCCTTTGGGGGTGAAAAAACAAGAGGCCAAGAATAGCCAGAGTGACCCTTAGCCAGAAGTGTGAAGCGGGAGGCCTCGTAGCACCAGGCCCTGAACCACACCACAGAGCTGTAGTGACAGACGGCATGGCATTGGCACCAAAGAGACCCAAGCCCAGCGGAACAGAACAGAAGCCAGAGACAGACCCACATGAATTCAGTTATCTCCTACCAGACAGAGGTGCCATCAAGGTACAGTGGAGAAAAGGTGGCCTCTTCAACAAACGGTGCTGGAAAACTGGAAACCCATGAATTAGACCCGAGTCTCTCACCCTGCACAAAACTCCACTCAAGGTGGATCAAGGACCCACGCCTTAGACCAGAGATGCTGCACCTGCTAGAAGAAAAAGTAGGCCCAGCTGTCCACCCTGTTGGCTAAGGAGCCAACTTCCTCAACAAGACGCCTAAAGCACAGGAAGTAAAATTAAGAATCAGTAATGGATGGGATCAAACTAACAAGCTTCTTCACAACACAGGAAGCGATCCAGACCACGAAGGGAGCCTACGGAATGGGAGAGGGTCTGTGCCCCCTGCACCTCAGATGGCTTCAGTGGGCTGGGATTTGAGTTCCTCTCTGCAAAGCCGAGTGCTGGGTCATATGTCGTAGTGAGATCTGGAGGTGAAAAGGGACGGTCACTTTACTTATATCTCTCAGCCCTTTCTGCCCAGTGTCCATCTGCTGAGATCCTGCGCTGCCCCTTTTACTTCTGTGGAAGCTTCTGCAATCCTCCCAGGTAGGGAAGCCTCACTGTGTCCTCTGACTCGGTCGCACTTCTCCTGTGTTGGGTCATTCTCCCTCCTGCGTATCTTGATTCTCCCACATGGTCCCGTCCTGGAGGGCAGAACCCACTTCCTTCTGAATCCTTTGTAGTGTTTGCGACAGAACCTTCACAGTAGGGGCTGTGTGAATATTCGTGGAGTTGACGAGCTTTGATTTGAAAGAATTGAAACTAAATTCTTAGAGTTCTGCGATACTTAGAATTCGGAAGCTCTCGATCCTATCACTGGTTAGAACCCAGCGAAGGTTTATGAAGTCCTACTCTGTGCTGGGCCCTGGGAAGGCAGCCATGAAACGTCAAGGTCCCTGTCACTAGAATCAGAGGTTTCGTCACGGTAGCGGGTTCCTTTCTGAGCTGGCGTACAGGGTGGCCTGTCTCTCCCGCCCTCTCTGTCTGTGGTCTTCAGCGAGGAGGTTTAACCCTCAGAATGGCCTTCTTAATCCACCGAGGTGGGGGTTCAGGATACGCTCTTGAGTGGCTCCGGACAAGAATGTGGTGCCCCGACAGCAGCAGACACTCACGGTGGCCTTGGGGCAGCAAATGAAGGTTGAAGAGGAGGAAGGGAGGTGTGTAACACGTCTGGAAATATTTCCATTCAAACGTACGGGACAGCAATGGCGTCTGGTCCTTAGGTAGGTGAAGACCCACTTAGCTGGTGTCCTGGCTCTCCCTGGCGCGTCTGCCCCAAAGCTCCTGTTAGTCACTTTGGGAGTGTCCAGAGGTGAGTCGATGGGGTCCCCAGGGGTGACCTGGTCAGTGGATTAATCCACATGTTGGATTGATGATGGGTCACTGCCGGCAGCTGCAGGGAGCTGTGGGTGTGGCTGGAGGAAGTCAGTCCCTGGGGATGTGGCCGTCCCTGGCCCCTTTCCTCTCTCCTCTGCTTCCCAGCTGGGCATCTTTCCCCGCCACACCCTTCCACCTTGGTCTGCACAAGGCCATTGGCTGATCGTGGACTCAAATGGAGAGTCCAGTAAACCTGTCCTTTTCTAGGTTGTTCTTGTCACAGAAGTGAAACACTGACCGACGCAGACAGGATGAGGTCTTTCCCGTGGTCCGGTGTGCTGCCCAGACTCGGGATCCTGAGGGCTACAGGCTCAGAGGGTCACTCAGCACAGCCACGGGAGGTGCAGGGAGTGGGAATGGGGTTGAAAGGGAAAGAGACCTGGCCACTGTGATGGGTTGGACGTCAGTTTGGGATAGCGGAGAGGCCTTGGGCCCAGAGTGACGCCCGGAGCTGCATGCCTAAGCCTGGTCAGGATGGCGTACCGCCCGACCGTGCGGACCTGATCACCGTGGCCTGGACGTTCAGGACCACGTGCTTCCTCTTCTCCACCAGCCTGGCTGGGTCACAGCCTCTGCAGTTTGGAGAAAACACACACCTGCTGTGGGGAGGAGGGAGTGGGGGTGCCGCTGGTTGTCACCTTGAGTGTTATACAGGTGGCTACTGTGACTGTCTACTCTGGGAAAGGCCATTAGACGTTGGCTGCTTCATGGTCTTTGTCCAAGGGACAGGGCCACGCCCTTGCTTACAGTAATACGTGGCTGTGTTAATTACACGCACGTGGTCATGTTAGTGATGAGAACACGTGGAGAGCACTGAGGCCTTATGTCCATGGCAGAAGCTGAGGGCCTGGCCACCATTCGGGTTGGGCTGACCCCTTCCCCTTGTGAACATCAGCTGTTTTTTTGACGCTGTGGAAGTGTGGGGGTGACCACAGGCGAAGGCAGGTCCTGTGGGTCTGGGGCTTGGCCCTCATTAGGACACGGCCCTACTGGTCGGCTTGTCATCCATCTTCCAGGTGGGACAAGTGAGGGTGTGTGAGCGTGGGCAGGGGGTGGCCAGAGTGAAAGGGGAGATGGTGGTAACTTGGCTTCCGAGGGTCGAGAGGCTGAGTCCGGGAGGCAGGGCAGCGTCAGACGGCAAAAGGACGTCGTCCCGGGCCCAGAGTTAATGGGACCTGAAATGTGCCGGCCCAGTGACGTGGGGTCTCCAGGCTTTCAGGCTGAGGCGATGAGGGCCTCTGCAGGTCCATGTGGATGAGGGCCTCTGTGGGTCCATGTCGATGAGGGCCTCTGTGGATCCAGTTGGTGAGGGCCTCTGTAGGTCCATGTTGATGAGGGCCTCTGTAGGACCATGTTGATGAGGGCCTCTGTAGGTCCATGTTGACGAGGGCCTCTGTAGGTCCAGTTGATGAAGGCCTCTGTAGGTCCATGTTGATGAGGGCCTCTGTAGGTCCAGTTGATGAGGGCCTCTGTAGGTCCAGGTGGATGAAGGCCTCTGTAGGTCCATGTTGATGAGGGCCTCTGTAGGTCCATGTGGATGAGGGCCTCTGTAGGTCCATGTTGACGAGGGCCTCTGTAGGTCCAGTTGATGAAGGCCTCTGTAGGTCCATGTTGATGAGGGCCTCTGTAGGTCCAGTTGATGAGGGCCTCTGTAGGTCCAGGTGGATGAAGGCCTCTGTAGGTCCATGTTGATGAGGGCCTCTGTAGGTCCATGTTGATGAGGGCCTCTGTAGGTCCATGTGGATGAGGGCCTCTGTAGGTCCAGTTGATGAGGGCCTCTGTAGGTCCATGTTGATGAGGGCCTCTGTAGGTCCATGTGGATGAAGGCCTCTGTAGGTCCATGTTGATGAGGGCCTCTGTAGGTCCTTGTTGATGAGGGCCTCTGTAGGTCCAGTTGATGAGGGCCTCTGTAGGTCCATGTTGATGAGGGCCTCTGTAGGTCCATGTTGATGAGGGCCTCTGTAGGTCCAGTTGATGAGGGCCTCTGTAGGTCCATGTTGATGAGGGCCTCTGTAGGTCCATGTGGATGAGGGCCTCTGTAGGTCCATGTTGATGAGGGCCTCTGTAGGTCCATGTTGATGAGGGCCTCTGTAGGTCCATGTTGATGAGGGCCTCTGTAAGTCCAGTTGATGAGGGCCTCTGTAGGTCCATGTTGATGAGGGCCTCTGTAGGTCCCTGTGGATGAGGGCCTCTGTAGGTCCATGTGGATGAGGGCCTCTGTAGGTCCATGTCGATGAAGGCCTCTGTAGGTCCATGTCGATGAAGGCCTCTGTAGGTCCATGTCCATGAGGGCCTCTATAGGTCCATGTGGATGAGGGCTTCTGTAGGTCCATGTCGACGAGGGCCTCTGTAGGTCCATGTCGACGAGGGCCTCTGTAGGTCCATGTCGACGAGGGACTCTGTAGGTCCATGTGGATGAGGGCCTCTGTAGGTCCATGTGGATGAGGGCCTCTGTAGGTCCATGTGGATGAGGGCCTCTGTAGGTCCATGTGGATGAGGGCCTCTGTAGGTCCATGTGGATGAGGGCCTCTGTAGGTCCAGTTGATGAGGGCCTCTGTAGGTCCATGTTGATGAGGGCCTCTGTAGGTCCATGTGGATGAGGGCCTCTGTAGGTCCATGTGGATGAGGGCCTCTGTAGGTCCATGTTGATGAGGGCCTCTGTAGGTCCATGTTGATGAAGGCCTCTGTAGGTCCAGTTGATGAGGGCCTCTGTAGGTCCATGTGGATGAGGGCCTCTGTAGGTCCATGTTGATGAGGGCCTCTGTAGGTCCATGTTGATGAAGGCCTCTGTAGGTCCATGTCGATGAGGGCCTCTGTAGGTCCATGTTGATGAAGGCCTCTGTAGGTCCATGTTGATGAGGGCCTCTGTAGGTCCATGTCGACGAGGGCCTCTGTAGGTCCATGTGGATGAGGGCCTCTGTAGGTCCATGTTGATGAGGGCCTCTGTAGGTCCAGTTGATGAGGGCCTCTGTAGGTCCATGTTGATGAGGGCCTCTGTAGGTCCATGTGGATGAGGGCCTCTGTAGGTCCATGTGGATGAGGGCCTCTGTAGGTCCATGTGGATGAGGGCCTCTGTAGGTCCAGTTGATGAGGGCCTCTGTAGGTCCAGTTGATGAGGGCCTCTGTAGGTCCATGTTGATGAAGGCCTCTGTAGGTCCATGTTGATGAAGGCCTCTGTAGGTCCATGTCCATGAGGGCCTCTGTAGGTCCATGTCGATGAAGGCCTCTGTAGGTCCATGTTGATGAGGGCCTCTGTAGGTCCATGTCGACGAGGGCCTCTGTAGGTCCATGTTGATGAGGGCCTCTGTAGGTCCAGTTGATGAGGGTCTCTGTAGGTCCAGTTGATGAGGGCCTCTGTAGGTTCATGTCGATGAGGGCCTCTGTAGGTCCAGTTGATGAGGGCCTCTGTAGGTCCATGTCGACGAGGGCCTCTGTAGGTCCAGTTGATGAGGGCCTCTGTAGGTCCATGTCGACGAGGGCCTCTGTAGGTCCATGTTGATGAGGGCCTCTGTAGTTCCATGTGGATGAGGGCCTCTGTAGGTCCATGTGGATGAGGGCCTCTGTAGGTCCATGTGGATGAGGGCCTCTGTAGGTCCATGTGGATGAGGGCCTCTGTAGGTCCTTGTCGATGAGGGCCTCTGTAGGTCCATGTGGATGAGGGCCTCTGCAGGTCCAGTTGATGAGGGCCTCTGTAGGTTCATGTTGATGAGGGCCTCTGTAGGTCCATGTGGATGAGGGCCTCTGTAGGTCCATGTTGATGAAGGCCTCTGTAGGTCCATGTGGATGAGGGCCTCTGCAGGTCCAGTTGATGAGGGCCTCTGTAGGTCCAGTTGATGAGGGCATCTGTAGGTCCATGTGGATGAGGGCCTCTGTAGGTCCATGTTGATGAAGGCCTCTGTAGGTCCATGTTGATGAGGGCCTCTGTAGGTCCATGTGGATGAGGGCCTCTGTAGGTCCATGTGGATGAGGGCCTCTGTAGGTCCATGTTGATGAAGGCCTCTGTAGGTCCATGTGGATGAGGGCCTCTGTAGGTTCAGTTGATGAGGGCCTCTGTAGGTCCAGTTGATGAGGGCCTCTGTAGGTCCATGTTGATGAGGGCCTCTGTAGGTCCATGTGGATGAGGGCCTCTGTAGGTCCAGTTGATGAGGGCCTCTGTAGGTCCAGTTGATGAGGGCCTCTGTAGGTCCAGTTGATGAGGGCATCTGTAGGTCCATGTGGATGAGGGCCTCTGTAGGTCCATGTCGACGAGGGCCTCTGTAGGTCCATGTCGATGAGGGCCTCTGTAGGTCCAGTTGATGAGGGCCTCTGCAGGTCCAGTTGATGAGGGCCTCTGTAGGTCCAGTTGACGAGGGCCTCTGTAGGTCCATGTGGATGAGGGCCTCTGTAGGTCCATGTCGACGAGGGCCTCTGTAGGTCCAGTTGATGAGGGCCTCTGCAGGTCCAGTTGATGAGGGCCTCTGTAGGTCCAGTTGATGAGGGCCTCTGTAGGTCCATGTGGATGAGGGCCTCTGTAGATCCATGTTGATGAGGGCCTCTGTAGGTCCATGTTGATGAGGGCCTCTGTAGGTTCATGTTGATGAGGGCCTCTGTAGGTCCAGTTGATGAGGGCCTCTGTAGGTCCATGTGGATGAGGGCCTCTGTAGATCCATGTGGATGAGGGCCTCTGTAGGTCCATGTCGACGAGGGCCTCTGTAGATCCATGTTGATGAGGGCCTCTGTAGGTCCATGTTGATGAGGGCCTCTGTAGGTCCATGTGGATGAGGGCCTCTGTAGGTCCATGTAGATGAGGGCCTCTGTAGGTCCATGTGGATGAGGGCCTCTGTAGGTCCATGTCGACGAGGGCCTCTGTAGGTCCATGTCGACGAGGGCCTCTGTAGGTCCATGTGGATGAGGGCATCTGTAGGTCCATGTGGATGAGGGCATCTGTAGGTCCATGTGGATGAGGGCATCTGTAGGTCCATGTGGATGAGGGCCTCTGTAGGTCCATGTGGACGAGGGCCTCTGTAGGTCCATGTGGACGAGGGCCTCTGTAGGTCCAGTTGACGAGGGCCTCTGTAGGTCCATGTGGACGAGGGCCTCTGTAGGTCCATGTCGACGAGGGCCTCTGTAGGTCCATGTGGACGAGGGCCTCTGTAGGTCCAGTTGATGAGGGCCTCTGTAGGTCCATGTGGACGAGGGCCTCTGTAGGTCCAGTTGATGAGGGCCTCTGTAGGTCCATGTGGACGAGGGCCTCTGTAGGTCAATGTGGACGAGGGCCTCTGTTGGTCCATGTGGACGAGGGCCTCTGTAGGTCCATGTGGACGAGGGCCTCTGTAGGTCCATGTGGACGAGGGCCTCTGTAGGTCCATGTGGAGGAGGGCCTCTGTAGGTCCATGTGGACGAGGGCCTCTGTAGGTCCATGTGGACGAGGGCCTCTGTAGGTCCATGTGGACGAGGGCCTCTGTAGGTCCATGTGGACGAGGGCCTCTGTAGGTCCATGTGGACGAGGGCCTCTGTAGGTCCATGTGGACGAGGGCCTCTGTAGGTCCATGTCGACGAGGGCCTCTGTAGGTCCATGTCGACGAGGGCCTCTGTAGGTCCATGTCGACGAGGGCCTCTGTAGGTCCATGTCGACGAGGGCCTCTGTAGGTCCATGTGGACGAGGGCCTCTGTAGGTCCATGTGGACGAGGGCCTCTGTAGGTCCATGTGGACGAGGGCCTCTGTAGGTCCATGTGGACGAGGGCCTCTGTAGGTCCATGTGGACGAGGGCCTCTGTAGGTCCATGTGGACGAGGGCCTCTGTAGGTCCATGTGGACGAGGGCCTCTGTAGGTCCATGTCGACGAGGGCCTCTGTAGGTCCATGTGGATGAGGGCCTCTGTAGGTCCATGTGGATGAGGGCCTCTGTAGGTCCAGTTGACGGGGCCCTCTGTAGGTCCATGTCGACGAGGGCCTCTGTAGGTCCATGTGGATGAGGGCCTCTGTAGGTCCATGTCGACGAGGGCCTCTGTAGGTCCATGTGGATGAGGGCCTCTGTAGGTCCATGTTGATGAGGGCCTCTGTAGGTCCAGTTGACGGGGCCCTCTGTAGGTCCATGTCGACGAGGGCCTCTGTAGGTCCATGTGGATGAGGGCCTCTGTAGGTCCAGTTGACGGGGGCCTCTGTAGGTCCATGTGGATGAGGGCCTCTGTAGGTCCATGTGGACGAGGGCCTCTGTAGGTCCAGTTGACGGGGGCCTCTGTAGGTCCAGTTGACGAGGGCCTCTGTAGGTCCATGTCGACGAGGGCCTCTGTAGGTCCATGTGGATGAGGGCCTCTGTAGGTCCAGTTGACGAGGGCCTCTGTAGGTCCATGTCGACGAGGGCCTCTGTAGGTCCATGTGGATGAGGGCCTCTGTAGGTCCATGTCGACGAGGGCCTCTGTAGGTCCATGTGGATGAGGGCCTCTGTAGGTCCATGTTGATGAGGGCATCTGTAGGTCCATGTTGATGAGGGCCTCTGTAGGTCCATGTGGATGAGGGCCTCTGTAGGTCCATGTGGACGAGGGCCTCTGTAGGTCAAGTTGACGGGGGCCTCTGTAGGTCCAGTTGACGAGGGCCTCTGTAGGTCCATGTCGACGAGGGCCTCTGTAGGTCCATGTGGATGAGGGCCTCTGTAGGTCCAGTTGACGAGGGCCTCTGTAGGTCCATGTCGACGAGGGCCTCTGTAGGTCCATGTGGATGAGGGCCTCTGTAGGTCCATGTCGACGAGGGCCTCTGTAGGTCCATGTGGATGAGGGCCTCTGTAGGTCCAGTTGACGAGGGCCTCTGTAGGTCCATGTTGATGAGGGCCTCTGTAGGTCCAGTTGACGAGGGCCTCTGTAGGTCCATGTTGATGAGGGCCTCTGTAGGTCCAGTTGATGAGGGCCTCTGTAGGTCCATGTGGATGAGGGCCTCTGTAGGTCCATGTCGACGAGGGCCTCTGTAGGTCCATGTGGATGAGGGCCTCTGTAGGTCCATGTGGATGAGGGCCTCTGTAGGTCCATGTTGACGAGGGCTTCTGTAGGTCCATGTTGATGAGGGCCTCTGTAGGTCCATGTGGATGAGGGCCTCTGTAGGTCCATGTGGATGAGGGCCTCTGTAGGTCCATGTTGATGAGGGCCTCTGTAGGTCCATGTTGATGAGGGCTTCTGTAGGTCCATGTCGACGAGGGCCTCTGTAGGTCCAGTTGACGAGGGCCTCTGTAGGTCCATGTTGATGAGGGCCTCTGTAGGTCCATGTGGATGAGGGCCTCTGTAGGTCCATGTCGACAAGGGCCTCTGTAGGTCCATGTGGATGAGGGCCTCTGTAGGTCCAGTTGATGAGGGCTTCTGTAGGTCCATGTTGATGAGGGCATCTGTAGGTCCATGTAGATGAGGGCCTCTGTAGGTCCATGTGGATGAGGGCCTCTGTAGGTCCAGTTGACGAGGGCCTCTGTAGGTCCATGTCGACGAGGGCCTCTGTAGGTCCATGTGGATGAGGGCCTCTGTAGGTCCATGTCGACGAGGGCCTCTGTAGGTCCAGTTGATGAGGGCCTCTGTAGGTCCATGTTGATGAGGGCCTCTGTAGGTCCATGTGGATGAGGGCCTCTGTAGGTCCATGTTGATGAGGGCCTCTGTAGGTCCATGTGGATGAGGGCCTCTGTAGGTCCATGTTGATGAGGGCTTCTGTAGGTCCATGTCGACGAGGGCCTCTGTAGGTCCATGTGGATGAAGGCCTCTGTAGGTCCATGTGGATGAGGGCCTCTGTAGGTCCATGTCGACGAGGGCCTTTGTAGGTCCATGTGGATGAGGGCCTCTGTAGGTCCAGTTGACGGGGGCCTCTGTAGGTCCATGTGGATGAGGGCCTCTGTAGGTCCATGTGGATGAGGGTCTCTGTAGGTCCAGTTGATGAGGGCCTCTGTAGGTCCAGTTGATGAGGGCCTCTGTAGGTCCATGTTGATGAGGGCATCTGTAGGTCCATGTTGATGAGGGCCTCTGTAGGTCCAGTTGACGGGGGCCTCTGTAGGTCCATGTGGATGAGGGCCTCTGTAGGTCCATGTGGATGAGGGCCTCTGTAGGTCCATGTTGATGAGGGCCTCTGTAGGTCCAGTTGATGAGGGCCTCTGTAGGTCCATGTTGATGAGGGCATCTGTAGGTCCATGTTGATGAGGGCCTCTGTAGGTCCATGTTGATGAGGGCCTCTGTAGGTCCATGTGGATGAGGGCCTCTGTAGGTCCATGTGGATGAGGGCCTCTGTAGGTCCATGTGGATGAGGGCCTCTGTAGGTCCATGTCGACGAGGGCCTTTGTAGGTCCATGTGGATGAGGGCCTCTGTAGGTCCATGTCGACGAGGGCCTCTGTAGGTCCATGTCGATGAGGGCCTCTGTAGGTCCATGTGGATGAGGGCCTCTGTAGGTCCATGTGGATGAGGGCCTCTGTAGGTCCATGTGGATGAGGGCTTCTGTAGGTCCATGTCGACGAGGGCCTCTGTAGGTCCATGTGGACGAGGGCCTCTGTAGGTCCATGTTGATGAGGGCCTCTGTAGGTCCATGTGGATGAGGGCCTCTGTAGGTCCATGTGGATGAGGGCCTCTGTAGGTCCATGTGGATGAGGGCCTTTGTAGGTCCATGTGGATGAGGGCCTCTGTAGGTCCATGTCGACGAGGGCCTCTGTAGGTCCATGTGGATGAGGGCCTGTGTAGGTCCATGTGGATGAGGGCCTCTGTAGGTCCATGTCGACGAGGGCCTTTGTAGGTCCATGTTGATGAGGGCCTCTGTAGGTCCATGTGGATGAGGGCCTCTGTAGGTCCAGTTGACGAGGGCCTCTGTAGGTCCATGTGGATGAGGGCCTCTGTAGGTTCATGTCGACGAGGGCCTCTGTAGGTCCATGTGGATGAGGGCCTCTGTAGGTTCATGTCGACGAGGGCCTCTGTAGGTCCATGTGGATGAGGGCCTCTGTAGGTCCATGTGGATGAGGGCCTCTGTAGGTCCATGTCGACGAGGGCCTTTGTAGGTCCATGTTGATGAGGGCCTCTGTAGGTCCATGTGGATGAGGGCCTCTGTAGGTCCAGTTGACGAGGGCCTCTGTAGGTCCATGTGGATGAGGGCCTCTGTAGGTCCATGTGGATGAGGGCCTCTGTAGGTTCATGTCGACGAGGGCCTCTGTAGGTCCATGTTGATGAGGGCCTCTGAAGGTCCATGTGGATGAGGGCCTCTGTAGGTCCATGTCGACGAGGGCCTTTGTAGGTCCATGTGGATGAGGGCCTCTGTAGGTTCATGTCGACGAGGGCCTCTGTAGGTCCATGTTGATGAGGGCCTCTGTAGGTCCATGTGGATGAGGGCCTCTGTAGGTCCAGTTGACGAGGGCCTCTGTAGGTCCATGTCGACGAGGGCCTCTGTAGGTCCATGTGGATGAGGGCCTCTGTAGGTCCATGTCGACGAGGGCCTCTGTAGGTCCATGTGGATGAGGGCCTCTGTAGGTCCATGTGGATGAGGGCCTCTGTAGGTCCATGTTGATGAGGGCCTCTGTAGGTCCAGTTGCTGAGGGCCTCTGTAGGTCCAGTTGATGAGGGCCTCTGTAGGTCCATGTGGATGAGGGCCTCTGTAGGTCCATGTCGACGAGGGCCTCTGTAGGTCCATGTGGATGAGGGCCTCTGTAGGTCCAGTTGACGGGGGCCTCTGTAGGTCCATGTTGATGAGGGCATCTGTAGGTCCAGTTGACGAGGGCCTCTGTAGGTCCATGTGGATGAGGGCCTCTGTAGGTCCATGTCGACGAGGGCCTCTGTAGGTCCATGTGGATGAGGGCCTCTGTAGGTCCATGTCGACGAGGGCCTCTGTAGGTCCATGTGGATGAGGGCCTCTGTAGGTCCATGTGGAGGAGGGCCTCTGTAGGTCCAGTTGACGAGGGCCTCTGTAGGTCCATGTGGATGAGGGCCTCTGTAGGTCCATGTCGACGAGGGCCTCTGTAGGTCCATGTGGATGAGGGCCTCTGTAGGTCCAGTTGACGAGGGCCTCTGTAGGTCCATGTGGATGAGGGCCTCTGTATGTCCATGTGTATGAGGGCCTCTTTAGGTCCATGTTGATGAGGGCCTCTGTAGGTCCATGTGGATGAGGGCCTCTGTAGGTCCAGTTGATGAGGGCCTCTGTAGGTCCATGTTGATGAGGGCCTCTGTAGGTCCATGTTGATGAGGGCCTCTGTAGGTCCATGTCGACGAGGGCCTCTGTAGGTCCAGTTGATGAGGGCCTCTGTAGATCCATGTTGATGAGGGCCTCTGTAGGTCCAGTTGATGAAGGCCTCTGTAGGTCCAGTTGATGAGGGCCTCTGTAGGTCCAGTTGATGAGGGCCTCTGTAAGTCCAGTTGATGAGGGCCTCTGTAGGTCCAGTTGATGAGGGCATCTGTAGGTCCATGTGGATGAGGGCCTCTGTAGGTCCATGTGGATGAGGGCCTCTGTAGGTCCATGTGGATGAGGGCCTCTGTAGGTCCATGTTGATGAGGGCCTCTGTAGGTCCATGTTGATGAGGGCCTCTGTAGGTCCATGTTGATGAGGGCCTCTGTAGGTCCATGTGGATGAGGGCCTCTGTAGGTCCATGTTGATGAGGGCCTCTGTAGGTCCAGTTGATGAGCGCCTCTGTAGGTCCATGTGGATGAGGGCCTCTGTAGGTCCATGTCGACGAGGGCCTCTGTAGGTCCAGTTGATGAGGGCCTCTGTAGGTCCAGTTGATGAGGGCCTCTGTAGGTCCAGTTGATGAAGGCCTCTGTAGGTCCAGTTGATGAGGGCCTCTGTAGGTCCAGTTGATGAGGGCCTCTGTAAGTCCAGTTGATGAGGGCCTCTGTAGGTCCAGTTGATGAGGGCATCTGTAGGTCCATGTGGATGAGGGCCTCTGTAGGTCCAGTTGATGAGGGCCTCTGTAGGTTCGTGTTGATGAGGGCCTCTATAGTCCTTCCCAGTTCACGGCACACGTGGGGCTCGTCCCAGGGCACCTGAAGTGTTTCCTCCGCACCCTGTTGGTGCTGGTGCTGAATCAGCACCACGGAGCCATTTCTTTATTGCAGATTCTTTTAACAATGCACTTGGAGAGCTGGGTGTTTAAAGAGATTCTGCAGGGTGTGGGCACACGTGGCTTTTCCTGTCTCCGTGGAGCTGGCCTTACTGCGTGTCGGGAATGAGCCGTAGCAGCCAGGGCTGTCACTTCTCCTCCCTGGGGCACTCGCTGGGCAGCTGTGAGGTCCAGGACTTGGGGTACGTGAACATGAGGTCAGGGCTGGTCTCTGTCCTCAAGAAGTGGGGAGACAAGACAAGTGGACTTTTTACAACAAAGGAGCCACATTCCGGTGTCATAGGCACCTGACCCCTGGCTTCCTGGGTTCTGGCCACAGGAGGCAGCTCCGTGGCTGCTGGAGGCCTCTGGGCTGAGCTGCTCTCAGCTGGGCTCTCGGGGAAGTTTGCTGTCTGCTTCTGTTGGCGTCTGTTACAGTGTGGACGTGAGGTGTCCCCAAGCTCGCTAGTGCAGCAGTACTCAGAGGTGAATGAAGGCATGTGGCAGCCGTGACCTGGCATCCATCTTGGTGTGAACGCACTGGTGGTCACTGCGGGCAGGAGGGGACTGGCTGGAGGGATGGCCCCGAGAGCTTCCTGGAGGGGGACATCGCCCCTGTTGCCCCTCCTGCCCCACCTGCTTCCTGGTGGCCTTGTCCTTAGCTGCTTTCCTCCTCCACACCGTCCCCCAGGACCTGGGGCCTCACCCTGGGCTGAGCATGGAGCTGGCCGTCTGTGCAGGAGACCTCTGAGGCCGTGGGCACCATCTGCACTTTCCCTCCCCCGTGTCCTTCTTGGGTGTTTGGGTCACAGCGATGAGGTTGGTCCCCTATCCAGGACAGGCAGCACCAAGACCCTGGCTCGGCTGCGTTGCTGTCATTAAGTGGCCCCCCCCGCCCCCCATTAAGGATGGAGTCTGGCGAAGGTGAGGTCCCTGATCCCAGCTTCCCTGTGAACCTCTCTGGTCCCCGTCATTGTCACACTCCTGCATTCACTTCAGTGTCAAGACAGAGAGGGCCTCTTTCCCTGGAACGGGTCCCCGCTCCCCCAGAACCTTCCCTCTGTGCCCCAGCCGGCCCCAGCGGTCCATTCCTCTCCCTGTCCCCTGTGCTGTCACGAGCTCCCCCCACACCTGGGATGGTGCCCGGGGTCTCCTGACTCACGGGGCGTCCCCCCACCCCGCTGTCTGGCGCTCCCCCGAGGGGTGCTTCTGAGAATCCGCCCGAGTCTCCCTCTGCCCCGTCCCTCGTTGTGGCCACACGGTGTTGAACCAGCCCTGGGGGTCGTGGGTCTCCTCGGGGCCCCCTTCTCTGGTCCTGGCTCCATCCAGGGCTGTTTCCTCCCCTCTTCTGACCCCTGAGCTCGCTGCTCAAGTTCTGTCCTCTCTGCTCTTCCCCATGTGCCAGCACTTTCCAGACCTCTGTCACCTGCGGCATTGACTCTGCACGCCTGGTGTCCCCAAATGGTGTCTTAGCTCCGACCTCAATCCTAAGATTTTGGCCCCAAGTTGGAACCCCTTGCTAGTGGCTGGGTTTGGATATTCACGCCTGTGATCCTAGCCTCTTGGGAGGCTGGGGCAGGAGGATCTCTAGCTGGAGGCTAGCCCCAGCAACTTGGGAGACTCTGTCTCAACATAAAAAAGGGCTGAGGTGTAGCCAGTGATGGCCGCCCCCCGCCCCCCCCCCAGGCCAAAACCAAGCCCTTCGCTTGAGCCTCGGTGTTCCAGCCGCTTCTGGGCACCTGCTCTCCTGCAGTGGCCAGCGTCTCCTAACCCCATCAGTGATCTCCCTGTAACCCAAGGTGGCCTCTGTGTCCCCACTGACTGTTCTTCCTGGACCCGCCGTGCAGCTGGCCACCATGCCCCCGTGTGGTGTCTTCCCAGGGTCCCTCAGAGATGTCCCCTTTCACACCCTTCACCCGCCTGGCCCTCACCAATCCACTACTGTCCCGCCTCCTCCCTCCTGCCTCCCCAGCACATCTCACAGGTATGAAAACGTGGGTTTACACAAGTGTCACTCTGGTTTGTCCCTCTTCCCCTTAACCTTCAGCCCACAGTCCAGGCCACCCACAGCGTGGCACTGTGTAAGTCCCCTCTCCAAGCTGCCCACAGCATGGCACCCCATTGGTCCCCTCTCCAGGCTGCCCACATTGTTGGTCCCCTCTCCAGGCCACCCACAGTGTTGGGCCCCTAACCAGGCCACCCATTGCGTGTCACCATGTTGATCCCCTATCCAGGCCACCCACAGCATGGCACTGTGTTGGTCCCCTGTCCAGGCTACCCACAGTGTTGGTCCCCTGTCCAGGCCGCCCACAGTGTTGGTCCCCTGTCCAGGCCGCCCACAGTGTGGCACCGTGTTGGTCTCCTGTCCAGGCCACCCACAGTGTTGGTCCCCTGTCCAGGCCGCCCACAGCATGGCACCGTGTTGGTCCCCTGTCCAGGCTACCCACAGTGTTGGTCCCCTGTCCAGGCCGCCCACAGTGTGGCATGGTGTTGGTCTCCTGTCCAGGCCTCCCACAGTGTGGCATGGTGTTGGTCTCCTGTCCAGACTGCCCACAGTGTTGGTCCCCTGTCCGGGCCACCCACAGTGTGGCACCGTGTTGGTTCCCTGTTGCTGCCTGGGCCAGACGCTGCACACTGAGTGGCCACAGACGGTGCAGGCGCAGTGTGGTAGGAGGAGGGTCTGCCTGGGTGACTCCAGATGGGCGAGCGCCACCTCCCGTGGGGGCAGGTGCTGGGGGGACCCGTCCCAAGGGGCTGCCCCCTTCCTCCAGCTCGGGCACCTCCAACTTGCCCTCTGACCCTCCTGCTCCTCTTCCATCTTCTAAGAGCCCTGGGGATTGCACTGGCCACCTGGGTAATGCAGGCAGAGCACTATCACCTGTGAGAGCCTCTGTAGAGTCCCTTGGCCACATGAGGTGACGTATTCAAGGTCTGGGGACAGGACACAGACACCCTGGAGGGGTTGTTTTTCTGTGGACACAGCACATAGCCTCCCAGGGTCCTTTTCCCTTTCTCTCAATAATATCTTTTGTGCTGGACAAACAATAACGTCGGGCAGTGGGAGTGGCAGCCGGGTTCATGAGGGCCTGCTGGCCGCCTCGCGTGACCTCGAGACACTCACGCCTCAGTTATCACAGTCCCAGGTCACAGATGAGGAAGTGGGTTCAGGGAGGTGCTCCCTGAGGCCACGTGCTCATGGAGACTCTTAAGAAGTAGTCTTATTGAGGCATGATGTGTACGCCATGAAGTTCCCTGTCGAGGGCCCAGCTCAGGGAGTTTTGGAAAGTGTCGAGTTGCGTGCTCGTCACCATAGTTCAGTTTTAGAAGTTATCTGTGACCCCAAAAAGGTCCCTAGAGGGAATTCCAGCCCAGTGGGAAACCAGGCCCTTAAAGAAACCATCATACAACGTGCGAAGCTCGGGGTGGTGACTAATGTCCATTAGAGGAGGTCAGGAATGTCGGAGAAGGAAAGACTCAGGAGGTCTTCTGGCCCCTGGGAGCCCCACTTTGCCTCTTTGGCCCGTCTAATTAGATGCAGAAAACAGACACAGAGACCATGGTCCGCTCATGGGCAGGACCACCCTGCAGCAGTCACCACAGTGCTGGGCCTTCCCATGTGAGGGGCTGCAACACAGTCTTGAGGACGCTGGCTATGGGCTCTGTCCAGTGTTCCAGAACCTGTCTGGGACTGTTCCAGCATGTGTGAGCTGAAGCTGGTCCTGGGAGGACCGTAGTGGAAATGACAGCAGGGACTGTGAGGGTGAAGTCACTCAGGAGAGGACCCGGGCCCTGCACAGAGCATTCGCCAGGCCGAGCAAAACCATCAACATGGCACCCGGGCATAGCTGGGGAGCTGGCCAAGGGGAGTGGTCATGCTGCCACTGCTCTTACGGTTTTGATCTAGAACCTTCCAAAGGCTCCTGGTCTGAGGAGGGGCTTTGGGGAGGTGAGGGGACATGAGGCCCTGACCCCCTCAGTGGATCAATCCATGATGGCTTTGCAGCTGCAAGGACCAGTGGGAGTGGTGGACGCTGGCACGTGGGGCCTAGTTAAAGGGAGCGGGTCCCTGGGCGTGTGACCCTGGGGACTCAGGCTTGTCTCCTCCGCCCCTTCTGCTTCCTGGCTGCCATGAGGTCAACAGTGTCCTCCTCCACACCCTTCTACTGGGAAGCTCTGCTCACCTTGGGCCAGAGCAGTGGGGCCAGCTGGTCATGGGCCTCGCTCCTCACAGATGACTTTCTCAGGCATTTGTCACAGTGACAGAAAACCCACTGACACGTCTTCCTAGTGGTGCAGAGCGTTGACCTCTTCCTTCTCTCTGTGTGGTGGGAAAACGTGGGTGACGATGTGACCTCTGTCCCGGCCACGCAAGCCTGGAAAGCGCTTGGCTGTTAAGGTGACCTGGGCTGCAAGGTGACTGCTGAGCAGGGCCACCTCATGTGGCCGTCTCCCTCCTGCCCCCTTCTGCACTTCAGAGAGGAGGACACTGAGGCCAGAGGAGGGAAGAGGAGGGGCCCCGGCCTGTGTTAGGGGCTGCCCCAGGGCTCTGGGCACCGAGTGTGTCCATGTAGAGGCCGGTGGTGCCCTCTTTTTGCAGAGAGGACACTGTGGCTCTGTGAAGACTCGGCTGCGTGGACGGTCCCCGCGGCTCTTTCTTCCCGCACAGCCCTGGCCAGTGTCAAGTGTGCCCGTGACGCCGTGGGTGCTTGCCGAGTACGGCAGCTGAGCGTGGTCTTCTTCAAAGGACGCGTGGAGGTGGGGAGCGCCAGGGTGGGTGGCATTCTGCGCCCTTTCAGAGTAGGTCTGCAAACCACCGGGCAGCCCCGAGGGCCTCGCTCTAAAATAGAACGCACGCCGACTGATGTCCAGACGGAGCTCTGAGTGATCTTCTGGTCCAGCCGCTTGTCTTTGGCACAGAAAATGGAAAGTGGCCTGTTTCACCGACTGGCTGCTGCTTTTGCAGAGGGATCATGGTCCACAGGGCCAAAATGCCCGCGGGCTTCTTTGGAAGTGGTCCTTTTTGGGGTGCCCTTTTCCCCCCATCCCAGGGCCTAGTAAGTGCTACTTGAGGGTCATGTCAGTTGGAGGAACAGCCCAGGCAGCAGGTGGGTGGACATGGGCTCACTGGACATCCCCTGGACCTCAGGTGTGTCCTGCCGGCTCAGCTAAGAGCCCAGGGCCAAATGACAGAGGTGTCCCCTGATAGGACAGGCATATCAGAGTGAATGGCTGCTTCTGGTCACAACTTTGTTCCCTTCCTGTGAGGCAAAGGGAGAGGCCGAGTTCAGATGAGGCTGGGGACGTCCTCCTGTCGTTGAGCAGCAGAACCAGGTCCTCCTCCTGCTCTCTGGATCCACCCTAAGCACAAGCAGCAGCTGTGGGCAGAGCCAGCTGGTTCCTTGCAAGCTGTCATGTCCATCAGAGAACTGTCCCTCGGGACCACTCAGAGCCGGCAGCTCTGCGGCCCCTGGTTCTGGACACACAGCTGAGGTCCCTTCCTCTTTTTGCTTCCTCTGGAGATGCACCAGGCCGTCCCCCAGGCTCTCGTCTGGGGTCAGCATGCACATCTCTGCCAGTTTCCGATCCAGCTCAGCTCTGCTGTCCTGGGGTGGCCCTCTCCCTCCTCTTGGCCTGACCGCAGCCCACCACATGGTGTCCACCGTGTGCCTGGTTCCTCCTTCCTGGAAAGCCACCGGTGTCCTTGTGCCTTGCTGCCCCCGTCCTCCCTGCCCATGTCCACTGCTGACTCTCTGCTGGGAGCTGGGGCTCACCCCAGCAGAGCCTCCCGGGTTCCCCCCTGTGTTTCCCGGCCTTGCAGCCTGTGAGTGGCCATGCCAAGCCAGGTCCCTAGGGAGCGTGGGAGGTCAGCACTGGCTCCTCCAGACTGGGCCTCCACGTAGGGGAGGAGAGGCTGTTCGTGGAAGGGCACCCAGGCCCACAAGGGCATCTCCTTCGAGGGCTGGCTGCGTGCTGGGCTTTCCTGTTCAGAGGGCTCAATGGAGCCTGACCCAGCAGAGGGTGTGATGCCTCCCCCTTGGGCGACCTGCCGCCCGGGTGAACTGCAGCCTGGGGGGGTGCATCTTGCCGTTGGCAGAATCGTCAGAAAGACGTGCTTGGCATTCGGTGGCCACAGTGCTAGTGCTTCGTTCTGTGGCAGGGCGGGGTGGGTGGGACTCTGGGGGAGAGTGGAGGGGTGGCCCTAGCTGGGGCTTCCTTTGTCGGGGCCAGTACGGATGTGCCACCAGCTGGGCTTTCCAGTCCGTGTGCCCCTGACTTGCAGGGAGGAGGAATTCCTGTGTGTTGGGAGCCGTGGTCTTGGTTTTTCTGCTGGCGTCTGGTGGGAAGTATAGACGCCCCCCAGAGGCAGCAGTGGCCGGTGCCCTTCCCCCTGGAACCAGCTCTGATGGGGTGTCCACTGCATGCCCGGCTCCCTTCAGCTCTGCCACAGGAAGGGGTGAGGGTACCAACGAGAAGGCACAGGAATGGGAAGTGAGCCCTCAGCCGCTGCCTCTGAGGACCTGCTGTCCAGGGAAGGACAGGAAGACTGGGAAGGCGTGAGTCCCCACGTCCACGGGGGCAGCGGACAGCGTGGCCCATCGCCCTGCTCAGGCTCACTCACGAGCCCTGAGTGAGCCAGGTGCCAGCCGTGGCCACAGCTGCAATCCCAGCTGCTGGGGAGGCTGAGGCAGGGGGTCGCCAGCTCGAAGCCAGTCTGGGAACTTAGTGAGACCTTGTCTCAGGATAAAAAATACAAAAGACTGGGTCTTTCTTTTTTTAAATTTTTTATTGTTTTGTGGTCCTGGGGCTGGAACCCAAGGCCTCTCGTGTGCTAGGCGAGTGCTCACCCACTGAGCAACACCTCGGTCCGCCCGTGTGTCCTGGGGACAGACAAATGGATCAGGAAAACCTGGTGCATACGCACAGGCGTTCTGCTCAGCCGTGAAGAGGAATGAGGCCGGGGCATTTGCTGGTGAACGGATGGAACCGGGGACGTTGTGCTAAGGGAGATGACCAGTCCTAGAAGCTCAAGGCCAAAGGTTTCCCCTCACAGAGCAGGGAAAGGAGAAGGGGTGGGGTCAGGTTGCACAGGACAGGGGGCGGTCAGTGGGGTGGGTGAAGGAGGCTGGGGGGAGGGACAGGAGGAGGGAGGAAGCGCAGGGTGGAAGTGGCAGAATTCACGCTGGGCACAAACACGCCCTTGGGAATTTCACCTTAGGAGCATCTATGAGTAAGAGGAAGACCAATAGGAGAGAAAAAGATGGATTGAGGCTGGAGAACTCGCCTCTCTGTGAGAGCCTGGGTTCCCTCCCAGCAGGCGTGTGCACACACGTGTGCACATGCACACGCACCAAAATATACCCACAATCAAGGAAGCATGAAATCCCCATCCTCTTCCCATACCTAGTGGAAGTTGGTCTCTCCAGTGGAACTGCGGCTGCTCTTCACTGTGAGGCAGACGGTAAGAACTCAGCTGCCTGAGTGTCCCCATCCTGCCAGAGCTATCAGGAGTCCCAGTGTGAAATCCAGTTCCAGTTGTCACAATTAAACCACTCCCCGGAGTCTGGCAGCAGCTGCTTCTTGGCCCCCTTGCTCCCTTGCTCCTGTCATTTCTAATTATTCTCCTTTGGGTGGGTTTAGTTTGACGGGGAGGCAAGTCTTTGAAGCTTCTGGGAGGAGCCGGAGGGTAGAAGCCCTGTGAGACTTTCTGGCCCGTTCCGCCTCCGACATGCTCCTGCTCCTTCCTGCACTCACTTCCCCTTGGATGTCCTGCTCCAGGTTACATAATTCACTTTACATTCAGAAAATAAGCTCCTTGTCTTGGTTGGACTCACTTCAGTGCTGAGCGGGGGGGCAGGGAGCTGATTCGGGTCCCATTCTGCACCCACAGGTTAATGGAGGGTCCGAGGGATCAGAGCTCAGCAGAAAGCACCCGCCGTCCGACGGGTTTCATTTACGTCCCCTTCTCTTGCCGGCTGTCCCATTTCCTTCTCCGTGTCCCTGATCCTAAGCAACGCTGCGGTGAGCTGCCCGAGGAGAACATTCTGCCTGTGTCTGTGGTTATTTTTTAAAACCTAGAACTTATACAAGTGACAGCATCTTTTAGGGCTGTCATCACAGATTGCTAGCCCGCTTCCCTGAGGGGTCATCTCCATTTCCCTTCCACCAGCCCGCGGAATGAAACGCGTGTGAAAATCCCCGTTTCACACTCTCGCACCAGTGCTGGTGGATGGTGTCAGGAATGGTGGCCAACTAGTGAGGCTGAATGAATTCTTTCTTATGGTCCAGTGTCTTCCTGCGTTCTTGGATGTCATCTGTGTGGTCTGGTTTAGAAGGTGGCTCGCCGGGGCCAGGATTTTGATGGACAGTTCCCCATGGAGATTTCTCTGCCGCACACAGGATCCTCTCTTACGTGTAGTCTCCTTTTACGGGAGAGTTGGGCCAGGGTGTACCACACATTGCCCCTCTGAATTCCACTGGACTCAGACGTTCAGGGGACTCTTAAATGAAAGGCATTAGGTTTAACTGCCGGTAGCCATTGGCTGTCACCTGGGAGGGATTTGTCATGTTCTGCTCGTGGTCAGACGGTAGAGTGACTGAAGTTGATCTAGAGACGGAAGGTCCGGAGCTCACTGGGTGAAATCGTACTCAGCAGAGGCACACTCCCTCCGAGCCCAGAGTGGGCAGATCCGGGCTGGGTGCAGAGTATCGCCCGTGACTCCTGTCACCCTGCTCACAGACTCTCTCCACCTCCCGAGCCAGGGTCCTACCCACTTGGGACTTGTGCTGGGTTAGGATGGGCAACATGGTGGCCACCCTGAAGATGCCCAAGTCCCAGTCCCTGGACACTGTGCACACGTTACGGTATGTGGCAAAGGGCATCAGGTTGCAGTGGAATTGAGGCCGAAGTCACTGGCCTCAGGACGAGGAGGTTATCCTGGACTGTCCAGCGGGCTCAGTACAATCACAGGTGACCTCAGAAGCAAGACGGGGAGGGTGGGGAGGACCAGGACCCAGGGGACGCAGGCTGAGAAAGACTCCAGCATCATGTGGCTTTGAAGACAGAAGGGGCCAGGAGCCAAGGGGCGCAGGCAGTTTCTGGAAGCTGGAGAGGTGAGGAGGACTCTTTAGAGCGTCCAGGGGACCCAGCCCGGCCAGCACCTTGGCTGTAGCTCAGCGAGGCCCATTTCGTCACCTGAGTTCCTGAACCTATGAGTGATTTTCTAGCGTTCAGTGAACCAGTTTGTCATGGATTTCTCAGCAGCAGCAGCAGCAGCAGCAGCAGCAGCAGCAGCAGCAGTAGCAGGAAATCAATATCTGCTCCTGAGCCCTTCTGAAAGATTTGGCCTTCCTCTCAGAAGCCCTGGACCCTCACGCTGCGTCCCAGGGGTACTGTCTCCCTGGGGATCATGGACATAGGAGAGCCTCAGAGGCTGGGGAGTGACCCATGGCTAGTTCCGATTTGGGAGGTGCATAGGAAGGGGGTGCCCCAGTGACTATTGGGGTCACCGAGTTTGTCAGTTGGGCCTTCTTGGAGGCAGATTTGAGATGAGGTGAGCCCTGGCCTCTGACCTCACTGGGCCCCCAGATGCAGGAAGGCTGGCCTCCCTGTGACCCAGCAGTGCAGGAAGAGCTGGGGTATGCTAGCTCTTCTCCTCCTGTCCTGCCACCCAGTCTGGAAGGACCAAGCCCAGGCAGGAGGCGGGTGAGCAGGCAGGCTCAGCGCCTAGACAGTTGTGGCTAGCATGGCAGTGCGTCCTCTCTGAGTGGCTGTCCCTGTCCCCCACCTCCCCTTTCCCTAGGATTCTGTTCTCCAAATGTCTTAGCACATAAGCTTTTTTTTTTTCTTTTCCCAAACAACTTTATTGTAGTGCAACCTATTAAAGTAATTTCATGTCATAAAATTCACAGCATTTGTGCCACCATCACCCAAATCCAAGTTTAGAATATTTCCATCACCCCCAAAACACCCCTTGGGCCCATCTGTAGCCCTTCCTGCGTCCTCCCAGCCCCAGGCAAGTGCTAATCTTTCTGCCTCTATGAATTTGCCTCTTCTGGGCCATAAGCTTTTGCCGCAGGCTTTGCCGTTTAGGGAAGGAGGCTGAGATAACCAGCAAATGATCTGGAAAATTCCTTGATCTCCAAGGGCTGCCACAGGGCCTCTCTGTGAGGCAAGATCCACCGTCCCGGGAGCTGGCTGGGCACCGAGGTCAAGGACAGCGTGTTCGCAGCTTCTGGCTATTTTTAATCAGGATGTGACATGAATTAACAGTTGTGATAACCAGGCGGGATGGAACCTGTCCTCGCGGCTGAGCGACTTCTTCTGGAAGGACCCCCACTTCCTGCTAGCGGTTTTCACTCCGGGCAGAAATCTGTTAACGCTTGATCACAGGCCTGGTGACTGGTGACGGGAGGCAGGGCCAGCAGCAAGGAGGTCCCCACGGCAAGGCTTTCTCGGGGTCCTGTCATGACGTTTTATTTTCCTGGCTTCCCAGTTGGAAGGTTCCCTGCGGATGCTGTCCACGCTCAGGGCCACCCATGGGCAGTTGGGCAGAAGGTTCTGCATCGGGCTGGCTCCATGCCACCCTCTCTAGAAGGGTCTTCATAGCCGTGTCCTCAGTGTGCTGACCCCTGTGTGGGACTGGAGAGATGAGGGATCCTGGAGTGGTCCGTGGGCACCCTCCTGGGCCTTTTCTGTTGGGCAGCTCCGCCCCTCTGTGGTCTATAAGGAGAAAAGGGCATCTGAAGTGTCCACAGCCAGACGCCTGGGAGCCATTACAGAGAGCTGTTGGCCCAGGCCTCTGTTGGGTCAGGTGTGAGATCACAGATAGAGCAGCCCATGAGCCTTTGACGGGGGCCAGAAAACGACTGGGTGCTTTCCATCGTCCCCTCCTGGCCTCCCCTCAATCACACCATCGTGTCTTTATTTTCGAGATGTAGAAAGTGGCGCAGCTACTGGGTGGGAGAAGGTCACTTCAAGCCCAGGCCTGACCCTGGGTGCCCCGCAGTGTAGGCCACCGAAGGCACAGAGGGCCTCCCTCTGCAGAGCGTTTGGACAGGTGCTAACGTCGGAGTGTCAGTTCTTCTGCTGCCCAGTCTAGCCCTGCCGTGGACTCTCGGGCTCACCTTCGCTGTCTGTGTGCTACCCTGGGGCGCACTGAGGTGCAGGGGTCGGTCAGCTTGCTTGGGTCAGGACACACAGGAGAGGTTCTTGCGCAGTCCCTCTTGGGTGCTGAGGTGGAAGGGGACGTGGGGCTTCGCAGGGTGCGGGTGATGTGGAGTTGGGTGCAGTTGGGATTGGCAGGGCCACTGGAGGGGCGCCTCAGGCAGAAGGAGGTGCTATAGCAAGGCAGGGGCATGCGGTCAGCATGTGGATCTGGGGAGTGCTCCCCGGCCGGGTGTGTCGGGAGTGGGCACCCGAGGTCTGGAGGGGCGGCTGGAGCCGGGGCCAGGAGCCTTTGGGAAGATCTCATCAGAGATATCATGATTAAATTTTCATTTTGGAAAGGTTACTCGGACAGCTGAAACCTCTTAACACAGTGATTTATTCCTCACATTCGGCAGGACTCCCCGGGGACAGGTTGCACAGAGGGGAATCTCGCTGTCGTGGGGACGGCGGCAGGAGCAGTGCGGGTGCACCCAGCACTCAGGGTGAGGGAGGGCTGGCTGCCGGGCGTGGAGAGAGGGCAGGTGCTGGGAACCTCGCGTGCCTGCGGTGTTCTCAGTGGGCCATAGGGGAGCTGGTGCTGGGCTGGAAGGAACCAGAAAGGTGGCCGGGGAGGGCAGGTGTCCTCGGAGGTGAGGGGCTCAGGGGGGCTCCACGAGGACACCCTCCTTTGACTTTGGTTTTAATTTTGTTGTTTAGAACATCTTACTGAAGAAATGTACCTGTAGCATAATTAATGCACAGAGAGCGTTTTCACAAAGTGGGGTGGGGGGCAGCAGCTGACTCGGGATCAGAACCTGGGTGGGCCTTGAGACACTGCTGGAGCAGAGAACCCAGGCTTCGAAAAGCCACAGGGGCAACATGGACAAACCCGCAGAAGTCAAGTTCTTGGGGCGGGGGAGTAATTGCCAGGGCAGGGCCTTTCCTGTTGTAGAGCCAGGCTGCTCCTGGAGCGAAGCAGCATGGATATTCTTGGAACTTCACAGAAGGATTTCAGTCTCACTGAGCAGCAGGCACAGGTTTGTTAGAAGAGTTAGGGAAAGGGTAGAGAGGACGCTCTGGGGAGAGGGCCAGCAGGGGAGGGCGTGTCCCCCCCTCCGTCTTAATGGGATCCTGGGGAAGGTCCCAGAGAGTCCCACCCAGGTCCCCCTCGTGACTTTGGATGGACAGCAGGATTGCATCAGAGTTCAAGTCCCCCCGGGCCTGGTCTCACACCTGGAGGGGAGATTTCACTGTTAGGAAGAGCAGGATCCAAGCAGCTCGGGGCTGACTGCTTTCAATTGAGACTGTTCTTACAGACTGTAAGGGTCGGGGTGGGGCTTTGCTTCTGATCATCCCGTCTCCCCAGCCCTGCAGTCTGCTCTCTGTAAAGGTCACAAAAGCCCCTTTTGGGGTAATTTGTGCTGTCTTATTGGCCTGGAAGAGCCTTTGGGTCTTCATTTCTCCTGCAGGTAGCAGGTTTGCTGAAGAGGGCAGCAAATCGCCCTTCAGAAGAGGGCTCTGGGGTCAGCATGGCGGGGGGCTTGGGCTTCAGAATTTCCCTTTCGGCCCATTTCTGCAGCGCATGACCATGGTGACCTGTTGTTTTTAAGGTGGTGGGAATGTTCTAACATTGACCAAGGTCCAGAGGGAGGGAGGGAAGGAGGGAGGGGAGAACAGGGCCAGAGCCTGGACAAGACACCTTCCGGTCCCTCCCCACTGTGTGCTTCCCTTCTGGCTTTGCATTTTATGTAAAAGGAGCCCAATGGCCTATTGTGTCTGGCTTATTTAGCTCAGAGTTATAATTGCGATTTTCATCCGTATTATACACCTCATTTGGCTTTTTTAAGAATTCTTTTTTTTTTTCCCATTTCAAATCAATTCACACCCATAAAGTTCAGATAAGTAACAAGAAGGAAGAAAGGTCACCCAGCATTCCGCCACCCAGGTGGAGCCCCCGTTAACACAGGTGTGGTTTTAACACTCTTTTTACTCCGTGTGTGAACTTGTGCCCAGTTGCTGGTAGAAGACGGGTCTCTGGTTTTCACAGTCTCCATGGTATGGTGGTCCCGAGGTGTGGCGGTCCCATGGTGCCGCAGTTCCGTGGCGCCGCGCTCCCGTGGCGCCGTGCTCCTGTGGCACTGTGGTCCCCTCTCAGGCGGGCTTCAGCGCTATTTTATTCATATTTAGTTTTAAAAATATATTCTGATCTATTTAGAATTATGGTTAAAAATAACACAGAGATGGATTATGAACCACATTTATTAGAAACCACCAGTGTAAAAATTCACATAGCTCGGTTAATTTGTAATTATGTAAGCTTAAAGATAACTTTCCTCCTATAATCTCTGATTAATTTAAGAATGTTATAAGAATATGTGACTTTTAAATTCTGTTACCATTTTTAACTATCAAGGTGAGTCACGATTTTTTTTTCAATAAAAATTAAAATGAGGCTAGGTCCAGTGTCCCACACCTGTAATCCCACTGACTTGGGAGGCTGGGGCAGGAGGATCACAAATTCAAGGCCAGCCTCAGCAATATAATGAGACCTTGTCTCAAAAAAAAAAAAAAAGAAAAAAAAAGAAAGGAAAAGAAAAGGGGATGGGGATGTAGCACAGTGGTAATGAGCTCTAGGTTTCAGCCCCCCAGTACCCCCCCACCAAACTGAAATAAAATAATGTCATCTGAGATTTTTATTAAATGGGAAATTTTCTCTGTACTTCTCCATTTAAGATGGAAATTTTTGTTTAAAAACCCTTATTGTTTTATTGATCAATTTTGCAAGAAGCAAGTTTTATAAGCAGAACTTAAAAACAAGTGGATAATAATGAAATACTGGAGTTGCACAGAGGTTTTATAAGAAAGATTTGTGTCTAAAATCTTTGAAACCGATAGTCCATCTATAATCACATTGACTTAAGAAAAATGACTTTTTTTTTTACCATAAAGGTAATATGTATATATGTGTTTGTTATAAAATATGAAAAATGAAGGAAAAGAAGACAGAGATGAAAATCGCCCAGGGTCCCACCTGTCGTGGGACAATTGCCCGGTGTCCCACCTGTCGTCCATGAGCTTCCCCCAGCAGATGCTGGATTTCGAGGTTTTGGAAGTGCGGAGGGGCCTCTGGCCAGGTCTCTGTTTTTGACAGGGGGAGACTTGAAGATGAGAAAACAAACTGGATTGTTTGAGCTACCTGCAGATGCTTTAAAAACCCAGAGCCTGCTGGTGAGGCAGGAGGGGGACAGGAGTTGGACGTCAGGGTGCAGCAGAGGACAGGCAAGGGAGGCTGGACATGAGTCGCCTGCTGCTGGCACATCCAAGGGTCAGGGGAGCAGCCCCAACCCCAGACTGGAGAGGCTGAGGCCAGCGTGGCCAAGCAGTGGGGAGGGAGCTGGAGAGGGGCCAGCTGGGCATGACGCCACGCTCAGGCTCGAGTGTGAGTTGGGTGGTTCCTTAGAGTCTGTCCTGTGTATTTTGATGTTTTATCCTGTGTGTTGGTGTTAGATGCAGGAACCGTCTCAAGAGCTGTTCTGGTCATTATGATTTTTACTAGAGCTTTATAGTTACACACAGTCGTTGGGTTCATCCTAGACAATCGTACGCTCATGGAAATCAGTTTCTGTGGATGATACCCCCTTTCTCCATCCTCCCTCTCCCTCCTCTACTCTGTTGGATTTCCCTTTACTTGCCTATTGATTGGTTCTTTATTAATCTTATCCTTCCCTCCCCCTTTCCTGTATTTTACTCTAGTTTCTGTAGATGAGAGAAAACACTCAACCTTGGAGTTTCTGAGTTTGGCTGATTTCACTGAACAGGATATTCTGCATTTCCACCCATTTACTGCCAAACGCCATGATTTCATTCTCTTTCCGTGGCTGAGTGGAACTCCATTGCATGTGTATATACATACATACCACAATTTCTCAATCCACTCATCTGTTATTTATTGAGGGGCACCTGGGTTGGTTTCCTAATTCAGCTATTGTGAATTGTGCTGCTGTAAACATGGATGTGGCTGGGTCCCTGGAGGTGCCAATTCTAGATCTCTTGGGAAGATACCCAGGAGTGGGGCAGCTGGGTCAGACGGTGGTTCCGTCCCTGTTGTCGAGGCACCTCCATCCTGCTTTCCGGTGTGGTTGTGCTAACGTGCTGTCCACCACCCGGGGACAAGTGTGCCTTTCCCCACCACGTGACCCGTGTTGACTATTGTGATCATTGTCAGTCTGACTGGAGTGAGATGGAATCTTAGTGTGTTTTTGATTTGCATTTCCCTGATGACTAGAGGTGTTGAACATTTTTTCACATATTTGAGAAGTTTCTGATTAGATCTTTTGCCTATTTATTGATTGGGTTATTTTTTTTTTTTTTGGTGTTGTTTTTGAGTTCTTTGTATATTCTGGGTATTAACCCCCGTGGCTGGCCATTATTCTCCCATCCCATAGGCTCTCTTGTCACACTCTTGAGCACTTCCTTTTGCCATGCAGAAGCTCTTTGGCGTGATGCCCTCCCACTTCCTGAGTCTTAGTTTTTATTTCTCCAGCTTTCGGTGTCTTGTTGAGGAAGTCGGCCCCAGTCCCTAGATGACCCTAGGTGACCCTGGTTTTTCTCCGGGCAGTTTCGGGCTTTCTGGTCTAATTCCTAAATCTCCAGTCCACGTCAGTTTGGGTTTTGTGCAGGGGGAGAGATGGGGATCTGGTTTTGTAACGAGTTTTCGCAGCACCACTTATTGAAAAGGCTGTCCAAGAGCTTTTCACTGGTGACACAAAGTGGGAACTAAGGCCAGAGGGTTGTGCCTTGGGTTGGTGGCTGGTCTTCATTTCTTCCAGGAATGTGGAGCCTGAGTTCCCTTGACATGGTTCCAGGGATGCCGACTCCGGCCTCCCTGTGCCCAGGTGGCCCAGGGTTCGCCCAGGGATAAGTCGGTTCTTGTTGGAGGTGGAAGAAGCAGGGAGAGCCAGACCCTCCATTTGGAACACAAGACAAATCTGCAGCAGGAAGGGAGACAGACACACTCCACAAGAAGTAAAGAAAGGGCATGTTTAAAAAAAGATTCTTCTTCAAAAACAAAAACAAGTTGTTGTCGGCATCTGCTGTGGTCCTAAGGAAACCTAAGGAACCTGGGGCTTCCAAGAGAAGAGAGCGGAATATGGGCGAGGGGAGCTTCTCTGCAGAGGCAGTGCGCCAGGAAGATAGGGACGGGGCGGGAAGCAAACCACATGGAGAAGACGTGTGGGTTAGAAACAGCCAGGGACAGAATCAGTGCCATAGCGAGTCTCTCCCATGGCAGGGGGGACCGTGTGAGAGGAACCCAGACCACAGGGGACAGGTGCTCGAAAGGTGGTCAGCGAGGAGGGCAGCAGCAAAGGTCCAACACACGTGCAATTTCGCTTTTGAAGAAGAGTCTGGAGCAGAGCAGACGACTGCTGTTCACACCCCACCATGACAGCAGGATCCCCACTGCGTATTTTTGGGAATGTGACAAAATTGTTCTGAAGTTCATTTGGAGAATCAATGGCCAAGAAGAGCCAATTAAGTCATTACCGCAAGAGCAGGATGGCGAGTGACCGTCTGTGTCTCAGATGTGAAGTCCCTGCAGGACCTTGGCAGGGGAGGCCGGGGCTCCTGCCACCGGGAAAGCAGTGGAACACAGGAGTGGACGTGGGCCAGCAGCGAGGTGCTCAAGTCAGAGGGAGTCGGTACCTATGACTGCGAAGACTTGCTCATGTTCAGGAAGAACATTCTCAGTTTCTTTACTCATGCTAGAAAAAATAAATTGGATTTAAATTAAAAAGTTGAAAATGAGATGTAAAATCACCAAGAACTATGAGATATTGAAATGTAGTTGAAATACATTTAAAAAAAAAAAAAGACTTGGATTCTTTAACGCCAAAGCTATAACTTACAAAGGAAAATTTTGGTAGGTTTGATGTCATAATATTTAAAGCACTAAAAATCAAAACATTGTCAATGAACCCAAAAGCTTAATGACAAACTGAAATAAAAGTATTTTCAATATATAATTATACATGTTTACTCCTCCTAATCAATAATGTTTTTTGACAGTTGGTGAAAAAAATACTCCTAACATAAACTGGACAATGAATGCTGAACAGGTTTTTGTACAAACAGAGAAAAAAATCAAAGTGATCAATAAGCTTCAGAAAAGAATGACCAGCTTTGTTAGTATTAGAATTCAAAATAAAGCAACAGAATGCCAGTTTTCATCCACCACATTGGCAGAGTTGGAGGAAAAAAGTAGATAATCCAGTGTTGGTGGGGTGTGTGCAAATAGACACGGTCGGTTTTAATTGGTGAGATTATGAAATGGTAGAACTTGTTGTGAACTTGGGTGGTACATGTAGCAGTTTAAAACAGTGAATTACCACTGCACAGCAATTTCATTTCTAAGAATTTTTTTTAGTTGTAGATGGACGCAATACCTTTATTTTATTTAGTTATTTTTACGTGATGCTGAGGATCGAATCCAGAGCCTCATATGTGTGGGGCAAGCACTCTACCACTGAGCCACAATCTCAGCCCCATTTCTAAGAACTTTATCTTAAGATGAATTATACTAGTTAAAAGATACGTGTAGAAGGATGCTCACTCTACGCTGGGGTAAATGCAGAAGCAGACTAAGGACATGCCGTCCACCACGTTGAGGGGGGGGTCGTTCTCCAGTGTCTGCACATGTTAGCAATTCCACACCCTTGGTCATTTAATCCCTCACTGTGTTTGAAGAAACGGGCACAGATTGTGTGATTAGTTTGCCCAACACTGTGTGGCTAAATTCAGTGGTTCGGGGAGTTGAACTTGGGAAATTTCCCTTCCCGAGCTACCTTTTCAATCACAACATCTCGTAGTGTTAGTGTTTCATGCATGATTCCCATAGTGCCCCAAATGACTGTCCCTGATCAAGGATTATTGAGCTGATCACCAGCCAGTTGTCCATGGGTGGAATGCATTCAGAATCACCGTGCTGAAGGAGTTCTGCTATGGGGACCCTGGGAGCCAAGCTTGCACAACACCAGCAGCAGGAAGACAGCCCACCTGGGGGTTGGGGGTCAGGTCGAGGGTGGGAGCCTTGCAGGAGCCACGAGGAGCTCCCTGTTCTTGCCGCTCGCTCTCTGATTGCAAGGGCTTTCTCCCTGGGCTGGCTTCTGGATTTTCTGGATTGTGCTATGCATGAATTCTGCTTCATAGAAAAAAGTCATTAAGAAACAAAGAAACAAAATCAGACTCCAGGTTGCTTGGCAGCTTTTAAAGAGCCCTTCAGCTTGTGCTGCTGAGGAAGGGAAAGTGAAGCTCTTTGTATCAGTTCTCACGCAGCCGCGTGAAGACTTGGCTCTTGCAATTGGCGTGGAACAGAGACACCTGGGATCCTCGGCGGTGGTGGGAAACCTGGGTGTGGCCTGCAGGGCGCGGGATGCATCCTCTGAGGAGCCCAGCTCCTGGACCTGGGAGTGGGCGGAAGTCGGGGCCTGGGCGAGGTTGCTTGGGTCCTCAGATCCACAGCGACCCTTGCCCCCTGGGTGCAGGGACCAGGTCATCAGGAAAGTCCACAAGCCCACGTGTAACATGACCTCCTTGTTTGGCGTGGACGGGAGGTGACTCTTCCTCAAGTTCTTTGTGGAGTGTGTGTCTAGAGGTGGGGACAGCCGAGATGCTGTCGGATTGCACATCCAAACCCAGGCAAACTCGGGGGCCCTCCTTGGGACTCCTAACCTCCCTCCCCTGGGTGGATGGCCTTCCGTGTGTTCTGGAACTTTCTATGGTAGAGGACAGGTCGGGGTCGGTCTGATTTTTTACCCTTGGCACTTAGGTCTTTGGGTTCTCTTTGACGGATCCAACATCTCGATAGATATTTTGCTGGGACTTTTTCCTCGAGGATGTCTTTTTGTTGACCATGACTTTTCTGAAGATCTCTTCCTTTTTTTCATTAGTTTGTCGTTTTGGTTTGGCTCAATTTTTCTTCTGAAAAATTGATGATCTTTATGTTGAAGTCTTGGTTTTCCACCCCCCGACCCCACCCCCCTGCTCCTGGCCTCTCTGCTGTCCCCCCACTGCTGGGGAGCTGCTCTGTGTGTCCGCAGCAGCACTGACCGTGTCTCTCTGGCTGTCTTTCCTCCCCTCCGCTCAAACCCTTCTGGCCTCTCAGGTCACCTCTGTTCTTTTGCCGTAGACTCTCTCTCTCCCGCCATGTGTCCTTGGGTGTCTGGGAGCAGGTCTCCCCCTGGACTTTGGGACTGGTGCTGACGTGGGTCGTGTGTACATCGCAAAGCCAGTTTGCTCATTTTACAGCCAGGCCTGTCCAGTGGCCAGGGCACCCAGCATGCTCCGGGCTGCGCCTTCTGTGTGCTCGGCGACATGTGGGCAGCTGTCCCCTGGGCTACAGGGAGATTCAGCGTCTGCAGGGTGGCACTGGCTCCCACTCCTGCCTCTGCTGCCTCCCTGGGTGCTCGTCCTGGCCTGCGGCCTGCCCCTCTCCTGTCTCAGGCCAGAGCAGCACCTCACAGACAGCCGTGGGCACCGTGCCCGGCTGCTGGCCAGGTTCCCTGGCCCCAGTTGCACTCCTTTACTCCCAGAGACCCGGCCGCAGCGAGGTGAGTGGGCAGAACCCTGCTCAGTGTGGAGGTCGGACCTCACTCAGGCCGGGCTCTGCCCCGCTGGCTCCCTGACCTTGGGCGAAGGATGTGGCAGAGGCTCATTTCTCTGAGCCTGGGTTCAGTTGTCCACACAGAACAAAGCATTTTCGTAAGGATTAAAGGGGATGGTGTGGGCTGCTCCTGGACACGTCGGGGACTTAGAAAGCACGTCTCCTGAGAGCCCCCATGGCCAAGTGCTCCTCCGGGGGATTCTCGTGTTTTAGAAGATGAGGGAGGAACGTTCTCAGAGAGGAACGAGGCTCTGAGAGGGCAAGGTGGTGCCCAGGCTGCACCAGAGGGCAAGGTGGCAACCCCAGAGCTCACCCGGGGCTGTCCTGCCTCAGGGCCGGACTCTTAATCACCATGTCACCAAGCATTCCGCTCCAACAGGAGTCACTGCCCCTCCTTCGCAATCACCAGAAAGACAAGGAGCCGGGCAGGGAGGGCGCTGGGGGAGGGAGCCTGCGGTGGTGGAGACGGCAGAGGCCAGCGGGGGCCTCTACAGCCTTCCTGGCTGGCCAGCGTAGCTCCACTGGCCAGAGCCAGGGTGCAGGGTGTGTGCCTTCTAGTTGGAGGGTGCGGGGCTCTAGCTAGCTGGGTCGTGGTTTGACTGTTAGCTTAGTTTCCAAGTCCCCTCCTTGAACTTGACCCTTTGTGGGATGATGGACAGTGGCTAGGACCTGCCCTTTGCAGCCTCCGCTGCTTGTTCTTCAGATGGCTCTGGACAGATCCCTCTGTGGGACGCCTTGGAGGGCACAGGTCACCAAGGGCCTGAGGGAGGCTGGAGGCCCAGATGTCCTTCTCCAGCCCTCTTACACTGTCCCAGGACACCCCAGGCAGACCACAGGCCACAGGGCACTTCTGCCTGCTGGTGTTGCCCCTGCAGAGGCCGAAGTGGCACTTGGTGCCTGAGAGCCCTTCTCTCTGTGGCCGGGTTTCGATCATGATTTCCTCTGTGGTCCTGTCCATTTTCGGGTGGGCTGCGTGCCGGAAGCGTGGCCCGTGGGTTCATTTCAGGGTTGGTGGCAGGCAGGGGACGACGGGGGAGGGAGGAGCGGACTTGTGTGTTTAGTGCACTTGGAAATCCTGTTCAGGAGACTTTGATGTCAGGACGAAGTGATCCTTGCTTTAAAAACCACATGTTATTTTAGGAAAAAGCCTGGTACGGTTTGATAACAGCGATGTTTTTATCTAATCTCAGGTAATAAATAAAGCAAGCTACCTGCGATCCTTTGCCAAAATTCAAATGTCAAATTGATTATGTAAAAGGCAGAGGAAGCCAAGCCTTTCACATGAAGGTTTGTATCTTCTCACGGCCATTTATCACCCGGAGGAAAAGGCTGGCCGCACTGGAAGATCTGATTACGGAGGCCGGGCTCCCCTGGCCTTCAGATCACTAGGCCCCCTCTTCCTCTGTTAGCCTCCGAGTGTGGGCTGCGGGCATTAAGGATGCATTACTGAGAAGGACATTGTTATTGAAAAATAATTTAAGAAGAAATTGGAATTTCCCTCTTTGGAAGGCTGTAAAACAACACAATGTATTTACTTTATCAGGGGGAGGACTAGGCCCCTCTTCTGTAAAGAGGGTTAGGAGTCCATTCAGCACTCACAAAACTTGATTCTACACGAGACCGCAAAGCAAAAGACACCAACCTCTTAACTCAGAAACAGTGCCGGCCGCGATCTAATGTAACACAAGTCTAAAGAAACAAGCAGAAAGGAACAAATATAGGAAAACAAATTAGGTACATGAAACAAAGCTAGGTCAGTTCACGAGACGTATGTCCAAACTCCATGCAGAAATTATTCTGGCTCATTTTAAGCCACTGAGTTTATGATTTTTTTTTTTTTTTTTTTTTTTAGCAGCAACAAGAAACTCATACAGACTGAAGCTTGTGACTCACACTCAACAAAGCTCATGCCCGGCCTTCCTCTGCCCCGTGTCCTCTGTGCCCCACTCTTCCTCTTCTCTTGCACAGTCTGTGTGAATCTGTTCACCTCTCAGGCCCTTAAGCTTTGGTGGAGGCACCAAGTCCTCTGGGCCATTAACCTACGCAGCCTGTTCTCAGGACTTACCTGGGGCCTGATTATCTGTTTACGCGTCTTCTCTCACACTGGGCCATGACCTTGGCCAAAGCAGTGGCTGTTTCTTCTTGGGCCTGGTTTCTGCTGGGTGAGAGCCACTGAGTTCTTTGTTCAGTGAATGAAGCAAAACGGTGGGAGTGAGGATGCGCACATGGCGGTCACCTTAAAGGACGCAGACAGGGAACTTGCAGTGGGTGCTGGTCAAGCTTGAATATTTAAATTAAGAAAAAAAATATTTTTTTAAACTAAACACACTTGGAGTTTACAGAAGTAGATTCTTGACAGGGCAGGACAGGTAAGGACCGAGGACGATTTTATCCTATACCTCAAGTGGAGCTTTCTCCCACGAGACAGCCAACAGAGTGGCAGGAAGCCTCCAGATGTTTAAGGTCTAGAGGAATCCTGTATTTAAAAAAAACCTTCTGAAACACGGGCAAATTAGTGTATTAAATTTGCGCTATTAGGCAAACATGATTTTTCCATCCAAATATTAATGAATGTATTTTACAAATAAACAAGTCTCCCTTTTTAACCAAGCAGCATTTTGGAGACTGGCATTCTGCAGAGCAGTGCTGTGGGGAAAATTCCACAGTCGCCTAGGTTGGGCACTGCAGCGCTCTCCAGCTTCTTAAGATTCCCCGCGCACACACAGGCAGCGTCTGGGGGTGCAGGCAGCAGAGACCTGCTGAGGTTTCCTTAACCCACCATTTATTCCTCAAAGTGGAGAATAAACCCTTTTTAAAAATCATTGCACATTTAATAACATCTCTCTGAGCAGTTTAAAACATGCTGACATAGGCACAAAAGTCCAAAAGAATTTGCTCGTGGACGTATTTGCTCTGTGTGTTCTGAGTCCCGCATCCCATGCCCTGGCAGGAGGTGGGCGCAGTGACTCATTAATATAGCTCGTCTCATTAGTGTAAGAACAAGATGAAGAATGAGAACCATCTCAGTACCCAGTGATGGGTTGGTAAAGTTCAGCCCTCATTCTTAAATAAAGCTTTATAAACCTAATATTACAAATCCTCTTGGAAACCAGAGACCACATGTTTAGCTCCCAGAGAAACAAAACCATTTTCTGATAAAACTGAGAGTGAAGCAAAACCGTCCAATATTATGAATATAATTTTGGAAATTCTGGAACCCAGCAGAAATGGTGCAGCCACTTGGCCCCCGACATTGTCTCCGTGGACGGGACGCTGGTCCCTCACTGATGTCTTCATGATGATGCCTGCTGGCTCTTGTCCACGGTGTTGGGTGATACACATGCCCTTTGGAGGCTAGGGTAGTACTGCACTTGAACCCTGGGTGGTCAACTCTTTCTCATCTCAGTGCTCATCGTATAGGGCAGCATCCAAGGGCCGTGCTCCACAGTCCGGACAGCAGGAAGAGCGATGGGTCCCCTCTTAGAGTACGAGGGCAGGACCTGCCCATGTGGAGTCAGCTCAGGTGGGCTGGAGGAGGAGCTTTTACGGGCTTCCTGCCGAGTGCCCTCCCTGCTCGCCTGTGTGGCCCCCTCGGTGGTCTGTCCTCTGGGAAGCAGAGGGGATCCCAGGCCCCTGGCTTTGCAAGTGCCCTTGATACTGGTGGCATCTGGCCCTGCCGTGGGAGTCGGCCCTGGGTTTATTAGTTCTGCTGTAGCTCGATCCTAATAAAATATTACAGGGTGAACTTATAAAATGTGCCATCGGGACTCTCACAGAGAGGCAGAGTGAGCGCCGTCAGAGGTTTGATGCCAGCCAGCCATCGAGCCAGCCAGCGCCTTGTTCCAAGGACAAGTCCAACAAGCACCGAGTCAGCAAGGAAGCAGGCTGGACCTGCAGATGGAGGCCTCGGGCCAAGGTCTCGTCCTGGGTGTCATCCCTGCGTCTCTGTGGGCAGGATCCCTTGCTGTCCCTGTTCTATGACGTATAGGCTGGAGGGTGGCGTGAAAGGCCGAGGTGACCGGATGTCATGCCGGCTGAGACCCCCCCAGAGTGCTCCTCATCCTCCAGAATCTCCCCGTTTCCCAGAAATGCAGGGCAGTCCTAACGGGTGACGATGCCCTTCCTGCAGGTCCCAGCCGTCCAAAGCAACCACAGGCTTTCACCCGACCTCATCAGGCTCAGCCGCCCTGGGGTCCCCATTCTGCCTCCCGACACTGACCCTTCCAGCCGGCAGCGCTCCACCCTCCTCCCTGGCCCTCTGGGGAAGCCACCTGCAGGAGCTGCTGGAGTTTCCCCAGTGCCCTGAGAGGGAGGAAGGAGGAATGAATGGTCAGGGCTGGGAATGAGCCCCAGGGTCGCAGAGACGGCTGTGGGAGGAGGAGGGTGGGACGCCCCCTGCTGGAGGGACCCCCTCACTGTCTCTGAGTCACAGCCTGTAGTGGCCATTTCCCCTGCGGCAGAGCCACCCAGAGTGTTTTTACTGAAGGAAAAAAAATGTCAGTTTTTCTCTGCTCAAGGGAACTCTGGTTGCTAGGAAACCTAGACCTCAGATTTGAGACTCTTATTTTTTCTTTAACTTTAAATTTTTTTGATTAGCACGTATTAATTATACATGATGGCGGGGTTCGGGTGAGGCTTCAGTATGTGCATAGGGCGTGGGAGTCGTCTTTAGGGACGGCCTGCAGGCGTCCTTGGACATCCATAATTTATTATCAGTGGGACATTAAAAATCTAAAATGCGGGGGCTGCCCATGTCGGCTGTCCCGAGCGTATTTCTAATATGGGATCCTGAGGAGTTCACTTCACCGAGACGGGTTTTTGCAACAGGCCTGTTTGCAAATACGCTCAGTATTAATTCTCCATCAGCTTGCACCCTGACCCGGCTGGTTGGCAAATGGGACGGCGTCTCAACCACTTCCTGTTTATGACTGGCACCTCCTCCTCTCTGGCTCTCACGGTTTGTCACTCACTAAGTCACCCCAGTGTCACCTGAAGAGCTTCTGGAAGCACCTTCTGCTTGCCTCCTCTCCCTGGCAGCCTCAGGGGACGCCCTGGGGTGTCATTTTCGTCTGGACCTGGTAGACGTTGACCATCTTTCCCTCTCGACTTCCTCTCCCCTTTGGCCATCTGTCCGTCTCCTTCTCTGGATCTGACCGTGTCACTATGCTTGGGCACCTGGGTGTTCCCTGGAGCCCAGTGACGAGTGACTTGGACTTCTTATCCTGACATCAGCACCTGGCCCCGTCCAGCTTTCCCGGCTACTTCCAAGCACACCACACAACCTGTCACTGTGCTCAGGAAATGGTCCCCTCTCCATGCTTTGGCTGAAGATGGTCTCCCTGTCTAGGATGCCTGTCCAGCCGGCTTCCCTCCCTCCCTCCCTCCCTCTCTCCTTCTCTCTCTCTCTCTCCTCTCTCGCTCCTTCTTCGCGACACTGGTGAATTTCCGTCGTTGTTTGGAGCCAGCTGACATTTCCCTCCTCGCTGAGAACTTCTTGGCCACGCTCTCGTCTCCGGTCCTGACGTGCTGTGAGAACGCACCTCCTCACAGCTCTCTGAAGACACGTTTCCCTTCTGGACAGCATGCTTTTGGACCGTGATGCATACATATGGCGCACACCTCCCCGTGCGGTGCTGAGCGCTCCAGCTGCTCTGGGCCTGCTGACCGCAGGGTACGGTGATGCTGGCGGCATGGTGGGGCTCACCTTGAACTCATTCCCATTGGCTTCTTGAAAAACCCTGGTGTTGTGCAAGCTTCCCTGCTCTAGGCAGGTGATAGGTGGCTCCTGATGGCGTGTTGACCAACGGCTGTTCTAATCCACAGCCCTGTAAGGACAGGCGATGTGCCGTAACGATCTTTGCAATCCAGCCACCTGATACAGCACGGACCCCACCGATTTTTGTGATGTAGGAATGTTTAAAAGCTGGAATGCCTGTGTATGATCCATCATCTTTATGAGGGAATAAGCCGAGCTCTCGTGCAGCCACAGACAACAGTCACGGGACTGCTGGGCGGTTTGCTGACTGCAGACACGAATGGGCAGTCAAAGGACTAGGGGCTGTGCCAGGAGCTCTGCCACCTGAATCTGGGCAATGTGAGCATCAAAAGGACCAATACTACAGTTGGTAGAAACGTATCAGAAAATAGGCATCCTCCCTTGGTGTCCGTGAGGGACTGGCTGCAGGCCCCCCACCAGGCCAGACCTGCACACGCTCAGTTCCTTAGGTGAGAGGCGAGCTGTTTGTTGGTAGCCTAGGCACACCCACCCCGTGCTTGGTCATCTCTGAATGACTTGTGCCTAAAGCAATGAGCACGCTGTGTAAATGGTTGTTATGATGTGTCATTTAGGAAAGGTGACAGGAGGAGAAGTCCTCATGCTCAGAACAGACGCAAGGTTTTTTTTCTGAGTGTTTTTGGTCTGCAGTGGGCAGAGTCCATGGATGTGGACACTGGGAACAGCTGGAAGGGGGTGTGGAGCACCTAGACGCACACATGCGATTGTTTACATGTGTATTTGCAGGGCCAACATACACACGGATACTTATTTCCTAGTCTCCAACACGGTGGAGAAGAGCTCCTAGGTCACCAGTCCTGACTCTGCAGGTTGGCACAGATGGAACACAAAGCCAGGCTGGGTGGTGGCTCTGGCGCAGAGCGGTGGCTCGGGGGCAGAGCGGTGGCTCAGGGGCAGAGCGGTGGCTCAGGGGCAGAGCGCTCACCTAGCACACGTGAGGCACTGAGTTAGATCCTCAGCACCCAATAAAGATAAAAAATAAAGGTCTTGTGTCCACCTACGACCATGTAAATGCCAGCCAAGTGGGCCAAGTTGATAAGGAAGATGTCTTCATGAAGATGCAGGTGGTACCCGGAAGCAATCATTGAATTTGAGAAATTGCTACTTTGCCACCAAGAGGCGAGTTTTATGTGGAGCAGGGCTCTCCGTGGAAGAAAGTACTGATGAGATGTTGATGGGAGACTACGAGTGGAAATCCAGTCCATTTACTGAGCCTGCTGGTCCTCACCAGGGCTGGGATGTCCAGGCCGGGGCGGGGGGGGTGGTGGTGGTGGCGGGGGGGGGGGGGTTCCTGATGGGAAGCAACCGGAAGCTCACTGCACGAGGTGAGAACTCTCCTTCCAAAGGCAAGGGAACCTCGTTGAGCCTCTGGAGACAGCCCGCGTGAGCGTGGAGCCCCGCTGAGCCACCTCCCGGGGCTCCTGGGACCCTAGGCAGCCTGCAGGACCCCGGTCCCCAGGCCTGATTGCCACGAGCCAGGGGGAGAGCGGCCCAGTCTGGGTTAAGACGAGCACCCATGTTGCTTGTGTCCCAATGTGAACACGGCATGTAAAAAGGACACTTGGGGACAGCCAGGCAGATGGGATCACGGCCACTCTCAGTTGACAATTTCTCATTTTGAGAATCTTCTTTCTTAAATTTATATGATATTTATTTTCTACTTTATTTATAATTTTCGTCATGAGACAGTAAATAATAATCATATAAAAGACGAGACTCTCCATGAGAGAAAAAGGGCTGGTTTTTGTTGAAGGAAACTTGGGGTAGACGCCAGAGTGTCCAATAACAGCCACCCTCACCTGTGTGGTTTTCTGGGACAGCTGTGTTGGCTGGGCCAGCCACTACTCTGGGCTCAAGTAGGGACGTTCAGGAAGACTGTGTGCCACTTTAAACAGAGTTTTTACTCTCAGGCACATGAGTCTTCATGCAGATATTAATTATCCGTGAAACTTATTTAGTCTTCAGAGCTGTCTTGGTTAGAAGTACAGATAGGAATTTTTCTTATCTGCTTCCTTTTGTTATTGAATGCCCTTGAAAGTCATGATACTGAATTCATTTTAAAAGGAACGCTATCTAATTCAGATCAACTCTATGTAATTCAGATGGTCCAACTGAGTTAGGAGTTCAACTATGAAATTATTTGCATTTGAGAAAATACCTAAATTTTACCTTTTGTTAATCTTAATCTAAAAAAAAATGGTTTTCTTTCAATATCTGGCTTGTTGCAAAGGAAGTCATGTTATTTTGGGGTCCATATTTTAATGTTAGGCACAATAGCTAAAGACCAAAAAAAAATTTAAAATAGAAAAGCCTGGACTTGAGGTTTTATTAAAGGAATTGGATGTAAAATATAAGAAGAAAACACTTCACAGTTTATGGTTTATTTTTCAATGGGCTCTAAGTCGGGCAAGACTAGTTCTGCATTTCCTAGTTGAAACAGGCACCTATAATATGTTTACAGAGACCAACCGCGTGAGGACCAGAGGAGGGCCCTGGGGGCAGTGACCATGGCTGGACCCCTCCAGTCACACCTCGGGGGCCTGCACAGCAGCCACTGCCCAGTGTTGCCCCTGAGCAGAGCGCCCCTGAACTTGGGGCTAAGTCGCTCTTGGTGCTGCACGGGGTCTGACGTGGCTTGTTGGGCAGGGGCTCCACCCTTTGTTTCTGATGATGTCACTTGTCAAGGAGACCATTCTGCCATTCAGGACGCCTGGGGCCTGCCTGCCCTTGGGAGGCGTCTTGGTCTTTCCACTGCACACTGGGGCTGGAGCGAGGGCCGCATGGCCTCCTGTTGTCCCCTCACACCGAGGCCTGGTGAGGTCAGAGCTGGCGAGAGCCCTCGTCGCAGTGACTGGGAGATGTGCGGCGTCTCTGCCCCCTGAGCCAGCGCGCTTGGAGAGCAGGGCGTGGGGCCACAGCTGGCTCAGCTGGGCACGGGGTGGAGGTGCCAAGGACCCCTGAGCGGTCCACAGAGGAGAGCTCAGACGGACAGAGGACGCAGCAAATTGCTTGGCCGCCAGGGTTGCTGGAGCCCTGGGGGGACGCTCCTTCCTGTGCAGGGCCCGTCTCCAGCCGGCGTCTGGTTTTAGTAGGAAGTCTGACACCCGAGCCCTCGAGCAGTCAGAAGTTAGTAATTGAAGGCGCAGCTGGTTGTCAGTCCAACCTTGACCCTGTGTGAGAATCCCGGGGGCCCGGAGGCCTTGCTTCTGCTTTCCTTCATCAGATGCGTCCCCACCTCTGAGCGTCCTGCTCCCTAAGTCAGGGAAAGCACGTGAACTAGCCCCGGGCAGCGGGGTCAACAACGCAGGACGAGTGGATGCAGGGATGAGGGCATACGCCCCTTTGCTGGTCACTGTGCCCCCCTCAGCATTCCCGCAGGAGGTGAGGGACGTGGGTCGATGCCATCCGAGGCTGTGGGACAGCTCCCCACAGGTCACGATCGGTGTCTCCACCCGGCCACTCTTGTTCTTGCCGACTGCAGACCAGCCTCTTGCCGCAGCCTGTGCCTTGCGCAGGGGCAGAACCCCAGGGCCCCCAGCTTCAGCGCAAGTGCTTCTGGGCCAGACCCAGGAGGACGGGCTCCAGGCAGAGGCAGCATGGCCCCTCAGTGCCCGCAACCTTGGCTTTGGTAGGGATCGAGGTCTGGGAAAGAAGGAGATCCTGGCTCAGGGCTTTCCTGGGCCAACGATGGATGACAGAGGCTCTGTCCCTGCAGAATCCTGGACTCTTCAGTTTGAAGAGGTGTTGTCAGGCCTTGGTCTCTGTCCCTCTGCCACGCTCTCTTGGGGGCCACCACCACCCCCCGGCACCACCTCCGGCACCAAGGGGCCCCTCTGCAGCACAGCCGGGTTTGTCTTTGGCTCTTTTCTGGGTTAGGGAATTATCTTTTCTGTTCTCAGATGAAATTGGCCATCTTTGGATTCCACCAGCTCATCCTGGTGTGGGCAGTGAGACTGCCTGGAAGCTTCTCTTTCATCTGTCGGCCTTCCAGACGCCGGAGGGCAGTGATCGCAGTCCCTGAGTCTCCGCTGTGGCGCGGGGACAGCTGTGCTGTCTCTCCTCTTCCCTGTTCTGAATGTGCTCTGCCTTATTTCTGTTAAGAACATACAGCTGGTCCTCTGTGTCTGGGTTCCACGTCCACGGATCCAATGCAGGGCAGAGTTCTGTGCTGTGGAACCACGCCTCACGCCCCAAACGTCCTCTCCCTCCTGCACACGCCTCTTCCTCCCGGCCCCACCCAACTCCAACCTGTCTACACCTGGAGCTACAGGGTGGGGTTTCTCCTCCAGCTGTGCACATCGTGGAATGATGCAGCACGTACCCGCGTGTCTGGTTCCTTTCTCAGCCTATTGCGAGATTCCTCGTGTGGTCATGATCCGAAGTCCATTCCTTTTCATTGCTGGGTAGTGTTCCACTTTATGGATATACCACAGCTTATTCATTCACCCGTCGATGGACATTTGTGAGTTTTGGGGCAAGATTTTGACGAATTATAAATAAAATTCCTCTGAACATCCTTGAACACACCTTCTGTAGACACATAAAAATGGCACGGATAGGTTGTATGGTTGGGTGGAGGTGTATTTAACTTTTTAAAGAAATTGCCCAACAGTGTTCCCAAGTGGTGGTCTCATTTTCCGTTCCACCAGTGTGCGAGAGTTCCAGTTGCTTCACGTCCCTGCCAACCCTGCTGTCACCAGCCTTGGATTTTAGCCACACTCCTGGCGTGTGTGGGCACGTAACTGTCAATTTATTCCCATTTCCTGATGGCCAGCGATGTGCCTGCCTTTGTGTGTTGATTAACATAGTATTTCTTCACTTGTGAAGTGCCCTGTTCAGATATTTCATGCTTGATTTCCTACTTAACTGTGTGAGTTTTTAAAATACCTTCAAGATATAAGTTCTCTGTTGGGAAACATATCCCAAGGATTTCTTCTGAGTCTGTGGCTTCTCTTTTCATTTTTTTTTTTTTAACCGTGGCTCTCAAAGGAGCAAATGATTTTATTTTTTGTAGAAATGTCTCATTATTTTCTGTGTGATTCATGCCTGTTGGTGTCCAGTCTAAGTAGGAAGTGTTCCGAAGTCACAAGGATTTCTTCTATTTTTCTAACGTTTCATAGTTTCTAGCTTTTATCTTTAGTTCTGTGATCGATTTGGAGTCTACTCTTAGGTATGGGATGAGCTGAGGGTAGAATGTTCCTTCCTTTCCCGGGTCAATGTTCAGCAGTCCTGGCACTGTTTGTTACAGGTGGACAGCCACACAGACTTGACTTGTTCTACTGATCACTTAGCACCTCTGTACGGTATCAGTGCACGACGTACGTGTGGGTCGTCTTTGACTCTATTCTGTTTGGTTCAAAAAAAAAAAAAAGGCTGTTTGGAGAAAACATGAATTAAATTTAATGCTAAATTCAGGAGAGAAATAAGTTCATTGGTAAGTCTTTCCTTTTTGATTACCCTGTCTTTGAGATAAGTCTTGAAATCAGCTAAAGTGAGTTCTCTAATTTGTTCTTTTTAAGAAACCACCTTGGCTTTTCCTATTTATTGAGTTTCCATATAAACTTAGATTCCATCTTGTTAATGTCGGTGTGAAGGCTGGATGGACTGTTGATAGGAACGGCGTGGAATTTCCCCAGGTCCCTGCTCCTTACTGGTCACAGTTTGGCTGAACTCTGGGTCTGCCAGAGTGTTGTGCCCTGCTGGTGACGGCACAGTGGCCGTGGGCAGTAGCAGAAGGTGGCCCAGGAGCAAGGCCCCAGGGTGTTGGCAGGGCTGCTTCATCCGCGTGGATTTCTTGATCCTCTTGGTCTCAGTTTCTTTACATTTAAAATAGGACACCTTCCTTGGAAGGTTGTAAGAATTGAAGGTAATGTATGTGTGTGTGTGCGTGTGCATGTGGTGTGTGCACGCCTGGTGTGCAAATAGTGAGCATCATGACCACGGGCTGAGCATTGGTGACCCAAAAGTACAAAATCTGAAAGGATCCACAATCCAAATCTTCTTAAGTGACAACATAGTGTCCCTGGGGTGGGGTTCCACACTGTGACGCCGTTTCCTGCACATGATTAAAACTTTTGTATAAAATGGCCTTTAGGCTGCGAATCACAAGTGCAGGTGAGACTTCGGTGAGCAGGTGAGACTTCGGTGAGCAGGTGAGACATCTGTGAGTGTCGACTCTGAAAGTGGAGCCCTTCCCCAGGGCATCTCATTACGAGTCTGCAGATTTTCCAAAATCCGAAAACATTCAAAACCTGAAGCACTTCTTGTCCCAAGCATTCGGGCAGGAAGGTACAACCTGTATGTCCCCTCTCCACTCTCGGACCCTTAGCAGGTTCCTGAAGCAGAATGTGTCCAATGAGGTGACCGCACAGTGGGATTCAGAGCCTAAGGTGACAGTAGCAGGGGTGATAGTGGAGCTGCAGAGGCTCCTCCTCGCTGCCTCCTTGACCTCTTGGCCTGGCCACGGGCCTCCTTCTCCAGGTTGATGATTGGTCCTGGGAACCTGTGGGTTAAATATCAGCCTTCGTGGGTTTTCATTCATTGATTTATTCGTTCACTTATTGGCCACTTACTAAACATGATGTCCATCACCGTGGACTTTGGGAATGTACGCCAGGAGACTCTGACCTGTTTGGAGGTCTCTGGCCAGTGGGGGCCGGAGCCCGGGGCTCGCCTCTCCATTTGGATTTGACTGGAGGTGGGCTCGTGTTCGGGGGGCTTGGGCACCAAGTTTAAACAGCCAGCACTGCACCTCGACTCCGAAGTCCTGTCCCCATTGCTCACCGTTTATCTGAAAGTCCCGGGAGGCGTGAGTGTCCGGTGTTTGTTCTCCTGGGGTCACTTACTCAGCCATCGCCATCTGTGGTAAAATCCAGCCAATAGTCTCCTTCTCCCCGAAAGATCTCCCTCAGGGAACCTGGCGTCCTCTCCTCTTCAGTCCCTGACCGGGGCGTGGCATGGACAGGTGACCTGCCGCCAACTGGGGATCACCCCAGGCCCCACTTGGAGGATCGCTGGCTCTTCCTCCGCCTGCTGTTTCCAGTTCCTGGGGAGACGGCAGGATGGTGCCCCGGGCCCAGCATTCAGCCCAGCGCTCCTAAGACCTGGAATCCTTGGGCAGGTGGGTCACGGCTACAGGAGCTGCTCCCCGGCTCTGGTGGGGCTCTTCACGACAGAGGAAAGAATGTGAGGCACTTTCCCAACTAGCTTGAGTGGACCGGAGAGCAGATGAGTGGCCGCAGGAGAAAGGGGAGGTCAGGGGTGAACGGGGCCATGGGAGAGGCCGTGCAGTGCAGAGAAAGCCTGCTTTGGGGGAGCACTCCTGTCCCTGAGCCCTTTCCCTAAGGGAGAGATGCAGAATGACAGGAATGATGGTGATCGCCTTCTTGTCCTTGATGGCTTCCGCATCCCCTGTCCATGGGACATGTTCCAGTGTAAAGCAGAGGGCGGTAGAATAAGTAGTCACTGCTGTGTGCACCCTGTAGGAACTTACCAGAAAAAGGACAGAAGATCTGGCGGTGGGGACATCAAGTGAAGGGCAGTGTGGCGGAGTGTGTAATGGTGCCCAGCAAGCAAACTCATGGTGACCGCCGGAACCGGGCGGGGGAGAGTGAGCGCCGTCTCTGGGTCTCCTAGTAATATCTGCACATTTGGTTCTGAAACCGTATTGGACAAGACAGATGGGCCCACGTCTAGCCTCATGCAAACATTATAAATAAAACATTTCTTGTAATCCTTGGAATGTTGCTTGGTGCATTTTAAGAGATCTATATTTTAAAACCCTGAGCTGTGGATTCACAAGAAAAAGTAATTTTACTACTGGTGCTAAACATAAATATGAATCCATGTAATTTTCTGCAGCTTGAATAACTTTTTAAAAAATTATTCACCGTCGGCTTCACAAATAATCAACTTTTGCTTCTTTGCCCTGAAGATTATCGACTTTGTGGATTTCAGATTTTCTTTTGTGAATATTTCATCCGAGTCCCTCCTTTCAATTCGTAATCCAAGTTACTGTTTGTTTGCAAAAAAAAAAAAGTCTGTTTGGAGAAAACATGAATTAAATTTAATGCTAACTTCAGGAGAGAAATAAGTTTGAAGGAAAATGTGGCTGTTACAGAGACCCCCCCGCCCCCTACATTCTAAAATCAAGTAGACATAGTGCCTGGCCGCTAGTGTAGGTCCTGTGGACGGAAGAGCAAGCCCCCATCCCTGACCGTTAGTGTAGGTCCTGTGGCCCAGAGAGCAAGCCAGCATCTCGCCTGGCCACTAGTGCAGGTCCTGTGGACGGGAGAGCAAGCCCGCATCTCCCTGGCGGGCGATGTCTGCCTCAGGGTCCTGGCCTCTGCGCTGGCGTGTGCAGAACACTGAGTGGTTCCTGTCTGCGCTGGCAGAGTCCTGTCTCCTAGACCCTGCCCTGGTGGCTTGTGCCAGGAGCCTGGGATGGTGGATGCCACTGCTCCCTGGTCTGACCGTGATGTTTCACGAATATTCCATGAATTCCCACAAAGCCAGCCAACCTGAGCCAGAAGTCCTGACCCAGGCTGCAGGCGGGCCATGGAGTGGACCCCGTGGGTGGTTTTCCAACATCTGTCTCTAAGGGAGGGAAAGACGACCCAGAAGTGCGCAGCCATCCTCCAGGTTCACTGCCCATGGCCACAGGTGTCGGAACGGGAAGGCCCGTCTGTGGACCCTCAGTCCAGCAGAGACCCTCAGTCTCTTCTCTGTTGCATGGTCAGGGCAGCAGCCCTGGCTGCTTGGTGGAATGAACGTGCCGACTGGTGTTGCTTCTTGACAGCGTCACGCTGCAGGTGTCCTCCTATACTCTGATGATCTTCCTCTGCTGGACGCCTGGTGTCCACAGCCTGTCTCCTCACCTTCTTGGTGGTTTCCTGTGGAGACGTTTCCTAGTCCCTGTGGTCAGGGTTGGTTTTGTGCCTGGTGTGGGACAGGGCCCTCATCCGGGGCTCCCCACCATCTACTGCAGAACTGGCCTCTGCCCGCTGCCCGTTCCCGACGCCCTGATCAGTGTGTGTGCTGGGTGTTCCTGGCTCTGGACAGTGCCGTTGGTGTGCAGGTCTGGTTTTTTCCTGCAGTGTCACGTGGAGGGCTGTGGCTGCAGGACACTCTGGATCCTTCCTGCGCCGTTCTTCTCGCTCCAGGCTGCCCTGGCTGCTCGGCCGTTTTGTGCTTCTGTATGAACTTTGGGTTTTGATTTTCTGTACACATTCTGTTGAGGTTTGGTTGGGATTGTGTTGAGTCCCGGGTCAAGTCGGGCAGTGTGGACAGTCTCACTGTAGCCGTCCCTCCTGTCTGTCCGGCTCAGCGCCCGCTGACCTGTCTTCTCCCCGTGTCTTGCAGGTTTCACTGCACGAGGCTTTCAGGTGGGGTGTGCCCGAGCAGTGGACGGGTCAGGTCGAGCGCGTGGCTGCCTACACCAAGCATTCCCTAATTGTGCGCGTCAGCACGGGAGTGGCCCAGCCCTGGTGTCACCAGGTGATGGGAGACTTCCAGCCCGTTGTCGTCTTCCCTACGGGACCACCGCAGTTTGGTCCATTGCTGGCCAGAGTGTGAGTCTGTGGCCCGTGGTGGGCCGTGGCTTCACATCACCAGCCCAGAGTTCAGCCTAGTTGGATCCTCGTGCCCAGGAGCCCTTGGTCCACCTGGCTCCATGATTTTGACCTGGCACCTCCAGCCACTGTTTCAAGGGCAGAATTCTGGGTAGTTCGTGATACGTGCAGCCAGCAGGAGGCAAGCACAGACCAGGCCTGAAGTAGGACGCTTCTGTCTTGTGTGGGAACCTGGGGCACAAGGCCCGACATGGCTCGCTGGTCCACTCAGGCCTCTCTGTGCCTCTCCACCCTCCTCCCTCTTAGGTCACCTTTCCCCTCTTTGTCCTTCCTCCTGTGGTCACAATGTGGCTACTGAAGCTCCAGCATCACCACCTGCTCTGCACAGGGAGGGAGAAGGGGATCGAGATGCCCAGCCGAAAAGCAAACGCTAACTGGCGGAAGCTTCTGCTCCGACGGCTTGGGTTTCACCCGTGGAGAGTTTCACGGTTTCCTGGGTCCCGAGGAGCCCGGAGAGTGGGCTCCCAAGCTCTCCGGGTTCCAGGCCAGGGCTGCGGAAGGTGGCGTTGGGACCGGCCCCACGGGGGCTGCTGCTGTTCCACACGTAGGACTGTCAGTCGGCATCCCTCCTGGGCCTCCGGTCTCAGGCTGAGGGGAGGCCGGAAGTGTGCTCTCCTGCCACTGCGGATGGAAACATCTGGACGTGGTCACCTTGTGCAGCTGCCACGTGTCAGCTGGCGTGGCTTCACTGTGGTCAGAACGCCTGGCGGGGACATCTCCGAGGAGAGGCTGTGCGCCTGGTCCCCCGGAGGCTCAGTCTCCAAGGTCGCAGTCCCTGGCCCATGGACTGCATTGCTCTGAGCCCTGGGTGAGGCAGGACATCATGGCGGAAGGTGGCACCGCGAGGTGGGCGCTCAGCTCCGGGCATCCAGGAAGGGGACCGGGTGACTCTAGCCCCCAAGGGCCCCAGTGCCCGGAGTCCTCCAGCCTCTCCCCACCCAGTAGCCCAATTCAGTTATCAGTCTTTCCAGTGGATTAATCCACGGATGAGATCACGGCTCCATAATCCGGCCACGTCCCCTCTGAACACTGCTGCACTGGGGATCCTGTCCCAATGCACCAGCTTCCAGGGACACCTGGTGTCCACCTCCACAGACCCCGGGGTGCTCTAGCCAAGGAGGACGAGGGACGGGGGCTCCTGGCGCCTGCACCTGGCGCCGTGGAAGACGGTTCCTGGGCCAGGATGACCTGGGGTATAAGGCAGGTGTCCCATGGGGAGGCCTTCAGCGGGTCGGTGCCCACATCTCCACTCCTCCCTGCCCTCCCCCAGCTTTCTGGAACTTTCCTTGGTCTTTTGGATGCAGGGTGTTTTCTTCCCTCTCTCTTCCTAGGGCCGTTTTAGCTTCTCATTTCCTCTGACTGACTCCTTCTTTGGGAAGCACGTTTCAGCTGAAATACCACCTCCTCTGGGCGAGCTTCCAGCTCTCTCTCCCTGGGCACCTCCCTTGGCACCCAGGACTGTCCCATCCTGGCCTTCCACCGGTCCCTCTTGTGATGTTCTGACAGCCCGGCTTCCTTGACCTGTAATCCGCACACCACGCGGTGCAGTGCCGAGGGTGTGCGGTTTAACTGATACTCACAGAGCTGTGCGATCGCAAATGCGTACATTTTATAGGGCTCCACCCTTGGCCACTCACCTCCAAGCCGTCTGTCTGCCCTCGGCAGATGCTTCCCGGCTCCCCAGCCCCAGTGCAGGCCCTGTGAGTCTGCCCGTCTCTGTGGACACACCTGGACATCTCACCCAGTGGGGCTCCACCCCGGGCCAGGCCTTGTACCCATGCTGTCACCACTGTACCCCAGGGTGCTGCAGAGCCTGGCCTGAGGTCGGGGCTCAGAGATAGATATCTGTTGGCACCACCCGCTTTGACCCTGGTCTCCCCTCTGTGCCCAGCACGGCCTCCACGTGGACCTGGGGCTCGTTAAGTGCCCTGTGATTGGAGTGTGAGCCTCGAGCTCCAGACCCCCAGGTCGGGGCAGGGCTGGGGGCAGGGAACCGTGACCTCGAGCTCCCGGAGGCTCGGGTTCGGGTGTGTCCCTGCAGGTTGTGTGCAGCGGTCCCCAGGAGGCTGTGCTGAGGTGGCAGGTCTAAGGCGGGGCCTAGTGCAAGGCCACTGGGTCCTCAGGGTGCCACCCTCTGAGGGGCTTCCTGCAGCTTACAGGACTGGGGGGTTCTTCTGAGAATGGGTTACTGTAAAGCAGGGTCGTCCTGTGCCTGGGCCTTTCTGCAGGGGCTTCCTGCAGCTTACAGGACTGGGGGGTTCTTCTGGGAATGGGTTACTGTAAAGCAGGGTCGTCCTGTGCCTGGGCCTTTCTGCACGTGGCTGTGGCCCTTCCCACCTGTCTGCCAGGTGGTGACTCTTGCCCGGTGCTGGTGCCTTGCTCTTTGGCCATTCTAACCACCTGAATCATGAGCCAAATAAACCTCTTTTCTTTATACATTACCTAGCACCAGGAATTCTGTTATAGCATCAGAAAATGGCCGAAGAGGATTATCTTGAAGTCACATCAGAACTAGTGGTGGCTTCTGAGCCTCCACTGCCCAGAGGGTTCCCACCATGGGAGTCTATCCCTCAAGTGACCAGATGATGACACAAGGGAAGGCTTTGCTCTGGGTGGAGCGCCCGTGTCCAGATGGTGGTGGGCATGTCTTAATGCGTTGAGACTCGTGCCTTGAGTACCGCTAGACTCTCCTTGTAGGTCCCCAGGGCAGGAGCCCTGTGGTCCTGGCTCTCCTCTGTCTTCCAGCTCCGAGATGGGGTGGGTTCCTGACCTCAGGCCTGTGCTGGGATTGGGACCTAACCCTGAAACCATGAATATGTCACCTTCCAGGGCAAAAGGGGTTTTGCCTGTGTGGTTTTGAGATTCTCGGGGACTCTCTGGGTGGCCCTGTGGAATCAGAGGAGCCCTCACGAGGGAGCCAGGGAGTCAGAGAGAAGCCGTGCGGCTGCCTTTGAAGGTCCAGGAAGGGGCTGCGGGCAGCCTCCAGGGCTGGGAGAGCCTCGGGGTGACTCCTGGGGACCCCAAAAGACACCATCCCGGCCAGCATCTGATGTGTGTCCCACGAGACTCATTAGGGCCTCTGAACTTGGAGAGTGTAAGAGGATGGGTTTGAGCGTGTGCGGCCCAGGCTGGTGTTGGTCCTCCACAGCTACCTCCCGAGGTAGGACAGCTGTCCCCAGCACAAAGGGACATTCATTTGCTGGACGCACGGCGAAGCTCTCCTGGTGGGCTCAGGTTGTGTGACATGGAGCTCACGGCGGGGCCTGATGAGTGGCCGCCGATTTCTCCACTGTGCGGAGGCTGGAGTCCAGGTTCATCCCAGAGCCTGGTCTTGGGTCAGCCTCTCTCTGTCCTGCGGTGACGTCCCTGCCTGCAGAGGTCCCGCCTCTGAGTGTGCGGGGGAGTGGGAAAGGCTCTCGGGTCCCTTCTGTCTCTACTTTTGCTGCTGCTCTTTTTAATTTTAAAGAGCTCATTATAATTTTCTATTACTTGTTGTAATGACAAATACCCTTTTAGGGGTCATGCACCATCTTCAAAATGAAATTGAAAGGTTCTGGGCTGGATTTCCCACCTATTTTCTGAGCTGAGCAGTGTGATTTCCTGAGCAGTTCTTTTAGCGTTTGGATACCGTGTTTGGAGTAAAATGCACGATTTGGTGATTATGTAGACAGCATCTCTTAAGACTGATGCTCTGCTTCTCCTCAAGATGCCAGCATCAGACTGTCCCCCCACACGGCTTTTCCTCTGCACCTGGGCGCTCCGGTGTCTCCTGCTCCTCTTGCAAGGACGGCAGCTGTTGTATCAGACCCTCACTCTGTGACCTCCTTTAAACCTGGTGATTTCCTGTGGCCTCATCTCCAGACACAGCCACTTGGGGGATTGGGGCTCCACACCTGAGTTGGAGGGTCCACTTCCGTCTGTGACAGAGGCCCTCGGTGGTCACCTCAGTGCTGTGTGTCCCAGATGCTCAGCGCCCTGCAAATGAGAGCAGCGTGTGGCCTCCGCGATGGAGACCTGGTGTCCTTAACCTGCTCTGTGACCCAGGCTGCTTTGGCGCATTCGAGGACTTCTTAGGAGCTCACCTGGACGATGCTGCGTGGAGAGTGTCTCCCCTGGGCCTGTCGTCACACGTGTGCAGTGAGGACCCTGGGGGTGAGACACAAGTTCCCGGGCGAAGCTGTGCTGGCCAAGCCCTTCACACAGCGCCCTCTGTGTGGTGTGGCTCTCCCGTCCCCTGATGCCCTCCTTCCTAGGAGGCAGCTTGTCCAGCACCCAGACAGGCTTTCCGTCCTAGGGGCTAAAGCTGGCCGTGTATTGCCCGAGCCCAGTGACCTGGGGTGCAGCGTGTGGGCAGAGGACACTCTTGCCTGGTCAGGAGCAGCCCCTCATGGGCCCAGCAACCTCCATCCTAGTGTCCATCCACTCCACGGCCCAAGAACGTGGGCTGCTGATGGCTCATGTTGCCTTGGAAACATGAAATCACGTCTCAAGGGAGCCGGGCACCCTGTGAAAGGGCGTTCTGGACCCCAAAGCCTGGCTCAGCCAGGACCAGCCCCCAGGCCGCCACCAGGCAGAGCGCTGGGAGGCTTCCTTCCCGTGCCGGCTGCCGAGTGCTGTCCCGAGATGGTGGGCACAGAGCCAGGACACTGCAGAGACCTCGGCACCCGAGAGTGTCTCTGTCTGACTTTTAGAAGTCCAGGCCGCGCAGCCGGCTGACCACTCCTGACCACGTCCAGATCCCGCCCCAGGACTCTGCAGAGACCTCGGCACCCGAGAGTGTCTCTGTCTGACTTTTAGAAGTCCAGGCCGCGCAGCCGGCTGACCACTCCTGACCACGTCCAGATCCCGCCCCAGGACTCTGCAGAGACCTCGGCACCCGAGAGTGTCTCTGTCTGACTTTTAGAAGTCCAGGCCGCGCAGCTGGCAGACCGCCCCAGAAGTGCCTGAGGCACAGTGAGACAGGACACTCCCTTGGGAACAGGGGGCATATTTCCAGGTGGGGGACCCCCCGCCAGGTGTGGTGTTCCTGCAATGCTGCCCACTGCAGCCCAGTGGTGTTAGAGACAGACCCTTAAATGTACCCTTCGGCTCGGTAAGGAGAAGGGTCGGTCTTTACGTTCACGGTGGAAGCTGATGCCCAAGGGCCAGTGACTGGATCCCACTGACCTGAGTCCTGCGGGAGTGCTGGGACTCGGGCTCTGGAGGGCGTCCTGGTTTGTACTCCATACGCAGGGACGTAGCTCCAGGCATTGAGAAAACAGCTGTTTGGGGGTTTATTTGTCCAAGTGCCCAGGGACAGTTTGGGGACAAACAGTGCTTTATTTGGAGTTGTTTATTCTTTCTGTGCCTCTCCTCCACGGGGTGACCTCATATAACCTTCCCCGGCGAGGAAGACCTGACTCAGCCTGGATCCAGCCTCGGGGACACTGTCTGTAGCTGGGGGACGCTTCCTGTCAATCTCGGACCTTAAGAAGAACTAGCGAAGGCTCCTATGCTATCGGGGTTCCTCCCTGGCCCTTGGCTGGTTGTGGGGGGCTGAGGCTGGAGGGATTTTCCGGGGTCTCTGCTTGTTGGAGGGTGACTTGTGCTCGCCTTAGCTGGGCAGCACCGCGGGTTTCTGTTCTAGGGTGGCACGTGTGGATTCTGCAGTGTTGTCCAGTGGCTGGGCTGCTGGACGGCTGAGTCGCTGCTCCTGAGGTTCCGGGCAGGTGCCCGGTCACGTCAGATCCTGCTGACGGACGTTGGTGGCTGACACCCCTGGGGGGCGCCTTGCACGAGGCTTTCTTGGACCAGCCGAGGCCGGCTCTCGGGGGCTCCCGTGGGACACCCGGCACCACTGAGGCGGGCAGCAGGTGTGAGGTGGCTTCCTAGAGCCTCAGTCACCTCGGCATGAGCAGAGGACCCTGGGCTCCCGGGGCAGACTCCTGGGGTCCTGCCACAGCTCTGGGGGCGGGATGGACACCTGCTGGGCGGACATGGGTCCTGGGTTCTGGTTGGTTTGCATTCGGGCTCAGAATGCTCCCCGGAGGTTCTGAAATCCATGTGTGGGCACAGGACTCTGCAAGGGGGAGGGCACTGGACAGGACTGTGGCTGTGACACAGCACCGAGGACAGAGCCCTGCATGCGAGGTGTGGGTCTCTTAGGGTTGAGTGATGCCCTAAGGAGGTGGCTTGTTGGAGGTGGGGTCCTTCCAGAGGGAGCCGCGGGAGGTCACTGGTCCAGTGTGAATGGTGTCCTCGTGGGAAAAGGGGCATTTGGAAGAAGACACGCTCGCTGAGAGCGCCAAGTGACGGGGACGTGGGGTCTGCAGTGTGTCTTCCACCAGCAGTACAGAGGCGCCTGGCAGGGGCGGGGAGGGTCCCCTGGCAGCCACAGAGGGCACCAGGTTGCCAACGCCTGGCCACAGAACCCGGCCTGGGACCGTGGGCTCGGCTTCCGTGGGGGACGCTGCCCTGGCAAACGGTGGCAGGATCACAGGGGAGAGGAGCTGGCAGGGTCACCAGGAAGAGGCCAAGGACAGAGGGCAGTGTGGGTCAGGGGATCGTTGTCTGCCTGGTGATGGCACCTGAGCCTGTCACTGAGAAGGCCAGCCTCGTGACATCATGGTCACAGTCATCATCATCAATGACATGGTCATTGTCATTGTTATTGTCAGTGTCAGTGTCACCATTATTATCATTACTGTCACCATCATTGTCACCATTGTCATTGTCACTGTCACCATCATTATTATGTCATCATTGTCACCACCATCATTGCCACTGTCACCATTGCCATTGCCATGATCATCATTATCACCATCACCATCACCATCATGTCATTGTCATTGTCATCACCCTCCCCGTCGCCCTCCCCGACACCCTCCCGTCATCGTGTCATCGTGTCATCGTTGTCATCACAGCTGACATTCACCGAGCCTCTGCCTTGTGCCTGACTCTCACCCTCTGCGTGTGACGTGCCACCCTGCAGTGCAGGGAAGTTGGTGATGTTCCTGTTTTGCAGACGGGACACCGAGGCCCAGGGAGGACCTGTGGACGTGGCCAGGCGGGTGGTCGTGTGAACGCAGCCCCCTGGGCCTCTCCTGCATGCACTGGCTCGTCCCCAGGAGCCTCGCTGTGACTGTGCCCTGCCTAAGGCCTCTGTGTTTCCGGCTCCTTTTCTACCTCGTCCCTGGCCCTGCTGGTGGCTCTCGGGTGGCCTCCCAGCCAGTGGGCAGGCCGTCTGCGGTGTTTTCCGTCACGATTGAGTGCCCGTCACCATGGGGTGCTCTTCTTGCCCACTTGGGGCCCCTGTGGCTCCTTTAGCCCCCTGGTCCAGTCACGGGGTGGGTCCCTGGAGTGCAGGCGGTGTCCCAGGGTCCTGTCCTTCAGCCAACTCGGGCCCTTGGGGCCTAATTAGAGCTTGGGCTGCATCTTGCCCAGGAGGAGAGTCGCTCAGGCCTTGCTGGGCAGACGGAGCTGCCGTCCGTCCGTCTGTCCACCTCCAGGCAGTTCCTGAGGCAGAGGAGGCTTTATGGGGTCCCCCCAGGAAGGGTGACTTTCAGATGTGTGACTGCTGACACTCTTCCCAGGAGGCAGGGCCAGGGCCAGGACTGCGCCGTGGCCGTGGGTCATGCCTGGCCTTGGGCTGCTGTGGCCCATGTCTGCCGTGGTCCATGCGGGGAAGCCCCTGTTCTTGACCTTCCTTCTGGGGAGACTTAGAAAGAGGCTGCCTTCCCCCAGCTGGGGACTAGAGGCCACAGCCTTCATCAAGGCCCTGGATGGGTGACCGTGCAGGGTCCTGGCACCCTCCCCCTGTCCCCAGAAACATGCATGGAGAGAGGTAGAGTCACATTCTGCATGGACCTGTGACTCTGACGCTGCTTCAGACCTGCCTCGCGATCCTGCCACCCTGCGGCCTCCCCATCAGCACTGCAGGGCCCGGCTCGGCCACTCAGGGGCCTCCTGCACTGCCCCTGCTCTCCGTAGCCATCCCCCGAGTTCCACTGTGTGTGGGGGGCAGGGGGCCGACACCTGTGTGAGTGGCTGGGCGTGAGTCACTGGGACACATGCCGCCCAGCAGGGGGTGTAGGCTTCGGAACCCTCAGCTCTGACCCTGCACCAGAGTGACCACGGCCCACCCTCGGGGTGGCTGCAGTCCCTGAGGGGTCCTTCCCTTTGCATTGTCCTTCGACACAGGAGGGGCACACTTTCACCCAGATGTCCTCCTGGTAGGACCGCAGGTGCCCGAACTGCCCGGGCGGTTCGTGGGCAGGAGAGGCCGGGAGGAGCCCGAGCTGGCCACGCCTCCCTGACTCTCCCCCATTCTGGAGGAGTCCTGACAGCAGTAGAGGAGGCTCTTGTCTCTTCCCGAGGGCCCCGGGGGTGGGGGTGGGGGGGACCTGGCTTCCGCGCTCCTCTTAAGGAACGGATCCATGTTGGTCCTCGCAGAAGAGGGACGAGGGGGGGCGCGTACTCAAGCAGCGACAGTCCAGTCTTGAAAGACGAGTCCACTGGAGGACCTCATCTCCCACGGGGGCCACGCCTGAGAGCTGGTAATGAGGGAGGCCGGGGGACAGGCCTGCCAACGGTTCCTTTTGTGGCGTTTTATCAGCATATTGTCACAAAACCAATTTCCACAGTGAGATGGCTTTTCTCCCCCTAAGAAAGTGGCTTTTCACGTCTCTGAATGGGAGGGCAGCACCCGTCGTGGACGTGAGCCACCTCACTTCTCGGCCAGTGCTGAAGCGCACGCCGACGGCCCCGCAGGGCACGGTCTGCCAGGGTCTTCTCCAGGGGAACTGATCGGTGCCCACCCGGGGAAGAGTTTCCGGAGGGATCCGCCGGGCACAGAAGCCTCACGGTGTGGACAGGAGGCCTTCCCTCTGAGGTCCCAGGTCGCAGGAGGAGGGGCCCGTGGTGGAAGGACCGCTGGGGGCAGGCCTGTGGCGCCTGGCGTTGTCTCCTTGGGAGCGTCAGAGGCGTGGCGACGTCCCCAGCCCAGAGACATCCCCAGCTCCCCGCCCAGCAGTCCAGGCACCCACCACTCCGAGAGCCATCTCTGTTTGTCTCCTGGAGGTTCGAGGTGGTCTGTCCTCCCAGGGTACGTGAGTGACACTGTTGAGGGGTGGGATCCCTGGAGGTGTGGCCTTGGGAGGTAACGGGTCCTGGAGGTGCCATCCTCAGAGAGGTGGATGTGGGTTGCTTGAGACTGGATTTGTTCCATGAGAATGGGTTGTTGCAGGGCCTGGCTTGTCCCCTGACCCTTCCGCTCACTGCTCCCTGATGTGCACGAGCTACAAGCCGTGGTGTGCCGTCCAACACGAGGCCCCCAGCCAAGCTGACCAGACGCTCTTGAGCCCCCAGAACTATCAACTAAACTGAGCTCTTTTCTCCACTAAGCTCCCAGCCTCAGGTGTTCTGTCATAGTCACAGGAGCAGACTGAGTGACAGCAGCAAACGGGACCAGCAAGGGGACAACGCACCTGACCTGTCTCTGGTCCGAGGCCACAGCACGTGTTGTCTTGGTTAAAATCATACTGTGCTAAGAGCCACAGCCAATTAATATGATGCATGGCATTTTTGATTGAAAGGTGATGCCAGCTAGCCATTGAGATGATATGATTATGTTAAAAATTACATTCATATGGATACCGGACTCCTGCTGTTCACCTCGGCCTGCTGCGGGACTCCTGGAGAGTTCCCATTGGTTGGGAAAGTGCAGCAGGAGGGAATTCCGGGGGAGAAACTTGCTCTGGGGTTCCAGGAGGAGAGCGCGTGGGTGGATGGGAGATCTCCCCGGATGCGTACGGGGTATTGGCGGCTATTTCAAAAATAAAGTTTGTTCCTGCTCGAGTGGCTCGTGATCTTGTGCCCAGCCAGACTGCGGCAATACTGTATAGGAAACTTCATGTCCTGATTTCTTAAGAAAATAGATTCCTCATGTCACTTATCAAGGTCAGTTTTTGATTGTGCTAATACTCCACCATACAGGGGTAGTGAAGTTGCCATCAGAGTCTTTTCTGTTGTGTTGTTACTACTTTATTTTAAATGATTTAAAACGTCCAGATTTCCTGTTAGTTGACATTTCCCCACCTTTGTTTCATGACTCTTTTTTTCTCCTTTCTCTCTCTCTCTCTCTCTCTCTCTCTCTCCCTCCTATATTGGGAGAGGATTTTTTTCCAACCCCTTATAGTGTAAGCAGCGGGTGTGGCGTCCCCTCTAGAGCGTCTTTTCCACAGGACGCTCTGCCGTACAGCCACAGTACAGCCCCCAGGGTCGGGCACTGTGTCACCACCCTCTTCTCACCCGCTGCACAGTGACGTGCCCTCTGGTCCGCTCAGCCACTGCGGTGTCACTTGTGGCTTCACCCGTGATGCTCTTTGCCTCCCCTGGATCTGAGGTTCCTTGGGCTTTGTGTGGAGCACCCAGCCCCTGGAGCCAGGGCCATTATTTTGTAGCGTGTCCCTCGGTCTGTTTGTCTGCTGTGTCCTCATGGTTCGAGAAAACATGCAGCTTTGGAGGAGTGTCACAGCCGTGACGGCAAGCTGTCCTGTGGCCTCGGACCAGAGACACGTCAGGTGCTTTGTCCCCTTGCTGGTCCCGTTCGCTGCCGTCACTGAGTCAGGTAGAGGCTGCCAGCCTCCGCACTGCGCGAGGCCTTTCCTCCTGGTGTTGGCCTCTGCTCTGCAGTACCGTGAACCAGTGAATGTCTGGCCGCCATGGTGCCCTGGCCCGTCGGCCTGCAGTGCCCAGGATTCCTGCCTGACTCGCGGTCACCCTCTGTGACACCTTCACAGCCCAGGGGCAGTTTCCAAGGTCAGCTTTCCCTGCTGGCCTGCGGGCTGGTCCCTCAGCTGGAGCCCTTTCTGACCCCCTCCTCTGGTCCTCAGTGTCGGTGGGGACCCTCCGTTTCAGGGTTGAGATACACTGTAATCTCCTCGTCTCAGGGTCCACTCTGCAGCTCCTCGGCAGTTCCTGGGTCCTCTCGGTGTCCTGTCACTCAGGATGACGACATCCACACCACTCAGCCGCCGCGGCGTGATCTTTAGCAGCTCGGTCTTCTCTATGCGGCTTAGTGCTTTGGGTTTGCTGGTGGGCAGGGCTGCCTGGAGAGGGCTCGCAAGGTCCATGGCAGGGACACAGCGAGCTCCTGGGAATAGAACCAACCCACAAAGCGGGGACAGTCCCGGGGGCTTACTTGGGTTTGGTTTTTCCTGACTCCACCACCAGGGCGATGCCTGGCCCCTTCTGGTAACTGCTGTGTAGCTGCTGGAGAGACGTTGCCTGCACTGGTCGCCAGGACGTTCACGGGGTGGGGAGTAATCTTCATTGTCGGCAACCTCTGTGTCCATCGGCGGGAGGTGGACATCGTTCTATAGTGGTTGGCTGGAGTCCGTGGCTCGCTCTCTCTGAATGTGTGGCGGATCTGTGCATTTGTGTAGGTACACGTGAGCCACGTGCGGGGCACACAGCGGGTGAGCACTTCGGCATTCAGAGTGAAGGTGTAGCGGTCCCAGGCGGCAGCAAGTCCTGCAGCCATGGTAGTGGTCATCTCTCAGGTGGAAGGAGAGGAGTAGTCATGACAGGACCCACAGGGAGCCACCCTGGGATCGCCCCTCCCTAACGTCATCGCAAGAGACCTGAAGGAATATGGTACCATCATAGATTTGATAAAACTGGGTCAGATAAACATTTATTATGCTACTATTTTCCTTAACTCGAATGTTCAAAATATTTTATGATAAGAAACAGGGTGTTGAGCGTTGTCAGGCAAAATATACCACTGAGGTGTGTCTCCAGCCCAGAAGCCACATTCTGTATGTTGTGTGTGTGTGTGCGCGCGCGTGCGCATGCTGGGGACTGAACCCAGGGGTGCTCAGCCCCTGAGCCACATCCCCAGTCCTTCTTAATATTTTATTGAGAGACGGGGCCTTGCCAACTTCCTTGGGGCCTTGCTGAGCTGCTGAGGCTGGCCTTGAACTTGGAGGCCCTGCCCCAGCCTCCCCATCTGTTGGGGTTACAGGCGCGTGCCACTGCCCCAAGCAGAAATAGAGACTTCTAGAAGCATGGACAGGATGAAAGATCCCAATTCAGGGTGATGGTTATGCCTGGGCGTTGAGGGGAGTGGAGCCGCGGAGCGAGGCGCAGGGCTTCCCTGTGTTCTGATGTCCACTTCTGTCCATCTTTTAATTGAAGCAAAAAGACAAAATATCAGATTTGATACGGTTGACTGAGGGCTCACGGGGCTCACTGTGTCCTTATGACAAATCCCGCTTCCTCTGTATTTACCAAAGGCACAGGAGCAAACCCACGCCTCTGGACGGTCGTGAGTCATGCAGCCACAGCTTGTCACTCGGGAGGCATGGACTGAGACACACCAAGGGCCACCTCGGAGGAGACACCCACCCAGGGTGGCAAGAAGGAGGGGCAAGGGAAGCGGGAGGGAAGGGTGGAGGGCAGGTGCTGAATGTCCCCTAGGCAGGATGTCCCCAAATGGAGTCACTCCCCGGGAGAGGAATGGGGAGGGGACTTGTTTCCTGGCTCTCTCTTTTTCCCTTTCCGATTGGTTAGAATTTGTTCTTGAGGACTCGGTGCCCTGTGCTTCTGGGATGCGCCATGTCGCCCACGTGGCACCGCTGGGGAGGACAGCCGGCCCACTCAGCTCAGGAGTCATGCAGAACAAGGCCCCTGTACTGGCCACAAGCCCTGAGCTCCAGGGCCCTGAAGGAGTCTCATCCGAGCCCCTGTGGCGACAATGGCTATGGCAAAGCCGATGGCTGTGGGCTGGGAGCCTGACACAAACAGGGGGCCCTCTCTTCTGTGTGGAGACGGGGGGAGGAGAGGACTTCTGTCTTGGGTGAGTGAGCAGAGAAGAGGGTGGGACATGGAGCCCTGGACAGTGGCCTCTTTCTTTCCTGCAGGGCAGTGGAGGCCTGCCCTTCCCTTTCCCAAAACACGCATTTCATTTTTTTTGATGGACACATAGCGTGTGTGTTTGTGGGGTGCCGCGTGATGCCTGGTGCTTGTGTCCAGTGTGGACTGAGCGTGTCCAGGCTGTCTGGCCACAGGGTGCCCACGGTGCACAGGCAGAGAGCAGGGATGGAACAAGGGTGGGTGGCTCCCGGTGACCTGAATCAGAAGTTTAGTCACGGGGGCCGATGGACTGGATCAGCGCTGAGGAGCCCAGGTCTTGGGGGTGACGAGGACAGTGAGCACATGAGTTGGCTGGAGAAGTGCGAGGCTGAGGTGCAACTTTCCGATTTCAGAGTGGGACCTGTGCGGTGGGCCAAGGACCAGGGGCCACGTGTGGGGTCCTTGGAGAGGAGCCGTTAGCTGAGGGCCCTGGACATTTTCCTGGGGTGAAGGCAGGGCCCGGGAAGGAGCAGGACTATGGCTACACAGGCCTCGAAGCATCCGTTACTGCCTAACTATCTGCATCTGCACCAGAAATTGACAGACAACACCAGGAGTGAGGAGAAGCAAGAGGGAGGGGTCTTGGCATCTCCCTTCTGGCCAGCCCCCTCTCCCCTGTGGGAAGGGCCGCCTGTCTTTGGGCCCCTCTGCTGGGACATTGCACACCAGTTCTACAGGTCAAGCCACATCCCTGTCCTGTGGGCTCTGCTTTTCCAACTTGTGTCTGTATCTTAGTGATTTTCTTAAACTTTAGAGATATCCACCTGCCTTGAATGCTTGTTTAGAAAGATCTTTTATTGTCTATTTTTGTTTGAATTCCATCTACCTTTGAATTTTCCAGAGTGTAGCTGTGGCCTCATATTTCCCAGTTCCTGATTGACTGTGTAGCCGCTTACTGAGGGATTTTGACTCACTGGGTTGCAACGTGGCCTTCCTCACGTGGCTGGTCTCTGACCCCAGGTCCACAGGGACTGGGTGCCTTGGGTTGCTCTCTGCCTGCCCGCCTGTCGCCTCTCTGCCGGAGAGGTCGGGGACGATGTGTGTGTGCGCACGTGTGTGCATGCATGTGCGTGCTTGTGTATGTGTGTGCGTGCGATTGTGTGTGCGTGTGCATGCGTGTGTGTGCATGTGTATGTGCTTGTGTGTGTGCGTGCGTGTGCATGTGTGTGCCCGCGTGTGTGCGGGAACCCTCGCTCACGCTCCTGGGACTTGCTTAGGGTCAGGTTTCTGGGCAGGATCTCCCTCCTCTGAGCTGCCCTGGGATACGGAGGGCTGGGCTGAGGTCGGCCCACGTGGGCTGATTTTCAGACTCCCTTCCTGAGCTGGAGCCAGTGTGAGGCTTAGAATGCTCTTTTCAAAGGTGCAGACTTATTTTCGATAGAGAACCAGCACTTTAAAACAAAATGAGGGAGCTGGCAATTTGAAGCCAATAAATTGCTTCCCGTGGATAATGGGATATATCTGCAGCCTGCGGTCGAGAGCGTCTCCTTCATCTGCAGCCCTTTATCAATTATCAGGGAGGCAAAATGGACCGGAAATTACGAGGTGGGGAGCAGAGGGAGGCCATGTGTGTGAGCTGGCAGAGGGAGCGGCTGTGGCTGCCCAGGGCTACCCTGGGTCCCCTCTGTGCCTCCTCCTTCTCAAGCCCCACCCCCACATCACTAAGCTTCAGCGGCCGCCCCTTAGGGGCAGCACCCTACGCGCCCATCTGCTTGACAGCACTAGAAATGGGCCGTGTTGACAGGTCCTTGATGTGAGAGGAGGAGGGCAGGCTGGGTGTGTTCAAGCTGAAGGGTGCCCAGGTGAGGTGCAGATCCTTCTCTGGATCAGAACGCGCCTCCTCTGACCCACGCTGGCCGTCCCCTCCTGCCTGTGCCGGAGGAAGTGACAGGTGACTGGGCGAGTGCTGGGCTCCTTCAGGGCCCAGCTGCCCGGCAGTCCTTTGCCCTCCATGGACAGCCAGGGGTCCTCTGGGCCCGTAGTGGGCACTTGAGTTGCTTCCATCTCAGATGCTACCAAGTGGATGAATGAAAGACTCCTCGACATGTGTGACCGTCACTGTCCCCATACCCTGTGGAGGTCACTATGGAACTCCAGCAGCCACTGTGGTGGAAAGACACAGCCCATCCTGTCCCCTTGCTCTTCCATGGCTGAGGTTGACACAGACAGAGGGCGGTGGGCAGAAGCTGTGGGCTGGAGGGCAGAGACCTGCAGGGACCAGCAGTCAAAGGGACGGGCCTGGGACTGCAGAATCAGCAGACTCTCTCTGTCCTCGTGGCCATTCAGGAGACCATGCTGCAGAGGTGGGTGGCGTGTGCCATTCTGACGGCAGTGCGTGGAGGCAGAGGACGGCCCCTGGGAGCAGCCATGTAGGAGCACACTGCTTCAGGGGAGCCCTGGGTGTCGGCGTGGGGGAGCTGGGAGAGGCCAGGTGGCCAGGACAGGATGTGTGCCCCAGCACATGTCCCCACGAGACCCAGCTGTGTCCCCAGTGGTGTCAGAACATGGCTGAAGCCAGGCTCCCCAGAGTGTTGAGCCCTGACTTATCCTGGGTGGGGACATTGGTTTAGGAACTGGGCTGTACCTTAATTAATAGAGAAAGAAGACACCATGGTGACCTGTCCACGAGGTCGCCTGCTGTTTCAGGAGTGTTTGCCCACCCCCCACATCCACACTGCAGTTCTGTGGTGGGGAGGGGTTCCATGCCAATGTGGGCAGGGGGAGCTGCAGCCAAGGGCAGGTGGCAACCCTAAGGGGGCCGCAGGTGAGGAAAGACTGGTCTGTCCAGGCTCGCGGGGTTCCTGCTAATTGACCAATGTCCCCTGGGGAACAGAGAGCAGGAGTCCCTGCACCTCTGAGGCTGGGTTTCCAGACCGGCTCTGCATCCTCCTGCTTGCTCAGAGGTTGCTGGTCTGGGAGTGGCCGTGGAGGAGAGGACAGGAGGACCCAGGTCCAGTCAGGGAGAGAGTCTACACGTGAAACCCAGCCAGCTGAGGTTCAGGGACTGCATGCAGGCCTTTGTGTGACCACGAGACCCAAGGTGGGCCGGAGCCCACCGCAGCTGGCCGGGCCGAGCACCCTCTCCCCTCTGGTCCCTTTGTCTCTGGGCTGTTTCCACTCAGTGTGGGTGCAGATCCAGAGCGGTTTTGTTTTCGCAGATGCCGATCCTTCTCTGATCTCTGGATGTTAACTTCCACGGTGTAGAAGCAAAGCGGTTTAATGAACAATTAGCTGTATTGATTGTGACCACAGTGTTCACAGAAGCTCCCTCTCCTGCCACTTGCAGGCATTCTAGTCCTCGGGGCCTCACTTCCTGTCTGGGCGCTGGCCTCAGTGTCCCCCAGAAGGTGCTTGTAGCTGTTTGGGAAGTGGCTACTCTGGTGAGGAGCCCAGGCTTCCCTTGGCTGCAGGGGAGCTTGCTGGACTCTGGACTCTCCCCTCTGAGGGCCAACCACGTAGTGTGCTCACAGGTCCTGCCTGGAGGGCGGGTGTCCCCACACACTCACCTGGGTTCCCAGCTTGCAGCAGCGGCCATGGGCTTGGGTCTTCCTCAGGGCCAGCCACATCTTGACCACCCTGCAGATCTTTCCCAGGTGTAGGGCAGTGCCCCTACCCTCAGGGGACATGTCCCAAGACCTCCAAAAGACGCCTGCAAGCATGGATAGTACCAAGCCCTGTGCACACTGTTTCTTCCCACCCACATGATATAGTTGAATCCACACACAGGCACTGCAGGAGATCCACACACAGGCAGGAGGTCCACGCACAGGCAGGGGATCCACACAGGCACGGCAGGAGATCCACACATAGGCAGGAGATCCACACACAGGCACTGCAGGAGATCCACACACAGGCAGGAGGTCCACGCACAGGCAGGGGATCCACACAGGCACGGCAGGAGATCCACACAGAGATAGGAGATCCATACACAGGCACTGCGGGAGATCCACACACAGGTACTGCAGGAGATCCACAAACAGGAGGAGATCCACGCACAGGCAGGAGATCCACGCACAGGCAGGGATCCATGCACAGGCAAGGGATCCACGCACAGGAGGAGATCCATGCACAGGAGGAGATCCACGCACAGGCAGGGGATCCACGCACAGGCAGGAGGTCCAAGCACAGGCAGGAGGTCCACACACAGGCAGGGGATCCACGCACAGGAGGAGATCCATGCACAGGCAGGAGATCCAGCAGAGGCAGGAGGTCCACGCACAGAAGGAGATCCACACACAGGCAGGAGATCCACACACAGGCAGGAGATCCACGCACAGGCTGGAGGTCCATGCACAGGCAGGAGGTCCACGCACAGGAGGAGATCCACACACAGGCAAAGCAGGAAATTCACGCACAGGCAGGAGATCCATGCACAGGCAAGAGGTCCACACATAGTCATGAGATCCACACACAGGCATGGCAGGAGGTCCACGCACAGGCAGGAGGTCCACGCACAGGCAGGGGATCCACGCACAGAAGGAGATCCACACACAGGCAGGAGATCCACATATAGGCACAGCAGGAGATCCACGCAAGAGGCACAGCAGGAGATCCACGCACAGGCAGGAGGTCCATGCACAGTCTGGAGGTCCACGCACAGTCAGGGGATCCACGCACAGGCAAGAGGTCCACGCACAGGTGCGGCAGGAACCCACACACAGCAGGAGATCTACACACAGGTAGGAGATCCACACACGAGGCATGGCAGGAAATCCACACACAGACAGGAGATCCACAACTATCACAGAGCAGAGCAGTAACAACAGGGTTCCAGGGTCAAAGTCATTTAAAACTTGTGAATTGTTCATTTCTGGAATTTTCCCCGTGATGCTTCGGACCCTGGTTGACCGTGGGTAACTGAGCCTGTGGATAAGGGGCACTGCTGTAGTCTGAACTGTCCATCTTTCCTTGAAGCTGCTTTTGTAGTTTCTAGACCTTGAACTTCAGCCACTAAAGCCCGAGGGGTAGCTGGGTGACTGGTGTGTCTCCTGTGTGAGGGCCTTCATGCTGAGAAGAGATGGGACCTGGAGGAGAGCGTGAAGGATGCTGCCTTTGAGAGGCGCCGTGTGATATGTGCCTGATGCAGTGACCCATTATCAGGGAATCATCCCAGGGAAATGGATGTCGAAATAGTCGGGTAGCTGTTGAGCGTTGTATTTGGTGTGGTGCTGGTGGAACCAGTCCTCACACATACTGAGCAGGCGCTCTTCCACAGGCCCTCCCTAGCCCACGGTTCACGGACAGCCATCTCCACTTCAGCATTATCGAAAACTGGAAGTGATTCCAGTGCCCCCCACTAGGAGTTTGGAGAAATAGATTTCGCTATAGCCAGTTGGAACTTTGGAATATCAATTGTCTGGAAGATTGAAGTGAAAGTGGAAAACAATACAAAGTGATATCAACAGCGGGAATCCTAATTTGATTAAGATGTAGATCAATAAGTTCAGAATCCGTGCCCTAATATGTTAACGATGGTTATGGCTGACTGGTGAGTTGTAGGTGATTATTTTCTTTGTATGTTTGGGGGGCTTTGTTTTTGGTGTGTGGTGCTGGGGTTGAACCCTGGGCCTCGTGCTTGCTGGACAAGAGCCGTTCCCGGAGCCACATCCCCAGCCATATATTGAGCCACATCCCCAGCCATATGCATATATTTATAAAGAAGCATCAGATAATGCGTAACTTGGAAAACCAAGAAGCCCTGGGCAGATTGTCTGGGAGCTGCTTGCCTTGCAGGGTGCAATGACTCTGTCCTGGCAGAGGGGTCCAGAGCTGCCATGTTAGAGCCTCCTGATGTCCCTGGAGGCCTCCTCTGTCTGCTCCAGCATCGCCTAGAGGGTGGCCCTGAGGGTGTGTCTCCCCAAGGCTCACTCTCATATTCAGGTCCACCCTAACACCTCCCGTCAGCTTGCAGGGACCTTCAGCCTGTCTCTGGGCGGCCATTGTCTGTTTCTGTTCTAATTTGCCTTGTTCTTTTACTGCTGGGGAATTTTCCAGTAGCTTCAACCTACCCAGCGTGCAAAAATCAATCCAGCTTGATCTGTCAGGCGTAGAACCTGGGGACAGATGGACGCTCCACCTCTAAACCCTTAGAAGTGCCAGTAGCTCCCCCGATGTCTAGGCTGCTCCAGCTTTTAGAAATGCTTATTTTCCTTTGCTGGTGTAGTTTTACCACCTAGTAAGTTACTGGAAGTGCTCATCTTTCAGAATGTTCGTAGGGAGGGACCTGGTTTTTCAGACATAGAGGTGTGATCTGGGCCATGAGATCATGGGACAGGCCGGCAGCCTGGGCACCCCTGGCATACACAATAGGGGCCTCCTGTTGCTGCCCACCCTCCTCAAGTCCCCAGCCTGGAAGCCTCTTTCCAGCGCCTCTGCCTCTTGGCTGCTCCCAAGGTCAACTTGACTTGCCCGTTGGCAAGAGGGTGGTTAGCCAAGGTGAGCCTTGGGTACAGGATTTGGGGGATGTACCCTGCCCCATCTTGGTTTTAACCTTAGCTTAAGCATGGCGACTGGTCACAGGTTAATACTGCAGTAGGGATCCCAGGGAGGGACAGCACTGTGGCCAGCCTGTCTCCTGCAGGGTCCTCTGGCAAGGCCCCAGAGCGCCCCCTGTCCCCTCCTGCTCCTTGTCACTGTCCTCTCCAGGCTCTGGAGGCTTCTCCCTCTCTCAGTGTTCTCTGCCTCATTTTCCTCTCCCTCAACTCCAGTGTATCTTGTCCCCTCAGGGGACACTTTAAGTTCTTTAAGCCTCCTAAGATCCTTTGTGGAACAAGATTCCTCTTAAACAAACAGCACAGATGCAGGAAGTGCCTGGGGACAGGTTCCTCCTGCCTGGGGGCAGCCTGCGGCAGAGGCACCAACACAGGGGGCCTCCAACCCCAGGGGACAGGAGCCCAGGAGTTAGTGTCCCCAGGAAAACAGAGCAAGGTCAAAGAAGGGTGTGCAAAGCCACCCTGGCTGCTGGGACTGTGGGCCAGGTGGGAGCTCCGCCCCCTTCCTCGCACTCTTCCCTCCCTGGCCCTCTCCCTGCTGCCTGGTGACTACACCCTTGGCTGCATTTCCCTACTGAAGCAGAGTTACACTGAGCCCTCTGCTCTCTGAGTGTCCTGCACCTTTGCATCCTGGATAACCCTCACATGGCATCTTAGCATCATCTGCCTCTGGACTCTAGCCAAGTGTAACCACCAGCTGCTCGCGGGGAGTGACCACCTGGGTGCCCGTCTTCAGCGTGGCCCTAACCCCTTTCCCTTCCCTCCCCAAAGCCTGCGCTTCTTTCTGAATCCCCAGTTCATGTTACCACTGCTTACCCACCTCAGGAGCCAGAGACTCCAGCGTCTTCTTCAGATCCCCTCCCTTCCAAACCTGGACACCCAGGCCTGCCCAGAGCCCCAGCCACCCCGTCTCTGAAGACCTTCCTTCCTGCAGAGCATAGGGCGAGGACTTAGCTCCAAGCTCAGCCACCTCCCCTGGGACTCCTGTCACCACAGTCTGCACTCTTGGTGTGGAGCTCTTGGTTTAAAAATCTGATCCCCCTGCCCCTGCCCCTCCTCCCCCTCCCCCTCTTCTCTCCCCTCCCCCTCCCCCTCCTACTCTTTTTCTTCTCCCTATTATTATTAAGATCACTGAGGAACCCCTGTGGCCACGGTGCAAATATTTCAGTCTCTGTGGGTCAGAGCGAGTGTCACCTGTGTTCCTGTCTACCTATGTGTGACACAAAGCCTTGGAGAATGGGGTGCAGGTGAGTGAGCGGATCCGCGTTCCAGTGACGTTGTATTCAGAAGGGAAGGTGGTGGGTAGACCTGGGCACAGACACACCTGGGGCACTGGGCAGGCAGCGGGGAGCCCAGAGGCCCCCTGCAGTCCTGCCCTCACCCATGTCTCCAGCCCACATCTGCGGTCCTTGTCTCCAGCCCAGGTCAGCCTTCTTGTTTCTGCGCCCACCTTGGACAGCTTCATGGCCATGCCCTTGTCTGGGCCCTCTCTGCTCACTCCGCCCCTTGGTCTTAAGATTCAGAAGATCCAAGGGTGACCTCCAGCAGCCTTGTGCCCAGTGTCTCTCTCCACTTTGCACAGACGTGTATCATTGCACCTGTCTTCCTCGCTCATGAACATCTGGTCACCTCTCCGTCTCTCCAACCAGGATACTGGGTTCTCGAAGCCTGGGAAGTGCTTCTGTGAGCTTTCTAGCGCAGCATCTGGCCTATGATAATAAGCAAACAGCAGCTTATTAGATGGGTTTTGCGTCTACGGGGTGGAGCTCAGAAAAACTGCTGTTCTTCGTTACTGAGTTGAGGCTGGGAATTAGTGCTGTAAATGTCGGCTGGATGAGTGGTTGTATTAATCATCTTCAAATATTCTTCTTTCTTTGCCTTTCTTAAAGGAGGTGGAAACCTTCCCCGTTTCTCTTGTTGTTGGCTCAGTCCCACCTAATGCACTGTCTCCTGAGTGCAGGCCTTGGGGTTGGTGTCCCGCACCCTGTGGTTTAGTAATTACCCTCCCTGCCTCGCCGAGCTGCAGCCGTGTCCACGTCCACAAGTCCTCCGTGATGTGTGTCTACAGAGCCAGGCATCTGTTAATAGAGCTATTAGTTAACGTGCTCGGAGCCCCCCTTCTTCCTGCAGACACACTTCCGTGGAGAATAATGGGTTTTGCATCTACGGGGTGGAGCTCAGAAAAACTGCTGTTACTGAGTTGAGGCTGGGAATTAGTGCTGTAAGTGTCCGCTGGTTCTTTAAAGCCGAAACGTTGGTCGACTAACATTGACTGGCTGGCGTCTGGACCTCCTCTGATATCTGAAAAATGGGTCTTGCTCTCCAAGGCAGGTGTCCTTGTCATTGTCCCTGCCTGAATCAGCTGTGTCCTTAGGAAGGCTGGCACAGCCGAGGCTGGAGTCTCAGAAGGCAAATAGAATGCGTGGCGGACATGCATGTGTTTTAAGAGAAAAGGGGTAACCAGCAAAATGAGAAGTAACCCCCCTGGGCTCTGGAACAGGACCTTTGCTCTCTGCGGCCTTGCTGGCCTCAGGGTCTTGCACATGGCCCAGGTCCCTGTGGGAAAGCAGACTTTGATTCTGGAAGGTTCCATAAACAGTGACTGGATTCTTCCTTCTGGAGATACATCTTCCCATGTCTCTCCCACACTCTGTACAGGGACAGTCGAGACAGTTGCTGTCCAAGACAGGTCTTCTCTGATTCACGGGTGTCTTGGGGGTGGTGGCAAGAATGTGCTCCTGGTGCCCCTCGTGTTATGTGAGGTCGAGAAGCGAAGTGGAACAGAAGACCCAGAGCACGGCTTGCCCCCCAGGGTCCTCAGCCCCCAGGAGATGAATCCCGTGAACACCTCGCAGCATGGCCAGCCCATTCTGCTCGCAGGATCTGTGGGCCCCTCTTTCCAAGGATGGAAGGTGGCCAGGGCCCGCCGGTGCTGCCAGCCGCGCCTGCAGCCCAGCAGACATCCCGCCTGCCCCACCATCTCCGCTGGTTTTATGGCGTCGTTCTCACACCCTGTTCTGCTATTAAAAATAAAACAAGGCACGAATTCCACGCCTCTCCCAGACTGCAAGACTCATTTCCTTCCAATAAAGCCCCTGGTCGATCTGGGTTTCCCTTACCCAGAAGGGTGGAATCTCCAGGGCGTCCACTCTGGATTTCCAGTTTCTTACCCTGTTTCCCCCTCTGCCTGCTCCCTCTCTACCTGGGGGCCAGCAGCAGATACTCTGTGTACACGGAGGACAGCTGTGACCTACTTACCTGCAGACCACGGGGGAGAGGACCTGGGCGGATAGCTGGCTGCTCTGGCCTTGCTGGGCCCCAGGGCTGGCGGGGCACTTCCTGCAGACTGAGCCAACTGGGAATTCAAGGCCCTGAGGGAACAGGCCCTTCCTAGTGGGCAGTCCCGGAGTGACCCCCCACCCATACCCCATTCTTGCTTGATGGCCCAATCCTGTAGCCCAAGGGAAGATCTGGTGGCAGCCAGGACAGCTCAGTGGGGGACAGGAGGCACAGCTGCTGGCATCCTCATTTCCATTCATGCTTTCACCCCACCCCCAGGCCCTCTGGGGTGTCCAGTGTAAGTTCATGGGAGGGTCTGGGATGTGCAGGGAGACCTTGGGAACAAGACCTTGGGAACAACACCAGCAGGGAACTATCCCGCATGGTGACATCAGCAGCCCAGAGAGTGTAGGAGGGGTGTGGAGATGATGTCCCGGGAGGAGTTGTCCAGAGAAGGAAGGGCAGGGCCCAGCCTGCCGCTGGCCACCCATGACCCTCGCTGTGGGTCATAACTGTCGTTTTCTCCTGTGGCGTGGCCCATCCTGGCCCCAAGGTAAAGCCTTACCATCGAGGCTGGAAGGAGCTCAACCCTTACCCATTCTTCAGATGGGGAGATTGAGGTTGAGGGAAGCTGCCCCGGTCGCTGGGCAGAGCAGGGACCAGCATTCTTGTGGCCCTTTAGGAGACTCTCCTCTGCACACCGCCGTCCTGGGTGTCTGGCTCTGGCCTCGGGCTGCATGAGGCTGTGGGGTCCTGTGTCCTTGAGTGCATGTGCCTGCTTTCCTGAGGACTCCTGGGACTGTGTGGAGGAGACAGGCTGCCCAAGGTCCTCTTGGGCAGGACAGTTGATGGAGGAGGCTGACAGGTGCAGACAGACTTCTCCCTTCAGACTTTGGGCTGCAGGAAATAATTTTATTCTGTCAATGAAAGGAAGGGGTGATGTTTTGACAAGCAGATTAACAGCATCTGTTGGAGAACGGTTTCCTGTCCTTCTTTTGAACACTGTAACAGTGTCCACAGATCCACAGCAGGGAGGGCTGGTAGGACTTAAAGGATCCTTGCAGCCAGCCCGGCTCACTTTACACAGGAGCAGCTGGGGCCTCCGGGTTTGGCTGCAGACTTAATTAGCCACTGGGCCCGGCCAGAAGCCGAGGGTCCCGGCTCCAGGCTGGTCTCTCCCCTGGAGCCCAGGTCTTCACAGAAAGCATTCAGGGAGCTGAATTAGTATTGGTAGTTGATAACACATCGCGCAGTCACCGTGTCTTCAGAAGGGCCATGGGGACGGAGTGAGCCGGAGAGAGGGGGGCTGTCCTGAGCCAAGGTATTCTATGGAGACCTGGCCCTTCACTTGGCCTTGAAGAGTGGATATGATTTTGGCAAAGAAAGAGGGAGGGCAGTCATATCGCGTGGGAGAGCAGGGAGGGATCGCACAGCAGTCTCAAGGGCAGCAGATCTTGTCCCTGGAATCTGTAAATGGTCTCTTGGAAAGAGGTCTCTCAAGACATGGTTAAGTTAAGGATCTGGGATGGGGAGAGTAGCCTGGGGTATTCGGTGGTCCCTGTGTCCGCTGTGCATTGCTGTGACCACAGTACCTGACAGAACGACTGACAGAGGAAATTAGTTTGGGTTCACGGTTTCAGAGGTTCAGTCTGTGGTCAGCTGACTCCAGTGCTCTTGGCCCGAGGTGAGGCAGATCCTCCTGGAGGGAGTGTGTGGTGTAGGGAAGAAGAGAGGGGGAGAGAGAGCAAGGTGCCAGGGACAAGCTGCAAACCCAGGGTGGCCTCCAGACCTGCTTCCCCCAGCCACACCCTCCCTGCTGGAGTTCCTGCCCAGGTCACCATTCAGGTGGAGTAATACCCTGACAGGTCACGGGTCTCACGATGGAAACATTTCACCTCTGAACACTCCTGTGTGGTCTCATGCGAGCTTTTGGAGACACCTCAGATCCAAGCCATTACGGTCCCTAGATGCGCATGTTCCTATAAGAGGGAGGCAGAGGAAGATGGAGGTGACAGTGCAGTGACTGCAAGCCAAGGACTACTGGTGGTCGCTGGAGCTGGAGAGCAGAGAGTGATCTCCCCAGAGCCTCCGCAGAGCCCACCTCGGCCGACACCTCAATTGTGGTCTAGTGTGACTGCTAGGGAACAGACTTCTGTGGTTTTAATTTGTCACTGAAGCCACGGGGTAGTAGTTACAAAGACAAGCCCGAGCCTGTCTGGGGAAGGCTGTCCAGGGGAGGGTATCTGCTGGACAGTCAGCCAGCGGGTTAGGGCCGAGTGTCCGTGTGACCTCAAGAGTGACAGTGAGTTCCCTGTGCCTCTTGCCACCCTGGCTGGGCCAAGCGGGAGAGCCGTGATGACCCGTGGATTGTTTTTATTTCTCTGTGGCACTTAGGACCATGCTCCTCCTGTGACAGCTTGACGTGGCCCAACCGATGTGGGCAGTTGCCACTCCTGGGCTGGCAGGGGGTTCACATCCAGCCTGCGCTAGGTCTGGTGGACCCAGCAGCAATGGAAGACGCACTTGTCTTCTGAGATCTCAGATTCCCCAGGCTGGCCTCGCAGGGCTGCTCTGTGCTGGAAATGCTCGGCCAACCCTGAACCTGCCGCCGTGGATGACGGAGGACGGTGCTGGTGGAATTCAGAGCAGCTCTGGTTGGGGATAAAGGGTCGGGGGGATTGCTGGCTGAGTGCAAGGGCCTTGCTGATATCAGAGTCAAGTTCTCTGCCAGCCCCGGGGGAAAGTGATTAAAGATGCTTTCTGAGCTTTCCTGACACTGTTATTGATCTGAGGTTGTTTATAGCCATAAAACAACTGTAAATTAGCGAGTGAAATAAAAGCAGCAGGGTTCTTAACTCCAGCCTTCCTCAGAGGTCGGAAAGCTTCTGCCTGGCTCCTGAACCAGCAGGGACCTGAAATATGTCTGCAGAGGGAAACTCAATCTCCTTCCTCCTGGGGCTGAGGAATAAGTCTTCTCGGGCTGCTGCAACATGACCCTCTGCATGCTCAGAAGCACCCCGGGTGGCCTGATTGCCGGACCGCAGCCCATTTGTGCCACCCAGGGTTTTAGGAAGCACAGGGCCTCCCTCTTTCTTTCTTCTTTTTCCTCCATTCTCTTTCCTCCCTTTTCTTTCTCCCTCCTTCCCCTCGTTTCCTTTTCCTCTTGGTGCTCTTTATCTGTTGAGGGGTGGCTATGGATCACCCCCAGGGACAGCCATTTCTGGTCCCCCTGCCGTGAACCCCACCGTGTGACCACAGGACTCTTGCTTTTCCTTTCAGAAATCCGAGAGGCCTTCCGAGTGCTGGACCGAGATGGCAACGGCTTCATCTCCAAGCAGGAGCTGGGCATGGCCATGCGCTCCCTGGGGTACATGCCGAGCGAGGTGGAGCTGGCCATCATCATGCAGCGCCTGGACATGGACGGTAAGACCACGGGCAGCTCCCGCTCCTCAGCCGGCCAAGGCTCCCGTGGGGCTTGCAGCTTGCAGCCAGGGACTCAGGGTCCCGTCTGGGCTCCTAGCCGAGGAGTGGGGGCTTGGACGAGGTCATGGCTTCCACCAACCCCAGGGGCCCGGGGCCTGCAGAGGTGGTTCTGGCTGCTGCAGGAGGTGGGAGGATGGAGCCTGGCCATGGCCATTCCACCCCCTTTTCTTTCCCTCTCTGCAAAAACAGCTCTATGGAAAGAGAATTTTCATCCCATGAAATTCGCTCATGTAAAGCACAGGAACCTGTGGCTCTTAGTCAACTCAGGGATTTGTGCAGCTGGTGCTCGGTCAAGTTCAGGACTTTGCTGTCACCCCTGAGAGAAACCCCGCATCTCCTAGCCACGGTCTCCCAAGCTCTCCACCCACAAGCCCAGCGCCCCGAGTCTCTGTCCTGCCTCTGGGTCTGCCGGGGCCAGACCTTCCGTTTGAGTGGGAAACACGGCCGTGGCCGCTGAGCCCGGCTCCTCTCCCCTGGCCCGGGGCTTCCTGGCTCATCCATGGCCAGGCACAGACGCTGCGCTTCCTTTTACAGCCAAAGCATGGTCCATCGTACGGTAATGGAAACCTCATAGTGATGTATGAGTTACATTTAAGGTAATGAAAACAATTGGTAATTAAGTCGCTTATGTACATCTCTCTATAGTTATTTTATAATATTTAATGCTACTGAAACTTATCATTAGTAAGTTGTTAGATATGGGTGTGCCAGGGCTCTACACTATGTTTAAAAATAACTATATACACAAGAAAAATGATTTGGATGTATCCAGTTATGTCTCCATATAAAATTGTGGACCTACTTATGTTTTTGTTTTTCTCTATTCCTATTTCTTAATAACAAACATTTATTGATTTTATGATAGAAAAGTTATTAAAATAAAAGCCACCAGGAAAAAAAAAAAGATTCTTTCTTGCCCTGAAGTTGTGGGACTGGTCCTGAACCAGCCTCCTGGTGGGTACTCCGGCCTCTGCAGAAGGTCCAGGTCGGGGCCCTCTGTTGAGTCAGCTGACACAACCTCGTCCTCCAAAGACCAGCCTGGATCCACACAGAGGGTCCAGAGCGGTGGCCCTTCAGCGCCCTGGGGCAGAGTGTGACCTGTGGGCCAGATGACGGGGACCCAAGGAGAGGGCCAGCGTGTCTCTTGGGGGACCAGATCGGGGCCAAGGTAGAGATGTCAGCTTGGCCTGCAGACTAGCCGAAGAGCATGGCTTCCTCCTGGTTTCTTGCTGGACTAGTGGGGAAGAGACAACGAGGCCTACTGGATGGTGACTGAGTGCAGCCCAGGGCCAACCTGCAGGTGCCCTGTGGCCATTCCTCTTCTGACAAAGCCACAGAGATGCTGTGTCAGGGTGTCCGTCAGTACGCAGGCCCGGCTGGCCCTCCCAGCTTGTCCTCCCGGCTGGCCCTCCCGGCTCTGAGCGATTATGACTCTCTCTCTTTGCAGGCCTGAGTGGCCTTGCTTTGTGCTTTAGAGATGGCTCTGAAGGACTAGAGAGAAGCCCATATTTTATAGTGAAATCTCCCACTGACTTCCATCATCATTTCAGAGATACATCTGCAGAAAAACTTTCCTCCTTAAAACAGTAGAGATCTTAACCTGTGCCTCTGTTTATGGAGCTAAGAAGATTGGGTGCTTTTCATTTTCCTCATCCAATGGGCTACATGCAAATGGAATTGATAAGCAACTTCCGTAACAATGAGCAGGGCTACTGTGGGGGGATCAGTTCTCTGAGATTTAAGGGTCTCCAGCCAAGTCCCTCTTGTTCTTTGTGCTGTATGCAGCACTTGTCCCCCTTCATCCTCTGGGGATGTGTCCCAAGACCCACACGGGTTGCCTGGGACTGTGCATGATACCAACCCTATGAATGCTTGACTTTCCCTCTACATGCATACCCACAATAAAGTTTAGTTCATAAACTAGGTACAGTGAGAGATTAATGCCCTGCTGTGCCGTGAAAGTCCATCTGATAACTAAGATGTCCCCCAAGTGATGGGAGGGTAGCATATACACTGTGGATACCTTGGACCAAAGGGCAATTCATGTCCTGGGCAAGGCAGATGGGATAGTGTGAGGTGTTATCCCACTACTCAGAATAGTACAGTTTAAAACTTATGCATTTTTTATTTCTTTAATTTTCCATTTATATTATTTGACCCTGGTTGGACTTAGGTACCTGAAAATATAGAAAGTATAGTTTTTTATAGGATTTGCAATGATGAAGAGATTCCCTGTGAGCTGGACCCCATGGGACCTCCTGTGATGCCTGTCTTAGGAACTTCTCAGGTCACAGGCTCAGGCTCTGTCTGGGATGCCATCTGAGAGATTTCAAGTTTCACCAATTTATCAATAATGCTGAAGGCAGAACTTGCAAGCCTCGTAGAGAATTTCTGTTAAAATCCCAAGTCTTCTGCTGTTTCACGGTGACCCAAAGCTCATTTATTTATTTTTAAAGCACAGCTTCCTCCACGTTTTGTTTTGGTGCCTACGAGAGACTTAGTACCGAATTATGAAAATCATGCAGGATTAGGAAGCAGGAGCTGCTGGCGGCTCATTGGTGCATGTGGAAGCGGAGTCCGCTGAACGTGGCGGCTGAGGCGTCGTGCTGCTGCGTAACGCTTGAGTGTTCTGTGAGCGATGCCTGCAAGGGGCACTTCTGGGAGCCTGGCACTGGTGTGAAGGGACGGACTGTTTCACAATGTCCTTCTCAAAAGGACACTTTTGAGTTGTTCTGTTTAAAAATATATATATTAGAATCTACTTATGTCCTCCCTCTCCCTCCTGTAACTGGGGTCCTGTGCAGAGCCCTGGTCCTGCCTATCAAGTTTCTTTCGGGGATGGAACATATGGAATGAATGGCAGATATTTTTATGGGAATAATGCCAAAAAAAGAAAGAGAAGAAAAGAAAGGGTGAGAGGAAGAAGGAGGAAAGCCGTGTTTGGGGGGCAGGACTCAGGATTCTTAGTGTGAGATGACCCCGCCCCCAACCACAGACCCCACCATCCGGGACGGCAGGGGAGGTGGCCCCGTGCCTCCCTCCATCCCAGCTGGCCCTGATTAGGGCAGGTCTGGCCCACACACCAGCCTTCTCTTTCTGGCGTCCATACGGCTTGGCGGACGGTGAGGTCATACCTTGGGCGCGAGGCCCAGCTGAAATCAGCCTGAGTCTGCGTGCGCCCGCCAGGTCTACACAGGAGGTTTTCATTAGGTGGCTCCTGGGGAGCGGGTGCCGTGCTGGCTGCACACGGAACGGCTGCTCCTTGGACGAAGAGCTCGCCTGGGTCTCCCAGACAGGCTGGGCCAGACGGTTCCCGAGGCTCCTGTGGAAGGAGGCCGGGGTCTGGGATTGCCTCCTCCTGGCCTGCAGCCAGGTTGCCCTCAACGGTGGGCCGGAGTGTGTGTGTGTGTGTGTGTGTGTGTGTGCGCGCGCGTGCGTGCACACTCACGTGAATGACGTGGGTGTTATGGGAAGAGTCACTCAGGGTCAAATATGCAGAAACCCCAAACCCGAAAGATGGCTGGACCTGCCTGGCGCCCAGGCATCCCTTGGCCCAGTACTGCAGAAGTTCTTTCTTGGGACTTGGGATTCTGTGCTTCCTGGTGCTGCCTGCTCCGGTCATCTTCCATCAGGACCAGGAGTCGCCTTTCCCGAAGGCTTTTCCCAGGGTCTCCCAACAGGGCTGGAAGCCCCAGCCCTTCTCCTCCAGGCAGGAGGTGAAGTACTGGGGCTTCCTCTGTGTGTCAGGACCCGGCGTCTCACCCACGCACCCTGATAGTCGTCCAGTGCCACCTTGGCAGAACTGGAAAACGGTTGCTCAGAACATGATCTCTGATTCTTTGGTAGAAGCGGGTTGAGCACTGAGCCTGGGGGCACTGTGGGCATCGCGACTGCCCCTCCTCTCCCCTCAGCTCCACGTCCCCAAGCTGCTGCTGGGCCCCAGCCTCCTGCGTCGTTCTCTGGGGAGCGGAGCTTGCTGCTTGCTCAGGGATTTTGATGACAGCACTCCTCATCACCTGGGATGAGTCCAGCTAGCCTGTGACCCAGGAGACCTCTCCCCCCGCCCCCGGGCCTTTGCACCCATCACCCTCGCATTCCCTGGTGCAGTCCTCTCCTTGCGAGCAGCTCTCTCTCTCCTGCACCCAGTGACCCAGGTGCCTCTTGGAACAGGTGTAGGCCTGGCCCTCCTCCCTGACTTGCCTCCCACTCCTCAGAGGATCCACAGTCATTCAGCCCTCGATGGCGGCATTTTGAAATTTGTTCTCATCTCTCAACACATTTGAAGGTTTTTTTTTAGGTTCTCCACCACCTCGTGGTGAATCTGACTCAGTTCCCGTCAGGCGAGGTGGATTTTTCTGGGGTCCACCTGCCTGTGGTTGTCAGGTTCAGTTTGGGTTCGTTTTGAGACAAACCATGGAGCTGATTTGGGTGAGAGTCAGGGCTGGGCAGAGGGAAAGATGGCTGGAGCCTATGGTCGCCCTTCAGTGGCCCGCTCACCTTTGCTAATGAGTGTCCACATAACTTCCTGTCTTCCTTTGTGACCTCCTGGAAGATGGCGGTAGGTGCTGACACCCAGTCCTGGTTGCAGCGTGTCGAGGAGGGTGTTCCGGGGCTTGCCCTGGAGCTGTGTGGTGTGGCTCAAGCATGTCCCAAGGTCACGTGTTGAAGCTTCATCTGAAAATCCAGGTGTGGACGGTCTGTACTGGCGGGACCCTTGGGATGACTGGGTCACCAGAGCACTGCCCTCCAGGGGATGCAGCGAGTATTTGGGCAGTTGGCAGCACTTCTGTTGGAGCAGGGACCTCTTGGGGGGGGGGGGCGCTTCCCCTGCCTCCACGTGTGACACCCTCCTCCATGCTTACTGCACCAAGACCTGACCAGATGCTGAGCAGATCCTGCACCTGCTGCTGGGCTCCCAGCCTCTGGACCCCGAGCCATGTAAATTAAACCCTCTTCTTCCTGAATTACCCAGTCCGTGCCATTCAGATCGACGATCTGGTTATAAGACGGGGTGTGCTCTTCCTGCCCATGGTGGCTCCACGTAGGGCCACCAAGGCGAGGTTGTGACCCTTGGTCTGAAGAGAGATCCCAGCTCTTGAGTGCACATTGGATTCACCTGGGGTGAGGTTTTGATGCACTTCTTAAAAATCATAACATTTCACTCTGGAAAAGTTTAACAAAATAATGCATGGGAATACCTGTCATCGCATAGCCTGCTCACTACTGAGTGTCACCATTGAAAAGATCATTACTGAGATGATTGGTGAAAAATGGGGCTCACTTTGCGTTAACTTTGGAGAGAAATGAAGTAGATTTCATGTACCAGTCAGTAATCCTGTCTTCTCTTCCCCTTGCATATTGCCTGCTTTCTTCCCAGATCTGTTTCAGTGAGGATAGGCTAAGTCATGCTGTAGTAATAAATAGCACCCTCAAACATCATTGGCTTCAAACCACAAACTCAGTCTTGTTTAAGAGCCTCTTAAACAGAGTAATTCACATGAGCAAGACAGTTCATGAAGAGGACCAAGGCCACAATCATCATGGGAGATTTTATGACCTCCTTTCAGATGGACCAAGTAGACAAAGCCAAGGGAAAGGACCTGAGTGGTACTGGTCACGTGTGTGTGAGAGCGTGTGAGTGCCATGTGGATTTTGAACCCTTAAAAGAGAATAGCCTCCTTTTTCAGCAGTTCTGGGATGTGCACATAAACATGCCTGTACACTAGGCACAAGGGCGAGGACCTAATTACATGCCAAAGGACAAAGCATCTGGGTGCCTTGTTTAACTCCAGTGCAGTAAGTGCAGTAACCAGACGCTGACAACCAGGGTCGGATCCAGAACCTCACCCACCGGAAACTTCCAAAGTCACACACACTAAAGCCTTTCAGCGTCCAGCACAGTCCACGTGCTACGTCTTTGGAAAAGAAGCAAAACACGGACGTCGGCAGCACATGAACTAGGTAGGAAAGGTGGGCATGGGAGCCTCTTAAACAGAGTAGTTCACACAGTTTCATGTCAATGCCTTTGAGTTTCTACATGAAATGGGGATTTTTCTAGGAAAAAAAATGTAAAATTTGAATTTGGTTCAAGCTGCAGCAAGTTATCAAGATTAGAAGTCGCGTGCATGAAGCTGCTGGCCAAAGACAGCTGAGGGGCGCTTCACTTGGCCCGCAGGCCGCTCCATAACGCAGAGACAGCGCACGTTGAGATCTGTTTCTCTCTCCTCCTCAAGTCCTGGAAGGTTGGGCGAGATGAGAGCGGCTTCCTCGCGTGGTGACTTGGTGGCAGGGCGGACGTGCCGGAGTCTCCTCTACTCTCTGTCGCCTCACCTGCCGGATCCCTGTGCTGGTCCTGCCCGTCCTCCAGGGGCTTCAGAGCTGGGCCCCGGCTCAGGTGACAGCGATAAGGACATCGTTTACTGTGTTTGCTTCCTTCATTTCCTTCCATCGTAGGGAATTGACGTTTTCGTGTTTGCTTCATTTTTTTTTTCCTGTCTTGTGGACATGGTGCCATCTCCAGCCACTTCAGCAGACTATTTTGTTTAATTTTAATTCTCCCTTATCTAATAGTTAAGGCATCTAGATCTGGACTTTGCCTCTGAGCAGACCTTCAGGATTATCCCCAGATTCTGATGGTCCTGATTGTCTGCACGTCCTCTTTTGAGTGTCCTGTTGGGCCCTCTGCTCCTTCACCAGCCGCTCAGGAGAGCATGATTTCTGAGATACCGGGTTTTTCAATTCCTATTATGCCTTTCGGTTTTCTGTCTTAATTGTATTGTTCAAAACAAACACGACATGCTACCTGCTGAGATTTTCTTTGCAACCAAGAGGGAGGTGCATTTCTGTGGAGGTATTGCTTCTGGGCTCTGCGTCCTAGCGGCCAAGGTCGAGTCCCTTGTCCCCGAGGCCCTGGGTGAGCCCAGTTGACTGAGGTGAGGTGCAGGCTGTGCTGGCCTCTTCCAGGGCTGCAGGCTCTTCTTCAGTGTTTTAGCCTCCAGAGCCCTGGCCCCCTGACAGCGGTGCTCTGGCGCCCTGTGTTGGGAGGCTGACCCTGGTGCCATTGGCATGATGTTTGTGGTCCCTGGGGCCTCTGCAGCTACTCCGGGGCTCCCCCTCCCCGGAGCACAGCGCACTGCACCCACCCTTGCCTGTGACTTTAAATCGTGTGCCTGAGCCCACTGGGCTTCAGGTGGAGCCAGCAGTTCAGAGCCTCTTCACAGGGAAGCTCACTGGCCCCTGGGTGGGTGCAGACTCCAGGTCACGCCGCCTTCATGCTTCTCTTTTGTTTTGTGCTGCTTGTATGATGGGTTTTCTGCCCTATTCCGGGCACTTGAGATAACCAGGTTCTAAATGGAAGGGTCATTGTGGCTCAGAGCTGGGGTTTCCGTGGTGAGTGGTCGGCCTCCTTGCTTAGGCCCCTTGGCGTGGAAGTTCGTGGAGGACAGAGCCCTGCACCCTGTGGCCAAGGCGCGAGGGAGGGAGGTGGAGTGGGAGGGAGGGAGGTGGGGCCCGAGTCCCTTCCAGGGCCCCCGCAGCTGATGGCCTCCCACTAGGTCCCTCCTTCCCAATCATGCCACACTGGGGACCCAGCCTTGAACACGTGGCCCTTTGGGGACCTTCCAGATCCCACCACGACCCTGGTTCCCGTTGCTCTCAGATTGTCCTCCTCCTTTGACGGAGGAGCTGCTTTGTTCTCCCTATGACCCTCCCGGTTGTGCACAAGTTGAGTATCTCACTTCCACTCTCTAAAGTGACGCCTGCGGAGTTTCCATGAACTTTCCTCTGACAGCCAACCTCAGTTGCAAATTAATACCGACCTTCACGCAAGAGAGGGGCTTCAGTGTTCCTTGCTGATTTTAATATGTGGTTGCTATAAATATGCTCCCTTCTCTCTCTCTCTCTTTCTCTTTAACAATTTGTATTATTTTCAGTTTTAAGGATATTATCAGCTCTGTGATCATGTTTAAAATACTTATTTTGCCTGTATGTTTAAGGGTCTTCGATGCTTACCCCCAGCCCTACCTAACTCATTTTCTGTAGCTTTTTAATCAATATACATGTTTCTGGCTTATATTTTCTAAACTTTCGTTGTTACTTTTCCATTCAGGACGGTGCCTTTCTCAGTGGCCACTCTGAGAAAGTCCTTCTCAACACTCCACATGGACGACTCTATGCCAGGCGGGCTGCGCTCTTCCCCTTCCAGGCGTCCCTGAAGGTGGCCCATTGTTCTGGTTGTCAACAAGCAGGGGAGCTCACCACAGTGTGATTTTTATTCCCGTGAATGATGTGACCCTTTGGGGGCGTGATGGCCACCAGGAGGTCTGAGGTCCCTGGTCTGTTCTGTGGGCTGCTGGAGCTGGTTCGGTTGGCTGGTGCTGGGCTCCTTGCACTGGGATGCCCTCTCCCCGGCTCTGCTGAGCTGGCCTCCTGGAGGACGACTCTTCCTTCTTACCCGCAGGGGATCCTGCGTCCAGGCCCTGCCTTTCCCCCCTGGCTGCCCTTTTCCCTCTTTCTGTCGTCCTTCTCCACCTCCACTTGTATTTTCTCTCCCCACTTTGAGGCTTCCTAGGGAGCAGGCTGCAGTCGCTGTTTTCTTTCTGTGGCAGTGTCTCTGGACCCTGGGGCTGTGCTCATGGTTGATGTGACGTGGTCTCAAGCTCTGGACAGAGACTGGGAGCTTCGCAGACTCCTTTGGTAGCTTGGTGCAGAGACGGACAGTTCCCGTGTCCTCAGACAGCAGGTGGTGGCTTTGCAGCAGAAGTTCTTCTCACAGGGAATTTCCTCCTGGAGGCAGATCCAGGTGTCTGGTGCTGGCTCGAGGTCAGGTGAGACCAGGTCCCAGCAGAGAGGGAGGCAGGACTCGTCAGAGCCCCTCTGGTCCAGGAGCCAGTGGGTGGGTGAGGTCAGCAGGTGACAGTTCAGCAGCCTGGAGATCATGAGGCGGGAGGGGAGGGGTCTGTTATCACCCTGTGTGCCTGGGCCACACGCAAAGTGCTCCCTGAAGTCTCTGGGCCTGTGCTCTTTTTTTTTTTTTTTTTTAATTTCTATCCTATTTTAGTGAGCAGAGCTTTTAGATAAGAATTCTATGATAAGGATCATTTCAGACATTTCTTTTTGTTTCTGAGTTTCATAGAAACGGCCCCAGAGTTTGCATTTAAACTTGCATAAATAGCATCGATTGTTATTTGAATAGGTTATTGTGTATTATGGTGAAGTAGTATTCTATTCTTGGTTTACCTTTTTTACTTCTAAATCAGTTGAGACTATTGAGTAATTTTTCAGCACTTCCTAAGATAGTCGTGTGGTTTTTATTATTGTGCCCCTTGATGATATGTATTATTTCATTGGATTTATTCAAATTAAAAAAAAAAAAAAAGAGGAAAAGACCTCTCTCCGGCAGGGATGCTTGCTCTGTGGTCAAGATGAGCCTCTCTGAAGTGCCATTGTGTCTGAGTGGCTATTGTGGTAGGTGGGGGTTTGCAGAAATTTCCATAGAAACAATCCATCCATGGCTTTTTCTTTGCATTTGAAGGTTTCTCCTACCCAGAGTGCGCTGGGTTTATGGGGCACTTGGACTCTTCCACCTTTTACATGCTGGGAGAGGTTATGTAATCATCATTTAAAAATAATTTGAACACAAATGCCTGTGGAATCATGCACACCTGAGGGGCCCTGGGGTGGCCTCGGGCACACTGTTCACGCCATCTGCTAACCTCTGTGCGCGAGGCCAGTGGTCGCTGTGTCCCGGGAACCACGCGCTGCTCCTAGGTGCCCAACGTCCTCACGTAGGTACAGACCTTTTATCTTCATACTTAAATGTCCTTTAATTCTGTCACCTGTCCTCTTCAGGATTCCTATTTTGTATATTTTTGTCTCTTCTTAATCTGATTTCCAGCTGTTTTTCCTTATTAAAGATATTTTTACTAAGAGAATTATGTCAACTGTCTTGATTTTCAGTAGTATCAGTTCAGGTTTTAGAGGGAAGGATTTTTGCCTTGTGGATTTTATTCTGCTTTTTTTTTTTTTTTTAAATTAGTCATGTATTTCCAATATTCTTTCTAGATTCTTTTTTATCTCAGCTGTTTATCCCTGGTTTTTAATTTTTAATTGCGATATAATGCTAGTACCTTAAAATGTACAATTCTCCCAGGTTCTGGTTGATGAGTTTGACAATTAAATACAGCATTGTAACTCATACCTCAAAATAAAACATAGAACGTTTATGTCACGGAAACTGCTCCCCGACAGGGATTCTCCCCACGCCGAGGCTTACACGCACGATTCTTGAGGGCATCTTCTGATCAGCAGGCATTGGAGCTTTGATGGAATCACTCTGTGGCTTTTCTCCTTCTGCATCCAGAGCTTTTGGATTCCCGTCAAAACGTACCTTCGCCCACCTCCGTCCTGTGGAATATTTTGCCAGGTGCTCTTCTAGGAGATAGGCGGTTCTGGCTTTTGACGTAGTCAGTGATCGTTTGAAGCCGACTTTCGTGGGTTCTTGTGACCCTGGTGGGCAGGTTGGCCCCCACACGTCTTCAGCTACTCTGAACACAGTCTGATGGAAGAGTTTTTCCCTCGTCGAATTGACTCAGAACCTTGGATGGGACGCAGAGTTTCTGGATCCTCGTTTGAGTCTCTTCCCATGGGGGACGGTCTGTTTGCACGGCAGCACCATTGTCTCCTGATGGGAACAGGCTTTCTAGGCTAAGGCCTGAGATCAGGCAGCACCAGGTGTCTTTTTAACAATCCTTGCAGTTGCTCTGGATCCTTTGTGTTTCCATATAGATTCAAAGTCAGCCTGAGAATCTCATCAGTGAAACCCTCTGGAGGTTCATTCAGTCTGTGTGGATTTTACAGAATGGGCGTGTCCAGTAGTAAACCTTCCAGTCTGTTAAAGGCACGGCCTCCTCTTTTCTCAGCCATCTTCTCTTGGCCACGCCTTGGATTTTCAATCACTGCTGCTCTGCATACCTAGACTTCTTAGGAACTTGATGGCTTTTGTGACATCCTAATTTTTTTGTTGTTGTTGTTTTAAGACTTCCCCTTCAGGTTCTTTGTATTGCTATGTAGACACACAGTTGCCTTTTAAATTGCTCTGTGTTTCTGGCCTCGCTGTTCAGCAGCGTCTAACAGCCTCCCCTGGGCGCTCCATGCATTCAAAGATGTCTGTAAATAAGATTCAACATTCTTCCTACTTTTTTTTTTTTTTTATCTTTTGGTGTTTTATTATCACACCTGCAGCCGGGGTTGGTTGGATTGATGAGAGGACACAGTTTCATTTCTGTGTCGAGGGAAACAACCATTTGGTATGAAGCTGTCACATTCTGCTTCTGTCTCTCTCAGAGGACGTCCCCACTCTCCCTGGTCCTGAGGGTTTCTGTCTTGAGCAAGTGCTGAGATTTGTCAGGTGCTTTGCATTTCCTGCAGCGATCACGTTTTCCCATATCTTCTGTTAAAATGGTGACTTATGCTGATGGATGCTCAGTGTTAGGCCGGCCCTTCGCTCCCCACCACCCCGTGCCCAGTGAGGGTGGGCTTCCTTTTCAGATATGACAAGGACTTGCCACCGGTGTTCAAGAGGCACGCTGGTCCATAGTTTTTCTCCTGGTGCCCTTTCCAGTTCACGGTGGCCCCACCCAGTGAGCTGAGAGGGGCTGCTTCTCCTGCAGGTCTGGAGAGCTCAGGGCTGCACTTTCCCTCACTGCAGTGGGTTTCCTTCTTTGTTCCTATGTTTACTTCAAGCCATCCAGACTGGAATTGTCTTGTTAGAAGGATTCTTTTTCCCTAGGATTATATCATAAAATTTTTGAATCATGCAAGAAATGTTGACTGGATTATACGGCGAACACGCAGCTACTCTTCATATTGATTTTGTAATGCTGAGTTGAACATCACAAAATCAATATGAAGGGTATTGGGGTCCCAGTGGCTCGGGAGGCTGAGGCAGGAGGAGTGCCAGTTCAAAGCCAGCCTCAGCCACTTAACGAGGCCCTGTCTCAAGATAAAAATATTAGAAAATGACTGCAGATGTGACCCAGTGGTGAAGAACCCGGGTTCAATACCCAGTACCACAAAAATGATAATGAAAATAATTTTAGATAAACATCTATTGCCGTGTACTAAACCTCCCTGTTGTAGTATAAACCTCGCAATTTAGTGTAATTATCTCTGCTTTGAACCATGGTTAGTGTTTTAAAACAGTTCAGAAGCACTTACATATTTGTTGTCATTTATTAGATGATAAGAAGAGTGGGATTTTGTATTTCTGTCCACGCACGCGGCCTTCTCCCAGGACACACCACACCAACCAACCGGAAATCCCTCCTCCGGAAATCCCTCCTCCCGCACTTCCCCAGCCAATGGGAACTCTCCGGAATCCCCAGGAGAACTCCAAAGTAGCAGGCTGAGGGGGACAGCAGGGGTCTAATATACAATTGAATACACAGCTTAACATAACCATTATCATCTCAATGGCTTGCTGGCCTCATTTCCACTCCATTCTGGCAAAAATGCCACGTGTCATTTTGACCAGGCTATGACTCTCAGCACTTTCTGAACCTCTTCTTCATCCTTTTTTACACCACTGGGCTCTTGCATCTGGTTTTGTCCCGCTTCACCCTTGAGGTCCCCCTCCGTCCTTCTCCCTCCTGTCCCCCTTTGCTCCTTCCGACCTGTGAAGATGGACTTGGCTGTGATTTGATGTCGCCCCGCCCGCGTCTTAAAAGCTCCTTTCCTCTGGCCTCTGCTCACCGGTCTGTGGGTGGGTTTATTGGGCTGGTTCTCTATTTTCTGCACCCGTTCTGGTTTTTAGTTCATCTAGTGATTCTTCAGCTCTACGCTGTATTTTCATTCCTAGCCTTTCACTCATTCCTTCTTTGTAATTTCCGTATCTCTTCCCGTTTCCCGTCGTTGTGACTGGAAGCATGTTGACTATGGTCATCTTAAGGTCTGAGGATCACATCACACGGGACATTTCTTAAGTCTGCTTCTGGAAAGTTTTGACCACACTCTGTTTCTGCCTCTTGCAGTTTCTGATCAAACGCTAGATGTCGTGGATGTAAATAAAAGTCCAAGCTGCTGGAATCACAGAGTGTCCCGGGACAGAGGCAGCCCCGTCCAGGGCCAGCAGCAGGCTGACCAGCTGGGGCTCTGGAGTCTTAATGCAGCTCCTGTTGCTAATAACACAATGCCACAGGCCCAGGAGGTCCATTTGGACTTAACCTTCCAGTCCAAGGTCCAGGGCCACATGTGGACAGGCCTTCCTGCTGTGGGAGGCCTGAGGGGCTGCAGGGCCTCAGGTGGAGGGAGGGGCGCATGGGCAGCCAGCTGTGATGGCAGGCCCTCTTGTGACCGCCCATTCAGCCACCGATCACGGGAGTGGATTAGCCTATGTGAGGACAGGGGCCCAGTCATGTCCTAGAGGTCCCACAGCCTAATGGCTCACAACGGGGATTGAATTCAGCGTGAGTGTTGAGGAGAACACCGTGTGCGGGTTCTAGCTGCTGGGCTGCCGCTCTTACTCTTTCATTGGCTTTGGCTCTGCAAAGTGAGCTCACCTTGAGGTTCCTCTTATTCCTAAAGTGTGGTAGGTCATGGGGACTCGCAGTCACCTCACCGTGCTGTCGAACGGGGACACTGGCTTCTCTATTGTGCTTTGGTACCTGCCTTTCATCCTCCTTCTCCCCACTCCCCTTCCCAGGCTCCAGCAGTCACCGTCCCACATGCAGAGTGACCTCGGAGCGCCCCCGTGTCAGAGAGAACATGCCGTACTTGTCTTTCGAGTCTAGCCTGCTTCCCTGAACCTGAGAGCCTCCGGCTCCATCCATCTGGGTAGAAATGGTGGGAAACCATTCTTTTTATGACTGAGTACTATTGCATCATGTATCCAACACAGAGTAGCCATGTGGACACGGACATGGAAGTTACTCGTCTTTGGTCATCGCACGTTATGTATTGAAGTAGCACGTTGTCTCTCCTAGATTATATGATTGCTACATGCCAGTTAAAGATTCCAAGAGCCGTTCAGGAGGTGGAAAGACGAACATTGACTGGATGGTTATACACTATGTGCCTGTGGTGGACGATCACACCGTGCCCTAGACGTGTGGAGAACTGAAGTGATCAGGAGAAAGATGTCGAGGTGCTGTCAAGACCCTGTCTCCCTGGGGCCTGTGACGGCAGCCCTGGCGGGATGTCTGCTCCCTGGGCTCACGGTGGCCTCTGTCCCTTCTGCCACCTCTTTCTAGCCCTGGGAGCACAGGTGCAGGTGCTCTGTGAAACCTCAGCCCTGGAGGATCAGGGGGGCCTTCCTCAATCCTGGTCACGGTGTGTCCAGCCTGGTCAGGGACTGGGCAGGGACGGAGCGCTCCTGCAGCGCATTGGTTGGACCCCTCCCAGTCCGTCTCCAGGGCGCTGTCGGTGCTGTGAACCTGGGCTCAGGCTCTCTCTCATCCTTGCTATCATTTGCTGCTAGTTTCCTGCCTGGTCCTGGGTTTTCATGGTATTTTAATTAGGAATCAGGGGAAGAGCAATCCCATATTCGAGGCCTCAGCTGGAACAGCTGGGGAGTCTCTCAGGCCTCACTTAAGGCTCTAACTACCCAATGAGCCAGCATTTGGGCTCATTGCTTGCAAAATGAGCGCTTGCTGCAATCTTCCCTGAGGGACCTCGAGTGCAGGCGGCCAGTTCCTTGTATGTTTGTCTAATTCCAGTTCTAGGGGTAACTGCAGAGAAACCACTTTATGCAGATGCTGTGAAAATAATCATTTTTCATGGTGAGCTCTGAAAACAAACATTGAACCAAAATTTTACCAAATGCATGCTTTCCTAGTCCCCTGCCCCTGGTTTGTTCAAGCCTCAGAAAGGGCAGGGAACTTAGAACAATGGGCACAGGATGAATCGCTCCTTTCCTCATTTACATACTTATTCATTAGCTGGGTTGCCATGGCGACTGCACCTTCCAGACAGAGACCTGGGGGCCCAGGATCTTCACGTGGGAAACTGTCTAGGTGCCTTGTGCTGCTGCACCAGGGCTTGACAGGTGAGGGGCGTTTCAGGGGCAGGAGCCCTAGGGTTCTCCGTAGCCTGTGAGTGACATCTACCAGGCCCAGGCCAGGCCAGGGGAAGCACTTTACAGGAAGAGTCTGCAGGACTGTGACCTGTCCCTGGAGCTAGGGAGTCAAGTGCAGAGAGTGGTGGGCGTGTCCCTCCAGTGTCACATCCCATGGACACATGGCTGTCTGTGTAGATCCTGGTGTGCAAACACACCCATACACACACACACCCCTCTACAGGTTTGGCCAGGGAAGATAAGACTCCTCTGGAGGAAGGACAGAGTTGGGCACAGGGAGAAGTTGAGACAGAGACAGAGGACAGGCGAACTTGGGGTAGGTCCTGAACTTGCCCAGCCCAGTCCAGTGATGTCCTCCAAGTCTCTCACCCACGTGGCAGTGACCCCAACTCTGCAGATGATGGCTTCCCAGGATTGCAAGCAGCCTCTGGGGAGCAGCTGTCCGAGGCTGTGCTCCTGGCCCTCCTGGGCAGCTGGACAGAGGCAGCTCAGAACAGAGCGGATTGGCTCAGCACCCCATGGCTTTGGCTCCCGGAGAGGCCCCCAGCCACCCTGCGCCATTCACCCCTGAGGGCTTTCACCAGCTCACTTACGGGCAGCAACAGCGAAGCCTGCACTTCCCGGTGCCCCAGGGTTTACGGGAGGACGCGTGGCCTTCCCACAGTGGCCTTTGCTTCTCTCTTCAGAGGCCCCACCCCAGGGGACCTCTCTTGGCCATCAGTCCTCTCTGCAGGCTCCGAGGGATGTGCAGACACTGGTCCTGGAGCAGTGACTTCCACACCCTAGAGTTCATTCCCCCTGCTGGGCTTGGCTCCCTCCACAGAGGCGCGTCCCTGCGGCTGAAGCCTCCTCTCCCACAGCCTGCGGCAGGACATGGGAGCCCAGGCTGAGTTTGGACGTGACAGTGAGCGCCACAAGCTGCTTCCTCTGAAGCGGACGTGTTGCGTGGGATGGCGGTTTCCTGCGTACAAAAATGGATTAAGCATGTTATCTACATGTTATTGTATATTATGGAAAAGAAAGATAACAGGAGATCATACATATTACATGATGATTTGTAGATAATACACATCTTTGATGTGTTTCACTGTGCCAGACTGTAGACACGGGCAGCCCTTCCTGTCTGTGAGCTGCACATCTAAAGATTCAATCAGCTGTGCATCGAAATATTCAGGAAAAATTGCATCTGAGCTGAATACGTGCAGACATTTTTCTTTAATGATTTCCTAAGCCACATGGTATGGCCACTCCTTCCACAGCAGTGACGTCCTGTTGGTACTGTAAGTCACCGAGAGGGGGCGCACAGTCTAGGGAGGGTGTGTGTAGGTTACCTGAGATGTTATGCTGTTCTGTGGAAGGATGTGACATTTTTTGGTGGAGGGTTCTGCAACCAACCCCTCATGGACACCAAGGGGCAACTCTGTCCTCTCTCTATCATCTGTCCACCGTCACACGGACACCAATGGGTGATTCCATCGTCTTTCTATCATCTGTCCACCATCTCATGGACACCAAGGGGCAACTCCGTCATCTCTCTATCATCTGTCCACTGTCTCATGGACACCAAGGGGTGACTCTGTCGTCTCTCTATTACCTGTCCACTGTCTCATAGACACCAAGGGGTGACTCTGTCATCTATCATCTGTCCACCGTCTCATGGTCACCAAGGGACGACTCCCTCTTCTATCATCTGTCCACCATCTCATGGACACCATGGGATGACTCTATCGTATCTCTATCATCTGTCTACCATCCATCTCATTTGGCTCTGTTCTGTTCCTCAGGAGGTCCCTCTAACAGCACAATGTCATCTCAACCTGCCGCACCTCCCTCTCCCAGCTCTCAGAGGCACCTCCTCCTTTCTCACACGGCTGGAAGACTTGCCTCCTTCTCCATGTCCGGGGCATTTAATGGACAGCTGTTGTGCATCTGTTTATTCATAGGGCTTGTCTCACAGGACTCTGAACCTCTTTCCAGGGACAAGCTCCCCCCACCTGCCCTTGGCTTCCTCATCTCCAAGGACAGTGACCACACATGGTGGAGGTCCTGTAAACGTTGGTTGATTGGTGGAATAAACCAGTGTCTCTGAACTTGGTCAGTAAGTTTCCTGGCACCAGATCTGATGCCAGAGTTCCTATAAAGTGAGTGGCTTTGCGGGTCCATTTGGGCAGGGGTGAGTGGGCCTCGGAAGGTGGTTGAGGTGGCCCAGCAGGGTTCTGGCCCCATGACGGGGGCCTGCCTCCCTGGGACCTAGCTTGGACTGCATCTTCTCTCTGCAAACATTTTGCTCGTGAGTCCAAATGTTAATTTCTTTCTCTGAACCGGTAGCATTGATCTTTTCCACTCCCTCCCTGGTTTTCCTTTTCAATTAGGCAGCCGAAGCCTGGTCCTGAGGGTCCCATCCAGAAGACGGTGTGGTGGCTGCTTTCTGTTTCGTGCCCAGGAGGAATGGCCAGTCTCATGTATTTTTAAAAAGCTCTTTGTCTTATGTCAGTCAGCTTTTCCTCCCCGTGACCAAAATACCTGGCAAGAACAACTCGGGGGGGGAAGTTTACTTCGGCTCATGGTTTCAGAGGTCTGAGTCCACAGTCAGCTGACCCCGTAGCTCTGGGCCCGAGGTCAGGCAGAACATCATGGTGGAAGAGCTTGGAGGAGGACAGCTGCTCAGCTCTCGGCAACCAGGAAGCAGAGAGCGAGGAGCCAGGGACAAGATATAGTCCCCAAGGATCAGTGACCCTCCCACAGTGACTGTTTCAGCCACACCCCCACCGTCAGTCACCACCCAGCCCTCCATTCATATTATTAATTCATCAATGGATTAACCCACGGATTTGGTCACAGCTGTCACCCAGTCAGTTCACCTCTGAGTATTCCTGCATTGCCTAGTGGTCTTTCCGGGGCCACCTCATATCCAAACCATGCCCAGACTCTCAGATCACAGAGAAGACAAAGTGCAGAGTTGCAAGCCAACATTACAGTAATTCTGGTTTCACAATTGCCCGTGTGTTTATTTGCCTGAAAGGTTTCTTTTTGTGACTTCCAAATGCTGTCACCCTGCTTTCTCTCGAACCTGAAGGATTTCCTGTGGCATTTCTCGCAGGGTGGGGAGAGTGGTGGTGAGGCTTCCGGGAGGAGTGTTCCGTTTCTCCCCTGCCTTGAAGGACACGTCTGTGAGTATTGGGTTCTCAGTGGACAGGGATTTCTTGTGCTTCTTTGATCCTGTGGGCCCACTGCCTTCCGGCCTGGGAAGTTTCTGGTGAGAAATCTGCTGATTCTCTCACTCAGGATTCCGTGTATGTGACAGTCCCTTTTTTCTGGATGTTCTGAAGACCCTCTTCCTGTCTGTGGCGTTGACATGTGACTCGGTGCGAGCTGCAGTTCACTCGGCTTCGTGGACATTATTAGTAGCGTCTGTTATCACACCTGGGACTTTCCAGCCGTCCTTTCTCCCGACGTCCTCCCCCACTGTCTCTCTCCTCCAGGGGACCTACCATGTGGTGTCCCTCAGGTGTCCCTCCGGGGTGCTCTGTAGTCTCTTCTTCTTTCTGTTACGGAGACCTAATGATTTTCCTTGTCCTCTTCCAAGTCTTCTGCCTGCCCACCTCTGACTCTGGACGCCTCTAGTGAGCTGCTGCCCCATCTCTTCACAGATCTGTTTTCCTGACCGTCTCCTTCTTCTAGTTCTCTGGGCTGTGGAAGACAGTGGTTTTAAAATGTTTGTCCTTAGAGCCGCCATCAGGTCTTTCAGAAGGACAGTGTCTGACCCTTTATGGATCAGACTTTCCTGTTTCTTCATATGCCTTGTGATTTTTTTTTGTTGTTGTTGGAAGTCTGATTTTAATAATGTGGTCCCTGGGGCTGAGGATGTGGCTCAAGCGGTGACGCGCTGGCCTGGCATGCACGGGGCGCTGGGTTCGATCCTCAGCACCACATAAAAATAAAGTAAAGATGTTGTGTCCACCGAAAACTGAAAAATAAATATTAAACAATTCTCTCTCTCTCTCTCTCTCTCTCTCTCTCTCTCTCTCTCTCTCTCTCAAAAAAAAAAAAAATTGTACAATTAAAAAAAAAAATAATGTGGTCCCTGTGGAAGTTGTGTTCTCTCCCTTCCCCAGGGTTTGCTGCTACTGTCTGTTTTCTTTATATTGTCATAGGAAGGTTGTCTGGGCCGATGATTATTCCGAGGGCACCTTTTTTTTTTTCTTATATATGTGATCACTTCCTAATTTCTCCTGTATGTGTGGTTGCTTTTGAATGTCCTGGTCCTTAATGATTGGCTTCCAAAATGGTAAAAGAGAAAAATGGAAGGGGTGGGTGAAAAGGTGCTGGCCCTTTAAGTCCCCGGGAAGTCCAGTCAGCTGAAGGAAGAGAACTTGCAACAATGGTTCCTGCAGGCCACATGCTGCTCCAGAAAGTGAGGCCAGGGTCTGCCTTGGGGTTGGGAGTCGGGAGCTGATACTGTGCTAAGATAAAATTGACCACAATTGACCACCCAGTCCTTCCCCTGTCCAATTGCCTGAGTTACAAGTTGCAGATGGCTGGCTTCTGCGGTGTCCTTGCTGTCCAGGTGAGAGCTGGACTCCCAGTGCCCTGCTCTGCGCAATCTCTCACTAGTTCTATCCTGACCTTCTGGGTGGGCCCGAGCAGCCTGGGCCTTGACAGCTCCTGTTTGATCTCACAACGGGTTTCCTGAGCCAAACCTTTGATACCATAGTCGTGCGCAGGGGAGAAGGCTCACGAGGCCTTGCAGCAGAGCTTGGTCCCATCGACAGGAGTTGCAAGGGTGCTGGGGCCCCCAAATGTCCGGGGACTGGGGCCAGAGGAGAACCTATGACATTTGTCAGCCCTGGACGTCGATATGTCATGGTCCCTCGGGTCTCGACTGAGAGGTTTTGCTTACAAAAATGGAGCTATAGTTGGGAGTCAGGCTTTGCTCATGGGTCCAAAGGACTCCAGGGACCTTCACCATTCCAAGAGGGTAGAAGTGGAAGAGAAGAAGAGATTCCCAGGGGTCTGAGCAGACCATGGGTCACACGTGAATGTGAGGAGCAGGGGGTGTATTTAGCTCTGGTGCCAGCACTCCTGGGGGCTCCTGCGGGGGCGTCCTCTGGCAGTCCTGGGCTCTCATTCCTGTTACTGTGGCTGTCACTCCTCCATAAGCCACGGGATCAGAGGCCCTCGGGGTCAGGGAACTGGGGAGGGTACAGAGGGCTCAGCAGTGGCCTCCCAGAGGCCTGGGGTTCCACCTCGTCTTGTGCACGTGGCCTTGCTTGAAAAAAAAGTCTTTGCAGATGAGACAAAAGGATCTGAGTCAGGAGATTATCCTGGGAATCAGGGTGACCCCCGGATACGATGGCTCTGTGCTCATGAGAAGGAGGCAGAGGATGATTGGACAGAAGAGAAGCCACAGGAGATGGAGGCAGAGGCAGGAGTGCTCCAGCCAGGAACACGGCAGCTCCGGAGGAGGAAGGCCAGGACCGCTCCCCCGAGAGCCCGCGGGGCAGTGCTCTCGACCCCATTTCTCACGTTTGGTCTGCAGTGAGACAGTCAGTGCTGCTCTTTCGCAGCATGCAGTTCGGTACCTTTTGCACCTGCCCCAGAAGACCACAGGGGTCTCAGTCACACAGCCGCCCACCCCCCAGATGAGCTGAGCTTGAAACTGCTGCTTCCCGGGGCCGGAGCAGCTGTCTGGGGTCTGTGATTCCCATGGGCTCAGCCCCTGCTTGGCCCCTGCCTCCCTGCACATCCCGTCCCCCTGCTCCCGGAATTCCCCCGACTCTCCTGGAGGGGTGAGTGGTTTCTATGCTGCTCAGGGCAATTCTGAGCTTCACTGCGACTTAGATTCGGCCACTTCACCTGTGAGAATCTCCGTGCGCTGTTTCCGCTAGCTTTTCCACAGCCACGGATCAATCCAATAATCATCAATTATATTATTTTAATGAATGAAAATAGTAGTAATCCCAGCAACTTGGGAGGCTGAGGCAGGAGGATGGCAAGTTCAAGGTCAGCCTGGACAACTGAACAAGACTCTGTCTCAAAATAAACATTAAAGAAGTATGGGGATATGTGGCTCAATGGTAAAGCATTCCTGGGTTCAATCCCAGGGCTGCAAAATAAATAAATAAATATTTTGCATCTATGTTATGGGTCAGCCTTTTTGGATCTCTTCCTCCTCCTGCTCCTCCTGCTCCTCCTCCTCCTGCTTCCCCCTTATCTTGTGTGATGTGGCCCCAGGAGAGTGTCATTATCTCACACACAGATATGTAAAGAGAGGACCAGGAGGAGGCCAGGTCAGCCAGGTCCGTGAGCCATGTCACCCTCTAGGGTGTCTTCAGCCTCGTCATGGTCTGTGCCTCTGGGATCCACAGTGCTGTGTGCAGGGCGGATCCACTGAGGGGTGGGGAGAAGGTGCTAGAGCTTCTTGGAAACTCCTCTTAGCCAACAGTTGAGCTTCCTAACATTTGACGAGTTAAGAGTAAATGTCCGGGGACTGGGGCTGGGGCTCAGGGGCAGAGCGCTTGCCTAGCCCATGTGAAGCACTGGATTTGATCCTCAGCACCACATAAAAATAAAAAAATAAAGGTACAAAAAGTACGATGACTTTTTTTTTTCTAAGTGCATGTCTGTGGTGGGTGCACGAGGTCACACGTGTCTCTTCGCCGGCTGGTGGGGCTGTGCTTTGGCATCCACAGGGCGATGTCCGCTCTCTCCACCCTCCCTTCTTAGCAGAGCCCCAGGACTGAATCCTGTTCAGGAGGACGTTTATCTAGGAACATGTGGACACAGTTGGCTGGTGGTAAGGAGATGGCTGGATCCGTCTGGTCAGCTCCTTGTCGAGGGGGGAAGCCAAACAGGTGAACAGTGACCAGGGTCCAAAGCGTGGGGAGCAGGGTGGGTAGGGGATCAACTTTTGAAAAAGTAAAATGTGCCCCAGGCGTTTACCTGTGACCGGGATGAAGTCAGCGGCTCTCCTGCCCCCGACTCCTCATGCAGGTGGGGGTGCAGCCAGTGGTGGCCTGAGGTCAGCCCCTGCTGAGGAGCGCCCGGCACAGGTGACCCGGTGTCATGGATCCTCGTCCCCTGTGCTTTTTACTGATTAACATTTTTGGGAGAGGCACTTGCTATGCTTTTTAATTTCTCTGCATGATGTTGCTCTCCCGAGTCCGGTGGTGCTGGGACACCACAGAAAGCTGTGGAACCCGTGTTGGCTATGGAGTTTCCACTGTCACCTCACCTGCCTTCACACCTGGCCCTGGGAGGCCAGCACAGCCACAGGTCCCTCTCCAGGGGCTCCTAACTGCTTTGTGCCCCATGCTCTTATCCATGAAGCAGGGGACGGAAACAGCACGTCCCTTATAGAGATGGGATTAGGTGAGTCATGGGTTCAGGTTTCTTGGAACTGCCTGCCAGTGGTCTCCAGGTGTGAACTAATGTCATTACTGCTGTCAGTGTGCTTGATGAAGGGCTACCGTTGACATGGTTCCAAGTTCACACTGGGGCCACCCTGACCCTGAGCTCCTCAGATCCTGAGACCTGCGGCTCCTCTCCATCCTTGCTGTCCCTCACGACCCCAAGGGTCCTTAGGAAGCTTCTAGGAGTCATCGGGCTCCCGGGAAATGCTGGTGTCCCAGAGCAGTGGGTTCCCAGAGGCTGGCTGACCATGGATGCTCTGTTGCCGTGGCTGGACTTGGCAGCAGTGAAATCTCCCAGACGCCCACATCTCGTCAGTGTGGTTCCTATCAGAGACTCGGGTCCTCGTTAACCATCACACCTACGAGGGCCACCTCGTCATGCTTGGCTGTAGCTGGCTTTGCCCAAGGGAAGGCTCCCACTCACATGCCACAGGGCTTGTCCTCAAGTTTATATTCCTCAGAGATTTTGGCAGTGACTGGCTGAAGCCAGGGCACGATGAAGTTAGGATCCAGCGAGGTCCTGAGGGCTGGAGCGATTGGGCTGAAGGCATTAGCAGAGCAGCAGGACAGGGAGGTGGGGATGGGAGGAGAAGGGCATGACCAGGAGCTGGCTCCGCAGCCCAGGTGCAGGTGTCTGGCATCGGGTGACATGCAGCCCCAGTGCCAGGGCACTCGCCACAGCCGGAGGGCTTCCAGGTCAAGAGCGAGAGGTGCACCACAAGAGAAGCCACCATCTGCTCCGTCCTTGCTGTGTAGACCACGGTTCAAGTGTGGGTTCAGTTCTGGTCTCCTGACCTTGACCTTAGCATCCACACGGAGGAGAGAACAGGATTCCAATAGGATGGCAGGTCCTGCTCGCTAATGAATCACAGAGCACGAAGCCTTGCTTTATAGAGAGTCCATGGAGGCCTGTCAACTGTTCTCAAGGACTTCAGGTGGCCTCTTGATGTGAAGGGTTGTTGCATGGAGGAAGAGTTGCATTGTTTCTGGGGTGGCCCTCAAGGTCCATGGGTGGCCGCCCTGCTGCGAAGGCAGAGTTAGGAAAGAAGGAGTTCTGTCCCTGCTGGTGCTTCTAGCCATCAGCACATGGCTGCACTGCAGTGGGGACCGGCAGCAGAACCAGTGGCTGCAACCTGCAGGAAGGACGCTGAGTTAAAGGTGGCCTGCATTCTGTCAGACTCCAGAGGCCCCGTGAGGAAGATGACTGCAGCTCCCCACGTGGCACCTGGATCAGAAGCTTCCGTCCTTCTGCCCAGAAGTGGTCCCAGAACCACAAAGAAACAGGGCCCCGATTTTTTTTATTTTCAAAGAGGAATTTGAGATCCACTTAACGCCTGGGCAAGTTCCCTCTGGGAGCTGGAAGTCAGGCACCGAGGAGCACCACAGATGGCCTTGGGCTGGAAGGTGACTGAGACTTAGCAAGCTCCCCTGACTGTTCAAAGCAGTATTGATAAAGATACAATTTCCAATGGGATTATATAACCATAGCTTGCCAGAATTAACTGGCCGTCCACCCAACTCTTGCCAGCGTCCAGTTGAGTTGGTCAGAGTTGACCATCTGGCCACCAAAGAGGGCCTGCCAACCCCATCAGTTCTGTATTGCCTTAATGGATTTTGGGTAATTATCTCTAAAGGGTCAGCTGTACCTGGAGGGGCCATAGACTCCTCAGAGCAAAGCATTTTTTTTCTTCTTTGCCATTACAAGACCACAAATATCCAATCACCATAAAAGCTTTACAAAGCAGCTGGAAGGCCCATTCAGGTGACTGTGCCAGTAAGACTTTCGACTGCCAGTCTGGGAAATGACCTGGCTTCGTGAACTCTCACGATGAGTCTGGAAGGAGGGCGAGCTCCCGGCTGGAGACTATGGCCACTCAGAGATGTCAGGACTCTGAGTCAACAGCTCCTTGCTCCCTGGGCGGCCCCGTGGGTCAAGAGGTCAGATATGGTGGCCTTGCAGGATGTGTTCAAAGCCAAATGTGTCCCTCTTTACAGGACCCCCAGGCCGTGCTCCTGCATTACCTGGTGTGTCAGGGCATTTTGAAAGGCTCTTCTGTGGTTTTGCAAAGTCGAACCTGGCCCCTTCTGTGCCATCTGAGAGTATGAAAGGTATGGACCTAGAAGATTTGATTTCTTTAAATTTTGATTTAAAAAAAAACATATGGTGCAATGAACGGCAACACGTTCAGCACACAGAGCACTTTGGCCATGAAAACAGCAAAACCCCCAAAGCCTCTCCTTTTGCCATGGTTTCTAAGTTGATGAGAGATATTGAGCTACATTTCATTTCTCGTAATGTCCTTGGTTTGGGTATCAGGATGATATTAGCCTTATCAGCTATGTGTAGAAGTGGGTATTCTGCTTCTGTTTTCGGCATGAAATTGTGTAGAATTAGCATTATTTACCAACAAAGACAGAAAGATTGTTTGAAATGGTTGGTAGAATTCACCAGTGAAGCCATCTGGGACTCAAGATTTATCTCTGGGACATTTTAAGCTCGTCTGCATTTCTCCAGGAGTGCTGTCTGGGTTCTTTCATCTTGGTGAGTCTCTGCTGCCTTAGGAGTCAATAATCCACTTGCTTCGTCATTCCTGCTAGGGGTGTAGACGTTCTATCCGTCTACACTAAAAACCCCACCAGACAATGTTACGATTTTTGTTTTCATCCGTCAAATATTTTTTAAAGAACAGAATGAGATAAGACTCATCTATTTATCTGGATCTTGTCCAGTCCTGATGTTCTAACTTCCTTTCTGATGTCATTGTCTTTCTCTCTGAAAAACATCCTTTAAAAATACTTTTGGAGTGAGTCTGTTCACGATGATTTTCTGTGCTTTTCTTCGTCTGAGAATGTCTCTATCTTGGAAGGTCATTTTCACTGGAGATAGAATTCTGGGTTGACAGTTCTTTTCTCTTGGCATTTAAAAAAATGTGGTTCCACTTCCTTCTGTCCTCTATATTTTATGATGAAAAATCTGTAATCATTTGAATCTTTGCGTCCCTGTTGGTAATATATCATTTTCTGTCTGCTGTTTGAATTCTTTCTTTGTCTTTGCCTTTCAGCAACCTGATCATGTTTTGTCTGAGCAAAAGTATTTCTTAAAGTTAATCCTGTTGGGGGCTCACTGTTAGCATATTGGAGATTTTGGGGTCATTATTTCTTTAAAGAATTTCTTCTCTTTTCTTATCTCCTTTTGTAATTCTACCGATATGAACATTAGAGTTTATGGATCACAGAAAGAGAGGAGAAAGACTAATGTTCCCATCAATTTATCTTCAAGGTCACCAACTCTTCTAAAATCACTATTTTTTAATTGAACCAATTTATAGAATTCTTATCGTTGTTTGTTACTTTCTTTTCCAGTTCTGAATTTACATTGCTTTATATTTATACCATTTATTTCTTCATTGAGACATTCTGCCTTTCCATTCCTCTCAAGACCATTTGCCCACATTTACTGCCTTATTGTTCTCATGGTATTGCTGAAAGTTAATTCTAACGTGTGTGATTGGCATCTGTCATTGTACTTTCCTATGCGGATTGAAATTTCTCTGGTTCTTCATATACTGCATGCTTTTTATTATAATCTAGACACTTGGAATAGTGTTGTGGGACTCTGGGCCTTCGGTGCATGCTTTGGTGAATGCTGATATTTTTGCTTAAGCAGGTCATTGGCTGGGTTTGGTTTAGTCTGCAAGTCCTGTCCAGCTTTCTGTAGGTTGTGGTTCCAATGTCCTCTTAGCTTTCAAAGACCTTGCAGTGTGTTCAGATCCTCCCTGTCTATGTCGAGAGAAGGCATCCAAGTGCTGTCCCCCCTGAACCATTACCCGTTGTGAGTTGCTTCATGTGACCCTGAGAGCATTAACGAGAAATAGCTTGCTGTTTATCACACACATCGCTTGCCTTCACAGAAGCACCCAGGACATCCAAAACCAGAGGACCACTGATGAGAACCGCCTCTCTGTCAGGCTCAGTTATGTGACCAGTGTTGCTGTGAAGAGTTTTAATAGAGTGTCAGGAAAAACGGGCTGGAAAGTATGATTTTGATTTTTTTAACTTATTGGCTTAGAAGAAGGTGGAAAGAAAATAAGAAAACATCATCTCTGGGTGGTGGGTTGATTTTTAATTTCTTTTAAAATATTTCTGTGCTTTTCCATCGTTCGCTATTCTACATAATTCAACAGTAAACAACACAGCACACGAATCTTGGTCCACATTTCTGATCACTTCCTTGGGACAGACGCCAGCTAAGGAATTACTGAATCAAAGGAAATGAACATTAAAGGAGAACTTTTGATCTCTGCAGCTTTGCCAAATTAACATCCAGAAAGGCCGGGCCGGGTCTGCTCCTGTCACTCCCAGGGAGGAGGCTTAGCTAACTGCACATCCAGTCTTTTCACATAAAAATAAAATCTTTGCAGACCATGGATGTGGAAAACGCTATCTCATTATTGCCTTAATTTGCATTTATTTTCATTTTATTGAAGTTAGTTGAACATTTCCCGCGTGGATCACATTTATACTTTCCCTTTGTGAATTATCTGCCCATATCCTCTCGTGTTTATCTTTTAATGAAGTTCTTTGTAGTTAAAGAACGTTATTCCACTGCCGTGTTCATTGCGTAGTTTTCCTAGTTTATGGCTGAATGTCTAATGCCGTCTCCAGCATTTTCAACATGAAGAACGTGTTCAAAAGTCTAGGAAGTTTAACTCTTATGCATGTTTAAATTGATTTTTAGCTCAGAAAAAAATATTCCTCTTTTTTACCTATATATTCCTCTACTTTATGTCTTTAATATTTTAGAGTCAAATATATAATGAGGAGTGAAATTGATTTTTTTATTCCTGAATTCTTAACCTATCTTTCTAGCATTGTTTGCCAAGGGAGCTTCTTTTTCTTCTACTCAGGGATCCCTGTTTATCATCGATAGCTACTGGGCCTTATTTTCTAAGATCTTATTTTCTTTTCTTTTTTTTTTTTTAAAGAGAGAGTGAGAGAGGAGAGAGAGAGAGAGAGAGAATTTTTTTAATATTTATTTTTTAGTTCTCGGCGGACACAACATCTTTGTTTGTATGTGGTGCTGAGAATCGAACCCGGGCCGCACGCATGCCAGGCGAGCGTGCTACCACTTGAGCCACATCCCCAGCCCATAAGATCTTATTTTCTAGGCTGTGCCAGCTCCTATCCATTCCCACATCCTTATGTCTTTCATTATGGTGATTTTGTGATACATTTTATTGTATTACAAAACAGCATCACTCTTCTTGATACTTTTTAAAGGTTTCTTGCCTCTTTAGTCTTCCAAATGACCTTAAATATTATGGAAAATCTTCAAAACAGAAATTCTATGATGGTTTTTGTTGGAATTGCATTAGACGTAGCAGTTAATTGGGAAAGAATCTAAATCTTTACCACAGAAGGATTGTTTTCTTTAGAGTCCTCTTTATATCTCACTAAAGTTGTGTAGGTTTATTCATGTGGCTTCTAAAGACCAAATTTTAGCTTATTCTTGTTTATTTTGTTGCTTCTTTGCGATTATAAATCAGAATTTTTTTTAATACTTATTTTTTAGGTGTAGATGGACACAACACAATGCCTTTATTTTTTTATGTGGTGCTGAGGATTGAACCCCGGGTTCTGCTTGTGCTAGGTGAGTGCTCTACTGCTGAGCCACAATCCCAGCCCCAGAATTTTTTTCTTTACTTGAGAAATTTTTCTTACTCTTTGTTTAGTCACCACAGCTGATGATTACTGGCCTCGTGGCTGAAAACAGGATACTGGAGTCAGATCTCTGGCATTGGCCATAGCAAAGAAACCAGGTCTCTCCTGGTCCCCAGCGGCTTCCCTCACCAGGGTGTAACTCTGGGTGTGGCCCCTGCAGGCAGAAAATGCTGGAGAAACATAAGCTGCCAGGATAAATCTGCTCTTTGGTTCTTCCTTTAGAACTCCTGTCCCTCGCAGGCTGGATCTGGGGGCTCTAGATGCCAGGCCTTCTGCTTGCTCCGCATACACCCCCCCGCCCCATCTCTGCTGGTTTGTTCTGGGTGGTGGCTCCTGCGCTGGCTGTGTCCCCAGCTCTTTGACCCTACTCCTGCAGGTCTGAAAACCTTGAGCTGGTCCGGATCTCGGGAGCACTCTGATGACAGTGCTAGGGATGGAGCGCAACGTTTTTCCCTTTTCCTTTTGCTCCCGCCCTGTTCCTGGCTGGGTCCTCTCCTGCTGCAGGCCGTGGAAGCCAGCGCTCCGAAGGCTGTTTGGTCGTCCCCTCTTGTGATGCATCCTAGGGAGCTGTCCTTTCCTTGCCTTCCCAGGGCTCTCTCCTCCTCTGCCAGGTCAGAGGGCCTCAGGGCAAAGGCAGGGGAGCAGGGGGGAGCAGGAGAGAGCAGCTGGGGTCCCCTGGTGGGGGTGTACCTGGAGTAAGTGTACGTTCCCTGCTGAGGCGAAGCAGCCCCTCTCTCATCCTGGGCTCCTCACCAAGGAGCAGGAAGTCACCAGCCACAGAGCAAAGGTCTCCAGGCTGCCAGGGTCCTGTGCTCCCTGGAGGGGACTTCCCCAGGCTGGCAGGGACAGCAGTTGGAGCCCCTGCTGTTGCTCACAGTCCCTTACTCTCATCTGTCGGATTTTCTAAATGGTCCTGTGGCCACCTGAGACGTCAGCCGAGGGCCCAGTGCCCACCAGATTCCTTGGACTTGCGCTCTCCCCGTGTGGGGACTCTTCGCCTGCCAGGGAAGGATCATACTTTTCCTAATGTAAAGAGCGTCCTTTAGGAATCGTGTACTTTCCCCAGATCCTTTGCAACATTGAGGGGGGGGGGTGGCGGGGGAGAGAGATATCACTGCATTTTTATTGTGTCTATTGATTTGATAACTGTTATCTTAATTTCTTTAATACTAAGTTGGACTCAGGCCCCACACTGATCTGCCCTGGGCCCGGGTAGGTCTTGCTTTTAGTGTATTTTAAATTAGATTTTCCAGCTACAGCTTTAGCATGTGAGATGTGTCAGCTGTTTTCTTTTTGTGTATTTTGGTATCAAAATTATATTGATTTTCCTGTTCTTCTTACTCCTGGAACAGTTGATTTAACATGGGGCGTCTATTTCTCAATGAAAGAGCTTGTGCAGTTTTTCCTGGTTTAAGAAGCTCTTTGAATATTTAAAAAATTTTCCAGTTTTTAAATGTAATTCTACCACTTTCTACCTTTTCTTGAATCAATACTGATGAGCCCAGTAAGCCCCTAGTTTCACAAAAATGTCAAAACTGCATTAGCTTTTGGCTTTACCACGTATTTCATGATTTTTCCTCTCTCATATTTGTTGCTGTGTAACTTTTCATGCTGTGATTTTACTTGGATCTTTCTGGACTAGAGTTGCCAGTCGCTCATGGATTTCATGGTTTGCAGAGTGCCCCCCCACTGTGGTAGGGGTCACCAGGCCGGTGTGCATTTCCCCTTCCTCACCCTGACCCATTGTCTCTCTTACTTTAATGCCTAACTTTTCTAAGTTTTTCAGTTTTTTTTCCTTTCCCTTTTCCCCCAGTCTGTTGAAGTAATGAAATTATTTATAGTGCTTTGGAATTTATCCCCGAGGACAACTTTGATTAATTAATTCCTACGTAATTGAGATATATAATGTTCTCACTGTCATTTTCTTTAAATTTATTATTTCACACTTGCATTCTCCAGGAGAGTGGCTTTGACTCAGGAGTGATCTAGGGCCCTCTGCTTCAGGGTGCTATTAGGTACTGTTTTCTTGGAGTTTGCATGGGAACATGGGACCTGCCAATTTCAGCTTTGGTGTGTGATCTAGTGTGGTTTATATTTACGACCGCTTCGTGAATACCCCGAGGCTGTATATTGGTCTGAGACAGCACCCAGCATAGGGCTGATAATCTAGTAATTGCAGTTGTGTTTCAATTTTCATCTTGGAACACAGTCCAGCCTAATGGAAAAAGCAAAGGCTCGGAGTCCAGATCAGCCGTGGTGCCCCTGCCTGGCCTGCAGCACGTCACAGTGAGTGGTGGCTTCACTCGTCACCCTGTCCCTCTTGGCTCTGAGTGTCTGTGACTGTACGTGGGTGTTCTCAGGTGCTTGTGTTTTCCTTCCTTATGGAATCCAGGCTTCCAGTTTGTGCCCTTGGTCACCATCATCCTTGTCCCTGATTTCCTTTCCTCTGTAGTTGGGGCTCGTTGGGGCTCCAAGTCATTCATGTGCTGCTACTTGTCAGTGCCTCAGTGCCTGCTCCCTGAGGCAGCCCCTGTTCCCAGGGTCACTGTGCTCACCACACAGCGTCACTTACCACCCCTCTGTTCTGTGCAGCAGAGTGGAGCGCCGTGCCGAGCAGAGGAGTACACGTGACAATGTGACAGGTCCCGTGTGCAGATTTCAGCTTCCCCGACAAACAGCGATGCCGCTCTGCGGTCCCACGTCACCCTCCCTCCTTTGAGCTATTTATTTAGCCTATAAATGCTGCTGGTAGGTTTGGCCTTCACAGCACCCACCCCCCAAAATACGAAGTAAAAGGACAAATAGGAATAGGTGGCCGTTCTGCCCACAGCACGTGGAAGCTCCCCGAGGGCAGTGTTCATCCACACCCTGCCCCAACGGGCGCCCAGGGCTCTTCTCTCTGGTGGTCAGTCCTGTTCTGGGGCTGGTTTTCCTCCAGGTGTTCAGGTGTGTCCTCTGTTGTACTCAGCCCTGTCTTTCCCTGGTTTTCACTTATCACGGAGACTGCGGGTCCCAGCGCTGGCCAGGCACCAGCAGGTGTGGTGTCCCAGGGGCCTTCTCTTCCCACCTGGGTCTTAGGATGGTCAGTTGTCCAGTGAAGTGTGGGGCAGCCACGTCTGGTTTCTAGGAAGCGGTCAGAGAAGGGTGTGGGACGAAGCTTTTCTCCCCTCCTTCCTTTTGCCAAAGCTCTCCATCTGATGAGAAGGGTTTCCAGTGTGCAGCCTCTCGCTCGGGGTGGACGGTGTGCAGTGCTATGTGCAGACCCTGGTCTCTCGCTTGGGGTGGATGATGTGTAGAGCTGTGTGCAGACCCTGGTCTCTGGCTCGAGGTGGACAGTGTGCAGTGCTGTGTGCAGACCCTGGTCTCTCGCTCCGGGTGTGGACGGTGTGCAGAGCTGTGGGCAGACCCTGGTCTCTGGCTCTAGGTGGACGGTGTGCAGTGTTGTGTGCAGACCCTGGTCTCTGGCTCGGGGTGTGGACGGTGTGCAGTGTTGTGTGCAGCTACAGCTCTTCGGCCTTCCCTGGCAGGAGCTCCCCAGGAGTGCAGCCTGGGTGGCCACCAGCTCTACTTCTTCATCCCCCTTCTTGGGGCTGTGGTCACCACACTGCTGTCCAGGTATGTCCTGGTGGATCACGGCCATCCTTGTCCTTTAGAAGACTGTGGACTTTGGTCTGTCTCTAGGTTCGTGATACTTCAATGGGAAATTGAACAAAAGGAGATTATCTTCTCCTTCTTCACCTTGAAGTCAGGATTATTCCAGGCCCCTGGCACTGGAGCCCTCAGGGTGCTCGCTCCCTGATGTCTTCCAGATCCGACTCTTAAACCAAAGCTACTCCTCCCTGAAGGCTGGAAAGTGCCTTGCCCTTGTTGGAGGAGCTGGGTTTGACGCCTGGTTGTGGCGTTCTCCGACAGCCCTCCTCCACGTGGAGCCTTGAGAGAAACACGGGGCTCTTTCTGCCTTGGGCGCAGAGCTAGGTGGCCAGGCTTCCTCTGAGGACATCCAGCATTCCTCTGGATGCTCCTGTTGCAGGGGAGAGCAGCACAGCCTGTGAGCGTGAACTTGTCCCACTTCCTGGGAGCCAACTCTGGTGATGAGCTCCTGCTCCTCTTTGGGGTGAGCGGGGACAGAGGGCAGTCACCAGTCAGGGAGGTGGTGTCACTACCCGTTGATTTCCTTGCTCTGCTTTGGCCACTGATGTTTCCCACTCTGACGTGGAGTAGGAGTCGGGCGCTTCCCAAGCTCATTGTTCTTTATTTATAATACACGTAAAAACCCTGGGCTCCTGTCAGCTCCCGGGAGGTGGTTTCGTGGGTGCTGGCTGCTGGCGGAAGCAGGCTGCTGTGGGCTGCCTGGGCCTCTATTTGCTCTTACCGGCCAGGTGGGACAGGCCAGCCCAGGAACCAGGAGGTGGGACACTGCAGGCAGGAGCAGGGTCCCCGAGGCTGCTAGTTCTTCCAGGAAGCATCAGAGCCTGGTGCCAAGGTGAGCTCCTCAGGCCCAGGAGGACTCCACCTGTGTCACCAGCAGATTCAGGATCCTTGTCGAGGACGCTGAGCCACAGGAAGCTGTGCGTCTGTCCCCGCCCTGGGTGGAGTTGAACCATTAGGTGGACAGCTGCGGGTGGGCTTGGGTCTTCCTGCACCTTCCAGGGTAACAGAGTTTCTCAAGAGCCATGAGCAGGGCCTGGCTGGTGACTGTGGGCTGGGGGCTGCAGCCAGGCAGACGGGCAGGGTTGCCCGGGAGAGCCACCTTCTCAGGGACGTGTGGGGTGAGGCAGGAGCCGTTTCTGGGCGGTCTCGAGGATCCCTGAGAGGGGTGATGTTGCGCCTGTGGAGGGAGGACGGGAGGCCCAGCTCCTGAGCCACACCCTGCTCCACCCCAGGGAAGACCAAGGATGGGGCACCTTGAACAGGGAGCTGTGAGAGAAAGCTGCTGTGCCCCACAGAGCCCTGCTTGCCTGGGACACCAGCTGCCTAGGTGTCCCGGCAGCCTGTTCCCGGTCCTGCCCTCCCTCCCCTGTCCTCTGCCTTCTAGGAGTCACCCAGAGGGTCACAGACAACCACATTCTTTGTTTCACATTTTAAACGTATTTAAACAGGTGATATGATGTACTTCCAAAATAATAAAAAAAAAATATATATACATAGATACACACATATATAAATATATTTAGGGGGGATTCTGTGAATAAGGCAGAGGGAAAAGTGCCAGCAGGCTGTCTCTCCGCAGGACAGCAGTTACCCTGGCAGAATCTGTCTGATCAGACCTCAGAGCTCCAGGCTACTGGGGGCTTTCAACTTCCTGGGGCAGGGTCCGATGGTTGATTGTGCCCGTGGGTGACCCACTGTGGTCTGCACATAGCACGGACTGTCATTCACCCTAGAAAGGAAGGGCATTCTTTTTTTGCAGGGAGGGGTACCGGGGATTGAACTCAGGGGCACTCAACCACTGAGCCACACCCCCAGCCCTGTTTTGTACTTTTATTTAGAGGCAGGGTCTCACTGAGCTGCTTAGGGCTTCACTTTTTGAAGCTGGCTTTGAACTTGCCATCCTCCTGCCTCAGGCTCCAGAGCCGCTGGGATGACAGGCTTCACCACCTCACCCAGCAGGAAGGACATTCTTTAAGTATCTGTTTCACATTGTATTTATTTTATTTGTAGAATAATTATTTTTTGTATACTTAAGCGGTACAACATGACATCATGGGATACAGACAGACAGTAGAAAGGTTACTATAAGGAAAGGAAATTGACAGACCCATCATCTCAGTTACCCTTTGTTGTAGAGCAGCTGAAATGTCCCCGTGTGGCGAGGGTCCCACATATGGCACAGCTGTATTATTGATAGCTCCGGGGGATACTCCAGATCTCTAGGCTCTTCCTGTCGTGGACTCCAACAGGATGGAGAGTGGGTGTGATGCTAAGTGAACAAGCCAGTCACAAGGACAGTGGTTGGGGATTCCACCCCGGAGGCACTGAGAGCATCGGATTCGATGGGGAGGTGGTGGCTGGGGCTGGGAGGAGGGGAGGAGCTCTGCCATCACTGTGGATGTTTTGCAGCAGGAGAGAGATCACAGGTAGCCTCCATTGCACAGCGTTATGGGTATCTCTGATCCTGTTGAGTTGCCCAGATGGTCAATTTCACGTCATACAGTCTTACCACAATTAAAAAAAAAAAAACAAAAGAATTCTGTGAGAATCTCCGCACCCTAGTCCTTCGCCCTCCTGCCCAGACTGTGCCATGAATAAACCCCTGTTATTAGTTGTTTGGGGGAGGACACGCTTCCAGATATTTTGATTAAAATATTTATTTGAGAAATGATATGGATATTCTCCTTGATTTTCTGGCCAGATTGTGGCACACTGTAACGCACCTCTGAACCTTGCTTTTGCACACCGTGAGAGTCGGTCTTGAAGACCTTCCACACCTTCCCGTAGATCCCAAGACCTCTTACCCGGCGTTAGCTGTTGGGTACTCCCAGTGCCCCCCATTCTGCCAGCAGCTCACCACCAGCCTTCCTGAATGTGTCTTCCTCCATCTTCTCCAGGGTTCCCAACCAGCCCCACGGTCTTGCAAGATCCTAGACTCAACATGGCAGCCACCCCGTGCCTTCCCTCTGGTCCTCTCGGTCTGTCCATGCAGCACCCTTGCCTGGCTGAGCTCTGCCTCCCCTCCTCTGCTCTGTCCTTCCTTTCCTACTGTCTTACCTCTGCCCTTCCTGGGGCAGCTCCGTCCTTCCAGTCCAGCCCGTGCAAGGTCACCAGGTCTTGGGCACACACTGAGCCTGGGTGCTTGCACTGCTGGAAGGCAAAGCCCTCAGCCTGCCTGACTCTGGGCCTGTCTCCTCCTCCCCTCTTCATGGGACTCCTGGTCCTGCTCCTAGGCCCTCTCTGTCCCTTCTGGTGTCCTGTCCTTGCTCAGGCCACTCTCCTTGTCCCTTTATGGCTTGGTAGTGTCTTTCCTTCCTTTGAAGACTCGCTGCAGAGCTGTGAGAATGACCTTGGAAGCCCGTCCCTCTGCCTTGTCCTGCCTGAGCTCAGAGCCTCTAGGTCATCAAGCCACAGCTTGGTTCTGTCCTGGTAAAGGCCGGCCGAGCTGTGCCTTCTGCCCCTCTGTTGCCCCAGGAAGTCACCCGCTCACCGCCCCTTTGCAGGTGTGGCTGGGGCTTGGTGATTGGAACGGAGGCTCACATGCGTTTTCTTCACCGCACACGCCCTCGCTGCCCCTTTCTGTCCCCCCTTTTCTGTGTATTCTTTCCTTCCTTGTATTTTGCAGTGGTTTTATGATGGTTCTACCTCCTGGTAAGACGTTGCAGCTGGCTGGTCTTAATGAACGCTGTGCAGTCTCGGCCCTCCTGCGGCTTCCTGCCCTAGTTCAAGTTCGTCCCTGTGACTTGGGGAGCAGTGGGAAGCAGGAGACGCAGTCCTCAGCAGCAGCTCCCTGCACTTCTTGCTAAGTGGATCATGACATTTGCAAGCTGGGGAGGGAGAAGGAGGCTGGGTAGGAGTGAGTTCCCTGTTTGCTGCAGTGACCTTCTTGTTCAGGTGCATAAAACAAGTTAACCCAATAATTTTTTTTTTTTTTTTTTTTTTTTTTTTTTTTTTTTTTTTGTGCAATTAGGACTCCTCTGCCTTCCATGGAAGGTAGCGGGTCTGGGAGAGGCTCAGGTTGTCTTGGGGAGCACGGGATTTGGTGAGGGTGGTGTCCTCTGACCCGCTGGGCTTGCGCAGGCCCCCCTTATCAGACAGGTCTTCTGTGGGGACTGGGCCCCGTGGGAATGGGCCGTCTGTGGAGAATGCTGAGACCCTGACTCTAGGCAAGTGGCAGTTGGGGCAGTGTGTGGCTTTTAGCAGTCGTCATTCGCATTAAAATTCCTGAAGGCCTTTTCCCCTAATTTCCCAGACCAACGTGCCATCCAGAGAAGACCCACGGCGTGTGCTTGAGGCAGCTTCCAATCCAGAGCTTCTCAGTCCCTTCTCCTCCTGCTCCTCCTCCTAGGAGCCAACCCACAAGAGGTTTTTAGATCTCGTGTCTCCCCAGGTGCCCTACTCACGGGGAATGGTAATGGCACAGAGACACTGTGTTTCTGCTTGTGTACTGTGGCCCCAGAAGAGCCACAGGCCATTGCAATACAAGAATATTTGCCCCCTAAGAATCCACTTTGCCCACATCGGGGCTGCTGCGTTCTCTGTTGAGTGTGCACACTCTGGTCGGAGACCTTTGGCCATGCAACCCCAGCTGTGCCTAGTGGAGGTGACTTGGGTGAGCAGAGGGCTGGTGTCCATATGTGACTGTGCCTGTCTGAGGCTTGGAGTCACCTGGATCACCTGGAAGATGTTGAATGCCGAGAAAGTGGCCCAATCCTTCCCTGTCTTCCCTTTTTTAAGTATGGATGACTCTTTGGACAAACGTCTTGTTCTGCATTCAAGGTAATCTTCACTTCCTCCTTAAGGAGGGCGGTTATTAGATTCAGAGACACAGCGATTTACAGCCCTGGGTAGGGACGGCCTGTTGCTAACCAGAACAGGCACCCAGGACACATGGTGCCCTCTCTGCCTCTGCAGGTGGCCAGTGGGGATTTGCTCATCTGAATGGCAAGACGGCCGTTCTTGGCTGCTTGACTTCGCTCTGATGCTTACCAGGGAGGGTGAAATTCTGGATCCCTGCCTCCTGCTGAGTGTGAGGGAGAAATTGATTTCCTTGCAGTAGTTCATCGACTGTCCCGCCCCATTTGGTGGCTTAATCTTTCCTTACCCACTCACTTGCCACGCCTCCCTGATTCACTCCAAAATTGTATCCACACTGGGATCTGTTTCTGGACTATTTGTTCTGAATTATTGACATCTCGGTGATGACGTCTGCCTGGATTTTGGAGATAGGGTTTGAATGACTGTCCTCGGAGGCAGACACACTCTGAGAGCGGATTGACTGATGGGCCCGCATTGTGGCAGACTCCTGTGTGCAGGCACCCGGGCTGTCTCTGCTGGCCAAGAAAAGGTTGTGATGGGCTCCTGGAGGAGGTGCCCTCTCTAGCAGTTCCCAGGGTGCAGAATGCCACCCTGACGATTTACCAAGGCACCAACAGTGCCCTGAAGGCTCAGTTTTATCTGTGAAGCCAACTAATTCCACCTTTTGGTAGTACCAGGCATACCACGAAGGATCCAAGAAATGCTGAATTGCAAAGAGAAACCCAGCAAGAGACAGCACATTCTCTCCGCACTGCACAAGTACATCCCGAGTGCTGGCTATAGTGTGGACTATACAGAGACACTGCAGACGTGGTCCCTGACCTTGCAGAACTCCCAGTCCAGGTGGGAGACAGGTGTGCAGGTCAGGGGATGGGATGTAAGGTGTATGTAGTTAGTAGGAGGTGCTGAAGAATGTCTGACCAACTCTGCCTAAAGACCAGGAAAGGTCAGAAATTTAAAAAAAAGGAGAGCACAACGTGTCATCTCTGTCCTCGAGCACATATGGTGCTCCCCAGGTGGACAGACGGGGGAGGGCACCCAGGGGAAAAGAAAGGGGGCAGAAGAGGGAGGGAGGCGGGAGCATGGTGGGGCCTCCGGGTGTTGGCAAACATGCTCTTATGGCTTGGATGTGAGGTGTACCCAGGAGCTCCTGTATTAATCCAGGACTTGGAAATGACTGGATTATGAGGGCTGTGTGGATCCATCCTAGTTTGAATGGACTTACAGTGCGGTAACTGTAGGCATGTGGGGTGAGGCCGGAGGAGAGGGTCACTGGGTGGGTCCTGGAAGGTGTGTCTTCCCAGTGTCCCTTTCTCTCCCGCCCCCCCTCTCTCTACTTTCTGATCCCACCATGAACTGAGCAGCTGTCCTCTGCTGGGCCCTTCCGCCATGATGTTCTACCTTACCTTGGGCAATGGAGTTGGCCTGAGACCTCTGAAACTGTGGAGCCCCAAATACACTTTCTCTCCTCTAAGTTGTTCTTGTTGGGAATTTTATTCACAGTGACACAAAAACTAAGTAAAACAGATGCCACTGAAGTTTATAGAGCATGATTGTATTTGCTTTGGGGGGAGGTGATCTCAGCAACGTATGGAAGAGAGCTTGAGGTGAGAGTGCGCGGAGAAGGCCATTCCACTGGTCATGGGACATTCATAACTCGGGGTATTGACCCTTAGACTTGTTGTCCCTCCATGGTTGTCAGAAAGGGAACCAGCCATTGGAATATGAGGCAGATGGGGCAGCCACAGGTAGTCAAGAGGAGACTTGGTGGTTAAACTTATGTTGGGTGACAAGGTGAAGATGACACTTCTATCAGGTACAGCTGTGGAACTTGAGGTCCGGGGAGGAGCAGGTGTGAGGTGTGGCCAGGTTAACTGGGAGGCACTTGTTCTGGGTGGGCTTTTTGGTGGAAATACAGTATATTCCAATGCCAAGAATATACTCTGAGATATATATCAGTACACTGTAGAGCGTACTTACGCAAACCTAGAAGGTATAGCTGAGGCCTGGCATGGTGGCCTTGTGCATCTGGACCCGATTAAACTCTCACTCTTAATACGACAGAACAGTTTCATTGACAAATTTGTCACTGATGCTTCTCCATTTGCTTATTTCTATCTTGTTAGTCGGCTTCACATTGCCGTGATCAAAAGACCTGACAAGACCAACTCAGAGGAGGAAACATTTCTTTTGGGCTCATAGTTTCAAAGTTTTGGTCCATGGTCCTCCAACTCCATTGCTCTGGGCCTTAGGTGGGCAGAACGTCATGGTGGAGGGGTGTGGTGGGCCTTAGGTGGGCAGAACGTCATGGTGGAGGGGTGTGGTGGGCCTTAGGTGGGCAGAACGTCATGGTGGAGGGGTGTGGTGGGGGAAAGCAGCTCAGCTCATGGCAGCTGGGAAGCAGAGTGACAGAGAGGAGCCAGGGATGAGATGCTGTCTCTGAGGACACTGCCCCAGAGACTCACCTGCTCCAGCCACGCCCCACCCACCTACGGGTACCACCTGGTTGTCTGCACCAGTTGTTAATCCATCAAGTGTCAGTCTGTCCACCAGCGAGGCTATAGCTCTCATAATCCCATCCTCTCACCTTGGAACATTCCTGCAAATGCCTAACGCAGGTGCTTTGACAGGACACGAAAGAGGCAAACAACAACTATCAGCTACTGTACAATAGGCTCTGTGTGTGTGTGTGTGTGTGTGTGTGTGTGTGTGCATAGGCACGTGTGAATTACAGCCTGCTGCTTCTAGAGCCACGACACAAAAAAACAACGTGAAATTAATCCAATCACAAGAGAAGAATGATGCGAGCTGGAGGTGTGAACACGGGCACGGGGTGTGAGGCTGCTTCTGCACAAACGGCCCCCTGCTCTTCACTCTCCAGTAAAGGAAAGGGGTGGACAGTCCACACGCACCAGAGCACTCGCCTGTTACCGCTGTCAAGCAGTCTGTGCTGGACGTGGGTGTGACCGGCAGTGCAGTGCACGGTGTGTCTGCACCAGCATCTGCACAGATGTGTGGATGGTGCATTGGGCTGGGACACTGCAAGGATGGCTGTGTCACCAGGCGATAGGAACTTTTCACTTCCTTGATAATCCCTTGTGTGTGCCTCGCTGACCAACGCAATGTTCGGGGGCACGTGACTGTACTAGGGTTAGGAACGTGGGTAGTAGATATGCCAGCAATGCTGGTTTCTCCTGGTACTGGGGTGTTGTAAGGACGTTGGACAATTTCCAGCAGTGCCCCCAGCTCTTGTTCACTTCCTGAGGTCAGGCCAAGGTGAAGAGGGTGGAGGTGTTTACGGCTGGGTGCGGGAGGTCAAGTTCAGCCACTTTTCCACTTACAGCCATGTCTCTTTCTTTCAGGAGATGGCCAGGTGGATTTTGATGAATTCATGACAATTCTTGGGCCCAAACTGGTGTCTTCAGAAGGTCGTGATGGTTTTCTTGGAAACACAATAGACAGCATATTCTGGCAGGTAAGAACATTTTTTTAAAGGTAAATTTGACAGAAATGTGTGTCTGGAACTGACTTAGTCTGAGTTCTTGAGCTTCTGTGCAGCACACGAGCTCTCTTCTGAGAAGGGGCGATGTGCCTCAGTTAAGGTCCATGCTGCGTCCTCTGATGGAGGAATGGGAACTCCACTCATTTGGGTTTCAGAGGGGTAGGACGTCTCCCCTCTTGATAGCAAGACTTTTGCCTTGGGGAGAAAGGAGATTCCTCCACTTCTGATTCTTTTTCCTGGAGACATTTAAAAAGATACCTTGATCTCTGACCCAGTTCTGTCCTTGACCCTGGTTCCAGGAGGTCCTTGCGTGGTGGCCTTGTGCATCTGGACCCTATCACACTCTCACTCTTAATATGACAGAACAGTTTCATTGACAATTTTGTCTCTGATGCTTCTCAATTTGCTTATTTCTATCTTGTAAAATCGCTTAGGAGACTCCTCATATCTACATTCTACTTAGAGTTCTACGAAATGATTTTCACATTAGTTCTCTAATTTTGAAATGTAAATATTATTTTGTGAAATTTGGGAAATGGTTTGTAATCATTGTTTTAATAATTTGAGTCAAATAAATTGTCTTGTTAAATTGAATTACTGGTTAGGCACGTAAAACACTGTTCAAACACAGTATGGTTTCTTTAATTTCTTGATATGACTTTTCCTCTGCACCAGGGCTATTTCTGTGACCTAGTAAGGGTTCCAGGTGACAAGTCTCTCTTGTCTTATTCTGTCACTCAACTTGCATTTAACCAACAAGTATTGACTAAGAGCTTGTTGTAAACCCTGAAGGCTCATCGGTCATTGTGAGTTTTACAAAAAGCATTCAAGACCAAGTTCTGGCCATTTAAGAGTTTGGCGGAAGGAATGCAATTCAGAGAGAAAACAAGGGAGTGGTGAATGGGTGTGGTGGTCACCAGACTGTACTGTCCTTGAAGCCAGGACTTCACATCAGAACCCCTTGGCCTGACCCATGGCCCACAGGGGCCCTTGGTGGTGGAGTGAACAGAGGTTCCAGAAGGCAGGGAGGCATGGTCTTGGGGGCACAGAGGAGGCTTTGCAAAATGGCGGCACTTGCTTTGTTCCTTGAAGTACCAGGAAGCTCTCGGGAACCCCACTTGCCAGATGGCGAGAAGCATGGATGACGGCAGGTATGGTTGCAGGCCTGCTCCCTGAGTGTCAGAAGGGGGGTGCAGTGAGGATGGGGTGATTTAGGCCCTGTGGGCAGAATGGACAGGGGCCTGAGGGGAGCCAAGGGGGGACACTGCCACAAATCTCCCAACTCACTCTTACAAACAGGGCCACAGACAGACCTTCGCAGAGGAGGATTTTAGATTGGACATGCAGAGTGGGAGGGGTGGACAGCCCTTAGGGTCTGGAGCATCTGGAGGCTGCGCTGGAGACCCAGAGCTGGGATTCCTGAGAGCCACTGGGTGAGCTCTCCAAGGGAAACCACATGGCAGGGGACAAGCAGAGACAAGGCCAGGTCCCGGAGGAGGTCCTGCGGCAAGAGGGGCACAGCGCTGGTGCACACTGATGTTGGGTTCTCACTGGGGTCAGGTATCTCCCTGGGACCCCACTCCATGTGACAAGAATATTCCTCTGCTCCCGTAGCCCTCCAGTTATACCGTGACAGTTGGAAGGACAGACAGTCCTAGAAGGGAGCACAGAGAGATGATGGAGACCTCGCTCCCCTGGCCGTCTCCCAGCCCAGGCGGGTCCACTCCTCAAGGGCACCTTCCCTTCCTGACGTCCCTCTCTGTTTGCCCCCAGTGCTTCCTACCGTGGCCACCCCCAGGGCCACTCTGACTACAAGAATGCTCCAAGGCCCTGAGTGCTCGTCCTGGCCACACACTGAGAGGAAGGAGCCCTAACCTTCCCCCTCACACGGCTCACTTCTTGCTCACTTCTTCCAGGGTCTCCACGGAGTGCCCCCAGGGCAAGCGTCCCTCTCACACTGTGCTGATGGCCTCTGGCATGACTGGGACACATTATCGTCCTCACAGACACTCTGTGTATCCATTTTACCAAAGACCCTTGTCCTGGCCCAGGGTGGCAAGATGGGGCGTAGGAAAGAGCAGAGGAAGACATTCCACTCTGAACACGGCAGTGAGGCCAGAGAGGCTGCACAGAGCTGCTCTCTCCCGCTGTGCTCACGGGCTCAGAGCTTACGGCTCAGCAAGCAGGAGCAGGAGTGGCTCTCAGTTCCCAGTGCTCAGCCTCCCCTGCCTCCCCTGCCTCCCCTGCCGCCTGCCCACGCAGAGGCAGGAAGCAGTTTGCAGAACATCCTGAGCCCCCAGTCTTCCTGGGAGAGGCTCACGCCCCTGGGGCTTGGGGGGTTTCCTGGTTTAAACCAAAGCTGTGTGTGTGTGTGTGTGCATGTCTGCACGTGTGTGCACCTGCACGGGTGTGCGTCTGCACATGTGTGTGCGCCTACACGTGTGTGCCTGCTTTGCCACAGTGGCTGAAGGTAAGGGGAGCAGGGAGAGGAGCAGATGGTCAGCTTTGTGCCCATGGTGCCCAGGCAGGGATGCTGATCAGGAGGAGCTGGTGCTCTAAAAGGTCCATCCTGCGTAGGAGGCTCCACCAGGCTTCCCGCCAAACACAGACTGCCATGGAAACAGATACACGTTGCTTACCTGGAAGGGAATATCTGTGGTTTATGGGTGCGTTAATAATGCATCACACCAAAGTCTGGAGACAGAGACAACCGTAAAGACTTACTGTGCCACGTGGAGTCTGTGGGCCGGGAACTGGAAGGCGCTGTCGCTGGGTGGCTCTGGCTCAGGGGCTCCTCAGAGGGTGCTGTCCAGGTATGGGCTGGTGCTGCAGCCATTGGAAGGTTTGGCTGCTCCTGGAGGATGCACTTGGAGCTGGCTCGCTGGCATGGCTGGCAAAGGGGTGCCAGCTCTTGACAGAGGCTTCTGGTACCTGCAGGGACCCCTCCACAGTGCTGCCTGCCCATCCCCCTGACCTGGCAGCTTCCCCTGAAGCAGAAGCTGCAGCAACTTTTATGACCTGACTTTGGAAGTTAACTCCGTCATTTCTGCAGTGTCCTTTGGTACACAGGCTCTGCCCGTCCAGGGTGAAGGGCCTGGAGGCAGGAATATTGGGGCCTTGTGGAGACTCTACCAGAGAGGGCTCAGCTCCCGTAACTGGGCTTCTTCAACCCGGTGTTGCTGCCTTGAATCTTGGTTTGCCCCAGGCTTTGAGGAAGCCTGAGGTCAGGACTGTTCTCTGGGTCACTGTGGAGTGGCTCTCCCAGGCAGAGGCTCATCTTCCTAATCAAATCTGTTCTGTGCTCTTTCCTTACAGCATTCTAGCTTTCACTGTCAGGGGTAAAATAAAATCAAATGGAATCTGCAAAAACAACTATTTATCACTTAGCGCTAGTCCCGAAATTATGAGCTCCCGGCTCTCTGCAGGAAATTGGTGTCCGTGAAGGTGGAATTTAAGTGGCTACAAATACAGCTGCTTCCCAAGGAAGAGGCCCCCGTGATGTGGCCCTGAGCATTCGGCATGCAGCCCCCTGGGGGAGGCTCACCGAGTTCCCACACTCAGCTCGAGAGCCTCTGTGACTCTGTGTTTGCACTAGCCTCTCGTCGGGTCTCCATGTCTGCTGGTTCTGCCAGCAGTCCTCTTGGAAGGGAGGTGTGAACTGTTTGAAGTTGGCTGGGTCCTGGTGTGTGGCAATGACGGACAGGAGGGAAGGAAGAGCTGGGGGCCCACTTCAAGGCCCCAGTCAGCCACCTCACCAGCGTTTGCTGGTGTCGGGTTTCTGTTTTGAGAAATGAAACACATGCAGTCTGTCAGCACCCCTTCACGCATTCCCACCCACTGCCCAGGGGGTGGGAATGCGTGAAGGGGACAGGATGTCTAGGGTCCTGGTGTGCTTAGGCGATGTTCTGCAGAGCTCCCGGGGTCAGGGAACAGAATGCAAGCCGGTCATTGCCACAGAGTGATGTGCGCGGTCACCACCCAGCCCCGGTCCAGGTCTAGGCCGTTTGCCCACCCACCTTGCTATGGCCCTGGTGATCCTCCCTCAGGCTCCGCAACCTTCTCCGTGGAAGATGCACAGGTGAGGCAAACACCTGCCCGTGCTCCCTCCACTTGGCCTCCTCCCCACCCAAATCTGGCCCTTGCCTGCCTCCCGCCTCCCTGGCCGTCCTCCTCTGGTTTGGTCCTGACTGAGTCCTCCCCAGCCCAGGGCCATTGTCCACCTGGGGCGCTGGCAAGCTGGCCCTCTGTCGTGCTGAGGTGGGCAGAGAGCATCGTGGCCTTGTGACTCGGCAGCTCACGGTGCTTTGTGCCCCATGGTCGTGACATGGGAGAGGGCACCCACGTCGCGGCAGGCCCAGGGGATCCCAGATCCATGGTGCCTTTAAAGACCGGGAGGAAAGACAGCGAGATGCAGGATGACTCCGTGGTGGGAAGACGGGCAGCGGATCCCCGTATTTTCTAAATACCAACAGTGGGCATATGTCCCTCCTTGATTGGGAAGAGAAGGGAGTCGCTGGTGAGCCAGGTGTCTGAGAATCCCTTCACCTGTGAGGTGGACGACCCGGCCCACGGCCAACGCTGGCAAACCTCACAGGGAAAAGCCAACGGAAGTGTTTGATCACTTGCTCATGTGACGCCCTGGAGCCGGGGCCCAGACCTAGGAAATGCCTTTGTCAGTGTCAGGGCAGCTGGCAGGCTGGTGGCAGGTCTCTGCACACGTCTCTCCTGGCATCCGCAGGGTGGCTCCCCCAGTATTGTCAGTGTGCCACTCTCTGGAGTAGTGGGTCCCAGCCGCTGCTCTCCCTGGCGCCATCCTGGGGGACCGAAACCGTGTTCAGCGGCGATACCCATCACAGGCCTGCTGGGTGGACCGCGCTCCGAATCTCCGAGTGATTGTACTGAGTGTGCGATGGAGAAGGGGAGGTGTCCGGTCAGGAGCAGCTCCCCAGTGCGCTCTTGGACTGTCCTCAGACCCACCGCGCCAGGCGCCCTGCCAGCTGGTTTCCATGGCCCCCAGGTGACTGCTGCTCACATTAGGGTGAGAACCACCAAGTTACCGGACTTGAAGGAGCCTGAGGTGTGGGGAGGGCAGCAAGCCAGGTTCACAGCCGTGACGGGGACCTCAGTTGCCCTCTGTGACGAGACCTCGGTTTCCCTCTGGGTTTGGTATTTGGGGTTTTCTGTTGTCCATAGCCATGAGTATAACTGGTTTTACTCCATGTGACACTGCAGTTTCAAATTGTTGTTTTAAGGTAAAGAGGTTTTGTGTCAGCAGGTGGTTAACTTCTAAGCAGGAAGGGCTAGGATGGGGATGAGAACTGGCCCCTTCACTGGGCCCTGCCCTCCAGGCCACGCATGGCAGCCAAGCTTTGGTGGTTTCAGGAGACCCTGCGGCCAGTTAACCCAGACAGCTGTGGCCGGCTGGGCGACCAGGCTACCATCCATGGTGTCGCCGTCTGGGGGTCACCTCTGTCAGCACCGTCGGATCAGCAGCTGCCTCCATTGGTTGGAGGCTTCAGATCCTGATTCATGAGTCCATAAATCTTTGCTCCAACAAACTCTGCTACGTTTGATTGATCCAAGGAATTAACTAGCAGAGATGACTTCCTGAGCATGAAGGCCGAGAGAGGATCATAAATAAAACTCTTCACTGAAAATTATACAGTGTTCTGAAAGCTACTTGGTGATACTTAGCCACACCTGTTGCCTGTTTAAACCCTTCAGTTAAAATCAATGCCGTGTCCAGGAATCTGAGAGATCCAGAAAAACACAGCTCTAAAGGTGGGATACTGTATGATTATTTAAAATAACATTCTCATGTTATAGTCGGTGGAAGAGGCCAAAATAGAGCTTGGATTTGTAGTGTAATTGCCTGGCCATTTGTGGTGGGGGGACTTGGACCAGGAAGAGACTCAGGTCCTTGAAGGTAGAGGAAGATGAAGATGCAGTTAGGGTAGCAGACAAGCAGAGGAGGCAGCAGCCTCCAGCCTCAGCTCCAGCCTCCACAGTTCATTTAGCCTCTTTTTTACATACATTGGGAACCAGAAGGCACCCTATCCCCAGGGTCATCAGTGGATGCTTATTTACAGGCACCATTCAGGACCTCAGGGTCCTACCTAGAATCCCAGTGTGTGTGACCTTGGTTACACACTACCTAGGACTCACAGCCCTGGCTACACCCTAAAAACAAACCCTAAGACACACAACGTAGCCCACGGGGAGGCCTGGGCCAGGGGCCTGGCTGTGGTATTCTGGGCCTGCGGCTCCGTGTCTGTCACTGTTCCTGTGTGTCCATCTGTTGTACTTCACTTTACATGCATTGTCTTCACCTATCCTGTACCTGCTGTGTTCACCGAGAGGAAAACGGGATGGAGTAGACAGCACCTGTTATTGACTGGAATCAAGGTCACTGTCATTGTTTCTTTACATACTTGGGACTTTCTGAAAGTTCTCCACATAGGCTGTAGGGTGGGTCCTGTTATCATTCAATAAAGTCAACAAAATCTCAAGTTAACAAATCTCATTAAAATACGTCTGTTTTCAAGGGCAGAATCAAAGAGTGATTGGAGCCAAAGGGTCTCTAAAACCGGTACCCACTGCCACAAACAGGCACAAAGTCCATGTGAGGGTGTGAAAGCAGGGTGTCAAGGTCAAGTGCAGCCAGCAGCAGCCAGGAGGAAGCTGGCACCTGGGGCTTCCTGTCACCTTCTGGGGAGACCAGCGGTCAGAGGCCTGGCTGCAGGGCTCCGCGCTCCTCCGCGCTCCTCCGCGCTCCTCCGCGCTCCTCCGCGCTCCTCCGCGCTCCTCCGCGCTCCTCCGCGCTCCTCCGCGCTCCTCCGCGCTCCTCCGCGCTCCTCCGCACGTCCAGGTAACCCACGTTACAGTAGAAACTAAGGCAAAGATAAATTCAAAACCCACAGCTGGGTGGAGCCGACCTGCAGCCTCAGGCAGAGAGACAAAAAGAATCCCCAGGGGGCTGGCAGGAGGGTCGGCACTAGGGGCTCAATCCTTCTTATTAAATTTATTTGATCACTTATTTTTGTGGTGCTGGGGAGTGGACCCAGGGCCCTGCCTGTGATGCCCACTGTTCTCCCGTGGCCCTGCAGCCCCAGCGGGGATGAATTCTCACGGCCAACAGGAGCCTCCTGGGGGTTATTTAAAGCTATTTTCTTTTACCCAGTCTGCTTGTCCTCGGGCGTCCAGTGTGTAGGGGTAACCCTGTACACACTCGGGAGGTCTCGTGGAGAGGAGAGAGGGAAAGGAGCCATTCCCTCAGGGCCTGCGTCTTGGCCCCGAAGCGGGGAGGGGGTCTAGAGGGGGTCTCCTGCAGGAGCAGGAGGCTGGCGTGGCGCTGGTGGGGACCTCTGGGCAGGCTGACCGGCTTCTCAGGTAAACGGGGCCTGCTGTGCTTCAGGGTGGTGCTCCTGGTGCACCCTTGACCACGGCTCTGGGGATCTTGATGCCACAAGACAGTTCTGAGGTTCCCAGGCTCAGCCAGGGAGACACAGGGAGGGGCCACAGCCATGTCCCTGCCCTGTCTCAGCAAGGACATGGCTGCGGCCCACACTGCCCTTAGGGACCATGCCGATCTGCCTTTTCTACTCTTGCTGTTGTGAATAGGATTTGACTTTTCAAGGTGTATTTCCGTCTCCTCCTGCCGGTCCAGCTGAAGGCAGGTCTGGCGGTTACTGAATTCTCTCATTAGCGGCGTCTTGTCTGTTCAGCTGCTATAATAACCCCAGAACTAGACGTCATGGAAACAAAAAGCATTTTTTCTTCAAGGTTCCGGAAGCTGGATGCATGAGCGGGTTCTGGCGAGGGCCTCCTGGGTGGTAGGCAACCAGCTTCCCCGTGTAACCTCGCGTGGTCGGAAGGGCGAGAGGGAAGTCTGGGGTCCCTCGTGGGCCACTAATGTCATTCCTGTGGGTCCAGCCTGTGACCTCTTTACCTCTGAAAGACTCCCTGCTCCAGGCACAATCAAGTTGGTGCTTGAACCCTTCAGTATATGAATTTCGGGGAACAGAGCAGCAGTGCTAGATTTTTCCATTAATTTTCTTACCGTATCTTGTCTGCAAGACTTTGTCTACAAATAGTAGCGACTTTGTGGCCATGTATCTCTTAGATCCATTTGTACTCACTGGGAACAGAGTCATCCTAAAACCTCTAGAGGTGATGGTGTTTCAGGACATTAACCTCTAACCCAAAGATTTTTAATGTCGTGAATATCTGTCAAGTGTCTTTTGACTGTAATACTAGGATTATGGTGATTCCTGCTTTGAATTACTGATACGATGTGGTAGTTAATGAATTTCCTAATATTAAATAACTTCTGTTCCTAAGACTAATATTTGTTGTTGTGGAAGGTCATTTTCTTAATGTAATTTGAATTTATAATGCGATTTTAAAATTTGATTTATGATTAATTTTGATTTTTAAATCCATATTTATAAATAAAAGGAGACTATAGTTTATAGAAACTATGAGTGTCATTGCTAGGTCTGGAAACATCGTTATGCCAGTGTGAGAAAATTAATTTACAAACTGTCATCTTTTGTCATCTGCAGTAATCTCTATTTAGTATAGAATGTACTCAAGACTTTGATTTTGAGTGAGCCAGTTCATAACCTGTCAGTCCAGTGGTGGAGCTGTTCTTGTTTTGGGGGGTAATTGTTTGATAAACATTAAATGTTAATTGTGCTTCAGTCTATTTTGAAAATTTACCTTACCCTCAGGAAGTTCCTGGGTCCTCAGAATCACCTCTTTATTAGCAGTTACTTGCAAATATGTGGCAAGCATTCTCTTTTCATTATAGTGTCTCCAATTGTAACTGTTGTTTTTCTCATTTCTATTAATCTGACAGGCCAGATGGTGCTCTATTTTAGTAACATTTTGGAGAAAATATACTCTTCTATTGAATGAAAAGTTCTTCTTATTTCCTGTTCTCTGCTCTAGTATTTTCCCTTGGTCTGCGCTACACTTCCCCTCCTCTTGTGATGAGGGACAGTTCTGTGTCACTGGCTCTTTGGTCTTTATTAGGTAAGGGATTCGGATGTGAACCCTCGTCTCAGTGCAGCCTTTCCCTGTCCTGAGGTCTTGGTGACTGCTGTTGTCACTCGTCACATGGCCTATGATTGTGCTTAGTCTCTTTCTTTTTCATAGCTACTCGGGAGAACATCACTGAACATTTTGGTTCTACGTGCTGTTAATTCCTCGCCTTTGCGTTGTGATCCGAGGATGCTGGCGGGTGATGTCTTTGTGCCGATTGTGTCCATTCGTGTCAGCTGTAGCAGAATGATGCTGGGGTTGGACGACTGGCCTCCCAGTTCAGGAAGCAGAATGAGTGACGTGCCTTCTTTGGGAATGATGCTCTGGAGAACCCTGTGTGTCCCTCTTTATTCTGCGTCTGCTCACACTCTCTGAGACGGGTGGTGTGAAACCGGCCTCAGTTGCTCCTCCTTCCTCTTTGTGTGTCTGTGTGTATGTGACACTGTCACTCCGTCTTTGGTGGAGTGACCAACCCCTTTGGCAGAAGCCTACTCAGGTCTCTGGGTTGGATGGAGAGTGGTATCATGGTGGCCAGGTGACAGGGACCTTGCTGTTGGGGATTTGTATTCTGGTGTGAGGGGTGGGAGAGAGAGGGAGGCCTTCAACTAACAGATAATAAATAACTTCAGATCATGTGAATTCCATGAGTTCATCCAGCAGGATAATCAATAGAGGGCAGTCCCCATGGGAACCACACATCTTGGAACAGTTGTGATGAACAGGGCTCTCTGAGGAGGTGACGCGGTACCACCCCTGGCTGTGGTCTGAATGCTACGTGCAGTTCAGAAATGGAAGGAGGTGGTTAGGTCCTGGAGTGGACCCTCCTGAGGGGACTCAGGGCTCTTGTGGAAGAGTGAGGTACCGAGTGCCCTTCTGCCATGTGACAATACAGCGAGAAGGACTTTCCTCGAGGAAGCAGACCTTCCTGGCCACAGCTTGTGCTGGCACCTTAATCATGGATTCACAGCCCCCAAACTGTAAAAATAAGTTTCTGTTGTTTAAAAGCTGCCCAGCCTGCAGTATTTTGTTATAGCATCACAAAGAGACCAGGACACCCCTAAATCATGAGAATGTTCTAGTTGTGCAAGGCATTTGTTTCTACTAGTGGGTTCTTATCCATCCTTTCCCTTTATAATAGCCTGCTTTTTTAGGTCTCTCTCTCTCTCTCTCTTTATAAGAATCATAGCATCAGATTCATCTTATAAGCCACTCTGAGAGAATTTGCCCTTTAATAGAGTAGTTTAATCTGTTGCTAATCATTTTATATCTGCTTATCCACACTCCATGGGTCCTATATTAGTATTTCTGGTTTAAAGCCATTTTTTTTTTTGTTTTCTGTCTTTTGCTATATTGATTATTTCATATATTTATCCTTTAAATTTATTAGAAAGATAGCCTTTCTTATTCTAAACCATTTTGCTACTGATTGCCTTCACCTTTATGAAATATGTATTTAAAATTGTATTTGTCTAAATATCAAATCCAAGGAATCAATATCTTCCGACTTCCTAAAAGAAATTTTAGCTTTTCCGTACCGTCTCTGTTCATTTCCCAGTGTCCGTCATGTGTTCTGTTTGTTTTTATGAATGTATTGGAATGGCTGCAGATTCGCCTGCAGCCATAAGCAACATCTAGGGAGACCCCACATACCCATCACCCACGTTCCTCTCCTTTGCCTTTTGCAAACCCCCAGGTCAGATCAGGTATCCCATCTCTGAAATGCTTGGGTCCAGGCATGTGTTGGATTTCAGAGGTTTTTTTTTTTTCAGATTTTAGAATATTTACAAATACATACTCGATACCTTGGGGACAGACCAACACTACACACCTGCGCTGAGTGTACACCTTCCCCGTCAGGTCGAAGGTGAGCTCCTGCAGTATTCCCCTTCCGCCCGCCGTTTACTGCCCGCCTCGTTCACTTTCCTGCTTATGGCATCCTGAGGGAGCTTGAGAATTTCAGATGTTGGGGCTTTTGGATTTTGGGTCTTGAGATTAGCATACTTGATTTGTATAAAACCTTAACAGGGATTATTTTATTTTGTTTAGGGTGCTGGGTGTCAACCCCAGGCCTCACAGGTGTGAGGCTGTCCCACTGATCTGCACCCCCAGCCCCACTTCCTATTTTATCTTGAGACGGGGTCAAGTTGCCCAGGCTGCCCTGGAGCTTGCGAGCCTCCTGCCTCAGCCTCCTAAACCACTGAGATCACAGTGTGTGCCACTGTGCCTGGCTGACGCACGCCGCCAGTCCTCTCCTGATGTCCCCTGACCTGTGTGTACACACCTGTGTTTCCTTCTGCCCGTTTTGTCCCATGTGTGGGCCTCTGTCACCGTCACCCCAAGTTCTGCCGGTCACCCTTTACGGACCCCCTCCCTCCCACCCCAGCTCCACTTCTGCCAACCACTGGTCTGTCTTCCATTTCTCAAACTTTGCCATTTCCGACATTTCACATAAATGAACTCACATGGGGGTCACCACATCACCATGCGCTTGAGACATGTTTGAGTGCTGCTGATGTGGGAGGCCTCCTGCCTGCTCCGGCTTCCGCCTCCTGCTTGGAAGGTGCCTGTGCCCACCTCCAGAGTGGCTTCCCTTTCCATCCTCTTCCTGTGGGTTTTGGCAGAGAAAGTTTTTCATTTTGATTGGGTTCAATTTATTAAATTTTCCTACTATGGATTGTAGTTTTGGTGTCAAGTCTGAAGCCCTAGATCCCAAAGGTTTTCTCCTTTCTTTTTTTCTTTTCTAAAGATTGCATAGTTTTACACTTGACATTGAAATCCATGATCAGCATGGAGTTACCTGTTCGCTGAGCTGTGAGGTCGGGGTCTGGGCTCTTGTTTCTCCCTGTGATTACATGGGTCCACCTCTGGGATCTCTTCTCAGCCAATGTGAGTTGCTCTTCACCACATCCAGCCCACTCCCTCTCTTCTTATTTTTCTGAGAGTTCTTTTTTTTTTTTCAATTGCTAATGGGTGTTAGATCTTGTCAAATGCTTTTTATGAGCCAGTTGATAGGATCATATGATTTTTCATCTTTGATTTGTGGATATGGTGGATTGCATCTGTTGATTGTTTTGGGGTTTGTTTTGGACTTTCCTGTGTTTCTTTTGTGCAGTGCTGGGGGTGTAACCGGGCCTGGGTCTTGCTGTGTAAGCATCCCCTCCGAATTGCCCCCAGTCCCTCACTGCCTGGGGCTTAACCAGCCCTGCTTACTGAATCGAGCATGGCTTGGTCATGGTGTCTGATTCTTTTTGTTTATTGATGGATTCGTTCTGTGAGTATTTTTTCAGGATTCTTACATCCAAATTCATAAGAGATGTGGTCTCTAATTTCTTTTTCTTTTCTTTTTTGCATTATCTGTCTATTTCTGTTATCGGGTCTCACAAAATAAATTAGGAGGGATTCCTATTTCTCTTATTTTATGAGAAAGATTGTCTAAAATTGTGCATCAGAGAAATTATACCAAGCTGGTGTTAAATTCATATTTAAGTGGTAGAATTCCCCTCTGAACTCTCTGGGCCTGGAGATTTCCTTTAGGTTTTAGGAGCCTTTAAATGATTAATTTAATTCTTTAGTGATTATGGGAGTATTCCAATTGTGCCTTTTGTCTGTTTGGGCATCTGCAGCCCCTCCCAGGAACTAGCCTTGATGGCCCAGGAACCAGTTCTGCTGAGTCCCTGGATTTCTGAGTGTGGGATCCTCTGCAGCATCCCCTTATTACCTTCCTGGTGGCTGGGGTCCACAGGGACCTCCCTGTTCCCCTCCTGGCCTTGGAGCTCTGTCCTCTCCTGACTGCTGATGCTCTTATTAGACGCCTGTGGTTTCCTTTTTCCATAGGAGCTGGTTTTCTCTCATTGCCTTTCCGGGCCATCTCCTACCTCCCGTCTCCTTGTTTCCTGCTCTCTGTTGGTTGCTCCCTCTGCCGGCTTAGGGCTTCTCATTTCCCGCCCTCCTCTGGTTCCTGGTTCTCACCCTGGAGACTTGGATATCAGTCGGTGCTGTATTTCCACTTTGGTTCTATTCTCTGTGGACTGAGGTTTTTTCCTGTGAACCGTGGGTTCAAAGGGCAGGTTGTCTCCCTGTACCCAGCCACCTCCCGGGTGTCTCCTGCTGTGGCTTCTCAGGGGACTCCACTGTGATCAGAGGACACACTCTGCCATTTCAAAGGACATCTGCAGCTGGTTTTCCAGGGTGGCCTGTCTTGGTGAGTTTCCCACAGGCGTCTAAATCACGCACATTCCATGGCTGCTGGGAGGGGGTGCGTGTGTTGGGAGCCTGTGGGCTGGGCTTTGGGGTCTTTGGCCTCGCTGACTCTCTGCTAGTCCTGTCCTTTGCTGGACGGAGGGGGTTAAAGTTCTCAACCATAAGTGAAAGTTCCTCTGCTGTCCCGCTAACTCTGTCCTTTGTGGTTTCACGTATTTTTTTTGGCCAGTCCACACTTAAGGTCACCGGTGGTCTTTCTGGTGGATGGATCCTTTTTACCATTGCATAATCTGTCTCTTCACGTCTAATAATTTTCTTTGTTCCAAAGTCTACTTTATTGTGCCGCTTTTTAAAGTTGATATCTGTGCTGGGTGCGGTGACCACACCTGTAATCCCAGCAGCTCAGGAGGCTGAGGCAGGAGGATCATGAGTTCAACACCAGTCTCAGCAACTGAAAGAGGCCCTGTCTCAAAATAAAACATATACCCAAAGGGCTGGGGATGTGGCTCAGTGGCTAAGCGTCCCTGGGTTCAATCCCTGGTACCTCCCTGCCCTCCCAAGCACCCCTGCCCCCAAACCAAAATGCTACCTGGAGGGCATGTCGTCCCCTATCCTACCTGTGCTGTGGAATTTGACCTGAGTCTCAACAGCGTGTACTTGCTGCTTCCTGCCGATACCTGCCTACTTAGTTCATTTGTGTTTACGCTAATTCTTTGGGGCAGTTTTCCTGCTGGCTTTCAGCTTGGCCCCTCTGGGTCCTGTTCTCTTGTTTCCTTGTGACCTGAGCGGGTGTCAGGATCGGGGGTGCACAGATCTGTCTGTGGGCAGTTTATGGAGTGGCTGCTCTGTGACAGCAGCTCTTGACCTCAGGACACGTCCTCCTGGTCGATTTGCCATCCCTCTGTGGTCTGGACCTCCCCTCCCAGGCCCATGTGACGTTCAGTTGCCATTGCAGCAGGGCTAGAGGTGGCCTCTAGGAGACCAAGGTCATGGGTAGACACAGGCCACCATCTTGAGTGGGCTGTCGATGGCAGGAGTGGGCTAATGGTGAAAGGGTGAGGTTGGCCAGCTTCTTCTCGCCACTCCCCGCGCTCCCCGCCATGTGGCTGCCCTTGCGGCGCAGCAAGAGGTCTTGGCCACATTCCAGCTCTTGGACTTGTAGCCTCAGAACTGTAAGAAATAATCCTTCATTCTTTATAAATTACCATCTCAGGCATCCAGGGATGGCAGCAGGAAACGGACCCAGAGGCCTCCTCCTCAGCAGCACCGTCTTGAGCCTCAGGCAGGGCTGTGACTTCTGCCTCGATGGCTTTCCGTGACTCATGAAGCCCAGGACAGGGCTGGTTGGCGCCCGCGCCTGCATTTCCACTGAGCTGGGGCCTTGCTTTCTGTTGGAAGCGCGTCCTTCAGGCAGCCCTTAGTGGGGAGTCTGAGGGTGACAAATGCCTTTTGCTTTTCTCCTCCGAGGACGTTTTGATTTCCCCTCATTCCTAGAGGATAATTTTGCCAGATATAAACCCATAGTTGACAGTTCTTTTTTCCTCCAGAACTTGAGAACTTTTGTACTACTTCTGGCCTCTGTGATTTCTAAATGAGGACTCGGCTGTCATTTGAATTCCTTTCCACTCTGAGGGACGCATCACTTCACTCTGGCTGCTTTCCAGAGTTTCTCTGAGTTTTTAGTCTTCAGAAGTTTAATTATGCTGTGTCTTAGGATGGGTTCATTTGAATTTTTCCTGTTTGAGCGTTGGAACAGCTTCTTGAATCTACAGGTTTGTGCTTTTCAACAAATTTGGAAATTTTCAGCCATTACGTCTTTGAGTGGTCCTTTAATATACTTTACTTATTGTGTATTCTGTACTGGGGATTGAACCCAGGGGCGCTTAACCACATCCCCAGCCCTCTTGGTTTTATTTTGAGACTGGGTCTTACTAAGTTACCTAGGGCTTCACTAAGTTGCTGAGTCTGGCCTTGAAGTCGAGATCCTCCTGCCTCAGCCTTGTGCTGCCTGTCCTTCTGGGATTGCAGTGAATGTGTGTGTGTGTGTGTGTGTGTGTGTCACAGGCCCCTGAAATGCCATTTTCTTGTTCTCTGTTTTCCTTTGTCACTCGTATGGAGTGAATTCTGTTGAAACTGATCCGTCACCACAGTGATCGAGTCCAACCTCTGTCATCTCTGCTGTCCTACCTGGCGAGTTTCTGATTTCTGCTGTTGCATTCTTCAGCTCCCTAACTTCCGTCTGGTTCTTTTTCATGGCTTATGTTATTTGTTGAGATGTCCCTTATCTTTCATTTGGTTCAGAAGAATTGGTGACTGTGGAAGCACTTTTACAATGGCTTCTTTCAAGTCCCGTTGGGTGACTGCAGCCCGATGCCCCCCCATGGTGACCCCTGATGGTGAACCCCCCCTGGTGGTGCTGGCTGGGAGTCTCTGCATCAGTGCTTCCCCTGGTAGACAGCTGCCCTGTTCAGGCTCAGAGTGCTGGTCCTGGGCTGGGGCTTGGGCATCCTGGTTTCAATGACAGTGTCATCGCAGAGCCTCTGTGGTGACACTGGAGTCAGCTTGGTTTACCTGGTGCCTCTGGGGCCCTGCTGGTCCTCCTGATGCTGCCTCAAGGGGCAGAAAGGGTTTCCTTAGGTCAAGGTGCCAGGCATGTCCCTTGAGAGGGGACTTTTGGCAGAAATGAAGAGGCTCCCGACTCAGGGCTCTTCGGCTCGCAGGCCCAGAGCGAGCTTCCCAGCCAGACACTGTGAGGACCACTGAGTGGCCTCTGGGTGGAGCACCTTCCACCAGTGGGGACGGAGGCTTCCAGCCAGGCTGAGTGCCCAGAGGGGGTCCATCCTGCTGGGTCCTGGTGTTTCACCTGGTGGGTCAGCTTTCCTGGCCTGCCAGGGAGGGAGAGTGGGGTGCACTGGAGCCCTGGCCCATCAGTGGGCACGCCTGGTGTTTCCTGAGGGCTCCCCATCCCATCTGGGGGAAGATGAGCCTCCTGTTGCAGGGTTTTGGAGGACAGGGGATGCTGGATGGTGCCTGTCCTCTTTTGCTGGGTGGTGGGCGGAAGACAGCCTGCCCCTGTGTCCCCCAGGGCTGGGTCCCAAGCCTGCTCCCCGCTCCCCTTGAGATCCTCCAGCGTTGCTTCGTCATTTCCGGCTCTCAGGATGGAGGGGGAGCAGGTGGAGGAGGTTGATCTCGCCGCCTTGTCCTGGGCCTGAAGCTGACCGCATGGTTTCCAGGACAGTTTGGTCTTTGTGTTTAGTTTTGGGTTCACACTCAAGCCAGTTCCATGTGCTTGTCCCCAGCCTATGTTTGTCCACGTCGTTGTATTGGAACTCTGTCCATCTCCCAGGGAGCCGCAGAGCTTTTTACTTTTTCGTGGTGGATTGGGGTTTCTTTTTACACGCCACCTGGGTCTGGAGCTGGCCTGGGCACATCTGTCCCTCAAAGCACCACCTGCTGGAAGCTCCGCCCAGTGTGATGCCGCTGCGAGAGGGCGGGGCCTTTCAGAACAGAGCAGGAGGTGATGACCAAGGGCATGTCCCTCACAAGTGTGGTTGAATACAGAGTTCTTGGGTCAGAGAATTTTAACTTCAGTACCTTACGATCCAATGTTCTTTTTTCATTTTTATTAACACACAGTAATTGTGCATATTACAGGGGCTCCGTGTGGTGTTTGCATACATATGTCAGCGTGCACTAATCAAACCCAGCCTCTCTTTCCACTCTCCCTCCCCAGCCCCTTCCCATTACTTAGTAAGTACTATCCTGCTTTCAGGAGAACGTTTTTAGCTTCCACATGTGAAAAGAGCATGGACTTTTCCTTTGGTGTCACTTGGGCCACTTACCCTGATGTCCAGTTCCGTCACCGGGCTGCCAGGGCAGGATCGCATGCTTTCTTCCTGGCTGAGTCCTGCTCCCTGTGCGTTGGCCACGTTCTTCATCCCAGCTCTTGTGAGTGGTGCACACCAGGCCCGTGTGTGCTTCTCGCACGCCCACTTCATTTCCTTTGGAAGGGTACCCAGGAGTGGGGTAGCCGATTCACATGTTGGATCCCACGTTCTCCACGGTAGAAATGCTTCATCTTAATTCATCTTCTAGATGTTCACAGTGCACTTTAGTGAAAGCCTTCACTTTAAAACTTGCTTTGTTCTGTTTAGAATGCCATTTCTCCCCCCCCCCCCCCCCCGTAATGATGGGATGATGACATGCATCCTCGCTGTGCTTTTCCCATTACTGCAGTTGGCCCTCTGAGGCCACAGCCTCGGATCCATGGAGTCAGCCAACAGCAAACCAGACGTGCAGATTGTCTTTTCCTTACCCCTAACGACACACCACAGCAGCTCCCTGCATACGGTGACACTGTACCGCATGTACCTCATCTAGAGAAGGTTCAAAGAACAGGAGCGTTTGTGTCCATCATACGCAGGGACCACTTCCTCTGCGTGTGCGGGGCCTGAGCATCGTGGCTGGGCATTCAGGGCCTCTTGGAGCCCACCCCGGGGAGACTGCTGGTGACTGTGTCCCTTCTGCTTCCAGTTACGCATAAAGGACAACCTAAGGGTGGCTTCAGTAATAAAGCTGTAGATCTGACTTCACGAGCAGGCGCTCAGGGCAGAGACAAAGGCTTGGAGACATCTTCCCAGGCCCCTCTGGTCACCTCCCATCTTGACGTCCTTAGTCTGTGGTTAGCTCTCCGCATCTCCGTTACCTGCTGGCCACACCAAGGCTGCTGCAGGGTAGACACCAGAGCAGGGGGGCGGGCGCAGCAGCGTGGAACCCTTCTCTGTGGGTACCCAGGGATGGGGTTCATATGGTGGATGATCCTCTTCTCACACCACAGGAGAGGCCTCCGCAGCCTCTCACTGGCCAGGGCAGAGCCACGCGCCTGCCCCTCGCTGCAAGGGAGGCTGGGAGAGGGGACGGGTGGAACCCGCAGCTCGCTGGGCCCAGGTCTGTGGGTCCTCTGTGGAGCCGCCACACCAGTTCTTTAAACGGACAGGGCAGATGGCCCCAGCCACGCCTTCCTCCCGGCGAAGGAGGGAGCAGAGATGCCCCTGGGAAGGCTTTCCGGCGAGCGACGGCATCCTGTCCTCCTCCCTAGGAACAGGTTGGAGGGCAGCTCTGCACTGTTTCCTGTGGAGCACTCACTTCCTGCCGCGTGGAGCACTCGCTTCCTGCTGCGTGGAGCACTCATTTCCTGCCCCGAGCCTGGCACTGGGGCTTCCTGTGCACTTAGGTCAGACGCAGGGCGCACAGCCCCCTCGCTATTGCCCTGCCCGGAGCAGCCTTTCACTGCTCAGCTCCAGTCCCCACCGCCCTCGCCCTCGGGAACTGTCTGTCATTTTCCTTTGCAGGTGTCTTCCTGCTTCAGTCTTCTCTTATTTCACTCGGTTCGCCTCCCTTGTGACAGGGATGACTTCCAGGCTGCGCTTCTTTCTTTTCTTTCAGGTCTTGTCCCGTTTTCTCCCTCCTTTCAGCCCCCTCCACGAGTTCTGGGGAGTCCAAGCTCACGTCCTCTGTATCATGGTCGGCTCGCGGGGTGTGCGCTCCGAGCACTCACCTGGCCTTCAGTGCGTGTTGTGGTTTACGTGTACAGTGTCCCCAGAAGCTGGTGTGTGTGACAGGGCGAGAACGTCCTGGGGTGACCTGGGGGGTTGGGAGATCCCTAACCTAATCAGAGCACTGTCCCCTGGTGGGGACGTGCTGCGTGGTGACCGCAGGCAGCTGGGCTGGGGCTTATCAGAGCCCTTCCTCCTCCATCAGGGAGAGGTAGACTCTCCACCCTCTTCCCTGTCACGTCCTCCCAGCAGCCTGGGACTCCACAAGGCACAGAGGCTGCCGTTGGGCCTGCTTCTCGGGGGCTGTGTTTCCTTCCTGTGGTTTAGAGGTCCCACTTGGTGGCTGCAACTATCTCTGTCCCCAGGAACGTGGCCCTCAGTGGAAACTCTTCCCAGAGTTTGGCCTGTGGTTCCCTCTTATCTTCTGCTCACAGATGGTGCTGTGCTTTAGACTGTTTCTGTGTGCATTCTGGGAAATAACTAGGGACTCTCCTCTGACGGTGGCCAGCACCCATCCCAGGGGAGGCTGTGTGGGGCGCCAGAGAAGAGCAGGGCTTTCAGGGGAGATGGCCGTGAGCCCTGCTGGGCCCCTCTGAGCCTCGGATTCTCCTGGTCTGATAGGGAAGTCCACATGAAGGGGTCCTTGTGAGCAGGGACAGGGTGTCCCAGGAGAGGGGCTTGGCACACTGTCACGCTGTGCCCATTTCTCCCCCTCCTTTACCTAATGTGCTGCACAGAAGCAGCGGACATTGAACTTCTCAACCAGTGCTGATGTCCTGGCCCAGACCAGGGCTGCGTCTGAGCCCCTCCTCACATGCTGATGTCCTGGCCCAGACCAGGGGCCCTGTCTGAGCCCCTCCTCACAGCCATGGACTCCGAGTCTGAGTTCCAGCAGAGGCAGGGCTGGAGGGATCACGTGGGCAGTTCCTTGCCTGTGGGCAGATAGAGGTCCACTCTTCCCTGATGGCGGCTTGTCTTGTTTCTATGGCCTCCAAAGGCAGAGGCGCCACAGTGTCGGTCCTCCACTTCTTCAGTGCTGGGCACCTGTAGCTCAGAGTGCAGAGGACTCCCTGGGGAAGGTGGAAGGGGAAAGGGTGGGGCCTTACCCTGGGACTGTGGACACAGGGTGGAGAGCCAGGGAAGCCAGGAGCTCCTCCACACGTCCCCTGAAACAGGACAGACCCACTCCTCTCTGAGAGGTGGGGCCAAGGCTGGGGTCACCGGCTCCAGGCCTCTAGCTCCAGGTCTGCCTCCTGGGCGCCTTCAGATTCCTCCTGCCCTCTGCCACCCTTTCTGAGATGGGGATGTGATCCACCTGCCCCAGGGTTCGGGGGCCTACAGGAGGCGTTGGAGTACTTCCTGACCCACGGTGAGCACTGCCGGTGTCTGCTGCAGGATGAGGACCTGGTGACGAGAACGGCAGCCGTCACCGTCACCATCGCCAGCCTTCCTGCTGCAGACCGTGGTGGTCATCTGCTGCCCCAGCAGGACACTGAGTTCTGCCTGCCTGTCAGGGCTGCCCTCCCTGTGGCTGCGTCTGCCCGCCAGCCTCCCTGAGCCTGCAGCCTGTGCCCGGCCCCAGGGCAAGTCCCCATTCATCTCCCTTCCTCTTGCCCTGAGGAGTCACCTTCTGCACTCTGTCCTGCAGACGCGCAGCACTGAAGAGGTAGAGGACAGACACCGTGTCCTTGGAGGGGAGGGAAAGACAAGCTGCCATCTGGGAAGAGCAGGCGTCATCTGCCCACAGGCAAGGAGTGGCTGTGTCCTCCAGCTCCAGCCTCCGCTGGCGATCCTTCAGGGCTCCTCACTCCTGCAGGACTGAGTCCAGATCCAGACCCTTATGATCTGCCGCTTTGTCCTGCCCCCAGCAGCACCTCATAGGCACCCCACTAATCTCCGGGGTGCCCGTGGTCCCGGCCTTGCCCAGGCCTGCACCTGTACTCCCAGGCCTCCCCTCAGGGCAAGCACCCACCCCTGCTCCTGGGCTGCTCAGGGAAGCAGGTGCCTGGCCACCCCTGGGCTGCTCCTGACCCCGGGGTCCCGTGCAGGCCTGCATAACAGCACTGGGCCACGTCCTGAAGCCAGCAGCCTCGTGGTCTCCCAGGACGCTGCGTAGGCGCAGCTGACGAGGTCATCATCGCACCACTTCCCCTCTGTCCTCGGCCGCCCCTCTGAAGTGTGTCCAGCCAAGTGACGTCACTCTGCCCCTGGATGGCAGAGCTGGCAGGCCTGCAACTTTTGGTCCATAAGAATTTTACAAATTAACTATTTTTCTCATCACAGAGGAGTCCTGAGCAAACCGGTGGAGCTGTGCTTGACGTCACATCCATGTGCAGCAGGGGCCTGGAGCTGTGGCCTTGGCCTTCTAGGCCGGTGGCCCAGGTTTCCCGCCCGATTGGGGGGCTGGCCTTGGGCCTGACTGCTGTTCGCTGGTTGTGCTTCTGCTGCAGGTGTGTGCATGGCAGACAATAGTGGGCTCACAACTGCACAGCGGGCAGCGGCTGGAGGTGGCCGGCAGCCCCGTGAGAGCCCTCCCTCCCCGCAGGGGATCCCCATGCTGTGTGGGTCTGACACCAAAACCCACTCAGGTGGCACCAGACTGCAGCTGGCTGCTTTGGTTTCCCCACAGACATGGGTAAGACCCGTCCTCATGGCTGTGCGTACGTCTGGTGACTTGGTCTCCACAGAGCACAGCTCCGGGACCCCACAAGGACGCCAACCCATGGACATACGGTGGCTCACCTCGGGTGGCGTGGTGCTGCGTGCACCCTGCCCCATCTTGTGTATCCTCTGAGTCACCTCCAGAGGCCCCAGCACCACGAGTGCCGAGTCAGCGTGCTCTGCTGCTCTGTAGAGGGAGTCGTCAGCCGGAGAATCTATGAGTTGAGAATTGGCACAATTAAAAATATCTTTATATTTGTTTATGAAATACGAACTTCCATTTATTAGTATTTATCTATTTCTATAAATACATTTCTCTGCATAAAATAAAAGTTGGTCGATTCCATGCCTGTGGCCCAGGGCCGTGTGAGAGCTGAGGGTTCTGGTCTCACGTACCCCAAGAATGAGTGCAGAGGGTGAGAGCTCAGCAGCAGGTTGTCCGAACAGTGAGGCCGGCTCCCCAGGAGGATGTGGCCCCAGGAGGGCAGCTCTGGGGTCTCTGTCGAGGGAACTGTGCTGCTCCAGGGAAGAGCCACCTTTCCCTGGAGCGCCCCTGACCGCGCCCTGACTCTGACTCTGCTGAAAGGGTATTTCAATTTCTTCTTCCTGTGTGGGGATGACTTAGTGTACTGTCCACGTCTGTCCTGTACTTGTCCTTAAAACAAAAGAACTGCTTGGGTCAGAACAACTCTGTGGGTGACTGATGTCAGGGTATTTGATGACACCTGGGGTGGCACAGAATGTGTGGGCCTCCGGTCAGAAGGTCAGACACAGAAAACAGGCTCTAGCCCAGGCTCTTGACCTGGGGAGGTGGGGTCCACTCTGCAAGGTCCCGTCTCCATCAGCCTAGAGGCAGTCTACCTCCAGCCTCACACCAGACCCCACAGACCCACAGGGCCAGCAGCGCTCCAGTGCACCTTCACTGATGTGTCAGTCTTGCATCACCGGTCACTTGTGTAAGCAAAAAAAAAAAAAAAAAAAGCCTTCTGTCCATCATGGAGGACAAGCAACCCGGATGGAGGCAGCCTCCGCAGACCAGCTCTGCCTTTTATTCAGCAGCCGAGTCAGTCAGAGGTCACTTTCTGGGTAGAAAATGGCCCTGATTACAGGAGGAATCTGGGCTTATGTAGGTCACACAGGGGGACCACTGGACCATGCAAGACCTGGACAGAACACATCAGTCGGGGCACTCAGGAAAGTGTTGTGAGCGTTTGAAGTGTGTTTTTCCTGGGCAAGGATGGCGGTCCAGCGCTCAGCATTCAGTGCTTATCTCTTTCCCTCCAGGGCCCGCTGCACTGTCCCTGGGAAAGGATTTACTTGGGGGAATCAATGTTTCAGGTCCTTCCCAGAGACTGCCATTCTAGGCCAGATGGATATCTCCTTCCCAGGGACTGTCCTGCCCTGGGGAGGGACGTGCTGGGAAAGGACCAGTGTTACCGTGTGTTGCCCCCTCCCTCCCCCTCCCCCCTCCCTCCCTCCCTCCCCCTCCCCCCCTCCCTCCCTCCCTACCCCCCTCCCTCCCTCCCTATCCCCCTCCCTCCCTCCCTCCTCCTTCCCCCTCCTCCTTCCTCCTCCCCCCTCCTCCCTCCTCCTCCTCCAGGCCACCCTGTGTTGGGGTTTCCATATCCTCCACCTGGTTCTGTTTCCAGGCTCTGGTCTGACCGCCATGCTGCCCTGTGACTCCCAGGCCCTGCGGCAGGTGGGGCAGCCCCTGTAGGCCCCACCCAGCTTCAGCTCCAGGAAGGACAGCGGACTTGTTTCCCAGAGCTTTGCTGCCACCACAGTCTCCCCTGTGCCTTCCCAGAGCTCCCGTTTGCCCACCTCTGTGGTGGCCTCACCTCTGCCCGGAGGCCGGTCTTGGGGTGCTCTGCCTGTCCTGCTTATTGACCGGCAGAGCTTTCTCGCTCCTGACCCCTTCCATGACCTTTGTCAACTTGCGGCTCGGTGCTGCGCCTGCCTCTTGTTGATCTGTTCTGACTGAGTGTCCTGCCTCTGGTGACTCGGTGTCCTGGGCAGCAGCAAAGGTAGGGAGAAGGTTCCAGCTGCAGTCGGCCTAGATGGCCGGAGACACAGCCAATCATGGCATCCCCAGGAGAGAGAGGCCTCCCGCACGTCCCCAGTGGAAGACCTGGCAGTGAGGGAAGGGGCAGAGAAGCCCAGAGACCAAGGACTGCAGCCGCGTGGCCACGTAAACCTGTGGCCGATACCCGGCACTGGCTTAGCCAGCGTCCCTGGGGTTGGTCAGCACCATCCTAATGATGTCCCTAATACGAGAGTCAAATTAACCCTCTGCATAGATCTCAGATATCCTCCAGGGCTGGCGGTCAGATGTGGGTTGAGTGTGTCCCTGAGGGCTCCAGTATCAGGAAGTCCATCCCTTGGCAGTGCAGGGAGGTGGTGGGCCCTTAATGAGTGGGGCCTGGGGGGGCTGTCCTTAGCTCTGAGGCCCTGTCCTTGGGTAGAATTAAGATGATTTCCCTGGGACCCCAGAGTTACTTCTTTCCAGACAGTTGTCCTAAAGGAATGACCTCCCACCCCGGCTCCCTCCCTGGGGATGGGTCCCTCCCTCTCTCTGGCTTCCTCTCTGGGTGGGTCCCTCTATGGCTTCCTCTCTGGGGAGGGGTCCCTCCCTCTCCCACCTTCCCGGTGCTCCCCACCTATGCCACCTGCTGTGGCCCTCACAGGGGCCAAACCATTGGGCCACCCATTCTTGGGCTCCCCCAAACCGTAAGCTACCAACTCCCTTTTCTTTCTTCCTGGGGGGCCTGCCTCAGGCACTCTGTGGGGAGAGGCAGAGGAACACAGCCTCACACTTGATTTCTGCTCTTTTGCACTGGGACCCTTCAGAGCTCTCACTGAACCTCCCTTTGGATTACCCTTTATTTCCTGGGTGAGTGGGTCCTAAGCCACAGCACCCTTGGACCCTGACCAAGCCTTTAACTCTTCTGGGCTGGATTCCCAGGATTTCCTCAGCCTTCTCCTTCACAGGGTCCAGAAATGCCCCTGGGTCACACTCTGTGGGCTCTCGGCTCTCCTGTGGCCCAGGCTGAGCCCCGCGCCCTCCCGAATTCCCTTCTCTAGTGAGGCAGCCGTGGTGCTTTTTAAATTCTTTGCAAGAAACGGTTCCTTTGAGTGATTTTTTTATACTTAATAACTTATAGGCTTTTCTTAGGTTAGCTAGAGATTAATCTGCTTTTCTGGTTTGGTTATCATCCCACTATTTTTAGACCATTTTATTAATGCTTTCTCTTTCACAGTTCTGTTCTATTTTCTACCTTTCTGTGTATTTTCACCTGGATTTTCTTGATAAGCAGCCTATAGCTGGATTTTAAGACATCCAACCCAACAGGCTTTGTCTTAGAATAGATGAGGTGAAGTTTAACCTGCGTCCCCCTCTGTGTGGGGGCTGCAGACTCTGGAGACGCACCTGTACTCTCCTCATGTTGTGTGTCTGGTTTCCACTGGGTGGATGCTCTTATCCACTGAACAGATGAGCTGTCCCCAGACCCTTTCTCTTTCCGGGGTTGCAAGCTATAAATCACATTTCTGTTGAATACACTTGTTTTAACTCCTCTTCTGTGCAGTTCAGAATCCTTCAGCGTGTCTGTGACCACCAGCAGCCACCCTTGTGTTCTTGGGTACTGGCGTCCAGAGTCTTGGTGACCCTGACAGGACCAGGGGTGCAGTGAGATGGCCGGGCGGCTGGGCCAGGGCCTGCTGGAACTTCGCCTGCTTCCTTTGGCCTCCCTCCAGCCGGCTCTGTGTCCCCCACAGGGGTGGAGAGAACTGTGTGGCCTTCTTTGTATGGGGGGACCCTGAGCCTGCTCAGCTGGCCCTCCCCCAGGGCAGCTCCACAGGGATGCCCGTGGAGGGTGATCTCAGCACCCAGGGATGCCCATGGAGGGTTACCTCAGCACTTGGGGATGCCCGTGGAGGGTGACCTCAGCACCTGGAGTATCCATGGAGGGTGATCTCAGCACCAGGGATGCTTGTGGAGGGTGACCTCAGCACCTGGAGTATCCATGGAGGGTGACCTCAACACCAGGGATGCCCGTGGAGGGTGACCCCCGCTGAGGCACTGCTTCGTGAAGGTGTGTTAGTGGCTCAGGTCCCCGAGACTCAGGCCAGTCTCAGCCGTGCAGAGGGAACGCTGATCGCTGGGCGCTTCTTTGGCAGCAGCTCACGCAGGTGTTTGCTGGCTCCGGCTCAGGAGCTGGTGGCATGAGGACATGAGGACGGTGGTGTGGCTTTTCCTTGCTTTGCTTTGGCAGCACTGTGGCAAGGTGTGTCCCACCACCTGTGGGGTGGACGGGTCAGGCTGAATGCCACATGCCAGCCGTCTGACTGTCGAGTCTGGGGAGGAAGCAGGGTCCCTGGGTGTCGTCCTTATCAAGCTCACGTGCGTTCAGATGGGTCAAGTGCCCGTCCAGTCCCGGTTCTCCTGCCCTCTCGGGAGCGACTCTGCCCTTCCCTCAGCCCTCCCTCCTCTGCACAGAACCTGCTGCGGGAGGCTGTGGAGGCAGCCCTCGCCCAGGGACAGAGGCCTCTGCTGCCTCTGGGAGAACCGCAGAGCCCAGCCCTGAACAGTGTGGCCCAAACCACCCTCATGACTTACCTGACCGGGGAAGTGGCCTTCCCTCTAGTCCTCAGTCCGCCCTGCTCAGGGACTTTGTGGTGTCCGTGACCCTGTCCTCACATTCCTTAGTGGTTTACCCTACCAAGCACTTTTGTTCTTAACTGAAAACATCAACCGAACAAAGTCGGAGGCTGACCCAGGCCCAGTTACCAGGAAAAAGCAGGAGTTTGTCCTGAGGACGCTCTGACTCCGTGGCGCGATTGGGAACCATCTCCGTGAGCCTGCAGTCCGGGGCAATTAGGCTGCGCTCGAGAGCTCGCAGGGGACCCTTCCTGTGTCCACAGCGGGTGCCACAGAGAGGGCAACGGAGCAAGAGGGTAAGAGTCAGCATGGCAGAGGGCCAGGCCCGGAACCTTTCGGAACACACGGGTGCCTCAGAGGCCCAGGGGACACGTTGGCTGTGGATCCCGACAGGAGAACTGGTGAGGGTGGTGGATGGGAGCAGGGGACGCTCTGGTCGAAGCTGGCGTTGGATTTAAACTTCATTCTTTTTAACTCTGAGAGCAGAGATGCCACCAACCAGAACAGCCGGTGTCCGTTGACGCCCAGGAGGCCGAGGCAGGAAGCCGTCTGCATCCTTCCTCGAATGCCTTGTCCTGGGCCTCCCTCTGGGCAGCTGATCCTGGTCAACGTGGCTCAGGCTGGGGTGAGCCTTGTGGAACAGACAGAGCCACCCTGGGTCTCACTCCCCGGGGGACAGAGCTGGGGTGGGTTTGCTCGGAGGCTGGCACCTGTGTGCCCAGGCACCTTCCTTTCTGCTGGGGACTTGAGCCCGGGCGCGTTGGATCTGGTGGAAGCCACAGCTGGTGGGGTGGCTTTGGCAGCCAGGGGAGGCCCGCTGTGGCTCCAGCTCCAGGACAGGGCCCTCCTCCCAGACAGAAGGTTAATGAGCAGCGAGCAGGCTGCACAGGAACCTCTGTCCCACCTGCTGAGTCGCTGCCCAGTGCAGCCCTGTGGGCCTCCAGCCCAATGCTGGCCTGAGCAATCGCTGCTGCCGTCCAGAGGGGTGGGTGCCCAGCCCGAGCAGAGCTTTGGACCAGGTTGTGACCATCCCTTCTCCCACAGCACCAGGACACTCCTTCCAGCTGAGAGCAGGCTGGGGAGGAGGACCATCTGCTCTGTCCACAGCTCAACAGCTGTCCCCGCATGTGCCTGCCCCTCTATTCTCAGGCCCCCAGGTCACAGAGAACCACAAAGACCTGTCCCACCCACTGTTCCACCTAGAGCCGCTCGGGACAGAGGGTCAGTTAGCACCATAGCAGAACAAGCTCCCAGGGCTGTGGGAGCCAGGGAGACCTGACCACATGCTCTGTCCCCCGGGGAGTGAGACCCAGGGTGGCTCTGTCTGTTCCACAAGGCTCACCCCAGCCTGAGCCACGTTGACCAGGATCATCTTCCTGTTCGCTGCGTCTTTCACAGAACCACATCAATTCAGACCCCGAAAACCAGGCCAGCCTGGGCTGGTTAGGAACGTGACATGATTCAGGCATTTTCAAGAAGTGGGGTCTGAGCACATGGTCCCCCCGTTCCCGCGTGTCTAAGGTAATTGGAACTAACTGCTACTTTTGCAAAGTGTTTTTAAATGGAAGCTCTGAGACACATGGGTAATTAGCATCCTTTTATACCCTCAATTAAGCTGCCAAAGTCCCTTGCAGTTTTCTTTTTCCTGGAGTTACTTAAACATAGCTGTGTAATTCTGTTTACCCTATTTGTTTGCCCAGCCAGCTCTTTTTTTTTTCTTCCCCAGTGATAATGAAGATGAAGTCTTGGGCCCTCGTCGCATGAAATTATCATAAATTTTAACTTTGCCAAAATTCTTAATGAGAATGTGTAGTTTGTAAATGCAGCTCTGGTTTCAAAGGCCCACGTCTCCAGCAAGCAGGGGACACACTATTCCTGTTGTAACTGTGCAGTGGGTGCCGTGGACATTGGCTCACGGCCCTGGGTCCGCTGCTGCCTTATCTGTTGTTTCTATGCCGTCAGCAACGAAAAGCCAGGAACACTGGAAGCAGGGCTCTGTTTTCAGGAGATGCACCGGCCAAGCGGGGCGGGTGGTTTTTGTGAAGTATACTGAGCACCTTCTTGTGCTGGGTGCTCAGAGACCATCGATTGGAATACGTTAGCCTCTGCTCACCGGCTGGGGGTGGGGTGGGGGTTTTGCAGAAGCCTCTCCTGACTTGCTGGACAACCCCTGGGGCTCAGTGCGGTGGTCCTGACCCTCTGTCCCCTTGCTACCATATGACTACTATGAGCTACAGAATCTGGGGAGCAACAGAAGGTCCGAAGAGACGGCTCTGTGCACACAGGTCTGCCCATCAGCTGCTCCTGGTTGCAGCTGAGCCTGCCGGTGCTTGGCTGCTGGACAGGGATCAAATCGGGGAAGCTAAACACCCATCCATCACTGCCAGGCACCCCTGCAGGCGAGGCACCAGGTCAGAGCCGCATGGTCGTCCACAGAGAGGAGCATTCAGACTCAGTGGCTCCCTAAGTGGGAATCTCTGCTCTCGTCCCGCAAACCCTCTTGGTGAGGTCCCTCAGCTTTGCCCGACATCGTCACTCGTGCCAGAATACTCTTGGAGAAGTGGACGCACCTTTGGCCAAATCATCACACTTTACGGCTCCTCTTCTGTGTGTGTGCAAGAGCCGGACTCTCTCCTCACAGATGAAAACAGAAGAGAAGGTAAAATTGTTCTCTTAAAAGATAAATCAGACCCTGGTAACTTGACGTCTTTGTGGTAGAACAACCTTCCAGTCAGCTGTGCGGTTTCTTCTCTAAGCATCAAAACAAGCAACTCAACACCTGTGGGCTTCCAGAGCCGGTGAACGTCAGCTTTAAGCTCTGGGCCTGAGGACCCCTGGGCTGCGGGTTTTGAAGGATATGAAAATCCAAGCACATCCAGGTCCAGATGTCTGGAGGCCTTGGGTGTCCTTTGTTGGGTCCATTTGTGACGTTGAGCCGTTTTCTCTGCTTTTCACTTGGGTTGAAGGTGGACTGACTGAATTCTCAGGACCGCCATCCTGCACTCGACGTGGAGATGACGATACCGCCCTGCTCCTTGGGTTTGCCAAGAGGGTCCAGGGAGATAATGTGTGTGAACTCTCTGGTTTGGTACTTAGCACATAGTAGGTGCCCAGGAAACATTCATTGGTTTTGAGTTGTCCTCATTTCCACTCTAAATTCCTAGGCCTGACTTAATGTTTAGAAATTATGGATGTAAATATGTGTTTCAGTCAGATTTTTTTTTTTTTTTTTTTTTTTTTTTTTGCTGCTATGACCAAAAGGCCTGACAAGAACAGTTTTAAGGAGGAAAACTTCAAATTTGGGTGCTCACAGTTTCAGAGGTCTCAGTCCACAGACGGCCGACTCCGTAGCTCTGGGCTGGAGTGGAGGCAGAACTTCATGGCCGAAGGGCGTGGAGGAGGAGAGCAGCTGGGGACCTGGCACCGGGAAGCAGACAGCGAGCTCCACAGGGTCAAAGTGAATCACAGGGCACGCCCCCAGGGAGCCGCCTGCCCACGGTCACCACCCGGGGACTCCCCACCCAGGGATCCGCACACTCCCCACCAGTCATTCACCCCAGCCCTCCTGCCCGTCTCCCCCAGGAGCCCTGGGGGTCCCTCAGACCGAGGCAAACAATATTTTTGCTACAGAAGGTGTTCCTCGGGGTCAGGGAGGGTGCCAGCAGACGGTGGGTCAGGCAGGTGCCTCCCGATGCCATCAGTTGTCCCCTCTTCCCAACCTGTTTGTTCGGTGCCTTCGAGCGGCCACCCTGCCATCCTGCTTGCTGGTCTTTTCCTGTTGGGCAATGCCCTGCGGCGGTGCTCAGCCGTCCATCAGTATTGCTTTATCCCTTCCTCTGCTCAGCTCCTAGTTTGACCGTCCTTCCTGAGACGCCGTCGTCGGGGTCTCCCTCGCGTCTGCCGGGAGCGCTGAGCCAAGCCACTCAGCCTGGGCACCTGGGCCTCCGCGCAGCCTGAAGTGGGCTTTTGGTTTTGCAGGACCAGCCAACCGCAGGCCCCTGGCGCTGATGGAAGTGGTTTTCCAATCGTGGGTCTTGCTGCTGGGTAGTAACTGGGCTTTGTCACACAGGAGGGGGCCCGGGTGGTGCTGGCTAGAGCCCTTCACAGATAGGAGCACTCTCTTTCTCTCTGTCTGTTGAGAAGGCCACAGGCTGACTGCCCAGGTGTTCAGGCCCAGGGGCAAGGTGGGCGATCACTGCACCTTCCATTCAGAGCGCCTGCCGCCTGCCCACTCCTAGAGGGCACCCAAGGGCAGCTGCTGCACGAGAGCAGCGTGCGTTTTGCAAACACAAGGCCTTAAATCTCTAGTTGCAGTTTTCCATTTCATTTCTTAAGGGCCTGGTTCTAACGTAGGTGTCAGAGTGTCTCCCAGCTCTGGCCTCTGCCCCTAACATGCTGAGATTGGGACAAACCCGTGGGTGCAGAGGAAGATGGTGGCGGGGCTCAGTGAACCAGCTCCTATTGGGAGGGCACCTACTGCCTCCTCCTAGAAGTAAAGCACCCTCGAATCTTGGGACAAGAAGAAAGCAACCGCGTGTCTGAATGAATCCGTATGTGAGACCCTTATCAAAGACCTATGCACCACGCGCTTGATCATCACCTCCGCTGCCCTGAGCCCCATCTGGCTGCAGTGGTGCTGTGTGTCCGGGCTGTGCTGCGTGGACATGCTCCTTGCACACAGGACTCAGGGATTCCACAGCAGCCGCACCCGCTGCCCACCCTGACCCAGGGAGAAGGCGGGATTAGCGTACTTCCCATCTACCGGACCCCACCAGGGGGTTAAGAGCTGACCAATAACCTCAGGAAAGTCATGGGTGCAGAGTCCACATGCAAACAGAGCAGCACCTTCATACGCCAAGAACAGATTTGCTAAAACAGAGGTCGCGAAAGCTGTCCCTTTTAGAGCAGTGACGACGAGGGCAGGGGCAGTGACCCGGGCAGCCTGGTGGAGACCTGGAGACCAGGGAGACCAAAGGCAGGACAGAAACCCGGGACAAACCTGCAGCCACCCAACGTTTCCAGGGGCACCAGAAGGACTGCTCCCCAGGAGTGGTGCTTGGGGGGCCGGGGGCCGTGTGCAGGAGGATGAGGTTTGGCCCCCTCTCGACGCACAAGAATCAGCCCCAAATGGGTCACCGACAAATGCAAACCCTGAAGCCAAAGAGCCACGGCAAGAAAATCCCGGGAAATGCTTCAGGACCCAGCAGAGGCCATGCAGTTTTGGAAACAAGAAACAGAAGCACAAATAAATGAAAGGATCATAACAAACTAGGACGCTTCTGCACAGAAAAGGGACCCGTCAGCACAGCGGAGAGGCAAGCCTCCTTCTGAATGGGAGAAAGTGTCTGCAAACTGTCTGACCAGGGCTGGGATCCCTGATTTTCTCTGGCTGTGTATCCACTGGTAGGAACTCAGAAAGCTCAACTGCAATGGAAAAATCAGTTTTGGAATGAGCAAATGATCTGAATAGACGCATCTTAAAAGAAGAAGAAGAAATCTGGGGCATCAGGGAAATGGCAGTCTAAGCCACAACGAGGTACCGTCTCAGCCCAGCCAGATGGCTGTGAAAAATAATGAGTAAGTCCGTAGCAAGTGCCGGTGGACGGGGAGCAAAGGGGACTCTTGCACGCTTCGAGTGGGAGCGTATGCCACAGTGCAGCCCTCACAGGGAACACTGTGCAGTTTCCCAGAAAACTGAGATTAGATCCACCCATGACCCCGCGATCCCACCAGTGGCTGCACAGCCAGAGGAGGTGGAATGGGCACCTCAGATCCCTCCCACCAAGTTCATCGCCAGGGCACTTGCAGCGGGCTCAACCTCAGGGCCCATCACAGACGGGATGAATGGGACGTGTGTGCGCACAACGAATGCTCTTTGGTCATTACAAAGAATGAAATTCTGTGGTTTTCAGCAACATCAGTGTAGCTGGAGGACATTGTATGATGTGAAACGAGCCAGTCACAGAACAGCACATGGTCCCCTCTTTCCTGTGGAGGCTAAAGAAGGTCCATCTCAAATTGCAAGAGAGTAGGATTGTCCCTGCTGGAAGGCAGGCGGGTGGGAAGGGGAGACAGAAGGTGGGTACCAGGCACCAAACATGGCCAGAGAGGAGGAACAAGTCCCAGTGTTGTACGGCATGGCAGGTGACAGTTTGCTCACTGTGACTGTCACATTCTAGGGGGAGGGAGAGGCACTCCAGGGCTTTGAACATAATGGAAAGATAAGAGACAGAGATGCTAATTCCCCGATCTGATCCGCACACGTTGTGAGCCTATATTGAGATTCACTGTTTCTCGTAAATAATGTACAATTGCCATGTTAATTAGAGCTTTTCCAACGTGCCCTTTGTACTCGTGCCGTTCTGAGAGTTTTGATAACTTATCTGCTCATGAAACCTCCACTGTGACAAAGACAAATACCTGCATCATCCCCCGAGTTCCCAGTGCCCCTCGGGAGTCGGCACCCCCAGCCCTAGCCCCGGCCACCGCGGTGCTGGTCCCTTCCTGTGGCTCTGCCTTCTCCGCGCGGGACCCTGTGAGGAGAAGCAGGCGTGTGGCGCCCCTGGTCTGGCTGCTTCCCCCAGCGCCATGTCTGGGCTCCTCCCTGTGGTGGGTGGTTGGTGCACTGCTCCTCTTCAGGGCCCCCCAGGGCCTCTTGAGCCTGCACCCAGCTTCTCTCTAGTGAAGGTGTTTCAATTACTCCCAGGTTGGACTGGTGATGCATAAACCCACTGTGGACAGTTCAGGTGTGTGTGTGTGGACACTAACCTCCATTTCTCATGAGCAAACACCTGGGTGTGCGGGATTGCTGGACCGTATGTTTCACTTTATTTAAAAAAAAAAAAATTGCAAAGACGTTTTCCAAAGTGGCTGTGCCCTTCCAACTCCCACGCACGCCATGTGAGCCATCCAGGTGCCGTGTCCTCGCCAGCACTTGTTATCCTCAACTTTTCATTTTTTTTTATTTTAAATTTTTCCACTTAATAGGTATGCAGTGGCATCCCTTTGAGGTTGCTGTTTTTGGAATTTGCTTAGTAATCTTTAGCGATAGGCGTGTTCGTGTTTTATTGTACTGATTGCTTTCTGATTGAGTTTGAGATTTCTTTGTGTGGTCTGGGGGAAAACTCTTTAATAATGATTTGCAAGTGTTTTGGGCTAGTGTCTGTCTTGTGTTTTAATTGTCTTTTGCAAATGTTTTCCATTTTTATGCAGTCCAGTTTTTTTTTTTTTTTTTTTCCCTTTGCAATTCACACTTTGGGTCCTAAGAAATCTTTGTCTAACACCAGGCCTCCTAGGTTTCCTTCTACACCTGGTGTAGTTGTAGGGTTAAGTTTGAGTTGTGTCCGTTTTGAGCTGTTGGCTCCGTACATTATGGAATAAAGATCCTCTAGCCTTGTAAATACTAAAGTATCTTCACAAATTAGTGGCCACTCCATGATCCTGACATGCCCCTTCATGTCCCAGAACACCCTTGCATTCATTTTCAATCAGGAAGTATTTTAAGTGGACGTTACCCTACCTAGGGTTGAACAGTGTGTTCAGGTTATAGATATTGTGAGTCTCTGGGGAGTAAATGAGGGGACCCTCTACGTAGAAAGTTAACTATAAGCCATTGATGTTTGTTTGTGGTTATTGGTTTTTAATCGTGGCATTCTGAAGCCCTTCTTTCTAGAATGAATTAGATGTCTCTTAAAGCTACTCCTGACCTCTGATGGCAAAAACCTTTCATCTGCAAACCAGAGGAAGTCTGAAGTTTTGTTACAGAATGTTGGCCCAAAGAACACAAAGGACTGAGCTTTTTCAAAAATAGCATCCAAGCAATTAAAAGCATGCTCTTTGGAAACTGCAAGTCAGAAAGCACTCCGTTTCCCCTGAATCCTCAAACACGGTTTCCACTCAGGCCAGTGCCTCTGCCTTTGAGCCCAACTCAACAAAACCAGTCTCTGCAGACTCCTCTGCAGGGCATGGAACACTCATTGGCCACTGTTGGAAAGACGCACGTGGTCCACCTCACTGAGAATACTGCCCGAGAAGCCCTGGCTCACAGTTATATAGAGGAAAACAGGATTTTAGTGACGTTTTTATTCAGTTAAATGTGTTTATATTTCAGAATGGAATAAAGGGTTGTGATTTTGAAAATGAGGTGAACAATCATAGGGGAAATAAAATGAGATGGGACCTTCCTTCCCCATGGAGCTGACGGGGCACTTCCAAGCCGGCAGGGGCTGAGCAGTGAGGGATGAGGCTCCGCATTTCCATGATTCTTATCCACATCCCAGGTCCTAACACTGAGCCTGTCACATGTGGTCAATGAGTGCGTGCGAGTGAGTGCAAGAGTGAGTGAGTGAGTGTGTGTGTAAGTGCGTGTGTGTGAGTGTGTGCGTGTGTGAGTACGTGAGTATGTGAGTGTATGAGTGAGTATATAAGTGAGTGTATGAGTGAGTGCATGAGTGAGTGAGTGCATGAGTGAGTGAGCGAGTGAATGAGTGTGTGTTTCCCAGACAGCATTACGAAGTTGCCTAGGCGTCCGCGGGTGCTGAATGGTGCCCTGGTTGGCATGAGCCCACGTGCCAGTGGGTATTCTTGGAGACTTTCCTGCACAGAACTGAACAAGGGCGTGCAGGGAGATGCTGATTCGTCCCCTGTGTCCCTGTGCGTTGGAGGCAATCTGTGGACTACTTCCCAGCAGTCCATATGTACATAGGTGGCAACGCAGAGAAGTCTTTAAAATACAGGGTTTAGTTAAAAAAAAGAAGAAGAAGGATGATGAGCTGGACCGCCTGGCACATCCCTGCAAGGTCCAGGCACTTCCAGACAACACACAAGTGGGGATCGGAACCCGCCTCTTGGATCCAGCCCCGGTTCCAGTGCTGACCTCGTGTTTCAGGCGAGTCTCCTAATTTCCCAGCGGCTCAGCCCCCTCCCTGGCCTAGCGTGACACCATCTCTTTCACTTGGGTGGACCCGTGTGACGCGTTAGGACACAGACGTCCTCCGTCGATCATCTGGTGTCGTTCCTACAAAGTGCACATTGAAAGACACCAGGAGCTCCTTCAAGTGGCAGTGAGCCTGGGGGCAAGGGTGCGGCGTGGGGGGACTGTTGGGAGCACAGGACAGAGGGAGGTGGCTCAGGAGACCTGATCTGTGACCCTGGAACAAGGACCTCCCCAGGTTTACCTGGGTTTAGACAGTTCTCCACCACTGTGACCAAAAGACCCCTCGAGGACATCGCAGAGGAGGGAGAGTTTGTTTGGGGCTCGGGGCTTCCGAGGTCTCAGTCTATGGATGGCGACTCCACAGCTCTGGCGCGAGTGGGGCAGAGCATCATGGCGGACAGGAGTGGAGGAGGAAGGCAGCTCAGCACAGGGCCACAGGAAGCAGAGGGGCTTCTGCTCAGCAGGGACAAAATGTCACCCCGCGGGCAGGCCCCAGGGACCGCCTCCTCCAGCCACGCCCCAGGGACCCTCCTCCTCCAGCCACGCCCCAGGGACCGCCTCCTCCAGCCACGCCCCAGGGACTGCCTCCTCCAGCCACGCCCCAGGGACCGCCTCCTCCAGCCACGCCCCAGGGACCGCCTCCTCCAGCCACGCCCCAGGGACCGCCTCCTCCAGCCACGCCCCAGGGACCGCCTCCTCCAGCCACGCCCCAGGGACCCTCCTCCTCCAGCCACGCCCCAGGGACCTGCCTTCTCCAGCCACAGCCATCCGCCTGCAGCCACACCCGGCTGGTCCCTGCCAGGGAGTAACCTCAAAGCTCTCCTAACCCAATCTCCTGCCCTCTGAACCCTCCTGCACACCTCCCAGGGAGCGCCTGGGGACACCCCACGCCTCCAGCACACCTGGAGTCTGGGAGACACCCCCCCACGCCCCCCAGTTTCGAACCCTGGATGCCTGTGCTTAGATCTGTCCTCCGAGAGCTGAGGAGCGCCAAACCTGGACCTCACGGGAGAATACTTTGTCCCCAAGGTTGAGTCCGCGTCCAACGGGTGAGCTGCCCACAGCTTCTCGTGGCTCACTCTTCCCACTTAGCTGGCCTCATCGGAGTTTGGGGGTCTTTTGTTGTTTGTTTTATTATTTTTTTAATCTTAAATAAGATGTGGAAAGGAAACCTTTTCCCCAGGACACCCAAAGTAGAATTTTAAGGGTCATCGGGTAATGACCTGTTTCTGGTGGAATCTGAAATCTCCCCGCCAGCCTCAGTCTCCGAGCCCCTGACCTCACTCACCAGTGCGGCGGGTTGAAGTAAAGGGGCATCGTTTCTGTGCATGCCCAGAGTGCCCTTCCAGATGCTGGTGGCAAGCACAGAGGGCCCAAGAGGACCCAGGTTTTGCTCGCGGTTCCCAGCGGGGAGTCGGTGTTGCTCCTGCGCTGTGCCGCGGGTTACCTGCTTCTCTGACATTAGCATTTGAGCGCAGGCAAGACTACCGGGCTGTTCGTGCAGGTTCGAACACTGAGCACACCTGGGTCCTATCTAAGACGCCTTCGGGAGGCAGATTTCTACTAAGATCTAAATATCCGTCTGTCCTTTCTTTTTTCTTTTCTTTTCTTTTTTTTTTTTTTTTGTAGTACTGGGAACTGAATTCGGGGGAACTTGACCACTGAGCCACATCCCCAGCCCTGTATTTTATTTAGAGACAGCGTCTCACTGAGTTGCTTAGGGCCTTGCTGAGGCTGGCTTTGAACTCGCAGTCCTTCTGCTTCAGCCTCCTGAGGCCCGGGAGTGCAGGCGTATCTGTCCTTTCAAGAGGGAACACAAGCTCCGTTTCCGAATGCCGGGTGTCCTGCTCACCACTCTAGACCCAGCTTCTGGCCTGTCCCTGGCCCTGGGGAGGAATGGACAGATGCTGTCTTTGAGGTGCCTTCAGAAGCCCAGCCACAGACACACGGGGCCGACATCCAGGCTTGGGATGATGACAGTGATCTTGATGACAACGTGACATTCATTGAAAACAGAAGACCTTAATGTCATGACATGTTGAGGTGTGGGGACGAGCACCTGGAAGGAGGGACAGTGGAGGAATGTAACTCAGGGGCTGAGCTTTCAGCTCGCCAAGGAGTGGAAGGAAACCAGGACCAGGCTGGGTGCTGTCCCCGAGCCCTGGGCTTGGCTGGCACACTGGTGCTGATGGAGGGGGACGCAGTCCTGGTTCCTTTGCCCAACGTCTCCGCCAGGCCGGGGCTCTCTGAAAGGCCCGGGCAGGTGAAAAGCCACTCCTCGGTGCCAAGCCCTGCCCATCCGTGATACTGAACCCACCAGAAAAAGCCTGCTCCTGTTCTCTGTGCTCTGAGGACTCCTGGGCAGTCAGGGGGACACTCTGAAGCTGTCGATAGACCTCACAGACAGGAGGGACAGGGCCCCGCCTACTCCCTCCTGACGGATGAGGCCACAGCCTCCGCGTGCGCTTGCTTCCGATGGAGCAGTCAGGGCTTGGCCCCACAACTACCGGCCCCCCAAGGGCTTGATACTGCATGTCACCGTCCCCAGGAGCCAACTGGGGAGTCGGCCGGGATGGATGAACACCAGAGGCTGCAGTACTCCTGACCAGAAGGCACCAGGGTAGTGTCCATGGTGAGGTCCTGGCATCAGCCCGTGGCCGTAGGCGAAGGGTCTGGCCTTCCGGTGGGGAAGGAGGGGCTCTGGGCGGAGCTTGGAGGGTAGGCAACGGGAGGCCGAGGGGAGCTTTACCCAGGGTGGACCTTGCACTGTGGTCAGCTCCCAAGGTTGAGGGGGCTGTGTGTCCCATCCACTCTTGGGAAGCTCAGAACATCTGCATAGGTTAGGACTTTCCCAGGAGGCTGGGAGAGGGGCAGTCCAGCCCCCTCCTCCAGAGCCCATGTGTCCCCGGTACTGACACGTAGGCGGGCACCTGCCCGAAGGGCCGCTGAGCTGCTTGCCAGGTCTCTGTGGCATGGAAGGGGCACTGGAGCCCCTCGAGGTGGGGTGTGGGCCACACTGACAGTGAGCCCCCTTCACTGTGCCCCGCAGAACGGTGGTGGGGCTGGACTGGCGCCCACCAAGGTGTGCGGCCCCTCTGGGTGTGGTCTCACCCTGCACCCAACCAATGGCCAGAGAAGAGTCTGCCCGAGTCCCAGGATCCCGGCCTCAAAAGCCACAGACTCTAAAACAGCAGCTCCGGAGCTAGGGGAGGGACTGGAGGGGCCCCGCATTTCAGGGGAGATGTGTCACCTCCAGGAGAAGCCATCGGTGGCCTGCAGGGAGCCAACCCCACTTCCAGGTCACAGGGACTGTGAATTCTTAACCGAGTTTTTAGGAAAGAGACCGCGGAGTGGGGGAAGGGAGGAGACTGGCCTAGGGAAGGTAGGAGAGCTGGGTAGGAGGCCTAAACTGGAAACAACTCAGAGAGCCATCAGAAACAGAGTGAAGAGATAAATCGTGATGCATTCATACTCTGAAATATTATATAGCAATGAAAAGGAGCATGCTACATCAGGGACCCATGTACAGTGGCACAAACAGAAGTTGATGTAACCTTAGCAAACTGCAGTGTAACCCACTGGATAAAATTCCTGCTCTGAAAATGAGAATGCGTCTGTGTTTTTTCTCCTTGTTTGAAAAGTCACCACCAGCCAAAAATGCAGAGTATCAAATAGCTTCATTTCTAACCCTGAAAATTGTACGCATATATCTGAGAGATGAAGTTACTTGTGGCTTGTAAGCTGAGAAAGGCCTCCTGGGTACTGGGGTCAGCCCAGGGATGGACCATGGAGGGGGAACGTGAAGGTCGGAGCCGACTTTCTGGGGTTTGAATTTTTGGAGTGTGAAATGTTTCAGCATTAAGTTTCCGAGTGCAAAAAGGATGTCCTTGCTTTGTTTTCTAAACCTTCTCGCTTCCCTTTGGATGCTCCTGGGCCATATTTCTTCGTGTTTTCACCTTTCCAGAGCCAATAATGATAGATTCTTACAGTCAAGAAAAACATTAGGTCTAACCACGAATCCAAGAGGCACGGTCCCTCCCACCTCCTCTCAACCTTACAGAGAGAAGTAAATCAAAATTCTTTCACAGAAAATGAAAGAGAATCGTCCGTCAGAGCCGGCAGCGGCTGCCAGGCCCCGTTTCCAGACCGCGGCCTTCGCCGGATGAAAACAAGATGATTAATTTCAGAGTCTCTCTCGGTGTCTCATTTCGCTCCTGCTGTTCTCCACCAATTCAGAAAGCTCCGTGAAGGGTGATGAAGGGCCCGACTGTCACAAATGAAGCAGGCACGCCCCTGGCTGGCTGTGTGTCCCTCGTCCAGTGTCACCGGGGTAGCGTTTCAGGCTCAGAGACTGCGGCCCTGCCCACGCTGCCCGCTCTGCCCACCCTGCCCGCAGTCTCTCCCTTGCTCCAGGCCCTGCCCAGGCATGCAGGGCCCACCACCCCGCCCATCGCCAAAGGCGTTCTGTCCTGCCTCCTCTGAGTTGTCCTCTCAGGTCTTTTGGCCACAGTGAGGAACGTGGACTAAGGCGCGTGTCTTCCTAAGATCTCGGTGGCCCTCGGGGTCCCTCACGTTCTCCTTTCTACCCTGGGCCACATGTGCTCCGCCAGCTCCTCCTGCCTCCGCTGCTGAGGCCCCGACAACCCGAGAGCCCGGGCTGCTCTCCTCCCAGGCACCTTCCGTGGCTTTCATTAGTAGGTGGCCCTGTCCCCTCACTGAAAGGGGAGCCCATCAGCGGGTCAGGACACCTGTATCGCGGTCGCCTCAGCTAATGGAAGGAGTCACAGCCCGTCTTCCAACCACCCTCACAGATCAGTGAGAAGTGCCCCCAGGTGCCAGCACCATTTCTGTCCTTGTCATCTTAATGAGGAAGGTCCCAGGTGTCCCAGGCCCTACCTCCTTGTGCCCAGGGAGGATGCCCAAACCTCTCCTTGCCGAGGGCCATACAGGTCAAGGTCCGGGGAGGGGCCGTGGACAGGCTTTCAGAGCCTCGATTCCCACGCGGACATCGTGTGGTGACACCACCCCTCGGCCCGGGCAGGTGGCAACACCATGGGAGCAGCAGTCCAGCCAGGTCTGGGCCTGCATGGGATCCAGCAGCAGGACAGAGGGGGGATGTGTGCCATAGCCTCTGCTCTATGCCGTTTCCTCTGGTGCCACACGGGGTGACCGTCCTCTCTTGGGGTGCAGCGCAGATTATCTGCGGAGAGCCCCGAGCCGCGTCTGGCCGTCCCAGTAGATATTGCTCATCTTCATCGCCATCACATTGCTCCTGGTACCTGCAAGAGCCCCGCCCCTGCGCACCTGGCACATTGTCACATTGTCACGTGCCCTTTTCAACCCGAGCCTTGCAGAGCAGGGAGAAAATGGGGAGCTGACCCTGGCTGCCCGCTGAGAGCATTCGAACAGGATTTAACTAGTGATCAAAGCCTGACTCACACAAAGACTTCTCCCCGTCTGTCACAATTCTTTGGTCCTTTGACAACTGTCTCAGGGGACAATCTGACAGAAGTCAGAAGGCTTCAGGAGTGTCAGGTGATAGAGGATGGGGGCTGCTCAGGTCACCCTGGTGAGCTGGGACGGGACCTGCGGGTCCCATGGGGTCTCCCCAGAGGGACGGGGGTGCGTCCAGGGTGCAGAGCCACAGGCTTCCGTTCTCTTCCACCTTGTTTCCAATGGATGTGAGAGTCGTGGCTCCCAGCAGGGGAGACCCCCGCAGAGGATCAGGCTTCCTTAGCACCTGCGCCCAGGGCTTTGGTTTCCAGGCGGGCTCAGGGCGAGCACAGAGCAGGAAGCTGCTGGCTCTCCTGGTTGTCATCTGTTTGGTGTTAGTACGACCGTGACCCTGGAGAGGCCGCATCAGAGTCCTCACCGAGATCCTGCAGGAGCTGAGGGCCTTGTCCCTGCTTCTCTCTCTCGTTATCAGAAGTGAACTCTTCTCCCGAGCATGGAGCGGGGCTCTCTGTCACATTCCACGTGAATTAAAAAGAACGTGTGTGGGGACAGAGAGCAGTGCTCTCGCCGTCCTCCCCAGGTAACTGAACTGGTGTCGGCTGAGAGCTCCTGTGCACCCGGCGGATTCCAGGCACAGGCCGTGAGGACGGGGAGGGGACACGTGCCGTGGCTTAGCACTACCACCGTGGGGTTAGCAAGGCCACAGGTGGGGACAGCGGCTGCTTGGGAATGGCAGGCCAGGCCGGCTCCTTGGGGGAGAGGGTGCCGCTGGGACAGGAGCCGTGGGGGCGCTATGTGGGGATCCACGGGAATGGAATCCGTATGCAGGACCTGCCAGCGTCTGGTACACGGGCGGGTGGACGAGGCCAGGTCCCCACAGCAAGAACGCTGGTCTGGCAGGATCATCGTGAGCCTGTGGACAGCGGGGAGGTGGACGGCAGGCAGTGCAGTCGGGTGGCCTGGGCTAGGAGTCTGGGCATGAGTGTCCCTGTGGATGGGGGCGTCCCCACTGCTCGGGCAGTCAGAGCTCACTTGGTGGCTCTGTGGATTGGAGGTTCTGGGGGCAAGTGAAGGTCTGGACTGGACTCTTCCAGGTTGGAGGTCAGCCTGGCGCGAGCTGAGGTGGGCCTGAGAGGCAGCAGGGTGAGGGGAGGAGCGGCCCAGTTGGGGGTGTGCTTGCAAGTCCCTAAGGAGACCCTGGTGACTATAGGATGTGGGGGAGGGGCGTTGGGGAAGGAGAGGAATCCAAGGTGACATCTAGGTTTTTAGCAAGAATTAGTCTACAATATCAAGGAAATCACTGGGGGGGGGGGGGCGGGGTAGTGTCTGGACACTTGGATCCTACTCTCCACCCTCTACATAGCCAGTGTGACCCTGGACGAGCCCCTCGTCCTCGTTTTCTTATCTGTCCCATGATGGAGTCGGGCATGTCACGTCCAAGGTCCCCTCCCACCCTGCCTGGGTCACCCGTGGGGTGGCAGATGAGCAGGTCTCCCTGTGGGGCTTGCTTCCCAGGTGGCCAGGGAGGCCTCTGTCCTCTGACTGTCTGTGGTATTTATGGCCTGTCCTTCAGTCCAGGCCGCTGTCATAATGACACTTGTGGGCATGACAGCTCCCCAGTCTACCGCCGCTCCCCGCCAGACAGGAGCAATGCGGAGACACAGCATTTGGAAGGCCTTGTACTCGGCTTTCATTTGCCACCAGAGCCACCGAGAGACCTTGCCCCTGACCAAGCAGGATGGCATCTGAGCAGAAGGAACAGCAAGGGACCCAGCACCTGCCCCCCACCCAGAGCACAGTCCTGTGAGAGGACCGTGACATTCATAGTGTCCCTAGACCTGCTGCTGACCCTGTGTTGTGCCAGCTCAGTGGCCCCTTCCTGGCCTGCACCCCCCGCCCTGTAGGGGTCGGGAATATCCCCACCTGAATACAGCCCGGGTGCCAGCGCCCCAGTGGGAGTAGCCCCGCTGGCTCTGCCCGCAGCCCAGCCTTCCTGAGGGCCAGCTGCAAAAGGGCCTCGGTGCTGTGCTCCGTCCGCCCCCCTCGGCCTATCCTCTGAGGTCTTTTTGCTTGGGGACTTGATTCAGCCATGTGCCTTGCGTACAGGAGGCTGCGCTGGGGACTCCGTGAACTAAAGACGCTCCCTTGGCTCCACTTATGGTGGCGGGAGGTCCAAGCGGCTTGGCACGCTGCTGTGGTGAGGGTCCAGGCTGTGTCACAGCCTGGCGGGGAAGCATCCAGGGAACTGGCCTCGTGCAGAAGGGACAAGCATGTGGGTGGCCTCCCTCTGTGACAACCTGCCCTCTTGAGGAATCACTCAGTCCATGAGACCAGCACTGACCCTGCCCAAGGGCAGTGCCCACGACCTCCTCACCTGGCACCAGGGGCACCAGGGGCTGGCTCTGGAGGTCCCAGTGCCCCCGCTCCACCATGGGGGGCCGAGCTACCAGTACACAGCCCCCTCAGCTCTGCTCGGCTTTGATGAGGAGCCCCCTGCCCCTCTCTCCTCCTTGCACACTGGCCCACAGAGAAGGGCAGAATTCTGTGGGCATCCAGTGTGTTTCCCTGGCGGGGGGCTGCCCACCCCAGACCCAGGGATGGTGGGCGCAGGGGTGCGCAGGTGGGTTCTAGAGGCTGCCCCTGTCCCTGGAGAAGGCCCGCTGGATCTGTCTGCATCTTGAACAAGCGACGTTTCTGCAGGACTGGGTCATGAACTAGAGACGCATGGGTCATGGGCACCAAGAGCCACAGCAGAGCCAACCGCGGTGGGCAGGCGGTTCACTCCTGGCCGTGTTCCTGATCTGACCGCAGTGTGAGGACCGTGGGACCAGGCACCCCAGTTCACCAGGAGGTTTCTATTTTAGAACCCCACTTCTCTCCCCTTCCCCTTTCTCTACTCTTTTACTTTCCCTTCCATGTTCGCGGGCTTCCCCACCTTTCCCTACCCTTTTTCTCTCTGTATGGAGATTTTTTTAGAAGAAAAAAACATCTCTGGTCCAAGTTTCTTCGTTTTGAAGTCCAAATACATTTTCAGAAATCCCACAGCCGACCTCGGCAGGCAGAGTGTGTTGAGGGTCTTGGGGGTGAATTCCTTGTGTGATTCTTAGGTCAGCGTCAAGACTGACCCTCCTCCTGTGGCTTAACGGTGGCCTTCTGATAAGCTTGCTTTCGGTCACGATATGGTCACGTTGGCAGAGGTAATGTACAGAAAGCCACCGGCAGAGAACTGGTGCCCAGGACGCTGGGCAGGGGCCGCTCCTGCTGAAGCTGGGAAGGCCAACCTGCCCTGGCCCTCAGGTGAGCTGGGTTTGGTGTGGGTTGGGATCCCCTGGGCCTGGACTGCACACACGGGCTCAAGACAGGTGTGCGCAGAGGTGTTGGTGTCAAAGGTGGCTGGAGCCCCGAGTTCAGCCTCCCTCCACCATCACGGCTGTTTTCATTTGAGTTGGATTTGATTGTTCAAGGTCTTTGGAAACAGAAATAGAAGTGTGAAGGGACCCCGACTCCCGCCTTTGGAGGAGATTTTTCTTGTGAGGTTTCTCAGCTAATTAAAAGGCAACGAGCCATTTCCCTGGAGTCTGCTAGCTCTGAAGATGCCCCGGAGCCTGGGCTGCTAACTCACCTCCAGGGCTGGCAGGAGGCTTCTGCCAGGGGCGGCCCCCTGGGCAGCCTCCACCCTGCCCGTCCCAGGAGGCTGCCCGGCTCCCTGCCTCCACTCTGAACTCTGGGTCTGCGCTGCTGGTTTCCACCCCACCGTCCCCTGCCTCCTGTCCTCTGCGTTGACTCATCTGGGTTTCAGGGCGGTCGCCTCCTGAAGGACGTCCTGTGGTCCCCTGTCTCCACCTCTTCCATGGATGCTGGGAGGCAGCTACCACATGGCCTTCTGCATGAGCACCGTTCAGAGATCAGCGAGGGGAGCAGTCCTCTGTGGATAGGGCAGATCCTCCACTTGGGGCTGACCAGTAATTAATTCATAATTAGTAATTCACTAATTGAACAGAAGTGAGTTTTTAAAAGAACCTAATCAGACACAGTGGGCAGATGATGGTGTGAATTTACTCAGTGGGACCGTCTAAGGCACTCTCTGCCCTGGAGCACCGAGCGCCTGCTGGGAGATGGCAGAGGTCCACCTCTGACCTGTCCCCACTTTGCTGTGATGGCTTTGGTCTTCAGCTTTGACCCGGGGCATCTGGGGTTCAGAAGTGGAGGAGATCCTCCCAGTCTGTGCAGCTCCCACCCTGTCGATGGACTGCACTGTTCTTTCCTTGATCCTCGCTGTCCGTTTCCATCCTCCCGTGCCCACTCAGCGAGGTTCAGTACGGGTCCTTGAGCAGAGCTCCTATGGCTGACGCTGATCCAGGGTTCCAGGGCCCCTTCCAAGCCGTCCTGCATAGGTGTCTCTTTTCATCCTCCCAGTAGCTCTATGGTGACCTTCTTCGGTCACTCCCATGTAACAGATGAGGAGACTGAGGTGTGGTAGATCAGCTTTCCCATGAATGTCCATTTGGCACCTGAGAGTGAGGACCTGGGCCCAGGAACCCTCTGCAGAGGACCTGAACCACTCCGTAGCACTGTACGGGCTGGGCGTCGGTCTTCGGGAACTCTGCAGTCAGAGGCACTCCCACATCCAGAGACCCACACCAGACCTCGTATCCGTCAAAACACAGGGGCACTGACAGTATGGTGCCAGCTTTCCTGCAGGGTGTGTGTCTGGGGTCTCTCCGAAACATAAATGGTCTCCATGTTCAGACCCAGGGCCATTCCTGAGACACCGCGTTAGGAATGCGCAAATATTCCAGAATCTGGAATCCAGAATCAACCTCTGATTCCAGGCATTTTGGGCCAGGAGGGCCTGTGCCTCCTTTATCTCCTAAGACCGTTGGCTAAGAGCTTCCCCATGACCCCACTTGGTTTGCCCGGTGGACACGCTCACTCGCGGCCCTTTCCGTCCCGTGACTCTCTCTGGGGCCGTTGGCGGGAGGGGGCCCAACTGCTGGTTGTACAGCACAGATGACCCATCGTGGATTTCTGGAGTGGCCAGGCCAACCTCCAGCACTGGTGTGGAAGTCCTTCCCCTGCACTCAATCTGCATTCACCTGGCGTTCCGGTCCCGCCCACCTGCAGTGTCCAGTGCTGTCCTTGGCTGCATTTTTTGATTCACTCGTGAAACCCGCCCTCTTGGGCAGTTGGTGGGCCTGCCCTCCTGCTGTCTGTCCCTGACACTTGCCCACTTCTCGACTCCTGAGGCTGCTGCTGGCTTGGTCCCTTCTGTGATGCTGCAGCCAGGCCTGGTGTGGGTGACCTATAAAGAGAAGAGCTCAGTTGGGCTCACGACTCTAGTGGCTGGGAAGTAGTCCATCACCTGGTGTTACCGTGGGGCTGTTTCACAACACAGCGGAGAAGAGAAAGGGAATGGCCACAAGGACAGGGCAGGAGGGCGGGAGGCCCGCAATGGGAGGCCAAGCTCACTCTCCATGGGAAATGACCTCAAGCCAGAGGACCTGACCCACCCCTGAGAGAAGGTGACCTGGTCACCTCCACGGACCGCCCCCCCTGCACCCCACACTGGGGAGCACACTTCCTTCCCACGAACCTCTGGCATGGGACACACCACATCTAACCCAGCACCTTCTGGACGTCACCCATCACGTGCCGTCGTGGAGAGTCCAGCTCTGCCTCCTGCTTTTCGAGCAGCTCGGCGACTTCACCTGTGGCATCCTCCATGAATGGAAACTCCCAACATTCATGTGATAATTAAATCCACTGAGGTTGGTTTGCTCTTGACATTTGCCCTCTGGAGGTGTGAGAAGCAGCCTCCTCGGCTGTAGGATGCAGTGTGATTTGTGTGCGACTGACCCTGTGACGCTGAGTGACAGCAACAGAACAGCAGCCTGAAGATGTCAGAGAGTGACTGAGAAAAACCCCAGAGCCATGCTCCAGACACTGAGAGGACAATGGTGCATTGAAGGCGGCCTCAGAGCTTCCAGAACATTCCACTCCAGGGAGTCTGCGCACAGAGGCGAAGGAGGGAGCAGGGCCACCGAGACCCTGGCATTCACTGCTGTGAGATTATAACACTGGGCCTGATGGCCAGGAGGGCAGTGCGCACTTGCAGGCCTTTCTCCTGGAAGAGAGCACTCGACGTCCACCCCAGACGTCCGTCAGCCACACCTGTAAATCAGGACGCCTGCTCAGGGCCCCGTGTTTCTAGGGGATAAAGGAATTTAAAGAAGCAAGAAGACATTTTGGTTAGTCTCACAGCTCTGGGGAGACAGAAGTGGAGCTGGGGACAAGCGCAGAGGTTGATCCTGGTGGAAGTTTGTTGCTAGCAGACCTGAATGTCGAGGCCCTAGGAGGAGTGGGCATTCGAAGGAAAGAAAGACTGCAGATAAGCATGAAATGAGCGTTTGGTGGGACTAAGACATCAGCCCCGCTCCGTCGGCCCCACAGAAGACAAGCTCTTTGAAGCGGAACCCACTCCCCGAGCCGAAAGCCGGGTCGAGAGACCAAAACAAATAACAAGGATGGAGCAGGAAGCAGACCCCACAGTGGACGAGGACCAAGTTATCAGACGCGGGCTTCAAAGTAACAACGATCAGTATGTCCAGGAAAATCAATGAAAAAAAAAATAGAAAAATGTACTCCAGGCCTGAGATCTTCCTTTAAAAGACAGATTCAAGTTGACGTCCTGGAAATGAAAAATAGGATCACTGAAATAAATAATGCAGTAGGTTTAACAGAGAGTCAGACGCCGCAGAGGACAGGATAAATGGATCGGAAGAAAACCCAGCAAATAGATTAAAACAAGAGAAAAATGATGGGAAACACAGAAGGACCTAGTTAGAAAAAAAGTCTATGACCTGTAACTTGGAGAACCAAGAGTTGGCGAGAGTGAGCAGAGCAGGATCTGAAGAAGTATTGACTGAAAGCTCTGTGAAACTTAATCGCAGCACCTGCAAGAAAAATCACACCAAGTCCATCATGTAAGACGGATGAAAACCAGAGACCCAGAATATGTATGTACAGGCAGTGTATGAATATGTATGACAATACGTAACTACATATATACACACATATACATACATACATACATATATACATATATGTATTGTTTTAAGACAAAACCGGAGACAAAGACACACATTCGGTGTGAAGAACTCACAGTGACCAGCAGCTGATTTTGCCATGGAGAGTGGTAGACATCACTTATTCGTGGACTATTTAAAGCACTCAAGGGAAAACGGTGCCATTATAAAAATCAATACCCATAAAAAATATTCTTCAGAAATGAAGGTAAAATAAAGACATTTTCAGCCAAACAACAGCAGAGTTGGTTGCTAGCAGACCTGAATTAAAAGAAACACTGGAGAGAGATTTTGGGGCAGATGAAAAATGCCCCCAGATGCAAATGTCGTTCAGAGACCTAGGAAGAGTCGGATGGGGTGGGCCAGTGGCCAGGCATCTTGGAGAGTGAATGGCGGAAGCATCTGATGGTCTAATGCGGGGCTTAACCTGAGTGTGCCAACACTGAACAGGAAGAGGGAAGGAAGGCCCTTGGTCGGGTGAGTGTTACGAAGGCCCAGAGTCCTCCAGGAGAACAGGGTGCCTCGTTCAGGATGTAATTGATGACGCATGTTTAAGCCCAGATATATCAGTGACGACGCCAGCTTAAATGGACTAAGTATTTATTTCTAGTATATGGATTTCCCAAGTAAAAAATTTAAAATACAACAATATGTTGCTTACAAAAGATAGGCGTTAAATGTAAAGATGCAGGAACATTATAAAATGCACATTTAGATATCCAGCAGAAACGTGGACTAAAAGAAAATTGGTGTAAATATATCCGTATCAAAGTGGTGTTTAAGGCAGGTGGCATTGCTAGAGATGAGAAGGGTAACTGAGGAGAAGGGTTGCAATCTCGAGCCCACGTGTACCGAATAGCAGGGTTTCAAAATGTGTAAAATACAAACGGGGATTCAGTCTAAAGGAGAAATAAGCCAATCCACAGTCACATTTCTAAACATTAGCTCATTTTCAGCAACAAGTAGAATAAGCAGGCAAATGAGAACATGAGCATCCTGAGACACAAGTCTGACATAATTGACACAGAGGCCCCTGCACCTGAGCCCCGGAGGCCACGCACCGTTCCCCAGCACAGAGCTGGCGCAGGATGCTGCAGCCAGGCTCTGCAGACCTCAGAAGTGAGGGGATGAAGTGTGTTCTCTGCTCACAATGGGATCAAGCTAGGAAAAAAAGACAAACACAAAGAATGAGTTTATGAACCCCCAACAGGCCCCAATAAGCCAAGGATCAAAAAGAAGCTATGATAGCATTAAAAAATATCTGGAGCTGAAGGAAAGTAAAATTAGAGCATCAAAGCCTGTGAATGTGTGTGCTTAGAAGCCACGTGCATGTTTTCCCCTGTAAACTGTGGAGAGCATGTATCTTTCAATTGGCTGTTGCTCTCATGAATCGGTAAGAGCTTTTAAGATATCAAGTAAATCAGCTCTTTTGGTGTAATTTATGTTGCAAAAATTTTTTCTCTTATTATCAGTTGGTTTAGGACTTTTAAAAATCATGCCAAAAGTATTTATTAAAAATTATCTCATCATCAAGTTTGTAAGTGGGCCTTTGCAGGTTGGGGGTGCCGTGCCCTGGTTAGACGCTGCCCACACCGCGGTCTCCTGGGGCCTTTGCTTGCTCTCCTTTGGACATTTGAATGAGCTTCCCCTGGGGACGGGCACTGGGGTGAGGGTGAGGTGTGGGCTCCGTGTTCCGCTTTCTCTTCTCCTGAAGGCTCTCTCTTGTCTCGTTGCCCTTCTTCTGTTGATGGACATTAAAGAGGTCTCCAGGCTTCCTCCGTCACAAGCCCTTTGAAACAGTCGGCCTTGCACTTTGTTGCCACTCACCTAGTAGACAGAGGTCTTCCCTTAGGGGGCATTTCTGGGTCCCAGGATGTGAACCTTCGTAGCTGGGAATCCAGTCCTGCTCCTAGGACGCATCTCTTGGCTGATGAGCTCTAGGGAAGGCACGGAGCCAGTAGCCCAGGCTGGTGGGCGCCTTCCTGCAGCCAGACCCGGCCTGGAGCAGGTAGCTAGTGGGCGAGGTGATGCAGGGGAGCCAGACGCCCGGACGTGGGCCCCGTCCAGGCCCCCACTCTGCACCGTGAGGCTCAAGCAAGCCACATCCCCCCCTGGGCTTTTTCTCCAATCTGTAAGGAGATGTAGTGGTGACCATCTATGAGCATCCACTAATCCCTGACATCACCTGTCCCGGGCATCCAGATCACGCCTGGCACATGCGGAGCCAGCAGTACATGGTATCTGGTATCCACACAACATCACCAGCGTCATTAACTCCTGACTGACTCGCAACATCTGTCACTGTGTAGCAAGAAGGGTAACACCTGGCCTTCACCCTGCCCTCTCATCCCGGCCTTCACTCTGTCCTTGCATCTCTTACTAGGACTCTGTGGGAGGTCTAGGTGGCCTGCCATACTCCTTTCTTTCCTTTCACGTGGATGTGTCCATCCTGGGTCCCCTTATCCTGAAAGCATGGCTACATGCCGACGTGGGCTGCATCTTGCTTCTGCAGCCTGCCGCCTTCTGCGGTCCCCTGCCCCTCTGTCCTCAGTGAGCTCCTCCCCAGGGTGCTCCCCTCAGGCCTCTGTGTCCCCTTCTCCCAGGGGCACATGGCATGGCTGGTCCTCCCAGCAGAGCCTCCTGGAAGCCCTGCTGCTTGGCCCTTCCCTGGGCCTGCCTCGGGTCACATGGTACCCCCTCTTCCCAGGCAGGGCGTGGACCCCAGGGTTCTGGACTTAGATGAGGCTCAGTGTTCTTGGTGGAGGGTCCCAAGGAAGCCCACCCAGCCCCCACCCCAGGGAGGAGCACACCCACCTCTGGGACACCCGGATTCTCCCTGTGGGCAGCGTGACCCACGCTGTCTGGTCAGCTGTGTCGTCCCGCAGGCCACGACTCAGTGTGCGCAGTTGTGAGACCTCCCCGACTGCCCCGAGGGCCTCCTGGAGGACGCCCTCACAAGCTGGGAGCACACGTGAGAGTCATCCCTGGGAGACAGGAGCCGAGGACCTCGGGGTCAGGCTCGCTCTGGGGACAGTGCTCTCCTGGGGACTCTCCTCCAGGCTGGCTTGGTCCCTTCCGAGGGCAGCACCCCCAGTGACCGGATCACCTCCCACTAGGCCCACCACAGCTGGGGACCAAGCTTCCAAGACATGAGCCCTCAGGGGACCAGCCAAGTCCAAGCCCTGGCAGACCAGCGGAGGACCAGCTGCCACAGCCCTCTGCCCAGTCCTTCCCCAGGAAGTCCCCTGCATCGCCTTGGCCTGGGCCCCCAAGCCTCTTCATCTAGTGCAAATAAGGACAAGAGATGGGAGGAAAGGACGAGGGGACCCCTCCCGTCTCTTGCTGTATGGTAGACATGTCCTGGACAAACTGCCAAAAGCCCCAAGGAAAGAGAAACCCCGCATGCAGACAGGAAAGAGAAACCCCGCATGCAGACAGGAAAGAGAAACCCCGCATGCAGACAGGAAAGAGAAGAAATGTGCAGAAAAGCAATGTAAAGCTATTTAGAAGCAAAAAATTAGAAATGCAGACCTCAAGTACCTGCTCTACATGAGTACCAGATTAGGGTGTGGACAGGAAGACCCCACAGGTCAGTTCAGGGGACTGTGCGTGGGCTGGTTGTTAGATGGGTAATGGGTTCGTGCATCCTTAATTATGCCTCATGGTTTGCAGATGATACATAAAATGCCTTTGCATCTGTTAAATTTTAAGATTGAAATTAAATATTAAAGTTTTGAGATGATTTGATTGCATGCCTCTGCCAAGGAAATACAAGTCACATCTGTAACAGCAGGTGTTGAGGGGAGGATTCGTCAAGCTGCTGCAAAAAGACCAGCCATCCCAGGCTGTGTGCTTCTGGGGGCAGAGCATCCGAAGGGCTGCTTGGCCCTGGGGAAACATTGAGTGAGCTCCTGACTCCACCCAGGTTTGGATGGGCAGCCGGGGAGGGCAGCGCCGCTTGGCTGCAGGTGGACCTGGCAGGGTGTGGGTGCGGAGCCATGCAGTGGCGTGTCTGTTCTGCCCTGCCTGGGTGACAGACCCTTGAGATCACCTGGCTGAGACGCAAACGTTTTCTTCCTCCTCTAATCACCACCAAATGGGGGAGCCTCGGTTTCCCTGTCATGCCTCCTTCCTCTGAGCATGTGTGCTCAGGGGCCTGAGGGGCCCAGCAGCAAGACGAAGCCAAGCCTCTGCGGAAGATCACAGCGGCCGTCTGAGCTTGGGTGCAGACGCGGACGGCAGGGAGAACCGGCAAGTGTAGAGGGGGTCGTATCTACATGGCGAGGTGGGACGTCCACTGGGGAAACGCAGCAGGGAATGAGGGTCAGGACCCAGGGATCTGAGAGTGACACTGTATCAGTGGCGCCACGGCCCAGAGGGATAATCCCCAAAGTCGGAGCCCCGAGCGCAGCAGGGCTTTTACTGTTAAACACAAGCAAGTTTGGGGCACTTCGAGGCCAGGGGGTTGGTGGGACTCTACGGGAGTTGCATTCCACATCCTTACATGGGTATGAGCTTGTCAACAGCCTGGGGACGGAGCTCACACAGCCTGGGGACTCCTGTTGCACTGGGCCTAGAGGGGCCTGTTCTGTCCCTGCTCCTGATCTCCTGCTTCTGCTGCCGTGGTCATCTGTCACAGGCACCTACGGCCGCTGCAGGCCTCTGTGTGACACGCCGGTCAGCAGAGCTGCTGTGGGTCGGCCCGTAGTCCCCCCTATTGGCTCTGAGGCTGCCAATGTCCCATTCTGTCCTGCATAGAGCCATTCACTGTCTCCCCTGGGAAATAGCAGGCAGGAGTGGCCAAGGGGAAGGCCACCAACACTCCCCCATTTCATGGGGCTGGAAATTAAGTGGTCTAAGTGTTTTGGGGGTGCTGTTGTATGACGAGTGTGATCATCTTTCCCTGTACATGCGTATCTACACAAACGCCTGGATGCCCAGATGTAACGTAGGTAGACACACTTGTTAGGTGTGTGCATACGTAATCTCATATTTACATATTTGCAAGTGCACTCTCTAACACAGGGAGAACTCGAAACCCTCATCTGCTCTCATTTCTATCATTGCAACATTTCATGGACTCCTCTGTGCGGAGGTTTGTGTAGTCAATAAGCAGGAATCACTGCGAGTGTCTGTGCTGGATGCTCCCTCAGGCCCCTGCCATGTGGGTGCTGGCTTGCCACCAGCTCAGCACCCAGCCGTCGCTCCAAAGGTCTCTGGCTGCACTGCAGCCTCGGCCCAGCTCGCCCACTCAGTCGGGCTGAGCCTGTGGACCTAAGATAGTCTTCACAGCTGATGTCCTGGAACTGATCACCAAAATCAGGCTCAGAGGGGCCAGTCAAGGCCATAAGAGGATCACAGGGCACCAATCCCAACCCCAGCAACCTCTTAAGTTGAGCAGACACGTTATTATTATTTTTTTCCATTTTTGCCAAATTGCTAGGTTTGCACTCTACACCAAGGTCAGCAGGAGCAGGGTCAACCCGCTGGGTGGGTCCTCCCCGAGGATGGGGGACGCGGACCGTTCCAGCAGTTCCCTCCCTTGCCGCGTTTCTGATCCTAAAGGCAGCCCACATCAATTCTGCGTGGGCTGGCTCTCCTTTTAAGTTATTGCCAGGGAAGAGTCACAGCTGTGCTAACCAGAAAAACCGCACTGCAAACACCCACGAGGCCAGCGTGGAGCTGACCCTCCAGTGGCCGGGCTTCTTCACGGGGCCTGCTGTCCATCGCCTCAGCTGGGACCTGTTGGTGGGAGCTTCGGCTGAGGCCTTGGCACAGGACTTCCTCCCAGCACAGCCTGATTCCCCTCGGGGGGCCTCAACAAGTCGGATCCTCTGGGACCCCTGGGAAACCGGACCTCTTTCCTCTGTGCTGGCCACAGGAGCCTTTCCTTCCCAGCTCAGCTGGAGGACTGGCATGTGCCAGGACTCGAGTTAAAACATGGGCCTCTTTTGCCCACTACTGGATGAAGGAGCCACAGCCTTAGGATGGAGTCTTTCCACCCAGTTAGCAGATGGGAGAGGGATCACAGCCAGAGGCTGCTCTCTGACCACAGCCGTGGAACCCAGGCCCCTGAGGCTCCGCTGGCCCGATGCTCCAAGGTTGGGCGAGGCCCTTCATGTGTGCCCAAGACACACACAGAGCCCAGACCTTACCCACCCTTCCTCCACCAGGGCAGGAGGTGAAATTCCTTACAGATTCCCTTCTCATGAATTCAAGAGCAAGTCTGTCGCGTCTGAAGGCAGGAAGACATCGTGTGTGGAGAAGGCCCCCTGATTTAGTGAGTCATTCCCATCGCGGTAGATCATTCTTCCGTCCCAGGCAGAATTTTAATCAGCGGTGAGACTTACTCACAGGGAAAGTCATCTCATTTTTCATCCCTGCGCCCGCCTGCTGGAAACACGTAGGACTCTCTCTGGGCAGCTCCTGCAGCCGTCCCCGCCAGTGACGGACAGCCGAGCTTCATCATCTGTGTCAGTGGACCGCAGTGTTCTGGGACCGTCGGGTCCTTCTGCCTCCTGGGTGTGAAGCTGCCCTAGAAGTAGAGGACCCCATCTAGTCCCCCAAAACTGACGGACATACTGCACAAGAAATGGGGACCACGTGAGCAGCCAGCACGGCCACTTGCATGGAACGGCCCTCCAGCCACTGAGACCAGTTCCTGGGCGATGGCAGGTCCTCAGGCAGACACCGGGATCTCAGAGCATTTGGAATACAAATTGCCAGGGATCCAGGATGTCCTGGGCTCTTGTGGCCCCCAGTTACCAGGTCCAGTTGGCAGGTTCTTCATCAAAGTCTGGGCCTGATATTGGTTTCAATGAAGTCCAAATACAGCAACCCCCCGAATGGCCCAGTCATGGTCCCCGGACCCAGCAAGGACTTCAAGGGTCAAGACACCCCAGACCCTCATTTTACAGATGAGCTTTGGGGCTTGTTCAAGTTCGTGCCCCCAGATAGACGGCAGAGCCAGCCTGGAACCTGGCCCCTAGCTGTGCCTGTCTCGTGGCGCCAGGAGGGCCTATCAGCTGCTCCTGCTAGTTATGCACTTTGTTTTCTGTTTAGGGAAATTTCTGGTATCAGAAGCCACCTCTTGCCAGGCCGTAAAGGGCTCTTTCAGGAGGGTATGCACAGCCCTCATGGTTCATGAAAAGCTAAAGAAATAGGCCCAGAGAAAAAGGCACAAGAGAAGGATAGTTTGGGGTCAGGGGGCAGCAGGAATAGCCGAGCCTCCCAGGGTGAGGCTGTGGGACAAGTGAGCCCCTTTCTGCTCTTCCCTACTCCACCCAAGGGCAGTGGTCTCCAGAGCCACCTGGATCCCCTGTATCACAGGCCAAGTAAAGGCTGTTGGGGATTGTCTGGTCTGGCCCCGAGGGGAGCTGGATGCCCTGGAGAGAGGGTCCAGCAGGCCCCTCAAAGACGTGCCTGGACATAAGGTCAAGCCCCCTGATTGGCCCAAATCAAAAAACCCATGCAATGCCTCTGCACACTGGGGGGACGCACCCGCCTTTATCCAGCTCGGGGTGGGTGGACCCTGTAAGAGCCTCTGCCCCGCGTCCTTCACAGTGAGGAGGGCATGACTGTGCTGCCTTCCTGCCCCGAGGCAGCAGCAGGAGAGGTTCTGGGCGGCCTCGTCCTGCACTGCTGCGTCTCACGCTGCCCTTTCAACACGTCTGCTTTTCTCCTGAATCGGTGAACTTTGAAAATTAAGCAGAGCAATCTTTAACTTCCTCTTCCAGCCCAAATTGCGGGGTCACCTTTAGGTTTGGTCTTTCTCCAGGATCCACAGAAGCCTTCCGATGTTAACTTTTTGATTTATGTTCTGTCTCCACTTGGCATTGAAAGCAGCTACCCTTGACCAAACTCTCGGCTCCGTGATTGAGTCTAAATGGGAAGAAAGATAATTCCCAAATAAAACATGATTGTTTTTCTTTAATTATGTAAGCATAGGAGAAAAGTCACGTTTTGCAACACCAGAAGCTCAGTGTATGGGAGGCGCGGTCAGAACTTGGACAGCTTTGGGTGGAGGCTGGGGCCAGGGAGGCACGGGGGAGGGGGTCTGTGAGTCGGAGACAGCAGGGTGTGACCCAAGGGGACTGCAAATACCAGGTGAGCAGCCGGAAAACAGCCAGGCATCTGTCTGAAGGGCAGCAGAACCAAGTCCACATGATCAGGGCAATGTCTGGGGCCGAGAGCTAAAGCCCACAGTGACCTGGTCAAGAGAGCAGAGTGTCTGGTGGCCCTGTGGCAGGCAGGCAGCCCCCCACACACACACACACATGCTTTGTGCATCCTTTGTCTCCGGAGTCAGAGTCCCATCAAATCCAGCTCCGCTGCGGGCACCATGAGAGCCCACGGATCGTCTGATGAGCTGGGAGGGGGCAGCTGTGTGTCCTCTGCCCCTGCACATCCCAGCTCTCCAGTGGGAGCCACGGCCTCACCCAGGGATGCTTAACACCGAGCACTGGCCCTCCCTGTTCCGCATGGCGGCCACTGCTATCTTACCAGGCTGTTTGGCTCTCAGCAAAGCCTGAAGGGTCCATGTTGGGGTGCTGACGCATGAGAAGAAAGAGGCCCAGAAGTTATGTAACTGCCCCCAAATCACACGGTGGAAGGACAAGCTGGAGTCTAGGTTGTCGCTAGACCAGGTTCTTCCCACCGCATTTTCCAAGCCCTGCGGGGCGCACTCCTAGATTATGCGTGGAGATTATAGTTACGCACAAGCCACGGCCAGCGCAGGGCGCCCCCAATGCCAGCCCAGGGTGCGAGGCATAGGCTACAGCGGCCAGGCCGCACAAGCCCTGCCCTGCCCCTTCAGGAAGAAACATGGAAACCTTTAGACCAGCCGACCACCCGCCTACCTTGACCTGGGCTGCTGCCCGCCATCCCTTTGCTTGGGGTCTTGCTCTGTGAGTGGGTCCCCCGATCTCAGCTCCTGTGCCTGGGTTTCTGGTTTTTCAGTTCCCTGTACCGTGGGTCCCTAGCACACACCAAGCCTGGTTGTCCCTCCTGCTCCTGTTAGTGACAGAGCATGTCCTTCTGGCCTTCCCACTACATCAGGCACAGTCTGCTGGCTCCTGGTGGACGCGCCCGGCTTAACCTTGCCCTGCACTCCTGTCTGGAGAGCCCTCCACCCCTGCCTGCATTCTGAATCCCATAAATGTCACTCCGAGTCCCTGGGTCAGTCTGAGCTCCTGCTCACCACCTGCTGGCTCATGGCCCCCAAACCTTATCCACGTCTGAACTTTGCCCTAAAATGCAAAGCTATGCTCAGCGGCTTCCACATTCCACAGCACGAAGTGTGGACCTGAAGGGCAGCTGGACCCCGTGGGAGAAGCTGCCCACCTACTCTGCCGCCCTGCAGGGTTGAGAGTGGCCATTTCGTAGCATCGAGCAAGTTTTGCCAAGTCGATTTTTCTAAAAGATTTTCCCATTTAAAATCATCGCTTAAAAAAGTAACCATGGACATCTGCATTTTCCTCTTCCATGACCTTCACTGGCGTCCTTGCTGAGCTGTGACACTCAGGATGTTAAACGCTGGTCTGTCACAGTCATGGAAAACATTCGGCAAGTTTTCCTTAGTCTTTTTGCTTTATTCCTCATGCTTTTGACGTGGTCGCTTTAAAAAAAAACGACGTAGACAAGTCTAGCATTTTTAATTGCATTTGCTTGATTCCTTTTATGATTATAAAGTGTGTTCCCATCTAGTGATTGGTTACTTGTCCTTCTGATTTGTATGGTTCAGAGCTGATTAAGGAACACTGAGTTCTTCAGTCCTTCCGGAACTTATCTTTATCTATGGGATGAGAATTTCACTTGGTTTTCCCCCAGAAAAGCGCGTCTCCGTGTGCCTCCTGTATGTCTGGACATGCCCGAGGCTGGGAGTCCACACGCAGATTCCACACACGTCGATTCAGCCCCTTGCCTGAGGTCCCCCCTCCACAGGGTCACACTGTGGCCAGCTGGGGTCCGAAAACGCTACTTGCCTTGAGTCTTTGAAGAGGGAGGGAGACCGGCTCACCTTGCTTTCCTTGCGGTGAAGTTGGTAATTGTCCCTTTTACCTTTGGCTACAGTGGTCAGACTCTTGCTGCCTCATTTACATATTAAATTTTGCCAGGGGCATGCGTGTGAGGAAAAGCATAGTGTGTGCCGGTCAGTGCCCCTTGTGGCTTCAGATGCCCACGGGGGTGGGGGAGGAGCAGTGGATCCCTGCCCAGAGTGGGCACCTGTCCATCAAACACCGCACCATCTGGAGATCCAGACCCCCCGCCTTATCCTCCCCCATTTACTTATTCATACGACCTTCAGAATTTCTATCTAATCCCCAAATAAATATCATTGAGGTGTTTATTAAATCGCCTTGAGGACCTTTAAGATACAGGCTCCTGCGTGCGACTCGGGAACATGGAATGGCAGCTGTCTAAATATTGATTTTCCTCTTGATAAATTTCAGTAGCTCCTCTCACTGTTTCCCGTAGTGGCCTGTGATTCCTGTTGGCCTCACTCCTCGACCTTCTGCTAGAGGCAGGGGAGGCTGGGGGAGGCTGGGAGGAGCCGTCTGTGGAGCGGAGCTTCTCTCGATGTTAGAAGCCACTGTGCTTGGCTTAGTGTCTCCAGCCCTGCTGCACCTAGTTACATGGGTGTCCCAGGCCTGTGACTCTGCAGAGCTTGATGATGACGTTAGGCCTTCTGGTTTCTGGGAGTTGTGCTGTGTGTCTGGGATGCCTTGCCCAGCAAACCCTTCCCCAGTCACGGCAAGGCCATGGGCTCCTGGTCCCCTCCCCTAGCTGCTCTGAGATTACTACTGGCCGAGCGTCAGTCCTCCCAGGTCAGCTGTCTGTCCGCTGCCTCCTTGGGGATGGCCTCTCGGTTTTCCTTTTGGATGTTTGGGGGTTTTTGCTTTGTTCAAGTTTCTGTTTCCCTGTGCTGCATCTAGTTGTGGGTTTGTTTTCACTTATCTTCCTCGGGCTTCTCTGGGCTTCTTCCCACAGTGCGCTTTGCACCTTAGCCACTGGCCTCTGCCCCTTTCTCTCCCTCCTCTCCTCCTGGGACTCCAGGATTAATCTATGCCAGGTCTTCTCATTTGACATCTCTTATACTTCTATCTGTTTATTCAAGAACATTCCTCCTGACCTGCCTTTCAGTTCCTCTGTCCTTCCTTTAGCTGTGTCTAATCTTCTGTTAAATCCACCCACTGTATTTTTTAGCTTTATTTACTTATTTTTCAGTTCTATCATTTTTTTTTTGTTTAATTTGCAATGTCAATGTGTTTTTTTTTTTTTTTTAATTTCCAGTTGTAAAAATTTTCAAGCTTGGTTTTTTACTCCACGAACACTATTTAGCTGCTTTGTCTGGCAGTCTGTGGTAGCCTCGAAGTCACAAGTCCTTCCAGGTCTGTTTGGGTTTCCTGTTGCATCCTGTGGTTCTGCCTAATAGTGTGTGGTCTCTTCATGTTCCACACTAATTTTTGATGGAACACTACTACCTTAGTAGTAGTTTGCTGTTGCTATAAGAGAATACCAGAGGCTGGTAATTTGTAAAGGAGAAAACCTTATTTAACTTATGGTTCTGAAAGGCCAAAAGCATGGTGTCAGTGTTCGCTTGGCTTTTGGTGAGGGCTTCCCTTTGTTCCTCGTGGGGTGGAAAAACAGGGGAGAGGTGTATGTGGAGAGAGGGATGTGTGCAAGAGAGAGGCAGAGCGGGGCTGGGCCACTGGAACACCCCACTCTGGGAGTGTGATCTGGTGGCTCCAGACTGACCTCACTCCTGCATGACCTGAGAACTAACTCAGTTCTAATCCACTCCTAAGGACAGTGACCCCTGGTGGAACCACCTCCCACTAGACCCCGCCTCTCCAAGGGCCGTCACCTGCCACACACACTGTGTTGTGGACCAGGCTCCCAGCAGAACCTCTGCAGGACCAGCTGTGTCCACATCACAGCAGCCACTCACAGGAGCGGTTTGGGGCCTGGGTGATGGCTTCCTCCTGGAGCTCCCCTCCTCGGCTCCTGGATCAGGGTCTTCTTGCATCCTACTGATGATGAGAAGCCTACACTCAACTTCCCTATTAATAAACAGACTTTAGAGACATTCCCTGAGAGTGTTCCTGGTCCTGTTCCCGTTGCCTGCAGGGGGACAGAGCGGGCCCCACAGTCCTGTTCCCGTTGCCTGCAGGGGGACAGAGCGGGCCCCACAGTCCTCTACCTGGGAGCAGAACCCACCTGGGAGTGGCACCTCCTGGGATGGAGAGGGGGGCTTGGGTTGCCCGGAGCTGGGGAGGTGCTCACAGCTGCCGCTGCCTCCAGAGGTGAGTGCCCAGCTGTGGGGTAGCTTCCATCTGTGGCTCCGGGGCCTGCGGGAGGTGCCGAGTCTCCCAAAGCCCTCTCCTTCTTCCTTCCTTGCACATTCTAGAGGAGGAAGCCGATGCACGGTGCTCACTCACCCAGCTCTTCAGCCTTTGGTTGGAAATTCCTTTAAGCTGCAGTCTGATTTCAGCGTTTCTTGTTTTCTCTTCTTTCCCAAGTATTTTAGTGAGAATTCTGGAACTGTTGCATCGGGGCTTGGAAGCGTGCTTCCATTTTAACCTGCTCAGCTGTTTTTTTTTTTGGAAATTGAATCTTTTATTAAACATCAGGATGTGCTGAACTTGCAAGAGAGGAAGAAGTTCTCTAGGCACACGCTGAATTAATAAAGCAAGATGAAGTTTCTGTGACAGATCAGCCCTCGGTTGTTGAACTCCTGGAGTCAGATTCTCAGAGAGCCGTGTTGCAGGCGAGGCTTGGTTTCCTGCAGAGGAAAGTGACATTATCAGTCAGGTCACATCTGGGCTCACATCTGGGCAGTGAGTCCAGATGGCGGGACTGCTAAGAAATTAAAGTATGTATGACTGAAATTGAGAGATAATTGTGCTTCACTTTCAGAATAATTGGGGCCCTTTGTAGAGCTCAGCTGGCCTCCGAGGCGCGGCAGGCCTATGTAGGGCAGCCCGTTCCTATTTTAGACAGCTTACCGAGGTCATTATTTTCAGGAAATAAGCACTTTCGGGTATTTTACGGTCAGTGAGGGGCCAGGTTTATTAATAGCTGAAATTTGTAGCATCTCCCCAGCTATTAGACCCCGAGGTGAGGGTGCGGGGAGCCCGTACATACTCTGCCTTCTTGCCTGGAGTCCAGTGCGAGCTCTGGCAGTTGCTCGGCTGGATGGAAACTGGGCTCCCATCGGTGACCTGGGCAAGGTCCAGTTCTTCTCCCCAGGTCTCTTTCTTTCGAGGGCATCTAGTTCTCCTTCAGGTTATTTTGCCATTACCCCATGACTCTTGGAATTTTAGTTGGCCACCTGGCGCGAGTACAAAACTTAGACTCCATCACCGAGGATTAGAAACTTCACCAGGAAGTGGGGAAAGCAGCCAAGTCCAAACCGATAACATGGGAAGCGTTCCAACCCCAACTCGAGGCAGAACAAGTCGTTCGTTAAATGGATGGAAAAAAAATCACATACTGCTTGTTAACATTTCCTAAAAGTTGTAGGCGATTCAATGGGATCCCGACAAGAGGAACAACTAGAGTGAGATGAGATCGTCAAGAGAACCACTCAACACGGGGAGGAAAAACAGAAGTCAGGATAGCCAAACGCAATGCAACGGTACAGCGAGTTTTTATTATATTGCGGACATCAGGCAGAAATAACAGCAAAGACATTTAAAGCACACAGGATCCCCTTAATGAAAATATACAAGACTGGGGGTGCAGCTCAGTGGTAGAGCACGTGCCTGGCATGCACAAGGGGTTGACTCCCAGCACCACAAACAACAACAACAACAACATAGGCACACACAAGACTGATACAGATTGAACTATAGAAAACTGAAATAAAAGCCGAATTAATGAAGAAGCCTATTATGCTCTCAGAAAGCAGGATAGATCTAGACACAGTGTTTTTCTCTTTTCTTCAAATTAACGCATAGGTCAATGTGTTGTGAATCCAAATTCCAGTGGAATACTTATTGGAATGACAGGTGTATTCCAATTCCTCTGGAATCAAGAATGAAAATTGAGCATAAGAAGAGGAGAAATGTTGGTGGGGTGGGAGAAGAATTATGGGGAAAGAATAACTAAGACTTGGCCAAGGGGATGTTGAAACATGCCATGAAGCTCTAGTACTTAAAACAGCAGAGCAGAGCAGCCAGGAATTAGCCCCATCTGAATGAGCCCAGCAGGTGCACCAGGAGGGCCGCCCACTAGATCCCGCCTCTCCAAGGGCCGTCACCTGCCACACACACTGTGTTGTGGACCAAGCTCCCAGCAGAACCTCTGCGGGTCCAGCTGTGTCCACATCACAGCAGCCACTTACAGGAGCGGTTTGGGGCCTGGGTGATGGCTTCCTCCTGGAGCTCCCCTTGGTGGCAGTTAGGAAGTCAGGGACCAGTGCTGTCCAGAACCCTGTCTCAGGACCTATGGAAATTTGCATCTTGACGAATACAGGAGAGCAATTTTGCAAGCTTGATAAACCGTAGAGGTTTTATCGACTTCCGGATATCTTGCTGGAGGGCCTCCAGGGAAGCCGGCTATGCCCGGTTCACCAGAAAAACACTGCACAGGCCAATTAAATATTTCCTCAGCTTTTCCTGCCCTTCTGTTCCCACAAAGACCCAAATCCTGAAAAGAGGCTCAGAGGGAGCCCTAAGGGTTCACCTCACAGTGTTTTATTTTGGCATCTAAAAGCCCCAGACTTCTAGAAACCGCTGCTTCCACTGACCGCTCCTCCAGGCTGCACAGCTCCTCAGGTGAGCCTCTGTGCCATCTTGGGCAGTGCAGCGTGTCTGCCCATGGTCGGGTATTCATCAGCACCCTGGGCTCTCCCACTCGATGCCCGCAGCACCCCTCCCTCCAGATGCCACAGCCCACAGTGTCTCTGAACATTGTTAAGTCCCCGGGGGATGTAAGATCCCCCGAATTGAGGACCCCTGGGTTAAAATCATTGCTGGAGAAAATGGGGACCCCAACCATGGTATCCTAAAGTGACGAACGAGGAAGAGAAAGAAGAAAGTGAACAGAGCTCCCCGGGTTTAGGAGACAGTGTCGCAGTCCTTCAAGCTGAGGTGCATGGGATCCAGCTCCCCACACACCCCCAATTACCATTTTAAGCCTCCTAAGACCTGGGAATGTGGGGACAGGAAATAATTGTGGTCCTGACCTGATTTCCACACAGAAGACGAGATTGCAGGTGGATCAGAGAATTCACTCTTATGCCTCTAAAACCAAGTGAGGAGAACAGGGCCGAGTGTTCCCCAGCTCTGCACCAGGAGGCCCCCAGGCCTGCGGCAGCCGCACAGTGGAACTGGGGTCGGACCTGCTGGGGAAACATCTGCGCGGTCACCACAAGGACAGTGTTGGGGCCTCCATACTTCAGTGAGAACAAAGCAAAGAGCAGAGATAGAAGGTGAATGAAAGCAAGAAAACAGCAGTTTTGTCGGCACCTGAGAAAACCCCGCCAAACCTCACTGATAATAGAAGAAACGTAAGTTAATCCAGGATGCGATGTCACATCATCACATCAGCAAGCGCCACATAGCAAGGTGAAAGGCCCAGTACCCTCAGGAGGCAGTCCTACACAGACCGAGCCTCACCAGTCACCAAGCAGGGGCTCTGGACACCAGACCCTCAGGATGCCCGCCCTCAGGATGCCCGTCCACCCAGTCGGTCTAGTTTAGCAAATGCCTGGGCAGCCCCTGAGACACGTAGGGCAGACCTCTCAAGACGCTGATGCTCTGGCCCCTCCTTCCACCCCCTGCCACCCCCCTGAGCTGCCAGGATCCTGGCTCTGTCTGTCAACCTGCTGAGGCTGTCACATCCTGTTAACTCTGCTCCTCCAAGCCCGTGCCACGTGGCTCCTCCTGGCACCTCCTCTGCTGGGAACCAGCACCACCCTCCTCGCCAGCAGCCAGCTCCTTCCTTCGCCTTTGACTGTATCAGACACAGGTGGCCACTGTGTTTTTGAATTTCTTGCCTACTTTAAAAAAATAACAGTTTTAGCTGATGTGGTGGCACCCACCTGTAATCCCAGCGACTCCGGAGGTTGAGGCGGGAGGATCCCAAGGCCGGCCTCAGCACCTTAGCAAAACCCTAAGTAGCTTAGCAAGTCCCTGTCTCAAAAATATAAATAGGAATAGGGATGTGACTCAGTGGTCAGTGCCCCTGGTTCAGTCCTTGCTACCTAAAAACTAATAATTAAAAACCAGTTTTATTGAGGTGCAATATGTGGACCATACCGATGCCCATATAAGGAGCACAACTCTGGCTTCTAGTGTGTCCACAGAGCTGTGCCACCATTGCCACAGCCAATTCTAGAATATTTTCACCAGCCCTCCCCTGCAAATAAAACCTCCCATTCATTGGCAGGTTTGGGCTCTACATACCCTTCACTCCTGGTCATCCTAAGCTCAACTCTAAGTCTCGGTCTTCTTTTCCTCTCCCAGCCCATGACCATCTCTGTTCCCTTGACCATCTCTGTTCCCTTGACCATCTCTGTTCCCTTGACCATCCCTGTCCCTAGACCATCTCTGTTCCCTTGACCATCTCTGTCCCTAGACCATCTCTGTTCCCTTGACCATCTCTGTCCCTAGACCATCTCTGTCCATAGACCATCTCTGTCCATAGACCATCTCTGTTCCCTTGACCATCTCTGTCCCTTGACCATCTCTGTCCCTTGACCATCTCTGTTCCCTTGACCATCTCTGACCCTAGACCATCTCTGTTCCCTAGACCATCTCTGTCCCCTTGACCATCTCTGTTCCCTTGACCATCTCTGTTCCCTTGACCATCTCTGTCCCTAGACCATCTCTGTTCCCTAGACCATCTCTGTTCCCTAGACCATCTCTGTTCCCTCGACCATCTCTGTTCCCTAGACCATCTCTGCCCCTAGACCATCTCTGTTCCCTAGACCATCTCTGTTCCCTTGACCATCTCTGCCCCTAGACCATCTCTGTCCCTAGACCATCTCTGTTCCCTAGACCATCTCTGTTCCCTTGACCATCTCTGTTCCCTTGACCATCTCTGTCCCTAGACCATCTCTGTTCCCTAGACCATCTCTGTCCCTTGACCATCTCTGTCCCTTGACCATCTCTGTTCCCTTGACCATCTCTGTACCTAGACCATCACTGTCCCTAGACCATCTCTGTTCCCTAGACCATCTCTGTTCCCTTGACCATCTCTGATCCTAGACCATCTCTGTCCCTAGACCATCTCTGTTCCCAAGACCATCTCTGTCCCTTGACCATCTCTGCCCCTAGACCATCTCTGTCCCTAGACCATCTCTGTTCCCTTGACCATCTCTGTCCCTAGACCATCTCTGTTCCCTAGACCATCTCTGTTCCCTTAACCATCTCTGTTCCCAAGACCATCTCTGACCCTAGACCATCTCTGTCCCTAGACCATCTCTGTTCCCTAGACCATCTCTGTTCCCTTGACCATCTCTGTTCCCTTGACCATCTCTGTCCCTAGACCATCTCTGTCCCTAGACCATCTCTGTTCCCTAGACCATCTCTGTTCCCTTGACCATCTCTGTTCCCTTGACCATCTCTGTCCCTAGACCATCTGTGTCCCTAGACCATCTCTGTCCCTAGACCATCTCTGTTCCCTTGAACATCTCTGTTCCCTAGACCATCTCTGTCCCTAGACCATCTCTGTCCCTAGACCATCTCTGTTCCCTAGACCATCTCTGTCCCTAGACCATCTCTGTCCCTAGACCATCTCTGTCCCCTAGACCATCTCTGTTCCCTTGACCATCTCTGTTCCCTTGACCATCTCTGTCCCTAGACCGTCTCTGTTCCCTTGACCGTCTCTGTTCCCTTGACCGTCTCTGTTCCTTAGAACGTCTCTGTTCCCTTGACCGTCTCTGTTCCCTTGACCATCTCTGTCCCTAGACCATCGCTGTCCCTAGACCATCTCTGTTCCCTTGACCATCTCTGTTCCCTAGACCATCTCTGTTCCCTTGACCATCTCTGTCCCTAGACCATCTCTGTTCCCTTGACCATCTCTGTTCCCTAGACCATCTCTGTCCCTTGACCATCTCTGTCCCTAGACCATCTCTGTTCCCTAGACCATCTCTGTTCCCTTGACCATCTCTGTCCCTTGACCATCTCTGTCCCTAGACCATCACTGTTCCCTAGACCATCTCTGTTCCCTTGACCATCTCTGTCCCTAGACCATCTCTGTCCCTAGACCATCTCTGTCCCTAGACCATCTCTGTCCCTAGACTATCTTTGTCCTTAGACCATCTCTGTTCCCTAGACCATCTCTGTCCCTAGACCATCTCTGTCCCTAGACCATCTCTGTTCCCTAGACCATCTCTGTCCCTAGACCATCTCTGTCCCCTAGACCATCTCTGTTCCCTTGACCATCTCTGTTCCCTTGACCATCTCTGTCCCTAGACCGTCTCTGTTCCCTTGACCGTCTCTGTTCCCTTGACCGTCTCTGTTCCTTAGAACGTCTCTGTTCCCTTGAACATCTCTGTTCTCTTGACCATCTCTGTTCCCTTGACCATCTCTGTCCCTAGACCATCTCTGTCCCTAGACCATCTCTGTCCCTAGACTATCTTTGTCCCTAGACCATCTCTGTTCCCTAGACCATCTCTGTCCCTAGACCATCTCTGTCCCTAGACCATCTCTGTCCCTTGACCATCTCTGTCCCTAGACCATCTCTGTTCCCTAGACCATCTCTGTTCCCTAGACCATCTCTGTCCCTAGACCATCTCTGTCCCTAGACTATCTTTGTCCCTAGACCATCTCTGTCCCTTGACCGTCTCTGTCCCTAGACCATCTCTGTTCCCTAGACCATCTCTGTTCCCTAGACCATCTCTGTCCCTAGACTATCTTTGTCCCTAGACCATCTCTGTCCCTAGACCATCTCTGTCCCTAGACCATCTCTGTTCCCTAGACCATCTCTGTTCCCTTGACCATCTCTGTCCCTAGACCATCTCTGTCCCTAGACCATCTCTGTCCCTAGACCATCTCTGTCCCTAGACTATCTTTGTCCCTAGACCATCTCTGTTCCCTAGACCATCTCTGTCCCTAGACCATCTCTGTCCCTAGACCATCTCTGTCCCTTGACCATCTCTGTCCCTAGATCATCTCTGTTCCCTAGACCATCTCTGTCCCTTGACCGTCTCTGTTCCTTAGAACGTCTCTGTTCCCCCTAGACCGTCTCTGCCCCTAGACCATCTCTGTCCCTAGACCATCTCTGTCCCTTGACCATCTCTGTTCCCTTGACTGTCTCTGTTCCTTAGAACGTCTCTGTTCCCTTGACCGTCTCTGTTCCCTTGACCGTCTCTGTTCCCTTGACTGTCTCTGTCCCTAGACCGTCTCTGTTCCCTTGACCGTCTCTGTCCCTAGACCGTCTCTGTCCCTAGACCGTCTCTGTCCCTAGACCGTCTCTGTTCCCTTGACCATCTCTGTCCCTAGACCATCTCTGTCCCTAGACCATCTCTGTCCCTACACCATCTCTGTCCCTAGACCATCTTTGTCCCTAGACCATCTCTGTTCCCTTGACCATCTCTGTCCCTAGATCATCTCTGTCCCTAGACCATCTCTGTTCCCTTGACCATCTCTGTCCCTAGACCATCTCTGTCCCTAGACCGTCTCTGTTCCTAGACCGTCTCTGTCCCTAGACCGTCTCTGTCCCTTGACCGTCTCTGTCCCTAGACCGTCTCTGTTCCCTTGACTGTCTCTGTTCCTTAGAACGTCTCTGTTCCCTTGACCGTCTCTGTTCCCTAGACCGTCTCTGCCCCTAGACCGTCTCTGTTCCCTTGACCGTCTCTGTTCCCTTGACCATCTCTGTTCCCTAGACCATCTCTGCCCCTAGACCATCTCTGCCCCTAGACCATCTCTGTCCCTTGACCATCTCTGTTCCCTAGACCATCTCTGTCCCTAGACCATCTCTGTCCCTAGACCATCTCTGTTCCTTGACCATCTCTGTCCCTAGACCATCTCTGTCCCCTAGACCATCTCTGTCCCTAGACCATCTCTGTCCCTAGACCATCTTTGTCCCTAGACCATCTCTGTTCCCTTGACCATCTCTGTCCCTAGACCATCTCTGTCCCTAGACCATCTCTGTCCCTAGACCATCTTTGTCCCTAGACCATCTCTGTTCCCTTGACCATCTCTGTTCCTTGACCATCTCTGTCCCTAGACCATCTCTGTCCCTAGACCATCTTTGTCCCTTGACCATCTCTGTTCCTTGACCATCTCTGTCCCTAGACCATCTCTGTCCCCTAGACCATCTCTGTCCCTAGACCATCTCTGTCCCTAGACCATCTTTGTCCCTAGACCATCTCTGTCCCCTAGACCATCTCTGTCCCTACACCATCTCTGTCCCTAGACCATCTCTGTCCCTAGACCATCTCTGTCCCTACACCATCTCTGTCCCTAGACCATCTCTGTCCCTACACCATCTCTGTCCCTAGACCATCTCTGTCCCTAGACCATCTCTGTCCCCTAGACCATCTCTGTCCCTAGACCATCTTTGTCCCTAGACCATCTCTGTTCCCTAGACCATCTCTGTCCCTAGACCATCTCTGTCCCTACACCATCTCTGTCCCTAGACCATCTCTGCCCCTAGACCATCTCTGTCCCTTGACCATCTCTGTTCCCTAGACCATCTCTGTCCCTTGACCATCTCTGTTCCCTAGACCATCTCTGTCCCTAGACCATCTCTGTCCCTAGACCATCTCTGTCCCTAGACCATCTTTGTTCCCTAGACCATCTCTGTCTCTAGACCATCTCTGTCCCTAGACCATCTCTGTCCCTAGACCATCTCTGTCCCTAGACCATCTCTGTCCCCTAGACCATCTCTGTCCCTAGACCATCTCTGTCCCCTAGACCATCTCTGTTCCCTAGACCATCTCTGTCCCTAGACCATCTCTGTTCCTAGACCATCTCTGTTCCCTAGACCATCTCTGTTTCCTTGATCATCTCTGTCCCTAGACCATCTCTGTCCCTAGGCCCACCCAGGCCTCGTCTCACATCCCTGTCTCAGGGAGGTGTCACTTGGGCTGTGGCTTCCACCTGGTCTCCTGTGACCTTGGAGACCCAGACCTCAGCCCTAGCTGCCCTCTGGTCGAACCTCCCTAAAGCACACCCCCATGTGGTTGTCCTCAGGCCTCCCCAAACTCCTGGGTCCTAAGCTGAGCTCGCCCTGGGGCCACCCACCCTCCTGCCTGCCACTCACCTGTCTCAGGCAACACACCACATCCCAACGCGGGTCTCACGCAGGGGACATCTTGCTGCTCCTTGCCATGGCCCTCCACCCCAGGCCCCATGCTGCTCCCTCCCCTGGTCCTCCACTCTGGTTCTCACCAGCTGAGGAGGGGCTCCTCCCCTGCCCTGCCTACTCCCCTCCCTTCCCCTCCACCTCCCTTCCCTGCTTCCTCTGCTTCCTTCCTCCTCTCCTCCTCCTCCTCCCCTCCCCTCCTCCTCCTCCTCCTCTCCTGCTCCCCTCCCCTCCTCTTCCTCCTCTTCTACTCCCCTCCCCTCCACGTCCTCTTCCTCCTGTCCCCTCCTCTCCCTTCCCCTATTCCTCTCCTCCCCTGCCCTGTCTGCTCCCCTCCCCTTCACTCTCCTCCACCTCCTCTCCCTTGCTCCCTCCCTTCCTCCTCCTCCTCCCCTGCCTTCTCCCCTTTCTTCCTCCTCCTCCTCCTCTTCCCTCTCCTCCTCCTCCCCTCCCCTGCTCTCTCCCCTCCTCACCGCCCAGGGCTGCCTTGGTTCTGCCCCCTGCTCTGGCCTCCTCCTCCAGATGTATTAAGGTCGCTCTTCCTGTGCTTCAGGCCTGGTCCTGGGTGGTGGAACCTGCCCTGGGCCCAAGGGGTCCCGCCACCTGGTGGAGGTTCGAAGTCCTGCAGAGCCATGCCATCTTATGGCCTCCTGTTCCCCTCCTGCACCTCCACAAATCCCTGGATGCCCCCAACACGTGGTCCTTTCCACACCCCACACCCAGACACACTGTTTAGGGATCCCCAGTTAAGACTTATCTTTGGGGAAGCCTCTCATCCTCCAACCGGTGGCTCAGAGCCACTTTGCAGAGGTGGCTGCTGCCCACTAAGTTCCCCCAGAGCTTTTTGCTCCATCCTGTGCTGTGCTGTCCTTGGTCTATGATCCTGTTACCGTCTCTGTGCCCCAGTAGAACATGTTTTCCTGGAGGGCAAACGCCCTCTCTCAGTGCCCTGGGGACCTCATGCCAAACGCTGTGTCTACAATCTGAAGCCCCCTGAGGCTGCTTGCAACCTCCTGCCCAACCAGCGACCCCTCGGCCCAGGTCCCCGACCCCTGCCACCTGGGCACAGGGCATGCTGCGTGGAGCAGGAGAGGCCGAAACCTCAGGCCCTGGAGGGGAAACCCACCAGCATCCCTTCCAGGGCACGTCAGGCCACGCTCCTCGTGGGCCACCGTGACTTTCAGTTGTCATGTGGACTCAGGTGGGTTTAGTAATGAAGCTTTCAAAGGGGACAGCACCCCAGGGGCCAGGGCTTTGTAGGCCTCTGTGAGATGATGGATCACTCCCTTAAAAGCAGAGAGCCACTGGTTTCCTTCAGACAGCAAAATTGTGTGGGGCTGCTGGTGACAGTGGGGGACCCACCTGGATCTTTTCAGAGCTGGCCATTTCTCTGGACCCTCGGTTTGAGTCCTTTGGGTCATTCCCTTTTGAAAGTCGTGGGCGTGTTTGCTGGGAATGAATCAAATCGACTCACGCTACTGGCCAGGAAGGGGCCTGGGCCGGTCACAGTGCAAACGTGTTGCGGCGGCTCCTGATTCTCAGGCTGTAGGCAGCATTTATAAGACTCCTATGACTTTCTCCCCTCCAGAGAGGAGAGGACGAAAACCGATCGCAGGGACAGAGAGCCAGGAGAGTGCGACCGCAACTGTGGAGGCATTAGCCACCTCCCCCTCCATGCCAGCGCTCCTCACTCTCACCTGTTGGGTACGAGGCTCAGCGCCTCCCCAGGCCGCTCATGTCATCTCAACAGAACTCACTTCCTAAGGGAAGGACAACATTCTTTTCAGAAAGTGACTTTGCCTCGTGCAAATGACCACCACCAGCAGGAGACCCATCTGGCCCCCGCTGGGAGTGTGGCGACCTCGGGCCCCAGGACCACTGTCCCCCGTCCCAGGGCCTGTGGCCTTGGTCCAGTTTTGCACACCTTGGATTTTCAGGGCCTCCAGGGGCGTGGCCAGGGGCTGCTTCAGCCCTGTGCAAGGTCCCAGAGCCTGTGAGGGGAAGGAAACGGGGGCTCACCCCGCCCAGGGTCCAGGGCCCAGCTGCATGGGAAGGGGTTCGATGTCTCCTCTTCTCACTGTATCCCCACAGGAGCAGGAGGAAGGGGAGAGCGCTCTTTACAACATGGCCACTTAATACGCCTGTTCAGAGTCCCTTATGCAGCTTCTCATTCCCTCTGTCCCCTCCCCGGCTCAGGAGCTGCGTTCAGTGGCCCAGCTGCGTCGGGTCCTCTTGAGAACCCGTTTAATGTCACACAGTTTCCCACTTGAGACACTGAAGGTTCAACAGTGAGCACTCAAACAGGTGTGGATGGAAGGACAGATCTTCCCCTGGTCGTGGGTATTAGTGAGTTACAGAGAAAGAAAACAACCAATGAACACACAGAGAGGCCAGGAGTGAGGCTGAAGGGACAAAGCAGGACGGAGGGACGGAGTACGGAATCCGGTGGGAAGCAGAAGGCCCCTCTGGAAGACCTCGGCAAGACGGCCAGTGCGGTTATAGGCAGGCAGAGGTGGGAAATCGGAGGTGAAGCTAGAGTCGGCCAGGTGGGGTGGGCAGAATAATGGCCCTAAAGATGTTCCCATCCCAACCCGGGAACCGGGACTGCGTTGCTCTCCAGGGTGAAAGGGGATCATGTTCAGGACTGGAGACGGAGTCGCCCGGTTCTCCAGGGGCAACCGGCGTGATCAGAAGGACAGTGTGGCAGGGTGGCAGGGTGGCCAGCTCCTGGAACGGCCACTGGAGCAACCTGTGGGGTGACCAAAACCTGGAGGGGGTGGGTTGTCCTTCCTGTAGCCTAACTTTGTTTCTAGTTTTTAGGGGGGTGGTTTAAGAATCAGGGAGACCTGAGTTTGAGTTGGTCACCCGATGCCCAAATGGAGAAGTGTGACCAGCTTTACGTTCAAGCGTAGAATTCGGGGAAGAGATTGGCCTGGAGAAATAAGCAGAGAACCAGGTAGGAGGCCCTCAGCATAGAGCAAAAGAGGGGGCAGGGCACGGCAGGGTCTAGCAGAGCAGCCTGGGCCGATCCTGCACTGGGAGGACAGCCAGAGACAGCGTCACCGCCAGCAGAGCCCGGCGCACCCCACGGTAGTGGCGAAGTAATCACATTCCTCCGGAGCCAGAATACAGGCTGGTAGGGGAAGGAGCATCCGTCGTCCCTGGAGAAGGCTGTCGGATGCAGAATTTGACATTCGGCCACATCAGGTTAATTTCTTTCCCAGCCTCACCGAGTTGATGAGCTCAATTTAAGGGTCAGACTAATCGACCTCCAGCCATTGTTGGAAAAT